>NC_082667.1:2548333-5079166 GCF_025265405.1 Mesoplodon densirostris
ACATTAAACGTGCATTTTATTATACATCAGTTATGCCTTAATGAAAAAAATATAGAAAATAAAAATATTTTGCATAGCAAAAAATGTGAAAAATAATTTTTAAAAATTATATCCTGGGGAAAATAGTTACCACTCATATCATAGATATAGGGCTAATTTCATCAATATATTAAGAAGCTCTTGTAAATCATGAAGACAAAAGAATAAGAGGTACAAAGACAGTTCTCAGAAAAGATGCTGAGAACCTTGATTATGATACAAGAAATGCAAATTAAAACCATGAGATTTTTAAACCTATCTGATTATTAAATATTAAAGAGTTTGATAGGTGAATGTACAGGGAAACCCTCCACCTCAGTCACTGATGTTGGAAGATTAAGTTGATACAACTTCTATGGAGACAAATAAGATAATTTCAATGAAATGAAAGTTGCATATGCCCTTCAAATCCTTACAGAAATTTATTCTACACTGACAGTGCACATTTGCAAAATGATCCATTATCAGGATACTGATTTCTGCAATTGTTAAATAGCAAAAGATAGCAAACCACCAACATATCCATCAGTAGAGGTCTGCTTAAAGAAAGTATCATGTATCCATTAAATAGTCATTAAGACTGTGAAACTGTATTCTCAGTGTTGATGAAAGACATCCCTGATATCTGATCCTAGAAATAACAGGGCCTCAGGTTCAAACGAGCAGGAAATCTGCCATCATGTGTGTGCGAATACAAATGTTCTACAAAAGTGAACTCTGTCTACCCTTCTCTGTGTCCTGGAACGGTTTGAAGAACACTGGAATTATCTTCTCTTTAAAGGTTAAATATTAGAACTAAGTTGTAAAACCGTCTGGGCCTGGTACATGTTTTAAAGGAGATCTTTAATCTCCTCTTACTCTGTTTTATGGTAATTTGCTTTAAGTAAATTTACTGCACCTTTTGGGGTAATTTATTCATTGCTATTTAACTCCTCAAGGGTTTCATTTATGTTGCCACTTGGTAGCAACTAATTTTCTCTTTTAGTGATTTTATGTCTTCTGTATCTCTCATCTCTTTCTTTTTCTTGCCTGAGCTTTTATAGTTTTGCTCTTTTTCTTTAATCAAGTTCATGAGAGAGTTATCTTTTTTATTTATTACACTTTTATTATCTTATCAGAAAACCACCTTTTTGCTATTTTTGTTTTCTATTTCACCCATTTGGGCTTTTATGTCTATTAATTCCCTCTTCCTGGTTAACTTTATTCATTTGTAATTTAATTAAGAGTAACAGTACGATTATTTAAAGTCTTTCTTCTAAAAGGCATTTTAAAGGTTATAAATATTCCTCTGATTGCAGCGTTAGCTATGACACATAGATCTTACTATGAAATATGTTCCTTTTCATTGCTTTATTGGTAGTTTTTATTTTGCGTTTTGATTTACTCTTTAGAGTTCTTTTAAGAAATGTTTTCTTAGTTTTTAAGCAGTATAATTTTTTTTTTTTTTTTTTTCTTTTTGCGGTATGTGGGCCTCTCACTGCTGTGGCCTCTCCCGTTGCGGAGCACAGGCTCCGGACGCGCAGGCCCAGCGGCCATGGCTCACGGGCCCAGCCGCTCCGCGGCATATGGGATCCTCCCAGACCGGGGCACGAAACCGTATCCCCTGCATCGGCAGGCGGACTCTTAACCACTGCGCCACCAGGGAGGCCCTAAGCAGTATATTTTTTATCACTGGGATTTATTTCCAATTTAACAGGCTTACAGTGAGAGGATGTGGCCTGTGAAATCTCTACTTTTTTAATGAAGATTTTCTTTGTGTCCAAGTACGAAAATAAAATTATTGCTTTTGTAAATGTTCCATGAACCTAACTTAAGAAGAGATACTTTTTTAAATATATAAGAAATTATATATTTTATTTGTAGGACATGAACTTTTTTGTATACAACAGATAACATTTATGTAGAGATGGATTATGCATACATACATATATACATGTATACATACATATATACTTATTCACTGCATCATTCAGATATGTTCCAACCTTCTTTATTCTTATTATTTTTTTTAACCCAACACATCTGCCAAATTCTGAAATGGGAAAATTAAATCCTTCCTTTACACGTATGTTTTAAAAAGTCAAGTGGCAAATTTATGGACTGGTTTCGAGCACAGCCCAATAGTCAACCTTCCTGGGGCCAAAGCCCAGCTCTGCCATTTTCTCCTGTGTGACCCTGGGCAAACTACTGCCTTCTCTTTGCCTCAGTTTCTGCATCCATGAAATCAGGATCCTAACAGGGCTGCTCCCAGGATTATTGTGTTGACCGAGTGAGCTAAGATATGCAGGTGCCCACCCAGGGCCTGTATGTAGCCAGCACTCTGGTGTCTCTGGGTTCTGCCCTGACCCTCCCTTACCCTCCCCTGCCAAATAGCCTGCATTCCACCTGGATCCCTGTGCCACAAATCTCAGGGCTGGTCTTTCTTTTAAGCTTTCTCACTTTTATTACTTTATCATACACCTGTAACTCTACACATGTGTATAATGTGTATGTTTTTGTGCTGTCCTTTTTTTTTCCCTCACATTTGCTTGGTTGCCTTACCTCTGCAACTTACGTTAATGATCTAAGATTTATTCTCATGTTTTTCCCAGTGCTCATAATATATGATGAACTCAGTATACATGATACTATAAGGGTTTATCATTGATTTCCAAACATATGGGATCATATCATATAAGACTCCCTCCAAAGACGCTGGAACAATTCGTCCTAAAATGTACATCTCTCCTTCATTCCCCATGCTATGTACATGCCACAGTGCTCTCTGTTGCTGAGTATCCATTTTGCATCAGGTTTTGGCCGATTTTCTAAAAACCTCCCCTGAGCCCGACTTCCCTACGTACAAGTACAGTAGTCCCCCATCATCTGTGGTTTCACTTTCCGCAGTTGCAGTTACCTGCGGTCAACCATGGTCCAAAAATATTAAATGGAAATTTCCAGAAGTAAACAATCCATAAGTTTTAAATTGTGTGCCAATCTGAGTAGCGTGATGAAATCTTATGCGTCCCTGTTCTGCCCCACCCCAGGATATGAATCGCCCCTTTGTCCAGTGCATTCCACCCTTTAGTGACTTAGGAGCTGTCTTGGTTATCAGATCGACTGTCCGTGTATTGCAGTGATTGTGTTCACGTGACCCTTGTTTTACATAATAATGGCCCCCAAAAGCATGAGGAGTGACTCTGGCTATTTAGATATGACGAAGAGGGGCTGCAAAGTGCTTCCTTTAAGTGAAAAGGTGAAAGTTCTCAGCTTTTTAAGGAAAGAAAAAAATAGTTGTATGCTGAGACTGCTGAGATCTATGGTACGAATGAATCTTCTATCTGTGAAAGAGTGAAGGAGAAAGAATTTCGTGCTAGTTTTGCAGTCACAAGTCAAACTGCAAAAGTTATGGCCATAGTGCATGATCCTTGCTTAACATGGGAAAGGCATTACATTTGTACAATAAAATATTTTGAGAGAGACAACATTCACAAAACTGTTACTACAGTATGTCGTTATAATTGTTCTATGTTATTGCTAATCTCTTACTGTGGCTAATTTATAAATTAAACTTTATCTAAATTACGATATAATTTAAATATAAATATAAAACTTTAGTATGGAGGTTCCTTAAAAGACTAAAAACAGAGTTACCATATGCTCTAGCAGTCCCACTCTGGACATATATCTGGAAAAGATGAAAACTCTAATTCAGAAGGATGCATTGCACCCCAATGTTCACAGCAGCACTATTTACAATAGCCAAGATGTGGAAGCAACCTAGATGTCCAACAACATATGAATGGATAAAGAAGATGGGGTATATATACACAGTGGATTATTACTGAGACATAAAAAAGAAGGAAATAATGCCATTTGCAGCAACATGGATGGACCCAGAGATTATCATACTAAGTGAAGTAAGTCAGAGAAAGACAAATACTATATGATATCGGTTATATGTGGAATCTAAAAAAATAATACAAATGAACTTATTTACAAAATAGAAACAGACTCACAGACATAGAGAACAAACATGGTTACCAAAGGGGAAAGGGGTAGGAGGGATAAATTAGGAGTATAGGATTAACAGATACACACCACTATATATAAAATAGATAAACAAGGATTTACTGTATAGCACAGGGAACTATATTCATTATCTTATAGTAACCTATAATGGAAAAGAATCGGAAAAAGAAAACAAATAACTATATATAACTGAATCACTTTGCTGTACACCTGAAACTACACAATATTGTAAATCAACTATAGTTTTATATATATAACTATTGTAAATCAACTATAGTTATATATATATATATATAAACTTTAGGTGTATGTGTATAAGATAAAACATACACAGGGCTTGATATAATCCACGGTTTCAAGCGTGCACTCGGGGTCTTGGAAGATATCCCCCATGGATAATGGAGGGCTACTGCACCTTTCTTTCTATGATAATTTCCAGGATGTATTAGTTTGCTATGGCTGCCATAACAAAATACTACAGACTGGGTGGCTGAAGCCACAGAAATATGAAAGTCCTGGAGGCTGGACGCTTGAGATCAAGGTGTCAGCAGGGTTGATTTCTCTTGGGGACTCTCTCCTTGGCTTGGAGATGGCTGCCTTCTCACCGTGTCCTCACATTGTCTTTCCTCTGTGTGTGTATCTCTGGCGTCTGTATGTCCTAATTTCTTATAAGGACACCAGCGTCATTTAACTTAATCACCTCTTGAAAGGGCTTGTCTCCAAATACAGTCACATTCTGAAGTACTGATGTTTAGAGCTTCAACATATGAAATCTGGGGGCCACGACTTAGCCCGTAACACAGGTATTAGGTGCATTATTCGTTTCAGTGGGTGCTGCCAGGTTGCCTTCCTCAAGGGCACTCTGTCAGCCACCATTGGCAGAACGATTTTCCATCCTGTCAGCCGAGTAGGGCAGGGTTTCTCCGCTGTGACACTGTTGAAGTTTGGGGCCAGATCATTCTTTGTTGAGGGGGCTAACGTTGTAGGATGTTTTGTAGCATCCCTGGGTTATGACAACCAAAATGTCCAGATGTTGCTAAATGTCCCCTGGGGGGCAAAGTCACACCCAGTAGAGAACCACTGTGAATGCCTCAGGGTTTGGGGGCTTTTTTTCAGCTGTTTATTTGGAAGTAATTTTTAATTACAGAAAAATTGTAAGAGTAAGAATGAGCTAGAAAACACAGACCCTTCACTAAGATTTGATTCACTGATTGTTAACATTTTGCCCCATTTATTTGATCATTTGTACCCCCTTTCTATATGTATATTCGCGTAACACTTTTTTCTGAACCATTTGAGAGTAAGTTGCATACTCTACACCCGTCTGCCCCTAAACATTTTGTTGCGTATTTCTTGAAAAATAAAGATGCCCCCTTTTAAAGCTCTAGCATGGTTATCAAACTCTGCAATTAAACGTTGATGCAGTCCTTTACCCAGTCTAACATCGGTTTCCCAGCTTTGCCAGTTGACATGACAATATCCTTTGTAGCATTTTTTCCCTCCAAGGCAGGATCCATCCTGGGGTCGGTATTGCCTTTAGTTGTCATGTCTCTTTGGCCTCCTTTAACGTGGAACATTTCCAGTTTCTGTCTTTTATGACATGGACGTTTTTGAAGGGTACAGCCCCGCTACTTTGGGTCGGGGGCAGGCACCTCTGATGTTTCCTCATGGTCAGATTCAGGTTGCGCGTTCCCAATGCGCACACTTCCAACTTGATGTGGTGTCCTCCTGGGGGTGTCCCGTCCCCGAGGCACACGATGGCATCTGCCCCTAACTTTAATCACCCGCTGGAAACATTGTCCAGTTGTTTTGCTAAACAGTTACACTCTTTTGCCTTGGAACCAATAAACAATCTGGGGGACATACTTTGAGGCTATGCAAATAATCTGGCTCCTTATCAAAAAATGCCTCCCAGATTTAGAGGCTTTCCTGAACCAGACTTTATTATGGTGGTTGCAAAATGCTGATTTGCCAACCCCACTGCCCCTTCCACAGAAGTACTGAAAAAAAAAAAAAATACTGTCTCACCAGAATGGTATTCCAAGAGAAGATATCTCAACATTCTCCTGTAAGAAGGAACCTCTCTTCTCTTCCACTTATTTATTTCTATTGATTGATTGTCTACATGCATGGGCTTATGGGTTTTTTATTATAATTCTTTACTGTCCTTATTTTGATATTCAAATTGTCCCAGATTTGGCCAGTGGAAGACCCTTCAAGCTGGCATCTGTGTCCGCCTGACATGTGTTTTGTTGTTGTTTGTTTGCTTTTAGCAGTTCTTTATGTTCTGGTATAACAAGATTCGGGCTCTGCCCCAGCCCTAGAATCAGCCAGTTTTCCCAGGAGCCTTGGTTCCTTTTAATGGAGAATGAAATCACTAGACACCAAAATCTGGGCATTGTGTATGCTTACTGCTCTTAGGTATCTTTTCTTCTAGGCCCTTTCTGTGCACAGAGTTAAGGAAATGTATGCATATACACGCACATGTAAATATGCGTTGTCCTTACATACGTAGACATGGACACAGAGACATGCACACACAGAAGCATTTGCACACTTTAGAAATCTTGGGTCCATACCAGTGTCTCTAATTCTCCTCCGTCCGTACTGGCTTATTCCTTATTTGCAAGCCCCTTGTCCACAGTGAGATGCCTGGTTCCCAGCCACATCAACACACAGACTCATTGCTCAGCCTACAGCGCATCTAAAATACTTTCTTAATTGCTTGGTCCTCATCACTACAAAATCAAACCTACTGAAAAGCGTCCATGATCTGTTTGTAACTCTCTACATCACCCCGCTCAAGACTCAGGGTACATAGTCAAATACTATAGTTTCAAACACCTTGGATTAGTGATTTCTCCTCTCCCTCCTCCTCTGTCTTTTCAATGTGGTTATGTTACTCATTTGAAAATTAGTTGGGTATACATTTCTCTTTTTTTTAAACTTGTTTTTAAAAACGCTTTATTAAGGAATAATTTACATACCATAAAATTTACCCATTTTCAGTGTAATTTTAGTAATTTACTGACTTGTACCATCAATCTCTGCAGTCTAGGGTTAGAACGTCTCCCACCCCGCCATTAAGATCCATCATGCCCATTTATAGTTCATTCCTCTTCCCGCTCCCAGCAACCACAAATGTACTTCCTAGTGGTCTCCGTAGATTTGCCTACTCTGGACAATTCATATATATGGAATCATATAAAATGTAATCTTTTCTCTTCTGGCTTCTTCAAGCATATTTTTGGGGTTCATCCAAATCACAGCACATTAAAGGATTTCATTCCTTTTTATTGCTAAAAAGTATTCCCTTGTATGGGTAGAACACATTTTGTTTATCCATTCACCAGTGGAGGGATGTTTGTGTTGTTTCCACCTTTGGGGTATTATATTGATAAATAATGTGGCCATGAATGTTCATGTGCAAGTCTTCGTGTGGACATGTGCTTTCGTTTGTTGTGGACGGATACCTAGAAGTAGAATTGCTGAGTCAAATGGTAACTGTATGTTTAAGTTTTTGAAGAATTGCCAAACTGTTTTCCAAATTGGATGTACCATTTTCCATTCCCTCCAGCAAGCTGTGAGAGTTCCTCTTCCTCCACCTCCCTACCAATATTTGGTATTGTCCATCTCCTTTACTATAGCCATCCTCTCAGGGGTGAAGTGTTCTCTCATTGTGGGTTTTGATTTGCATTTCCCTAATGACTGATGTTGCTGAGAATTTTTTCATGTGCTTATTGGCCAGTGATATATATCTCCTTTGATGAAATGTTTATTCAGATCTTTTGCCCATTAATAAAGTTAAACTTTGTAGTTTTAGACATTCACATGCAATCATAAGAAACAGTACAGAGAGATCCCATGTGCCCTGTACACCGTTTCCCCCAGTGGTAACATCTTCTAAAACGGTTGGCCCTTGAATAACACAGGTTTGAACCACACAGGTCCACTTATATATGGATATTTTTTCAATAAATATATGCTACTGTACTACACTCTCCGTAGTTCATTAATCCACAGATGCAGAACTGCAGATTGGAGACCCAACTCCAAAGTTGTAAGTGGACTTTTGACTGCCCAGCAGGTCGACGTCCCTAACCCCTCCATAGTTCAAGGGTCACAATCAGCACATTGACAGTGAGACAGTCAAGATACAGAACATTTCTATCTCCACAAGGATCCCTGGTGGTGGCCCCTTTATAGCCACACCCACTTCCCTCCCACTCCCATCCCTCTTTAATCCCTTGAAATCACTAATCTGTTCTCCAGTTCTACAATTTTGTAATTTCAAGGATGTTATGTAAGTGGAATCACACAGCATGTGACATTTGGGGTTGGCTCTTTTGCCTTACATGCTTCTCTTAAGGTTCAAGTTGTTTCGTGTATCAATAGGTCACTTATTTTTTTATTGCTGAGTAGAATCCCATGGTGTTGATGGACCACAGTTGTTTAGCCGGCTGCCCGTTGAAGGACGTGTGAGTCATTTGCAGTTTGGGACTGTGACAGATCGTGATGGGCTGAGTCATGGCCCCTGAAGTATCCGAGTGCTAGTTCCTAGAAGCTGTGACTGTCATCTTATCTGGCAAAGGAGGCTCTGCAGATGTGCTTAAATTCAGCATCTTGAGATGGAGAGGTGATGATCCTGCCTTATCCAGGTGGGCCCAGTGTCATCACAAGCATCCTTCCATATGAGGAGGCAGAGGGGGATGTGACTATAGAAGAGAAAGGTGATATGATGTTGGAAGCAGGGGAGAAGATGCAGTGTGGTGTGAGGACAGGGTTATGAGCTAAGGGATGCACTTGGCTCCCAGAAGAAAAGGCATGGTAACGGATGCTCCCCAAGGGGCTCCGCAAGGAGTCAACCCTGCCAGGGATTTTTTTTTTTTTTTTTTTTTTTTTTTTTTTGCAGTACGCGGGCCTCTCACTGCTGTGGCCTCTCCCGTTGCAGAGCACAGGCTCCAGACGCGCAGGCTCAGCGGCCATGGCTCACGGGCCCAGCCGCTCCGCGGCATGTGGGATCTTCCCGGACGGGGGCACGAACCCGTGTCCCCTGCATTGGCAGGTGGACTCTCAACCACTGCGCCACCAGGGAAGCCCTGCCAGGAATTTTTTAGTCCCATAAGATTAATGTCAGACTTCTGGCCTCGAGAACTGTCAAAGAGTAAATCTGTATTGCTTTAAGCCACTGTTTGTGGTAATATATTGCAGCGGCAATAGGAGACTGATACACAGGTAAAGCTGGTGTAAACACCCGTGTGCAGGTTCTTGTGTGGACATAAGTTTTCATTTCTTTGGGACAAAAGCCCAAGAGTGTATTTGCTGAGTTGCGTGGTAGTTGCATGTTTAGTTTTTTGTTTGTTTGTTTCTTGAGAAACTGCAAAACTTTTCTCAAGTGGCCGTTCCCATTTTATGTTCCCTGCAGCAATGTATGAGCAATGCAGTTTCTCTGCGTCCTTGTCAGCCTCTGGTGTTGACACGATTTTTCATCTGACCTATTCTCATAGGTGTGTGGCACTGTCTTGTTGTGGTTTTAATTTGCATTTTCCCAATGGCTAGTGATACTGAAAATCCTTTCATGTGCTTATTTGCCATTTGTATATACTATTCAGTGAAATATTTGTTCCTATCATTTGCCCATTTTCCAACTGGATTAGTTTTAAACATGGAGTCTTGAGAAGTCTTTATATATTCCAGATACTAGTCCAAAGTCAGATTTGTGGTTTGCAAATATTTTTGCCCAATCTGTAGCTTTCCTTTTCATCCTTTTAACAGATTCCTTTTAATTTTGATGAAGTCCAGTTTATCCTTGTAATGGATTGCACCTTTGATGTTAGGTCTAAGAACTCTTTGCCTAACCGTAGACCCTGAATATTTTCTCCAACAGTGTTTTTAGCAACAGCTGTATTAATATATAATTCATGTACCATACAATTCATCCCTTTTAAAGTGTACAGGTCAACGGTTATAAGTATATTCCCAGGGTTGTGCAACCATCACCACAATCTGTTTTGGGACAGTTTCATTACCCCCAAAAGAAACCCAGTACCCTTCAAATATTACCTCCCAACCCCTCATTCCATCCGCTTAAGTCCTAGGCAACAACTAATCTACTTTTTGTCTCAATGGATTTGCCTATTCTGGACATTTCATAAAAATGAAATCATGTAGTACGTGGTCCTCTGTGACTGGCTTCTTTCCCTTAGCATAATGTTTTCAATTCATCCATGTTATAGTATGGAAAAGTACTTCATTTCTTTTTATAGCTGAATAATAGTCCATTGTATGGATATACCACATTTTATTTATCTATTCATCAGTTAATAGGCATTTAGGTTGCTTTCACCTCTTGACTCTTGGGAATAATGCTGCTATGAATGTCTGTGTACATCTATTTGGGTGGACATATGATTTCGTTTCTCTTGGGTACATATGTGGGAGAGGAATGCTGAGTCAAATTAGTGCTATGTTTAATGTTTTTTTTTTAGAAACCAACAGTTTTCCAAAGTGAGTGTGCCATTTTACATACCAGCAATGTATGAACACTGTACAATTTCTCCATATCCTCGGCTTGTTATTATCTTTTAAAATTTACTATTATAGCCATCTTAGTATGTGTTAAATGGAATCTCATTGTGATTTTGACTAGCATTTGCCTGTGACTAACGTGACCATTTGTGTATCTCTTTTTGAAGAAATGTCTATTCTTCACCCATTTTTAAAAATTGGGATCTTTGTTTTTTGGTTTTGAAATGTAAGAATTCCTCATATATTCTAGCCACAAGTCCATGATCAGATTTATGATTTGCAAATATTTTTTCCCATCTGTGGGTTGTCTTTTCACTTTCTTTATATCTTTTGAAGCACAAAAGCTTTTAATTTTGATAAAGTCCAGTATACCTATTTTTTTCTTTTGTTGCCTCTGCTTTCGGTGTTACAGCTTAGAAAGCGTTGCCAAACCAAGGTCATGAAGACTTACTTTTACGTTTTCTTCTAAGAGATTTATATAGCTTTATCTGTTATATTTAGGTCTTTGACACATTTTGAGTTAATTTTTGTATATGGTATGAGGCAATGGTCCAATTTTATTTTTTTCATGGTGTTACAGCACCATTTGTTCAGAAGACTATTCTTTCTCCACTGAATGACCTTGGCATCCTAGTCAAAAATCAATTGACCACAGATACAAAGCTTTATTTTTTTAAACTCTCATACAGTACCATTCATCTGTGTCTTACTTTATGCCAATAACTACACTGTCTCGAACACTCTGTAGTAAGTTTTGAAACTGGGAAGTGTGAATCCAGCAACTTCATTCTTTTTCAAGATTGTTTTGGCTATTCTGAGTCATTTGAATTTCCATATGAATTTTAGAATCCACTTGTCAATTTCTGTAAGGAAGCCAGCTGGGATTCTGGTAAGGATTGTGTTCAAGCTGCAGATCAACTGGGGAGTACCCCCATCTTAACAATATTGTCTTCTAATCCATGAACATGGAATGCCTTTTGTTTATTTAGATACTTTCTTTCAATGAGGTTTTATGGTTTTCAGAGTATATATTTTGCACTTCTTAAATTTATTCCTGAATTTTTTCTTTCCTTATTGTGGTAAAAAATTATACATATAAAATAAAATGTACCATTTTAACCATTTTTAAGTGTACATGTCTGTGGCATTAAGTACATTCACATTGTTATGCTTTATGTCATGTTTTCTTAATTTCATTTTCTGTTTTATTGAAAGTGTGTAGAAATATAATTGATACTGATCTTGCAACCTTGCTAAACTCATTTATTAGTTACAATCATTTTTTAGTGGATTCCTTGAGATTTTCTATATATAAAATCATGTCATCTGTGAATAGAGATAGTTTTACTTCTTTCTTTCCTAACTGGATGCCTTTTATTTCTTTTTTTGCCTAATTGTCATGGATGGAACCTCCAATACAATGCTGAGTAGAAGTGGTGAGAGCAGATATCTTTGTCTTATTCTTGATCTTAAAAAGAAAGCATTTTGTCTTTCACCTTTAAGTATGAAGTTAGCTATGGTTTTTAAATAGATGCCTTTTATGAGGCTGAGGAAGTTCCTTTCTATTTCTAGTATATTGAATGCTTTTTTTTTTTTCCATCATGTGAGTGTGTTGAATTTTATCAGATGCTTTTTTCTGTGTCTTTTCTTTCTTTGATAATCGTGTAGTTTTTGTCCTTTATTTTATTGATATGGTGCATTAGATTTTCAGTTGTTAATCCAACCTTACATTCCTGGAATAAATCCCACTTGGTCATAGTGTATAATCCTTTTTATCTATTGCTGTATTTTATTTGCTGGTATTCTGTTGAGCATCTTGCACCTATTTTCATAAGAGTTATTGGTCTGTAGTTCTCTCCTCATGTTATAGCTTTGTCTGGTTTGGGTAGCAGGGTGATACTGGTCTCAAGAATGTGTTGGGAACTGATTCCTCCTCTTCTGTGTTTGTTTTTGGTGGGGGAAGAGTTTGTAAAGAATTCGTATTAATTCTTTAAATTTTTGGTGGAGTATACCAGTGAAGCCATCTGGGCCTGCTGGGCTTTTCTTTGTGTGTAGGGTTTTGATTACTAATTAAATTTCTTGATTTGTTATAGGTCTATTCAAATTTTCTACTTATAATTAGTAGTTTTTTACTTTCTAGGAATATGTCCATTTTATCTAGGTTGTGTAATTTATTGACACAAAATTGTTCAGAGTATTTATTATAATCCTTATTATTTCTGTATGGTTAGCTGTAAAGTTCTTTCATTCCTGATTTTAGTAATTTGAGTCTTCTTCTGTCATCAGTCTAGCAAAAGGTTTGTCAATTTTGTTCATCTTCTCAAATAGCCAACTTTTGGTTTTGTTGACTTTATTATTTTTCTATCCTCTGCTTCGTTAACTACCACTCTGATATTTAGTATTTCATTTCTTCTGCTTGTTTTAGGTTTAGTTTTTTCTTCTTTTTTCTTCCAGCCTCCTAAAGTGGAAAGTTAAGTTATTGATTTGAGGTCTATTGTCTTTTTTAATGTGGGCATTTACAGCCATAAAAGCCTCTTTTATCACTGCTTTAACCATATCCCATAAATTCTGGTACATTGTGCCTTCATTTTCATTCATCTCAAGGTATTTTCTAATTTTCCTTGTGAATCCTTACTTGATTCGTGGTTATTTAAGAGTGTGTTGTTTAAATTCCACATATTTTTGTGTTCCCCCAAGTTTCTTTCTGTTATTGAGTTCTACTTTTATTCTATTGTGCTCAGAAAACATACTCTTTATTAATAGTGCCCTTTAAAATTTATTGAGGTTTGTTTAATGGTGTAGCATATGGTGCATCTTGGAGAATGTACCATGTTCACTTGAAAAGACTGTATATTTCTATGGTTGCTGTTTGTAGTGTTCTGTGGGGTCTAGTTGGTTTATAGTGTTGTGCATATCTTCTATTTCCTTATTGATCTTCTGCCTATTTGATCTATACATTATTGAAAATGGGGTATTGAAGCCTCCAAGTATTGTTGAATTCACTCTTTCTCTGTTCAGGCCTATGAATTTTTGCTTCATGTGTTTTGGTGCTATATTGTTAGGTGCATATAAGTTTGTAATGGTTATATCTTCTGATGAATTGACTTTTATCATTATAAAATGTCCCTCTTTAAGACTAGTAACATTATTTTATTTAAAGTCTACTTTGTCTCATTTTAATACAGCACTCAAAGTATCTTATGGTTGCCGTGTGCATGATATATCTTTTTCCATCCTTTTACTTTCAGTCTGTTTGTATGTTTGAACCTAAAGTATGCTTCCAGCATATAGTTGGATAAGGCAGTCTGATAAGCTCTACCTTTTGATTGTTTAATCCATTCACATTTAATGTTATTAATATAGTTGGATTTGTTTGCAGTTTTACTTTTGGTTTTCTCTGTTTCATGTAGTTTTTGTTCCTCGATTTCTCCTTTACTGCTTTCTTTTACATTTACTGAATATTTCTAAATATAAATTTTTAGTTTCTTTAGTTATTTTCGACTGAGTTGTTTCCTTAGTAGTTGTTCTTATAGTTATAATATACATTTAACTTATCAGAATCTACCTCAGATTTATACAACTTAATCCCAGTTATATACAGATGTTATTCCTATATTGCTTTATTCTGTTTTATCCATTTCTGTGGTATTATTGTTAAACATATTACATCTATGTATGTTATAAACCCAGCAATACAGTGTAATAATGATTACTTTATATAACTTTATGTCTTATAAAAAGAAAAGCAAGTATATATTTATAGTGTTTGTCTGATTAACCTCAATTAACATATTTGACCCTATTCTTTTGTTACTTTGGATTCAAATTACCAACTGCTGAAATTTCTTTAGCACAGTTCAGCATTGCAACAACCAACCTACTTTGAGTTGGTATTGATACTTTTTCTCTTCATCAAGGATTATCATTTTTGTGTATGCTTTCATCATATTACACCCTATGCGTGTTCACTAAACAATATGTAGTTTTTTGCATTATTAAAAAAATATAGGTAAATTGTACTATACTGTAAATATCCTTTTTTTTAAATGAATTTATTTATTTATTTTTGGCTGTGTTGGGTCTCGTTTCTATGCGAGGGCTTTCTCTAGTTGTGGCAAGCGGGGGCCACTCTTCATCGCGGTGTGCGGGCCTCTCACTGTCGCGGCCTTCTCTTGTTGCGGAGCACAGGCTCCAGACGCACAGGCTCAGTAGCTGTGGCGCATGGGCTTAGTTGCTCCGCAGCATGTGGGATCTTCCAAGACCAGGGCTCGAACCCGTGTCCTCTGCATTGGCAGGCAGATTCTCAACCACTGCGCCACCAGGGAAGCCCTGTAAATATCCTTTTAATACTTGTCGTTTTCACTTTCTATTATGTTTTTATAATTTAATGAGGTTGATACATATAGCTCTAGTTGATTTGATTTCAATCCTCTGAATGTATATCACTTTCTTTTCTACATTATGTTGTTTAAGGGGTTTGAATTGTTTTAAATTTTTTCTATTACAAACACTGGATGTTGTTCCATTGTGTTGCTTCTGTTCTATTGTGTTGTGCTGTTTCCGTTTTGATTGCTCTATAATAAAATACTCTAAAACTTAAAAAAGAAAAAAAAAGACAATTTTACATTTCTGTATGGTTCAGGTCCAACGATACAACTAAATACCTGTTGTTTTATACAGCTGCTTTACAATTCAGTTAGAAGAAATAGGAAGAAATATGAATTTATATTGTATAATTACATAATTGCCTTTAGGGATGCTTTTTGTTTTCTTATATGTGTGAATTCAATTTACTATCTGGTGTCACTGAAAACCTTTCTTCAGTAGTTCTTATAAAGTAGGTATGGTAACAAGAAATTCTCTGTTTTTGTCTATCTGGGAATGTCTTTATTTTGCCTTCCTTTCAAAAGAGTCTTTCTGGATAGAAGATTGTTAATTTTTTGTCTTTAAACACTTTGATTATGTAACCCCGCTGCTCTTGGGTTCCATTTCTTTTTCTGATGTAAAGTCATGTTAGTTTTGTTGGTTTTCCCTTTTTTCTCTTGCTCCTTTCAAGATTTTCTCCTTGTCTTTGGCTTTTAGCATTTTTGCTATGATGTCATGTTCAAACAGTGACAGTTTTATTTTTTCTTTTCCTGTACGTACGCCTTTTATTGACTTTTCCTGTGCTATTGAAGTGGCTATTACTTCCAGTAGTATGTTGAATAGGAATGATGAGTGAACATCATTGTCTTCTTCTCAGTCTTAAGGGGAACTCATTCAGCCTTTCACCATTCAGTATGATGTTAGATAAAGTTTCTTTTGGTTGATGGTGTTGATCAAAATGAGAAGGTGCCCTTTTATTTCTGTTGTTTCTGAGTTTTTATCATGAAAAGATGGATCTTGACAGATGAATTGTGTGTATCAGTTGATATGATCATGTAATCTTTATTATTTACCTGTTAATTTGGTGCGTTACATTGAATGATTTTGAATACTGAACCAATTTTGCATTCCTAGAATAAATCCCACTGGTCACAGTGTATAATTCTTTTCATATATTGCTGAATTCCATTTGATAATATTTTATTTTAAAATTTTGGGGGGAGGTTGCTAATGGTATTCTCATTCCTCTGTTAATGACCTGCTTTCTGGAAGCTTAGTTTTTCCCCCTTAATTTACGCTTAGCATTTTAAAATGTCACAACAATAAGCCCAGAAGTGGGGTGTTTTATCCCTTATCTGTTTTGCTAGACACCTGGTGAGTGAGCCCTTTTAATCTGAAGACTCTCACATCTCTCTACTCTGAGAAATCAGTGTTTTATTTATTAACTTTCTCCCTTTTAATATTTTCTCTGCACTCTCTTTCTAGAATTCCTATTAGTTGGATGTATCTCCTGGATGATTGTCTTTGTCTTTATATGTTAGTTGCAAATTTAAATTTTTGTTTTTCTTTTTACTTTTTGACCTCCCCTTCACTCATTTCTCCCACCTCCCCACCCCTCCTCTGAAAACCACCAATATGTTCTCTGTACCTGTGAACTTCGCTTTTGTTGTTTCATTTTGTGTCTGATTTCACATGTGAGAAAGATCATACAAAAGGTATTTGTCTTTCTCTGTCTGACTTATTTCACTTAGTATAACGTCCTTCATCCATGTTGTTGAAAATGACAAGATTTCATTGCTTTTTATCGATGAATAATATTCCATTGTACATATATACTACAACTTCTTTATCCATCGATTCATCAATGGATATAAGTTGTTTTCTTGGCTATCGTAAATAATGCTGCAGTAAACATGGGGTGCACATGTCTTTTTGAGTTAGTGTTTTCATTTTCTTTGGATAAATACCCAGAAGTGGAATTCCTGGATCGTATGGTAGTTCTATTTTTAATTTTTTGAGGAACCTCTATACTGTTTTCCATACTGTTGCACCAATTTATAACCCCACCAACAGTGCACAAAATTTCCCTTTTCTCCACATCGTCACCAACACTTGCTATTGCTTCTCTTTTTGATAATAGCCATTCTGACAGGTATGAGGTGAAGTCTTATTGTGGTTTTGATTTGCATATCCCTGATGATTAATGATGTTGAGCATCTTTCCATGTACTTGTTGGCCATCCTTTAGTCTCCTTTGGGAAAATGTCTATTCAGATCTTCTGCCCATTTTTTGTTTGTTTGTTTGTTTGTTTTTGACTGTTCCATGCAGCCTGTGGGATCTTAGATGCCTGACCAGGGATTGAACCCAGGCCCATGGCGGTGAAAGTGCAGAGTCCTAACCACTGGACCTCCAGGGAATTCCCCTGCCCATTTTTAATAGGATTGGTTTTTGTTGTTGTTATTGAGTTGTATGAATTCTTTATATGTTTTGGATATTAGCCCCTTATCAGATATATAATTGGCAAATATTTCATAGTGGGTGAATTGTAGTTTGTGCTTTTTGAGGAATTGGTCTATTTCATCTAAGTCGGCAGAACTTGTGTACGTAGAATTGTTTGACATATTCCCTTATTATCCTTTTGATGTCTGCAGTGTTTGGGAGTAAGAAGTTTTGTATGGTTTTCTTAGTAACTGCCCTAGGTATTGAGTATAAATATGTAATTTATCATAACTTACTGATATCAGTGCTTTACTTCTTTGAGTGAAGTATTGAAACCTTACTTCCATTTAGTTTCTTTTATCCTCACCATTTAAAAAATACAATTGTCTTTAAGTATTTCCTTCTCATCCATTAAGCACCATGTTAGATTGTAAACTTTCCTTTGCCGTTCTTTAAGGGTAGGCTTGCTAGCAACAAATTCTGTTTCCCTTCTTCTGAAATGTCTATTTCCCCTTCATTCCTGAAGTATATTTTGCTGATTATAGAATTTACAGTTGACAGTTCTTTTAATATTTGAAAAATGTTATGCCACTTCTGCTGGTCTCCATGTTTTCTGATGAGAAATCCACTGCTGTTCAAATCAGTGTTCCCTCTAAAAATATTGTGCCATTTCTCTTCTTTCAAAAAAATTTTCTTGTCTTTAGTTTTCATATATCTATAATGTGTCTTGGTATAGATTTTGGGGGGTATATTTGAGTTTATACTTTGTATTCACTTAGCATCTTGAATCTGTAAGATTATCGTTCACTAAATTTGGGAGTTTTCAGCCATTATTTCTTTGAATACAGTTTTTATTTCACTCACTCCTCTCCTTTGGAATTCCAGTGATACAAATGTTAGGTCTTTTCCTGTGGTTAAACAGGTCACTGAGACTGTTCACTTTTTATTTTCAGTCTATTTTCTATTGTTCAGCTTGAGTGAATTCTATTGACTAGCCTTAAGTTTAAGATTCTATTGTCTACAATTGAATCCATCCAGTGAGTTTATTTTCAGTTACTGTATTTTTCAGTTCTATAATTTCCATTTTTAAATGGAAATTGCTGATTCTTTGTTGAGATTTTCCTCTTTTTCATTTGTGTCAAGAAACTTTGTAATTGCTTATTAAAGCATTTTTAGGATGACTTCTTAATGTCCTTTTCAAATAATCCCAACATTTTATTTACTTTTGTTTTGGCATCTCTTGATTATCTTTTTTCATTTATATTGTGACTATCCTGATTCTTTCATGACAAGTGATTTTCAGTTGTACCCCAGAAATTTTAGAGATTATAAGACTCTGGATCCAATTTAATATTTGGCTCTGGTTTTTTGTTGTGGTGATTGTGGCTTTTTTTTTTTTTTTTGGTTATTTGTTTGTTTCTTGTTCTTTCTTTAGCAGACAGTTCTCCTGTTGAGGTGTAGCAAGAGGGCTGGGTGAGCATGCATATACAGCTTCCCCCTGTGCTCCCCAGCAATCCCACTCCAGAAAATGTAGGGCAGTGCCTTACACTACTTCATTGTAGACAGGTGAGTGGAAGTTCAGCTTCCCTTTTGTCCCACTGACATCTTCCCAGTGAAAGTGGGGGCACCAACTCACACTGTCTTGTTGCTTTTGAGTTGGGTATAAGATCACCTCCCCAGTGGACCACGCTGCCGCGTAGAGTACTCAGCTTCTCATTGGGTCCCTGACACCAGAACAGACGAGGTCATTAAGCAGAGTTCCACATAGCCCATGTCCCACCGCCTCATTCAATAATAGTAGTTATGTAATAGTTCAGTGCTCCACTCTTAATAATTGACAAAACAAGATAGAAAGTCAAAGGGTATAAAAATCTTGATTAAAAAACTTGAACTATTATTTTACTGTTGAATTGTCTATTATGGTTGAATTGTCTATTTCTTTCATCAGTTCTGTCATTTTTTGTTTCATGTATTTTAGGACTGTTGTTAGTTGCATATATAATTTTTATTTCTTTATAATTTTTAGTTTTATCTTATAATTTTAATTTCTTCCTGATGAGTTGACCCTTTTATCATTATAAATTCCTCATTGTCTCCAGGAATATAGTTTATTTTAAAATATATTGTGTGATATTTAGTATAGCCACTCCAGCTTTCTTGTGTTTAGTGTTTACATGTCATCTTTTTTCATCCTTTTTCTTTGAATCTATTTGTGTCTTTGAATATGTAATTTATATATTGTAGGCAACATATACTTGGTTCTTGTTCTAGGCAGTCTGGCAATCTCTGCTTCTTTAGTGAGGGTTTAATTCACTTATAGTTAACATAATTATTGACATGGTAGGATTTACATCTGCCATTTGCTATTAATTTTGTATGTCTCATATCTCTTCTCATTTTGTTCTTTTCTTCCTCCTTTACTGCGTTCTGTTGTATTAATAGGTATGTTTTAGTGTGCCATTCTTTGTTAGTTTCTGTTTCCTATTTACAAAGTTATTTTCCTATTAGTATAATCTGGGGATTACAGTAAGCATCTTAATTGAAAACAGTGTGCTTCAGGTTAATGCTAAATTATCTCTTCATATAATATTTTTCTTCCCTTTTATCACCTTCCAGGGACTTTAATTATGCATACACTGTCACTCTTAATGGTATCCAGCAAGCTTCAGAGGCTTTGTTCAGTTTTCTTCATCCTTTTATATTCTTCAGAATGAATCATCTTTATGGATGTATCTTCAAGTTTATTGATTCTTTCTTCTGCCAGTTCAGGTCTGCTGTTTAGCCCCCCTAGTTTTTCATCTAAGGTGTGCTTTCAACTCCAGAATTTCTACTTGGTTTACTTTATAATCCATGTCTCTTTATTGATATTCTACATTGATGAGTCACTGTCATCATACTTCCCCTTCATTCATTGACTGTTGTTTTTTTAGTTCTTCAAACAGATTTGCAAAAGCTGCTTTGAAGTCTTGGCCTAAGAAGGCTCTCTCAGGGATCCTTGCTATTGACTGCTCTTTATTTCTGTTTAAGGGTTACACTCCTTGCTTCTTTGCATGTCTCAAAAATTTTGGTTAAAAATTGATCATTTTATGTAACATAGGAATTCTGTGTTCCCATTCTTCCCCCTAACCAGGGGTGATTGTTGTTGCTAGGTTTTTTGTTTGTTGACTTGTTTATTCCTTGCCTGCACTATTTGTGTAGTCTGTGTGTCATGCAGCATATAGCCACTGATGTCTCTGCTCAGTTTTTGTTTTTGTTTTTTAATTCTTATTTTTGTTTTTAAGCCTGGCTTCCTTGGTGTCACCCCTGGATCTGCATAGCCTAGTGGTGAGGCTGATTGGTCAGTTTTGTTGAAACATCTTGAGCCAATGAGGCTTCTACCATTTGCTGAGGTGATCTTTGTATGAGTTGAGATATTCATTCAAATTCAGGTAGTTTACAAGTCTTCCTGGCTTTTACTTTCTACTTGCACAGGGTTTCACAGTCAGCCAAGGATACATGATAACAAGGGTTCTCTCTGGTCTCTCTTAAGAGGATGTGCAGCCTTCCAGATTTCAGGGATCCCTTCAAAAATTTTTTTCTGGTCTATTGCTTGTCCCAACCAATACTGCAGACTTCAGTAGCTGTGATGTTGGCCTTGCCCAATTATTTTCCACTGAGATCACTACTGTTTGACAATAATGCAAGGATTTTTCCATGGAGCTCCAAATCAAGTTATCTCTCTTTGTTGGCACTGAGACTGAAAGTTCTTAAGGTTACTGTGCCACTGAGCTTGGGTGGGGAGATGGGAGCAGCCCCAAGTTAAACTGCCATAGACCCTGCTGTCCCTACCAAGGTTTAGTAGTTTTTTCTTGAATAAACACCTTTCAATTTGTTATATGCCTTTGGGTAACTTCTGGAGTTCTTAAATGACTGGGGTTTTTTTTTTTTTTTTTTTGTCCAATTTTGTCATTGCTCTCTAGGGAGAAGTTTTGTCAAGGTCCTCATTCCACCATTCCAGAGGCATCCCACACCTTGTTGATTTAATTTTGTTTTTTGTATACGTAGAACATTAATTTACTTCCAAAGTCAAAAGTATACAAAAAGGTCTACTGAGAGAAATGTCCTTTCTTCCCATACCCCTCCCATCCTAATTCTCCCCACCTCTTGTTGGTAACCAATTTCAATGTTCTCTGGTTACCAGTAGTGTGTGATTGCGTGTGTGTTATCAAACATATGTCATAGTTTTCTCATTTCCTCTTCTTTATTACAAAAAAATGTGGTCTTCTGTATATGCTCTTTTTTACTTCGCTTTTGTCGCCTAGCAGTATCTCCTAGAAATCACTCAATCTCCATTCATACAGAGCTTTCTCTTCCTTTCTTATAGTTGCCTGATATTCCTTGGTGTGTACGTAGTACAGTCTTTTCAACCAATCTCTTATACTTGTATGCGTAGGTAGTTTCTGGATAGCAGCTATGCTCATCATTCTGTGGTCAGCACTCTGGTTAGCCTCTAATATTTTGTAATTGCAAATAATGGTGCACTGAATAATCTTCTACATATTTTTCCATATTATTGGAGGTGTATCCTTAAGGTAATTTCCTAGAGGTGGGATTGTCAGGTTGAAATATAAATACACATGTAGTTTTGTTAAATATTGCCAAATTCCCCTCTACAAGGCCGGTGCCATTTCGATTTCACACCAGCAGTGTGAGACTGTTCCCACACAGTCTCACTAAAGGAGTATGTTATCAAGATTTTGAATTTTTGTGGGATCTGATAGATAAAAAATGGTATCTCAATTTAGATTTAGCTTGCATTTTTCTTTTTACGAGTGAAATTGCAATCTTTTCATAAGTTTAAGGGCCATTTTTATATACCATTTCCTGAAATATCTGTTTATATCTTTTGCTTATTTTTCTATAGTCGTCTTGGTTCTTTACTCCCTACATTTTAAAAAATTTTGTGTATATCATGGCCATTAGCCTTCTGTTGCAAAGATTTCCTTCCATTTTTGTCATTGTCTTTTGATTAAGATTTTTTTCTATGCTAAAGGTTTAGTAAATCTGTAGTCAAATTTATTTATCTTCTCATTACATCTAGCTTTTTAGTCACAGTTGGGAAACCTTATTCCTATGCTTAGTTTGTAGAGGAATTCACTCTTCTAGTATTTGTGTAGTTTTATCAAGGAAGTGTCCATCCATTTGTATTTTCATAAGAGTTTAGTTAACAATGGATGATGAATTCCTGGAGGTAATCATGTTTCTTCTCAAACCTATTAATATGGGGAAATACTTAGGATTTCTGCATCAGCATTCATAAATAATATTGGCCTTTTTATGTTCTATTTTTATCAGGTTTATATATCAGTGTTACATTTGCTTATAAAGTATATTTGGAAGGTTTCCTTCATTTTCTGTGCTCTGAAACAATATATGCAAAATTTGGACTCTGTTCTCTAAAGGATTTTGGTAGAATTCTCCTGTGAAATCTAATGGATATCACACTTTCTTATAGGGTAGTTCCTTAATAAAACTTTCTGTTTATTTTTTGGAAATTATTTCTACTTCTATTCTACTGAGATCAATTTTAGATGAATTGTGTTTTCTATTTCTACTGAGATCAATTTTAGATGAATTGTGTTTTGCAAGGAAATTATCCATTTCATCTGGGTTTTACAAATATTTTGCATGTAATTGTACCAAGTAGTCTGTTATGATATTTATGAATTTATGAATTTCCTCCACAACAATAGTTACTTTCTCTTGTTACTTCTTCTGCATATTTGTGCTCTCTTTTCTCCTTAATTAAAGTAAATAGTAGTTTGACTATTTTTTTAACCAGGATTTTTATTTTATTAATTTGGTTTACTATTTTACTGGTTTCTGCCTCATGAATTTCTGCTTTTGTCTTTGCTATTTTCTTCTTTGTGCTTTCTTTTGATTTACTGTAGGATTTTTTTTTTAGCTTTTTGAATGGGTAATTTGTGTATTTTTATTGATCTGTGTATTCAGACTTATAAATGTGTGCTGAAGAAGGAATATTCTCTATTGCTGTGGTATCCTGTTCCATATATATACAAAAGACCTGGCTTATGAATTATGTTCTTCAGATCCCTTATATCCTTGCTTTATTTATCCATCCACTTGGTCTGTCATATGAAAGTAGAATGTGACTCTTGCATTATTAATGTATTTGTATTTTCCCTGCATATCTAGTAGTTTCTGTTTTATGCAGGTGGTATTTATTGCATAGTTATTCATAATTGTTGTAACTTCATTATGAAATGTGGCTTTTAGCATTATAAAGGATCCTTATTTGTCCCATTTAAGCTTTTTTAACATTAATTATACTTTTTCAGCATGCCAGAATCATAACCCATTTTCTTGGTGTTTACATTTATCTGGTGAATCTTATCCATTCCTGCATTTTTCAGCATTTTAATCACTGAATTTTAGATGTCTGATTTTTAAAAATTGCATGGAGTTGATTTTACTTTATAAGCCAATTTGAATATATTTTTCTTTTGAAAAGCATGTTTTTAACTCTCATTTATTAATATAACTGATAACTTTGATCTCAGTTCCTTTTATATTATCACATATTGCAATTATTGCCTGTATTATGACATACTGACTTTGTTGCTCTGTGTGTCTGCCTTGCTTTTTCATAAATTATTTGGGTATTTAAGGATGTTTATACTTTTTTTTTTTTTTTTTTTACTAATGGTTCCCTTTGTATTACTAATCTTGGTTTAATCCCCCTTTTTCTTTCTTTACGCTATTTGGTATGCCACATGGATTCCTATCTATTAGATGTATAAGTCAGTTTTATACACTACATCTAATACATACTTACTATATATACACTGTTTCATTATCTCTTCCTTTTCCTCCCAGATTTGTATTCTTTCTATTTATTTGTATTCTTTCTATTCTTTCTATTTTTTGCAGGGACATATGATGTTCTTGTATTATTATTCAGCCATGACTCTCTCCAGGTCTTCATCTAGTTCTATAACTAAATATATAGAATGTTTACCATCAGTTCTTTTGCCAGAGTTTTTCCAGTCTCATCATGGTTGGATGAAGCCTATCCTCTAAGCCTTGCTTAGCAAGGGCTCATGTGTACAATATTTTGTACATATGTAAAACTGTTTTTCTATCACCTTGATGCATGAAGTTCAGCTTGACTGGATATAAAATCCTTGGCTTGTGGTACTTCCTTAAGTTTCTTGAAAATTCTGCTCCACTTCGTATATTGTTTTTGTTAAGTCTGTTGCCTTTGTTATTGCGTCTTTTGCTTGGAGGCCCTAAGGATTTCTTCTCTATTTTTAAAGTCTAATAGTTTTACCAGGAAGTGTCTCAGAGTTTATTGTTGAGGTCAGTTTCCTTGGTACCCACGTGGGTCCTTTCAACGTGTTAGATTTTATCGTATTTATAGAATTTTTAACATATGCCTTTAAATATTATTTCTACTGTTTTTCTTTTCTTCTTCAGAGACTTGAGTTATATGCACATTGGACCTCCTTTGCCTATCTTCCACTTCAACCGTGGTCACTCTGATGCTATTTCTGTCTTTCTCTCATTTTAATTATCTTAGCTGTTTTCATGCTTTTCATCTATTTCTATCTTTAGTTCAGTCACCTCTTGTCATTTCTTATTTTTATTTATTTTTATCCATTTCTGTTTTTAAGTGATCTTATTACTGATTCAGGTATGTTTTCATATCCCAAAAGTTGAAAATATTTATTTTGGTTGGGAATGTTATTTATAGTCTTCTTCAGCTTTATGGTTAGATTTTGGAGGAGACTTTTATAAGCAGAAAAGTTTTTATTCTCATTTTCTGATTTTTTTTTCTCACAGTAGTATTATATGAATGTAGTCTGCTTACTTATATTCCCATGTACTTAGTGGTCAGAGTTCCTAGTTCAAAAATGCCATCTTCTTTCAGGCTTGTCCTCTTTTAGGCAGTTGCATTTCCAGATACTGCTGTCCTGGGGTATGTGTGTGAGGTAACTTCCATGTCTTGCTTTTCTTTAATTCCTGCAGGAGTCTCTTTCACTTCTCGCTCTTATTTCCTTCTTTACCTTCATGGTCATGCCACTTCTCTATTTACCTGAGCCTCCCCAAGATGTGATTCTCTGAGACTGCCACTTCTAACCAGTCACTTCAAAGCCCTTCCTTGTTGCTGTTGCTATGAACTGCCTATTTCTGTCCTGCATTCTCCATTTTGACACCTAATGCTGGACTTTGTTTTCCTGGGGGTAACTGTGTCTGTGCTTCTTTGAAGTCTTCTGTGGCCCCTATTTTTCCTTAATGAGGTGAAATCCACATAACATAATTAATCATTTTAAAGTCAAACAATTCAGTGGCATTTAGCACATAATCCAAGGTCGTAAAGATTTACCTCTGTGTTTTCTTCTAGGGAGTGTGTGGTTTTAGCTTTTATATTTAGGTGGCTGATCCATTTTGAGATAATTTTTATATGGTATGGGGTATGTGTCCAACTTCATTCTTTTTCCTGTGTCCAGTTGTCCCAGCACCATTTGTTGAAGAGCCTGTTCTTTTACCATCAAATGGAATTGGTACCCTTTACTGAATATCAGTTGACTATATATGAGGTTTTATTTCTAGGTTCTCTATTTTATTCCATTGGGCTAAATGTCTACCCATATGCCAGTACCACATTATTTTGATTAATATAGCCATGTGTATGTTTTGAATTTGGGAAGTGTGAGTCTTCTAAGTTTGTTCTTTTTCAATAATTTTTAAGCTATACTAGGCCCCTTACCCTCCATAAACATTTTAGGATCAATTTTTTCCTTTCTGCAAAAAAGACCATTAGAATTTTGATAGGGATTGCATTCAGTCTGTGGATCACTGGATAACATTGCCATCTTCACAATATTAAGTTTTCCAATCCATGAACATAGGATGTTGTTCTATTTATTTAGGTCTTTAATTTCTATTAGTTTTGTAGTATTTGGCATAGAAGTCTTTCACCTCTTTGTTAAATTTATTCCTAGGTACTTTACTCTTCCTGATGCTAATGTAAATGGAATTTTTAAAAAATTTCCTTCTCGAATTGTTCATTGCTGGTGTATAGATACACCAATGATTTCTGTGTGTTGACCACATGTCCTGCAAGTTTTCTGAATTTGTTTATTCTAATAAGTTGGGTTTTTTTTTTTTCTTTTGTGGATTCTTTGGGATTTTCTATGTAGGATCATATCTGTGAATAAAAATAATTTTACTTCTTCCTTTCCAATTTGGATGCTTTTTATTTATTTTTTGCCTAATTGCTATGGCTAAAACTTCTAGTACACTGTTGAAAAGCAGTGGTAAAAATGGGCATCCTTTGGTTCCTGGTTTTAGGGGAAAAGTTTTTAGTCTTTTCACCATTATTATGTTAGTTACAGGTTTTTCGTAAATGCTCTTTATCATGTTGAGAAAGATCCCTTCTTTTCCTAATTTTGTGAGAATTTTTATCTTGAAAGGTTGTTGGATTTTGTCAAATGCTTTTTCTGTGTCAACTGAGATAATTCTATTACTCTGATGTATTACTTTGATTTTTCTTATGTTGAACCAGCCTCCCATTCCTGAGATAAATCCTACTTACTCATGGTATATAATTCTTCTAATATGCTGCTGGATTTGGTTTACTAGTATTTTCCTCTGGGTTTTTTGTTTGTTTGTTTTTGCATCTATAAGGGATATTGGTATCTAGCTTTCTTGTGGTGTATTTGTGTGATTTTGGTATCAGAGTAATATTCATCTCATAGGATATGTTGCAGTGTTCCCTCCCTTCTGTTTTTTTGTTAGAGTTTGAGGGACTGGTGTTAATTCTTCTTTACATGTTTGGTATCATTCACCAGTGAAGCCCTCAGGTCCTAGACTTCTCTTTACTATGAGATCTTTGATTACTGAGGGATTCATACTTTTTTTTTTTTTTTTTTTTTTTTTTTGTGGTACGCGGGCCTTTCACTGTTGTGGCCTCTCCCGTTGTGCAGCACAGGCTCCGGACGCGCAGGCTCAGTGGCCATGGCTCACGGGCCTAGCCACTCTGCAGCATGTGGGATCTTCCCGGACTGGGGCATGAACCTGTGTCCCCTGCATCGGCTGGCAGACTCTCAACCACTGTGCCACTAGGGAAGCCCAGTGATTCATACTTTTTACTTGTTATAAGTCGGTTCAGAATTTCTGTTTCTTCTTGAGTCAGTTTTGTAGTTCATGTGTTGCTAAGATTTTGTTCATTTCATCTTGGTTATCTAATTTTTTGGAGTACAATTGTTCATAGTATTCTAATTCTTTTTATTTCTGTAAGGTCAATTGTAATGTCCCCACTTTCGTTTATGTTTTTATTTGCATCTTCTCTTGTTTCTTCTTAGTCATTCTAGCTAAGCATTTGTCAACTTTGTTGATCTTTTCAAAAATAACCAACTTTTTGTTTAGTTGACTCTTGTTTTTCTATTCATTTTCCACTCTCACATTTATTATTTTCTTCTTTCCGCTAACTTTGGGTTTAGTTTACTTTTCTTTTTATAGTTCCTTAGGCTGTAAAGTTAGGTTATTGAAATTCTTTCTTCTTTCTGTATGTAGGAATTCATAGCTATATTTTTCTCCTTGAGCACTGCTTTTATTGCATCCCATAGGCTTTGGTATGTTGTGTTTTCATTTTTATTCATCTCAAAATATTTTCTAATTTCCCTTGTGATGTCTTCTTTGACTCATTAGTTTTTAACGAGTGTGTTGTTTAATTTTCACATATTTGTTAATTTTCTAGTTTTCCTTCTATTATTGATTTCTAGCCACACTCCATTTTGGTTAGAGAAGATACTTGGTATGATTTTAATTTTTAAAATTTTACTGAGACTGCTTTGAAGCCTAACATGTGATCTATCCTGGAGAATATTCCATGTGCACTTGAGAAGAATGTATTCTGCTGTCATTGGGTGGAGTGTTCTACATAAGTTTGTTAGGTCTCCTTGGTTCATAGTGTTGTTCAAGTCTTCTATTTCTTTACTGATCTTCTGTCTGGTTGTTCTATCTGTTATTGAGTGTTAGGTATTGACGTCTCCAGCTATCATTGTAGAACTGCCTATTTCTCCCTCCAGTTCTGTCAATGTTTGTTTCATGTACTTTGGGGCTCTGTTGTTTGATGTGTACACGTTTATAATTGTTACATCTTGATGAACTGACTTCCTTCCTCAGTACAAAAAGTCAACTCCTATACAGTTCCATCCCCCTCATGTTGTTATTGTCAGAAATTATACCTTTATACATTGTATTCCCAATAACATAGATGTATAGATATTGTTTTATGTATTTGTCTTTTAAGTCATATAAGAAATAAAGAGGAAGTATAAACTAAGGATATGATAACACTGGCTTCTATGTTTACCTATGTGGTTACCTTTTCTGGAATTCTTTACTCCTTTGTATGGGTTTGAGTTACTTTCTAGTGTCCTTTCATTTCAGCCTAAAGGACTCTCTTTACCACTTTTTGTAGGGCAAGTCGACTAGCAAGGAACTCCCTTAGCATTTGTTTATCTCAGAACATATTAATTTCTCCTTCACTGTTGAAATAATTTTGCTAGATATAAAATTCTTAACTCGGGACTTCCCTGGTAGTCCAGTGGTTAAGACTTCGCCTTCCAGTGCAGGGGGTGTGGGTTCGATCCCTGGTCGGGGAGCTAAGATCCCACATGCCTCGTGGCCATAAAACCAAAACAGAAGCAGTATTGTAACAAATTCAGTAAAGACTTTAAAAATAGTCCACATCAAAAAAAAAATCTTTTAAAAAAATTCTTAACTCAGTTTTTGATATTTGTTTTCCTCTTTAAGCACTTTAAAAATTTTATCCCATTCCCTTCTGGCCTCCATGCTTTCTAATGAGAAATCTGCTGTTAATCTTACCGACTACCCCTGTATGTGATGAGGCACTTCTCTCACTCCTTTCACAATTCTGTCGTTATCTTTCAACAGTTCGATTATGATTTGTTTCTTGGAGTTCACTGAGCTTCTTGGAGGTTTAGATTCATTGTCTTCCATCGAATTTGAGAAGTTAGCTATTATTTCTTCAAATATTCTTCCTTCCCCTCCCTGTCTCACCTCTCCTTCTGGGATTCCCATTATGGATATGTTGTTATGCTTGATGATATGCCACAGGTCCCAGAGGGTCTGTTCATTTTTCCTTCCGCTCCTCAGACTGGATAATATAGATTGACCTATCTTCAAGTTCCCTGATTTTTCTTCAGCTCAAATATGCTAATGAAACCCTCTAGTAAGTGTTTCACATCAATTGTTATACTTTTCCAGAATTTAATTCCTTTTTATAATTTCTCTTTATTGACATTCTCTATTCATTCATGCATCATTCCTTTAGTTCTTTGTCTACGAGTTCCTTCATTTCTTTGAACATAGTTAAGAAAGTTGATTTAAACTCTTTATCTAGTAAGCTCAGTGTCTGTACTTCCTCAGAGATGGTTTCTGTTAAATTTCTTCTGTGAATGAGCCATACTTTCTTGTTTCTTCACATATTTCATAATTTTTGGTTGAAAACTGGCTATTTTGGATATTATATATAGTAACCCTAGACAGTAGATTCTTTCCCCTTCTCAGGATTTTTTTTTCTTGCTATGAGCTGTAACTGTTTAGTGACTTGTATTTTTTTGACATCTGTATTCTTTGCCATGTGTGGTTTCTAAAGCCACTGTTCCGCTTGTGTTCAGCTGGTGTTTTGACAGAGACTTCCTTGAGTGCCAGGAGTCAAGAGAGGGAGAGGAAGGAAAAAAGTGAAAGAACTCTCCCGGCTTTTGCAGCTTAGCTATGTGCTGGGGCAATCCTTCAAGATTTGGCCAGGCTGTTTACAACTCTGCCTCCGCCTTCACTTCCTGTTTGAGGTGGGCACAGAGATCAGTCAGAAGTGAAAGCTTAATGTGTTCTCAGGACTTTTCTGAGCATGCATCCTGCCCTGGGCACGCTCTTGACTTTCTCAAGTTTTCAGTGTTACACAGGTGCCTTAGAATGGCCTGATTTCTCAAAGACACTCTTTCCCCAGCTTTTCCTCCCAGGCTTTCAGTGCTCTATTGTGTGCCTTAACGGTAATCTTTTCCCCAGGTGGCTGTGATTTGTTTGGCTCCCTTACAGTGTTTTCAAGGAATGTCCACCATTTTCATTTGAGAGTTCCCTTGTAGAGGAAGCAAGGGCAATCACCTTCAGGCAGCCTCCAGACAGTACAGAACAGACACATTGTTTGAGCACAAGATCTGCCCTACTCCCTCCAGAACGAGGGATCAGGGTCCCATACTGGGAGTGTGGGCAGCCATCTTCAAGACTGCTAGTGAGTGGGGGACGGGGTGTTGCAAAGACAAGTAAAAATGCCACAGAGCTTTCCTATCCTTTTTAGATTGCCTGTTTCACGGTCGGGTGTTCACTTGGGTGCCATAAACCTCTGACTGCTTTCTAGAGTTTTGACAAAGTTGACTCTGACGTATTTTACTTCATTTCTCAACGTTTCTGTGAAGGGAAGGCTCCTCAGAGGTACCGACTCCTCCATTTTTGCTGAGGTCCCTCGCTTTCCTAATGTGTTTGGACTGGGCATTTTAAGCCTCATCTCCTGACTTTTCATCTAGAGGCCTGCAGTGATGGGCAGGTGGCTATAGTGCTGTTGGACTTTGGTTCATTTCTCCATTCACAGGTAATTTTGAAGGCCACAGTACTCTGTTTCCTAGTGCTGCTAAAGGCATGGGTCATGTATGGTTTTATTTGCGCACTCCTTGTTGGTTTTATGCTTTGCGGGGGAGGACAAGTATGGAGATTTGGAACCAGACGGAAGGGGAGCGACACGCTGTTGTTCCCTAAACTGCCTGGAAACCTTTTAAAATTATGCCTTTTTCTAAGCGCCTATGTCTAATCCATCAGCAGGCCTTGTCAACTTTCTGGACTTTGCCTGCTCCTGCCTTCTCTGCAGCCACCTCCCTGGTCAGAGCTGCTTCCACTTCTCTGCCTGGGTTGTTCCCCTCCCCTCCTCACCGATCTGCTTCCGCTCCTGCCTCCTCTCCTCCGTTCTCCACACGGCAGCCCAAGGGAGTTCTTTAGAGTAGACCTTGCTGCTCTCCTACTGAAAGCGCGCCAGCAGCTTCCCGTCGCACGGTCGTGGGTCAATTTCCCTGGATCTTGAGCCCACCCTGGGAATCCGTGTTGCAAGTCGCTTGTTGAGGGAGAGCTCTATGGTGGGCAGCTGGGAAGCTGCAGAGAACACTCCTCAGAGTTGTTCCACCAGCTGCTCAAGGAGCTTAGGGTGTTTATCTCTCACTGCCGAGAGCTGCCTCTCAGGGGGTTCGTTCTGCGTCACTTTTGGCCTGCCCTGTGTGTGGCTCAGCAGGCCCCCGAGGTCAGAGATAGCGCTCGGGAAAGCATCTGGCAGGATTGCATTAAGAAGCCTTTGGTGCTTATGGAACGTGAGTGCTGAGGGTACATGGGTGGGGCCCCTGTGCTGCCTCTGTGTCCTTGAGAGCAGGGATCATGTGTTCTTTACCTCTGTGTCCCTGATGCCTGCCATACGGCAGGGTCTCCGAGATTTGCTAAGCTGTCTGACCCAGCTGGGGTCTCGGGTCTCCCACAGCCAGTTAACACCAGCCATGTAGCCCTCTGCTCTCTGCAAAACGCTGCTTCCTCAGTAGGCGCCGTCCTCGTTTCTCCACGTTTTTTTCTGATTATTGGAAATTTCCTCATGTTCAACCCACTAGGAGGCCAGCAGTATTGGAGTGGGGACTCCGGGGCCACACCAGACAGAAGCCACCATGTCTCTCCCTGAAGTGGTGTTTGCGCAAACTCGGTGGGGGTGGTGTCAGAGCTGAGAGTCCCCTGCAGGGCCCCTTGCCCTCTCCTTGCCTCCCGGTGTGCTCCTGCAGCCAGCAGGGACCGGGTGGGGGAGCCAGGCTGAGCTGATTATTTTTGACATCAGTTGTTAACATAATTTTGATGTTAAGCCTCCCCCCGCCCCCAGCTCTGGGGTGGCTCTGACTGTGTCCAGGCTCCGGCTTGGGGAGCCATGGGGAGCCTCTCAGCCCCGGATCTGGCCTGGCTGGGAGGCGGCCTGGGAAGGGACCTGTGTTTCTCAAGCCCGCGCCCTCGGGGCCTGGGGGTGGGGCCCAAGCAGATGTCTGGATTTGGTAGCCAGGGCCTGGAGCCGGATGCTGAGAACGAGGCCTGCAACTCATTTCCCCATTAAACATTCTGAGAACATCTGCACCGGTTTCCAAGGCTTCTCCCTCACTAATTGCTTTGATTATTGTGTGAAGTTAAGAACTGGCACATTTCCGCGGTGTTGTGATGAAGGTGAAAAGATCGCTCTTAATTAGATTAAAAACATTTTTTTCTTCCTCTGTAATTTTGCCTTGAAAATCAAGGCCATTTTTTTGTTTGTTTGTTTTCTTCATCCAAAGACCTCCAGAAACTTTCCTCCCCACCTCTCCAGAGGTTTCTTGGGAATGTCCTGTGAGCTCAACTCTTGGAGAAGACAGTGCTTAACCCAGATTCCATTGTATATTAACGTTTCCCGGGGCTGCTCTTGCTGCCGGGAACCGTCCCCTGGAACTGTGTCTTAGGAAACCTGGACGGTGACTTCCCGGAGCATGGAGACCCCGGAGGGTCGACCGAGTTGTGTGGGTGGCTGCGTTGCTCCCCTTCCGTTTCCTGTGCTCACTCGGGGTTGACCCTGTCCTGGCTCTGTTGCTGCCTGTCCTCCTCAGCGCCCCCGCTCTTTGGACCCCGCCTTTGGTCCCGCAGAACCATTTCCGTTCCCTCTCAGACTTGTGTGTGCTGAGGCCTGTGAGCCCTGTGGTGAGGGGCAGCGCTGGGGGCAGGGGTCCTCGGTGCCCTCATCTCTGGGAGTGTAGAAAGCCCAGCGTCCTCCCCAGGGTTGGTCAGGATTCCCAAGGTCACCTTTGACTCTGTCCACATCACCGTCGCGCTCATGTCCAATCCACGCTGCATGCCCTTGACTGGATGTGAGACCCAGCACGTTCCACAGTTTGCTTTCAGCAACCTTACAGCAGCGTCACAGCAGTAGAGAGCCAGCCTCCAGCTTCAGGCAGCCACTTTCTGAGAGCTCCCTGGGCCGTTACAGAGGTAGCTTCCTCCCCTTTTGTCTTGTACCCCCCCAAGGCACCGTGCAGGACGTGAGAGTAACTCAGCTCCTGTGTGACTCTGAACCCTCAGACCCATCCCCTTGGGCTCATGCCTCACCCCCAAGTTTGTCACACACATTCTTGAAGATTCTCTTGGTAACAAATGATGGAACCCCAACTCAATCTAGCTGTAGCACAAAAGGGACATTTTTTGGCTCACACAACTGGACCCAGCTGTTTCAGACACAGCTGGACCCCGGGGCTGGGATGATCCCGTTTGCTTGCTCTCACTCTCCCCCTTTTGTGCTCTCCGCCCACCCGCCTTGTTCCCTCTTCTGCTCCCCCTCCCTCTCCCCATTGCCCCTGGGATGGCTGTGTCCTCAGGCAGCCACCAGCTTAGCAAACCCAGCAGAAAGAGGCCATCTCTTTCCCCATCATATTTGCCAGAGTCTGGGGCCAGGCTCTCATTGGTCCCAGCAGGGGGATCAGCCATCCTGAGACCTGCCTTTGTGCCTCTGAAGGCCAAGGCCTGGGCCCCAGGCCCTCTCTGGGGATGGCTAGTGAGTACCTGAATCCTGCAGCCTTGGGAGTAGGGAAAGAGAAGCCCCCCCAAGGAAGATTCAGGAAACTGTTCCCAGAAGCCAGGCCTAGCTGCTGGATAGGCAAAAACAACAGGTGTCCACTCAAGCAAGGTGTTTTCCTAAGCGGAACTGGGTGCCAGCTGTGAATCTGCCTTTCCACTCCACTCTTTGCCCTGTTCCTGGCCGCTCTTGTGGGAATGGCTTTTACACTCTCTGTCCGTGTCCCTTACGTCTCGCCTCTGAGTGGCGACGCGGCACTGCTGGCTCGTGGCCTGTGAGCCGGGCATGGGCAGCTGGCACAGACCTGGGGCCGAGGCTCAGCAATGTCACGCAGGGTCTGGCTGCAGCTGTCCGGATGCCCTGGGGAGGGGGTTCTCGTTCACAGTGCAGGATCTGCAGGGCTTTGGCAAATCCGCCAAGAGGGGGTGGATTTGGGGGGTGGGGGCGAGGCAGGTGGGTGGGAAGGGGCTTTGACTTGGGGCAGCTTGGAAGGGGCAGCTTCTGTTCATCCCTGTGGAGAGAGCTGGCTTGGGGAGCACGCCTGTGCCAGGCCCCGGAGGGCTACGGGCGAGGTGGGAGGCGAGGTCCCTGTGCCTAGGAACATGCACAGCCCTGCGGTCCAGGCACACATGAGCCCTGCACCCAGCCAGAGGAGGGGACAACCTCTAGAGCCTTGGAAAGCTTTGTGAAGGATCTGGGTTGCACCTGGGAGATTAGGCAGGATTCTAATCAGTCCCCAGCAGGAGGGCTACGTGAGGACCCAGACACCAGGGGGACTCTCCTGGGGGCAGAGGGCAGTGGGGATGGGCTGGGGCCCTACAGCAAGTTTGACTTGGTTCTGAAGTCCTGGCCTAGTCTGTGTGACCCGGAGCATGAGTTTTAGCCTTGTGAACCTGTTTGCTTGTCTAGAAGTGGGAATCAAAGCTGCCATCCCACAGAGTTGCTGTGAAAATGAAATGAGGTCATGACTGAAGCAGAAAATGGGGAAATGGGAATTCCCTTCATGCATCTTGTGGAAGCCAAGTGTATCCCAGTGTTGGGGATAAGCTGCACTTGCTGTGAACGTGAGGGACCGGAACAGGCAGGGGGCAGGGGCTGGATGGAAAGTCAAAAGAAGTGAGACCAAGGTACTCCTGGGAGCAGGTTTTGGGGACGTTTGTGGTAGGAGAGGGCTCTGTTCAGGCACGTGAGCAGTTCCAGGCCAGGTGGAAAGACAAAGGATGCTCCGACATACTCTGATGTCACTCCAGGATGAGATGTGCAGGACCGTGGGATGGAGCAAGGCACAGATATGGGAGACTTCCACAAAACATTGTTTCCTGACTTGAGAAAGTACCATCCAAGATAGAACACAATAAGGAAGGAAATGAAAATCATCCAGTCTCTTCACCTAAAGACAAACAGTTAATATTTTGATCAATTTCCTTCCAGTCTTTTTTCTGTGCCCATATTTTCAAATCACCCTATTAAGCAGGGCCACTGGCTGGAAGGAAAAGTGCTGCGCTGTTTGGTTCCTGTTCTCTGGAGAGAGGGTGAGACTTGGCAGCCGGTGTCGCCAGCTGTGGTAGTCGCCACGCCAGAGGCTGCGTTCGCCATCCCAGACCTCCCATTTTCCTAGAAAACAAAATTGTTTTGTTCTGCCCTGAAAACTTAGGCCCAGATTCTGGCCTTGACAAGGCAAAGGCAGCCAAGGAATTAAAGCATTGACAACTGGGATTGTCTTATGAAAGTGTGACTTCATTGTCGCCAGGATGCAGTGCTCTTTTTCCCAAGGTCTGGCACTCCAGATGGCTCACCTAGTGTAGCTCCGGTGCCCTCCTCGGGGCCTGGGTGTCCAGATGAGTTGCCCTGATGAGTCCACCATGGGCTCGGCCCGCTCTGCAGTTGTGAGGCGAGGGCTGTGGGTTTTTTCACGTCTTTGTAGAACACCCATCTCCGTCTCCTTGAAGTTGGGGATGACAAGCCAGGTCTCTTGGGACACAGCACTTAGCACAGAGCTTTACCTGAAGGGGCAGCGTGCCACTGTGTCTGCCAAGGATTCACATCTACCCCCAGCCCCTGCCACACTCCCTGTACCTTCTTGCAAGGGCCTGACCAGGCTGTGACTGCAGGTGGGTAACGGGGAGGGTCTGCAGCCTTGACTGCTGCCTGCCTGCAGTGGAGGAGGCATACCCCACAGTCTCTGACACAGAAGCTGGGCAAAGCAGTGCCATTCCTGTTGAATTGGAAAACCAACCTGTGGAGCCCCTCTCTTTGCCCCTTGCTGCGGGGACCCTCTGTGCTGTTCTCAGGATTAAACCAAACATCACACATTCTTTTCTGGCAGGTGCAGGCCCCACCTGCTCCCAGCAGTCAACTGATGTGCACACTTTAATTTCCTAAAACACCAGGGCTCGGCCTTTGTCAGGGGTCAGGTGGCTCACCCTTGGCCCTGGGGCTTTGGAGATGGCACTTGTCATCTCGGATGTTTGGAAAGCAGTCCCACTTTCCAGCCACTGCTCTGCTGTTCCTTCCTTCTGTATACAAGTGATGCAGATGTAGAAATATGTATTTGTGCTCGTTTTTCCTTTCCTTTTTTTTTTTTGAAAGAATATTTGAATCCTGGATGAAGTTCTAACTCTGTCACTTGACGACTGAATAATATAACCCAGGGTACTTGAATCTCAGCCCCGAATCTCTAAAATGGGGGCTGTAAATGTTCCCGCCAGGTCCCAGACCTGAGAGCCTTTGAACGCACATGCATTCTTCAAGACTTACCCGTCACTTTCCTGTGCTCTCCGAGAATGTCACGGGCAAACAGCCCTTCACTCGGAGCCCTTCTCCAGGGTGTGACTAAGTAATGTCTGTGCGGTTTCCTGCTGGAAGCCTGCCCTCGCCCCCATGGGCTGTGAGCTCCCTGAGTTTATTTACATCTCTCTGATTGCTACTCAGGCACAACACCTTTCCACATGTTCATCGGCCATTTGGATTCCTCTTTTGCGATGTGCTTGTTTGTCTGTTGCCCCATTTTTCATTAAGTTGCTAACATCTGTCTTATGGATATGTAGGAATTCTTTATAGTTTGTGGATACTCTTCTTCTGTGGTTGTCTTTTTACTCTTAAATGTGTTGTTTGATGATTAGGACTCAGTTTTAATGTAGTTAAATTAATCAGTCTTTTCCTTTACGGTTACTGCTTACATTTTAGAAAATCCTTCCAAACCCTGAGGTCATGAATATATTCTTTTAGATTCAGTTAGAAAGGCTTTATAGTTTTACTTCTCTTCATTAGTCTTCAGTTGCCTGGAATGCCAAGAATGAAATGTTGATGTATGGTGTGAGGTAAGGGTCCAGGTCAACCTTCGTCCCATGTGGACAGCCAGCTACCCCTGAACTTCCTCCTCCCACTATGTGCAGGCCACCTCTTATACACAGCAAGCATCCAGATGTGTGGGGGCTACTTCTGGACAGTCAACCCTGCCCCCTTGGGCTGTTTGTCTCTTTCTGCATTAGCACCACACCACCTTAATGACTACTACTTTGTAAGAGGTACCGATGTCTGGTAGAGCAAGTTCTCCTACCTTGTTGCTGTTCAAGAATTTTGTTGATTCTTGGCTTTTTGCACTTCCAGAGCAATTTTAGAATCAGCTTGCCAAGGTTCCAACACAGAAACCGTGGGATTTTTATTAAGATTTGGGGAGAATCTTTTCACTATTGAGTCTTCTAGTCAATGGAACAAAAGCTATTTCTCCATTATTTATGTCTTCTTGAATGTTGCTTGTTAAGGTTTTATAATTTCTCCTTAGAGTTCTTGTATGTCCTTAATTACGTACTAAAAATTTTTTGTACTACTGTATACAGGCTTTTTTTTTTTTTTTACAGAAGAGACAAAAATAGTACAGCTTTTTTTTGTACTCTCACCAGCTTCCCCTAATGTTAGCATCTTATATAACCATGGTACAGTTATCAAAACTAAGAAATTAACATTCAGCAGCACTAGTAGTTAAGCTACAGTTTAGTTAATTTATCTGGATTTTCCCAGTTTAACTACTAATGTCCTTTTTCTGTCCGAGGATCCATCATTGCATTTAGTCAGGTCGGCTTAGTCTCCTCTGATCCATGGAGGCAAATCGTGGTCCCTCCTTGTTCCTCATGACGTTGACACTTTTTTTTTTTTTTTTTTTCGGCACACGGGCCTCTCACTGTTGTGGCCTCTCCTGTTACGGAGCACAGGCTCTGGACGTGCAGGCTCAGCGGCCATGGCTCATGAGCCCAGCCGCTCTGCAGCATGTGGGATCCTCCCGGACCGGGGCACTAACCCGTGTCCCCTGCAGTGGCAGGCGGACTCCCAACAACTGCGCCACCAGGGAAGCCCCGACCTTGACACTTCTGAGGAATACTAGTCAGGCGTCAGTGTCCCTCGGTTTGGGTTTGTCACTATTTTCTCAGGATTAGACTGGTGTTATGGGTTTGGGGGGAAGAATGCCACAGAAGTGAGGTGCTTTTCTCATTGCACCATATCAGGGTACATGACATCAACATGGTTTGTCACTGGTAGTGTTAACCTTGACCCACTTGGTTAAGGTGGTGTCAGCCAGCCTTATTTAGTATTTTTCCCTTTCCACAGTCTAGTCATGAGAAGGGGTCAGCAAGTCCTGCCCACACCCAAGGGGAGGGTTGTTACGGTCTACCTCCTGCATGAGAGAATATCAAAGCATTGGTGAACATATGTTAAAACCACCACAGCAATGAATAAATATTTGAGAGGAGATACTTTGAAGTTTCTCCTTAAAGTTTCACCTACTAATTCTAGCATTCATCCCTGGATCTTGCCTGTAGCAAATATCACTGTGGTGTTCTAATGGTGGTTTTTTCCCTCAGTCTTTCTACATTTATTATCTGGAATTCTTCTATAAGGAAGATTTATCCCTCTCTTCCAATTATCTGTTGATCTATATCAGTATGGACTCAGGAATATTTTTTTTTTGAGCTATAATCTAATACTATTATTTTGTGTAATATTCTTTTTCTTTTCCTGTTGAAATCTTTTTTTTTAACATCTTCTTTGGAGTATAATAGCTTCACAGTGGTGTGTTAGGTTCTGCTGTAATAACAAAGTAAATCAGCTATACATACACATATATCCCCATATCCCCTCCCTCTTGCGTCTCCCTCCCACACTCCCTATCCTACCCCTCTAGGTGGTCACAAAGCACCGAGCTGATCTCCCTGTGCCATGAGGCTGCTTCCCACTAGCTAGCTATTTTACATTTGGTAGTGTATATATGTCCATGCCACTCTCTCACTGCATCCCAGCTTACCCTTCCCCCTCCCCGTGTCCTCAAGTCCATTCTCTGCATCTGTGTCTTTATTCCTGTCCTGCTCCTAGGTTCTTTAGAACCTTTTTTTTTTTTTTTTAGATTCCATATATATATGTGTTACCATACGGTATTTGTTTTTCTCTTTCTGACTTACTTCACTCTGTATGACAGTCTCTAGGTCCATCCACCTCACTACAAATAGCTCAATTTCGTTTCTTTTTATGCCTGTGTAACATTCCATTGTATATATGTGCCACATCTTCTTTATCCATTCATCTGTCGATGGACACTTAGGTTGCTTCCATGCCCTGGCTATTACAAATAGAGCTGCAATGAACATTGTGGTACATGACTCTTATTGAATTATGGTTTTCTCAGGGTACATGCCCAGTAGTGGGATTGGTGGGTCATATGGTGGTTCCGTTTTTAGTTTTTTAAGGAACCTCCATACTGCTCTCCATAGTGGCTGTATCAATTTACATTCCCACCACCAGTGCAAGAGGGTTCCCTTTTCTCCACACCCTCTCCAGCATTTATCGTTTGTAGATTTTTTGATGATGGCCATTCTGACTGGTGTGAGGTGATACCTCATTGTAGTTTTGATTTGTATTTCTCTAATGATCAGTGATGTTGAGCATCCTTTCATGTGTTTGTTGGCAATCTGTGTATCTTCTTTGGGGAAATGTCTATTTAGGTCTTCTGCTCATTTTTGGATTGGATTGTTTGTTTTTTTGATATTTTGCTGCATGAGCTGCTTGTATATTTTGGAGATTAATTCTTTGTCAGTTGCTTTGTTTGCAAATATTTTCTCCCATTCTGAGGGTTGTCTTTTTGTCTTGTTTATGGTTTCCTTTGCTGTGCAGAAGCTTTTAAGTTTCATTAGGTCCCATTTGTTTATTTTTTGTTTTATTTCCATTTCTCCAGGAGGTGGGTCAAAAAGGATCTTGCTGTGATTTATGCCATGGAGTGTTCTGCCTATGTTTTCCTCTGAGAGTTTTATAGTGTCTGGCCTTACATTTAGGTCTTTAATCCATTTTGAGTTTACTTTGTGTATGGTGTTAGGGAGTGTTCTAATTTCATTCTTTTACATGTAGCTGTCCAGTTTTCCCAGCACCACTTACTGAAGAGGCTGTCTTTTCTCCATTGTATATTCTTGCCTCCTTTATCAAAAACAAGGTGACCGTAGGTGCATGGGTTCATCTCTAGGCTTTCTATCCTGTTCCATTGATCTGTATTTCTGTTTTTGTGCCAGTACCATACTGTCTTGATTACCGTAGCTTTGTAGTATAGTCTGAAGTCAGGGAGCCTGATTCCTCCAGCTCTGTTTTCCTTTTTCTCAAGATTGCTTTGGCTATTCGGAGTCTTTTGTGTTTCCATACAAATTGTGAAATTTTTTGTTCTAGTTCTGTGGAAAATGCCATTGGTAGTTTGATAGGGATTGCATTGAATCTGTAGATTGCTTTGGGTAGTATAGTCATTTTCACAATGTTGATTCTTCCAATCCAAGAACATGGAATATCTCTCCATCTGTTTGTATCATCCTTAATTTCTTTCATCATCTTATAGTTTTCTGCATACAGGTCTTTTGTCTCCTTGGTAGGTTTATTCCTAGGTATTTTATTCTTTCTGTTGCAGTGGTAAATGGGAGTGTTTCCTTAATCTCTCTTTCAGATTTTTCATCATAGTGTATAGGAATGCAAGAGATTTCTGTGCATTAATTTGTATCCTGCTACTTGACCAGATTCATTGATTAGGTCTAGTAGTTTCCTGGTAGCATCTTTAGGATTCTCTATGTATAGTATCATGTCATCTGCAAACAGTGACAGCTTTACTTCTTTTCCGACTTGGATTCCTTTTATTTCCTTTTCTTCTCTGACTACTGTGGCTAAATCTTCCAAAACTATGTTGAATAGTGGTGAGAGTGGGCAACCTGGTCTTGTTCCTGATCTTAGTGGAAATGGTTTCAGTTTTTCACCACTGAGAACGATGTTGGCTGTGGGTTTGTCATATATGGCCCTTATTATGTTGAGGTAAGTTCCCTCTGTGCCTACTTTCTGGAGGGTTTTTGTCATAAATGGGTGTTGACTTTTGTCAAAAGTTTTTTCATCTATTGAGATGATCATATGGTTTTTCTCCGTCATTAATATGGTTTATATCACATTGATTGATTTGCATATATTGAAGAATCCTTGCATTCCTGGGATAAACCCTACTTGATCATGGTATATGATCCTTTTAATGTGCTGTTGGATTCTGTTTGCTAGTGTTTTGTTGAGGATTTTTGCATCTATGTTCATCAGTGATATTGGCCTGTAGTTTTCTTTCTTTGTGACATCCTTGCCTGGTTTTGGTATCAGGGTGATGGTGGCCTCGTAGAATGAGTTTGGGAGTGTTCCTCTGCTATATTTTGGAAGAGTTTGAGAAGGATGGGTGTTAGCTCTTCTCTAAATGTTTGATAGGATTCTGTATAATATTTTTAATATTATTTATTTTGTTGCTCAAATTGTTCTAGCTTTGGTCACTGGATTGAGAGTTCTTTTGGGTTAGTTCCTGTGTCCGTTTGATATGCCCTCATCCTTTTCATTTATTTATTTTTGAGCATTTCTTTTCTTTCTAACACTAGACAATACTTCAGGCTTATCTTATATTTCCACTGCCCTCGCCCTAGAATCACCATTCTATTGGAGAGCCCTGGTTCCTTTTACTGGAGAATGGGATTTAGAAACCAGGATCTGGGCACTAGGTGCTCATTGCTCCACAGTTGGTCACTGCTTCTAGGGCCTCTCAGTGGACAGAGCTAGGAAATGTATGTACGTGAATAAACCAAGTGTACACGTATATCTGTATTTATTTGTGTCTATGTTAAACTAAATGTAAGTTCATACTGATATTTCTGACCACAGGGTTTGTTCACCACCCCCCAACTCTGTTACTTTTTTTCTGACATTGAGAATCCTGGCTCCCATTATCTATAATTATTTACTTATTTAACTCAAGTGTACCTGTAGTACCCCTATGAGAAACAAACTTACCAACTAGAATACTGTGTTTATGACATTTTTTTTTTTACTTTAAACATATCCAATCAAAAGGTTGTTTCCCAAGACTTCATAGGCCAGCTGCTTCTTCCCCTCTCCTTTTAGTGCTATGTTATGTATTCGTAATACAGAATTCACTCGTGACAGCATGCTTTCCATCCTGGATCCTCCAACAGGCTTATTTTGGCGGGGAGAGGGGGTTGCATATAGTAAAATTTACTCTTGGAGATGTACAGTTCTATGGGTTTTGACAAATGCCTGGAGTCATGTACCTACCACCACAACATCATACAGAGAAGTTCCATAGCCCTAAAAATTCCATTGTGCAACTCTTTTGAAGTCAAGTACTCCCCCTCCTCTAAACACTAGCAGCCATTGATCTGTTTTATGTCCCTGTAGTTTTGCCTTTTCCAGAATGTCATATAAATGGAATCATATAATATGTAGCCTTTTGCATCTGGCTTCTTTCACTGCTTAGCAAAATGCATTTGCGATTCATCTATGTCGTTGCATGCGTGAACCACTAGTTCATTTCTTTGATTGCTGGATGGAATTCCATTGTATGGATGTACCACAGTTTATCCATTCACCTACTGAAGTGCATCTTAGTTGTTTCCAGGTTTTGGCATCTGTAAGCAAAATTGCTATACACATTTATGTACAGGTTTTTCTGAATGTAAATTTTCAGTTCACTTGGGTAAATAACTGGGACAGGGACCAATGGGTCACAAGATAAATGTATGTTTAACTTTATGAGAAACCACCAAACCCTCTTCCAACATGGCTGCACCATTTTGCATTCCCACCAGCAACATGTGAAAGTTCTAGTTGGTCTGCATCTTCATGAGCATATGGCATTGTCAGGCTTCGATTTCTCTTTTCTTAATGTAAAGTGAAAAGTAAGGCTCTAACCTTATTCTTTGCCAAATATCCAAAACTGACACCATTTAAAAATTTTAGTCATTCTAACATGGGTATAATGGTAGCTCATTGTGGATTTAATTTGCATTTCCCTAACAACTACTCGTATTGATTGAATTGAGCATCTTTTCATGAGCTTATTAGTAATCCATTTTTAAAACTGGGTTTTTAGCTTTCTTGTCAAGTTGCCACAGTTCCTTACATATTCTGGATAAAAGTCCTTGACCAGAGAAGTGACATGTAAACATTTCCTCCAAGTCTATGACTTGTCTTTTCATTCCCTTAGCAGTGTCTTTTACAGAGCAAATGCTTTTAATTTTGATAAAGTCCAGTTTTTCATTTTTTTTTTCTGCTCACAGAGCTTTTGGTATCATACTTCAACACTCAGTGCCAAATCCAGAGACTTGCTCCTATGTCTTCTTGAAGAGATTTTATAGTTTGTGTTTCATTTTAGTTTTTTCAGTAAGACTGCATACAATACCTTTACATTTTCATTTTCTGATTGTTGATGATCTCCTACAATGTGAGGTGTAAGTGCTAAATGTATTAAAATTTATACACACTCATACATTTGTATTTAGAAGATGGTTGTACTACTTTGGGGTGGGGAATCGTTTCTTTTTCAAAAAGCAAAAGATAGGTATCGCTTCAAAATCATTAAAAACTTTCTGTGATAAAACAACCATAATTAAGGTAAAAACACCAAAGATAGACTGGGGAAGATACTTGTGCCTCATATGCAAAGGGTTAGTTATCTCTAGCATAGAAAAAAAATTCCTACAAATTGACGAACAGAAGTGAGCAAAGGATATGAACAGATAATTCCACAAGAGGAAAACCAAATAGCCTCCGAGCCACAATGGGCATCCAGCATAGAAGGAAAAGCACCATGCCCATCTTCATCTACATTTGATGGGCCCAGCAAAGGCTGCCAAAGGTCAGTGCGGGCATGGATGTGGAGAAGGTGGCATGCGCACACACGACTGCTGGAGCCTAATTGATATGACTTCTTGGGAAAACAATCCAGCAACGCCTATTAAACTTACCAAGGAAACACCCTCACCCCTGCCTCAATATGTCAGGTTTTCATAAAGATGGATGGGTGCATTATCATTGTCATAAAGTAGTGGCTTAAAGCTAATGGAACCGAATGTCCATCACACATGGAATGGTTGAGTTAACTGTGGTAGATCTAAGCTACAGACTGTTACGCAACTACTAAAATAAGACTTAGATCCATGTCTAAATACCTGTAGAAAAATGAGATGGGCATGTTGCAGTGACAGGAACAAAGTGACAAGAACAGAGCCGTCACGTGTGTATAAATGCAAGTCCCACCAGGTGTCAGCTGCTCTGATGAGCAGAGGGATGAGCTAGGAATCTAGTTGGTGGTTAACGCTGATGACCTCGGGGGAGAAAGGCCTTCATGAATCTTTGAGTCGTGTCCCTTTTTACAAGTAATTTGTTATTTTACAATAAAAACTTTAAATGGAAAAATAAAAAAGGTCCAGATTGAAAATCAGGGGGCTGGTAATTATTCTTAGTCAGCCCTGAGCACTAGCATCCAATCACTGTGGGTGGGCCCAAGAATCTGAATGCTAACACCAGCCGTCGGGGTGGTTCCTGTGCCTCCCTCAGGGTGCGGGTAGTGGATGCAAGGGGCCAGGAGCTCTGTGGCTGCCCCTTCCTCCCCGGCTTGCGACACTCTGTGAGCAGGAACCCTACCACCCTGGGTCTTCACTGATGCATCAAAAGCCATCCAGCCACGTGACAGTGACAGCATGGTGATGAGAGTCAGTGTCTTACCAAACCTGTGCTTGTCAGCTATGTTCTATTCTTGACCTGAACGTCTGCTGTGAACCTGGGGAGAGGCCCAGACACCTGAGCTCAGCCCAGGCACAGTCCCCACTCTGAGGAGGTGTCATCGGCTCTCAATTGCTCCTTGACCATTGTGGCCTCAGGCACATGGGGGCCATTGTGACCCCCCTGCCAGTCCTCTGTGCTGAGGCTTCATACACCATCTCCACTCCTCACCCAGCCCTGCGAGTAGATATCTTACCCGTTTGTGGGAAGGCTCCAGGGGCACAGGTCCGCCCCACAGGCAGGGTAACAGCTTGGGGTGAACATCTCAGCTCTGAGCAACCCTGGGCCCCCTCTGCCATCAAGCCTTCCATGGAAGCCTGATGTGCTGTCCCGCATCTTTCCCCACAGTGAAAAAGAGCCCCACACTGCTGGAAGTGAGCACGGCCCATTTCATGAGAACCAACAGCTTTGCCGAGGACCTGGACCTGGAAGGGGAGACTCTGCTGGCGCCCATCACCCACGTGTCGCAGTGAGTGTCCGCTCACCCAGGGGTGATGAGCTAGAAGGGCGTGGGGCTCAGCGCTGGACCAGGGCTCAGGTCTATTCACCCAGTGCCCACCACTCGCTGCCTGCCCTCAGCAACCTGGGGCCACCGACCACCAGGGGCTGGCCTCAGTGCCCGGGCACCAGGCAGGGAGGAGAGCAAGGGCATTTCCCGCCGAGTCTGGGAACATGATCCTCTTGTTTTGACTTATGGAAAACCAGACTGATCATTTTCCACTTGTTTTCGTGCTTTGAGCGTCTGAGAAGATTGTTTTTCTCTCCCCTAGCCCCCTCCCCTGCCCCCCAAAAAAGAGACGACTTTGTTTTTCGCATTTCCCTGGTGGAACCCTGGCCAAAGCCACGGGGCAGATGCCGACTGCTGTCTGCCAGTTGCCGCTGCTGTCCTCAGGGGCTCCTTCAGGTGGAGGAAATGGCTGATTTTCCACGCCTTCCAGTTGGCCTGCCCCTGAGGCACAGCTGGCCTGGGACGCATGCCCGTCCTCCCCCACCGTCGCGGTATCGCCAGGCCAATCCCTGGGGCCCGGCCGTGGTGTGATTCCCCTCCGACGTGACTCAGTGCTCCCGGCTAGGGCACCCAGCGGTGACAGCCTGTGGCGGGGTCAGTGGGACACTCAGGCCCATGCTGGCCACTGCCCCGCTGGGGATTCCCCTAGAGAAGTCTTTGTGTGTTGGGATGTGTGAGCGGCGCTCAGCCCTTCTGCGAGTCACTTGCTGGCCTTCCTTCCTTCTCTCTGCGGGGTCACTGAAGCGTGTTTCGGCTCTCCGGACTCTCTAAGGGTCTCGAGGTTGTCCTGAACTGTGTGCATCTCTCTGGAAGTGAGGCCCCAGGCTGGCTGCCTTTGCTGCCAGCCAGGTGTGGCCTTTGCCTTGCAGATGACTGAGGAATCGGGACCCGAACTGCAGGGCCTCCTGGCTGCTCTGTAACCAGAGGACTGACAGAGTCGGGGAGCCAGAGTGAAAGGAGGGTAGGACTGTCTCAAGGTGGTACCATGATCAGACAGGATGGCCTACCATCCTTCCAGGCCCCCAGGCTCACAGGGAGGTTGACAGCGCCCGATCGATAGCAGGGTGTGCACAGAAAGCATTCTCAGGCCCACTGGGAGCCACCCAGGTCACTGTGAAGCAGGGTTCTTCATCCTCGTGGACTCGGCACCGGAGCAAGCTGCCAGGCCACCCCTGGGAATGTGGCTCTGACCTCTGGGCCCATCCTGGAGATGACCTGATAGGCTCACTTGATAAATGGGCAAGGGCAGAGGCGTGAGCAGTGGCGGGTGCCAGGTGGGATGGGCAAGTGCCGGTCAGCGTCCCAAGGCAGAATGCCAGCTTACCACTCTGGCTGAGGCCTGTACCGAACCTGGGGCACAAAGGACCCCAAAGTGGTAAAAGTTGCAGTTTTGTGGCTGGTGTCTGCAACACAGGTGGCAGTGCCTGCTCAGAGTGAGGACGGCCAAGAGCCTGCTGGGAACCATGACCCTCCCGTGGGTGGATACTACCCAGGCCTCACCATGCCGCTCAGCCTGCCCCTTCCTGTCCTCCTGGCCGCTCTCTTCCTGTCAGAGCTCACTCTTCTTTGTTCTCTCAGCTGTGGCCTGGCCCCCAGAATGCACACGCAAGGAGTTGCCCCCCGGGTGGACAGGGCTATCACCCACCATCCATCCAGCAGGGCAGTCAGTCTTCACCAGCTCCCCGGGCCCTGCCAGGCCCCTGCAGAGAGGCCCAGGGTGAGGGTGGTGAGACTGGGGACCGAGGTGGCCCAAAGCCAAGCTCACAGCTGCCTTGCACAGTCCCCCCTTTTGAAGCGAGGTCCTTGTGTGTTGGCATCTGCGTGCACCAAGTTTCCCAAGGCTAGAGGCCGCCCACCTGCCCAGGGAGCCCCAGGAGGGAACTCAAGCCAGTGTAGCTGCATCGTCGGAGGAGCCTGGCTATTTCTTGTCTTCCCTCCTCCAAGACAGAGGCCCCAAGCTCTCTGCTTGCTGTGGGCCTGGGGCATCACCAACCAGAGAGCCTGTGGCGGGCCTTCTGGGTCCACCAGTCCCATGGCGTGGCCCGCTGGTTGTAGCAGGAATGGACCCTCCAGCGCCGGTTGGACCTAGGCAGTCCTCACCCAGTAGAGTCCTCGCCCCAGAACCTGTGAAGGCCTTTCCCAGTACAGACCCTGGAGATGAGACAGCTGGGAAGGTGGGAAGGAGCCTGGGTGTGGTGCTAGGATGAGGGGTCTACAGTGAAGGCTGGGAGTGAAAAGACTGAGGCTGTAGTCGAAAGGCCACCTCCAGGCACTGTGGGCTGGTCAAGGCAGAGTCGAGGTTGAGACGGCAAGGGATCTGCATGCCCACGTCCTCCGGAGTCAGAGTTCTGCTCAGGGGAGCCCAGGTGGGGAAGGGGGGATGCAGGCGCAGTGAAGGAGATGGTGGGGCCTCAGACCTAGGCGCCCCCAGGGCTACAGGCTGGGTAGAGGCCCCACCCCACCATGGCTGGGGAAGGAGGTGGCACCGACGGGCACCATGTTTACTTAGGGCTGTGACTGCCGTTAGGGCAAGGCGGGGAGGAGGATGGCCAGGCCTCGGTGCCCATGCTGGGGCCACATTCCTTTGCTCCCGCACGGCCCGCCTGGTGATTGATGCCCCTAATTAAACTCGGCTCCAGCCGCTCGGGGACCCGTCTCAGCTCCTGCGGGCAGCTCAGCCCCACGGACTCCATGCGGGGAAGAGAGGGGCGCACGCCCTGGTGTGTGTAAGGGATGGGGGGTGTGCGCGGGGGTCTCACAGCGGGCAGAGTGGGTGGGAGGCAGTTACTGAAAAACAGATCCATTTTTCTTCAGCATTTTACTGATGTTAAATGTATTACCATGTTGGGCCAGTTCCAGGATTCAAATTAAAAGCATAAATAAAGACACATTTTGTTTCCATCTCAAGCTCTCCCCGCCCGCCGGGCCCCAGGGAGGTGAGGTCACTGCAGCCTTGATTACGGGAAGGTCCCTGGGGCTGGGCGAAGCTCCTCTTTCCGGGGCCTGTTGGCCATCGGTGGAGCGAGGGGTCAGGGGACTGGGGGTCAGCAAGCCAGCCTGGTGCAACCGAGGGGGCTGCCAGCGAGCAGGGCCCAGGGTGCAGTGGGCTGGGGAGACACAGTAGCTTTGGGCACTCCAGCCCCACAGGCAAGCCCCTGGGCAGCTCCAGGGCCCTCACACGGATCTGGGTGGCCGGGCCAGTCTCACCCACACCTTTCAGGAAGATAGTCTTCCAGGTCCTGCAGGGCCAGAAGGCAGCTCGTCTGCATTTGAGCACCGCCCCACCCCCCCCACTCGCCGCAGTCTTGCCACAGGGCTTCCAAGGAGCAAGTGTGAGGCAGGAGACAAGGCATCTGGGAGCGTGGGGCGCAGCGGAGCCCGCACCCCAGGAGGAGCTGGGGTGAGCTCCTAGGCTTCTGCCCACTGAGGGGAGGGCCACCCCTGTGTGCATCCCTGTGCCTTGCACATGGTGTCCCATCTGGAACAGCCTTGGCACTCCTCTGCAGCCATGAGATTCCTACTCATCTTTCCAAGGTCCTCTCAAGTCATCTTCCTCCCAAGGAGGCCCAGGACGTCCACAGGCCAGGCAGCCGCGTCCTCCTCCAGCCCCTGAGGCCCTCTGTACCAGCTCCCTGAGCCCTAGTATGGGGCCTGGGACTCTTTTATGGGTACCTGTCTCCCAAGATTCTCAGATCCTGGGGAGCAAGCGATGTGCGGCTCCCCTGGGCCTCTCCCTATCTGGCACCCCCTCAAGCCCCAGGCTGGAGGGAGCTCCAGGACTATGGCTCCCACCCCAAGGCAGACAGGGGCCCCCAGCCAGCACCTCCTGAGGAGGAGATGAAGCAGGGCTGTGGGCGCCTCAGCATGGGTGCTGGCATGTAGGGCCAGGGGCAGCTGGGTCAGAACTGGCCTCAGCATCAGGACCTGTGGCTCTGAGCTCCAGGGCTGTGTGTGGGCGTGGCCTCTCAGCAGCCTTGGGAGGCTGCGGCCATTCCTATGGAGTCCTCCCCACAGCTGCCGTCAGCCAGCACTGGCCTGGCATCCACATCTGCCCCACTGGTTGCATGTTGCATGTGGACACCCAAGACAGTTGGTTCAAGTGGCCAGACCCTCTGTGAGCACAGCAGCCTGTGGTTTCCCTGAAGGGTCCCTCTAGGAGAGTTGGTCCCTGGCCCCCCCACCTCTTTCGTCATGGCATCTCGGTTGGGCAAGATTCAGCCCTTTTCAACTAGCCACCACTCTTGTCCTGCTCTGCAGGGGGAAGATTTCGGTTAGCACCCTGTACACCAGGACAGGCACAGGGAAGGCCGGGGGCCTTCTAGGAAAGGCAGGCACAGGGAAGGCGAGGCCAAGGCTGGGGCGCTACAGGTCACCCACCAGGTGACCGTGAGCAAGCACGCTCACACACACGCACACACACCCAGCGAGCATATACTTGCAGGCCTCCTGCGACATGACAGCCTGGAGATCCTTGAGCAAAACCAGCCCTGTGTGCGTTAATTAGAATTTCCATGTCTTCAACTTTCTCCTGGACCCTGCAGAATCTCACGCCAAAACGTTCAAGTTTCTCTTTTCCAGCAAGGCCGCTGTGGCCTGGCTTTCATCCACATCACTGCTAATGTCTCCTGAAATCTGCATTTGTCAGCGAGGCCAGGGCCAGCCCCATGCCTTCTGGAAACGGGGGCAAATGTCACAAGGCTTGGTCCTGCACTCAGCTCCATGGACCAGGGGTACTAGCTCTATTGATGGGACTAGGTTTGCTTGGGACATTTCAGAGACACCCAGGGCCCACTGCAGCCCACACCCATGGACCCTGGAGGCACCAGGCACTGCACCTCTGCGAACACCCAAGCCCCTCGCTCTGTTTCTCACCCTGCAAACTTTGGTGGGAAAGGACGGAGAGGCCTTTCTGGGGCCAGTGTCCAGGGGGATAAAGGAGGGGGCTTGCCAGGAACAGATGAGGCTAGTTTGTCTTTCCAGACCAGTGTCCTGTCTTCTTCGGAGCTCCAGACCACCTCTGTCTGCACAAGGTGCCAAGGAAGCCCCGTGGGAGCCCGCCCGGGAGGGCTGTGCGAAGCTACATGAGTCACAGGCTCCCCGTCAGAGCCTCACAGCTCCGGCCAGGCGCAAACCCGTCTCTGAAATGCACGGGGGGATTAAATGTTCTCCTAATTAAATTAAAAGCGAGGCGGAGTGGCTCAGTGGGAAAGAGACGGGACTGGGAATCGGATGCCCTCAATCTGTCTCCCAGCCTGCACCAGCCCAGCTGCGGGCTGGCCCCCGGAGGCCCCCTAACCTCTGGGAGCCTCACTTCCTCCATCTGAGCATGTGAGGAGGATGCAGCCAGTCTCCTGGGGCTGCTGCTCTGGGGAGTGGGCCCGCTGTCTGGGTGGGAGGCCCAGAGGAAAGCGGGGAGGCTCCTTGCTTCCTCAGAAGCCATCCATAACCCCCGGCCCAGGCGCTCTCAGGCCCCGCTCAGCAGTCTCCGTGGTGCAGGTCCTCAGCAAGGCTAGCGTGGACAGGGTTAGGGTATCACTGGAGGAGAGAACGTCCACACCCTAGGAGTGGCTGGGGAAAATGACTGCACAGATCGCACTGGTGTTGATGTGGAGACATTTCCCACCGTCGGGGAATCCCACGCAGCTCCCTCTTGGGCTCTGCTTGAACCCAGAAGGGGAGACTGAGTCCCAAGGCAGCCTGATCAGGAAGCCTGAGCTGTGTGTCCCCTGAGCCAGGGGTGGAGGGTGCTTGGGGGCAGCCCCAGCCCCTCTGCAGGCCTGGGTTGTCCATCTCTCAAGTTTAGAAAGGATTGGCCTTGTATATAGGACATGGTTTTCGACTTTTTAGTTGAAGGATGAAGTACACACAGATGAGTACACAGATCTCAAGTGTACTGCTTTATGCGTTTTCACCCCCAGGACTCACGTAACCAGCCCCGAGCTGAGGCAGCAGAACCTCCAGGAACCCCCTAGGCTCCCTTTTCCTGTCACTGATGCCCACGGGTAACCAGTGTCCTGGCTTCTAGCAACAGGACTCAGCTTTGTTCGTTCTTGAACTTTCTATCGAGAGACTCACGCAGTGCACGCGCCCGTTTGTCCGAGTCCCTGGGAGCCCCGCCGTCTGGCTGAAGAGAGCAGCGCCTCCCTCTTTCCTTGCCGGCTGGCACCCCGCTGTGTGAATGGCCTACACTTTATCCATTCTCCTTGGATGGCCACGTGGACAATTTCCAAGGCAGGGTTGTTACCATTATTGCTAAGAATATTCTGTCTAGTCTCTGATGAACATACGGGCTGCTTTGTGGTGAGTATGTGCCTAGGCGTGGAGTTGCCAGGTCACTGGATGAGCTTGCTGACTTTTAGTAAACAGACTAACAGCTTCCCAAAGCAGGCATACCATCTCCACTCCCACCAGTGGCATCGGGGCATTCTGGCTGCTCTATATCCTAACACTTGGCATTCTCCATCATTTCCTTTTCAGCCATACTGGTGTCTGGTGGCATCAAATTGTGATTTTAATTTGCAGTAAGCCAATGGCTAATACAGTTGAGCCCCTTTCTACGTGATTATTATTTAGTTGGATACTGTCCTTTGTAAAATGCCCACGTTGGCTGCCCATTTTCTATTGGGTTATCTTTTCTTTTGATTTGTAGGAGTTCTATCTTTACCCTGGACATGAGTCATTGGTCAGATTATTTGGGATATATATATATATATATACACAACACCTCTCCCTCTGCAGGTTGCCCTTTTCCTCTCTTAAGGTGTCTTTTGATGAACAGAAGGTCTTAATTTTAAGGTGATCCAGTTAATCAAACATTTCCTTTCTGGAGAGTGCTATTTGTGTCCTACTTAAGAAACTTTGACTACTCCAAGGTCATAAAGATATTGTTTTTTTCTAAAGCTTTAATAGTTCACCTTTCACATGGAGATCTACAGTCCGCCTGGAATCAATTTTTGCATGCAGTGCGAGGCTGAGGTCCGGGTACAGTTTTCCCCCATTTGGATATCCAGCTTGACTCAGCACCCTTTACTGAAAAGACCATCCTTTCTCCACTGCCCTACCTACCGTATCAGCATCATTATAAACCAGCTCACTGTCTACATGTGGCTCTGTCTGCAGACCCTATTCGCTTCCATGAGTCAGATTCCAGTTTTTCTTTTTTGCCAGGGCCATGTTTCATCATCACTATAGTTTGATACCAGCCCTGGACAGCTGATCATGCAGGCTCCAGCCAGTTCTCCTGCCTTGCTTGGCTGTCTTTGTGTGGCACCTGCCTCTCCATGCATGTGCCAGTTTCCACAGAAAACTTCTAATAGGTGCGGCGGCTCTCTAGATGAATATGGAGAGAATAAACATCTTGACTGTGTTGAGTCTTTGGAACTGTGGTCTTGACGTGTCCCTCATTTATTGAGGTCTTCTTTCATTTCTCCTACCACGTCCTGTAGTTTTCAATGCAGTGATCATGCACCCCTTGTCTGAGATTTATTCCTTGTTAGCTGGTGTTGGTTATGGGTTCACCAAGCCTGGGAACATTGCCTACCAGGGGACTCTGGCCAGCCTGGCTCATTTTATCCTGCCCATGGGGTGCCAGGGAAGTCACCTCACCTCTCTGAGCCTCAGTGTCCTCTTGTAGACATGAGGGATGTGTCTCATGGTGCTGGTGTTAGCTTTTGAGGAGATGGGGTCAGGCATCCAGCTGTGTACCTGATTCAGGAAAGTGCCTGCTAAACAGCAGATAGTGTAAAATGTCACCTTATGATGAGAGGCCTCATGGGGACATCCCTTACTTGGCCTGAAAGCTTCTGAAACCACCAGGTCACAAGCTTCCGTGGGACACAGATGAGGTCACAGTGCGCCACCGTTAGGTGTCGTCCTTATTTAACAAGATATACCTGGAGGCCCAAAAGCCCCAGGCCCCAGGATGGGCTAGCGACAGAGAAAAGATGCAGATCCACAACCACAGCCTCTCGTCCCTGGGAGAGGGGCTCACGAGCTGTTCTGGCCCCTGTGGAGGTGCAGGGAGAAACCTGACGCCCACTGTTCTCCTCTTGGGGGAAATGCAGAGGACCATGGTCACAGGTGCCCCGACGTGCCTCTGCCCTCTATTCTCATCACAGTTGGGCTCACCTGCCAAGGATGGCACCCATCTTCAAGCAGAGTGAGGACCAGGGCAGGCCACAAACCCTGCCTTCCCCTGGTGCTGTGCTTGGCACGGAAGGGAAGCGCACGGTATCTCTAGGGTTCTGAGCGACTCGCAGGCTGCACAGCCCGAATGTGGCAGCAGCGTTCATAGACCTGGTGGCTTTCAGGTGCTTAGGAGAGGGTGAGCCTCTGGCAGAATCGACGGAGCCCCTGCCGTGTGTACGTCTCGTGTCAGGGGTGGGAGGGGCGCTGCTGCGGGCCGAATCCTCAGTAGGGCCCTGCGAGCGCTTAGTCAGTCAGTCCCCCGATTCACAGGACTGGGTCTTGCCGGCGTCACCCGTGAGGTAGCGGCAGAGCCAGGGCTTGTTCCCAGACACACTATCTTTAGGGGAGCCCCAGTCTGTGATGGGGAAGCTGGACTGGCACCCTGAGGGCTGGTAAGCAGAGGGTGGGGAGGTAACTAGCCAGCAGAGGCAAAGAGGCCTGGCCTCTGGTTTGGGTCTGTGCCCCCGAAGTGTTTCTATGGCCCTCCGGGCAGGAGAGAACAGTCCGTGCAGAGACAGTCTGTACGCTGGTTGGGTGACTCTGTGACCATCTTCTCCAGTGAGAATTCTTCGCATTCAGGCTCTTCGCACACCACGGACCTGGCACCGCCGTGTGAGGAGGGCGAGGGGTGTGCAGGCCTGCACACTACTCCAGGGCAGCGCTGACCTGGCCCCCCAGGGTACAGTGGCAGACCCAGTTCTGTGGCTTCTCGTGCTGCCCCAGAGCGCCCCCTCTAGCGTTCATTCTTTAAGATTTCCCAGCCCTCTTGGGACAATGCAGGTGTCCTAGGCAGGGGCCACACCTTAGATGCACATCCTTAGCAATGACTGGCTAGCCGTCTGAGGTCTGGCTAGAAGTCTGTCAGGTTTGGTTGGCCCGTGGGAATGCCGGGTGCCATCTTAGAGTCCTCGTGGAGGGAAGAGGAAGAGAAAGAAAAGATGGAGGCAGAGGGAGCTAGGAGGCCAGGTCTAGCCTCAGAGTCTGGCATCCCTGGTGTCCACGTCATCCTCACACCTCCAGCTATGACCCTAGTGTTGCTCTGATCTTCTCAATAAGTAACCTCTTGACCTGGCAGTGGCCCCAGAGGCTCACACTCAAGATGGCACCGGGAGTGCCTGGAGAAGAGTAGGTGTACCCCAGGGGTTCACACACGAGTTCGCCCATTTCAGTTGGCACAAGAGCAGCTTAGGAGGGGATACATAAAGCTCTGAGAAAGGAATTTTTTTTTAGGGGAAATTCAAGGAATTTTCAAAGGTAATTTTGACTCTACCTGATTTGTCTTCCAAGACCTTGGAACTGAGCCATCACAGATCAGACTACACTGCACCCAAAGGAGAATCCTTGCTGTTCCCTATGGTGCCTTGCTGGGGAAACTGAGGCAGAGAGCAGGGTGACTTCATAAAGCAATAGAAGATATTTGGGAAATGGGGGGGCGGGTAGGTAAGGCTATTCAGAGCACAGAGCTACACACACACACGCGCGCGCGCGCACACACACACACTATATATATATATATATATTCAGCATCCTTCCCCGCAGCCTCACTTGTGGTTATGGGCCTAAGACTGCTGCCCTCAGAGAGCCAGGCCCCTGAAGAGGAGGTGGGCGGCACCAGGCAGCCAGCCGCTGGTCCTCTGCTTAACTCCTCAGTTAGCTGATCTCTGTATCTGGGGTATAAAGTTCAGGGTAAGGTCACATTGGGACCTTTAGCTTAAAGTCCTTGAGCACATTCTGGGCGAGTCCTGCTGGCCCCGCTCGGTCTGCACTGGGGCCCGGTGTCTCCCACTCCCTGGCCGGGACTGGGCAGCTGTCCTCAGGCCCAAGGGGACCTTTCTTTTCCTACTTAATCTCCTCTCGTGGGCCTTTTGTAGGTGGGCTTGTTTTTCAATGTTTTCGTTAGGTTCATATCCAGATTTGTTAAATTAAATTGAATCTCTTCCAGTTTGAAACACTTGAGCTTTTTTTCTGCTGTTCTTTTTGAACTGCCGCATGAACCCCCCAGCTGGGTGTGTGGGCTCCAGGTGGGAGCTCATGGGGGCCTGGCTGCAAGGCCAGGGTCATAAGATGGGGCAGCCTTGGGTGGAGCAATGCTCAGGAAAACTGGCTCCCAGCCTGACTGAGCTCGGGCCGGTGTGTGTGCAGCGGCAGAGGGTGGGACCATCCCCAGGGGCTCCAAGGGCCTCACTTGAGATGCTCTCCCAGTGATACTCCAGTCTGCGGCTGTGCCTGAAAGCTCTGTGCTCATGGGCCGCCCCCCACCTGCCTGTCTCATGCACTGGGAAATGGACTCTTCAGACCACATGGTCTGGGTTCAGGGGGGGGAGAGTATCCCTTTAGATGCCAGGAGATGGAAAGACTGGGAAACGGGAGCCCTGAGACCAAAGACGAGAGGACCTTGCTCAGCTGCTGGCAGAGCCAGGGCTAGGCCCTCAGCTCTGAACTCTGGACCCTGTGCTCTTCTGCTGTCCCAGAGGGGCCTGTCTGCTCTAGTGGGGCCTGTGCTCCACCTCACGCCAGGCCCAGCCAGTCCCCTTCATCACCTGGGCCAAGTGACCCCAGTCCCGGGGGTGGCTGGGGCACCTCCCCGAGCACCGGGCCGCAGTCACCCGAGCGCTGGGGGGCAGCGCATATGGCCGTCAGCTTGGCCATGCCCTGCTCTTTAGCTTGCTCCCCCAACATGCAGGGGACGGGAGACAGCGCCCCCCAATTCTGCGGCAGCTCATGCCCGCAGGGAGAGGCTGGTGGAGCTGAGGCACTACAGAAACACTGAGACGTGGGGTCAGAAAGGACAGGGAAGCTGGTCTCGGGCCACCTCAGAGTACTTATCCAGGAGACCCAGGTGGGCAAGACCAAAACAAGGGTGCCACCTTTCCCAGCCCAGGCAGGAGGATCAGAGTAGCCCTGAGCAAGGCCAGAAGGCTGCCTTGTGACTAAAGGCCCAGGCTGCAGAGCTGCAGCCTTCTCCCCGGGCAGAAAGGCAGGCCACGAGGAGCCTGGGGCTTATGAAAACAGCTCCATGAGCAAACAAAGGGCACTGTCTGAGGAGAGCAGAGCCTGGCCTTTGTTTAGCAGTGGACACTGTGCCGGGGCACCAGGCCCTGGCAGACGCATTCTACCTTGGCGCCAGGCCTCCCTCTGCGCTGAGCCCCTAAAATGCCATAAAAGCTTCTGCTCATCACTGTCCTCGCTGGCCCTGGTGACCTGCAGAAATATCACTCTCTCCGCCTGTTGCCACCTGGCCACACAGGTGCAAGGTCCCAATGACTCAGGCCAAAGAGAAGCTGAGCGTGACCGGCCGGCCCACCACGCGAGGCTGATCACGGACTTGTCTCATTTACTGGGGCTGGTGTTGGGCTCTGCCTGTAAATGTTTAACTCCTAAGGATGCTGACCTCAGGGCTTGGGAGGCTCAGACCGGCTGGGGGAGAGGGGTTCCTTCTTGCTGGTATGCACGCAGGGACCCCGTGGTGGGAAAGGGCGGCATCAGCCTTTGCAGCAGGCCCACCGGCTCCGCAGCCAGCAGAGCAAAGGCTGGGTAGGAAGAGGGCCAGCCCCACAGCGTGCTGAAGGGAGCAGCAGCGCTGTCCTCCCCTGTGTAGGTGAGCGTGGGCCCCGAGGGCCCCTCCGTGGTTTCCCACCGCTTCAGGCCCAGGGTGCGGGCGCCTCATTTGGAACTGCTGGTTGCCCCACAAGGGCCCGGCCTAGGTCTCCCCGCTGGCGGGGAGGAAGCTGTGGAGGCTGCTTTGCTGGGGCCACCCAGTGTGGGCTCAGGAAGGGAAGGAATGCGACCGAGGCCGGGTGTGGCTGAGGAGAGTGCAGCCAGCTGTGGGTTTTTCTTGGGGCCGAGATAGACGTGAGCAGAGATGGAGGCCCCTCTCTCTCAGTCCCCACCACACACACTAGGACCTTTCTTCAGCGTGTGGCTGTGGAGCTGGAGGCCAAGGACACCCTCTGGAAATCTGAATTCCATTCGCTCTTGGCAAAGAGCAGCTTCCTGCTTGGGGAAGGTGTGCGCGTGTGTGCGCGCGCGTGTGCACACATGGCCATGGGGGCTGGCGGAGGGAGAGGCACGTGGGTGGAGCAATGTTTGATGAGACGTGTAAGGTGACCCCAGTATTTCCCGGCACTGGATGGCACTTGCAGAGCTCGTCCAGGGGAGTTAAGACAAATACCTGGAGTGAATGAATCAGAAACGTGCGGGCTGCACTGCCTTTGAAACAGGCTCTGGCTTAAAACAGTCACGGCAAAACATGCCTTTGAATTTGAAAGCCAGAACTTTTTGCAAAATAATTCAAAAAGTTTGTTGAACCTTAAACCCTTCCTGACGATTCCTTCCTTCTGAAGTTAACTCGTTAAAGTTGCTCCAGTCCCAGCCTGGTGCCAGACCAGCTTCCTGGAAACCCTCGCCAACTGCTGGCCTTTGGAAAGGCTTGTCGCCCTAAGAGCTGTTTAAAAAAAAAAAACGCAGCTCGCTGGGCACCTTGGCTGCAGGGTCTGAAAAGTCCTTTGTGCTCTAGCTCCAGCTGCAGCTTTTCCAGGCCTCGCTTCTGGGGCTGACTGGAGCTGTCTCTCTTCGTTTCCTCTTACAGCGGCGGGCGCTGGGCCCGCTTCTTCCCGCCCAGCTTCTCTGCCAACGGTGTATCCAGGCCTCCCCACGCCCAGGTGGATGTCCAGGGCAGAGCCCTTGGAGAGGGTGGGTGTGGGCATGTCCCAAGAGGGTCGCCAGCCTCAACTTCCTCTCTGTTCCTTCTCCCCATGGGGAGAGATCAGGACCCCCTCCTAGGTCAACACTGTGTCACTTCCCCAGAAGACCCAGCACCCAACCAGTTCCCAAGCAGTGCCATTTCAGAAGGGAAGACAATCTGCTCCTCCCCGAAGCAGTCTCGGCAGTATAAAGCACAAATGTAAAATGGGGTCTAAGTTATAGTTTAACAGAGTTTAAAATGTGAATATGCATGGGAAAATATTTAAATTAACGCAGACATTAGGCAAATCCACAGAAAAACGTATTAAATGTTGTCACTGTTGCATTAATCAAAATCAGAGATTACCTGAAAATGGAAAAAACTTGATTTAGTGACACACAGCAGTCAGAACATGCCGTGCACGGTTCACTTCCTTAAAAATCACTCCTCTCAAAATTCTGTAATGACAAAACATATGTAACGTTTCATCTCCTAGGAGAGCCTTGCTGATCTGCAGATGGGTGGAGGGCACCCCTTCCCATCGAGGGGGGCGGGGGCGGGGGGCTCGCGGGGAGCCCGCCCAGGGCCTGCTCTCACTCCAGCTCTGCCTCTCTCTGTCAAAACCCTCTTTGTGCCGGAGCAGCCCCCGCCCCTTGGAGTGACATGAACCAGAGCCCACACTGCTGTGCCGCGGGAGCTGCCCCTCGGTGGCCACCCCAGCCCTGCAGCGCAGGGCTGCTCATTCACGGCCTGGCAGAACATCTGCATGAGCTGCAGTACACCGTTCTTTCCCTGTTAAAATGTTGTGCTTAAAAAATAATAATGATAAAGTAGTTTTATACGCACATGGTAAAACACATTCAGTGTACAAAGGGAATATGGCGAAAAATCAGGCTGTCCCCACCACAGCCCTGAATTCCTAAGTTTCCTTCCCCAAAGGTTACCACTTTTAACAGTTTCCTATTGTATTTTTTCAGAGTGTGTTATAGGGGCTAACATATATCTATAATATACCTCCTTTTTACACAAGTGGTAACATATATTTATCTGCAGTTTGCCTTTTTGACTTAATATATAGGTATGCCAGACTTTTTGAGCTGCCCAGACAAGACTGGTTCATCATAGGGCAGTACACGTCAGGGGCATTTTTATTTTGCAGTGATATGTGTGTACACACACAGGAACAGGTGACAGCTCAGTGCACTGTAGCTCAAGTGCTGCTTTCTTGTGGTTAGCTTCCAGGATCCTGGAGAGAACGTGGCCTCTGCTCTCAGTCTACTGGACTGGGCTTTCCCCAAAGGTGCTCATGGCGGCTCTAGTCTTTCTGGCATGGGTCCTGTTCCTGGTGAACACGAGGACCCAGCTGCCTGAAAAAGGCACGTAGGTGGTGGGGTGGGAGGCCTGTAAGAAGGCTAAAGAATATCATGCTGGCTGTTAATCAGAGATCCTTCCATCAAAGGATGCAGAGATGGGCTGCTCATTAAAGCCTGATTAAGGCCATGAGCATTTTCAAGGGCAACACTGACTTGACCGCAGCTGGCAGGAGGTGGCCAACAGTTACTTGCTTGATGGTCTGGGCAGGAAGCAACCCCAGGGCATCTGAAGAGAACGGAGCCCTGGCCAGTGTACTGTGCGGGGACCTGTCTCCACAGGCATCATGCTGTAAGGAAACCTTTCGGCTTTCCGTAAGCAAGCCCTCTCATTTCTTGGTAAGCACACGGTGGCCCCAGTGTGCACTGTTCAAAGGGAAGATGCCTGTGTGTTCTGGAGATGGATCTATATTAAGACATCTAGTGCTTCTCCTTTTTATTAACAGCTGCAGAGCATTTCACTGTGCCATAATGTATGGAACAAGTCCCCTATTGATGTATGTATAGGGCAGCTAAAGACAGCCATTAACCATTCAAATATTCACGAATGAACTGCCCGGTTATGAAATTAGTCGCTCTGAAACATCCCTCCCCACTGAACACTATTGTTTCTCCCCACCCATCTTATCCCTGGCTCTATCTCTGTTGACTGAGTCTCCTTCTAGGCTGTCTCTTATCAAATAAGGACAATGTAAAGTAAATCACTTATGAAGAAGAACTGTAAATCTTGTCAAGATAAGAGATTTCATGAAGTTAAGGGAAGTGAAATTGAAGCATCTCTAACAGAGATTAGGAGATTAGGCAGAGTTAAACCAGTTATCAACTGAAGAGAAAATCAAGGCTGATACCTAGATAAGCATTTCAAAAAAGAAATAATAAAAGCAGATGAAATAATAAAAGATTAAGGGTAGGCCCTTAGTGAAGCCATGAAGCCCCCTACCTTCTACAGATATGATCGTCTGTGTGAAAGTGCTGCCAAAGTCCATTATGAAATGAAAGATGCCCTACTGTGGTATCACAGCATGTTTTATAAACATGACACCAGAACCTCTCTCCATTCACTTTTTTTCTAAAATGAGTAGGTATCTACGATTATAATAACTTATATTTATATAGGATAATCTTGCTTTCAAAACTATTATTACTACTTCTCAAGGTAACTTCCCAATCAAGTCTATTTTTCATGAAATTTTGGTCTCCATTTTAAGTGCATTCACTTCAAGAGGCCCATTTTTTCCATTTCCAGCAAGGTTAAGATATTTGTACATGTTTTGATAGATACTACCAAATCATAAAGGCTGGTACCCATTTATGCTACTATGAAAATTGCACAAACATGCCCGTTTCCCCACACCTTCACCAACAAGTGAGTAGTCACAGTTTTTATCTTTATTAATTTGATTGAGGAAGAAATGGTATACTGGAGTGTTAATTTACATTTTTTTATAGTAAATGAGGATTTTATCTCTTCAAATAAGTAAACACATTTGTTTTTTCTTTTTTGTGAACCATTTCTCCATACCCTTAATTTTTTTAATACCTCTTCTTACTGATTTATAGGAACTCTGTCTTAGATGTTGAAAATATTTTATCCCAATTTTTCTTCAGTCTTTGAGCTTCTATAGTTTTCTGCTGGCAGAATTTTTAAATTTGAGTGTTTTGGGGGGTTTTGTTTTTGTTTTTTGTTTTGCATTTCTTATATTTTATTAAAAGTTGAGCTTGTTTCTGTGTTTCAGAAGCCAGTTGTATTTTCTTTTCATAAACTGTTCAAATTTTTGGTCCATTTTTTCCTGTTGGACTTCAGAATTTTTTAATTTTGACACAGTCGACTCTGGCAGTCTTTTGTGATTTGCGGTCCTTGTCTTAAATTTTGGAAAAATTTTGGAAAAAAACCTCATTCTGAGATTGTTTTAATAAATTCTCCCGTGTTTTCTTCTGTCATCTTTATTTTTCAGATTAAAAAATATTTTTAATTGAAGTATGGTTAATTTACATGTTGTATTAGTTTTAAGTGTAAAGCAAAGTGATTCAGTTATACACACACACATCTACAAGCATACACACACACACACACACACATACATACATATATATATATATATATATATATATATATATATATATATATATATATATATATATTCTTCTTCAGATTATTTTCCCTTATAGGTTATTACAAGATACTGAGTATAGTTCCCTGGGCTATACAGTAGGTCCTTGTTATTTACCTATTTTATAAATAGTAGTGTGTATATGTTAATCCCAAACTTCTAATTTACCTCTCCCCCACCCCACTATCCCCTTTGGTAACCGTAAGTTTGTGCTCTATGTCTGTGAGTCTATTTCTGTCTTGTAAATAAGTTCATTTGTATCATTTTTTTAGTTTCCACATATAAGTGATATGAATATGATTATCTGTCTGACTTACTTCACTTAATATGGTAATCTCTAGGTCCACCATCCATGTTGCTGCAAATGGCATTATTTCATTCTTTTTTATGGCTCAGTAATATTCCATTGTGTATGTATGTGTGTGTATACATATATATATATATATGTACACACATACATATACACACACCACATCTTTATCCATTCATCTGTTGACAGACATTTAGGTTGGTTCCATGTCTTGGCTATTGTAAATAGTGCTGCTATGAACATTGGGGTGCATGTACCTTTTTTTTTTTTTTTTTTTTGCGGTATGCGGGCCTCTCACTGTTGTGGCCTCTCCCGTTGCGGAGCACAGGCTCAGTGGCCATGGCTCATGGGCCCAGCCGCTCCGCAGCGTGTGGGATCCTCCCAGACCGGGGCATGAACCCATGCCCCCTGCATCGGCAGGCAGACTCTCAACCACTGCGCCACCAGGGAAGCCCGCATGTATCTTTTTGAATTAGCGTTTTTTCTGGATATATGCCCAGGAGTGGGATTGCAGGATCATATGGTTAACTCTATTTTTACTTTTATAAGTTACCTCCATACTGGTCTCCATAGCAGCTGCACCAATTTGACATTCCCACCAACAGTGTAGGAGGGTTCCTTTTCCTCCATACCCTCATTTATTATTTATAGACTTTTTAATGATGACCGCTCTGACTGGTGTGAGGCGATACCTCATTGTAGTTTTGACTGCATTTCTCTAATAATTAGTGATACTGAGCATCTTTTCATGTGCCTGCTGGCCATCTGTCTGTCTTCTTTGGAGAAATGTCTATCTAGTCTTCTGCCCGACTTTTGATTGGGTTGGGTTTTTTCTGATATTAAGCTGTATAAGTCGTTTGTGTATTTTGGAAATTAATCCCTTGTCGGTAGCATCATTTCCAAATATTTCCTCCCAGTCCATAGGTTGTCTTTTCATTTTGTTTATGATTTCCTTTGTTGTGCAAAAGCTTTTAAGTTTAATTAGATCCCATTTATTTTTGTTTTTATTTCCATTACTCTATGAGACAGATCCAAAATAATATTGCTGTTATTTATGTCAAAGAGTGTTCTGCCTATGTTTTCCTCTAGGAGTTTTATAGTATCCAGTCTTACATTTAGATGTTTAATCCACTTTGAGTTTATTTTTGTATATGGTGTTCAAGAATGTTCTAATTTCATTCTTTTACACACAGCTGTCCAGTTTTTCCAGCACCATTTATTGAAGAGACTGTCTTTTCTTCATTGTATATTCTTGCCTCCTCCGTTGTAGATTAAGTGACCATAAGTGCAGGGGTTTATTTCTGCGCCTTCTATCCTGTTCCACTGAGGTTTATTTCTGTGCCTTCTATCCTGTTCCATTGATCTATATGTCTGTTTCTGTGCCCATGCCATGCCGTTTTGATTACTGTAGCTTTGTAGTATAGTCTGAAGTCAGGGAGCGTGATTCCTCCAGCTCCGCTCTTCTTTCTCAAGATCATTTTGTCTTTTCAGGGTCTTTTGTGTTTCCATACAAATTTTAAAATTTTTTGTTCTAGTTCTGTGAAGAACGTCATTGGTAATGTGAAAGGGATTGCACTGAATCTGTAAATTGCCTTAGGTAGTACAGTCATTTTTAACACTATTGATTCTTCCAATCCAGGAACACAGTGTATCTTTCCATCTGTTTGGGTCATCTTCAATTTCTTTCAACAGCATCTTACAGTTTTTGGAGTAAAGGTCTTTTGTCTCCTTAGGTAGGTTTATCCCTAAGTATTTTATTCTTTTCGATGCGATGGTAAATGAGATTATTTCCTTAATTTCTCTTTCTGATATTTCGTTGTTAGTGTATAGAAATGCAACAGATTTCTGTACGTTAATTTTGTATCCAGCGACTTTACTGAATTCACTGATGAGCTCTAGTAGTTTTCTGGCAGCATCTTTAGGATTTTCTACATATAGCATCATGTCATTTGCAAACAGTGACAGTTCTACTTCTTTTACAATTTGGATTCCTTTTATTTCTTTTTCTTCTCTGATTGCTGTGGCGAGGAATTCCACAACTATGTTGAATAGAAGTGACGAGTGGGCATCCTTCATCTTTTTACATTTAAATAGTGCTCCCTCTAGATTTGGACATAAGGAGTCATTAAATTCAATTTATTTTCTATGTGTCTAACTAGTTATCCCAACGCTATTTATTTGAATACATCATCTTCTTTCCACTGACTTAAGTTGTTACCTTTATCATATTTCAAACTCTCATTTAATCTGTGCCCATTTCTAGATTGTCTTATGGATGGCTGATGGGCCTGGTGATAGGCCAGCCTCAGTTATTTGACTTTTGAACTTTATGATGTGCTTGTGAGTATAGCAGGTTTCTCCCATCTCTCTTACTCATAAGTGGAAGCTGCATTTCACACAGTACAGTCAACCAGGGAATCCATGGCATGGCCTCAGACCAAAACACTCTAGACACAGGATTAGCTCTTGAGTTGGACGGGAAGCCTGGAGTGTTTGGGACTGAGTCCTCGCCTTGGCAGCTAATGCTGTCAGGGAACAGGAGCACTTGTTTCTTCCAGGCTCACTCACACGGCAGAATCCAGACAAGGGATGCACCGGGGTCTCGCGTCTGACCCTGGGGGCCATTTCCTACTCATGTATGATCACAGTTTCGGGGCATCTTATGAAAACTGAATTCAGTAACTCAAGAAAGTAAATAAGCCTAATTCAGAAAGGAAAAGAATGGCAATAAGAAAAATCTGTAACATGTAGCCAGTCCCTCCCCTCCCCAGGCCAATCACCGGAAAGGAAAATAACTGACACGGTAAAGTGTTATAATTGGAGTGCTGTTATAACCAGTGCAGGTCAAAATGGTTTCACATCATGACTTGGACAGCAGTGACTCAGTTTCCTTATCTAATCTAGACCACCTGTACCAATGTGGCTTTTCCCAGCCTCATCCTTGTGAAACTAGCCCAGAGGAATGCTGCTCCTGTCCCCGGACCTCCTGCTTGGTGCTCTCCTTTACTGACTTATAAACAAAAAAGTAGTGGTTAAGAGCAGATTCTAGAGCTGTAGTGCAAGTTCAGATCCTAACTGCACCCCTCCTACCTGCTGGACCTTGAACGAGTCATTTAACCTCAGTTTCAGTTTCCCCATCTGTAAAATGGGGATAATAAGAAAGAGTGCCTTCCGCAGAGGGTTACTGGGAGGATTAAATGAATGACTAACGTGAAGTACACAGAATGGTGCTGACATATAGTAAGGTTATATAGTATTGGTTAAATGCATGTCCCTACCTCAAGATGAGTCATTCAGTTCATGTTTATCATGGTAGGTGCCTGACAACATCGATGGAGAGGGGAGTTTGAATGAGTAGAACCACCTTCAGAAAAAAGTGCAGTTGCACCCTCATTAGACTATTTAGGACAATGGGTAATCTTTAAAACCTGGTGCTTTTCTGGAACACAGAGGGACAGGCTGCACCAAAGAGCTCCAGACGCTTTTTCAGAATTGTACAGGACTTGCATTACATGCTCATTTTTTTTTTTTTTTTTTTACATAAGATGCTGGGGGTAGGAGTTTATTAATTAATTAATTTATTTTTGCTGTGTTGGGTCTTCGTTTCTGTGCAAGGGCTTTCTCTAGTTCTGGCAAGCGGGGACCACTCTTCATCGTGGTGCACGGGCCTCCCACTATCACAGCCTCTCCTGTTGCGGAGCACAGGCTCCAGACGCGCAGGCTCAGTAGTTGTGGCTCACGGGCCCAGTTGCTCCGCGGCATGTGGGATCCTCCCAGACCAGGGCTCGTACCCGTGTCCCCTGCATTAGCAGGCAGATTCTCAACCACTGTGCCACCAGGGAAGCCCAACATGCTCATTTTTTTTACACATAAATTTTAGAATCAGCTTGCCTGATTTAAAAAAAAAAAAAAATTGTGTGTGTGTGTGTGTGTCCCTCCATATTCTGCCAGTAGTTTCTATTGAAACTGCAATCAATTTAGATTAACTTAGAATTATCTTTCTTACAAATATTTTTGACTTTCTAGCCAAAAATAGGAGAGATTTATCCATGTGTTCAAATCAGTTGTAATGTCCCTCAGTATTTTTTAGCCCTCTGTTCATATAGATTTTCTGTATCTTAAAATTCATTACTGGGTATTTTTAGGAAGACGACTGGTTTTTTAAATTTGGCGGTCGTGATTTTTTCCATGAATTTTTCATTTTGAGATAATTGTAGATTCACATGCAGCTAGCTGTGAGAAATAATAGAGAGATCCCATGTAGCCTTCACCCAGTCTGCCCCAGTGGTAACATTTTGCAAACTGTAGGACCAGATCACTGCCAGGACACAGACACTGACACAGGGGAGCTTCTGTCACCCCAGGGTCCCTCATGTAGCCCCCTTTCATAGCCACACTCCCTTCTCTCCCATTTCACCTTGTCCTTAGCCCCTGGCAACCACTAATCAGTTCTGCATTGCTTTAATTTTGTCTTTACAAGAATGCTCTATAAATGGAACCGTACAGTATGGGACCTTTTGAAACTGGCTCTTTTCACTCAGCACAGTTCTCTGAAGATTCATCCAGGTTGCTGCATGTATCTTTGCATTCTTGGTGTGACCCTATTTACGCTGGTTATTTTTACAGCTGATGGACCCTGCTTACTAACAGCTTCCCTTTCTTGCGCTATTATCATAGATGAAATCAGTATGTGATCTTTTATTATGCCAGCCTTGTCAGATCAGTGGAGTTTTGGCTCCACAAAGAGACTGTGGAAGATTTCATTCAGGATGTGACTATTTTAAAATATATGCTCAAAGGAAAAAAAAAAAGCTCCTGTGAAAAAAAAATGTGTTTTGTTCTTAATGTTTTTTTCAACCACTTTATTGAGTCACGACTGACATACAAAATCTGTACATAATTAATGGATACAACGTGATGAATTTGGAGATAAGTATATACCTATGAGACCATCACCACAATCTAGGCCATAAACATACCCATCACCTCCAAAAGTTTCTTCACGCCCTCTTTATCATGTATATTATTATTTCCTAAGAACACTTAGCATCAGATCTACCCTCTGAGCAACTTCTGAAGCACACAATGCAGGGTTGTTGACTACAGGCACTGCCCTGGACAGTAGCTCTCTAGGACCCATTCACCCTGCAGAACTGAAACTTTGTGCCCTTTGACAAATTCCTCCAAGCTGCCTCCTGCCCCTGGCAACCACCATTCAACTCTGCTTCTCTGCGCTTGACTATTTTAGATTCTTCATATAAGTGATATCATACAGTATTTGTCCTTCTGTGTCTGGCTTATTTCACTGTCCTCCACATTCATCCGTGTTGTCACAAATGGCAGGATTTCCTTCTTGTGAAAGAATTCTTGTACAACAACTCGATTTCTGAATGCTAACAGGATTCAAGGGGGAAAAGTCCTTTTTACATCATTTATGTTTGATAGAGAGTGGGATAGAAGGAAGCAAGTTTCCTCCCTATGGGATAGATACAAGAGTTCAGGGGGCCCCCAAGGAGGGGCCTGGGAGCCCTGGGGCCATCCTGTGGGGCTGGGATGAGGGCATTCCTGTCTTGAATACTCCCCCGAGAGAGGGCCTCACTTTCTCCCAGTATCTTCTTGTCTCCTCACCAGCCCACCCAGCTCTGTCTCTCTTATCTCTGTCTCTCTCCCCAACTCTGTGACTCCTAGTGGTCTTGAAGCTCCCTGCTCACCCCCACGTACAGGACTGCTCTCAGGGCTGGGGTGAATGCAGACAAATAACGGGAATCTTTGCGAGAGCTCTGGGGGAGGGTGCTATAAGTTGACCTTCACGGCCTCAGGCTCCCTTGATGGGAAATGGGGTTTGTTAAAGCCCCCACCCAGTCTAGACTGGGCCAGCCCATACACGCACACACCCACACACACACCCACACCCCCCCACACACACACCCCTGAGCTAAGAAGGGCAAAGGGCAGCCCCAGTCTGAAACTCCCGTGGGTTCCCCCAGCGTGGATGTGTGTACGGTCTAGGCTCTAGGAGCTGAAGGGATCTGTAAGATCCAGTGCAGTGCCCTGCAGGCAGGTGGAGGAAAGGGTGCCCCCTTGCCCTGTGTGTCCATTCTTCCAGGCGGGAGGTGTGAGTGCACACACCAGGCACTGTGCAAGCCCCAGGGGACTAGGAGGATCTGGGCAGGGGCCACCCCTGCTCTCTCAGAGGTCCTGATCTCATCGGCAACACTCCCTGGGCACCGTGTTCCAAAGGAGCCCCGGCGCTACCATTTCGGTGAGGAGAAAGCTCGCTGGCCCTGCACACATCTTTGGACTAAAGAATATTCTCAAAATCATAATAGTACTCGCCCTTAGCCAGGCCCTGTGCTAAGTGCTTTATAAACACCATTTCACTAATCCTTACATCGCAGCAGCTTTTGACGTAAGAATATTATCACTCCTGTTTTATATACAATCAACCTGAGGCTTGAGAGGTTAAGTCGGGCCCAGGGTCACAAAGCTAGTATTGACCCTGAGCAGTGGCTCTGATGAAGTCACTGTCGCTCCTCAAATACTCCCTTGGTATCATTTTAAACAAGTCAAGCTCTCTCCTGACCCTCTCCCCTTCCCCAGGCTGGGACCGACTATGTCCCTCCTTCGGAGTGGCCAATTTCTAAGCCTCAGACTGGTCCACAGAGAACCCATCTCCCCTCTTGTTCTTAATGTATAACTGGGTGTTTGTCTGTGGTGAAGGGTTACGAGCAGTCTCTTTCGATCCCAAGGCCGGTGAAGGCAGAAGTAGGTCTTTTAGTTCAGCATTATCTTCAGTGTTTAATCCGCACAGAGCCCATCATGGCCGCGCTGTGAATGTGTGACGAATAAATAAGTGAATGAATAAGCAAGGGGGGACTGCACCAGGGCCTGTCAGGTGCAGGACCCTGGCTGTGGCCCATCCTCCTCACAAGGGCCTGCCCAGTCTGCAGCGGGTCTCGAAGCAGCAATGAGGCCTTAATGCTCTTTCTGGAGCTCCTTCACCCCTGCTCTTCCTCCAGGGCTCACGTCCCCACTCACACAGTCCGTGGCAGTTGGAGTCCAGAGTCTACCAAAGGTCTCTGATCAAAAAACCTGCCTCCCTGGAGCCCACTCCCTTCTGTTGCTGTTCTAGAAATACAGGGAAATCAAATGCAGTCACTCTGATGATCCTCCAGGGCCTTGTTATATGGGACTATTTCAGTTTTCGTAGATCAAGAGACCAAGGTTTGGGGATGGCAGATGTTCCCGGGTAGAAAGCAGTGGTACCTGGGGAGGAACTCAAGTCCGTGCATGCTGAGACCAGGCTGTGTTCACACGCCTTCCTTGCTTGGTTGGCCGCCCTAGTTATGCCCTCCCCCGAGAGGAAGTCTGCTCCCCCTTCCTAATGGCAAGTCTCCTGTTAGCCTGAGAACCAGGGGCCTTTAGATCTTGTTCCCGGGATAATTCTCACCAGCTCAGGAGGCATGGGGATGGGCCAGTGGTAGGAATGGGGCCAGCACCTGATTAAAGGCTCCAAATGAGGGCTCTCGCACTGGGTGATGGAGCTGGAGGTGAGGGACAGAGCGAAGGTCCTGGCCCTCTGCAGCCTGCTGGTCTGAGTGTGGACAGTGGTTTGCAAGACCAGTCATGTGGAGGCCAGGTTTTCTGTGCCAAGGGCTAGGCCCCTCTTCCTGTCACTACTGCCTACAAAGGCTGGACCTGGGGCTCTGGCTGATCAGGAAAAAGTAAGAATTGCATATGATTCCATCAAAGATGGTTTTCCTATTAAAACATGACTCGTGTTAAAACACAGGGCTTAGTTCAGAGTAAACATTTCGAACTGCTGAGGAGAAGCAGAGATTTATAACACAGAGCAAGACTTAAAGAAGTAAAAGCCCCTGTATAGTGACTGAGGCCGTGAATGCTGCCCTGAAATGCCAGCTCAGTTCAGACACAACTTGATCCAACCTGCTCCATCTCTGCTTCCAGGAGCACCCCCCCTTACTTCTCACCTCAGTACTCCCAGGTTGGGAGGTCTCGTGGTCCAGCCTGGGCCTTAGGCCCTCCTCACTCCCTCCTGGCTTGAGCTCCAGGGCAGCCGCCCTTGCTCTGTGCCCCCAAATCTTGGCCTCCACCAGCTTTGTGAGATTCCTCGCCCTGGCCGCCCACTCGCTGCTGCCTCTCTCTTCCAAATCGTAAACACAAAGGATGGCCAAAGGTACACTCTCCACGACATTTTTCCTAGTCAGACAAAACCTAATGACTGCCTTTTGTTTCCTTCCATTTAGAAGCATTTCCCTGGCAACCCTGTCTCTCCTTAGCCAACAGCAGCTAACTTCATCCTTCCCCTTTATCGAGATATTGTTTAGAGCAAATAACTCATTAACTGGTACAGCAACTTGGGAACCCTTTCACACCGGCTCTCAAGAGGACCTTTCCCCTGAGAACGGGGCACCCCACAGAGCTTAGGAAGAGAAGTGCCTTCGGGGGCTTTGGTAGGGCTCTGCCAGCAGACAGGCAGCTGTCTGTTAACGACTGTGCCTGGTACCTTCTCTATTGGATTAAGCAACTTAACAAAAGGGAAGCCGATGTGGCTGGAGTGACCTGCCACGTTCGTATTCCTGTGGCATCTCCTCCTAGGTGGCCCAGGTGTGTGTATGAAGGCCTGAGGCCTGCTGCCAGCACCGCATAAGCTCCAGGGGGCCGTGTGGGCTCAGTCCCCACTGATTCCTCAGCTCCCCAGCAGCATTCTCTTTCATTTGAAAATATACTCATTTGATAAACAGACTGTGTCCCAGAACTTTCTAAGTGACCTCCCTTCTCTTCCTCCTTTTCCACTGTTAGGGGTTGGAAAAGCAATAGACTTGCTTTCTCAGTGTCTCTGGAGTGACTTTCGGGGCAAGAAGAATGCCCCTTGTCTATGGCACCAGAGTTGAGGCTAAGCTTTCTTAGGAGAAGAACAGGCTCACTGGCCTGACTGGGAGCTGGTGGCCAACTGAGAACTTGCTTTGGCGGAGGGAGCTGGGAGGAGCCCCTCAGCTAGGCCTGCTCATGTAGAAGGAGTGAGGGAAGCTTCTGCCTCTCACTCTCGCTCACAGACTGCTCCAGCCACAGGCAGGGGCTAGGAATCTCCCTACCAGGGCAAGGGCCAGACCAGCCTCCTTCAGAGAGCAGCCCGAGACACAGGCGACGCTTTGCCAAGGTTTTGTCTCTGTCAGAAAGTAGGTCTGTGTTCCTAACCCACAGAGTACACTAGATGGATGCTGGTGTACTGTGTGTACAGCAGGTGACTGAATAAGAAGTGAAATGGCTTCCATCTTTAGAGCTCTGCGGCTTTGCATTTACAACTTCCTCCCATCCCTGCCTCACTCATATTTCCTGGATTTGACATGTGTGCCTCTGGGGACAACCTGTGAGAATTACAGATTGCCAGGGGCGGGGGCGGGGGTGGTGGTGCAGCGATGTCAGATTGGCACAGAGCGTCTAATGTTCAGACCTGAACAGACAGGGAAGGGGTTACCTGGAGAGGGTCCCCATCTGGACAGAATGTTCCCCTACGTGGGGCAGCCGGCACAGCTCACGAGAGCATGTCTTCGGTCCTCAGATCCCATAGTGTGCGTGCCATGGCATGTCACACCCATAACCATGTGTCTCACACTTCAGGGGCCCAGCCATGTCATGTAGAGGGCCACCCACATCACTGGTTCTGGACAGGTGTCGACGGGTCCCTTTTCACATGGAACTGCACCCTGAATGGGAAGCCCCACGTGCCTTCCACCTGATGGGCCACGCCAGAGGGCTGCTCACACCCCGGTGTGCGACCCTGGCCCCACTGCTCAGTGGCAGCGCCCACACAGATATCGAGCCTTGCAGCTGCGGGGTGAGCTGCTGTCATTCCGCGTGGGGTGGGAGGATGAGCCCACACGGGCAGTAGAGGCCACAGGCCGCCACAGCCCCTCGCTCAGGCACTGAAATTCCAGAGGTCCCATGCAGGCTTTGGGCCTTCGGGTCTGGGGCTTATGGAGGCAGGCCCCCGCCCACCCTGGTGCTCTGACTCCGTCTGCCCAAAGGCGCTTGCAGTGTCGGCCATCCTCTGGAATAGGACTCCCGGGCAGGGTGGGCCAGGTTGTCTCCTAGTCACCTCCTGACTCACCAGGGTCTAGACCATCACCTGGGCTAAGCCGAACGTTCTCTCTATGGACAAGCCTGCCCGAGTCCTGGCCCACTCACCGTCAGCCTGCACACTCTGGGCCTCAGCCCAGTTCCAGGAGAGTCATGATGGGGCTTGTTCTAGGCCCCTCTGGCTCTCACCCATCCAGGGGATGGGAGAATAGAGAAGGGTGCTGGGCCCGCCTCTAGCAAGCCTGAGTCAATGGCGAATCGTCGCCCTTCACCCTGTCTCGCTCCCTCGCACTGGGCTTTTCTCTGCCTTCCTGAGAACGCAGCTGTGCCCGCCCGTCCGGCTCCTCGACCACCAGCTCCAGCCTGGCTGTGTGACCCTAAGGCCCTGTGATGCAGGGGACAAACATGCCCATTCCGATGATGGCACTGGCGTGGGAGGCCAGACCCCAGACCACACCACACCGTGCCTGGCCAGGGGAGGAACGCACTCAGCAGCAGGGTGTGGGCACCCCGTGCAGAGACCTGGACCCTTACGGGCAGAGCCCCTGCCTGCCAAGTTTCTGTGATTATTTTGAAACAGTTCCCAGCAACAGACACCCCCCCCCCCGCCCCCAGCACTGAGTCTCATTCGCAGCCCCGGAACAACAGCTCCCGGCCCTGGGCAGCACGTTCCTGCGGGACAGCTGCTGTAACCGGATCGCGCGCCCGGCTGCCAGCACTCTCCACATGAGCACGTCTGCTCTTAGGCCAAGCTCTGGGCTGTGCAGAGCGTGGCTGCTCGACCAAACACGGGTCCCCCCGCTTGGATGGCAAACCCCTGTTCGAGGCTGGGATGTCCTACTCGGCCCCATTTTCAGACTGGGACCACTGGCTTCCAGCTCTAAAACTGCATTCCCTCCGGAGCAAGAGCTCCTCTGCCCACTCCCACAGAACAAACAAAGGGACTCAGGTGCACTTCCCTCCGGCCAGAGGGCCCTGGTGTGTCAGTCCAGTCCCCAGCCTAGAGGCCAACCCAGGTCCATGAGGGCCCTCATGATGCAGAGCATGCCTGGTCCATCCTCCTGGTAAGTGAAGGCGAGGACAGGGCCAGGTCTGGCTTGCTGAGGCAGGAGCAACAGCTTGGGGTGAAGACATGGCAGTCACAGATCTAGGGGGACAGGATGCCAGGGAGTGACACAGATGCCCTGAACGGGGTGTACCAAGTAGACCTTAGCCCACCCGCAAACTGCAGTGGAGAGATCTGGGTCGGGGATTGTCCGCCAAGTACAGGGGCGGTTGAGAGTGCTGGACTCCCAGGCCTGACGGCCTTGGGTTGAGGGCTGGGACAGCCTGGCCTGCTTGTGGCTGCCCTCAGTGCTACACTCTGCAGAAGGCTCTGGTAGGTGGATACACGCCCACGAGCCCAGCTGTCCACACAGCGCCCCTGACTGCACTGGGGCTGCTGCATGGTATTCAAGAGGGCCGTCCTGGGACTTGGGACTGTTTGTACAGTCCTCTCCCTGACACAGCCTATTCGGTGGCTTTGACCCCCTGACCCCTACCAAGGAGGTGTGGCTGGCGGGGGAGGGACAGGTTCCCCCCTCCATTCTTCTCAGGCCCTCTGCTCAACCTGCGGCCTTCCCTCCCCAGCCAGGTCCCAGAGCCTAGGGTACAGTGTTCTGATGCGCCTGGGCCAGCAGCCAGCCAGTCGTGGAGACACTGAGGACAGGGGCCTCCAGCCCAGACCCTGGTTCCCAAGGAGCCTCAAAGGCCAGAGTCGGGGTGTCCTGCGGAAATCCTGGTGGGATGGAAAATCCCCAGCAGTTGGGCCCCAGGCTGAGCTGTGACACTGCACTTTTCCCGCCTGCTGGGGGTCAGCCGGCTCGCTGCTTCCTGCTTCCCTTTGATGTCCCTGTGTGAGGGAGGGGTCAGCACCCCTCTGGGCTCGGGCACACACACATACACACACGCGCGCGCGCGCTCTCGGCTGCAACAAGGACTCTGTGCTCTGGGGCCTGGGTAGTGGGTATGCTGGGGTCAGGCAGGGGACCTGGTGGGCTGGGGAGGGAGGCCAGGTGGAAAAACCCCAGCCTCGGCAGAGAGTTCCTGAGAGAGAGGGAAGGAAGGGTCTGCCCTGAAGCCCACCGAGGGCATGTCCGCTCTCCCTCCTGGGCTGTCTGATCTGGGAGGGAAACACCATGATGAGCCTCTGTCTAGACGAGGAAACTGAGGCCTGTGGACAATCCAAGCACCGCCACTCAAATGGCCTCCTTGGGGCCTTCCTCTCACATCTGGGGAACTTCCCCAAAAGTTTCAATAGCTGCTGCCGTTTGCCAGCCCTCCCTGCAGCGCTGGGCCCCAGTCTCTGCGTGCGCCCTCTCCAGTTCACTGCATGACGCCGGGCTTGGCCTACAGCTCCAGGTGGCAGGGCAGAGCTCGTGCAGCCAGGCCTTGTGGCCCTAGTGCTACCGTTCTCCATGCTCACTGCTGACGAGGCAGGTGCCCTCCCGAACACTGGGACTGAGTTGGCCCTCTGACCAGCCCAATGACCCTAGGAGGTACCCTGCTGGTTTTAATTTGGGTTCACAGATGAGGAAAATGAGGCAGAGAGAGATTAGGTGACCTGCCCAGTGACACGTACCTCATCTGTGCTAGAACTGGGATGCAAATGGAGTGGCCTGGAGCTGCTGTTTGGCACTACTGTGCTGTGCCGCCATGTCACACCTACATACTCCACTGTCCCCCAAGAGCCCCCCGGGCCCAGCCCTCCTGGAGAGGTGCCCGAGGGGGAGAGCGCAGGCCAAAGGCCATGCAGCAAGGTCTGGAGCTGAGCTGGCGGGGGAAGAGGGAGCTCTGCTCTCTGCGCCTTCCATATGTGGGGCTGGGGAACAGGTCAACCCTCTAGAAGAACCCAGAGAAAATGGCAGGGGATGACCGGGAAAGCCGGGACTGCAGGGCCCAGGCTGGGAAACTGGAGGCACGAGTACCGCCTGCAGGATTCTGAGGGGCGGTTGGCCCACCCTGTAGTAGTGGCTCCTCCGCCTGGGAGTAGGGTGGTTTAGCCCCCACCCACCTGTGCAAGAAGGCCTTTGAGATCCTGAGGAGAGAAGCTGTGGAGATGCAGGTGGCTGGGGAGGTGACTCCCCCCACTCTTTTAATGTTCAAACAGCTCAGCTTGCTGACTTTGATGCAGGGGGTTAGGCGGAGTGGCTTTGAAGTCGGCCCTTGGGGGACGCTCCTATCAGCCCCTGCATAGATAATCTCCCACCCGGCCCTGGGACTCAATGCCACTCTTGGGATGCCCCCCCTTACAGCTTGGGGCCTTTTTGGTGGCCTTGGGAAGAGGGGGCCTTAGGGGGGAAAAAGCAGCCTCTCCTTGGGAAATGGGGAGCGTGGGGGAGGGGCAGCCCAGGACACATGCCCCCAGAAACCCCTGCCCTCTGCTCCGCCTCTGCTCCAGGCACTGGTGTTCCTCCAAGAGCCCTAGGGGTAGAAGGTGTCTGGAGAACCACCCTCCCTCCTTGGCTCAGAAGGAGCCTGGCCACAGCCAGTGTGTCCCCGACATCTTCCACCTCATAGCCCGTGATGTGCTCCCTTGCCTTGTCTGCCAGCCTGGGAGCTCACAGAGGGGCACCCCATCTGATGGCCCCCGCGTCCCAGCACTGGGCCTGCACAGGAGGGCCAGAATAAATGATGAATCAATGAATGATGTAGAAATCTGTTAGCCGGGGTACCTTCTGGATTCTCAGACATCCAGACATTTCAGGAACAAAAGAAGCCAGCAAGTGGCCTGCAGCCCTGGCAGCACGAGTGGGAGGGGCAGTGGGATGAGCGGCCGGCCAAGGAGGCCAGGGTCAGGTGAGTGGCTGCTGGGGGCAGTGCCCTTTGCACTGGGGCGGGGCACAGTCCCATTGGGAAGCTAGTTGAGGGGGTGGCGTTTGGCTCCCGAGTGGCCTATGCAGGGAGGGAAGCCATACCTTATCAGGGTGGCACTTGGCCCTCCCAGGTGCCTCGCCGTGGCCTCGGGCATCCCTCTGGGCTCCCACCCCTGCATGTGCAGGGAAGGCCTCTTGGACTCCAAGGCTGCCTTCCCGCATAATGATGACAGTGGCGGGGCCTCAGCATGGCCCAGGGCTCTGCTGCTTGGGAGACCTTTGCCCGAGCACAAGCTGAGAAGGCATGTGAGCCTCTGAGGGCCGGCCCTGCCTCTCCTACCCTCTCTCGGGCTGGTTCTCCAGCGAGCTGAAGGTTCGAGAGTGACTCTCTCTCTTCCGAGGTTGGACAGGGAGCCTAACAAAGGCCTGCAGCCCTCCCCAGCCATGAGAGGACAGGGAGGGCTGGCCTCCTCAGAGCCCGAGCTAAATTCTGCTGTGTCCGTGCCCAGTGGCCTCAGGCAAGTCACTCTGTGTGGCCAGGCTGCTCTTTGTTGCATCTGCACGTGCGCAGTGCCTGCGTCCCTGGGCCCTGGGCGGCGGGGGATTAGATCAAGTCGAGCATGATGAAGTTAAGGCGCTGCACGGTTACTTTAGAGGGCTGGTGCTGCTGGCGTGACCGTTCTGCGGGTGACATGTGCCTATACTAGAAGGCTGTCTCCCTCCCTGAGAAGAGCAGGGGTCCTAGGGGCTGCGAATGAGGCAACGTGAGAGCAGAGGCCGGGTCCTGGGACCTTGGGACCAGCCCGTGGGCCTGGTAGGGTCTCAGCTTCCATCATGAAGAAGGTGCCACAGGGCCAGGGGCTGGGCAAGAAGCAACACGAAGAGGGGACAGAACCCCAGGCCTTGTCAAGGAGTGGGTGGGTCACAGGCTACTAAGCACACATGTGTTTTAGCGCACGAGTGAGTGGGTGTGTGTTAGGGCAGATGGGTGTGAGGGACATCTGTTAGAGTTTCTGAGCAGTTTTCATCCCATTCCTAGAGCCTTCAGCGGGGTTCGGCCTGGCAGGGATGTCAGAGGGAGACTGTGGACTTCAGGCTGTGGGAGCGCTCTCCCCACTTGCCCTGGATCCCGGGCTGCTGCTTTCCCACTGCTGGGAACCGGTCTCTGGGGGCACAGGAGTCCAAGCCTCTACTCCCACCCAGGTTTCCCCTGGGTTGAGGCCCCAGCTCCTTTAAGCCAATCTCAAAGGTTCATTTGGAAGTCACGGCCATGTGTTCATGTCCGCCAGGCTTGGATGGAGGGCAGCGGCTTTGGGGTGAAGTCTTGTCTTAGGCATCAGAACAAGCTGGATGAGGGAGGGCATGGGGAGCCTTTGTTCTAGATGCACACAGATTCCTGGCGACACCAGGGGGTGGGGGCTGAGCAGAGTCCCTCTCAGGGCCTTCTGGGAGGGGCACTCAGAGCTCAGCTGCGTTTAAAAATTAGCAGGCGGAGGAGTTCGAGGCTCTGCAGTTAACCCCTTTTGAGCCTTTGAAGCCTGTTTGAACTGTTAATCAGGAAGGCTGGGCTGAAGGGCTGCCGCCACCCCCCTGAACGCCTGGCCCTGGCTGGGTCTCTGAGTCTGGGCGTTAAAGCCGAGAAACTGCTGTCTGCGTGGGGTCTACTGAAGCCCCCCACCCCCTCCAAGACTGTGATGTTGACGGCCTCTTTGTTTTCTCAGCTCAGCCTATTCAAGGCCATTTTTCAGCTTGCTGGCTTTGCGTTAAGATTGGGGGGATTTTCCACCCTTCCGAGGTTATGAAATAGCTCAGCAAGGACGAGGCCTCCCCGCGGGAGTCAACCCAGCCTCCCGCACGTGCTGCAGGGAAAGGCTCTTTATTGCCACAATTCCAAGGGCAAAATGAGAGAGAAGGAAGGACTTTGGGGAAGGGGTCTCTCCCTGTCTGTCCTGGGGAACGATGGCCAGCAGAGAGCCACGCTGGCTGGAGGCACATCCCAGCAGGGCCATTTTTAGGCCAGCGGTCATCCACTGCCAATGGTCAGAGGACCAGGAACACTGCTTGCAGTGTGGCCTCTGCAGGGGCCATGACCCTTACTTAGGCAGGTGACTTCCCCTCCTTCCTGGTCTCCTGGCTTTCCCGCACCTCTCCGGCTCTGTCCTCCATCTTCTTTGCAGGCTCTCCCTCGTGGCCTGGCTGTTAACACCTGAGCTCCTCAGGACCTGTCCAGGGCTGGCTTCCCTCTTCTCTCCAAACTGCTTCCCCGAGCTGCGCCTGCAGCTTCCAGCACCGTCTGTGGGTCCCTGATTCCCAAACATGTCTCCAGCCTGGCCCTCCACGCTGCAGACCCACGTCCCAGTCACCAGCCCCACGGCTTCCTTCTGCAGTCTCTCATGCCATACTCCACCCCACCAAGGCACCCTTTCTCCAACAACAAAGGTCCCTGCCACCCACCCCTGCCATGCAAGCCAGAAACCCCAGAATCATGCCCAGCACTCCCCCTTCCTAGCTGCCCGAGTCAGTCCAACACCACACCAGGTTGATTTCACCCTGACATCTGCGAAGATTTCTGCTTCCCTCTGTTCCCGTCACCACTGCCCAGGCAGGTAACCGTCTCTGGGCACTGCAGTGCCTCTGTCCCCTTCCAGTACCTTCTCCACTCAGAGGAGGGGGATCATTTCACAACACAAATCCAACTGAGTCACTCCCCGTGTGGGACTTTCAGAGGCTCTCGGCACTCTCAGAACAAGGCCAAAGTCCTTAGCAGCAGCGTGGCCTGCTCTTCGCTTCAGGTGCCTGGCCTCTTTCCGGCCCTTTGGCTCATGGGCTCCCTCCACCAGGGGGCCCTTTGCCTGCAGCTCCTGTCCTGCCTCCCCCACCTTCCCCAAGGGAACTTCTAGGACCCCAGACTAATTCCTGGCGCAGACCCTGTTCCAGGTGGTTCCTGTTATATGAGTCTCTTCCGTGTCCCCACCTGCAGAGCACCCCCCTTGGGGTGCAGTAAGACACACACATGCACACACTGGGTAGTCTCTCCCCTCGGACCACAAGCCCCAACAAGGGCAGGGGCTGCTCAGTTCCTGTTCCTACCGAGTTCCTACTGCCTGCTGAGTTTTCGACAAAGATTTGTTCAGTGACCAAATCTGTAAAATGGCAATGGTCGCTGCCCTGCCTCTCAGACAGAATTCACTGCCTGGGCAAGTGCTATGTAGACGGGAGAACGCTGCCTCAAAGTCAGCTGTACGTGGCCTGTCTCACTAGCAGGCCTGGGGTGCGGGCGAGCTCTGCGAGGGCCTGCTGCAATCTCCCAGAACAGCACAGGCTAAGAATGAAGGAACAGGAGCTCCCTTGTTGGAGGGAGGGGAGAGAAGGGATTCCACTGGGCCACACTGGGAAAGGGCTCCCCACCCTGTAAAAGCAATTTGCTCCAAGACTACTTCCTGTCACACCCTCAGATGTTCCTCACTTCTGCCCTCTTGGACACACACTCAGGCGGACATGATCTGGCTCTCTGCTCCGGTCAGGCCCTCTTCACAGCCCAGGGTCACCTGTGTGGCCGCTGGACTGAACCGCTCTGCTGCACACCTGCCACAACTCGCCTGGGCACCCGATGGCCCTGGTCCTCTCTCCCACCCCCATCCCCACCCTGAAGCCCAGCCAGAGCCTTGGTGGGGGCCCAGTCTGCCTGGGCAGTGGCCGGAGGAGCTGGGGCCTGGGTCCAAGCTGGGGACAGGCTTGTGTGCTGGGCACTGGCCCCCCAGGGAGTCCCCATTCTATGACACTAATTGCTACAATTAGCAGGAGAAAGGGCTATTAGATCAGTTTCTTCTCTGGCTGAGGCCTGGCTGCTGGGGAGGGTGAGCCCAAGCCCAAAGCTTTTCGAAGCAGCAAGGATTCTTCCATAAATGAGGCCACATTTAAATTGCAAACAAGGGCCTCGCCCAGCCCAAGGAAGGGCTCCCAGAGAAAGGCTTTAGTTCCGCAGATGCAGCGGCTGGGGGAGCGGGTACAAGCTCTGGTTTTGGTTTCGTGGGCCTTCCCTATCTGATGGAACCTTGGGTCATCCAGGCTCCCGTCAGTGACCCAGTCCTGCTGGGACCGGCCAGCAAGGAGGAACACGGCGATGGCTGGGGAAGGAAGGACAGTGCTAGAGGCCACTCCCTCCCCTCCCCACCCCCACCCCCCCGCACCAGGTCTGCTCTGAGGCCCCCTAGGATGCCTCCTCCTCCCGGAGCGCATGGCAAACCTTCTGGATCTGCTGTCCATCACAAGAGCCACTCACTCGTCAGTCTGCACTAACTGGGAAAGGTGAGAGGGCCCACTCGGCCTCTACCCAGGCCACCTCTAATTCAGACAAGCCATAGGCGCCTATGCCGGAAACAGCTCAGGGAATGCAGCTGCAAGACAGTTCCAACTAAAGCCCCAGGTGGCAGCCTATGGCCTTGGGATGGAGGCACCTGCCAACCCTGAGTTATACCGCTAGCCAAGGAAGGGGGTGCTTCGATTGGCCAGGCCTGGGTCAGGGTCTCTCACTCAGAGGGTGAGCGCTGGGTGCTGGGTGTGGCAGGATGCAGGTCAGGACTTGCTTCACTTAAGGGGCCAGAGCAGAGATCATCCCAGTCCCCGGAGTGGGTCTCAGATAGACAGTGGCCCTCACCTGGGGTGCCCCCCAGGGGACATGTGGCGATGTCTGGAGACGTTTTTGATTATTACCGCTGTGGAGGTGCTACTGGTGTCTACTGGGTAGAGGCCAGGCAAGCTGCTAAACATCCTAAGACACAAAGAACAGCGCCCCACAACAAAGAACGCTCAGACCCCAAATGTCACCAGTGTGGCAGCTGAGAACCCTTGGTCTGAGGGGCTGAGATCCTGACATGCTGTGTACTTTCTCATTGCATTCTGAAAATGGATGCACACTTTCCTGGCCTGGCCTCTTCCTTCATTCAACAAATCAATGAAGCCATTCAACAGCAATGCATGACGTACCCCGCCGTGTGCAGACCCTGTAGAGAAGACAGACACGCTCTCAAGGGGCCTCCCTTCCGGTAGAGGAGACAGGCAGGCAACAAATAAGTAGATGCCTAAGGAACCAGAAAATACTGTGACATAGTCTGTGCACGTGGAAGCCTGAAACATAGTGCTGACCTAGCGAGTGACTGAAGGGGCCAACTGAAATGGCAGGTCAGAGAAGGTCTCTTTGACAGGCGGCATTTCAGGTGAGACCTTAAAGGATGAGAAGGAAATGTCGTGCGAACAGCCAGGCAGAAGTAGCTGGTGCAAAGGCCACAAGGCACTTGTCTTGGCTGGTTTGAGATGCAGGCAGAAGGCTGGCGTGACGGGAGCTTGGTGAGGGAGAAGGACAGCGGGCGGGGCAGATCTTGTAAAACCAGATGGAATTTGAAATTTATTTCCCCAAAATAGAAGCTACTAGAGGATGCCTGGCAGGGGGAGGGATAGGACACACATTCATTCATTCACTCTTGGCTTTGGGGACTCTGCTGCATAGGACATGGGGTTATTCACAGCCCTAAGTTCACGAAGCACTGTGGGCTACCCCATAAGGGTCTGTGGGAGGCACCCCTGAAAAGGCATCTTTCTGCTTTTCCATTTAATCCCTGTTCTCCACCCCACCTCTCCTCTCGCCGTAGCCGGCCGCTCCAGTGTAATTTATTTATATCATTGTGTGCATGCGGCCTGGTAATGCATGGAGTATCTTCTAGCATGTCTGGGTGGTGTGTAATTTTAATTTAAATACAGAGCCGTGTACCGAGGCTCTCATTTTGTTTGGCGTTTGTGTCCCTCGGCGCTGTGTCTGCACACGTCTCCATTTTGGGAAGTGTACATCTAGTCCTCACTCCTAACCACAGTGCCAGGTTCCAACTCCCCACCCTCACAGGCAGGCTGCACTGAGCATGCACACACACAGCCCCTCGTTGTTCTGGTGAGAACTGCTCTAGCTGTTTACCCAGCAGGGAAACTGGTAGGTTGCAGGTATTAAATATTTTATTTGAGGAAGAAGTACTGGATGGCCCTCCAGAATGTCTTTGCCTGTCTACATTCCCACCTGCAGCACACAGGGAGGCTTGTTTCCTGCATTTCTGCCAACATTTGGCATTATCCTCCTTTCTACTTCTTCTCAAATGAAGAATATCTATTGCTTTCATTTGCATTTCTCTGATTACTAATGAGCTTGAGCATCTTTTCACGTGGTTGTTAACCCTCCTGCAAATTGCCCATTAATATTTTTTGCCCACTTTCCTTTCGGGCTTCCTATCTTTTTCTTATCGATTTGCAAGGCTTGCTTCCTATCTTTTTCTTATCGATTTGCAAGGCTTTCTAGTGTATTTTAGCTGTTGTTCCCTTATCAGTTTTAGTTGTCTCACATATCTTGGAATTTGTCATCTGTAACCTGGGCAGAGCAACACAAGTAAGAGTGAAAAAAAGCAAGTCACTATTATGAAAATAGTTTTGACCTTTGCCGTGATGGATTTATTTAACAGAGATACTTAATTAGCATGTATTCAAGTTCATAAATTTTAGTCTTGAGGTTTGTACTTGTGCGCTGACCCCAAGGCCACCCTGGGCCACAAAATTCTTCATAGTTTTCTCTTACTGAACAAATGTCAAGTACCTTTTACTTGTAAATCTTTAAGTCCTTTTGGAGCCTGCTTTTCTAGGGGGGTCACATGGGAATCAACATTTATGTTTCTCCATTTAGGGCTAAGTTTCCCAATACCATCTTCTAAACAGTCCCCTTAGACATGTGGGGCCACCTTTATCTCATGCCACCTTCCTCTAGTGCAGGGCTGCCTCTGAAGTCTCTCCCGGGCCTCTGTTTCCCACCATTCCAGTCACTGAGGCTTGGAGTAGGCCCCAGGATCTGCTGGTACAAGGCCTTCTCTGTTCTCCTTTTCCAAAGTTCACTTGGTGTTTGTAGATCTTTTTTTTTTTTCACATACACTTTAGAATATGTTTGTCAAGTTCCTCAAAAGCTCCAACTGGAAATTTAACCAGAGTGGTATTCAATTTACAGATTTGGAAAAACCTGACATCTCTCTAGTACTGAGCTGTCCCATCCAAGAGAATAGAATGTCTCTCCATATCCAAAGATCTTCCTTTATATCCTTCGATAAATTTTTTAAATTTTCTTCATACAAGTCTTCTTTGTTAATTCCAAGACCTGACATAAACTTTGCTGCTACACGGATTTGTACCTTAACTTCTACTACGCTTTTAAAGTATTCACTACTGGCATGAAAAAAAATGCTTTGGGCGGGGGGGGGGGTACATTGATCTTATATCCAAAGACTCTGCTGAAGTCTCTTTTCAGTTCTAAAAGTTGAATTTTTTTCCACGTAGCTCAGTAGTTTTCAGAGTGTGGCCCGAGGACCCCAGAGAGCCCCTGAAACTCCTTCCAGGGTCCAAACTATTTTGGTATTTTCGTGATAATACTCGTAGACAACATTTGCTTCTTCTGTTCCCACTCGCCCAAAGTTAAAGAGTTTTCCAGAGGCAGCACGACCCCACCCCCACCGGAATATGTGCTTGTACTGTCCTATGTTTTAAGCATTTCTCAGTTTTAACTTCTAAGAAGGTTAACTATCAATCAAAAAAGATATAACCCATATTAACAAAAGCTCTTTGGGGACCTCAGTAATTTTTAAGAGTACAAGGGTCCTAAGACAAAAACGTTTAAGAACGCTGATACAAACAGTCTGTCTTACATCAGCAGTTCTCTCTTTCTCTTCGGCCTTCTCCATACACTTCGCTCCCTTTCCTTGTGCTGGGGGACGCGGCCAGGATGGCATCCTAAGGGTACTCCTTATCTTAAAGGGACAGATACACTTTTGGTTTCTCCCTTAAGTGCTGAAAAGTAAAGTTTTTCTATATGACTTGTATCAGTTTAAAGAAGTTCCCTTCTAGTCCTAGCTGGCTAAGTGGTGCCCTCCCCCAACTCGTACAAAGGCATTAAACTTTATCATACAATTTTTCTGCTTCTACTGAGAGACCCATATGGTTTTTCTCCTTTAGTCTCTTAATGTGGTGAATTACATGGATAGAATTTCTGATATTGGATCATCTTTGCATTCCTAGTGGAAATCCCACTTGTTTAAGAATTGTTTAATATACTGTTGGATTCAGTTAGCTAACGCTGTACATGGGACTTCTGCATCTATGTTCATAAGGGAAATAGTTCATAATTTTCTTTTCTTTTGGCTCTCCTTATTTGAATTTGGACATGCTCTGATTCACAATTTAAAAAAGATCCCTCTAGCCGGAGCATAAATCCTGAAACAGGCCCACTTTTCTCTTCAGCATGTTTGGAAATACATTAAAATAGAACCGTAATCAAGCAACCCAATCCTTAGATTTTTCTCCTAGTGAGTATCTGGAAAACAGGTGCAGAAACGGATCATTTGAGACACCATAGAAATCTGGTTAATCCTGCCTGCCTGCTTTCCTTCAACAAGCACTGCCTGAGCAAGGTTGTGTATCAGGCTCCAGGCTAGGTGCGGGGCAGGCAGCAGAGAACAAACCAGAAGAGTCCCTTCCGGGAGCTCTCCGCAGGCGCAGGCACAGCAACAAGGAAAGGGACTGGGAAACACACCTCAAATGTAGATTTTACTGTTGTTAGCAACATTCTTGTACTTTGTGACACTCAATCTAGGTCAGGACTGTTCTGTGCAGATGGAGGAACCCCTCTCGTGCCCGCAACAGTCCTCTGGGAAGGCACTCATCCCCGTTTCGCAGAAAAGGTGCCAGAGGAACAGTGGGGGCTGGCGGTGAGTTTGTCCCCGGCTCCTGCCCACACTGAGCCCCCTGACTCCAATCCTCAACTCCCAGCGCCTGCTGTGACCACGATTTCTAGGCCCTCCTCCCATCCCCCACCCGGGCCGGTGATTCCGACCCCCAAATGGAGACCGACCTTTGACTCAGAACCTCCACTGCGACTAGAAACTTCGACTTCCAATTCCTGCCTCTGATCCCCAGCTCGGACCTCTAACCGCCAACTCCGATCTCCAACTCGCAACCCCGATCCCCAACCCGGACCCTGACTCAGAACCGCGACTCGGGCTCCAATCCCCGACTGGGACGCCTGACCTGGAGTCCCTCCTCGGAAATCCGATCCCGACTTGGCTTCTCGACGCCCCACACCGGCAGCCCCGACCCTGGACTCGGCACCACAGGGCGGACACCAGACCCCCACTCTGATCCCCGACCCCAGACTCGCAACCCGGGTCTCTCCCAGGACCTCTGATCCTCAGCTGTCCGACTCAGACCCCGAGGCGGACCCCAGCCGTGGATTCCAACCCCTGACTCGGACCCCAGACGCAGCACCGCGAGGCGGACGCAGCACCGCGAGGCGGACTCGGCTCCCCGACTCAGAATTCGGATCTTAACGCGGACAGACCCTGACTTGATCGCCGACTCAGAGCCCCGACCCGCACTGGGACCCCGGACTCGGACACGGATCCCCGACGCAGAAGGGCGAGGCGGACTCCAGACGCGGATCCAACCCTGGACTCGGAACGTGACCCTCGGATCCTCCATCCTCCATCCCCAGACTCGGAAGCGTGACACGGAGGAGGACCTCGCTCCCGACCCTGGTCTGGCTCCCACGAGGCGCAGAGGGAGCGCCAGCCAGGCTGGGCCCAGCGGCTGAGCAGCCGACCACGGCGACCCCCACCGCCCACCGCCCACCGCCCGCCCCCGAGACGCGGAGCTCACCTCGGCTCGCCGGCAATCGCCCGTCCCCGCTCCTCCCGGTGGACCGCGCCCAGAGCGCTGAGCGGCCGTGAGGCGAGCGCGGCCTTGAGGAACGCGGCACTGAGGCGGCTGTGGCCGTGAAGAGCGCGGCCCGAGGAGCATCTCGGTGGAGAGAGCGCGGCACCGAGGAGAACGCGGCCTGAGGAGAACGCAGCCCGAGGAGCGCTGCACTGAGGTGAGCACGGCCGCGAGGAGAGCGCGGCACTGAGGTGACTACGGCCACAAGGAGAGCGCAGCGCGAGCAGCCGCCGCGTGCCAGGAACAGCGACCGTCTGCCGAGTGGCCGCAGTGGCGGCTGACCCGGGTTGATGTGGCGGCCGTCCCGCCGCTGATTGGATGGCCCTTGGGGGCGGGAGTGCCACGTGCCGCAGCGTGGATTGGCCGGGCACAGAAAGCGGTGTGCCGCGCTCTGCCATTGGCCGAGACGGCTGCTGCCGATGCCACCCGGGCTCGCATTGGCCGGGCGAGCCGAGCGCCACGTGCCGCACCCCGCCCTGTCCGCCCCTGCTCAGGGGCCGTGCCACCCCCACCCCCACCGCCACCGCCACCGGCACCTCGGCGGTCCAAACGTTCACCCTCGCGATCGGGTCCTGTTGCGAGTCCAGCGCTCGCTCCGCGCCTGGGTCGCCCCTCGATGCGGCGCCGTGCACCCCAGGGTGACCCCGCGGAACATCTGCGGCACTCTACACGTGGCCAACCCTCTGCACACTCTTCCCCGGGCGTCCGCGCGGTCATATGGGCGGGGTGCACAGGCTCCCGCGTGGCTGGATGGGCGCACCTCCCTCAGGGGCTCTGCTGCTCCGTCTTCAGGAGACCCTGTGAGGAAGGTGCCACGATTTAACCAGGTCACCCTGTGGGAGTTGGCAGGGCTGATGACCCAAGTGGCCTATCTTCCGCTGGACCCTGACAACTCTGTGTGCGATCTCCTCCTCCTCCTAACCTGACCCCCCCGCCCCCCGCCTTGGCTGGAGGCCGGATCCTGTCTCTGCCTCTTGACTGTTTTCCCTACCAACCATCCATCCACCCGCCACCTATCCACCCAGCCATCTCTTCACCTACCCATTCGCTCATCCATCCTCCCTTCCTTCCATCCATCCATCCATCCCTCCATCCATTACACCTATGAGCTCCTCCCGGCTGCCAGGCACTGCCTTAAACAGCAGTGAGGAAGCCTGTCCTCACAGAGCTCTCACTGCACTGAGATTTTACCAGCACGCCTGGACCTCCCACTCGAATTACAGAAACAGCCTGGGAACATGGAACTCTCAGGGTGTTTTCCAAAGTTGCTACTCCTGGCCCTCCACCCAGGGTTGAGCTGGCAGCCATCCCCGCACCCAGTGGGCTCAACAAGGCCATTCATCTCAACTGGTTTGCCTGAAATACATGTCTACGAAAAGACCCAGGAATCTGTCCCAGGGTGACTGAGTCCAGTTTTATCTTGTGGTTCAGCCTAGAGGACAAAGGGGAAATGGTGTCCTCTTTCCCAGTGTCAAAGGCTTGCTCTCTGACCTTCAGAAACAGCCCAGATTGGCCATCTCCCTGGCCCCCGCCCAGCCCATCAAAAGGCCAGGCAGCAAGCCTGGGTTGGAGCACTTGATTTAGGGGGTCATCCGCCCTTGCACACCTGGCTGGGAGGGTTTTGGCATCTGCCTATCCTGGAGGCACTTGTAACCAGGACCAACCAGGTGGGGCCCTGCGCTCAGAGGGCCCCATGCTTAGGGGTTAGTGCTCTTTTGTCGCCACCTTGAATTTCTTAATAATTTCATCAATATCTTTGAACTTGTGTTTTATGAGTGAAGTCTGATGGGGCAACGGAGCAGGCTCCGGGGGCTTGGAGCCTAGGCTCACAGGTGGTGCCAGCCCCTCTCTGCCCCCACAGGACAGGTTCTCAGCCGCCCTCTCTCCTGCCTCTTCTGACTGCCTAGCCTCCCTCTCCCCACTCCCACAGGGTGACCCTCTGGCCCTGGCCAAGAATGGCGGGGAGAGACTGGCGTCCTAGCCCACAGTCCGCCACGCTGAGGCCCCTACTTGAAAGATGGAGGTGACGCTGTCAGCCTCACGAAGCAGCTAGGACAAGAACGAGAGAGAATACACAGGAAAGCAGTGCAAGCAGTGCGGAGCCAGCAGGTCCAACATGGCCTCAGGCACTACCCTGGTTCTTACTGCTTTGAGCAAGCGGGATCCGGTTCAGACCTCTGCCTCCTGTGGCCTCCCACATCTCTCTGTGGGAGGTGGGGCCCCTTTCCTGGACACCCTGGGGCATGTCCGTTCCCACCACCCCCCGCCCCACCCCGCCCCGGGATGTCAGGGGAAGCAGGAGCCCCAGGACTTCAGAGCAGTTTCAGAGATTTCAACCGGCACAAAAATCCCTGCCTGTGTGGGGTTTACATTCCAGTAGGAGAGACAGACAAGAAATTCTCCAAGTGTTCTGGACATTCTCCTTTGTCAGAACCGACGATCCCTAGGTTGCTTTCGTTAGCTGCATCGTAGGAAGGACCATGGTTGACCCCTCCAGTCCTCATTCATGAACGCCAGCTTTTTCCCAACCTTTTGATCTTGGTTTGGGGTTTGCTTTTAATCCAAGGATGTTGAGCATGGGATGAAAAGCCATCTGAAGCAAATCCACTTAAAATGGTGACCACCTCCGAGTAAAGAGTGACAAAGGGCGTTGATTAGAATTCCATCTTGAAAACTGACTTTTTTTAATTGAAAAAAAACCTGATTAACTGGATTTTTTTTTTTAGTTAATTTAAAATGTTATGTTAGTTCCTGGTGTACAGCAGTGATTCAGATTGTGTGTGTGTGTGTGTGTGTGTGTGTGTATGTACATATACTTTTCTTCAGATTCTTTTCTATTATAGGTTATTACAAGATATTGAATATAGTTCCCTATGCTATACAGTAGGTCCTTGTTGTTTATCTATTTTATATAGAGTAGTGTGTATCTACTAATCCCAAACTCCTAATTTATCCCCCCCTTCCCCCTTTGGTAACCATAAGTTTTGAAAACTGATTTTTAAAAATCCTTAAAATTGAGTTGACTTGATCTTGTAGCTAACAACATGGGGGCTCTGACTGTGTACCCGGAAGGGGCGCATCACAAGAGGGGCCGACTTCACGCGTGCGTGGTTTCCCGTGCTCGCTCACTCCAGCATGCCCTCTAACCTCAGGCCGAGATCCCAGACCCTCACATCCTCCCCTCACAGACTCGCTCACGGTGGAACACTGCGGGCACCGCGGGCACCGCACCTTGGTGTGCTTGTGTGACCGTCTCCTCGGGGCCGTGCTTTGAGCCAGGCCCAGGAGCCTGCCGCCGGCCATTCTGACACAGTGGTGGGGAAGAGTGGTTCCGAGCCACACGCGGGCCGAGTCCTCAGCCCTCAGCCCTCACCCCCTCACCGCGCATGGGGTGCCGTCAATCAGCCAGTGCTGCCCGCCAGCCCAGCGCACCTGTTGTGCGCCCCCCAGCCCCGCCTCCTCCCTAGGCCTTTGGGGGAGACAGAGAGGAAAACAGCCTGAGACTGAGAGGGGTTTCTTGTCTCGTCGGGAGACAAGAGACACGTGGGAATTGGCTGAAGAAGCATGTGAGGCTGGGCGGACTCCAGGCCAGCCCGGGACAGACTGGGGGCTGCCAGGCGGGCAGGGGGGAGGGGAGCCTGGAGCTGGCCTTGGGCACGTGGGCAGAATTCAGGGATGGGGTGGCAGGCACGGCCAGCTCCTCTCTGGGTTGTACTGGGCTCCCTCCCCAGCCTGGGCCAGGACAGGGGCTCCCTGGTCCTGGAGGCCCTGGGGTGTGGCACCTAGCCCCTGTCACCTTCTGGGGCTCGGGACTGTGGGGCGGGCGTGGGGCAGAGAGCCCGGGCACCTGGCGGCCTTGACTCTGGCTCCCCGTGTGACAGAGGGCATCTGGTTTATCTCATCCGTACGCGATGGGGGCCGCTCCCTCCAGCACTGATATTCGGGGTTCAAAAGGTTTCCTCGCAGGCCCCTGCACCCGAGTGCACGCACGCACACACGCACACACAGCTGAAGAGAATTAGGCTCAAATCGTCCACTCGGCTTGTCTCTTGATTCCGAGGTATTTAGAATGGGGGTGGGGGATTAAGGGAGGAAGTTGCTGAGCTAATTCTCCTGCCTTTGCCAGCACAGAAGTGCAGATGGGGCCCAGAGCCCCGCCGTGTCCCAGAGGAAACACCAGCCCTCCTTCACACGGGGCCGGGCGGGAGGAAAGGACAGGGTGGGAGCCCCTCACCCGAGCGACTGGATGTGGCAGGGCCCGGCCCAGGGGTCCTCCCGGCCGCAGTTCACCCTCCACCACTCCCCACCCCGAGAGTCTTAAGGGTGGAACCAGCTTCGGGCTCAGCCAGGTTCCCGGAGAGCTGCTTCCCTCCAAAGCAGGGAGGCCCAGGGCCACGTGGCTGCCTCAGCCCCATCTTCCCAGGAAGGGCCCTTGCCCCACGCTGCTCTCTGAAGTGGCCAGGAACACAGAGCGGGACGAGGAGCCCGAGGTCTCCCTGTGTGGCTGACACAATTGCCAAGAAGCCCCCTCTTCAGGTCAGCCCCGGCCGTCGGCACCCACTGTCTCCGTGTCCCCGGCAGCCGGAGGCCTCTCCTTGGTCCTTCTCGGCGCTGCACTCACGCTGCATACAACACACACCACCGCAGCTGTCCCTGGTGAGGGCTCTGTGACCCTCACAGCGCCACCCCCAGCTCTGTCCCCCCAGGCTCCCGGCCTTGTGTTCTCCACTTCAGAGCTTGGCACCCCTGGTGAGAGCGGACGGGCTCAGGTCCTGGGCCTTGCAGGCCGTGGTGGGGATGCAGTGCAGTGCAGGGGTGCCTCTGGGAGGTCTGGGGGAGAAAGGTGGTGAGGATCAGATCTCCCTTCTGGAAAGATCACTCTAGCTGCCAAATGGAGAGAGAACTGGAGTGGGCAGGGAGGCAAGGAGGCCCAGGAGGGCCGTGGGGAGCCTCGCCATTGCCCAGTGAGAGGGGCAGGAGCCTTGGCAGCCTTGGTGGCTGTGGAGGTGAAAGAAACAGCCAGGCCCGGGCCCCCACGGGAGGCAGCTTTGGGAGGACTCCTTGGCAAGGCCAAGGACAAGCTTCGGGTAACCCTAGGATGGGTTTGGAGGGAAGGTTAAGGGTCCACTGGACAATGTTAAGAAACCTGTGTATGTGCGTCAGTCCCCCCACCACTACCCCCCAGCTGTGGAGAGATCCCACGGCCCTGGGACATTGTCACTCCACGGGTACCCAGCTCTCTGTGGTACCCGTCCCCATCCTAGCTAGCCGAGGCCTGGGCGGGGCACAAGTGTGACTGGCATGGGTCCTGCGCCTTCCGATTCCAGGACGTTCTTGGGCCCCCATAGCACCCCTTCTCCAAGAAGGAGACAGGAATGGAATCACGGGGGGAGTGCCCTTAGACAATTATGCTGCATTGGGGTCAGTCCCGGCCTTCCCTCACCAGCAGATTTGCTTTCCTGAATTGGCGTCAGCAAGAACGTGATGCCGGATGGGTGGGGGGTCTCGAGTCCAGGAGGTCCCGATGAGTGGCAGCGTGGGGTGTGGGCCACTTCCCATCAAGAGGGCAGCTGTGCTGTGTGTGTATATGTTTGGGCATTGCATGGCCAAGCCTTGATTAGCCAACCCCGATTCTCCCAGAGCCCCTGCTTCGATGCGGGTTAACTCAGCAGCTGTCTCCTGAGCACCTGCTTGAGGCCTGGTTGCATGCCAGGCATGGGGGGTGGGAAAGCAAAGTGAGCCAGGCCCTGCCAGACCCATCGCCTACAGAGCCTTTTTTATCGCTACCTTCCAGAGGCAGTTTCTTCCCACGGTGCATCCGTCCCAGAGCGTGTCTGCCCCCACTTCCTGCCCCGGCCTGCCATTTCCACAGCCATCACTCAAGCCTAATCTCCGAGCCCTTCGGGTTGGGTGGGCCCAGGGCCTTTGAGGACATTGGCAGTGCCAGGGCCACCCCGGAAAGTGTTTTCAGTTATCTCTCAAGTTCTAGGAACTGTGCTTTCTAACAGGAAGTCCCATCCCCATAGCTCTGGTGGTTATAGACTGTTTTTTAAACATTGCAGGGCTCTCCACTGGTATTTGTGGTGAGGACAGATATATGCAGAGAGTCCACTGTATCCTCAGCTCTGTGCTGGTAAAGAGCAAGGCGGCTGCAGTGAAACCCACCAGGCCTCTGGTGAGCAGTGGGTACAAGGTGATTGGCTGTGAGGGGGCTATGGATGGAATTTGGACAAGAAAGACAGGAATGAGAAGAAAGGGCAGTCTGACTTGGGTACCATGCGGCTGTTTGGTGTTAAGACCTGTCCATGAGGTCTTTGAGACTCTTCCCTTCGAGAGGTGGAGCTTATTTCCTTCCCCTTGATTTTGTCTGGACTTAGTGGTCTGCTTCTGATAAATAGAATTGGCGGAAGGTACACGGTACGACTTTCAAGGCTAGTCATGCAGCTTCCTCCTCACTTTCTCTCCCTGGGATCAACGACTCTGAAGGAAACTGGCCACCACGTTGTAAGGACACTCAAGCAGCCCTGTGGAGGGGTCCACTCAATGGGGAACTGAGGCCTCCAGCCAACAGCCTCATGAGTGCACCATCTTGGAAGTGGATCCTCCAGTCCCAGTCAAGCCATCAGAGGACTGTAGCCCTGGCCAACATCTTGACTCCAGCCTCCCAAGAGACCCTTGCCAGGTTCAGCCTGACCCTTGACAGGGGTAGCAAGGAGGGCTCAGCCTGCCTGCCAGCTTTGCCAGTGGTTGATGGCTTCCAGGAATGTGGTATTTGGGCCCCGGGAGAAAGGGTGCTGTGACCAGACAGCAGTATCTGCCCCAGGTATGCGAGGCATATTTCTGCTCTCTCTCGGAATTTGAATTCTGCCTGCAGGCCAGTGGCTCTTAGTTAGCCTGGGGTGCCCATGAGAACCACACCCTGTGCACAGAGGTGAGCAATCTCAACTCAGTGGGTGGTCTCCAGGCAGCAGAAAGCTGTCAGAGTCTGAGCAGGGGGGTGACTTTGTGACACTGTGCTTGCGGTGGGGAGAAGCCAACAGCTGGAGTGTAATCCAGCAACTGTAACGGTGACTTTTTCTCCCCCAGAGGACATCCAAGTCCAGGTCTTTAGGACACAGGTAGGATGAAGGGCGGTGCTGGCCTCTCCTGAGGCTGGCGACCAGGGACCCTACCTCTCCAGGCAGCCTCCAGGGCACCCGGACATCAGGGGGCCGGGTCGCTATGGTGCCTTCTCACCTGAGCGGGTCTGACCCCAGCCTGCCTTGTGGGGCACAAGCCTGGGGCTGGCGGGGACCCCACGCTCTTGTGACCATTCTCCCTTCCCTCCTCCCTTTCCTGGTGCCCCGCCCTCGGGGGCCAGCAGTGGACCTGCACATCGGTCCTTTCACTTCCCATGGGTATAGCTTCCTGTTCCTTGGTTGTGGCCTATGGGCCGGAGGACGGACCCCGAACTCCTTGATGTCTGTCCCACACTGATGGTTCTTACGGGACCAAGGCTCGGGAGAAGGCTCGACAGCCAGCTCTGTCCCAGTTGTGTTTTCTGTGCCCACAGACAACGATGGCCATGTCATCGGTCAGCCACAGAGAAAGGGGAGTAGGCACATTGGGGGAATGGCGAGATGCCCTGTGTGGTTGGGCAGTGGCGCCGAAGCCCCCTCCCATTTTTCTGCTCTCCCTGGGTCTTTGGGAAAGGCCAGTGCTTTCTGGCAGGATCGTTTCTGCTCTGTGATCATCCACTTGGAACAAAAGGCAGAAGTGGGGCTTCCCTGGTGGCGCAGTGGTGGAGAGTCCGCCTGCCGATGCAGGGGACACAGGTTCGTGCCCCGGTCTGGGAAGTTCCCACATGCCGTGGAGCAGCTGGGCCTGCGCATCCGGAGCCTGTGCTCCGCAACAGGAGAGGCCACAACACTGAGAGGCCCACGTACCGCAAAAAAAAAAAAAGGCAGAAGTGGTGGGAATGGCCCAGATTTCATTAGATCCCCTGGAAACCAGGCACATGCCTGCCTAGACACAGACCACACCTGGGGACAAAGCCTCCACCTCACCGGGCAGCCCCTGCCTCCGAGGCCTCACCCGCTGGCTGGTGCTGTGGGCCATCCAACTGCATGTCCACCTGGGAGCCCCAGTGAGGCTCTCAGAGCAGCCTGAAGGGTGATGGATGGGTGCGGCCGGGGCCCCTCCACGTAGGAAGTTCTGTGTTACCAAACCAGCAGCTTGCGGTGGTCACTCTATCAGACCCAGTTCTAAAGGCTTTATGACCATAGCTCATTTAATCCTATCACAGCCCACCGTGGAGATGGGGAACTGACACACAGTGAGGCCAAGGGACTTGCCAGGTGTCATACAGGTAACAGGTGCCGGAGCCCGGCTTTGGACCCTGGCATCGTGGGCTCTGTCTGTCTGTCCTTCCCTCTCCACCACTTGGCCTCAGGACACGGCCCTGCTTGCACGGCAGCTACACGGCTCGGGTGGGCAGTCTGGTCATGGACACAGCACTTCCTGGACAAGAGGGCAGGTGTGCCTTGGTCCCCATTTGGCCTCCTGGGTGCTGAACCCACGTGTGCCCAGTGGGGGAGGCATTGCCGTGCCCCTGGAGTCAGACTCCTCCAACAGGTGACCAGGACTGGGGACCCCAACACCCCTGCTCATTAACCGTTCCACTTGACCATGACATTCTTTTTTACGTAGTTGGGGAGGCCTCAGAGGACCCCTCCTCAGCAGGGGGAGGACCCCCAGCCCCTTGGCCCAAACTGGCTTCACAGCAGTCACTGAGCAGACTCGCCGTGGACAGGTTCTCAGCAGAATCCTTTCCTTCTGGGGTCTGCGGCCCAGTGCCAACCACCGGGGCGGCAGAGCAGAACCAGACCAGGCGATGCATCGGGGTCTCATGTGGGCGATGGGTCTTTGCTGGCATTTCTGTCTAGCTCCGTGCTCTTCTTTTTCCTTTGTAACTTCCCTTCAGTGTACCCCAGATCTCCGGGCAGGGTGGGGTGGTGGAAAATGGAGTCAACCCAGGCACAGGCAGCATCCCCCCAAGGGGGTCGGCGCAGGGACCGCTGATGGGCACGGGGTGGCCAGCGGCCTCCAGTTTCAGCCCCGGACCCAGGTCTGAAGGCAGGAGGTGAAGGCTCACACAGCCTCAGCTCTGAGGAAGCGGAGGACCCAGTCTGAGATGGGGGCTCCATCTCCTTCACCCCCGTTCTCCGCCACCAGGCCCACAGCCAGGGCCAAAGCCCTTCTCGAGACATGTCGATGGCAGCAAACATTTTACAGATGTGACATGCTCGGAGCCTGGCAACAGGGGCAGTCCAGCTGCTGGAGAACATGGTTGGATTTACGTCCACGGCGAAAAGCACCCGGTCACCTTTCTCTGCTTGGAGTGTAATCTTTTTTTGGAAGCCTTGCTGGAAAATCTGAATCTTGTGAGCCATCAGCTGTTTATAATCAGAGAAGCATATGTTTAAAAGAGCTGAGGGGCCTTATAAACTCCGTGTGCAAATTACCTTTGGGGCTGCCTGCTCCCCCGCCCCTCCCCACGGCTGCCATCGCTGGCGAGGGGCTCAGCGCACTGCACAGAATTACTGTAACCCCGTTGTGGCATGGGGTCTGTTTAGCTTTAGTCACGTCAGCTTGGCCCTGGGGCGTGGGAGCCTCTGTCTCTGCTGCACGGCTTCCAGGCCCCCCCCCCACCCCAGCTGCTGAGGACTTCTGGCTCCCTGTTCTTGGGCCCTCACCATGAGAAATATCCAACCTGGGAGCCGCGTAGCACGATGCGGGTAGGAGGGCTTCCTGGGCCCCGCCACACTCAGGGGCAGCCTGGAGTTGGGGTGCCGCTCTCGGGGCCTGCTCGGGCACCAGCGTCCTGCAGCGTTATTTGTTTGGTGTTTTCTTGGTTGTGATTTTTGTTTTTCTAATAGCTTTATTGAGATACGATTCACATGTTGGACAATTCACGCATTTAAAATGTACGACTCAATGGTTTTTAGTATGTTCCGAGTTGTGCAACCATCACCACTAGTTCCAGGACATGTTCAGCACCCCGAAAAGAAACCCCACCTCCTCTGGCTGCCACTCCCTATTCCCCTCCCACTCCCCAAGCCTGAGCAGCCACGCGTCTACTTTGCGTCTGTAGGGATTTGCCTGTTCTGGATGTTTTATATGAAGGGAATCCTACGATATATGGTCTTTTGTGACTGGCTTCTTTCACTGAGCATTATGTGTTCAAGATTCATCCATGTTGTAGCCTGTGTCAGTGCTTTAATTCCTTTTTATGGGCAAATAATATTCTATTTTATGGCTGGACCACACTTTATTTATTTATTCATCCACTGATGGACATTTGGGCTGTTTCCACTTTTCAGCTATTATGAATAACGTTGTCGTGGACATTCGGGTACAAGCTTTTTTATGGACATGTATTTTCATTTATCTCAGGTATCCATGGAGGAGTGGAATTGCTGGGTCATAAGGTCGCCCGATGTTTAACCTAGTGAGACTGTTTTCCAAAGTGACTGCGCCATCTTATGTTCCCAGTAGCATCGTACGAGAGCTCTGATTTCTCCGCATGCAGCTCGACACTTCTTACTGACTCTCATTTTCATCTTAGCCATCCTAGAGGGTATGAAGTGATATCTCATTGTGGTTTTGATTTGCCTTTTACTGTTGGCTAATGATAGCGAGCATCTTTGCATGTGTTTATTCGCCATTTGTATATCTTCTTTTACGAAATGCCTAGTTAGATCTTTTGCCCAATTTTTTGGTTGGGTTATTTATCTTTTTGTTATGGAGTAATTCGAGTTCTTGAAGTAGTCTAGATACAAGTCCCTTGTCAGATACATTTTCTCTCATCTTTGGGTTGTCTTTTCACTTTCTTGATGGTGTCCTTTGGCTCTCAAAACTTTAAAATTTTGATGAAGTCAATTTACCTACTTTTTTCTTTTGTTGCTTGTGTTTTTAGTCTTATATCTAAGTAACAGTATGCAAATCCAAGGTCACAAAGATTTATCCCTGTGTTTTCATCTAAGAGTTTGATAGTTTCTGCTCTTACATATAGGTTTGGAATCCATCTGAGTTAATTTTTGTATATGGTGTGAGGTAGGAGTCTAGCTTCATTCTTTGGCATGTAGATGTCTAGTTATCTCAGCACCGTTTGTTAAAAAGACTATTCTTTCCCCATCGAGTGGTCTTGGGCACCCTTAACAAAAATCAATTGACCATCAACATATGGGTTTATTTCTGGACTCTCAGTTCTGTTCCATTGATCTGTATGTCTGTTTTTACACCAGTACCACAGTGCCTTGATCACCATAACTTTGTAGTATGTTTTGAAATCGAGAAGTGTGAGTCCTCCAACTTTGTTCTTCTTTTTCAGGACTGTTTAGCTGTTCTGGGTCACTTGAATTTACATGTGAATTTTAGGATTGGCCTGTCAATTTTTGCAAATAAGCCAGCTGGGCTTCTGAGAGGGATTGCACTAAATCTGTAGATCAATTTGGGGAGTACTGGTATCTCAACAGTGTTAAGTCTTCCAGTCCATGATCCGAAGATGTCTTTCCATTTATTTAGATCTTCTCTCATTTCTTTCAAGAATGTCTCATAGTTTTCACTTCTTCGGTTGATCCTGCGGGATTTTGTGAGACCATGACCACCAGCCATGCTTCCTTCCCACCCACTGGTTCTGCCTAGCTTCCAGGCCCATCCTCCCTGGAGCCTCCCCACTGCTCCAGGCCTCGAGGCCCCTGTCTCTGGGCTCCAGTGATGTTTCTTCGTGGTGTCATCTGGTGGCAGTGCCCAAAGTGTTGCCCTGGTGCAAGTCTGCACACCCTGCATTCCTGCCTGGGGCATGCACACTCCTCCCTTCTCTGGGAGCTTCCTCATGTCCTGGCCGGTTCCCTGAGTCACCCCTCATGCTTCCATGGCCCTTGTAGGGCACCTTTACATGCCTCAATCATCCTCTGCCAAGTGTGAATGCCACCCCCAGACTGCGGCTCCCTGAGGCCCGAGTGGCTCCACCATCTTACCCACAATGCACCCCAAGACTGGGCACAGGGTGTGGAAACCCCAGGAAGGTCTGCAGGAATCACTGAACTGTTTCCCAGGCAAGTCGTTTTATCGCAAGTCCCCACGACTGATAAACAGTCCTAAATACCAAGTGAGGCATCTTGGGGCCTCACCGCCAGGGAAACAGGACTTTGGCAGCTTATAAAAGGAATTTAATTTTTCATATTTCCTTTCAACTCAAGGGTCTCAAATCCAGTCTGCAGCCCTAGAGGGGAGGGTCCTGGCACTGCTTCTGAGGAGGGTGCCTTTGAGGGGAGGTCCAGAGTCAGCTCATGGCGAGCTCGCCTGGAGCCGACGGCAGGGAGCTGGGGCTGCTCACCTGCTCACCTGTGTCTGTCCCTTTGGATGGGGCTGGGCCAAGCTGTGTGGACCAAATTGGATTACTGCCAGCTGTATGCCCGGCCTCACTGGGTCTCTCTCTCCATCTGTAAAAGGGGAGGGAGGGGAGGAGGGAACACTCCCTGGATTCCCTGACCGCCAGAAAGTAAGGAAGGGGACCACGTCCGAGGAAGTAATGGTTTATGATTCCTTTGGGCACTGGGGAGGGGCTTTGTGCCCGTGCCTGATTTAAGCCATGAATATCACTCACTGCCCTCATTTGTCTGTTCATTCTGCACTTATTGAGCACCTTCTGTGTACCTCGCCCTCTGCTAAGCCTGGGAACCGCAGTGTGGAGTGAATGGACACCAGTGCTCCCTGCCTGCTCCCAGCTGGGCTGCCTGGCCTCAAGGAGGTCATTACAGGATGGCGGGGGCCGGGGCCAGAGTGGGATACTGTGCTCTCCAGCAGCCCCCCAAGGCTGTGGGGAGGCTCAGAGCAGGGCTCCCTGTAATCACAGTGAAGGGGTGAGAGACAGAGAGTGCCCAGGGCACCAGGCCAGACAAAAGTGTGTGGACTGGAGTCCCGAGGCCCGCATGCCAGACTCAGAGCCTCACCCGCACCTCGTGAGACAGGGGTGGGTGGAGGAGCTCTGGGGGCTTCCGTTCAAATGTGCAGATGGGGTCGAAGGGGGGGCCTCCCCGTGACCACCCCCGCCTCAGGCCTGCCTTGCTCGTCCGCAGCCACACCCCATGGCGGGGAAGCAGAGCCGCGGGGCTCCTGAGCCTTTCCCACACGTGACTTTCTCGCAGGCTCCTGGCAGGGGGCTTGCACATTGGCTCCTTGAGAGTCTAGGGCGGGACACGGGAAGGAGGCTACGGGGAGGACGGAGGGACTCCCACCCCTGCCTCCCTGTGAGGCCATTGTCAGAGCAAGGGCAGCTCCCCCAGACGACCCCCAGCTGTAGAGAGGGTGGGGAGGATGTCCTGGTGTGGATGAGGACTCGGAGGCCTCACCGTGTGGGCCCACTGTCTGGCACCGGGCACCCAGGAGGCGGCCGGCGAAAGACTCCCTGTGACGTGAACCGCTGCACGAAGCATTTGGTGTTTGGGGATTTTTCGTTCGGGAGGGATTAATGAGCCTCTGAACGAGATCCCAGAGAGCAGCCAGGACCCTGCCTGAGAGTCGGCTTCCGTGGACTGAGTGTGGGGAGGCCCCGCTCCTCCTGGCGCCCGGGCCAGCCGGACCTGCATTCCGCTCCGCCTCCCGCCTGCTGGAGACCTTCCCTGAATCACATTGTTCGCGCTCTCCATCAGCCCTTCTGGGCTCTTCCCTGCCGCTCGCCATAAAAACGCTCCAGTCATCTTTTCCGCTGTGGTTTTTATTGTTTTATTTTATTATTCCAGCTCGATTCAGTTGGGAAGAGCTAGAGAAATGATTTCTTCTCCCCCAGACTCCAGAACAAGTCGTAGCCATTGTAGATTTTAATCAATCACCACTCCCCCACTTCTGTTGTACTTTCTTCAACTTTTCTTTTCTTCCTGTAAACGGGGTTTCAAGGACAGGAACCCATGTTGCTCCCGGAGCGGGTCTCCGTTTCCCCCCCACCCGCCGCTCCCACCCGATGGGAGAAAAAAGTGAGCTCAGATCGTGGGTCAGCTCTGTTTCTGGAGGCCATGGCCACAGGCGCTGCTGGCCCCTGGCTGGGCCGGGCTGTGGTGGAGCCAAGTGCAGGGTGAAGGCCCAGGGAGGAATCCGGGCTCTTTTGGCTGCCGGCAAGATTATCCATTAAATCCATATTCCTCACTGTAGAGTTCACGTATTCAGAGAATATCCCGTACTCTGGCCGTCTTACATTACTGCAATATTGCTTCCAGATGGGCAAACACCCACTCAGAGCCCGGCCCTGCAGACGCGACGGCCCAGCGTGCTGCGCACCCCCGTGCCTTTGTTCTCCGGGTCCCACTCGGTCCCCACTCACTTGGGGAGCTCTTGGGGGTGTATTGGGGGCGCCCCCGGCCCCACAGGAGTCTCTGCAGAGAGAGAACGGCCTGGATGCCGGAGCGTCTCTGGGCCGGAGCCACGGGCAGAGGCCTGCTTCCTGAGCTTTCCCCGTGGTCGGGGCCGTGACAGGCGTGGTCCCTCTGGTGCCCCGGCTGGAGAGGTCCTGCTTCACCACTGGGGATAAGGCAGAGGGAGCGTTCTAGCCTTCTGCCCCTGACCGGGTCAGGCCCACTCCCCTCACGCAGCCGGGGCACCAAGGTCAGACCCTGTCCGGCCCCTGCCCGCCCTCCCCGGCTCCTCAGAGGCAAGGCATGTGTCCCGAGCTCCCGCCTGCTGGGGCCGTGGTCTCGAGCCTTCCTCACGTGGCTCCACTGCTGGGTCTGAGCGTTGTGGTGGAGTCAGGGCAGTGGGACGGCCATTCTGTCCTCGGTGGGGATGAAGCCTGCTCTCTGCCCCTCCCCGTCTCTGTGTCCCTGGGCTCTGACGTCGTGCAGGCTCTGTGTGGATGGAGGAGCTTGTGGGAGCCGCAAGTGTTAGGCGGATAGGTTGGGGGAGGAGGGTCGCTCGAGGCTTCACAGAGATGGTTTCTTTTTTTAAGGAGGAGACGGCACAGCGCAGGCCAAGGTGTGGCAGGTGAAGGGGCTGACCCAGCCGGTGTGCCCGGGCTCTGGATCCCCTGGGGATCTCGAGGCCGGGGCAGTGCCAGGTGGGAGAGGGTCTCGAAGCCCAGCTGAGGAGTCCTGCCATCAGCTTTCAAGCGGTGGCATTTCTTCCTCGGGCAAGGCAGCAATGTGGACAGACGTGCCTATCCCAAAGAGTCCCAGTCCTGGGACCTGAGGCCTGGTCCCCTCACGACACATGTTCTCTGGCTTGTCAGCATCTTGATGCTCTGAGTGGGGACCCCAGGGCTGGTTCCCTGAAGAGGGGGTGGCGGGCAGGGCAGGAGCTGCACACACAGGGCCCTGGGTGCAGGTCGGAGCAGCACGACAGGCAGGCCAGCAGTCAGTCACAGTGACACATGAGTGACACGTGGGCCTGCCGAGCCCTCGCATCCCAGCAAACTCTCGGCACCAGCCCGGACCTACGGACCAGGACCCCCAGCACAGAGATGTTTGCCCACCCACCCCAAGCCCCGCAGCCAAAGAGTGGCCAGTGGGGTTCGGTCCCGTGCCTCTCCCAGGGGTCAGGGCTCTCTGGAGAGCTCAGGGGAGCCCACACCTTAAAGGCCTTATCCTGGGCGAGCAGGGAGGTGGAACAGGGCTGGCTTTGCAGGTTACCAGACCCATCCGGTGGCCAGTGGGGGGCTGGAGGGGAGACCAGGGAGGACCCTCCTGCAGCCGCCCAGGCATAAAGCGCTGCAGCCAGGCCTAGGCAGGGCTTACAGGAGGGAAAGTGGGGAGGGTGAGGCAGGCGCTCTGGGACCTACCGGCACCTGCTGTGCATGAGGCACAGGGAGAGGAAGGGGGCCGTGGTCCCAGCTATGGGTGTGGGATGGGGGCCACCGCACCCCGAGAAAGACCCAGACCCAAGCCTGCCTCCTCTGTCCCACCCCTCCTGGGGTCTCGTGCAGGAGACTCCCATCCATCCCTGGACCCTGCCAGCCTTCAGAGCTCATGACCACGCCAGCAGTCAGATCCAGAAGGACCTCTCTTGTTAGGAGTGGGTGCTGGCTCGGGGCACCCCCATATCACACCCTGTCCCTCTGGCCACATTCCGGACCGACCTACCCATGGGGGTTGACCAGCTAGGGTGGCCCCACGCTTTCCTGAAGCCTCTTGTCCACCTGAAAGCCACCAGCCTCCTGGGCTGGGGGAGTCGCCGCGGGGGCCCAAGCTCCAGTGATTGAGTGGGCAGGGGGCGGCCGGGTCAGAAACCAGGCTGATGCAAAGCATTAAACAGTCCCAGAGTCTCCTGGAAATCCCTCTGGCTGTAACGGATGGTGGGGGAGAGGCTGCCCTTTTACCCAAGGGACAAATTTGGGGCTTGATTACCTGAGATAAAACAGGGCTTCCCTGACAACCTCAGGCCTGCAGCTTCGGGATTAATTCCCTCCCGTAAAAGCAAATTTCAGAGGGTTTAAGCCACCCGGGGGCCGCGCCCTGCCTTTGACCTCCCTTATGCTGGGAGTGACAGGACCAGCTCTGTCGTCAAAGGCTGACCCTGCCCATGGAGGTCAGACCCCCTATTTCTCACCCACCTCATTTGTCTTGGTTGCTAGGCCCACATTAATTGCTATTTGTATCACTTACAATTTTTCACATTTGGGGTGGTCGTAAATAACCCCAAAGCGATCTGTGCCCCCTCTCGGGGCCAGGCTCGGGCGGGTCTCCTGCTGGGGAAGAAGCAGGAGATAGGTGTGAAGCTGAGGGCCCCCTCGGCTTCCTCAGACGCATCATAGCTCATCTGGGTGCCCCCCCCCGGGGGGGATGGTTTTGGGTGGTGGAGCTACGTGGCTGTCCCACTGAGTGAGCCACGGTGGTCAAAGGCAGCCCAGTGGTCGGCAGTGCCACGTGCATGGTGGCCATCCAGGAACCTCTGAGTGTCCCTTCTCTACAGACAGCCTTGTCTTTGGTCCCAGGGCCAAGTAGCGTCAGCGCAAACAGCCTCAGTTCCGCGGGGCCTGCTGGCTTTCCGCTCCCTGCCCTCTCAGAACATCTTAGCTGAGGGCTTCCCAGCAACCACCAGACCCCGACTGGCCCAAGACGTGGGGCTCTCGCTAAGTGGGGGTGCTGCGGATGGCACAGGTGGTGTGGCCCTTCTCCTGGAACCGGACAGCCCACAGTGAATGGAGCAGGCACTGGTGTTCTGGCTCCAGGGCGATATTTCTATTCCCACATTCAGAGGGAGCCGCAGGCAGCCCAGAGCCGGAGGTAACGAAGTCCTGGATGGTAAGCAACTTCCAGGGATCACACCCGGCCTAAGGCCAGACGCACTGTAGGAGCTCAACATACAGCTACCGGATGAGTTCACAGGTCTCGACCTCAGATGCAGAATGGGCAACGGGCCCTGGACTAGCCAGGATGGGCAGGATGGGTTTCATTCCCTTTTGTGCTGCTTGTTTAACGCAGAGCGGCTGGGGGGCCTGCACAGGAGGCCAGGCTGCTCTCACAAGCAGCCCTGGTCACTGTGCCAACAGGAAAGAGAGCCTGGGGGGATGGGGTGAGGCATTTGGGGTCCCTCCCCCCGACAAGGGAGGACACCATCGGAGTTTGGGGATCAGGAAGCCACACACGTGGGTTTCTGCTTTAACGGCCCCTTGTTGTAACTTAGGCTGGCTTTCTGGAAGGGCTCCGGCCTTGCCCCTCAAGGTGGTGGCGTGGAGCCCCATACATGCAGCGCACTGTGCAGGGCCTGAGTTCACGTCCGCTGCTCCACCGCCTACAAGGCACGTGTTCTCAGGCTTGACATTTACTTTCTCTAAGGGTCAACCCGGGGAGCACAAGCCCTCCCTTGCAGAGCCATGTATGAGCTTAAATGAGATTCGTGCCCATGAGGTGCGAACACAGTTCCCAGCACGGAGTAGGCAATCACCGGGGGGTTGTACTATTATCGACAGGCCAAGCCGGCTGGGCCTTCTGTGGGGCCTCCCACACCCTGCAGGCCTGCAGACTCCAGCACCGTGTCCTGGAAGAGTTAATGATCAGCCAGAGCCCCTGCCCCCAGCCGCAGAAAGGGTCTTGCTAGCTGGCGACCGTGGCCCCCTGGAAACCACGCTGCCCTGAGGTCTAGGAGAAATGGACCAGGGGTGGGAGGAGAGAGGGGTGCCTGAGCAGACCCCCTTCCGGACCCCCTTCCGTCTCACTCCCAGTAGGGCAAACAGACACAGCAACCCCTGCAGGGGCTCTTCCCAGCACTGTGTCCCTCGGGCTGCAGGGCTCTGGGTCACCTCGTCGATAGTCAAGGCTGTCTGGGGTGGAGGGTGCTGGAAGTCAGCTCACGGCTCACCCTAAACTGAGAACAGTAACAGCTGGCCCACCAGGCACATCTGATTGCAGCCTGGCCTTCCATTTGCAGGTTACTCAATTTCTCCCAAAAGCTCAATATCAGAAAGTCAGCAGGAAGGAGACTGAGGCGGCCACGGTAGAGTTCCTCGCTCCCTCCCCTGCTCCCTCCCTCCTGACTTTCCGCCCTTCTCCCTGTCCTTCTCCCAGAGCATTACCTGCCCCCGCCCCCCAGGCCCCCCCAGGCCCCCCCAGGCCCCGGGCTAGGAGGAGCCCTGGTGTTGGGGGAGGGGCGTTCCCAGAAGTCACAGTCCCCCTCCCCCACCTCCCATATTCAGGAAAGTTCCTCAGGCCCTACTGGCTGGCTTCTTATTTTGTTCTGAACACAGGCCCTCAGAGGAACAGAGTGTGGGGCTGTAGGGGCCTCCCTCGAGATGCCATATGGGGGTTGGAGGGAGACAGGAAACCTGCTCCGAGGGTGAGGGAACATGAGGGGTAGCCTGTCGGTGGTCTGGGGCCAGAAAACCCCTCCCCACCCCTGCTCGCCCAGGACCTCGAGGTCAGAACACCCCAGGGAGTAACTCAGCATCAGGGTACGTCGGGGGTCCTGGAGAAAGGACTAAACTTTGCTCTCTGGCTGGGAAGGGCACGTCTGCTGCAGAAGCACTTCTTCTGGCTTTGCTTTGTTGAAAGGGTGTAGCCTCGGGGCCCCGGCAGCGCCTTGTCTGTGGAGTTGATCCCTCCTCAAGACGAGCCCGGGTGGTGCCCAGCCTGGCTTAGAACCCTCGAGGACTCTGCAGCACCCAGGGTGGGGCTCAGAGCAGTGCTTCAGCCCCAGCCCCTCCTGACCCCCGCCTTCCTCTCCCTGCTGTCACCTGCCGTCACCCCCACCCACTCTCCTCCCACTGGGCACCGGCCGCCAGAGCCCCTGAGGGGTCCCAGCCCGGCCTGGCCTCCATGCTGCCTGGCTAAGCCCCCTCCTCATCTCTGTTTCCACACCGTCCTTTTGACTCATGGAGGCCTCCCCGACCTGTGACCTCCCCCTGTGAGCCTTATGGGGAGCAGGCCCCGGGACATGGGTGACCAGACAGAGGACGGGCAGGGATCGGCCAGCTCCGGGAGTTGGCTTCCAATGGCTGTTCACCGTTGAGGAAAGTGGGACCGTCCGGAGCCATGGCTCCGGGAGCACATGCGCGGCCTGGGCTGTCTGGGACCCTCCGAGCGGCTTTGTGTAGGCGTGTGACCCAGCCAGTGCCACCTGTGTGTCAGGGGAAAGGAAGCTGCTGTTAGGACATCCTGAGTGTTGGTGTCCACCTGGTGCTGACCAAGCTCCAGCCCCCTTGGAGGTGTCGACTGCGCTGTCACCCCGCCTTGAGTGCGTGCGGGGGCGGGAGGCCCCGTGGCGCCCAGCCCCACCCGCCACCTCGGAGCTGTGGGCTTAGGATACAGGACTGACCTCCCCCATCTGGACTTGCGCGTCTCCTAATCGGGGTTGCTAGCCGGCCTGTGCCTCCTGACCATGGACGTGAGGTTACAAATGCACGAGTGTAGCTGTCGCGAGAGGTGATGGTGGTTAATGCCATTGTCACTCCTGGCACATGCATCCCCAGACGCTGGGAACACAAACCAAAATAAGAAGTCAGGAAAATTGTCTCTGCCCGAGAACCCTCATGGTTTTGCCACCCCCAATCAAGATGCTGCCTGGTGGGTGGCAGCCTTGTCTGGTGGCCACAGTGCCCGAAGCTGGGTGGTAGCAACCAAAGCTGGGGCTGCCAGGCACAGAGCCTCGGGCCATAAGCTGTGTGGTTTCTGAGAAACAAAACAGCCCCAGCTTGGCTGTGACCTCTGGAGGCATCCTAATTGTCCATAATCTTCAGTTACGGAAAGACGGAAATGAACTCAGATCAAGCTCTCATCACAGATCTGTGACCAGGCCATGCACATCATGTCCCATCCCCATCATGTACCCCTTGCGGGGTACACCGAGCCTCAGTCTCCCACAGCTGCCTCCCGACTACCCGTTTCCCTGCAGGCTGGAGCAACCAAAAGAGTGGTGTTCGGTCCCCGAACTCGCTGAGGCCTGCAAGGAGACACTCCCGCTGCAGGAGACGGCATGGGAGCTGACCTTCCAAGTCGATTGGACACGCGAGATTTAGACACTCGAGACAAAACGTCTCCGTCGTTTATTATCTGTAGAGAGCATCGGCGGACTCGCGAAGGCTTGCGTGTCGGCAGCTCTCCCGTCCGGCAGCTTTGCACACGCAGGCATATGCTCCCTGGCTCGGCTGCCTTCCGGGGCCAGGCTGAGGTCAGGCCTCCTTTGGGCCAAGCCCACGCTGGCCTTGGGAGGGGACAGCTGAAGGCCAGGAGGAGGCCACTGGCCTTGGGAGAGCCTCCCAAAGCAGAGGCAGCCCCCTCGAAGGTCACCTGGCTGCTCTCTGTGAGGGGAGTGGGACCCAGGGCTGGCCAACACCAGCAGTGTGTCATTAACCCCTGCCTGCCCGGAGCTCCGAGCTCCTGCCGGGGCCTTCCCTGAGCGTCCTTCACTGGGGCGCCCTCCCTGGGCACCAGGGACCCAAGAGTGACCACTGAAAATGGGAGCTGAAGCGTCAGCAGCCTCTGCCGACCCCCACCCCTTGGCAGGCCTGACTTCCAGAGCCCAAGGCCCCCACGCCTTCTGGAGAATTCGTAGTACCGCTCTTGCGGCCTGTAGGAAGTTATGCCCCTGGAGCGTTTGGGGCGATCGTCCCACCTTTGTCTCATTAAATTGGGTTAGTTTGGGGAGCAGGCCTTGCTGGGAGTCGGAGACTGGCATAGACCCCCAAGGCCACTGGGGCTTGGCACTGAGGGGTTTGAGGTTGTTCCTCTGGCTCTCCCCACTCCAGAGGTCAAGCCAGCACCCCACCCGCCCCAGCCCACCTCCACAGCTTTCCAGGGACGAGGGCAGTGTGGGCAGCCACAGCTTTCCAGCTCAGAACCCCGGCACCTGCAGAGGCCAGGCTCAGATGCAAGAAAGGGGATTTGTCTTTTGAAGCCTGTAAAGAGTTAAAAAGGCGGGGAGGGGGCCCGGCGGGGGCCTGCTTCAGGTTATCCATTCTGAATGTCAAGGGGACAAGCTGCCAGGGCCAGACCAGCTCCGGGGAGACAACACGACAAGTTACAAAACATCCAGCAGCGTCCACAACTAATTTCTTCCCCTGTTTGTCCTGCCGAGGAGGCCAAGTTAAAAGGCAGCGCTTTGGGGGTTGAAAGGCTCCCCGCGGGGTCTCTGCGCAAGGGGACCCCGAGCCGCCTTTGCGGCCTTTGTGGAAGGCCGTTAATAAGCCGGCTCCCGCGGGGCACTTGGAGGGCCGAGGCCGCAACTCCAGCCCCAGCACGGCAACCTTCTGTCTCCTGCGCCTGCCGCCCGAGGGTGTGCCCGGTGCTTCCCAGCCGAGGTAGGAGTGGAATTAGCAGATTGTATCAAGAAATATTTCTAGGGATTTACATTCCGGTGGTCAAGAGTCTTCTCGAGGCTTTTCTCCTGCGTGTTGGGGTGGGAGCCGCCCTGTAGAGTGGGCCAGGGGGCGGGGCAGGCCTTGGGGGTCACGTCCCCATCCCCACAGGGCCTTTAAGAGGTCTCTCGCCACTCTGCTACTTGAGATGTGACAAACAGTGCAGGGTGATGGTTCTCCGGGGCTGGCTGTCGTCCCCACAGCTGCCAGACCGGCCTCCCCAGCCTGGCCAGATGCTGGCCGAACCTCCGAAGGCACCGAGCTCACCCAGACTCAACTGTCTGTCTCTCCGTCTGTCCCCCAGTCCCTTCTGAGGCCCCTCCTCCAGCTAAGGGAGGACCCGGGGTGGGCTTGTCTCGGGTGGCCCATGAGACCGGGCTCCACGGCCCTGCACAGGCCCAGCCCTCTGGGGACACCCTCACTATCAGCCCCAGAGGCCGGGCTCCGTCCACATCACCCGGGAGACATGCACCGAGGGCTTCCTGTCCCCCTTTCCGCAGCTACCTCAGCTCCCCGTGGGTCTCGCGGCCCGGCCTCTTGCGTGAGCGGCCCCCACATGCAGGGAGCACACACAGCCTCCCGGGGTCCTGCCAGCACCGAGTGTGGGAAGCCTCACGCCCCCTGAGAGCAGGGCTGGGTCCTGAGGCCCCAGCAGGGCGAGTCTGGGCACAGGGCGGGGGGAAGCACAAAGCTGACACGCCTGTACCTCAGAGCTCACAGGTGACGTGACACCCCATCAGGTTGACAGGTGAAAAAAAGCAGACGGGGTGAAGGCAGGAAAGGAGAGCAGGCAGCTGGGGTGGGGCTGGGCGTGACTCCTCAGCCCACGGGGACAGCCTCTGCATGGAGGTGACAGTTGGGCGGCACCGGGGGAGGCCATCCGTCCCCAGGGGGTGGGGTGTGAGTGTGGACCGTAGTAGCCCTGGCGAGGCTCTGTCACCCCAGGGCCCTGAGAGACGGCTGGAACAGGCTGGGTGGCTGAGTCTGTGTCCTGTGGGTGACGGGGACCTTGGAGGGCTGTGAGCAAGGGGGTGACCACAGGCAGAGCAGCTCTGAGTGCCCTCTCCTCCTGTCCTGCCGGCACGGGTGTGGCTGCTGACCGAGCTTGCATCCCTCTGTGGAGCTCCACGTGCCTGGCCTCCCCACTGCCCCAGGGTGATGGTGCTGACAGTGCTGTCCCCGTTTACTGTTGGGACAAATGAGGGGTCACAGAGTCTCGGGAGCCTCCTAAGGGACACTGGGCATGAGGGCCTCTTGCGGGGATGCAAGAGGGGTGTGAACTTCCCCCAGACCAGGCCCGATCCCGGCTCCAGCCCTCGAGACCCCCAGCAAGTCCCTCCTTCTCTGAGTCTCGGGGTCCTGTCTGTCCTGTGCGATACGCTGCCTCCCTCCTTGCTGCACTGGGGGTGGGGGGTGGCATAGGTGAGAGTAGGTGGCACTGTTGATGTGCCTGCCACACCTGGAAGCCCGTGAAGACAGCCCCAGGCCTGGGCCAGCTCATGTTCCGGTCCCTGGTGTGCCGGTGGTGCCTGGAAGCAGCGACAGTGTAGTTGAAAGACGATGCTGAGTTTCAGAGACACAGTGTATCAGTTAGCTTTGCTGCCAAACAAAACCGTCCCCAGGTCGCACGGCCAAGTCCGATTCCGGAGAGTAAAGAGACACTTCCTCCCCTGGATGAGAACGGCGAAGTCACATGACAGAGGGGAGTTGACAGGCATGAGAGGGGTGGTGGCAGCCTTCATGACCTGCCGCAGGTGTGAAGGAATTCGCTCTTTTCAGTGGGTGGAGCAGAAATCTGAACCCTGCTCTCTCTGTCTGACACCGAGCCCTGCCCTCCATCCATGCCACCCCCATCCCACCCCATCACCACCTCCACAGGCAATTCCTGGGCCCTGCCCAGGGGCCCCATCTTTCTGATAGAAAACCACATCTGGACCTGGACAATCCAATAAAGTCATTGGGGAGCCACGGACAAGGAGTCCAGGAAGTAAAGACAGAAAGAAAAACATGCACACATGCAGGCTCAGAAAATATACAGCCCTCTCTGCAGGCTCAGTATCACTTTACGGTGTCACCTTTCCACATGTAGCCACTTATTCTGTCAGGGCAGAGAGCCCTCCCGCTCCACCAGGTGACGGTCCTAAATCCTTGGGAGCGACAGCCGTCCTCCCGCCTGGATTGGGTTTCTGCAAAAGGGAACAGGGCTGGAAGCCAGGGCCCCCATCGCACCCGTGTAGGGCTGCCTCTGAGCTGTGTGTGTGGAAGGCTGGGGACAAGGGCTGGATGTTTCCCTGGGAAGCTGGTGCTGCCCACGGAGTGGGGAAGGTGGAGCTTTGTCCCCAAGGCAGGCCCTCGGCCCTGCACCCCCTTTGCGGTCCCTTAAGAAGAAGGGCAGGAGGAGCCTGGGGGCCCCGTGCCCACGCTCCTCCCCGTTTGTCACACCCCCCAGGAGGCAATACTGTGATTATCCTGGGCTCACAGATGAAGACGTGGGGACTTGCCTGAGGAGAGAAAGGAGTCGGAATGGGGGTGGGGGTCACCAGCCCCCGGCACGTAGCAGCATCTCTAGGATCAAGCTTTCGGCCTCAGCACAGAGCTGGCTTCGTCCTGCCCTGCCGCATGGCAGCTGTGGGACCTTGAACGAGATACTTAAAGGCCCGGGTCTCAGTGTTCTCAGCTATGAAGTGGGGACACAGGGGTCTCTGTTACAGGGAGCAGACGACTGACCCAGTGACCGGTCCCAGCTTCTGAGGGCAGCGCCCAGTACAGCCAGGGCTCAGAAACGGGGGGGTCTGTCAGAGCCATCACGCTGGAGTCCTTTGTGTCACCAGGACACCCAGTCCGTTTAGGGACAGTCAGCAAGCCTGACGGTCACGTGTGGAGTTTGCTGAAAACCACAGATGTGTCTGCTAACCACGGGTCTTGAACTGGGGCTCGACCTGTTCCTGCCCTGTTTCAGCCCCGAGAGCGTGGGCCCCGCAGGGACTAATCTGTGACAGGGAGACGGGAGCGCTGTGCACTTGGCGGGGATCCTCCATGGCAGGGACAGTGGCGGCTGCGGGGAGCTCCGTGGCCACCTCCTCCCCCAGGCCCACGGCCACGGCCAACTCATGGAATGTCAGCAGCGGGGGCACAGCGGCAGGGCCGGCACTGGGAGAGGGGCTCCCGGCATCTGCAAGTTGCTTTGGTTCTTTGGTGGCTTGACTTACAGCACACAGGCTGCCACCCAGCTCTCAGGACCAGGAGAGGCCATTCTACCACCTTTTGCCTTGAAAGAACAGCTTTCATAGCGGAGATACCCTGCCGTTCGTCTCTTTGGGGCCCTGAGCTTCTCTCTGAGTCTCTGAACTAGAGGCCCATGTTTAGCTGTGGTTGAGGGAGCACCTTAGCCAGAGGGTCCCTGGGTTCAAGGGCTTCGCCCCCAGAACCCGAGGCTAGCTTGCCCTTTCCCAGACAACCCCCCACAAGGCCAGGGGCCCCTCCCCCCCAGCTGCGGGCTCCACGGCTGGATTCCCACGTCCAGCTGAGGGGGATCTGGGGAAGGCGGGGGCTGCTGGCCTCTCTGAAACCGGTCAGCTTGCGCAAAGGCTGTCTCCCCTGCCCCGAGTGCCGGTCACCTGCCCAGTTAATCATCCCAGGGCCCTGCGGGTCAAGGAGAGGCGGGAGGCCAACTCCCTGCTTCTCAGATTCTGCTGAACCAACTGAAACCCTAACCTTCGGGCTTCCCCACTAATTTGTGATAAGGCCTCGCCAAGAAAAACAGCAGGCGAAAGACCCCTGATTTCTCCACGAATTCCAGAGCGCTTGGTTCATTCCAGCAGGGAAGGGGCCCCGAGGCGGCCGTGCGTGCAGAGCCATCGCTGTGTGGGTGCACGGCTGGGGACGGCCTCTCGGGAGCAGCTAAGGAGGACCACCTGCCCGTTCCGAGGAGATTGCTTCCAGCTGGCGGGGCAGGAGGCCGAGGATGTGTCCCGTGGTGGCTCAGACCGGGCTGCGCTTGCTCACGTGATGTGCGTGCAGCTGTGGCCCGCACGGGCAAGGGTGTGCGTGGAGGTTCGTCCACCCAGGCTCCTGACCTGCGGACCCCGGGTCCCCATATGGATCGGGGGGAGCTGCCAATGCCCTGAGAATGGGAGCCAGCGGCGCATCTGGGTGAGGGAGACAGTCCTCTTGGAGGCCACAGAGGGCTCTCGTGGGGCCCAGACACCCCACAAGAGGCGGCCACTGCTCCCTCAGAGCTGGGGAAACTGAGCCCCAGGGCGGAGAAGTGATCGGCTCCCGGTCAGCGCTCCCCAGCCCCACCCCGCTGTGGCCCACGTGGCAGGGCGGTGGCCAGGAGCCCAGAGGGGCTCTGGGTGGGACTACGGTGACGAGCCAGTGGACTGGGGCCAGAGAGATGGGCAAGGCCCACTCCCAGCAGGGAGGAACATTATTTGATATTTCTTCCCCAAATCACATTGTTTCTGTGTTGGCCTGAATAGGAGCTGACTTCAACAGGGAGACGTGGGGATGTCAGGGCACCGACTGGCCTGTCTGCCTTCCCCTGGAACGTGCCCCTCCCTCCATGCAGCGGGCAGCCGCCCCTTGCTGGGCAGAGGGGCACCCCTTCCTTCCCCCTACCCCAGAGACTCGGGAAGAGCACCCAGGCTCCTGCCCAGCAGCTCTCAGCAGACATCCACGCTCCTTAAAGAGACACAGATCGTGTGCACCCCGGGCACTGTGCTCCCCTAGATCTGCCCCCCTGGGCGGAGGGCTGGCCCTGGGCGTGGAGGTCAGCAGGGGCAGAGGACATTTGAGCCACTTGGTTGGGGGCTCAGGCTCTGCGGTCCTAGCTCCCTATCCCCAGGGGGGTCCTAACAAACCCTGTGTTGTCTTTAAAGCATCCTGGCGGAAAAGCCTGTGCCCGCCTTCTGCTCTGTCGGTTTTGTTTCAAATTCTGAAGTCCTGTAACCCTTCCACCCAAGTCAGAGCAAGGCAGCATCGTACACCAGACTCCGGAAGGATACCGCCCCCCGCCCCCCGGGACAGTGGGGCTCTGGAGCAGCGGAGGCCTCAAAATCTCAGCGTCTGCGGATGTTAGGGAGTGTGAAGGCAGCTTGGGGGATGCGAGGGGCTCTGGGACAGACACCCTGGATTCAAATCCCAGCTGGCCAAGACCTGGGGCGGCTCACAGCCTCTCTGAGGTTCCGTTTCCTTATCTGTGAAATGGAGATAATAAAGGGTAACTATGTGTGGGGCAGGACTCCATGGAAAGCAGACACACTTTGGGATTATCCTGTGTGGGCGGGGTGTTGGGAAGCGTGGGGCCTCCTGCAGGAATCCGGGGCTAATGTCCTTGCAGCAGAGGGTGGGGGGATGGGGGAGGGTACCAGAGCCCTAGAGAGCAAAGGTCAAGTGAACAGTTTACCTTGAGGAGAGGAGCAGGGACCAAAGCTGGGGGGGTGGGGCGGGGGTGGCGGTCACAGCCAGCAGGGAGATCCAGACCCGAACTGGAAGGCCCCGGAAAGGAGCCTGGGATGTACACGCAGAGATCAGGCTCCAGGACAGAGTGAGCCAGTGGAGAGGGCTGCGTGGTCTGGAAGGGTGAACAGACAGCATCCAGGATTCAAGGACACGTCAATGGGAAACACGCATGGCTGAGCCTGGCCTGTGCTTTGCTCGCTCCGTGATGGGGTGGAGACGCAGGCAGGCGTGCCTTCCTCTGTGGAGCTGCGGGGCGTCGAAGTGGATGCAGAGGGGCACCCCGTGTCCCCCTAGACCCTGCCCTCCTCATGCCCTGTCCCCAGGCTCGTGTACTCTGGTGTCCTCCTCGTCCCTCCATCCCTTCCAGCTCGTTCCTGCCTCTGCCTGTGTCCACGCCCCCCCAGGACTTAAGCTGGCCCTGCCCTCCCCCCCACGCAGGTATCTCCTCTCCTGTCCCCTCCTCTCCTCACAGCCCTCCCCTGTGCCCCCCAGGGTCCGTTGTCTCCTCTGCCCCAAACAGAAGCACTCTGAGGTCAGGGGGGATCTCTTGTTCCTGCCCATCAGGGTCCAGGCCACTTCCTTCTGGAGATTCTCAAACCACCCTGAGTGAACCCATTGGCAGAGCTGGGCCTTGGGGAGGACAAGGGCGGGGGACCCAGGTCCAGGCAGAGCCCACTGCATCCTCGCAGAGGCTGGCTCTGGGGGAGACCTAGATGACCCATCATGTCCCCGAGGGCTCAGGCTGGGGGACGGGTGTCCCAGGAGGGGCCCACCACGGCAAATGGTAGGCTGGCTCCGGGGCTCAGGGCCTTGGCAGCCCCCCGCCCCCCTGCACTTCCCCAGCCCCTCGCCACACTACCCCCCACCACCACCCAGAGGACCAGGATGCTGTTGAACCGCCAGAAACCTAATCTATTATTACACAGAAACTTCTGTGAAGTCAGGGGTTTGAACTCCCCAGAAGTGTTTGCCTGATTTGGGGCCGATAGCGGGTGATAAATGCTGGCGATAAGGTGTTGATTGGTTCTGGGAGCTGCTGTAGACACAGGGGCTGTTGTGCACGCCAGGCGGGCAACTGTGCTCACCAGGACAATAGCCCGTTTATCCACCGCTCTGCTTGCCGCCCACCCACCCACCCCGGACAGCCACGAAGGGTGCTCGGGCCGGGGACCCCTGAGCCCAGCCCTCCCCGGGGCAGACCTCAGGGGCAAGCACCGTCCCAGCCGCTGGGAATCTGCCCCTTGCGCTTCTCCTCCCTGGAGCATCCCGGCAGGGGGGAGCCACACTGTGGGTGGCAAAGTTCTCTGGCCTCAGTAGCCACACCTGTAAAATGGAATCATGAAGTCCCAGCACTGTAGGGCTGCCGGCATTAGATCGAATACGCAAGTCCTTAAGGAGAGACATGCGGGTGTTTATTTGACAAACATGGACACCTGCTCCAGGTAGGAAATTGACACAGATTGATGATACAACATGGACACAAAATTGACACAAGTCAACATGGATGGATACAAATTTGGTACAAATGGACACATACTGGAGGAGCTGATATTCCAAAGGGGGAACCATGGACAATCACACGAGAACAGATGGAAATGTGTTTAGCTCTTCATTATTTATCGTTAAGCGCCTGGGAGGAAAAGGGAAGGTAGGCAGGTCTGGTGCGTGGAAGGGGCCTGTCCCAAACTGAGTCAGGGGGCATCTCACGGAGAGGGTGACTAGTCCAAAGCCCGGGGAAGGTGAGTTTTGTGGCGTCAGGGTGGAGCTTGCTTTGGAGGGGGCCCCACAGAAGGAGGCCGATGGGGCCGGGGCTCTGGAAGTCGCGTGAAGACACTGGCGTTCGCTCTGAATGGGGCCCAGCCCAGCCCAGATGGTACAGGGTCACCAGCCGCAGAGCCGAGGATGGACTGTGCAGGAGCAGGGGCAGAGCTGGGAGACCAGGGTGGAAGCTACCACACAGTGCAGGGCAGCCAGCTGGGCCAGGCGGGCGGGAGGGAAGCGGCAGATGCTGGGGGTTGGGGGAAGGGAACTGTTTCAGTCTCCTGTGGCAGCTATAACAAATTCTCACAAACTTAGTGGCTTTAAACAACACAAATTAACTATCTCACAGTTCTAGAGGTCAGAAGTCCAAAATGGGTCTCACTGGGCTAACGTCAAGGTGCCGGCAGGGCTGTTTGCTTCTTCTAGAGGCTCTAGGGGAGAATCTACTCCTGGCTTTTTCCAACCCCTGGAGGCTGCCTGAATTCCTGGGCTTGTGGCCCCTTCCTTACAGCACTCTAACCTGCGCTTCCATGGTTTACTCCTCTCTCTTTCCTTTCTAAGGAGCACGGGTGGGGGGCACTGTAGGAGCTGGCAGGGGAGCAGTGTGGCTGGCGGGGGCAGTGGGGACAGACCACGCGGGGCCTGGGAGGCCCCAGGAGGGAGGTTGACTTTGTCCCCAGGCAGCAAGTGCTGGCGTCAGGCTCGTATGGCCACAGTTGCTCCCATCCTGCCCCGTCGCAGTGGAGGCAGATTTGGTGGCGGGGAGGGGTGCAGCCACGGTGGCTTGAACAGGGAGAGGGAAAGGGGGAAAGGGGGCTGGGGCCAGGCCTAGGAGGCTGCGGACTGGAGCTGGGCCGGATGGGCCACAGGGGCCAGAACCCCGGCCCGGGTGCTCCATGGCTCTGGGAGCTCAGCTTTGTTAAAGGAAAAGGAAAGAGGCCTTATCGCCATACGTTGCAAGCAAACTCCTACTTCTGGCCGCCAGCTGAACGCAGCCCCTGCAGGCCCTGGGCCTGGTGGGGAGGGGGCAAGGTCGGCAGAGTGTCCTCGCTGTTCCCTGCAGGGCAGCCGCCCCACTGCCACCCAGGGACAGCTCGCAGCTCCCCGCAGCCTGAGCGGGTTCTGCGGGGCGGCCCCGCCCATGCTCTCCATTGCCGCATGGAGAGAACAGAACCGGAATGCCGCCGTCCCACGGTCGGAATGCCGAGCCCCTGGGGAATTCAGGCCCTGGTGAGTCTGGCACATTCCAGCTGTGTGTCAGTGGGAGAGTCCCGGGAGAGGGAGCCAGGGCCGTAGGCCGCCCACCCAGCACGGGGCGCAGGGCAAGGGCGCCAGTGAGGCCTGCCCGGTGGATGTGTGGCTCCGGGCGGGTGGACTTCCTTCCATGTCCGGCGTCCTCTTCTCGGCTCCAGGCAAGCCCCTCTGGTGTCGCCCTGTGTTCTCAAATAGGGCCCCACTGTGGCCACACGCAGCCTGTCTTCCCTGGGGACCCTGCAGCCCCGGGGATCAGGGCCCTAGAATCCCCACGGTGCACAGAGGAGGGACAGAGACCAGCCCAGGCAAGGAGAAGGTTAGGGTGGGGCCGAGGCCCGACCCTCTCCCATCCAGTCGCCGGGGTGCTCCGCTGTCTAGGAGGCCTCCGGTGGCACCGAAGCTTCAGAAGCTGCTCGAAGCTCTTCCCTCAAGCCGCCTTTGTCTGTCTCTCAGCCTCAGGTCTTCTGGTTGAAAGGTGGTTTTAAGAGGGACTCATTCAACCAAAGTAGGTCACTGGGCCGCTGCAGCCGCTTCTCACGGGTGTTATCCTTAGGACAGCAAGTCCACTGGACCTCTGGGCACCGGAGCTGGGAGGTCAGTCACCAGCCCCATCCTCGGCCACCCTGGTAGCCCTGGGTGTGTATGTGTGTGACGTGTGTTGGGAGTGGAGGTGAGCAGGTCCCCTCTTTCTCTCCGCCCGCGCTAGTGCCTGAGGCACTGTCCCCAGCACAGCCCGTCTCTAGAGCTTTCTCCTGGGAAGAGAAGGAAGGGCAACAGCAGCAACACCAAGAGGAGGCCAGGGTGGGGGTGACTGGGGACACCACCCCTGAGGCTGGCACACACTGGGATCCGGCCCTTGAGGGTTCTGAAATCAGGGAGAGCCAGGAGCGCCTGAGAAAAGGCCCCGTCGGATGTGCTCACCGCACAGAGGTTTGGCGAGTGCCTGCAGTGTGCCAGGCGCCGTTCTAGAAGCCGGGCTGCAGCCGTGAGTGAGCAGCCCGGGCACAGCCCTTGGCCCTCTCTGCTCCTGGGAGCGGGTGGCCGGCCGACGCGCTGGCTGCACTGGCGGGTCTCTGTGCAGCTCTCACCCTGGCGTCCAAGCTCCACAGTCAGCACTGCTGCATTCGACCGGTGGGCACACCGCGCCCCCGTGAAGCTCCTCGTGCCCAGAGGCACTGCCCCCGACCCTGGCTCCCTCCTTCCCAGGTGCTGGGGCCACAGGGCCTGACCTCCCGATGGCTGCCCTGGCCGGGCAGAAGACTCGGGCTTCTCTTCCCCCTTTGCCTTTGCCGGACCGCCATTCAGACCTTTCCTGGCACCTTCCCGCCCCGTGCCAAGGCCCAGAGGGGCTGCGGGCGACGCACACTGCAGCTGGGAGCGAGCAAAGGGGCCTGAGGCACCAGTTGCTTCCGACGGGGCCCGAGGGGCGTCTGACCTTTCCGGCCACGGGGCAGCAGTTGCGTGAGCACAAACAATCAGCCCAGTGTGCAAGGCACAAGCGGCCTTTTCTTCCTCCCCAGGCCAGCGCACACAGCTCCCAGCCTGGCTTCCCTTGAACAAACATATTTATTGTGGCCGCCACCAAGGGCCTCGCCTCACAGCCGGAGCCCGGGGGCCTCTGTCCCACCCACCAGGGCCCAGGGAGGGGACCCCTGCCCTGACAGTCTCCCCCCAGGCCCCCTTGCCCTGCAGGCCCCAGCCCCGCCATGCCCGAGGCAGGGTGGCTCCAGTCCCCACCTTGAGATGGCTGCTGGCGCTCCCGCTGGGGGCCCATGACCACCCACAGGCGGCAAGCCAGCCCTGAGCCCCAGGCACGTGGACAGGGGGCCACACCTGAGCCCACCCTCCCCTCCCAGGCCTCAGTTGTCTCTTCAGTGAGACAGGTAGCATCACCCAGCCTTGCCTGTTTCTAGTACCACCCAGCACAGCCCTGCCCAGCAGTCAGGGGCTGGGGAGTGGCCCCCTACCCCAGCCCACTCCATTAGCCGAAGTCCTTCTCCCTGGCCAAGCCCTGTATAGTCCTCAGGCCTCAAGTGCCACTTCCCCTGAGAGTCCTCCGTGGGCCACCCGCATTCTGAATCAGGACCCCCTCGTGGTTCTCCTCCCAGCCCTGGCCTCGCCTTGTAGAGCTTCTGGTTTCTGATCGCACGTGTCAGGGAGCTTATCTCCTCTTGAGAGCGGGGAGAGTGGGTGCCTGGCAGGGGAGGCCACCGCTCTGGCCCCGGGGGCTACAGGTGCGTGCATGAGAGGCTGCGTGAGAAATGTTAGAAGAACGAATGAAAGAACAAACCAGTAAATGAAAAACTGTGCAGGTGGGTGGCAAGAGAGAGCCGGTGAGTCTCCTTGGTCAGGCCGGAGCCCGGACTGCACCGTGGGGTGGGGCGGGGCAGGGCAGCCAAAAAGGGCCCGGCAGTCCCGTCTGGCCATGTGGACTTTGCTCCAAGCAGTGGGCGGCATGGAGGGCGGGGGGCGATGGGTCGAACGAGTGAGCTTTCCCAGCCCCGCCAGCCACTGCAAACTCGGAAGAGGGCGGGCCTGGCGTCCAAAGCTGCTTAGCTGAGGCAAGGGGAGAAAGGGCTGTTGGGGGGGGGGGGCGGGAATGAGGGAGGGAGGGTGTCAGAGGCAGGCTTGGTGGTGAGTGCATCGGGAGAGTGGGGCTCTCGAGGCCAACGTTAGGCTGCTTGCTCAGGGGGCACAGCAGCGACACCCCAATCCAAGAACTCCAAGAAAAGAGCAGGCCTCAGGGTGGGGGGCTTCCTGAGGAGTCCAGCCAGGTCCCAGGCCTGCTCAGTAAAGTGTAGGAAGCTGGCAGTTCTGGGCGTTACTGTCTGGACGGGGCGAGAATAGCACGGGATCCCGAGCTCCATTTCTCCGCAGCAACTGTGTGTTGTTGGACAAGCCACTGGCCTCCGTTTCCCCTCCTGTGAAACAGACGCTCTGCCCCCTGTTGGGGCCTGCTCACGTGACCCCGTGTGAATGGAGCTGTGGTCCCAGCTCCAGGAGGGGCCGCGGCAGAGCTGTGGCTTCCCCGGCCCTGCGCTGGGGCCACCGGAAAGTGAAGTCCCCATGGCCGCCTCTGGGGTGGCAGTGCATGGCCCTGGCCGGGGGCGCCTGGCTTACACAAGACTCCCCAGTAAAGGCGTTCGATCTGACAGCTGTGTTGACAAGGACACAGGAGGCCCTGCGGGTGGCAACAGGAAGAGGGCACAGAATTGACCTTAAGGTGGTCACTTCCAGAGAAGCCACTGGGAGACGGCCTGGCCCTCGGGAGCAGAGGACGCTGGGAGCCGAGGGTGGGGACAGGCTTACACAGGTGGGAGGGGTAGAGGCAGCCACCCCTCCTTCACTCCTCGCCCACCCCTGACCCTCAGCCCTGTGGGCCAGGGACACTCAACGCCACACCTCCCTGGGGTCCTCCTGCTTCTAAAGGCCATACGCCTTCACACCCACCCCTCCAAGTCCTACCAAGGCCTGGCCCACCCTCCCCTCCCTCCTTGCGATTTTCCGTCAAGCACGTATGTGTGTGCACGTCCGGCACCTCTGAGAGCTGGACTATGATCGGCTGGAGCGGCCCTAACAAAGGCCCCCAGCCCGCACAGCTTAAACAGCAGATGTTTATTGTCTGCCAGTCCTGGAGGCTGGAATCCGAGACCCAGGTGTGGGCAGGGCTGGTCCTCCTGAGGCCTCTCTCCTCAGAGTGTAGACGGCCGTCTCCTCCCTGTGTCCTCACAGGGTCGTCCCTCTGTGTGTGTCTGTGTCCTGACCTCCTCTTCTTATAAGGGCACCAGTCCTGTGGGGTTAGGGCCCCACCCTAGTGACCTCATTTTACCTTCCTCACCTCTTGAAAGGCCCAGCTCCAAACACAGCCACATCTGAGGCTGGATCTGGTAGACAGGATGAGCTCACTCACTTCTTCAGTGTCTGGAAGGGGGACAGAGACAAGGAGGTGGGCCCTTGAGTTTCCACATCCCTGGGCATCTGGGGCCTGGAGAGCCCAGATCCAGGGCCTGTGAGTTGGAAGGACAGCTGCCATACTCGGAGAGCAGGGGGCATGGTGGGTTCCGGGGTGGGGGGCACTGGGCGCCAGTTGTCCAGGAAGGAAACCACTGGCTTGAAGTCTTCACCATGGCGGACTTGCTCAGGCTCACCCCCGGGTCCCCCAGCTGCACAGCCTGCAAACCGCACCCCAGCCCCTTCCAGGTGGCCTTTTGTCATCTCCTGCGGGGACAAACCCAGCTGGGCAAGGACTGCGACTGACACGGGTGTGGCCAGAGCAGAGGGCAGCCTCCTGCTGCCTGTGTCTCTGACACCTGTATGTGGCCTCCCTGGTGGGCTCCAGGGGCCAGTACTTGGTGCTGTGTGCAGGCACCGGGCTGGGTGGGGCTGTAGGACGGGAACTGGGTCAACACAAGATGCTTGAGGCTCAGGGACACCCCCCCACCCGGTACGGGTGGGGAGCCAGGCTTGAGCCAGGCCGGCCTCAGGTCACTTCTGTGTGGTGCTGGCCGAGGGTGGGGAGGAAACATCATCCATCCTGCCCTCCCTAGGGGGTGTTGAGTGCCCCAGGCCAGATCGCTACACCCTGGGACCCCCGACACCCAAGGAGGAGGAGCTGGGGGTCCCACATCCCATCAGTGGGGTCCAGAAAGGCTTCTGGCAGGAGGGTGTTTGGGCCAGGGCTTTTGAATTAGGCAGGACGCCTTGGGGGCCGGGGGCCCAGGAAGGGCAAGTCCAGAGCGGGAAGCAGGGGAGCAATGATGGATCTGGCCTCTCGGGTTCCCCGGGCGGGGGCGGAGGGCTGTGAGTGCGGTGAGCCATGAAGGGGGTGGTTGGTCACCTCTGCTGGTCACTGTGCAGCCGGAGGTGGGAAAGAGGCCGGCAGTCCCTGCTCTCCTGGGCGTGTCGACCTCTCAGTGGGGGCAGCAGGGAGGCCCCCGGGGGGCCTGCTGGATGCCTGAGCCCTGGAAGGAGTTAACTCCCGGCCTCGTGGGCTGGCAAACTCTGACTCACAGGGCTGTAAAAGTCTTGTGTTTTAAAAAATCAGTATATTGGCTTAATTTTATAGATTTCAGAAGTGCTACTTGAAAATAAAAATCTCCTAATTATATTTATGATTCCCGCGTGAATCCATTTGACTCCGATCGTGGCGAAGAACCTTTGTGTAAAATGTCGGGAAGTAAGCCCCGTCCTGACTCGGCCTTCACGGCCGTAAAGCGCAGCTGGTGGGTCCGAGGCGGGTGGGAAGGCGCTGGGGCTCCGCGTCCACCTCATGGCCGGAGCGGGGGAGGCCGGGCCTCAGGGAGCCCAGGGGTGTCGGCGGTGGTGGTGCGTCTGAGCCCCATAGCAGGGCTCTCGAGGGGGTCCCGTTGTCGCCGCTGTGGCACTCGGGAGCCAGTCGGGGGGCTGCACGGAGGGCGGGCAAAGGGGTTGGCAAACCCCCGGCCCAGGGGAGGGAGCTTCTGGGGTACAGAATGGATGCTGTACCCTCTTGGGGGTCAGGGGAAGACTACACCACCCTCCAATGGCAGGGTAGAGTGTCCCAGCCTGACCTTGACTCGTAGACTGGGAAACTACCTGGAAATGGAGGTGAGCAAGGAAAGCTTCCAACAGCGAGGAAGGAAGAGAGACCCACAGAACGGGAGGCAGGAGTGAGACCCCATCCAGCAAAGGCTGGGGCCTGGGGGCTGGGGTGCGGGCCTTCCTGGCAGGCTCCCTGGCCAAGGGGGTGGGCAGCCACATTGTCATGAGGAGGCCACAGTGACCTGAGGTGATGTTTGTACTGAGCGTGACAGAGAGGCACCGAGTCCTCCCCTTCCGGGCTAAGGACCAGAGTGAGAAAACAAAGGCAGCAGGGCCACCAACACCCAGAGAGTCTGCCCAGGTGTTCCCTGGGCCTCTGCTCCCCGCCCCCGCCCCCCAGGGGACAGAGACCCCAGCCAGAGCTGTGTAATGGGCCTGAAGCCCAGTGTCCTTGGAGGCCAGAGGAGGCTGACCTCTGCCTGCCCCGTCCCGGCGGGGACCCTGGGTCACTGGGAGGACATGGGGCTTGGCCTGGAAAGGGCTTGTGTGGCCTCCAGGTGTGGGGATCGTCTGATTTTCCCTGGGGCCCCCCACCGGGCCAGGCTGTCCTCTCAGCAGACCACGTGCTGGGCGCCAACCGCACGGACTCTGGGGGGATGGTCCTCCCCCGGCCCCGGCCTCTGCACGCGGCCTTCCTTCCGCAGGAATTCGGAGCAGGCTGCCTAGTGGGCTGTAACTGGATGCCGGGCCGGGCTGCCCCTGTTGTTGCAGGTGCAGTGTGGGTGCCCGCGGCTGGGAAGGGCCAGGGGGGCACTGGCTGTCATTCAACAGCCGGGGCGGGTGGGGTCCCCTGGTAGGAGCATCGGCGGGGGCCACGGAAGACAGTCTGAGCCCTGCTGCCCAAGTGCGACCTTCAGCAAGGACTCCCCTGTGGTCTCCGTCTCCCTGCGATGACACTGGCCCAGTCTCCTGGGGTGAGCGTGAGGAGAGGTGACAGGCTGGCAACCCACACATGCCCAGTGTGCAGGGACAGGCCCTAGGTGGGCAGGCCCCCACCCTGTCAGGCTGGATGGGCTGACCCAGTGCCCACGGCGTGAGGCCCTGCGAGCCCCTCCCACGGCCATACCAGCCGAGGCTCCGGAAGGTGGGTGGCAAGTCCAAGGTCACCCAGGGTTGCATGGTGACACAAGGATTTAAACCCAGGAGTTCTGGCTCCCCGATGGGGGCACCTTCCACCCTCTCACTGGTCCTCGGCTATTTGGATTTCAAGGCCCCATCAAATATCCATTATCCACCCCACACCCCCCAGAAGAAATGGGGTGACATAAAATGGCTAACTTTTTAATTGTGTGGGAAAAGGACATTTTAAAACACAACTATGCTGTAATTAGATACCACCGTTGGATTCTAGAAAGTCTGAGGACATCATCTCCGACCAGAGAAAGGAGTCCTGTGTTTTCTGGCAGGATTTTGGTCCCTGAGGCCATCTGCCAGCCCAGCCCCCTGTGCCCCTAGAAAGCAGCAAGTCCCAGGAAGGTTCAGGGAGTGTAGGCTCTGAGAACCTCCATCAGCACTGTTTCCTCGCTTGGTTAATATTGGCCCAGTTGACCGTGTCCAGGGGGATGGGAGTGGGAGGACAGGGCTGTCGGGGGCCCTCCTGAGGAATGTGACTTGGAGGAGGGTCCTGAGGTAACTCAGCCTCTGTGGGCCAGGACCAGAGGCCTCCCTGAGGTGGGACCTGGCCACTGAGCCTAACGGGCAGGCCGTGCAAAGCCACATGGCGTCCAGGGCCCGCCGCCCTGTGCCCACCTCTGCCTCAGCCCTAAGGAGCTGGGAGGGAGGCCAGGAGCGGTGCCCTGCAGGGCTGGCGGGGCTCTGGTTTGCTTTCAAACCATGAGAAGCCCCAGGACTTGTTTCTCTCTCTTTCTGTGAAATGGCCCCCCCTCTGTGGGGGGGAGCACCTGGGAGAGCCCCCAACGATGGCCGGAGCAAGGTGGGAGTACCGGCGGGTGCGTGCAGCTCCCCGTCAATCTGGACGGGGACGGGGGAGCTTTAACAGATCCAGTGCAGTTGCCTTTTTATTGTGTGTGTTTTGACAGCTACCATCTACCTAGAGTCCCTTATTCTGGTTTCAGATACACTTAGATAAGGAAACAGTCTATTTAAAGGAGGAATATTAGGTAAACAGTGGTACAGGTGTTCAAAGATACAGCATGAGGGACAGATGTGGTGAGGGACCCCAGTGTGTCCCCACCCAGGAGACAGCACACACTGGCTTTGAAGGCCTCCCCAGCAGGCCCGGAACCTGGGTGGGCGGTCCCTGGGGGCTGGACACCACACGGTGGATTCCATGTTAGTCTCCTATGTCTGCTGTGACAAATGTCCAAAATGTGGTGGCTTGAAACCATGCGAATTTGTTATCTTACAGTCCTGGAGATCTGAAGATCCTCACTGGACAAGGCGTGGGCAGGCTGGGTTCCTTTCTGGAGGCTCTGGGAGAATCCCCTCCCGGCCTTTTCCGGTTTCCAGAGACACCTGCATTCCTGGGCCCCTGGCCCCATCCTCCATCTTCACAGGCAGCCGGGCCATCAGGGTCCTGCTTGTGTCCCATCTCTCTGACATTCTGCACAGCATTACATTTCCTCCTCTGCCTCTGCCTCTCTGGCCTCTTTCCCTATAAGGACGCTTGTGATCGTATTTCCACTGGGATAATCCCGGATGTTGCACGTCAAGGTCACCTGCTTAGCAATCTTCATTCCATCTGCAACTTTTGTTCCCCTTTGCTGGGTTACCAAATACATTCCTGGATTCCAGGGACCAGGACGTGGTCACCTTTGGGGGCCATTATTCTCCCCACAGTGCCCTGGGTGGGGCACGGTCCCTTGTGTCTCCCTGCACCCCTCACAAGCGAGCTCTGGCTGCATGGCCTTAGATGGGAATTGAAGGGGTCCCTCAGGCGGCAGCAGACCAGGGCATTGGAGGGTGGGTCGCAGAGGCAGGGTAGGTCCCTGTGAGCTGGTGGGAGGTGCCGGTGGCCCTCCCCCTGCCAAGTCCTGGCCTTCCCAGCTTGCCCTCCTCCAGACCCAGACGTGACCTCCCTCGGGGTCTCTGTCCTCCCCCCTTTAGCCCCCTGTTTCTGCTGGAGCATTCCAGAACGTTCCCCCACCACTAGCCTGTCACTGTGAATGGAGACAGCAGGCTGTAGAATGTGCTAGTCTTGTCGAAGGCGCTGTGGACACACGGATAGCTGCGGCCAGGGGCCTCTTCTGGGACCCTCGACCTTCCCAAGAGGGCCCATCCCTTCTCCCAGCTGAGCCCCTCTCTGGCTCCTCAGGCGGGCCAGGGCGGTTGCTGCCCGCAGGAACCCCCAGCGGCCCCCAGGAGCCCCCGTCCTACCCCAGCCCAGGGCCGCTACTCCTGGCCATCGTATAACCTTCCAGAACTCGGGGCTCTAGAGTTTGTCAGTCAGCGTTGACTGCTGCAGGACCCTCTGCTGGGCACTGTGATGTCGTTAGATTTTTCCACATTAAAAGGTAAAAAAAGAAGAGAAATACATTCTGAAAACAAAACAGGTTTTTCTCACCGTGGCCTGCTCTTGAGGCCGGCAGAGGTTTTGCACAGAATGGCCGTCCTCTCTTGCGCACCCAGCAGGGGGTGGTTTGGACCCCAGGCCGTGCTGGCAGGAATCAGCCCCTGCAAGCTGGGCAGAAGGGTCCAGGGTAGGGGCTGCCTGGTGCCCAGAGCTGAGATGTTGCAGGAGGTGGCCGCTGGCCTTGGGCTCTGACAGGCCCAGCCGAGGAGCTGAGTCCGGAGTGCCCGTTTGCAGGCACTCCTGGGGCGCACGGCCATCTGGCCACTGCACCCCCGTGCTGCAGCGGGGCCCTCTCTCCCGCGGGTCCTCTGCCTGCCCAGCTGCACTGCCTTACATGAAGGATTTGTTTGAATGCTGGTCCAGGGCGCCCCGACCCCCCGCTACCCTTTCTTGGGGGCAGTTTGCACTTTGCAGCTGAATCAATCAGAGGCTGAAATGCCATGGCGGGGGGTGTTTACTGATTTGGCTTTTCTGGGGTTGAGGATGCTCCATGTTTGTCCAGGCTCTGTCCTGCCTGGTTCTCCAGGAGCTTTGCAAACAAGGGCCCCGGGAGGGAAGGAGGCCTCCCCTCCCCCGAGCGCGCCGCATTCCGAGGGGGGCCGGCCACAGTGCCAAGGGGCCGGCAGGGGCCTCCTGCCCTGGCTGCTGAGGAAATGCAGGCCAAGCCAAGCAAATAGCGACGGCCGGGGGGCCCCGAGTGAGCAGGCACAGGAAGCCCAGTGCCTCTGGGCCTCCGGGTTTGGGTGCAGAGACGACCGGAGACACGGGACAGCGGCCACCGAAGGTCCATGAGCGTGGGCGGTGGCGGGGTTTCGGGAGCGGTTGGTTCTCAGATCCAGGAGGGTGCCCTCTGCCCTCACCGGAGGTGGGGTTCTCAGGTTTTCAGTGAGCTCCTTATTGAGGCCACGGACCACACAGGCTTCAATACGCATTGGCAGGAGTCATGCCCCCCCCATCTGTAGTGGGGAGACCCAGGCTCTGACGTTCTTAACGGTCACTTGGGGACAACTGTTGTGACCAGGACGCCCCCGCCAAAGGGATGAGAGGCACCCAAGCGATAGTCTCTGCGTCCACTAGAGCTGCGTCCTCCTGGGCCTCCCTCCCCACGTGGGGACTGATTTTGGTCTTGGGGGCAGGGGGTGTCTCCTAGCCCCAGGACTCCGTGCTACTCAAGTGGGGGAGGCCTGGGTTTCGACGGGGCATCTTTCTTCACTCCTTTGGAGGTGTTATTCAGGCTGTTCCCCTCCAGGACCTGGCACAGGCTACAGAGAAGGGCCTCCCCCTCTCTGACCCGCTGACTTCAGGGTTAGAAATAACCCAGGTCCTTGGTGAGCACTCGGGGCGCGAGACGTCGGAGGCCCAGGCTTGCTGTTGCTCTGCCCTGACCTCCCCCCAGCTCCCCGATTTTGACTCCCAAAGGAAGCCATGAGTAGGGAATGTCACCTGGAGGAGAGCAGCCCTGCCTGGCCCCCTTTCGCCTGACTCCTCAAGTCTGCACAGCTGGGCCACAGGGCTCTGCCGATGGTGCCCAAGGGGGTAGAGTGGGAGCCCTCCTAACCAACATCCCGCTGCCCGCTGTGCCCACCCAGAGGCCCTTCCCCTGATGCCCACGGGCAATGCCTGGCGCACTCAGGCCACAACCCAGATGCAAGGCTCATCTTCCTGATGGCCTAGATGCACACACGCACGTGTACACACACACACACACACACACGCACACGTGTGTGCTCACACACAGTGTTCTGTGGCAGTCTCAGTTCTAATTGATTCTATTCTGTTTTAAATAATTGTATTATTGTTTTGTTGATCATCATTTTACATTAAATAATTGAGTCATTTTTATAATAATTTATAGCAAATATGTAAAAGATATCATGAATAAAGTACATGATATAATGTTTATTATTATTTTAACTACTTCTAAAAATTATGATGACCTGCGGTTTAGACCCCCTGCTCTGGCCCACCTGTCCCCTGTCAGCAGTCCCACTCCCTGGGACCCTGATGGTTCAGCCAGGCGGGAACATGGTCGTGAATGTTTCGTTGAAGTTCATGTACCAGGTGGGTGCACACAGACGTGGATTTCAGATTTCCATGACAACTTCACTGGCAACTTCGGGAAGGTTTAGTTGAGGCGTATTGGGGTCAAACAGCTAATAAGACCAGGAGGAGGGGTCCCCACAACTTCTGTTCTCAGATGGCCCCGTGAGTGCCTTGAGCTCTCTGTCTATCTGAAAAGACAAGCCCAGAAGTTCTAGGCACGCTCAGGGTGTGGAGGTGCACCTGGCCTGCATGGCAGGGTGACCCAGTGGACGCACAGAGGAGCTTTTTAGGTGAAAACAGCATGTCTGGGTGCCCAAGATCAAATTCGAGACTTCTGCTTCGTGGCCAACCCTCCGGATGACCGGCCCGCTGCCGCCCAAGTGCACAGCTCCGCAGGCCACTCGCCCCAGTGATGGGTCGGTGCCTGTTCAGTCCACAAACTGCCTCGGGAAAGGAATGTCACACACGGCCGGTCCTTCCGGTGGGGCAGGATGTTTCAGGGGAAATTACACAGGCGTCCTCCCAGGACATCAACTGCAAGCCTGCCCTGGTGGGCCTGGGGGGTAGGGATGCAGCCTGAGGGCTGCCTCCTGCATATTCTCACCCGACCCGGCCTCCCCTGACCCCAGGCCTGAGCTCTGAGCCCCGAGTGCCCCCCGCCCCGTGTGGCCCGGGACACCAGCTGCCCCGCTGCTGGCACCCGCGTACCTTCACCTCCTCCTGGCCTTGTTGGAAGTCAGCTGTTTACTCCCTCCTTGGACGTACTCCCACTCCCCCAGACCGTGAGCCCTGGGGCCTGGGCCCGGCAGGGGCTCAAGAAGTGTTTTGTTGGCACTTCTGGGGCCCTGTGGGGTCACCACCTTCCCCGGCCCTCCCCCAACCCACAGGGGAGCCTGCAGCTGTTGAGTGCAACCACCAGCCCTCCGCTCACCCCGCTTGCTGAAAGGCTTCTCTTTGGGGCTGGGGGAGGGGAGACTAGGGATGGGAAGCTGAGGGGCCCAAGATCCAGGTTCTTTGCTCAAAGAGTCATGGGGAGAGGCCCGTCCCGCGTCCGTTCCCATGCCACTTCACGCAGCCCGTCCAGGCTGCCTCCAGGGGCTCAGCCCAAAGCTGCGGCCTGCACCCTGCCTGCTTAGGGTGCCCTGCGTCCACTCTGGTGCCTCCTCCAGAACAGGAGGTGACACCCATTGCGAACGTGAATGTGAGACTCAGAGGAGAGAATGTTCTGGGCGGGGCTGGCGCCAGGTGGGCTGGGCAGCTGGGGAGTTTCTTAGGGCGTCCGAGTTCCCTGAGATGTTTCTGGGCCTTAGTGAGTAGAGGGATGAATTTCCTGCCCACTCCAGTCCCAGCGAGCACCTGACGCCTGCAGGGGTACGAGATGCGCCTGTTCTGGAGCCCTCACCTGAGGCCGGGCAGAGCTGAGACTTGTCTGAGGTCACTCCCGGTGGCAGGTGTGCACGTGTGCATTTATTCCTTCCTTCATTGCTCCGTTCATTCGCCACGGATTCCTGAGCCCCCTACATGCCAGCCATCGTCCTGGGACCTGAAAATACAAAAGTCAACGAAAGAGACAAAATCCCCTTCCATAGAGCTTAGGATTGTGCAGGGAAGAAGGAATTTCTGCAAAGGGAAATGAGGTTCCTGCTGGACAGTCAGATGGTGGGTGAGGGCAAGGCCTCGGAGAGGAAAGGAATGGCCCAGCCAGTCGTAACGTTCTGCCTTGAACGGAAATCCTAAATCATGACGTACCAAATGCATCCACTTGGGGCCTTATTGTGTGTGCTCTTAGGAGGTATTTTCGTGCATTTTCTCCCATCAGCGTTATAATTCACCAACTGTCTTGTAGGTCTTTCATCACTTCCAGGTATACCTTTGTGTGCTAGGCGAGAATCCAGCTTCATCTTCCTCCGTGGAGTGACCCCCTTTTCCCACCCCACCTCCCAACCTCTCCAGGCTGTCCTGGTGGCTGGTGCTGTTATCTTAGTGGTCGGCTACATTCCCAAGTATACAAGGGGTGTGATCCCACACCGAGGACATGCCCGCACCACACAGATAGGTTGTGATGCCGCAGAAGACCTACCCTCCTCCCCACACTACCCCCTTTTAAAGTTTGAGTTATGTATTCAGAACCTTTGTTCCTCCATGTCCACTTTAGAGTACACTTATGGAGTTTCTTAATTTCAATGGAAAGTTTGCTTGGGATTGCATCAACTTCATAGATTAAATTTGGGAAAAATGGAAATCTCTATCATATTATACCATCTCATCCAAGAGCAAGGAATCTCTCTGCATCGACTCAGGACATCTTCTCGCTCCTCCACTGGAGTCTGAAAGTGGTTTTGGAGGGAACCTCTGGTGGGGGTTTGCTTTTGTTATTCCCAGATAGCACATCCTCTCTAGTGCTAAGTGGGGACTTACTTTTCCTAGGACTTTATTGCTGGAGTGAAGAAATGCCATTGATTTGAGCAGGTTCATCTTCTATCTGGCAACCATGCTGGACATTTTTATCAATTCTAATCACTGATCTGTTGATTATGCTGATTTTCTAAGTAGGTGACCTAATCAGCTACAAATAGTGCCAGTTTTATCTTCTCTCTCTCAATCCTCACAACTATTTCTTTCTCTTCTTTTGCATGAAGTGAGGTCTCTAGAACCACCTTAAATAGCGTGGAGTCAGGGGCATCCTTGTTCCAGATCTTGGTGGAAGCGCATTTAAAGTTTCTCCATTAACTGGATGGTTTGTTCTAGGCTTTGATCTATAAACTGCCAAGTTAAGGAAGTTCCTTTCTATTTTTATTCTTCAGAGATTTAATTTTTTACTGTGATTTTAATGCTTTCTGTACGAACAGGGATGATCATGTACTTTTTCCCTTGAGGTGAGAAGCACATTGATAGAGTTCAGGTGTAGAACCATCCCTGCATTCCTGGCATAAAAGCCTAATTTGTATTTCTTTTTAAATACAATGTCATGTATGGTTATCTAATTTTTTTTTTTTTTTTGGCGGTACACAGGCCTCTCACTGCTGTGGCCTCTCCCGCTGCGGAGCACAGGCTCTGGACGCGCAGGCTCAGCGGCCATGGCTCACGGGCCCCAGCTGCTCCGCAGCACGTGGGATCTTCCCAGACTGGGGCACGAACCCGCATCCCCTGCACCAGCAGGCGGACTCTCAACCACTGCGCCACCAGGGAAGCCCGGTTATCTAATATTTTGTTTAGGATTTTTGCCTCTATGTTCATAAGTGAAATGGACCTGTAATTCTATTTTCTTATATTTTCCTTTCATGGATTCAGAATCAAGTTCACCAGCCTGTTAAAATGAACTAAAAAAATGTTACTATTTTTCCACTTTCTGGAACAGCTTGTAGAAGGTAGGAATTTCTGTATTAGGTGTTTTATAAAACTTTGGCAGAGGTCACCTACAAAGCCATCCAGGCATGAGTTTTGGGGGGAGGTCTTTGGTTACATCTTAATTTCTTAGCTACATGTTTATTCACATCCTCTATTTCGTCCAGTGCCAGCTTTGACATTTTATCTAGTTCTAGGAATTTATCCATTTCATCTGGGTTTTCAAGTTTATTGACTCATAGATGTCCCTAATACTCTTTTTAAATGTTATTTTTGCAGTTTCCATCACATCTTTTTTTTTTTTTTTTTTTTTTTTTTGCGGTACGCGGGCCTCTCACTGTTGTGGCCTCTCCCGTTGCAGAGCACAGGCTCCGGACACACAGGCTCAGTGGCCGTGGCTCACGGGCCCAGCCGCTCTGCGACATGTGGGATCTTCCCAGACGGGGGCACGAACCCCTGTCCCCTGCACCGGCAGGTGGACTCTCAACCACTGTGCCACCAGGGAAGCCCTCCATTACATCTTTTATCACTTTATCAACACGTACATTGGCATCCTTGGTCAATCTCTACACCTCCGTCAAAGGTGTTCTGTGTTGCCCCTTTTTTTGAAAAAGCAGTATTGCAGAAGTCTATCTACCTTAGTAATCTTTGCCAGGTATGACACACCACCGATTTTTGTATGACCCATGAGCTAAGAATGGTCTTTACATTTTTAAATGGTTGAAGAAACTCCAAAGAAGCATAAAATCGTTCTGATGCACGAAACTTACATGAAATCCAAATTTTAATGTCCAGAAGGTAAGTTTTGTCGGCACACTTCTACACTCAGCTGTTTCCTCACTGTCTACAGCTGCTTTCAAACTACAGCAGCAGAGTGGAATGAATGCCCACTCTCGTTCAAGTTCCTCATCCTGGCGTCCAAGGGCCAATCTGCTGTGGCCTCATCATCAGCACCTCTTGCCCCACCGAACACACCCACATCTGTCACCTCCCAATCCTCCCCACCTCAGGTGTGCCCTGTGCACCCAGTGGACTTGGTCAAGGTCCTGACCTTGCTTGCCGTCGAAACCCATGCTCCCCGAGCTCTCACCTGGCGCTTGGTAACTCGAGTTGATTTGGTGGCTCTCGCCCTCCCTCTAGGCACTTACTCTGCCCAGCCTTGCCCGGTCATGGTGCCACCTGAGTCCATGATGGTCCTGGGGTAGAAGGCAGGCCTCAGTGATGGTGCCTGGTAGTGGGGGTGGGGAGGCAAGGGGAGATTTTAAAGCAGTTTTGGAATCACAGAGTCATTACAAAGGTCATACAGGGAGCTCCCACCTAAGCCCTCACCCAGTCTCCCCTATGGGTAACATCTTACATTAGGATGATGATTTGTCACAGCTCACAAGCCAGCAGCGGTGCATTATGATTAACTGAAGTCCACACTGCCCATAGATTTCCGGTTTTCACCCAATGCCCCAGGACCCCGTCCAGGATCCCCCATGACATTTAGTCGTCACCTCTCCTCAGGCTCGCTTGGTTGTGACAGTTGCTCAGACATCCCTGGCTTTCAATGACCTTGAGAGTTTTGAGGAGGACTGTCAGGTGTTTTGTGGGACGCTGCTCTGTTGGGATTTGTCTGCTCTTCCTCTCGTGGGCGGACTAGGGTCGAGTGATTTGGGGAGGAAGCCCCCGGAGGTGAAGTGCCCTCATCCCGTCGTGAGGGCACGCTTATCACGGTGCTGGCCGAGTCAGCACTCAGCAGGTTTCTCCACCATCCACTTGTCCTCCTTCCCCCTTCCCGTACTGTCTCCTTGGACCTGCCAGAGTTTGTCTCTGCAGTGGACCCCTGAGAGCCCCAGGGTGGGCAGATTCAGGAAGGGACCCTCAGGAGAATGAGGTCTGGCCTCCGCCCGGATCAGAGCCGTGACCCTAGTTGCGGGGGTGGGGAAGCTGGGCAGGCAGACGGAGTGTCAGGCCAGACGTGGGAATCCACACATGGCCCCTTCTCAAAGGCGGGTGCTGTCCCCGGGGCCCTGACGGGGTCCTTGGGCCTCTTTCATTGGGTACATGCGAGCCTAGCCTGGCCCATGGTGGAAATGCAAATCTAATTAGTCTGGCATTGAGCCCGTCTTAAAAGTATTAACAGAGCCTTAAACTGTGCTGTTGGATGGGGATGAAGAAACGCCTTAGAAAGAAATTACCGGATGGTGACAAAGCCCCAATTTATTAGTCCTCTCCAATGGGGGCTGCGCAAAGGACATTAATTACTTTAATGGGACTTATTTTGCTTCGTTGCCCAAAGTAATTGGTTTATTAACCTCTCCTTTCCTTTGGGGGGAGGGGAAGGCAGAGGGCCGGGTGGTGGCCCTGGGAGCGCCTTGCCCAGCGCTCTGCCCCTCAGCCCAGCATGCCCGCCCCCCGGCAGCCCAGTGCCCTGTCCCTGTCGGCCTAGCCAGGAGCAGCCCAGCACCCGTCAATTTGTCCTTGTTTGCCGGGCACTCGCTATGGGTCCAGCACTGGGGAAGTGGCCGTGAGAGACGGGGCCGTCCAGAAATGTGCTGCAGCCCCATCCGAGTGCCCCAGAGCAAAGAAACATGGCTTCAGGGAGGCGTGGGTGCACCGGGCAGAAGTCCCACAGAAGGGCTGGAGGCTGGAGAGGGCAGGACGGGCAGAGGACTCGTGGAGGAGGGGGAGCAGAGAGCAGCGGGGGAAGGGTGTCCAGGCCGGGGTGGGGATCCTGAGGGTCAGGGTGTGCAGGCAGCCCAGCCTGGGGAGCCGGCTTCCTCAGACATCAGGAGATAGGAGTGATAACGTTTGCAGTTCAAAACATCCCTCCAGCTGGAGCAAGCCGTCCCAGAAACAGACCAGGAGCCGGCCGCTCCCTCACCACCCACAGGGGGATTCTCCAGAAGACCGCTCAGGCCTGGGGCCCTGAAAACAGTATCTGATCTTCAGAAGTCAGTTCACCCCCCTACTTGGCCCTCAGGGCTGGGTGAGAGGCCAGCTCTGCCCTCGTGCACACCCAGCACTGCCCTCGGCCTGGCCCAGAAGCGGCCCGGACCCAACAGGAAAGACCCCCCCCCACCAACCCCCAGCTCCCTGAGTAAGGCGGGGATGGGCCAGAGTCTCCTTGTGTCCCTGGACCGTGGGTAGGAGGAAAAGAAAGCGCCCCTGGGGAGCGCTGGCCAAGCCAGAATGCCCCTGTCCCCATGGCTCACCCTGGCGGGACCCACGTGCCCTGTTCTCCGCGTGGACCCTGGGGGCTGCGCCTGCCCTGCTTGTCCAGGGAGAGTGGTTGTGTGTGCTGGGGGGACACGGTAGGAGGGGTCTGGAGCTGGGGGCGGTCATGGGACTGCATGGCTTTGGGCCCCCCAGGCGCCCCCCCGCCCCGCCACGGGCTCTGGGCCTGGAGCGGTGCCCTGTGCGACACTGCCTCCCGTTGAGTTGGGTTCCAGGCGGGGGATCCGGGCCCAGTGCTGACCCAGAGGCGTGGGAGTCCCCAGGCAGCCTGGAACGTGGGGTCTCTGATGCCCTCTCTACTTACGGGTGGGGACACTGAGGCCCAGAGTGTGCAAATGAGGCCCCAGAGGCCACCCAGGGCCCACTGCGGGGGGCCCCCACTGTCACACCAGGCCTGGCGGTCACAGTGCACAGGGCCCGGCTGGTTCCTGCTGCTTCCCGCGGCTTCCTGGCTCCCCAGGGGCCCCAGGCCATCCCTCCCTCTCGGGGCCTCAGGTCATCTGTCATGTGAGAGAGACATGCTGGGCCTTTCTTGCCTCTGCTGTGAGCTTTGTGGTTGTTCTGGTCAGGTGAGCAGCGCCCCGGTGATGGCTGGGTGCGTGGGCCCCCCAGCCGCGAGGAGCACCCACCTCCCCACGCCGCAGCCGTCACCTCGTCCCTGAGTTTAACCATGGTCTGAGGGGCCATCCCTCACCCTCCATGCTGGTCAGACATGAGCTGCTGGAGTCGGTGGGGAGGGTCGAGGCCCCCAGAGCAAAGGGAGGGGGTGCGTGCTGACCCCAGCAAGTCCCTGCGCTCGTTCCTGGCGTCCAAAGCTGCCTGGTGGCCCCTCAGTTAGTGTGAAAGGGGCTTTGGGAGGAAGGAGGCTCAGTGCCTGGCTGGGTTTCACCAGGATCCCCAACTCAGCTGCTTCACCCCTGATCTGGAGGCCTGTCCCCCCAGCACCCCTCCAGGAAGGATCGGTGGATGCCATGATTTCCAGGGGGTGCAGGCTCTGCAAGGGCAAAATAACCCCAAAACTCAACCAGAAGCCCAGGAGATTGGGGTCCAAGGTAGGAGGGACCTGGGGGGGTAAGGCCTCAGCTGGGGACAGGCGAGGACATGTGCCCCCAGGTCCGCTCACCCCTGCAAGTCTGGGAGGGGATGGGGGTCTGAAGACGGGGCTCGGCCTCTCCCGAGCTGTGTGCGGTGGGCAATCGGCACTGCCCCCTTGGCCTTCAGCGTCCTCATCTGTACCGTGGGGATAACAAATAGGTAGAGCATGTGTTTACAAGCACAGGGCGCGGCTCACAGTAGGTGCTTGTCAGTGGATGAGAACAGGGTCAGAGAAGAGGAGGAGAACGGGTGCGGCCAGCCAGACCCCCAGCCGAGCCCTGCAGGGGCCCCGAGTCCAGGTCTGTGCTGAAACAGCCAGAGGCAGGGCCTCTGGGGAGGTTGAGACTCACCTTGTGTTCTGGGAAAGGCGGGGTCCTCAGCCCAGGGGCTGTGGTCACCAGAGATTGGGGTGCAGACTTGTGGGTGGCCTGGCAGGTTACAGAATCTGTTGCGGGGGTGGGGGGAAGACAGCGGGACACTTAAGGGGGGCTTTGCCCCCAGACACTGGTGCAGGGATCCCACCATCAGCGCCCCAGGGCAAAACCCGCATCAGCTTTCTGTCATGGGGGAAGGGGCTAGAAAAAGCATCGTGCTTTATAACCACCTCAGGGGGTGACTCGCCCATTCCTCATGCCTGAGAGCAGGAAAGCAGGGCCCCCAGGGGCAGGGCGGGGCCGCACACAGCACCTCCTTCCCCACAGCAGGCCTGCTCAGCCCTTCCTAAGATGCCCCGGGAGCCTGGCAGGACCTTCTGGGTCCTGACCCCCAGGCTCACCCATCTGGAGAACCCCTACTCCTCGGGTCTACGTGGAATAGCCCCGGTTTTAACTCTGAGTCTTTCCCTTTCCTGCCCGGAACCGGAGTGGCTGTAGAGACTCCGTCCTGACCGGGTTGGTACGTAATTCATGAGGCTTCGGGAAGGAAATGCTCACAAATCACTTTCCTAGACGAAAATATGTAAGAAGCCCGTGTAATTCTTCCTCGACGTTAGGGGTTTTCTCTCCGTTGCTTTAATCAACGAGGTCCCAATAAGTCATTTCAGTGAGGCCATTACCGATGGCTCATAATCTCCCGGGGGCTGCGAGCGAAATGGGACCCCCGGCTCTTTTCCTGAAAACACTTTTCTTGTTTTCTTTCTCTGGCGCGCTGGAAGCAGGCCAACTCGCCAGTTCCATTAACTTAATGAGGGCTGACAGCCTGCAACAAACGTCCTCATAATCTCCCCAGGATTTAAATGGGGTTCTCCCCAGCCGCCTGCTCACACCCAAGCTCTCTCCCTCTGTCTGCTCACCCGCCCCCCTCCGGGGACAAAGCCGGGACAAAGATGCGTTTCTTCACTGGCTCCTTCCCAACAGCTCTGCCCGGGCAGCCTCAGACTTTCAGGCTGCCCACCCAATTTAGGGCACCCCACTGGGGCCCGGGGACCACTCTCCCCACAGCCCAGGAAGGGCCAGAGCCTGGTCCTAGTGATTTCTCAATACCTCCTAATCTCCAGAGCTCAGAGCTGCACAGCTGTGACGGCTTTCCTGGGCTCCACTTCACTCCGAGGCCACGTCCTTGTTATGATGAAACCTCAGTCCTGGTCTGCACTGTCCTTTGTGGTCCCTCCAGCTCCTAAGGCCTCCAAAGCTCAAGGAATTTGCTGGAACCAGCTGAAACCCAGCATGGGGATCTGTGTGGGGCTCTCACACCCCCCATCCACTCGCACCCTTTCCAAAGAGAGCTTCGGGCTCTTAGGAGGAAACGGACGCCGACATTTGCAAGAGGACCCGGGTCATGAGGCTGGGGTCTCCAGCAGCCAAGTGAAGGCGGGGATTGAGCCAAGGGTCCCGAGTGGGCGGCAGTGGCACGTCCCACCCCCGAGAAACCTTTTCCCTGATGTAAGGACTCAAGTCTCGCCCGTTGTCTTGGGGAGCCGAGGTGGAGGTCCCAGACCTGGTCGCCCAGGGTCACAGCCAAGTCAGCCCCTCCCGGCCATGTTCATGTTCTCCGTGGGCCCCAAATTCTGGCTCTTCCACACCTCACAGGCCATCCCAGGCAGCCCTCGGCCAGTGTCAGCCGCAGCTTTTACATGCAAGCCGTCCATCTCTGGGTGCCATGCCCCTGCCCAGGTCACAGCACCAACGGTGAGCGCTAGGATGGATCTGGGCGAGGCAAGGGCAACAGTGCATCAGGAAAGGTCACCACGGCAAGGGGCTGAACCCTGCAGGGGCTGCCATTTCTCCCCACAAAACGAGGCCCCTGAGTGCTATGCGTCGGGCTAGCGTGGGGATGGAGTGACCCTCGGGAAACATTCCGCTTGGTGCCACCCGATCGCTGCTAGCTGAAACCGCTGTGGTCAGCATTTCTGTCCTTACTATTGGAGTTTGATGGTGCCCTTTTCCACTGGGCACCGAGCACAGCGCTGCCCACTCTCCCGGCCTCCCCCTGTGCCCCTCCTCCTGCCCTCACTTGGGCCACCAGCCACATGGACCTTCTTTCTGTCACTCTCTCCCATCCCCAGCCCTCGCTCAGCCGGCCTCCCTGCTGACCGCTATCTCCCGCCCCCTGCCTGTCTCTCCTGCTGCCCTAGATGCCCTCAGGCTCCTCAGACGGGCACTATCCCCACACTCTGTAACCCACAGTGTTCCCCAAAACTGTCACCTCGCTGGCCAGACCACCAGCCCGTCCACCACTCTCTTCCCTGACCCCATCCAGGGTTAGTGATGGGTGTGGTGCTTTCTGGAACCTGGGCCACTCCTGACTCTCTTGAGGTCTCTGTATTTTGGCTTTTCCATCCTCACGGCTCGTCTGGCCCAGGATGTCCCCAGCGGTGGTCACTCTCCTGCCTGGCTGCTTTCAACTCCCTGGGAAGTTGACTTGGGCTGACTTGGGTTGACTTGGTCTGCGCTGAGCTGAATGGAGTCGAGTTGCCTGAGTTGGGCTTTCAGCTTCACTGAGGTCACCTGACCGAAGCTGAGTGAGTTAACTGGAGGTGACGTACACCAAACTGAACTGAGTTGAACTGAGCTGTTGGGTGGTCCGATCTGTGCTGGGTGGTCTCTGAGGGTCCAGTCGGATGCCCTGATCTTAAAGAAACCGAGAATTTACTTCTTTCCCTTGGTTCTGGGGTGTGTTGAAATAAGTTAAACCATTTCAAATCCATTGCCAAATCCATTTCAGTCACCTGTCCTGAGGTCCTCAAAGAATTTCACTGCCAACTGGTTGCGGGGAGGGGGTAGCATCTGCTCCGGCAGGCCCAGGCTTGGGGGCCAGCATGGGATTGCTCTGACTTTTGGATCACTGATATGAAAACAATCTTCCAAAGACTTGAGAACCCAACGTGTTTAGTGTTTCGCGTGTGAAACAATTTAGGGGAGAGAGAGAGAAGGTGCGTAACCTCGGAACTTGCCCAGAGCACTGGACGTTTTGTTCTGTTTGGGCCTGGTTGTGAAGGACCCAGCAGGTCACCCTCGGAGTTTGCACACCCTTGGCAGGCGGTTGGGAGCTGGGGCGGGGCGGTGTAACAAGGTCTGTGATATGCGCCTTGGATTAAAACGGGTCCTTTGGCAGCCACATGGTGGGGGATGGATTGGAAGTGGGGCGGCTGAGCCAGAACAGGGAGTTAGGGGCCTCCGCGGCATCCCGGGAGGGAGGGAGGCCAAGCCCAGTTGCACCCCTGAGGCAGCCAGCCGTGTACGTGAAGCACGCGGAGGTAAGGTCCCTCCCCAAAGACGCTTGTGCCCTGGCCAGAGCCAGGATGGCTGGGGGCGTCCCAAAGGCTCCCAACCCTTCCCCATCCCCTTGTCCCCAGAGAAGCACCAGCACCTTCCCTCCCAGCACCTGCTGTCAGGAGTGATCTAGGAAGATCAGCCACACCTTTGAAAGCCGGTTTTAGTGTATTCACAGAGTTGCACAACCATCACCACTGCACCCGTCAGCCGTCACTCCCCACCCCTGCTCCCCAGCCCCAGGCAAACACTCATCTCCTTTCCATCTCCGTGGATTTGCCTATTCAGAACATTTCACATACATGGGATCCTATAATATGTGGTCTTTTGTGCCTGGCTTTTTTCACTCAGCACGTTGTTTTCAAGTTTCACCCATGTCGTAGCAAGTGTCAGTGCTTCATTCCTTTTTATGGCTGAATAAGATTCTATTGAATGGATATGCCACATTTTGTTTATCCCTTCGTCAGTTGATGGACACTTGGGTTATTGCCACCTCTAGACTCTCAGGAACAAAGCCACTACGAACATTCACGTACAAGTTCTTGTGTGAACATGGGTTTCCACTTCTCTTGGGCATTTCACTGCAAATGGAAGGAATGGCTGGGTCACATGAGAATTCCAGGCCTCACATTTTGTAAGGAAGCTCCAGGCTATTTTCCACAGTGACGTCCCCATCTTTCACTCCCACCAGCCATGCATTCTTGACAATATTTGTTCTCTTTTCATGGTAGCTGTCCTGGTGGGTGTGAAGTGGCTTTGACTTGGGTGTCCTTCATGGCGATGACACTGAGCATCTCTTTACCTGTCGATTTGCCATCCGTGTCTTTTCTTTGGAGAAATGCCTATTCAAGTCCTCTGCCCATTTTTTAAAATAATTTTTATTCAGTGTAGTTGATTTACAATGTTGTGTTGGTTTCAGGTGTACAGCAGAGTGAATCAGTTATACATACACATATATCGACTCTTTTTTTAGATTCTTTTCTCATATAGGCCATTACAGAGTATTGAGTAGAGTTCCCTGTGCTACAGAGTAAGTCCTTATTAGTTATCTATTTTATATATAGTGGTGTGTATGTGTCAATCCCAATCTCCCAGTTTATCCTTCCCCTCCCCGCACTTACTCCCCCCTCCCCCGGTAACCATAAGTTTATTTGCTACATCTGTGACTCTATTTCTGTTTTGTAGATAAGTTCATTTGTCGCCTTTTTTTAGATTCCACAAGATTTAGCACCTATATGATTTGCAAAAACAGCAAACAAACAAATGAAAGCAATGCCAGCAGATACCTCACTTCCTCGTGTTGTAATAGAGCAAGCCTCAGACAGAGGGGCAGAGAAGTTTCTTGAATGTGTGCCCCCGGTCAAAGGAACAAACCAATGGGTGAAAGAGGGAGTGAAATTAAGTGAAACGAGACCCCAAGGGATTTCCCACTGCGGTGAGCTGTCCCCACCATGAGATGTGTGCTTTGTCCCAAGATGTGTGCGGAGCCCAGTTCCCAGCTCAGCTGCATTATTTCCACAGTCACCTTGCATGTGTTGGGGGCAGGTCCTAACCACCTTCGGCCCCCACTCCTGATATGACTTGAGTTTTGAAGGGATACATGCCCATCTCAGGCCAGAGCCCTGCATCTTCACAGATGAGCGGAGTCTTCTAGACTTTCCTCCCCAGAACATGGGGACCCGGGGGCTCGTGGGCTCCCAGGCCAGGGCTGATCGCCTGCTCCTGCCTCCAAGCTCCGAGCTGGACGTGGGGAATATCTGGGCCACATGCCTCAGCCCCAGCGGCGACCATGAATTACACGGTGATCATTTGATTACAGTCGGTGTTTGGGGCTCCCAGGTGCCATGACAGCAGGGGAGTGTGGCCACCCGACACCTCCCTGGGGAAGGGGTGTGGCTGGATGTGAATGAGGGTGGGCTGTGACCAGGAAGGAGGTGAGGGAGGGTGGCAGCCTGCCCGGGGGGGCCCTCCAAGTGGGCATGAGCGTGGCCCTGCATGTGGCAGGGATCGGTGGATGTGGGAGGCATGGTGGGAGGGTGGGCTGCAGAGAAAGCTGCAGACTCAGCCCCCATCACGCCTGGGCTGGGCCTTGTCCACCAGCAGCTCTGGCCTTGACCCCTGTCAGAGGTAGCCACGGCTGGCCAGCTATGGAGCCACTGTACATTCGGCTCAGGGTCAGCAGAAGACAGGCACGGTAGCCCCTTGGTCCACCCGTCCTTCGATTGCTTCTCAGACCCAGGCAGAGCCAGGCCGGGGCCCTTCACAGCCTATCCTGAGCTGTTTTTGTCAGAAGCCAGTGGGCTGTGCCCGCTGGGCGGGCTGGTTTGAAGTCTCAGGATTGCAAAACCCTCACCCCGCAGGGTGCTATCTCTAAAGAAGTCTCCTGACTCAACCACAGACTCCCCCCAGCCCTCAGGCAGGCATCCAGAGCTGCCCCGGTGGGATGGGTCAAGGGCGGGAAGGGAAGACAGCAGGGCGGCGAGCCCCCAGCCAGCCCGGGTGGGCAAGACTCAGAAACAGAGTCCAGCCTGAGCTGGGTGGGGGGCAAGGGGGCCTGGGCTTCCCCCTGCCCCTCCCCACAACAGAAACCAGAGCCAGGGCAGGAGGGTGACTGGGCTGTCACGGGGACAGAGCTCATACTGCAGTCTTGCCCTCAGCACTGCCGCCAGCAGGGAGGCCGAGCCACAAGTCACGAGGCTCTGCTTCCCCGGGCCTGAGACGGGGACACCCTGCCTTCCTATCAGAGCCGGCACTGGGCAACAAACACATACCAGGCCTCCAAGGGAAAGGTGACAGCAGCCTGCTGTCTCTGCACACCCTCCCCAAACCCCTTCCTTTGGAAAGACCTGAAAGGGAGAGTCCCCACAGTCAGCCACTTCCAGGGGCAAAAGAGCAAGTGTTCTGGGAGACCAGAAGGTGGTTCATGGAAATGTTCCTGGGTGCAGACCTTCAGGGATGAAGTCAGCAAGGGGCTGGTCCTCTATGGCTTCAGCTGGGCCTCAGGCTGCGCTGAGCACAGCAGCCCACATCTCTGACAAGGGCAACACCCTGCTCCCTGGTTCCATCATTTCTGCTTATATTGTTATCATTTCCACCCTTCTGCTTACTTTGGGTTTCATTTGCTCTTCTTTTTCTAGTTTCTTAAGGTAGAAACTTAGATCATTGATTTAAGACTTTTCTTTTCTTTTACTATGTCATTGAATGCTATAAATTTCCCTCTGAGACCTGCTTTAGCTGCATCCCTCAAATTTTGACATGTTTTCATTTTTCATTCAGTTTAAGATGTTTGTATAAAATTGTGATGATCTGTTCCTTGAAAGTTTGGTAGAATTTGGGATAAAGCCATCTGGCCCTGGCTTTTTCTTGTGGGAGGGTATTTTAACCACCACTTTAATACCTTTAGTAGTTGTAGGCTTATTCAAATGTTTTATTCCATCCTGAGTCAGTTCTATTGAGTTAGATTTTTTCCTGAGAATATAGCCATTCCTGTCTAGGTTTTCCAAAGTTTCTGGCATATAGTTATTGAGAATATTCTTCTATTAGCTTTCAAATCCCTATTTGTAATGTTTCCTTATTTTCTTTTATAATATTTTTATTTCTGTCCTTTCTCAGTCTCACCAGAGCTTTATCTATTTTGTTAGTTTTTTTTAAAGAACAAAATTTTTGCTTTATTTAGAGATTTCAAAGACTTACATAAAGGGAAAGATATACCATATTCATAAATAAGAGACAGTGGTATAAAGATGTCAATTCATTTCTTCCTCCTTCATCTATAAATTCAGTATAATTCCAATAAAAACTCTAATAGGTTTTTTTTTCATGAAACATAATATGATGATTCTAAAATTTCTGTGGAAGAATAAAGAGCCAAGAATACCAAGACCTTTTTTTTTTAAAGACCTTTTTAAGAAGATCAAGGAAAGGCCATTTCTTCCAGGTACCAGGACATAGTATAACACATAGTAATTAAGATGCTGCAGTGTGGGTGCAGGAATCGATAATTAGCCCAGTGGAATAGAGAGCCCAGAAAAGACCTGCACAAATGTGAGGTTTTTGAGTGTGATCAAAATGACATTGCCAGTCGCTGGAATAGGTGATCATTCATAATGAGAAAGTGAAGTTGGGCCCCGACCTCACACCATATTCAAAAATTCACTCCAGATGGGCCTAAGAATTAAGTGTCAAATACAAAGCTTATAACCATTAGAAAATATAAGTTACTTTGTATCTTTCAAAACTTAGCATAAGGGAATATTTCTCACACGAGACACAAAAGCACTGACTATGAAAGAAAAATATTAATAAATTTGTTTATGTAAAATAAGCACTTCTGTTCATTGAAAGACACCTTAAAAAAGTGAAAAGATAGTTTTCAAAGTGGGATTTGCATTAGTTTTCTATTGTTGCTGTAAGAAATTCCCTCAAGCCTAGTGGCTTCAAACAACATGCATTTATCCTCTTTTGGTTCTGTAGGTCAGAAGTCCCACACAGCCTGAGGGTCTGAAAGGTATCACAGGGCTGGTTCCTTCTGGAGGCCCCAGGAGAGAATCCATGCCTGACCTTTTTCAGCTTCTAAAGTGTCCTTGGCCCTTTCCTCTACCTTCAAAGCCATCACATTGCTGCTCTCTGGCCTCTTTCCCACAGTCACGGCTTCTTCCAACCACAGCTGGGAAAGGCCCCACTTTTAAGGACTCAAATGTCTAATTGGGCCCACCTGGATAATCCAGAATACTCTCCCTGTCTCAAGGTGCAGCACCTGAATTGTATCTGTAAAGTCCCTTGTACCACGTAAGGTGACATATTCATAGGTTCTGGGAATTAGAACATCTTTGGGAAGCCTTTTTCTGCCTAATACAGGAATAGGTATTCCCAATACATGAATTGACAAAGAATTGGTTTGTTAGTAGGTAGATAGATAGGAAGGGAGGGAAGGAGGGAGATAGAGAGAGAGAGAGAGAGAGAGAGAGAAAGAAAGAAAGAAGGAAGGGAGGGAGGGAGGGAGAAAGACAGACAATTTACATTGAACTAACCAATAAGTGCACAAATAACTGAACAGAAAAATGGCCCAGGGCTGTGCCTTTCACAGTGGAGGACACATGGCCAGTCAGTGTGTGAGAGCATCGCTGACACTGGTTTCATCTGGTGTAAATCCCAAAGCCTGACCACTAGGACAGCAGACGGGGATGTGGGGCAATGTGGGGCCCCGGGTCTCTCCTGAACCACTGGTGGGATGCTTAGTAGGGCCACCACTTTGAAGGACAGTGTGGCAGCACCTGTAAGGTGCAATTTTACATACTGATGACCCGGCTGTGGAATGCCTGGGTACTCACCCTGGGGAAACTCCAGTCCGTGCCCAGCCGGAGAAGGTAACCAGGAGTGCGTGTCGTCCTGCCCTCACCAAGCCACGTGCCCATCCAGGAGGGAGAGTGAATGTACTCAGAATGTCCACATAGAGGTGTCCTTTCCACCAGTCAAAACGAACGAACCAGAGTGACTCACAACCGTGTGGGCGGGTCTTGGCAACATAAGCCCAGGGAAAAGCATAATACGTTTCTATAAGGTTTAAATCACTAAAATAAAAAATATATGCCCTTTTTTGGATATATATAAGTGTGATAAAGTTATATAATCAGGAAAGCAAGGAGTGAGGGACATGGATTCAGGTCGAGGGCTCCCCAGGGTGGAAGAGGCAGGGGGGTGGTTGAATTGGGGGCTGTCGGGGTCTAGCTTTTATTCTGAGCAGTGGGCTCCTGGGGGTTTTCTACATTATTGAGAGAAAACAACCAACTCTATAATGATGGATAAAAAAATGAAACACCACAACCAAGTGAGATTTATTCCAGATAAACCTGGCCGGTTCAATATTCAAAATTCCATTAACATAACCCATCACATCAACAGGCCACAGAGAAAACTCTCATGATCCTATCAAGTGATGTGGGAAAAGCATTGATAAAATCTAATATCCATCCAGGTCCTTCTCTTTGTCAAAGGGGTGGCGGAGGGTGCCTCCTTTCTCAGGCAGAGGGAAGGGGACTCACACTCTTCTGCAGGGCTCGGTGTGCCCAAGGGGAGTCCTACCGCCCGTCCCACCTGCCTGGTGTTGGAGCCACCAGAAAAGGGCACTCACCTCCTCCCCGGGCCAGGCCCAGCCTGGAGAGAGGAGAAGGCCCTCAGAGAGAACGGCCAGCCAGGCCCTTCCCCAGAGACCGAAGAGTCTTTGTGTCCAGCAGAGAGGCTGGCCATGGGGCTGTCACCAGAGCAGGGGCCAGGCCACAACAGGCCTGAGCAGAGCTGGCCGGGCCCCGGTGTCCCCAGCCCTGGCTTCCCTTCGGCCTGGGGGGCCGCTTGGTTGCAAAGGCCATGGCTTTGTTCCGTGGACCTGGCAGAGGCGAGGGTGGCGGCAGCCTCTGGAGGCCACTGGGGCAGTCACTGGGTGTGGTCCTTTGTTCAAGTGAAGTGGGATCTGAGAACCTCGGGCCTCGTCCAGGCCTCAGCAGGCATGGCCAGTGGGGCCCTTCCCAGTGGGGCACCTGTGGAGGCCCCGCCCACCGCCTGCTCACACACCACCTGGGGGGACTGCAAGAGGCAGGAACCTGAGGCCAGGGGACGTCCCCTCCCAGGGCTCAGGCCTGGGGTGAGGGGCTCATGGGGCCAGTGGCCCAAGCCCCAGAGGAGGAATCTCAGGGCCTCCCGGAGCCTTCTTTGGCTCCCCCTCCAAGCCCGTGTGCGTGTGCGCGCATGTGTGTGTCCTGAAGTATGTAAGTTGCCGCCCCCTCCCATGTAGGTGCACGAGTGTCACCAGGCCTGGGTGCTGCATGCAGGGGGCCCCCGTGAATGCATGTGCTCAAGTGAGCCCCAGTCAGAGGAGATGCGGGGACACAGACCTGAGTGCCTTCTGCACATGGGCCTGGCCCACCGTCCAGTAATGTCCAGTAACGTGGGGGTCTTGGTCTCGCTGGAGAGCATCTCATATGATCTGCGCTCAAAAGTGGCCAACTCTGGGCTAAGTAGAAACCACCTGTCCCTGAGAAGTTTAAAAGCTGCTTATCTTGAAAGGCTTTTTAAAAAACTATATGATTTATTTATTGTAAAGTGCACAAATCCTGCAGGAACAGATCAGCTTATTTTTACGTATATATACCCTACATAAAAACCCACGAGGTCAGGACATAGAACACTTCCATCCCACCAGCAGTTTCCTTCCCACCTCCCCAGGGAAGCCTCCCCTGACGCCCCCCACCCCTGCCGCCACAGGTAACCCCTATCCTGGCTTCTCTCACCATAGTACAGTCTTGCCTGTTCTTGAGCCTGCACGGAATCGTATTTGCATACAGCTTTGTCACTGGCTGGCCTTCCTATGAGGAAAGCTGCTATAAAGATTCTGATAGATATACCTGGTGGACGTGAACACTCATTTCTCTGGATTAAGTATCTGGAGAATACAAAATGCCAGGTCCCAAGGCTACAGCCAAACAGCTTTCCAAAGTGAACCAACACACGTTCCCACCAGCAGCGCATGGGAGTCTGTCACTCCACATCATCTGCGACACTGGATGTTGTCAGCCTTTTTAATTTTGGCCATTTTAGTGAGCGTATATGGGTACCTCATTCGGGTTTTCATCTGCATTTCCCTAATAGGTAATGCTGTTGAGCACCTTCTCATGGGCTTACTGACATTTGGACATCCTATGTGAAAAGTGCCTGTTCAAATCATCTTTTAAAATCATGTGGTCTTTTCCTTACTGATTTGTAGGCATTCTCAATATATTCTGGCTACAAGTCCTTTATCAGAAAATATCCTTTCCTGGCCTGTAGAGCATCTGTTCATTCCTTTAATGATGCCTTTTGATGTCTAGAAGGTCTTAATTTTAAGGAAGGGCGATTTGTCAAATTTTTTTGTTGTTGTTGTCAGTGTTGCTTGTGTTTTGGGAAATCTTCCAAGGTCATAAAGATATTCTCCTGCTCTCTTCTGGAGGTCTGATGGTCTCTGCCTTCATGCTTTGATCTAAAATCTAACATGAATTAATTTTGTGACTGCTGTGTGGTGGGGATCATGGTTCATATCTTTTGCACACAGCTATCCAAATTCTTCCAGTACCATTGACTGAAGAGAACATTCCTTCTCCCACTGGATTGCAACAGTGCCTCGGTTACAAACGCAGTGACCACATATGCGTGTTTGTGCTTCTGAATGCTTTATTCTGTCCCGCTGATCTATCCTCTACCTAATACGGCTGTGTTAAAAGTGTATTCTAATACCACATCTCCCTAATACACTCTACTCATCACTGTAGCTTTACAGTACATTTTGAACTCTGGCAGTGTGAGTCCTCAACTTTGTTTTCTTCAAAATTGTCTTGTCTACCTTAGCTCTTTGCTTTTTCACCAATATTTTAGAATCAGCTTGAAAATTGTGCCCCCCGAAAATGAATAAATAAAAGCACTCTGCTATGGATTGGAATTACATTTGACCCATACCTCAAAATTCACCTCTTAACAAATATTGAGTCTTCCAATTTATAAACATATAACCCTCAACTGATTTAGGGCTTCTTTAATTTCTCTCACTAATGTCTAGTATGTTTCTGTGTAGAGGTCTTGTTCACCTCCAGGAGATTTATTCTTAGATATTTTATGAGTTTTGATGCTGTTACAATTGGTATCTTTTTATTTCATTTTCTAGTTGCTTTTTACTAACATAGAGAAATACAATTGCTTTTTGTATATCATCTTTAAAACCAGTGTCCTTTCTAAATTCATTTAGCAATAGAATAATTTATCTGAAGATTCTGAAGGGATTTTTAACATATATGATTATGTCATTTGCAAATAATGACAAAAGTTTTATTTTGTCCTGTCCAATTATTGTATCTTTCATTTCCTTTTTTTTTTTCCCCCCTCAGTGCACTGGCTGAGACTTTTGGGATAATATTAAGTAGAAACGGTAATGGCGGACATCCTTGTCTATCTCAGGAGGAAAGTGTATAATATTTCACCACTAAGCATGATGTTTGCTTAGATTTTGTTTGCTTTTGTGTTTGTTTTTTACGTAATGGAGTTTCCTCCTATCCCTAGTTCTCTAAGAGTTGTGTTTTTAATTATGAATGGGTCTTGAGTTTTATCACATGTTTTTCTGCATCTTTTGAGTTGCTTATATGTTGTTTTCTTACTTGTTCTGTTGATGTGGTGCATAATGTTGATTGGTTTTCGGCTGCTAAACCAACCTTGCGTAACTGGATTGAACTACACTCGGTCATCTATCTTTACATATGGCATTGGGTTCAATTTGTTGGTATTGCAGGTAGGATATTTGCATCCATGTTTACGAGAGAGATTGGCCTGTGACTTTTCTTTCTTGAAACATCCTTGTCGGGTTTTGATATCAGGGTTATACTGACTCATAAAAATCCTCTAAAAAGATTTGTATAAAATTGGTATTATTTCTTCCCATTTAAGGAAGAATCTACTGGTGAAGTCATCTAGACCTAAGGCTTTTTTGTGTGTAAATTCCAAATCTAATTTATTTAATTAAAATTGGGCAATTTGGATTTTTAAGTTTCTTCTTATGTCTGCTTTTATATATTGTAGTGTTTTTAGGAATTAATCTATTTTACCTAAACTATCGAGATTATTTTTGTACATAATATCCTCTAAATAGGCTCTTAAAATACCTCTAGTTAGTCTTTTCAGAAAATCAAATTTTGGCTTTGTTGATTTTCCTTAATGAAATGTTCATTTTTTATTTCATTGAATTGTGCTCTTATCTTTATTATCTCTTTCCATCTACCTTCTTGGGATTTAATTTACTATTGTTTAAACTTCTTGAGACAGACTTCGGCCTCTCCTCTTCTCTTAATATATGATTTAAGATCATAAAGTTTCCTCTAAGCACCATTTCATGGTACCTCAAGTACTTATTTAGCTGTAAGTTGTGATACGGGACATTTTTATTATTATTCAATTAAAAGTATTTTCCAATTCTTATCAGATTTCCTCTTCGATCCTTGAGGTATTTAATTTCCAAAACACTTAAGGATTTTCCAGTTATCTTTTTCTTATTCATTTCTAGCTTAATTTCTCTGTGGTCAGAGAACATACATATATGACTTACTTTCTTTGAAATTTGTTGGAACTTGCTCTTCAAGCCCTGCACGTGGTCCCTTCTGGTAGATGTTCCCTGTGTGCTTGGGAAGCTTAGACACTCTTTGGGCACTGAGCACAGTGTTCTGTAAGCATTGATCACATCAAGTTCCTACTCGGTTTGTTCAGACGTGTCTCTCTTTAGATGTTTTCACAGCTCCTCTATCTGTTACCCACAGAGGTGCATCCACATCTCCCACCATGATTGTGGATTTTCTCTTTTACCTTTAGTTCTGCCAGCTTTTGCTTTATATATATGAAGCTTATGTTGTTAAGTACATACAGATTTAGAATTGATCTCTTCCCACCAAATTTTGACTTTTTTTTTTTTTTTTTTTTGCCACGTGGCATGTAGGATCTTAGTTCCCCAACCAGGGATAGAACCCCTGCCCCCTACAGTGGAAGCGTGGTGTCCTAACCACTAGACTGCCAGGGAATTCCCTTGACCGCTTTTTAAATGATGAAATATCCCTCTTTATCTCTGGCCGTACTTAAAGTCTTCTTTGTCTGATATTAGTTTACCTGCACTAGCTTTCTTTGGGCAGCACCAATGTATGTCTTTTTCTATCCTTTTACTGTCAACATTTCTATGCCTATCTATTTCAGTATATTTCAGGCAACATCAAATTGTTCTTTTAAATCTCATCGGACAATCTTGGTTTTTTAATTGGAATATTTAGTCCCTCTGCAATGCATGCAATCTACTATCTCACTTTTCTTTTTCCCATTTGTTCCATCTATTCCTTTTGACTTCCTTTCCTGCTTCTTTGGGTTAATCAAAAATTGTTATTAATTAATTTTTATCCCCTATTAGCTTGTTAATTCTGCAGTCCTTTATTATTCCATCAGTGGTTGCCTAGAGATTATCATACACATCCTTGACTCACTGGAGTTGACCTCAGATGGGCACTTTTACCGTTTCCCTGACAACGCACGGTGCTCACCACTGTTTATCTCCACTGATGCCTCCTCCCTTTTATGCTATTTTTATCATGTATTTTTAGCTATAGTTATGCCTTAAACCTCAGGAGACAGTATCATGATTATGTCAGTTGAGTTAATTTACTAACTTAAACTTCCTCACATATCTGTCCTTATCTACATTCTTAATTCCTCGTTGTATTTCTGTGCATCCTTCTGGGATCATTGCTCTCTACCTGGGGAGACCCCTAAGTCGTTATTTCAGTGCAGGTCTCCCAGCAGTGAATTCTCTTGGTCTAGTTTTCACCTTTTTTTTTTAAATTTATTTATTATTTTTGGCTGTGTTGGGTCTTCGTTTCTGTGCGTGGGCTTTCTCTAGTTGCGGCGAGCGGGGTCCACTCTTCATCGCGGTGCGCGGGCCTCTCACTGTTGCGGCCTCTCTTGTTGTGGAGCACAGGCTCCAGACGCGCAGGCTCAGTAGTTGTGGCTCACGGGCCTAGTCGCTCCGCAGCATGCGGGATCTTCCCAGACTAGGGCTCGAACCCACGTCCCCTGCATTGGCAGGCAGATTCTCAACCACTGCGCCACCAGGGAAGTCCTCACCTTCTTTTTTTATAATTATTGTAGAAAATATACATAACATAAAATGTACCATTTTAACCATGTTTAACTGTATCATTCAGGGGCATTAAGCACATTCACGTTGTTGTGTAACCATCACCATCATCTCCAGAACTGTTTCATCTTCCCAAACTGACACCCTCTTCCCATTGAACGCTCACTCCCCATCCCCCTCCCCTCGGGCCCAGCCCCACCATCCTACTTTCTGTCTCTGTAGACTTGACGACTCTAGGTCCTCATACAAGTGGAACTATACAGAGTTTATCCTTTTGTGACTGGATTATTTCACTTGAACCTTCATTTGTAAGAACGTATTTGATGGGTATAGCATGCTAAGTTGGTAGGAATCTTCCTTGGGCACTTTAAGGATGTCATTCTGGCTTTCATCCTTTCTGTTGACAAGTCTACCATCAGGATAATGTGTCATCATTCCCACCCCCACCCCCCTGACTTTAAAGCTTCTGCAATGGTCCCTGTGCCTTTGGTCTTCAGCAGGGTTACTCCGATGGACCTGGGTCTGTTGTACCTTGTCTCTCTCTCCAGCTGGATCCAAAGAGCTGTTTGAATCTGTGGCCTGATGTCTTCCATCATTTTGGGAAAATTCTGTGCCACTGAGGCTTCAAAATTATTTGTTCTCCATTTTGCTTCCTCTCCTTCTAAGGTGTTACATGTATGAGAACTTCTAACCTTATCTTATATGCCTTACACTTTTTCCTATATGTTAAATTCTACTTTGCCTCCATACTCTAACCTGGCTATTTTCTCCAATTCACAAGTATTCTCTTCTCCTCTGCTATCAAATTCATCTACTGCATTTCTTAATTTCCATGAGTGTCTTTTTGTTCTGGAATTTCCTTTCTTTCTTTTTCATATAGATTTTACTTCTCTGGTGAAATTCTCCATTTGTCATCTATTTTCTTGAACCTACTTATCAAGTTTATTTTCAAGTCCTTATCTAAAAACTCTGAAGCAAACCAATTCATCTGTTTGCTCCTGAGTCTGTGGGTCAGCATATTGGGCTCCTCATCTGGCTGGTCTCACCTGGCTCGTCCAAGCGGCACCTTGGTGGTGACTGGGTGGTCTCAGCTAGCCTCTGGAGTCTGGAGCTGTCGGGCTGTCAGCCAGGGTGTCTCAGCTCTCCTCCACGTGGCTTTTCTAGCAGCCCAGCTCAGACATGTCCACATGGCAGCAGCATTCCATGATGATGGAAATAGTTGGGGGGAGCTCTGATCAGGGGGAACTGCAAAGGATTTACACCCATCTCACCTCCCCCCGCCCACCCTCTGGCCATAACTTTTTACATTCCCCCCAAAGTAAAATTCACTCACCCCTCCAAGAGACACCAGAGTCTCATGTGATTAGAGACTGCACCCTGTCCAAAGTCCAGCATCTTACGATAGGCCTTTTTTTTTTTTCAGCCTCTGCCCAATGCCTGGTCCCTAAACCAGCACTATGTGTTTCAGGATTTTGATATGATGTACCCCACTTTGGGGTCCTCATTTCTTTTAATCTATTGCAGCATGGAAAACCACACCTAAATTTAGTGGCTTCACACCACAGCTCTTTCCTTATTCATGAGTCTGTGGGTCAGCAATTTGGGCTCGGCTCAGCTGGGAGATTGTCCTGCTGGCTCTGCATGGGGTGACTCTCACAGCTGCAGTCCCCTTGGAAGCTTATCAGGGCCAGATGGTCGAAGATGGCCTCAATTCACATGCCTATTGCTTGGTGCTGGCTCTTGGCCAGAGCACCATGATTCTCCACGTGGCCTCTCCAGCCAGCCAGCTCAGGTGGTTCAAGCAACCATATTCCAAGAGCACACAAGTTATACATGATGGGACTTCCCCAGCATTCTTTTTATCACAATAAGGGTCAAGGTCAGCCCAAATTCAAGCAGTGGGAAAACCAACTCTATCTCTTGATGCAAGAGCTACAAGTCTTTAAGGCATTGAATCTACCACATCTTTAGATCTGTTTCCGTGGTCTGTTTTGTCCGTTTGTTTTCAGTCTGTTGAGTATTAAAAACAAAATAGAGGCTCCATGATCTTATCCCTACAGATAATTCAGTTTTCTCTGGCGTGCAAAAGGTGCGGGACGGAGCACTTTGCTCCAGGTGGGGATTGAGGTGATTTGAGGCTATGGCAGGGTTGGGGGGGTCTCATCTGAAAGCTTGGGGTGTTTGCCAGGACCCCGTCTCCTTGGTGACTCTGAATCGCAATTCTCCTCTCCCCAGTGACGTGAGTCTGTGGAGGCCTCTGCTTAGCTTTTTATCCTTCTAGCAGCTGCTTCTTGCTCCGTTTCTCAGAATCTCACCCCATGCTGTGCAGCTTAGTTCACAAATGTTTCAAGGGGAAATTGCATGAAAGGGGGCTTCCTTCTCTGTGGCCCCCCATTCACCAGGATCTTGGCCCATCAAGTCCTGGATGTCTTTGCAGCCCTGGACTCCTGTTTATCTTGCCAGCCCAGGGAGCCCCCTGCCCCCCATTCGGCTAGTGTGCCCCACACAACAAACGCACAAGCACACACGTGGGCTCTCCCAGCTTGTTTCTCTTCTGAGATCTCAGCCCTTGGAGTCTTTCTTGAGCTCAAAGCCATCACACAGCTGTGGTGGTGTTCTCAGCAGAAGGTTTGGTCAGATGCAAGCTTCAGAGCCAGAAGCAAAATCCCCACTGGTTCCACGTGGATGTATTTCCTTCCGGTCTTTTTCCTATGAACATATATATATCAACGATTGTGTTTCCCTTTTTAATGATGTTTCTAGAAGGAACTTCAGAGGGGATACCACACGGTCTCCTTAACAGGGTGGCTCAGGTGGTAACTATCCCTGGCTAATTTGTCCGGCAGCCCTATATTTTCCAAGTGGGTACTGGTGGGCGGGCTATAAAACCTTCCAGCTGAAAGGGGCCTTAGCTGTCATCTGTTTGTACCCCCTCCCCACTCTACTAGTGAGCAGCCAGAAGGCCCAAGGGTAGAAAGAAGCTTCTGTGGCTCTACCGTGAGTGAGGGGCATAGCCATTGCCAAGTCGGGACCCTGACTCCTATCCCACTTCTGAGCGACAAGCAAGGCGAGGATCCCTCTAGGGTCATCCCCCTAATTTAAAGCCTCTTAGCCTCAGCCTCTCCTCCTGCCACCAGGATGTGAGCTTGCAGGTCCCCATCCGAGGCGGTTGAACATTCTCCTTGTTTCTGGAAAGGCCCAGCCCTTTGTCGGGGGTGGGGGGCACATTTGGGAAGCCTCCGAACCTCTGACAGTGGTGGGCGTGGGATGACCATCATGGTCCCCACTCACGCCCTCCTCCCCATTCTCCACTGCAGGCTGCGGGAGCACCACCGGGCCACCATCAAGGTCATTCGGCGCATGCAGTATTTTGTGGCCAAGAAGAAATTCCAGGTGAGTCCTGTACTCAGCCCTCCTGCCCTGGTCCACCCTGAAAGCCCCTCTCCCACCCACAGCACAGGCTGCAGGGTCTCCATACCCTGCCGTATCTGAGACCTGACCCTTCACCCGTCAAACACCCTGCCATGACTTCAGGATCCGTCCCCAAGACAGCAGACCCTGGAGGGACACCTCCCTCATCGGCCTGGACCCTGAGGCCCAGCACAGAGCCCAGATGCGTGCAGAGCCCGAGGGCTCCCTGGCCCCTCCCACCCCCCACCAGACAGGAGTGGGAGTGAGTCAGGGAGGGTGCGGAGCCCGCCCTGCGTCACCTGGGCAGGAAGTGCTCTGTCCCAGGCGGCTCAGGGCTCTTGTCCCCCTCACCCACCCTGTGCGAGTCGGAACAGAGGGGAGACCCAGCTCTGCTCTGTGCCCCGGGGTGGCCCACCTTTGCAGGGACAGGTAGGGTCTCTCTGGCTGGGCGGGGCTGGAGACTGTGGGCTTCCCCATCGGCACTCCTTCCAGGGGTGGGTCTCCTGCAGCAGCTCCTGGGAGCCCGCAGAGGAAGCCATCTGGCGGCAGCCTTGGTGCCCTCCTTCCTACGTGGGGACCGTCCTCCATCTGAGGAGCGGGACCCAGCTCAGCCCTGACTCTGAGAACATGGAAACTTAGGAAGCAGGGACCCTTGGTAGAGGTCATTCTCTTTCCACAACGCTTGGCCACCGGTGCCTTTCAAAAGTGAGTCCTTGGTGGAGCCAGGACTGGGGGTCGCCCAGAGCCAACCAATATCCACATCCCCTGGGCCTGCTTCGCCAAGCAGGGGAGGTTGGGAGTGGCTTGTTCACACCCCCTGGGAGGTCACAGTGAGGCTGGGACAAGAGCCAGCCCCCTCCGGGCCGTGCCTCCCACCCCAGGCTGAAGGCTTGACACTGGCTCGTTCCAGCCCCCTCAGCAGAGCCCTCACCCGCCCAGGCCACAGAGCCAGACTCGGTGCGGGGTTCTGGAAAGACCCCACCCCCTGGCAGCCCTGGGGAAGAACCCTTCCCCCGCTGGTAGTGGGAACAAGAGCCCAAGGTGCTGGCCCAGGACAGCATCCAGGGTGCCCAGCCCTCACAAAGGCTCTGCCACGACACGACCGCCACTGATCCTGGCCCCAAGGACAGCCCTGGTGAGGCCCTGCCCCGGCCGCCCCGTTCCTCCGGCTACCCGGCAGCACCCGTGGCCCCCTTGGCTGGGTGGTTTGCACACAGAGTCCCTGGTGGCATCCTGCTGCCTGCCCGTCTGTCTGCCTGTAGCCCTGGAGGGGGGCCGTTCCCCACTAAACTGGGCCAAGTTGTGCTAAGGCTCCCGCCAGGGCCTGGGACTCCTCATTGTTGAAACAAAAGAGTTGTGGTGAATGCTATTGTCGGCCGGCGCCAGGAGGTCTGTGCAGCAGTGTTCTGGGCGAGATCCGACGGCCCCGGACAGAGGGCGTCTGGGTTCTGTGGCTGTTCCTTCCCCGAGGGCCCGCTGCCCTGGCGGTGCCAGCAGAGGGGTGGCTTGGCGGAGCAGGGAGCTCAGGGGGTGTTGGGTGAGGGCGGACTGGCCTCCTGGGGAGGGGGGAGGAGGAATGGCAGGAACCCCCTCAGGGGTCAGGTCTGGGCAGGACTGCTCCCAAGAGCAGAAGAGGCCCCCAGAAGGGCCACAATGTGTCGCCCTCACTGGAGGGCCGTTGGTGGTGACGTCTAAAACCACAGACGTCAACCTGGGGAGCAGAGGGGTCAGCGGGGACTCTTCCAGGATGGGGATGGTCCCCAGCCTGAGCAGCTGGGCCACCAGCGTTCCAGAGCAGGCCCCGGCAGGGCAGAGGCCATAACCTGCTGCCTGGGGCACTGTTGGGCCACGCAGGGCCGTGCCAGGGTGGACACCAGGCTTCCTGGGGGCTGCTTCCAGGGTCTGGGGGCACCCAGCAGGGCAGGCAGAACCTTGGGGCTCATGGCAGGCCCATCTCTGGGGGTGATGTGAGCAGCTTCCAGCTCAGAGCCACAGACCGCCCTGGGCAGATGGGCGCCACGGTGGCTGGAGCAGCTGTGGACGCTGGTGAGCGCCCGTCACAGAAATGCAGGCAAGAACACTGGCTGCTGACCTCCCTTCCAGGCCGAGGGTCTCCTTTTCTGCCGCAGGACATAGGCCAGGGTCCTGCAAATGGCCTGGAGGCTTCTGGAAGGAGGCTGGGCAGCCTCACCTCCCCTGCTCCCTGCCCCTCCCCTCGTTGCAGGACCCCTGGGGGGCCTTCAATAAATTGGTCGGGGCCCTTTGAGTGGAGGCGCTCCTGGGAGCTTCCTGGTTTGCCCTCGGGTACAAAGGCTCTTGAGCAAGGCCAGAAGCTGGGGCAGCAGGAGGGATGGACAGCAAGAGGCCTCCAGGAAGGAGGGACCCACGGAAGTAGAAGCGGTGGACGAGTCCCTGGCAGTGAGGGGCTCTGTGGGGCTCCAGAGGTGGCCCCCCACCCAGGCCCAGCTGTCAGGGATGCTATCCCTTCCCCCGCAGCAGCCCGTCTGTCTGTCTGCTGCACGCCCACCCCCATCTGGCCTCAGGGGCTGCAGAAGTGGCGGGTAGCCCCCCTGCCCGCCTCGCCGGCCGATAAGTACCCAGCTGGCCGCCCCTGCGTCTGGCCGGAGGATCCAGAGCCTCTTAGCCCTTCACGTTTGCCTTGAACTCACATGTCCACCGGCGGTCAGTCTGGACAGCCCGGCATTATCTCGGCTCATCTCAGGCTCCTGCTGCTGCCAAGGAAATGAGCTCTAGAGAGAAAGCTGAGATGATGTCTCCAGCTGGGCCCCAGGCCACCCCTCGACAAAGGCCTCCAGGAGCTCTGAGCAGACCCTGGTTGGGGGGCGGGAGGTGAACTTCTCAGCTCCGAGATGAGTCTCAGGGGGCCTGGGACCCCACCGCGCCATGGGTCCTGGGTGTCAGCCGGGCGTCGGTTACCCTGTTGTGGTCCACACCCTAGACAAGGCGAGGCCGGGGGTGGGGGGCCTGCTCACAAACCCCACCCTCCCCCGCTTCTGCAGACATGCACACGCATGCCCGGGCACATACACACACACCTGTCACCTGTACTCTTACGCCTTCCCACAGGGACATCCGTATACATTTGTGCACACAGAGGCTCTTAACACGCTCAGGTGCCCAAATTCACCTGCACGCAGTGGGCCGTGACCTCCCAGGGTGTCTGGGAGACCAGGACAAGGACCCGCTCCATTCCAGGCCAGGCCTGCCCCACTTTGACCTCTGAACCTAGCCTTCCCCTCTTCTGATCCCACCCCAGACGGCACCAGCAGGCCTGGAGGTGCCCAGTGTCACTCACAGGAGGCCAAGATCACAACTCAGTGGCGTGTGCACTGAACAGCAGTGCAGATCCTGGGTGCAGCCGCAGACGCTATCACAGCCACCTCAGGCTCTCCTGGCAAAAGCCAGTTCAGGACCTGCTGGCCTTTCTCACCTACCATCTTACTTCATCCCCACTCCCTCCCTGTCAGCCAGAGGGCTCAGCATCCCCATCTCACAGAAGGACAAACTGAGCCCTGGGGTATCACCACTAGCCTGTAGCTAAGTGCCACTGTTACACTTGTCATGAAGCTGAGTGTGTGGCAAGTCAGAGAGCCTGCCAGAGTCCCACCCCACTCCTGACCCTGAGGCTCCACCATGGGCCTCGACATGTAGGCCACAAAGGGACACAGGGTGGTGTGTCCAAAGCAGGGCTGGGTGTTACCTGTGCGGGCCCCACCTGGCAGATCTTGTGGGAGCAGGAACCCCCTGGAACTCTTGTGCCCAGAGTCCCTGACAGGGAGGAGGATTCTGCGCTGCCTCGGGATTCCTGGGGTCCAGGACGATGTGGGGAGCCGCGAGGACTTAGTTAAGCCGCCAGCGTTGATGGCAGGGCCCCTGGACATGTCCAAAGTGTGCCCAGAGATCGAGGCAGGACCCTGCCCTCAGGGGAACCCCATCTTTCTGGAAGGTGAAGGTGGCCCTACCCTTAGCCTGGGGTAGCCCCAGTCTCTGGGGTGGCACCCCAAGGAGAAGGAGGCCTCAAGTGGGCAGGGAGGACAGGTGCCCTGGGGCTCCCGGGGTTGAGACCTGGCCCTGACCCTCAATGGGCATCTGTGCCTTATTACTTCTCACCCTCTGACCCGCCGGGCCCGCCCTGCCCTGCCAACAGTCTGGCGTGTCTCTCGGGCCCCCTACACTCCCCAGCAAGATGCAGTAACCTCCCAGCCCATCACTAGTGTGGGCCCTTCAGGGTTAATGAGACCACCTGGGGCCCCCAACCCTGTCTCCCCGCGGTTCTCCCAATAGAAGTGGCCTGTGTCCCCACGCGGCTCTGGCTCGCTTCTATGGGTGAAGGGCCTCCTGGGCCATCAGACCCTGATGCGGCCAGCCGGATGCTACCTGGGCGAGACCCTCAGACCGTAAGCTCCTGGGATAGAGGCCATAAATGTGGCTGGAGGTTTTGCTGACATCGTGAGAAGCCCAGTTCTCTCTGTTGTGGTTTCACCTGAGCCCCGGATGCATTTATGGGCTCAGGGCTGGCGCCGAGCCTGGAGCTCTGGGGTCACCTTCCCCGCCCCCATGGCCCCAGGTCTGCTGTGGGACCATCCTCTCTTCCTAGGCAGCCTGGGAGCCCCAGCAGGAGGCCTGTCCCCCGGGGCCACCCCTGCTCAGCTCAGGGGGCTGCCTGGGAAGGGGGTGGGGTGGGCCACCTCCCCACCCCAAGAACAGTGGTTGCGCCGGCCAGCAAGTGTGTGGAGGGTGAGCTTGGGGCCCAGGCAGGCAGGCGGTGGCCGCACAAAGCTGTGCCCTCCACCCAATGACTGGCAGCCATGCTGGCCCCCCGCCCCCGGGCCCTCAGCTGGGCCAGCTCTTCCAAGGCAGCTTGAAAACAGGGACCGGTGGCCTGGAAAGGAAGAGTGGGCAGGTCCCTGCGGGGGAGTGGGCAGGAAGCTGAGGCCCAGAGAGGCCGAGGTACTGGCCCAGGGTCACCCAGCTCCCGGGGGGGATGAGCCCGGCCACTGCATGTGCGCTGATCCAGGCCTGCCCCGTGGTGCCACGTGGGCAGCTCCTTAAACCCTGGAAGACCGCGGAAGGTGGGTGCGGGCGCGCGTTAGCGCTAAGCCCGCAGCGTGACTCTCTCTCCCACCGCAGCAAGCGCGGAAGCCCTACGACGTGCGGGACGTCATAGAGCAGTACTCCCAGGGCCACCTCAACCTCATGGTGCGGATCAAGGAGCTGCAACGGAGGTGGGCGCGGGGGCCCGGGTTGGGGGGAATCTGAGCGGGCGGGGGAGGGGCAGGCGCTCACTCCACACATGGCCACGCCTCACATCCCAGCACACACCCTGTGAGCAGGGGCCAGGCCCAGCCCCAGGAGACACCACCTTCGGGAGAGACTCTACCAGTTGGGAGCCGACGTCCTCTGGCTTCTGACTTGGGGCCCACAGAGCTCATCCTCATGGAAGCAGCGTGGTCCTTGGGGACCTGCGTGGGCTCAGACCAGCTGCATCTCCACGGTGGGCTGGCCTGGGAACTGAGCTCTGTGCGATGCAGGGTGTGGCTGGGAGACGTGCCTGTCCTGACCACAGGCCAGGCCAGGGGCTCAGGCTGCCCCTGCCCCTGTCGCTGCCCTACTACAGGGATGTGAAGCCCACCCAGCCCAGCGACCTAGCCTCGCCCCGCAAGGGCCCACCTGCAGGCCTGCCTCTCTGGGATCATTCAGGACACTGGGCCATCCTGGGACCCTGCTGTGCCCAGGAAGGGTGACAAAGGGACAGCCCAACCACTGCCCTTCACCTCTGAGCGCCGCCCCCCAAAGCCCCCTTGGGAGCATGGGCCTCTGGAACCTGGGAGGCACCTGGCTGGTTTTTGGGTGGCAGTGAGGGGTGGCCCCCAGAAGGGGCGGGCAGTTTGTCTTGCTGGGCACATCAGCCCATCCACCCACCGACAGGCCAGATGTCCGTGCAGTGCCCCGGCCAAGCATGAGCTGGTCTCCGTCTCCCTCCCTCCCCCCCCAGGCTGGACCAGTCCATCGGGAAGCCCTCCCTCTTCATCTCCGTCTCAGGTGGGTTTCTGCATTGAGACACCCTGGGCCCTACCATCCCTCCACCCACACCTGCCTCTTCCACCATCAGAAAGTGCATGTCTGGCAAGGAAATCCAGAGAGGGGGCCAGGTAGACCCACCCTAAGCAAATTGGCTTCAAACATGATTTACAAGGGATTTTCAGTTAGTGAAAGAACCTGCATGCGTCCTTATAAATGGCAGTCTTTTCTAGGCTATTGATGATCTGAGTGTGGAAACATAACCAGGACCCTGGGAAGGTGGGGACCTGGCAGTGGGGTTGGGGGTGAGCAACCAGCTAGAATGTTGGGGAGCAAGGTGGGTGCCGCTCTGCAGCTCTGAGGCACAGACTCATGTCCTCCGGAGAGCGGCTAGGGGGTCACACCAGGGAGGGCAGGGACAGGCCAGTTCCTTGGGGCTGCCCTAGCCCAAGTTCAAGTGGGAGGCGCAGCTCACTCAGGGACAGGACGGCAGGAGCCGCAGGGGCGACAGGCCTCCCCAGCCAGAGCAAGTGCCCCCTTGGGGCAGAATGTCCCCTTTGTACAGCGGGCACCGTCTCAGGCAGCCCCCGGGCAGGGTGGGTGCCTGTCCTCTGAGGCTCTCGAAGGTCACAGAACTGGAAAGAGTGGAGTGGGGACAAGACAGCCAGCGCCCGGCCCACCCACGGCCGTCCCTGAAGTTCTCACCTCAGAAGAGCTTCTAAGAGACATTCCCATAGGTTCAGGCCTTTGACCCTCACTCCCTCAGCCCCATCGCCCTTCTCCCCGAGCCCAGTCGGGGTCACCTGCCCACCCCTCCCCGTCTGCCAGCCCAGGCGTCCCTGACTTGGGTGCTTTAACCCCACAGAGAAGACTAAGGACCGAGGCAGCAACACGATCGGTGCCCGCCTGAACCGCGTGGAGGACAAGGTAGGCACCTGAGCCCGCGCCAGCTCTCGCGGGCCACGCAGCATCGCTGCTGGCGGGCGGTGGGCAGTGTCCTTGCGGCCCGACGGCGCTGTCTACAGCGGCGTTTCACTCTCCAGCTCTGTCCTGAACGTGCAGGGCTTGGCTGGTGCCCTAGGTGTCTGCGGTCTCCCTCCCTCCCTCCCTATTTCCTTCTTTCCTTCCTTCCATCTGTGCCCGGTGTGCGCTCCCTGACGTAGGGCTCCAGCTCCTCTCCCATGTGCACTGGGCGTCGGTCCCCACGGGAGGAGGACGCTCAAGGCCAGGCTGGCTTAGACCTCTGACAAGTGGCATCATTGTTGGCAAGTGGCACCGAGTGCCCGCAGTCCCCTCCCTGGCATAGCTGAGGACCGCCCAGTGCACGCTGAGGTGGGCAGTGATGTCCACGCTGCCTGCGGCTCCCTCAGCGCCCAGCCCGCTTGCACTCAGGGGCTCAGAGGTGCTGACAGGGACACGAGGGTGCATCAAGGGGGGAGGAGGGGATGTGGGCTCCGGGACCGTCCTCCGCAGGGTCCGGACAGCGAGGGAGGTGGGGAGTGATGGCCGAGGCCCTGCTGGCTGTCCGGGTGGGACGTGGACGCCGTGCTCCCTCCGCTCCAGGGCACCGGCAGCCTCAGTGGCCGGGACACCCCGGTCCGCGCCGGGCTCTGTGCCCGCGGCCCCGCCTCTCAGCTCCGGAACCCCTTCCCAGGGCATCCTGGGAGCCTCGGAGGAGCTGTGGGATGGGAGGGGGCGGCCTGCTGCCCTTTGAAGTCTCCGTGGTTGGGAGCAGGCTGTTATCTTGCCGAACAGCTCATTCATCTACATGGACTTTATCTGAAAGCAGCCAGGGGGCTAAAAATAGAGGAATTTCGGTTGAGCAGGGAGTGCATCCGACTCTCGGTTTCCTGGGCAACGCCTGGCTCTGGCCCGTGTCCATCTCTGCTGCAGCTGGGCAGGCGGGCAGGGGCACAGCTCCGGGTTCCTGCCCCACTCACCCTGGCCTGGGCCTGCAGGACGACCCTCTGCCCACCGACAGTCTTCCCCAGCCTGGGCGGGTATGGGGCCACAACCCTGTACGTGGGGGAGGGCCGCTGTCCAGGTGCCCACGGGGGCCCTCACTTCGGGCCTGGCCCTCTGGGGCTGTGTAATGCCAACACCCTGACCCCGCCGGAGGGCTGGCCCGTCTCGGTCAGCACAGGCCTCAGCGGGCCTGGTGGCTCTCCTTTGCCCAGGCAGATGGTCCAGTGGCAGACTCCCTGTCTGGCAGGATGGGTACTGAAACTGGGAACGGTCAGCTCCCCAGGCAGAGCGGCATCAGAGGTTCTGGGGCCTGGACTCCGCCTCTCTGGTGACCCGTCCTTGGCTTTCACTCTTCTTCTTATGTGGGACCAGGGACTTGGGGCTGGCACATTCCAGGAGAAGCAGCAGGTGGCCACGCCCATTACAGTAGACCAGGCACCCGGCGGGGGTACCGGTGGGGCGGGGCTTCCAGACATCAACGGATGCAGAGGTAGAGCCGGGGAAAGGACCCAGGCGCCACCCCCCCACCCCGCTGCCTCCTTGCCCAGCTCTGGAGCAGCTCTGGCCAAGGCAGGCTTCACTGACTGGCCCCCGCCGCTGGCAGGGGTCGTGGTGGCCCATGGGCACGTGAGCCGGCCCCCACCCAGCAGCTCTGGGAGCGCCCCGCTGCCCTGTCATCCAGATGTGCTCACCCCTTCTCAAGTCCCTGCCCTGGTCTGGTTCTGTCCCCGGTCCCACTGTCCTGGGCCTCTCTTACAGCTCTGCCCACTGCTCCTCGGGACAGGCCACCCCTTGAAACCTAAAGCAGAGCCTGGTGTCCTCTGGGGGTGACGATGGGTAGGAGACAGGGTCCCCTAGAGCCATCTGGCAGCCGGTGGGGGTCTGAGAACCAGGGCTCAGCCCTTGTTCAGCCAGGGTCGGTGTGGTGGGCTGAGGTGCGGCCCACGTTGGCCTTGGGGGTACAGAATTATGGGCCCACATTTCTTCAGATCTGAACAACAAAGGGAAGGGTTTTCTGGAGTCCCTGATCCCCGGGGGCAAGGTTGGGAGCAAGGACCCTGGTGGCCTCCACCGTCAGGCTCTGCGCCCGGGACAGGGACCGTTTCTGGGCAGCAGGGATTCCGGGTGTCCCGCACACACTCAGGGAGATGGGCTCTGTGTCGCCTTCGTCCCTCTCCTGCCTCCCAGGAGCTGGTTCCGCCCAAGAGGCACAGTCACGCCGCCAGTCTCAAGGCAGGGAGCAGGCCGTGCTCCATGCTGAATCTCTGCCCCGTGGACACGTGCTGGACCCGGGCAGAGGCTGCCGTGGGCCGGCGTCCAGCTCAGGCTGCCCAGCCCCGCCCCCGCTAGCCGATGCCCCCCTCGGGGACAGACCCTGGGAAAGGGCCCCGCCGGGCCCAGAGGGCACAGTGGCGTGTCCCAGGCCCCACGTTATCACCACAGCCATCGGGACCATAAACAACCCCCCTCGCAATCCTGCTGACTGAGGGAAGTTGGGGGCAGGAAATCCAGCAGCCGTCCAGCCCTGGGAAGCCCAGCAGGCCTGCAGTGGTGGCAGTGCCAGCCGGCCCGCCAGCCCCAGCCGGAGCCCCGGACCTCCCCCAACCCCACCGGGCTGGCCTCAGGCCGGAAGGGAGCCTGGCCCCCAACTGCTTCCTCATCTCAGCTCAGGCCCTCCGCGGTGACGGTGGTCCCATCCCGGACGGCTCACTCAGCCACAGGACGAGGGGCTTGGAGAGGAGGGGGAGGGGACTTCGGGGTGCACAGCGGCTGCCCCCATCCCCGTCTTGGGAGCAGGTCATTCTGAGGGTCAGTGGCCGGGCTGTCCACTTGCAGGGAGCCACCAGGGGTGGGGGAGGCCAGCTCAGCTTGTTCGGGGGGGACTCCATCTCCCGGCAAGGAGTCCCCTTCCCACGTCCAGTCCAGGGGCCACGTGGGCTGGAGGGCCCCCCCCACACAGCCTTCTCTCCGGGATCCTGCAGCCTCGTGGCAGCTCGCACTCCTGCTCAGAGGCCCCCACCCCCCCTCAGGATGCCCCCTGTCCCTGGCCTAGGCTGGCTGTGCAGGCCTGCCTGGCTCCTGGGGCACGGGGAGCAGACACAGCATTCCCCCACCGCAGCCTGCACCCCACTGGCCTGGGGAGCCCGCTGGCCCCCTTAGTTGTGCGAGGAGAGGGCTTGTACTGCTTTGTCACGTTGCGTTCTCTACTCTGGCAAGGACTCGTTTGCCCAAATAAAGTCTCTTTTACCACTGGGGAAACTGAGGCCCGGAGAGGTTGAGCGGTTGCCTAGTTAGCTGGTTAGGTAAAGAGTTGGTCCCGGCGGAAGCCACAGACAGAAGGGGAGATAAGGTGGAGAGAGACAGAAGAAAGCAGAAGAGTATTTCACAAACAGAAGGGGCCTGGTCGAGAAGAGGCCGGGAAGGAACACTGAGGGCCAAGGTGAGGGCAAGCAGCAAGGTCCACGGGCGGCAGCGGTCAGACTCCGACACGCCAGGCCCTGGGACGGGTCCTGAGAACGCGGCCCCCAGCCCCCCGGCCCCTCCCTGTCAGGGCTGCTCCGGGGCAGGGACCCTGGGGCTCTCTGGGGACCCGATGGAGAAGTCTGCTCCCACCTTCCTCCCCCAGTGTGTATTCTTAGCTCCGTCCCCAGGACCTGCTGCAGTGTTTACATTGAGCCCTGTTTATTTTGCAAGCTCAGCTCACACTGCTTTTGCTGATATGAGGAACACAGTGGGCTGGGAGAATTTCTTTCTTCTCTGTTTTTGCCGGAAATGTTCATGGCTCAGAGCCGGACACAGGGAGTCCTGGGTTTCCAGGCCCCAGTTCAGAGACTGTGGGTGGGAAGGGCCCCCCCAACCCCCGACATTCCTTCCACCACCCCCCGGCCTAGAACCCTGGCCAGACACACCTTTCTCCCGGACAGGAATGCCCCCCAGGCCGGGGTCCCCACCACCTCACCTCCCCAGCCCCTGCCCTGGACCAAGTAGGCCCGGTCACCCAGGACCGGGCGTCTGCCCCAGACCCCCATCCTCCTGCTCTGTCTTCCTCCCAGACTTCTCCGTCCACCAGGCCTAAAAGCTGGACCCGGGGTCCTAGTCATCCCAGCCACACCCCCTGCTCCTACCACCACCCCGAGAGCCCCTCAAAGCTGCTCACCCTTGCCTGCCAGCTGCACATCCTCCCTGCTGAGTTCAGGCCTTTATCATCTTGGGCTTAGATTATTTTTCCAGACATCTATGTGGGCTCTGGCCTCTCCCCACCACACACCAGTCCTTCACATTGTATAAGCTTTCTTAAACACTGCTGAAACCCTCCTGCTACTATTTTCTTCGGAGTTTTTCTGTCCACATTTGAGGGTGAGATATGTACTTACAGTGTCCTCATTGGGTTATGGTATCCAATGTATGTGAGCCTCACAGAACGAGTTGAGAAGTGTTCCCTCTTCTTCCATATTCTAGAATATTTTGTATAGGATGAGGATTCTCTTCCCCTGAGTGTTTGGGGAAACTTGGAGGTAAAGCCACCTAGGCCTGGTGTGTTCTTTGTGGGCAGGTTTTTAATCGAGTCAATGACTCGGATGTTTATGGGACAGTTGGGGTTTTCTATCTCTTCTTGTGTCAGTTTTGATAAGTTGCATATTTAAGAATTTGTCCATTCCATCCTAGTTTTCACATTTATTGGCATTTATTATCATCTTAGCATCTGTATCATCAGTGGTTAGGCCCCTTTTTTATTGCCAATATCGTTTGTTTGTGCCTTCACTTTTTTCCATTGGTCAAGCCTGCCAGCTAGTTGACAACTTTATTCATGTTTTCAACAAACTTTTGACCTAGTTGATACTCTCTTTTGTCAGTTTTGTTTTGTTTCATTCACTTCTCTTTATTTTCTTCCTTCTATTTACTTGGGCTTAATGTATTATTCTTTAACTTCTTAGGTTGGATAATTATGAATTCTAAAACTGTCTGGATTTCTAAGGTGTGCATTTAAGACTATACTTTTATTTTTCTCTAAATACCACTCAAACTTCATCCCCCAGGTTTTGATATATCGCATTTAATTTTAATGTTCATTCACGCAAAGATTTTTCTAGTCTCCATTATGACCTCTTGTTTATCTCAGGAGCTATTTTGGAATATGATTTTTGTCATTGTTGTAATTGTTATTCCTCTATTGTCAAAGAAAGTGATCTGTAGGGTATCGATCTTTTTTTTTAAATAAACTTGTTTATTTATTTATTTTTGGCTGCGTTGGGTCTTCGTTGCTGTACGTGGGCTTTCTCTAGTTGCAGCGAGCGAGGGCTGCTCTTCGTTGCGGTGCACGGGCTTCTCATTGCGGTGGCTCCTCTTGTTGCTGAGCATGGGCTGTAGGCACGCGGGCTTCAGTAGTTGTGGCACATGGGGTTCAGTAGTTGTGGCTCACAGGCTCTAGAGCGCAGGCTCAGTATTTGTGGCGCACAGGCTTCGTTGCTCCATGGCATGTGAGACCTTCCCAGACCAGGGTGGATTCTTAGCCACCGTGCCACCAGGCAAGTCCTGTAGGGTCTCTTGGAACATTGTGAAATATGTTTTACAGGTACAACATGTCATCAACTTTTGTAAATGTACCTTCTGTGTTTGAATACCATGTGTATTCTGAAGTTGCTGGGTGCAGTGTTATACCTGTGTTCATTAGAACGAGCTTGTTAATTGTTTTGTTGAGATCTATATCCTCACTGGAATGTTTTTATCTTACTTGATCTATCATTACTGAGAAATGTGTTGAAGTGCCAACAATTGTGGAGAATTTTTCTAGTTTTCTTTATATTTCTGTCAATTTTCCCTTAATGTATTTTTAGATCTTATGATCAGATACATATAATATCCAAATTTTTATATATTCACTGCTGGAGTCAATGTTTTCTAATTCCATAACACCCGCTTTCTCTCAAGTAGTGTTCTTTTTTCCCTTAAAGTCTATTATCATTGTTATACAAACCTAATTTTGTTTGTAATCTTTTTTTTTAAGCTTTCTTTTGAGGTATAATTTACATGCCATAAAATTCACCCAATGTAAATGTAGACAACACATTTTAGTAAATTTCTAGTTTGATGTGCAACCATCATCAAAACTAAGTTTTAGAACATTTTTCAACACCCCCAAATTCCCTCAATGCCATTTGCAATCATTCCCAGCTCCCACCGCCAGCCACACTCAATCACTGACCTGCTTTCTGTCTCTGTATCCTTAAATTTCTATAAAGCTAGAAATTTGCCTTTTCTGGATGCTTCACATAAATGGAATCAGACAACTTGTGGTGTTTTGTGTTTAGTTTTTCTCACATAATGTAACATTCTTGAGGGTCATCTGTGCTGCATCATGTATTTCTTTTCTTTTTAACACTGAATAGTATTCTGTTGTATGGATCAACCACATTTTGTTTATCCATTTGCCAGTTGATAGACGTTTGGATTGTTTCCAGTTTGGGGCTATTATGGTCAATGCTGCTGTGAACTTTTATCTACAAGTCTGTGTATGGACATATGTTTTCATTTCTCTTGGTCAGGTTCCTAAGAGGGGAATTGATGGGTCATATGGTAAATTTCTGTTTAACTTTCTAAAAAACTTCTAAACTGTTTTCCAAAGGGTCTGTACCATTTTGATTTCCCACCAGTAATGTACAAAGGTTCCACTCTCTCTATATCCTTGCAAATACATGGTATGGTTGGCCTTTTTTCTTTTCGCCATTCTAGTTGTGGGTTTGATTTGCATTTCCTTAATCACTAATGATGTTGAGCAACTTTTCATGTGCTTATTAGCCATTCATAGTCTTCTTTGGGGAAATGTTTATTCAACTCTCTTGCCTATTTTCTAATTAAGTAGTTCTGTTATTGAGTTGTAAGAGTTGTTTATATGTTCTGGATACAAGTCCTTTATCAGATATATGACTTGCAAGTATTTTCTCCCATTCTGCGGCTGTCTTTTCATGTTCTTAATCATGTCTTTTAAAACACAAAAGTTTTAAATTGTAAAAAGTCCAACTTATCTTTTCTTGTATGACTCATGCTTTTGATGTTACATCTAAGAGCTGTTTGCCTAATCCAGGGACATGAACATTTTCTTCTATTTTTATCTCATAGAAGTTTTGAGACTCAACTCTTACATTTAGGTCTATGATTTATTTTGAGTTAATTTTGGGGTGTGGTGTGAGGAAAAGTTTGGGGGTTTTTTTGTTTTGGTTTGGTTTTTGGCTTTTGTTCTTTTTGCTTAGGGATAGTCAATTGCCTCGGCACCATTTGTTGAAAACGTTACTTTCCCCTATTGAATTTTCATGGCACCTTTGTCGAAAATCAATTGAACGTAAGTATATGGGTTTATTTCTGGATTCTCAATTCTGTTCTACTGGTCTATATCCCTATCCTTAAACCCACATTACACTTTCTCGATTATTGTAGCTTTGTAATAAGTTTTGAAATCAGGTAGTGTAAGTCCTCCAATTTTCTTCTTTCTCAAATTGTTTTGCACATTCTAAATGCTATGAATTTTTATATGAATTTTAGAATCAGCTTGCCAGCTTCTACCAAAAAAAAAAAAGAGAAGAGGCCTGCTGGGATTTTGATAGGGATTGTGTTGAATCTATAGGTCCATTTGGGAGAATGGATCTTAACATCTTAACATCTTGACATCTTAACAATATTGAGTCTTCTAATTCATGAACATGGTATATCCTTCTGTTTATTTGATCTATTTTAATTTCTTCCTGTGATATTTTATAGCTTTCAGTGTACAAATCTTACATATCCTTTGTTAACGTTCCCCCTAAATATTTTATTTTTGATGCTACTGTTAATGAAATTGTTTTCTTAATTTCATTTTTGAACTGTTTGTTACTAGTATACAGAAATACGATTAAATTTTGATATTAAGCTTATAAACTGTGACTTCATTGTTATTAATTTTAGTAAATTTTTTGTTATTGTTGTTGATTCCTTAGGATTTTCTACATACAGGATCATGTCGTGTGTGAATAAAGACAGTTTTAGGTCTTCCTTCCAATCTGGATGCCTTTAATTTCTTTTTTCTTTTTCTTTTTTTTTTTTTTGCCTAATTACACTGGCTTGACTGTCCAGTAAGATGTTGACTAAAAGTGGCTAGAGAAGGTCTTACAGGGAAAAGTATTCAGTCATTCACCATTAAGTATGATGTAGATTTTCATTAGATGCTCTTTATTGGGTTGAGGATGTTTCCTTCTATTCCTGGTGTGTGTTCAGAGCTCTTATCATGAAAGGACGTTAGATTTTCTCAGTTGCCCATTCTGCATCTTTTGAGATGGTCACATGCCTTTTAGCCCTTATTCTATTAATATGGTGTGATACATTCATTGATACATTAATTGATTTGGGGGTGTTAATCCAATCTTGTATTTCCCACTTGTTGGATTTTATTTGCTAAGATTTTGTTAGGAATGTTTGTATCTATATTCATTAAAGATATTGTTCTCTAGTTTTATTGTGACATTTTTTTTCTGATTTTGGTGTCAGGTTTTTAAATTTTTGTCTTTTTAATCCTGTATACACATTTTAGGTGCCTGTTGTAAACACTGTGTGGTTAGGTTTTTAAAAATCATTTAATACATTTATACTTAATGTAATTTCCAATATCTTTTGATTGATTTTCTAGCAATGTATTTTGTGCTTTTCATTTGCACTAAATTTTTTAATGTTTACTTCAGTCCTCTTTCTTGCCTCTTGTTGGATTGATGATTATTTCTCACTCCATTTTTTCTTCTACTAGTTTTGAAGTTATATGGCCATTCTTGTAGAGGTTAACCTAGGACATTGTAAATGGTTATACAATAGAGCCATTTGCTATATTTACCCACATCTGGAATAAAATAAGGACCTTAGGACATTTTAGTTTCAATCTCTCCTGCTGACTTATATGTCTTGTTGTATACTTTAGTTCAAGCATAATTAGTAGTGTTTTATACAATCAATATGTGTTTAAATGTACCCACCTGTTTGCCTCTTTTGTCACTCATCATTTATTTTTCATCTCAGATCTTACATCTGGGGTCACTTTTTTCTGGCTGAAGTATTCATTAGAATTTCCTTCACTGAAAATCAAAATCCCTCTGTTGTTTTAAGATGACTGTTTTACTGTTGTTCTTAAAAAATATTTCCACTGGGTATAAACTTCTAGACCCTAGGTTACCAAAAAGATTTTCTGTTAACACATTGAAAAGGTTGTCCAACTGTACTTTGACTTCCATTGTTTCCATTGAGAACAAAGGTGACAGTGAGTCATTGCTCTTTGAAAGGCAATGTATTTTTTCCCTCTGGCTACTTTTAAGCTCTTTGACTCTAGTGTTCTGCATTTTCACTATGTTGTGTTATTAGAGAGTTTCTTTTGTTCATTCTGCTTGGAATTCAGTGAGTTTCCTTAATCTGTGCTTGGTGTGTTGCATCAGTTCTGGATTACACTCAGCCACTATCTCTTCATATTTTGCTTTAGTTCATTATCTCTTCTGTAACTTTCATTAGACATTTGGTAGACCATCTCAATCCCCTCTATGTCTCTTAGTGCCACGCCCCCCCTTAAAAAATCACTTTGTTTCTCTGTACTGGGTTCTGGATAATGTCTTCTGATCCATCTTCCAATTCACTAGTTATTTCTTCAACTGTTTCTAATCTGCTGTTAAACCTATCCAAAGAATTTTAAATTTCAATGATTATTTTCCTATTTATGGAAATTCTATTTGGTTTTTATGCATACTTGATAGATCATTTTTATAGTATCTTTCTTTTCACTTGTATATTCAAACTTTTAAAAAATTTCTTGAAATATATTGAATATGGCTATTTTATATTTAATTTCTGGTATCTAAAGTCTTTGTGAATTGGCTTCTCTGTTTTTGTTTTTTCTTCTGGCTTTCATTCATGGTGTTTTGTTCTCTTTGAGGATTTCCTTCTCTTTTCTTTTCTTTTTTTTTTTTTGCGGTACGCAGGCCTCTCACTGTTGTGGCCTCTCCCGTTGCAGAGCGCAAGCTCAGCGGCCATGGCTCACGGGCCCAGCCACTCCGCGGCATGTGGGATCTTCCCAGACTGGGGCACGAACCTGTATCCCCTGCATCGGCAGGCAGACTCTCAACCACTGCGCCACCAGGGAAGCCCGAGGATTTCCTTTTTTTAATCATGAGTTCATATGTCTTAAAATGTATCTGTGGGGATTTTTGAGGTCTAATGTGAAGTTGAGGTTCTTGGGGCGGGGGGGGGGGTGGATCTACGTTCACCTCTTCATTTGCTATACACGTGGGAGTATTACCAGCCTGGACTATAAATCCTGGGCTCAACGTTTTCAAGACCCCCCAGGTGGTGTGCATTTGGGCTTCCAAGCTGAGCATGGACCACCTTGTGGATGTGACTTCTCAGGGCAAAATATTGTTCCACTCCTGTTAGCGGCAAGACAATTTTCTATATAGTCGTTTCAGGGACGAGGTTATTTCTTATTGACCTTTACACTGAACATAGAGCCGTTTGAAGGTTCCAGCTTTACATAGGGCTCTGCTGTGACACTTCCCCACCTGGGGCAGGTCTGGGCTTGGATACCTAGCTATCCATCACCTGTGAGACTGTGAAAACCAAAGCTCAAGTGTACTCAGTTCATCAAATGCCTTCAGGACACCTCTTACCTCTGTGGGCTCCACTTTCACTGCACATTCAGCCTCTGACCTCTCTTACTTCCTGGCTAGCTCGTCAAGGGCAATGAGTCTCGTGGTCGGACAAACTCTTGTTCACTTACAGGGGACAGAGTCAGGGTTTGGAAGGTGGGATTTTTCTGGGCAGCCTGGGTCTGATGGCTGCTGTCCCAACTCCCTGTACTGATTCCTGACCTTCCCATGTTCCATCTCCCCATGAAACTGGGAGCTACTGGGCAGTGGTAACGTGTCTTGTTCATGCTGGTCCTCGGGGATCTTAGCGATCAGTAGGTCTTACGCCGGGACTCCAGTGGGGACTGGGTTGGGCCACCAGCCCTTGGCAGGCTGGACCGAGAAGGATGCCAGCTGGTCTAGAGCTGGGAGCCTCCAGACCAGGGGCCAGCAAACTGGGGCCCACAGACCAAATCTGGCCCCTGACCTAAAGAATGTGTGACAGAGACTATACGTGATTCCCTAATGCCTATGATATTTACTATCTGGCCATTTACAGGAAAGTGTGCTAAGCCCCAATTCAGACCAATGTTGTCCAGTAGAAATATAATGGGAGCCACAGATATAATTTTAAACTTTCTAACAGCCACATCAGAAAAAATAAAAATAAACAGCTTAAATTCATTGTAATATGTTTTATTTAACCCAACAGATTAAGATATTATCATTTCAATATGTAATCAATACAAAAGAATGCTTAGGATGGTCAACATCCTGTCTTCAGAAGCCAGCGTGGGTTTTAGACTTAGAGCACACCTCAGTTTAGATGCTCTGTTTTCATAAGAACTGCTTGGTCTGCATTTAGATATCATAAAATTTACAGTTGAAAAGGCGAATTCTCATGCCTAAAGCATTCCAAACAACCATAGCTAAAGTCTTCCGATAACTGATTTGGGGATCTGTATTTAAATTTAATTGTGAATTCGTTAAAATTAAATCAAATTAAGATCCAGTTCCTTGGTCTCACAAGCCACATTTCCAGTGCTTTTAGCCAAGCAGGTCTGGTGAACAGGCTGTTGGAGAGGCAGCTTCAGACTGTCATGTGCTTGTGGACAGAGGCGAGAGTGGTCCCCGAGCATCTGACCAGGCCAGGCCCAGGGAGGTGCTGGGTGAACACCAAGAGGATAAGCAGATGCTGCTGCTGCGGGGAAGACAGGGGTGGGGCTGAGGCTGGGGCTGGGTGGGAGGGAGCATCTTCTAGCCCCAGCATCCCCTCGGTACTTCCTTGCACCCTCCTGGGTTCCCATTCCTCAGGCTCTTCCCTGAATTCCTCCCTCGAGCCCCTCGGGGTCCATGACCCACACCTCCCCAAGGGGCCTAAGGACCGTCCACCTGGGATTCTGGCTCTTATAACCACATCTGTCTCCCACCAGCCTTGGCTCCTGGGGGGCCGTCAGGAACGGCGTTCCCTGCGTGAGGCTCTGTTTCCAGGCTGCCTCAGACTCGGCGCACCTCGTCCCTAGCTGGGGCGGGTTGCACTGGAAAGCGGGGCGGCCTCAGATGGGCACCGATGGCCCCGCTCCCCCACACGCCGAGCCCAGACCCCCGACTTTCCTCTGCCCACCCCCAACACGTCTCTCTTTGCTGGTGACCTGCTCTTGAGTGGCACGGCCGTAAATAGGCGAAGGCGTGGGGCTCCGCCTGATCAAAGGGCCCCCTTCAGAAGCCGTCATTAGCTGCTATTCTGGGAACCGGCTATTTTAAGGTTAGTGTATTTTTTCTTTCCTGAGGAGCCGTCTTAGTGGATGGCAAGGTCCTGAGGTGCTGGCTCTTCAGTCAAACCACACAAGCCCTGTTTTGTCTAGGGTCTCAAAGATAAACCTATAATGAAAGCGTCAGTTGACACTAAGCCCCGCCATCCCCATTCCTGGGCAGAGGTGGGCGGGCCTGCCAGGGAGTCCCCGCGCCCCTCGAGCCACAGGGAGACTTGACGGGCCCCCGGGACGGGGCTGCCATGTTCCCGGAGGGAGCCCGAGGCCAGAGCCCAGCATTCTCACGGCCAGGGCAGCCCCCATAGGACTTGCCTAGAGCCTGGCTCGGGGGCCTTTTCAACAGTCAGCCCGGCTTTGGCCAAAAATCTGTGGAAGATGCCCACCCCCACCAGTGGCCAGGGGAACGCACAGTGACGCCATGGTTTAAGAAAATGGTAATACCCAGTGCTGGCACCCAGGTGGGGAAACAGGCATTCTTACACGTTGCTGGTGGGGACGCAAATTACGGTAGTAGCAGAGCTTCTGGGAAGGAATCTAGCAGCCTCTGTTAACATTCAAAATACATGTACCTTTTGATCTAACATCTCTGCTTCCAGGAAATGAAACCCCAGGGTCAGAGATCTATGTATCAGGACGCTTGTCATGCTCTAATTTGTGACTGAGAGACATGGGGAGCCACTTGATTGCGGCGAGGGAATAGTTGAGTAAAGGAGATTCCTCCCAGCTGTGGGCACCACCCAGCCTGAGGTCCGTCAGTGGCTCTGGAGCCACACCTTTTTCGGTGTTTTTTTTTTTTTTTTTGAGGTACGCGGGCCTCCCACTGTTGTGGCCTCTCCCGTTGCGGAGCACAGGCTCCGGACGCGCAGGCTCAGCGGCCATGGCTCACGGGCCCAGCCGCTCCGCGGCATGTGGGATCTTCCCGGACTGGGGCACGAACCCGTGTCCCCTGCATTGGCAGGCAGACTCTCAACCACTGCACCACCAGGGAAGCCCTGGAGCCACACCTCTGATGAGTCGCTAAGTCAGAAAGCTGAGATGCCGAGAACCGCTGGGGTCGTCTGGGCAGTAGACAGCCCACGTGCGGCTGTGAGATGCTTCGTCCTTGTTTGTCCGAGGTCAAGGTGCCCCTTGTAGCCAGTGTGCGTGTTCCGAGGTAGTTCAGGTAGAGATGTCGCATCCCATCCAGCTTCCTGCTCTGGCCTCGGTCCTCTGTCAGCTGGGGCTGCTCTCCCACCAGAAGGACTAGCCCCCAAACTCAATATCCTGTGAGCCCTACACCCAAGGCCCCCTCCCCAGGGCTCTGGGTTCACTCAGCACTCAAGCCTCCGTCACTAGTCTGAGCCTCCTTCCCCACAGGCTCTCTCTGTGCCAAGATGGGGGACACAGTCCAACAGCTCCAGGCCCCTTCCAGGCCCGAGGACCAGCCCCAAGCTCTTAACTGCTCCATCCTGGAAGCGACACACACATCACTTCTGCTCCAACCCGCTGGCGGAACGAGTCACGTGCCCCACCCAGAGGAATGTGGGGAATGTGTTCCCGGCAGGACCCTCTTGAGTCGTCTGTGTGACGGGACGTCCGTCTGTCCACCCATGTTCATCCAGAGGCGGCAGACACACCTGTGACTCGGGCCTGCCCACCTGCCCCTGCCCACACACAACTCACCTCAACAGCCCTCCCCATGGCCCGCGGCTCAGCCCTCTGCGCCCAGCAGGACCCTGAGAACAGCCTGGCACCGAAGGGGCCCAACCACGAGGCTTGGTTTTGTGGGCCAAGCCCCCACCAGGGTTAGGGAGCACCCAGGGAGAGAGGCATCTGGCCATCTGACCCGCCACACAGATGGGCACCCGGCCGTCGGCAGTAGACGTGTTTGCACAAAAGGGACGAACAGGGCGATGGGAGGGGAGTGTGATCAGCTGCAGGGTCTGAGCCGCCGTCCGATCCCCCCTCCCTCCACCGGGTCCCCAAGGTCCAGGTGACCGACCGGGCTGGAGGCAGATTCCCCCTCTGAGGAGCTCAGGAGCCCCTCACTGAGCTCAGAGGACTGGGCCGCCCACCACATCTGTGAGTCCGAGTTTCCGCAGGAGATGCTAAGATCACACGCCTCCATTTCAGAGGCTGGGTTTCCCTGTCACCGAGGGAGGGCCTGGGTCGGGCAAGCTTTGAGGGACTTTCAGGCATCCCAGGCCTCTCCATCCCATCAAGGGTGAGACCCTCAGGCCCCTGTGGTGTCCAAGGGGTTTGTTGCCAAGAGGCCATGGTCATGGTGGGGAGGTCAGAGCTCAGACTGGCCTAGAGCTGAACCGGCAGCTGGCATCCGGGCTGATGCTCCGGGCAGTGTGCCCGGCCAGCCTGTAGTCCTGGGCCTCTCCTGACCTAGAGGCAGGAAGGCTGGCCTCGTGGCTCACCTCCTCCTGGCTGGCAGGAGCCGATCTCCCCATGGTGGTAGCCTCGCCCATCGCTGGCAGCAGACGCTTGGCCTCCCAGGAAGGAACGTGAGTGCTGGCTTCCTTAGTCTGTTCTAGCTCAGAGACTAGGCGTGGGGGACATTCAGCACAGAGTGATCGTGAAGACTGCACCCCACAAAACAGTAGGTCCCCACCTCTGGGTGACTTGGAGGTCCATGGAGAGGCACCCGGGACCTCCCAGGGGCACCCTTGCCGGGGGGACAGGCACTGCTCGCCAGCCTCTCTGAGCCTCAGTTTCCCGCTCCATCCAAGGCAGGGAGGAGAAGAGGGGAGGGTGTGTGTGCTCAGGGCCACCTGCCCAGGCCTGGTCTCCAATGGCCGCTGCGCCCACACCCGACGCCTGAGGACCCGGAGCCCGCCTGAGAGTTGCCCACAGCAAAGCCAGACAGGGGCCCCTGGGGCGGCTCTTCCCACCTCTTTCCAGGCCCCAGGATCCCACCCGTCCCTGCAGTCCTGACTCAATGGGGCAGAGCTGGGACCAGGGCCGGGCAGCCTGGCTCCCACGCCTGTGTGTTCTCAGATTCACATGTCCTCCTCTGGCTGAGAGGACAAGGCAGCCTGCATGCACGTGGGCCCGAGGGGCCTTCCTGTCCTCCTCCCATTTCATACAGTGCAAAGCCCAGGCCTTCCCTTTGCACGTTTGCAGCCAGTGGCTGGGGTTCAAGCCCTGCCCCCTCGGCTCACTGGCCATGGACCTGGGAAGTCATATTGGCTCTCGTGCCTCAGTTTTCTCACCGGTCAGCGGAGGGGATGAAATTGATGCTACTAAGGCAAGTGCTATTGGGAGGATCCATGAGTTGATCCATATCCAGGCAGAGGAACTTCATGTGCAAAGGCCCTGTGGCACGGGGAAATACGGCAAGGCCAGAGCTGCGAGACCCGGCATCCGATTACAGAGCTCAGAGAGAGTGGGTGTGAGGGTGGGCCAGCTATCGGTCAGGAAGGTGAGGGGTGCAGTCAGGGGCCAGTCTGGGAGCCCAAGCTCTGCTCTGACCTGACTGTGTAGCATCCTGAGCCTAAGCCTCAGTTCTCCCAACTGCACCGTGGCCTCCTGCTCCCCACATGCGTGGCAGCCCCCCCAGAACCTTTCTTTCCCTCCTCTTTCCTGGGTGTTTCTCTCCCAGTCTGGCCGGGGGACAATAACCCCTCCCCACAACTAGGCCTTTCCTGAATGGCTCTATTTATAGGCCTCAAATATTGGCCAGAAAGGAAATTTACATTTTTTTACAATTTAGCTCCAGTCTGTGTCAGCTTCTGTGGGTTGACTGCTTCTGAGAGAGGCGGGGGGAAGGGAGCAGGCGGGCAGAGATGTGTGTATTGGGCCCACGGGCAGCGCACGGCGGCCGGGAGCCCTTCTCAAGCCTATTTGGTGATCTGTAATCAAGGGCCTCACTGGGGGCGTCGGGCTAGGCAGACCATCTGGGGGCGCCAAGGGGTGAGGGTGGCCCCGAGCCTTGTCTTTGTGGCGAACCCTGCCCCGCCGCCTTGGCCGACCTCAGAAAAACATGTATTTGGATCAAAATGGGCCCTTTTTTAAACTTGTCACCCTGCGGGTCAGGGCACAGCCTGCCCCGCCAGTCCTGCATATGAAGCAGTGGCTTGGTCACTACCAAAAATAGATGTCCCAGCCCAGAGGCAGGGCTGTCCCGCCTGCTCCGGGAGGGGACCGGCCCGGAAAGGGGCAGCCAGCCCAGGCCCCGGCCCTGCCGACTCTGGAGACTGCAGGCCTGAAGGCAGGCGGCAGGGAGCCGAGTGGCCTGGTTGGGGACCACGTCCGCCCTGGGTCTGCAGAGTCTCCGGGGTGGGGTCGGGGTGGCAGCCACGGTGGGCCCCGGGCCCGGCGAGGTCGGAGCACGGCCCACGCCCGCCCGGGGCCAGGTGGCAGGTGGATGCCAGCAGGTCCCCGGCCACAGGGCCACACCCGGCGCGCGGGCGGCCTCCTCCCCGCCCGGGGCCCACGGGCCTGGGCTCTCACTCCACCTTGGCCATCAGGGATGCACAAAATGGCTGACGCGGCCGTTTCTAACCGGGATGCGCGCACATGGCAGTGGCCGTGCGGAGCTATGTTTATTTTGCCGAGCGGACGGCCTTTCGTTGCCCGGGTTCCGAGCGCTCCAGAGGCAGATGGAAATTTTTGTGGATTAAACACGGGGCTGAGGCGCGCTGGGCTGTTTGGGTTGGCAGCGCTCCCTCCCCATCCCGTTCCTCATCCGCGCTCCCGCCCTCCTCACCGGGGCATCCATTCATGCCTCCATCCTGGGCCCCCTCCTCCACTCCCAGCTCGGGGGCCTCCCTCACTCCTGCTGGCCCAGAGCAGGGCAGCAGCCTCGGCCCCCTCCCCGAGTCTGGAAGAGGCTGCAGGGTGACGGAGGGCTCACCGGGAAGGCCTGCTCCTCCGGGGCCCTTCTCAAACTGGGGCCCCCTCTGACCTCCAGACCCTCATCTATGAGATGGGAGCTGGTGTGCAGACCAGGCAACCAGCATACGGGGTATGCTTATGGGTCCGGCACCCAGAAAATGCCCAGTACCCAGGCTCCGTCATGGGTCCTGCTCTCAGGAAGGCAAAAGCCACCAGGGAAGCATGAGGGGCAAGGCCTTATCCCTCGCTACCTCGGGAGAAACTCTGCGTCCAGACAGGATCTGGACCTTTCTGAAAGGACTGGAGGGTATGCTGGTCTACAGAAAAGATCTTTGGGGTACAAGGAGCAAAGCATGTGGATATCTGGGGAACCAGGTTCCAAGCAGAGGGCACAGCTCTGCACACCCTGCAAATGCCCTGTGGTGTGACCGTGCCTGGCTTGTTTGAGCAACCAGGGTGGCCATGGGTTAAGGAGGAGCCTGGAGATGGGAGCAGACAGGTAAAGGGGCGGGCAGACCTCCGGGCCCTGTGAGCCACTGAAAGGACTTGAGGCTTCACTTGGAGGGAGGGGGGGCTTTGGGGCGGAGAGGGCCGCGATCCAGCGCGTGTTTTTAGCTACGCTGCCCTGGCATGTTGAAGGTAGACTGAAGAGGGGGGCAGGTGTGGCCGCGGGGAGAGCTGCGGGGCCGGCGCACACCGCTCCTGTCCCTCCCCCTGCCAGCCCCACCCTGGGAGGCAGGTTGGTCAGTGTGCCCAGCCTGCTCTGTCCCCGCCGGCCGGGAGCCACAGGTCAGGTCTCACACATAAAGAGCCATCTGTGTGGGCAGCAAGGTGGCCAGCGCGCCTGCCACCCGCACGGGGACGCTCTACTCAGCAGGCTCCGCCCACCCCCTCCCCGACGGGGCCTGCGGACACCCTGTCAGACCGCTAGCACCCACCCCTGGGTGGGGGCTTCTCTGGATGATGTGAAGCCCTGGCCCAAGGTGCTGACACCACAGTGACCTGTGTCACCTGGCCGGGCTCAGAGCAGCACTGGAGACGGGGAATTCAGTGAGGCTCAGGCAGAGCATGTCTGGCGGGGGGGGAGGGGGCACAGCTGCAGTGGGATCCAGTATCACAGGCCCCTGTGTGTGGCCCACCTGGGTGCACCCGGCAGCATGGGGTCTTGGTTTTAAGCCTTTACAATGTTACCTTCTGATAAGGGACCACATCCAATAACCAGGGTGGAAATTCTGAACCCTGCACCTTCTCCAGAACCCACGGGTGTCCCCACACATGAGCCCTCTGGTCTTGACGGAGGGACCGGAAGTCCCGGCCACAGAGACTAAAGAAGCCAAGGAAGGGTCACCTGTGTCCACTGGGCATCAGCAACATCAAGAGTTGCCACTGTGAATGGGGCGGGCTCATTCCTGCCCCTTGGAGCACATGGTTTGGGAGGCCGGGGCGGGGGGATGCATGGAATGGCCCATAAGTACCTACTGCCTGGCTGAAAGAGGGCTGGACCGGATAGGCAGGGCCACCTCCGGTCGGGGGTCAGGGGCCTGGAGACAACCAGGGGTGAATGAGGTGGCAGGTGGTGTGGCTGGAAGAGTTCCCAGCATGAGCAGCCGTGCAAAGGCCCTGGGGCCCAGGGTCATGGCCGTCTGAGGCTGTGAGAGCAGGCAAGGCAGAGCCTGGCCCTGTCAGCCAAATTGGGGGCTTTAGAACTCACCCTATGAGCCTGAGGGGCAGGGGATGATGCTGGCTTCCCTGGGAGGAGGATTAGAGGCAGGCAAGGGTGGGAGCCCCAAGAGTAGTGAAGGGCCACAGTGGGATTAGGACACACGCGTGTGCCTTGGACTAGGGTGGACACCTGTGGGCTAGTGGCCCACAGTCCACTGGACCCGTTGGTCAACAGGACAGGCAGATGGAGGGGACAGGGTGTCAGGAAGGGCCAGGTTTCTAAGGAAAGCACCTGGATGGGGGTGCTTTGCTTGGAGGGACGCCAGGGTGGGGCAGGTCAGGGGCAACCTCGAATTCCATTCTGGACGTGTTCAGTGGGCGGGTGGACTCCAGTGCTTAGAGATCAGGTGGAAAAGAAGGAAGGAAGGAGATGGGGAGATGGGGAGGCAAGAGTGGGCCTCGCCAGAGCCAGGGAGGGGAGGATGTGGCCCTGGGCTTGGCCAGGGAGGGGTTGAGGTTTGCTCTGATGGGGCCAGGCTTCCCCAGCCCTGAGCTCGGCCAGGCCCTCGGAGGTTGGGCAGACATGGGACCTTAAAGGCACAAGAGAGGAGCTGGTGTGTTTAGGGTTAGAGCGGGCAGCATGCACCACTGACGTCCGCGGACGGCTTTCTAGGTGAAGAGGCCTTGGACCGGCTGTTCCCAGGGACAGGTGCCAAAGGCAGGGCACCCACTGTCCGTGCTAGGGTCACTGCCCGCAGTCCTGTACCTGTCCCTCCCGAGTCAGAGAAGCCCACGATATCTGCCCTTTGACAGCAAGAGAGCACCCGCGGGGCCGGGTGTGCCACAGAAGACCCGGGCTGGGCCTGGGCTCGTGCAGCTCACCAGGCTGCAGAGCTGCAGAGGGAGGGAGGGGGCACAGGGGGCACAGAGTCCAGACTAGGACGCAGTCTGTTTGATGACCCTGAGCACCTAAGGACTCAGTCATGGGGTTCACCTCCCGTTCCCACGTCTATGCAGCCCCATCAGCACCAGCTGAGGAAAAGCGCGTGTGTCACCTGACTGAGCTCCGCCTCCGTTTCCCTGTCTCTCCTCCCTGCCCCCCGGGAGCTTTATGGATTAAACATCAGCCCCTTGAAGAGGTGGGGACACTCGACGCCCTTCCCGGGGCCTCTCTCTGCCGAGGCCCAGGAAAGGAGCGGGATTCACAGAGTGGCCCCTGCCTCTCCTGGGCCTGTGGCTAGGGGGTCTGCACCGCCTTCTGGAGAAGCACCCGACCCGGCCTCAGAGGATCTGGTGACCTAGCTTCTCTGTCCCACTCGGTTTCCCTCTGCTCCTAAAATTGGAGCTCTGCTGAACAGCTCCAAATCCTGCACCCGGGGACGGAGCAAGAGCTAAAGGAACAGTAACCCTTGGGCACAGGTGGACACAAAGCCCGGCTTCCTCCCTGGCCCAAGCAGACCCCTGGCCCAACCCACCCACTGTACGACTGACTGACCTTGGGGGCTCACCCAGAGTCCCCCAGAGTCTGAGTCTCGCCCCTGATTCTGCTGGCTGCAGGCTGTCCGCTGTCATAGTGAACACCCAGCCCCTAGCCACAGAGCCCACGGAATCTTCCCTGCCCTTTTGTAAGGAAAACTAACTTATTTTTCAGCTCCGTAAACCTGGCAGGAGCCTGTCTTTTCCAGGCCAGTGGGGGACCTCCGTGGGCAGGTGCCTCCCATTGGGGTCAGGCGTGGCCACCTCTGCCTTACAGATGAGGAGGTGGAGGGTCCTCACAAGGTGAGGGGAGCGCTGCCCGGCTCCCCCTTCCTGCCCCAGGGTCCTGTGGGGGTCCCTTCCCACCCCTGGGCTCCAGTACCCTTTTACACAACACTCTCTTCACACCCACCCCCCTCTGTAGGCATGACTGCTTCTCCTGCGACAGCACCACCCTAAGACACGTGACCATCCCCCTCTCAGTCATCTGTCTCCTGCCGGAAGCCAGCACAGCCCTGTTCTGCCCGCCCAGTATGCTGCCCAAGGTGGCCGCAGTCCTGATAGGGCTTCGTTTGAGGTTGACACCAAGGCCAAGGTGGCCGAGTCCATCCTCTCCGTGCCCACGTGCACGGACAGCCGTGCAGCCAGTCCAGTGGGTTGCTCTGACCTTTGGCGGTGATGCAGCCGGAAACGCCCGCCGCTTCTCTCCTGGCCCCCCTGCACCTCCCACCTCCGGGCAGCCTCGCCCCCCAAGATGGGCCAGGTCTCCAACCATAGGGGGCCCGGTGCAGGGCCTGAGACACACTGCTTGTGTCCGGCTTTCGCACGGGTGTGTTCAGCATCACGATCCTCTCCCTTGTGAAGGAACCAACCCCTGAGGGGGCCAGTGTCCGGGTCGTGGGCCTCCCCCAGCCCCATGGGGCCACACGTCCCCCGGCCTCAGAACCAGGCCCCCAGATGAAGGGCCGGCTGGGGCCCAGGGCAGCAGGAAGGCCTCGGGGTTCCCAGGAAGCAGAGACTGTGGGCCACTCTTCCCTTCTGTGGCCGGTCCTTGTCTTCACACAAGCCCCATTGCTGCACCGTCCCCACCACGCCACCTGACAGATGGGACAGTGACAAGATGACCGGGCAGGGAGACGCTCGCCTTTCGGTGCCAACACAAGAGGCTTTTATCCCGGCCGTAAATGGTCTCTGTGTCAAGGGAGCCTGTACCCAGCCCGGGCCTGAGACCCTGGTGGCCAGCGGGGCGAAACTGGGTCCGTGGGGACAGACTCTACAACGGACGGCTGGTGGCATGTGGTGGCAAAACAGCCCCACGGGGCCACAACAGGATATTGTTTCGGCCTCACCTGGGCTGGTCTCTGCCCGCAGCCTCGCAGCCCCCGGGGGGAGGCCCTGGGAGGCCAAGGCCGAGGACGGCGCCGGAGGCCGGGCCTGGGGAGAGGCCGGGCAGCTGCTGGCCTCCGCACACCCCCTGCCGAGTGTGGGCCACAATGTGCCTACTGACCCTGGTGGCAGGTCACACCGTGAATGAGCCATCTCTCCTGTGTCCCCCGCCAGGTGGGCACGGGGCAGCGTCCCCCCGGTCAGGGCTGTGCCCAGGAGGGCTGGCCCGCGGGAGGCTGAGCCAGCCCCAGGGACCATCTCCCCTTGGCTTTTAGTGATATGGTACCAGTGCCTGCACGATCCAGGCCCCCAGAGCCCACCTAGAGCATTCATGGCCATGCCAGCCCTGCGTTAGCTGCCCAAGGGCAAAGCCTCCTCCTTGGCTGCCTGCCCACCCTCAGCCCTCACTCTGGGGCCCGAGGGTCCTGCCCCCGTGCCCATTTGACGGCCCTCTTGTACGTCTTGAAGGCTCCTTGCCTTTGCTGCGAGATGGGGCACACGTGATCTTGCCTCTGTGCATCCCCCGCTCCAGCCTCTTCTGGGCACAGTGCCTTTTCACACCCCTGAGCCCTTGCCTGTGCAGATCCCCTCCCCCAGGATGCCCTGTGAGTGTGCACAGCCCAGGGCTCCGGAATGTCCGGGGGCTGGGTCATCTGAGCCCTGCCAGCCTCCATCTTCCATCTTACTGTCAGAAGGGGTCCTAGAGAAGGTTCCACAGTCCTGCCTACCTGTAGGCCCAGCTCCCCTCCAACAACCTGGAGACAGGCCCGTCCCCAGAGCTCATCCGGCCCCCATCTTCTGAGCCATTCCCACAAAAGCCTTCCCTGGGGTACTCGGTCACCCTGCAGGGCCCCCCTCACCAGCCAAGGTCACCTTAAAAATAGCCGTGGAGGGGTTCGCAGCAGCAGCAGACCCTTTTAGACTAATTCATTGGTAATGGCAAAATGCTGCTGAGTTCCCCCCCGCCAAAAAAAAAAAAAACCCACTCTATTTCCTCATTAACATAATTGCAAACAGAACGAATCTTTCTTGATTTCATGTAAACAACAGCTTGAAATAGTTTATAATCCTTGCAGGTATCAAATTAAGTTTTTACTTATGGTCTGGAAATTAATTACCCTTACAGCGAGACAAATGTGAAAACTGTGTATTTTTGACAAGAAAATTAAGCAGCTATTGGGGAAATGTAACTTAATCGTCGCGGAGAAAATTGTTTATAAATTGGTCGCGTTGTTTGAACTCTCGCCTCTTCGACCCGGGGCTGGGTTAGCTGGTATGTGTGCGTTTGCCTAATTTGGAGCATTACTGGGGTAGCAGCAGAGGAAGGGACCAGAGGGGACGAGAACAGGGCAGGGAGGAGGAAAGGAAGGAGAGAAGAGGGAATCCTTCCCCATGAAGGAACCGACGGCTGAGGAGGGACATGGGACCAGGATGCGTGGATCAGGGACAGCACCTTCTGGCAGATGAAACCTAAATGGAGCCATGGACCCGGATGGGGAGGAAGCAGCTCTCTAGGTAACCAGGACGAGGGCTCCAGGCAGAGGGAACAGCAAAAGCAGCAAAGGCCCTGGGCCAGGAATGAGCCTGGAGCAGAAAGGAGGCAAGGGGGTGCAGGAGAGGAACTCTCAGAGACAGGCGGGGCCGCACCCCGAGGGAGGTGGTTCTCGGATGCTGGGTGGCAGTCACCCAGTCTTCGGGGCACTGAACTTGAGCTGTTTACAGTTTTTCATCATTATCTATCCTGTTACTGCATACCTCCTCCTACACGTTTTCCCCTCGTATTGTGTTTTATTTTCTGGGAGTAAAATTTCTGGGTCACATCAGGAGCATTAACGAGAATTTCTCAGTAGTCGGAGTTGTACAGGGTGGGAGTGAGTTCCCCGTCACGGGGGTGACCAAGCAGCGGCCGGCCGACCGCTTGGCAGGCTGTGTGCAGGCTCCCAGGGGCTGCATGGAGGCATGTGGCCAGGGAAGGGTGTGTCTTCCATGCCTGCCCTTCAGAGCTCCAGGGTTCCACCCCCCCACACACACGCACACCCCTGCAGCTCCTTTCCCCCTCCCCGCCTTGGTCTGAAGCTGGGCAGTGCCAGCAGCGGCCTGTCTCCGCTTTGGCCTCTCTGCTGTTAAGTACAGTCCGGGCACGTGGTGAGGAGTAGGCAGAGTTGGGTATCAGAGTTGGGTTGCCCCCAGAACCCACAGCCAGAGTGGTCATGCCCACTGGGCCCCGGCCTGTGGCGGAAGGCTGGCGGGGCAGGCGGGCGCGGTGCAAGGGCTTAGCATCCTCATGACGACTTTGGGCACGTTACACGGCCTCTCTGTGCCTCAGTTTCCTCATCCTGGAGACGGAGCATCCACAGGGAGGCTCGAGGGCTGGGGACCTCCACACTGCACACCCAGAGCTGTCACATGGCATCTACCGGTGACGATTGGCTACCACGATTTCCCAAGGGTTGGAATAACCCAGCCAAGGCAGGCAGCAGGGGACGAGGTGGAGCCGGAGTGGGAGGGGAGAGTTTGGCTTGGCGGGTACTCAGGAGGCTCAGACCGTGGGACTGGGCGTGGAGGGCAGGATCACAGAGCCCACCCTGGCTGCCCACTCTGGAGAAGGTTCTGGAAGGGACGGGGGAGGCAGGGGGTCAGTGAGGTTCCCAGGGTGGGCACAGGCAATGGGGAGGGCGGGTGGCACAGAGCTGGTGAGAGGTGGAAGCAACGGCATTTGGTGAAGGGCGGGGATGCGGCCGGGCCATGCCGATGGTCAACATGGGGTGGAGTTTGTCGGAGTCTGGTGGCAGGTTGGAGACCATTAGGCCCTGGCCGCGTCCAGCACTCTGAAGCATGAGTTCCTCCGCTCAACCGGCTGCTCCCAAAGTCTCAGGTGACAAGCCTCAGGGGGCGTGCTCCCACGCCCACCCCCACACTGCTGTCTCTGTAGCTCCCCGTCTTGCTGGTGGCCGTTGGATCAGCACAGGCTGATTTAGCAGGACACCACAGACTGGCGGCCTAAATAGGACATTGATTTCTCATAGTTCTGGAGGCTGGAGGTCCGAGATCAAGGTGCCAGCCGTTCAGAGTCTGGAGAGGACTGGCTTCCTGGCTCGCAGACGACCATCCTCTCACTTGTGTCCTCTCGTGGCCTCTTCTCTGTGCACAGAGGAGAGACAGAAAGCTCTGGTATCTCTCCTTCTTCTAAGGACACTAATCCTATGGGATCAGGGCCTCACCCTTAGGACCTTTAGCCTTCATAACCTCCCTAAAAGCCCCATCTCCAGATACAGTCACACTGAGGTTAGGGCTTCAACAGATGAATTTGGGCAGTGGACAGTTCAGTCCATGACACCTGTCCACTGCCAGGGCACCCAAACGTGGAGCCCAGTGTCACCCCAAGCTGCTCCCTCGCCATCACCCATGTGAGGCCTAGGGGTGAGAAGCAGGAGGTTAGGGAATTGAGTGTCCTTGCCCCTTAGGGCCACATCCACTGGCCAAGTCAGGGAAGCACAGCCCGTCCACGTGGCGACGGGACCTGCGTCCAAGCAGCTCCTGGGCTCCACCACCTCCCTGGCAGCACACTGACCTCAGAGGGCCTGAGCCTCCTGCGGACATGGGGTGCGGATGGAGCCTGCAGCAGGGTCTGAGGCTTTGTTTTGCACCAGTGGTCAGGGAAGGGGGAGGGCTGAGGAGGTCTTTGTGTTCTCACAGCTGGAGGTGAACTTGTCAACGTGGCGTGTACTTGTCATCTTGGTCCTATCTTCCCCTCCCCTGTAGCTGGCTGGGGACATTGAAGCCCCGGGCCCTCCCAGCCTGAGCCACACCTGTGTGGTCCTCACAGGAAATTCAGGGTGGTCTCCCACCTCGGCTGCTCTGAGGCAGACAGAGAGGGCCTGAGCCCAACCTGGCACCTCGTAGGCACCCAGGAACAGGGCTACTGACCCCGGGCAAGCAGACCCACGTGCCAGAGCCTGCAGGTCTGGGTACTGACCGTCCATTGACCAGGATGTCCGCCGGGAAAGTGCTGGACATGCAAAGCCTGACTCACAGCCCAGACATAGGGCCTGGTCTCTGGTTTACACCCAAAATGTGGTATAAACTCTGAAGTGAAGGTGTGTGTGGCCCTGCCCACCCCACTCCAGGCCCTCTGCTGGCTGGAGCCTCCCACCCGCCCGGAACCCTGGGGATACTCTGCCGACCTCCCTCCCTCCCAGCTGCCCTCCTGCGCCTGAAGAAGCCTGTCATCCATACGGCCCTCCAGCGTCCTTCCTTTTGATGAGGAAGCTCAGGCTTTGCTGGCAGAGAGAGGATGCCAGGTGAGGCATCCCTAGACGGCCGCAGGTGCCCAGTGTCCTACTTCTGACACGACATAGGCTTGGCCTCTCCCCTCTCAGTGGGGGCCACACCTCTGGGGAGCTGGGTCTCGTGGGGAGGCCCCTCCAGCACTGGGAACCGGGGGGTCAGGAGCTCTCAGCTCCTCCTTCCTAAGGCTCCCAACCCCCCAGAGAGGTGCAGTTACCCCCCACTAATGAGCCTTGAGAGATGGGTAGCGCACATCTCCCCTCTGAGCCTCCATTTTCCCATCTATAAAATGGGATGACGAGACACCCCAGCTCAGCAGGAGTAGGGGGTTCAATGAGACGGTGCACGTTTAGCTCACCCGGGGGAGGGGTTCTTGCCATTACTGCTACAAAGGGGGTTCAGCTGGAGCTGGGGGGGTGACCCTGGGATCAGGGATCCAAGAGGTCAGCTGAACTGCTCTCTGGCCCTGGATAGGGAAGTGTGGAACGTTCTAGACTACCTAGTCTGCTGGGGAGGAGGGCAACAGGACAGTGGACTTGGCCCCTGGCCCAGGCCCTGTCCCTCTCCATGGGGGCACCAGTGCAGCCTCCCAGGCTTGTCAGCATTAACTGCCATCCCTGGTGCCAGCCTCAGTCACAGGTGGCCAGATACTGGCCACGCCATGGCAGGGTGTGTTTACCCCCAGCCGAGTCACCCCTCCGGGGCTCAGGGCCTTGTCTCGGCACTCTCTCATGATGGTCTGCCCTTTGGGGAGGGTGGCTTTGGCAAGCCACCCTGCCTCTCAAAGCCAGCCCAGCGCCCCCGGGGTCCCCGAGAAGTGGGGACAGACACCGAGGCACGAATGGTGACAGGCCCGCCAGAAGCTAATTTCCCTGGGCAACCCCCAGGGTGGCTCTCACCAGGGGACAGAGGGGAACCAGGTGCTTCCTCCATGGCCACGTCGGAGACCCCAGGTCCAGAAAGTAGAGGATTACAGGGGGAGGGGAGCCGGGGGAGGGTCGTCTACCGAGGACCACGGGCTGGGAGGGGTGAAGCCACTGCTGACTCCCCAGCCCCTTGCCCTGCAGGCCAGGGAGCCACTGTTCACCCCAAGCCACCTCGTCATGCCCCCAGCAGCAGGGCCCAGGGAGTCCATGGCCCTCCTAGTGGACCCTCAACATTGCCTGTGTCGGCCAGGCTGCCCATGCCCCCTGGCGGGAAGGCAGGCCGGACAACACACTGGCTTGACTGTCCAGGGGCCACACCTAGCTCCCCACCTGGCCTCCTAGCATTTACGGAGCCCACCCAGACCATCCTGCCCTGGCCACTCCTTACAAGCAGAAGGCAGGCGGGCAGCGCAGGTCCCTGTGCGAGCTAGACATCGGGGCGTCTGCCAGCGTGGCACCCGAGAGCCTAAAGACTGAGAAGGGACACAGCCAGTGGGACCTTGAGCAGCTCTGGACCCCAGCCAGGGCCCCACGCCAGGCACACCAGGACCAACGCGGCCGTACAGGATTCTGGGGTTGTCCGAATGTGCTCCCGGGACTCACCCCGAGTCCAGGACAGAGGAATAAACAGTGTCCGCGAGTCCGCCAGGGCCTCCGAGGGGCCGCACTAGCCTGCACTGTGCTGGGGCTTGGCTAGGGAAGGACGCTCCTGGCTGCGTGTCAGCCTGAGCCCAGGCGGGGATGAGCAGGGATGGGGGCCTGGCCTGGAAGCCCTGAAGGCAGGGCCAGTGGAGGGGAGCCCACTGTGAGTTTGGGGGGCTGTCTGTAGAGGTTTCGTGGTGTATATGAAAGGACATCCTCAAGCCAGATGGGGTTGTCGTGTCTCCCAGACCCTGGAGAATCCCCCTTCGCCCCCAGGAACTCTTGAGGTGCCCCTGTGCTCCAGTTGGGGGCTGGAGCTGGTGTACCCCCTCCCACCCCTGCAGGCAGGGCTGATCCCAGGCGGGGCTGAGGAAGGGTGGGCGTGTTGGGGGAGGGTCTGTGCACTGGGGAGGGGGGTTCAGAGAGCCCGCAGGGGCTGGGGCACACAAGCCTGGGCCTGCGCCTTCTGCAGCCCTGCCTCCTGCCCCGGCCTGCCCGCTGCGCAGCTCAGGGGCCGGTACCCTCCCGCAGCCTGCCCCCTGAATGCCCAGGGCTGTCGCCTGCCCAGACGTGCCCAGGGAGCTCCTGGGGCCCTTCTTTCTCCTGTCCTCTGGGCCATGGTCACCATTCCTCTCCCAGCTTCTCTCCTCCCCTCTCACCACCCCCCCGTTTGGCCTCACCGGCTCCCACCCTGCTGCCCCTACAGACTCATGTGCACAGGTGCTCAGGACGCCTCATGCAGCCACTGGCTTTGGCCACCGATCCCACAGCCCCAAGGTCAGTGGAGTTTGGCCCAGCCTGGGGGGGCCCGGCCACCAGGTTCACCTGCTCCAGCCACTTGGCAGGTCCCATTCACACCGAGCCCCAGGCCAGCACATGGTGGTAGCCCCTAGTGCCAGGCAGGGCCAAGGGGGAGGGGGAAGGGAGCTGGTGTGAGGTCCACTGCGGACAGGTGCCCTGGGCCCTGGGCAGGACCGGGAGCGGCTTTTGCATCTTAAATTTGGAGTTTACAGGGCTCTCGGTCCTCTACGGCGGCCAGCAGAAGATGCTGGGGGAAGGGTATCCCGTTCCAGGGACCACAAAAACCCCAACTCGCCGTCGCTGAGCGCTGGATCGCTACCTGCCATACAGGTGCTCAGCCCTGCACACCGGCCTCCCATGACGTCACTTCACGGGAGGTCACTTCATGTGGGGAGGGGCTGAGACGCCAGCATCCGGTCCCAGCACTCTTGGTGGTGGTGCGGGGCTGAGGTTTGAACCCAGGCCATCTGGTCAAACCCCTCTGTTTAGTGGGACACTGACGCCCACAGCAGAAAGGAAGTTTGCTGGGTGATGCTGGGTGAGGGGGAGGAAGCACCTCTGACCCCAGGACTGGGCGTCGGAGAGGCGCACGCTCACCCCAGGGGCCTTCGTAGGTTTATCGCAACCCCTGACCCAAGCATCCGGGCTATTTTTAACTTGACAAAATGGCTCCAGATCTCATACGGAAGAACAGAGGTGAAAATAGCTGTGAAGTTTCTGGGAAAAAAGAACCGATGAATGGGTGGTCCTGCCTCACGCTGAGGAGCAGGCCACGACCTTTGATGGTTCACAGCCTTGGACCAGGGAAGACCAACCTCACAGGCCGAGGCCCCTGATGTTCACCTGTGCCCGGTGCGAGCGGCTGAGCTCATGGACTCGGCACCACGGCTCTGCCCATTCTACATTCGAGGAGACTGAGGCCCACGGCCGTGCAGCTGCTAAGTGGCAGGAATGGCCTTGGTCCCCAGGCCACCTGGCTCCACCTGCACCGTGGGATAACGCTTCTGACAGGGGAGGGGCAGCAGTGTCACAAAGCAGTTGGGACACTTAGGACACCGGCCATTTAGGGAAAAAAACGAAGGTAGAGTGTCACTGCCCGCAGACAGCCAAGTGCCATAGTGACAAGGTCATCGACGTGAAACTGAAACCATTTATAAAAAGCAAATACTGAGCACAGTGTGTGAGTAGCCAGCAATCCTTGGGCGATGAGTTCCTGCCCTTGGGCAGCAGGCGGAGGTGCCCCCTGGCCTCACTGGTTCAGGCTGAGAGCCAGAAGTGGGGAGCAAAGTCTGCAGCACCCCCCGGGCCCTCCAGACATCAGGCTGGGAGAAAACTGCAGCTAGCAGTGGAGAGCCACAGTTTGGGGTATTAAAGTCTCCCCAATCTATGAGAAAAGCACTCAGAGTAGGCCAAAAAAAAAAAAAAAAAAAAAAACTGGAAAGACAGTCCACAAAAGAAGGGCCCCAACGACTGAAAAGATTCCTCACTCCATCCGTCCTCTAAGACAGGGCCCATCAACCACAGCCTGCAGGTCTGATCCAGCCCTCGGCCTGTTTTTGTCAATAAAGTTTTATTAGAACACAGCCACGCCCACTGGTGTGTGCTCTGTCTCTGGCTGCTCTCACTCTGCCACGCAGAGTTGAGGAGTTGCGGCAGAGATCACATGGTCCTGGACCTGAAATCCTTCCCACCTGGCCCTCCTTGGGGACGTTGACAGCCTCAGTCTCAGAACTCAAACGGAGAGATGCAAGATGGGCCAAAATGGATGTGAACATAGGACATTGGTGCTGGGGGAGCGGAGGTGGAAGGTCTGTTAACTGGCTGGCCCTTCCTCTTCCGGAAAGCGCTCTGCTGAGACCCATCAAGAGGGTTACAAGCTGTTCCTCTCCCGTGACCCTGGACTCCTCCTCCCAGGACCCCATCCCTCGAGAACAAATCAGTGTCTCCGCAGGGTCCTGCCCAAGCAACTTAATCACTGCCTTCTTCATGGTGGTGAGAGATCGGAAACAGACCGCATAGCGGGCGTTCGCAGGATGCTTGGTTCTGATCATGCGCATTAGGGACAGTAAGCAGCTTGCAGAGACCCCGGAAAATGTCCAGGGTACATAGTGACCCGGGGCCGGACAGGGCACGGCGTGATCCCAGCCTGGTTTGGGGAGACGTGTGTGCGTAAAACACCACCTCGTGGAAAACACACCAAAACGTTACCGCCGTCGTCTCTGGAGGGTGGACTTCGAGATGAGTTTTTAAAGAGATTTTTCTGTATTTTCCAGAATTTTCTGTAACAATTGGTTCTTGCTTTTGTGACTGGGAAGAGTGAACATTAACGTGAAGGGAGGCAGGGAGACTTGGGGGGCTCCCAGACAAAGGAAGGGCTCTGACCCCTCTGGCCTCGCCTCCATGAGGGCTCAACTCTGCCCGTCCCACACTGTGGCCACGTCAGGTCACTGTGCACAGCAAAGCCTGGCTGCCCCGTCCAGGAAGGGCGAGTGACCCCGTGCTGGGCCTTGGGGACCCAGGACCCAGCCTCGCCCCAACTGGGCTGAGCTGCCAAGCACCGGGTGACCCGTCTGTTCTGCCCACCGGGCAGTGTCGCCATGCGCCGTCGGGGCCACCTGGGGCTCTCTCTGGGGGCTGCAGCCCGCACCGCCACCCCCGGCTGGGGCGGGATGGTGCCCCCAGGCTCACCCTGCCCTGACCTCTCCCCCTCCCCCTCCTCCCCACCCACCCCTCCCCGGCGCCCTGTCACTCCCTCCGTGGGCCTCCTCGGGGCCCTGCCCCAGTACATCCAGGCTCAGGGTCTGCTGTCGGGTAGGACCCACCTTCCTGCAAGGAGGCTGATGCCCTCCTAGAAGCGGGGCCCGAAGCCCCCTCCAAGGCCTCCTGCACCACCTGCCCCAGGAGATGGGCTGGAGGTGGTGGACGTGGCCACGGAGGCCGGGAGGGCGGGGAGAGTCTGGGCCCTCACAAAGGCGCCATTTCCCTGTCACAGAATGAAGTAAATGGGACAATTAAGGGGGGCAGTTTTTAAATTGCCGCTTTAACCCATTTGGAAGCCTGCTAATTATTCTCTTGGGGAAAGAAATGCAGGTTCATTATTATAATGAGCTTTGGGCAAAATATTTCATCGAGTCTGACAAGCTGCAGCGACTCCTTAGGGAAGTGCTTCGAGATCGCTCCAAGGGGCCTCCCCCCGCCCCCCAACTCGGAGCTCATTGCCCGTCCGGTCCCTGTGCTGTGGGCGTGCTGTTTTAATTCGCTTATGAAAAGCCCGCTTTGATGTCCCGGACCAGATAAGGACCGCGGGCCGCAAGCTGACGGCCGAGCGGGTCTGCGGCCTCTGGGACCCCAGCCAAGGCGCTGCCATGAGGTAACTGCACAAACAGTCCTGTTTTTCCCTGCCTGAAAAAATATGCTTTTGTTTCACTAATAAATCTCTTCTTGGAACGCTCCCCGCCGGCTCTCGGCTGTCCTCGGCCGCGCTGCCTTGGGCCTTCCTGCTGGGTGCGGTGCAGCCGCTCGGGACTGGACGGGGACTGGGACGGGCCGTGGCGGGCGCAGGGGCGCGGGGAGCTCCGGCCTCTGCCCGCCCCTCCCCCAGCCCTCTTCCGCCCGCTCCCCTCCCCCAGCCCTCCCCCCTCCACTCCCCCTCCGGCTCCTCCCTCACTTCCGGGCGCTGGCCTCCAGACCTCTGTCTGCCCCCTTTCCCTCCTAGTCCTTGGGGGGTACCCGGCCTGGGGTGGAGCAGACCAGGATGGCAGCCACTCCACCCCTCAGACGGTCCTGTCTGTGCCACCCCCTGCTGTCCTGAGGCCTGGGAGACAGGGGGTGGCCCTGCCCTCTGAGCCCGGAAGGCAGCTCAGCTTGGTCCGCCCAGGGCAACGGGGTCCCGCTTTGTGGAGAAGCGGCCAGCGCAGCTCCTGAGCCATCTCGGCCTTGGGGAGCCCGAGACAGGCCCCCTGCCCCCCTCCAGGCGACCCCGGAGCCTGCAGCCAGGGGATGTGCAGAGCCCGGCGGGGTCCCTGCGCAGTGGCCGGCAGGGGCTGTGGCACCTCTGGGCCCAGCTCCTCCCCCACCCTCTTGTCACCCCCTCTGGGCCCCTTTCCCCAACCTCAGGGGCGTTCCTCAGCCTCGACTCTGCCTGGCGACCGCCCACTGCTCTCCTCCGCCCTGGACATATCTTCACCTCCCCCACTCTCACCTCTGCCCCAGGCCACGTGGCCCCTGGCACCTCACTCCCTTCACCTGTCCCACCAGCCCCCCCTCCCCCCCGCCCCCCCGCGCCCGGCCAGCAGCCCCTGTGATCTCTCCTGGCAGTGGCATGAGCGGGGCTTAGAACAGAGGTTAGAGCAGAAGAAGCCTCCGGACCCTTGCCCTCCCTGCTGCGAGGCCCAGGCACCCCACGGGGCCCCTCTAAGCCCCGGATTCCACATCCGAAAGGAGGAGACAGGGACTCCAGCTCCGGGACCATGGCCAGGATTACCTGGAGCCCTGTCTGTTGAGCACCTGGCCTGACGCCCGGCACGTGGCGAGGTGGAAGCGCTCGCTTCCCGCCCCCTCTTGTGGGCACCGCTGTGGGCACCGCTGTGGGTTCGTCTTCCCCGCCTGCTGCCAAGCGCCAGACCAAGATTTAACGCCATCTCCTCAGGGCATCAAAAGTCTGGTGGGTGCAGCTCAGAGTGAAGGCATCTGGCTGACACGGCACCCACCCCCCACGGCACCCACCCAAGCCCCTACCGTGTCCCAGACGGCGGACGGGTGCCGGAGGTGCTGCAGGGACGAGACGGCAGTCCTGGCATCATGGAGCTGCCCCCGGTCAAAACTACACGACGTAATTACAGACCTGGGTAATTACTGGGCAGGAACAGAGCAGGGCGCTGTGACGGGGAGCCAGGGTGGTCAGGGAAGACCTCCGTGGGAGGGGCATCTGAAAATAGCACTCAGAGTTGCTATTAATAGGCTTCAGTGTGGAGCCGTCCAGAGGAGAAAACAAAAAAAGGACCCTAGTGTCTCCATAGATGACTATCGTTCGCGTTTTTTCAACGGAAGTGTTGAGATAGCTTAATAGCTATTTTACTTCTATTTGAATTTCCAGAAAATTCGGACAGTACAGAAAGGTTGGGAAAGTGAAAACCTCCAGGACCTCCTCCCTTCCTCCTAAGGGTATCCCTTGTTATCCCAGAAATACCCATCATTAGTGTGAGGGGAGCAGCATTCCAGACATTGCTCTGCACATTGCGTACGGAAAAGGATGGATGAATGAACAGACAGAAGGATATGTGACTGTGGGACGAGGGAGGCAATGGATGGATGGGTGGGTGGGTGGGTGGATGGGTGGATGAATAGATGCATGGATGTGTGGTTGGGAAATGGATGGATGGGTAGGCAGATGGATGGGAAAATAGACACACCATCAGAAACTATTATGAATATGGTAATGCTACTTTTGATTTATTCATTTTTCTCAACTAACAAAAGATTAAAAAACAAAGTGAGATAGAAAAATTGTTAAATTCAGATAAACATTTCTTCACCAAAGGAGAAGTTCATTTCTAAATGTCACTTTCATGTCAAGGGGAAAAATATTACACAGTGTGGGAAGTTGGAGTCGTTGTGGGGTTTTGTGGTACACTTTCAGTTTCGCGCGGTATTGAATGATGCTGCAATCCTGCCCACCCTCCTTCCTGCCTGCCAGTACGTGTTAGTCATATTGTTACCGTGGCGTTGGGCCGGGTCTCTAACATCTGTGTGCCGTTCGTTCTGTCAGGGTATCTTGGTTCTATATTAAGGTGGAGCTGGGACTCACCATGATCTTTCCACCAGGTGCCCATTCCTCAGTTCTTTAGTTTGATTTTGATTAATCTCCTGATTGGTTGGATTTCTTCCTCAAGTAACTGATTTGAGAAGGTCCCACGCTCCCTGCCTGCTTCACCAATGTCCTCCTTCTCTTGTATTGGCTGCCTTCACTATGTCCTCCAAGTGGTGTCCCATCTCTCAACCCCCCTGTGTCCTGGTCACATTCCCCCTGGAACCTTCCCTCCCCCTGCTCCAACCTGGAATTTTTTCCCCAAGGCCTCCTGCCTAGCTTCCTTCTGGAACTCACCTGTATGACGATCCTAGGTTGGATTTACTGCTCCCCAGATCTTGTGTCTTCTTTGTTGTTTACTTCCTCAGTTTCTTGGGAAAACCTCCAGTGCCTTCCTAACAAGAAGTGTGTGGAAGGTAAGCGTTATGAGTCCTCACGCATCTGAAAACGTCTTTCTTCAACCATTATGCCCTGCAGATAGTTTAACTGGGTATAGAATTTCCAGTTTTCCTTCAGAAAGCAATTTCCCTTCAGAATTTTGAAGACCTTGTCCTGTGATGTTCTAGCATCCAGACTTGCTCTTGAGAAGTCCACGCCTGCTTTATTCTCATGCCTTTGTAGGTGGTCTTTATTTTTTTTTTTTTTCCTAGAAGTTTTCAGTCTCTATACTCTAGCCTCGGGTCTGAGTTCCAGGCAAGTTTACTTTGTGGGTGACCTTGACCATTGATTGTGCTAGGCACATGCTGGGCCCTTTGGAGACTTGAGTCCTTGAGCTCCAGAAAGTTCTCTTTATTATTTCTGATCATTTCCTTCACGCTATCATCTCTATTCTCTCTAGAATTCCTTTTAATCAGATTGAAGACGTTTTTGATGTAACTGCAGGGTCTCTTAACTTTTCTCTCTTTTCTATTTATAGAATTATGTCCTCAACCTTACCTCTTCCAACTTCTATGACATTTTATTAGTGACCCTAGTTTGGGCGTCCTCTGGCATTTTCTTGTTCTCTAACATGTGTGGTGGCATCCTGCACTTCCTTGACGGGTATAACAGTTCCTGGAATCTTTTTGGAGATTCCAGATACATCTTTATATCTTGAGATCTGCTTCATTCCGTATCTGCAGAATGGCAGTAGGACGGTTCTGAGTCTCTGCCTGATGGTGGTTCTGAGAAATAAAAAGGTTGACTCGGGAAGGGCCTAGCAGGTGCGTGCACAGCCGTGGGGGCCCCTGATGCTGCGGGTTTGAACGGCCCCTCAAAGCCCTCACTGCTCAGCACCCAGTAGTGGCTCAAACCTCACTCCCAGCAAACCAGCCCCAGGGCCTCTGCCCCAACACCACGTGTGCCCACCCCATGCTCCTTTCCGGCCCCCGCACTGCCTTCCCTGCCCCTCTAAGTCATTCCCTCCTCAGGAAGCCCTCTAGGGCAGCCATGCCCCTGTACCGTCACCTTTGCCCAATAGACAAAGAAACCCAGAAATCTGATCCTGGCACCGACTTTCCATTTCAAGGGATAGAAACTCCCCTAAAACTTGCCTGCGCAAAGAAGGAAATGTGTTGACTCATTTTTTAAAAAAGTCTAATGAAAGATCTAAGAGTAGCAGTTTCAGGTACATCTAGATCCAGGGAAGGAAGCTACAGCAGGGGCGGCAGCAGCCTGCTTCGGGTGCTCTCCACCACGTGGCAAGTGGCTCTCAATAGCCCCAGACTTACATCCCCAAAGGTCACAGCTTGGTGCTTCCCAACACCTGCAGCCAGAGTCCCGTTGCCTGACTCTCACTGACCAGCATGGGTTGCAGGCCTTTCCAAGTGGGCTGCTCTCTGACCTGGGTTGTGCATGATTTCCAGGATAGGGGGTAGAAGGGAATGACACCCCTAAGGTGCAGGGAGAATTCCCCCCTGAGGCTCTCCTGCCCAAGGAGGAATAGCGTGCCCACCTCTGCCGGCCAACAGTAGAGCTGAGGGGCTGAAATTTTCCGGCTCAGTGAGCTCCGTGGACAGAGGGAAGCCTGGTGGACACGCAGAGAGTGTGGACTGGCCCCACGTGGAACAGCCTCCCCAGGACAGGCTGCAGACCAGGCACCCTGAGGGCCGCGCCGACAGGGAAGCCTGAAGGCCAGCCGGTTCCCACCAGCAGAGAGACGGGGCCTTATATCCCAGGGAGAGTTGGGGGATCACAAATCTGGAAGCCCCTCCCAAGCTGCAGGGTCTGGAAAGTGGCCAGATTTTGTGAATAAAAATGCAGGACGCCTGGGAATTCCCTGGCGGTCCAGTGGTTAGGACTCCGTGCTTTCACTCTGGTGGGCCCAGGTTCAGGCCCTGATCAGGGAACTAAGATTCCACATGCCACTCAGCACAGCCAAAAAAAAAAATGCAGGACACCTAAGATGTGTAATTTTTTTTAGTGTAGGTATATCCCAAATATTTATGCACTGTATTTAAACTACAAAAAAAAGTCATTGTTTATGTGTAATTCAGATTTTCAGCCTTGACTGGGCATCCTGTAGTCCATCTAGCACTCTTACTCTTGAAGGTCTCAAATCCGTCCGCGCCTTGGCCCCCAGCCTCTGGTGTAGGACCCCGCCTCCTGGGACTAGAGCAGAGAGGAATGGACAAGAGCTGCCTGCCAAGGCCCAGCACATGCCTGAATGAACATGAACCCCTCCTTCCCTCCTTCCCTCCTTCCCTCCCTCCCTCCCTCCCTCCCTCCCTTCCTTCTTCCTTCTTTCCCCCTCTCCCTCTATTCCTCTCTCCTTCTCTCCCTCCCTCCCAGTGACCTGGGACCAGGAGGACAGCTCTACGCCCAGCCACACCCTGACAGCAGAACCAGGGCCCTGCTTCTTGCTGCCTGCCCAGCTGGGCGTCACGGCAGCACCCCCCCCCCCACTGCCCTGTCTGCAGGAACAGGGCCTGCTCGCTTATGGAGTCTGGCCCATCAGAGCTAAGACCCCACACACACTCAGAATGGTCCTGAGCCCCTGACCACAGAAGCCAGGGCACTGGGGGACTGTGTCCCGGGCCACAGTGATGGACTCACCACTGTTTACGTCACGGTCAGCTGCCCTCGGGCATCTGGCCCTCAGCTCGGCTTGGGGGCACGACAAGAGCCAAGGCCCAGTCCCCCAGGCAGGGGGCTCCTTGCTTGGTGGGCAAGCTGGCCACACAGGTGAGGGGCTGCAGGGTGCCCAGGGTCCCAGAAGGGTCCAAAGGAGTGGAGAGTCCCAGGAGGGGGAAGCCACCTGAGCTGTGGGCACTCAGGGAGGGCTGCTGGAGGAGGTGGCCCTGAGGCCAGCCAGGGGCAGCAGGCCACGCGGGGTGTGGTTAGAGGTCATTTGCAGCTGAGGAAACTGAGGCCTGGAGGGAGGGAAGGAAGGCACCCAGGGGCACAGGTCATAGTGATGGGCGAGACAGTTTTGAATCCCAGACACCTTCCTCTGCAGCCTCTGCCTGGGGCGGAAGGGCATTTGCAGCAGACAGGAACAGCATGTCTGAGGGCAGCGTTCCTTCCCAAAGAAGAGGGCCAGCCCCATCGCAAGGGGCGCCCCACTTTCACTCTCCCTCCACATTCCTGCCTCCACGAAGCGGCCAGAGGGACGTGTCAAACATAAACCAGACCACCGGCTCCTGCTCAAACCCCCGGCCCCCCTTCTCCCTGGGACGAAATCCAGGCGCCCCCCACTACCCACGCCTACCTCCCAGCCGACCTCACCTGCCTTCGCGGGTTCCCTCCTCCAGGACCCTCACCTGTGTGCACGGTGCCCTGGGCCCAGGCGGCCTGCTTGCCCCCCCGGGGACGCCGCCTGCACGTGCTCTTTCCTGCCCAACACGCCCTCCCCTCACTGCCTGCTGGTCTCGGCCCCCAGCATCCCGGTCCCTCATCACCACCTGACCCTAAAGCTGGGCTGGGTGTCACAGTCTGGCTCCACCATGGGAAGGGAAGCTTCGCCGAGGCGGGGCCGGTCTAACGCCATCCCCACAGCGGCCAGCGCAGAGTAAGTGCCCAGCGAACTCTGTGTAGTGGCCTCGCTGCCCGAATGGTTTATCCGTGAACACAGGCCAGGCCTAGCCGACCTCACTCTGTGTCACAACAAAGGGGCAGGCAGGAGTTCGGTGGGTATCTGTGCCTGGGACAGCTCGATGGGGACTCTGGTGGCCCCATCAATGGCCAGGGCCCATTTCAAGGCTGTGTGGTCCCAGGAAACTGACCCCCGCCCAGCCCGCACCCATGTGTCCCTGTGCATCGCACCTCGGGGAACCTGGACTCCCCACTCTCGCTGGGGCCGAGCCCAGGCCCAGGTGCTCCCTCTTCTTCCCCCACACCTGCCTCCCTTGGGTGTTTGCTCTCTCCACCAATGGCCCCAGTCCGCAACGTCCGCCAAAACCCTCAGGGTCAAAGAGACGCACCCCGTTTGTCAACCTTGTACCTGGTCACCCAGCCCTGACAGCACCCCCATGCCTGCCCCACAATCCCTTTTGATCTGGGACCTTTCAGCCGCATGGAGTGTGTCCCCTGTCGAGAGAGGCAAAGACCCGAGAGATGAAAGAAGGGATGGAGAACCAGCCGGCATCTTGATCCTGGGCTATTTTTAGCTGGTGGCAGGCTGTCACTCCAGAGGCCAGTGGCTGCGTCATAAATGCCTTTTGATCTTCTTGTTGTTGCCGTTGCCACAAGATACACAGGAGGCAGCTGCTAACTGCTCGTGGAGAGAATGAAGGCGGACACAGGGAATGGGGGCGGGGGGGTGGGAGTAAAAGTAGGTAGACGAGGGATGGATGGAGGAGATGGATGGATGGGTGGAGAGAGGGAGGATGGATGGACGGATGGATGGATGGGTGGAGAGAGGGAGGATGGATGGATGGATGGATGGATGGAGGAGATGGATGGATGGGTGGAGAGAGGGTGGGTAGATGGATGGGTGGGTGTTTGGACGGATAGACGGATATTGGTAGGAAGGAAGTCTGGGTGGGTGGGTTTGTGGATGGATGGATGGAAGGGAGGGAGGAAACAAACAAACGTGGATGAGTAGATAAAGCAAGGATTCATCAGTTAGGAACACGTGGGCCCCGAGCCCTCAAGGCTGGTAGCCCTTCTTCCTGTGCCATCTGCCTCTGGCTGCTGAGCGGACCCCTGAGCCATCCTGCTAAGGCCTAGGTCTCGAGCCATTTTCCTCTGGGACTCTCCCCTGCTCATGAGCAGGGGCTCCCTCTCTGCTTCCTGGCCCCACTGCTTCTGGGGCTGGCCCGGAGCTGGTGAGAACGTGTGTGCAGAGTGTCCATGCACACCCACATTCCTCCCTGGGGGCCCACGTGGGCCTTGTGGACACCCACACAGGGACCCTCTGCACCCTGGGCTCAGGGATGGGGCTCTGTGGCCTCTCTGGGTTCCAAAGAGACACACTGGGGTCCCTTGGATGTTTCTGAGTCCAGCCTGTGGAGCCAGAGGAGGTCTGGGAGCCCTCTCCTCTCTGTGAATCCAAATACCTGGTACCAACTCAGGATCCCCAGCCAGGGCCCTGCCCGAGCCTTTGGGAATGGGGGCTGGAACCCCAAGAAAGGGCCCTCAAGACCCGCTTGAAAGTGGGGTCACTGCCACAGTACCCTCAGTCTCGGGCTGGAACAGGCAAACAGGAGGAGACTGTCCTGGAGGGCCCCTGCCCCCATGCCAGCAGAGAGGGAGGTGGGACGTGCTGGAGCCCCTGCTCGGGCGAGGGTCGGGGAAGAGAGGGGCCCCAGAGGCACTGGGCTGAGCTGCCCCCACTTCCTGCCAGACGCCCCCAAGCTCCTGGCTCTGAAGCCCCACCCTCAGCCTGGGGCGGGCTCAAGGGTCTCCGGGCGGTCTCCGGGCTGTCTCCGACAGCTGCCTGTGCTGAAAAATTAACCCCCGCTGAGTCACCACACACCTGTCGGGGTGGGAGGGCGGGGGGCCGGGCCAGCTGGACACGCTCCCTGGCAGGCGGGCTCGGGCGCTGGGGGCCCAAGTGCGCACATGGCTCTGGGTGAGGGCCGCCTGAGATGAATGCAGACAGCTGGCAGCCTGGGCTCGGGAGGGCGACAGCCCCCGAGGAAATGGACGGCAACTGAGGGCGAAGGCCTTCAGCCGGTCCACTCTCAGCTTGTCCCCTTACTCCTCTCTCTGTGAGCGAGGCTGAAGGGCCCTATTCTGGGGAAAGCAGCCGTCATATGTGTTGCTGTGGAAAGGTTAGCAGCCCTGTGTCCAGCGAGCTCCCACACAGGGCGCTGAAGTCCTACCCCCGACGGCGGTGGTCAGGAGTCCGGGGAATCGGGTGGTGGGATGCAGGCTCTGGACAGCAGGCTGGCAAAGATGAAAAAGGAGAGTAACACTCAGTGCTGGTGACGCCCCCTCCCCCCACCGCCCCCTCAGGGGACAGTTTCTACGGCCTTCGGTGAAGACGGTGGGCCGTCAGCACGGAGATGGTGCTCACCCTTTGGCCGCACTCGCCCCTTGGGGAATCTGTCCGCGAGCACTGGTGCACCGGTGTTGGGCTGGGCCTCCGGGCTGTGCGCTGCAGTGGTCCTCTTAGCCGTGGAAAGCTGGGCCATCCCTGCCGTCGCAGAGGGGACGGGCTCCCTCCCACTGAGGCAGGAGGGACTCCCTGGCGCATGCCTCCCCGTGTACCGCGTACCCAGTACCTCCCAGTTTTACCTCTCGGCTTATCACATCTCTCCCCCAACTCCAAGATACCAGCTGAGTGCTGACGGGGTCTGCTTGATACACACCCCCGGCCCCGGACCACACCACCGCCCACTCAGGGTCCCTCGAATGAATGAACGCTTGTCTGTGAGCCTCAGCCCCACCGGTGGCAGCAGGCTGCCCCTTGACCTCTGGAGGCCCCCCCAAACCTGGATGTCCCCAGCCCCTGAGGACGTCCAGACCCTAGGCTGCCGGAGCCCAGCAGCACCCCTGATGGCCCGGAACCTGCCCCCAGAGACTGTGCCCCGGGCTGTGTCCCTGCCGGTGGCCGAGGCCATGGCTCCTGGCCAAGCCGGCTGCGCGCACACTTCCTTCCAAGGGTTAACGCACAAGCTCTTCACTGCACCAGCGCGTTTGCATTTCACATGAAAATGTTTTCGCAGCAGGCCCGAGGCCAGCATTTTTGTGGTCGCAGTCAGATGTTTTTAACTACATTGGACAGAACCCACGACGGCTCTTTCCGAGGCTTCAGCCAGTTTCTGAGTGCTACCTTGAACCCCTGTCGTACTGGGACGAGGGCCGTGTTGGTGCCCTCAGCCCCCCAGCTTTGTGCACACGGCGATGACCCCGCAGAGGCGGCCGACCCGGCAGGTGGGGCCCGTTTTCCAGGAGGCGCAGAGGCAGTTCAGACCCTGAGCTGAGCCCGGGGCCGCCCTGCGCTCCAGCCGCCTGCCCCGTGGAAGGACAGGTCCCCAGTTTCAGTTCCTGCTGCCTTCAGAGGGCTCGGCCGGGGGTCCGTGGCTAGGAGGGCTCAGAGGATGGGTGCGGGTCACAGCCTGGGGCGTTAAGTCCTGGCTGTCCCAGCTCTGCAGAGCCTGGGTAGGAGGCAGGTGGCATAGATGCGATCAGGCCACCCTTCTCACGCAGGGCACCCGGCCTCTCGGCATGGCAAAGGTGGAACACTGGACTTAAGGAAACCTTGAATCTTTAGAATTCTGCTCAGAATTCCAGCCGTGGATCCTGGATCCGGGGCCAGAGGAGTTTCAGAAAGCTCCCACAGAACCCCTCCCTTCCCACTCAGCACCCCTCCCCCCCGCCCCCGCCCCCGGGCTTTTGTGCAAACGATGCTCATTTGCATTTTAAAGGCCCTGAGAAGGCCTCCAGTCAAAGAACCTAATTTTGTTTAACCCAGCAGTTCCCAAAGTACTGTCTACAAAACCGTTTTTCTTTTCTTCTGGCAGAATATGTATTAACATCTAAACCCACTATCTTGGCAGGGAAGCTGCGGGACCGTCCAAAGAAACAGTCACCCCCCTCCACTCTGTGGGAACCCAGCCTCTCGCGGGGGAGGGGGGGCGGCCCAGGCAGGAAAAGCTTGTCCTCAACCCTTTTTTCCACCCAACATCCACACTCTGTGCACCCCCTCAGTGTGCACATCCCAGGGCCTCCAGAGTTCTCAGAAAAGCAAAAAGAGGCCTTTCTCAGGCAGAAAAGCCTGTGGCACATCGGAGCCAAACGCTGGGGGCCGTCACAGGACATTGCCGCTCTGGGCGAGGGGCCCAGAAAATGCCCCCATTGTCCCCTGTCCCACACCAGACCCCCTGTGCCCACCCCCCGCACACACATGCACACACAGCTCCGGGGCCGGATCTACCCCCCGGGATGTGCCTACCCCGCCTCCAGTCGTTGCCAGCCCAGCTGCTGAGCCCCCCGGCCCACCTGTCGGGCCCACAGGTCCCGGCACCAGCTGCCCAGAGCCCCCAGCCCCAGTCTGCTGACCCAGGCCCTCCCCTGGCCCGGGCCAGGCTCAGCTCTCAGCTGCCAGCACGGCCCCCTCCACACCCTCCCCGACAGGTGTTCCCACAACTGCTGGGGAGACAGCCTGGCCTTGCTGCTCCTCCACTGCCCCAGCAGAACTGGGGGGGGGGGCGGGACGGGGGTGCAAAACACTTGCCCCGCAGGAAGGCAGGTGGCCTGAGAGGTCTGGCCTGGAATCCAGCACAGTCGCCAGCCCCTGCCCCAGCCCCGCAGGACTCCCACCTCCTTAAGCCCCCGGTTCCAGCCTGGATGGGGCCAGGCCACTCTCACCCCTTTGAAAAGTCCAACCAGAATTATTCCCCCAGGGAGAATTCCCCCAGGGGTGTCCCCGCCTGGCCCTCACTCACTCATCCATTCACTCAACAAACGTTCACTGCACACTCCTGTGCCCCAGGGGTCAGTGGTGGCCTAGATCACAGAGGTCCCGGCTCTCAAGGGGCTGTCATCTGTTGGGGAGGACAGACAGTAATCAAGGAAACAAGCAAACAAACAAAAACAAGATAAGTTCCTAGTGATAATAAGTTCCACAAAAGAAAGAACTTGGGGGCCGTGATGAGGACCCTCAAAGGGGCCAGGATGGCGTCCCTGAGGGGCTGAGGCCCAGTGGCGAGAAAGAGCCAGCCTTGCGAAGACCAGGCAGAGGGAACGGCAGGTGCAAAGCCACGGGTAGGAATGAGGCTTTCCCAGAGAGGCCCCAGACCCTGTCCTCCAGGTTCCTTTTAGAATGGACTTCTCTCCAGCCTAACTCTGCCCATCTTTCCTGAGTGCCAGCCAGGTGGCCCGCACAGAGCTGCTGCTGTGGAGTATGGGGTGCACAGCCCAGAGGTGCTCAGGGTATGAGTCATGTGGGACCCACAGAGGCTCAGGACACAGTACTCAGTGAAGGCGTTTGGCAGGGTTCCCAGTGAAGCATCCCAGCCTTCTCTTGCCTGAACCCTGGTGTTCTGTCCCCTGAAAGGCTCAAGAGCTCATGTGAATGTCCCTCTATATCCATGGGTTGGTTCAGCTTGGGAACACCTGAGCCCATGTACCTTCTGATCCTGGGGATCCCTGGCTCCCAGCAACCTTAGCTCTTTGGCTGCCTCTCGTCCATCTGCTCACACTCTGTGTACCTGTCTGTCCATCCTTTCCAACCGTTCCAGCCCGAGGTCACCTCCCATTGGTGCAAGAAACATGGCTGAGTCAGGAAGGATCTGCCTGAGTGTGCTGAGTTACAGTCAAAATCAGATCAGTTCCATAGGGATGCTCTGGGTGACTACTGTGTGACTGGCCGTGAGTTGGGGGCGGGGGGGGGGCGGAGGGAGGCGGTGAAAGGATGGAGACAAACAGAGCAAACCAGCGTACAAGTGAGGCCAGGCAAAGTTGGCATGAGCCCCACCCAACCCTGCCCCTGGGCAGGCTGGGAACTTGGGAATGGGAGACACACACCCAAACCCATCAGCCCACAAATGAGAGTATAAGTCCAGTTGAAAACACACCAAGGGACTTCCCTGGTGGTCTAGTGGTTAAGACTCTGTGCTCCCACTACAGGGGCACGGGTTCAATCCCTGGTCAGGGAACTAAGATCCCGCAAGCCATGAGGTGTGGCCAAAAAAAAAGAAAAGAAAGACAGACAAGAAAACACACAAAAAACAGGGGCCAGCTACCAGATCACGTGAGCTAGAACATTGCTTGACTTCCTAAGGTCAAACTGTCCTTGAATTCCTGGTATATATATGATCTTGACTCTCTTAGGCTGCTGAATTCCATCTGCTACTTTACAGTTTAGGATTTGGGCATCTGTGTTTATAACTGGCTTTGACCTAGAATTTTCTTATATTTCCTTACCCAGTTTTGGTGCCTGGTTTTACCTAATAAGATAAGGTGGTCAATGTCCCATCTTTGCCTATAACTGGAACACTTTGTGTGGGCTCGATGTTATTTGCTTCTTGAAAATATTGTAGAAATAGCTCAAAAAACTTAGAACCTTCAGGAGGAGGGTAGGTGACTATCATTTCAATTTCCCCAATGGGTTTTTGTTTATTAGGATTTTCTATTTCATAAACCACTTTGGACAATTTTTCCTTGAAAATTATTTATCATGTTGAGTTTTTAGTTTTATGGACATAAAATAATATATCATCATAACATAATTATTCAATTCACTCTGCATGTGTAGTTATTACTCCCTTTTCATTCCTAATTCTTTGTTACTTTACTTGCTTAACGTTAATCTATTTTCTTGACTCTTCAAAAAAATAGTAGTTGGTTTTGTCGATCAATTCTATTTTCAAAAAATTTCTCTTTGTTTTGTTAATCTCCTCCTTTATCCTTTCTTATTCTTTCTTTGTATTTATTTTGGTGTTCTTTTTCTAGCCTCTTGAGTTGAAAGCTTAGCCCATTTGTTTTCAAACTTCCTGATTTTTAAAAACTGCTATAAATATTCCTCTGAATACCTTTTTGGCAGCATCCCACAGATTTTGATATGTTATACTTTTATTGTGAATCTGTTTTAAATAAATTTAATCTCCATTTTATTTTCTCTTTAACTGAAGACTTATTCAGAAATATATTTTTTTAACTTCCAGGTGTATCAGTTTTGTTGCTCTCTTTTTGTTACTAATTTCCAATTTTATTTTAAGGTATAGACTTTTTCAAATGTATTGGCTTTTCTTTTAGGGCCTAATAAGGCCATTTTTGAGAACTTTCTGTGTACATGTGGAGGCAGCAGAGACTTTTCTGTTAGTTGAGTCATTCACTTCCTCTACATCCTTATTTTGTTTGTTCATTTTTCCCACTGTGACATGTCAGCTTCTGAGAGATAGGTGCATAATTGCCAATGATATTGTGGATTTCTTGGTTTCTTGGTTTAGTTTGATTTTTTTTTCTGTTCTGCACTCTGGGCCCTTAAAGTCCAGGCACATGTGTGTCCTTCCCTCAGGTGTGTGCAGTGGTCTCTGCTCCCCTCCCTCCCTCTGCTTCTTCTCTCCTTTTGGAACGCCTCTCCATCGGTTCTGGAGCCTCCAGCCTCCACATTCCCCCACCTTTCTTTCGTCCCTTACTTTCCTCTTTCTCACTGTACTATGTCATGAGTGATCCCACTGGCTTGGCCTCCACTCACTGCTCCCCCATCTGCTGGCCTGGCCTGCTCATCGGCCAGTCTCTGGAGGCTTCTCTGGCCATCACAGCAATCAGGTCTTTGATCTCCACTCCTTTTGCTGGCACCCCTTTGTATCTCTCTAAGGATGTTGGATCTAATCTAAAGCCCCCTGAAGCTCCCTCTTCAGGTGTGAGTTCACCCCGTGGTGAGGCTACTGTCCCACGGGGGTGGGATCAGGCTCCTCGGGTGTTTGGTGACTCCTCGTCTCGTGAGTGAGACCCTGTAGTTCAGGGAGTGGTTACCAGGTGAGCGTCGGAGCCTGGCGCTTCCTCTACCTCCCAGCTGTATGATACTAGGTGCAGAGGACGTGGCTCATGCAGGGCAGGAGTGTGGCAAGTGAGGACGGAAAGGGGACCAAGGGCCTGGCAGGGTGAGGCAGGGGGAGCGTGGTGAGAACCCTGCACCTTGGGTCTTCACGCCAGCCCAGGGGAAGCTCTGGCCAGGTTTCAGGTGGTGGGGTGGGGGTGGCGGTCGCTGTGTGATCTGAATTGTTGCTCTGGCTGCAGTGGGCAGGGAGCCTGGGGGGCTGGCCAGGTGGGCTCAAATGGGATTGGAGGTCATCAGGCCTGAGCCAGAGCAAAGGAGAGCAGGTGGAGAGCCTGGGGGACACTGAGGAGGAGTGGTCTGTGGAAGAGCTCCTCAAGGGCAGAATCACACAGACTCCCCACCACCACCCCAGTCACCAACAGTGTCCTCTGCCCTTACTATAGTTCTAGACCATTTGTGCTGGCTTCCGGAACTTTGAGATAGGTCCTGGTACTGTCCCCCTGGAAGTCCTCATGGCTGCTCAGAGGCACTGCCCTCTTGCCCCCCCTTACCTGCCTGGTCCTTGAGGTGTCCCCTTAAAGGGCACTTTGCCCAGGAGACCCCAATTATCCTGCACTGGAACCGTGTCCCTGCTCTACAAGCACGTATGAGCATGGTGCTCTCATAACAGCCCCAAAGATGTCCCTGTCCTCGTCCCTGGCACCTGTGAACATGTGACCTCCCATTGCAAAGGGGACTTTGCAGATGCAATTAAGTGAAGGCTCTTGAGGTGGGGGAATCACCCTGGATGATCCAGGTGGGCCCAATATCATGGCAGGGGTCCTTATAAGAGGGAGACTGGAGTTTCAGAGTCAGAGGAGGGGCTGGGATGACAGAAGCAGAGGTCAGAGAGGAGAAAAGATGCCACATGCTGCTTTGAAAGTAGAGGCAGGGGCCACGAGCCAAGGATGCAGTAACCTCTAGAAGCTGCAAAGGGCCAGGAAACAGATTCTCTCCTGGAGCCTCTACAAGGAATGCAGGCCTTGTGACACCTTGATTTTTGACCAGTAAGTCTCCTGACCTCCAGAGCTGTAAGAGAATACATGTGTGTACTGCTAGGTTTGTGGTAACTTGTTACAGTAGCAATGAGACACTGATACAAGCCCCAACTCCGTGCTGGGCCCTGGGGTACAGCAGCGGACAAGATGGACCAGACCTCACCCTCATGGGGGTTACCCTCTAGGAGAAAGGGGTGGGGACTTATACAGCACTGTATGTCAATTATATCTCAACAAAACTGGGAAAAGAAAAAAAAAAAAGGAAAAAAATCATGCCGAGTGCTATAAATAGAGCTGAAGGGACACAGAACAGGGGTTCTGACCCCACCTAGGAAGTTAGCAAAGGCATCTGAGGAAGCGCCCTGTGATCTGCACACAAAGCATGAGTGGAAATTAGCTTGGCTAAGCAGAGAGATGGAGAGAGCCTTCCAGACAGGGGGCTGCACGTGCAAAGGCCCCGAGACAGGAAGGAAGAGGCCTGCTTTGTGTATCTGAGAGGACATAGAGGGCTGAGCACAGGCCAAGGGAGTGAGTGGGGTGAGGGAGGGTGAAGAGCTGGACAGGGTTAGATCAAGGAAGGGGCACTCAGGGTGAGGACAGTGGGGCACCCTAAAGGACATTAGGCAGTGGAGCCATATGAAAAATGTTGCATTTGTAAGATCACTCTGAAATTCAAGAGGATAATGTAATCATTAAGCCAGAACAGGATGCTATGAAAAAGAAACAGAGAACCAGAAAGAGCTCTTGGAAATGTAAAATATGTTACTGAATTTTAAAAAAAAAGAAAAACAGTAAAAGATTGAAGTCAGTCTCCCAGAAAGTAGAAGACAGACAGAGAGATGGAAAATAGGAGAGAACAGCCAAGAAGCATGGAGACTTGGTCCAAGGAGACTCAACATCCAACTACTGGACATTCCAGGAAGGGAGATGAGAGACAGCTGAGGAGAGGAAACGTCAATGGAAGGGAGAGCCCACCGAGAACCTGGACTAAAAGGGCAGCCACCGTGTCCTCGTGTCCTTCCAGAACCTTCCCAAAACACTAACAGGTGACCTACCAAACCACAGGCCTCAGAACAGGTTGGTTTTCAGTAGAGAAGACTTACAAAGATGCCTTCAAAATTCCAAAGGAAAGTACAATTCTATACCCAGCCAAGGTATCTATCAAGGGCGAGGATACCACAAAGGCATGTCTGAAAACACGTGAGAGTTCGTAAACTTTACTTTCTGCACCTTTTCTTAGAAAGTTATGGAGAAGGTGCTCCAGCAAAACGTGGGAGCAGGTGAGGACAGAGGAAGGCATGGAAGGCAGACAGCAGTGGGGCCTGTGCAGGGGGATGCTGGGGAGGTCCTAGCCCAGGCACAGGCAGAGGACAGGCTGCTCCAGGGAGGTCTCCCAGGAAAATGAACAGGGTGGACTCAGAGGCAAACCTGATACAAAGGGGCTTGTGAAACAGCAGAGGATCACCCCAAGGTAGGCAATGCTAGAAAACAGGGTGGAGAACCACAGACCCCATGGCTCTAAAGGAATAAATGCTGGGCGTAGATCTCACTGTGGACTGAATGACAATAATGGTGAAGCGATCCTGGGAAATGAGAGAGAGGGGGGGGGGATGCATAAGATGGTTTGAGAGAGCTCAATCCTCACCCTCCATGGAAGGAATTATAAAAAAGATTCTGAAGTTGATAAATCAAGAAATAATATGAGGGCCTCCCTGGTGGCGCAGTGGTTGAGAGTCCGCCTGCCGATGCAGGGGATACGGGTTCGTGCCCCGGTCTGGGAGGATCCCATATGCCGCGGAGCGGCTGGGCCCGTGAGCCATGGCCGCTGAGCCTGCGCATCCGGAGCCTGTGCTCTGCAACGGGAGAGGCCACAGCAGTGAGAGGCCCGCATACCGCAAAATAAAAAAAATAATAATAAAAAAAAAAGAAATAATATGAGAAGCATGTTCCTTAAGGCTGATAAGAGAATTGCCAAAGGGAAGCCTTAAAAGTAGCTGCCCCATGAATGGGACAGAGGTGTGAACTGAGATCCAAATGGTTCTTTTTCATTATAAGCTCTACAGTAAGTGCATCCTCTCGGTTACACTCACATATACCCACCCACCCACACTCTCTCTTACACACACACACACACACACACACACACGTAATGAACTCTTCCCACAAGAGCTGCTCTCTGGCTGGAATGTGAGACAATCACAGGGGGACCAGAGGAGATGGGGAGACAGGTGAGGGGCCATGGCCAAAGTCCTGGGAGAAAGGGGGAGGAGAGGACCACGGGGTGGAAAGAAAGGCGATGCAGGAGATGTTCAGGGGGTGAAATACTCAGACTTGGGGATGGGTTGGATATGGGGGTGGGTGGGGGGCATCATCAGGAAAGGACCGCCCCCCCCCCCCGCCCTGGCTCTGTCTTGGCCACTCAGTGGGAGAGGGAAGGCCAAGGTGATTCCCAGGAGGGAACACGGCATAGGAGGAGGTGACATGTCTCTGAGACGTCTGCGTGGGAGTGTCCACCTGCAGTTGGGGTATGAGGCTCAGAGGGAGGGTTGGCGAGGTTGAGAGTGGGCGGTGTGGAGCTGGCACCGAAAGAAGAGGTGTGAGTGAGGTCACCCAGAAAGAGATTCCGGGGGAGGAATCTCGGGCGTCCCATCATCCTAGGGGAGGTGACTTCAGGAAGGGGTGTACCGTGCCATCGGGAGGCCCGGAAACAAGGTCTGGGACATCCCATTGGGTGTGGCCACGCAGGGCCACGGAGTTCCTTACTTGGTCTGACTCGGTGCTACCGCCGTGTCCACTCTGACTGCAGTAGACGCTGTGCTGACCTGATCGGGGACATGGATCCCACCACCTGGGTCACCAGGACCCCCATGCCAGTGCATAGTAGGTGCCTCATAAATCCTGGTGGCCTGAGTGACGGGACGAGGAGGTGGGCACTTGGGGTGGGGAGCCTGGGTGTTTGTTGGTGGATAGAAGCTGCTCTGCCCAGCGAAGGGCCCGGCTGGGCAGCTGCGGGCCTGCTCCTCCAGCCACGCCTTGCCTGCACCTGGGGACAGTGCAGGAGCAGTGGCATGTTTGACCTCAGACTGGGGCCGGAGACCAAGGTCGGATGGGCCTGGAGAGGGATAGCCTTGGGCCCAGAGTTGGTCACAGAGGAAAAGGGCCCAGAAAGAGTGGGAGGTGTTGCTTCCCCGAGCCGTGGCAGAGGCCAGGCCTGAGCTGGACCCTCCCTCCTGCTGCCGCCCCAGACATCGGGCTCCCTGGGCGTGGATGGGCTGCCGGGCTGCCGGGTGCAGAGCGAGACCGATGGGGAGGCCAGGGGAGGGCCCTCCCAACCCACACGTTCTGAGTCCTCCACCCGCCTCGGCTCAGCATCCTTCCAGGGAAATGGGCGTTTCCTGCGGGAGGTTCCAGGGGCCCAGGGTTTCAGGGCGCGGGGAGGGGAGCGGAACTGTCCACAGCTGTCCTCTTGCCAGCATCCCTTTGGCACTGGCTGCCGGGGGCCCCGCCCTGCGTGCCCAGAGTTACACTCTTGACGCTTCCTTCTTTGGGTTAGATGTCGTCTTCAACAAATATTTTCTGAATGTCTGCTATGTACTAGGCGCTGGGAACACGGGGGAAAGTATGTGGACCTGCCCTTGAGGGAGTCGTGTTCAATGGGGCCACGGACAGTAAACAGACAATTAATTATCTTCCACAGAGAAGGGGGAAGTGCTCCCAACATGGTTAGTCATTCACACTTCAGTATGAATGAGTGTCTCCCATGCCTTGCTCAGTAACAGACTGGACCAGAGTGGCCTCACCCTCCAGGGACTAGGGCAAGGGTAGGAGTCAGAGCAGAGAGGGGGCAGGGAACTGCTTCCCACAAATGCTTCCCCGGCTCCCAAGTTCCCAGGCTGCATCCCTGGGGCCCCCAGGAGGCCCTCCCTCGGACCCACCCCCACCCGGCCTGGTCTCAGCCCCTCCAGCCGCCGCCCCCCCCCCCGCCGTACCCCCTCCCTGTACCCCCTCCTCGAGGCCTCGCCCTCCCCGCCATCCTGGAAACGATTTTGTTGTCTGCAGGGATCATGTGTAGCTGCCTGTGAGTTATAAGTCTCCGGAGCGAGCAGCCTGTTACCTAACCAGGCCCGGCTCATGCCAATGTCTTGAGTAATTATTGGGGGGCGGGGGGCCGTCCAGCCCGCAGCAGAACCTCTCCGAGGGAGTGCTATTGTTTTTCATGTCAGCTGCATTTTAAGGCTACATTTCACGTCAGCTGTGACTTGGAAGGAAAGAGGGCCCGGCCTTTGAGAAATGAGACGGGGTGGTAGAGGGCAGCTTAACCCTTTGCACCCCCCATGCGCCCCAGGTTCCCAGGGCTGCCTGACAGAGAGCAGGCTTGTCGGGGATCAGAACCCGAGGCCAGGCCCAGCAGCCGCCACTTGGCAGCGCTGATGGAAACCGCGGTGCGGTTACGCACAGACAGTCACGGAAACTCGGAGGACAGCGGCGTTGGAGGGCGAGCGCCAGGCCCGGCTCCGAGCCCTTCCCCCACCCCTGCTGCCGCCCTCCTGCAGGTCTCCCCCTATCTGGCAGATCTGCAGCTGGCAGGCAAAGGGCTCTGGGGCATGTGGAGGGGACCGGGGGGCGGGGGGCCAACCAGCCCACCTCACCAGCCGCCGCCACCGGTGGGCCTGGGGGAGAACAGAGGGGGACGCAAGGGAAGTGGGGCTCCCCGGCCATCCCGCTTCTCTGGCCCCAGACCTGCCTCCACCCCAGATCTGTTGACTCAGTGACTCAAGCACCGACCAGAGGCCAGGAGTGGCCCCAAGTGCTGGGGAGGCCACACAGACCCCTTCCTCAGGAAACTCAGTCCATCTCAGGAGAAATGGACAAGAAACCAGCAAGCCAAGGGGTGGGGCATGGAGTTATGGAGCAGCAGGACCGGGCGGAAGAAAGCAGGCGGGCGGCGAGTGAGCAGTGTGGGAGGTGGGCAGGGGGGTCTCCCAGGAGGTGGCATCAGAGCAGAAACCAAACAAGGGAGGGTCGTGAGCTGGACAGACGTCCAGGAGCAGAGGGTGGGCTGCCCCCGCCACCTCGGCCCCTCCTGACACCTTGCATTGCTGACAACCAGGCTCTGCAGCCCACCCCACCCCACCCCGGGCCTTAGATGGTTCCCATGCTTCTGGATAAGGCGGAGGTGGATTCACTCACTCACCTGTTCACTAAGCCATTCAACAAACCTTTACTAAGTGCTGCTGTGGGCCGGGAGCATCAGGCCTGAGATCCTGGGGTGAAAGAGCCTGGAATACTGGGGGACAGCAGCTCCCGGGCAAGTGGGACTTGGGCAAGTGGTATGAGATGATGGTGGGGAGGGCTGGTAGGGGCCAGATCGGGGCCTGGCAGCCCCCATAAGGAGTTTGGATTTGTTTTCACTTGATCAGAAGCTGTAGGTGGGTTTTCAGCTCTAAGCCCAGAGGTGACATGCTCTGATTTACATGTTTCTGAGCTATGTGTAGAGCAGGGGGGTTTAGCGGGCGTGGGTGTGGGGAGGCAAAGAGAGCAGCTAGCAAGGAGATGATGGACTAGATTCAGGGCAAGTGGCTTAGTCCCAGCTGTTGCTGAGACAATGGAAGTGGTGGTAGCCTAATTAAGGGAGAATTTTGCCACCCAAAGGGTCCCAGCTGAGCTGGATCACCCAGAGTCTAGATGTGTACAGCACTACAGGAGGACCAAGGGGCCTTCTCTCTGTTTACCTCACTGTCTGAAAAGCAAAAAATAAAAAAGGTTATTTTCAATCTGGGGTTCTATACCCAGTCAAACTCTCAGGTCTGAGAGTAAATTAAAGACATTTTCAGACGTGCACAGTCAGGAGTTTTACCTACCACATACCTTTTCTCAGAAAGTTATTTGAGGATATGCTCCAGCAAAAGGAGGGGGAAACCAAGAAAGGAGAAGCACAGCATCCAAGAACCAGGGGAATGCAACACATCCCCCCGCCCCCAAAAAAATGAGGCCAAGGACATTCCTAATATGATGGGGGAAAGAAAGTCTAGCATTACAACTATTCAGCAGGGCTAGAGAGTAACTAATCCTTCTAGGGCCCTAGGAAGAAACTTCCAGAAGAAAAAAGAATAAGGCTGATAGATTGCTGGTGTTCTCAGCAGGATGGATAGAAGCTTTACAATTCTGGCAGAGAGCTCAAGAGCAAACTAGTGACAGATGCACTGAAAACTAAGCAAAACATAAAGGCAATTTTAACCCCAGGGAAAACAAAAAGTTATAATCATAGAAGAGCACATGACTTGGCTGAAAATAGCATTTACATAGTGATGCTGTTACATAATGTTTACATAAAATGCAAACAGTAAATATTTATTTAGCCTAGAATTGCAATGTAACTATATTGGCAGGATAGGGGAGTGGCAGGGGGCAAGAGATGTGAAAATGAAATCTTGATCTCTCGTCTTCCCTGTTAGGCAGTCACTAGATAATGTCTAGAACTTCAAAAGCAAGGGGTAGACATATAAGCCTGTGGTTTAGAAATACCAAGGTAAAGGCAAGAGACAGCAGGGAGGGTTGAGGGGTTGCCTCTGGGTCAGGAATTGAGGATAAATGATACCCACCCATGGGAGCTCTTCAGGTGGGTTTGCTGCTGATGGTGAGAAAACTCCAGAATGGAGGAAGAAATGGGGAGGTCTGACGGTGCCCTGGTGAGGAGGAGGTGGAGACGTGCCCCTGGGTTTGGGAAAAGCAGGACAGTGGGTGCAGAGGCAGGCCAGGTGTGTCCTCATGTCACATGTGCAGACTTGGGGCTGGCTGGTCCCCGGACAGGAGCCTTCTGGGTAGCCAGGGGGCTGGGGCTGTATGGGATGGGGCAGTGGTGAGAGAGGAGGGCCCACTGGTGGGCACCCCCTTCCCACCTTTAACTCAGGTTGACAGAGGGCCCTGGCCTCCTGCCTGGGTGGGCCTCCCAGAGCTGTGACCCAAGTGGTACCGAGGATGGTCTCCCAAGCCCCCAGATCCAGGTGCCAATGGGGAACCTGCAGGCTGTGACGGAGGGTGAGCCAGGTCCTCCCAGAAGCCTGCAGACCATACCTGGTCTGGTCAGTCTGGGTTCCCCCCCCAACCCGGGCCCAGTGTCCCAAGGAGCTCTTCCTCTCGGCCCCAGGAGCAGGAAGTGTGGGCAGGGAGCCGCAGGATGGCCTGAATCTCTCGCCTTCAGGTCAGCCCAGGCCAGGTGGGCCACGGGCCAGCCCGGGGCCTCCTTCCGGGGTGGAGGCCTCCCCACACTTTCACTCACCTTCCGAATATTGTGGGCCGTCCTGGGAGCCCCCACTGCTCAGCCCCCAGGTCTCTGACGCACCCCCAAGGTCACCCCACCCCATCCCCTCCATCGCCCCGGCCGCTTGGCCACACACCTCGGGATCAGGGCTGGGGACCTCTAAGGTCACCTGCCTCAGTGTGGCGGCTGGAATGAGGCGGGCACAAGAGTGCAGACGTGGGGACAGTGAGGGGCAGCCCCGTCACCTGCACAGGAGCCGCAGGTAGCCTGGCCTGGGGTCCAGGGGTTTGGAGATGGAATGGGGTTAGGAGGCAGATACCCTGCTGGGGAGACACGTTTGACCCTCCACCGCCTCGTGGCGCGTCCCTTCGCATCCCCGTCTCACAGATGCAGAGACAAAGGCTCAGGGAGGTGATGCCAGGAACGCCAGGTCCCATGTTTGCATGTGGCTGGGCCCAGGCTGGAGACCAGGCAGGATGGGGGCCTGTGAACCACACGGGCAAAGGCCCCAGGACGGGACCACCGGCAACAGTAGGGAAGCGAAGCCCGGGACCTGGGGGGGTTGCTAGGAGCAAAGGGGAGTGGAACCCACCAAGTGTGTCCAGAGGGGGCTGGAGCGCTCGGGCCCGGCCTGGAGCCCCAGCGGCTTCCTGGCCCACCTGCTCCCCCCTCCTCCTCACCCACTTCCCGGACAGTGGGTCTTAGGGTGGGGCGGAGGTGCAGCAGCGCCCCCTTAGCCACAAGGTCCCCACACACACTGGGCATCTGCGTGGCCAGGTGACAGAGCAGGCCCCCCAGGGCCACGTGCCCACGTGGATGAGTCATGACCCAGGGATGCGGCGGCTCGGCAGGGGAGGTGAGCAGGCAAGGAGAGGGCGGGAGCGGCTGCTGGCACTCGGACTGCCGTGAAGCAAAGCGCCAAGGAGGGGCCGGGGGGGCAAAGAGGGTGGGGGGGCCCGGGCCCCGTCTTCTGGGGCTGCTGGCGCTGCCCCTCCACTGGGAGCGTGGGGGACTGAGCTCCCGGTCTCAAAGAGTGTGCAGACAGAGGTGGGGAGGGAGCCCGGTGCTGGGCGGAGGAAGAATGGGGCCGAGGGGCTTCTGGCTCACAGGCTGTGGGTCCCACAGGCCGGGAGAGAACAGGCCTGGGAGGGTGTTGTCACGTGCCCAAGGTGGCGAAGGCCCACCCAAGCCCCCAGCTGGGCCTCCAACGCCAGGCAGGGTGCAGGGCTTGGTCCTGGACAGGCAGAAATCCCTGCGGCTTCCCCGGGAAGGCGGGTTCCAGGAAGGGCGCTCCAGCCCGTTCCACGTCTCCTTCCCCACAAGGCTCTTCCAGGTGCCAGGAAAGGGGCTCGAGTCCAGATCCCCGGGTCTGGGACCCCAGCCCAGAGCCCCCCGGCCCAGCCTCTAACTCGGGTCCAGCCTCACGGGGGCTAATTCAGGGAATCCTGTCCTAGGGGCAGGAGCCAGGAGTGGGGGCGGGGCCGGGGGTGGCCCTGACCTGGGTGTGGGCCTGGGGGGCCCGGGGCGCCAGGGGCTGCCTGCCCGTCTGGGTCAGCTGCAGCTGCAGCCCGGCCCTGGGCGGCTGAGTCATGGGGCCGCTGTTTCCAGGCCAGGACCGAGGCAGGAAAGGCAGGGAGACTGGACACGCCGGCACCTGAAGAGTGGGCAGGCATGCCCCCCCCCCTGGGCTGGGGGAGGTCAGCCTGTACCCCAGCTCTTCCAGCCCCCCAGCCCTTGACACCGCCCCTGGATTCTGCTCCACGTGCCAGTTCCCAGGTTTCCCCCACTCCCCAGTGTAGGGCCCAGCACAGCCCTGGTGGAACTCTGCCCGTGTACACACACACACACACAGGCACACACGTGCCAGAACACACACACGCAGGCCAAGCCCCTCAGCCCCTCTGCTGGTTGCCCTACCTGGGGCTGACCTGGGCAGTGTGGCCTCTGGTGGCGGTGATCCACTCATCCTGCAGGTCTTTACTGAGCACCTATTGTGTGCCAGACACTGGGCTGGCAGCTGCAAGGCAGCAAAGCAGAAGCCCTGCCTTCAAGGAGTCGAGCGTGGCAGGGGTGCCGGGGAGGGGTGTCTTTGCAGAAAGAGTACCTGGACAGCCCTGAGACAGGGCATTTAAGTGAACACTCAGAGGAGGGCAGAGGCAGCTTGAAGCTCCTGGGGGAAGAGCCCGCCCCACAGAGGCAGCAGGTGCAAAGAGCCCGGGGCGCTTCGGGGCCTGAACAGAAGGCCCGCGGGGCTGGGGCAGCAGGGAGGACCCGGCCAGATCGTGATGGCCTCGGGGCCACGGCAGTGACCCTGGCCTTGACTCCGAGGGCATGGGGAGACCCCGTTTTAACGTCCCCCTCCTGGGGCCTAAGAGTGGCCATGGGAGAGCGGGTGGGGGGCCGCTGGCAGGATCCGGGGGACGCTGGTGACCGGGCCCAGGGCGGCAGCTGCAGGGGTGGGGGGGAGCCTCAGATTCTGGATGGATTTGCTGGGGCCTGAAAGTCTCCAACCTTGACCTGTTGGGTGCCTCTGTGGCTGGTGACTTGGGGAGAGGGGGGAAGGCTGAGCCGCCTGGGTGCACTGGGAGGACAGGAGGACAGGCCGGGCGGGGGCTCCTCTCCCCCAGATCAGGGAGGAGCGGAGCGGAGGAGGGGTGGGGGGCTGGGGCGGGGGAGCCTGTCTGGGAGCGAGTGGAAGGGCCCCTGCAGGGCCAGCCTCGCAGCCGACACCGACGCCAAGAAGACCTTTCCTGGAGAGCGGTGCCCTCCCCTGGGTGTGGCCTGGGGCGCACTCAGCCTCCCCGTCCACAGACAGACACTGACGACGTGGCGTCTCCAGAGCCCCGTGGAAAGGCCCGCTGCACCGCCGCCCCGGGGAGCGGGCTCCGTGGGCATGTTTCAACACGGGCGGCCTCCAAACCCGTGTTGAGTGAAAGGGAGCAAGCAGAGAGCCTAGCATCTCATGTTACCGTTCATGCTAAGCCTGCCGCAGATGGATACTGTATCGCATGCGCGTGAGCTGGTGTTTTGAAATGGCTGGAAGGATAAACACCAGGTCGCTAAGACGGTTACCTGGGACGGGGCGGCGGGGGGAGAGAAAGCCAGACGGGCCAGGTCAAAGGGGACGTTTCTTTGAAATGTTTTTACTTCTTGGAGAAAATGTTTTTGAAGAGTACTTATATCATGCAAACGCTTTGTAAAGAGGTTCATTGAACAGCAAGAAGTCCAGCTGGGCAGAGCGTGTTGCCAGGGCGGGGGCGCACAGGCGCTGTCCTGGAGGCCGGCTGGCGTGGGGTCAGCAGGCCTCCAACTGTCCGGGGAAGAGGCTCTGGGGGCCTGTGCCGGCAGGGAGAAGCCGGGAAGCTGTGCAGGTGTCCGGAGAAAGGACATAATCCAGGACTGAGCGGGAAAAGAACAGCCAAGGGTGGCCGGAGAGAGGCACGGAGAGAAGCCGCACCAAGCTGTGCGTGCAGGGGAAGTGGTCAGAGGCAACTGGGAGGTGCTGGGAGCCTGGGGGGCACGCTGGGGTCTGTCCAGAGGAGCTAGACCCTGCCCCCAGGACACTCCAGCCACGTACACATCAATCTCCATTCTGAGCTGCAGCATACACTCTCTGTCCCCTCCCTGCTAGGGGGGTGACGGAGGCCCAGAGTCCCCCCAGGTGGTCAGGGGTCATGGACTGCCTGGCAGTATCCCCGCTTTCAGGGAGGTGGACATTTAGGAAGCAAATGATGCACGTGGTACCTGGGCAGACCAGAGTGGCTGGAAGGGGCAAAGCAGGGAGGTGATGGCAGGCAAACTGGGGTGGGGGTGGCGGTGTTTCTAAGGAGGAGACCCTCACCTAAGGGCCTGAAGAATGAGACCGTCTGCTGGTTCAGGAGACGGGAGGAACGTTCTAGAAAGCAGGCCGGCAGGTGCAAATGTCCTGAGGCAGAGAGGGGGTACAGCACATCCAAGGAACTGATAGAAGCCAGTGCAGGGCAGGAAGGGGCAGTGGCCAAGGTGGGACACAAGGCCCAGACCGTGAGGGACCCTCTGGCCGAGGCGGGGCTGTGTCTTTGTCTTGAGAGCAGGAGGCGTCTTGCAGGAGTCTCACCAGGGCAAGGACGGGGTGCGAGGGGTGGAGGGAGGCCTGCTGGCTGTGGAGCTCATGGAGGGTGAACCCACCTCAAGAGGCACTGCAGGCCCAGGGGTCCTGAACTGCCCACACCCTGGCTGATGGCCCCGAGATGGCGGTGGGGAGGGGGACTGGGGGCAGCCAGGCCAGGGTAGCAGCAGCCAGAGGCAGATGGGACTATGATGACGGAGCTGCTGGGCGGCCCCTGCCCACCTGCCCGCCGTCACTGGGCCGCGTGTCACCCGCCTGCCCGCCCGCCGGGGCTGGGGGTTTGGCTGGGGTGGCCGGGTGCTCACTGGCTCCCAGTACAAAGTGTTCTGCCCGGCGTCCCCCTGGCTTCCAGGACTTCGAGGCTCGTCAAGAGGGGCAGCGCGGGAGGGGGAGGCGGGGGAGAATCAAATGCAGGTGGGGCCTCCGCCCTGCCGCCAACACAAACACGGCCTCTCGGCTTCCAGCGCCTTTTTCCAGCCTGCCCTACATTCCCGCTCGCCCGGCCCCGAGGAGGGTGACTGAGTCGGCCAGCCTGGGGCTGCATGATGTGGGCAGGGCAGGCAGCCCCCACTTGGCCTCTGCTGGCGGGACCCCCCTGAGGCCCCAGCTAGGGGCTGGCCAGCCTGTTGGGAGGCCCAAGCCCCGCCCATCCTGAGCCAGGGTCCCCCCCCCCTCCACCAGCCCACCCACCAGGTGGCCGTGGGCAGCTTCCTGGCCTCCGTGCATCCTGGTCCCCACTGCCCAGGCCCCCTTCCAAGCAAAGAGGCTCCCGTGCAGCCCAGGAAGCTGTGTGCTGCCTGGGGCCCCCTGACTCTGCCACTGTCCCCTCCGTAAGCTGTCCCATGAGCCTTCCTCCCCGTAGTCCAGGCAGGGCAGCCTCAGTGGGCACAGTCAGGCGGTGGTTGTGAACGACTCTGGGCACAAACGTGGCCCCCACAGAGATGCGGCTGGAGGGAGGAGGTGGCTCAGTGTGGAGGGGTGAGGACTGAGCACATAGGGTAACACAGCACACGCAGAGCCCCCATGGGGCTTTCGTCCTTGGGGGTGGGAGGGGGCAGGCAGCTAGAGATGGAAAATATAATAAATAAGCCAGTGACGTTGGTGTGAGTCCTGGAGGAAAGGACAGTAGGGGGAGGATGGGGGCAGGTTGCTGCGTTTAGCTCAGGGCCCAAGGAGGTCTCGTGGGGAAGTGAGCCTTGAGCAGAAATGTGGGCAAGGTGATGGTGTGAGCCACGCGAGAATCCAGGAAGACTTCCTGGCGGCGGTGGCAGAGAGAAGAGGCGGGAGCAGGGCAGAGAGGAGGCCTCATGCTGGAGCTGCCTGGGGGAGGGGTGACAGCTTGGAGCCTCAGCCCAGACTTTCTTTTTTTGTTCAGAGCGCAAAGTGGGGTTTCTCAGAGTTCTGAGCAGAGAAGCAAAATCTCTCAGACTGTGGGGCTGAGGGCAGAGGTCACTGAGGTTGTCCAGGTGAGCTGGTCCATGCTCCCCTGGCCACCTCCCCTGCTAGACCCCCCGGATGGAGCCAGCAATGTCTTTCACCTCAAGAAAGAACAGCCCTGCCACCCACTAGCAACACATGTCGTTAAGACCACCCTAAGTAAGACGGTTCACTGTAGACTGCAAAGCATGTACAAAAAGAATGTTCCAGCTCCATGGGGAAAAGAAAGATCCTTCAGTGAAGTGTGATGTATCGACAGGCTGATCGCTGAAAACAGGCCTGCAGCTCAAACTCAGTCCCACAGCGTTCAATGACTGAAGGGTAAAATACAAATCTAAAAAGTCCTAGAAAAAAAATGTTTCAGGGTCGGAATTGGGAAAGCTACTCCAAGCATGCACAAAATCTAGAAGCCACAATGGAAAAGGCAAACAACTCTGACTACATAAAAAAGTGAAAAAGTAAATAAAACTTCTGTATGACATGACCAAAAATGATAATCATAATTGCCATGAACCAATTCACATGACCAATGGCACACCAGGAACAAACATTTGTGATGTCCATGTCAAAGGACAAACTTTCTTAATATACAAAGAGCCCTTACAAATCAATGACAAGGAAAAGGCCTGGCCAGCAGCACCCTGGGGAGGGAAGGAGCAATGCGCTTAGAGGACATCTGCCCCCCCACCCCACTACTGGGGCCCTGGGAGATGGCAGAGACCCCATTTTCTCATCCAGCAAATATCTGTGAAGCACCAACTCTATTCGTCCCAAGTGTATTTAGTGAGCACCTACCATGTGCCAGGCTCTGGGAGACCCTCTTGGGGACGTGAACGTGACAGCATGGTCAAAGGCCTGGCAGCAAGAGCTTTCAGCTGGTGGTAGGGAAGCCCACTCTCAACATTTGAGCTCAGGTTATATGTTGTGGTGAGGGCACGGCAAGTGCAAAGGCCCTGAGGCAGGATCGAGAGGACTGTGCCCAGGACCTGAGAGAAGGGTGTCGGGGGGGACTGTGAGGGGGCTGCGTGGAGCTCAGGGGCTGTGGATGGAGGTGAGATTTCATTCTGGATGCACTGGCAATTCTGCGGAGGGAGACAACTCAGCCTGGCTGCTGCTGGAGTGAATGGGAGGGGGATGGACCAGTCAAGTAGAGGCGATTCCAACAGCACAGGCCAGGGATGCCACTGGCCTGGGCAGAGGGCGTGGGGCGGGGGGGGGGGGCAGTGTTGGATTCAGAGTGTGTGCTCTTGAGAGCGGGTGGGACAGGGGTGAGCGCCAGGGGAATCCAGTGCTTTGCTCTGTGGGTGTCGGCACCACTTTCTGAGATGGGAGGATGGGATTGCGGGCAGGGCAAGTCTGAGTTCTCTTTGGGCCCTGCTGCACCGAGATGCCGTTAGACCTGCTTGCCAGTGGAGACGGGGTTCTGGGGCCCCCGGGAGAGTGCAGAGCTGGGGCGGAGCGTCAAGGGTGTCTGTGTAGAGATGGTGCCGGCCGACGGGGGTCCTTGGGCTGGGTGTAGAGGGCCTGCGAGATTGTCCCGGCTGCGGCGGATGAACACTGGAGAGGTGGCTGTGGTTTATGATAATGATCCTGAGACCCGCCCCCCTCAGCAGTCAGCCTGGATGGAAGCAATGCTGAGGGTGCCTGGCGGACCCCAGGCATCTGTGGGGCTGCCCCTGGGCGAGCGTGTGTCTGTGGGGCAAGTAGAAGTGTCTTCTCTCCATCGTGACACTCTCTCAGAGGGGAGCAACCTGCACTCCTAAAGGGTGGTCAGCAAGGGTCAGCCAGGAACTGGAAGGCCCCCAGAAGGGTCTGGGGTGACCAGGACCTTGACCATGCTGTGCCGAGGACCCAGCTGAGGCATGGCTGACTCTGGTGATGGCTCAGATCACCTGCCACCCAGTAGCCAGAACAGTGAGAGATTTGAGAGACAGTGGCTAGGACAGAGGCCTTGGTCTACAGCCTCTGAAACGCCCACCCTGGCTGATTCATGATGCTAAACCAATGCACCAGTCCCAGGGACCAGGGCACAAGTGGCGGCCACATCGCCCACCTCTTCTGGCCAAGGCTCACCCCCTGCCTGGACTACACCTGGGCAGAGGACCCTGGGAAACAGGCAGAACGGCTGGTGTGTTGGTGACCAGGGGTTCCAGAGATGGTGGCATCTATCTCCCAGTTAGGAGAGTATGCTTGGCACCCGACAGAGCCCCCAGGCTAAGTGGGGCTCCCGCTGCTCGCCCGCTGAGCTGCCCCATCCCAGCAGCACCACCGCCTGGTAGAAGGCTGCTCACCTCCATGGCACGTGCAAAGGCCCAGGGGCCCAGAGGTCCAGGCAGATACGCTTGCACCCTTTGGCAGCTCAGGGAATGATTTGGTGGACGGTACAGGGAATTGTGCAAAACCACACCCGAGGCAGCACATGCATTCTTGCACATGCAGTCTCCCTGCCCTTGTAAAGCCTGAGTACTCGTGTACACACACGTCTGCGCGTACACGTGCCAACTGGCCCTCAGGCCACGCTGCACGCAGGCAAATTACTAACAATAATTACAGTAATGGTCAACAGGAGACTTAATCAGAATTTGCCAGATGCCAAGCACTCTTTCCAGTGGTTTCCTGCATAAATTCATTCAATCCTTACAACATCCTACTGAGGGAGATTCTACCAGCATCCCCATTTTACAGATGGTAAACTGAGGTTCAGAGAGGCCGAGTGAGTCACCCAAGGTCACCCAACCAGGAAGTGGCAGAGGCAGGACATGAGCCCAGGCAGCCTGTCTGTGTGCCCAGGCCCTCCCCGCGGGCTCTGACCCGCTGCCCTGCGGCCCGCACACCCAAAACGCGTCCTTCCCCAGGGCCTCCCGCAGACTGGCGTGCACACATCCTGCCCCGGCCCACATGCCCAGCGCACGCCCAGCCCAGCAGGCTGTGGGCCGGGCTCCGAGGCTGTCTCCTCAGCAGGCTGGGTGCACCGTGCACCGCAGGACAGAGAGCTAGGCAGGCAGGCCGCCCTGGGGACTGGCAGTAAAACCTCGGCAGCTAGAAAACACGGCTGATTTTTCTCCAAGAGCTAAAGCACTAAAACAAAGTCATAAACACAATTACACCGTCTCCTGCCATAAATTACAATGTTATGAAGCGCTGTGATCTATTTCCACTCATACCCAGCTCTGTGAGACCGGCCAGCCCCACGGGCTCTAACGAAAGGATGATTTATGGGTGTTATTCCCCCGCATTCTCGCTGTGGGGGAGGGGCGTTCCCAAACTCCCAGGAGTCAGGGAGGCCCAGCGCCAGGGGCAGGGCCTGGGGGTGGGGGCCAGGCTGCCCACCAGGCAGGGACCTCCCCCCAGGACAGCTGGCCCTAGGCAGGCAGGTACCCCGCACCACCTCCCCCTTCCCCCTTGGCAGAAAGATTCCCCGGGGGCTGGGGCGTGGAGGCTCTGGGCTGTGTAGCGCCCACCATATTCGTTCCACAAATGTGAACTGGGCCCTCCCTGTGCCACCAAGGACAGGCAGAGGGGTGGGGCTCCTGGAGCCCAATTCCAGTGGGAGAACCAGCTAAGGAGCGAGCAGCTACAACCGCAGGCCAGGGGCCTTGGAGAAGATAAGGGCCAGCGTGGGGATGGTGGGGGCCATGGCAGAAGGAGGGACATGGCCGCGATCAGTGCTTTTGGTGAGGTCCGAGGGTGGAGGGTGGCTGATGCAGGCGGGGGAGCAGCTGGGGAAAAGGGCCTGAGGCAGGCACGTGCTGCCATGTTTGAGGACCAGCAGAGTGGCCTGGAGTATTTACTCCAGGGAAATGCAGAGGGAAGAAGGTGGGGGGAGGCCACAGAGCAAAGGGGGACAGGTCTAGGGCCACAAGAGGGACTCAGGCTTCTCCTGGGAGTGAGGTGGGAGCTCAGGAGGCTATGAGTAGAGCAGCGATGTGACCTGGTTTGTGTTTTGAAAGGACCACATTGTGGGGAAGGCTACCCGGCAGGCTACTGCAGTAGTCCTAGCATAAAAGATTGGCGGTCTGGCCTGGGCTGGGAGCCAGGGAGGGGTGGGCAGGGGTTTCCCAAGTTCTGCTGACAGACTGAATGTGGAGCATGATACTGAGATTTTGGGGTGTTTTTCTGGGATGAGGAAAATGTGCAAGGAACAGGGTGGGTGCTGAGAGAGAGAGAGAGAGGGCTCAACAGAGGTGCAGGAAAACCATGGTTTTGTGGTCTGAGTTCAGGCCTGAGGTCCCCAGGGATCAAGCGTGTGGGTCTTGGGCGTGTCCCTAGCCTGAGCCTCTGGGTGCTCACGTCAGAGGACAGCAGACCACAGCTATCACATCAGGGTGGCCCTCCTCCTGCCGTGGTCTAGCAGACACCAGGACGCAGCCAGTGCCCCTCCCCTGGATGCTTTCTCTCAGTGACATCCATTGCCCTAGACGTGGGTGCTCAGCATCACCTGCATGTGCTGGAGGGCGCAGGGGGCAAAGGTCACAGGTCACCGTGACCCCCACCCCCACTCCCCTCCCTCACCAAGCAGCAGCTTGCGGAGGGAGGGCCAGGGCCAGGGGTAGGGCAAGAAATGGCATTCTATGGAGATGGAGAACCCAGAGTCCCAGGGGCTGCGGTGGGGGGGTGGCTCAGGACCACCACCTGAATCCCACTGAGCAGCCACGAGGCCCAGGGGGCGCAGTGTTACCTCTCAGGCTGAGTCCTTCCTGGGTCCAGCAGGCCCGTCGTCCAAGGCTGTGGCTGGGCTCTAATAGGGGTGGGAGCGGGCACCCTTCCACCGATCAGAATTCACTCACCATACCCTGTGTCCTGCCCTGTGCTGGGGGCTTCTCACAAACTGTATGTTTGGGAGGGTCCAGGGTGGACTGCCCACCCAGGGGACTGTGAAGTGTGGCTGGGGCCCTGGACAGGGAAGGCGGGTTTCCCAGCACGGGACTCCCTCTCTGGGAGGCCAGGATAGGGACCGGGGTGGAGGTGTGGCAGGCTCAGCACCCCTGCCATGGGCCACTGGACCTGCCCCAGCTATGAGCGGGCCCCACCTGGTCCCTCCAAGCTGCGTCCAGGGACTCAAGGCCCGCTGTGTCCCCGGGCCTCAGCTGTGTCACTTGTCTCATGGGCTCAGGAGCAGCGGGAAGCAGGGGCTTGTGACCTGGGCAGTGCTGGGCCTTGCAGGTGCCACAGGCCTGTGGCCAGGGCAGAAGGGGGAGATAGGCCAGCAGCAGCCCCTCTGCAACCCCTGCTCCCTGGCCTCTTCGCTCCCATGCTCCCTGCTGTGTGTGAAGGGGGGTGAAGGGGGCAGAGCCATGTCGCAGGGCGTCAGGAGGACTGAGCGGGCCTGTGCATGGACACGCTGAACTGCCATGGCCATCTCCCTGCGCCTGTTGCCGGCGTGTGGGCTTGGGCAGGGCTCCCTGGGGCTTCAGGCCCCCGCGCACCCTGTGACATACCTGGAACCCCCAACTCCCTGCAGCCCAGCTTGGCCCGAGGGCTGGCATCCACCTCAGTGCCTGGTGTTTAAGTATTTTGAGCATTGCCCCCGAGAGTGGCTCAGTGACTCTTGGTCTAGCACAGTCTGCAAACAAGAGGAGGGCCCAGAGGTCTTTTGCCCTGTGACCCTGCAGAGGGCCCTGGGCTGTCCCAAGAGGAGCCCTGCCTCCCCCTTTAGATGTTGACCCACGGGGACCCTGGGGCACCACGAGCTGCCCCCCAGGGCAGGGGACTCCCTCCCCACGAGCCCCAGGCCTCCGTGTCCCCCACTCCTGCCCATCTTTGGCCAGTGTGGCCGAGACAGCCCAAGGCTTGCACGTGGCCAGGGCCATCGGCGGGTCCAGAGCTGGGATCAAGGCCGAGCAGGTTCTGCAAAAATTTCCCTTGAAAGACTCTTTTTCAAGATTTTCTTTTGAAAACAAATTCATAAGCACATCAAACAGGAATCCCGTCGTCTTGGGTTTGATCACCAGCCGCCCGGGGCTCTCTAACTGGCTGTTATTCTAATTGCTTTTTTTCTCTTCCGAGGGCCGGGAGTCGTCTTATGGTTATTAATTTGGTGAATGGAGGCAGGGAACAAGGGAGCTTTTGTTGGCCTTGCCCTTTAGTCACTATCAAATTGCAAATAATGACGAGATCCAAGATCCCCAAAACTGATGTGCCCCAGCGGCTCCCGGGGAGCGCCGTCCCGGTCCCCGAGCGGGCACTGCCTTCCTCTGAGGGTGACAGCGCCTCACCTGGGCACCTGCCCAGAGGGACGCACTTCTCTGCGGCTGGGGTTCGGCTCAGGCCGCTCCCTCCGACCGAATGAAGTGCTCACTGGGTGTCACCATCGAACGTGAAGCAAGATAAAGGCACTCTCCTTGGGAGGAGGAGAACCCAGGGCGGGGGGACCCAGGGACCATCTCTCTGGGACGTGCTCAGCCCTGGAGAAGCGTGGCAGGTGTGAGTCACACTCACAGAACCCGCGGGCACGGGTTCCTACACGACTGTCCTGCTCCATCCACGGGAGGAGCAGGGTGCCCCCACTTCCCAGCTGAGAAACTGAGGCCCAGGGAGGACAGCATGGCGGCCAGGTCTCAGCATGTGATCTGACTTGGCCTCCTGGACCAGCCTGACCAGGCTCACTCCACACTGTGGGGACAGGGGATCAGCCGCTGAGAAGGACGGAAGCCCACCCGGGCAGAGGCCACCACCGGCCCCTAGGGGCTGGGCAGTACAGGGCAAGCTCAGGCAGCCCAGAGCCAGCGACGAGCAGCAGGCAGCCCCGGGTGGTATGTGGCACCGAATTCAGCCACCAAGGTCGGCGGGGGTGGGGGGGAGACATGGCTCCCCAGGGCTTGGCCCACCCACTGATCACCACGCCCTGAAGCTGGACCAGGCGAGTGATGCAGAGGATCCCTGCCCATCAGGCGTGGGGCTGGGCAGGCGGAAGGACCCTGCAGGGGCCCAGGAAGACCCAGGGGGACCCTGAGGGTGGCCAGAGGACCAGGAGGACTCGGCAAGTGGCCGGGAGGCCTTGGCAGGAGTCTGGTTTGGCCTGCGGGCTTCCCCACTTGCTCTCTCTCCCGTCCCATCAGTGGCAGCATGTTAACGCTCCTCCCCAGACCCGCTCCTCTCCTGTGCGAGAAGGAGGAGGAGGCGTGAGGCCCAGGCTTTGGGCCGGCTCTGGGATTCTGGCCCAGATCCGAGCTAGCCCCCGGCGCCCCTGCCACCTCCAGCAGTCTAGCTAATGGGAGCATGTCCCCTGGGACCAGGGAGCCCGGTGAGCCCCCCCCAAAGCCCCATCTCCCATGAGCAGCAGCCCAGGGGGCTGAGGTGGGCTTGGAAGCAGAGCAGGGCAAGGGCAGTGGGCAGAAGTGTCCCCGGTGGCCCCCTGAGGGCGAGCTCGGCCTGGGGCCAGCCTCCCGCCTGCTCCCCAGCGGGGGCTGTGCTGTCAGCCCCCTGGGATGCGCCCCCTCTCCAGTCGTGCCCAGCAGCCCCACCCCTTCCTGAATCCCAGCCATTCTTCCATTTCCTTTTTTCCCAAGAACACCCTATAAAGGCTTCCATACCCACTTGCCCTGCTGGGGGCTTCAACAGATGTTCAAGTGCCATAAAGTGAAAATTTATGAAACCACAAATTTTCTTCTGTAAAGTATTTGGTGCTCTAACTGATGCCAAACCAATCAATACCCAAGCCGGGGCCTGCACGGTGGAGCGACAGGAAGCTCGCCCGGACCAGCCTCGTGCAAGGCTCATTCCAGGCTACCAGGCGTGCAGGGTCCCCCACAGGTCTCCCAGGGCATAGGCGGGCAGTGGGACTGGGGGGCCGGTCCTGCCGGCGGCCGGAGCCCCAGCGGTCTTGGGCCGAGGAGAGGGTCCTCCCCAGCCCCCCTTGGCTGGGCTGCAAAGGTCCCAGCCAGAGACCCCAAACGAGACTCTTCTCCTGGGGCCTCGGGGCCTGCGTCTGTGGGTGGCCTCAGCATATGGTGGGACTAGGGTGTCAGGGAGGCACCCGGGGGAATGCAGGGGTGGGGAGAGCTGAGTGAGGGGCCCAGGCCCTACCCCAGCTAAACCAGAGAAGCTCTGCACCCCTTCCCTTTAGAGCCTGGACTCTGGTATCAGATGTGTCTGGGAAAATAGGTTAGGCCCCCCTGGCCTGGGTGAGGGGGCCTCAGACATGCAGCTGTCCCTGTCCCCAGGCCCAGGGGCAGGGGAGGAGGTCTCAGTCCCCCGCACAGTCTGAGGAGGCAGAGGCAGGCAGGGGAGCCCAGGAGGTCCCAGGACACAGCACTGGCCTCAGTGCTTCAGCCGCCACCGTGCGAATGGGGGACGTGGGTCACAGGCCCCACCTCACAGGCAGCGGTCCTGATAGGGGGGCTGCTGCTCCACGCCCCAGCCCCCATCCTGCCCTACCTGCTGCTAGGCCTCAAGAGAGCCCCGTGGCCCCAACTCAGGAGAGAACCCTCCCCTCCTCTCCCTCAGCCAGCCCTGCCCCTCCCCCCTGACTCAGCGTCCACCGTGGGAGGGAGGCTGTGGACTGCCCCACCCGCCTCTGAAGCCTGACCCGGGCGCACCCGGGGACCCAGCTACACAGCGTTTGTGGCCTCTTCAACCCACAGCATCTTCCCCGGGGCCGACCCACTTGGCCAGCACCCAGCTCCGTCCGGTCCTGGGGTAGGGATATTGCAGCCAGCAGTGGGGCCCACATGGGTCCTGGGGCAGTCTGGCTCAGGGCGGCTCAGAGCACATACATCATGGACCATGTGTGTGTTCAGGTGGATGGCCGGCCCCAGCCAGCTCAGCCTGCCGCCGTCCTCAGCCCCAGCGTTGACCCTTGGCTGAGCCATCCCTGGGCTTTTACCCCAAGCCACACTCTCCCCTGAAGCAGCTCTGTGTTCTTGCAGCTTGGCCCTTATCGGTGACGATCTGGCCACCTCCGCTCCCTCCCCCATCATTTCTAGTCTTTCCAGTGTTCCAGGTACCCAAGGCGGGTATTATTTTCTGAAGGAGACCCTGGGGGAGCCACCCCTAAGGGCACTGCGGGCCCCAGGGTGAGCCATGCCTCCTCCCGGCTCACGCCAGGACGTCTGCTTCACCCCTGCCCCTGCTCTGAGGGCCCTGGGGTCCTCTTCCCACCCCTGGGGCTCACTCCAGCCCCACCCCGTCTTGGCCATCCAGCAGCCCCTGCTAAGTACCTGCAGCCCCAGGCCCATCTTCCATCCACCTCCCCTCCAGCTTCGTGGGGCGACCCCACCTCGTGGGGTGGGCGACCCCAGTGCTCAGCGCGGCAAAGGCCTTTGAGAGAAACATGGTGGGCATGTGGCCCTGGCTGACCCCTGGGGATTGGTACAGGTTTGGAGGCTCAGCTGGGAAGACGGTGGTGCCCCTGCTGAGTAGGGGGACCGTGCCCGGGATGACAAGACCACCCTGAGGCACAAACCCTGTTGGTGGGCATGGTGGTGCGGGTAGATGGCAGGGGAGGGGCCCCACCCTGCTACCTGCTCAGCCACTGGGTCTCAGGTGAGGGCGGCAGAGCGGGGCTCCCTCCACGCTCGTGTGTGCACACGTGCAGACTTGCACAGGGGCCACGGACACCCCCCAACCCCACCCCCACACACACATGCGTGTTCCACACGCACGGGTGTGACCAAGGCCAGGCCCCGTCCCTCCCCTGGCCCTCAAGGAGCCCAGGCCTTGAGGCCACCTGCACACCGCCCGGCTCACCTCTGACCCTGTCTCCGCAGGTGACGCAGCTGGACCAGAGGCTGGTGCTCATCACCGACATGCTGCACCAGCTGCTCGCCCTGCACCACGGAGGCTCCCCCGGCAGCCGGCCCTCCAGCGGGGGCGGGGCCCAGGTGGTCCAGCCCCACAGCGGTGGCTCCATCAACCCAGAGCTCTTCCTGCCCAGCAACGCACTGCCCACCTACGAACAGCTGACCGTGCCCCACGGGGGCCCCGACAAGGGCTCCTGATGGGGGCTCGGGGCCCAGGCCTGAGAGGGGAGGCCCGGAGGAGCCCTGCCCGGCCCACCCCACCTCCCACTCAGCACAGGCACCACTAGGCCTCAGCCACCTCTCGAAGGCCCGAGAGAGCAGTCCCGCTCTCCAAGGCCCCAGACACCCGGTGGGCTACAGGGCCCTGTGGCCTGGGCTGGGGGGCTCGCCAAGACCGCCTCTTCCCAGCCAGCGGGTACTAGAATTTGGCTGGGCGTTGGGAGGAGGGGCCTCTCAGCTCTGAGACCGGGGTCCCCCACGTTGCTTGCATAATACTCGGGACAAAGCGGCAGGGGGTCAGGCCGGGCATCCCAGGCACTTGGTCTGTCCCATGTATGGCCAGGAAGCAGCACAGCTGTGTGCAGGCCCCAGGGCGTTCCTGAGGGGAGACCGAGGGACAGCCTGGACAGGGTCTGTGAGGACCCCACCCCCAGCCTCAAATCCAGGCCCAGGGGGACCCAGGGAGAAGGCAGGCAAGGCAGGGCAGGGCAGGCCCAGCCCATGCCGAATAAAGGATGCCCACGGGCAAGGCCCAGTCAAGGCCCGAGAGCCCGCAAAGGCCCCCCCGGCCTGGGCCTGACTCCCTCACGCTCCAGAGGTGCTGACTCAGGCCAGGAGCTGTTGGGGAGCTGCTCCTGAGACCACAGCTTCCAACGGGAGGGACATGTCCACCGCTGTGGCCAGAGCTCTTCACTGGGGGTGGACCGCCCACCAGTGGAATGGGGGTGCTCAGGTGCCCCACTTTGGACTGGCAGCTTCTCCTACCCATTCCGGAGAAAAAAGGAGGATCCCCAAACCCCGCTCTGCGTGCGGGCCTCACCTCCAGCTCCCTGCCTGGTCTGAGCAGCTGGACGGACACACAGACGGTCGCCTCCCTGACCAGCTGCTGAGCCGCAGGGGAGCAGACAGGCGTCACCCTCCCTGACGAGACCCGTCTCCTCTGGGGTGCTCCGTCTCACCGAAATCAGAATAATCTGTGGTGATTTGGAATCTGTGCTTTAATGAATTTCACAGTGTGATTTTGATTCTTAATCGTTCAGGTTTTTCCTAATAAATGTGGAATCACAAAATTGATCTTGCCCTGCTCTCGCCTCCTTTCCTTGGGGAGCAAGCGACCCATCTTTGGGACAACCTGTGTTCCCGTGGAGCTGCTGCCCACCCCTCAACACCCCAGCAATCCTCACCCCGTCTGCGCCCACCCCGGTGAGGGGGCCCAGAAGCCTCAACCCCCTGGCCTGGGGTTCCTGGGAACGGGGTGGCGACAGTGACCCAGGGGCACCTGGAGGCCGGGCTGTTCCTGTCCCCCAACGCAAGGTCGGGCTCCAGCCCACCTGCTAAGCCTTTGCTCTTGCTGGTGCCTTTGCCGGGAGGTTCTCCTGTCCCCTCTCCATCTGTTGAAACCACTCCCTTGGTCTCCAGCCAGGCTCAAAGCCCCCTCCTACAGGAAGCTCTCCCTGATAGCCCTTTATGAAACCAGCCCCATCCCCAGGTCTTGGGACCCGTCAAGGGGGGTGGGGTGAACAGGTGGGGTCACTGCCCACAGACAAGCAGCTTGGGGACCCTGTCCTCAGGACTCACACCCCACACGCACTTCTCAGGTCTCGGGCTTAATTCTTAACTCCAGGACAGCACCTGCCCCCACTCCCACCGCCAGCCTCCCACTGCTGCCCACGGGCATCTGGGCCCCTGCCTCCTCCAGGCCCAGCTCCGTTCCCCCAGGTCCTTCCTGGAGCCCTCCCCAACCTCCCTCTTGGACGGGACCCCTGCAGTCCCCTTGGAGGCAGGTGCCCAGGTGGCCTCGAAGCAGGAATTGCTGGTCCGTGTGGAATGTCAGCTTGGGCCCCTGTGGGAGGGGAGGGGCCTGGGTCCCCCCTTTGCAGAGCCCCAGGGGCTCCCCGGAGCCCAGCCCTGACTCCCACCCGAGGGGACGTCTGGCCGTCGGGCACTGGCCGGTGTGGGGGAGGGGAGGAGGGCCAGCGAGGGCCCGGGGCCTCCCCAGCCCAAACCCCCGGGGGGAGGGGCGAGAGCAACAATTACTGGAAAGGCAAAAGCTGTTGTTTCCTTGTTGAGTAAATATTTGTGGAAACCCCAGGAGGCGGCTGGCTGGAGAGCGGGGCCCTCCACGGCGCCCCCGCCCCGCCCGCTGCCGGGCACGGCCCCCCAGCCCTCGGGGCGCTCGCTCGGGCCGCCCATCTGGGCCGGGCGCGGCCCCTGCACCCAGCCCGGCTTTGTTTTGCGTATTATCGACTGCGCACAAAGTGCCCGAGTGCTTCACTCCTGGACGGGCCATTGCAGCCCTCTCGGGTGTGAAATGCAATTTACCTGAAATAAAGCCCAATTATGGAATTAGCTAATTAAAGCCGCAGTGGAGGCTGGGCCGGCCGGCCGGGAGCTCAATGCCCGCCGGTGCCCGCGGTCTGAGGGAACAGATGGCGCCCCAGCCCGCCGCGCGGCCGCATTCCTTCACTCTGCCCCCGATAACTGACTTACACAGCACACGGCCATCTGGTGTATGACACGTCCTGTGTGCCCCGGACAATGGCCCAGCAGACCTCTCCGGGAGAGGGCCGTCGCCCGGGCAACGGTGGCATGTGCAGCCCAGGCCCATTCCCGGCCCCGCCCCCGGCCCCTTTGTGGGCCTCGCCTGGCTGCCTGGCCGCTCCTGCCGACAATGTCCGTGAGCGTTTGTCCCTGGCGTCCGGCCTTTGTCTCCCAATTGGGCTTCCTTGTTGGGGTCCTCAGTGTCCAGTGGGTGCCGAGAGCATCTGCTGGCGGGAGAGGGTGGGGCTGGGGGGGCTGCCCTGCCCCCCTCCTGGGGCACCCACCTCCTCTGCCTATGCCCCCTCCCCCATCGGCGCCCCCTGGAGCCGGGTGGAAGGAGGGCAGCATCTGGGGGGCTCGGGGCTCGGCCGCGGGGGCCAGTCTCTGAGGCCAGTGTCTGCATAACCTGAGGTCCGGCCGACCTGCACCTCCTGCCCCCTCCCCTGTCTGTGCAACGGGAACAGAGCGCCTCTAGAAGGGGTGTGGGGGAGGAGCTGATGACTATAATACATGTAAGTCTAGGACCGGGTCAGGCACACAGTAGGTGCTTCATAAAGGCAGCCAGACAAATGGTCCAGGAGGTGCCTGGTTCTGGGGTCTATCGCCTCATCGCACTCCCACTGCCTGGCCCCAGTGCCCCCTCAGAGCAACTCCCTGGCCCCTGCTGCGTCCAGCCTCACCCCTCAGCGCCCCCTCGGAGCCAAAGCAAGCTGCCCACAGCCTGCTGTCCTGCACCCTAGCCAGCTCTGGCCCCCACTGCCCAGGCCCTGCCCGCTCACCCGTGATGCCGGGCATCTCCAGCCGGGCCAACACGCCCCTACCACCCCCCCTGCCACACACACACAGCTCCTCCCTGCACCCTAGTGGGCCCCAAGCTGCCAGCAGCCACAGCCCCCTCCCTGCTCAGGACCAGTTTGGCAGGCACCCCCCCCCCAACCCCTGCACTGGGCAGGGGTCAGGAGCCAGGCCCTCCAGCCTGCCACTGGAGAAGGGGCTGTGCTAGGACTCTGAGGACCCAAGGGGAGCCAGAGCCCAGGAGCACCTGGCACAGGGCCTGGCGCCACTAGGTACTCAGGAAGTGCCAGTTAAATTAAGGGATAAAATTTGAGTTTGGAAAGAGGCTAACGGCACTGCTGGGGCTGCGGACACTCCTGGAACAGGCAGGGCACCGCCAGGCGGTGCCGTGTGATGGATGCTCAGGGGAGGAGGGCTGGGCACCCTGGGCCCTGGAAGAGGGGGTCAGGTGTGCGTCCTGACTGGGGTGGTCAGACAGCTGGGCTAGGTAGGGGTGGAGTGGCAAAAGGCAGCCGTGGGCCGGGTTCCTGGGATGGGCCCACACGCAGCCCCGCGCGAGCGTCCATCCGGTGGGGACCCGCTGGGTCACCCTCAGGGGCAGACGCCCCCTTCCTAACATGCAGCCAGTCCCTGGTGTGGGAGGCCCTTCCTACCTCCCCGGAAACCTGCCTTCCCCGGCTTCATCCTAGGACCACCCTAATGGTCCTGGGCCCCAGTGGCTCACTAGGGGTCTGAAAGGGTGTCTGCCTCACCATTCTCAGCCCCCAGCGGCACCCCTTCTTGGCTCTGGCCCTATCGTTGTGGCCCCGGGGGGCTGGGGAGCTGGGGAGACCGGGCCCGGCACGGGTCAGACAGACAGCGAGGCCTAGAGCATGCTCAGAGCAGCCAGAGCTGGACAAACAAAGTCCAGCTTCCATTGCCCTCTGAGTGTGGGGGCCCAGGGGCCAGGCCCTCTGGAAGCTGACCGCCCCCCGCCTACACCCCTTGCACTGCGCAGCAGAACCTCGGAAGGCGGGCAGAGGGCCTCACGGCCGGGCAGCACTGGAGCCCAGGAGCAGGCGACCTCTGACCTCTCTGGCCAGCTGCTGTGTTTTCACCTGCTCAAGGGGGGAGTTGCCTCCAGCACCAACAGATCAGGCCTGGGCTGGGAGCGGGGGCAGGTAGAGGCTCTCGACACTAGCCAGAGACACTGGCCTGAGGAAGGGTCTTCTCTAAAGATGGGGGTCCTGGCCAACTGTGCCCCATCCCGAGGCCTCTGAGGCCAGGACATCAGCCCCTCTCTGCCCAGGTCTCAGGTGCTAGCTGTGTGGCAGGAGGTAGGGGTTCCACTCTGAGCCCCAGATCCTTTTCTCTCAGCAGGTCCCTCTGTGACCTGCTGGGCCTGACTCTGTCATTTGGCCCTTCCCTCAGCAGCCCTCAGCACCCCTCAGCACCCCGTGAGGCACCAGGATGCCAGGGAGAGGCCTGGGGATCCCTGTATCCCCACGCCTCTGCCTCCCCAGCCCCCAGCCCCCAGGCCCCTTAGCGAGGTGGAAGGTGGAGGAGGGGGAAAGCTCGGCTCAGGGCAGACCTACTGGACACCAGAGAATGCTCAGACCCCTCCCCCTGCTCATGTCGTCAGACCCCCCACCCCAAGCCTTCATCCCCGCGCCCACCTCTGTGGCACCCAGAAGGAGCAGGCCTGCCCTTGATTCCCAGGGCCACACCTCTCCCGCCCCCTCACCTGATCCCAGGCTTAGGTCTCACCCACATCTGGGCAGTGACCCCTCAGCCTGAGAAGGCCCAGAGGCAGCCCAGGACGGGTGCCCATCACGGGCCTGGCACACCAGTTTCCTCCTGCCTCCTGCGTGTGGACCCAGGTCTCACAGATGGGGAGTGTGGAGACTGAGTTGAAAACGTGTCACTTGGACGCTGCAGGGACTCCCACCTGCCCGCGACTCTGGAAGCCCCAGCCATCCCCCAGCCCCGCTCCACACCCTGCTCGGCAAAACTCTCTCCGAGTTTCCAGCCTGTAGGAATCGTGTGATCTTTCTGAGCAACATCAAAGTGGGAGGCGCGGGCTGCTTGGATCAATCACGCCGGCAGCCTCGTCTTCCTGCTTGGCCTGCGGCCCCAGGAAGCTGGTAGCGGCAGCAGAACACACGGTGACGGGTTGACGGGGTGCTCGTGGGGTACACAGATTGTGCTGGGGGAGGGAGACGCTTAGAGCAGAGAGGCCTCAGGGGATATGGGTCCTCCCCACTGGTGCAGATGGGGAAACCAAGGCCCAGGGCAGGACTGGCCCAATGCAGCACCTGCTTGTGTGAATTTGCATCAGAAAAAAAGCCTCAGAGAAGAACCAGGACTTCCAGCGGCAGAGAAGTCGGTGGCTGGGCCAGGAAGCCAGGAGGCAGGGGGGAATGGACTGGTTAAAACAAAGAGCTGGCCTTCTCGGACTGGATCGTGGGGCCGGAAAGGCCAGATCTGAGAAGAAGATGCAGAAAATTCCCAGGTGGTATGAACATAGCTCCTTTGCTGGCCTACGTGGGCCAAAGAGCCAAGAAGCACTATGCCTGTCCGATGCAGCGAAATGCAAGGGCTCCATCAGGACGTGCCCACTGGCTCCAATATGGCTGCCATTGCACCTGCCACGCAGAAAAATACCCAACTCCCTGGTGGATCTTCAAGAAACTCTGTTACAAGCCTAACTACTGATTGAATCTACCAAACCCCACTGAATTTCTGTTGGTGGTTTCTTAGCTTTATTCTTCCCCAGTGCCCACTCCCTACACACACACACACACACACACACACACACACACACACACACACACACACACAGTTCAAGAATGTTCCCATTCTGACTCAGCCACTCTCTAGCTGTGCATCTTTGGGCAGGGCCCCTAACCTCTCTGAGCCTCATATGCTCTTTGCAGCCCCAGCGTCACAGAGCTGCCAGCAGGGTGCTAAGCCTGAGAAGACAGGACAAAAGCCACAGCAGCCTCACAACCAGGCACCAGTGACAGAGCTCCTGAGGTCAGGGAGAGACGTGCATATGAACTGTTCTCTTTGGCCCAGCAATATGTCTTCATATACAACGGCAACACACAACTGTCCCTGACGTAGACGTCTCCATAGCAAATCCGCATTGAGTGGGACCCTGCTGGGCCTTCCACTTGACTGGCCAGCTCAGGTCACTCGATGGGGTAAGGGCCTCATTATCCCCATCCAGTTCTCCCAGAACGACTGAGGGAGGCCAACAGTGACCCAGGATCCATGGGGACAGGCAGCCCCCGCTGCAAAGCCAAGACGCCCTTGTGTCAGAAGCCTCTCGCAGCCACTCACCGGACACCCTCTGAGCAGCCTCAGCCCCATCCCAGCGCGCCCCTGGGGGCCAGAGAATCTGCCGGAGGGGCCTGGGGGCAGGCACGCAGGGAGCGCTCACCCCCAACCGTGCCCTCAGCCCACTCCCCAGAAAGCCGGGTCTGCAGCCCCTCTGGCCAAGGACAATGGAAGTGACAGGTCAGAGATGGATCAGCCGGGCTCAGGGAGAGGAGGCTCGTGCTGGGAGAGGCCCAGGCGCTCAGGGGTGGAGGTGTGGAGGCCCTGACCTGATGGGCTGGGGCCTGGGTGGGGCCATAGCATCCCCCCGGGAGAAGGGCCCATCCGGCAGGGACGCTTCCAAAAGAGACGGCTATCGGACGGTGGGTAATGTCACTGAGTAATTTCAAAGTGTCTTAATCAAATCCCCGCTCCCATCCACAAGGCCGCGTCAAAAGGCCTTTGGAGAGGAAAGGCCGGCGGCAGACAATCAGCGCGCCTTCCACTCGGCTGGCGGCCCTGCGGCGCAAGGCCTGTGGGGCTCCTGCCCCGCCTGTGACTCCATTTCTGACCCTGAGCCCTCCGGTCTCCTCCCCGGGAGGCCTGGGTGATCCCAGGTGCTGCCCCGTTCAGGGACTGGTCAGCAGAGGGGAAAGGCCCCTCCCTGCCACTCCAGGGGAGGCATCCCAGATGTCCCCTCCGAAGCCTCAGCAACGCAGCCGCTGAGAACCACCACTTACAGGAGGGGAAACTGAGGCACAGCAGGGGATGCAATGGGGGGGACCTGTAAATACGGGCCACGTATCCACCCCCCTGCACCTGCACACCACCCCCATGCATCAGACTCACCTTGAGCGAGGCAATGAGGCGCATGCAGTAGACGCCTGCTGAATGCTCTACCCCGGTGCCTCAGGCCCACTGTCCCCAGAGGTCCCCCTCTGTACCCACCTCTCTTCCTTCTTTGACTTTTTTTCCAAGGTATAGACATGAAAACATCCTCACTATGTGTTTTCAAACACCTCACATCCATAGACTGGAAAAGGGCAGCCCCCTCCTGGGAGGTGAATGAGCAGGTGCTCACCTTTCCAGCCGGCGCAGCAGCCTGAGCCCCAGCCCAGGTTCAAATTCACATGTGCGAGTGCCACGGGCTCCACGGGCACACGGGCTCCGCGGGCACACGGGCTCCGCGGGCACATAGTCTCTGCGGGCACACGGGCTCCGCGGGCACACGGGCTCCGAGGGCACATTGGCAGCGGCCAGCCGTCTGAGCTGTTCAGCGGCTGGTCCTTCTCTCCTACTGTCCGTAGGGGCCTTTCCGTTCTCCTGAGCTTCTGCACAGAGTTTCTCTGTCCATTTGCTGTAAACCACACTCAGCGTGTCCCTACTCATGGACGTTCACTTGTTTCTAGGTGTGACCACTGAGGGCTGAACTGGGGACACCCAGACCCACACACCCTACAAGCCGAAATCGCTGTCCCAGAGCTGTGCCCAGCCACCCTGATTCTGCTCTCACCCCGTGGAGCGGAGCAGCCCGGACACTCCAGAAAGACCCTTCAGGTTCGCAGGGGGAGGCTGCGGCTCGAAGGAGGACCCTTCCTCCCGGGGCACCGAGTCCTGGCCACCCCCCTCTGACTCAGTGTCTGGCCCCAGGCGGCCAGGCAGGCACACGCAGGAGGGCAGCTGTGGGCGGAACAAATGCACATGTGAATGCATGATTCAGCTGGAAACACTCCCCAAGCTATGCCCTGTGTCAAAGGATGGAAACGAGGCGCCCGGAGGTTGGGCACATGGTGAGCTGGCAGCCTGACTCCAGACTCCCTGCTCTTAACCACCAGGAAGCCCCCAAGCCCCCTCGCCACCCGGAGCAGCTCTGTCCCCGCAAAGGGAGTGGGGAGGGCCGGCCCCTGCCCTCACCTCCCACGGAACCCAAGCTGCGTGGGGAGACAAGAGGCCAGCGGGTGGTCTGTCCCAGGCCCCTGGCCCCCACCAGCATGCTCATCTCCTCCCTCCCTGCCCGTCTCCATCCTGCCACCAGCCCCAAGGTGAGGCAGGCAGGCAGAGCCTTGCCCTGAAAATGCTCCACGGAACCCCGCGTGTGTCCAGGCGGCTTCGGTTACCAGGCACCCGGCTGGCCCAGCCTCCCTCGAGCCCTGCCAAGGCCTGGCACCGATGCCCCCGGCAGCCCCTCTCCCTGCCAGCAAGCCCACGAGGCCCGAGGGCGCGGGCAGATTGCTTTACCGCTGCCGGCTCGGCCCAGCTCCCCCGGGAGAAGGCCCCATTGTTCCCCGCCCCCGTGGCCCCCGCCTGGCTCGGAGACACCCGGGCTCCGGGCGGCAAGGTCACCGGGCCGCGCAGAATCCACCTGCAGCCGCACCAGCTTCCAGGAAACCGAATCCCAACGGCAGATGACAGCCGCAGGCTGCAGGACAGAGCGCCCATTCAGCCTCCGCTGGAGCCGGCGTGGCCCGACCTGGCGGCCGCCTCCCCAACCTGGGCCCTCCCACGCCTGGGCACCGGGTTCCCAGAGCCAGTACTGCCCAGACTGCCCGCCCGCCCGGGGCCACGGCCGGGGACAGAGGGCTGCGATGTGCCCTACCCTGGGTGCCCGGGACAGGTGACAGGGTGGGTAGGGAAGGGTGCAGAGACCCTGCCCCACCTCCAGAGCCTCACGGACAGCAGGCAGCCTACGCGGGCACAGGGAACCCTCCAAGCCGAGCGTTAAGGCAGGCAGTCCCCCCACAGGGCCCTACATGTGTCAGGCGAGTCTTACTGCACCCATTTTATGGATGAGGCCCTCAAGGCTGCAGGGCTTGACTCGACTGCTGAGTTTCTGTACTGATGAGGAGCAGAGCTGGGTGGAGCCGGCAGATGGGACTCCCCTGGCCTGCCCTTGCCCACCCAGGGGTCCCCTTAGAGCGAGCAGAAGGAGAGCTGGTTCGAGCAGCAGCCTTTGGGAGGGCGAGGCAGGTGGAGGAAGCAGCCAAGAGGGCCAAGATCTTCGAGGTGAGCAGGGCCAACCCCACCCCACCCCCGCACCAAGATGTTTTCTTGGACCCATTTCACAGATGGGCCAGCTGCGGGGCAGTCTAGGAAGCAAGTGGATTCACGGGTTGCGTTGAGGACAAAAGGCCCCCCACATCCTCCCACCTTAACACCCTGCAGAGGAGACCCAGAATGACTTGGGGTCCTGTAGACCACCAGCCTCAGGTGGTCTCGCTCTCCTGCTGCCACTACCTACCCTCAGGCGTGCAGGCTGCAGCCTCATGGACCTCATGGAGGCCGTGGGAGACAGGGCCCAACCCCCCACACAGAAGGAGACTATTTCTCTTCCAACAGGGTCTCCTGCAGCCAAGTCTCCTGCCAGGTTGGCCATTTGTGGACCAGACAGGAAGAGAGGGATGGAGCAAGCAGGGAAGTGGAGGTGGGCTCAGCCATGGGGCATCAGCGTAGTCCTGTCCCACCCTGGCAGCCGGGCCTGAAGCCATGCAGGTCACACCCAGGTTCCACAGCCAGGACCCAGGTTCAAGGGCTCTTCCTAGGCTGCCCCATCCTTCTTCTTGAGCATCAAGCCCCAGCCGGGACTCGGGGCTCAGAGGCCTCAGGGCTCAGAGGCAGTCCTGCTCTCCAAAGGCTGGGCCACGAGTTGCCTGTCACTCAGCTCTTCTGCCCGGCTGGTCACACTAAAAAGAGCGTCCTGTAGCCGGGAGGCATGAATATAGGCTCGGACCCAGCTCGAGAAGCACGGCCTGGAAACCCAAAGGAGGAAGCCCTGGTCTCCAGACCCAGCCGCCCAACCACCACCCTCCCCCCCAGCCAGCAGCAGCCACCCCAGCTCCCCCCAGTCACCACCCCTGGCGTGGCTGCCACCACCGCCGTCACCCATCATGCTGGCCCTTCCTCCCCATCTCCACGTAGCAAACTCCTACTCACTCGACAAAGCCCAGGCCGAGGGGCCCTTCCTCCCTGAACACTTCCTGAAGGGCCAGCCAAACGTGGCTCAGGCGCGCCCCTCACAGCAATTGGCACCCACCGCAGACCCTGACTGTGTCCTCTGCAGCTGCCTCCCCTACAGGCAGGACAGTGCCCCTTCCGTGGGTTATGGAGGGGACGCATGGCACGGAGAACCCCTGGGCATTTGTCTAGGAAATGCCGACCTGTGGGAAGCCAGCTCGGGCTGGACCTGTGAACTCCTGGGGATGAGAGCAGGGAGCTGCGGTCGTTCACAGCACTGGGTGCCGGGCCCCACTGTTTGCTGATGGCTTGGACCTGACCCTGGAGAATGGGAGATGCCCACCAAGAACCACTTAGGAGAGAAGGGGGCACCCCCTCTACCTGCTCTCCGGCTGTACCTGCCTCCAGCGCCCCGTCCCCACGGACCAGCTGTATTGCAGTCCCTCGGAAGCCCCCTGGGGTTCCACCCCAGCCCACCCCCACTCCGAGTACTACTCTGCCCCATTCACGCAGCAAAAACGCAAAGCCCAGGTGGAGAAACAACACCACAGCTCCCAGGCCAGAAACCTTTGCCCCACCCCACAAGCATGACCCACACATGAGGCTGAGGGTCACTCAGCTACATCACAGCCCTGCCCCTCCGGGTGGCCGACAGCCAAGGCTCCCACACCTGCCGTCCAACACCAGACTCCCTCCCAGTCTGAGCACGCCTGTCCAAGAGACTTGGTGTTAAACACCAGTCCCTGGACCCCCAATTTCCAAGAAAATTAGTTGGGAAACTAACTATCACTAGAGTGTTATTGACTACTCAACTTGCAGCTTTCTCTCTCTGATAATATTGGGCCCCCAGAAGCAGCAGCTAAAGAGGACTTCACCTGAGCCCCGAGGTATATATTTCTGGGAAGATTTTAGAATTCTGGCTCCTGCTAAGGGGAAGTATTTGAAGACTCCCACAAATCATGACTCAGTCTAGCATTCACGGCCTTAGGACCCAGCGCCTACCTGCATCTCCAGCGTCCCCCCACCCCATATACCCTGTACAGAATCCCAGACCTCAGCCCCAGCCAGCTGACCCAGGGATGGGCAATGGTCCCTCTCCCTTCCCTCTACGCCCCTCCTCCGGGAATCTTCATCGCTCTCAGCCCACAACCCCTTCAGATACGCTGGGAGCTGGTGCTGAAGGGGAAGGAGATCCAGCGACCACAGGCGGGCGCCACCCTGAACGGGATCAACAAGACACCCACTGGTGCACCTGGGGAAACTAAGGCCCAGAGACAGCCACACACTGTCCTTTGGGGGTGTCCAGAGCCTGAGCAATGCTGTTGCCAGTGACCAGGGACTCTTTCTCCAGGGTTCCCCGTCCTGCCTCTTGCTTCCAGGACTCCGGGCCCTCCCTGCAGCCGCAGCTGTACCCCCCCGAGAAGTCATGCAGTTCCTCTGATGGCACCCCTTCCCACGCTTCAGATTCTCTGATGGCTTGGTCCTGAGCAAGGAAGGGGAGAATGCTCGTCATTGAGCCCGGGTCACCAAGCTGGAAAGCTATGTGCCCACTGCAGAGACTTTCTGACTTCTAAAGCCCTAAGTGAAAACACTTCGAAGTCACCGTTTTCAAAGGTTTAGGGCATTAAACACCACTGGGGTAGGGGGTGGGGCATTGTCCAGGTGATCAGCTGGTCAGTTTTTAGTAGCTCCCCGAGGTAATATTTCCCCCACCCGGCCCCCACCCATCTATGCACTCTCCACCCACCACTTGGGATTCTAGGCAGGACACCCACATCTCCAGAAAGTCCTGCCCACAAGGTAGGCAGGGCAATCAAAGGCCCAGAGGTGCCACCACGGGGGCAGAGGCTGGGGGCCCAGGCCCAGGGGCTCTGCTGGACACTGCAGCCACAGAACCAGGCCTGGGCAGGGGGCTCAGAAGCTCCCCGGCCTGCCTCCTGCACACGCCGTGCGCGAGAGCCAGGCCGGCCCCAGGCCTCCGAGTGCCAGGCCCGGGCCTGGGCCGCGAGGGGCCGCGGGCCGGGCAGGCGGGGGCGGGGGTCCGGGGTCGGGGGTCCGGCCAGCTTTAATGCGCTGACAAAGCCTCATTTGCAGGTCAATGCCGCGGCACACTCGCCTCTCCCCTCGCCCGGCGCCCTTTGTCCGGCCGCGCCCGCTCCTCGCGCCAGATGGCCGCGGAAATGCTAATTTCGGGCGCCCCCCGCCCCCCGCGTTTAATTGCGCCTTTGCAGATGGGCCGCGAGTGTGCGCTTCATGCAGATGAGCGTGGCCTGGCCGCTGCCCGGCCTGCGGGCCGCCGCCCTCGGACCCGGAGCCGGCAGGGTCGGGGGAGGGGCCGGCGGGGAGGGGGCGAGGAGGGAAGTGGAAGGGGGCCGTCCCCCCACCAGCGCGCCGCCGGGCACGAGCGGGCACCCAGCGGGCCGGGCGCGGGAAGCGCGCTTTTCTCTTTTCATTTCTCCAAAATGGGATCTTAAGTGACTCTGAATGAAAACAAATTGGCCCGCTTTCTTCTCCAAACAGACGCGCGGCGTGGGGGCGGGGAAGGGGCGGCCGGGCTGGAAGCGGGGGATGGCCAGGGGACCCCTGCCCAGCCCGGGCCCTCGCACCCCGACGCCAGGGCCCCGCCCCAGGACGGCATTCGGGGCGGCCAGTTAAGTCCTGGCAGAAGTGGGGCCTCTTCTAACTGGAGCCACGGTTCCGGGGACTCAAGCAACCGGAATGCGGACAGACGCCCCTCCCCCCTCCAGTTTCCAGCCAGAAACAGATGCCCAGGCCGGGCTGGACCGAGAAATGGGGCAGGCCACGGGGGGCTCAACCTCTGGGGGTCAGCCAGCTTCCTGCGCGCTCTATCTCCAGCCCCAGCAGGAGCCGAGCTGCCCTCACAGGCCTCCGCCCCATGAGGGGAGGAAGATCCCTCAGGTCCCCGGCTCCCCGCACCCACAGCTCTGCGCAGAGGGGGCTCAGACTAGACCGCACAGCGGTGCAGGGGTAGGCAGGGAGGGGGTGCAGCCGGACTGGAGCTGGGGGAGCTTGGGAGAATGGATAGGAGGCATGAATGAGTGAGAAAATGTTGGGGAAGGTCCTTTGTGACCTTGTAGCCCTTTTTTTTTTTTTTTTTTTTGCTCTACACGGGCCTCTCACTGTTGTGGCCTCTCCCGTTGCGGAGCACAGGCTCCGGACGCGCAGGCTCAGCGGCCATGGCTCACGGGCCCAGCCGCTCCGCGGCATGGTAGCACTTTGTTTTATTGGAGTATAATTGCTTTGCAATGTTGTGTTAGTTTCTGCTGTACAACAAAGTGAATCATCTATATGTACACCTATATCCCCTCCCTCTGGGACCTCCCTCCCCTCCCATCCCACCCATCTAGGTCATCACAGAGCACACAGCTGAGCTCCCCATGCTATACCACTGGTTCCCACTAGCTGTCTGTGTTATACTTGGTAGTGTATATATGTCAAACCCAATCTCCCAATTCATCCCACCCTCCCCTTCCCCCCACCGCCGCCCCCCGCCCCGTGTCCTTGTAGTATTTTAACCACGAACTTACAAACCCTATGCTTTGCTGGGTGATGGACTTGCTCCATCACCAGCTATGAAACAGGGAGAGGACCATTTTATGGGCCAGCAAATACTCCTGACATGTAACTCAGGCCACAGTGACCGTTAGAAAGGAAAGGGATCTGTGTGTTCCTCAGACTTTCTGTTGTATTTTTGTAGTCTGCCCAGGCAAAGGGCTGTCGTGCCACAATATTGGATGATCCATCAGCCAGTTCCGAAGTCAGCTGGCGTGGTGAACTGGTCCAGCGGCCACTAGCCCAGTGACGGCTCCTGGTCGCTGATCCCTCTGCCTGGAGTGTCCTCCCTGCCGGCCACCCTCACCTTCACCTGCTCCCAGATCCCTCCGGGCTTCCAGGACAGTCCCCAGGCACCTCCTTCACCCAGTCCTCAGGAGAGCCCTCGGCCACCTTCACCTGTGGGTGCCCAGCACCCGGCAGGGAACCTGGCTCAGTGGACTCAGTGGGGGACATCACGGGGGCTCCCGCTGACAGTCAGGCCTGGGCCAGAGGGCTCAGCCGACCCCTGATGCCCAACCTGCCAGCCCAGGATCTGTGCCAACACGGTGACAGGCTGTGGGCAGGGGGTGGCTCGTGAGAAATGCCCAGCCAGGATGTACCATGGAAGTTTCCATGGCCATGGGATGGAAACCATTTCCTATCAATGTGGAAATAACAGGTGCCCCCCTCAGGCCTCCCCTTTCATTTCTTTCCAGGAAGCAGTTCCGACGAGATTTGTACACCCATCTGAGACAAACATGGCTTGGTCCTGACCCCCTGCAATCACTTCGTTAACCAGAAACTTCCATCTGCCCCCTGGGAATGGTGCTGGAGGCTCGTCAGTGGAGCACTCCTCCACCCTGCAAGGTGTCCTGGGACGGCAGCCTTGCCCGGGCCTCACCGGCCACCCTGGACCTCAGGTCCGGTGACCGCATCTGCACTGGTGAGTGGTCTCTTTAGAGCGTCTGTGCTTTCCTCCTGTTCACGTTACCACTTTTCAGTAATGACGTCCCCCCAAACCTGTAACCTGGGGAGAGTCTGGCCTTTTGCTCACACATTTACTAAGATGCAAGCCATCTTCCAGTTTTGCTACAGTCACCAGCTGCTGCTTGTACTGAAATCTTTCTTCCAAACCGTGTGTCTGTCATTTTGTTTACCACACTCATATTATGGGTCTTAAACCTCTCATCATGGTTAAATATTTTGAAATTAAGACAATATATGTGTATATATGTGTGTATATGTATTTAATGCTTTAAAATATGTACTAAAATATGCACTTTGAACCTAAAAAGTAATGTGGGTCCCGAAATTGCGTAGAGCCCCAAACTACCATCTCTGGTGTTCTTCGGGTGGGAGAATGTATCTCGGGGAATTTTACTTTCTTTTTGATACATTTCTGTATTGTTTGCATTTTTTTTTACCGTGAGTGTATAATACTTCTACAATTGGGGGAAATATAAGGCTATTTTCATTTTGAGAATTAAAACCAAAAAAAAGCGCCATTGGTTTGCCAACCATGTGACTTAAGCCCTGTGGCAGCAAATCCACGAGCTGGCCCTGGGCCGGTGGGGGAGCAGGGGTCCATGGCAGGACCTCCTTACAAGAAGGGCCGCCTTAGAATGGATTCCTGGGGACGCCTCAGTAACTAAACCCCCTTGGACAGAGGCCAGGGCAGGCCCCCTCCGTGCCAAATTCCACTTGGGCCCACTCTCAGTTCCAGCAAAATTCCAAAGTATATTGTTGTTATCATTATTATTTTGCAATTACGTGACATTTTTTAAATGCCTGGAGTGTTTTTCTACCATTTTCATTAGCTCCTTCTCACTCTGCCCACGAGACAGGTCAGCATTTTGCTTGCCATGAAACAGGCCTGCCAAAGCTCAGAGAGGTCAAAAAACCTGCACGGGTCACACAGCAACAGGGCGGAACGGATTGGGGGTGGGGGTGGGGAGCGAGAATGGATGTCGGGATCCGGCCCCAGGTCATCGTGCAGAAGGTGGAGTATATCTCACATTTCAGCCCCTACTGGGCTTTTATTTGGATTTAGGAATTGGGGGGAGGGGGGACATTGGGAAAGAGAGAAAAAGCAGCAATGTGATAGGAGAAAAAAGGAAAGGAAAACCAGAGTCAGGCACAAGAGACAGAAACAAGAAGCACTGATTCCACGGGGCAAGGGGCCTGGCAGAGTGGCCACCCAGAGGCCCAGGCAGGGGACTCAGGCCCTCGAAGTGGCCCTACTGGCCCATTCTCCCTGCACCTCTGGACCAGGGCCGGGTTCCAAAGGAGCTGGGCATGAGATGGCCTCCCTTTCTGGACTCCGAATATTCAGTCCAGAAGGGAGGGGGGTTGGGCCTGGAAGGATGGGGGTCTCCAGATGCCCCTCGGGACTTCTCTGAAAGGTGTGTGAGGCCCTAGAGCCTGCATTAGTCATGAACCTCAGTCACCAAGCCCATCCCCCAGCCTCAGGAGCAGGCGCCACAGCCCAGCGCCCACCCTCACAATGGCCCAGCCTGCTGGAGGCCTGAACAGGGCAGCTCACCATTGCTCGTCCCAGACCCCAGGGCAAGAGGCCCAAACTGGAAGCTCAGTATTATGGGCTGAGTCGTGCTGTGTCGAGTCCTAACCCCTAGTATCTCAGGATGCAACCTTATTTGGAGAGGGGGCTTTGAAAGAGGTGATTAAGTTCAAATGAGGTCACTAGGGTGGGGCCCTAATCCCATATGACTGGTGTCCTTATAAGAAGAGGAGATCAGGACACAGACCCACACAGAGGGACGGCCATGTGAGGACACAGGGGGAAGACGGCCGTCTACACACCAAGGAGAGAGGCCTCAGAGAAACCAACCCTACCGACACCTTGATCTTGGACTTCCAGCCTCCACGACTGGAGACAATGAATGTCTGTGGGACTTTGTCACAGAAGGCCCTAGGAGGCTAATACCCCCAGCATCTGCCCCTCCCCAACTCGACAGAGGGGAAGACACCTGTCCAGACCCATGCAGCCAGGGTGGACAGAGATGCCATGGCACAGACCTCCAGACCAACAGAAACCCCCACCCATGCCAGGTTTTGAGACCTTTTCTAATTCAGTGCATCAAGCTCCCTCCCAGCCGGCTTCCTTTAGAAGCAGTGTCCTGACACCCAGGGACTCATTGTGAAAGTAGGGAGTCCCCCAGAATGCCATTTTTCCAAGGCCAAGATTAAAAAGCCACGAGCAAAGCCCACAGCTGTGTGCCCCTAATGCTAATTGGGGAGTGTGCCGCATTTGGATCTGGCTGACTTGGGTGGCTGGGGAGGTTTGGTGCCCTGGAGAATCAGGGCCCGCCTGGAGGGCCAAGCCCAGGCTGGGGCTGAGGGAGCTGCTGGGCCTCCCTCCTGCCCACCGTGCCTTCATGAACAGCCTCATCCAGTCCAGCTGGAGTCAGCTGATTAGCCCATTCTGGTGGCACTGGGAGTCCCCAGTATCTATTTTTCCACCCGCACATGTTCAATTAAATTTTGCTTTTGTGCCAGAGAGGCCTCTGATGTGAGCATTTCTTGGGAGTTTTTCCATGTTTCTTTATGTCCTTGAAACCAAAGTCAGTCACCAGGTTTCAGAAAACACCCTCCTGGATGGAGCGGGTAAGAGGAAAGAAAAACACAACACAAAACAAAAGCAGAAGAAACAAAAGAGAAAGCACTGACTGCCTTTATACAGAATCCTCCTCCGAGGAGACAATTCATTCCGATTGAAACGTTTCCCTTGTGCAGTGTTCACGGAACGCGCTTGTCGCGTTGGGCAGAATGCAAATCCTCCTTTTTCCTTTGATTCAAATATTTAAATTTTCAAATATATATGCTGTGACAATCGAATGGCAGCTGACCTCACTTATTTTCATAGAAGATGCGGAAGCCACGGGCAGCAGTTAATCTAGCCAGCAGAGGCGCCCACAGCCCTGGGGGTGGGGGCGGGGGAATAATCCTTTTATTCAGACATTTGGCTTAAAAGAATAACAAGGAGAAAAAGCTGGAACGTAATTACATTGCATGGAAAACAGAGAAAGATTTTTTTCTCTCTGTCTAACGAGCTTTCTCTTTTTCCTTCCTCAAAGAATGGGGCGCATGGCCAGAGGCTATTTTCTTGGTGAAGAAATCAGGAGTGTTTTCCTTCCTTATTGTCCCCTACTCTCACCCACCCCACAAGGGATTTTCTTAGTTGGGTTGGCTGCCACTGGCTCATTCGTTCATTCACTCATTCACTATAAATTCCACTGGAAGACCTACTGTGTGCACAGCCCACCTCAGCTCTGGCTGAGCCAGTGGAATCAGACACCCCCTCCCCCATCCCTACCTTCCTTCCCGCTCCTTCCCTGGGGGGCAGTCGGGGGACTCGGTGCCCCAGCAGAGACATCCCCTGGGCCATCAATGCCCACAGGGTTCCCTCCACACCTTCCCCGGGGTCGGGGGTGGGGGCCCAGAGCACCTAAGAGGAAGGCGTCTGAGCACCGCGGGGAGGGGGAGGAGGAGAGGGCACCCCTCCCTTGGACAGCAGGGCCAGCGTCTGCCACAGTCTCTGTTGCTAAGTCCTGCTCCCGGGCCGGGTCTCCCAGAGGACCCCAGCCCAGCCCATCAGCAGGGCTGGGTCTTTAATATTTAAAGAGCTCTCCCGGACATTTCAAGAACTCCCCGACACGATTTTCTGTGATGCGTGTGCTGTCGGGACATCTGTCTTCTATACCTAATAAAGTCGCCCCGATTCAGAATGAACTCCTCGGCATCGCTTTGAATCCGGGCTCACATATGGTTGGTAATTAGCTGGCTATCTCTTGGAGTTAAATGATTTTTTTTCTCGCCCGTTCGCATCCATAATAGACGCGAACAGAGTTGTGATTGTTCCCCGTTGCGGGACATTCTGCGCCTGAATGAGCGGGGGCTGCTGTGTCGACGCGGATTTGCCATATGGTTGCGCGGAGCCGGGAAGAATGGGCCCCTGTGTGTGCGCCCGGGACGCGGCGGCGCGGGCCGTGCCAGCCGGGCGGAGCCGGGTGCCCGACGGCGCGTGAGGAGCGGGCGCCACGGCCGCGGGCGCACGTCAGGGCGCGGGGTGCCCTCGGGCCGGGCGCGCGGGTCGTGCGCCGGGACAGACGCCGGGAGCGCCGGGCCGGCTCCCCGCCGCCTGGAGCGCGGAGGACGCGCGGACGGACGCACTGACGACCAAAGCACGACGGACGGACGGCCCGCGCCGCCCCGGGGCCCTCGCGCCCGTGCAGGCCGCGGGCCGCGGCGGGGGCCGGCACTGCGGCTGCAGCAGCCCCATTGTGAGGCCGGCGAGACAATGGGCGGCCCGAAGAGGCACCTGCTCGCCTGAAAGGCCCATAAATCGCCGCCGCGTCCAGCTGCCTTCCCGCCCCTCCCCGCGGACCGGCGAGCCCAGCGCGGCCACGGCCCCGAGAGGGAGCCTCCCGCCCGCCAACGCCGCGCACGCGGTCGCGGGGCACCGCCGCGGGCTCCCCTCTGGGGAGGCCTGCGCCCAGGGCCGCTGTCCCCTCGGGTAGCCAGTACGGTCCCTCCTGCCGGGCGCCCACGCACCCACGCACCCGCCGGGCTTAGGGTACTCACTCGGGCTGCCTTTGAACCAAATTCTTGAACTTTTGAACCCCAGTTGTTACTGTTGCTGCTGTTTATAGTGTTGGGAGCCCGGGAAAGCTCCCCAACACCGGAGGACCAGGATCCCCACCGCTCCCAACCCCCGTCCCCTCCCCCTCCCCTCCCCCCTCCCCCTCCCCCGGGGCCTGGGATAAACAACCCCGCCCCTGACCTCCAGGCATGCCAGGCTCCATCCCATCTCGCTAAACTAAGGCCCAGCCCAGTTAGGGACCGGCCAGCCCCTAAAAGAGGGGGCCAGTAAGCACCCTGTCTGTCCCAGCCACACCCAGCCCTCCCGGTCTTCTGGGAGCCTTCCCCTTTCAGAGACTGGACTGAGTCCTCCAGCTGGAAGGGCCACGCTCTCAGGAGTGCACAGCTTTCAACTCCTGGACACTTACCTGTGCGTCTGGCATCAACTTCCCCTATAACCTTATAATAAAGAAAATCAGCCTGCAGCCATGGTCACCTCCGTGGTCACCCCGGGGGCAGAGGGGGTAGGGGGAGATGGGACAGGTGTTTTCCAGTGCCCACACTGATAAGGCCTGTGGGCCAGGGTGGGGGGTTGACCACTAATTCCTCCATGTGTTTGACAGCTGTGTCTTTCCCCAGGCTTTAAACATTTTAAAATCTCCCTCCTTGGAGGGCGGAAGTGATGGCCAGGTTGGGCCATCTTGACCGCCAGGAAGTGGTGCTGCTACAGGGGCTATAATGCCTCCTTGGGTGCCCCCAGATGCAGCAGGGCAGGCTCATCTTGGGGCGCAGACTGCAGAGTCAGGGAACAGGGCCCTGCTCCAAACAGCCAGCCTCAGGTGGGCACTGGAGATGGGCCTTGACCTGAGTCGAGGGAGGATGTGGCCCCTGGCTGTAGGCAGGGTGTGAGGCCTGCCCTCCCCTCTGTGGCAGCAGCTCCTCGGTTGGATGGACACCCTGCCTCTCTCTCCATGGAGGGGGCTGGACTTGGGCTCCGCAATGGTCTAGGCATTCAAGTGTTGGCACACAGGTTCAGCTGGGGTTTTCTTCCAGGAAAAGGAGTGCATTCAGCAGCCAGGTCTTTGGCAATGCCAGCCCTGTGCTGGTGGCCTGCTGTTTGCACCCCGAGGGACGTGGCTCCCCAGGCCTGCAGGAGCCAGCTGAGATGGCCAGGCCTCTAAACACTGGTCTGGGGGTGCCAGGCAGAGGGGTGCATCAGCAGGGCCCTGAGCCTGCTCCTTGGGTCTCCTGGCTGCAGGAAGATGCTCACCCCCACCCCCAGTTCTCCAGCTCTTTTGATTTTCATTATCTTGATTTTAATTATCTAACTCCATCTCACCTCCCCCCCTCCCCTCCCCTAATAAAGGGCCAGCATTTTCCCCACTCCCTCTTTTCTCCCTGACATATTAGAAGAATGTTTTTCCATTTCCTTTGATGTCCTTTACAAGCTGCATCTCATTTCCTGCTTGGGCATTTCTGACCTCGAGTGACTTCTACCAGCCAGGCTGCGTGGCTGTGTCTCCCCCTCGGTGCCCCGCCCAGATGCCACTCTTCGTTCCACCTTCCCCACCTTCTTCCCCCGGCTGCCAAGGGGGCAGCCCCGTCCAGCCTCAGCTGAGTTTCCGAGGAAGGCTCCTCCTTTCCAAGTCTCCCCGTGGAAACCCGACGATCTGCTTCCCTGGGGCCTGTGCTCTGCATTTTTCTGCTGTTATTCTTTGGGCAGGCTGGTTTTGTTCATTCTCCCCCTTGGTGGCGTGAGCTGGGTAGGGGCTGTGAGGGACACAGGGAGCTGGGGGCCTCCAGCACCCAGGGCAGAAGGAGTCTGTGTCCTCCGGACGGAGGCCGCGGGAGGTGCAGGAGCCCAGCAGAGCAGAGGGGTTGGTGGGCTCCCTAAGCCTGGCTCTGTGCACCCCCAAAGCGGCACAAGTGAAACGGAAAACTGAAATCCGAAAACTGAAAACCGAAGCCCCTGAAATGAGCCACCAAAAAGAAAAACAAAACTAGAATCAACAAAGGGGAGTCGTTTGACAGGATTCAAACAGTGTGTCTTTCTTCCCTCCCTCTTTCTTCCTTCTTTCTTCCCTTCCTCCCTCCCTCCCTCTCTCCCTCTCCTCCCTCCCTCTCTCCCTCCCCTCCCTCCCTCCCTCCCTCCCTTCCTTCCTTCCTTCCTTCCTTCCTTCCTTCCTTCCTTTCTCCCTCCCTCTCTCTCTCTCTCCTGATCAGGCACATGACTCTGAGCTTCAAGCACCATCAGAACCAGTGGAAGTATCTTCAGCGCAGGCTGGGAACTGGGTCCTGGGACCTGAGACCCAGTCCCTGCCCCTTTGGGGTATAACAGACCACACGGGGATCTCCCAGCACAGGAGGGCAAGGGCGGAGGGAGGTTTGCACAAGAAAGCAGAGGAGCTAGACCCTTGCCTTTGTCTCAAACCCCAGCTAGACTCCTCCCAGGGAGGTTTGCGTGTGTGACAGCTCCATTTTATTACTATTATTTTATTAGGATTATTACTATGTCAATCACCAAAAATGACTCAAAAGAGGCTCAGTAAAGCAGCAGCCTATCAACCAGCCAGGACTCGAGGGCAAACGTGGGATGTCCTGTCCAGACAGGGACCGTCCACCCAGTGGGACAGGCGGCAAAGGGAGGTCCTCTGGGTAGCGACGGCTGTCTGGAACCAGGACATCACGGACTGGTCCCCTTTGCAGGGTCTCTGGTGTGGCACCGGCGTAAGGTCAGCAAGGTTTTTGTGCTGTTTTCAAACAAAGCCCAGGGCCTTCCCTGGAAGCCAGCAGCGATCTTCTAGAACAAGGGAAAGGACTGCTTCCCGGGACAAACTGCTGGGCGCCGCCCTGATGGCGGCCGGGACCACAGCTGCCCCGGCCCCGAGGGTCCACACTGCACTCCCAGACCGACGCCCGTTCCAGTGGCAAAGACAGATTTACCCCGTGGGAGGATTCGGGGTCTGGGATCCACTTTAAAACAAACAGCAGTAACAAAAAATTAAGAGGTGGGGGAGGGAAACAAACTGACAAGTTTCGAAAAATGTTAACGATTGTTGACTCTGGCTGGTGAGCATGCAGAGCTCACGGTAATCTTCTGTTAACTTTGTGTATGTTTACAAGTTCCAAGTTCCCCGGAAAGAATTTTTTTAAAGGAGGTACAAGTGATACTATTGCTGAGAAAATTTAACACCAGCTACAAAGTTAACAAACAAAGAGAGAAATTATATGCATGTATATGTTGTGTGTATGATGTACATGTATATAATATCCATTATGTATTTTATATCTATATAAAGTATACACACATACAATAAAAGAAGGCAGAAAGGGTTGCTAGCAAAATGCCCTTATCAAGGGTTGTCATGTCACCGTTTCAGTGGCCTTGGGGGTCGGGGGGTGGGGTCCGTGCTGTCATGGGCAGGTGCCCCCGACTCTGCTTCTCGCCTGGATCCAGCTCTGATGCCTCAGTAAGAAGCCTCTCCCACCATTTGGTCAGTTCAAACACAGGAAATGCTCCGTGACCTTTTTTCTGTTTATTACTAAAAATCCCTGCTAAAGGAAAACAGTTTTGTTTTTAATTTGGGTAACAATCGTTTTGTGAGTCCTGAAGCAAACCCCCCAGAATATACTGGATACACGCTGAGCACCAGCGCTGAGCACTGCTAGGAAAGGTGCCGTGGTCAAGGTGGCTGCAAACTCTTTGGAAACTTGTCTGCTGGGTCAGATGGGGCAGAGGTGATTCTACTCAACCCCCCAGGCCAGGCTGTTAGAGACATTGCTGCTTTCACCAGGGCTCTGGGAGCACTGCCATGCTGTGAGGAAGCCCAAGCAGGCCTGAGGAGAAGCCACAGGAAAAGGAACTGAGGCCCCAGTTGGTGGCCGGCTCCACTCTCCCAGGCACGGGAGTAAGCCGAGCCATCTTGGAAGGCAACCCCCAAACCCCGACCAAACCACCCTAGCTGATGCCCCATAAGCAGAGCTAAAGTACCTGCCAGCGCTTCCCAAGTCCCTGACTCATAACATCCTAGGTATAAACAAAACCGTTGTTTTAAACCACAAAGCACTGGGATGGCTCTTACTTGGCACAAGATCACTGGAGCAGGTGTTCTCATGCCAGTGGGAGAGAAGGGCTGTTTGCCAGTGCTCCTCTGCCTTCATGGCCCTGGCATTGAGGAGTCCAACCCTGGTCGAGTTTCAGGGCTGAAGGGGATGCTGAACACACAGCCATGCGACACAGAAGCAGGTTGGCCCCTAAGGGGGCCCCATACCCAAGGGCTCTCAGGCAATGGCTAAGTTCGAAGCATTTCTTCCTGATGCCACTCAGGCCACCAGAGGCCACTTCTCTTTCTTAGTCTAAGGAACATATGCCAGCAATACAATCTGTGTCTCCACTCCCCGTGAAAATCTCACTTCAAGGCTTACATAATACCAATGTTAAATTTCAGAATAAGATATTGGGGCTACTCAAGTATGCCCGACTGTCGGCTCACAGCTCAATCTCTGAGACTGTGACCTGTTCCCAAACCTTGACAATTTTCCTCCTTCATCATATAAAAAAGTTAGATGAGTGACTGGACATGTGTGTGTCTGTGTCTGTGTGTGTTGTGTGTCTGTGCATGTATATGTCTGTGTGTTTCTGTGTGTGTGTATATGTGTGCATGTGTGTGTGTGTGTGTGTGTGTGTGTGTGTGTGTGTGCAGGCAGTTTCACTGGGGACCACTCTTGGGCTCACCTGGCTGGTGGGGTGAAAGAGCAGGGTTAAGACCAGGAGAAGCTGAGCTATGATGCAGATCTGAGAAAAGTCTCAGCCAATCCCTCGGGGGCCCCGGAGCCGGGATGGTCCCTCAGAGCTGTCTGTTCAAGGCAAGGGGCCAGGGCTTTGACCCCCAAATCCACCAGCCTTTGCAGGTGGGGCATGTATGGGCAGGGATGAGGCGACTCTCTTCAGCTGAGAGCAAGACCTGCAGAAACACTCCTCTGAGCCAGCAGCTGCCAGCCTCCCGCGGTGGGAATCGATGCCTTAGTGGTTCAGCACACTGAGACCTGGGAACGTAAGCCTTGCCTCCGGAGCCTGGGCCCCGGACAATCCAGATGGATCAGTGCAGTGCCAGGGGCGGGGAGGCGGTAGGGGCGTGTGGAGTCTCGTTCGTGTGGAAGCTTGTGATCCGTCCTGTTGCCTCAGGAAAGCTCAGGATGGTGGATTCCCGTGGCGGGGATGAACATGCGGCCAGCATGTTGCAGTCAGGGATGCAGTCAGAAGCTGGGTCACTGTTGCGCTAGCCATGAGAGGGACTACCATCCTGCCCCCAAGCTCTTCCGTCCCACCTGCAGCTCCTCGGCCCAGATGCTCCCTGCCTCACCTACTGGACACTTTTTAAAGCACACACAAACTCTACCACAGAACAGAAGGCAACCAGCGAGGACACGGGACCCTGCCACGCTGAAAGATTTGGCCTCCCGCCCTTACATGTGACAGGGTTGAGTTGGCACTGTAGGACACTGAAGGCAGTGCTCAGAGAGGAGGCTCCAAAATTTCCAGACACGTGTCCAAGCGTCCAGAGCAACTTGACATCACCACCCAGTCCTTGCTGTCATTCCTGGAAACCTAAAACAGTGACTTGGGATCTTCAAAGGAGCTGTCTCTGTCAGCTTAGTTTACCGTATGCTGTGTAACAAAAATCTCAGTGGCTTACACCAACTACAGAGGATTTCTCTCTGTGACAGTCCCATCCTGGTGGGCTGGGGCTGGGTTCCCCTGCAAGTCAGTGGAAGGGGCAGCCCCATTGGGACCCTGCTGGTCCCTCAGTGGAAAGATAAAAAGGTGGCCCCATACCCAGGTCTGTAAGGGCTTCTGTTCAGGCGTGGCGTATGTCACACGAGTCACATTTCATTGGCCAGAGCAAGTCATGTGGCCAAGCCTGACATCAACATGCAGGAGATGTAGAATCCTCCCACAGGGCAGGGCAGCAAATATTTGGACAATAATGCAATCCACCATCATCATGCAGAGCCAACTGGACGAGGAACTGACCAATGGCTCAGGCTCTCTGTCCCAGTCAGGTCAAACCAAAGAGGTACTGAAAGGAAGCCACAGTCATCAGGGTTCTTATTTATTTATTTATTTATTTATTTATTTTTAATTTTTTTGGCCACACTGCAAGGCTTGCAGGATCTTAGTTTCCGAACCAGGGATTAAACCCAGGCCCCAGCAGTGAAAGTGCCAAGTCCTAACCATTGGACCACCAAGGAATTCTCTAACGTTCATTTTTGATTATGCTTTGCCTTTGTGTCTAAATTGTCATTAGGTTTCTGTTTGTTTGAATTCACCTAAAAACTCGTGGTCAGTGTGGTCCACCCAGGAGAAAAGTTTGAAAAACAGCGTCTTGGACAGGAACTCTCATTCACTGCTGGTGGGAATGCAAAAATGGTAAGCGACTTTGGCGGTGTCTCACAAAATTCAGTGTACTCTTACCGTATGATCCAGCAACCGTGCTCCTTGGTATTTCCTCCAAGGAGTTGAGAACTTAGCTCCACACCAAAAATGTGCACAGCTTTATTCACAATTGCCTAAACTTGGAAGCAACCAAGATGTCCTTCAGTAGGTGAATAGATGAATAAACTGTGGTCCATCCAGACGATGGAATATTACTGAGAAAATTTTTTAAATGAGCTATCAAGCTCATTTGGAGGAAACTTTAAAAGTGAAGTGAGGGCTTCCCTGGTGGCGCAGTGGTTGAGAGTCCTCCTGCCGATGCAGGGGACACAGGTTCGTGCCCCGGTCCGGGAGGATCCCACATGTCGCGGAGTGGCTGGGCCCGTGAGCCATGGCCACTGAGCCTGCGCGTCCGGAGCCCGTGCTCCACAACAGGAGAGGCCACAACAGTGAGAGGCCCACGTACCACAAAAAAAAAAAAAAAGTGAAGTGAAAAAAGAAGCCAATGAGAAAATGCTCCACATTGTAGGAATCAAACACTATGACATTCTGAAAAAGGCAAAACTATGGAGACAGTAAAAGTTCAGTGGTTGCCAGGGGCTGGGAGGAAGGATGAACAGGCAGAGCACGGAGGATTTTTAGGGCAGGAAAATACTCTTTAGGATCCTGTAATGGTGGATCCATGTCCTTATACATCTGTCCAAACCTATACAATATCCAACATGGAGAGTGAACTCATATAAAATATAGACTTTCGTTAATATTTAAATAATGTATAAAAACTTAAAAAAAAAAAAAGAAAGAAACAGTGCTCGGGGGAGGGCAGCTAGAGCCGTTGGGCCAGCAGCGTGGGCTGTGTCCTGACTGGGTACTTGGCCAGTGAGTGACCCTGGGCCAGTGGCTTTGCTGTCCTCACCTGTAACATGGAAAGCTAATGCCTCACGGACAGGACTGTCCTGGTGTCCACAGGGCCTGGCTGAGAGTGGAAATCAGGGCAGGGTAGCCTGAACTACAACTTATGTCCAAAAGAAGCGGCTCTCCCCTTCTCTGGGAAGGCTTCCTCAGCTCTGAGAATGGCCCACATTCACACTTACATGGAACCAGGAACCTCAGAGGTCTCCCCCCGCTTCCCCGCCTTCCAGTCCCCCTCATGCCCCACCCCGACCAGTCCATCAACAAGTCCCATCAGCCCTCCCTCCCAATATATCTCCCAGCTCCCCCCACCCCACCTCCCACTCCGGCCCCTCTGGTCCACTATTCTGTGAGCACTCCAGGCCTCAGGGCCTTTGCACTGGCTATTCCCTCTGCTGAAACTATCTTCTCCCAGTTAATCCTCAAGACTTGCACCCCTCACCTCCGCCAAGCTCAGATGCACTTGCTGTGGGGTGGGAGGGGGGCTCCTTGACATGGCCTGCTTTAAACAATAGCCCCCTGGCCCCGGGTTACATCACCTCTCCCCATAGAGGCAGCTCCTGCTAGCAGGGAATTGTGTCTGTTTCATGCATCGCTGTGTCTCTGGTGCCTAGAGCAGTGTCCGGTGTGCTGGAGGCACTGGGAATGTTTGCCAACCTGGTACCTCTGCTTGGGTGGCTGGCCACAGTAGCCCCTACCCGGCCCCTCCTTTGTTCTCCTCCTAGCAGCCTTAGGATGCTTTCTTAAATTGCCTCAGCTTCTGTCACCCCGCTTCAATCTCCCCAAGGGCTCCCTACTGCCTGCAGACAAAGTCCAGCAATTGATGCCAGCCCATCAGAATCAGGAAGGTCCAGGAGAGCAGTGGGAGACCAGGGAGTGGAGAGGCCCTGCAGGCATATCCTAAAAGGCACTCTTACAATGAATAATGTTTAAACCATGTGCCAGCCCAACACGCACCAACAGGCCAGGCCAGGGCCATGGGAGACCCCCGAGTGGCCCCCTCGGCCCTACTCTCCAGCTTCATCAGGACCCTCTGGCTCCAATACACTCACCCTATGGGTGACATCCCATCCTATGGCCTCCTCAAACACCCAGCTAAAGCGCCCTGCCCACCACTGCCCGGGGCAGTCCCTGCTCAGCCTCTGCCCCTTTATCATCCCATCATTGGCTCATGGTTAGCTGCCCTACATTTTGTCTTCCCGGCCTGGTCCGTAAGAAGTTGCCCAGGTCACACTATGACTCAAAATCCAGTGCTTTTTCCCTATGGAGGGCAACCTCTGGGTCTCTGCTGCGAGCTCCTGCCTAGGGGAGAAACTGGCCCCAGAAACGACGTCAGTGTCCCCTTCCCGTCCCTAACGGCCCTGATGCTTTTGAGAAAGCCACCCTGAGTGACACCAGGAAGCTGGGTAGCAGGGGGCTGCATCGCCTGGTCCGTGCTGGGGGCCAGGGGTGTAAGCAGCAGAGCGGGGGCAGGGGGTGGGGGGCGGGTAGGATGCCCGGTCACATTGAGTTTGGGGTGGGGACGTGCCCACCCCCAGCCAGACTGTCCTCAGTGTGAATGGTCACTCCAGCAGGGTTCGCTGCCCGCGGACTCCCGGCTCGCGCCACCCTCCTCCCTCCCGCTCAGCCAGGCTGAGCTCCCACCTGGTCACACAGGCAGGCCTGGGGGAGGCCCCCTCCCCAGAGGAGAGGTGCAGAGCCTGAAGTCAGATCTCGGCAGGTCTAATTCCCAGGATGTGTTCAGGCTGAGCTGAAGGCGGCAGGGCCCCTACTCTCATTTCCCAGGGGAGGTATTTCTCAGCGTGCAGCCCCAGCTGGGCCTCGGGGCCGGTCCCATTTCCCTCCTCCCCACCCTTTCAGAAAGGCAGCTGCGGGGGAGGGTAAGTGAATCGCATGTCCAAACGCATCTCCAAAATCGAGGCTTCAGCCGAGCCTTTGACCCTGATCCGTGGGGGACATCAGTGTCGCAAACAGCCCCAAAACGGTTAACTTAAAAAAATACACCACCACTGCTCCGCTTCCCCAGGCCCAAGGCACCAGCAAAAACACTGCTAGCCATCACCCTTTCCATTGTAAGCCATGATTTTCAGAGGTTTATAGGTCAGCTATAAAAAAAAAAATAAACCTCTCCTTTTGACTAAAAGGGAGCACTTGGAAACTAGAAGGCTGGTGGGTGCCCGGGTGGATCCGGCCTCGAGTTTTTCCACCGAAGCGGCGGCGCATCTCATCTCTCCCCACCCCCACCTGCCCCTGGGTCCTTCCTCTTGGCCTCCCCCTCCCCCTTCTTCCCCGCAGGCCTGCAGGCTGCCCCTCCCCCACCGTGGGCGAGAAGAGGCCAGAACACATCTGCGGTCCTGCGGCCCCACCCTGGAGGACACCGGGGCCCACGAAGCGGAGGACTTTGGAGCCGTTGGGGTCCACCTTGGGCGGGGCCTGAAGAATTTCAGGCTCAGGTTCGCCCTCTCCGGGCCTGCGACCGGCCCAGTTCCCGCAGGTGCCCACCTGAGTCCCATTGGGGCTCGGCCCAGGGCAGCTGGGGGTGTGGGTGGTCTCCTTGGAGCCGGGGAAACAGTGAGCCTTGGTGTCCGCGTACAGCCCTGCACGTGTGTGTGTATGTGTTTGTGTGTGTGTGTGTGTGTGGATGTGTGGATGTGATAAATGCAGAGCGAGGGCGGGGCCGCTCATCCCTCAATTAGGGCCCTGGAGCAGGTGGGCGTGGGCCAGCCCTGCCAGGAAAAAGCCCCCCTCCCTGCCTTTAGGGCTGCCCCCTGGGTTCTAACTCCCTAACTTTTGGGGGTGCCAGAGGGGAAAGCTGGAGGCAGAACAAGCACACACGGGGCTGAGCTGCAGCATTGTTCGGCCTCTTTATTTAGAACCCGGCGGACGAGGAGCCGGGGCAGTGGTGCAGACGGCTCAGGAACCTTTTTTCGTTTTTCTTTTTTTTTTCTTTTAACAGATTTGTCTTCAAGTTTAAAATAATCATAATAGTCAAAAGAGACAGCGAAAGCGCGAAGAGACTGCAAGCTAGATGGGCTTGTACGGCAGCTACAGCTTGTGAGCGACCCCCTCCCCCCAGAGTCCGCTATAAAAAATAAATTTACATTTGTCGATAACCAGATGCGAGTGAGGTGCCTTTGGCATAACCAATAACCGAGCTAGCGCGTGGCAGAGCGGCCCACGCCTCGACATAAATAGAAAATATAAGTTAGTATAACTTTAAAAACTTTTTGTACAAATATACATGTTTTTTTCCTTTTTTCCTTTTTTTTTTCTTTTTTCATTTTTTTGCACTGAGTTTCAGCAGAGATTAAACATTTTATATAAATGACTCTTAAAGCTTTACACCTTGGGACCAGTGTACTCCTCGTGCAGAATACATTTAGATATAAAAGACGTTATTAATACATTGCACAGTTTTCAAACTTTAAACACAAAACCGAACGCTGCTCCGTGGCAGCTGCCGCCGGTTGCTGCTACATGGACGGTCCCAGCCGAGGCCCAGCGCTCCTCTCCTGTCCGCTGCCCAGCGGGCTCCCTCGGGGCTCGTTGGGAGCGAGGCTGCGGGAGAGAAGTGCGGTGAGAGAGCGGCGACAGAGTGGCCGCCGGGACCCCGCGGGGCGCCCCTCCCAGCCCACCCCGTCTGCCGCGCTCACCTCTCATCGCAGCCGCTTGCGCGGGGTTTGCTCAGCCGAGCCGACGGCTGGAGCGGCGCCGGGCGCGGCGCATCCCGCGGGAACCTCGTTCGACGCCTTGGCTTCGGGCGCGGGTCTCTTGCGCTTGGCGAAGAAATCTGCGGGCGACAGCGCGCGCGGCCGGTCAGGGCGGGGCCGGCCGGGGAGCCCAAGAGGGTGCCGGGAGGAGGCGCGGGCGGCTGGCCGGCCGGTGGGGGGGCGCCGTCCCCGCCCGCGCCGAGGTCCGCGGCGGGTCAGCTTTGTTTACGTCGCCGCGCAATGTGCTGTGTAAGCATTTCCCCTTGTCCCGCGGCCAAGCCCCCCGGGGCTACCGCCGCGCTTAACCCCCTCCGCGCCGCGATCGCCGCGCCCGGCCGCGCCCGAGGAGGGTCTCCAGTGGCCGGGGCGAGGATCGCGCTCGGAGGGGGCCAGAGCGCGCCCTCCCAACCCTCCCGTGCGAACCTCTCCGGAGCACAACAACAGGGCGGGGACGGGGTGCGGGCGCTGCCTCGCCCCGCGCGCTGCGGGCCCTTTAACGCCACGGAGGAGGCGGGGACCAAGAGAGGCCCCCGAGGGCCTGGGAGCCCGGCCGGCCGGACAAAGCAGGGCCGGGCCGGGCCGGGCCGGGGCGGGGCCGCGCGGGACTCACCGGAGATGAGAGGCCCGGACAGCTTCTTGATCGCGGCGCCTCCGGCGGCGGCAGTGGTGGCAGCGGCGGCGGCAGTGGCGGCGGCGGCGTTGGTGTTGGTGGCAGTGGCGGCAGTGCCCGGCGCGGGGCGCCCCGAAATCCCTGAGTGCGGCGGCTCGGCCAGGGGCTCCTGGCTGCGCGGCGGCGGGACCGCCTCCGGCTCAGAGCTCTCCTGCGGCGCCGGGGCCGGGGCCGGGGCAGGCGCTACGGACGGGCCGCTGGACGGCGACGCCGGCGCCTCCCCGAGGCCGTCGAGGGACTCATCGGCCGGCGGCCCGGAGGGCGGGCTATCGCCCGCGCCGTCCGGGCGGGGACGAGGCGCCAGGAGCAGGCGACAGCGCCCCACCTGCACCGTCTCGCGGTAGAAGGCGGGCACGGAGTCGCTGTCCACCTCGGTCCACTGCAGGCGCCCGGGGCCCCGCAGTGGCACGTCCTGCTGGAAGTTGTAGTCCCAGCGACGCTGGTCCTCGGCGCTCAGCTCGGCCAGGCGCATCTGCAGCTCGCGGCTGAGCTCCTCGTGGTCCACGGGCCCGAAGAGGCTGCGGCAAGCGCTGGTGCGCGCGAACAGGGGAAAGGTGCGGCGGGCGACCAGGCGCTCCATTGCCGACGCGCTGCGGAGATACGCATCGGACTTTTCCGGGGGCTGCGCGGGCCGGGCGACGGGAGAGGAGAGGAGAGGAGAGGAGGAGGAGGAGGAAGAGAGGAAAGGAGGGCGGAGGCCGGGCGCAAGTGAGACCCCGCGCGCCGGAGTCTGCATTTGCAAAGGGACGCGGTGGGAGGGCGGCGCGGCGGCTACCTGGCTGTCGGGCCGTGGACTGCTCCTGAGTCTCGCTCGCTGTGTCGTCCGGCCGGCGGCCGCGCCCCCTCGGGTGCCTGTCCTCGCTCGCTCGGCTGGCCCTGGCCTGGCTGGCACCCACCGAGCGCAGAGCACTTGGCCTGTGGAACGCCCAGTCCTCGCGCGCCCCTTTATACGCGAGGGTCCCACCCCCCCGCTCACGGGCCCCGCTGCTATTAGCATAATGTAGTATTTTCAGTTTCAACAACACCGCGGCGATTGGCCGGCGCCGCGCTGCCCCCGCCCCTCCGGCGGTCCGGCCCCCGCCCGCCGCCCATTGGCCCTGCGCACACACCCACCCGAGGGCGGGGCGGGGCGCGAGGGCCGATTGGCGGGGCGCGGGACGCGCGCAGCGGCGGGGGAGGGGGCGGGGCGAGGGGCGGGGCCGGAGTTAAAGGGCGCTGCGGGCGGTAACGTGACACCGCGGCGCCCCGCCCCCTCGCCCCATCCCCCCCACCCCCACCCACCCCCACCCCCCACCCCCGCCCCCGCTCCCGCCCCCCGCCGGATCCTTTGTCTGCAGGCGGGGGCTGCTCGGCGGCGGTGGCGCGGGCGCCCCCCCAACCTCGGCTGGCGCGCCCTACCGGGCGCGGCGGCTGACGACCCCCGGCAAGACCGGCGTTCGGCCTGGCCCGACTCGCCCCCCGGGGGCACCCAGCCCCGCCGCCCGCGCTCGCCCTTGGGCCTCCCGCGCCAGTTGACGGGCCTTTAACCCGCCGCGGCCAGCTCGTCCCTGGCTGGAGCTAGATAGGGTCTTCGGCTGCCCCCGCGCGGCCTGCTGCGCCCGAGGCTTCTGTCCCTGGCAGGGTTCCGCGCACCTGGAGCCCTAACACACCTGCTAGACCTAAGGCCCACGAGTGAGCGGGGAGAGGGGTTTGGGGGGCCGGGGGAGGGAGGCTCTGCTCCACTCTTTCTCCAAGGGCGAAGTGGCAGACACCTTGAGAGGTGGCCCACAGTCGCCTGGAGCCAGGGTCTGGAGACTCGAGCTCTTGGGGCCGTCCGTCCTGCCCAGTGGATGGGAAACTGGCCATGCCCATCCTGAGCTATGCACCCTGTGACATCCTGAGCTACGTCACTGACTGGGTGCTCAGCCACTTCAGGCTTGGCCAGGCTGGGGGTTGGCTGGCTGGCTGGAGGCTGCTGTGCTGGCTATTGGACAGGGCACTGGACCAGGCTTCTCCACTAGGGTGGGCCTGGCCCTGCCCAGCCTGGGACCCTGACTATGTATGCTGATCCTCTGGGCCAGGCTTATCCCTTGACACACAGGGAACCGCCAGATGGGGTGGGGGCAGGGGGGCAGCAGAGAGCAGCCGCGAGGGCGCCCAGGCAGCCCTGGTCCAGCTGCTTATAGGAGCTGCGCCTCTCTGCCTCCATCCTGGAAGGCTAGCACCCCCTCACTTGTGCCCAGGAAACATGTTGGTTGGGAAGTACACACCTAAGAATGAATGACAGGGCATGCGAGCCAGTGGGCCCTACCACAGTGCCAGGGAGAGAAGAAGCCAGCCCAGAAAGGGAAGGACCTGCCCGGCAAGGCCTATGACCCTGCTCCCCCGCTTCTTGGTGTGGCCCCTGGCTCTCCCCAGTGGTCATCCCATCGGGGCCAGGCCACAGGAGACTGTAACTTTCTGCTGCTATCCCCTTGGCCCAGCCTGTCCCAGGGCTGGGGGCCTAGGAAATGCCTCCAGCAGCTCAGGCGGGGAGGGGGACAGCCAAGCTCCTGCTGGAGGGCCCAGCAGGGCCCTGAGCTCCCAGCCCCTGTCCTGGGTGAGCCCACGAGCCCAGTGAGAAAGGTGAGCTGGGGCCGACCCAACCCAACCTGCCTGCCTCCCCCGCAGGGTCAGGTGGGTTCCAGGTCCCTTCAGGGACGGGACTCCTTGCTAACATGCAGACGTGTCCTGGAGGAGGCTTGTGGAGGCAAGGTTTGGAATGAGGGCCAGCAGGAGAAGCCATCAGCCCAGCTAAGGGACAGGGCACGTTGCCACCCTTGGCTCTTGACAGCAGGACCAAAGTTGATGATTCGTGTTATATTTCTTTACTCTTTTTTATGCATTCTATTCCAAGTTTTCCACAAGTACAGTTGGTACAAATTTTTTTAAAGTAATTAATTTATTTTTGGCTGCATTGGGTCTTCGTTTCTGCGTGGGCTTTTCTCTGGTTGCGGCGAGCGGGGGCTATTCGTTGCGGCGCGCTGGCTTCTCGTTGCGGTGGCTTCTCTTGTTGCAGAGCACGGGCTCTAGGTGCGTGGACTTCAGTAGTTGTAGGACGCAGGCTCAGTAGCTGTGGCTTGCGGGCTCTAGAGCGCAGGCTCAGCAGTTGTGGCTCACGGGCTTAGTTACTCTGCGGCGTGTGGGATCTTCCCGGACCAGGGCTCGAACCGGTGTCCCCTGCACTGGCAGGTGGATTCCAGTACAACTTTTTATCTTCGGGAAAATAAGAAGATGACAGAGGCTCCCCTGGCCCTGTGGACCCCTTGGGTGGGGCTGATATCACCTGGCCTGGAGTTAGGAGGCAGGGCCTTGCCCCACCCTAGTGCCACGGCCACACCAGTCTCCCCAGAGGCCATATGCACAGGGCCACAGTGGGTAGTGACCACCAAACGTGGAACCAATGGCCCCCAGGATTTCCCAAGAGGTCAGGATGCCCTGACTTCAGCCATCTGGGAGGGCAGGCCAGGGAAGGAGCCAACCCCCGGCCCAGGCTCAGCCTCCAGGCTGTCTCCCTTCCAACAAGACTGAAGCCACCGCACTCCCAGCCCTGCTCTGGGCACCCAGGGGAGCCAGCACTCTCCTCCCTGGCAAGGACTGCCCCATGGTATGAACACCTGTCTGCCCTGGCCCCCCCAAGGGCAGGGGACCTAGTGCACGCTTCATAACTTACGGGAGCTGACCCTGCACCAGGCCTCCTGCGACCCTGCCCTGCACGTGCACGGTCTGGTCCGAGGACAGGCTTGGGAGGGCCATCCCGACTGCCTTGGGTGCACACCAGACACCTCCGTGAGTGCCAGCTGAGTTCAGGCAGATGGGTCCCAGGGCCCCCACAGTGAGAAGCCCAACAGCATCTGACTTGGAGTCCCGTCTCCAAGGACTGGAAGTGGGCGTCCCATACATGTTGGGTCACATAGCGTGGCAGCTGTGGAGCCCTCAGCCAGCCGAGCCCTGCACAGGATGGTTTCCGTAGATCCCTTGCTGGGCCTCACCTGTTTTACGGGGGAGGGAACGGAGAGCTGGAGGCTTGGAGACACAGAGGCTGGGTCAGCTGCCGGTGCCACCCCCAGCTGCCTGGTGTCCTAGTTATATTTCTCCAGGGGCCATGGGGACACCTCCTTGCTCAGTCACCCCATTAGAGCAGGGAGGTGACCTTCTGAGTCTGTGACCTTGAATTTGATCCAGGATGGTACCCACTGGCTTACTGAACCTGCTGGTCCCAGTAGTAGGCTGGGTCCCTCCCTGTGCCAGGGACAGACGGTGGGGAGGGCTGGGAGCCGAGGCCAGCACTGAGAAGAGGCCCAGTCCTCCACTCTAAGGGGCTCTGGACAAGCAAATATCTGTCTAGGTACCAACCAGGCTCTGCTTTTGTAACTTAAAATGTATCCAAAGGAAAAAAACCATTTAAAAGGAACAATGTTTGTGCCGACAGCAGAACCAGGGAGGGGTGTGGCTACCCTACCCCCTCAAATCCTGCATGTGCAGGAACGGGGAGCCTATTTGCAGCGGGGTGGGGTGGGGTGGGGGGAGTCCTAAGCACCAGGCCCCCTGCTGGCATCCTGCAGGTACATCTCTGTAGCTCTCACCTCATCCAGCCTAGGAGCAGCAGAGTAAAAGCTACGAACTCACCAAACCTTTGCCGTTTCCTGTAAGCACACAGAAAGCCCACGTGCCCAACCCCCTTGCGACGGGGTGGGGGGGCACAGACGTGAGCAGGAGTGCGCTACACCACTTCCAGGCAGGGCCCATCAAAACCAGCCAAGCGGTCCTCCTCCCCTCCCCACCGGCGGGGGCGGGGGAGGGGGGCCCCTGGGGACAGCAGAGCCGGCAGCAACAGGAGCCCTGAAAGCCCACGTGGAGCGGAACCACCAGACCCGCGGCGCCTTCTGCACACCCACCTGACCAGCATGGGAATGAGAAATAAACTTTCATTGCACCTTCGGTCACTAAAAAGTGAGAGTCATCCGTTTCAGACACGACTTCCCCTGACTCACATATATGGCACGGGTAGCTCCCTGTTGGCATTTTCTAGGTGAGGAAAGGAAGGTTCAGGAGGATTCAAGGACTTGCTCCAGCTTCCAGTGGTTATGGCCCGGTGAAGGGGGGGGGGGCGTTTAGTCCTCACAACACCCCACAGTCGGTGGATACTGTGGGCTCTTTTTCCAGGGAGGAGAAACATGCTTGCCGGAATGAGTGGCCGAACCTGGTCTCTGGTGGCGGGGAAACGCCATCCTCAGCCGCGTGCTGACCCCTGGTGGCTGACTTCGGCACCAGCGGCCTCTCTGGCTGCCCCAAACCTCCCTTCTCCTGGGGACCCACTGGGGCAGTGGGTGTGCCAGGGCCCACCCCCAGCAGTACTTCTGGGGACCCTTCAGGGGCGTCTGTGTCTGTGCCCTTCCCAAAGCTCTCCGATTGCTATCCAGGGTACTGCCCTGTCTGAGGAGTCTGGAAGGACATGACAACTGGTGACCACACTAGCTGCCTCGAGCCTGCCCTGCACTGAGGCTGGCCTCTTTGCCTCATTTAATCATTCCAAGAACCTGAAGACGGAGGCGTTTTGATGCCCATTTGCCAAGGGAGGAGCCTGAGGCTCAGAAAGGTTAAGCAACCTGCCTGCAATCAGCGGTCAATGGCAGCTGATTTGTGCCTCTGGCCCAGCCCTGAGCCCCTCCACCTGACTGCTATGAGGGGCCGATAGGCACAAAAGCGGGAGAGGAAAGAAGTCAAGGGTCCCGAGGTTAACTTCCCCTGACACCCCCGCAAGCCCTGGAGCCAGGGGCGGGCACATGTGGGTGTATGGCCCTTCCCCGGGATGGCTGACCCCGGGGGTTCATCCTACCAGGGAGGTGACCAAGCTCCCGCTCAGCCAAGTCGGCCTTCCCACGTGCAGATCTCAGCTTGTCCACCTCCCACCCACCAGGGTAAGGCCCTCACTGCCCCACCAGCCCACCCAGTGTTCCCCGGGGAGTCAAAGCACATCACCCAGTGGCGCACTTCACCAAGGCCCTGGGCCGGCCTAGCAGGCCCCCTGGGGAGGCCACTGCCCCTCTGAGCCTCACCTTCTCCTCCGTAAGATGGGGCCTGGAGGCCCCGAGGGGTATGGAGAGTTACAGATTAACCAGCCAGCCCCCAGCGACCGGCGGATCGGCCCAGCTCTGTGCTTGCGCGCTCGCACGCACAGGGGGAGGTTTCCTGGCGCCCTTGGCAGGGGCCCAGCGCCCCGCGCACAGCGAGAATGTTCCTCCCGCACCGAGTTCCCGCGCTTGGCTCGCCCCGCCCCCAGCCCCCCCAGGACGGGCTGTTCTCGGGGCGGCTGCCAGGCACGTCCTCCGCAGGTGCCGGCCTCCCTCCGGTGACTGTCCACAAGCCGCACAACGCGAATCCAAAGCTCCGATTACAGGGACTGCCTTGTACTCGGGGCCGGGGTCCTCACTCCCCACCACCCCGAATCGGTGGGAGGGGCTGAGCAGCCCTGGGGGAGGAGCGGGGGAACAGGAACAGCCCTGGACGTGAGAGTTCCTCCGCCCCATCTCCAAAATAGACCGGGGCTGCTTCCCCCTGACCCCCAGGATCTCAAGCAGGGGGACCCCCTCTTCCCGCCTTAACTGGGACTTTTCTGGTTTCAGTCCTCAAAGTCCCAGGAGCCACTGGACCACTGGTCATCCGAGGCTCCAGCCAGACCCTCCCAGGGCTAAGGAGGTGTCCTGGGGCGGGGGGCAGGCACGGGAGGAGGATCTCAGGGCCCGGCTCAGACACCCTCTGTGGCCAGCTCTGAGCCCCACCAGGGCCCCCTCCTCCTCCCCACCCGCAGGACACAGACCGGACGGTCCCCTGGGCCAGAGGCTCACTTTGCCAGGGAAATAGCAAGAAAAGCATATCGGGGATGAGCAGATGACCCCCCTTCCCAGACCTCATGCCCACCATGCCACCCCAACTTCCTGTCTAGTCTTCTTGAGCTAGTGGGGTCCCCTGTGAGTCAGCATCTTCTACCCACAGGGTACACCAGGGAGCCCCTCTCCCATGCTGCTTCCAACACCTCCGCGTGGTGTTCAGAGCAGCTGAAATGCCAGGGAGGAGATGTGATGGTCCCCACCCCTCCCACAGCGGGACCTGGACCCTCGCAGCCATGGAGGAACAAGAGGCAGGGGCTTCCTAGGCTTCAGGAGAGACTTCATGTGAGACATTAGTGGAGCACCTAGTACTCGCAGGCACTGGGACACCCCCAGCAGGCTCCCACCGCGAGTCAGGGCAGGATGAGGGAGCAGCCGCCTGCCTGCTGCCCGTCCACGGCCAGGTGAGGAGGACAGCCCTCACCACTCCGTCCGCCCCTCAATCCGCTCACTCTCCACATTTGCCCAACTCCCCCCCCCCCCCCCCCGCCCCGCAGCGTTTCCAAGGTGAGCAGCAGCTGATCAGGACAGAGGCCAGGAGGTAAAAGCAGGGCAACCCGGCGAAGCCAGGGCTGCAAAGAGTAGGGGCTCAGCAGAAGCGGTGCCTGTCCCCTCCCTCCCCCAATGGCCCGGGCAGCGGGGCCACAACCGTCCTCAATGTGAGCGGCAGCCCCTGGGCCCCCGGCCAGACCAGCCCAGGCCGCCTCCCCACCCTCCGGCAGCAGCCTTGAGGCCCCAAACTGGGCGCCTGCTGCCCCCTGGTGTCCACAAAGGGCACCACCACCAGCAGCCCGCCCACGCAGCCCACTGGGGCCGGAAAGTGGAGGGCGGACCCTGCGCAGCCTCCAGCCACCCCCTCCCCCCACTGCCGCCTGCCTGCCCATCTCACTCTTCCTCACCCCGTGGGTGCCTTGGCCAAGGACCTCCCTCTCTGTGACCCTGAGTCTCCTCGAGTCTAAGATTGGGGTGAGGTCTGCCCACTGTGGCCAGTCAAGGCTGTGGAGGGGGAAGCCTCAGTTTCAAAAAAAATCCCCGCACCCCAAGGTGCTTGGGGTGAGGGGTGTCCCTCACACCTTAGCGGTAAATGCGTTCGGCCTCTCCTGTCTCCAGGGTGGGCAGGGGGCCAGGGAGCCAAGGAGGGGAGAGACAAAGAGGCTACAGACCCCAGGTGAGGGCCTCAGCCTGCCCTCCCCCTCCCCTCGTCCGCGTCCCTTTTCCTTGCCTCCCCCTCCCCTTCGCCCCTTCTCCTCCCCTTCCCCCTCCCTCCCTCCCTCCCTCCCCGGCCGCCCTTCAGCCCCTCCTCTTCCTCTTCCTGCCAGTCCTGAAGGGGCCAGGCCTCACCCCAGCGCCCTCTGCCTCGTTCCCTCCATCCGTGCCGCGGGTCACTGGATCTCTCTGTGAGGCCTGCACCTGGCCGCCCCTGCCTGCCCCCGCTGCTGCGCCTGGGGGGCCGCATGCTGCGGACCTTCCCTTACGGAGCACAACTGGGGAATTCCCTGGTGGTCCAGTGGTTAGGATGGGGCACTTTCACTTGGCGGGGGGTGGGGGGGGCCCGGGTTTCAGGCCTGGTCGGGGAACTGGACTCTGGCCCACCCGACAACATCAACGACCAAACCAGTAACTATAACTCCCATTTCTGGGCTGGGGCTAAGGCCCAGCGGGCAGATATCTGGGCAGACACAGGCCCCTCAGGGCAGAAGTGCCTGGCTGGGGGGACAGCAGATAAGATAGCAGGCTTGAAGGGACACGTGTGCCCCACAATCTCCATCAGCTGTGCACACCCCAAAAATAAGCCCACACCCTAAGGGAACCCTGTGGGCCGCCAGGGAAGGCCTGGGGTCCGCCTCCAAGCTGCCCACGGTCAGGCACAAACCCCGAACCTCCACAGCTACCGGGGCAGCTGTGCTATGATGATGGGAAGTGGGATACAGCAGGAGCCCGCAGCAGGGGGCACCCCAGCTTTGGGATGAGGACGAGGAGTCTGGGAAGGGAGGGGGGGCCCAGGCAGGGAGGTGGCCATGCCCAGGCCTTGAGGGCCTTTGCAGCCCATCGTAGCCGGTGCCCGGAGAGGGAGCAGGGAATGGGCTGGGTGGGGGCTGGATGGAGGCTGAAGAGGGTCGCAGGTTTGCAGGGCCTGGGGATCCATCTGGCCCACAAGCTGGCTACATCCTGAAGGCACCAGGGAGCCCCGGAGGGTTCTAGCTGGGGGTCCAGGGTCCTGTGGTTGAGTGGTGGATGCAGGTGCCAGGACCAGCGAGGTGAGGAAGTCAGGGAAGCAGGCAATGACGGGGCGCCAGGCCAGAGGCTGGGAGCCTGGGAGAGGCCAGGTCTGAGGGCTCCGGGAGCCTGCGATGGGGGATAAGAGGAAGGAGGGGGAGGGGAGTTTGGAAGATGGTGCCAGGAGGTGCCTCATGGCCTGGAGTGCAGGTTGGGGGTGAGAGGCAGCAGGCCCTTGCTGGGGGGACAGGAGGGTGTGGCCACAGCCCACGGCTGCCCCCAGGGTGCCAGTGGGCCCAGCTTCCTGCCGGTGGCATCTTCGCACAGCAAGAGGAATGGGGCAAGGGGCAAGGTAGTGGGCGCTGCCTGGTCGAGGGGCAAATCTGTGGACTTTGGAGTTGAGCAGAGTGACTGCCTCTTGCTGGCTGTGTGACCTTGGGCAAATCACTTAACCTCTCTGTGCCTCTGCTTTCTCATCTGTAAGGCTCCTGATGAGGCTCGGAGGCCATGTCCATATGTGCCTGGCACAGTGGCCCCCTCCTTGAGAAGAGGCATCACCCTCTGCATAATCGGTCTCTCCCTCCAGACCTAGAGGGGTGGGCAGGGCACAGCTGAGCACTGAGGACCCCACCAGCTGCCTTTGTAATGAAAAATGGACATTTGCTCTGAGCCCAGGGGCATGGGCTGGCAGGCAGACTCCAACCCCAACAAAGGCATTTGTACCCCCCAAATCGTGTGCAGTTCCCTAATAAATTGTCAGACAGGATGAAGCAGTATTTACATAACAAGCAGCTTGGACAGTGCTACTACCCGACCCAGGGGGCTCTGTGGGACACAGATCACAGTGACTGGTGGGTCTGTCTTCATGTAACCCAGGCTGTTTCACCCGGCTGCACACATGCCTGATACTCAGCAGCATCCCTGGTCGGTACCCTGCTGTTGCTGGCAACACACCCTCTCTGTGCCGGGCAGCCGCCCCGGCCATGCAATTTACGTGCAGATTGCTTCATTTAATCCTCACATGTATCCTACGAGGGAGGAATTAGCATTGTCCCATTTTGCAGATGGGGAAACTGAGGCTTGAGAGGAAGGATGAGATGCTTGTCAAAGCCGGGTAAGCTGTGGAGATGCTGGCCCAGCAGGGCTGCCTGCAGAGCCAGTCTGGTCCCGGCTCCGTCACTGTTGGCGGCGTGACCTTGGGCAGCCCCTCCTCCTCGACTGTCACATCAGGGCCTGGACCAGGGGTGTCTGACTTGTGCCCTCGTCTGTGTTCACCTGTCCATCCAGCAGGGCTGAGTCCCAGTGGAAGGGGCAGGGCGAGAGGCCGTGGCTATCCCTCATACTTCTCCAGTTTGCAAAATGCGTGTGAGACCTGGCCGCCCCCGAGCTGGGTGTCGGACCAGAGGCCCAGGGGTGGGAGGCAGCAGGGGCCCCAGAAACTCCCCGACCAGGTCCCAGGGTGCCCAGAAGGGGAGCTGCTGCTTGTCACCTCTTGAGGTGTCAGCGTGGCTGCTCCCAACAGAGACCAAATAGCCAGGCTCTCTGAAACTGCCATCCAGGCAGGGGGAGGCACTGGTGCCGGCCAGGGGGGTTCTCTGGGGTAAGAAGGGGTGCATGGGTTTGTGACTTCTCTTCTGGGGTCCTGGAAGTCCTTCCTGCTTCTTCCTGGATTCTCTACTGAGTTTCCGATGGGTAGAGGTTCCAGAAGGCGCTGTGTGTGGGATGGATGGTCAGAACACGGGCGGTCCCTTCTAGAGGGGGATGAGGGACCAGGACCGGAGGAGGTGGTGCTCGGGGAGATGCGGGGCCCCTCCAGGTCCCTCGGGCATGTGCCTGTTTCGGGGACTGAAGCACCAGGAGCACATGGAGAGGAGTGCATCCGTGCCACGTGTCCTGCCTCGGTTTCCGCCCTCCCAGCCTGGTGCACAGGTGTATGGTTACTGTCTCTGAGCCCTGCTTTCCCGTGACGTTGGAAGGCTCATCTTTTCCTGATTCCAGGCTGCCCTCTGCCCTCTCAACACCACCCCCCCCCAGGCCCCAGCCAGGCCAGACCGCCAGCTGCTAGCCACTTCCCCCTCCATGCCTTCCTGGATGGACACCTCTCCTTTGAAGCTGTAGTTCCTGCCCAAGTATGGAACTTGGGGTAAGGTGTTCCTCCAGGGCCCTGGAGGTGGGGCCTGTGACCTTGCAGTGCCCACCCCTGCTCTGCTGCCCGGGCTGTCCCCCACCCCAGCGTCTTTCCTTCCTTCCTCTAGGTCAAGGCCCAGCGTGAGTCTGTCTGGCCTCCAGGGACCCGAGAGGGAGGGTGACCAGCTGGCCGGGCTTCTCCAGGACAGTTCCTGTTTTCACATGGAAAGCCCCACGTCCCAGGCAAGCTGGGGCCTTTGGCACCTCTTTGAGGGTCCCAAGAGCAAGGTGCCCTGGTCCTCCTCTCCTCTGGTCGTGGTAGAAAGGGGACACGGCCATCCCACAGTGTACCCCAGCCATCACCTGAGGGCCCCGGGGTCTCCGGTCCACAGGCCTCTCTCCCTGAGGCCGCCTCCAGCAAACTGCTCGGCCGTGCTTCGCCATCAAGACTCCTTCTCCCTCAGCTGTGGCCATCGGCTGGCATGAGCCCCTGGACTGAGTGATCCACACCTCACCACGTGGGACCCTGCATCCCAGCACTGGGCCAGGTGCAAGGTGGAGCTACTGGGTGAGAGGTGGGACCCCAGGCCTCTGCCCCCCGTGCAGCCTGCTGCCCTCCCTCCGCCTGGACGCTGGGGCCAGGGGTCCCTGCATCACTAGAGGCCAGCAGAGAAGCCCCTTTGGCTGGCAGAGCCTCCTCTGGGGATGTGGCCAGGCCACGTCCTGAAGGCCTCAATCCCATGAACCCACCCACAGGGTGAGTCGGAACCAACACAAGGCCCAGCCCTTGCCCCCTCCTCCGAGAAGCCCCTGCCCAGACTCCAACCCCAGGAGCCTAGTCACAGACTCCAGTTCTGGAAGGTTTCTCGGCACCTGCCAGCCCAGCCCCTCCTGTGGCATCTGCAGAGGGACTTTGCACCCACCCTCCCAGACCCTTAACCCAACTGCCTCCAAGATGGTGCTCACCAACTGAGACCAGACCCCCGGTGCCTGCAGTGGGCTGGGGCGCCCCTCGTACAGATGCTACTTCAAGGACAGCTACCAAGCTGAGTCTGAGCTTCTGGGGATGCTGTGAGGGGCACAGGCGCCGCTGTGGACTCTGGACACCCTCCTGCTGGCCAAGGCCTGAAACCGTGCCTCACCTGGGCTGGGAAGGTAAGCTCTGGCAGAGACCTGCCCCCAGCCCTGGTCCTGCCCCAGCCAAAACCTCCTTGGCATCCCTGAAGAGGTGACGTTGAGGTGGGCCCCTCGGGGAATAGTAAGAGTAACAGGCACTGTTCCCTGGACCCGCATCAACCCCCTCCTGGGTTCATCTCGTCCTGAGTCAGGGCCCTAAATACTATCTCGATACAGAAGATGCCCTGTGGTACCTCCAGCTCAGACCCCACGCTCCTGCACCTGTGTGTGACCCACGTCTCCACCCCCTCGAGCACTGAGCCCCAGCAGGTTCTCCCCTCGAGACCCCACACTCACACCCTGATTCCTTCTCAGCTGATGGACACCAGCCAGACACTCTGTCAGCTGCTCCTTCCCCAGCTTTGCAGACTGTCCCGCTCTGCTGCCACCTCCTGTCCAAGTCCACGTCCCCCTCCTCAGGACTGCAGAAGTGTCTCTACACTGGCCCACCCGCTTTGGTCCCTGATCAGCTAGAGGTTCCTTCTAGAACACAAGAGCTTAGGACCCTGCCACGGCACGCAGAGCCAGCCCACGTGCTTGCAATCAGTGTATCATTTCCTTACGCGTCCCACGTATTGGGTGCTATCTGCCCTCTCCCACACACGCAGACCCACGTGCGTACACACACGCCTGTGCACGCCTGTGTCGCAGCCCATCGCCAGGCGGTGGGTGTGTGGTGGGGGGGGGGGACTCCAGCCCCTTGGATCCTGCCAGCTCATCCTCAGGACGCTGCGGAGGAGTCACCTCCTCTGAGAAGCCCTCCTCCCCAGCCCTGCGCAGAGGAGCCTCACCCAGAAGAACTTCAGCAAGTTTCTCTGAGAGGCTGTGAGTGCCCCGGGGCTGGGAGTGGGTCCAGGGGGAGGGCAGTTGCAGGGCTAGGAGAGCACTTTTCCCACACTCCCTGGGACCAGGAAGCTCCCTGCCCACAGAGCCTGTCATGACAAACACTTAGGCTGGATCCCATTGCTTCTGCTCCAACCAGTTCCACGCCACCCGTAGGCCCTGTGTGACGCAGGGAGAGGTGAGTAACCAGCCCCTTCCTGCCCACCCCACGCATTTGGACTGAAGTCTTCCTCCACCTCAGGCCCACTCTATGGCCCACTCCCCTGCAGACTTAGGGCCCCCTAGCCCCTCCCTGAAAGGCCCCACAGCAGGCCTGGGGCTCCCCGGCTCCAGGCTTAACTGCTGGACTTTGGCCTGCCCTCCCGGGCCCTGCAGGGGTGGCTCGGAGGCTGCCTGCCCCTCCTGTCTCAGGCTTCTCGACCCTGAAGTTAGAAAACTGGTGAGCTGTGGTTAGCACACGGCGGAGGGGATGTTGGTTTTGACACTTGGCCTGGCTCTGGGCTGCAGGGCAGGTGGTGGAGTAGCAGAGTCCTGCATGGGCATCTGGTTACTTATCTGAGAAATCGTGCCCGGACCCAAGGGGGAGTCTGTGTGCCCCCCGGGGGGCTCCGGCAGGGGCTCTGGGTGGCTGCAAGGGGGCCCCGCACGGTCCCGTGGAGGGACGCGTGAAGCCATGTGAACCTGCATACCGTGGGGCTCTGATGGCCTTGACCAAGCCGGTGAGGTCGCCACAGAGTGAAATGAGGAAAACCGGCGTCTCAGGAACTCCCAGCAGCCTCCTGCTCTGCGGGGGTGGCGGGGGAGGGGCCCAGGAGCGGTTCCCAGAAATGCTCTTCTCTCCCTGCCCCTCCTCGAGGTCTCTTTGCAGACCCTAGGCTGGGGGCAAGCTGGGGGGCAAGCCAAGCATTGCCCCCACCCCTACCCCTCCCTCCACCCCTCCCCCTCCCTCCACCCCTCCCCCTCCCATCCTTCTTCCCAGCCCGTCTCGAGTCCCTCCGCCCCCTCCCCCTCCCCACCCTGCCCACCCCAAGCCCGGACCGGACACCAGTACTGCTCGAGAGATCTGAGTTCCGGCCTCCCCCGAGGACCTGGGAGAAAAGCTGGAGGGAGCCGGTCCGGGCAAAGCCGGGCCGGGGAGGGAGCAGGCGGCGCAGGGTCCAGGGCCGCGGAGTGGGGCGGGGCCCTCGGGGGGGCGTGTCAGGTTTGGCCAATGAGAGTGCGGAGGCCGGGAGGGGGCGGGAGTCAGCCTCCGGGACGGGGGAGCTCATCCCTGGAGGGTGGGTGTCCCAGGTCCCCCCGCCCGCGGAGGGCGGGTGCCCGAGCCCTGCCCCGGAAGGGCCAGGCCGGAGCTCACCCCAGGAGGGCTCACCTCACCAGGACGGTGCCCAAGCTGACCCCTGCGAAGGCAGGTACCCGAGCTCGCTCCAGCAGAGCGGCCCTTGACCCACACCCTGCGCGGTGTCGAGCCCCTGCCAGCTGGGTGCCCCTGACCCGCTGCTCTCAGCCTCTGGCCCACTCCCCGCCAAGCTCCCCGCACCCCGGGTCCCCTCCTTGGTGTCACCCCATCCCCACCCCTGGCCCAGGTTCTGAAGGCCGCCCTTCTGCCCAACCGTACAGCCGAGTGTTCATCTGGCAAAATGTTGTGGAGGCCTCCGTGGAACCGTGGAATCTGGCGCCAGCCGATGGGGGTGGGGGGAGCAGACAGGGCCCTGCTGTCGGAGGTGAGGCAGAGCTGCCCTGCCTGGGGGCCTGCGAGGCTGAGCTGTTGCCCAACCCCACCCCCCGGCCACTCCAGAAGCCCCTCTGGTTCTGGCTGGAGGAGCTGGGCAAAGTAGGCCGCACGCTGAAAGCCGCTCCGTACCGGCGGGGGGAGGGTGCACTGTGGGCCTGAAGACACCCCAAGCCCCCAGCACAGAGACCCAGCCAGCCCCTTACCCACAGGAGTCACCTACCTGAGCCGCAGTCGGCAACCACTCTGGGCCTCTGGTTCCCTCTAAAAATGGGGCACTGAGACCAGCCCATGCTGGAGGGGAGGGTCCCTGTCTCCGGTTCCATGGTGGCTGTGTGCCCAGAGACCCAGAGTTGTCTGTCGTGGAGGGGGAGAGCCATTTGTGGTCTTCTCCAAGAGCCAGACTGGCCCTAGGTCGCACGGCGAGGGGCTGGAGATGCCCCGTCCGGCATCCCCGTCCTCTCCCACGGGCCCTCTCAGGGCCACCTGCCTCCTGCCCCATGACTCAGCACCTTTGCCCAGCACAGCAGGACTTTTGCCCCCTGCCCGCTCCTGCAGCCTCCTGTTCGGATCCCTACAGGGTCTCCCAGCAACGCCTGCCCAGGATGCGGGAAGTCAGGGCCTCCAGGGGCCAGGGCCAGTCCCCCAGCAGGATTGGCACTCTGGGCCTGTCCTGGGTCGTGCTGCTCACGTACGCGCTGGCAGCCCTGGAGCTCACCTGCCTCTTCATGCAGTTCTCCATCCTGCCGGTGAGAACCCCTCCACAGGCAGCCTGGCCACCGGCATGCCCTCGCCGTCCCTCTCACCCTCCATCTCCGCCCTGGTGGTGGCTGGGGGTCGGGCCCCATGCCACCCAGGCTCCTCTCGCTGGGGATCCCTTGCCGAGCTGGAGCTAAGTTAAGGCACCTGGGAACTATGCCTCTGGACACCCCCCTTCAGCATGTCCTGGGCTCTGGCTGCACCACCAGCTGTCCTCATGACAGCCCCCCTCCCCACGGCTGCCCTAGCGCTGCTCCTCCCGACCCGCCTGGGGGCATTTGCCCTACTGATCCGCCACCCCGACACCTGCTCAGCTCACTTCCTAGTCCCACTCAGGCCTCTGCTCAGGTCTCCTCCAAGGCGGGGCCCTCCCTCCAACACCTGCCAGGTACCCGGGGTCACTTGCCCTCCCGTCCTGGCTGGTCCGTCCTCATGCAGCTTGCCCACACCCCACATTGTACTTCATGGCATTAGATTATTTCTGTCTCTCCAACCAGGATGTGAGGGCAGGACTGATCCAGCTCATTCTTTGCCGCCTCCCTGGATCTGGAATTCTGCCTGACCATAGCTGCCCCTTGGTTTAAGTGGCCATTGTGGCTTGCTGGGCCCGGGCACCCATCCTCCTCCTCCGTGCACTCTTGTTTATTCATTCAACACCGCCCTGTGGGGCCTCACCCTCCTGCGGGAATAGCACCCAGGGGACTTTGGAAGACCCAGAGCCCCAGAGGTCCTTATCTGTCTGGTCCGGGGGGGACCATGGCACTAGCCACTGGCCACTCACCAGGAGATTCTGATGAGCAGCCTGGGCCTGGGGATCTGGGTGGGAGGGGGTATTGCCTTCGTCACAATTCCGGCCTTGGCAGGGCTCCCTGGCCAGACAGTGAGCCCAACTCCCCCGCTTCCCAAGCCCAGCTCACTTCCACCGAATGGCTTGGTCTGAGCCCTTTCTCCTCTCCTTGGCAGCCAGGTGGCCAGGGCAGGTGCCTTGCTGTCCTCATCATAACATGGGTGACGACCATCCCTCCCTCGGAGAGTTGGTGCTGGGGCGAGGAGAGAACAGCTGAAATCCTTAGCACGCGGGGCACAGAGCAGCTGCTGGTGCCACCCCCCCTCCCACTGGCTCTCCCAAGAGGGGCTCGCAGGTCCTCTGAGCACCTGGTCTCAGAACTCAGAATACCGCAGAGTGCACCGTGCGCCCCTGCCGCTGGCGGTCCTGAGCGCTGGTGACACCCACCGGCAGTAAACAATGCATAGTTAGACTGTGCTGCAGGAAGGGCGCTGGGGGTGCCGAGGAATGTGGCAGGTTTGGGGTCAGCAGGGCCTCCCTGAGAAGGCGACCCTGAGCGAAGCCTTAAAAGAGACACAGGAGTGAGCTAGCCAGTGCAAAGGCCCTGGGGCAGTAGTGGGACAAGTGCTGGAGAGGGGTGAAGGAGCTGAGCTCAGGGGTTGCTGATGGATGGGATACAGGTGTGCGAAAAGCAGGGGGCTCAGGGCTGACACTGCGGATTGGGACCTGAACCCTGGGAAGGGTGGAAGCATCAACGGTGGAGCAGAGAAGCTGGTCTTGGAGGGAGACCGGGAGTCAGTTGTGGACGTGCTGAGCTCCAGGTGCTTTTAGACACCACGTGCAGAGCCAGAGTAAAATGGGATTTGCCCTCGCCCATTTGAGGTGTACCCCAAAGAGGGGAAGGAGGGGCCAGCAACTGCTTTCACCAAGTACCGAGTCCCTGGAGCCTGGACCCAAAGCCCCTGTTGGGCTCCCCGCTACAAGATAAGCAGCCGGTTACCCCAGGGCCGCTGAGTGCCAGTGCCACGGGTCCCCCACGTGTGCTGCGGAGTGGTCAGAGCCAGACCCTCAATTCCCACCCACCCTGCTCAGGGCTACCCCTCCTACGCCCTGCCCATGGAGGACCCCAGATTGCAGATGCTGGGGTCCTTCCAGGCCCTTCCCATGGACCCCGCCTATGTTTCAGTACCTGTCCCGGAGGCTGGGCCTGGACTCTGTTGCCTTCGGCTACCAGCAGACCATCTTTGGCGTGCTTCAGCTGTTGGGCGGGCCCGTGTTTGGCAGGTACCATGGGGCAGGGAAGTGTGGGGGCCCTCACCCCATGATGATCCAGGCCCGCCCTTTGGAGGTCATGGCCTGGGTTATGCCAGGTTCCCAAACCTCACACTGGGCCCCACTAGAGAGATGGCATCTGCTGCTTCACGGATGGCCAGCCCGAGGCACAGAGCGGCTTTAGTCCCTTTAAGGCTGGGTTAAGCCCCTGCTCCCAGGGTATCCCCACTCCTAACTTCCACAAATTCTGGTTTGTGGCCAGACCCAGAGAGGATTTAATTGGTGAGACCCTCGTGGCTATAAATGCCCCGCCCCACTGAGCCGGGGGGCCCCACCAGCAACTTTTCTGGAAAAGAATATTCTGGGGACTGGAACCCCCCAGACTCCCGCTAGCCTCAGTGGGGTCGCTGGGCTCAGGGGTGTGACAGCAGACATCCTCCCGCAAAGCCTGCCGTGGACAGATCAACGTGGCAGGAGTCAGATTTTTAGAGTTACTCCACGGAAAAGAAGGGTCTCCAGACCCGGTAACATCGGACAGAGCAGAGGCCCCGGGGTGGGGTGGGGGGGGCGGTTTCCCAGGCTTGAGCCTGGGAAGCGCTTTCTGTAAAATAAACACATGCCCTTGGTCCATTTGCATCCCACAAGTTATTCACATAGGTGTGGGAATGACCGTGTGGGTCAGACCCCCCCCCAACGAGGTCACTGAAAACTGTCCCACTGGAAGGATGGAGAAACAGGCCCTGAGAGGAGGCAGCCCAGCAGCCCAGCAGGGCCCCGGGCGCCCCCGCCCACCCTTGCAGCACCGGGCCTCCCTGATCAGCCCCGTGGGAGCACTGCGGCCCGGTTCCCCGGCAGTGCCAAGGGGTTGCTGTGGGGCCGAGGAGCGGGAAGCCTGCCTCACACCTGTGAGGGTCACAGGTGTGGGGCCCCCAGGTTCGCAGATCAGTGTGGGGCGCGGGCAGCGTTCACGCTCTCCTTCCTGGCGTCCTCAGCGCTCTACCTGCTCCTGGCGGCCGCCTGCAGCCCGGCCCTGCCCGGCGTGGCCTTACTCTTTGCCTCGCGCCTGCCTGGCGCCCTCATGCACACGCTGCCAGGTAGGGCCAGGTAGGGCGCCTTCCGGCCTGCTGGAGGACTATGGGTGGGGGGCGGCAACACGTCGGAATAGCCAGGGCCAAGGGTGGGACCGGAGGGAGGCGGGGGAGCTTGGTGTGGGCGTGGCCTGAGCCAGGGGTTGGGGCGGAGACCACTCCCAGGGTGCCGGTCTAGTCTGGAGCACAGTACCGGGATGGAGGGGTGATGTGGGGGCGTAGCCCACGGAAGGGGGCAGGTCCGAGGTGAGGAATGATGGGGTGTGGCCTGTGCCGCGACCAGGGTGGGGAGCACGCGGCCTGGGGGCAGGTCGGGGTCCCGCGGGTGATGTGGGGGGTGGCAGGGGGAGGGGGCAGGTCAGCTGAGTGGAGTGGTGTGAGGGTGTGGCCTGTGGCTCGGGTCTGGGGTGTGGGAATGGCGAGGCGTGGCCTGGGTCCGTAGGCCGCAAGACGGTCGGCGAGGGGGCCACACTTGTCAGCCCCCCATCCCACCCTGTAGCTGCCCAGATGGTCATCACGGACCTGTCTGCACCTGAGGAGCGGCCCGCGGCCCTGGGCCGGTTGGGTCTGTGCTTCGGCGTTGGCGTCATCTTCGGCTCCCTGCTCGGCGGGACCCTGAGCAGCACGTGCGGGTGAGTGTCCGGCGCGGGGACCCGGTCGTGGCGGGGTCGGGGGGGCGCCGACGAGGCAGGGTGTGGGTACAGGTCAGGACGGCCAAGGCTAGGTCAGTTCTGCGCCGCGCTCCGGCCCTCGGCCCGGCCCCGCCACTTCTCCGGGCCTTGGTTTCCCCATGTGCACGCTGAGCGGGTGGGGTCCATGGGAGGGTGACCTGCAGGAACCTACAGCTGGGGGTGGCCATCCGGGGCGTGGCCCTGCGGTGGGCGGGGTCCAAGGGCTTAGCTAGGAGTGGTGGGCAGGGCCCACGGGGACGCGGCCGGCAGGGAGCAGTGCGGCCAGCAAATGAGGGAGTGGCCAGCAGGGGGCAGTGCCGTCGGCAGACGTGAGCGTGGCCAGCAGGGGGCAGTGCGGCCGGCAGACGGGCGTGGCCAGCAGTGGCGTTGCGGCCGGAAGACATGGGCGGGGCGGCCGGCTGGGGGCGCCGTCGCCACACGCTGCAGCCGCACCAGGTCCGTGCGCTCCGGCTGCTCATTCCTGGGAGGTCCCACGCTGAACCTAAAGGAACCAGACGGCAGGCCTTGGGGGCGGGGTGATGGTGCCGTCACCTCCCTGCGATGGGGATGCTATGGGCAGCCAGACCCCTTGCCTCTGGAAGGAGCGAGGGTGGCTTGCGGGGGGTAAAAAGCTAGCACGTGTGAACTAAAGGTCTCTATTGCCCTCACCCCGCGCCCCCCCACCCGGGCTTTGCGCACCCAGGGGTCGGGGGGCTAAACTCAGCTCCTGCCCAGCGTCCTGAGAGCCTGTGGGTGGCAGATTTCACATGTGGTCTGCTGAGTGGACCCCATGCCAGGGACTGACCCTGCAGAGGGGCTGCACAGAGCCGTCTGTTCCAGTGGCCCTAGTCGTGCATACCCTTGGACTTAGGACACCTGGCCCTGGAGAGGCCCTGCCTGGCCAGGGAGAAAAATCCCGCTTCCGCTGCTGCCCCCTATGCTGCCCCACCCCCGTTCCTCCCCCCAGGCGCTCCAACACCCACTCAAAACCAGCTTCCTACATAGGAATGGACTTTGCACCTTACCTTCATTCAGGCCCAAGACCTTGGTTTTGCTCTGGGGATCAAGGTGCCTGGCCCAGCTGTGGGTGGAGGCCCTGTGCCAGCTGGTGACCCGCCCACCCTGCCTAGGCCTGGATGAGCTGCCCTCGGCCTCCATTCAGGCTAGGGGCCTTCCTGGTGTCTGAACCACATATGCGTGCACTCAGCCTGAGGCCAGCACCTAGCCCTGCCATCTTGAAAGACCCTGTGCCGGGGCCCCTGGGGGCCTTAGTTTCCCCAGGTTCCCTGAGTGCCCCCAGACCAGCCCCAGACTTGGGAGCCAGATGATGGCTGAGCCCCAGGGATTGGGGGACAGGAGGGCACAGCGGCCTTGTCAAAGCAGCTCCCTCTCTCGAGGGAGGTCTGTTCAAGGCCTCTGCCCCCCACCCCCTCCGCATCATCTTCCTCAAAGCTGGGTTGGGGGTGGCCGGCTCTGCTAAGTGCTGTGAGCAGGAGGCTGGGGTGCAGAGGGCAGGACTGCTTCGTTCGTTTCCCCATCGATGTCTATTGAACACCTATTAAGTGCCCCTGGGATTCCAGGTTCTGGGATACAGTGGTGAACGAGACAGGCAAGTCCTCAGATGAAATGAACATGATGTGTATTCCTATAACGTCAGGCTGGAGGACATCTGGGGAGGCAAAGAGATAGCAAGTGCAAAGGCCCTGAGGTTGGGGAAGCGAGAAGACCCGTGTGGCTGGAGTGGGGGAGCAGGGGTGGGCAGTGGGTCAGGCCTTGGGGCCCTGGGAGGGATGAGCAGGGGCAGGGGATGACCTGGCTGCTGTGTCGAGAATGTGGAGGCTAGGGCCACCTCAGGGAGACCAGAGAGGTGGCTACTGAATCAGTCCAGGTGGGAGAGGATGGCAGGTGGACAAGGGATGGCCATGGTGGGGAGAGGGCAGGGGCAGGTTCTGGCTTGGTTTTGCTGATGGCTGGGGTGTAAGTGTGAACTCAAGGCCGTGCCCAGACTCTGGGGCTGGCCCCGGGGGAGCCGAGGGCCTCGCTGAGATCCGAGCTGCCAGGGTGCCAGCGGGAGTTGGGTCTCCGTCAGGATGAGTCTGGTGCTCAGCAGACACTTGAAGGAACCCCAGAGTGGGTGGCTGGGTGGGGGAGTCTGAGTTGGAGGACAGTGGGGCTGTGTCTTCGAGTGGGTGGCTTCTTAGCCCTGGGAACTGCTTAAGATGGAGGCTGGTGCCCGGCACTTCATGTTAGAAGCCGGGGATCAGGAAAAGGTACCAGGAGGACCAGAAGGGAGGGTGATCCAGGGAGACATCCAGGCTTGTGGGCCAAGGATGGGACCCTGCGCCCGTGACGGATTCCGCCTGAATCAGGGCTGCCTCTCTCCATGTGCGATGAGGGCGGAAGCCTGATTTGGTAGATGGACCAGGGTCAAGAGAAAGAGGGCCTCTTTGTCCCCAGGGAGGGAAGAAAGAGGGTCAGGGACTGCAGAGTAAGGAGGGGCACCAGGGGCGTGAGGAGGCTGCTGGGAAGGGAGAGACGAGACCGGGAGGAGCCCCGCTAGCTGCCCCCCACACCGGGACGCTCAGCGCCCAGACTCGGAGTTCACCTCCCAGCCCAGCCACCTGCTACGGTGGGCCATGAGCAATGCCCCTCCCCCCCAACCCCCAACACACACACACACACACGCAGAGGCCTCCTCTGGCCAGCCCCACCCCACGTTCCCTCCTGACCTTTTCTCCAGCCCAGCTGCTGACCCAGAAGGCACCCTCACTTCCCTCTCCCTCCCAGCGGCCCCCCAATCCACCCCCACCCCTGCCCTCACCTTCCTGAGCCTCCCACCAGCTTCCCTTCTTGCATCCCAAGATCTAAGGCGCTGTATACGCGTCCTTTGACAGGTGGGGAAACCGAGGCCCCGGAGAGGGTAAGACTCCCCCATGGAGCTCCCAGTCCCCATCCAAGGCCCAGGGAAGGTGGGCTCCGGGACCCTGACGCCCCGTGGCAAGGGCAGACGCCCCATCTCCCTTGTCCAGCCTCTGCCGGCCCGCAGCCTGCCCTGCCTCTTGGCAAGGCCCAGGCGAGATGTAAAGGCCACCTTCCCGCCCCCCGTTCTTCGATCAAAACTGAGGCACGGTGTGAGGTCTCCCTGGCTGTTCCTCCCTGCCCACCTCCACCCCGGCCCCCTAAAGGCCCCTAAAGTCCCCAGCCGTGCCCCACCCCCTGCTGGGAAGCAGGTGGAAGGAGGAAGTGGCCTTGGCAGCCACTGCCGAGGGCTGGGTAGTGGTATAACTGGTTTGGGCCCAGTTTGGAGCTCAGGGCTGGGAGGCCTAGCTCCCATGGAGGACCCAGACCTGGGCCCTGAGTCATTTAGCAGGTGAGGGGGCAGCTCTGTGACTCATGTCCCCGAGCCTGGCACCTCACAGCCTGGGGAGGCCTCCATCATCCCCTCCCCCAAGTGGGCCGTTTGCCTCTGGGGTGGGCGGCACCAGCCTGCTAAGCCCACCAGAGCTGGGTCCCGGGTCGGGGGTGCTCAGGGATTTGAGAAGTGGGGGCCCACCTGTCAGACGCCACTGATGGTGGGGTCAGGCAGAGCCCAGGCCTGATGGCTGGACTTAGTGTGTGGGGGGGTCTTTGCAGGACCCCCTGCTTCTCTGAGTGCTGAGGGGCTGCTGCACACAGGCCACAGGTACAGCTGGGCCCGCAGTCCAGCCCCCAAAGGCTCTGTCCCCCCGGAGGTGGCCCACCAGGGTGGCCGCTCCTTTAGGTCCAGCCACAGACCCTTGAGGTCAGGCAAACCGAGGCCTCAGTGTCACCAGCTGGCCCTCCTGGGCACTAACTGGCCGGCGTGTGGTCCCCCTCTGACCCCAGCCCTGCGCCGCACCCAGCGGGCCCTGTTGACTCGGCTGGTGTGACCCCGCTGCTTATCTGGAGGCCTGGGGGGAGCCAGTCGACCCGAGAACCGTATATCGGCCCTTGGTCCGGGGAGGAAATGGGAAACCCTTATCCTGCTGACGGAAGGTTTCCACCCCAGTGACATGGCAGCGTCCCTGGAGTTAATGAGTCGACATCTAGGGCTGCCCTGAGCGGCTCTGGGACAGGGGTGACTCACGGGTCACCCAGGCTGCCTACCCCACTTGGTGCTCGAGGTGGCTCACCGCGGGTGCGTGGGGCCAGCCAGGCCTGCTGTCTTCCCTCCCCACCCCGGGGCCCGCGCCGCCCCTGCAGACAGAATGCGGGTGTTTCAGGCACTAGGGAGGTCCACGGACAGGGCACAAACGGCTGAGAGTAGCGGGGCTGGGAACCTCAGCCTAGACCTGTCAGCCGGACAGTGTTCCAGGCAGAGGGGAAGCCCGTGCAAAGGCCCCGGGGCAGGAAGGAGGTTGGGGCTTGCCTGGAGGCCTGTGTGGGCAGAGGCTCAGGGGACACAGAGGGCTGCAGAGGGTTAGGCCAGACACAGCGTTAGGGCCTTTTTCTGGGACTCGGAAACCAGAGGGGGGCTGACGTCCCACAAGATGGGGTGGACCCACAAGATGTCCATTTTCAGACACCGTTCTAGCCACAGGGCCATGGACTGTGGATCAGGAGAGGCAGGGGGACTTCTCCCCGGTGCCTCTCAGGAGCCCCGCACGGCCAGGCTTCCCATGAAGCCAGCTGACCCCAGCCTGCCCTTCAGGTTGGACAGGACAGGGGTACGCAGCCCGGGAGGCCCTGAGCCCCACCTGCGGCCAGGCCGGGGGACCTTGGCTGAGTGCCATCCCCTCTGGGAGCCCCGGAGCAGGCGGGGAGGGAGGGCAGCTCCAGCTTCAGGAGGAGTTGTCCCCTCCAAGCCGGGCAGGAGGCGGACGGCGTCAGGCTCAGAGTCCACACTGGGTGGGCAGGTGGCCAGGCCTGCCACCCTCCTGACAATGTCACATCGGCAACTTCCGGGCCCTCGAGATAAGGATGAAAGTGGCGTCTGTGGCCGCTGCCGTTTGACCAGCACCAGTGGCAGCCGTGGTCAGTTCCAGAGGCCTCCCTCTGCGGGACTCGGGGTGAGCTGCCTCCAGGACAGCCTTGGCGTGGGACAGGGGGTCCCGGGAGGGTGGCCCCTGGGAGTCTAGCCCTCATTTGCATCTGAGGAAAGGAGATCACCCAGCAGGGTAGCTACAGAGAAGGGACAGAGAATTCGGGTGCCCTGAGTCTGGCCCGGGACCCTTTCAAGGTGTCCATGGGTCCATCCGTCCAGTCTCCCGTCCATGCATTCAACCAAAAATAAAAGGGGGTGGGTGGACAGAGACACGCTAACAGTGCCTGCCTCATGGTCAGTGCCCGGTTTGTAAAAACAGTCCAGTGAGCCAATGGACAGGTGGCCCAGAGCCCCATCCTGCGCGATTGGCGTCCCAGAGGTCCCCAGGGCCAGAGGCAGACTCTGGGGGTGGGCTGACTGAAGGCCCCTGGGGAGGGGCTCCCGAGCTGTGTCTCGGACGACAGAGCAGCAGTGGGTAGGGGCACGAGGCTGGAGGGCATCCCCACCGAGAAGGCCCCCGTGTGGGACCCGGGGCTGCCACGCTGTCCTCCCGTCTGTTCACTTTCCTTTCTGGCATTTTGTCTGGGGGAGTCGGAGAGCATTCTGGGTGCGGAAGGACACCCAAGCCTCCTCCCCTGGGGCATCTGTGGGCCCCAACGCCCTCCCAGGGCCCCCCAGGGTCCCCATGTCCCCTTCGGTTCACTGGCCGCCACACAGGGACAGGAGAGATCTCTGGAGAAGGGGCCTGGCTCCCTGCCACCCGCCCCTCACTTGTCACCAGCCTCCCAAAATAGCCATCTAAGTGGCCGCCTCTGCTCTCACGCACTTCCGGGGCATCTGGCAAAGAAAGCTGGTTTTGTCCCTGCCCAGGCAGTCCCGGAGCAGTGACTTGTGGGCCTCTGAGGCCACAGTCCTGAAGAAAGGGCCCCTCTCTCTGACGGTGGCCTGTGGGGCCCATACCCGGCCTCATCCCTCCCCTGGGTCCGAGCAGAGGCCTCACTTTGGGGTCCAGTGCCCTCTGACCCTTCCCACCTGGCAGCCAATGGACTCGCCCACTTGTCCGGAACCGGAACCCCTGCCGCCAGAAAGCCCAAATGTCCAGCATCCTGGGCAGTGGGTATCGGCTTGGGGGCCAGAGATGGGCCCGTGTGGGAGGGGAGAGGTTGGTGGCACATACAGACTGGACAGTGCTGGCTGCAGCACTGACCAACTGTGTGAGACCGGGCAGGTCCCAGCCCCAGAAACAAGGGGCTGCCGAGGCCCGTTCTCTGGTGCTGGAGTCCCCACTGGCTTCCCTGCCTGGGGTTCCTGCAGGAGCCGTGCACGTGTATGTATGCAGGTGTGTGCGCGTGTATGCACCTGTGGTGGAGTGGGGGCGGGGGAGTCCTCTCTTTGAACTCCGAGGAAGGTCACAGGCAGCTTGTGGCTGCCTCACTGAAAGTGCGGAGGGCGTCTCCCAGGACACTGACAAGTTCTGGGGCAGGACTTTTGTCGTCCATTTAGTCCACGCTCTGATGCCCACTGGGGTCTCGGCACAGGGTCCCACCCAGGCCCACCTGCCCTTGGGGGCAGATACTGACCCTGGAGTAGAGCAAGCCCTTCTTAGAGGACAGGGCGCCCGCTGGGGAAGAGGGGCAGGGCCTCACAGAGAGGGCCTTTGCAGGATGTATAGGAGTTTTCTGTGCTTCAGAGGGGCAGGGTGTTCGGCTGTGCACAGGCCTGGCGGTCGAAGCAGCCTGGCTCAGTATGAATCTTCTGTTTCACTCCTTGTCTTCCTCCAGCCCTCAGGAGGAAACGGTGACAATCAGAGGGGCCAGGCCCCAGTGCCTTTGTCCCCAGGTGACACGGGCTGCCTGGAGCTGGAGACCGAGGTCTGCCCGTGCGGTCCAGAGAGGTCGAGGGCTGAGTTTCCATGTAGTGACTCACGGAGGGGAAATGCTCCCTCAGAAGTGACAGCTGAGTGCCTGAGTCACGGCCCTTGGTGCCACTGTGGGCAGGCAGGAAGGCACCCTGAGGGCTGTGTCCTAGGTTTATCGGGGGGCCAAACGCCCCCCTACCCCATGGGCCCAGCCTGCCCCGCCCCCTCCAGGAAGTGGTGGTGGGGTGCTCCTGAAGCCCCCTAAGTGCAGGCCTGTCCTCCCCGAGGAGGGGAAGGAGGCATGACAATCCCCAGGATGCAGATGGGGCTGCAGGGGGTCCCACAGTCTTCCTCGTGGGTGGGTGGAGCTGAGATTCAAACCCAAGCCCCTGCCCACCGGGCACGTCAGCCCCCGTCCCTCCGGCCCCTCTTGGCGCCCTGGCCCCAGTGCCACCTGACATTTTGCTCACCGTGAACCAGCATCCTGCCTCACCTGGGTCCCCGAGGGCAATGGTCACTTTCTCAGCCGCCCTCCTCCACCCCAGGCGGCCCCTCCAGTCCCACCAGAGGCCGGAGGACTGAGGGTTCTGGGAATGAGGCCCTTTCCCCCGGGAGCCTCAGTCTCCTGCTCTACAGGGTGGGGAGGACCCTTGGCGCTGCCAGGGTTGTCTGGGGAGCATCCTCCCTGCTGCTTCCAATTCCGCGGAACACAGCCCCCAGGCCTCTAACACCCTTGCCCAAGCCGGGAGCAGTGGGTGCACACCGCCCAGCAGCCCGGTCCTTCGGGGGCCTTTCTCACCCCTCAGCAGCCTGGGAGCCAGACGCCCCCTAGAGAATCGCCACCCGTCCCAGGCCTCTGCCCAGCCCTTCTGGGGCTCACATTCTGGCGCCCCCTGCCACCCATCCTCAGAGGCCACCAGGACCCGTGTGCTGTATCCACAGCCTGAGGGTCGGGAAGGCAAGAGCTTCCTCTGTTTCTTCATCCATCACCTCATGAATGTGCCCTGAGGGTCCCGTGGCCTGGCCTCCAGTTCGAAGCCTGCGAGGACAGGAGTGGTGGGGTTTGAGCTGTTCTCAGCTGTTAGAGCCTGAGTGTGACTGAAGGGGCAGGTGGGGGAGATGCTGCAGGTGACACCTTGTGCACTGGGGCCTGAGCCCTGTGTGACCACAGCTGTCGTTCACAGGATTCAGTGTCCGGTCATCGTGGCTCTTGTGGTCAACCTCCTGGGAGCCATCCTCAGCTTCACCTGCATCCCCACCAGCACTAAAGGGGCCAGCGCCCATGCCCAGGCTGCCCTGCCAGGTAAGCGGCACCAGACACACCCCAGCAGATACACACAAAGGAGGCCCCACCAGGTACATCCCGCTGGATCTACCCTACCAGACACACCTCACCGGTTACACCCCACCAGGTATGCCGCTTCTGGATGCTTGGCCAGTGTGAAGTGTGAGCCCTCCCCTCCCACCAGCCAGCAACCTGGACCTCGGGCTAGGTCTCCCCCAGCCCGGCCCACCCTTCAGGGAGAGTTTGCCAAGAGCACGATGTGCCAAAGCATCCCTGGTGGCTTCTCATCTGCGGGGTCAGAGGGGTGTGCTCCAGGCAATGGGCCTGGGGCATTCGGGGCCACTCAAGCCCTCTTTTCTTCCTTGGGCCCCTCCAGGATGCTGGGCATCTCCCAGCTTCGGACACCACTGGAGCTGAGCCTGGGAAAGACCAGGAGGGACCTGGGATGGGGCGGGCATGGCGAGCCAGGGTCCTGAGGCCCAGAGCAGTCGGTCACTGTGCTGTATGGGGGACCGTGAGGGTGCCGGCTTCAGGAGCACAGCCTCCGGGGCAGGGTGCCGAGGCGGGGAGGCTGCAGAGCTCACTCAGGTTAGAGCCTGTGGGCTCAACGTGCCTCCCAGGCCCCACGAGGAGAGGTCGGGGCTCAAGAGGGACGTCCCCTCCAGGGCGTCCCAGCCCAGCCACTTTGGCCTGGCACAGAGTGGGACCCCATGCCTCTTGGCCTGGTGACCGAGAGCTCTGGAGAGACCCACCTGGGACAGGAGACCCCTGAGCCCTGGCTGTGATGGAACAGCCCAGAAAGAGTAAAGAGGGAGGGCCTGGGTGGGGGCCTGGCCTGCAAAGGCACAGAGGAAAAGGGCCGAGGCATAGGAGAACCTGGGAGAGGCAAGCAGGGGGCACCGCCACACCCAGCTGGGAGGCTATGACGTGACACCCAAGCATCCTCCGGATCAGGGTAAGGTGGCCGCTCCCGGCCGAGGCTGCCTCACCAGCCTCGTCGTGCCGTCGCCCAGATCCAGGGCCAGGCCGGCAGCAGCTGCCCCGGTCATGAGGGTTTGGGGAGTGAGAGCCTCCATCGCTTGGAGCCCAGGTCCAGGCCAGGCTGCCCCCTGAATTCAGAGGTCCCCAGGGTCAGCAGGGCCTGAGGCCCAGTCCTGAGTGTGATGAGCCGCCCGGGGCTCACAGGGGTGCTGCTGGGAGGCACGCTAGGAGAAGCCCACGTCCCCGGTGGGGGTGGGGCGCCGGGCAGCAGGAGTGCCTCCTCCGCACCCAGTGGGCCCTGGGCCGCGGGCTGTCCGGTGCTACCGTGGCCTCTCCTGGTGCCTCAGGGAAACCCAGGGCCAGCGTGTTTGACCTGAAGGCCATCACCTGCCTGCTGCTGCAGCCCGGCGTCCTGCCGGTGTTTCTGGTCAAGGTCATCTGTGGCTTCCCCTCAGGTGAGTCCCAGCCGCCCGGCCAGTGTCCAGAGCCCGGTGCGGCTGAGAATTCGGGGCCGCGGAGACGGAGGTCTGCAGCCCGCACGTCACCCCTTCGCTCTGCCCTGTGTCCCACACTCCGAGACTCCACTGGGCCCTATCCAGTCACAGCTGTCCCAGAGAGGGTGACAGCCCACTGGTTCATGCAGACGTGGCTGCACAGGCCAGAAGGAGGAAGAAGCGAGGGTCTCCGTCCTTCCCTCCTGCCCCCCAGGGCCCTGCTCGGGCCCCAGTTACCCCTGCTCTACAGAAGGTCTCGCTGCCCGGGCCTGTGGCTTCCAGGGCCTCTCAGGACAGTCCGGGAGGTGGGAAAGACGGAACGTCTGCAGGTGGACACACACGTTCTCGGTGGAACTGAGGGCATCCCTGACCACAGTCGTGCCCAGTAGCGACCGCTCAGAGCCCCCATCTGGGGTCCTCCAGCCAGGGGAGCAGTGCAGAGGACAAGTCGGCGAGGCAGGGTTGACAGGCGCTCAGGTGCTCCCACACTGGCGCTAAAGGGTTAACCCCTCGGCCCAGGAAGTTCTCTGTCCAGGCAAACTGGGCAAGCCCCCCGCCCAGCTCCATCTGTGACTCAGGATGGCTCAGTGGGGCACAGTGACGGGAACCCAGGTCACCGGCGTCAGTTCTGGGGCCAAATCCTCCTACATTATCAGCCCAGGGTCCCCCATCTCCCAGCCTCCACCCCCAGACGGCCTTGGGCTCTGGCCACCCTGTTCATGGGGCAGCTTCTGGCACCTTCCTGTTCACAGCCCACAGCAGCCGCGTGGGGTGGACCTGCCAGGGACGACCTCGGAGAAGGTTCACGTTGGTCTTCCCTGAGCCGGTCACCGCGGCCAAGCCCCTGGCACCGTGACGGTCACCTGCCGGGGGGAGCAGGTGTGGGCACAACTGCGCAGCCCTGACCCCTCCCCCCTGACGCCCCACCTCGCCCAGGGCTCTTCATGGTCATGTTTTCCCTCATCTCCATGGACTTCTTTCAGCTGGAGGCCGCCCAGGCCGGCTACCTCATGTCCTTCATTGGGGTCCTCCAGATGGTGAGTGGATGCCGGGCGCACAGGGTGGGCGGGGCTTTGGCACCCCACGCTCTGTGGGCTCCCTGCCCTCCCAGGGTCCTCTGGGCAGTCGGCCTGTGTTGGGGTCCCAGGACCTCACAGACCACCAGCACTCGGTTTCTCCACAGCACAGGTGCCGTGCTGCACGCCTGCCTTTGGGGTGTTGCATCCACACCTTAGCTTCTGGCTTGTCCTCCTCTCCCTGCTCGTGGCTCCAACGCCTGGGTCTGTCTGCCCACTCATCTGCCCGGAGGTCCCGTCTGAGAGGGGAGAGGGGAGACTCATCCGCAGTGGAGGCTGGCGAGCCCTTGGCCTCCCATAGGGAAACACGGCGGAGGCCCATGGTCCGCCGAGTGTCCATCTGGGCGCCGGCGGTGGACAGGTCGGGAAGGGGGCAGACCCCAGTGGTGGGGCGCATTAGAAGGAGAATGGCCAGGCTCTGCGTCCCGCCCGCCTGCCCGCCGGTCGTGTGACCATGGCGGGGACAGGTGGCGACGTGCAGCCGCCACCCGGGACATCTGCCTGACAGCCGGAGCGCAGGAGGGGCTATTCTGGGATCTGCCTGGGCGGGGGAGAGAGCGCACGCTCTCCGGAAGCGAGTGGCATTCCCAGCACCTCCAGGCCATCTGCTGCCCATGCCTCTGGGCCCAGGACTGGTCTAGACTCTGGTTCTAAAATAGCCACTCCTGGGAGGGGCTGGCCCCCACCCCACCGTGGGCCAAGAGGGCCTAGCTGGGTGGGCTGGGAAGTGCCAGCCTGGTGGAGGAAAAGAGATAAACAGAAAACAACAACAACCATGATAATACTCTAAATTGGGGGCCACTGGAGCTTTCTTCTAAACGGCTGCTCCTGGGACTTCCCTGGCGGTCCGATGGTTAGGACTCCATGCTTCCACTGCAGGGGGCATGGGTTCGATCTCTGGTCAGGGAACTAAGATCCGCGCAAGCCGTGCATTGTGGCCAAAAAGAAATAAATAACAATCTTAAAAATACAAAATAATTTTTAAAATAAAATAAACGGCTGCTCCTGCCTGCCTGGGACCAGAGCACCAGCCTGAGCTTGTCCTGGGCTCCCCGGGACCAGGAGGCCAAGCCTATAGCCTGGCTGAAGCCAGCAGACCCCTCGAGGCCCTCAGGGACAGACCCTGGTAGCCTCTGGCCTGGTTGGGGATGAGGGTGGGCCTGCCCGAGACGGACCTGGCCTCTGGCACCTGTGAGGATGGTGGTGGACAGGGTTGGAGAGCAGCGGTGGGAGTCGGGAAAGTGCCTGGGGGGGGCTGGGGACCCCAACACAGGCCGACTGTGTGGAGGAGCCTGGGGAGGGCAGGGAGCCCACAGAGCGGTGTGGGGTGCCAGGCCCCAGGCCCTAAGTCCAGCAGAGGGAAGGTGGAGGCAGCTGAGGGCCTGAGGTGCATCTGCAGGGGAGGCCCAAGCCACCTTCTCCCCCGGCCAGGGTAGAGCTGGTCACCGAGGGGCCGGGGAGGTGGCCCCACCGCTGGGTGAACCATGCCTCCCACCTGGTCCCCCACAGCTGCTGTTGCGCCTGCTGCTTCCCTTGCAGACCATTTCCTGCCCCACCTGAGGTGTGGTTGCCGCCTGATCCCAAGGGCGATCCCCCTCCACCAGCCTCCCCTCCCCTCCCCAATCTGCTGGGGTTGGGGTCTCAGGGGGTGGCAGCCCGGATGGTCCTAACACGAGGGGATGGTGGTCACCCTTCCCCCGGGGGCTGGCAGCCCTCTGTCCCTCTAGGACCCTCCGGTGAGGACCCCCCACTCGGCCTTCATCTGTGCCCCAGGCACAGCGCCGCTGCAGCGATAGGGAGCCTCCGTCGTATGCAGGGGGGAGACGGAGGCAAGCCCCCAACCACCGGCGCATCTTGTGTGTCAGGGACAACAAAACCTCAAAGGAGAATCAGGGCCCTTGGAGGGGCAGAAATGCTGCTTCAGATGGGGTTAGGGTTAGGGTTGGGGTTAGGGTTAGGGCTGGTAGGGGCTCTCCACTGGCCCACGGAGAGGCTTGGAGGGAGAGAACTTCAGACAGGGAGGGGGTGCAGGTGCAAAGGCCCTGAGGTGGCTGGGCAGGCCTGAGGGGAGAGGACTGCCCTCTGAAGACATGCGTGGGCGGTGGTCTGCAAGGCCAAGAAGGACCTAGATTTACTCAGATTTACTCGGAGTGGGTGGGACCGTTTGGAGGCTGGATGTGGTCTTACTAGCCCCCCTGCTGGGGAACTGGGTGCTTGTGGCTGATGTGATCTCCGGGGAGATGGAGGTGGCTCGGGCCAGGGCAGCGGGGAGCAGGACAGGTGAGCAGACTGGGTCTCCAGATGGGAGGGTTGGGAGAAAGTGAAATTTCTGGTGTGCTTGGTAGCTCTAGTTTCATGTAATAACCCGTAAGGCATGAAAGTTTAGGCTTTGTTTAAGTTAATGGGAAAATGGAAAGACGACCTCAGTACATTAGGGTCCTGGTCTCTGGCTCTGTATGAAAAGCTGAGGCAGATTGAAATCTCTCTCCTGGTTTGGTGGTTTCCTCTCGGGTGTAGGGCACTAAAAGACACTTGCCAAGCAGATCTTCCCTTTAAACAAACAAAAACTAAGATAAGCAAGTGTGAGAGTAGGGTTTGTTTTTTTTTTTAAAGGACATCTTTGGTTCTGGTTTGAGACAGTTTAGTTTTGCCAGGCAGGCAGCTCGCAGAGTGGTCCGTCCTGTTCCGAAGGGATGGGCCCGCCCCGTCACCCAGCCCAGCCCCGGCCTGACCCCCAGCCCCAGGGGGTGCTGCTCCAAACCCGCTGCGCCCTGGGCACTTCCTGTCTGCCTGGTGGAGGTGGCAGGGGGCCAGATAGGGAGCCTCACCCTGGCCTGGGGATGGCCCAGGGCTGGGTTTGCCCTCTGAGTAACATCCCCAGCGTCAAGGGTGTCCCTGCTCTGGGCCCTTCCTCCCCCCCAACGAGGGCAGGAAGACCTGGCTCCTGGCTGACCCTGGGGCCGGGGAGGGGGCTGCGGCCAGGAGGACGGAGCTGGGAGTGGAGGGCGGAGCAACAGTGGGGGTTATCTGGGGAGACTGGTTGCCCCCTGCTTACCTGCCCAGGCTCAGGACAAGTCCACCGCCCTGGGCTCCACCCCAGCCCCACCCCTGGCCAGCTCTGGGCCTCAGTTTACCCAGTTGTAACTGGAGCGGTGGCCTCCTGGCCCAGTCCCTGGCCCCAGTTGACAGTAGCTGGTGCGCCCGCCTGCTGGGGCCAGGCCTCCATAGGGCCAGGTGGGAGGGCGACCCCACGTGGGCACCAGGGCTCTGAGCTCGGGTCCCAATCCAGCCCCCCCTCCTCTGTGCCCTGGTCTCCCCATCTGTGAATGGGGCAGGTCCCACCTCCCAGACGAGACAGCCAAAGAGGGGGCTGAGGACGAGTGATTGGCCAGGATGGGGCACATGAGGGCCAGGTGACACGGTAGGCTTCCCAGGGCCCCAAGGGTCCCCAGGGTTGGAGTCGGGGCCACACTGGGAGCAATTTCCTATCAAAGAAGTTTTTTGCACCGTAAGCCATGGCCTCCCCCACCCCCATCAGGAGTTAACCGGCCCTTTGATTAAAATATGTTTATCACGCCTGAAACTGCAGAGATTAGTTTTGAATGTGGACCTCTGAGTGGCTGGCTGTGCACCTGTGTGTGTGCGCAGGTGCATGTATGTGTGCATATGCGTGCATGTGTGTGCGTGCACGTGCGTGGGTGTGTGTGCATGCATGCGGGTGCGTGGGTGCATGCATGTGCGTGTGTGTGTGCTTGCACGCATGTGTGAGAGACGCCCAGGCTTCTGGGCCCGTCTCCCCTGGGACTTTGAGGCCATCGTGGGTACCACAGGCCCACCCCTGTGCCCTGCGCCTGGCGCCTGCTGTGGCTGGTGGCAGTGGCCCCAGGGGCTGCAGGTGGTGGGGGAGGTCCCGCAGCTGGCCACAGCCCAGAACCCCTCCCCAGGCCCGGCTGCGCCCACCTCCACCCTCTCGCTCTCACCTAGGTCTTCCAGGGCCTGGTCATCGGGTGGCTGAGCAGCCACTTCTCTGAGGGAGCCCTGCTCCGGGCCAGCGTGCTGGTCTTCAGCGTGGTGGGACTGGCCATGGTGAGAGCTCCCGCCTCTGGCTGCCCCGCAAAGAGCAGGGTCCCAGGCCCGCTCCCCTGACCCTCTGCCGGTGCCCAGTTTGCACTTGAGCCCCTGAGCCCCCTGGCCCCCTCTACCGCGACCTGGGGCCACCTCAGTGGACCTCAGGGATGGGCAGTTCCACCCTGGTCGTGCGAGGCCCTGCAAGGCCCCCGTGACCGTGACCCCTGCTCTGCCCCTCGGCAGGCGCTGATGGCCAATGTCTTCCACTTCTGCCTCCTCATGCCCGGCCTGGTCTTCAGCCTGTGTGCCCTCAACGTGGTCACCGACAGCATGCTGACGAAGGCCGTCTCGGCCTCAGACACGGGTGAGTGCGGCATCCCAGGCCAGGTGACGGGCAGGCCCTGGGGAGACCCCGGCCCTCCTCTCTGGGAAGCTTGCTGAGCAGTTTCGGGCAAAGCAGCTGCCCTGATGTGGGACCTGCCTGGACTCAGTGGGCATTGAGTAGGGTGGGCGGCTGGGGGTCTGAGTGGGCAGGGTGGGGATGGTGGGCTGCAAGAGGGTTCAGGAGAGAATCCTGCCCACCACCCAGCCCAGCCAGGCCCAGCCAACCCTGCACCAGGCCCTGCTGATCAGCCCAGGGCCAGGCCGGGGGGAGGGGAGGAGGGCTTCCTGGAGGTGGCGTCTGGCTTGGCTGTGAAGCATGGGCAGAGAATGGCTAGAGGCCAGAGGGGGTGGCTAGCATGGGGAGCACCTCCTGTTCCCTCCCTGCGCACGGGATGTGCAGGTGCCTCCTGAGTGCACGAGTGAGGGAGTGAGTACTGCCCCCGGGGCCACCCAGTGGGACTCAGGTGCCCCCAGACGTGGACCCGCAGTCCCCCCACTCTGCACCTGGCCTTCTTTCTTGAGGCCAAGGAGTCTCCCATCCAGACTGGGGGTCCCTGGGCCCGATGCTGCCCAGGCTTCTGCCCCCGTGCTGCCCCGGGCATGGTGCAGGTCAAGGTCAAAGGCTCCTGTGGGCCGGTTGAGGTCAAAGACCTCCCTCCCTGGCAGCAGGGCCAGAAAGCTCAGGGCCCTGGCTGACCCTCCGTCCATCTACCTGCCTGTCTGGGAAGGTCGGACTGAGGTCTAGAGGCCCTGATGAAAAGGGGGAGGCTGCTGGGCAAGGCCTCTTCTCAGGACTGCCTTGGGGACCCCAAGGCCTGCCAGACCTGTGGCTCTGTGGTCCTGGGAGGCTAGACTGGTCCTGGAGGGCTTCCTGGAGGCTGTGGGCTGGCAGGTGTGAGAGGCCAGGAGGAGAGAGGAGGGGAGCAAGGCCTGGAGAGATGAGGGCAGGGCCTGAGAGGGAGGAGGGCAGAGCAGATCCAGGCGACCAGGGCCCCATGTGCCAGAGGCACCATCCCTCAGCTTGGAAGGAGCCGGAGCCGGTTCCCAGCACCAGCCTGGGAACCGGAAACCACAGAGGGGGCGGTAATTGCTCCCTGGTGTCTGCAGGGGATGTGGGCGTCGGGAGAGGATGCTCTGAAATTCCCCCTAGGCTGGCCCTGAGCCTGGGCGGGGCCTTGCCAGGCCACGCCCAGATGACCCAGGGGCAGGGCTTTCCAGCTCCCAGAGCGGAGGGCTGTGAAGCCCCTGGAGCCTGGGGCCTCGGGGCAGACGGCGGTGTTGACAGGAGCCACAGGCTTGGTGGCCCGCAGTGGGCACAGCTGACAAGGGGCGTGGAGGTAGGGGTGTCAGGTAAGAGGGGTGCAGGCAGCCAGGCGAGCCCGGGAAGTGGATGCAGAGGAGCAGGTGCGGGCCCTTCGAGTGCCCCGAAGCCCCTCCCCCACCCTGGGGGGAGTTCCCTGCAGTCCACGTGAGGGTGGGAGCCGTGTGGGTGACAGGGATGTGTGGTGGCCCACCCCGTACCCCAGCCCAGCCCTCACCGCGGTGCTTCGGGAGGCCCCTGGCTGGGATGCCCCCTCCCAGGCAGGCCTGGGGGGTCGGGGCGGGGCCTGGCCCACGACCTGGGGCCCTGTTCCCAGGCTCCTCCTGTGCTTGGGAACTTTCTGGAGCAGGGCAGAGGCTCAGCTCCCCATTTGAGAGGGCCCAGTGCTCCCCCTGTGTGGCTGGGGGGTCTGCAGGGAGGGAGCGGGGGGTGGAGGGCAGCAGGGGAGACAGGGAGGCTGTAGCTGTGTCAAGGCCTTGGGCGGCTGGGGCAGTGACGCTGAGAGACCGGCCGGGGCCGACTCGACCCTCCCCTCCCCTCCTCTCCCCTCCCCACCCCGTAGGAACCATGCTGGGCCTCTGTGCCTCTGTGCAGCCGCTGACCCGAACCCTGGGGCCCACCCTGGGAGGCCTCCTGTACCACAGCTTCGGAATCCCCGTTTTCGGCCACGTGCAGTTCGCCGTCAACTTCCTTGTCCTCCTGGTCCTCTGGAGGCAGCCTATGCCCCAAAGATGGACAAAGCCTGGTGACCGTGGCCCCCAGGCACAGACCGGCAATAAACTCCCTTAGGACCTCTTCCAGCCTGATTTCTATCAGTTGGGCAGGGGGCCTGGGGACGAGGGCAGGATGGAACCTTGGATGCTGGAGGGCTTCCTGGAGGAGAGGGCCTGCAGCTGTGCCCCAGGGCTCCAGGGAGAGCAGAATCACCCAAGTTCATCCCAGTGTGAGGTGGGTCCTGCCCCCGGAGTCTGCCACCAAGGCCAGTGAGGAGTACCCCCTGCTGCCACCCAGACAGCCCTCCCACAACATCCCCAGAGACAGGGAGCTCTGTGCTCACCCTTCACACCCCCCACCCCACACCAACCCCTGGCTGGGGCCGAGCGCGCACTGCCTGCACACCCTCCTTAGCCCTTGAAACTGCTTCCACCCGTGAACAGAAAGAGGACATGGTTGTTTGAAAAGATCAGGACTTCTGAGGCTTGGGAAGAGATCTAGGAAAAGAACCCTCATTTCATGTTGGGGAGCCCAGTGGGGAAGAAGACCAGGCATCCAGGCTTGAGAACTGGGGAGCTGTGCCTCCCCCTCCCCCCGCCTCCCAGCTCAGGTTCTACAGAGAAGGGGTACCAGCCACAGGGAGGCCAGCAGGCTGCCGTGCCCCATGACCAGTATGGAAAGGACAACCTTGTCAGGTGTCTACAGATGCCCTTGAGACCAGGAAGGCTACCCCTCCCCCACAGGCTGCCTTTAAAAGAAGCTGTTAAACTCAGAAACCCCAACCTCAGAATTTCATGTCCCAACTGGAGGGGCCTCAGAGAGCCAAGGTCCGCCCACCCTCCCGGCCCAAGTGCTCAGGCCGGACCCCGCCTCCACTTGAGCCCCGCCAGGAACTGGGGTCCCACCCTCTGACTTTGGTCATTCACCCAGAGGGTCTGGCGGGAGGGGTCTCCAGGATAGGGCAGCATGGGGGCGCACCCTGGGGTTGGTCTTTTCTACTCTCTGAAGGAGCCCCCTCCCCATTTGCACAGGGAATTCACAGTGCTGTTCAGGAGAAAATTCATGGCAGGAATGGTTTCTTCTCTGGACCCAGCAGAGGGACAGCCCCTCCCCAGTCTGACCCCTGCCACCCGGTTAGGAGGCCTGTGATGGTGCCCCCCCCCATCAAGGGTAAGTGACGGACATTAGGGCCCAAGTTTGGCCCTTCACTCCCCTCACCTCTGCCCCCCACACCTGGCTCCCTCCAGCCACAAAGGTGAAATGAAGGTCCCCTGGCTAGGCCAGGATCAGCGTCCTGTCCCTTTCTTCCATCCTAGGCTTCTTCATCACCCACAGCCCTTCCGGGTGGAGGGGCACACCTCCCCTCCGGAGCCCGGGGGTTTGGGGCAACCCTGGACACACAGGGTCCCAGCGGGCAGTAAGGGCAGAAGCTGCCCGCTTGTCAGGACCTCAGGCCTCCCCATCCTGATGTCACATCCTGGGCCACTCGGAGGCCTCAGCCTCCTGCCACGCCGGCAGAAATGGTGCAGGCCTGTCTCCCGTTGGCCCAGAAGCACTGCCCACCTTGCTGGCCCCGCACATCAGGCACTGGCCAGCAGCGTGGGGTTAAGAGGAGTGCGGCCGGTGGGCAGCCAGAGGCCTGAAGGCTTCCTTTCAGGGGGCTGGGCGGGTGGGCGGGAGGGGGCAGCTAGGGTTGGGTACCCCACCGAGGGCCGGAGCAGCTCAGACGGGGGAGGCATGATGACCTCACAGGGGCATTTTGTGAGTGGCTTCCGGGAGCACGCGGGGGGGGGGCCCTGCCCTCCCCATTCCACACCCGGGAGCGGAAGTCAGGGCCACCCCCAGGGCACTTCCCCGCCTCCAGCAACGGTGCGGCCAGGGTCCGGCGGGTAACAGTGTTCATTCAAAGAGCATTCATTTCCTTGCCCTTCGGACACCTGGGGTGGCCGCTCCCCCCAACCAACACACACTGAATGAAGGGGCCACCCACTCGCCTCCCGTAGGAAGCTCACTGCACCACATCGGCTGGTAGAAAAGAGAACAAGTCAGATAGTTTATTTGGAATGGACACATTGATTATATATATATATATATACACATATATATACACATATGTATATATATATATACACACATATATATATACACATATATATATGTATATATATTAAGACAGATGGTTTTAACACAAATACCATCAAAATAAATACATAGATAGTCCAATAATTTAATGCACCCGCACAGCGGGGGCGAGGCTCCGCAGAGGGTCCTTCTCTGCCGGGCAGGGACGCAGCCCCGGCCTTTGTCCTCGCCGTGGTCAGTGGCTGGGCGCCGCCGGGGCTCTGCCGCTCCGGGCATTTCCTGAGCTCCTGCCGGCGCGGCCCGCGTCCGGCCCGACTCGTCCAGTGTGTGGCTCCTGTGGGGAGAGGGGAGAGGTTCAGGGAGCTGTGCCCGAGCCCGGTGGTTGAGCGAGCCGGGGTCCGGCCGGTGGGTCTCCCGAGGCCCGGACACGGAAGGGGCAAGCGACGGCTCCTGCCGCGAGCTCCAGCCGCGCCGCGTTGGCGAGGACCCCAGTCCCCTCTCGACAGCGTTCCCTAGACGGGACAGGACCTCCCCCCGACGTCCGAGGTCGACATCCTCCTCCCCGAGGACCGCGTCCGGCGGGCGGGCGGGCGGGCGGCACTCACCGCGTCGGCGCTCAGGGCGCGCGGGCCGTCACGGCCTCGGGCTGCCCGACGGGCGCGGCGCGCTCCTGGCGGCTGCGGAAGTCCTGCAGAGCGCGGCGGTTCTGGAAGTCGATGAGCGCCAGTGTGATGGCCGCGTTCCAGCAGCTCTCGCCCGCGCAGCGGAAGTCGATCTCTTTGCGGTCGGTGGTGACGATGGTGAAATAGACGTACTTGCCCGTGCGTTCCACGCAGTCCACCTTGAGGATGGAGTGGAAGCGCAGCTCCTTGGGGCGCGCGCCGGGGCCGGTGGGGAACAGGCTCAGGCAGTCAGGGGTGAGCACGCCGCGCTTCTTCTTCCACAGCTGGAACAGGCTGTCGCTGCGCTTCTCCAGCTCGCCCTCGCGCAACACCTCCCCGGGGGTCTTCATGTCGGCCGGGTGCAGCTGGCAGAGGCAAAAGCGCTCCGGCGGTGGCGGCCTCTGCAATGCACCCAGGCGTCCCGGCGCCGTCTTTATAGCGGCCCCGCCCCGCGCGCTCGGTCCGGCCCGCCCCGGGCACGCCCCCTCTAGGCCACGCCCCGTACCCCCTTCCTGGGCCCAGCCCGCCCCGGTGCCCCCATGGCCACCCCGGGGCTGCGCGCCGCATCCCCACCCCGGGTCGCCGAGGTCGCCCCCTTTCCCCTTGTCTGCAGCCCGAGCCCCACTTCCCCGCTCCCCCGGCGCCCCAGCCCCGCGGCCCCGTGGGGCGACTCAATGGCCCCCACCCCGCCCCGGACGCCGGCCCCACGGAGGAATGCGCTGCGGCCTGCCCTGCTCGCGGTGACTCACAGCCGGGGAGCCGCGGGAAGCGCCCGCGGCCGGGGACGGCCCGGGGCGCGGGGACGGCGGGGCCCAGACCCCCACCCTCCAGGCGCCCCGACACCCAGCCCTGCCGCTCCTGGGGCAGATGCAGTCGCGGCCCCAGTTCCTCCCACGCCCCCGGGGAGACCCTTCGGTGGCCCTGCCCCAGCCGGCCTTATCTCTCATCTTGCCACCCGCCGGCTGGCGCGCCTGGGACGGACCCGCCCTCTTCCCCCCGGGTCGTCGGGCCGACCGGGAGAGCAGGTGTTCTGAACTTCAGTTTTCTCTTCTGTAAAATGGGGGACAATGACACTTGTTGGATTAGGCAACGCACGGAAAATGCTAGAACAGCTCCCCTTAGTGTTCAGTAAGTGTGAGGGCCGCTCCAGCTCCCTTCCCAGGGGCCTATCCTGCTCCCTGGGCCCTCCTGGCGGCTGTACGTGGGGGGAGGGAGGACGCACCGGCGGACCCGCCAGAGGTACTGGGAGCCGAGGGGGCGCGGAGCGCGCTGGTGCGGGGGGCGCAGAGGGGGCTTCGGCCTGGGCCGGGGCGGGGGCGGCTGAGTCATGCCCTGCCGGCAGGACAAGTCTTTTTATTTACCCTCTTCCTTTAAAGGGTTTAGCAGGAAGTGATCGCTGGCTCCTCCAGGGTTTCGGGGTGGGGTGGGGAGCCGGCAGAAGGGAATCTTCGGGGGCCCCAGCCGCTCCGGGGCCAGCACCTTCCAACACCCCGCCGGGCTGTGATCTGGGCAGGTGGTGCAAAGCAAGGGGAGCAAGGAGGGCACTAGTCCGTTGGGGCTGTGAGAGCCACGCCCCCTCCTGGTGCAAGATGGAAACGCAGGTACCCTGGTTCAAAACGTATTAATGATATTTTCAGGACTGTGAAGGCAGAGCATAAAGCCAATGTGGGACCTCCTGGGTGCAGGCCCGTCAGGCCGGCCGTGGAGCCAACCCTGCCCCACCTGCCCCCGCTCTGCGGCCTTGGGCAAGTCCCAACCCTGGCCCTTCAGGGTCACCGTGAGGAATAAGGTGCACCGCTGGCTCAGATGAGTGGCTTGGGCCAGGCCTGTGCGGATGGACACACCCACCTGTGCATCCAGGGCACCTGTCAGGGGTGTGGCAGAGGGCAGAGGGGTGCCCAGGACTCTGGCCTGCGGGAGGGAGCACAGGACAAGCATAGGGATGCTGGTCAGTGTTGGGGGGAGGGGCGGAGCTGGAATCGGCAGGCCCGTGGGGTGGCAGGCCAGAGGGTGAAGGGAGCATAGGGTGGGTGGGTGGGGAGACAGATCTCCCCTCAAGACAACACAGGGCAGACTTATAAGGGGGTGAGTTCCCCATCACTACAGGCATCCCAGCAGAGCTGGTAAAGAGGATTCCAGCATCAGGCAAGGTGAGTGCTGACCCGCCTTCCCGCAGGCTCTCTGTCCTGAGGGGGCCCTGGGCTGCCAGGGCCACGGAGAGGCAGGCCAGGGGCCAGGCTGCTGCCTCTAGGAAGCTACTGTGAGCCCCCTGGGTGTCCAGCGCTCTGCCGGGACCCCTCCGAGGCCCACCAGCCCATTTCCCCCACCCGGGGGCCAGTCATTGGAACCTCAGGGCCAGGCAAACCACAGACACTTGGCACTGCTTAAGCACCTACTGTGTGCCTGTAGGCCTGGCTGGTGCTAGGACCCCGAGGAGAGGGGAGAAGCCCTGCCTGCCCTGGGGAGTACAGGTTTGGGGGTGGGTAAGAGGACAGCTTGGAGGTCTCCATGGGGAGGGCGGGGTGCCACACGGGGATTCCCAAGGAGCCCAGGTGAGCGAGGCCCAAGGTGGGCATTCTTCCAGCCCCATTTCACAGACGTGGTAGCGGAGGCCCCAGGGAGGGCGGGGCAAGAGAGACCGCAAGGGATGTGAGAGGCCTTGAAAAACAGGTGAAGCCAGGTGAGCTGCACTTCGCCATGCCCACCCAGCACTCCTCTCTTTGTCCCCAATGGCCAGGCCTTTCTGGGGAGAGTCAGTCGGTGACCAGTGACCTGGGGGTGGTGGTCTGACAGGTGGGCGTCCGCAGGAGCTGGGAAAGCAGGTCACAGGGGATGGGGAGCCCACTGCCACTCTCCCCGGAGGATGGGGATGGGCTGGTGGGAATCCCCCCCCAGGCAGCTTCACCACCAACGGCCCCTGCCCCGGGGGGCCTGGAAACCCCTCCAGCCAGAGGCCCGTGGGCCGCCTGCAGCTGCCTGGCCAAACCAGCAGGAACCCAGAGCAAGGAGGGGACCCTGTCCCCATCCCTGAAGCAGGCCCGTCTGAGGGTCCCTCTGGAACATGAGGAGGAAGCAAAGCGCTGACCTTGCAACCCCAGTGAGGATCTTTCGGGGGGGACACCCCTGAGCCATTTGACAGCTAGGAGCCCGGAGGACCCACCAGGCTGGCTTCCTGCAGGGGACCGAGGCCCCCGGTGCGGATGTGGGCTGCACCCATAGCAAGCTGCGACCCATCAGGGGGCCAGGCCAGGTTGCTGCTGGGGAGGGAGGAGCCCCAGCCCGAGGGTCAGGGGCCTGGCACCCTCAGGGAGGCCCGTGTGGGCCCTGCTTTCTTCCTCAGGGTCACCCCATGAGGCGGGGGCCGCTGGGTTGCTTTCTGGGTGTTTGCAAGGAACGGGTGGGGCTTCTCAGAGAAGTTAAGTGGCTCAGCAGAGGTCACCCAGCCTGCCAGTAGGATTCAAATTCATCCTATTGCATCCGGAGCCTGGGGGCAGGAACTAGCCTCTGCCTGAGGGGCTGAGCAGGTTCTGGGCTGGGGATGTTTGGTGGCTGCTTCTCAGACGGGGAGGGGCCAGCGCGGGGCCTTGCCTGAGACAGTGGCGTCAGAGAGTGTAGGTCCAAGCCAAGTTTACTAATATTTATGCAAGGGCCACATCCGGGATTCACGCGGAGCCTGAGGGGACCCCACCTACCCGACTCCCCCGCTCCCACCAGGCAGACAAGAGACTGGTCCCCAGACATCCGGCTGGGGACACCTGTCATCCCTTCCAGCTGGGTGAGGATGTCAACTCTCCGAGTGAGGTCACTTCCCCAGCGGTGACGAGGCCAGGCCCTCCAGGCTCCGGCCCAACCAGCCTGGCAAAAGGAAGATGAGGAAGAAGGAAGATGAGGAAGCCGTGCATCACAGCAGCCCCTGTGCCTGGGGCTCAATACCATGCTCTTCCTGTGGGGGGCAGTGCTCAGGGACAGCCCTGAGGACTGGTTACCTGCTCCCCTGCCTGGAAGAACCGCCCCGCCTTGCCTCTTCCAGGAAGCCCTCTGGGATTGCCGGGGCACACCCTCGGGCCTGCTTCCACCAACCACGTGACTGCCAGGACTTGGAGTTCCATTGCCTGCTCCATGCAAGCCTGGGGAGGGACGTGGGGGAGGCCCCAGATGCCTGGAGTTACAGCACCTGAGAAGTGACCTGATGTCACCTGACCTGAGCCCAACATAGCCCATTGGCCGTGGCCTGTGACTCAGGCCTGCCCTCAGTCCCTCTCCCCAAAGCTGCAGCCTGGGAAAAGTGAGAGGTCCAAGGGCGGGAGGCAGGCGGCCTGTCCCCACCTGGTTTCAGGCTCTCACTGTCAGCCTGGCCTTGGTCTCTCAGGTTCGTCCCTCTGTCTGGCTCCCTGAGCCCCTAAGCTGGAGTGCGACAGGCAGGCCCCACCTCACAAGGCGCTGGGGATCGAATGAGAAACAGTGACACACCACCCAGAGCGCCTTTCCCCTCCTTGGGTCCTGGCAAGCGCCCATTCATCCCTCAGTACCCTGCTCAGAAGTCACTACCAGCTCCTAAAATGCAGTGACAATGTCTTAGTCTTTGGGACCCTCAGGGCCCAGCCCAGGCACTCGCGAAGTGTTTTTGGAAATGAGTGGACCTAAAAAGCATCTACCTCCCTGTCCAAGAGACCCAGCTCTCTGCTCAGAGCAACTGATGTTGGTGGAGACTGTTTGTCTCTGAAACCAGAACACCTTGGGGCGGGGTCGGGGGGTCTGGTGGCGGGGACAGGGCCAGGCAGGTCCAGGCCTGGGGGAGCTGAGAGGAGGGGCCTCTCCCATCGTCACAGAATGCGGAGGGGGTAGGGGAGCCAGCTGTCATTCCTGTCACTCAGCAGAGACTGCCCAGGGCCTGGTTCATGGGGACAAGGGAACTTTCTGGAATCTCGGATGAATGTATGAACAAAATACAGGAAAGGGGGGAGGGCGAGTGGGCAAGGCATGGCCGCCACCCTCTGGACGGTGCTTAGCCCTTGCAGCCGCCTGGGCTGCGTCATCACAGGACAGATGGGACATCTTGCTCCCGCCCACCCTGACCCCAGAGTCTGTGCAGCAGGTCTGGGGTGGGACCCTGTCATGTGTATTTTTTTTTTCTCTTTTTGGTCATGTGTATTTTATTTTTTTCTTAAAAGATTTATTTATTTATTTATTTAGGCCGTGCTGCGCAGCATGCGGGATCTTAGTTCCCCAACCAGGGATCGAACCGGCATCCCCTGCAGTGGAAGCACGGAGTCTTAACCACTGGACCGCCAGGGAAGTCCCTGTCATGTGTATTGTAATCAAGTTCTTTACTACTTTAAACATTTACCAAAATAGTTACCAATTGTTGACATAAAAAGTAAAAAATGGCTGAAATGATTTCAAAGTTCTGAGCGCTCCTCTCTCACGACCCCACCTCAGGTCCATCCACTCTTGATGCGGTTAAGTGACCTTTGATCCTTTTTATTGGGTTGGCCAAAGTTCTTTCTTTGCCGTAAGATGGCTCTAGTAGCGCTTAGTTGTCTTTAACTGCATTCAAAACAATTTTGTTAGGTTGTATTGTGACAGCTATCGTATCAGCGTGCATTTAAAAAAACTTATCAGAATTGGTGAATTTTTCTGTAGCCATTTTAATACTGAAGATGGAAGAAAAACATTTTCGGCATATTATGCTTTATTATTTCAAGAAAGGTAAAAACGCAACTGAAAGGCATAAAATGATTTGTGCAATGTATGGAGACGGTGCTGTGACTGATCGAATGTGTCAGAAGTGGTCTGTGAAGTTTTGTGCTGGAGATTTCCCACTGGACGATCCTCCACGGTCAGGTAGACCAGTTGAAGTTGAGAGCGATCAAATCGAGACATTAATTTAGAACAAATCAATGTTATACCACGCGGGAGTTAGCCGACCTACTCAAAATATCCAAATCAAGCGCTGAAAATCATTTGCACCAGGTTGGTTATGTGAATCACTTTGATGTTTGGGTTCCGCGTAAGTTAAGTGAAGAAAACCTTCTTGACCATATTTCTGCAAGCAATTCTCTACATAAACGTAACGAGAACGTTCCGTTTTTAAAACAAGTTGTGACGGGCGATGAAAAGTGGATACTGTACAATAACGTGGAACGGAAAAGATGGTGGGGCAAGCGAAATGAACCACCACCAACCACACCAAAGGCCGGTCTTCATTCAAAGAAGGTGATGTTGTATATATGGTGGGAGTGGAAGGGAGTCCTCTATTATGAGCTCCTTGCAGAATGTCAAATGATTAATTCCAACAAGTACTGCTCTCAGTTGATGAAAAGTGTCCAAGAAGTTCTGATTTATCCGCTTTATTCACCAGACATTGCACCTTCGGATTTCCATTTATTTCGGTCTTGACAAAATTCCCTTAATGGAAAAAATTTCAATTCATTGGAAGACTGTAAAAGGCACCTGGAATAGTTCTTTGCTCAAAAAGATAAAAAGTTTTGGGAAGATGGAATTATGAAGTTGCCTGAAAAACGGAAGAAGGTAATGGAACGAAACGGTGAATATGTTGTTCAATAAAGTTCTTGGTGAAAATGAAACATGTGTTTTTACTTAAAAACCAAAGGAACTTTTTGGCCAACCCAATAAAAAATGCATGGCATTTCCTCAAAAAATTAAGAATAGCATTATCATGTGATCCAGCAATTCCACTTCCAGGTCTGTCTCCAGAAGAAGCAAGCAGAGACTTGAAGAGATGGTTGCACACCCGTGTTCACAGCAGCCAAAGGTGGAAGCACGTGCCCGTCCATGGATGAATGGATACACAAAACGTGGTCCATGTACACAATGGAGTATTACTCAGCCTTTAAAAGGAAGGAAATCGTGACACAGGCTACAATGTGGATGAGAGTTGGGGACATTATGCTCAGCGAAATAAGCCAGACACAGAAGGAGAAATTCTGTCTGATTCCACTCACACGAGGTCCCTGGAGTCATCAAATCCATAGAGACAGGAAGCAGGACGTTGGGGGCCAGGGGTTGGGGGAGGGGAGAGGAGTGAGTGTTTCATGGGGACAGAGTGTCAGTTTGGGAAGGTGGAAAGTTCTGGAGACGGATGGTGGGGATGGCTGTACAATATCGTGAATGAACTTAATGCCACTGAGCTGGCTAAGCTGCTAGAAATGGTTAAGACGCTACATTGTATGTAATGTGTATTCTAGCACAACTTAGAAAATGTGACTATCCATGTCTGCACAGGCACGAGCTTGCATTTTTAATCTGTCTGATAGAAAGGGAGACAGGTCTTGTTTTCTTCTAGGTCGTGGGTGTCCCCCATGAGTCCACCTCCCTTCCGCCGGCCACACTCTTGTCAGCTAATCACCTCCTATGCTGGGCCTCAGGCTGCAGTTCCCGTGAGCAATGTTGCCAGAGTGTCTGTGCACCGCTGACCATACCCATATGTGCAGCGTTTCACCAGGACAGCTGGGAGGACACAAATTGCTGAGTTAAACATGTCACAACTCTGACAAGATTGCCTGCCAACCAATTTACAGCCCTCCTGGCAGTCAGGGTGCCCGTTTCCCCAAAGCTGGCCGAACAATGGATGCTTTGTATTACCAATTGTGGCCCAAACTGGGGTCCGGTCTCCACAGGCATTTCTCTGAGCCCCACGTGTCTGCCGTCTCTGCTCTTCACATGCTTGTGTCTGTCTGAAAAGCTTCTGTAGGGGGTGACGGTGGCCCTCCCCCAACAGATGTGTCCGTCTTCATCCCAGAGCCTGTGAATGTGACCTTATACAGTAAAAGAGTGAATAGGGTCCCACTCACATGAGGTCTCCAGAGTTGTCATTCACAGAGACAGGAAGTAGACAGTGGGGGCTGGGGGAGGGGAGGGGTGTGAGTGTTTAACGGGGACAGAGCGTCAGTTTGGGAAGATGGCGAGTTCTGGAGTGGATGGAGGGGATGACCTTATATGGCAAAAGATGTGATTCATGACCTTGAGGAGTTGCTCCTGGATTATCGAGGAGCCTGAAGGCCAGCACACGTGTCCTCATCAGAGACACAGGAGAAGAGGAAGCCATGTGACAACAGAGAAGCTGGTGGGACGTGGCCACAGCCCAGAGATACCTGGAGCCCCAGAAGCTGGAAGGGGCAGGAGGACCCTTCCCGAGAGCCGCTGGAGGGAGCGTGGCCCTGCCAACACCTTCATTTTGGATTTCTGGCCTCCGAACCATAAAAGTGTAAGTTTCTGTTTGTTTTAAGCCACCCAGCTTGTGGTCAGTTGTTACAGCAGCCCCAGGACACTGATACAGCCCCCAGGGAGTCTGGTGCTGAGCCTGCCCGCCCTCCCATCCACACCTTCTCACCCTCCCCTGGGCCTGCAGCCCAGTCTGATGGCAGATGGGGACAAGAGTGATGGGGTCGTTAGCTGACCGCGGGTGGTGAGGTCCAGGCTTCCCAGGGACCACTGGTGAGCTCTGAGCTGGGTTTTCAAGGATGAGTAGGAGTTCTCCACATCACCTGGTTTCCCCAGGCACAGACAAGGAGACGGAGCTCCTCGGATGTCTGGAAATCCAGATGGAAGTACTTCCTGGCCAGGAGGGGAGCCAGAGGCCAGGAGAGCAGGTTTGGGATGTTCAGAGGGGCCTGAGCCCGTGGGACCTGGCCAGGGGTTCCCCTCGGCCCCTCCTCTGGGGAGAGACTGTGCTTTCTTTGGACAGTCAGCCCCTCACCAGGCACCGCAGTCTCGGGGCTGGTCTCTGCCCGTGGCCCCTCCCATCCACCAGCCCCATCCTGGCCCCCCACCCATGAGCTGCTGAGGGGTCGGGTGTCCTGGCCCAGGGTCTCCAGGCCCCCCTACACACCACCCCAGGTATCTCATGCTCTCAACAGTGTCCCCTTGTGCCTCTCACTTTGCAGGCCAGAGGCCGGGCACTGTCTTCCCTGCTGCCTGCAGTCCACCCTCCCGCTTCTGTACCACCACCCGCCCGCCGGCGCAGCTTCTGTCGCAGCCTCCAGCCCGGCCGCCTGTGGTCATCTGCACGAGTGTTCTGGGGCTGCTATAACAAATGACCACACACTGTGAAGAACACAGGTCTACCACCTTCCAGTTCTGGAGATCAGATAGGCTGTGCTGAAAGCCTGAGAAAAGACCCCGGCCCGGCTCCTTCCTGAGCCGCTTCCTCAGGTCCAGGCTCCTCCCATCCTCCTTGGGAGCCCCACAGCCCTGCCCTGTGGCGGGACCCCAAGGACCGGGCCTCGGGGTGCCTCTCACGGTTCCCTCCCCCACTTCCACTGCAGAGCTGGGAAAGGTGACCTCTCCAAGTCACAGATGGTCACAACCTGGGGGGCTGGGCCCCATCCTCTGCTTGGTTCTCCTCCTTCTCAGGAGGTCAGGGTCCTGGTTCCTGGGAGGGCAGTTCCAGGAGCTCTGCTGGGACCTTCCAGCCCCCTGCCAAAAACGGGGCCAAGGCAGAAGAGCCCAGACAACGCTGGCCCAGTGCCTGCCCATCCCCCGAGACGCATGCTCCAGGCTCGCTGAGGCCCAGAGCTCCCAACTGGCAGGCACTGGGGAGGTGGCGTGGGCAGCCCTGTCTGTGCCCGGGGTCGGAGTACGAGGGCGGTTCTGGCCTCACGCGCCGGGCTTCCTCTCCCGTATCCCCAGGGTGGCAAGTGATGGTTCTCCTCACAGCCCAGAGGCATGAGCTGGGGAGGCCGAGGCTTGGTGGACACCCCCAGACTTGCAGAGGGGCCTTGGAGAAAGCCCTCGGCCCGAGCGGGAAAAGCCCGCAGAGGGCGTGTCTGTGGGGTCCCCTGCCCCTGTCCTCCTGGGCCTGGGCAAGGTCCACAGACCCCACGAGCCCGGAGCCCAGCTGGGCCGGGCCAGGCCAGGCCTGTTAGGTTGCCATAGAAAGTCACATCCGGCCACCGCCCTGGAGCTGAGTCTGCGTGGCCAGACTGGCTGGGTGGTGACACCTCGGGGCAGGCAGGGGCTCCACCCAGGCATACCAACGTGACTTGGCCTCGGGGTGTGTCCGAGCCTCACCCTCCCGGTGGCCTGAGGAGGCAGGGCTGAAGGGGGTCTCCAGGGTCAGCGCCCAGTGGGAATCCACAGAGGGTCCTGGGCTCCGAGGCTGTGAGACGGATCCCAGGCAAACAAGGTGCCCGGAGAAGCACACCAAGTTCAGAGGGACCGAAAGCTCAGCCAGGGCCGGGGAGGGGTCCTGGAGGTCCTGCTGTCGAGAGCCTGAATGGCTGGGTTTGAGGTCTTGGGCTCCCACCCCCCACGGGGCTCTGCCCTCTGAGCTTGGGGCTGGGAGGACGTGTCCGCCTCCACAGGAAGGAAGCTGCTCGGAAGGACTGGGAAGCAGGGGCCGGAAGTCCAGGTGCGGCTGCGCCGGGCAGGCCGTTGGCAGGGAGCCGGGGGCACCCACACTTGGGACACTGCCCTCCAGCAGGGCCCCAGCCCCGGAGACGGCCCCTGCTGCAACCAGGGCCTGGGCTGGCGGCCAGGGGCTCCCTCAGGGTGCAGCTGGAGGTGGCCCCTCTCCCACCGGGCCTCTGCAGCCCACCCAGCGTTGCCCGGCCCACTGGGCACTCAGAGGCGGGGCGGGGGGTGCTGGGAGGTGTGGAGGAGACAGTCTGAGCAGAGGGCAGGTCAGAGGTCAGGAGCACTACCAAGACAGCCCAGCTGCCCACCTCTGGGGCAAGGCTTGAAGGGAACCCCACCCCACCCCCCACGGCCCCCGCAAAAGCGCTTAGGGAGCAGAAGCCCAGCTTGGGCCGTGACAGCCTGGGCTTAAAGAAGGGAGCCCTTGGGCTTCCCTGGTGGCACAGCGGTTAAGAATCCGCCTGCCAATGCAGGGGACACGGGTTCGAGCCCTGGTCCGGGAAGATCCCACATGCCACGGAGCAACTAAGCCTGTGTGCCACAACTACTGAGCTCACATGCCACAACTACTGAAGCCTGCGCGCCTAGAGCCCGGGCTCCACAACAAGAGAAGCCACCGCAATGAGAAGCCTGTGCACAAGAGTGGTCCCTGCTCGCTGCAGCTAGAGAAAAGCCCTCGCAGCAACCAAGACCCGAGACAGCCAAAAATAAATACATAAATAAATTTTTTAAAAAAGAAGGGAGTCCTTGGGCCTGGGGGGACTGTGGGCCCCTGGAAGGGGGGGTCGGGTCTCTGCTTGGCCCCTGCTCCACCAAGTGGGAGCCATGGACCAGCAGAGCAGGCTGGCCGCCGGGGGCAGAGGGGCCTGGAAGGCTTTGTCGCCACCCCAGGCCCTAGGTGCCACAACTCCCAACTTCTAAAGGGGAAAACCAGAGTTTTAAGTGGAATTTCCCCAACTTGTGGGGCTTTTGAAAAATCAGCCTCACTAAAGTACAATTTACATACGTACAACCAAACGTCCCCATGTGAGGGGCTTTGATGAGTTTGACAAGCAAACACACAACCCAGACGGCGCCCTGGGCAGCCCCAGGCCCGCCCCCAGGCAGCCGTGGTCACCGTGCAGCCTGGAAGGTTTGGAAGTCAGAGATACGTCGTCGAAGGCCCCGCTCAGGTGATGCTTTCGAGAGCCCCGTGTTGCTGGGCTCCTGTGGCCAAGGATTAGTCCACGTCGGGTACAGACACTGCTGCCGCCCCACCTTTAGGCAGGGAGCCCCTGCTCCCCAAGGCCGGGGCACAGGGCCACACGCTGCCCGGAAGTGAGGATGCCGAGGCTGGCAGAGGGGGGATCTCAGAACGGCAGCTGGGCCCGGAGTCGGTCCCTGGTTTGGGGGTTTTTTTTAAAATAAATGTATTCATTTTTGGCTGCGTTGGGTCTTCGTTGCTGTGCGCAGGCTTTCTCTAGTTGCGGTGAGCAGGGGCTACTCTTCATTGCGGTGCGTGGGCTTACTGCGGTGGCTTCTCTTGTGGAGCATGGGCTCTAGGCGCGTGGGCTCAGCAGCTGTGCCACGAGGGCTCAGTAGTTGTGGTTCACGGGCTCTAGAGTGCAGGCTCAGTAGCTGTGGCATGTGGGATCTTCCTGGACCAGGGCTCGAACCCGTGTCCCCCGCGTTGGCAGGCGGATTCTTAACCACTGCGCCGCCAGGGAAGTCCCGGCTCTTTGGTTTTGAGCGTGTGTGACAGACGAGACCCAGGCCCTGTGGGAGAGGCATCAAACCAGGCCCTGCGGCCTGCGACAGAACCAGGGTGGCCTGGGGAGACTAACCCAGGGAGGGGGGCGGGCAGGGGTGGCAGAGGCCACGGGAGGGGAGGTGGCCCCTCACGAGCATCGTGACGGCCAGGCCCAGAGGGGGCCCCAAAGCAGAGCTGGGGAGGCCTGGTCATCAAAGCCCTCCCCAGCTTGCGGCAGTCCAGAGGCTCAGTGGGGACGGAGGCCAAGCAGGCAGGCAGTGCTGCAGTCCCGTGGCGACAGCAGCCTGGGCCCCAGGAAGCTGCAGCTCCCAGGCAGAGCCGGCCACCACGAGTGCCACCCTCCCGCTGCCTCCAGGCTGACGGCTCCGGGCAAACCTACTGGACGCTCCGTGACCTTCCAGCACAAGTGGCAAGGACTGACGGAGCCCTGGAGCCTGTGAGCGCCCAGGGTGAGACAGGGCGCTCCGAGGCGCCGGAGGGTCCAACAGGAGGGTGCGTGGCTGTGGGGTCAGAGCCACAGCGCACGGCTGGGGAGGGCACGGCCTCAGGGCTTCGTGCTGCAGCCTTACCACCAAGTGTACCCAGAACAGCCGAGTGGCAGCCCGAGGCCCCAGCGCCCCGGGCGAGCGTGGCCCCCTCGCCCACCCTTCTCACCACGGGGGAGATAAACCCGGTGCCACAATGTGAACAATCTAAACATCCCTCCCTTTGCCCCCATTTACACTGGTCTGATGTAAAACCACTGGGTCTGGTCACTACGTCACATGGCTCCCCACAGAGGACGCAGAAAGGGGTCCACCAAAGCCTGGTGTTCCCCCAGGCACGCAGCTCCTCTGACTGGGAACCCACACGCAGCCGTGTCCACGAAGGTGTGCACGCGCGTCCAGGTGCGCTCACCCTACAGGGTCTGCTCCTCTCAGCACATCCCAGAGGACGTTCCCCATTGGCAGGCAGGTGCCCTTGTCCTCTGTGGCCACAAAGCCCACTGTGGGCGTGGGACGTTTTGTTTTAAATATTTATTTGGCTGTGCCGGGATCTTTTTACTTAGTCGTAGCACGCGGGATCCTTAGCGGTGGTGTGTGGGCTTCTCTAGCTGGGGTGCGCGGGATCTTAGTTCCCCGACCAGGGATTGAACCTGCATCCCCTGCATTGCAAGGTGGTTTCTTTTTTTTTTAGATATTGGGGGCAGGAGTTTTTTTTCATTAATTATTTTTGCTGTGTTGGGTCTTCGTTTCTGTGCGAGGGCTTTCTCTAGCTGTGGCAAGCGGGGGCCACTCTTCATCGCGGTGCGCGGGTCTCTCACTATCGCGGCCTCTCTTGTTGCAGAGCACAGGCTCGGAAGTTGTGGCTCACGGGCCTAGTTGCTCCGCGGCATGTGGGATCCTCCCAGACCAGGGCTCGAACCCGTGCGCCCTGCCATTAGCAGGAAGATTCTCAACCACTGCGCCACCAGGGAAGCCCGCAAGGTGGATTCTTAACCACTGGACCACCAGAGAAGTCCCTGGGTGCGGGACCTGACTCATCGTGTCTCCCGGGGGTGAGGGAGGGCCTCCCCCACCCCCTGGCCATTTCAAACTGCGGCGGCACCTACTGTCCACCCGCTCGCAAAGGGGTGACACGCGCCTCCTCTCCTGAAGCCCCACAGACTGCTGGGCGGAGGCCCCAACAGTCTCCTCAGGCTCTCATCACACCTGCCAAACCCTCACTGCCCCTGACCAATCGGCGAGAAGACAGCCAGCCTCTCACCTGACTCGCCAGCACCCTGCATGTGCCTGAGGGCAGGGTCACTGCTCTGGGCATGAACTCAGCACCGCCACCCGTTGGTTACGGTCAGGAGAGGGACAGGCGGCCAGAGGGAGCAGGTGCTCCCGGCACTAAACTGTACCCGCTCTCCCCCTGCAAGTTACCTGTGCACGTCACTTTGTGCAACGGTGTCTGACCCCATAGGTACTTGTCAACTCCGCTGTCCTAAATGTGGTCACTCTGAGGGCCCGGGGTCAGCAGGAATGATAGCTCTGCTCAAGGTGGGGTGGGGGCCCAAGGGGGGCTGGGTGGGGAGCGTGCAGGCCTCCAAGCACCCTCCAAGGATGGGGTTTTTGTTGCGTGTCTGCAGAAGCGAGGCCCCCCTGGCGCCCCCGTCTCTTCTCGGTGGCCGTTGGGGCAGGCCCGGGAGAGGCTCACCACCGCCCGCCTCTGGGGGGTCTGGACCCGGCCGGCCTGGGGGGATCAGGAGTGGACGTTCTGGCTCTACTACGGTCGTCTTTGACACCCCGAAAGCACGTTTCTTGCTAAGCCTTGCTTGGCCCTTCTCGTGGCCCCCGGTGCGCTCTCTCTGGCAGCTCCCGGGAGAAGCCAGCCCCGCCGGCAGGAGGCACCGGGCGAGCTGGGCACCGGCTCCTGTGCTGCATGCGGGTCGGGCCAATCCCCAGATGGGCAGCTGGAGCGAGAGCCCGGGGCACCAGGTGTCTCCCCACTAACGAAGGGAAGCAGGGAGGGCACAAGCACCAGAAAAGCACCAGCGAGAAGACGCGCCCAATGTGGCCATGGCGCAGCAAGTGTCCCTCCTGGAACCTTCTCATCGGAAAGGCCCAGCCCCGCACACGCGGAGAAACGACTCTCTGCTGGGGGGAGGAGCAGACGCTCTCTCGGGGCAGCAGAGGGCCCACCCAGGGACCCCCACCCCGACGGTGAAATGGGCCTGCAGCCCTAACTCAAGATGGGCATTAAAGCCTCAAAATTAAAACAGAAGACCAGGAGACGGGAAGTCCTGGACCTGCCCACGCCCGGGGCTCCAGAAACCCTGTCCGGGAGATTGCGCAACCATATCCGAGCCCCACCCGCCCCAAGTGCCCCAACCCGCCAGGCCTCCTGCAATGAAGACACACACAGCACTGGGTTCGCAGTTCACAACTTTAATAGAATATTCTAACTCGTCTGTACAAATTGAAAACACTGTATTCAGTTACAAATGTATCATAAGTAAGGCTGAGCACTCTACAGCCGGGCCACAGCGTGGATGCCCCTGGGGCCAGAGGTCACACACTCCACACCCACATTCCAGCCAAGAACGGGTCGCTCGGAACCCAGGGCTTTTAAGACAAGGTGAATGTGAGGCTGAGAAATGGGAGCTACCGAGAAAGCAAGACATTTTACACACTACGTGGGAAAGCTGTATTTTCCTGCCCGAGCCCCTCCCCGTGAAGCCTGGCAAAACCCTGGCTCTGCCCATAGCCCCACCCCCGTCCTCAGCGCCAAGCGTGGTCCGGGCGTCCCGAGAACCAGCCCTGGCCCACGGCTGGCAGGAGGGAGGGCCTTCTTCCATGCGGGCGGACCACCAACTCTTGCTCGGGGCACCGGGTCTCCAGTGCCCACAGGGTCTCATAAACTCGAAGGACAGCTCATGTCCCAAGCCCTCACAAGCGTGAGAGAGAAATAAATACGAGATGAACTACAAAAGCTCGCGCCTCAGGCTCAGCGGGCGCCGCAACCCTCACCCCAGCCCCGAAGGAAATAAAACCCAAGAGCAAGCAGGATGAGACATGGCGCCGACCCTGCGGCTCCCCAGGGACACCTGGGAACTGCGTGTGGGCTTCTTCCAACAGGAATCCCGTCTGACGGCGGGAGGCGTGAACTGGCTATACACGCCCTGGAACTGCACCCTGGACACGTGCCCCGGCGTCAAGTGATACACCCCCGCCCCGCCTTCTGCGAGGCCCTCCCCTAGGCAGGGCTGGGCGGGCCCACTGAGCCACACCCAAGGCCGTAGAGGGTGCTGGAATTAAACCTCCTGTTTCTGAAATGCAGCTGAGTTGCCACTGTACAGGTTAAGCAAAATAATAAAGTAAAAGGAGAAGTGAAAGTGAAAATCATGCACTTGAAAACAAGTTAGGCGTAAGCACGTGTCCACACGGGCGAGCGGCGCCTCACTGCTGCTTGCACTCCGAGGGCTGGCTGGCCTCCTTCTGTCAACGAGAGAGAACAAGACTTGTAGAGAACCGAGCAATTCCATCAACCGGGCATCTCCAACCAACAACGAAAACAAAGACTCAAGTATTCACTCGCTCTTACTGAAAACATGGCCACTACAAATATACTTTAAAAATAGTAACAGATAAGCAGCTAACTTCCCAGAAACAAGGTCACAGCGGGGCTGCCTCTTTCTGTATAAAGACATTCTAATTCTCAGCAGGAGGGTCTCGGGGTGAGGGAGGTCCTCGGGTGGCAGACAGTAATTAAACACAGAGCAGTGCCCTGGTCCCAAAGCTGGCAGGCGCCTCAGCTCTGGGGTGAGCACGCGGGGAACAGCGCTGGCTCCCCTCCATCCCCGAGGTGAACAAGGCTCCCGGCGCTGCCTGGAGCACACCTGCCCCCAGGCCGGGGCCTGAAGCAAAGCCTCTCCTGCACTGGCCTGTGGCGCCCCGACAAAGGACGAGAGGCCACTAAGAACTCCACAGCCAGGCCCTAGTCCTCCCAGGAGCACCCTCGGTTGGGAATTCCGTCCTTGCAGAGAAGGCGCAAGCGAGACGAGGAGCAGACGCACTTCCGTGTGGTCTGGCAGCTGCATCTCATGCCGCTGAAACCCACTTAGCGATCCCATGAATTCTGTGTGGAGGCCAACAGCAGCCTGAGAGACAGGTAACGATTTCACCAGTACTTCTTAGCAGATGAATTTACTCGCCAGTAACCTATGATCCTGGCTGCGAAGATGACAGATTACTCTGAATACAACTTGGCACGTCTACGGAGTCTTAAGAAAAACCCGCACCACACAGTTCAGAAGAACCATCTGGGACAACACAACTGATACTTTGCATGGAATAAGCTGGGCTACAGTTCATTCCTTGGGAAACCACACCTAAGGGATGAAAAAGATGATGTGTAAAGGGTGCATAAAGACAAAACAATAATCTGGGGCCCTGGGCTAAGCTCCTTGTTTGTAAGTGTAATAGCACAGGGACAAGCTGGGACTTCCAGGCCTGGCCCGGGTCTCGGTCCAGCACTGCCCAGCACTGGGCTAATGGCACTGGCCCATCACATGCTCACCGGAAACACTGCCGAAGAAAGAGCCTGGGCACCAAAACAAATACCCCGACCAGAAATCCTAGTTGAAAGAGACCAAACTCTGTCGCCTCAAGAGGAGACCTGGAGGTGGCCCAGACTGTGGCCAGGGGGATCAGACGCCAGCCCCAGACTCCCTGGGGAGGTGCAAGGTGCCCCAGGACTGGCACAGCACTGGCAGGGCCTGGGGCGGTGGCGTGCAGCCTTTTGTGGACGGGGGAGAAGCGTGTGGGTTTCCATAACTGGATCTACAGAAAGGAAGGAGATGAGAGAAGCTGAAGCTGAGGGAGCGGGACGGTGTCGCGGCTGTGGTATGGCGGGCGGGCGGGCGGGCGGCACAGGGTGGTGGACTTGCTGCTCTACACCCTTCTGGGTAAATACATACGCAGGACGTACGGGACGCCATGAATGCAGAGCGGCACACAGTTTACAATGTGCTGTCCCAGGGACATCACATCTATCTTTAACCAGGAGAAGGCATCAATCACCTGTCTGTTTACAACGAACCCCTCCCTCGGGTGCTGAAGACTGCTAGAGGGAAACGTCCTCGCCAAAACCAAGACCAGGACGGGCTGTTGTGAGGGTGGGAGCCGGGTGGGGCCCTTGTGTTTAGACAAGAGGCAGAAGGTGGGGCTTGCCAGGCAGCAGAGGGCTAGGCTGCCACCAACACCCCGCCTCCCGAGGGCCATGTTCAGCCCAGCCCTGGGCCAGCATCCCTGCACGTGCGCGCCCACACACAACACACACACACACACACGCACGCACACGCACACACCCCCACCCCCCCCACACACACACGACTCCCGGGCTGCGGCACCAGTGCAGAAGCCTGGAGCCACACATGTGAGCTTCGTCACCAGGACACCACAGTTTTGGCCCGTGACAGATGGCAGAGCAACACTGCACTAAACCCGAGCGCCCTCTGCCACACGGCACGAAGCTGTCGGAAGCCCAGTCTCTCACGCTGCCGGTCGTCAAGGGACAGGAGTCAGTGCTTCAAAGGCACAGTCAACACCCTGCCTGGTGGGGGCGGGCACTGAAAAGAAGGGCTTTCACTGCGGGCAGCAAGCACACGCCACCACCATGGCCTCAGGGCTGGGGGCCTGAGGCCCGAGGCCCGAGCGCCTGCCCGACAGCCCATGACACGACCCCCTCCGCGGGGCACCTGACCACAGAGGCGAGACGGCACGGCTGTGGTTCTGCCACAGAAGAGCCCTCCTCGCCCAGAGGTACCCGCTGGACCATTTATGGACGCTTTGCAGTCACTGGCGGGGTGGGGAGCAGTGGGGCTTCGGGCCAAACCGGCCTGGCTGACACGTTCTTCAGACACACAGGGCAGCAGGAATCAGACAGTGAGCAGATACAATTTTAAACGATCAGATCTGACCCTTTAAAACAGAAAAGATCCCAGGTGTACATTCACTTCATCTAATTAAAATGCTTCCTTTAGCCCAAGTCTGCCCACCTGCCCGTTAGTCTTCTAAGAAAGCCAGCCGCCTGAGTAAGACAGGAAGGCGATGCAGACGGACCCTCGAAGGCACGGGGCTAACAGACCCCCAGACCACGGCTCTGCGGTGCGGAGACACAGCTCTGCTCTCCCAGGAGCCGCTCCCACACCGCTGGCCTGCTTAGCTCAACGCAGGCAGCCCCTGCTCTCTCCTAGATGCTAACACCGCCGCCCTGGCTTCTCACAGGCTCTCCCGTTCGCACCTTCCTCCCTTGCCCCACAAAAGCCGACGGTGTCGTAAGAGAGAGGGACTTCATGACTGGGGCAGAGCTACGGGGACCCATGACCCCCAGAGGGGGACAGGGCAGCTCCTGGGACTTGCAACGCTCACTTGGATCTACAACAGGTCCTTTTCTTATTCGAGCAGCACACTCCTCAGCAACCTTGACAGCACTTACTAACGCTGATGTGAAACTGGTGCCAGCAGCTTCTGAGACAGAAGATCCCGGCATACTAAAGTTACCCCTTTATTACCTATTGGTCTGCACAGCACCTGAATTTAAAAAGTATAAACAATCAACAGACACACGTCAAGAAGAATCACAGCAGGCAGCAGACCTTGTCCTGCTGAGGCCAGCATGGCTGGGGGAACCTGTGCGTCCTGGTCCCAGGGCCCTCTCGTTCTGTCCTCTTCCCGGGTGGGGGGGGGGGGCGGGGAGGGGTGTGGCAGCCCCATCATCAACAAAGCTTTCACACCAGTTACATCTCTGCTACTTGGTCAGCGACAAACACTGGGCTCAGCAAGTAGGAGCCAGATGTGGTTTCTGTCGGTTTTAAAAGCACACACGACAGACACCTGCACAAAAACACTGCTCTTCAGAAAGCCCTTGTCCAGGCCAGCACGTGCTGAGTGCGCCCGGACGCTCTACCGAGTCACGACAACATGGCATTGCTACAAAGCACAGACCAGAAGTTTGGAAGTTAGGAATGAATGGAATTCCACCTTACCTAGAAACGTATGAATGATTAACAGACAAAAATTACACCTAAATGGGGAAAAAAATTGAAAGGAACTGTCAGCATGGAAGAAAATGAAATGCACAAAATTATACAGGAGGAAAGAGCCACAATTTATCATGATACAAAGGTCTGCAAAAATTTCGACCTTGAGATGGGAAACCTCAACACCCAGATCTGTACCTTTAATACCCCAACCCTTCTTCCTGATCTTCCTTTGCTTGTACAGACTGTGATGTGACCGCGCCCTCTGAGGAGGTGCACACGGAGGAACAGAAGTGTCACGTCACGACCCCAGAGGACAGGACTCGGGCATCTCGACTGCACGTGGCTGACCGAGGGGCCCTCCTCAGGCACCTCGCCCACTCCCAACCAACACAACAGACCAAAGGCTTCACGCAGGCTTAGTACTGACATGTCTCTACTTTCTGTTAAGCTATCTGTGATCACTTGGTGAGAATGCTCTTCTAGAAAACCCAGACGTGAGAGGAGACAGAAGGTTTGGCAAGGGGAGAGAGAGGACGGACAACAGGAGGAAACAACAAGAAATGGGGAACAGAGCAGCCGCTGTCAGTGAGACAAGCGACCAGAGACAGGGCACTTGAGTCCAGCAGTGGACACGGTAACCAGCCATCTCTGCTCTAGAAACCCCACCGTGAACGTGTGCATCAGTGCCCCCCGAGCGCGGAAGAACAGCCAGATACAAACACCTGGGACCGGGCACAGCACGGTTCTATTATTACCTGACAGTGAAGGGCGATCCACTCAAGGCAGGGCCCTGGGCTCGCAGCTCAGGAACTGAGCACAGGTGCGCCGTCCATATGGCGACGCCCCAACGGACAGGCTGGCTTTGAAAACATGAACATGCCCGAGCCCACTCCCAGAGCAGTATCTATACGGCACACTGAGGATTTAAACCCACCACGAATTCTTCCCCAGAGGAACTGCTGCTGTAAGCATGCATTCATAGGAACATCTGGTGCTATAAAGTGATCAGACCCAGCTACACAATGACAGCTTAGTGCACGGTCCACTTCGGGCACAACGGGGGTAAACAAACAAACAAACAACGTCTACTTAAATAGAGATAAAGATTCTACAATGCCAAGTAGTGTTAGTATTCTGACAGCCCGTGATACATTTGGTCCTAAGAGGCAGGTGAACTATAAATTTCACGTGTGCAATTACAGCTTCAGGACAGAGTTACAACAGTTCTGTATTTAAAACATGTGTCAAGTGGCAAGTCCCTGATGTACGCTCATCTGAGACCGTAAGTAAAAACTCAGGCGTAAAATTAATGGGACTGCCCACTCATCCTAATTGGTTGTTTTGTTTTTGCAAAGCTTTCTAATTTATTTCAAATTATCTGAGCTATCGAGACATGTCATTTGAGTATTCTCAGCCCATGTACAATTGTAAAATTATGCCTACAACTCCATTATCCTATCATTAACAAAACAAAACAAGCCCCTGACCAAGTCCCGTCTCTGTACCTTTTCCAAAAACAAACACACAAAACAAAAAAGTTTATTCATGTTGTCAGTTAAATCATTATCTTAAAAGAATTAAAGATCTGGAATGTAAAGCTGCTCTACTGACAAGTTTATATAAATAAGATATAGCTTGGGAAAGCAGTTTAGTATTCATACTTAACACTAAAATTATATACCAGGTGTCTAAATAGCTCCTCATTCAAGTATTTTTCTGGTACACTTTAACTTTCCTAATTAGAGAATGACAGGTACATATTCGTAATACCACTACCTCAAAGTGGGGAACATGTTTTAAAAGGTCAACAGTATAGCATACACAGGTGTGGGAAGCCCCAAATAACTAACCTTGGGGTTAATTTCGGCATCGTCCTCATCTTCTCCCTCCTCGTCACCTTCTAATTCCTGCATTAAAAGGAGTGAGAGCTAGTTGAACAGACAGGACTTAAGTTCTTGTGGATCCACCAGCCACAAATAGAGCAATACTCTGATTTTGAAGGAAATCAATTACAATCATTGCTAGACATACTTCTTTAAATCCCCTCCTTTGGACACTTCTTGTTCTAGCAGATAACCCCGAAATAAACATATTGCTGAAAAAGTGGATGTTGTTTGCTAAATGGTTATTTTCTAAGATGCATTTTCATAAGCCAATTGCAGGGTCAAACTGGACACTGCTACCCATATGCCGTGTCTTTCCGTAGTATTCAATAGGGCTGAAAGCTTCAAAGGCAGCTTCCCACGAGACGAGTCTAAAGTGGTCCCCTGACTTCATAACCTCCATCCACTCAAGCAGAGAAGGCCTAAAGCAACCTCGGGGAATGATGTCTCACGTAAACCATGTCTTACCTCCTCCTCTCCTTCCTCACCTTCTTCAAACTGAAAAGAAAGGAAACAGGTTTTTAGGGTTTTTTGGGTTTTTTTTGCGGTACGCGGGCCTCTCACTGTTGTGGCCTCTCCCGTTGCGGAGCACAGGCTCCGGACGTGCAGGCTCAGCGGCCATGGCTCACGGGCCCAGCCGCTCCGCGGCATGTGGGATCCTCCCGGACCGGGGCACGAACCCGTGTCCCCTGCATCGGCAGGCGGACTCTCAACCACTGCGCCACCAGGGAAGCCCGTTTTTAGGTTTTATAAAGCGTGATGGCAACCTGACCCAGCCCCAGCCCGTCAAGCGCCCACAGGGGTAGGGCCTAAGGAGAGCGGGAAGTGGCCTGGCCTCTGAGCAGAGCCAGTCTGCCGCCGGCACCTCTGCTCCAAGCCGGGGCCAGAACTGTGGGGTCGCTTGCTCACAAGTCCTGCCGTGTTAATAGGATACCAGGTATCTGAAAACCACTCAAAACGAAGACTACGGACGGGGACGGGGTGAAGAAAGGAAACCGTTGGCTTGGGTGTGCGCTGGGTCCAACTGGGAAACTGGCTCATCTAAGCAAACCAGTAGCGTATTTTTATCACGTACTGGACTTTCAATGTCATTTTATAACTCGGACAAGGGGAAATCTTTAATCTGTATTTAGAAATGTAGTAAAATCTTGGTGTTTAATCTTTAAAATAAGTCAGAAAAAGTGTGCATGGGAGAAACTCCAACACTGTAGCTGAATGAATGTCTCGATACAATGTCTTGTGTGTCCAAAGACACTGCCGGCCAGGCCCTCAGCCAAGTCCCGGATATCAGACTGCTACCAAAAGCCAAACAAAACGAAACAACCCTTGTCCCTGGTGGCTGCATCGACACAGACACATGAAGATTCAGCAAAGCTTCTCTTACAACCCTTTCTTCTTGGAGCCCCCCGCCCCCCCCCCCCCGACTCGTCAGCAGCAACTCAAAGGGAACTCAGAAGAGCACAGTGCGGGCAGGGCCTGGTGCGGTCGGCCTGGGATCTGACCGTGTCTTGGCACCTTTTCCTCCAGGCCTCTGACAAAGAAGACCTTTCAGTGTCTTGCAGCCGACAAGACTCTCACTGCAGCATTTCAGGTCGCACTGGAACCAGCCTCACACAGGCTCAAGTGCCCATTTTCTGAGGTTCTAAGTCCATCATTTCACCCTGGCCCCATCTTCTGAGCGAGCTCTGTGCAGGCATCTCACACTCGGGCAGAGCGGAGGCTCCAGAATGGGGTGTGCAGCCCGTGTGACGAGTGAGGTGACCCACATGAGTGTGGAAGACAAAACCAGGACTCCTCCGCCCACTTCACCCCAGAACGATGCCCAGTGTCCACAACGACCCTAGCGTGTCAGACGTCAGTGCACTCATCTCTGTCCCAGCACCACTGAGCCTCCTCTGCCAGGAGCCTGAGGAGCAGCTGGAGTGACGACCACCAGCCCCGGTTCACGCGTGGGAACCAGCAGAGCTGGGGCTCCAGCAGACGCAGGCTGACGTGAGCCCCTGGATCACACGGCGCACCTGCAGTACCTGCACCCGCGGTACCTGCACCAAAGGCATGATGAATGAACATGGACATGGATGTTACAGGCAAACACACTGTACTGCTCACCAGGAGTTGCTATGCTGCCTCTACTGTAAATAAATACATACGCGCTGCATAATTCAGTTTTTAAACTGACGGGTATATGATCAAAAAGGTCTGGAGCACTGGTCTAGAGATGAGCCTCCCGTTGTGTGTAGCCACTAGAGCTTTCTTGGTCAAATCAGATAAATCCAAACCCTGGCTCCTCAGTTGCCAAGGGCCGCACCTTAAATCTTCCAGCGTCCTGTGGTGCCAGCCCTGCTGCAGCAGATGGGGCAGAGGACAGCTCCCTCATCACAGAAGGTGCTGCTGGACAGCGCTGGTCCAGAATGTGCTGCATAACCAGCATTTCCTAAAACTTCAGTCTGAGCAACTACCTGAGCGCTAAGATGACCCCAAACTGCGCTGTGCTGTGTGTGTCCGTGTTCCTGGATTCCCACAAGTACCTCCCAGCCCGGGGATGGACAGACCGCACCTGAGAAGCCCACCAGTGTCAGGTGATGTAGCCAGTACGCCCTGGGCTGGCCCACTCCCGCCGCGTGGGGGCCTTCAGCACAAAGGAGGGCACGAACCAGCTCGGACCTGCCCAGCAGCCACAACAGACCTCACCAGAAAGGAACCTCAGAGCACTCAACACGGGGAGCAAAGAGCATCTAAGCACCCTGCCAGCAGCACGCCAGAGGACAGACCTTTATCTCCACACAACAAGAGGGCTCGCGGCAACCGGGCCTTGGTCATGATGGAGAACCAGGGCAGCTGGCCAGGCTGTGCTCAGGGGTCCTGCTCCCAAGTTCTGACTGTGGGAGGGCGAGTTCCTTCAAGCAGAGGGGAAGGTGGCCTGCGCAGCCGGGCTGTTTTTCTGTGGAGCGTGGGGTTCTATTTCTTTGGGGTCGATATGCCACATGCTAGCACAACTCGGCTCTGCTGGCCATCGCTTGGTGAACAGGAGTTTCCTCATGTTCAGAAGTCACCCAAAGCCACAGACCTCGTGTGCAGCAGCGAACCCCTGGGTCCTTAGAGGACATTCTGAAACAAGTCACTGGCCGGGCCCACGTGGGCATGTGGTGCTCAGATGCCTCAGAAAGACCTGCTTCTCTAGCCTCTGCTATCTCCCTGCCCAGTCTATTTCCTCCAAACTCCAGAGGGCAGTACCCCGTGGACCTGGTGGAAGATGTCATGAAAATCTCGGCTGGGCTTCCCAAGCCAGCACCCGCGCTGACCCCAGCGGCTCCCACAGGCCACCTACGTTGTCGTCGTCCTCTATGGCCTCCCCCGTGAAGTAGAGTACAGCGCGCGGCACGATCCGCTCACGGAAGAAGTGTCCAATTTCAAAGTCGGAGGCTAACGTGAATTCGGAGTCTTCATCCTGAGGGGAAAAGCGAAGTGCTAACTTGCTTCAGTGGGGTAAACATCACATCCCCTTGCCCATGCCTGACGCCCCACTTCCAGTGACTCAGCTTATAAAGCACCCAGTGCGGGCACTGCTGGGTGACAGGCATCTCTGAGGTTAGGCCACGTTAAAGGAACCCTTGCAGCCAAATGGCAGGAAAGCGTAGGGCCCAGAGGGGCCGCACAGGGCCACATGTGCGAGGGGGTGAGGCTCAAGGACACGCATGCCCTCAGGTCCACCCACGGAACGTGCGCTTCTATCCCCCCACCACGGTGCAGTGAATACAAATTCACCCTTGGTTTTTAGATAGTAAGAACAGATTAAAAAGAAAGTAGCAAACTACTCAGGAAATAAGGACTTTAACAGCAAAACAACATACTTTTTTGATAATGACACACATCTTACCAGTGATTCTCCATCCCCTGATGCTAGAAAAAAAAGACAAAACACATCTGCATTATATCGACAACCAAAACCTTCTAAAGCCCACACAGGAAGCTCAGCTGACAAATAAAATGGAACATTTCACTAGAAATCGCCTAAGCGTTGTGCCTCCCCATGGCCGGCTTCCCGCCTCCCCCGCCTGCTGCAGGCTGAAGCTGGCCCCAGCACCACCAGGCCCCCTTCCCTCCCCCCACCCCCAATCAAGGGCCAAAGGCTGGTACCCAGTGATGCTCACAGGCCCAGCTGGAGAAGGCTACTTTCAGAAGAGAATTTACATACGTTTAAAGCATCAGCAGATGGAAAGGTGCACCGGCTGCCCAGACTGTGGCCTTTCAGGGCATTTGTGTTTTAAGCGGAGTTTTAACTCGTGTCCTACAAAACTACAAGTGACGTTTCGGTAGAGAAACAGGAAGCGCTTTAAGGCTGCGAGTCCTCAGTGTGACTGAGGCGCTGCAGCTCAGCTGGGATGAGGCTGCACCCCTGGCTGCTTGCAAAGGGGAAGGAGGGAGCAGTGCGGAGCCGCTCCTCCTGCAAAGACTGCAGCACGCAGGACGACGTTACTCACCGACACCCACAGCAGAGGCCCGCGCTCCACACAAAAGGTGAGCTGAGATTCGGTTCCAGCACCCACGGCCCTACAGACCTTGGTGCCGAACTACAGCCCAACACGGAACCAAGGAAACAGACTTAAAACCACGCTCAGTGAAGCCCAGTGACGCTTCGCCAGGCGTCGCGTCCCCTTTGCCGGGCTCACCCTGCCTTTGTGTCTTCCCTGTCGCCCCTCTGCTGCAAGGTCTGTCTCCGTGGCCAGCACAGAGAGGGGCGAGTGCCATCTCAGCCACGGCGGAGCAGGTGCTGGTGTGAGCACCCCTCCCTGTGGGCGGTGGGGGGGGGCCCAGGCCTCAGCGTGTAAGAGTCCCACCTGCTGTTTAAGATGCAGGTTCGGGGACTCTAGACTCCGGGGCAGCAATCACAAGGACTTCCTCACTTGACTTCTGGACCAGTTTTGTAGGATTAAAGCCAAACAGGGTACTGGACTAGCCATCTTTTATTTCCTTCATTTCAAAAAGCACTTCAGCAGTTTTGGTTTTTTCCTTGACCACTCCATCACCCCTCCCCCACTGTCATCCTCTATTCCTTTTCACAGAACATATCACTTGATATTACGTTTATTCAATTACTTTAAAAATAGTGATATACCATAAAATTCACCCACTTTAACTATACAATCCAATGACTTCTCATACATTTTTAGACTTGTGCAACCACACAATACAGTTTTAGAACCCCCCAAATCACCCCCAAATTCTTGAGTCCACTTGATTCCATTTTAATTGTTATTAATTATTTAAAACGTCCAAAAAAGCCACTGAATTTAGGAATCAAAGCTCCTTTGCTTCACGGTGAATTCACACAGGAAGCCTCCCATATGCCCATGTGAGGCTCTGAAAGGGATCGTCCCAAAAAAGGAAATTTAAGAACTACATTTATGGCTGTTCTTGTCCTCAAAACTGATATACATTGGCATCTTCCAGGTTCAAAGACAAGTCACAGAAAATAGCCACAACAGTGAAAAACAATGGACTGAATGGTGATGGGCAGCTTGGTAACTCGGCACGAGGGTCAGAGTCAAGAGGGAAGCCACCCCGTGGCCCCCGACAAACAACCCAAAGGGCCACCAATTACCTAGATTATAGCTGGCATTTATTTCCAACTGTTTTTTGCCCATGGAAAAGAAAGAGAAAATGTTTTCCCCTCATATCCATGTTTTAACGCTGCCAGCGTGTCTGGTCTTCGAATTCTCAGGATTAGGAAATTATGTGAAGACTTCCAAGTAATTTTCCTCAAAACCAGCAGCTGAGTCATTACTACACTTCCATCTCTCTTTTACTGGGGCGTGGGAGCAGGGAGCAGAGAACAAGCGTCCAAGCTATGATTCTGTCCTAAGTCTGTGTTTCTCACAATATGTAAGTTCCCAAACTCCTTGTGCTCTATACCAAGGCTCGAAGAAAAAACCAAAAACCCACCTGAGAGGGAGGGGTGGGCCGACGACCTGCAGGAGTGTGAGCAGAGCAGCCATGCGGACCCCTCCCCCCGGGGGCGGGGGCATGCAGCTCCCGACAGACAGCCACCCCGGGCTCACCCTCCTGCCAGGACAGGCACCGGTGGGCCCACCCGCACAGCCACGGCTCCGCCCCCCAACGCTCGCCAGAGGACCAGGACCGACTTCCTGATGTTAACAGTCCTTCTGTGTGTAACCTGAAGTCACAACCCAGCCCACTCACCTTTCAGCGGATTGAAGAAGTTGAAAAAGGAATCGTTGGGGACTTGTTTGGTGATTGTTCTGACGGTGCCTCGGCCCTTATGTTTCTGCTTTTTCTTGATGGTTTTGACTGTTACATTTTTTCCTTTCTTCCAGTCAATGGTACACCTACAGGGACAAGACTGTGATCACAGGGGTACACACTCCATGAGAAAAACTGGTCCCACGTGTGCCCAGCAAGCAAATCGCAGCTCTGTGCTTAACCCCAAAACAACTTAACAACCTGCGAGCAAGCACTCGGCACACGGTGAGCTCACGCGAAGGCCAGTGAAGGCGGAGGGCCCCGCCAGGCAGGCTGTCGGCGCGGCAGCTCCCGCAGCTGCACAGCTTTAGCCCCCAGATGTTTCGCAGGGGTCCTCCAACGTCCTTCCCGTGACCAGGCCGCTCAAGGGCTTGTCACCTGCTGCCCCTTCACAGACCCCACAGCGCACAGGAAGCCACCCGCTCAGGTGCCTGAATTCTCAAGACGACTAACTAAGCGAGCGGGACAAGTTGGAGAAAGCAAGCAGGTGGCTACCGCAAACACTGGTGACCAGAGCAAGACACAAGTGCTCCAAGTGTGCTGAGCGGCCCCTGGTGGGGACCGCGCTCTGAATCACCCTGGACCAACAGGTAAGCCCTGGCGGTGTCTGAATAGCGTCTGCTCAAGGACATGCCTGGAAAGGCAGGCCTTCTCACCCGATGGCCTGGCCGTGGGAAACAATCTGCATTACTCTGGCCATTTCAGTCTAGCAGGATTTTAACAGAGTTCTGTATTACTCACACAGGGAGATTCATCAGGATAGGAACTTGGTTCAGTGAATAAGGATAATTGTTTCAATCAAGAATAAAACCATTTCCCAAACCGTCTCAAACCAGCCAAGAGGAGTGAACTCCAAGCCACTCTCCTTGGTGGCCCACAGGCTGCAATGCAATCACCAAGGCGCTCAGTCCTGAGGCCAACCACACTCATGCTGCCTTGCCGAGGCCAGCGCTGCCCTGTACTGACTCATTCCTTCACTCAACAAATACCTGCTGAGAGGAATTTGTTCAATGATCACTGCTTCACTTAAGGGGACTGGAGGTCCCAATGCCCTCATTAAAACGAGGAAACCGGGCCACTAACCCAAACCCTGGCCCATGTAACCACATGATACATTTCCCAGCGCCAGCCATCATATTCCCAGAGAGACTCTTTAATTTCCATCTTTGTCTTTCGGGCTTTTAAACAGATTAAAGGCTTTCTGCTTTATTCCTAACTTCCATCTTACTTGTAAAGTTGTAAAACCATCTCCTGCTTTTGTTTCAGAAAAAGAAGTTGAAATGGCATTTCCTTACCCGTCACAGTCAACTATTTCAGGACCTTCAAAAGAAAAGGGATCGGCCTTATCTGGCTCTGACTTCATCTTGTACGTTTTTGTCAGGACTGAATTGGTAAAGTAGTCGTTGGGTTCAAAGTGGAACTCTAATACAAAAGACTGGAAAAAAAGACAAAAACTGGGCTAAGCACCACTTAAAATCCATGAATGACTAGCACCCGACTTTATGAATCACACGGTGCTTACTGGAACCCAGCTCTTCCTTAAGCATGACACCACAGGCAGAAACCATGACTGAGAAGCTCAACAGGTATTGCCACATAAGAACCTGTTGACTGTGAAACCACCAGCACAAAGTTAAAGCACAGCGGCCGGCGGGCCAATACGCATCACCCTTAGGGCCCCTGCCACCTCCCCTCCCAGGGAGGACAAGCTCTCCTGAGGTGTGGCTTCTCCCTGCTGCCCCACCCTCCCTTCCCCGAGAGCACAGCAGGGTGGGGGGGTCTGGAGGCAGAAGGCGGCAGCAGAGCTCTGTCCCCCTCTCCTTTCTCTTGGGCAGAGCAGCTCCTTCTCTGCCGCGCAGCGAAAGGGCCAAGACTCCACGTGGGGAGAGAAGGGGAGGCACTGCCTGGGCCTCTTCAAACCACACCAAGGACAAGTTCACCCTTCACCCCCAAAGCACTCTTCAGACCTAGAGACACGCATGGGAGGAATGGACAAAGGGGTGTACAGAGCAGCGGTAACAAATCAGAAGATATTCGTGTGCACAGTAACAAAATAAATGAAAAATAAAATGAGACGCCCCCTTTCTGGGCAAAATGTCCAAAGAACACACAGTACTGGCAAGTGTCTTGGGAAGCCAGGGGCTCATACACTGTGAAGGGCTTTGTGAAGGGCAACTTGGCAACATCAAAAAATTAAGAAAATAAAAAACATTCTGCGACCCAATGATTCTGTCTTGAGGAATGCGTCCTATTTCAGAAAGATACCTGGATGGATGCAGCAGTGTGTGCAAAGATACTGACCTCAGCCCTTCTGACTAGACAACCTGGGAGAAGTAAATAACAGAGACAGTCTAAAGGACCGGCTCTGGGTCTGCACAGCCTCTGCCTGTCAGCGCTGTGTGATTCTGGGAAGCTATCCGGCGTCCCTGTGCTTTCGCTTCCTCACCTGCAAACTGGAACGAATACCCCTTTCTTTCCAGGAGCTCACCCGAGGATCAGTCTACGGCAGCGCTCAGAGCAGGGCCAGGTTCACAGGCGTCACCTACTAAACGTCAGCTCTTTCTATCTTTATTGTGATGGTACAACCATCAGATGAGAAAAAAATTAAGACTAAAAACAAGCCACTTCCACAAGGGCAAGTGAAATAAGAAGTCTCCCAAGAGGGGGATGAGGAAGAGAAGGGCCACAAGGGCCTGGGAAGTACAGACACAAGTGGCCAAGAGGACCGGAGGCGGTCCTGTCAGTGTTCAGAAGGGACGGCAGGGATCTGGCCAGGTCTCCGCTGACCCCTGCCAGCGTGGTGTGGGCTGGAGGGGAAGGGAGGTCAACAGCCACAAGTCACTAGTCTGGCAAAACCAAAGTGCAGCGAGGACAGGAAGGCAGCTGTGGGGAATCAGAACATCGGTGGAATCCCTCTCCATGGCTCTCCTGAACCTGACCCCAGGCCCCATAAACCCCATCTTTATCTTGGACTTCAGTCAGTGGAGACGGCTATTACTTGAGAACTGTTGAGGGTGGTGACCACAGGTGTGGATGACCCACCCTGGGGACTGGGCTGGGCTAACGAATGGCACTGTTCTATTCCGTCCTTCATTACGTCCATACAGATATGGACAGAATTATTTATTTTCCTCCTGTCTCTCTCCCCCACTTCCTTCTCCTGCCATTTCTCCAAACCAAGGGTGCTACTTCCTTTCTTCATATTTTCCTACTTTTCCTTCTTTCCCTAGGCCTCTGTTTAGTCAAGAACGAGTCACTCAACTGGGGATGATTTAAAGAAAGTATCTAACAGTCCAAAAGAAAAGGGTCCAAGGACGGGGCGACCTCATTCACACCCCCCTACAGCCAAGTCAGCCATGAACATATGACAAATGCCCAGCCACACTCGCAATTAAGTGTAAAGTTCCATCTCTTCTGCCCAGCAAAGTAAACGTGGCTGCTACTGTCTTTGCCGACACTTGTGCTGAAAAGAGGGGAGGCGGTCCCCAGGCAACACTGCCCATGTGGTCAAAGCAGACAACTCAAATCCAGGCAAACGCCATACGGGGATTCTCTGTACTGTTGCTGCAGTGCTGCTCTATTTTGAAATTATTTCAAAATAGAAAGAAAAAATGTTATTATTACAAGAAGAAAAGTGTCAAAAGATACCACTAGCATCATCAGGAGTGTAAACTGAACCACCTTTGGGCCTTACAGAGGTTCGTCTCCTTTGACCCAGTAATTACACTAAAAGGAACCTAAACTGAGGAAATCATCAGAAATTTAAACCACAGCTTGGGGCACAAGTAAGCTGATCATAATGCAACAATTTATAACGGGGTGGTGGTGGCAGTGGCATATTCTGGAGAATGTTGAACCTTTTTATAGCCAACAAATGCAGCAACTATCGTCCACCCCGTAGGGCCTACACGAGTTGAAGAGAGCAGTGCAACACCGTCCACACACTGGGATTCCACTTTGCTGCGGTACAAACACGGTGACCCTGGAGAGTGACCCTGGGGAGGGGCAAACGCCCTAGCTGTGTTTCACTCTGAAGTAAGGTGGCTTCATTTTTAGATATTTTACTTATTTATTTGTGGATTGATTGACTGATTGCTGCGTTGGGTCTCTGCTGCTGTGCGGGTTTTCTCTAGTTGTGGCGAGCGGGGGCTGCTCTTTGTTGCGGTGCGCGGGCTTCTCATTGCGGTGGCTTCTCTTGCTGCCGAGCATGGGCTCTAGGCGCACAGGCTTCAGTAGTTGTGGCACATGAGCACAGCAGTTGTGGCTCACCGGCTCTAGAACTCAGGCTCAGTAGTTGTGGCACATGGGCTTAGTTGCTCCGCGGCATGTGGGATCCTCTCGGACCAGGGCTCGAACCCGTGTACCCTGCACTGGCAGGCAGGGAAGCCCCCATTTCATAATAATTTTTAAAAGGGCAGAGACTATGGGTAAATTCACTAAGCTGCTGATAGTTATCTCTAAAAGACAGAGAGCAGAGCGTTCTGTACACTTCTCTGTTCTTTCTAAGTTTTCTTATACAAGCACATATGACTTTCACAATGGCTTACAGTCTACGACAGCTAGGGCTCCAGCCTGTCTATGAGCCACGGAAGAGACCGAGGAAAATGTAAGACAGATGGGTTGAGGAAGAAAGGGAATGGACCAAGGAAATCATCAAACAGGTGTGTGTGTGTGTGTGCACGCACACACACACACAGAGAGGGAAAGAGAATTCACACCCATCACAGCAAACTACAGCATTCTGCCACAGGAGGCCTCTAGGGGACACTGTGGCCAAGCCTCGCACAGGTGAGGAGTGATCACTGGGAAGAAACTGACAAGAGGAAGGCACTGCAATAACCTGGGTGCGGTAGGGAAGAAGGGGCTCCCTCAGCTACCAGAGTGACTCCCAACCTGTGAGCAGGCATCAGTCCAGCTGGTGCCCACACCCCACCTGCAGAGGGATGTGTGAATGTCACCTCCAGAGTGGAGCAGATCAGGAAAGGGACAGGTACAGGTGTGTGTGCCCCCACCCCTTGCCCCTAGCAGGTATCACCCGCAGGCCAGGGTAGAGGGAATCCCGCTCACACTGCTCTGTGGTGGGGAAGTGGGAAGAGACCGGGCCTCAGCCCCACAGCCCTCAGGCACTGTGTCTTCAAGACCTGAAACCAAGAGCCACCAGGCAGGCGGTCAGTTGTGTGGTGCTGGAATTGCTGTGGCACTGGAATGGAACCCACCAGCCACAGGCAGACCGGGAGGTCACGAACAGTGCTCCCCGAGGACCCCAGCTCAGGCATCACCGTCTCAGGGCTGCTTCACAGAAAAGGACAGGCTGGCTTAGGTCAAACTCCCCTCACTGACTGACAGGCAGCCTACGAGAGCAAGTATTCTGGAAAGATGTGTTTCAAGACAAATCAAAGAGCAGGGAAACATTTTTTCAGTCTTATCTATCTGCAGTGATTCTTAAAGGTAAAACCTAGTACATTTCCTTCACTAGTATCTTGGATTTCTGTTAAAGTGCTGCTTATATTTGAATACGTACCAACCATCCTTTGCAGCCTGTTTTACATACATTCCACCCCACAAACCTGGGAGACGCTTAGAAGGATGACATCATCCCATCTGACAGAGGAAACAAACTAGCCCAGAAACCACAGCATGGCACAGTGGACGCCACGTCCAAGGTGTCCCCTCCTGCGCCTGACTCCTGCGCCTGCCCCCGAGCAGCTGGTGGGCTGAGTTACTGTCCGGCTGTGCACACTGCCGGGTGAGGCCCAGGGATGCAATATGAGAATACGCGTCTCACTCCAGTCACCCAACAAGTGAGTGGCCGGGTGTGAATTTCTGGCTCCAAGCCCTTTACCCTTAGTGGCCTGACCCTTTCTGACACCAGCCAGGAGTTCAAACAATCAGTACTCACCATAGGCTGTCCAGGGTCTGAAAATCTCACTTTGATGTCCTGCAGGTGTTTCAGGATTGGCTCATCATATTCCTAACCATAAAGAGAAGAAAAGAAAGTTCTGGTGAGCTTTTACAGACAACACACATGTTCTCACTGAGTCACTGTTGCATCTACTCCTAGATACTGGATAATTAGCCCTGTTGGAACTCTGTCCTTGTCACTCCCAGGAAGCCACCCAAATCTGTTCAGTCACTAGCAGTCTTAGGGTGGCAGCAATGAGGTGCCACCTTTGTCTGGCACGGAGCACTGGTAACCACCAATGCCAAGCCAGAAGGGTATCGCGCTCATTGCCAGGGGCAAGAGCCCTGACTGATTTCACAGCCCCACCAGCTGCCAGTATAGACGGGGTCAAAAATGCCATCAATTAAGACTGCTGGTCCTCAGCATCTCCTAAGAGACAGAATCAGAAGAAATGCCTGGACAAGCTATTGACCTTGGCAGCCAATTCCCCCTGCTTAGGGCACGTGGTGATAAATATCCCAAATCCAACGACACACACAGTCAAGGACACTCACAAAGCAAGCCTGAGACCTAACGGCAGGCACTATGGAAGAGCTCCTAACGACGGCTCTGTGCCTTTACGAGTCATCGTTATGCAAACACAGAGTTCAACAGGGCCTGTCATTTGAGAAAGGCCAACTGAGAAAAACTCAGGAAAAAAAAAAATCACAGGACCTGAAACCCAGTGACCACATACTCACGAGAGGTGCTTTATTTGTGAAACAGTCACCTCACCGTGGAAGTCTGGGGACTGGACTGAAAGGATTTCCTGAGGTTCCGCTGAGCCTGATAACTACCAACTTCCCAATTTTAAATTCTTTCTACATCACAGGCCTCGTTTAATGCACTTCACTTTACTGTGCTTCACAGATATTTTGGTGCGTTTTTTGGTTTGTTTTTGTTTTTGTTTTGTTCTTGTTGCAAATTGAAGGTTTATGACAACCCTGCATTGTCAGACAATGGTTAGGATTTTTTAGCAATGAAGTATTTTTAAATTAAGGTACGTACATTTTTGAGACATAATGCTATCGCACACGTAATAGATTACAGTATAGTGTAAACCTAACTTTTATGACGCACCAGGGAACCAAAAAATTCATGTGACTCACTTTAATGCTACATTCACTTTATTGCAGGGGTCTGGAACCAAACCCACAATGTCTCCGAGGTCTGCCTGCATAGAACAAACCAAAAAAAAGGCAGTAACAAAGGCACCTTCCAAGTCTCTAGACAAAAAGTTAAGTCCAAAGCAGTTTCCAAAGAAGGCCACATCAGTCTGAGATGTCAAATCCTAAATTCTAGAACCAGAAAACACTTGGCTCCAAGATCACGTGTATCAATGACTGAGCACGTATGCCTAGTTCTAGAATCGCCAAGGTGAATGTATCACCAGTATGTTCTCCAAATACGCGGCACTGGGATCTTCAAGCTCACTGCAGTCAAGCTAGCAGCACCCACTGACACCACCCCAGAGCCAGGAGATGGCCATTATGTTCTTGATCTCTTCCAACAGCCTCATGCCTTGAGGGCCAAGGACCTTCTATGGCCCAGACCACAACGGAAAGCCCTAAGTTAGCAGGCTCAAAACTCAGGGCCAACAGTGGAAGCAACTCAGGGACTGATTTAAAGCTGCTCTCCCTAAATTTCAAAACTCTGCTTTTGGACCTATCTTGGCCACCACCAACAGAGAACCCAAGGACCTACAGCCAAACCCACCTTTGGGATTTGATGTCTGACCAAAATGGAACCTACTACCATTACTTGCTTCGGGTTATAAACGGCCCAAACCACATTTCATCACTCTCTGCATACTAAATGAGGACTCAAAAAATGACATGTCTTTTTACAACTGTAAGACAAAAAGCAGCGAGACACTGTGACATAAATACTGAAGCACTGACACTAAGACAGAGGTGTTGGGAGAACGGAAGAGACACCTCGTTCAAGTACAGCTGACCGTACTTGAAACCAAAGAAATGCTACAGACAAAGCAGCAGCGCCATTCCCTGGGTTACTAACTGGCTGGCCGGGCAACACCAGGAGCCAGGTCTCCCAATCAAGTCGCCTAACCGGCACCAAAAAGCCTACCTCATGACACCCCTGCCACCACTCACAGTGCACCCCCAACCTGCAGCACGGGCATCACCTGGGGGACACACCAGAAACGAAGATCCTCAGGCCCCACCCAGACCTACTGACTCAGAGCCTGCACTTCCACGAGACGTCCCAGTGACAGGTACACACACCCTTCTCCATCTGCTGTGCCGGCATGGGGATTTTCAACCCTTGGGGTACATCGGAATCATCAGAGAGCTTCTACAAACACCTCAAACTCTCGCTGACCTGTGGGTGGGGAGGCACTGATGCTATTTAGTTTTTTTTTGTTTTTGTTTTTGTTTTCCTGATACGTGGGCCTCTCACTGTTGTGGCCTCTCCCGTTGCGGAGCACAGGCTCCAGATGGCGCAGGCTCAACGGCCATGGCTCACGGGCCTAGCCGCTCCGCGGCATGTGGGATCTTCCCGGACCGGGGCACGAACCCGTGTCCCCTGCATCGGCAGGCGGACTCTCAACCACTGCGCCACCAGGGAAGCCCTGCTATTTAGTTTTAAAAGTTGCCCAAGTGACTAACGTACAGGCAGGGTGAGAATCTGGTTCTAGCATATATTACTCAATTTTCCCAATAAATTTCTGGCTCATGGCGTTCTAGTCTTCTAGTATTCTTGGTCTAGTGTACTTTCTTTCTTTTCTTTTTTTTTGGCCACGCCGCTCAGCTTATGGGATCTTAGTTCCCGAACCAAGGACTGAACCCAGGCCCTGGCAGTAAAAGTGCCAAGTCCTAACCACTGGAACGCAGGGAATTCCCAATGGTCTAGTATTCTTAAACCGCACCTTTTCATATGAGACGGTAAAACACAGGCTATTGTTAAGTCATGTATTTTAAATGTTCCCCCTGTCTGGAAGGGGAGTAAGAAACGCATCCCCTCTACCTTTTCTTCAGTTCTGGCTTACAGATAAGCACTGAACAAGGCAGGCAGCAGACGTAGCAACGCAGCAACTCTCCAGAACCACTGTAACTGCAGCTGTGAAACCTCTGCAAACGGCAGTAGAGCGAGCTAGCTGCATGCCACCTGTGGCCGTGCTCTGATATAAAAGCACCGTGCTGACCCATCTGGAATAAGCCCAAATGCAGAGATGGCCCCCTCTGTGGGCTTCTGAGCAGTACCTATTTCTGAATTCTGGAAACTTCTACCATAACTGAGCTCAGGGAAAGTCACGTTTGTTACCTTTTAATTGGTTCACCATTTCATTAGAGAAAGCTCAACAAGGCAAGACAAAGAAAGTTTGACCATTCCCATTAAAAAAAAAAAAAAAAAGACGTTTTCGGGCTTCCCTGGTGGCGCAGTGGTTGAGAGTCCGCCTGCCGATGCAGGGGATGTGGGTTCGTGCCCCGGCCCGGGAGGATCCCACATGCCGCAGAGCGGCTGGGCCCGTGAGCCATGGCTGCTGAGCCTGCGCGTCCGGAGCCTGTGCTCCACAATGGGAGAGGCCACAACAGTGAGAGGCCCGCGTGTGGCCAAAAAAAAAAAAAAAAAAAAAAAAAGACTTTTTCAAGGAAAATGATTAGAATTTATTAGCAACTTGTTAAATATTTGTACAACTAGCAAGGCGGCACAACAGGCCCATTTCAAATTCCAAAAATCAATCAAAACAGAAGACTGCGTGCCAGCGAGCGTGAGCCTGTGTGTAAACGCACTCATGGGTACACGTGTACACACACATGCACACACACTTCACCACTCAGTATCAACTCCTCCACTCCCGCCCCTTGTCCTCACGCGTCTCGCTTGTCCACATCACTGTGAGGTAGAGAAGGGTCTGGAATCTGTTAACAAGCTTCCTGGGGTGAGACAACAGATACTTTACAGGAGACAAAGCGACCCTAAGCTCGGCTGAGGTTCCGTGTGGCAGGCCTTTCCTTGAGGGCCGCTACACGAGGGCACACGGGGGCTCCAGCTGCAGCCAGGCCTCCCGGGGACCCTGACTCCTCTGAGTTATACAGAAGGCACCTTTCCACCCACAAACAACAACTGCTAGACATGCTGTTGAAAGTTCACAAGTAAATAATGTCTTCTATAAAGTGGGAATGTGCCTGTGTGCTTACCTGAACTAATTCACTTAGCATATCTACATTTCTGAAGATGGTAAACCAGAACTCTGGAATTCCTTTTGGGTTTGGCTCTTCTGCTGCTGCTGCTTCTTTTTCTGCTATGACTGCTTTATTTTTTATGTCTCCCTAGAAAAATAAAGATGCAAAATTGGATACTTATCATGAAGCAACAACTTTACAAATAACTGAATGGCTTAATACAGACCATATTTTCAGAATCCCAAGTAAACTTCTATCAAAAACCCTTGCTCTTTGAAACTGCATCTCCAAGACCACTGTGCCCATCACAATTTCCAACGTCTCTGAGGAACAAAGCATTTAAGGCATTCCAGCCAGATGTAACTCCATGACGTAATTTTAGATCAAGGGGAAAAGAGCTGAAGAGCTGATACAATGCCCCCGACTTGGGGAAGGCTGTCCAGTACCGGCTCGCTGTCCATCCTGGGATAACCACCAGGGGGATACTCCAGGATCTCCAGCAACAAGAAACTGCCCCGCAAGCTGCATGTCCAATGATACGGAGATGTTGGGACAGAGGCACCATGCAAACATCAGGGGGGTGACGAGAAAGGCGATGTGGCCACGAGGAGGGTAGTCTTTTCTAACATCACAGGCCTGACATGTGATTCTTAGGAGGACATGATCACAAGGGGCTTTTTAAGTTAACAAGGGCAGATTTTCCTCGCACAATGAAGAACTGATTCACAACTATACTGATCCACAGGCATGGCTTCAACTACGCCAGATTCTACATGTTTTTAAAACATCAGAAAGATACATAGCTACCAAAAGTAACATACACTTAAAAAAACAAAAACAAAAAACCCCCGGAAGTTTATAGTCCAGGATAGAAAAGCCACTCCCAAATGTAAAATCAGGTCAACAAAGTTTACCTTGTCATGTTGGGACTTTCCGTGGCACTGGAATGATACCCGTCACCAAGAAAACGCTGCAAGCAGGTGATGGACAGGGCACATCACCAAAAGGACCATTTACCAATGTAAAGTGGCGAGATGCACTGGGGCTACTTCACTGTCACTGCTGGTCCCCGAGCAGGATGGCATGGATGTTTCCAGTATGCTCTCCCCACCACAGCCCACCCTCTAGTACCTGCCCTTCTAGACACAGCTGTGCTCTCCCTTGTGGGTCTTTGCTTTCTCTCGACTAAGACTTTTTCTGATGTTTTAATCTCCACTCCCCTGATCCCTTATCTCACTGTACCACTGTGCAGAGGTGCCACAGACGGCTGAGAAAGGGGACTGTGTCTGGCTCACCACATTAACTAACACAACCAAGCTGTCCGGTTTCACTGTCATAAAGAAATCTAAACACCCAACCTAAGGCTGAAGCCGCACCTACTGTTAGGAGCTCTTTCCTTTGTGAAAGAACACCATCAAATTTCTTTTTTTTCCCCACCAGCCGCACTGCACGGGATCTCAGTTCCCCAGACCAGGGATTTCAGGGATTTAACCCAGGCCACGGCAGTGAAAGCGCAAAATCCTAACCACTAGATCACCACCCCAAACCATCTTATTTCTAACAGCATTAAAACAGAACACAAGTGGCGCTCATTAAAAAAAAAAACTTACGGCCAATTTGTCCTCCTCTTCATTTTCACTGTGCCATTCGGATTCTGCATCTGTCGGCTCAGCATCACCAGTGATGAATTCCCTTCTCTAAGTAAAAACAAGATCTTCTTACCGTTACATTCAGTTACTCAGAAACTTGAGAGTAAAGACAGTGAACTTGTAAATAATGTGTATAAAAAGACTGAAAACTGGATGCTTTTATAGCTTAAGATTCTAAGTTTTGAGGCTTAAAGAATAACATTCAGGGAGACCTTCAAGATGGCGGAGGAGTAAGACGTGGAGATCACCTTCCCCCCCACAAAGACATCAAAAATACATCTACGTATGGAACAACTCCTACAGAACACCTACTGAACGCTGGCAGAAGACCTCAGACTTCCCAAAAGGCAAGAAACTCCCCATGTACCTGGGTAGGGTAAAAGAAAAAAGAATAAACAGAGACAAAAGGATAGGGACGGGACCTGCACCTCTGGGAGGGAGCTGTAAAGGAGGAAAGGTTTCCACACACTAAGAGCCCCTGCGCGGGCAGAGACAGTGGGTGGGCAGGGGGGAAGCTTCAGAGCCACGGAGGAAAGTGCAGCAACAGGGGTGCAGAGAGCCAAGCGGAGAGATTCCCCGCACAGAGGATCGGTGCCGACCAGCACTCACCAGCCCGAGAGGCTTGTCTGCTCACCGCCGGACGGGTGGGGGCTGGGAGGTCAGATCCCAGGGAGAGGACTGAGGTTGGCTGCATGAACACAGCCTGCAGGGGGTTAGTGCGCCACAGCTAGCCAGGAGGGAGTCCGAGAAAAAGCCTGGACCTGCCTAAGAGGCAAGAGACCATTGTTTCAGGGTGCGCGAGGAGAGGGGATTCAGAGCACCACCTAAACGAGCTCCAGAGACGGGTGCGAGCCGCGGCTATCTGCACGGACCCCCGCGACGGGCCTGGGACGCAAAGGCTGCTGCTGCCACCAAGAAGCCTGTGTGCAAGCACAGGTCACTATCCACACCGCCCCTCCTGGGAGCCTGTGCAGCCCGCCACTGTCAGGGTCCTGTGATCCAGGGACAACTTCCCCGGGAGAACACACGGCGTGCCTCAGGCTGTTGTAATGTCACGACGGCCTCTGCCGCTGCAGGCTCACCCCACATTTTGTACCCCTCCCTCCCCGCAGCCTGAGTGAGCCAGAGCCCCCAAATCAGCTGCTCCTTTAACCCTGTCCTGTATGACCAATACACCTTCAGGCGACCTATATGCAGAAGTGGGGCTGATACAAAGCTGAACCCCGGGAGTTGTGCGAACAGAGAAGAGAAAGGGAAGTCTCTTCCAGCAGCCTCAGAAGCAGCAGATTAAATCTCCACAATCAACTTGATGTACCCTGCATCTGTGGAATACCTGAACAGACAACAAATCATCCCAAAATTGAGGCGATGGACTTTGAGAGCAACTGTACACTTGGGGTTTGCTTTCTGCATCTAATTTGTTTCTGGTTTTATGTTTATCTTAGTTTACTATTTAGAGTTTATTATCACTGGTAGATTTGTTTATTCATTTGGTTGCTGTCTTCCTTCTTTTTTAATATATGTAGATATATATATATATTTTTCCTTTTTCTCCTCTTGTGAGTGTGTATGTGTATGCTTCTTTGTGTGATTTTGTCTGTACAGCTTTGCTTTTACCACCTGTCCTAGGGTTCTGTCTGTCCATTTTTTTTTTTTTTTAAGTATAGATTTTAGCGCTTGCTATCATTGGTGGATTTGTTTTTTGGTTAGGTTGCTCTCTTCTTTCTTTCTTCTTTTTAAATTACTTTAAACTTTTTTTATTTTTAATAATTAATTTTTAATTTTTAATTTTAATAAATTTCATTTCTTTTCTTTCCACAATAGTGAGAGGCCCGTGTACTGCAAAAAAAAAAAAAAAAAAAGAAAAAAAAGAAACAAGAAACATCTCAACTAAACAACCGAAACTTACACCTAAAGCAATTAGAGAAAGAAGAACAAAAAACCCCCCAAAATTAGCAGAAGGAAAGAAATCATAAAGATCAGATCAGAAATAAATGAAAAAGAAATGAAGAAAACCACAGCAAAGATCAATAAAACTAAAAGCTGGTTCTTTGAGAAGATAAAACAAAATTGTAAAACCATTAGCCAGACTCATCAAGAAAAAAAGGGAGAAGACTCAAATCAATAGAATTAGAAATGAAAAAGGAGAATAACTGACACTGCAAAATTACAAAGGATCATGTATTACAAGCAACTATATGCCAATAAATGGACAACGTGGAAGAAATGGAAACGTTCTTAGAAATGCACAACCTTCCGACACTGTACCAGGATGAAATAGAAAATAAAAACAGACAAATCACAAGCACTGAAATTGAAACTGTGATTAAAAATCTTCCAAACAACAAAAGTCCAGGACCAGATGGCTTCACAGGTGAATTCTATCACACATTTAGAGAAGAGCTAACACCTATCCTTCTCAAAATCTTCCAAAATATAGCAGAGGGAGGAACACTCCCAAACTCATTCTATGAGGCCACCATCACCCTGATACCAAAACCAGACAAACATGTCACAGAGAAAAAAACTACAGGCTAATATCACTGATGAACATAGATGCAAAAATCCTCAACAAAATACTAGCAAATAATCCAAGAGAATGTTAAAAGGATCATACACCATGATCAAGTGGAGTTTATCCCAGGAATGCAAGGATTCTTCAATATATACAAATCAATCAATGTGATACACCACATTAACAAACTGAAGGAGAAAAAACATATGATCATCTCAATAGATGTAGAAAAAGCTTTCAACAAAATTCAACACCCATTTATGATAAAAACCCTCCAGAAAGTAGGCAGAGAGGGAAATTACCTCAACATAATAAAGGCCATATATGACAAACCCACAGCCAACATCATTCTCAGTGGTGAAAAACTGAAACCATTTCCTCTAAGATCAGGAAAAAGACAAGGTTGTCCACTCTCACCACTATTATTCAACATAGCTTTGGAAGTTTTAGCCACAACAATCAGAGAAGAAAAAGAAATAAAAGGAATCCAAATTGGAAAAGAAGTAAAGCTGTCACTGTTTGCAGATGACATGATATGATATGTAGAGAATCCAAAAGATGCTACCAGAGAACTACTAGAGCTAATCAATGAATTTGGTAAAGTAGCAGGATACAAAATTAACACACAGAAATCTCTTGCATTCCTATACACTAGTGATGAAAAATCTGAAAGAGAAATTAAGGAAACACTCCCATTTACCACTGCAACAAAAAGAATAAAATACCTAGGAATAAACCTACCTAAGGAGACAAAACACCTGTATGCAGAAAACTATAAGAAATTAAAGAAATTAAAAGAAAATTGTGAAAGAAATTAAAGATGATACAAACAGATGGAGAGATATACCGTGTTCCTGGATTGGAAGAATCAACATTATTAAAATGACTATACTACCCAAAGCAATCTACAGATTCAATGCAATCCCTATCAAACTACTAATGGCATTTTTCACAGAACTAGAACAAAAAACTTTACAATTTGTATGGAAACACAAAAGACCCTGAAGAGCCAAAGCAATCTTGAGAAAGAAAAACGGAGCTGGAGGAATCAGGCTCCCTGACTTCAGACTATACTACAAAGCTACAGTAATCAAGACACTATGGTACTGGCACAGAATCAGAAATACAGATCAATGCAACAGGATAGAAAGCCCAGATAAACCCACGCACCTACCGTCACCCTGTTTTTGATAAAGGAGGCAAGAATATACAATGGAGAAAAGACAGCCTCTTCAGTAAGTGGTGCTAGGAAAACTGGACAGCTACATGCAAAAGAATGAAATTAGAACACTCCCTAACACCATACACAAAAATAAACTCAAAATGGATTAAAGACCTAAATGTAAGGCCAGACACTATCAAACTCTTAGAGGAAAACATAGGCAGAACACTCTACGACATGAATCACAGACAGATCCTTTTTGACCCACCTCCTAGAGAAATGGAAATAAAAACAAAAATAAAGAAATGGGACCTAATGAAACTTCAAAGCTTTTGCACAGCAAAGGAAAACATAAACAAGATGAAAAGACAACCCTCAGAATGGGAGAAAGTATTTGCAAATGAAGCAACTGACAAAGGATTAATCTCCAAAATTTACAAGCAGTTCATGCAGCTCAATATCAAAAAAAAAACAGGCTTCCCTGGTGGTGCAGTGGTTGAAAGTCCGCCTGCCGATGGAGGGAAAACGGGTTCATGCCCCAGTCCGGGAAGATCCCACATGCCGTGGAGCGGCTGGGCCCGTAAGCCATGGCTGCTAAGCCTGCACGCCACAACGGGAGAGGCCACAACAGTGAGAGGCCCGTGTACAACAACAACAACAAAAAAACAACCCAATCCAAAAATGGGCAGAAGACCTAAACAGACATTTCTCCAAAGAAGATATACAGATTGTGAACAAACACATGAAAGGATGCTCAAAATCACTAATCATTAGAGAAATGCAAATCAAAACTACAATGAGGTATCACCTCACACCGGTCAAAATGGCCATCATCAAAAAATCTACAAACAATAAATGCTGGAGAGGGTGTGGAGAAAAGGGAACCCTCTTGCACTGTTGGTGGGAATGTAAATTGATACAGCCACTATGGAGAACAGCGAGGAGGTTCCTTAAAAAACTAAAAATAGAATTACCATACAACCCAGCAATCCCACTACCGGGCATATACCCTGAGAAAACCATCATTCAAAAAGAGTCATGTACCACAATGTTCATTGCAGCTCTATTTATAATAGCCAGGACATGGAATCAATGTAAGTGTCCATCAACAGATGAATGGATAAAGAAGATGTGGCATATATATACAATGGAATATCACTCAGCCATAAAAAGAAACGAAATTGAGTTATTTGTAGTGAGGTAGATGGACCTAGACTCTGTCATACAGAGTGAAGTCAGAAAGAGAAAAACAAATACCGTATGCTAACACATATATATGGAATCTAAAAAAAAAAGTGGTTCTGAAGAACCTAGGGGCAGAACAGGAATAAAGACACAGACATAGAGAATGGACTTGAGGACACTGGGAGGGGAAAGGGTAAGCTGGGACGAAGTGAGAGAGTGGCATGGACATATATACACTACGAAATGTAAAACAGATAGCTAGTGGGAAGCAGCCGCATAGCATAGGGAAATCAGCTCGGTGCTTTGTGACCACCTAGAGGGGTGGGATAGGGAGGGTGGGAGGGAGAGGCAAGAGGGAGGAGATATGGGGACATATGTATATGTGTAACTGATTCACTTTGTTATAAAGCAGAAACTAACACACCATTGTAAAGCAATTATACGCCAATGAACATGTTAAAAAAAAAAGTAACATTCAATGATTCACTGGGTACATCTGGATGTTTTGCCTGAAGAACTTTCTGAAATATACTAATTAAGTTTACTAACAGAGTTCCCTACCTTGTCAAAGAGAGGCTGGTATAATGCTGCATACTTTCTTTCCAAGTCATGAACTTCTTCATAGAACTTGGCTTCTATATGAGCGCATTTCACCTGAAGTTGTTTCAGTGCATTGATTCTTCTTTTTACTGCTTTGGGTAAACTAAAAGAGAGGGAATAAAAAATAAAACATCCATATGCCTGCAAAATAAGGTAGCATGCTTATTTTTTACTAAAATAAATTAATGTTAACATAGAATTAACACCCTTACCGTGAAAAAGAGCTCCTAAAAATCATTAAGGACAAACACCACCTCCCCGCCCCCCCCCCACCAAAAGCAGGGTGGTGGCGGAGGAGGAAACTGAAAGATAATTCACAAAAAATACAAATAATGAAATACGGAAGAAAGGTCCAATCTCATGAAATATCGAAAAGAATGTATATTTATTTATTTATTGATTGATTGATTGCCTTACACGGGCCTCTCACTGTTGTGGCCTCTCCCGTTGTGGAGCACAGGCTCTGGACATGCAGGCTCAGTGGCCATGGTTCACGGGCCCAGCCGCTCCGCGGCATGTGAGATCTTCCCGGACCGGGGTACAAACCCGTGTCCCCTGCATCGGCAGGCGGACTCTCAACCACTGCGCCACCAGGGAAGCCCAAGAATGTAAATTTAAAAGAACTGCTGTCTTTTCCTTACCAAATTGGCAATTAAAAAATAATTCCCAGGGGGCACTTCCCTGGCGGTCCAGTGGTTAGGGCTCTGCACTGTCACTGCCGAGGGCCTGGTTCAACCCCTGGTCGGGGAAGTAAGATCCCACAAGCCTCGAGGTGTAGCCAAAAAAATTTTTTTTAATAAAAGAGAGAAGAAAATTTTTTAAATTCCCAGGTTTGATGAGGCTGAGGGCAGAGGCCCTCTAATTGACTCATCTTTCTTAAGGGTAAACAAGAACCTTGAAAATATTCTTTGCATCTACTTCTAAGAATTTATCCTAAGGAAATAACCAAATGTTTATGTGTTGGAGTGACCAGTGATATATTATTTGTAAAAGTGAAAGACTGGGAACAATGACAAGATGAGCAGAATTAAAACAGGGCCTGTCCACAACCATGTCCTCAAGGAATACTCAGCACCACAGGACAAGCTCTTGCTGACACAGCAAGGGAAAAACCAGAAACAACAGAGACAAGGCGTGCATTCTAGTCTAGAGTCAGACAACTACCAGCTCCTTAGCCCTTTGATATTTTTTACCTTCTAAGCAACATTTTAGTTTGTATGCCTTACTTTTATAAATCAGAAGGGAAAAAACACTTTAAACCCATTAAAATCATTTGTTTAACCTGAAGCCCTTAGTCACAATCTGGAACAAAGAGCAGACTCCTGCGGACTTCCCTGGTGGTGCAGTGGTTAGTTAAGACTCTGCTCTCCCAATGCAGGGGGCCCAGGTTCTATCCCTGGTCAGGAACTAGATCCTACATGCCGCAACTAAGGAGCCCGCCTGCCGCAACTAAGATCCGGCGCAACCAAATAAATTAAAAAAAAAAAAAAAAAAAAAAAGAGAAGACTCCTGGGCCCCACAAAGACCCACACTATCCCCCTTGGTGGGCCTGGGTCCTGCCCTCTGAGTCCTCCTCCATGTGGGCTGACTCCTCAAGGGCAGGGCTGGCATTAGTCTAATGGTATACAGTACCAGGCAGCTCCCAAGCACAGCATGGTTTAGAAAACAGCCATCAAGGGGGACTGGTTGCAGAACCCTGCGGGTATCAAAATCCATGGATGTTCAAGTCCCTTATATAAAATGGTATAGTGTTTGCACACTAAGCACATCCTCCCATATACTATAAATCAGCACTAGATTGCTTACCATACCTAATACAATGTAAATGTTATGTAAATAGTTGCTGGCGTGCGGCAAATTCAAGTTTTGCTTTCTGGAACTTTCTGGAAAATTTTCCCCCAATATTTTTGATCCGCAGTTGGTTGAATCTGCAGATGCACAATCCAGGGAACCCGTGGATACAGAGGGTCAACTGTAGTGGAAAAGCCTTGAATCACAAAGGACCCTGTCCTGGTATAATCATACCCATGGCAACCTCAGTTTGGACAAAGGTCCTTCACTACAGACTGCCAACTACAGAAACCGCTCTAGAACCTATTGCTAGTGAGAGAACAAGGAAAAAGCAGAGTAAGAATTTACTAACACTGAATACATTAACATCTGTACTTCTTTTCTACACTAATTACACAACCTAACGTTATTTCCTAACTTTCAAATCTTCCTAATGGAGTAAAAATACAAGGACCTCTAAGCCAACTGAACCCAGATATCCTCCCCAGCCAGCCTCCAAACCACACACCATTCTTCTCCCCACAACAGGCACGTCACGTACAGCATGGAACGTGGAACTAATTGTATTGCACAAAACCTTGTTCCCCTCCCCCATTTCCTCTCAGCGAATGCCACCCCATTCACCCAGTTTCTGAAGCCAGAAACTAGAAACCACCACCCACGCCCAGCTCTCCTACCTGCACCCAGCATCACCACACCCCACTGATCTAGTCTGCAAACACTTCACAGAACCTTCCCCACTAGGTCACCCCCCGAAAGAACCCTCTCTACGGGCAGAGCAGACCCCAAGCGTGCCCCCTCTGTGACAACATCCCCAGCCCCGCGTGGGACAGCCAGTATGTGTGCGGGGTGACACTCTGAGACCCAGCCGTGCACTGACTGTAGGAGGGAAGCCCGGAGCAGCTCATCCCTCCGCAGGAAGACAGCCAGGCCCCGAGAAGAGCAGTCCAAGGGCTTGAAGGGTGGGCATCCTTATGGTGTTCACTGTGCAGTACAACCAAGACACAGACCTCGTCCAAATAAGCCACGTTTCGGTGTTGCAGGCTCACGTAGGTGAGCTGGGCAGGACTGGGTCTCTTAGCGAACCAGGAGCCACAATGAAGAGAAAGCACCGCCCCCATCTGCCTGTACCTCCGCCCCCTGCTGACACCCCAGTCTGCCTGCTCATGGGACCTGTGAAGGCCTCTCACCCTACAGGCTGGCACCGTACACGCGCCCATAACTTGACACACCGCACTACCCTGGCCACAGGCCTGTAGCCTCTACCAGGCTGTGACCCCAGCACTCACCTTCGGGACCCCAGAGCCTGGCTCTCAGCAGGCAAGGTCTACTGAATGAAAAACATACTTATTCCTAGTCTAAGGAACCAGGAGAGGTTTTTTCTTTGCTTCTTAAAGTTGCGTCCTCTCACTCACGGCATACTTACGTCTCGATGTAGCTTGAAGGAGTGTGGGAGACACTGTCAAGTCGTTCCTGTAAAGCTGCCAAAACTTGAGGATTCTGCATCACCTGGTCTGCGAGCTTTTCTATTAAGAGTTAAAAAAAAAAACAAAGCCAAAAAATTTAAAATACACCCACCCCACGACAGCCAAGAGTTGAAAATCACAAACACTTATCTACTACTTTTGCTTATCTACTTTAATTTGTAAATATAGCAAGTAGCTTCTTAAAAGCATGTTTCAAAACTCTTTATCTGTAAAGGCACTTGATACTCTCTGTTACTCACCCAAGCGGATGGTGATAAATACACCGAGGGTGCCTGGAGAGCTCTGCTCCTCACCTCAGCAGTAGAAGCCCCGGTCTCCCCACTGGGGACACTGTCACTTGCTAAGTTCAGGCAGTCTGCCTCCCTCCCGGAAGCCAAGGATGGGGACAAGCTGCCTGTGGCTCAGTCAATCAGTGCGCATTGGTGCCCCAGCTCAGGAAAGCGCGACTCCCGCCAGCTCCCTGGGGGCACCAGACCTTCCAGGCGCTCTCTGCCTCCACCTTCACCCACCTTGCCCTCCTGCCCAAACCTGCCTCCTCCCAGGAGCCCCTGCCCCTCTGCCCTGCGACCTCGACAGCTCACACACACTGTACCGACTCCCGAAGAACAAACACAACGCTGAGAGGGAGGTCAGCTGTGCCGCAGACTGGCTCACACCTGGCTCGCGGCACAGGCTCTGTACTGAAAAGATTCCCTCTCAGCAACACTGTACGGAAACCCAAACTCAGGGCCCTCACCCGACTCAAAAGGCAGCGCAGACCTAGAGTTCTCCCCCACCTTCTGTAAGACAGAGATGCGGGCAAGCTGAACACAACGAGCAGGCACTCATTTTACCTTTAACTCCAATCCCAGCCACTAACATGGAGCACCATGTATGTGTACAAAACACATGTAACTGTGTACATACAAAACTGTCTGTAAATACTAAACATATACACAAACACACATCTCTAGCTCTGGCCACTGAAAGGTCTAGGAATAATGGCAGATGGGATTTATATTTTGGTTTTTAAATCTCTGTCCCAACTAAAAGATACAGGCCTCCTTGCATAAATGTAGATTCCAGATCTGGGGAAAGGAAAGTTCAAGGGAAAATGGAACATCGCCTGTGCCACACAGCTAGAGAGAAGTCAAAATGGATGGGGACGCAGCAAAAGGACACAGAAGCCAGCTTAAAGGGACCCCACTGGCCAAATGGGACAATCTGCACACCAGAAAGAAGAATGGTGGACAATGAGGGAAGATGGTGCAGCAGAAGGACGTGCGCTCACTCCCTCTTGCGAGAACACCAGAATCACAACTAACTGCCGAACAATCATCAACAGGAAGACACTGGAGCTCACCAAAAAGATACCCCACATCCAAAGACAAAGGAGAAGCCACAGTGAGACGGTAGGAGGGGTACAATCACAACAAAATCAAATCCCATAACTGCTGGGTGGGTGACTCACAACTGGAGAACACTTATACCACAGAAGTCCACCCACTGGAGCGAAGGTTCTGAGCCCCACGTCAGGCTTCCCAACCTGGGGGTCTGGCAACGGGAGGAGGAATTCCTAGAGAATCAGACTTTGAAGGCTAGCAGGATTTGATTGCAGGACTTCAACAGGACTGGGGGAAACAGAGACTCCACTCTTGGAGGGCACACACTAAGTACTGTGCGCATCGGGACCCAGGGGAAGGAGCAGTGACCTCGCAGGAGACTGAACCAGACCTACCTGCTGGTGCTGGAGGGTCTCCTGCAGAGGCAGGGCGTGGCTGTGTCTCACCGTGGGGACAAGGACACTGGCAGCAGAAGTTCTGGGAAGTACTCCTTAGGGTGAGCCCTCCCAGAGTCTGCCATTAGCCCCACCAAAGAACCGGGGTAGGCTCAAGTGTTGGGTCTCCTCAGGCCAAACAACCAACAGGAGGGAACCCAGCCCAACCCATCAGCAGACAAGCGGATTAAAGTTTTACTGAGCTCTGCCCACCAGAGGAACAGCCAGCTCTACCCACCACCAGTCCCTCCTATCAGGAAACTTCCACAAGCCTCTTAGATAGCCTCATCCACCAGAGGGCAGACAGCAGAAGCAATAAGAACTACAATCCTGCAGCCTGTGAAACAAAAACCACATTCGCAGAAAGACAGACAAAATGAAAAGGCAGAGGGCTATGTACCAGATGAAGGAACAAGATAAAACCCCAGAAAAACAACTAAATGAAGTGGAGATAGGCAACCTTCCAGAAAAAGAATTCAGAATAATGATAGTGAAGATGATCCAGGACCTCGGAAAAAGAATGGAGGCAAAGATCGAGGAGATGCAAGAAATGTTTAACAAAGATCTAGAAGAATTAAAGAACAAACAGAGATGAACAACACCATAACTGAAATGAAAAATACACTAGAACAGAATAAAGAAAAAAATAATGAAAAGAAATGAAGACAGCCTAAGAGACCTCTGGGACAACACTAAGTGCAACAACATTCGCATTATAGGGGTCCCAGAAGGAGAAGAGAGAGAGAAGGGACCCGAGAAAATAGTTGAAGAGATTATAGTCGAAAACTTCCCGAACACGGGAAAGGAAATAGCCGCCGAAGTCCAGGAAGCACAGAGGGTCCCATACAGGATAAACCCAAGGAGAAATATGCCGAGACATACAGTCATCAAATTGGTAAAAATTAAAGACAAAAAAAATTGATTGAAAGCAGCAAGGGAAAAATGACAAATTACAAGGGAACTCCCATAAGATTAACAGCTGATTTCTCAGCAGAAACTCTACAAGCCAGAAGGGACTGGCATGATATATTTAAAGTGATGAAAGGGAAGAACCTACAACCAAGATTACTCTACCCGGCAAGGATCTCATTCAGATTTGATGAAGAAATCAAAACCTTTACAGACAAGCAAAAGCTAAGAGACTTCAACACCACCAAACCAGTTCTACAACAACTGCTAAAGGAACTTCCAAGTGGGAAACACAAGAGAAGAAAAGGACCTACAAAAACAAACCCAAAACAATTAAGAAAGTGGTAATAAGAACATACATATCAATAATTACCTTAAACGTGCATGGATTAAATGCTCCAGCCAAAAGACACAGGCTCGCTGAATGGATACAAAAACAAGACCCATATATATGCTGTCTACAAGAGACCCACTTCAGACCTAGGGACACATACAGACTGAAAGTGAGGGGATAGAAAAAGATATTCCATGCAAATAGAAATCAAAAGAAAGCTGGAGTAGCAATACTCATATCAGATAAAACAGACTTTAAAATAAAGAATGTTACAAGAGACAAGGAAGGACACTGCATAATGATCAAGGGATCAATCTAAGAAGAAGATATAACAATTATAAATATATATGCACCTAACATAGGAGCACCTCAATATATAAGGCAACTGCTAACAGCTATAAAAGAGGAAATGGACAGTAACACAATAGTGGGGGACTTTAACACCTCACTTACACCAAATGGACAGATCATCCAAACAGAAAATTAGTAAGTAAACACAAGCTTTAAATGACACAATAGACCAGATAGATTTAATTGATATTTATAGGACATTCCATCCAAAAACAGCAGATTACACTTTCTTCTCAAGAGCTCATAGAATATTTTCCAGGATAGATCACATCTTGGGTCACAAATCAAGCCTCAGTAAATTTAAGAAAACTGAAATCATATCAAGCATCTTTTCTGACCACAACACTATGAGATTAGAAATCAATTCCATGGAAAAAAACGTAGAAAACACAAACACATGGAGGCTAAACAATACGTTACTAAATAACCAAGAGATCACTAAAGAAATCAAATAGGAAATAAAAAATACCAAGAGACAAATGACAATGAAAACATGACAATCCAAAACCTATGGGATGCAGCAAAAGCAGTTCTAAGAGGGAAGTTTATAGCTATACAAGCCTACCTCAAGAAACAAGAAAAGTTTCCTCTCTCTCAGCCATGTGAGGATCCAGCAAGAAGACAGCCGTCTACCTACAAGGCAGGAAGAAGGCCCGCACCAGAACCAGACCATGCTGCCACCCTAATCTCGAGCTTCTCAGCCTCCAGAACTATGAGAAATAAATGTCTGTGGTTTAAAGCCACCCGGTCTAGTACTTTGTTATAGCAACCAGAGCTAAGACAAGCACATTTTATAATCTTTCTCAGTGTGATAATCCAGTTAGATGTGCCTAATTTGAAGTCCACATGCTACTTACTGTGAGATACAGAAAAAAAGATTATTTTTTGCTTACCTCATTTTACATTCGTATTACACTAAATTATCAGTTTTTGTAACTCAGCAATATTTTGTGCTTAATATCCCTAACTAGTACCAAAGATGAATGATAGATGTCAGATGTTTTGGGTATCCTGAGTAGCCCCAAATCTTCCTCTAATATCCACTTAAAATAGCTCACATATAGTGTGAAACCAGCACTCTCTTCATTATTGCTGAGAATTATTGAGGAATTTATATTGTCCAGGCACCTTTAATTCTGAATTCCTTCTCCTACTCTATTCTTATTTATTTATCTATCATTGCTTCTGCAATTGCTCTTTTCTCTCTACCCGACTTTTTCTTCATTACGCCCTTCTACAAAGAAATCAACTAAAACCAGCTATTATTATTAGCATTTTGTAAATGAAAGATTCAGGATAATGGATAAGAATTACAACACGCCAACAATATCAACCTGAAATATTAAATATCTTATGTTTTCTTATGTCTCCCTACCTAGAGCATTTTTCAGCAGGTGCCTTTCTCTAGTAATCCACCTAATCCTCAAGATCTTTCTTCCGAACTTCTCTCAAATTACCTTTCTCAAAAAAAAAAAAAAAAAAAGAAACAAGAATTATCTCAATTAAACAATCTAACCTCACACCTAAAGGAACTAGAGAAAGAACAAACAAAACCCAAAGTTAGCAGAAGGAAAGAAATCATAAAGATCAGAGCAGAAATAAATGAAATAGAAATAAAGAAAACAATAGCAAAGATCAATAAAACTAAAAGCTGTTTCTTTGAGAAGATAAACAAAATTGATAAACCATTAGCCAGACTTATCAAGAAAAAGAGAGGACTCAAATCAATAAAATTAGAAATGAAAAAGGAGAAATTACAACAGACACCGCTGAAATACAAAGCATCCTAAGAGACTACTACAAGCAACCCTATGCCAATAAAATGGACAACCTAGAAGAAATGGACAAATCCTTAGAGAGGTATAACATTCCAAGACTGAACCAGGAAGAAATAGAAAATATGAACAGACCAATCACAAGCAATGAAATTGAAACTGTGATTAAAAATCTTCCAACAAACAAAAGTTCAGGACCAGATGGCTTCACAGGTGAATTCTATCAAACATTTAGAAAAGAGCTAACACCCATCCTTCTCAAACTCTTCCAAAAAACTGCAGAGGAAGGAACACTCCCAAACTCATTCTATGAGGCCATCACCATCACCCTGATACCAAAAACAGACAAAGATACTACAAAAAAAGAAAATTACAGACCAATATCACTGATGAATATAGATGCAAAAATCCTCAACAAAATACTAGCAAACAGAATCCAACAACACATTAAAAGGATCATACACCATGATCAAGTGGGATTTATCCCAGGGATGCAAGGATTCTTCAATATACGCAAATCAATCAATGTGATACACCATATTAACAAATTGAAGAATAAAAACCATATGATCATCTCAATAGAGGCAGAAAAAGCTTTTGACAAAATTCAACACCCACTGATGATAAAAACTCTCCAGAAAGTGGCCATAGAGGGATCCTACCTCAACATAATAAAGGCCATATACGACAAACCCACAGCAAACATCATGCTCTATGGTGAAAAACTGATGTCATTTCCTCTAAGATCAGGAACAAGACAAGGATGTCCACTCTCACCACTATTATTCAACAAACTTTTGGAAGTCCTAGCCACGGCAATCAGAGAAGAAAAAGAAATAAAAGGAATACAAATTGGAAAAGAAGAAGTAAAACTGTCACTGTTTGCAGATGACATGACACTATACATAGAGAATCCTAAAGATGCCACCAGAAAACTATTAGAGCTAATCAATGAATTTGGTAAAATTGCAGGATACAAAATTAACGCACAGAAATCTCGTGCATTCCTATACACTAGTGATGAAAAATCTGAAAGAGAAATTAAGGAAACACTCTCATTTACCACTGCAACAAAAAGAATAAAATACCTAGGAATAAACCTACCTAGGGAGACAAAAGACCTGTAGGCACAAAACTATAAAACACTGATGAAAGAAATTAAAGGTGATACCAACAGCTGGAGGGATATACCATGTTCTTGGAATAGAAGAATCAATATTGTGAAAATGACTATACTACTCAAAGCAATCTACAGATTCAGTGTAATCCCTATCAAATTACCAATGGTATTTTTTACAGAACTAGAACAAAAAATCTTAAAATTTGTATGGAGACACAAAAGACCCCAAAGAGCCAAAGCAGTTTTCAGGGAAAAAAACGGAGCTGGAGGAATCAGACTCCCTGACTTCAGACTATACTACAAAGCTAGAGTAATCAAGACAATATGGTACTCGCACAAAAACAGAAGTATAGATCAATGGAACAAGACAGAAAACCCAGAGGTAAACCCATGCACCTATGGTCAACTAATCTATGACAAAGGAGGCAAGGATATACAATGGAGAAAAGACAGTCTCTTCAATAAGTGGTGCTGGGAAAACTGGACAGCTACATGTAAAAGAATGAAATTAGAACACTCCCTAACACCATACATAAAAATAAACTCAAAATGGATTAGAGACCTAAATTTAAGACCGGACACTATAGAACTCTTAGAGGAAAACAGAGAAAGAACCCTCTGACATATATCACAGCAAGATCTTTTTTGATCCATCTCCTAGAGTAATGGAAATAATGACAAAAATTAACAAATGGGACCTAATGAAACTTAAAAGCTTTTACCTAGCAAAGGAAACCATACATAAGACGAAAAGACAACCCTCAGAATGGGAGAAAATATTTGCAAACCAATCAATGGACAAAGGATTAATCTCCAAAACATATAAACAGGTCATGCAGCTCAATATTAAAAAAACAAACAACCCAATCCAAAAATGGGCAGAAGACCTAAACAGACATTTCTCTAAAGAAGACATACAGATGGCCAAGAAGCATATGAAAAGCTGCTCAACATCACTAATTATTAGAGAAATGCGAATCAAAACTACAATGAGGTATCACCTCACACCAATTAGAATGGGCATCATCAGAAAATCTACAAACAAATGCTGAAGAGGGTGTGGAGAAAAGGGAACCCTCTTGCACCGTTGGTGGGAATGTAAATTGAAACAGCCACTATGGAGAACAGTATGGAGGTTCCTTAAAATACTAAAAATAGAATTATCGTATGACCCAGCAATCCTACTACTGGGCATATACCCAGAGAAAACCATAATTCAAAAAGACACATGCATCGCAATGTTCATTGCAGCACTACTTACAATAGCCAGGACATGGAAGCAACCTAAGTGTCCATCGACAGACGAATGGATAAAAAAGATGTGGTACATATATACAATGGAGTATTACTCAGCCATAAAAAGGAACGAAATTGGGTCATTTGTAGAGATGTGGATGGATCTAGAGACTGTCATACAGAGTGAAGTCAGAAAGAGAAAAACAAATATCGTATATTAACAAATATATGTGGAACGTAGAAAAATGGTACAGATGAACCAGTTTGCAGGGCAGAAATTGAGACACAGATGTAGAGAACAAACGTATGGGCACCAAGAGGGGAAAGCGGTGGGGGCTGGGGCTGGTGGTGGGATGAATTGGGCGATTGGGATTGACATGTATACACTGATGTTTATAAAATGGATGACTAATAAGAACCTGCTGTATAAAATAATTTATTTATTTAAAAAAAGAATGATGGCAAATGATTAAACACTGAATAAAAAGCTAATCCAGGGCTTCCCTGGTGGCGCAGTGGTTGAGAGTCCGCCTGCCGATGCAGAGGACACGGGTTCGTGCGCCGGTCCGGGAGGATCCCACATGCCACGGAGCGGCTGGGCCCGTGAGCCGTGGCAGCGGAGCCTGCGCGTCCGGAGCCTGTGCTCCGCAACGGGAGAGGGCACAGCAGTGACAGGCCTGCGTGCCGCAGGGGAAGAAAAAAAAAAAAAAGCTAATCCATGAGTCTATAGTAACATTAAAATGGGGTAGTGGGGGAGTAGGGAAGTATTTCTTTAATAGATGTAATATGTTAGTCAGATTGATAGAATTAGAAAAACACCCTTTGGTGACCACCAATGTCATCACGGATTCAGCAAGGCTCATCAGTGGTGCCCGAATCCCTATGTAAGAGTCTTACGGAGAACAGGATTCCCACAGGGTGCCCAACAGCTTCTTTACTCCAAGGACCCTAAGGGCAGAGACTGGCAGACACTGTCTTCACCACGTCATCACTCTTGGGAGCCCCGTCACAGGCCTAACTGCATTCCCACTCCATCAGGTCGCCTATGTTCTCATCTTGCCAAGACATTTACGCTGAATCTAGTGAGGAGAAAACCACCAGACCCATCCAGAGTGTGGGCATTCTACAAGACAGCTGGAGCACACAGCCTGCTGATGTGTCCCTGCGAGGAAGCGTAAAAAAGGTGGGGGGATAACTCTAGAATAAAGGGGACAGAACTAAACGCTATACATGATCCTTGGCCAGCCCTGGATTTGAGTGTGGGGTACGGCAGTAAAAGAAATGCTGAGAAAACCAGGAAAATATGAACATGACTGTACATTAGCTAATAGTATTGGACCGACATTAAATTTCTTGGTTGTGGTAATGGCATTGTGGTTATGAGACTTTATCCTAGTTTTTAGGAAATTTATACTAAATTGTTTTAGGAAGAAAAAGCCAGAATATCCACAACTTGCTTTCAGACAATTCAGAGGGAAAAACAAGTATAGATAAATACTTGAAAATGGAGGAAAGGACCTTCCCTGGAGGCGCAATGGTTGAGAATCTGCCTACCAATGCAGGGGACACGGGTTCGAGCCCTGGTCCAGGAAGATCCTATAAGCTGTGGAACAACTAAGCCCGCGCACCACAACTACTGAGCCTGCGCTCTAGAGCCCGTGCTCCACAACAAGAGAAGCCACTGCAATGAGAAGCCTGCACACTGCAAGGAAGAGTAGCCCCCGCTCACCGCAACTAGAGAAAGCCCGTGCGCAGCAACGAAGACCCGACGCAGCCAAAAATAAATAAATAAATTTATTTTTTTTTTAATGGAGGAAAAGTAATATATCTATGAACTTATGATCATATCAAAACAATATGATATCTGGGACGTGCTTCAGAATAATCACGGGAAGAGAAGGCACAGGTGAAAAAAGCCTGAGCGCCTGGTAATCAGCGCTAACGGCGAGAGACGGCAGGTAGAGGTGCACTGTGCTATTCACTTGACTTTTGGGGTCTGAGCAGGAGCCTCCCTGCTCTGCATGCAAACTCTCCAACGGTTCACTTTCCCATGTGCAGTGAACTGACCTGTATTACTTGCATTTTTAACAGCTTCCAAGGAATCTGAAGGAACCCCATCTGAAAAACTAAAACAATATATTTAAAAAGTATTACTCTAAAAAAAGTTTCACAGATAGATAGCACAATGGCGTTTTTCTTATTTAACACGTTAAGAGGTGTCTCCACAGTAACTTCAGATTTGAGCAGAAGACAACTACAGACACACACGTGTTACCTATGAAATACTTTCCTCACCGTTATTAAAAAAAGCCACCCTGCCAAGCTGTTAGGACACAGTGCACACAGTGGCTCTGTGGGACAGCCACACAAAGTCTCTAAAAACACAAAGGTTTTTAGTATCAATATATGACACACTTTTCACATCTAAAGCAAGTTCTTTATGGGCTCAAAAACACAGAGGGAAAAAAAAAAGCCATCAGCTGGAGCACCTAATGATGTTTACAGAAATAAGGCTTGCCTCTAGCTCACCAACTAAAATTTAAACTCCAATAAACAAAGTCCATTTTGGCTTACCTGTTATCTGCCATCTGAATGTTTTTATCTCCTACAAATTAAAAAAGAATTTACATTACTAAATATTCACAAACAAAAAAATTTCAAATGTACTCTTTTCACAGTGATTTTCAGTGGGGGATGAGGACCTCGTAAGGAGGGGCAGGAGGGACTGTTCTGGGGTGATAGAAATGCCAAGACCTGGAATGGGGTACTGGTTACTTGCATATACACACTTGTCAAAACTCATCAAATTAAAAACTTATACACCTTTCAGTGCAAGCACATTTACTCATAAAAAATTTCTCTTGTTGGCACTAAAATGACCAGACTTCAGAATAAAGACAATTCATCAGTTTTAACTTGCCTTATGTCTATAATGAGTTTCAGAAACAGGAACATTTATGCTAGACCAATTATTTTAGAGCAATTCAAAGAATTTACTGGTGCTCACATTGTCTTTCAAACCCTAACTCACAGAATGATTTTAAAATTTTGTTTATTCTGTATGTTCTACTACTTCTACACTGAAGATGCAGTACTTGTGTAAAAACATCACGTAATACACTCAATTATGATCCCACTTTTACAAGAAACATATAAAAAAAGATTATCTCCAGATTAGGTGACTTTCTACCTATAAATATTAAAGGTGGGTTCTAAGACACTTATGACTTAAATAGAACTTGATATTAGTACAATTTCAAAGCCCTATCTAAATGCAGAGCTAAAAACAGTCAGGTTTGGTGATCACATTTCCTTAGTCCTAGATGTGTAGTAAATCCACTTCAGATCCCCCTCTGAAGAGTGGTTTCAAGCTGACAACTGGTCGATGACTCATTCTTAGGTATCTGAGCAAAGCCCAAACCCCTTAATCAGTGCTTCAGGGTCAAAGAGAACAATAATGCTTCACAGTTAGGAAACATAGCTCCAATTGGTATTTATGAACTACAATTGTCTTAAGTGCATCTTTCTTAGGTAATTCTGTTTCAAAATAAAACACTGTAATTACTTTAAAAATTCGAAATACTACATAAATGTTACATTATTTTTCAAAAAGCTAAATGATTTAAGGAAACAAATGAAAATCAGGAGAGGAAAAACCCTCCAACGGTCCCCATCACCTTCTGCTGAGTCCAAAGTCACTCCACACAGAAACCCAAATTCCTACACCTCCCAGCTTAGCTCCTCCACAATCTGCTGTATGCATACAGCCGCACCCGGGCTATTCCCAAGCTTTTTTTTTTTTAATAGATAAATTAATTTATTTATTTTTGGCCGCGTTGGTTCTTTGTTGCTGCGTGCGGGTTTCTCTAGTTGCGGTGAGCGGGGACTACTCTTGGTTGCGGTGCGCGGCCTTCTCATTGCGGTTGCTTCTCTTCTTGCAGAGCACAGGCTCTAGGCACGCGGGCTTCAGAACTTGTGGCATGCGGGCTCAGTAGTTGTGGCTCGCGGGCTCTAGAGCGCAGGCTCAGTGGTTGTGGCGCACAGGCTTAGTTGCTCCGCGGCAAATGGGATCTTCCTGGACCAGGGCTTGAACCCATGTCCCTTGCATTGGCAGGCGGATTCTTAACCACTGCACCACCAGGGAAGTCCGATTCCCAAGCTTATATTCTGCTTTTTCATATATTACAAATGTAAAACATGAGACAGGCAAGGTCTTCAAAATAACATCTGATGACAACATTTTAAGAGCTAATACACTTACCTTTTACCAGTTGTTAAATACTGAAGTTTTCCCCCCTATGATATACTTCTGACAACATCTACATGAACACATCTTAGTTTACCTGGCTTCCCATCCCAAGTAATTCTTTATATGGCAATAGTAGGATTGTGACTGTAGGATTTCTGGGTCAAAGAATAGGAATGGATACTGACACCTACTGCCAAAGTGGTTACACACTGAAACCAACTACAATTTGGCTACATAATTAAAGTCTCCATTGTCTTAACAATTATGTCCACCAGCACCTTCGTGTAGACCACACACACCAGCTGCTCTCTCTTGCAGCAGCTGTCACTGCCAGCTTAACAGACAAAGTCCCATTTTCCCCACCCAATCAAGCCACACACCTAATTCCAACACCTCCTGTACTAGCAAGGTCACCATGTGACAGGCAATTTCCCACATTTTATACCCACAGCAACTCTAGCAGGGAGGGTGCATCCCCAGTGCACGGAAGAGGACACTGAGGATGGGAAGGGTGAGGTGACTAACCCAAGGTTACCTGGCTAGTAGGTGTGGACTGGGGTTTCTTTCAACCTAAAAGAAAGGAGGTAAACTAAGGCAAACTCCAGTTACCAGAAATAGAGTTTATGTGGGAACAGCAGAGAAACTGCAATTCGGGACACACATACTGAAGCGAGCTACAGGTGAGTTCACTGAAGGCTTGCGGTGGGTTGCTTCTTTGGGCAAAGAGTGCTAAAGGGCAAAATCCAATTAGGGACCATGCAGCAACTGGTTCCAAGATGCGGAGAGATTCCTGGCAGATGCTCACTGGTTGGAGGATAAATTTCGATCTCTCGTAAATCAAGCATTATGGGAAATCAGTCCCACCATCTTTGTTTTCTGAGGGTACATGTTTTCTGAGGGTGCATGCGCAAGAGATTCTCCATTTCACATCCTTCCGTTCCATTTTAGATTAAGATCCTTTCACATTCGCCCCTTTTGATTAAACTCTTTCACAAAAAGCACTGCTCGTCAGTCTTACTGTGTGGGTATCTCACTTAGTCAGAGGCACCATTAGCTGCACGTGGATTATGGGTCTCTCGGAGCTGAGGAGGACCATCCTCAGATGTCTCATCCCAGGGAAGAGGAAAACAGCAAGCAAGGAAAACAGCAAGATACTTGGCCTCATTTGAACAAAACAATTGAGAAATGGGGAACCTCAGTTATGTTCCTCTGACGTGGTCAGTTCAGTTTCCATGGTCAGATGAACTTCAGGATATGCCTTTATTTTGTAGTTACATACAGGAAAAAGAACTTTATTTTGTACATACATCTGGGAGAAGGACATTTGCCTGCTGATACAAAACAGGAGAAATTTAACCATGTGGATTATACCCATGGCCAGAAGTCCAATTATAGCTACTGACTAGAATAAACTTCTCAACCTGTTTCCCCAGCTGCCTATATTTAATAGGTCAAAAATGGCCCAGGTCCCAGGGGTATGGCCTATTTCAGTTAATAGTTTGATATCTTCCATTATTTTTATTATTTTTTTTAGGCTGCGTTGGGTCTTCGTTGCTGCACGCGGGCTTTCTCTAGCTGTGGTGAGCAGGGTCTACTCTTTGTTGCAGTGCATGGGCTTCTCATTGCGGTGGCTTCTCTTGTTGCAGAGCACGGGCTCCAGGCGCGCGGGCTTCAGTAGTTGTGGCACGTGGGCTTAGTTGCTCCGTGGCATGTGGGATCTTCCCGGACCAGGGCTCGAAACCATGTCCCCTGCATTGGCAGGAAGATTCTTAACCACTGAGCCACCAAGGAAGCCCTCTTTCACTACTTTCAGTTCTCGTGTTACTTTTCCTGGTTTGTTAACATAAAAACAGCATTCTTGGGACTTCCCTGGTTAAGAACCAGGGAAGTCCCAAGACTTCTGAGCCTGCGCTCTAGAGCCACAACTACTGAGCCTGCGCTCTAGAGCCCGTGTGCCACAACTACTGAAGCCCAAGCACCTAGAGCCTGTGCTCCGCAATGAGAAGCCACCGCTATGAGAAGCCTGTGCACCGCAACGAAGAGTAGCCCCTGCTCGCCGCAACTAGAGAAAGCCCGCGTGCAGCAATGAAGACCCAACACATCCAAAAATAAATAAGTAAATAAATAAAATTTTAAAAAACAAAAAACCCCCAGCATTCTTCCTCAAGCAGGACACAGGTTCCCCCATGCTATGCAGTGTGGAGGTTTAGGGCTCTGCAGTTTTGTAAGACAACTTCTGCTAGGCTGTCTACTTGGGTTTGTTGATGTTTAAAAGCTCTGACATAAGCATTAAGGTAGTAGCCATGAATTTGAAGAGATTCTTAACTGCCTTTTCAAGTTCTGCTACTCCAACTCAAGGGAAAAAGTCCAAAGGACAAATCCCTTTCTATCTATTATGAGTGTAGCTGTAGGCATACACTCAAAATTGTATCCATCCCAGCTATGATGTGCTCTCTCAAGACGGCAGGAGAAAGAACCCAGATTGGGCCCAAGGGCGATGGAAGGCAGGGTTTTCCCAACTTCAGCATCAGGAGTGAGGACAATGGCTCCAAGCGTACTTCCCATTTAGGGCAAGTGTGGAGTATGCATTTCTTCCACACAGAAGGAAATAACCAGTGTTTTCTAAAGACAGGGTATATTCTTTTCCTGGAATAAAAGAGATCTCATGATCAAAATCAGTCATTCATACACAACGCATGGTAAGTGGTTCTGTTGAGCACACTGAGAACAGTTAGAGGAATATCTTAAATTTCATATATTTGGAGTAACAGGTGAGTTTGATTACTGTGGGTGAGGTTGTGATGGGGGCTGGGGATCTTCCAGGGACAAGCTAGGGTGAAGTAGTTCCTACCACTCAACAGATTTCTGATCAGTTCCCCAACGAGGCACCACTGAAGAAAGCACATCAGCTTTCCATTCCCTGTATCATTACAATTTTCATTACCCCACCAAAGAGATACATGCCGCAAGAGACGTCAGGCTCCTAGATTCCAGTGGGGAATGAACCCATGACCATCTGAGTCACACGCAAGTGTTACAAGGGTGCAGGAGGTGGCCTAGAGATTCACCAGCCCCATTAATGCTTCTGGAACACTGGAAAGCTTTTGGGTAAGAGTCCAGACTTAAGTGAGAGGGATTCCTTTAGGGGTGGGGCACCCAATGGAATGCTGTAATGTCAGGTGCCAATTTAAGTATAGCCGCAAAGATGCCAAAGGAAAACCCTGTATCTCTGCCAGACAGGTTTCACCACCCTTCTAAGGATAATGGCCAGGCCTCCAGTTCAGGTTCATCATCACCAGCAAGCAGTAAGGTTGGTGGAATGAGAGTTCTTGTAAGGTGGGAGCATTACAGCCAAACTAGAGGGCGGCACAGAGGCCAAAGAAAGGACAATTACAACTATAGCAGCATGACTTGGCTGAGTGATACAGAATTGGCTGAAACAGGTTTCACAGGTCTGGGCCGGATATCTCTGATCTCTGGAAAGCTGTCTGCTTCAGTCCTTAGAAATTCTTAGCTTTCAGTCTTGAGTTGGGCTGCAGGTCCACTCAGGTTTGGGGTCCTTTTTAAGATGGGACACATGAATCCAGGAGTCTAACTCTGGGAGCTTCGTGGCACAGGGATTAGTCAGAAACACCTGGTAGAAGTCCTTCCAATGAGGGAGGAGGGAGTCTTTATGCATAGGTCTCTTCTAGTAGTTGAAGTCTCCGGGCTGTAAACTGACATCTTCATCTCCGGGGAGCACACTGTAGAAAGACTGCTCTACTACAGCACGATTATTCTCAATGGATTTTAGACCCCTGCAAATGTGAAGTATGTGCCCTTCTATTAGTTGGGTCAAACAAAGCAGAGGCTAAATGCTTTGGCCATCCGTAACTATTTCAAAGGGTGAGAATTTATGAATCCCAAAAGTAGATCTAAGATTTAGAAGAACCAGAGCACTATCTTTGGCCAATGTATGTGGAGGGTTTCAACTAACTCAGCCAACCAGCTCTTTACAATTACATTTGCATGAACCAGTCCTGAAGACTGAGAATGATAAGCCTGATGGAAACCGTCCAGTGAAGTAGGTCCCCTGGAGTTCCAGGGGCGGAAGAGGTCCTCAAGTGGGAATGATCTTTTCTACCAGGACTTTAGCTATGGAAGAGGGAGTCACCACTCTACATGGAAACGCTTGAGTCCGACATGAAAACCGTTACTAGAGCATATTTATACCCATGAGTGGGGGCAACTGTATGAAATCCACTTGCCAGAGCGTTAGCAGTCTGGTGAATTAAAATGTCCTGAGGCGGTACAAACAGGCTTCCTTGGGATCAATTTATGACAGGTAGAAGAAGCAAGACAAGCGCTTTTTGTGGTCTTGCTGATATTTCTCTATCAACATTGATTTATAAAGGCTACCATTTTCTCAGTGGACCAATGGTTTAATTAATGTACACTGGTCAATAAGGGAAGTTTTAGATTTTCTGGCAGAAACAGCTTATTACTGGGTTCAAACCAGAGCCCCTTTTCTTCATGGGTCCAACAGCCAGCCTTTCAGATTTCCAGTTGTGCTTTTCTCTTTCAGAGGCCAGCTGTTATCCTCCCCTGGCTAGTTCTCTCAGGTCTTTGCAGGGGGAAGAGCATTTTGGACCATGACGGAGGTTTGGTCTATGGGTATCATAAAGGAAGTGTTTTTTTGCAGAGGTATCAGGGAGGTGGTTTCCTTTGGCTTCCAGTAAATCAGACTTGCAATGCCCAGGCCCTTTAATGATAGCTAGAGCTGCCGGCAGCAGTATGGTGTCCAACAGACTTTGGGCATAAGGGTCATTCTTAATTTTATCTCCACTGGGAGTAAGGAAACCCTGTTGTTTCCATAACATTCCAAAGTACTGCACCACTCTACAAAGGCATACTATCACTAAAGAGGTGTGCTGTCTTGCCTTTGACTAAAATGCATGTTTGAGTGAGGGTATACATACAGACCTCCCAGGTACTACAGGTTTGGTTCCAGACTACTGCAGTAAAGCGAGTATCACAGTAAAGCAAGTCACATGAACTTTGTGGCTTCCCAATGCATATAAATGTTTACATTATATGGTAGTTTGTTGAGTGTGCGATAGCATTATATCTTAAAATACAATGTACATACCTTAATTTAAAAATACTTTATTGCTAAAAAATGGTAGCCATCGGGGCTTCCCTGGTGGCTCAGTGGTTGAGAGTCCGCCTGCCGATGTAGGGGACACGGGTTTGTGCCCCGGTCCAGGAAGATCCCACATGCTGTGGAGCGGCTAGGCCCGTGAGCCATGGCCGCTGAGCCTGCACATCCGGAGCTTGTGCTCCGCAACAGGAGAAGCCACAACAGTAAGAGGCTCACATACCGCAAAAAAAAAAAAAAAGTAACCATCATCTGAGTCTTCAGCAAGTTGTAGTAACATCAAAGATCACCGATCACAGATCACTATAACAGATACAATAATACTGTGAGAATTACCAAAATGTTACAGACACAAGAAGTGAGCAAATGCTGTTGGAAAAATGGCGCTGACAGATGCTGACACAGGGTTGTCTCAAACCTTCAATTTACAAAAAAACACAGTATCTGCGAAGCACAACAAAATAAGGTATGCCTGTATAATTTTCAGCTTGTTGAGCTGAAGCAGCCAAAGTTAGGGCTGCAGCCTCAATAATCTCAGATACCCAGCACAAAATGTACCATTTTCATTTTTCAGGTAAGAGCCATTAGTAAACCACGTAAGATCAGGATTCATCAAGGAGGTTTCTTGTAAGTAGTCATGAGGTGTCATCATGACACCATCCAAGTCAGAGTCATGGGGAATTTTATCAGCGGAGGAGGGAAGGTAGGTTGCAGGGTTGAGACTGTTACACTGAATGGGAGTGATGAGGGCACAGCGAGTAAGAAGATTTCAAAGGGGGTAAAATGGCTTGCTGAAAGGTGTTGAGTGTGGTGTGAACTCAAGAGAGCCTCAACGGTGTGAGGTGCAAAGATGGTAGCCTTTACTAAGAGGGCAGCAGCAGGCATAGCCCTAAGCCATGCCATATGCTCAGGTCAGGGATCTAACTGGTGGGTGTAGTAACCCAAGGGTCAGTGATAGCCCCATATTTGGGGGTAAATATCCTGAAGGCATTCCCTTCCTTCTCATATACAAAAAGGAAAAGGGTAGCTGATAATTTATTTGGGTATTCAAGGGTCGGTGGATTTATTAAACTTTCCTTCAAAGGCTAAACGATCTTGGTCATCCCAAACAATGAGGTCAGGTTTGCTGTTCTTTTTTTTTTTTTTTTTTTTTTGCGGTATGCGGGCCTCTCACTGTTGTGGCCTCCCCCGTTGCGGAGCACAGGCTCCGGACGCGCAGGCTCAGCGGCCATGGCTCACGGGCCCAGCCGCTCCGCGGCATATGGGATCCTCCCAGACCGGGGCACGAACCCGTATCCCCTGCATCGGCAGGCGGACTCTCAACCACTTGCGCCACCAGGGAGGCCCAGGTTTGCTGTTCTTTAGAAAGGAATATAGGGTAACTTCCGCGGTGGTCCAGTGGTTAAGACTCCAGGCTCCCACTGCAGGGGACCCGGGTTCAATCCCTGGTCGGGGAACTAAGATCTCACGTGCCGTGTGGCACAGCCAACAACATAAGGGAGCATATGGGGGGCAGAATCATTAAAGAGAAGTTTGGAATCCAGTTGCAACAATAACCAGCTAGCCCAAGAAAACCCCGTAACTGACATTTGGTTTGGGGGTTTGGAGAGTTTAAAATGCCTTGAAGCCTATCGGGATCTAGGTGTAGTCTCTGTTCTGAGATTAAATGTCCTAGATATCAAACATGAGTTTGGAAAAATTGCAGTCTTTCCTTCAAGACCTTATATCCCTTAATGGCTAAGATTTTTAACAGGTGAACAATGTCTTTGTGGAAATTTTGGGAGGGCGAGCAAAGAAGCAAATCATCTACATATTACAGTAAGGGGGTGCCTCCAAAGAATTCTACGTCATTTAAGTCAGCCTTTAAAATCTGTCAGAAGAAGAACCTCAGTAAAGCCCTGATGCAAGACTGTCCAGGTATATTGTTGTCCTTCCCAGGTAAAGGCAAAAAGATATTGACTATTTATCAACAGGAATACTAAAAAAAAAATACTGCCTAAGTCGTCCACAGTGAAAAAGTTGCTTCCAGTAGAGATGAACACCGACAGCACACGGGGATTACAGGTGACAGGGTGGCAAGGAATTACAATGCTGTTTATTGCCAAAGGTCCTGCACAAATCTCCCTCCTTGGCTGTTGGGTTTTTTACAGGTAAGACAGGGCTTTACAAGGACTAGTGCAAGGGACAAAGAGTCCTTCGGCCTTACAGTCTTCTATGATAGAACTTATGTCCTGGAAGACGTCTTTATTTATAGGGTATTGTACGTCTTAATAGGAGAGGCACTATGAATTCTGCCTATGTCTGCTGAGGATTCTGCCCAAAGAGTGGGGGGGGGAGGGGTACCTGGTTAATAGTGGGTTAAGTCCAAAGCTTGGTCTTCTTAGCTTTGCAATGTAATAAAGGCAAAAAGGGGTTTCATCTTCCTAAGTGTTGATTTGAACTGAAGGAATACTTCTCCCTTTTGAGGGGAAAAGTGGCAGCATGCTATTTCTCCAGGAAATATCCTAATACATGTATGGGAGCCAAACTGCTGAGGAGAAATGGGTGTTTGTTTTGCAAAGGCCCCAGACAACAAGGTATGGGCTGGGAAACAGGGACATGTTGCAGTGTGAGGTCCCCACTATTGGAGCGTATGTAATACTGTGAGGAAGGAACTGTTCCGCTGTGGTTAGGCTGGGCGCTGACAGAGCAGCCCCTGTGCCAATTAATACTATAAGGAACTTGTCTCTGATCTGGAGAAGAGTCTTCCCCGGGCTATTTAATAGACGGACAGGGAACAGTCCCTGTGTGTCCTCTGAGTCACATCCTTGGGGTGGGTTTGGCTGTTGGTTCTTCGAGGGTTGCAAGTGTTTGGATTTCAATTTATAGCAATCCTTTTTCCAACGGCCAGATGTGCTTTGAGTCTCCATTTGCGGGAGTTGTCTTTCTTTTGGTGTCATCTTCTGGGGTACGAGCCAATTGAGTGGCCAAACTGACAAGATCAGGGTAGACATTGTCTCCCATTCTATACAGGTTCTTTTGACTAACAGGGTAAGTCCTTAGTTAGATCATTTACAAACGTGGAATTAAAAGCCACCTGGGTGGATTCAGCATCTGTGGGAAGACTGAAATTTTCCTAAAAAACAATCTGGAGCCTGCTCTAACAGTTATGGACAGATACAGCAGACTTTTGAGTGCATGCCTGAATCTTATTCCAGTCCACGGACTTGGGGAAGGCTCTAGGGATGGATTCATGCAGGCTTTTGGCTGTACTGCCAGCATGATCACATAAAAGGGCTGGTGGTTGGTTTCGTTTAAGCCTAAGAGATCGGACTTCCCTGGTGGCGCAGTGGTTGGGAATCTGCCTGCCAATGCAGGGGACACAGGTTCGAGCCCTGGTCTGGGAAGATCCCACATGCCGTGGAGCAACTAAGTCCATGCACCACAACTGAGCCTGTGCTCCAGAGCCTGCGAGCCACGACTACTGAAGCCCGCGAGCCATGACTACTGAAGGCCGTGCACCTAGAGGCGTGCTCTGCAACAAGAGAAGCCACCGCAATGAGAGGCCCACGCACCGCAAGGGAGACCCCACACAGCCAAAAATAAATTAAAAAAAAAAAGAATCCGCCTGCCAATGCAGGGGACTCGGGTTCGATCCCTGGTCTAGGAAGATCCCACATGCCACGGAGCAACTAAGTCCGTGCGCCACAACTACTGAAGCCCGCGCTCTGTAACAAGAGAAGCCACAGCAATGAAAAGTCCACACACCGCAACGAAGAGCAGCCCCCGCTCACAGCAACGAAGACCCAACACAGCCAAAAATTAATTAATTAAAAATAAATAAATAAATAAAAATTTAAATTGGGGGGTGGCGGGAAAAGCCTAAGAGATGGTTCAGGGATTTCTCAACTGGTTGTTTTAGTCCAGTGTTGGGCTTGACTTATTTTAGACAAGCATGTGGACTGTCTGATAAGAGACTGGAGGCACCAAGCTGATAAATCAGGGTTACGATACTGAATTCCTCACCAAATCTATGAGGATCCACGTTACCTTGGGAAAGTCCTTATAACCCTAAGCCTTTTTTTTTTTTTTTAAAGATATCCTTGATGTGGACCATTTTTAAGGTCTTTACTGAATTTGCTACAATACTACTCCTGTCTTATGCTTCTTGGTTTTTTGGCCACGAGGCATGTAGGATCTTAGCTCCCTGACCAGGAGTAGAACTCGTGCCCCCTCTGCATGAAGGTGAAGTCTTAACCACTGGACCACCAGGGAAGTCCCTAGCCCTAAGCTTGACCTTTGCCCATGGGGTACAGGAAGTTTGCTATGGTTTAGCAGGATCCTCAGAAGGTCTAATTTTGAAAGGGAAGTTTTAATGGGCTTGGCAGGTGAGGGTTCAGTGACAGGAAAGAAAGGAAGTTCAGAGAGGGGAGGGATAAGGAGGCAGCAAAGAGAGAGATACAAAGGAGATGGAGCAGTAAGGGTAGGAGGGACCTCAGCTCACACCAAGAAAGAGACCAATGACATTTTAAAAATCCACCTTTAGCTGCTTATTTGCTTCAATTTGGAAACAGTATTTGGTAAGGAGGCAATTTTATAATCCTGAACCCATTTAGAAGCCTCCAGATAACAATTAAAATAACTACCCTATGTGGATGGTTTAATCTGGTAACCATGGTCTTCTAACTTGGTTTGGAGAAAAACAAGTTTGGGGACATAAAAGGTTCCTTGTAACGGCCACTGAAGTTCTAAGTTATCCTTAGTAAGACTGGTCCATTTAGTCAAAAATGTCTATGAGGGGGCTTCCCTGGTGGTGCAGTGGTTGAGAGTCCGCCTGCCGATGCAGGGGACACAGGTTCGTGCCCCGGTTTGGGAAGATCCCACATGCCGCGGAGCGGCTGGGTCCGTGCGCCATGGCCGCTGAGCCTGCGCATCCGGAGCCTGTGCTCCGCAACGGGAGAGGCCACAGCAGTGAGAAGCCTGCGTACCACAAAAAAAAAAAAAAAAAAAAAATGTCTATGAGGAAAGATCATAATAAAACACATCAGGTGGGACTTCCCTGGTGGCGCAGTGGTTAAGAGCCCACCTGCCAACACAGGGGACACGGGTTCAAGCCGTGGTCCGGGAAGATCCCACATGCCGTGGAGCAACTAAGCCCGTGCGCCACAACTACTGAGCCTACACTCTAGAGCTTGCGAGCCCCAACTACCGAGCCCACATGCCACAACTACTGAAGCCTGCGCACCCTAGAGCCCGTGCTCTGTAACAAGAGAAGCCACCACATTGCAGTGAAGAGTAGCCCCTGCTCACCGCAACTAGAGAAAGCCCGCACGCAGCAATGAAGACCCAATGCAGCACAAAATTAATTAATTAATTAAATTAAAAACACCTCAGACGGACTCCCCTGGTGGCGCAGTGTTTAAAACTCCACGCTCCCAATGCAGGGGGCCCAGGTTCGATCCCTGCTCAGGGAACTAGATCCCACATGCATGCCACAACTAAGAGTTCGCATGCCACAACTAAGAAGCCCGCCTGCTGCAACTAAGACTCGGTGCAACCAAGTAAATAAATAAATATTTAAAACAGACAAACAAAAACACATCAGAGTTCCTGAAGGGAGCCACCTTTAAAACATTTAGATGATTAGTATCCCACTGTTGCATTCAGAACAAAAGAGTACTTGCCAGAAGGACAATCTGTCCCTATCCAGATCCCAAATAAAGCCGGAGAGCTCAACCAAAATGAGGGAGCTTGAGATCCAAGAGGAGACTTGCCTAACCAAGTTACGGCAACTTGCGAAAGTGAAGAGCACAAAGGGCTCAAGTGTGGGTACCTTGCTCAACTCTGGGGATTGCCACTCCTTGGTGGGTATCTCCTTTGGATCCCACTTCTGACACCATGTAATGGCAACCTAAAAGAAAGGAGGTAAACTGAGGCAAGCTCAAGTTACCAGAAATCGAGTTTACTTGGGAATAGCAGAAGAACTGCAGTTTGGGACACGTTAAACTGCAGTGAGCGACAGGTGAGCCTGAAGGTTTAGGGCAGGTTGCTTTTACAGACAAAGAGTGCAAAAGGGGAAAATCCAGTTAGGAGCCACGCAGCAAGTTCACTGACTTGAAGATGGAGAGAGATTCTTGGAAGACACTCACCGGTTAGAGGATAAGTCTCAATCTTCTGTAAAGCAGGCAATTTTGGGAAATCAGTCTCACAGTCTTCAACTTTCACTTTCCTGAGGATGCATGCATGAGAGCTACCCGTTCATATCCTTTGGTTCCATTTTAGATTAAAATCCTTTCACATTTCAGATCCAGACCCTCTTGACCTTTCCCTACCACCACCAACCACTTCACTTCCGGCCACCACTTCCACCTGCTCAATTCAAAATTACTGTTGCTGTTGTTGGAATAGATGACAGTCAACAGCTCAGTCAGGGTCAGGATCCTGCAGTTCAGCAGCACTTCCAAGAAACCCACTGTCTAGAAGTAGAGTGTGAAACCACTCCTTCTATCCTGTTCACTATGTAGTAGTCTCTGGGACCGAAACAGCACCTGACATAATAAATACCTGGTGAACGAATAAACACTCTATTGCAGAATAGAGGCCAAAGAGGTTCACTTTCCCAAAGAATGACACCACTCCAATTTAAAAGACCCCATGGATACAATGATCCTATTTTCGGTGACATGATGACAAAGCAATTAAGTTAAACCCAACAAAACATTCTTCCCGCCCCCAAAAGGAGCTAAATCAAGGAAAGAAAAACAAACAAAATAATGAGTTTAAACAATAGAAAAGAAAATACTTTGAGGTCAAAACAACAACACAAACCCAGAACTCAATGTTTAAAGCAAAGCACACACACTAAAAACAGTATGGTTTTGATCCGGGTTTGAATCCCATCTCCATCATTTCCTAGCTGTGTAACCTCGGTTTCAACATCCATAAACTAGAAAGGACCTACCTGAGAGGCTGCTGTGAAGATGGAATTAAACACAGGAAGTGCCCAGTACACGATCTATTCCAGGTCTCTCTCCACTTTTATAACCGCAATATGCTTACAAATCATCCTACCTATTGCTTGATATGAAACCAACAAATCGAGTGAGTTTAAACACTGCTACCCTTATCTAAGAAAAAATAATGTAGAGTGGTGACATATCACAAACAAGCTGGAGTTCAGTTAATCAAGTTTCACACCACAATTTACCTGTGCTTTTGTTTAGCAATCACTATCAAATAAAACTTTCTTAAAATAGAAAATTATAAGGAATTACCAAATTTGCAGGTGTGAGAAATATAACCTTCCATTTGTTTTAAATGTTGGCATACTGCGTTTAATATTAATTTTATGAATCCACAGTCCCAAGCCTCATCAAAAGGGTCTCTTACTTCTAAAAGGCAACCAAGTTGAAATATGAAAGGAATACCAGGCAAAAGAACATTCTAAAATTTCAAAAGAATACAGCTGTTCAGTTTCCCTTCCAGGGTCGAAAACTTTGAGCCTATAATTCTGAATCTGGATTGACATGCAAATTTCCATGATTACACAAATGAATGTTTTGCTTTTATTTATATAAGCTACCTCACAATCCGATTTATGGATTAATTTATTTTTACCCCAAACAAAAAAATTTTCCTAGGGGAAAAAAATTTATTTTTGTAGCAAGTTATCCAATATAACTTTAAATTCTTAATTTTTAACTGAAAACATTTAGCCTACAGTTAGAGTAATCCTATAATTTCAAATTGGGCCACTCTCAAGAGACAAAGAAGGTGTAAATTGGGGAACATGGTCGCCCTTCACATAACCAAAAATTTTAATACATTTATTAGCTGTCTTAAGTCAGAGGTCCTCCATATCTTCCCATGAGATAAATGATTAAAATTAACTTAAATGTAATCAACATGTTTCTGTTAAGACTTTAGAATTTCAATATAGTCTGTAATTCTTATTAAATTAGGGTGGCAGTTAAATGAACCCCACAGCATAATCACTTGGTTCACATAAAAGTCTGAGGGCTGGCGATCCCATCGTGGGGTCTGATCAGTCCCAGGGTACAGGTCCAAACCCTCCAGGAGTACCAGACCATACTTTGGCTTAGGACACATCAGAAGGGACAAAGAAGCCATTCATCTGCTCTAAGAAGGAATCAGGATATCCCCACAGGACATCCCAATGTCTCTACCCACAAAACCTGGCCACTATACAAAGCCCTAATCAGGAGATTCTTTATTCAGTCTTTGTCACTGCATTCCTTAGTATTGGGAGTTAATTGCGCTGGATTCAATATGCCAGCAGGTAAGTGAAAACATATCTAAAATAAACAACCAGATAACTTATGTAAATAGCTTAAATAATGGAAAATGTCCTTGTAAATCAACAAACCCTTCAATATACTTGTAATCTCTCAAAAGTTAAAAAAAAAAAAAAAAAGCGTCCAGATTCTAAACTCAAACCAGTGGTCTCAGAATTATGTTCTAACTGATTTCAATCATATGTAATGATTGATAATCTAATATATATGCACTTTTTCTTTTGCCATGATCGAAAAATCTATTTTAAAAATCACATATATTACATGTTTACAGATGAACTAAGATTGGCAGATAGTTAATTATTGATGCTAAATGTTAGGTACATACGGGGGAATCACTACTTCTACATATGTTTGAAACTTTTTATTGTCATGTTTTTGAAAAAAGAATGGATGAATGATCCATCTCTGGCCTCCCACTGAAGAGTAAGTTCCATGAAGGCAGAGATCTATCTACTTGCTCAACACAGCAGTCCCTGGGCCCAGCACAGGACTAGGCAGGAGACAGTGGCCAAGCAATCTGCTTCACCCATTCGCTCACCGCTGCTGAGTGATGATCTGCTCGTGTGTCACCTGTATACAGCATGGTGGTGTCAGGGACCCTACGCACACCTTAGCCACTCCTAAGCAGGTTCTGAAGACACACAGGAAGTCACATCTGCTTAGAAGATCTAATAGCCATGAGACAACGGTGTACTGTTTTTTTCAGAAGCTTGCTAGAGACTAAGCCCTCAGTTTTCAGGAAGAAAGTAAAAAAGTTTCCCTTCTTTAAACAAAACAGTCTATTTTTACTCAAGGCACACTGGTTCTTCATCATTATAGCTCCAATTTCCTCCTCCACTCTCTTGTCCACAGTTTGTTAGTATATGACTGAATGAGTCGAATATTTGAAGGTTTTTCTTTTTTCTTTTCTTTCTTTTTTTTTTTGCGGTACGCTGGTCTCTCACCATTGCGGAGCACAGGCTCCGGACACACAGGCTCAGCGGCCATGGCTCACGGGCCCAGACGCTCCGCGGCATGTGGGATCTTCCCGGACCAGGGCACGAACCCATGTCCCCTGCATTGGCAGGCGGACTCTCAACCACTGCGCCACCAGGGAAGCCCTGAAGGTTTTTCTTAATCCAAGGTCTTGTCACCTTGTCAGTAAGGCTTTACCCTCTCCAGCCTATTTAAAACCCAAATCCCTATTCCTTCTCTCTACTCTTGTTTTCAAAAGCACCTACCACTGTCTAACTTGTTTGTCTGTCTCCCATTGTGGAAATACTTGAGGGCAAGGTCTTTTGTCTGCTTTGTTCAGTGCAATAAAATACCCCAGTACCTAGAACTGTGCCTAGCAGAGAGAAGGCATTCGTGGATGAACAGATGCCAAGCACTGAAAGCTACTTTGGATAACCGGGTAAACAAGTAACGTTTTAAATTACAATACTTACACCCTTTGCACGTATTTAAATTGTACAGTAGATCTTTCTACCACACCACACAACTATTACACAGAAATCATCTTATCTTGTTTTTGAACAGGCTTTTTGGGATAATAATAAAATGCACAGTACATACACTAAAAAAAAAAAAAAAAAAAAAAAAAAAGTCCCACAGACCCAGAATGGAAGCACCTTTAATAACAGCTGACAGTATACTTTTAAGAGGAAATTTAAGGCTACACAGTGAGTGGCCAAGATCAAAAGGTAAAGTTCATTAAGTGATCTTTTGTAGTTTTCTTACTACAGAAATACACTGCCTCTCCTGTTACAAAATACTCATGAAATTTAAAATTCAATGGCAAACAGTGTAAAGCAGCCCTGCTTTCTCTGAAGAGGGCAGGGTAGAAAACCAATCGCTGTCAAGCGAAAACAAACCTACGTCGTCTGTTTTGAAAATTCCGTAACAGTCAAACACAAAATTCTTCACTACCCATTAACAAGGGTTGTGCTCAAGGAAAAATCTCACAATTGCAGTTTAGGAAGGCAAGTATTCACTGAACTAGGAGAAATTGTCAAATTAAGCTAAGGCTGGAGGAGAGCAATTTCCTGCAATAATTCCACACCAGCTACTTTTTACTTCTGAAACCATCCCAGTGGTAGAATAGTCAAACTAAGTAATATGAGCCTTGTACTTTGGATGCCTGAACACCTTTACCTCTAAAACACGAAAAAGCACTCCTGAGACTGCAGTCCCAGACCAATCTCCCAACGCGATCCTCAGTGCTGCCTTGATTATTCAAAATGCCATCACTGGGAGCACTGGTTCTGAGCAGTAATGGTTCTACCCTGTTTCATACTGGTTGATGGCCCTTAGGGCTTTGGGAATTTAAACCACCCTCGGCCCACAGATACTATTTATCAAAAACAAAACAAGGGCCTCCCTGGTGGCGCAAGTGGTTGAGAGTCCGCCTGCCGATGCAGGGGATACGGGTTCGTGCCCCGGTCTGGGAGGATCCCATATGCCGCGGAGCGGCTGGGCCCGTGGGCCATGGCCGCTGAGCCTGCGCGTCCGGAGCCTGCGCGTCCGGAGCCTGTGCTCCGCAACGGGGGAGGCCACAGCAGTGAGAGGCCCGCATACCGCAAAAAAAAAAAAAAAAAAAAAAAAAACCACACCAAAAAACCCCCCTGGGTTCTCCAGTAAAACTTTTGGAAGTACAACATGAGCTTATCAGAACAGTTTTAAACCATTTTAAAACTGTGGACAATGAACAAAAAAAGAAAAGCAACTCTGAAAATAAGTAATTCGGAACTCTTATCATCCCATGTACGCATTTACATTTGAGGTCACCTCCTCCTGATGCTAGAAGACTATCAACTGCTCAAAGGAAAAAGGAAAAGATTTCACTCTGAACCCTGGCTGGTCAGAGAACTGCAGATACAGGGAATTAATACGCTCTCAATATCAAGAGGCTGGTAAAAATCCTGACAGGTTAACGGAAATATTTTAACTGAAGATTCAAGTATGAACTCAGACTGTCATGTACTGATGAACACATCCTAACTCTAAGCACTCAATTTCTAAAAAATTATGAACTATCTCATACAGATTAAACTCTCTCAACTCAGAATATCATAGAAGGGTCTGATAATCTAAATGGTCAATTCACAAAACTGCAATGTCTGTACACTTTTAGAGGACAACAACCCTAAAACATATGTATCTTTTCCAGAATTCAGTTTACTGAGATTATCAAACCAAGTGATAAAATCAGCTATTGCAAAGAATTCAATCAATTTCTCCAATCTCTATTCTATATAGTATTTTCAAAAATAATGCAAAAGTCACAAAAGCATTTAGATGTTATTTTATAATACAGAGGCACAAATAACCCCAGACATTCTGAATTAGTAACACGGGTCAACCAGGAAAAAAAAAAAAAGATTGTAAATTATATGTGTAATAACAGGTATTCAAGACAGCACTACAGTGTTGAAATTATTTATATAATTATAATTATTTTGAGAATAATTACTCTCATCATACCATGAGAAGAGGCCTCAAACTTCTAGTGAAAGTGTTCCTAAGTAAACTTGAAAAGGTCACAATTCCTATACCTATTTTATCTATAAAACGAATCCCCTTTGTCACTATAATTCTATAAGAAATTAAGTTTTGTAATGGCATTTTTATTGACCAAAAGTCTTATCTTCAATCCTTCCAAATCTCAGAATACTTTACCTTCAAAAGATGAAAGAAAAAAATTTCCTTGTCGCAAAACAACAACAAAAAAAGCAGCTAACAAATTGAGAAAATTCATTTTCTGGGATTTCTTTTTCCTGTCAACTCTTACCTTCACAAGTTAACCACTAATAGATAACGCTAATTTTTAAGCCGTCTCCCTCTACTTTAGTCACTCATTTAACCTTTTAAATATATCCCTACTCTGTCACCACCTTTCTTTCTCGGAAGGTCATTTTACATCTGCATATCATTTATCCCTCTAGCTATTGTTAATCACCGTCTGAAATCATTTCCAGGTTCTACTATGGGAAGCATTTAGCATTCTGTGGAATCACAGAATTCTGAGCTGGAAATGATCGACCAGCATCAATGATGCTCAAAAACTAGACTTCAGTGAGGCTCAGTGCAATAATAAAAACAATTTCTTATTAAAACTTTTCATCTCTTCCACAGAAAAAGTAAAGCTAGGCAAAATTAAAACTGCCTGCATTTTAATCCAAGTTATGTCACCTTGCACACACCACTTTACTTAAACCTTCCAGGGCCTCAAGTTTCCTGAGTGGTTAAACGGGAAAACAACAGTGCTTATCGCATAAGTTATTAGACTATTATGAAATGAGTCAACGCAGGCAGAGATTATCGGAGTCCCTGGTGTGCAGGACAGCTATTAATCACTTAGAGATACAGTTACTTCTACAGGAAGGCAGTAACTTTTGAAAAGACAACTTTTAAGTTCAACAACTCACTCTGAGAATTTTCACAAGCCTATTTTTATACTTTACAGCGACATGCAAGTAAAACAGAGGGGGCGCGTAAACCAAAGCCCTGCTGGCACCTGAGCATCCCCGCCAGGGAACATCCCCGCCAGGAACCCGACACAGCCTTCTTCGGGGCCCAAAGGCTTCTTGCAGGACTCGGTTTAGATAGAGCGAGGATAACTGCGGACGGCGGGAAGTCTGATAACTAACAGAAAGCATTCTGAAAACACAGGATCGGGGGGGGGGGGCGGGGGAGTGGCCCAGCAGTCAGGTACAAACACACCGATGTGACTGCTGTCACCACCTCCGGACTAAGATGCGCAGGGCAACGTCCCATCCGTGACGCTCACGGACTTCTCGGACGGCCCCACTTCCCCGTCCCCAGGATGACGTTAAGCAATAAAGTAGCACAGACTCGGCGGCCACCCTGCCGGGCACGCCGGGCCCGTCCGGCTCCCGGCGCGTCCGTTACCGGCTGCGGGCGCACGTCGACGCCCGTCCCGACAACCCCAGGACCGCGCAAGGTCCTGGTGTCGCCCCGGCACACGCGGCAGCCTCACCCACCTGCCGGACGCGGGACCGGAGCCCGCTGCAGCCGCGGCTAACGGTCACTCAGCCCTGGGAAGGCTCTGGTTCCGAAAACAAAAGGCCCCTGGGCGGCTCCGCGTTCGCCCGGGTCTTCGCGGCCCGACCCGTGGCCTTAACCTTCCCGGGGACGCCGCGGGGCCGGCGGGCAGGAGCCGCGCGGGAACAAAGCTCTCCTGACCTTCAGGCCGCCGCGGGAGGGGCGGGGCGCGACACCTGCCGCCGCCGCCCGGCCCCGCCCGGCTCCCCGCGGGCCCTGGTCGGACCCGCGTCGCCCGCTCCCGCCCGCCCGCTCCCCGCCGCCGCTCCGGGCGCTCCGGGCCCGGCCCCGCCCCTGACGCCGCGGCCTCCCGAGATGGCGGCCCCGGGCCTCTTCCGAGGCTCCCACCGCCCCGGCCCCGGCCCCCGCCCCGCCGGCCGCCACTACCACCGTTACCCGACCGAGCCTCGCGTTCGCACCTCACGCCTCCTGCGGCAGCGGCAACGGCCGTCTGGGTTTCGCTCGCTCCGGGACTGCGCCGCCGTGGCCGCCAACAACGCCGCCTCCCATTGGCTGAGCATCCTGGCCCCGCCCTCCTCGAGCAAAGCGGGCTACGATTGGGAGGGCGCGGCGCAAGTCAACTACGCTTCGGCGCCGCCGGTGACGGCCAATCGGAGGCCGCCCAGGAGGCGCCGCGCTGAGCGGGGCTGAGACCCGCGGGCCGGATGCAAATAGGGATGCGTGACGTCAGCGTGGCGCGCGCCCGCGTTCCTTCCGCCCCTTTAAGGGGCGGGGGCGCGCTGAGGTCACGTGGTGGGGCGTCTGCTGCAGCCTGCTCCCTTGTTCTCTTCGGGCGCACCCCTTTTCCGGCCCCACACTCATCTCGGTCTGCGCAGCCCCTTCCCCATCCCAACCACCCACCCCGACCGCTCACCCCCGCTCGGGCGCAGTCCACCCCCCGGCCTGTGCACCCCCCTTCCCCAGCCCCCCGTGGGACTGGGCGCTGTCTCGGGGCCCACCCACCTCCCGCCACCCCTGCCTCCCCCCCCACCCGAGTTGAGTTCCAGCCCCAGGGACGCGCGCGCTGACCCCGCCGAACTCCGCGACCCCATGGCCGGGGCTTACCCCCTCAAATCCCCGGTCTCGTGCTGACTGCTGGGCTTGGCGCGTGGGGTCCCCTCTTCCTCCCCCACCCCATCCCGCGCACTCACGGGCTCTCCCGGGGCAGCTAACAGGCCCGCGTCCCCAGCGTCTCAGCCCGGCTCGGGCCTAACAGACCCACCGGCCAGAAGGAAGGGCCGGGCCGCTGGGGCCGGGGTACCGACCCCGGCCTCCCCACGTTACAGTTCCTGGAAAAGCGTTAATCTGAAAACCGCTTGAGTAAGACGACAGTTCGGTGGAAACCCACATCCGCTAGGCCCGGGCTTCTGAGAGTCTGTGTTTCTGGGCGCTATCTTCCCCCGTTGAGGGGTCTTTGATTATTTTTGTCCGTTTCTTCAGAAACTGCCTTTTCTTTGAGCGGGGTCGCTTCTGAAACCCGTTCTAACTTCCAGCAAGTTTGAAGGGAGCGGTGGGGAGGAGTTTGAAAGCATCCAGAGGCTCCTATTGGAGGGGCTGTTAGGGACGTAACGTCAGTTAACCAGCCGCAGGGTGCCCAGCAGGTGCCCCGGTGTGACCCACAAGATGGGGACCAGCCTCTGCCCCGCATCTGTACTGAGAGGGTGTGTGTAGGATCCCTGCTTGCCTTACTTGGATTTTCTGACTTTTCTGTAGTGACCTTGTTTTGCTTTTGCTGAAGATGGGGCCGAGCTGGGGGAGGAGGCATAAACTACGAAAGAAAAGAGCACCAGCATTTTCAAGTTTGGAGGTCTGTCCTCCTGTTTACTAAAGGCTTGTATCCACGAGGCCACTGTATCTGGCCCTGCCTGTCTGTTCGGGGTTGGAGCAGGTGGTGCAGCACACCGGCGCCAGTTGGGGGAGCAGCCTGTGTGCTGGCCACTGGGCCTGGCCCTTGGTGGAACGGCTGTAGTGGAGCGGCCTCTCCCCGGGTCACTTCAGTGAGTTGGTGGGAAGGTGGGCGACATTGTCCACAGCCTTTCTGTCTGCAACAGGATTGAGAATGCTGTTTTAATTTCCTGTGGCTGCCACAACAAAGGGACACAAGCCGTGGGGCTTAGTACAACAGCATTGTGTTCTCTCACCGTTCTAGAGGCAGGAAGGCAGAAATCAAGGCGTTACAGGGCTGGGCTCCCTTCAAAGTCTCCAGGGGAGGGTCCTTCCTGCCTCTTCCAGCTTCTGGGAGCTCTGGGCCTTCTTGGGCTTCTGGCTGCATCACATGGCCTTCTTCTCTGTGTCTCCATGGGTCCTCCCCCCACCCCCCCGACGCCGGTCAAGCCACAGCAGGAATTTAATTGCTAAAGGATTGATGAAGTGACATTTTCCAATAAAGGGAGACGAAGATCATTTTATATATATATTTTAAATTATTGGCTGCGTTGGGCCTTCATTGCTGCGCACGGGCTTTCTCTAGTTGCGGCGAGCGGGGGCTACTCTTCATTGCGGTGCGCGGGCTTCTCATTGCGGTGGCTTCTCCTGTTGCGGAGCATGGACTCGAGCGCAGGCTCAGCAGTTGTGGTTCGCGGGCTTAGTTGCTCCGCAACGTGTGGGATCTTCCTGGCCCAGAGATTGAACCCGTGTCGTCTGCATTGTCAGGCGGATTCTCAACCACTGCACCACCAGGGAATTCCCCGTAGATCATTTTGAAAAATATTATAAAATCAGAATTACATTCAGGGCTCATGGGAAAGAATCGAGAAGTATTATCAGGAATCTTTTTAAAAGCGCAAAATATTTAACATGTGACCAAACAGCTCAAAATATCCCTACTCAAGTTCAGAAATACAATTATGTATTAGGAAAACATTATTCTCATTTTAGCCTGTTATAACAGGGTTAGTTGTTAATTAGTTCTGTGCTCCAAAAATGAATATCTGAAACACTAACTACTATGCTCACAAGCTAAGCGAAGGAGTTTGTTTTGACATATGAAATCAAAAAATGGAAAGAATTACAAAGGAGGCAACTTATTAGTTACTGACACACTTTACTGCATTTGTGTCTAAAGATTCAAATATTACTTCTGCATTAGGGTCCCTGGGTAACATTTCATTGACTTTTGAGACCCTGGGTAATTTTACATGAAACTTTTTTTTTAACGACTGTTTTTATTTAGGACTTTTTAGTCCAAAGAGTTTTAGGTGCTAAGATGTAAACCTAAATTGCCACCATCACCACTGAAATAATGAAGGGAAGATGAGATGTATGAATATGGCATAGAGTCTATAGGAGGTAACAGATGAATCCATAGAAGCAGGTGAAGTGGCTTTCTCAAGGCCACATTACTGTAGAAGCAAAACTGCCACTAGCTGAGTCTATTCCATTTGAAAAGTAAGTTATGACTCTGAATCTAAAGGATTCCCTGTGCTGACTTTTCTTGCCGTTATTCTAATAATTACCTTGCAAATATTTTCTGTATGCATAGACTTTAATTTTAAACTACATGAGGGACTTCCCTGGAGGTCCAGTGGTTAAGACTCTGCACTTCCTCTGCAGGGGGCACGGGTTCGATCCCTGGTTGGGGAACTAAGATCCCACATGCCTCACAGCACGGCCAAAAAAATTAAATAAATATAAACTACATGAGGCTAGGACCATAACAATTTTCCAGATCCCTTATTTTCCTATTTCACATCTGTATACATTCTTGTTAAAATGGAATTACTCGTTTTCCCCACTTCCTATAGGGCACTTTCAAAGAGTTTTGAGCTACCTTGGAACAAATACAACACTCTTGGTATACAGTTAAGTGTAAATGATTATCCAAATTTTAGGTTTGATGACTAGTTCCTTCTTTGTGATTACTCTTGCAGAAGTCCCAAGACATAGAGCCTAGGGTGTGGAGCTTATGTTGGTACTGGTTTTGCTGGCGGCTGCTTCTGGTTAAGGTTAAGACTTGCTGATAACATGATCAGCAGAATAAACTATAGCAGCGACAATAACAAAAATCATCAAGCGTGCAAGGACCATGCAACCCGTATGTGATATTAATACATTAAAGTGGAAATCGCAGCCATCTGAAACCCAAACATTTAAACCTTCTAAGTCACTTATTCAGTAAGGTTTCATTCTTTTAAAATGTAGCATATAAATTCCTTTCCAGGGCTTCCCTGGTGGCACAGTGGTTGAGAGTCCGCCTGCCGATGCAGGGGATGCAGGTTCGTGCCCCGGTCCGGGAGGATCCCACATGCCGCGGAGCGGCTGGGCCCGTGAGCCATGGCCGCTGAGCCTGCGCGTCTGGAGCCTGTGCTCCACAACGGGAGGGGCCACAACAGTGAGAGGCCCGTGTACCGCAAAAAAAAAAAAAAAAAAAATCCTCTCCATACACTCAGGAAAGCAAATTTTTTAAAAAAAGCACACAATTAGGGGACAAGTAGAAGTATAAAAGAAAGATGGGCTATTCAAGCCACGTTTTCACCCAAAGAATATAACAGGGCGACTTCCTAAGTTGATCCTACTCCCCAGGTATTTCTTATAATGTCCTTTTTTTTTTTTTTTTCCCATGCAACTTGGCCCCTTAAAACCAAGCCAACTGCTTCATCTGGGATTCAATGGGAAAAAAAGCGATGTGTTTCCTTATTAGAGGAAAATGTTCTGGTGGACTCACTTGCCAATGCTTTGTGGCTACACTGTGTGTTAGGAGTGATTGTCAAGGGTAACTTTCACCCTCCCTGCTGACATTGGGACCACTGTTCCTCGTAAATCATTAACCATCTACAGAGTCATCCTGTCCTGGATTTAGGATCTTGAGAAAGACATTTACCTTCTTGGACATTAATTTCCTCATCTGCTAAAGGAGATACGTGATCTTTTGCGTACCTTTTAGTGCTAACATTCTGTGATGCTAGGGAATACAGTTCAATGCAGGGAATGTGTATAAAAACATTCTGCTCAATGAAAAATTACACAGTTGTATATTCTTATTCTCAGAGCCACTACCACCTCTTCTTACCTCATTCCCCAACCAGAGATTGAACCCATGCCCCCTGCAGTGGAAGCATGGAGTCTAAACCACTGGACAGCCAGGGAAGCCCTCCTGTGTCCTCTTCTTAAAAGGACACTCCAGTCACTGTCCTAGGCCCACCCTAATGGCCTCATCTTAACTTGATTACATTTGCAAAACCCCGATATCTGAATGTCACATGCCCAGGTTCCGGGAATTGGAGTTGAACCTGTAATTTGGAGGCTGCCATTCAGTCCACAGCACACTAAGGCGGTACCCCGGCAGTGGTCCTGGCCAGTAGGCCGTGCAGCAGAGAGCAGGGGGAGAGGGGCAGGTGTTCCTGGGTCCAACCCCCCGGGGCCAAATCCTTGCTTTACCCAATTCCAGCCAGCAGGCCTGGCTGAGAGCCTGTGCCTCAGTTCCCCTATCTGTATAATAGGGACACTTACCAGCACCTGCCTCATGGGGCTGGGGGAGACTTGGAACAGCGCTGGTGAGCAGTCGCCTTGGTGCAGGTGGCTGTTCTGATGACCCCAGCCGCCTGGCACGGGCAGGGGACTCAGCACCTGAGGACACAGGGGCGGGGCGGGGAGTGGGTAATCTGTCCTATAGTTCCTGCTCCTGAAGGCTCACCTCTCCTCCAAGGGCTCAGCCTGCATCCTGCCCCAGGTGATATCTGGTCCCTGGCAGCCACAGGCCCTGGTGCTCAGGGTGCAGCCACCATGGGGCCTGCACACTGAGTACGAGGCCACTCGGAGCCACCCTTTGAGGGGCCAGAAGGGCTGACTCCTGGGTCTGCTTGTGGCCCAGACGCCACCTGGAGAAAGCAGGCCGGACCTGAGATGGTGGAGTCCACCTGTCCACACCTGAGGTTGTCCACGCCCCCTGGCCTGCCCCCTTTGGGGCTCTTATGGGTCTGGAGAAAGGCCCCTTTTGGGAGGTTGTGAATGATCTAAAAATCCTCGCTGTCCACACGTCCCTTTGTGGGCTCCTGCCATCATTTGGGTCCAGTCACCTCCTCTGAGGGGCCTTCCTTGAACATCCCGCCGCTGCCATCCCCCTGCTTATTACCATCAGGGCACCACTGCCAGCTTTCTTGACCACGGGCATTTGACGGGGAGCATGTTGATCCCCACCTCCTGCCCCGTCCCCACCACTAGAAGGACTGTATCAGGGAGGCTTCCGGGAGGAAGTGGTGCCCCAGCTGACACCTGAGAACCAGCAGGAGAGGCCAGGAGGGGAGCATAGTGCATTCCAGGACCTGCAAATAGCTCAGGGTGGCTCACGGCCCTAATAATAGCACCTGGGAGCCCCATCAGGAGGTGAGCCTGGGCAGGTGCCCCAAGGTGATGCCTTGGCCAGGCTGCACGCCACGTCTTCATCTGCCCATGGGCATGATGGGCGGGTGCCAGGCTCAGAGTGACACCAGCATTGCCATCGCAAGCCCCCTCCCTGGGTCTGACGTCTTCTCAGTTCTCAGGCCCTGAGTCCCCTGATTCCCCAACAGAAACGGGAACAGGAGTCCCCTGCAGCTGGCCTCGTGTGGAGCGGCTCCTGGGAACTTGCACCACGTTCTATTCGTATCTGTTGTGAAATCAGGCAACAGTCCTCGCCTGCCTGCAGTCTGACTATATTTTCCTGCCATCCCCCCCCCATTATAATCACAAGTGGAAAGCATTAAGTCATATTAAACGTGTTTGTCTGTTCAAGAGGCTGAAGGTACAAGGATGGAGGTCCTGTTGGTTTCCTGGGGCTGTCACAACGAAGTACGCTAAACCGCACAGCTTAAACAACAGAAATGTGTTCTCTCCCAGTTCTGGAGAGTCATGTCTGAAATCGAGTTGTAGGTAGGCCCTGCTCCCACCCCCGGAGGCTATAGAGGAGGATCTCTCCTACCTCTTCCAGATTCTGGGGGCTCCAGGTGTCCCCAGGCTTGTGGCCACATCCCCCCAGCCTCTGCCTCTGTCCTCACATGGCCTGTCCCCGTGGCTGTCTCCTTTTTTTTTTTTTTTTTTTTTTGCGGTACACGGGCCTCTCACTGTTGTGGCCTCTCCCATTGCGGAGCACAGGCTCCAGACGCACAGGCTCAGCGGCCATGGCTCACAGGCCCAGCCGCTCCGCGGCATGTGGGATCTTCCCGGACCGGGGCACGAACCCGTGTCCCCTGCATCGGCAGGAGGACTCTCAACCACTGCACCACCAGGGAAGCCTTCCTCTTCTTTCAAAGTTACCAGTCATATTGGAGTTAGAGCCCACCCTACTCCAGTGGGATCTCATCTTAAGTAATTACATTTTCAAAGAGCCTCCTCTTTCCAAATTAGCTCACACTGTGGACTTCTGGGTGGACGTGGATTTGCCGGGTTGCATTATTCAGTCCAGTACAACAGGGCAGCTGCTGCAGGTGTCCTTGAGTTTCTGGAGCCTCTACACGCTGTGAAGGCTGAGGGGCTTGGGGGGTGGCCTCCCACTGCCCACCTCCACTCAGGCATCTGCCCTCACCCTCCCAGGCCCCGGCAGCGTCCCCAGGGACCCGGGGCGAGTCGCCCGCCCTCCGGCAGCAGACCCACTGGCTGCCTGGGCTTCCTGCCTTGCCATATCAGCTTTAAAAACCCACTCCCAGGGGACTTCCCTGGCAATCCCGTGGTTAAGACTATGCGCTTCCACTGCAGGGAGTGCGGGTTCGATTCCTGGTTGGGGAACTAAGATCCCGCATGCTATGGGCCAAAAAAAAAAAAAAGAAAGAAAGAAAGAAAAAGAAAAAAACACTCTCAGCATGTGGGGCCTTGTCTTTTTTTTTTTTTTTTTTTGGGCTGCTGCTCCCTGACCAGGGATTGAACCCGTGCCCCTTGCATTGGAAGGGCAGAGTCTTAACCACTGGACCGCCAGGGAAGTCCTTCAAAACACTTACATTCTGACAAACACCCAAGCTTTGCTGACACCGGAGCCTGGTACTGGCGTCTCTTATTCTGTGGACACGATCCTTTCTGACTACTCACTGACAGCAGAAGCGCCAGCAAACGGATCTCCACTGGGCTGGTTCCTCCTTAGCTGGGAGGGTCCCTGCTCTTCACGGGCTAAAGCCACCCTCGTGCCCTTGGCTGGAGGTCACAGCCCGTCCTCCCGCCCCATCCTCCACGCTGCCCGCCAGCACACTGGTGAGCGTGTACCACGGCATTCTGCTGCCCGGCATCCTTCTGTAATCCCTGCTGCCCCCAGTGAACTCAGAACGGGGCAGGCACAGCAGGCAGGCATCAGTGTGTTGAAAAGTCCCCAGATGATGATAAGTAAGACCAGGGCTGAGAGGTGCTGGGATTAGAACCCCAAGGCCCCTGGCCACCTCGTGGCTTTCGTTTTCCCACCATCGTAACTTTGACACCACCGGGCTCTGAGCTCGTGCACACCTGTTAATAGCCCCTCTACGCAGGTCCCCAGCCTGGCTCGCCCTTCGGCCATGGGGAACTCAGGGGGTTACCCTCCAGGGGTGGCCCTGCCCTTGGTTTCTGCTCCTTGTTCGGCCTGAGCTCTCCCCAGACTGAGCTCAGGAGGATGGGTGCCCTGTCTTCCTTCCCACCTGGAGACTGTGCCTCATCTCGGGGCCCCTGAATGATGGCAAGGCCTTGGCCGAGCAACGTCCCAGGCGGACACTATCGTCCCCACCTCCGGAGGAGGTAAGAGAGACGGGCTGGATGACTCCCTCAGCCCCCCAGCTCAAAAACGGCTGGACCACAACCAACCTGGCCCTGGAGGGGCCCTGCCCCTCGCCTCTCGTGGGCACTGCTCAATGAGTAACCCCCGGGGCTGGCAGAAGAGAGGGAGCACGGGGCCCCAGAAGCACCCGACATCCCTCCCCAGGGCGGTGGCCCCCAGGTCATGATGCTCTAATGACAAGGACGCATGCAGACAGGAGGAAGCAGCAGATGACATCAGAAAATAGTCACCATCTATTCCGTGCAGAGAGGGCTGCTATCTGTAAACTCGGAAGGAAGGTGTCGGGAGCCTGTCCCCAAACTGTTACAGGCTTGCTCTAGATGGCCTTAAGGGGACACTCCGTTGTTACTTTAGTCTGGTACTTTTCTGCATGATTCGATTTTTAAATAGTGAATCTGTGATTTTTTTAATAATGAAAACATGAAAGATTTCTCTTTGGCGAGAAGCACGAAGACAATTCTGGCTCTTAACGCTGGAAAGAGGTTTCATGCACACACACAAAAGAAACACTTCTTTACAGGTGAACTGATATTTTACAAGCTAAAAAAGCTTTCCACCCCATCTTGTTCCAGAAGGTTCTGCTGCAGCTTATAAGGGTGCAAAGGCCCAATGCAAAGGGGACAGTGAGGATGTTCCTGACCAGGAGGCCCCAGTCCACCCCCTGCAGGTGCCGCGACCCACCCCGGTCGTCCACTAAAGACGAGAGGGTTTCCTGGCGGCATGTTTTAAACAACATTTGATGATGAAGAGTCTGGAACACAGGAAGGCAGAGAGGATGACCTGGGGCACAGACAGACGCCGATCACTCAGGTGTGACCAGAAGCATCTGTATTAATTTGCTTCTTCAGTTTTCTTTGTTGAAAACTCAATTACCACGCCACGTTGTCCCAGACTAAGGACATGTGTGGACACAACTGGCATGATCGCACGAACAAAATTCACCAAGATTCCTTAGCATCACACCATGCCCATGCGCACATGTCCCCAAACATCTCTGTGGCCGGTTTGTTCAAAGCTCTCAAGGTTCATTCACGGGAGGTGGTGGTTTTGTTTCTCGAACCTCTCCTGAGTCCTGAGGAGGGCCCCGCCTTCTCGATGAGTCTGGCTGCCTCTCTGTGGCACCTCCTGCCTGTCTCGGTCCCCAGTACTGCCGGTGAGCAGGAAGTGAAACGGACAGCCTCCTCCTCCAGGTGGGGCCCCCGACCAGAGGCAGGGGCATCACCTTGGGGCCTGGAGGAAACGCAGAATCTCCAGCTCCACCCAGATCCGAGTCAGGGTCTGTGATTTAACAAGGTCCTGGGCAGCACGGGTCTAAAAGCTTTATTCAGTACCAACTCCGTGTTTTTAGTGGAAAGACTTCTCTGTGCAGGTGAGGCTGGGCTCCCCCCTGCAGGGCCCCCCTCAGGCCCACATGTCCCTCTCGGGGGATGCTGAGACTGAGTGCTGGGGGAGGGGGTGATGGGCAGAGCTCCGAGTTGTAAGGTGACAGGCGCACCTTTCCCGGTCCCCTGTGACCGACAAGCCACCTGCGAGGGGACGCTTTGGCGTCATGAAAACAGTCCGCTCCCCACTTTCAGCAGGGGTCTTGGCGTCCACTGACAGCCCTGGCTGGAGTCGGGGCTGCACTCGGGGCCCCCAGCACGGAGGCGTTCTGTCCGTCCTGTTGTGTCCACTCCTACTCGCTAGCACTGCTGCCCCTTTCAGTGGGGCCATTGGTGGCTCTGAAATAGTCTCCATGGAGGGTGAGGGACGTTTAATCCTGCCACCTTTTTTTCTGGCCACGCCACACAGCTGGCGGGATCTTAATTCCCCGACCAGGGACTGAACGCAGGGCCATGGCAGTGACAGCGTGGAGTCTTAACCACTGGACCGCCAGGGAAGTCCCAATCCTGCCACTTATCACTAAGTCTGTGGACCAGGTGTCACCTCCAGTGGTGACAAGTTATTATGTCTTCGTCTTCTTTGCTTTTGAGAATAAGTGTGGATGCCTGGATTTCAATGACTCCTTCTTTTCAGGGCTCCAGTTTTCTCAGGCTCAGCCGGGGGAAGCTCCTGAGGCTTTTTACTTTGAAATCATGAGAGGTTCCCAGGAAGCTGCGGCAGAGGGGTCCCTGTGCCCTTCACATGGTTTTCTGACAGCTACATCTTGCCTAAGATGAACCCTGGGACACCAGCCCTGGTGTCACGTGGCCACGGGCGTAGATTCCTCAGCCACCACTGCGGCCGAAGGGTGAAGGGTCCAGACTGTCCCTAGTCAGCCTCCGCCCAGCCCCCGCCCAGCCCCCGGCACCGCCACGCCGCTCTCTCTAGTTGTGTCCTCTCACTGGAATCTCACTGCGCGTGACCCTCTGCCCCGACGCCCCAGACACTCTCCTGGCTGCTGCTGTGTGTTCCTGGTCTGTCCCGTGTCCTTCTGACACGACCCCTCCCGCTTCTCCTCAGGGTAGCGGGATGCCCTGGGCCCCCACGCGTTCTCGCCCTCGGTCTGGAATTGGCCGCTTCTCCCAGGAGAGGGGATGGCACTCAGAGCCTGGAAGCTGGCCCTGGGGGTGCTCGTGGCCACCGGGGTGGTCCCCTCTCAGCCTGCATGGCGAGGAAATACCTACTGTTTACAAGTCAAGCGTTCGTTCCCCCGTTCGTGTTTAACAGCACGTGATTCTCTGGTGCTTTTGCTCACGATGAGCGCGGGGCTGCTGATGCCGAGGCACGTGTCCGCTGCCCGCACAGCGCAGAGGGTGGCGACCACGCCGGCACCACACGACGTAACAGTGGAACCAAGTTTGACTTCTCTGCACGGCTTTGGCCTCAGGACACCCCCCCAAACGATGTGCAGCGAAGCAGTAGGTTCTCAAGTCAACCAAAGAGGTCCTTTTCTCACCGGTTTGATTTGCGGTTTTGTGGCAGGTGGCGCCTTCCTAAACAGCTGCCACCCTTTCCAGCCCCCTGCCACTGCCGTCACAGGGAGGAGTCTGCAGGTGGGCCCTGGGACGGCCTCCCCTCAGGGAGGATGGCGGGGGTCCGCGTGACCTCTGAGGTTACATCCCAAAGGGCACGTGGTGCCCAACTCTCCTGGGACCTGCAGAGGCCGCCGACCTGGAGGCCACACCCCAGCATCCCCCGCCCAGGACCCAGGCGTGAGCACACAGACCCCACGCCCTCTGACCACACCCGGTGGAGGGCCCTGACTCAGACCCACCCAGAGGAGCCGGTCAACCCGGAACCCCCAGGATCAATAATAAGGTCATTGTCACTTCAGGCACTAAATGCTGGGGTGACTTGTTAGGTAGATAACTGCCCTGGGTTTGTTCCACTTTGTTTTGAGGCCTTTTTTCTTACTGGCTTATTTTTTTTTAATGTAAAACATTTACAAGGTTCAAAAGTCGAACATATGCAGGGCCTGTCCTCATGGGGTCATAGCCGTTGCGCTCCACGTGTGGCTGGGTGGGTGGGAGCCCCCCAGAGCAGCCGGCACCGGCCAGCAGGCTGCTCCCCACCTGCTCTGGGGGTGATGCTCCTACGAGCGGGCCGCAGGGTGAAGGGTGAGCGCGGCCACCACTGGACAGTGCCAACCCCGACCCCAGCCCCCTGCCCCGCCATCGCTGCGAGCGAGACCCGGATGGCGTCTCCCAGCCCGTCCGCCCAGCCCCGAGGGCTCCATCGCGGGTTCTCGCGGATCTAAACTGGCCCCGCGCCTCTGCAGGTGGAGCCGGTCCCGGCTCGCGGCCACCCTGCTCCATCCAGGCCTGGAGCTCCGGTGGGGATTCTCAGCCCCGGGAGTAAGAATGCGAATGCGATAGCAGGGTGGTGAGGACACGCTCCCCTGGCTGGGACCTGGGGACTTCGCTGCCCTGTGCTGCTGAGATCCCCCCTCCTCTCATCTCATCGCCAGCCGTGCTGAGCCGGCCCGCCCGCCCGCGGAATCGCTGTGGAGACAGGGCGCCGAGCTGACCCAGCAGGACCCGGGCGCTCAGCCGAGCAGGCTTTGTGAGCGGCGCCAGCGGGCTCTGCCAGTTTGAGCCTGTCTTTTTCCTACTCAAATGCCTCCGAATGTGCCTACACAGCAGAGATTAGCTGATAGCCATCTGCACGGGGGCAGGGTTGGGGGCGGGGGGGGCAGTCCTCGGCTGAAGCCGCTCAGTGGCCTGAGCTCCCGTGTCGTGACCCGCTGACCAAGCAGCCCGGCCGGGCCCCCTCAAGCGCTGACCATGCAGGGTGACGGCAGACAGAGCCCGGCCTCGCGTTTGCAAGATTTTATTACTGACGTTTCAGAGCCGAAGGTGGCCCAGACCTCTCCGGATAGAATCTTTAACTTAGGCCCCGAGGAGCATTGTAAACACGCCCGGAGCTGGGGGCAGAGTCCCCGGGGCTGGGGGAGCTGCTGCCCCTGGTGGGGTGTAGAGCCTCGGCCCCGCCTTCACGGGACGCTTCCGTTCTGAACCAGCTGCAGGTATTCCTTGTGCAGCTTTTCCTGTGCCTCGAAGAGCTTCTTCAGCTTCTTGGCCTGCCCTTTGCTCAGCTCTTTGCCTTCCATGTCGTGTGTAGGCAGACCCTGAAAGGCGAAAGCACGGGCGGTCACCGCCCACTGACCAGGCCAGTCCGCCTGCCCGGCATCCACTCCCCGCCACGCTCTGGACCCAGTGCAGTGCTCCGAGGTGCCTGTCCTAGCCTCTGGGAAGCGATCATCCTGGGGTGCCCCCCTGCCTGAGGGGTGAGGGGCACCGTTCCCCATCAGGGTCGACATGGTTCTGATACGCGCAAATACGTACAAGACCAGTGAGGGAGGCCTGAGGGTCTCGAGGCCAAGAGGCCATGAGTAGCCACGCTGAAGAGCCCCTGGAGCAATGGGCACATCTGTGCCATGGCCCTTCTGGATTGTCTGTGGGGTGAGTCCCTGCAAATCCATCAACCGGCCCAGGCCACGACGCCTGGCACCAGAGCCGCTGGGCCGCGGTGAGGGAGGGGCGGCCCCGGGCACTGGGCTGCACGTGCTGGACCTGAAATAGCCCCACATAAGCCCGCCTTCCTGCAAACAGCACCCTGGACAGAGAATCTTCTCAGCCAAGTTTGAAAACCCCTGTCATCCCAATTTAATGGTCTAACAACGTTCTGAAAAGAAAGGATTTCTTACGTTTTCATCGAACTTGGAATACTTGTCGCTTTCTGACAAGAACATCTCGCTGGGCGGAACCTTCATCTTGGCCAGCCTCGCCGCCTGGAACACAGACGTGGGGTCGCTGCTCCAAGCCCGCGTGGGGACCCACACCCGTGACCCCGTGTCGGCTCCCACCCCAGCCCCCAGGTTCAGGGAGCGACAGCTGGGTAGAGGGAAGTGAAAGGAGGGAGCCAGGTGTTTTCTGCAGGAACAGGGGGACGGCCGTGCACGCAGCACAGCAGGCTCAAGGCCACAGAAGCCGTCCTGGAGCTCGCGGCCACGTCTGTCCCTGCCCAGGGCTCCCGGCCTCCCTGGGGCACTGTGTGAGGGGGTGAGGGGGCACCGCTGGGGATGGAGGCAGACGGGGTGCCCGGCTGGGCCCCAAGGAGGCACAGGGGGCAGGGCATGGGGTCAAAGTGCGTTTCCGCCAGGAGCCCTCCCCCAAGCAGACGTTACTTCCTGCTCTTGTCTCTTCCTGGCGGCCTCCTCTTTCTTCCTTCTCTTTTCTTCTTCAGCCTGGGGGACAGCAAACGCCCCGTGAGCTGGAGCTTCCCAGGCCCCTCTTGGGTGGGAGGGGGACAGGACAAGCCCCCTGCTGTCCCCCTGCCCATCCCTGTGAGATGGGCTCTGACCCAGCCCTGCTCTCGACGCGGGGCGGTGAGTGGACACCACGCATGAGGTCACCTGCTGCACAATCAACATGAAGAAAGGACCAGACCTGCCCGGCAGCGGGGGTCTGCGGTCGGGTGCGGGACCAGGGACAGCACGGCGAGGGCCAACCCTGAGGGGCCCGGGCACCTGGGGAGGGCGGGAGGGGGGCTGGCTGGAGGAGACGGGTGGGAGCCAGAGCCCACTTCCCACCAGGCTGGCAGCATCCGGGCAGGAGGCAGGGAGGGAGGGAGGGCCTGGGGGCTGGGCTGGGTGCCCGTGAGGAGGGGCCCGAGGCTGCCTCGGGAGGTTTGGGCTCGGGCCACCATGTGGACAGCGTGTGCCCGGACAGGAAGGAGGAACGGGTTTGGGGAATGAAGGTCACGCGTTCCCTCTTGGACGTCTTGGGTTTTGGGTGCTTCCTGGCCAAGCGGAGCCCTCAGGTAGGTGGCTGGACACAGGAGTCTGGGCCAGAGAGAACTCGGGGGTCACAGGCACACAGGTGGCAGAGGGGCCCTGGGATGGGGTGAGGTCACCTGGGTGGAGGGACGCCAGAGAGGCGGGAAGTGTGGGCAGTGCAGTGGGGGAAGCGAAGGGAGGGTCCCAGAGAGCAGGGGTCAAGGGCGGGGCCCCCCCAGGATGCGCCTTGTCACCGGAGAACCTGAGCAGAGCAGGAGGGGTAGAGGGTGGACGGAGGAAGAGGGACCCGGCACGGAGCTCGGGAGGTGGGACGACAGGTGCCAAGGGCTTTTGCTTTTCCACTTAGAGACCAGAGGTGCTTATCCCACTGGGGGAGCAGAAGACAGCCTATGAGGCCATGGTCCCAGGTGCCTCCACACACGGGGGTTGGGGTGGGATTCCCTTGGCTGGAAACTCGAGCTACCGGAGGGAAGGTGTATGGCAAATCCCTCCCACAAAGGCCTTGCGGCCAGTGAAGACATGGGCAGGGGTGGCCGATCCGAGTTCCCTGCCCTGTCTTTACGCCCCGGGCCGCCTGCGGGGAGAGCGGGAGTGAGCCCCACGTCACCTCCGGGGAAGGGCCGGGGCGGCCCACACGCTGCGGTGTCTAAGGGTGGGGAGAACCCGACCCAGGGGACGTGGCAGCAGCGGGGGTGACCGAACAGGATGGAAAGGGGGGGAGGGGCCGAGAAGGGCCTGGACGGGGGTCAAAGCCCAGCCCCCGGAACCTCGCACCAGCCTGACTCCAGCCAGAGCTTCCCTGGCACCCGGGCTCCTTAATTCTCATGCTCGGCCCCTCCTGGCGTCCACTCCAGCGTCCCTGGCGCCCAGGGCCAGCCTCGCCCCTCTTCTCCCTGACCAGCCACCCACCCCCGTCAGTTCTCCTTGTGGACACCTGTCGAGGCCCCTTCCCAGTCTCCCAAACTCCTCTCCCCAGGGTCTCTTCTTAAGGCCTCTCGGGCCCTGCACCCAGTGAGCTGTGCCCAGCAGTTCTGACACGTACTGCGTCTGTTCCTGCTTCTCTCTTTCTATGGGACGCTGAGGTCCCCGAGAGCAGGGACTGTCCCACTTCACGGAGCCGTAGTAACGTCTGAGGCATGAGAAGGACTGTGCTGGGGGCGGGGTTGGGTGGAGGTGTGACTGTGACACACTCAACCCCAGGACAGGGAGTCACCACTTCAGGTGAGAGCGAGCTATGACCACACGTGTCAGCTTCGCGGTTTAGCGGAGGTGCAAAGGGTTCCCTTGCACTCCGGGCCCTTCACCAGGAGCTGGATCTTGTTGTTGTTGTTAGAAAACTGCCAAGTACTTACCTATCTAGTCTCTCCTGACGTTTATGAACACTGGCACTATTTAATAAGAGTATAAATGCTAACTCCTAAAAGTGAAGTATATAAACTCCAGTGATATTTACATTTTCAATAAACACCCAGCTCAGGGGCTTCCCTGGTGGCACAGTGGTTGAGAATTCGCCTGCCAATGCAGGGGACACGGGTTCGAGCCCTGGTCCGGGAAGATTCCCACATGCCGCAGAGCAACTAAGCCCGTGCGCCACAACTACTGAGCCCATGAGCCACAACTACGAGCCTGCGCTCTAGAGCCCATGAGCCACAACTACTGAAGCCTACGCGCCTAGAGCCCGTGCTCTGCAACAAGAGAAGCCACCGCAATGAGAAGCCTGCGCACCGCAACAAAGAGCAGTCCCCGCTCGCCGCAACTAGAGAAAAGCCCACGCGCAGCAACAAAGACCAAACGCAGCCAATTAAAAAATAATAATAATAAGAAGAAGAACTTAAAACAAAAAACAAATAAAACACCCAGCTCAGGTCACTGCAGTTTTACTCACCCTTTTTTTCTCTTCTCTCTCTCTCAGTAAGGTATCTCTGTCCACCAACTTGACCACAGTGGGCAGTCCTGAAAGGCCAACAGCCGTGAGACGAGGCCGAGCCCAGCGCTGCCCACACCACTCCCACCCACGGGGCCCCCGAGAGAAGCCAGGGCCTCCTTCCTGCTCGCACAGGTCAAATGTTAATTGTGCTGTGGGGAGGCCTTGCTGCTCAAGACCGAGCACCCAGGAGGCATAAAATAAGACACTCATCTGCGTGTTTAAAATCCAATAATTTTCGTGCAGCCCAAACTCCCACCAAGTCGAAACACAAGCTGTGAAACTTGCTGATGATCCACGTGACACAGGCTGCCTCCCAAGTGACAGGCCATGAGAAAAGGCGGCCAGTGGCCCCGCAGAAACAGGGCCGCCGGGCAGTCAGGCCGCAGGAGAGGAGGTGCTGGCAGTGACGCCCAAGAAGGTACAACTACAGGTCCCCTGGGACCACGCATCACGGGGGGTTCACCACGTAAAAGACGAAGCGTCCTCAGACCCATCCCGGGGTTCTTCGTCTCAAAAGCAATCTCCACCCTGTGTCCCTCCCCCGACCGGGTGTCACGTCCAGAGAACCCACCTTCATGGTCTTCAAACCGCACGCCCAGCTCAGGCAGGACATCGTCCCGCAAGGCATCGCTGAGCTGCAGGACCTCGGGGACTGTGGACAGAGGAAGCGGTTTGGTCCACCGGGCCCGGAAACGCCCGGGCCCCACGGAAGAGCGCCCCCCTGTGCCTCTGGAGGGGCTGGGCTGCTCCACTGGCCACAGACACAGGAGAAGCCGAGACACGGACGTCGCAGCCACTGGTGAGCCCAGAGCAGCCCCCGGACCCGTGGCCTGTGCACCGGCTCAGGGCCCTGCTCAGAGGCGGGCACTGACCGCAGAGGCGCACGGACTGGGCAAAGCCCTGCGGGCGGCAGGCCCAGGGGTACTAGGATTCTGCTGCACAGAAATGAGCTCCTCGGTCACTCGGGAAGGCGCGTGGGAACGCCGAGCCCCCGCGGCCCTGGCAAGGCGATCCTGAGAGAGGCGGCTGTGTCCCACGGTCCAGGGCCCCAGCCCAGCAAGGGATCAGAAGGGGCCAAAGGCCTGGGGGTGGGACCCACACCCCACCTCGGCAACACTCTGCCTTGGGCAGTGGCGCTCCCGGCCAGCCTCGCCCCAGCCGAGGGAAGTGGCCACCCAGAGCTGGGCTTGAACGGGCAGCGGCCCAGGGAGCCTGGCCAGCCCACTGGCTTTGAAGTGCCTCTTCCAGGAGAGACAGCACACACGAAGCAGCCAGGGTGGGCAGAGCTGAGCAGACGGCTGGCGTGGCCTCTGGGCCTGACGGGACAGGCCCTTCGAGCCTGGACAGTGCTAACCTCTGCGCCGCCTGCTTAGGGCCGGTGAAGGCCCAGGAGCTCGGGGGAGCCTGGGATAGTCCTGTAACGGCCACCACGGACGGCGCCCAGGGTGTCTGATGCCCAGCCAGACCAGGGAGAGGCCAGCCCGTTTGTACTTGAAGAGCCCATATGGGCTCAACCCCAACCAAACACGTTCGTGCAGACGTCAGGAGAGGCTCACCCAGACGTTCCAGCTCTGAGACCCTGACCTCAGGGCGAAGCAGATTCAGCCTCGGGCTAAGAACTGGGCCAGTGGGAACTCCTGCTGGTGCCAGCAAAGCAGACCCCTCCTGCCCTGCCCTGTCCCTCCCCGCAGCACTGACCACGGCCCACGTGGTCACTCACTCACCTGTCCTGTCTCCACTGTGTCCCCAGAACCCAGTGTGCTCGCGCAGCACTGTGCCGCTGCCCCACAGGTCCACTCACGGGTGAATGAATGAATGGACGGTGACCCACACATCTCAGGGATGCCCGAGCCCCGGCCACACGTGCAGCCAGCCGCACAGTCTCCCGCTTCCCAGCGCCAGTCAAGGAAAAGCCCCGTTCCAGCCCCGCAGCAGGGCTGGTGGGACGAGGCCCTTTATATTTGGTCCCTCCCCTCATTCAGCCCCTCGGGGCCCCTCGCTCAGACGAGTCCCCCCAGAGCCCTGAGGAGACCCCAGGGCACCGGCCCAGGCAAGTGCCCAACGGACGCCTGCTCACCATAATGGGCAGCGAAGCAGGCTGGCCCTGCTATCATTGCCACCAACTCCCCTCCACACCCTCAGGCCCAACCCCGCCTCCCCTGGGGCCCCTCAGGTGCCATCCTCTAGGTGGCCTCCACGAGGCTGAGAGAGCGACCCTCACCTCCATCTGAGACCTGTTCTGGTCCACGGAGCTCAAACTTGCCCCCAGGATTTCTTTCCAAACCTTTTTCTTACTTTAGGAGCCGGCTTTCTCCTCCACCCTCTCCCAACTTACATTTCTGAAAAGGGTCTAGTGCCCACAATAAAGAAAGAGCTCCTACAGCTCAATAAGACAAATGACCCAAATAAAAATGAGCAAAGGGGGACTTCCTTGATGGCGCAGTGGTTAGGAATCCGCCTGCCAATGCAGGGGACGTGGGTTCGAGCCCTGGTCCGGGAAGATCCCACATGCCGCAGAGCAACTAAGGCCGCGTGCCACAACTACTGAAGCCCACACACCTAGAGCCCATGCTCCGCAACAAGAGAAGCCACCCCAATGAGAAGCCCGTGCACCACAACGAAGAGTAGCCCCCGCTCGCCGCAACTAGAGAAAGCCTGCGCGCAGCAACAAAGACCCAGAAAATGCAGCCAAAAATAAATAAATAAAAATAAGTAGACTTATTTAAAAAATTATTTAAAAAAAAACAAAAACGAGCAAAGGGCTGAATAGACAACTCTCCAAAGGAAAGGTTCAGACAGCCAAGCGGCTCGTTGTCACTACTCTTCAGGGAAAATGCAAATCAAAGCCGCAATGAGATTCCCCTTCACACCCACCAGGACGGCTGTTAACAATAATAGACAGAAAATAAAAGGGGCTGACAAGGATGTGGAGAAATTGGAACCCTCGCGCACCGCTGGTGGGAATACATAATGGTTCAGCCACCAAGCAAAACACTTTGGTGGGTCTTGAAAAAGTTAAACACAGAATTACCGGATGATCCCACAATTCCTCTCCTAAGTGTGTACCCAAAACAACTAAAACAGGGACCCGACCTGATGCTTACACATGCATGTTCACAGCAGGTTCACCAAAGGTGCAAACAGTCCAAACACCCATCAACGGCTGAATGGATAAATGGAAGCGGTACACGTATCTGGTGATTATTCTGCCCTAAAAAAAAGGAAGCACCGCCACATGCTACAGTGTGGACAACCTCGAAAACATTCTGCTGAGAAGCCAGAGAAAAGAGGTCACACACTGTGTGACTCCATTTATGTGAAATGCCCAGAACAGGTCAATCCAGAGACAGAACACAGGTTGGTGGTTGCCAGGGGCTGGGGGAGGGGGCGTGACCTTGGAGGGTGGAAACATGTTGGGACCAGAAGGAGATGGTGGCTGCACAACACTGGGAAGGCACTAAGCGCCACTGAATGGTTCACTTTAAAATGGCCAGGTTTACGTTACGTGAATTTCACTTCAATAAGTTATTTTTATTTAAAGGGAAAACCCCAGTTGGATACTTCCGAGGAATTCAATAAACCAACTCTTAAACATATGGCACAAAGGTCTCAGAACAGCTAATGCAACCTTAGAAGAAGAGCACAGACGGAGAGCTCGCCTCCAGGGTGGGGTGGGGGGAGAAGCCCGTACATGGAGACAGAAGATGCTGTCCCCCACCCCGCCCACCTGCCATACCAGCAGGAGTGAAGCCAAGGCTTTTGGGGTCTTCCCAATGCTGTGCAAATCCGGGTCTGAAGTTGCGGCTACTGAGTCTGGGGCTGGGATGGAACCTTGTGCAGGGCCCAGACAGGCGCAGAGGCTGCCCCGTGGAGAAGAGGCACTGGGACAGCAGTGGGGATGGGCGGATCTGGGTGGACCGGCTCCCAGTGGTGGGTGCACAGAGACGGGGCGGCTGGTGGCTGGCAGGGCCCCTTCTGGAAGGGAGCAGCTGCACCGTCACGACGGAGCCCAGCAAAGGAAAACAGGTTTCCCTGGACGTGGGTCAAGGGGGCGACCTTCCCAGGGCACCTGGCAAAGCGTGCTAGCCCCGGGGACCTCACAGCCCTGCAGATGCCAAGGGGCTCTGACTCCAGGCTCTAGAAGGGAAGGAGCGTGTCTCTGTGTGGCCATCTGCTGGACGCCCCTGCCAGCACCTCCCCGTACCCTGCAACTGCGGTCCGCACCCTTCCCCGTGTGTACTGTCCACAGAGCCACAGGGCTCAGGGCGGGGCAGCCTGCATCCATCAGGGCTGCTTACTGTGGGGCGGGGCTGTGACACGGGAGTGGAAAACAGATGGGCAGTGAGCAGGGAGACCTTGTCGGGCGCAGGCTTGGAGATGTTGCAAAAGGAGACGGGATCCATGCACAGATGAATGGATGAGCAAAATATGGTCCATCCACACAATGGAATGTTACTCAGCCTTAAAAAGCAAGGGAGGGGCTTCCCTGGAAGGGTGCAGTGGTTAAGAATCCGCCTGCCAATGCAGGGGACACGGGTTCGAACCCTGGTCTGGGAAGATCCCACATGCCGCAGAGCAACTAAGCCCGTGCGCCACAACTACTGAGCCTGCGCTCTAGAGCCCAAGAGCCACAACTACTGAGCCCACGTGCTGCAACTATTGAAGCCCACACACCTAGAGCCGGTGCTCCTCAACAAGAGAAGCCACCGCAATGAGAAGCCTGCGCACTGCAACGAAGAGTAGCCCCCGCTCGCCTCAACTAGAGAAAGCTGTTGTTGTGCAGCAACAAAGACCCAGTGCAGCCAAAAATAAAATAAATAAATTTTTTTTTAAAAAAGGAAGGGACTCCTGACCCAGGCTACAACGTGGATGAACCCTGAGAACATTACGCTCAGTGAAATAAGCGAGACGTAGAAGGACAAATGCTGTCTGATTCCACTCACATGCGGTCCCTGGAGGAGTCACATCCACAGAGACAGTAAGTAGACGGTGGGGATGAGGGGTTGGGGGAGGGGAGGGGAGTGAACGTTTAACGGGGACAGTTTTTTTGGAAGATGGAAAGTTCTAGAGATGGATGGGGGTGATGGTTCAAAACAATGTGAATTACTTAAGGCCACTGAACTTTACACTTAGAAATGGTTGAGGTGGTAACTCCTACATTGTGTATATTTAACCACAATAAAAAAACAATGACAGCTAATGACTACCATCTCTCCAGTGGCAGAGAGGCTCCTTCCCCCGCGCTGGTCTCCCAGTCTGACTGTGTGCCTGTCCCGGCCCTTCTAACTTCTTCCCAATTTCCCAAGCCTCTCCTGGTCACACACCCACATTCCACATCCCTGCTGGCCAGGCCTGAGCTCTCTGGCCAAATGGACTGTGGGCACTAAAGGAGAAACCGCTTCTTTCTTCTCTGTCGGTAGAGCCCTCCTGCTCTGCCGGCCCTGGGACAGGCCCCGGCCCGCTCCCGCGCGCCGTCCCCGGCCACGGCCAGATCCCGCCCCGTCCCGGGGCCTGCCCACTCCCCCCTGAGGCGCAGCTCCTCTGGAGGCTCCCTGACCGCCTGTCTGGCCTCTGCCCGCTCCACCCTTGGGACGCCCTGCCCGGATGATCTCCAGATGTGACTTCTCATCACACAGGGGACTGGGGGGGGGGGCACAGCACACCAGGCAACGACGGTGGCGGTCTGCCCCAAACCCCAAGTGACCCCAGGCAAGGCCTCTACCTTCCAGGGGCTTCGCTGCCCACCTCTGTCGAATCACGAGGATTAAAGAAGCAATGTGAGGACAGCAGCTGGACCAGGCCCGGCGCCTTGCAAGGTCAGTTTTAGCCGTGGCGGTCACTTGTGAGTCCAGACCACCACAGTAAGAAGCAGACTGCCTGCCTGACGCCACTCACTGCCCGCTTAACAACTGCTCAAAACTGGCCCCGAAGACAACACGTTTGATCCCAGATCATCCCAAGTCCCCAGGGCCGCTGGCGAGGCCCCGAGCAGAACCTAGAACTGTCCCCAGCAGAGGTTGTGCAGTCACCACGGAGCCTCTGCGGGGCAGGGACGAGGACACCTCCAGCCCTCACCCTGCAGACGCCCCAGAGAGCAGAACCGAGTCCCCACAAACAAAAGAGGTGAGGAAACGCTGGCCCCTCACATTGTCCCCAGGCTCCGCCCAGCTGCCCTGTGGGGACACTTGGCGTCTAGACGTGTGTATGGCCACCATGACTTGATTGGGTGGGGGGGGTCCCTGGATCCAGTGATCAGAGGCCAGGGACACCGCTCGTCACCTGCAACACCCAGGACAACCTGCAGCAGAGGACGGGCCAGGCGTGCCCAGGCCAGGGAGCGCGTGACGGCCTCACCTCTGTGCTCACGGGCGACCCTTCGCACTCCTTCCCGGAACTCCGACAACACCTGAAGGTACGGCATGACTGTGGGCTCGAGCTGCGGAGAGAATACTTTGGGTCACTGAGAGACCAGCCACCCTCGTGTTTATGAAGGACAGGGCCCAGTACACGCGCCGCAGGGCAGGGCTGCCAAGGGACGTGTGGCTGGCGGACGCCCCGCTGTGACCCACATCCAGGGTGCGGGTGCCCATCCCCGACGGTCGGCTCATGGACACAGGGGCGCCCCGCGTGGCGGCACGGATAGCACAGTAAGAGGGTCCCCTTCCCCCCAGCGAACTGAGTCCTGTGAGCGGCCCCGCCCAGTGGCTCACAGGAGCCCCTTTGTCTCAGGCAGACACAAGGCTGTTAAAAGCTGTTAAAAGCCCGTCCCTAAGGCGACACTGGGCGTTCCCAGGAGGGATGGTTTTCTGAGGCTGAGGCCATTCCTCTTGGGCTGGGGCCTCCCTTCCCCTGGGGCCGGCACCACGGAGCCCGGCGTGCTTGGGTCCGACCTGAGGCCACACACACGCCTGTGTACCATCAACTGTCTGCTGTCCACACGCACCCTCACGTCTGCGCAACACTGAACCACCCGTGGTGACGCAGAGGCCGCCATGGGACGCAAAGTCCACTGGAAAAGGAAAACCCAAGGGGCCTCCCTGGTGGCGCAGTGGTTGAGAGTCCGCCTGCCGATGCAGGGGACACGGGTTCGTGCCCCGGTCTGGGAGGATCCCACATGCCGCGGAGCGGCTGGGCCCCTGAGCCATGGCCTCTGGGCCTGCGCGTCCGGAGCCTGTGCTCCGCAACGGGAGAGGCCACAACAGTGAGAGGCCCGCATACCGCAAAAAGAAAAAAAAAAAAAAAAAAAAAAAGGAAAACCCAAGAGGGCGAATCCAAACCAGAGAAATAACAATTTTATGGAAAACCTTTTTTGTTACATCTACCATATTTTTCCACTAGACTTTTGAGCAAGGTCTCTGTGCCTCTTAATTAAGTCATTCGGCAGCTCAGTGACCAAAATCCCAACGATTAAATGCAAAGGCTGGTGAGGCCAAGCCCTCAGCGCGGCCTAAGCCACTTCAGGCCCAATCTTGCACGCGTGGGCTGAGGACACGCCTACCCGCCCGCACACGCACACGGCCGCAGGGGAGCCTCGCTGCGGGGAGCTGGCCAGCGTGCCTGAGGTCGGCCTGGAGGAGGGTCTCAGGCCGGCACCCCCAGCGGCCCAGCTGACTACACTACCCGAGCACATGCTGTAGACCGCTCAGTGCTAGGTGGTTCAAGACCTGCTCCTAAAACAATGCAGGTCTGGAAGTAAATCTGTGAACTCTGAAAGGCGTGACCTCGGGCCCATCCTTCGGCCCAGCCGGCACCCACCACGCTTCTTGGGGCCACTTATTCCAGGCAGCTGTCTTCAAAAGGCGTGCGAAGGCGGCTCGGGGGCCAGAAACACCAGGCATCCGATGTTGGACGCATTTTTTTAAAGCTCAAAGGCAGACTTCCTTTAACCGAGGTGTTTCTAGTGTGTGTGTGTTTCTCCTTAAAGAAAATACACGTCTAGTACTGCTTACACGAGCAAACAAAGCAACCGCGTGGGTTCCCTTCCTTAAAAGTACCAAGTACCACAGCAACAGCCACTTCCAAGGCTGACAAGGGGCCCGGGGACAGCGCCTGGCGTTCTGTTTTCTGGGGTGGAAGCCGGCTCCTGGGGAAACACCCCTAAACTCCGTCTGCAGGAGAGGGTGCCTCACACCGTCCCTCACTGGGTAACAGGACTTTTTAAAGGTTTTGCCGTTTTACTTTGGACTTGACCCATTACGTGTAAGCATTTACATGTGTCTTCTAACAAAATACTTAAAGAGCGTTCCTGACCAGGGGAGGAGGGCGAGCGCGTCTCAGATGAACCTGAGTGTGCGCCTGTCCTACGTGATGTTCCTCCCGCAGCAGAAACCGTGTGTCTGCCCGGATGCCAAGTACGAAGGAGACACCGACAACCACCAGCGAGTTTTCTCACTTGCACGGACCCACGGACAGACGGTTCCACGTGTTGTCTGCCTACAGGTGCACGCGTGCCGGTAAACACGGGCACGGGACTCCTGATGCCCTGCGGCCATAGTGATGCCCATGGCCGTGGTGATGCCCGTGGCCATGGCTCAGATGTCTGGGGGCTGAGGACCGTCCCATGCAGCCTGGTCTCCTGGGACCGAGCTCACAAAGACAACCCAGTGGTGGTGAGGACGGGGGCGGACTGTGCCCAACTCCCCAGCCGGGCTGAGACTCGGCCACGTGGGGCTCAGGCTGGAGGGGCCCAGGGCAGGCTGGGATCTAGTGCTGGTCTCAGATGCCCCAGGAGGGAACACCAAATTGGCGGGGTGGCCAGCAGGGAGCTTCTCTGGGCCCAGGTGTGCTTTACTCACATTGAGGCTGGTTCCAGGTCCTCCGACGGGGAAACCCAGGGAGCTTTCCTCTTCTATGGCCCCGAAGATCTAGGGAAGAAACAAGCATGCAGGACAAGAGGTCCTGAGAGATGGCAGGCAGGGACCGGTCCTCGAAACACGCCGCTGCGCCGGTGGGGTGGGGGTGGGGGCGGAAGTGCCGACGGCCTTGCCGGGTGGGGAGAGATGGAAACCCAGGCCTGGGTGCCCCCGCACCTGCCCCAGGACGAGGTCTAGCTCCTGCTGCCCCTCCGGCCCCTTCCCAGCCTGAGCCGCTGGACCACGGAGCCCCCTGCAGAGGAACCGGGACTTGTCAGCATGAGGCGGGCGTGGTGAACAACATGTTAGGGCCACTTGTGGGAAAAAGCCCTTGTGCTTTTCAAACCTCCAGACAGGAGGGGAAAAGCTGAGGCAAACGGGCGAAATTGCTCGGAGCGTGGGCAGGGGCGGGGGGCTTGCTGTCTCGGGCACAGGTGTGGCAGGACCTGAGGACAGCGCGGCTCCCACGACCCACGGGCCCGCACTGGCACCACGGCAGGGGGGCTCACCTTCAGCATGTGCGTGAGGTACCGGGCGATGCTCTCCAGCAGGGTGCGGTTGGGCCTCCTCCTCGCGGCCTTCCGCGCTGCCATGTAGTGGTTGCACTGGCCGACTAGAGCCCGCATCTCCTCCAGGACGGTGCGCGTGTCGACGTTATCACAGAGCGCCTCGTGAACCGCGGCCTTCTTGTCGTAAAAGCTGAACGGGAAGCGGAAGAGGAAGGCGGGGGGGCGTCAGACGGACGACCTTCCCGGGGCGGCCCGTTCTGAGTGTGGCTCTGCACGAACGGGAGGGACGGCGCCCCCGGCCTCCCCGCTGGCGGGCGTGCTGCGGGCACCGCCCGTGTGCCCCAGAGGGAAGGCGCCGCCTCACCTCTCGTTCAGCTCTGTTTCCTTGTCTTCCCACTTCTCAAACTGACCGGCTACCTCGACGGGGGCTCGGAGGAGGTCTTTCACATTTAAGAAAAACTCCTAAAATATGAAAATTCCTTCTAAGAACATTCAGACCTTTCCATCCCAGAGAAACCTGGGAAAGAGCCGTTCTACTGACGTGCCTCCACTGCAGGTGCGATCGGAATGTCACACAGGTGTAGGAAGGGAAGGGAAAGGTCTTCCCGTAAGACAAGTGGCTCCGGTTTCAGCCTTCGGGGCCCCTGAGGTGCAGCCAGCGGGTGGGGCTGAATGAAAGGCGCCACACGTGGCATGAGGTGTCTTGGGAAGGTGGTGTGGAGCTGGCCTCCCCCCAGAGCTTAGTGGCCTTGGCCGCGTCCCGTTCCTCCTGGGGGACGCGGGGAACGGGCACCACCTCCCCCTGTGCTGGACCAGAGTTGCCTCGGGGGGGCGGGACCCACGTTCAGGAGCTTCTCGTACTGCAGCACCGACTCCATGGTGTTGGCCGAGTAGTCCAGCGCGTCCTTCCACGAGTGCATGAGGAAGGCCAGGCGCAGCTGCCGGGCTGGGGAGAGAGGCGCGGGGCTCCTTACCTCCCGAGCGGCTCCGTCCCCGCACCTCTGACAACAAAAGCGCCCAGGCCTCTTTACCTGAGTGCTTCTTCAGCGCGTCTTTAATGGTGACAAAGTTCTTGAGCGACTTGGACATCTTGCAGCCGGCGATGGTCAGGTGGCCCGTGTGCAGGAAGTACCTGACCCAGCAGTCGTTCTCAAAGTAGGCCTGAGCGGACAGGGCAGGTGTGGGGGTCAGGGGCACCGCTGCGGGCTGGACAGAGGGCGCCGGCCGCTTTCTGGGCACCTGACATGCTGAAGCAGTGCCGCCAGGTGCGAATCCAGGCCTGCGCTGCCAAGGGCCGGGCCGCTCACACGCGAGCCAGACTGAATAATGCGGTTCAGAGCCCCTGCCGTGGAGGCCAGGCTCTGCTGGGGAGCCCCGCGCCGCCCCCCGCCGCCGCATGCCCAGGACGGTGACCTCGGCCCCTACCTCCGACTGCGCCAGCTCGTTGTCGTGGTGGGGGAAGCGGAGGTCGAAGCCCCCTCCATGAAGGTCCACTGAGGCTCCGAGGAGGGTGCCTGCCATGGCCGAGCACTCGATGTGCCACCCTGGACGCCCCTAGGGACCCAAACGTGGTGAGCGCCCTGACCGCCCCCTGTGACGGGCCAAGACTTGCTCCCCTGTCCACGACCCTCAGAACCCTTGAGCTCTATGGGAACGAGGGTCAAGTCCCACACACGAAAAGACGAATGGGGCCCCAGGCTGTAAAGCTCACAACAAGCTTCGCGAAGGCCGAGGAATCCCCCGCTCCCAACACCCCTTCCCGCAGCTCTGGGCCACCAGGACTGTTGTCACAGGGGATGTCGGAGGGTGGATCTGTCCCCTAGTATCCCGGGTCAGAGACTGTCAGGACAGAGGGGCCTCCGAGGCGGTCCAGTGCCCCCACCCCAGCCATGCAGCGGAAGATGCAAGTCCCAGGAAGGGAGGGAGGTGACGGCCCCAGGCCCGGGCGCCCCATCCCAGGTGCTCACCTTTCCCCAGGGGCACGGCCAGGATGGCTCCCCGGGCTTGGAGGCCTTCCAGAGGGCAAAGTCGCTGGGGGACCGCTTCTCACTCAGGCGCTCGGCCGAGACGCTCAGGTCGCCTGCGGACACAGGGGAGGCAGGTACTCGGTGGATGGAATTGTCTCGGTCCAGGGACGATTCAGGTACTTGTTTGTTCACTTGGTCAAGCACTCCTTCAAGTTGACTGTGACCAGATTTTGGAGTTGCCCAGGGTCTAGTTACGAAGCCCTAACTGCAAGCTCAGAAGCCACGGCCTCACGAGTCGGCGTCCAAGGGCGAGGACCCCCAGACCTGGACCTGCAGCCCCCGCCTCCACTGCCGCCCCACCTCGGCCCCTCGTCTAGGACAATGACAGTGCCTGGCCCAGAGTGTGAGGCGCTGTTCTCATGGGCCTGCCTCGGGGACCCGGGCTTGTGCAGGCGGGATCTTGTACTAACACCCGGCGGGCCTCTTGGCTGTGGTTCTGGGGGGCATAAGGGCGACCAGGCTGCTGTGTGTGGCCTCCCCAGCCTGGAGGTGGCAAGTCAGGACACTCGCTCATCCTCCCGTGTCCATACAGGGCAGTTGCGGGAAGGAGGCTATGGACCAGTCTGAACCCAAGAGCGAAAGGGAGCACTGCTCCCTGGGCCAAGTTCAGTTTTTTTGGAAGATCCTCCCCCTCTCCCTCCCCACACCCCCGTGAACACAGACGAAGCCAGTCAGAAAGGGAATCCACGGACGGCCCCACGGGAGACCTCCACAGACCACGTGCTGGGGCCGTGGACACATCCGCCGCCTGAAAATGAACACCCACTGGTCAGCCCAGCCTGCAGGCAGAGCATCCCCGAGGGGGGAGGCAGGGGGGGTTGCTTGCTGGGTGATGGGGCCTCTGCCCGGCACTCAGGCCCTAAAGGGCCTCACCAGGGCGCCTGCTGGAAAACTCCAGAACAGGAATAACTCTCATTCTCCTGTCCAGGCTGCAAATGCAGGATGACTGGAAAAAGGCCACTTTGGGAGAGACACAGTGCAGACGGAGGCGCCGCTGAACACAAAGACTGGGACGGTGAAACAGGCACTAAATGCAGAATACTTGGAAAACACGACAAAGAACCAGGAAAAGGTGCCACAGTTGGAAACGCAGGGATAACTACTATTAACATGTTGGCGTCTTGATTTGTGGGTTTGTGGGGTTTTTAATCCACGTAAGAAGAACAGAAGACACATCCAACAAACAGGACAAGCGCCACCCTGGTCTTGTATCTATTTTCTCACCGTGCGCATTTTAACCACGGTGTCGGCGAAGGCAGTTATTCAAAAACGTAATCTGACCTGGCGCCGGGACCTTCTCTTTTACCCGCCCTTTACTGGACAGATAACTGTACCTTGGGGTTTTAAACTTTTCTTTATAATGAACATAGTTACTCACGAAGGTATCTAACGTTAAAGATTAACTCTGAAAAGTTCTGTAACAGAGGATCCGCTCTGTCTCACACACCCTTCCCCCACTCTGCATCTCACACAAATGTCACTACCTGGTAACACTTGCTATCTGCTCCTGATTTTTTAGGGAAGAGAGATAAACCACACGATCCCTCTGCTTCCCCTCTTGGTGTCATTTCTGGTCCCCTGACATGGCTCTCCCACCGTGAGCCCCATGATCTGAGTGGTCTGCCTCTGATGCCTGGCCCTGCTCAGTGGCCTTGAGTCTGAAACGCCGGTGGGTCGGGTGGTCACGCTGTTAAACTAACTCGGTCTGTCTTTCCTCCATGCTTCTGTGTCGCCCTATTTTAGGTTCTGATATCTCTTTAGAACAGAGCCCTTGAGGTAAAGATACTTGATCAAAACGTATGAACATCGTTCAGTCATACGTTGACGGCACTGTAACCTGTACGGTGAGGCTGCCTTTGTGTCCTGACAAAGACTCTTGAGTCTGTCTAAGGCCTGAAGTCTGGGGAGACTCTGTTAGCAATCCAGGACTTCAGTTCAGTCCTGGACAGTGTCTCCTCCAACCGCAGCCCGGAAATTCACAAGTCTGCCTGGCCGCTGACCGTGAAAGGGCATACAGACAGAAGTTTACCACCCACTAGACACTCTAATTGTTTAATATCTTCTACAATGTCTAATACATCACATCTTTACAGCTACCTGTCCATTTATCTTCACATTTTGAAAATCTGGACATAAGGCTGGTATATACTTACGCTCTAAGTATACCTAATGGTGAAATTTAAATAAGGACAGGGACTTCGCTGGTGGTGCAGTGGTTAAGAATCCGCCTGTCAATGCAGGGGACATGGGTTCAAGCCCTGGTCCAGGAAGATCCCACATGCCACAGAGCAACTAAGCCCGTGCGCCACAACTACTGAGCCCGCACGCCACAACCACTGAAGCCCACGTGCCTAGAGCCCGTGCTCCGCAACAAGAGAAGCCACCACACCGCAACAAAAAGTAGTGCCCGCTCGCTGCAACTAGAGAAAGCCCATGCACAGCAACAGAGACCCAACACAGTCAAAGAAAAAAAAAATCCTTTATCTTATATACATAAATAAATAAATAAATAAATAAATGTAAGGACGATAAAATGCGAAAACTGTACCCGTGGTTAAAAAAAGATGAACATTTTTATGGCCAAAGTGCCTCCCAGAAATGCTGGTGGATAAACAGCATGTGTCCGGCAGTGTGAGAGCGGCCCCTGCACTGCTCCCCCCGATTCACTGAGGAGGTGAAAGTAAACACTTATGAAAGACAAGTAGAATCCCGCCTGGTCCAGAAAAGGCACTGTGTCTCTGTTTAAAATGTTTGAATCAAGATGGGCCTGGGGCTGTCGTTATACATGGTCACACTCGCTGCGCTGAGAACACAGCCGCTCTGAGCTGCTGCCCGAGCTTCTCACGGCAGGACAGCCCTGCCCACACCCACAGTCTGGACTTCTGGATACGGACCGGGCTTCAGTTCCCGCCTAACTCTTCCCACAGCCGCCTTACAAGTAACAGCTGCTCGCTCCTGCCCTGGGATGGGGGACGGCCCTTCCCCGCCCAGTGCCCACCTCCGGCCCTACTCGTGGGATCGGTAAGTAAACCATCTTGTGTCTACTCCCTTTCTGGGTGTGCTGCACGCCTTCGACCAGAGCACCCTGGGGTTTTCCCTCCACACGCTCCCCGCTGCCCTGTGTGGGTACGTGTGCCCTCGTTCGGCACCGTCTGATTCCTCTCCACACACCCGCCTGGGTGTCCAGCACGCTGCCCTGTGTGGGTACGTGTGCCCTCGTTCGGCACCGTCTGATTCCTCTCCACACACCCGCCTGGGTGTCCAGCACAGCCCACCCAACCCTTGGGTGCTCTGGGTGCTGAGAGATCTGCAAAGTCCAACCTCATGGCTGAGGCCCCGAGGTCTGTACGCTTCTCAGGATGGCACTGCAGCCACTTACTCTTCTGTTTCTTAAGTGATAATACATTTCAGAGGCTTAGTGTACAGAGGTCCTAAAATCCCTTTAGGTAAAAAACCACGGTCCCCGTGAACCTAGGTGACTCCGATTGTGCGGGGTGAGGCCGCGGCTCCACTTGGCTCTGACTTTGAGCCGGTCCGTTTACCTTCCCCCTCCTGCAGGGCTTTCTGATCCCCGACGGCCTCGGGCACCAGCTTCCCGTAGCAGTGTCCCTCACTATTGGCAAACTTCACCGTGTCGAAGTAGACGGACCCGTTTGAAACGTAGCTGGAAAACAAAGCCATTGGGGGAGGTGTGACGAGGTGCTCACGGGCCGGCCTGGACACCCGCAGGCCGTCGGGGCATCTGCTCCAGCCGCGAGCCTCGCCTGGTTTGGCCACGCTGCAGGGCGGCCAGGAGGCTGTTCAAACAGAGCTGCTGTGTGGGCTGAGAGGGGCCGGGACAGGGACTCCACACTCCCCGACAGCCTGTCCCTCGGCCCTGCCCCTAACCTGGGTGTCACCACCCTGAGTGCCGCCCTTGCCTCTGTCTACACACCACCACCTGCCCGGCCCGCCAGGCCCTGACTCCTGGGAGCGTGGGGATTACTCCAGGCCGGGATGCCCTGTCTCCTCTCGCTGTGGCCCTGCCCATGTCGCTCAGCTGGGCAGTCTGGAGTTGCCCCGCGGCGACCGTGTGACGTTGGGGGGCGGAGGGGGTGCAAGGAGCTGCTGTCCTTCACTAGAACCCACAGCCTGGTCCCTGTGCCGGGCGCTTCCTGCTGCTCCAAGGCCCCCGCCCGCCTCACCTCGCGTGAGGCGGGTGGCAGCTCTCCTGGGTGGGGGCCTGGCATCAGCACACAGACGCCTGGCCCCCGTCCACACGTCCACTTGCTGCCTGTTTCTGAAAACGCTGACTCAAGAGACATGAAAAGCGTTCCACGCAGGCAGATGGTGAGCACGGTAACCTGGGGCCAAATCCCGGCCCGGCAAGGATAAAGCCCACCTGCCTTGGGACCCGACACGAGGAAGACTCTGAGTGCCCACACCATGTGGCCTGCGTCTCCAAAGACCTGGAGGTGCCCAAGGGCAACAGTGTGCTGCTTTGGGGACCTGGTGACGTGTGGCCTTAACTGGGAGCTCCCCAGTGGACCAGGGGCCAGGTGGTACCTACAGCATCTCTCACTGTGGTCCCCAGGGCAGGCCACGGGCCCGGGCAGAGGTGCTGGCCAGCCCCTTGGGCGGGGTGGCCCCAGGTCCTGGACTAGGCCCCAAGCTGTATGACCAAATCTGCCGGGGGCTTCGGGGACAGGCTGGGTGTAGCCAGCACCACCCTCTTGCTTCCCCTTCCTGCCTGGAACAAAGACATGGCCTCCGTACAGCTAAATAGTTGTTTGAACGGCCGCCACTACCAAGGAAAACCCAGAGGGTTCTCTTACAGAGCAACTGGGAAGCTGAGAACCCAGTGGCACAGCGGCCGCCGATCAGGTGAGGTTACGGCTCAACCGTGTCCTCCAAAGCCACATGCTGGAGTCCCGACCCCCAGCACCTCGCAGTCTGACTGTATTTGGAAAGAGGGTCTTTACAGAGGGAATCAAGTTAAAATGAGGCCATTAGCGTGGGGTCCTAATCCAGTACGACCAGTGTCCTTATAAGAAGAGATGGGGACACAAAGGGAGGGACAAGTGGCACGTGTGCACGCACACAGGGACCCCTGGAGCTGTGCGCTGACACTTCTGTGGTTTGAGCTGCCCGCTGCGTGGTGCTTTGTAACGGGAGCCCCAGGGCAGCGCCACCCTGAGCAGCAAAACCGTGCGCTTCCCAGATCCTGGTCTGGAGCCGGAGGAGAGCCGCTCTCCCTGGAAAACCTTCCTGGAATGCTGCGCAGCCCTGAGCGGGGCCTCAAGCTCACCCGTAACCGTGGTCCACGATCTTCTGGACGAAGTCCACGATCTCCGGCACATACTCACTAACGCGGGTTAGGACATCTGGCGGGAGGACCTGAGGACGATGACAGTCCTGGTTCAAGAAGAGCAGCAGCGCTGCCGGCGCCCAGAAACCGCCCCCCCCCCATCTTTAACCGAAGTTACTTGCAAAATGAAATGGTCTGGATCCCACAAGGCCTTTTGGTCATGGGGGATCCTCAGCCCAAGACAGCAAGGTCAAGACGGTTGGCGACACTTACGTTCAGGGCTTCCATGTCTTTGTGGAACTCCGCTTCCCAGAACTTGGGCAGTTTGGAGAAAATAGAATTGTCGCTCACTTCACTGCCATGCATGGAATCCAGCCAGTCGGAAAGCAGATCCTTTGCTTCTTCCAACAACACCTGAAGAAAAAAAAAATAGAATATCCGCACACACGTGCAAGTTTCACGGGCTCACAGCTGGTGCAGTCAATCTGTGTCAATCAAGGCCTCGGATGCACAGACGCGGACCCAGACCCAGGAGACCACGGTGCTCCCATGGATGGCCTGGCGGTTAAGAGGCCGGAGTGTTCAGAGCTCTGACCATGTCGCCGGAGGGTCAGGGTGGGCTTGGGGAGGCCCAGCAGTGCAGTGGGGCTGCCTGGGGCAAGGTGGGAGAGCACGTGGTGTGGTCACCCACAGCCTGGACACCTGAGTGCTCGAGGGGAGGGTCACAACGGGAGGCAGAGCCACGGTCCCGTTGGGAAGTCTCCAAGGCCACGCCGCCCTGCCGGCCACATGCCATCGACCAAAGGCCCCGTGTCACGACCACAATGGTGCAGCATGGGTACGAGTCGTGTCCTGTCACCGCAGCACTCACGCCACGCGTAGAAACGTCCACCTGAGACGTGATGTGCCAGAATCAGGGCTGCAGCCCAAGTCCCGAAGGCCAGGGGGACCTGGAGCTCTGCCCTGGAGGAATCTAGTGTTTCTGCTCATTAACCGGAGCCGACAGAGACGTGGGGACAGGCAGGCGGTTTGCAGTCCCCTGGCAGGGGTGGAGGCAAAGACCAAAGGGTGGAGGGAGAGGGCGCAGGGAACCTGGGCGTGGAAGTGGTGGCAAGGGCACTCCTGTGGCAGCTCCCAGACAGAACAGAGCCGCTCATGTGCTGCTGCGCTGGGGGGCAGCAGGGGAAACCTCCCAGGACCAGGCTGGTGCCCAGGGGCAGGGCCTGCCCCAAGCGGAGGGGCAGAAAGCCCACCCCTGCCCTCGGGATGACACAGATCATGACCAAGCAGAAGAATGAGATTCCAATCAAACAAGCTTCTAGATAATTCTTGGGTTTCAAAACAAGAAATCAAAATGGAAATAAAAAACCATTCAGAAGCAGATAATGTCAAAATACGTGGAAGTAGCAAAAATGATACTTAGAGGAAAATTTATGGCCTCAAATGCTTAAGCCAGAAAATGAGCTGAACTCCTAAGCTGCCACTCTGTCCCGACAATGAGTGAAAGGCTGTGCAACTACTCCTCTTAGATCCGTAAGGGAAAGAGGCCCAGGGCAAACTGCCGCCCCGAGAACTGGAGAGAGACGGGCAGGTACAGAGAACTGCCACTTACCGGGGCAGAAAGTGCCTGGGACCCAGTGACGGGCAGGGAGGCCGGAATTGAAACTGACCACCCGGGGCTTCCCTGGTGGCGCAGTGGTTGAGAGTCTGCCTGCCGATGCAGGGGACGCAGGTTCGTGCCCCGGTCCGGGAAGATCCCACATGCCGCAGAGCGGCTGGGCCCATGAGCCGTGGCCGCTGAGGCTGCGCATCCGGAGCCTGTGCTCCGCAACGGGAGAGGCCGCGACAGTGAGAGGACCGCGTACCGCAAAAAAAAAAAAAAGAAACTGACCACCCGCTGGAGGCTCAGTGTGGACGAGTTCGAGATCAAAACTCCAGGGCGACCCAGCCTTTGGGGCCCCAGAAATTTGTGAGATTTACCTCTAGGAGCCCTGACGGTTACTCACAGTAAATATTGGAGAAAAATCCCCTCATGCTTCCGGCCGGGGGAGAGGAAAAGGAACTGCTCTGAAATATGACAAAGCATTCTGGTCCTAACAAGGCTGCCCTCAGGAGGAACCAGCTAACCAGAACCTAAGCTGCTGGGGTTCCAGCAGAGCCTCACTGACCTGGGGGAGGAAAACGTCCACCTCCAGGCCCCTCCACACGTCTTGTCCCATCTAAGGGGGAGGGGAGGAAAAACCGAGAAACACCTGTAATGTTCACAGTCCACGGGCACAGGCCACTGAAGGACTGAGACCCATCACAGGACCACAGAGGGCATCCTCCCCACACCTCGCTACACGACTACTGACGGCAGCTCCTTCTACCCAGTACATCATGTACTAACTACCATGAAAAAAAATCACAAGGCGTACCGAAAGCCGAAACGCCACTTTTCTGAAAAGACAGAGAGAGCATCAGGACCAGACGTGGCAGGGATCCTGGGATTATCAGACCAGGGATTTAAAACAACCATGACTGATATGCTAAGGGCCCTAGTGGACAAAGCAGGCAGCCCGCGAAAGCAGGTAGGGAACGTAAGCAGAGAGAAGGAAATCCCAAGATAGGACCAAATAGAGATGCTAGAGGTGAAAGCGCCTAAATGGAAATGGAGAACGTCTCTGATGGGCCTGACTGGACATGACTGAGGAAGGAGTCTCTGAGCTTGAGGAGATCTCAGTAGCAGCCTCCAAAACTGAAAACCAAAAAGCCTTTGTTCTCAGAGACTGACAAAGAAAAACAGAACAGAGATCTCACTTGTCGCGACTGAGTCGGCGCAGCCAAAATAAATACATAAATAAATAAGTAAATAAATATTTTAAAAAAAAGAACTGTAAGACAATATATTTTTTTAAAAAACCAGAACAGAGTATCCAGGGACTGTGGGACAACTACAAAAGGTGTAACATATGCACAACAGGAATACCTGGAAGAGGAGAGAAAGAAACAGAAGACATATTTGGAACAACGACTGAGAATTTTCCCAATTAATGTCAGACACCAAACCACAAATCCAGGAAGGGCAGAAAACTCCAAGCAAGATAAATGCCAAAAATACTATACCTTGGCATATCATTCTCAAAATGCAGAAAATAAAAGATAGAACAAAAATAACATATGTCAGAATCTCAGATCTACACAAAGAAGAGCGGCGAAAAAGAAATTAGTGAACCTTACATTTACTTATTTTTTTAAATTTTTTATAAATTTATTTATTGATTTATTTTTGGCTGCTTTGGGTCTTTGTTGCTACACGCAGGCTTTCTCTAGCTGCAGTGAGTGGGGGTTACTCTGTTGCGGTGTGCGGGCTTCTCATTGTGGTGGCTTCTCTTGTTGCGGAGCATGGGCTCTAGGCGTGTGGGCTTCAGTAGTTGTGGCACGCAGGCTCAATAGTTGTGGCGCACGGGCTTAGTTGCTCCGTGGCATGTGGGATCTTCCCAGACCAGGGCTTGAACCCGTGTCCCCTGCATTGGCAGGCACATTCTTAACCACTGCGCCACCAGGGAAGTCCTACCAGGTTCGATCCCTGGTCCAAGAAGATCCCACATGCTGCGGAGCAACTAAGCCCGTGTGCCACAACTACTGAGTCTGCACTCTAGAGCCTGCGAGCCACAACTACTGAGCCCACATGCCACAAATACTGAAGCCCGCGCACTCTAGGGTCCACGAGCCATAACTACTGAGCCTGTGCACCTAGAGCCAGTGCTCCGCAACAAGAGGAGCCACTGCAGTGAGAAGCCCATGCACCACAGCCAAGAGTAGCCCCTACTTGCCGCAACTAGAGAAAGCCTGTGCACAGCAACGAAGACCCAACACAGCCAAATAAATAGTGATAATAAAAATAAAGATAAAGTTAGCTTGTTGCCAATTAAAAAAAAATTCAAAGTAAGCAGAAGAAAGGATATAATAAAAAATTAAAGCAGAGGGACTTCCCTGGTGGTCAAGTGGTTAAGACTCCGCACTCCCAATGCAGGGCGCCCGTGTTCGATCCCTGGTCAGGGAACTAGATCTCACGTGCGAGTTGCAACCAAAAGTTCGCATGCACAACTAAGGAGCCCACGTGCTGCAACGAAGGAGCCAGTGAGCTGCAACCAAGGAGCCCTCGAACTGTAACTAAGGAGACTGCCTGCCGCAACTAAGACCCAGCGCAACCACACAAATAAATAAATGTTTTTTTAAAAAAATTAAAGCAGAAACCAGGAAATTAATAGAGAAAATCAACAAAACCAAATGCTGGTTCTTTGAAAAGATCAATAAAGTTGATAAGCCAAGCTAACCAAGAAAAAAAGAGGACACAAATACTAATATCAGAAATGAAAGAGGGGACATCACTACAGATCCCATGCAAGTTAAAAGAAGGATAAAGGAATATTATAAACAACTCTGTGCCCCTAAATTTGATAACCTGGATGAAGGGACCAATTCTTTGAAAGACATAATCTGCCAAAACTCACACAACATGATACAGAGAATCTGAATTAAGCCTGTATCTATTAAAGAGATTAAAACAATAATTAATAACTTTCCAAAACAGAAAGCACCAGGGCCAGATGGATTCACTGCTGAGTTATGCCAACACTTAAGGAAGAAATTATACCAATTTTCTACAGTCTCTTTCAGAGGACAGAAGCAAAGAGAATACTCCCCAGTTCCTTCTATGAGGACAGCATTACCCTAATACCTAAACCAGACAAAGACATTCCAAGAAAACCACAGATCAACATCTCTCATGGGGGCTTCCCTGGTGGCGCAGTGGTTGAGAGTCCGCCTGCCGATGCACGGGACACGGGTTCGTGCCCCAGTCTGGGAAGATCCCACATGCTGCGGAGCGGCTGGGCCCATGAGCCATGGCTGCTGAGCCTGTGCGTCTGGAGCCTGTGCTCCACAACGAGAGAGGCCACAACAGTGAGAGGCCTGCGTGCCGCAAAAAAAAAAAAAAAAAAAAACTCTCATGAATACAGATGCAAAATCCTTAACAAAATATTACCACCCTGAATCCACAAAAGTATAAAAAGAATTATATACCACAACCAAGTGAAATTTATCACAAGTATGTAAGGCTGGTTCTACTTTATAAAATTAATTAATGTAATCATCACATCAACAGACTAAACAAGAAAAACCACAAGGTCATACCAATAGATGCAGAAAAAGCATCTGACAAAATGCAACACCCATTCATGATAAAAACTCTCAGTAAATGAACAGAGGGGAACTTCCTCAACTTAATAAACAAACAAACAAAAAACAGCTACAAAAAGCCTACAGCTAACATCAGACTTAATGGTGAGAAATCGGAAGCTTTTCCACTAAGATGAGGTATAATGCAAGAATGTCCCCTCTCACCAGTCCTTTCCAACATCATAGTGGAAGTCCTTGCTAATGCAATAAGGCAATAAAAGGGCAAAAAAAGAGGATTATACAGGATTATAAACCCATCATAAGTTGAAAATATCATTAAGCTGAAAGTGCATTTAATACACCTAATCTACCCAACATCATAGCTTAGCCTAGCCTACCTTAAATGTGCTCAGAATACATTAGCCTACAGTTGCGAAAAATCATCTAACACCAATCCTATCTTATAATTAAGTGTTGAAATATCTCATGTAATGTATTGAATACTGTTCTGAAAGTGAAAAACAAAATGGTTATCTGGGCACAGTGTAATTGTTAAGTGTGTCATGTCAGTTGTTTACCCTGGCTACCTGAGGCTCACTGCTGGTGCCCTGCATCCCAAGAGAGTACTGGACTGCATATCGCTAGCCCAGGAGAAGATCAAAATTCAAAGTATGGTTTCTACTGAATGTTTATTGCTTTTGCACCATCGTAAAGCCAAAAAATCCTAAGTCAAATTGTCAGAGGTCAGGGACCGTCTGTATATTGACTGGGAAAGAAGACAAAACTATAGGCCAGGAAATAAGAAGTGGAATTTGAAATTAAAACCACAATACCATTTACATAAGCATCCGAAATGAAATACTCACATATATGTCTTACAAAATACGTACAAGATTTACATGAAAAAAACTACAAAACTCTGATGAAAGAAAGGGAGAGACATTTCATGTTTGGGGATAGGAAGGTTTAATACTGTCAAGGGGTCAGTTCCTCCCAACTTGATTTGTAGATTCGATTCAATCCTAATCAAAATCCTATCGAGTTATTTTATGGATATTGACAAACTGATTCTAAAGTGTACATGGAGGGACTTCCCTGGTGGTCCAGTGGCTGAGACTCCACGCTCTCAACGCAGGGGGCCCGGGTTTGATTCCTGGCTGGGGAACTAGACCCCACATGCATGCCACAACTAAAAGATCATACATGCCGCATCCAAGACCCAGCACAGCTAAATAAATAAATAAATAGATAAATAAATATTAAAAAAGAAGTGTATATGGAGAGGAGGCAAAAGACCCAGAATAGTCAACACAATATTGAAGGAGAAGAACAAAGGTGGAGGACTGACACTCCCTGACTTCAAGACTTACTGTAAAGCTACCGTAATCAAGACAGTGTGGTGTTGGTGAAAGAACAGACAAACAGAGCAATGGAACAGAACAGAGCCCAGAAGCAGACTCATATAAATATAGCCAACTGTTCTTTGACAAAGGAGCAAAGGAGCAAAAACAGTTTCCAACAAACTGTGCTTAACAACTGGGCATCACACGCAAAAACCATGAATCTAGACCAAGACCTTATGCACTTCAAAGATGACCTTGGCTTTGGCAATGACTTCTTCCACACAATACCAAATGCATGATCTATGAAAGAAAAGAATTGATAAGCTGGACTTTATCACCATTAAAAATTTCTGCTCTGGGAAAGACACTGTCAAGAGAATGAAAAGACAAGCCACATACCAGAAGAAAATATTTGCAGACACATCTGATAAAGGACTGTTATCCAAAATATATAAAGAACTCTCAAAACTCAACAATAAGAAAACAACCTGATTAAAAAAAGGTCCAAAGACATTAACAGACACCTCACCAAAGAAGACATAAAGATGGCAAATAAATATCAAGAGATGCTCCACATCGTGTGTCATCAGGGAAATGCAAATTAAAACAACGAGATATTCCATACATTATTTCAATGGCCAAAATCTGGAACACTGACAACACCCAAGGCTAGTGAGGATCTGGAGCAACAGGAACTCTCATCCACCACTGGTGGGAATGGAAAAGGGTGCAGCCACTTTGGGGGACAGTTTGGCGGTTTCTTCAAAAATTAGGGGCTTCCCTGGTGGCGCAGTGGTTGAGGGTCCGCCCGCCGATGCAGGGGACACGGGTTCGTGCCCCGGTCCAGGAAGATCCCACATGCCGCGGAGCGGCTGGGCCCGTGAGCCATGGCCGCTGAGCCTGCGCGTCCGGAGCCTGTGCTCCGCAAAAGGAGAGGCCACAACAGTGAGAGGCCCACGTATCGCGCGCGCAAAAAAAAAAAAACTAAACCTACTCTCACCACATGATCCAGCAGTTATGCTCCTTGGTATTTACCCAAAAGAGGTGAAAACTTATGTCCACACAAAAACCTGCACATGGATGTTTACAGAAGCTTTATGCCTAATTGCTAAAACTTGGAAGCAGCCAAGATGCCCTTCAGTGGGTGAGTGCGTAAATACGCTGTGGTCCGTCCAATGAACTAACCTTCAGTGCTACAGAGAAATGAGCTATCAGGCCATGAAAAGACACGGAGGAACCTTAAATTCACATTACTAAGTGAAAGAAGCCAATCTGAGCAGGGCACATACTGCATGATTCCAACTCTGTGATATTCAGAAAAGGCAAAACTATGAAGACAGTAAAAGGATCAGTGGTTACCAGGTGTTGGGGTGAAGGAGGGATGAACAGGTGAAGCACAGAGGACTTTTAGGGCAGGGAAACTACTGTGTGTAAGACTCTAAGGGCAGATACGTATCACTATACATTTGTCCAAACCCACAGAATGTACAACACCAAGACAGAACCCTAATGTAAACCGTTGTGTGGGTGATGACAATGTGTCAGTGTAGGTTCACCAGTTGTAACAAACGTACTGCTCTGGGGGGGATGCTGACAGTGGGCGTGGCTCTGTGTGTATGGGGGTGGGGTGGGGGGTACACAGGAAACCTCTGTTTTGCTGTGAACCTGATACTGCTCTAAAATAATAAACTCTTTAAAACAATTTTTTTTAAGTAGAAAGAGAGAATAGAGAGGATCAACACATTCAAAGGTGGAGCTCTGAAGTGATCCTTCAACATATAACATTTAAGGCTTCCCTGGTGGCGCAGTGGTGAAGAATCCGCCTGCTGATGCAGGGGACACGGGTTCGTGCCCCGGTCCCGGAAGATCCCACATGCCGCGGAGCAGCTAAGCCCGTGCGCCACAACTACTGAGCCTGTGCTCTAGAGCCCACGAGCCACAACTACTTTGCCCATGCGCCACAACTACGAAGCCTGCGTGCCTAGAGCCCTCGCCCCGCAAGAAGAAAAGCCACCGCAATGAGAAGCTTGCGCACCGCGATGAAGAGCAGCCCCCTCTCACCGCAATTAGAGAAAGCCCGCGTGCAGCAACGAAGACCCAACGCAGCCATAAATAAATGAATAAATAAATAAACCCCAGCAGTGTCTTGTATGGGACTCGACAAGCAAGGAACATTCAAAACGTACCTGGACGGACTTCCCTGGCGGTCCAGCGGTAAAGAATCCGCCTTACAATGTAGGGGATGTGGGTTCAATCCCTGGTCAGGGAAGTAAGATCCCACATGCCACAGGGCAACTAAGCCCGTGAGCTACAACTACTGAGCGCACACACCCTGGAGCCAGCACCACAACTAGAGAGAGAAAACCAGCATGCCACAGCTAGAGAAGCCCACGCGCGGCAACGAAAGACCCCGCGTGCTGCAACTAAGACCCGACACAGCCAAAAATAAATTAAATAAATAAATAAATCTTAAAAAAAAAAAAAAGAAAACCATACCTGGAGAACAAAAACAAGTTGAGGCTTCCTACCTCTCCAGGCCTCGGTGACAGACGCAGTGAGACTCACCCAGGGTGGATAACCTGACCTATGGAACAGAACTGAGACACGACACACGACAGAAAGGGGCTGAGGAAAGGGGGGCCATATCTGTGCGGGGGAGAGGGGACTGGATCTCTACTCACACGACTTACAAAAACTAATTCTGGGGGATCAAAGACTTAAATGTGAACCGTACAACTTTAAAATCCTCCGAAGAAAATACTGGGGAATATATTCACGTTTCAGGGCAAGAAAGATTTCTTAAGACACAAAAATGCCAAGTATAAAAGGGAAAACCGATAAAGTTGAATACATTAAAACTAAGACCCTCTGTTATTAAAAGGAAGTGAAAAGAAGAGCCACAAATGAGGAGAAGGTGCTTGCAACACATTTAAATGAGAAAGGATTAGTGTCTGGGGAAAACCTAAGGATGCTTACAAACCAGTAAGAAGACAAACAGCCCAGTGGAAAACAGGGCAGAAGATGCATGTGCAGAATTACAGCCAGCAAGTGAACATGTGAAAAGATACTCAGTCTCAGGAGAGGTTGGAGAAATGCAAATTCAAACCACAGTAATTACCACTTTACAGTATACATTCCATTGATAAAAAGGAATGAATCCAGCAACACAAAGTGCTGGTGTTGAGGCAAATTAACAGGACACTGGAAGCATGTTAGTAGGAGGATACATTTACATGTAAGACATCTGGTCCATAAGACGTTTGGTCCACACCAAAAAATCTTTGAAGTGTGGTACTATCTAAAACCATTTGGCATGGACCAGATATAACCATGGACGTTTTGGATGGGACCAAATTTCAAGGACCTCTTGGCATGGACCAAATGTCCTGCAAAGTCAGGAAAACAGAAAAGCACAGGGGTTGACAAGGATGTGAAGACACTGGAACCCCTGTGCTCTATGGAAAACAGCACGGCGGTGCCCCTCAGAATATTAAAAGTTGAGTTGGTGTACAACCTGCTTTTGGGGGTATACTCACAAAAGAATTAAAAGCAGGGACTCGAACAGATACTTGCACACCCATGTTTATAGCACCATGATTCACAACAGACAACGCAAACGTTCATCAAAGGATGACAGGACACACAAAACGTGGTCCACCCACATCACGGAGCAGTACTCAGTCTTAAGAAGAGAGGACATTCTGACACAGGCTACAACGTGGATGAACCTCGAGGACAGTTTGCTGAGTGAAATAAGCCAGTCACAAAAGGACAAACACTGTGTGATCCCACTTGTACGAGGTCCATGAAGGAGCCCGATTCATGGGGGCAGAAAGCAGACCGTGGGGCCTGGGCTGGGGGAGGGGAGGGGAGTGAGTGTTACATGGGGACAGAGCGTCCCTTTAGGAAGACGAAAAACCTTCTGGAGATGGATGGTGGTGATGTTTACACAACAATGTGAACACACGTACTTAAAAATGGTTAAAGTGGTAAACTGTATGTTATGCATATTTTACCACAATTTTAATAAAAAGGACCTTACTGGAATCGTTGGGAAGAGAATTCCCAGCATCACTGCTGGTAACACGGAAACGTAACCAGCTTCCCAGGAGAAGAAACAAACGGCTGGGCCCGAGGCGTCCACTGCAGGGAGGGTGGTACCTCATGTGGCCTGTCCCAGAAGCGCGCCCGCAGGAAAGCCCTCGTCCCCAAGACCCCGTGCACCTGACTCCTCACGAAGCTCAGGACAAGCACACCAAGCATCCTGCCCGGCGAGGCCCCAGAAGAGGGGGGCCCTGCCGGCTGGCACCCCCTTACACGTCCGCGCCCTCGGCCGCAGCCTACCTGGCTGCGTCCTTCCCGCGGTTCTGCAGGCGGCCAGCAGGGGGCGCCGGCGCAGAGGAGAAGGGCCATCGGGACCGGAGGAAGGCCGGGCACCCCGAGCCCGCCCTCAGGGGCAGAAGGCCGCCGCGGGGAAGGCTCAAGCCCAGCGGGTCCCCGCGGGCCCGGAGCGCAGGTCCAGCGGCATCTCTCGCTCCGCCTGCCCCAGGTGCTGCCAGTGCCCACGCTGGACAGAGTCTCCGGCAAGTGTGGGAAACTCCTCGAGAAGCCCGCTCCGCCCCAAGAGCACCTGCTGGTTCCCGGAAGGCAGTGGGGCAAAGGCGAGGGGCCGGCGGGACCCACCTCAGCCTCACCTGCACGCGGCCGTCCAGCTCCGCCCCCGCCAGGCCGCGCCGCGCCGGCTCCTCCAGCGGCTCCGCCGCCAGCCTCACCGCGCGCTCCAGGCGCTCCAGCATCTGCCTCTTGCCGGGATCCGAGGTCTCACGTAACTTCGCTGAAAACGGCTGCGGGCGTGAGGAGAGGCCACAGCTGTTATGCCCGCTCAGCAGAACCCCGTGTCCAGAGGTGACTCCACGCACGAGGCCAGTTCTGCCCACTGCCCGTGGCGACCCAGAGGTCTGTGTCCGTGGAGTGTCACCGCAGAGGGACCCTGGCCCGCGGCCCAGGCTGCCCTGTGCTTCCTCGTCTGAGTGAGCCGGGCGTGGCAGCGTCCCAAGGCCGTGCCCAGGACAAACGGGTGTCACCTGCCACCACGAAGGCGCCATCGCCCAGTGGGCCGCCCCCCGTCTGCCTAGAGGATTGCTAAGCCCTAATTTTATTCCTACTTTTTTCTTCCAGAGATAAAACATCGAAAGCACAACAGCAATTGTAACTGCAATTACTAAAGATAACAATTATGGAAAACAAGAAAATGCCTTTTCCTGACCTCACTGTATGACACCATCATTTGTAATACTGTTTATTCAAAACAAAAATATTAAATTGGAAAGAACTAATTTCTTAAAATAATTCCAGAAATTTCCAGCACCACCCACTGGAGAAGCTTAGCACAGCTTCTGCATCTTGGTCACACGCGTGTCATTTGCTCGTGAGCTCCACGTGGAAGATTCATAAGTCGGTGCAGATCGCCGTGACCGGTTTTTAGGTTCTCCCGTAAGCGGCAGCAACGGTCACCCACGCCCCCGCCCCACCCGTGTGCGTCTGTCCTGGCGGCTTTCCCCGTGGGCCAGGGGAGCACCGCGACCGAGACGTCATGACCCTACACTTTGTGAAGCGCGGCAAGGACAGCCCCTGCGCTTGGGACGGGGACGTGGGGATGCAGGGACCCAGGAGCGGCAGGGGGCCCACCTGCAGGGCGGCGCGCACGTCCTCCAGGAGCTGCACTGCCTGGGGCTGCTTCTCCCGGTACTGCTCAAACAGGTAGTTCTGCCGGGCCCTCTTGATGATCTGGGAGCAGAGGAGGGAAATGGGGGTCAGCTCGGCACCTGCCGGGTCCCTGTGCAGAGTGCCGGGCGGTGCCTGAGCTCACACCCACACACACTGCCCCGCCACCGACGCCGGGACTGTCCGAACATGTTGAGCCGGGCCCGGCCTCCCCGCAGCGCCAGACACTATAGCACGCGCCTTCCCTGGAGCACCGGGTGTTATTAACATTTCCCCAGGTTTCCCGACAGCATCCAAACAGCTGAATACAGGACAACATCATCTGCATAAACCGTGATACAAGTCCCGGAGGGGATTCAAACAGCATGTGTTGGTCTGAGGGCACTCAAGCCGACGTTACTTTATTAACTTACCCAAAGTCATTTCTTCCCTTGTATCGTCCACTGTATTTAAAATTTAACCTTGAAAACTCCCTTTACCTTATCATCAATGTCTGTGATGTTCATGCAATAAAAGACGTCAAATTTGAAGTAATCTCTCAGCACTCTTCTCAAGATATCGAAGGAGATGTAGGACCTAGAGCAATAAAAAGACAAACCTTTCCACACGGCACATCACGCACATCACAACACGTACAAGGAAAAAGATCCCCCGCACTTCCTCCCGAAGGCGCTACTCTCATGCCCACCCCACTCATGACTGCGGGGTGGGGGGCACTGCACACTGGCCATGGGTCTGGGTGTCAGGGATCCCAGCACCGGGCACCCCCCACCCCCCACCTCCAGAGCCTCGGATGAGGAGGAACTGCCAGGCACACGGAGGAAAGTATCTGGTCAGAGTCCAGGAGAGTAACATTGGGGCTGTGGGCTTTTCTTTTTGGTTATCTGGTCTCTCTAGTTTTTCTACAGTGAATATGTAGTACTGACGGAATGAAAATTTTTCTTCTTAAAAATAAGAGGAGGGCTTCCCTGGTGGCGCAGTGGCTGAGAATCCACCTGCCAATGCAGGGGACACGGGTTCGAGCCCTGGTCTGGGAAGATCCCACATGCCACGGAGCAACTAGGCCTGTGAGCCACAACTACTGAGCCTGCGCGTCTGGAGCTTGTGCTCCACAACAAGAGAGGCCGCGACGTTGAGAGGCCCGCGCACTGCGATGAAGAGTGGCCCCCGCTCACAGCAACTAGAGAAAGCCCACGCACAGAAATGAAGACCCAACACAGCCAAAAATAAATAAATAAATAAAATTTTAAAAAAATTAAAAAAAATAAGAGGAAAGGCTGGGCGTTGAGCTTCCTCTCAGAGCTTGGGTTCCTGTAGTGGCGCCCAGATGCAGCCCTACCTGGCGTGTCCCATGTGGGAGGCGTCGTAGACGGTGGGCCCGCAGCAGTACCACGTCACCCTCCGCCCGTCTTGAGGTACAAACACGTCCTTGGTTGGAAATGAAGGAATGACCGTCACAAAGGATGCAGGAGGCACCGGGCAGGACCACAGCCGCCAGAGACAAATGGTTCATACACATTCCACGAGGACTGCTTAGCTTTACGGGAAAGTCACAGTCATCTGAGATGGGGGCAGGCCTCTTCCTCCCTGGGATCCCACTCGTGGACGCAAGCTGGGGGTCAAGGAGACAGACGCTCCTGCTTTTGCTGCTCTAACAAGAGCAGCTTCCGTTCATCAAGCACCTGCTGCGAGCCAGGCCCCGTGCTGAGCGCAGGGACTGCCCTGCCTTTGCCCCCAGGAACGACGTGAGCGGGGAGGTTTCCTTTCACAGATGCCTGGGAGTCCGCACTCCCAGAGGAGCTGGCCTAGAGAGCGAGGCCTCCCGCCGACGGCCCAATGGTCTCAGACCAGTTCAGGGGCCGCTGTCACCAATTAAGTCCATGAGGGGGACCCCGTCTCCCATCTGCTCAGGGTGCTTGCTGACGGCAATCCAATGAGCCCTCAGCCGGAGTCCTTTTCAAAATCTCTGGAGCCACTGGCCCTGCTGAGCGACCCTGGCCAATACTGCCCTCGTCCCCACACCTGCTGGGCCCCCGACAGCAACAGGCCCTGCTTGGCTGGTACTGGGACACCAGCTGCCACCACAGGTCCCCTGCAAGAGCACTCTGGCTCCTGGCCTGGCTCGGAGCAGCCACGAGCATCTACACTCGGGCCTGGCCCCGAGCACAGCCAGAGCCAGAGCGCCGACGGGCAGGCCCCTAGAGGTGTGCCAGGTGTGCTTCCGAGGACAGCCCTGTCCTGGCCACACAGAGGACGCTCGCCGACTAGCTAAGAGCCGCCGCCCCTGCTCCCCGGGCCCCCCTACCTTCCTCCGGGTCAGGCTGTTGTACAGGCGGAGCTGGCACGGCTGGGACCCGGCTGGAGGAGACCACGGGGGCTGCGTGCGCCGGCCTCTGCCTGCCAGGGAGAGAGCACAGCTGGGTCATCCACGGGACAAGGGGAAAGTGGACCCCGAGAGCATCGCCCGCGTCCAGTGCTCGTGCCCCCTCTCTGCCTGCTCACGTCTGAGCTGCGGCGCATCCCACAATCCCAGCCCCACGGGGCGGGAGAAGGCCCATTACACCCAGCCTCCCCTCCGCCAGCTCCGAGCACAAGGCGCCCGACCCGGCCGGAGGGCACACGGGAGGCGCGGGCCCTACACATGGGCCGGCCGCACGCCTGGACGGCAATGCAGCTGGCCACCCCCCCCCAGGAGGACGGCCTCCATGGAGACTTCACAGAATGTGGGCCGCCTCCGGGCGCAGAAGCCAGGTCAGGACGGAAACAGCTGCGGGCCATTGGCCGGCTCCCCGCGCAGTTCCTGTCTCCCGCCCGGGCGACACGTAGGCTCCCGGACTCGGTGCTGATGCCGGCACTCATGGCTCCGCATGGACCCCGGAGGCCTCTGGGAGCAGCTCCGGGTCCTCCCCACGCTGAGGTCAGGGGCTCACGGAGCCGAGCCTCGTCTGATCAGAGTCCCCCGGCAGCCCCACCTCCTCCTCCTCCAGCCCCGTCCCCTGCCCCTGCTGCTCATGCGCCCACGCCTCACGCTGGGTGAAGGGCAGGCCTTACACAGCCTGCGCCCCGAGAGCCTGGCGGGGTGCAGCTCCGACCCTGGGCCGGGAAGAGCCACCAAGCTGAGTCTTCACATGCCCTGGGCCTCTGGTGACCTTCCAGCTACCCACAAGGTGCTGCTGCTGCACCCAGAACCCAGCTGTGCTCCACAGCCCTCTCCCGGAGCCAGCGTGGGCTGCACACCGCCTGCACACCTGAGGGCAAAGGTGCCCACTCTCGGCACCACCCCCAACACCGACCCCTGCCACTGTGTCTGCAAAGCGATTCTCCCTCCTCCTGGCACAGAATCCACATCCAGTGTGGCCACCAGGCGACCACCCGCTGCTCCCTACTGCGGGTCACGGAGCACTCAGCCCTGGGCCTGGCCACGTGCCACCCAGAGGATGCACGTAACTGACCGGTGAAGGGGGTGGGGGGTGGCTGTGTGTGTGTGTGTACATGTGTGCAGGCGGGCGGACAGCAGCAGATGGGGAGGGGGACAGATAGCGCTATCCAGCAGCTCCTGACCCCAGGGAGTGCCAGCAAACTCTCAGGTGGCCAAGCCCCAGTCCCCCTGACACTTCGAATGCCTCCTGAGGTCAGGCGTGGTCTAAGGGTTCACTGTAAACGCAGCAAACGATGTGATGATGCTCCACCTGCCCCCTTAAGACTCCATCAACCCCTCCCCTTGCTTAGATGCTGCGGCTCCCGACACAAAGACAGAGCTGCCACCTGGGACAACAGGGGACGCCAGCGAGAACTGCCCACACACTGATGTGAGCCTGACGACCACCGTGCTCGCCCTGAGCCAGGGGCCGGGGTCGGGGCTCGGGGTCCGTGAGACTGAAGGCTCATCCGAAAAGACGACAGTGACAGGACACAGCTGAGGGTGCAGCCAGGGAGCCCGGCCAGTGGGACACTGTCCAGGACACCGGGTCACACCTGGGCCTTCTTGCTCCCCAAAGCGTGGCTACAGCCACACAGCCGGTGACAGTTCAAGGAAACCGGCACACACAATCCCCATCTGCCAAAGGGGAAAATCGGGAGGTGTTACCTCGGTTTAACAAGTAGGAAGCTTCACCAGAGTCCCTTCACGATCCCCTGCCCCGACGCCCGGCATTGACAGTACCCTCCCCCACCCCGACACAGACCTCCTGAGGCGTCAGCCCTTCCTCTGGTTTGTCTGAAACACTGAGCATGCCTTTGCTCGCTAGCACCCCCAGTCCTGCCCCGGCTCTGCCCCAGGCACGTGGCTGCTGTGGGGAAACAAACCCCTGACCTTTGACAACATAACCTGCACGTGCCGCTCAGGGACGCCCTGAGAACAAGGCTCTAGGCAGGGAGGGTGCCGAGGGGAGATGGAGGGAGATGTGCTAGCCCGGTCCCCGGTCCCCTGGGCGCCACATGCACCTCAGCCTCGGAGGAGGGGTGGCAGAGAGGTTCACATCCCTGAAGACCCCACCCAGCCGCAGACAGACCCACCCCCCGGGGGACTTAACACGCCTTCTTCAGTGAAAGGCAGGCCCTGAAGATCCTACCCAGGAGGGCGGGTAGGGGGGGTGAGGGGGACGGGGGTGAGGGGGGCCCAGTGGCAGAGGGCACCCCTGGAAGGAGGAAGGAGGAGCCGTCTCGACTGAGCCCCGCTCTGGGCGAGGGGCGGGCGCTCCAGACAGAGCACAGCAGGGCTGAAACCCTGAGCACAGTGGACCCTCCCTGCTGGGGCCGCAGAGAGGAGGCAACAAGATGGGGAGGGGGTGAGAGAAGGAACAGAGAGGTGGGGAAGGGGCTTTGGCAGAGCTCTGGTCCACCTCCTGTGTCTGAGTGGCTCCCCGGGGCTGCTGAGGCCTGTGGCCACGGCAAGAGGCACAGGGACCTAGGCTGGACCAGCACAGAGGACGGTGACAAGCCAGTTGTGGGCGTGTCGGTGCTGAGATGTCCAGCTGGGGGTCTCAAGCAGGAGTGGGACATGGAGGGAAGGCCGGCGGGGCACTGGGGATCGAGGGGCTGGGAGAGGGGGCACTCCCGCCCAGGACAGGCTGGAGAGATGTCTGAGACGGGCCAGCGATGCGGGGAGGCAGACGCTCGGCCACTGGCATCCAGGGTGCGGCCTAGGACACCGACTCTGGGGGTTCTGGGCGCCAGGCCACCCGCCGTCCCCGGCCACTCGGGGTCCCTGCCGGCCCACGGGAGGCACTGGTGACGGGGGACTTGGAAATGGAAGGAGGTGAATAGTCCTGTCAGCGCCGTCCAGGTGCCTCCCTAACCGCCCTGGTGAACCTGCAGGCCCCCCGACTGGCAGGGCAGAGACCCGCCTTTCCCTCACATGTGTCTGCATCACTCTCTCCACAAGTTCCCCGGACGGAACACCAGACAGGCCGTGCGCCCAACCCACCCTGACTTCCACCCCTGGAGGCCGTGCCTTGGGAGGGGGGACCTGGGGGACACGCTGACAGCTGAGCCCTGGGAGAGAAGCACCTGCCACCACAGACACCCCTGGGTCACCACCTGGAGGCACGGGGAGGAGGCGGTCTACACAGCAAGGCTCCCACCTAAGCCGGGGAAGGGGTGTCTGCTGCAGGATCACCGAGAAAACCAAAACACACCCCGCGCTTGGAGAAACGACACCCCACCTCTACCCTGTTACAGAGGGGGACCCAGCAGAGACCAGGCAGAGGTGCAGGAGTTGGGAAACGGTCCAAACGTCCCAGCCGAAGGGATCTGGAAAAGGCCCCCACGGGCTGCCCAGCCCAGCAGGGACCACTCAGACGGCACTGGACCCCTCGCTGCTCGGGTGCGTGCTCGAAGCCCCCCCAGGGAGGCCGAGCCTCTTGAGGGCACCGGTGATTATGGGAGAAGCACCTCAATTCACCGGAGGAAAGAGACCACCCAGGAACCATGCGCCCCAGAGACTTTCCAGAAGCGCCCCCGAAATGACGGGGTCCAGACACATCACACCGACAGGTGGGGGCCAGAGCTGCAAGACTGGTCTTATCTCAAAGCCCAGAAACGCCTTCTCTCTGGTTTCCAAAGAGTTCATGTCCATGAATACTTCCTTAAGATCCAATAATTCTAAATCTGGTGGACACACACCCTGCAATCTTAGGGAAAGAATAAAGGAAAAGAAGCCAATCAAATCCGAGCCAGGTCAGGAGTGAGCTGACGGCCAAGGCCGGCCCTGAGACGGGCACAGGCCTTCCCCCCTCCCAGAGGCTCTGCTACAGCAGCCGCCAGGGTCGTGATCCTCAGGGGCTGACCTCTCGGCGTTCTGTCCTCATCTCTCCTCGGGGGGCGCTGGCAGGCCCCCCAGGCTGCTTGCTCGAGTGCGGGGACAAGCGCCAGCCCCATGGGCTCCCCCGCGGGCGCCTCGCACCCTCAGGGCCCTGACCTCAGAGGGAGGTCACCCTCGTGGGCTCCCCTAGCCCACGAGTGTGAACAGAACTTCAAGGGGAGGTTCTCACGGCCGGGGAGCCGCTCTGCTACTCACTTGCTTGGAGCCCACGGGGCGGGGCTGGGGCGCGGGGGCTGCCCAGGATCGCGGCCACGTGCCTGAACCACCGAGCCACGTGGAAGAGTTGTGCGTCAGCAGGAGGGCCTGAGAGCTGCCTGAACGCGTCCACGTCTGCCTGGGACAGGGAGAAGCCCTGGACATAGCTACGCGTGCTCAGGTGCTCGTTCAGGGCCCACACCCTGGCTGCCTCGTCACTAATGCTCAGGACGGACCTGTAGTCGGGAGCTGCAAAGACAGAGGCACACGCGTCAGGGGGGCTGGAGGCCTGGGTGAGTCCAGAGAATGGGGTCCCAGGGTCACCCTTCCGGCTGGGAAATGTCCAGAACGGGCGGGTGCCCAGGGCTGGGGGACGGAGCAGGGAGTGACTGCCAGTGGGTTCCCATCTGGGGATGAAAATGTTTTAGAACTAGACAGAGCGGGTGGTCACACAACATTGTGAATGTTCTAAATGCACTGAACTGTACACTTTAAAATGGTTAGTTTCATTGTTGGTGATTTTCATCTCAATTAAAGAGAAACACACATGCACACACCCTTTTGTGCACTGGGTGCTGGGAGGGCTGGTGCTGACCAGTCCCTGGGTGGGCGATGGGTGGCGCGTTAGAACTGCAGAGCTCTCCAAACCCGGCACCGGTGAGGCTTCTAGTGGCCAAGGCCCAGCTCCTGGGAGGACCACGGCCCCGCCCCCGGAAATGCCTGCCAGAGGGGGCCAACCGTCCACCCAGCACCTGGCACAGGCCTGCCCCCCTTCAGGGACCTGAGGCCACTCCTCTGCCTTGGAATCCTCAGGAAGGATGTGGGAGGACAGAAGCCCAGCCTGAGCGGGGACCAGGCAGCAGGCACAGCCGGCAGACGGCACTGACTCCACTGAGCCCCTCCTCCCCGCTGCTGCCCGAGACCCTCACCTCCTCCCTATGTCCCCGATCACTGCTCCAACTACCCTGCGGATGCGTTCATCACCTGCTGGCTGGGGCGGGGGCGCAGCAGGAGATCAGGGGGAGGGGCGCAGACCAGCCCCTGAAGCTCCTGGTCCCCTAGTCCACCAGTGTGAACAGGGCCCAGCGCCTGTTCCCTTCCACACAGACACACCCTGAGCTCCGGAGGCGGCTCTGAGTGGGACAGCACGAGCCTGGCTTCTCACTCTCCCTGGGAACGGGGCAGACACCCTGACACCGCAGCCCTTCGCAGCCAGCTGCCTGACACCACGAGGTCCCTGGGTCACCGTGCTGGACCCAGAGCAGGACGGCTCTGAGCGGGGAGGAGATGTGGGCTGACAGCGGCCAGGCCTGGCACAGAAACAGGAACCTCGCCCTGACCAAGCCCACAGGATGCCTGCAAACAGACAGCAGAGCACACGTGTGGGGAAGCAGCTGTGCACACGAGACCCTCCTGCACGGGGCGCACACCTACAGGGGGCTTTGCTTTTGCTCCACGCTTGACCTACAAGGAGAAGCAGCTCCCACTCCAGTTCTTGGAAGTGTTGGAGGAAGCAAAGAGAGACACAGAGGCGGCCCCTCCCGCCCAAGGTGCCGGTGGGAACCCTGGGGAACCCACGAGGGCCCTGGAGCAGCGCCAGCCAGCTCGCCTTCCTTCCCGGGAGCAGGTGGCTGGCTCTAAGGACCCAGCCCGAGGGCTCAGATCCCCTCAGAGACAGTGAAGGAAGGCCAGGCGGGTCTGTGCCCCCCACCCCTCTCTGACAGGACAGCTCTCTCCCACCCAGGGAGAAGGAAGCAGCGCCTGCCAGGGCGGCCCTGGGCACCGGGAAACCTAACTCTACATAAAGTCCTTGGCACGGAGTCTTCCTTCCAGGGAACTTTACTGCACCTGGCACGGTTCCCCAGCAGCCCTGCCAGCCTGTCAGGAGTTGGGAAGCATGCTCCTTTCTCGTGATGGAGAAAATTCAGTCCACAAAAGCTAAGTCAGAGGACCTGCCAGAGCCAGGGCGGTGGCGGGGGTGGGGGGGCGCGGGGAACGCATCCCGGAGTGGGCCAGGCTGTCCTTCGGCAGCTGGTCACCCGACACCGACCCTCCAAGCTCCCTCTCCCCGTCTCCAAGCATCTCTCTGGTGCAGCCATCTATGCCAGAACACAGGAGGGAGGGGAAGGAAGCAGAGGTGAGAGCCCCGCTGAGAAGCTGTGTGGTCTCCCAGCTCCCCCTGCCCCTTTACCCCCAGGACAGCACTGGACAGACAGACTTCCCTCACTCCGGAACTACTCCAGGGAACAGAGACCCCTGGAAACTTGCCTGACCTTGACCTTGGCTACCCTGCAGGAGTACGCTCACAGGGCATTTTACTTCCCTCTTTTTTCTTCGCTGCGCACATTTTCTACAATAAGCATATGTTATTTTTACAATGAGAAAAACATGTCAAACATTCTACCAACACTATGGCTTTAAAGCACTAATGAAGCAGTTCAGGGGACAAAGGCTCAGCGGGGTCTGCACCCCTCCCTCACCCGGCAGGATCCTCTCAAGGGTAAATCAGGCTCACACAACACACGCCTGGTAAAGCTGTTGAGCATTAGTGAAATTACTCTTGTAAACTGTTTGAAATACTGCCGGGCACACAGCCAGCGCCCAGCAGTTGCCATTACTATTATTTTAATCGCTCCTGTATTACTACTATTGAAATTGCCCTGGAGGAGTTTACCCAGGGTTCACACACGCGTTTAAAAAGCCCCGTCCGGAGCAGGGAGCCCACAGGGCAGAGGGGGACAGTCATGGGGTCACTGTGGCAGCTGCGTCTAAGCGTAACTTGAGGAAACAAATTTAAAAATTGGTCAGCTTTCAAGTGGCCCTGGGTTTGGGCCAGACTGCGGTCTGGCTATCAGCCTGTGACGCCAAGATGAGAGGAGATGGTTCCCGAGCAGGGCGCCCACCGGCCACGCTGGCCACGCTGGCCCTCCCCAGGGAGCCCCACACACGCGCCACGTCCACCGCAGGTCCATCCAGAAACGCATCGCAGGACACACACCTTCTGACTGTGGGAAGGCCCTAAATGTGGACCGTGGTCTTCACAGTTTAGAAAACGCTTACTGAACTCGCACAAATGCAAGAACCAGGTAAGGAACCGATAAGGAACTGAATTCGCACCAAGCCGTCACCTCCTCTGGCCCCTTCCCAGCAGCATTCACACCTGCTGGACAACAGCCCGTGGCCTGCCTTCTCCCACCCGCTCCTCCGCTCCAGCCGGGCTCCCGCTCACTGGGGCTCCAGCGCAGTGGCAGCGGGGCCAGCTCCTGGACGCACCCGTTCCAGGCCCACCTGAGACCTTTGGAATCGGAACCTGGGTGGGGCAGGTGCAGAGCTCAGCTGCTAAGAACCCCCGGGTGGCCCGCTGAAGCGCAGGCCCCTTCACCGCAGGTCTGCCTTCCTCCGAAGCTCCCAGGCCCAGCGCAACGGGGGCCTGCACCCCTCCCGCACTTGCTGAAGGCCTCTCGGGTCCACACCTTGCGAGGCCCTGGCGGCACCCAGCCCTGTGGATCAGGCGCTTTCTGCAAAGGCTCCTCCAGCTTCCCTGGCCCGCCTCTGCAGCGACCCCTCCCCCTGGGTCCCTCTTCAGGCCCACTTTTCTTTCCTGTGGGGCTTCCCAGCCTGCCCAGGTGGCTCTCAGAAAGGGGACTGGAAAAGCCTTCTCGAATGAACGCACCCCCTCCCCACACGAATCTCATAAAGGAGAGAGGTGCATGCGCCTGGCGGCAATGCCACCCACTCCCAGAACCCAGGGCCTCCTCCCACAGGCCCTCTCTAGCGCCCCCCTCTGTCCTGAGCACCAGCCCCGGAGGCCCAGATGTCCCTTGTCCACAGGGTGCTCCCAAGCATCATGTCTCGCCCTCCACCTGGGTGCAAGTCCGGGAATGGTACAGCCACCTTCCCCGCTGGGTCTGAAGCTGGGTGGCTGTTTCTTCCTTCCCACAGCAAACCCAGCACCTGCCCCGGTCCTCCCCAGACTGTCCACTTCTCACACCCACCACTGCCACTGGCCCAGGCCACCGGTCACCACCGTCTTGCGTTCTTCCTGCTCTCCCTGCCTTGGTACACGAGGGGGAGGGGGGGATGCAGATATCTTGCCAGAACGCAAAGACAAGACCCAAATTCCGTAAATGTGCTCAAGGCCCTTGCAGACCTGGTCCCGTGGCCCATCTCCAGCCCTCCTCCACCCTCTGGCCTCAGGACCTTGCTGGAAAGCAATGCTGCTGGTCCTCAGGTCTCAGTGCACGAGGTGCTCTCTGCCAGGGCTCCCGCTCCACTTTTTTCTCTAGGATCAGCTTCCAGCCTCTCTCGGGAGGCTCCCTACCTGCCCTGCAGCCAGGCCCTCCCTCAGGAGCAGAGCACAGGGGGCTCCCCAGACCCAGGCCCTCTGGCTCGGGGCTCCGGGACTCGGCTTGGCCAGTAGGCTAATGCCCACAGCAGCGTCCAGACCCGGCCCGGCAGGGCCTCCGGCGTGATTCCCTGCACTCCACCCTGCCCACGGGGCAGCTGGCAGAGGAGGACTCGGCCAAGTTTCTGGCAGATTGTGGAGCCTTAGAGGGAAGGGGCCTGGGCCCTGAACCACCTCCGTAGACTCAGGCCACCCAGCAGCACACGCACTGGGAAGTGACCAAGAGAGGAATGGCCCATGCAACCTGGGGAGGCATTGGGCTTCTGGGCTCCGGCCACCCCGCCCCGCTGGACGGAAGGCCCAGGAAGGCCGAGATGCTCCTCCAGGCATGCTGCATCTCCACGCCCAGCAGCGTCCGGCAGAGCGGGTGCCTGAAGCACATCTACTGAATAAATAAAGTGACAGATCTATTTAAGGAAATTATTTTGAACCACTCAGGGGCAATTTTCCACTGAAATAGCAGATGTGAATCTTTCACATGGGATTTTTGGGTCATGAGGAGCATCGTGATCTGATGCCCTGAGGTCACACAGGTGATCAGATGGCACCACTGCCCGGGGACAGCAGTGTGGACACTGGGAGCGGTTTAATCTCCCCCCGAGGGCACTCTCTCTCACAACTCTTAAAATGTAAATACCGGGAGACTGTGGGTTCAGGGGTGAGCAAATGTCTGTAGTCTATAAATATGTACATTTCATTTTTTCTCTGGGAAACACAGAAAAGCATATCAACTCCCTCCTCTTGTCTGCCCTGATGCACTCTGGAATTGGGGAGCTTGGTGTTCATCTGAATAGAGTCATCAAAGGCAGGAAGGCAGAGTAGTCAACATCCCTGCTGCAGTCACACAGGCCCTGGCTAGCTGTGTGACCTTGGACAAATCACTTAACTTCTCTGAACCTCAGGATTCTTGCCTGCACAGGAGGATAAGGGCAGTATCGACCACAAAGGGTTGCTCTGAGGATTACAGGCCCCCCGCATATGTATTTAGCGCAGACTCATGCTAAGAAAAAAAGCTAGCTGTATTGTTCTTACAAAGAACCTTTGAATTAAACTGCATAAAAAATTAAACTGCAAATCTGACCTAACACACAGCCACCGAAGAGGCCCGATCTGCAGGGCAAGGCCTCTGAGACGCGCTCCATCCACCTCGGGTTCCTCAGGGATGAGACTTGTCTTTCTGAAAAAACTGGGCCCTGGAACAGGCTGCACGTTCAAGCTACAAAGGAAAAGCTTTAACCCCAGTGGCAGGGAACCAAATGGACATTCTGAGCCAACTTAAGGAAGGTGATCAGAAATGGGAAGAATATTCTAAATGAGGGTCTCCTTAAAAAGTCTGGAGAGGGCTTCCCTGGTGGCGCAGTGGTTGAGAGGCCGCCTGCCGATGCAGGGTACACGGGTTCGTGCCCCGGTCCGGGAAGATCCCACATGCCGCGGAGCGGCTGGGCCCGTGAGCCATGGCCACTGGGCCTATGCATCCGGAGCCTGTGCTCCACAACGGGAGAGGCCACAACAATGAGAGGCCCACGTACCGCAAAAAAAAAAAAAAAAAAAAAAAAAGTCTGGAGAGATGGTCACTTTTGATAAAATTCAACCTTGAGAATAAACAGCATTCAGAACCCCAAAACCAAGAATATCTACAACTCTGGTATCAATCTCCAGAAACAGGCCAATTCTTACGAAGGCTCTGAAAACCTCAAGCTCTGAAGCAATTAAAAAAACCAAAACCCAAAAATCGAATACGTCATTTGTGTTCACAAATGAAGAAGGAAGGAAGGAAGGAAGGAAGAAAGAGAGAAAAGAAACAAGCTCGGGCTTTCAACCCGGACACAGAGCCCGTTTCATGCCAAGTGTTCTTCTAAACCCTTAACCTCTACCTGCCCCTTTAATGCCCACTACATCCTCTGAGCGGGGACGTGTTACCCTGCTGCACGTGAGGAAGGGGCAGAGGTGGGTCCCCAGCTCGGCTCGCTCATGGGGTGTCCACCACGCTGCTATTTTACAGGAGTCTGGGTGCACTTCCGAGGGCCGAGGGCCGAGGCTCCAGGTGGGTAGAGATGGTGCTGGAATCCAGGCACACCTGTCGGGTGGAATGCGGGACGCCCGGAAGGTGGGTACCACAGCAGCCCTGTCATCAGGGGCCTCCCACGTCACTGGGTTACCCAGGTGGTCAGAGCTCCCCGCCTGGAACCCCAGGAGCAAGAGGGATCACAGGGCTCCAGGAAGCCTGCACAGCCTAAACCCGGCAGCCCGGGGAATAAAAACTACACACTGAGAGTTCTTCCTGAAGAAAGTCTGCTCCAGACTCGGGAATCCAGGGACAACCTCCGGTCTGTCTGGCACCTACAATCTTGCCTGAGGGAGGGGAGCAAGGGGCCAGCGCTCCTTGGAGTCTGCCTGTGGGCGGCGTGTCTACCAGCTGGCGACACGAGTGACTCTGGTGGGCAGAGCCAGAGCTGCTCACGGAACCGCGGAGGCGGCGATGAAGTGGGGCAATAACGCTGTGACCACGCAGGTCCCAATGGCCACTGTTTGCAGCCGCAGGTGAAAGCCTTCGTAAAACCCCAAGCCCTTTCCTGTATGTCCGCGTACCCTGCTTCCTCGGCCCCATTTCCCTAAGTGCCAACCCGGGTGCTGCCCGGGCTGGGCGGAAACGAAAACAACCCTAGGGCTGTGCCTGTTCCCCAAAGTCCAGGGGACAGGAGGGGCGAGGTCCGGTCCAGGGACCGGCGGGGGAAACGCAGGGCCACGTCCTGGGGTCGAGGCGCAATGGAACCTGGAGGACCCAAGGAGGGGACCGGGGCTGGGGACGGGGTGGCCTCGGCAGTTCCGGGGCCGAAGCCGGGTCCCCGCGAGGTTGGAGGAGCGGAGCCTGCCGGGGGGGCCCGGGGGTCGCGCCCCGCCCTCTGCGCGCCCTCAGACCCGCCCCTCAGGGACCCGGCGCCCCCTCAGATCCCCGGTGGCCCCTCCGCCCCTCGGTCCGGGGTCGCCCCGGCTGGCCCGGCCGCCGCGCGCACTCACCGTGCTCCTCGGAGGAACCTGCCATCGTTGGAACACCGCACTTGCGGCAGCGCCGACAGCTTCCCAGAATCTGACGCAACCACCGCCCCGGAAGTCCCGCCGGAGCCGGCGCGCCTTCCGGGACACGCCCGGTCGCTAGGCAACCGCCGCGAGCTCGAGACGTCGCATTCCGGGGCATGCTGGGAGTTGTAGTTCCTACTGCGCTGCGTCCAGTGCCCTTGAGCAGGGGTCCCCAGCTCCCGGGTTGCGGACCGGTAGCGGTCCGCGGCCTGTTGGGAACCGGGCCGCACAGCAGGAGGTGAGCGGCGGGAGGGCGAAGCTTCATCTGCCGCTCCCCATCGCTCGCATTACCGCCTGAACCATCCGCCCACCCACCCACTTCCGTGGAAAAATTGTCTCCCAGGGTCCGGGGAGGGAGGACCAGTTGGAAGGAGGCTTAGAGGAGGGGATTGGGAATGGGTGGGAAGTGCATTTCATGCAGAGAGTACTGTCCTGCAAGTGACACCAACAGAGAGCAAGCCACTGAGAAATTCAGCCTGACCGCAGGGCAGGCTGGAGCAGCCCTGGCGAGAGATGGGGCTTGGGGCAAAGGCTAGGGCTGGCGCTTCTTGAAGCATCCTGTAAGCAAAGTCAAGAATGGCAGAGACCCAGCAGTCTTGACTGGATTTGTGCTGTAGACCTCTCATTCCAGCTGCTGTGTGGCCGTGGAGTGGATTAGGGAAAGCCAGGAGGAAAGCAAGACTTGACAGGAAGCCTTTTCCATAGTCTGTAGGAGAGGAGACGGTGCCCTGGACCAGCAGGGTGAGCAGGCAGATCTGGGAGAGCCATGGGGGGCAGCAGATGCTGGGATGGGGGGGTGAGGGAGGTGAGGGCCGGGGATGACGCCCACGTTTCTGTCCTGAGAGAGACTGGTGGTTATGGCATTTCCTTTAATAATGAACTTGAAGTTGAAGATACTTGGTGCTGGGTGGAAGAAAGCAGCTGGTTTGTGAGCATTTCCAAGGACTGATGATGTTTGGGGTGAGTGAGACAGGGGGGCAGGGTGGAGCACACACTCTGGATGGACAGGGTTGTCATTCCCAGAGACAGAGGCCCCGGGGTGAATAACACAAACCAGGAGAAGAGGCTTCTCTAGTGTTTAATCCCCATTCTAGAGTCCCTCAGCCCACAGATCACATCCTCAGGGCCTGTGCCTTCCTCTGTGTAAGATACCATCTCCCAACGACATCACACTCAAGCTTCTGAACACGCAGGGAATGAAAAGAAACACTTAGGATGGAAATTTTATTAGGTAAAGAAAAAGTATAAAAGCAAGTATTGCTAAATTGTACAACTTTTTGGCAAAAGCGTATCTTTGGTGTTAAAACTTTAACAGTTTAAGCTACTTTTCTAAAGAAATATGCTAAATGCAAAGAAAAAAATCTCATAACATTACATACTGTGTGATTCTAGTTATTTAACATTTTGAAATGGCAAAATCATAGAAATAAAAATAAGTGAATACCAGAAGTTAATGCGGGAAGAAGGTGGATGTGGCTACCAACACCTGAAACAAACACAACATTGTTAATCAACTGTACTCCAATATAAAATAAAAAGTTAAAAAAAAAGATGAAACATTTAAAAAAAAAGGGGGCAACATGAGTGGTCCTTGTGATGATGGAAATGTTGGGTATATTCACTGTGTCAGTGTCATTATCCTGGCTTTGATATTGTACCATAATTGTGCAAAATGTTAGCATTTTAGGAAACTGGGCAAAGGGTGAGGAGATCTCTCCATATTATTTCTTACAGCTGCATGTAAATTTATGATTATCTCAAAAAGTTTATAATGATATCCATTCCTTAAAAAAATAGTTTCAGGTACTTAAAAAAGGTCTCTGTGACTGTCACCATGCCCCACCCTGGCTAGTCCTGGTTTAGGAAGCTGGGGCCTTGTCACATTCCAATCTTATCCTCAGATACAAGAGCAGAGGGATAGTCTTAAGTTTTTTTTTGGGGGGGGGTTGTTTTAATTGAAGTATAGTTGATTTACAATTTTGTGTTTCAGGTGTACAGAAAAGTGATTCAATTATACATACATATATATATTCTTTTTCAGATTCTTTTCCATTATAGGGTATTACAGGATATTGAATATAGCTCCCTGTGCTATAGAGTAGGTCCTTGTTGTTTATCTATTTTATATATAGTAGTGTATATCTGTTAATCCCATACTCCTAATTTGTCCCTCCCCTCTTTCCCCTTTGCCAACCACAAGTTTGTTCTCTGTGTCTGTGGGTCTGTTTCCGTCTTGTAAATAAGTTCATTTCTATTATATTTTAGATACCACATATAAGCGATATCATATGATATTTCTCTTTCTCTGTCTTACTTCTCTCAGTATGACAATCTCTAGGTCCATCCACGTAGCTGCAAATGGCATTATTTCATTCTTCTTTATGGCTGAGTTAATATTCCATTGTATGTATACCACATCTTCTTTATTCATTCCTCTGTCGATGGACACTTAGGTTGCTTCCATGTCTTGGCTATTGTCAATAGTGCTGCTGTGAACATTGGGGTGCATGTATCTTTTGGAATTAGAGTTTTCTCCAGATGTTTGCCCAGGAGTGGGATTGCTGGATCATATGGTAACTCTATTTTTAGTTTCTTAAGGAACCTCCATACTATGCTCCATAGTGGCTGCATCAATTTACATTCTCACCAACAGTGTGAGGGGGTTTCCTTTTACCTACACCCTCTCAAGCATTTGTTATTTGTAGACTTCTTGATGATGGCCATTCTGACCGGTAGGAGGTGATACATCGTTGTAGTTCTGATTTGCATTTCTCTGGTAATTAGTGATGTTGAGCATCTTTCCCTGTGCCCATTGGCCATCTGTTTGTATTCTTTGGAGAAATGTCTATTTAGGTCTTCTGCCCATTTTTTGTTTTGTTTTGTTTTTTCTTCTGCCCATTTTTAAAAATTTAATTTATTTTTTTATATTGGAGTATAGTTGATATACAATGCTGTGTTCGTTTCAGGTATACAGCTAAGTGATGCAGTTATACATATACATATAAGCATTCTTTTTCAGATTCTTTTCCCATATAGGTTATCACAGATTACTGAGCAGAGCCTTCTGCCCATTTTTGATAGGGATAGTCTGGGCCCAGTGCCAGGTATGGACTAGCGTCTCTGACTACTCAGAGCGGCCTGCGGGTTGCCTGTCATCGACTTCCTTGTACCTATTCATGGAGCACCTACTCGATGCCACGCCCTGTCCCAGGTCATGCAGACATCACAGTGACTCTGAGATCAAGGAGTTGGTGGGGGCAGAAAGACAACCACCAAACTCTCCTGACCGCAGAGCCTAGGGAGAGGCTCCGAGGAATGTGAGCGCACCCAGTGCAATCAGCAGTCCCCTGGGATCCCATCTCTGCCACACTGGCCACAGGCAGTGCCCCTGACAGAGAAGCACCTTTGCTTGCGGGCAGAGCTGATGTCCCCATTGGAAGTTTATACAGAATCCATTTGGATAAGGACTGCAGTTCCATCTGGGATTCACGAAGTTTCTGATGGGATCAGAACTGGAAAAGAAGCTCAGATCCTACCCATCCAGGACACTGTGTAAAGTAACAGCCTTGTGTCAAAAAAGAGTTTATTGGGAGCTCTCTGCATGCCTACCTAAGATATCTTCTGCAACCGATTTGTTTATAATTTGCAAACATATATGTAGCTCCATGTTATGGAGGGCAGCCATGAGTTTAAATACAGAAATGTCCCTCCCTAGCCCATTCCTCTGCCTGAGGAGCTCTTCCAAATTTCCTGGATGTTGGGGTTCCCATATCTCGTCATTTTCTTCAAGTCCAGTAAACCCCATAACATCTTCCAGTTACTTTCTGGAACCTCATGTCTGAATTCACAATAGATCTTATTGATGGCTGAAAAAAATAAAAGCAAAAAGGGAGAGTTTGTTTACATTCCTGGAAGGCCCGTGGAGCATCCTCTGTAACTCTGCTCCCAGGAGTGTGGCCCTAGAGGTGTTTCCACCTGCCCTGAGGGCTGGGCGCCGGGCAGCATGCCATGGCCCACGACCTGGGAAGCCCTGTGCCAGCCCAAATGATCCCACAGAAGGGATCAGGCCCAGGGGCCAGTAGGCCAAGGTCTGGCCATGACCTGCTGTGTCTCTTGACACATCTGTTGCTCATTCATTACTGGTGCCAATGAACCTGGGAGGAAGAACCAAGGAACCCCAGGCAAGTCAGAAGCCCTGTGGATAAAGCATCTGCTGACATCCACCCTGCCCTTCCCCTCTCACATGCCACACAGCCACGGGCTGTGAGGTGCTCAGGATGGGTAGGCCTCCTGGCGTCAGCAGGGGGACCAGGTTAGGCCTTGAGACCTGGGCAAGTTTTGTAGCCTCTCTGAGCTTCAGATTGTCATGTTTTAAATCTGTAAAATGGGGCAGTCTCCCAGAGCTGTTAGAATAAGATTATAAAAAGCACCTGGCACGCAGCACGTGCTCGATAAATCTTGACTTTTTTGCCCCTAAACCCGTAGCATCCCAGCCGTGGGGACCCACTGATCTAGGGCTAGATAAGTATTCCTATCACCCACTCATACTTTCTCTTAAAAACAGGAATGTATAATAAAATAAAACAACATCCAATCCTTCTTTATGAACCCCACAAAACTTATATCTGACAAATATCTGTTCCTCTACTGTCATTGGTGAACGTGAAAAAGTGGACCTCAAGTCCACAGGAAAGTTCCCTAAGCTTCGGGTAGGCAGGTGGTCCCCCGTCTCGAAAATAAAGACATTAGGCCTTAGCATTCATGTCAAAGAAGGAGGACTTTTTAAAAATATATATTTATTTATTTGGCCGCACCAGGTCTTAGTTGCAGCACATGGGGTCTTTGTTGCATCATGCGAGATCTTTAGTTGTGGCACGTGGGATCTATTTCTCCAGTAAGGGATTGAACCCAGGCCCCCTGCATTGGGAGCATGGAGTCTTAGCCACAGGACTATCAGGGAAGTCCCAACAAGGAAGATTTAGGCTAAACAAATAAATGAGAAAATTTGTTAACAAAAAGAAAAAAAATGTTAACAAGTAAAAAAAGAAAATGAAGAATTTAGACTACTTACCATCATAGGAAACGTCCTTCAAAAAATACTTTTGTTCATATTCCTGCAGAGAGAAGAGAATAAAATGGTTCCAGGAGCAGAAACCTGTGCAGCCTCTTAGAATTCTACTGAAATAGAACCAGAACCTGGTTTCTTGTGGGAGCAGTGGGTGGGGGCCGGTGGGCCTCTATGAACATGAGAAGACCCCTGAGTCAGCCCGTGGGGAGTCCCCCATCCATCCCCCAACGGGTAGCAGAGAGCTCACAGCCCAGCGTGTCCTCTGGGTCACGCTCCCCCAGGACACGGCCTGGGCGTGTGGGCGACACCGTGCCGTCACGGCTGCCCCTGCTTGGGCGGGCGGGGGTCCCTGCTGCTCTGCATGGGCTCCTGACTCTTCCCAGACCCAGGCCCTGCTCCTTCCCCCCTGGGGGGTGCGGGTAACAGCTGAACGATGTCACCTGGCGGTGACCTGCTCTCTAGATAAGACAATGGAGAGGACACAGGTCTACACACATGCACTGTGGACAAATATTAGTGACTTATCCACACAGCCTCCTAGTTCAGGGAAATCCGAGCGTGGACGGGACACCAGACAGATGAAAGCTGACCACCCGTCTGAAGGAGCTGCCACAAGCACGGGGTTCTCCCTGGACCAGGCCAGGCGTTCCTCGAGATGCCGGGGCCTGAGGCCAGGAGCCTGACCACGTGGTTCAAATCTCAGCTCTGCCTCTGCCCACGGCCGGCGAGGACTCACCGCTCTGTCCCACGGCTGGTAAAAAGGGTAAAAACAGCTGCCCTGTTACAGCACAGCCCCAGAGGGACACCCAGGGACCAGCAGGTCACCCTGACCTGACCCTCCGCAGGGGCCCCAACTTCTGCATTTTATTCATCTCAGGAGCCCTGGAGAATCCGACAAAATCACAGGCCGGCTCCCTGAAATGATGCATAAGGGCGCATGACCCATGGAACCTACAGTCTCCGGACTTCTCAAGCCCCGTGGCTGGACAAGGGTGGCCCAGGGGTCCACGATCTGTTCCCAGTCTCCCCTTTCTTCAACCCCCTGACCTTGCCCTGCCTTAGGGTTCCTCATCACTCAGCAAACCTGGCCCTCCCCCACAGGGCCACTTAGTGGGTATCTGATCATTTGTCAAATCCCATTCAGGTGTCACCCACTCGGGAAAGCCCCCAGCAGCCCCACAGTGGAGGATGGGAACCGTCGCTTCCTGCTGTGCACGGCTGGACACAGCCCACCAGGGACAATCCCACCCATCTCGGGATCCATCCCACACCCTGCCCCTGCAGTCCCGTGTTCTCCAGATGCCAAGCCCGGAACCCAGGAGGTGCTTGGCTCAGTTCTGCTGACAGCGCAGGAGGCTTCAGGGTCCAGCACCAGCAGGCTGTGCCTCCTCGGTCCTGCTGTTTCCCAGCCCTGGGGCCCAGCGAGGACACACGCTGAGCCTCTGCCCCCACTTGGTGCCATGGTCCCCTTGTTACTGACTCCAAGCTCGCGCTGCTCACCGCACACAGGCCAATAAGTCAGACATGAGGTGTTGAGACAATAAATACGACTTTATTTGGAAAGCCGGCAGACCAAGAAGATGGCAGACTTATGTCTCAAAATAACCACCTTATCGGGGTCTGGATGCCAGTTTCTTCTATAGAATCAGACAGGGAAGTAAAGTAAAAAGGCAGAATAGGGCTTCCCTGGTGGCACAGTGGTTGAGAGTCCGCCTGCCGATGCAGGGGACACGGGTTCATACCCTGGTCCGGGAAGATCCCACATGCCGCGGAGCGGCTGGGCCCGTGAGCCATGGCCGCTGAGCCTGCGCGTCCGGAGCCTGTGCTCCGCAATGCGGTGGGGAAGTAAAGTAAAGAGGACCATCAGTCTTGCAAATCATCTCCTGGAATGACCATCCCTGAGGAGGGGATGCATTAATTTCTTCTTTCTTGCAGCCATTCACGTGTGGGCAGGGTCAGATTGTCTTCCTGTGAGCTGAACAGAGGCACTTTAGTTTAATATTCAGGCAGAGGGACAGGGTTCCCTGAGGCAGGCCATTATGTATGATTATAGTAACAAAAGCAATGAAAAGCAAAGGCTAAAGTCAAAGAAACAGATAAAACATGGAGTCAGAATTGGCTCTTCCCTGTTACACCCTCAGACAGCAGGTAGGGTTGGGGGAGGTTATGGGTTGAACTGTGTCCCGGCAAAGGTTCTGAAGTCCTCCCAGTACCTGTACCTGTGACTGTGACCATATTTGGAAACAGCATTGTTGCTCACGATAAAGTTAAGATGAGGTCACTAGGGTGGCCTCTAATCCAGTATGACTGGGGTCCTTATAAAAAGGGGAAATTTGGGCTTCCCTGGTGGCACAGTGGTTGAGAGTCCGCCTGCCGATGCAGGGGACGCGGGTTCGTGTCCTGGTCCGGGAAGATCCCACATGCCATGGAGCGGCTGGGCCTGTGAGCCATGGCCGCTGAGCCTGCGCGTCCGGAGCCTGTGCTCCACAACGGGAGAGGCCACAGCAGTGAGAGGCCCGCGAACCGCAAAAAAAAAAAAAAAAAAGGTTGGGGGGGGAATTTGGAGAGGGACTCACACACAGGGAGAAGGCCACGTGAAGATGAAGGCAGAGATGAGGGGATGCTTCTCCAAGCCAAGGAATCTCAGATTGCCGGAAACCACCAGAAGCTGGGAGACGCCTGGACCAGATTCTCCCTCACAGCCCTCGGCAGAAAGTGACCCTGCCGACACCTTGATCTCCAACTTCCAGCCTCCAGAACCATGAGACAATAAAAGTCTGATGTTTAAACACCCCCCTCCCTGCCCCTGGCTGTGGGACTTTGTTATATCAGCCTCAGGAAACTCAGACAAGACCTCTGCAAGAGCGCCACACACAGCCCCGCACGCAGCAGGCGCTCAGCGAGCAGGGCCTTGGTCATCATTCAGACCCTCCCAACGGTCCACTTACCTGCTCCAGGCTGTGGAGGGAAGGGGACACCTCTGCTTGGCCTGGGGGCCTGGGGGCCTCTGGAGCTTGAGTCTGTTGTAGTGTCTGCTCTGGGGCTGCTGGACTTCCTTCAGCCCCCAGCTCCTGTAGCTCAAAGATTTCCCCAGCGTCCTTGGAGGGCCCCGGGCGGGTCCTGGCCTCGGGCGCCAGGGCTGAGTCCTCCACCTCCGACAGCGGCCTGGTCTCCACACCAGGGGTTGGTTGGCCCCTCTCAAGGTCCATGGGCATCTGCATCTCCTTGGGCTGGATGCTTCTGGGTGACTAAAGAACAAAGTCATTTCTTCTGGTGACAGGAGCCTGCAGGACAGGCCCTTCCCAAGCCACTTTTAGGGAAAGAAATGCCAACTGTCTGACAGGTAAGCAAGGCCTGTGCAATTTTAGAGAGGAACATTGCACGGGGTCAGGTCCCTGCTCTGCCACCGACTCCTTGGGGGATCCCAAGAGAAGCCTGTGGTGTGTTGAATGGTGGGCACCCAAGGATATATCCACATCCTAATCCCTAGTACTTGTGAATGGGACCTATTTAGAAATAGGGTCTCTTCAGCCAAGGTCATACTGGATAAGAGTGGGACTGGTATCCTATGACTAGTGCCCTTAAAAGGAGAGAGATTCAGAGACACACGGGGAGAGGCTGTCTGAAGAAAGCAGAAATTGCACTGACACGCCCATAAGCCAAGGAGCGCCAAGCAAGTCCAGCCCCAACCAGGGTAAGCAAGGAAGGACCCGCCCCTAGAGCCCCGAGGGGACCAAACCCGCCAACCCCTTGATTTCGGATCTCTGGCCTCCAGAACTGTGGGACAGTAAGCTCCTAATGTTTTAAGCCCCCCGTCTATGGGGATCTGTCTCAGCAGCCCTGGGACACCAAAGAAAGCCTTTTGTCCCCTGTGCCTCAGCAGAATTTAAATCTTCCAGCACAGATGTTCCAGGGCTCTGCTAAGGTGGGTGCAGACACCACTGCACAGGCTAAGTGTGGACGCAGCGGGGAAGGCCTGGGGCTGTCCCCCACCCCTCCACCTCCTGGGGCTTCACTGGACAAATCCCAGGGTGATACTTACAGGGCTGCCTGGCTCCTTTGGATTTTCTGCACATCAAAAAGAAGAGAGAGAGCTGAAAACAACTGATATTAACTATTACAGCGACTTCTGTGAAGAGAGGAAATGCCTTGAATTCACAGTCAAGAAAGTGGACTTAGTTTCCCAAAACCGACAACCGACTGGAAAAACCACGCAGCTGGGAAAACACAGGAGGGGCACTTACTTGGTAAGCTTCCCCAGCACCCAGGGACCGCCTCCTCCAAGACCCCCTGGCTGGAGCTGCACCCGTCTCTCCTGGCTTCCCGGCCCCCGGCCCCCTGGACACCTGTCCCCAGCAGCTGCCCTGCGATTTTGGTCTCAAGCCCTGCACGTCGGGGAGCATGCCACAGGTGGCTCCGAGCCCAGACACGTGCAGGGGCCCCGAGATGGAAAGTGAGCAGAGCTGTGTTCAAACGAGAGGCTCCCGTCAGGAACCACTGACCCCAAGCCCCCATTTCTGAGCTCCTGATGCTCTTGCTGACCTGGTTTCCTCAAGGATCAACGTGACTCTGATTTACCTCTTCTTCTGTAGTAGAGAATGATGGTGGTGATGGTCATGGGGATGGAAAGGACCACGGTCGCAGCAAGGAGGATCCACGACCACTTTAGGTTTCCTGCAAGGAGGCAAAACAGAGAACGCTGTCGCAGTGTCAGGCACACTCACCTCATCCAAGTGACGTGCTGCTCTTGGGCGTGGTGGCAGCACCGCCCTTCTCCAGGCCCCGAAGTGCTCTCTTGATGACTGTCGCCACGAACCTCCCCGGCAGGAGGCACGACAGGCTCATCCTTCCTGCTCAGACAGGACCTGGGCTCAGAGGCCCTGGGCTGTTGCTCACATCCTTGGAAGCAGCAGGAGGTCTGACCTGCCAGCAGAGCAGCAAGAGGCCCTGGCATCCCGGGATGGGGCTCAGGTGTGAGTGGTCGCAGCTGCAGGATTTACTCCTGGGCCAGCAGCACGCAGAGCCCGGAGGAGGCTGGGAGGGGGGAGTGGATGGCCAGTCCTCATGGCAGTAGGACCGGGCCACGCTGGCCCAAGGGACAGGGCAGGGTCCACCCTGGGGAGACCTCTGGTGTGACCACTGGGGTGTCTCTGTCTCACCCTGCTGAGCTCCCAGCGCCGAAAGGAGCTGTGGTCGCACAGTCATGGGGGGCGGGGCGGGCCCATCAGAGCCATGGACGCTCGGCCACCCTGATGCAATCTGTCACCAAGGACAGAGGAGGAAGGAGCGAGTCTTTCACGTGGTGCCACTGTTCTGCTTAAAGGCTCTTCTTTATTCTCTGATCAGGCCCTTCCTCATTCTGCCTTCTGTTTTGGTGTTATAATAGCCTTTAAAAGTGTTTGCGGGTTATAGAGGGAACCTACCTCAACATAATAAAGACCATATACGAGAAACCCACAGCAAACATCATACTTAATGCTGAAAAGCTGAAAGCACTTCCTCTAAGATCAGGAAGACGACAAGGATGCCCACTCTCGCCACTATTATTCAACATAGTCTTGGAAGTCCTCACCATGGCAATCAGAGAAGAAAAAGAAATAAAAGGAATAAAAATTGGAAAAGAAGAAATAAAACTGTCACTGTTTGCAGATGACATGATACTATACATAGAAAACCCTAAAGATGCTACCAGAAAACTACTAGAGCTCATCAATGAATTTGGTAAAGTTGTAGGATACAAAATAAATATACCGAAATCTCTTGCATTCCTATACACCAACAATGAAAGATCAGAAAGAGAAATCAAGGAAACAATCCCATTTACCACCACATCTAAAAGAATAAAGTACCTAGGAATAAGGAGGCAAAAGACGTGTATTCAGAAAACTATAAGATGCTGATGAAAGAAATCAAAGACGACACAAACAGATGGACAGATATACCGTGTTCTTGGATTGGAAGAATCAATATTGTGAAAATGATTATACTACCCAAAGCAATCTACAGATTCAATGCAATCCCTATCCAATTACCAGTGGCATTTTTCACAGAACTAGAAGAAAAATTTTTACAATGTATATAGAAACACGAAAGACCCCGAATAGCCAAAGTAATCTTGAGAAAGAAAAATGGAGCTGGAGGAATCAGGCTTCCTGACTTCAGACTATACCACAAAGCTACAGTAATCAAGACAGTATGGCACTGGCACAAAAACAGAATTATAGATCAATGGAACAGGATTGAAAGTGCAGAGAAAAACCCACGCACCTATGGTCACCTAATCTATGGCAAAGGAGTCAAGAATATACAATGGAGAAAAGGCAGACTCTTCAATAAGTGGTGCTGGGAAAACTGGAGAGCTACACGTAAAAGAATGAAAGTAGAAAACTCTCTAACACCATACACAAAAATAAACTCAAAATGGATTAAAGACCTAAATGTAAGGCCAGATACTATAAAACCCTTAGTGGAAAACACAGGCAGAACACTCTTTGACGTACATCACAGCAAGATCTTTTTTGAGCCACCTCCTACAGTAATGAAAATAAAAACAAAAATAAACAAATGGGACCTACTTAAACTGAAAAGCTTTTGCCCAGCAAAGGAAACCATAAACATAACAAGAAGACAACCCTCAGAATGGGAGAAAATATTTGCATATGAATCATCGGACAAAGGATTAATCTCCAAAATATACAAACAGCTCATGCAGCTCAATATTAGAAAAACAAACAACCCAGTCGAAAAATGGGTGGAAGATCTAAACAGACATTTCTCCAAAGAAGACATACAGGTGGCTAAAAAGCATATGAAAAGATGTTCAACATCACTAATTATTAGAGTAATGCAAATCAGAACTACAATGAGCTATCACCTCATACTGGTCAGAATGGCCATCATCAAAAAAATCTACAAACAATAAGTGCTGGAGAGGGTGTGGAGAAAAGGGAACCCTCCTACACTGTTGGTGGGAACGTAAACTGGTACAGCCATACTGGAGAACAGTATGGAGGTTCCTTAAAAAACTAAAAATAGAACTACCATACGATCCAGCAAACTCATTCCTGGGCATATATCTGAAGAAAACCATAATTCAAAAAGATATACGCACCCCAGTGTTCACTGCAGCACTATTTACGATAGCCAGGACATGGAAGCAACCTAAATGTCCATCAACAGATGAATGGATAAAGAAGATGTGGTATATATACAATGGAATATTATTCAGCCATAAAAGAGAACGAAATAACGCCACTTGCAGCAACATGGATGGATTTAGAGATTGTCATACTGAGTGAAGTAAGTCAGACAGAGAAAAACAAATATCATATAATATCAATCATATGTGGAATCTAAAAAAAGAATACAAATGAACTTATGTACAAAACAGAAACAGAGTTACAGATGCAGAAATCAAACTTATGGTTACCAGGGGTAAGGCGGGGGAGAGATAAACTGGAAGATTGGGATTGACACATACACACTACTATACATAAAACAGATAACTAATAAGGACCTACTGTATAGCACAGGGAACTCTACTCAATACTCTGTAATGCCCTATATGGGAAAAGAATCTAAAAAAGAGTGGATATATTTATACGTATAACTGATTCTCTCTGCTGTACACCTGAAAATAACACACTGTAAACCAACTGTACTCCAGTAAAAATTTAAAGAAAAAAGGTCCTTGCATGTTATTTAAAACAGAAGGAAATTGACAAGCTGATTTTTAAATCTCAGTGGATGTGCTGAGTCCAAGGGTGGCCTGACGACCTTGTGGAAGGAGGCAACGGGGACTTCAGCTCCAACGTCAAGGCTGGCAGGAAAGTGGCACTGGCCCCAGAACAGACAGAGAGGAAGCCCAGATGGACACAGCGCTCAGTTATGACCAAGTAACACTGAGGGCGGGGAAGGGATCGTCTTCAAAACACAAAACGGGGTAGTCGATATGTGCAGTGGGAAAACATACACCTAGACCCCTACCTCACACCTCGCAAAACACCAATTCCAGGTTCGTGTAGAGTGAAAAAGAGAAAGGTAAGACCACGAAGCTGCTGGCAGGTCACAGAGCAGAATACTTTCTCCGGGTGAGCAAAGATTTCTCACCCGGGACAGGAAGAGCACCAACCATAGCGGAAAACAGCCACAAACTTGACCTCATTAAAATGAAGGACCTCTGTCCACAAGAGACACCATAAAGCGAGTAAAAAGCCACCCTCTGGGGCAGAGGTGGGTGCAGATATCCGATACAAAGGGCTTGTATCCCAAGCTTATAAATAATTACCAATGTTTATAAATAATCATCAAAAATAAGAAAATGAAAACCCCAGACAACTGAATATAAAAATGGGCAAGGCATCTTCAGCGACCTGGATGGACCTAGAGATGATCACGTGAAGTGAAGTAAGTCAGACAGAGAATGACAAATACTGCATAAAATCACTTATCTGTGGAATCTAAAAATACAACACAAATGAACATGTTTAGTAAACCGAGGCAGACTCACAGATGTAGAAAACAAACTTATGGTTACCAAAGGGTAAGGGGGGATGAGGGGGGATAAATTAGGAGTTTGGGATTAACAGGTACACACTACTATATATAAAATAGACCAACAAAAAGGTCCTACTGTATAGCACAGGGAACTATGTTCAGTTTCCTGGGATAAACCATAATGGAAAAGAATCTGAAAAGGAATACGTGTATGTATATATAAAACTGAATCACTTTGCTGTACACCAGAAACTAACACAATACTGTAAATCAACTATACTTCAGTAATAAATAAAAGAATAGTGCCTGAGCCGACACGGCCCCAACATGGGGACAAGGATGGCAGAGCCACAGCTTGTCCCCAAGGATTCCATTTATTTACTCAAGACAGGAGTGTATGAACGGTGACCCATGGGCCAAATCTCGCCCACTGCCCGCTGCTATAAATAAAGTTTTATTCACACACAGCCAAGCAACAGCAGCAGAGTTGAATTGTGACAACAGGGACCTTAGGGCCCACAGAGCCTCAACTTTTTACTTTTATGGATTTAAGAGACAGAATCAGATACTTACCAGCCTCTGGATGAATTTCTATGGCACAAACTGTATCCCTTGTGGCGTTGCAGGGTTGAAGGATGGTGCTGTCTTCACACCTGAGAGGAAGAATAAAGAAACCCTGAGCATTACTTCTCCCCGCCCAGGCCCAGCCCAAAGCATCCTTCTTAAAACCCACCGGTCAGGGGTTAGAGGGACCAGCCCTGGGCCCTGTGCTGCCCCACCAGGCTTCAGGCCATCAGTGTCTGGCACTTCCCGGCCTATCTGGCCCAAATTGGCTCAATGAGAACAAAGCTTGGGGATTCTCTGATATATAGGGGAGGGGCCTCCCTCTGTCTCTGTTCCCGGATAGAGATGTGCGTGGCTATGAGGACTGGACCTGCTGTAGCCGTATCTCTACCAAGAGGGAAGTCAGCCTAAAGATGAAGCTCATGGAGAAGGGACAGGCAAGCAAGTCCAGAGAAGCCAGAGCCCTGATCAAACCAGACCTGAGGGCAGTCCTTACTTTGGACTTGTCCGGTTCCCAAGCCAACAGTTCGACATGGTCTGAGCTGTATTTAAGAGTCTACAAATGTGAGCGATTTTACAAGTGGCTTTACCACTGTAAATGTCTTCCCCAAAGTCCCCCCAAAATCTATGCCCACCCGAAACCACAGAATGGGACCTTATTTGGAAATGGGGTCTCTGCAGATGTAATCGTGTTAAGGTGAGGTCATACTGGATGAGGGTGGGCCTGAATCAATGACCAGCGTCCTTACAAGAAGGAAATTGTATGCAGGCAGAGAGAAGTCCACGTGAAGATGCAGACACACAAACACACAGGGAGAAGACCACTTGGAGGCGGAAGCAGAGATTGAAGCGATGCGTCTACAAGCCAAGGAGCGCCAAGGACGGCCGGCAACATGGAAAGCTGAGGAAGCGAGGGAAATTCCTCCCTGAGAGCCTTCGGAGGGTGCACGGCTGCTGACACCTTGATTTCGGACTTCTGGTCTCCAGAACCGTGAAAGAATACATTTCTGTTGTTTATTAAAAGCCATCCACTTGTGGTGCTTTGTTACAGCAGCCCCAGGAAACTCTTACCGTGACAGTGGACATCCCACCCTGCCTCAGGGAGTGGTACTGCCGTCCTCTCTGCCTGTGGTTTTCTTTACCTGGAGCTTCCTCCCTCCCTCCCTCACGGGGCCTCTGCTCTAGAGACCTGTCCCTAGCATCCCCTCTGTCCCTCATGGGCTTGGCACTGTATAGGTGTTGGGATGGTCTCCACCATGGCTGCTGGGGGCGCCAGGCCTGCCATAAGACCTGCAGGCCACAGCGGGGCTCATGATCACACCTGAAGGAAGGAAGGAAGGAATGAGCATTGGCTCCAGTCCGTCACCAGGTGAAAACATCCAGGTGACTTGTCTGACTTAATTTCAGGACACCTCTGTGGGGCAGGTGCTACCATTAGCCCCATTTTACACATGGGAAAACAGAGGCTCTGGGAAGGGGGCGGAAGAATAAGTGACCCAAAGCCAAACAGGCAGTGAATGGAGGAGGGGAACCCACGCGCAGGCCTGTTTGTTCCGCTCACACACCCCAGGCCAACACCTTTTGCACCGGAAGCAGCTCTCTGTGCAGTCCATGGAGTCGCAGTAGAAGCTGCCCTGCTTGCACTGGCATAGCCGGTCGCTAGTTGGGAAGCATTCAGTCACCACCTCCTGATCTGCCGGAGGGAAGGCCGAGGGTCAGTCACAGGGGCCTGGACTCTGTCCTGCCCACGCCGGCCACGTCCAGGTTCGTAGTCAAAGCCTCAGAATCTTCACCCCCCTCCTTCCCCAGCAGGGATAGAGAGGGGGACCAGCCAGACCTCATCCCCTGCATCTGGAGTGTCTGTGGAGGGGCCCGTGGGTGCCCCTGCAATCTGGGCTGGGGCACAGGGCCAACTGCTCAGAATCACCCCCAAATCCTTCTGTCCATCTCGTTTGCCCCACAAAGAACAGAAGAGCACTACTCAGTGCGGACAGTGAATGGTCTCCCCAGCATCACTGGGGAATTCCGCCCTTTCGCCTGTGACGGGCTCGGTCATGGGGCCACACCCCACATTTCACATCTACGGGGCTATTTCCACGTGGCCCACTGTCCACCCCCACGTGAATATTACACTGCTGAACTGTCTCTCTGTACAGAGTCCTAGTACTTGGGGGAGCCAGTGTGCTATCTTGTTTTCCTCCTTTAGGAAAGAAGGAAGTTGTTTTGGCAACTGTCAGCACACCCAGTTTTATGAAATCTCCTGTTGGGATAGTTTACTTTTTAAAAATAAAAATGGTATCTACTTAAGGTGTATGGCATGATAAGTTGATACATTCATGATAAGTTGATAAGTTGATTTTCATTGGGAATGCACTAAATCTAAGAACCATTCCTGGGAAAACTGATACTTTTAAAACACTGAGGGAGTTCCCTATCTGTCCAGTGGTTAGGACGCGGCGCTGTCACTGCTGTGGCCCAGGTTCAGTTCCTGGTCAGGAACTAAGATTCTGCAAATTACACCGTGCGGCCCAAAAAACCCCCCAACAAAATATTGAGCCTTCTTGCTTACTATCTTGTGGTATTCCTCTCCATAATTAGATTTCCTTAAATGTTGTTTGTTCACTTATACATTTATACATGCTTTGCTAGATTTATTCCGAAGAATCTTGTTTGTTTGGGGTTTTTTGCTAATGCAAGTGGTATTTTTCAATTACATTTTAAAAAACAATGTCACTGATATACAGAGATTTAGAAGAACTTCTGTATATCATCCTTATACATAGCAACTCTGAAGTCCTAATGACCTGTAGGTTGATTCTTTAGCCAATACACACAGCATCATGATAAAAACAAGCACTTTGTGATGTCTGCTCTACAGCCTCATCCCCGTGTTCCTCTGTGATAATTTCCTTTGGGGAGGTTCCCACAGGGCCCGTCGACGGGGGCACATAGCCTGGATGGCAGCCCACTCACCCTCCCGGCACTGGGAACACGGCATGCAGCTGCTCTCCTCATTGGGGTGGGCCTGGAAGGTTCCAGACTCGCACTCCCTGCATTCTCCGACGCTGTGGTCCTGGTCTATATATTTGCTGACGTAGTAGCCTGTGGTAGGTGGTACATGGAGGGGAGGTGGGTGTCCAGGGCTGTCCTGCTCTGCTGCAGACTCCGCCTGGTCTCTGAGGCCTCTGCATGAGGAGGTCCCAAGGCACCTGGAGGCCAGACCCCCTGCACAGTACCCACCCCTCTCCTCCCATCTCCTTGGAACATTCTGGACTGATCCGAGGCCACAGGTGTCCCAGAAACCGGGGACCTGAGTTGCCCCTTGGCTTTTACTGGTGCCATGCAGTATGTGGATGCTGGGCAGAGGTCACAGGATTTCATGTTGGACCAACTGTGTCCCTTTCTTTCCTACATGTGGCTCATGTAGGTGTGCGTGTGAATGCATGGATGTCTGTGTATAAATGTATGTAGTGTGTGTATTGGTGGGTGTGCACGGGTGTGTGTGGGGAGGATACGGGGCTGAGTGTCCAGGTTTTTGGCGTTTGGTCTCTGAACCAGGAGCCCCGGAAGGCACACTTTCCCGGATAAAATGAGGCACGTGTGCAGGTGTGTGTGAGTGGACGATGCCCATAGTGATGGTACAGGTGTGTGGCTGGACCCTCACAAGAGGAGGTCGTGAAGGGACTTTCATTGATCATGTGGGCACACCTGTCTGAGTGTGGATGGGGTGTGGGTAGGAAGGTGGGCGTGTCCAGCCTGGGCACGGGCCCCCACTTCTGTCCTCAAGCCCTGCTGAACTCACCTCACCCATCTCAAAACAAGCACACACCACTCTGTTCACACGAGAGCCCCCAAGGTGGGTGCAGAGGTGGGGCACTGGGCAGCTGCCCAGGAGAGGCCCTCCCACCCACAGACAGCCAGGTACTCCCCACAGGCAGCCCCCAGCTCTGCTCAAAGGGACTGCGGCCTCCCTCCTCCCAGGCAGGGTCTGCCCCGGAAGGCTCTGTAAGCAGTCCCAGACTCACCAGCCGGGCAGAGTTTGCTGCAGCGGAAAAGGCTGGTAACCTCATACTCGCCCGGGTTACACCGGGTCTCCCCAGTTGCCGTGGTCACCTTCAATCAGAAAGAGGAGATTGGCGTTATCAAAAGATGCCTCTGCTCCTGATGGAAGCAGACACCGAGACCCCTGAGCAAGGAGTGGCAGTCACCCCCCAGCCCGGAGCACTGCCTCCCTCGTGGGAGTGGGCTTCCTCGGGGCAGCATCTCCGTGCTGTTCCACTCGCGATACAGAGCAGTATTATTTGGGGAGAATATGTTCTTTAGTTCCCACATGCATGTGGATTTGTTGGCTACTTCGATGGTGGACGCCTATTTTATTTGCATGGCCAGAACTAGACGCTTTGTGGTAGTAATCCTTTGGAATTTAGTATTTGATTGTTTCTAGTCTATAGTTAATTTTTTCACCTGTTGCATATAGACTGTGTTAAGAAAGGATATTGTCTATGGGTTGGGAACGGGGATCTGAGTATGTATGTGTATCTGAATGTGTACATCTTTGTAATATATTTGAATGTGCACACACACACACACACACACACACACACACACTCAGCCCCCCGCAGCCCCGGCCCCCCGCAGCCCCGGCCCTCCGCAGTCCCGTCCCTCCGCATGCTCCTCCCCTCCTTCCACTGGGGCTCCCCGCGCTCAGTCACCAAGGATGTGCAGCGGGCTCGGCCCCGCCTGGGCCTTTGGGTGCAGGAAACTTCCCGTTGCGACCTGCTCGGGATGGGAATCCGGATGCGGGATGTCCCGCCGCCCGCGTCATCCTCGCTCTGGACGCGCGCCCAGGCCACAGCCCCCTTCCCGTTCTCAGAGTCCTCCCTCCCCCAGGCCCCTCCGCCGCCGTCCCACCTGAGCCGCGAGCAGCAGCAGCACCGCCAGGACAGCGCGCGCCCGGGCCACCATCGCGACGCGTCTGCGGACGAGCTGACAACCGCGGTCACACTTCCAAGCCTGGCTACCCGTCGACCCCCGGGCCCCATTCACTAAGAAGTTTCTGACTTCACAGCCAATCGGAGGGGAGCTTCTGACCAAAGTACCCAATCGGAGCGGACGGCCTTCCCCTCGCCCCACCCACGGGCTCCTCCTCCCAGTTGCCACGCCTCCCTTCTGGAACCTGTACTCTCCGCTTCCCCGAATTCCCGTAGGTCGGCCTCGCGGAGGAGACGCCTAGGACCGGTGGTCCTAGACTGGCGTTTCGGCCCTGCCCGTCCCTGGCCCCCGCGTCTCCCGCCTCAGATGCCAAGGTCTTTAGCCCAGGCCGTCGCCGCGCCGGGGCCACCGATGGGCTTCGGGCTTCGGCGCCCCCGGGATGGCCATTCCCGGCCCTCCCCCCCAAGTTTAACTTGTTGCCCAGTCGCTTCCGAGGGGGCGGGGGAGGGCAGGGTGTCTGCACAGACCCCGCTGCAAAGGAAAGGACGGAGCGCCTCGCTTGCCGCGCCCCCCTCCCCAGCCCCTCCTGGGCGAGCGCGCTGCCGACCGCCGGTCCCCCCCACCTGCCCCTCCTGCGCCCTCGGCCCCAGATGCCCCAGGGGCTCCGACCTGGGCTCGGGTGGCCGCCGCACACCGAGCGTCTGCCTCTCCCTTCCCGCCTCAACCCACAGCATCTTTTGAGCTGCCCGCGGGAGCGACGTTGATGAGGGAGGCGGGTGAGGTGGATGAGAGGGATTCAAGGGGAGGAGACCCTTCCTTCGTGGGGAGAGCAGGATGCAGCCCAGGCACATCCACAGGGAGCTTCGCGCCCCTTCATCTCCTAAACCTCCTCCAACGTCCCCCGCCCCCACCCGGAATCCCATACTCCAGGGGGCCCGCTCAGCTGCTTGAGTCTCTCAGCCCTGCCTGGGACCCAGGTCGCTTCTGCTAGAAGTTCTTCCTACTAGAGGTTGCTGGCTGTTCACCCAAGGAGGTGACAAGGTGAGGTGACTGTCACCGTGTCCCCAGGAAGTGCATCTCCTCGGCCTCTCTCTTTGCTGCTCTGGGTCTCCTAGAGGGTGAGGTGGGGACCCCGCACAGGCCCTCCTGAGCTTCCACTCTCCTAGTCCAGCTGCAACATCCTCTTCCCGCCCAGATGCCCTGGGAGCCAAGCCAGGCACACTGTCAGCGGAGTGGGGAAATGGGTGCTGAGTGGACGTGAGGGTGGGAGGCCCAGCTCTGGACCCTACATCATTCTAGATTTAACCACCAGCATCTGGACACCCAAGAGGTGGCTGATGGACCCTGAAACCACGTCCAGGTTTTTACTGCACGGAGGGGCTGCGGATGCCCTTGCAGCCACCCCTCTGGGCATTGGCCACCTGTTCCCCTGGGACGATGCCCACCCAGCTTTCTTTTCCTTGTTAGAGTAGTTATTGGCCTACCAAGGACATAAAGAGAATTCTGGAGGAGATTCTGAGGCTGCAGGGACCAGGGGTTGGAGGGGCTGGTGGATCAGGCTTCAGCAAGGTGGCCCCGTCTGGCTCTGAAGGGGCCAGGGCTGCAAGACAGGTGGCCCAGGGCTTTGGGTCCAGAGCAGCCTGCCTCAGTAACAAGGTGCAGAATACTTCCACCTGGAAAGCACCCACCCTCAGCAGGGAGTGACAACCACATGGGGATCCAGAGCCACTCTAGAAGGACTGCCCTCGATGCGGGATCCTGGGAGTCCCGTCTGCCTAGTGCAGGCGTGAGGGCTGGGATGGCAGTGCCCACCTGCCCCTTCCTCGGCCCCAGTCCAAGTCCATCCTGTCCTGCGGCCTCTCCCGCTGTGTCTTTCATCCTTCATGTACTGTCAGGGCTGGGCTGCAGTCTCCCTGTACTGTGGTGCGTGGGGTCTGCAGTCAGCTGTCCCCCCCTCCCCTTCAGGGGCATCCTGGGCTGTCCCAGAAAAGGGAGGCCCACTCACCTGGCCCTGGTGTTTGTGAGTACTGGGAATGGTGGCCACAGTGGAACTGAAGGGCTGGGCTGGGGGCAGCAGGGCAGGGAGGGGGCTGTTATTGTGGAGAAGGGCCCAGGCCAAATGGGCTTGAGGGCCACCCTGGAGGCCCCGGTGGGCAGCGCCCCTCCCATGTCCTCAGCTGGTTCAGCAGCTGTTTGACAGGACCCCAGCTTCCTGGCGCTGGCTCAGCAGGGTGGGCTGCTTCTAACGGCTCCCTGCAAACTAACTGCACCCCCATCCTCCACGGACCTCCTCCCTCCATCCTCAGGGCCTCGGACCCTTCCCTGGGCCCCTCCAGCCCCAGACAGCTTCTGCTGGCATTGAGTTTCTCCCCTGAAAGACATCCCACCCCCGCCAGTTTCCAGAAGTTCCCCAAGAAGACAACACACACAATATGTGTGTCTGTTTATTTCAACGGATGGAGCAAAGACATGTCCCCAAACTGGGGGAGGGTAAGAACATGGGTACATGAACTGGACAATCAGCTCAGATGACACCGCCACAACATAGTTTAAGGCTCCGTGTGTATCTATATGTGCAGACACACACACACACACACACACACACACACACACACACACACACACACACACACACACACACACACACACACACACACACACACACACACACACACACACACACACACACACACACACACACACACACACACACACACACACACACACCCTGGCATTTGACACAGGAATGGAGGCCAGACGCCAGGCGCTGTTCGCAGCCTGCCTAAAATATTGCGATTGCGTTTATTAAAAACGTGTGGGAGAAGAAGACCGTGCATCAATCTGAGCAAAGTGTCCAACTCAGGCTCCGGGCCGGGGATGCTGTCCCCAGGCACACCGTGCTCACATGTGCCCGCCCCAGCTTGGCACGTCCTGGCTGAGGGAGGTGGGGCGGGTCCTGTAGGTATATGAACTGGGCTCGGTCCAAACAGCACAAAGGCAGAATAAAGCCCCAAGCGCCTTCTCCAAAGCAGCCCAGCTGGCGCCCCCAGCCCACCTGTGGCCCCTCCAGGGCAATGTGGGCAGGGTCTCAGGAAGGGATGACCTGTGTGCTAGGCCCAAGGAGGACCTGGGGTCCCGGCTTGCTCCTCAAAGCCCCCCACTCACCCCTGCTGGGGAACAACATCCAGAGCCCTGCAGGCCCTCCTGCCTCTCCGCCATCAATCCCCTGAAGCTGACCGGGGATGATGGGACGAGGTCACCAGGGAGTGCAGTGCACGACGAATGTGGCATTTGGCTTCAGCATTAAGGCCAGCGCCTCCCCGGGAGGACCCCGTGTGGCCCCGCAGGTCCCTCCTCCTGCTGTGCCGCCGTAGGCCCCTCTGTCCACAGCGGCCGTGCTCGCTGAGTCTCTGCCTCCACAGGGCTGGCTTAAAGTGCGAGGTGCCTGGGAGGGAGGCTGGGGCTGTCCGAGTTCTGCAGGCGATGCCCACACCGTCCCCAAAGGGCTCTTATTTGAGGATGTAGTTAATGAGCAGCTGACACGCCAGGAACATGCAGAGCAGGAACCAAGCGCGGGGACTGTGCAAGAGGCCCGGGGCCGGTGCCTGCCTGGCCTGTGCCGTGGAGCTCAGCACGGCCGAGAGATGCCTGGAATGACCGGGTGCCGCATTTCAGCCAGGGCCAGCCCAGGCAGGGTGGCACATCCCTGCCCCGGGGTGCACATGGGGGTGGAGGGCTCGTTTACGGGAGGGACCCAGGGCACAGTGGCTGCACTGCGCTTCCTGGGCACACATTCCAGGGAGGGGGTGGGGGTCAAGGCTGGGGGAGCTGGGCCTCTTACCTCCTCCCTCCCACCTCCATTGTTATGGGCTGAACTGTGTCCCCCAAAGTCCTCTGTTGGAATCCTGACCCCCAGCGCCCCAGAATGCAACTGTATTTGGAGATGTGACCTTTAAAGAGGTGAATAAAGTAAAATGCGGCCACTAGGATGGGCCCTAATCCCGTAGGACTGGTGTCCTTATAAGAAGAGGAGGTCAGGACACAGACACACACAGAGGGACAACCCTGTGAGGACACAGGGAGGAGACGGCCGTCTACACGCCGAGGAGAGAGGCCTCAGGAGGGACCAGCCCTGCACTGATCTTAGACTTCCAGCCTCCAGGACTGGGAGAGGTAAATGTCTGTGGTTGAAGCTGCTTCCCTGGGGTACTCTGTATGGCAGCCCAGGAAACCCACAGCCCCGCCCTGGACTTTTGACGTCATTGTGTGTCTGGACCTCAGCAGAAGCTTCCGGCCACCCGCCTTGCAGCTAGTCTCCTCCTGTGGTGCTAGACGGCCACCCCGACCGTCCTGGCCCCCACGGCCTCTGGGCTCAGCTCCACCATCTCCGCCCCCTCCCCTGACTCGCCCTTCTCCCAGCAGCGGCCCACCTGTGGTACCCTCTGCTCTCAGTGCTGGCCTCTGCTCTCCCCCTTTGCAGCTCCTCCCTGCCCACCTGCATCCTCCTCCAGGAAGCCCTCCCTGACCATGGAGACAGCATTCCTCTCCCTCTCTCGGCCCCACACAGCCTGCAGTGGAGTGGGGTGCTAAAAAGGTGTGAAACGCCTCTATGCCACGTATGGGTGGGTCACAGGCATGAAATTCTAGGCTCCTGAGGGCGGCTCCGATGCTAACAGCTGGTTAAGCGCTCGCTGGGTGCCAGGCACAGAGCTCAGCCCTGTGCTCCGTCCTCCTCCCGCCCCAGGGCCACTGCTGTCACCCCAGTTCACAGATGGGAAGACTGAGGCAGGGACAGCCCGAGGTCCCCCAGGCTGGGAGTCCTGCAGCCCTGCTGGAGCCTGGAGCCTGGCTCTGGGGCAGAGCTGGCAAGCAGTGTCTGCCTCCTGGTGCTGGCCAAACAGAGTGTGTTCCCAGTCTTCCCCGAGATGACTCACCCAGCTGTTCCTGAGGACCCACTATTCTGGGAGCTGGGGCCACCGCGGGGCGGTAGGAGACATCCTCGGGGGAGCCGGTGCTGGCAGCACCTCCTTCCAGCTTCTGTCTGCTCCACCCGCCACAAGCACGGGCAGCCCTGCCCTGGTTCACCTGGACTCCATCAAGCCCCCGCCAGACCCAGCAGCCTCCTTGCCAGCTCAGCCTGTTCACACGCCGCTTTCTGCCCTGCCCGCCCCTTGCAGAGGGCAGAACCCAGGAGGTCCCCTGTCCTCGCCCCGTAGCCAGACCGTCTGAAGTCCTGAGGGTTCTAGCCCAAGTAACAGTGCAGGTGAACGCCTGCCCTCACCCCCCGCCGGCTCTGGCACTCCTGCTCTCTGACCCAGAGCCCCGGCTGGACCCCCGAGCATGGCCCACCTATGTAGCTCCTGCTGGGCCTCCCGGATGGACAGGATCCCCTCGTGCAGCAACTGCAGCCGCCACGCCTCCTTCCCACACCGAGGGCACGGGCTCTTGCAGCCTGGGATGCAGGACCGGGGGGACAAGGGAACATGGGGTGGTGGGGGGGGAGAAGTGAGGATGAGCGGGGATGTCTGGGGAGCCAGCAGGTGGGGTCCTGGGGCCGTGTCCCACCTCACAGAAGCCTTCAGGTGAAGCTAATAATACAGGGAGGTGGTGCCGAGGGATGTTTCCAGAGGGAACCCCGGGCTCAGCTGGCCTCTGATTCGCCCAGAGGTGGGGACCAAGCTGGGGAGACAGGCATCCCCTTGAGGGCAGGGGGCAGAGAGGCAGGAGCCAACCCGGAGAGTCACAGACAGATGGACAGGGCACAGCCTCGCCCCTCGCACCGGCCCCGCCCCCTGAGTGCAGACTCGGGAGCCCTGCCCCCTCCCACACCCCCATCTGCCCTTCGGCTTCTCTGTCCTCCCGCCCTGAAGACGGCCTGGCCCAGGAGGGCTCACCGGGAGCGAAGTCACGGTCCTCCTCCTCGTCAGAGAGCTCTGGACAGGACTCGGGCGTGGAGCCGCTGCTCTCGGTGGCCTGGCTGTGGCCAGACGGCTGGTCGCTGGCCTTGCGGAGCCGCCGGTCGGGGCCAGACCCCTGGAGGAAGATGGAGCGGCTGTGGCCGGGAGCTCACCCACACCCACCGCACCCTCGTGCGCCCGCTGTGCCCTCGGGGACCTGCTGGGATGTCGCTGGCCTTGGGGACGTGGTGGTGGGCTTATGCCAGGGCAGCTCCAGAGGAGGCGGCCGGCAGAGGAGGGAACTGCTGGCTCTGGGTGCACAGAGGAGGTCTGGCCCTGGCCTGCCTGGACTGGAGCCTCACTCCCCCGGGCCTCAGTGTCCTCAGGGGTAATGCAGACTGCTGGCCCCTCTGTGGTGGCCTGGGGACCGTCACGAGGTCCTGCCCAGTACATGCGGAGATGATGGGGGTGGGGCCAGGGACCCGCTCAGTGTGTGAGCTGAGGGCTCCCCCATCGTGGAGGGACCCCCAGGCTGGCTGGCCTCAAACAAGCCCCCTGAGTACAGGAGTGGCCAGGTGACAGCCGGTCTGTGTCCAACAGACGGGCCCAGGATGGTGCCTGGACGCTCTGCATTAGGGCCCTGTGGCTCTGATGTGTATCAGCGATAGGGGGTGGGGTCAGCGATGGGGGGTGGGGTCAGCGATGGGGGGTGGGGTCACCAGTGGGGGTGGGGTCAGTGCTGGGGGGTGTGGTCACCAATGGGGGTGGGGTCAGTGCTGGGGGTGGGGTCAGCGATGGGAGGTACAGACAGAGATGGAGGGTGGGGCAGTCCACCCAGGTGGACTTTGCCGTATGGACAGGTTTTGGGGTGCGGTGGGGCCTGAGCCGACTGGAAAGGCTTAAGTGAAGGAGGAGGCTGCAGAGGGGCGTCAAGTGGACACGTGTGCGAGGGGCTGGGGCCATCTGGTCGAAGTCGAGGGGCCACGGGATGTGGCGGAAGGGTGGGTGGGACACACGCGGCTGGTGAGATACTGTGGCCCCTGTTTGCTGGGAAAATTGGGGCCCCTGGGCAAGATGGGGAGTCCGCCCCTCCCTGCCCCGGGTGGGCCGTGCCCCCCGGCCGTGTGCACAGTGGGTGCCCAGCTGGTGTAGCATGTGCTGTTCCACAAGTGGAACCTGCCCACGTGGTGGGGGCCACTCCAGGCTTCCCTCAAAAGGCACCTCTGTCTGGAGCTCTCCTTCCTTGTGTCTCCTGGAACCTCCCACCTGCACTCCCACCTGCCCTCCCAGGCACCTCCCACCCTCTCTCCCACACTTTTGAGGCCCAGGCATTTGGGTAAATGCGCCGCCTCCTCCTACTTGGGCGAGTCCCTGGGCTGCCCTGAGCCTCCGTTTTTTCATCTGTGGAATGGGATAGCATGCTGCCCGCACTGCAGAGGGCGGCTCTGGGGGGTGATGGGCCAGGACCATACACCCCAGCACAGTGCCCTGAACACTGGGGTGCCCTGGGAACTGAGCATCCTGCAAATCCAGGCGTCCAGACCCCATGCTGGGCAGGGAAGGGCAGGGCAGGGACGCAGGGGGATGCCAGAGGAGACCCTGCTAGGACGTGGGTCAGAGTGTGCCCGGGTGGGGGACCCAGGGGAGGGGGCCAGGCAGGTGGGTGTGAGGGTGGGCATGGGGCCACAGCTGGAGGGACCCAGCAGGGGCCCTGGGGGTGGTGCTGACCTGGTGCCTGGGCCCCGGGCTGCCCAGGAAGGTGGTCTGGCGGGCCATGGTCTCCCGCTGCAGGGTGTGCAGGACCCCGTCTTGCTCAAACTGGGCAATGTCCTTCAGGGGGTCCCAGGGGCTGTGGCTGGAGGGTCCAGAGAGTGTCTGTTGGCAGGGGCGGTGGCCCTCGGAGTGAGGGGGCCCCATCCCAGCCCAGCCCTCAGCCTCCCAGCAGGACTGGAGACCCCCAGGGGAGTGACCGTTGCCTGCACCTGAGTGCAGCCCCTGTGTGACCCTCCCTCCCCATCAGCCAGGGCCAGGACTGTGGGGGTCTGCCACCCAGCCCGCCGAGGGGCCCAGGCTGCGTCTGCCAGCACTCACTTCTCGTATCGGTAGCGCCACTCCTGGGTGGCAGGGTCCAGGTGGAACAGCTGCGGCGTCCAGGGCACCAGGTTCTGCTGGCGCTCTCGGGCCTGCTGCCGCTGTGCCTCCTCCAGGGCAAACTTCTCCTGTGTGGCTTTGTGCTGGTCACCCTCGCTGATGGCCCTGGTGACGTGCTGCCAGAGCCTGCGAGGGGAGCACATGCTCTGAGCTGGGGGACCTGGGCAGTCCCGTCCCCTCACACTAGAGGGGAGCCTCAGAGCAACCTCCACTTGATTGCCTCCAGTGACAGGGAGCTCACTGCCTCTCAAGGTGCCCGGGTCTCCTGGGCACTGTTGATTTACCCTGAGATGGTTCTTTCTTATGCTGGACGCACACCTGCCACCAGCAGGGCCCTCCCTGTGGACTGCAGGTCATCTGCCCCGGAGGCTGCTCTTCCCCAGGCCTCCCCTGCTCTCCCTCCAGCTGCCCACAGCTGGACGTGTCCTCTGCCAAGAAAGGTCCGCTCAGGTCCATCCTCCCTGCCACGGACATCCAGGGGACGTGCATCCAGGAGACAGCAGCTGCCGGCCCGGCCACCCCAGCCGGGGTCAGGGGTCCTGTGGCACCCGGGCCTCACCTCTCCGACTCCAGCTCTGTCTGCTCCTCCAAAGGCACCGTGTGCCGCTTCAGCCGCTGCCTGCGGACCTGCTCGCTCGGGTTCCAGAAGAGCTCGGCGCCTCCTCTGCCCTCCTCCTTGATGAACACTTCCCTGTCCTGCCCCAGACGGCCGGGCAGGTCAGAGGTACCGGCCGTGGCCTCTGCTGCCCCCGGGCCCACCCGCACCTGCCCAGAGGCGGCCTCTCACCCAGTGTCCCGTGAGCCGCGCCAGGACCTCCTCGCCCGACGTGATCTTCCCAGAGATCTGGTTGATGCCCGTGCTGCCCCCGAAGAAGGGCTGTGGGGACATACCCGAGACGATGCCCTTACGACGCTGGTGAGGGCGGCAGCCACGCCCCCCTCGTGGAGCTGGGGAGGAGGGGCCCCTTCCTCACGGGTGGAGGGGAGGTGAGCTCCCAGCCCCAGTGCATGGGGGGCCGGCTGGGACGGGACTGAAGCTGGAGGTGGCCACACTCGCCCACGGCCCAGCCTGAGCTCAAGGGTGCTGGGTCCCCGCCAGGCCTTTGTGCCCCGTGGTGGGGAAGGGGCCTGGGCCTGTCCTAGCTCTGCTGTGTGGCCTGTGGGCAGCCCCTTCCCCTCTCCGAGCCCCGCTGTGCTACAGGGAAGCCAGGAGCTGCTCGTCCATGTGCACCTGCTCAGGAAACCATCCCTGGGGCACTGAGAGGGCAAGAGGGGGCCCCCCAAGGCCTCGCCTCTCCCCGGCCCAAGCCCCACACCCCACAAGGCCCCGGGTGGCCGAGATGCTGTGGCCAGTGCTACCTTGAGCTTGAATTCCAGCTCGGCCTGGAAGTTGTTTTTCTCACACTGAACGGTCACTCTGCCGCCCAGCTCCATGGTCATGGTGCCGTAGAGAATGCCTGCAACACAGCCGCACTGGGGGGTCAGGGCCACCCCCCGGCCAGCCGAGTCCCGAGACCTCTGCCGAGTCCTGGCCCAGCAACACTGAGCCGGGGAGGCCCCTGTCAGGGCCTGGAGGGCGAGATGGGAGCAGGGAGGGGGCAGGCGCTCTGGGGGCAGTGCTGCGAGGAGGGGGAGAATCTCGTTAGGTGAGCAGAGCCCGTGACCGGGCCTGATTCCGCAGTGACCAGCTCCCCGCAGCAAACGGGGTCTCTGGCCCCAGGGCCTTTGCTCATGCGAGTTGCTAAGTCCAGGAGACACCCCCACCCTTTACTAGGTCACCTCCTCCAGCAGCCCCTGTTCCAGGCTCCCAGGAGCCCCACTGCCCCCAGGAGACCCTCGTCAAGGTCTGTCACTCCGCTCTGCAGCTCCTGCCCCGATGTGGGTGCCTGCATCTCCCCTGCTCACTGCTGCACCCAGGACAGGCCCATGTGGTTTTATTTTATTTTTTTAACTTAATACATATATTTTTTAATTACTGAAGGAAAGCATGAGTCTTCTATTTCTGGTCTTACGGAGGGTTTTCTCTAAAAGAAAAAAAGAACTGAGGGAAGGAAGGAAGGAGAAGAAAGAAAGAAAGGATCATTCTCCCTCAGAAACACCTAGAGATGTGGGATAAAATAAGTCTTTCAAAAATTAAAAAAATGGACTTCCCTGGTGGCTCAGTGGTTAAGCATCCGCCTGCCAATGCAGGGGACATGGGTTCGAGCCCTGGTCCGGGAAGATCCCACATGCTGCAGAGCAACTAAGCCTGTGCGCCACAACTACTGAGCCTGCGCTCTAGAGCCCGCGAGCCACAACTACTGAAGCCCGTGTGCCTAGAGCCTGTGCTCCACAACAAGAGAAGCCCCCACAGTGAGAAGCCCGTGCACCGCAACCAAGAGTAGCCCCTGCTCACCGCAACTAGAGAAAGCCAGCACACAGCAACGAAGACCCAACGCAGCCAAAAATAAATAAATAAATAACTTTATTAAAAAAAAAAAAGATTTAGCACTAATTTAAAAAAATTTAAAAAGACAAGCTAATTGAAATCGCAAAAAGGCTGGAATCACTCCCAAATCCCCCTGTGCACAGGGTGGAAAAGCTACATGGAAGGGAGTCGGGCCTCTGAGCTGCTCTGGTGTCTCTCCAGGAGACGCCAACGCAGTCAGAGAAGCAGCTGCAGGGCCGGGTGTGCAGGGCCCGATTCTCTACTGTGGGGGGTGGGGGAGAAGGTCTGAGAGACCCTAGAACTGTCTATACCTTGTTACGTAGTTTTGACTTTGGAACCAGGTACATATTTCGTTTACAAAATTATTTTAAAAACGAAGTTAAGAAAACAATTCGTAAAAATCCAGAGTGAAATGAAACAAAAGACCAGAATGGGTGTGATCCCAGAGGGGTATATCTGATGACCTTACAGATCCCAGAGGGATCTACTCAGGACAAGAAGCACAGACATCACAGCCCACGCTGTCTTCAGCCATCGCCCTGTTGGTGGTGGGGCTGAGTGTCACTCTGAGTGCTGTGTGTGGTGCTAGGACAAAGAGCGAGCGTGGTGAGGTCATGGAAAGTGGCTTTCCAGCGTGGAGGGAGACATTTCACGTGTGAGGTGAATGGGGCGTAAAAAGACCCGCCGTCTTGAATCTGGATTGGAAATGTCAGTGTGAACTCACCTGTTTTAATCTTAAAAAAAAAAAAAAAGATTCTATCTTCAGCTCACTGGACGAAAGCCCTAGAAACGATGATCAAACCACTCGTAGGAAGCAGATCTCGCCTCCAGACAATGGTGTCTAAATACCATTTCTTACTGGAAGGAACCTGGGTCTCCCAGGAGAAATGCCCGATTCAAGGTCTAGAGCAGGAAACGTCAGGGTCTCCCGGGGTCACAGCAAAAGGAGGCAGGCCACTTGGGCTGGGTACAGAGGACACAAGGGCCAATCTGAGGGCCCCCGCTGGCCAACATGGCACAAGGAGCAGCAGTAGCAGTTCTAGCTGGAATGTTCTGTGTCGATCATGCATGTTCTGATCGAATAATACTCAAAGCAACAACGACCTCACCAAGGACCCCCTTTGGAGGAGACAGGGGCAGGGGAAGGAAAGCTCATGAGTATTTTGAAGAACTCTGGCATTTATCCTACAGGTACTGGCCTAGCGGGTAAGCACATGGTACGCGAGGACGACTTTCTCTTCGCAGGAGGCTGCCTGCTGGCTGGATGAAGGAGCGATGGACCGTCACCAGGTCAGAGGGACCAGGAGCTGAGAATCCACGTCACTTAAGATCACAGACGTGGAGCCAACCCGACGTCACGAACCTCACGGCAGGAAGACGGGAAGCCACCTACTGTCGTCTTGGAAAAACTGTGCCTGAAGAGTGATCAGACCTCCAGGGATGAGGTCAGCTTCCAGTTTACAGAGAATACGTTCAACTACACCACAGACACAGCCAGTAAATCCAGACTAGAGGAAACCCCACAAGAAAATGACTTTATTCCCTCCACAAATACAGTGCAAGGGAAAAAAAAGGTAAAGGTGGGCTTCCCTGGTGGCGCAGGGGTTGAGAGTCCGCCTGCCGATGCAGGGGACACAGGTTCGTGCCCCAGGCCGGGAAGATCCCACGTGCCGCAGGGCGGCTGGGCCCGCGGGCCATGGCCGCTGAGCCTGCGCGTCCGGAGCCTGTGCTCCGCAACGGGAGAGGCCACAGCAGTGAGAGGCCCGCGTACCACAAAAAAAAAAGAACAGGCAGGTTTGAAGTGGAATCAAGTAGAACTTCTAGGGGGAAAAAAATCCAAAACTTCAAAATTGAACTCAGTGGATGAGTTAAATACTAGGTTAATCATAGTTAAAGGTAGATCTAAAGAACTTATCTAGAATGCAAAGACATAAAAGATGTCAGATGCAGGGCACAGAATGTCTGAAGTTCTAGAAAAAAATTGAGAAATTGGAGTGAGGCAGTATTAAAAAATAATGGCTTAAAAACTTCCACACTTGATCAAAACCATGAAATTGCTGCTTAAAAAGTTCAAACAAACAAAAGCCCTTACAAATAGAAGAAATAAAGAAATCCAGAGCTGTCAAGCCACCGAAAGGCATGGAGGAATCTTAAATGCATATTGCTTAGTCAAAGACGCAGGTTTGAAAAAGCCACATACCCTGTGATTCCAACTCTATGACACTCCAAAAAAAGCAAAACTATGGAGACAGTTAAAAGATCAGCGGTTACCAGGGGTTGAGGGGAGGGGGGAGGGATGAATAGCTGAATTCATCTAATCACGTCTAACCATGAGAGATTTTTTAGGGTGGTGAAACTATTGTGATGCTGTAACGGTAGAAACATGCATTTGTCCAAATCCATATAATTATACAACACAAAGTGTGAACCCTAATGTAAACTATGGACTTAAGTTAATAATAATGTGTCAATATCAGCTAACCAATTGTAGCAAAGGTAGCATACCAATGCAAGATGTTAACAGTAGGGGATCCGTGTGTGTGTGTGGTTGTGTGTGTGTGTGTGTCTGTGTGTGTGTGTGTGTTGGGATGGGGGGGTATATGGAACTCTCTTCACTTTCTACTAAAATTTTTGTAAACCTAAAACCACTGTAAAAAAGAAAGTCTGTTCATTAAAAAATAAAAAAGAAATCCTATAACTGAATCACTTTGCTGTATACCAGAAATTAACACAACATTGTAGAGGGGAAAAAAAAGAAATCCAAACCTTGAACTACTACAGTGAAACTGCAGAAAACCAAAGACAAGAGAAGATCTTAAAAGCAGCTACAGAGAAAAGCAGAACATGTCACATACAGGCCAACAGCTGATTGATCGCCAACCACAATGGAAATTAGAAGGTGGTAACAAGCTTCCAAAGAGGATAGAAGGACAATCTGCCTGGAGTTCCATACCCAGCTAAAAAGTCATGGAAGAGTGAGGGTCAAATAAGATACCTTCAAATAGACAAGAACCAGGGTGCTCTCCCGGAGGGAGCCGGCCTGGGCTCTGCCCTCCAGGGTGGGGGTACCAGGGCCTCTCACCTTTGCAGTGGGCGTAGGGCATGGTAAGGGTGTAATCCTCCACCCGGTTCAGGAAGGTGAGGGTGGCCTTGCCGTCCAGCAGAGCTGACAGTGAGTTCCCTGCAGAGACGGGGCAGTGGGACCAGTGAGATGAGACTGATCCTCGGGACCTGGGCCCCCACCTCCACCCCAAGTCACAGGACCTGAGCTCCCTTCCAACAGGTGGAAAGAGTCCCAGGCACCTCCAGCTGTGTGACTGTGGAAGGGTCGCTTAACCTCTCTGAGCCTCAGATTCTGTAAAGGCCCCCGTCCAGGTCGTACAAGTCTTTCATCCTGAGGAGTTACCTAAGTTGCCACGTGTTCATGTTTATTTCACTTATTTAAAGCAGGGATTCTTAGGGTGGAGGCTTTGAACCTTTTCAAACTGGGGCCTCTGCTCTGATTTTAAACACCAGCGGAGAGGGGGTACGGCCCGCTCAGGGCTGAGAGTCACAGCCACAGTCAGTGACGGGAGCACAGGGGTGGGAAAGGTGGGCCGAGCCTGTACGCCCTCTGCAGCCTGCTGGGCACACAGAGCCACTCAGAGCACCTGCCCACCAGTGAGAACAATACGAAGGTCGACAGGACGGAAAAATGCAGACGGACCCACGGTGCCAGGCTCTGGAGGGGTGCTGCCCGATAGAGTGTCCTGTGATGATAAAACTGCTCTATCCCATGCAGCATGTGGCTACGTGCACGGTGGCCAGAGCAACTGCGGAGCTGCCTTTTAAGTTTTATTTCATTTGAATCAATTAAAATAGCCACATGTGGCCAGTGGTGCTGAACTGGACAGCCAGCTCTAGACGGCACCTTCATATGGTTCTTTCTCGTAATCTCCCAGCATCAGTGCAAACTCTACGGCTGAGGGATGAGAGGCCGGGGGGAGGGGGCTTTGGAGGGCTCTGCCTGACCCCAGGTTCTGAGCACTTTACCCCTCGTGGTCCCTGGCTAGGAGAGGCAGAGAGGGACACGAACATGGCCACCGTGGGAGGTCCTGGTGACCACCGAGTCCGGCAGGTCAGTCCTCCCCCCATTTCCTCGAGGCCCAGGGGAGCCCCCCTCACCGTAGAACCGGGACTTGGCTGTGATGCTTCCACTGATGCAGAAACCGTCCTTTCGGTTGCTGACGTGGAAGGCGGACACGGGTGGGTGGTGGGACACCTGGGGGTGGAGAGGTGGCTCCTGCGATAGCCCCGGTAGCAGGCAGGCCCGGTCCCCCACCACATCCCTCCCAGTGCTGGGAGCAGGCGTGAGGGCAGTCCCCATCTCTCATCCCCAACGTCCAGCGAAGCCAGGCCTGTGTCCTGGGGCCCGGGGGGAGCTGACTGCAATCCCCGCATCCCCCCAGGGTGCCCCCAGGAAAATGGGATGCGCTGTCCCCCTCCCTAAGGAAACACTTTCTGCTGTCACAGCCGAGATGGTGCCTGCGCCTCCTGGGAGAATCCCCGCCGCAGCAGTGAGGCCAGAGCTCTTCCAGTGGTCGAAGGTGGAGCCACCCAGAAATGTGCCTGAGCGTCAGACGCCCCCTGCCCCCTGCCAGGGCCCCGTCCGCTGCAGAGCCCAGCAGCCAGCCCAGGGTGGCCGGGCCCTTGCCTGCTCAGCTATGTAGAAGGTGTGGCTGTGGTTCTGGGGGTGGAACCAGCAGCAGCGGAAGGTCTCCCCCAGAATGGGGTTGTAGGGCTTCTTGATCCCCTGCAGGCAGTGAACAAAGAGGCTTGTGTGAGAAGCTGGGGGTGGGGCACAGATGCCGGCTGGGACGGGGTGTGGGCCGAGAGGGACAACAAGAGCGGCTGCCTGCTGCCCACAGCCCCGGGCACCTGCAGGGAGGAGGTCTCTAGAAGGGACGTCTGGTTTCCCACCAGCATCTGGGAACAGCGCCCCACTCCTGCTCTGGGGAGACTACGCTTTACCCTTGGTTTACACTCCGGGGGGACGGCCTACGAGGTGCCCTGTCCACTTCTTGGCTCTGAGGGGCACATGAGACCCTAACCACATCAAGCTCTCCCCGGACCTCAGGGGAAGCCAGTGCACAGCCCACTTAAAACCCCCTGTGGCTTCTAATGACCTTTCAAGTTAAAGCCCAAATTCTCCAGCCCTGCTATTTCAGTCACTTCCCTGGGTGGGAAGTCAGGGCTTGGTCTCCCATCTCTGAGGACCTGGGACCACTGTGGGGATGATCAGGATCCTTCAGGGTCACGTGGGGTAGGGGATGGTCTTGGACTCTGGGTGGCGTTGGGTGCCAGGGCGCAGGGCTGGGCTGTAGTTGCGCCCTCCCCGGTCAGTGCTTCTCACCTTGGGCTTCTTGTAGAAGCCGGACAGGTACCATTGCAGCACAAGCTTGATCCGGCTGTAGGCGTCCTCCTCCAGTGCAGCCCTGCAACGGGGTGGGGGATGCCCTCACTCCAGATCCGGGGACCTGGGCCGCCCTCTGCCCTTTCCCGGCACCCTCTCTCCCTCCGTTTCAACCTCCATCCACTTGCTGAAAACCCAGGCCCCTCCCCAGCTGCCCAGCCCCTCAAAAGGAGGAGTTTCCCGCCCTCCCCCACCACTCCGGGAAATCAGGGTTTCCACGGAACTGGAAAATGTCAGGGTGGCTCCAGTGCTGGGGCAGAGAGGGTGCTGGCTTGAGGCCGGAAGGGTGCCACCTCCAGGAAGCCCCCGGGATGCTCTCGCCCTCACCCGGCTCCTTCTGCGTGGGCTGCTGAGCCTGCAGCCCCCCTTCCAACCTCGGCCTTCTTCAGCCTGAGGGCGCCAATGCCAGGGCTCAGGTGCACAGAAGGTGCTGGGCTCAGCTGGGATGCTGGCCCTGACCGGCCGTGGGGCTGCCCCGTCCTCCCTGTCCACCAGCTCCTCCCATGGAAGCCGGGCCCCTTGGAGGCAGGGGCTTCAGGGACAGTTTCCTGGGGACCCTTAGGACTCTCTGTGGGGCAGGCAGGGGCTGAGGGCGCCTGGGGGGTGTCTCTGGGCACCTCCCCGTCGCTCACCTGGAGAGCAGGTCGGCGTGGTAGTAGTAGTCGGAGAGCTTGTTGAGGAAGGAGCGGGGCTCCAGGATGAAGGTAGGCAGCACCACGCGGGACAGGTCCATGCCCGGCCGCAGCTGCTTCAGCAGGACCCACATCAGACTCTTGTGCTCATCAGACACCGTCTCTACCTGCGATGCCTCGCCCAGCTGCCGGCAGAGGGACCGCGGTCAGGCTGCAGCCAGAGCCGGGTGGGGAGCCTGGAGGGGGCGGGATGGGGGGTAGGGCGGCCACGCGTACCCCCTGGCCAGGCCGCCACACCCAGCGGGCCTGTCCCAGCCCCACCTGAGCCCTGCATTTTCCAGCAGGCCCAAGGGGCAGCTGCTGGCCCAGGCCGGCTCCCGTCTGCCTCTGCCACTGGTCAGCCTGGGCCCTCCCCGCGGTTGGTGCACATCCACCGTGGCTGCTGACACCTGTCTGTGGACTTTGCATGATCTGTGCCGCGGCAGCAGGTGCCACGTGCTCGAGGAGACCTCCTCCCACCCCCCGCCCCTCTTGTCTTCATGGGGTGACACAGGTGCTTCAGGCCTGCACCCCCTTCAGAAGGGGGGTCTTCACTTGTCCAGGATCGCACGGCTAGAGGGGGCCGCCCTGGACCCCTCTTCTCTTCCCTGAGACGTCTAACCCTCACCGAGGCTCCAAACACGTGCCACAGAGAGACTGAGCCCCGGAGCTTTGGGCTTTGTCTGGGCAGGGGCCGAGGGGGCAGGGTAGGGGGCGTGGGAGGCTCCATCTCCCAGGCCACACCAACCAGCAGACCCTCAGGTGGGCAGAATGATCCCAGAAAGGAATCTAGCTGTCTGAAGACAGCTGGCTGGCGGGGCAGGTGCTCCCAGGCAGGGCTGTGCATCGGGGACCCTCCACTCTCGGGAAGTGCCATCAAGCCACAGCCCGGGCCAACGCCAAGCCCCTCTCCCCTCCCCATGGACCCCCATCCCCACCCCCCGGTCTATGGCTCCAGGGCCTCGGACCTGGGGTGTGGCTAGACTTGGCTGTGGATCCCCATCCCCTGACCCCCCAGGGAGGCAGCAGAATGGGGTGCCAGCAGCCAGCCCTGCATCAGGGCCCATCACCACCCTGATGGGCCACCTTAGGCAGTCACTCTGCCTCTCTGTGTCTGCACAGCTGTGGCAGAGGCCTAGTGGCACTCGCTTGGACAGCTCGCCTGCCCCCAGAGGCAGAGGTCATATCTGACCCCCTTTAGGCTGTGGCTCCCTGGCTTTGATGTCCAGGCCAGCTTTGGGGCGCGCATGGCAGCTGCCACAGCTGGGAATCCCCTGCCCCCCCATCCCACCCGCACTCCCTCTAACCCTCTCCCTCTGGCTCCTGCCCCTCCTCTCCAGCAAAAGTGCCCTGGTGAAGGCCACCCCCCCCCCCGTGTCACCCTGTCTCTCCTCCAGCTCCCAGCACAGCTGCCTCTGAGACCACCCCTCCCCTCCCTGCCATGCCTCCCAGGGTTCCTCTGCGGAGCCCTGTCTGTGCTCAGTCTCTGAAGGCTGGGGTGCCTGGGCCCCTGGGCCCCTTGGTCTACCCACCCAAGCCCTATGTCTAGATGCTCCCCTGAGCCCCAGACCCTCCCGTGCAGCAGCGTCTCCCCTGCACGTCCAAGCCTGGGACACAGCCAGGTCCCACCCCCAGCCACCAGCTCTTTCTTCCAGAGCGCCCGTCTCACGGGTGGCATCGCCGTCAGGCTGGGTCCTGCCCGTCTGCCTCTGGACGCGCCCTGAACCCCTTCTCCCTTCCCCACCCCGACCCGGGTCCAGGGCGCCGTCAGCTTTGTCCAGACAACAGCTCCTCCTTAGGTCCCAGGCTCCACCTCTGCCCCTTGACCTCCTGAAGGTCTCACCTGGACCCCGGCAGGCCGCCACCTGAACTTCCCCTGTGGCCCTCCCTACACCCTCACCAGAGCCCCGCGGCCCTCCCGGCTCTCCCTGAGTCCCGGCCATCCTGGCCTTCCCATGCCCCTGGCCCTCTGGGTGTAGCAGGCTCTGCGGGCTCTCCCTGAGGGGACGGCCAGGTGTCGCCTCCATCGCTTCAGGGATGCGGGGTGAGTGCTGGGCGGCGCCCGAGCTCCAGGCAGGGCGGGCTCTCACCTCCCCCAGGTCCTCGTGTTCCTGTACCACGTACGTGGTCCCTCTGCGCACGGGGCGCCCCGGGGCCTCCGGCTGCTCGCTCCCGCTCTCGGCCTTCCGCCTGCCTTCCTGGGTCTCCTTATCCGAGTCCTCGGCGTTCTCTCTCTCTGACTTGTCTGAGAAAGCATCGTTCTCCAGGGAGGACCCGTTCAGTCTGGAAGGTGGACAGCGCCCGTGGGTCACTGGTCACAGGTGAGGCCCAGGCACGCCCACCTCTGGGCACACCCCCCAGTACCCTCACCCGGGGCACCCCTCGCTGCCGGGTGCCTCAGCCCCATCCCTGTGTTGAAAAGCCTCAGCGATGGGCATTTGACACTATAAGTCCCAGTTCACAGGCGAACACCCTGAGGCTCCCCGGTCCACTTTGAGGGGTGGAGGCCTGCCTCCTGGCCTGGGGTTTGGGCAGCCAGACCTCGGCGGCATTTGCCCCCCATCTCCTCCCCACGTACGAGGAGACCCCGTGCGGTGGTGCCAAGGAGAGCCTGGGCCCAGGAGTCCCCAGCAGGCTCCCGGGAGGGTCTGGTCCCTGCCCGCCACGCCCCTGCTCACGGGAACAGGTCCTGGTCGTGGACGGTGGCCGAGGGGGGCAGCCCGCAGAGCGAGGAGGGTGATGCGTCTGGCGAGGACCCGGGCTCCCCGTCGCGGCCCTGCCTACATGTGCTGAGTCGCAGGAGGCTGGAGCAGCGCAGTGCCAGCTCCAGGGCGTCCAGCCAGCAGCGGCCTGTAGTGGTGGTGGGGGGGGGTCAGGGGCGATGAGCAGCCCCCAGCTGGGGAGGCACCCACTGCACACTGGGGAGCCTCCTTCTCCTCTGCCAGGGAGCCTGCCCGCCCCCATCCCTCCGTTGCTCAACAAGGAGCCCCCCACCGGACCCCCCACTCCCAGCACACTGTCAGTCACCTACGTCACAGACAAGGGCTAAGGCCAGGATGGGTAAGTGACCCCCTCAAGGTCATACGCGTAGCAAGCTCAGGCCACTCTGCACCCAGAGGCCCTGCGAGCTCCCACCTATGGCGTCAGGGCGAGGGCCCTCCCTGATGGAAACTGGGCCCCACAGGTCGGGGCAGGAGGGGGTCTCTGCATTGAGGGCTTTCCTGGCCCGGAGCACAGGGCAGGAGGGGGGCTGGCAGGCTGGGAAAGGGGCTGCTGAGCCAAGGCCGCAGAGAGGCAGCCCCTGGTGCTGGAACAGCTCCGAGAGGAGGGGAAGGCCAGGCGGGCGGGGAGTCAGGGTGGGGTGGACAGAGGCAGCCGCCTCCAGCCCCCAGCCCTTGTCCTCAGCCCCCTGCAGCCCTTCTGGTAGAGGCCGCCCGTGGGCTGGACCTGGGATCAAAGGACCTTGAACTCGGTTCTTTCCTTCTCCAAGCCTTCAAAGTGTCATCCTCTTGGAGACAGAGAGTTTCCTTCCCTAACTCTCTGTGGTGCATCCCTGGGGCCTGGCGTTGGGAGGGGCGCGCTGGGGACCGCGGAGGAGGGGCTTGCAGGGATGGTGGCTCCTGGTTCTCAGGAGGACACCCGGCCTCCTGGGGGGGTTTCACTGCAGGCTTGGTTGGATACCAACCTTCCAACTTTCAGCCAGGGCTGAAAGGTCACGGCGGTGGAAGGTGGGGAGCTCATGGGAGCAGAACCCGCAGGCAAGAGCTGGGAAACCCACGCCTGCTGAGTGGGGCCTGGGCCCTGACGTGCGATTTTTGTGGTTGCCACAAGGGACTAGACATCCTGAATAGCATGCATCCTTCGAGCCCATTCCTCCTCCTCCTCCAGGAAGCCCACCCTGATACCCACAGGGGCTGTGGATGCCCTTCCTCCCTGACCATGGCCCCCGACCCCATCAGGGACTCAGCTCCTGCTTCAGCCCAGTCGGCCTTGTCTGCTGGTTTGCTGGTGTTCTCCCGCACTAGATTGCAGGCTCCATGGGAGCACTAGCTGCCCAGCCCATCCCAGGGCCCACGAGGAGCCTGGCACCGAGTGGGGGTCTGGGGAAATGAGGGTGGCATTCAAGGGACTCAGGACGGCCCCCTGGAGCGTGGATGCGGCGTCTGGCCACCAGGGGGTGGTGTGGCACCTTAGGGACGGCCGCCTGCTCCAGACTCCCAGCCAGGAGGGCCGGAGCCCAGTGGTCAGGCCAGGCTGCTTCGGGCAGGGCCTTGCCTGCCCTGGACCGCTGGTGGGGTGGGAGTCTTACACCAGATCCCTGGGAGGCGCTGGCCCTCAGGGCTCGGCGATGGGGCGGTGGGGGTGTGTGTGGGCAGCCGCGTTTACTCGGAGAAGCCACTAGAGGGCGCTCCAAACACGTGCGCTGATTTGGGAACCTGGCTTCGTCCTCGGCTCCAGCACTTTCTCACCTGCAGTTCACCCAACCTGTCTCCGCATGTGTCAGACGTGGACGGTAACAGTAGCATCTGCTGATTCAGTGGTGCCTGGCACGTGGTTGGCACCCAGTAACTGTTATCTGGTTGCTTTTAAATAAGGTCATCAGATTCGCATAGCAACTGGGGGGATAGTGCTACTGTTCATCTTTTGCCCACGGGGAAGACTGAGGCTCCAGAGAGGGGGCTGGTGAATGGCGGGCTCGTCCCCTGACACCAGGCTGCCTCCTTGGATGGCGGTGGAGGGGTCCGAACCGGGGTCCCATACACCCAGCCTAAATCCCGCCCAAGGGGAGGGGTGCTTCAGGTGGGGTCACCGTGGAGACCAGCAGGGCAGGCAGGTACTCACCGTCCGACTCGGAGGCGGCCCTGAAGATCAGGTAGCTGCTGGGGAGGGGCTGTGTGATGCAGCCCACGCTCTCACCTTTGGGGCCCTGGAGAGGCAGAGAGCCGGCGTCACCCGAGGGATGGGCCGGGGATGGGTGGAAACACAGGTCGTGCGGTCATGTGGACCCACACTCAGACAGGCGTGGACGCTTCCGGGGCCTCAGGACCCCTAGGCAGGGTCAGGCACCTGGCCACGCAGACGTGGCAGGCAGCAAGAGAGGTGAACGGGTGGGGTGCTCGGTCCCCCTTCTTAGCTGGTGGTCCCACCCTTGGCTTTCCAGCTCTGAGCCCCCCACTTTAGGGTGGCCAGAATCAGCACGTGGAGATCCAGGACACCCAGTTAAATCTGAATCTCAGAAAAATTACATATATAGTATAAGTACACCCCATGAAATACTGGGGACATAGTTTTTTTTTCTTAGATTCCATATATATGTGTTAGCATACAGTATTTGTTTTTCTCTTTCTGACTTACTTCACTCTGTATGATAGTCTCTAGGTCCATCCACCTCACTACAAATAACTCAATTTCGTTCCTTTTTGGGACATACTTATCCTAAATAAACTTTTTTTAAAAAAAGATTTATTTATTATTTATTTATTTTAATTTATTTTTGGTTGTGTCGGGTCTTAGTTGTGGCATGCAGGATCTTCGTTGAGGCGTGCGGGATCTTTCATTGCAACGCGCGGGCTTCTCTCTAGTTGTGGCATGTGGGTTTTCTCTTCCCTAGCTGTGGCGCACAGGCTCCAGAGCGTGTGGGCTCTGTAGTTGTGGCGCGCAGGCTCCAGGGTGCATGGGCTCTGTAGTTTGCGGCATGGGGGCTCTCTAGTTGAGGCACGTGAGCTCAGTAGTTGTGGCGCGCGGGCTTGGTTGCCCTGCGGCACGGGGGATCTTAGTTCCCCGACCAGGGATTCAACCCGCGTCCCCTGCATTGGAAGGCGGATTCTTTACCACTGGACCACCAGGAAAGTCCCTAAAAAACCTTTTTGATCTTCCTCTGAAATCCAAATTTAACTGGGTATTCAGGATTTCACTTGGCAACCTGACCCCCTTTGGTCCTGGGCTGGGCAGCCCCCAGATTATGCGGGTGAGGTCTGGGTTCAGAGCAGCTGCCCTCACATGGCCGTGTCCCTCAGCCTCTGGACACGGCTCGAGGTGTGATCTCATCCCATGGGGCCCCCAGGCCCTGAGCGCCCCCAACCTCCGCATGTGTCCCACATAGAAGGCCAGTGACCACATCTGATCCCCTGGCCACTGCGTGACTTAACCCTTGGAACTGTCAGCCCATTTCTGGACTCCGCGCTGCTGGGGCCCCAGGATAAGCCTCCTGACTGCCCGTCTGTGCTCGTCTCCCACACAGCCACCTGCCCCTCGGGGGCTCTCTCCTTGCCTGGCCCTCCCGAGCCCCAGGGCTCGCACTGCGGTACCTTCACGGCCCAGACGGACTGGTCCAGTGGGTGGAAGAGCTTGAAGCAGAAGCCGTCCTTCTTCGAGGGCCTCTCGATGAGCTCGCAGCAGGGCAGCAGGACCGTGCCCACCCACTGGCCCACCGTGGGCGTCTTGTAGATGAGCAGCACTCCCGGCTTCAGCACGCACCACAGTTTGGTCCAACTCTTCAGGGTCCCGCGGATCTGGGGGGAGGGGCACTGCCGTCCATGCCTGCCCGGGACCCAGGGGCATCTGGACGGCTGGGGGAGGGGCAGATACACAGGGCTTTGGGCTCCGGGCAGAGTTCTCTTTTAGGATTTAACGGGAACTCTGAATGATGGTGAATCCAAAGGAAGATGCTGTAGCCAGATTTACTGGTGAAGGTCACGGAACTCAAGTTCAAGGCCCTGCCAGGGCCCTGGGGGGAACTGGCAATCGGATGTGACTATTGCAATTTCAACTTTGTGATTTTGAAACCTGTGATCCTTTCTTTTCTCATTCTAAATATTCACTTTCGTACTTAATTTTTTATTCATAATTTTGTGGAGCAGAAAAAAGGAGCCACGCGGGTTAATCTTTTATTCATAATTTTGTGGAGCAGAAAAAAGGAGCCACGCGGGCCCAGGGCTCTGTAGACGCCCAGGCTCCCTGGTCCCCTTGTCTCCTCTGCCCCTCGTGGCAGCCCCGGGATTCGGCAGCTTTACCCTCTCTGTACAGAGGGACAAACCGAAGCTTGGGAGCTGAGGGAATCTCTCGCTGCCTCAGTGAGGTCCGAACACAGGCCTCTGACCCCAACCCTGGTCCTTTCTTCCAAAGCCCGAGTTTCACCTCCCTCCTGTATCCCAGCAGGGGGCTCTATGGGCACTCTGGGACCCCCGGCAGCAGGTCAGGGCCCCCCACCTTAATTAGAAATAGGGTCTCTGCAGATGTGACCAAGTGAAGATGAGGCTACACTGGAGCAGGGTGGGCCCTGGTCCAATGACCGTGTCCTTATAAGAGGAGGAGAGGACACACAGACACAGGAAGAGGCCAGGTGACCACAGAGGCAGAGGCTGGGGGGACGCGGCCACAAGTCCAGGGATGTCCGGGTTCCCCAGAAGCTGGGAGAGGCAGGAAGAACCCTCCTTTAGAGCCTTGAGAAGGAGCCTGGCCTTGCCAGGACCTTGATTTTGGACTTTGGCCTCTGGACCTGGGAATCATCTTTGGTTGTTACGAGCCACCAGCTTGTGGTCATTTGTCAGGGCAGCCCCAGGACACATACAATTTGCAGCAGCCAGCATGCCTAACTGTCTCCCGAGTGGCTGGTGACCCTGCACTGTCCCTGGGGGAGGCCTCCCGAGGGAGCCTGGCCAATGCTGGAACGCACACGTGCTCACCTTCAGGCTGTCGGCCATGATGACTACGCTGGGGTCTGTCAGGGCGCTGAGCAGCTGCTTGGTGGCGCGCTTCTTCTCCTGGCGGTAGCTCTCCTTCTGTGCCTGGGCCCAGGGCACCCGCAGGTGGGTCAGGGGAGAAGGCCCTGGGCTGGCCCTCCCCGGGGGGCCTTCTACTCGCGAGGGCCTCCACCGTCTAGCCAGGGGACGAAGAGGGGGGCAGGGAGAGGACAGGAAGAGGGGGTGTGGAGGTGGCCAGGGTGCAGTCTGTCCCCCTCCCTTTGGCAGGCTGGGGTGGAGGTGTGGCCTCACTGGCTGGGGTGCCCATTCATCCAACAAACGACACACCGTGCCCCCTCCCCAGGCCTGGGCCCACCTTGAGAGCTTCCTTCTTGGTGACCTTGGCTGTCGGGGACACACATTCCCTGTCGGACCCATTGCACAGCCTGTATTCTGCCTGCAAGAGAGACTCAAGTTGCTGGAGGGAGGGGAGAAGGGGTAAGGTGTTCAGCGGTGAGGGGTGGTGCTGGGGCGCAGGAAGCAGGAGGTGGGAGAAAGGGGTCCCTCCCCCTCCCTGCCCCAGGGGGGATGAACAGGCCTCAGGGGGTGGGCACGTGAACACGAGGTGGGGTGGGTCACCGGGGGCGTGTCTGCGGCGGACCCCCTCCCTGGGGGCCTGCACTGGGCACATGGCAATGACCCTCCCCGTGGCGCCCAGGAGGCATTCATCTTAGCCACCACCTGGCGCCCATCCTCTGGTCAGGGAGGGCGCACGTGTGCAGTGGGGATCCCCCATCCCAAGTGCCCTGACAGCAGCTGCTGGGTGGGTAACGCCCAGGCCCTCTCCCGAGCCCCCGACGCTTGCAGCGAGGAGGCGCAGCTGGCCAGGCCCACCGGGCAGCTGCATCCAGGGATCTGGGAGCGGATGGGGCCTCGGTCCTTTAACAGACGGGGAAATGGCAGCCGGGGTTGGGGAGTGGGGAGAAAAAGCCAGGACTAAAGGCTACGGGACTGCTTCTGTGGAGCTTGTGAGCCCAGAATAGGGTTTACAGTTGGTTTGTTTGTTTTGGCCATGCTGCGCGGCTTGTGGGATCTTAGTTCCCGGACCAGGGATTGAACCCACGCCCCCTGCAGTGGAAGCCCAGAGTCCTAACCACTGGACCACCAAGGAAGTCCCGGGTTTTACATTTTTAAGGGGATGGGGGAAAAAAAATCAACGTGAGATGTGAAAATGATGAAATTCAGATTTCCGCATCCACCGATCAGGTTATCGTGGCCACCGGACGCGCCCATTGTTGCCTGCTGTCGCGGCCGCATTGGCTCTAACGGCCGCGGCAAGCTCTTGCGACAGAGCTCGTGTGGCCGCCGAGCTTAAAACGTTCCCTTTCTGGTCCTTTGAAGAAACTTGCCTGCCCTGCTCGTCCTGTGGGCTGAGTGCCTCCACCCCGGGCCTCCAGGCAAGGGAGGGAGGCCCGGAGGACCAGAGGCCAACGGCCCTCGGCTCCCTCCCTGACGAGGTGAGCAGCCCTGGCAACGCTCTTGACCGCTCCGCCACTGCTAGGTCCTCTCAGGTCTTTTTTTTTTTTTTTTTTTTTTTTTTTGCGGTACGCGGGCCTCTCACTGTTGTGGCCTCTCCCGTTGCGGAGCACAGGCTCCGGATGCGCAGGCCCATCGGCCATGGTTCACGGGCCCAGCCGCTCCGTGGCATGTGGGATCCTCCCAGACCGGGGCACGAACCCGTGTCCCCTGCATCGGCAGGCGGACTCTCAACCACTGCGCCACCAGGGAAGCCCTCTCTCAGGTCTTTACTGCCTTTGCTCACCTACTTCTCACGACCACCCAGGAGGCGGGCCCAGTGACTACCCCCATCCGATGGATGAGTAAACTGAGGCACAGAGAGGTGCAGTGACCCCTAAGGCTGCAGAGCCAGGGGCAGGGCCATGGCTGGAACCGTCCCGGGGACCGGCTGTCCCCACGGCACTACGTGCCAGGCATGGCCTCGGGTGCTGGGGTTAGAACAGAGCGACAGGCCACCCCCAGGGAACAGGGGGTGGAAGAGGGGGTTGGAGAGCACGTGTGTGCACGGGAACCACAGCAGCTTCGGTCATTCTTACTACCCACGCCCTGCAGGTGAGGAGGCTGTGGCCCAGAGAGGCTCAGAACCTGCCAGAGGTCACACAGCTCGCGAGGGGTCGAGCTGGGGCTGCACTCGGGCAGTCTCACTCTGAGTGCACTCTCTGAGACACGTGAGGACATTCGGGATGCCAGGAAGACAGGGACGTGGGACGAGGCGCCTGGGGGACTCTGCTCTAGAAGCACCCTCTGTGTTGAAGCAGGAGTGGTGAGACGGAGCCGAGTGACAGGCCTGTGGGGGCTGGGCTGACCCTCCAGCTCCTGGGGAGCTGGGAGTCTCGTGCCTGGTGCCCCAGCTTCCTTAGCACATGCTGTTCCGCCAGCCTGAATGCTCTTCCCGGCTGCTGAGCAACCGCTGCTCCTTCCTCAGGCCCCGCCGAGCTGCTTCCCCGGGGGGAAGACGGCTCTGCCCACCCTGCTGGCATCAGACCCTGATGACACCAGCCACCCCTGGCCGGCTGAGCATCTCCTGCAATTACAGCCACACAGACGTTTCTGCTTACTGTCAAGAGCTCCACTGGGCTTGGCTTCATCCCAGCATCCCCTTGGCACCAGCAGCTGGGAGCTCGGTAAGCATCTTGGATGAATGGATGAATGAAGGAATGAGTGAGTGAAGCCTCTGCCAATTCCCTGCCGCCCAGCTTTCCACCAGATGCGGCTGAAAGGAGCTTGTTTGGGGCAACAGAGGAAGAGAGAGGTGCAATTGGGGACAGCGGGGCGGGGGGGTGGACGGGATGGGGCGTCTGTGCCCTGCGACCCTCTGCTCCTGGGCCCCCCAAGGCCCACTGGGCCGGGTCACTGCAGACAGTGCCCCTACTCCTCCATCCTAGAGCCATGCTAGGGACCCCACCCAGGCCCACCAGACCCTCCTGCTCGTTCCCGAGGGCCACTGAACCTCAAGGCACAGCAGGGCGATAATGCAGCACCCCCAGGAGTGAGACACACTGCTCAGAACCATGAACGTGGGAGTCTGACCAAAAACGTAAAAATTCCTTTAAAAAAGTGATTTAGGGGGCTTCCCTGGTGGCGCAGTGGTTGAGGGTCCGCCTGCCGATGCAGGGGACACGGGTTCGTGCCCCGGTCCGGGAAGATCCCACATGCCGTGGAGCGGCTGGGCCCGTGAGCCATGGCCGCTGAGCCTGCGCGTCCGGAGCCTGTGCTCCGCAACGGGAGGGGCCACAACAGTGAGAGGCCCGCGTACCGCAAAAAAAAAAAAAAGAAAAAAAAAACCCACAGTGAGACATCACTTCACACCTACTGGGTTTAAAAAAGAACAGAAACAAGTGTTGTTGAGGATGTGAGAAACGGGAACCCTTACTCTTTGCCAGTGGGGCTGTAAAGTAAAACGGGCAGCCACTGTGGAAAACAGTTCAGCACTTCCCCCAAAAGTTAACTATAGAATTTTCTAGAATTCCATCTTGTCACAGAGTTACCATGATGGCCCAGCAATTCCACTCTGAGATATAAACCCAAACAACTGAAAACAGGGACTCAGATACTTGTACACGCATGTTCGTAGCAGCTCTGTTCCCAACAGCGGAAAAGTGGAAACGGCCCAAATGCCCCCCCACTGATGAGTGGACAAGCCGACTGTGGTCCATCCATCCAGGGGCACTGACACCTGCCACAGCCTGGATGGGGCTCAGGGAGAGAAGCCCGGCACAAAACCCCACACATGCATGGCTCCGTTGATATGAAATCTCCAGAACAGGCAAATCCGTAGAGAGGGAAAGCACAGTGCTGGCTGCAGGGATGACTGCTAAGAGGGCGTCTGCTTGGGGTCATGGAAACCAGACAGAGGTGGTGGCTGCACAATATTGTGAATGCACTCAATGTCACTGAATTGTTCATCAAAAATGGTTAATTTTGTGTTATTTGAATTTTATCTCATGGAAAAACTATATAATATGTATACACATATGTGTGTGTATATACATAAAGAACTGCTTGTATATTACATATCTGATATGTTACTATACGTGATATTATACTGTATTATGCTATATTATATTGTCTATGATATCTAATATTAATATATTAAATACTTTATATTTATCATATATATATTAGAGTTTGTATCTTTCCCCAAGCTGTGCCTTTTAGAACAGTCTCAAGTCGCTCTTAACAGTCTGGGGGGTGGGTTTCCCTGGTGGCACAGTGGTTAAGAAACCGCCTGCCAGTGTAGAGGACACGGGTTCGAGCCCTGGTCCAGGAAGATCCCACATGCCGCGGAGCAACTAAGCCCGTGCGCCACAACTACTGAAGCCCGCGCACCTAGAGGCCGTGCTCCACAACAAGAGAAGCCACTGCAGTGAGAAGCCCACGCACCTCAATGAAAAGTAGCCCCTGCTCGCCGCAACCAGAGAAAGCCCACTTGCTGCAACAAAGACCCAACGCAGCCAAAAATAAATACATTTTAAAAATTTGTTAAAAAAAAAAAAGAACCTGGGGTGTCCAGAGCTGTCCTTTCTTTCCTCCCTCAGCCTCTGACATGTTCTAGACTTTACTTGTTTTGTCTGGTGCCTGTCTTCCCTCTAGAGCATAAGCTCCAGGAGAGAGGGACTTTGTTTTATCCAACGACTCCATCCCCAGCACCTACAGCGGTGTGGGCCTTGCCCAGAGAGGATGCCCAGACATCATTTCTGAATGGGTGAAATCTGAAATTTGAACCGAGTGTTCCTGATAACATTTGATGTGGTTTTATTGGGTTTAGTGTTTTATTGGGTTGTAGAAGGAAGAACCATGTTTTCATGAAATAAATCTGTCTAAAAAAAATAAATGTGTCCGTAGACAGATGACTGGATAAACAAAGTATGGTCCAGCCACACAATGGAATATTATTCAGCCTTAAAAAGGAAGAAAATTCTGACCCAGCTACAACCTGGATGAACATGAGGACATTATAGTAAGTGAAAGAAGCCAGACACAGAAGGACAAATAATATGTGATTCCACTCATAGGAGGTCCCTAGAGTCATCCCATTGATAGAGACAGAAAGTAGGACGGTGGGGCCCAGAGCTGGGGAAGGGGTGGGAAGTGAGCGTTTAATGGGGACAGATTGTCAGTTTTATAAGAAGAAGAAGTTCTCGGGATGGATGGTGGTGATGGTGACATAATAATGTGAATGTACTTAAACTGTAGACTTAAAAATGGTTAGGATGGTAAATTTTGTTATGTGTATTTTACTGTAATCTAAAAAAAAATTTTAATTGAAAAAATTCCACACACACAAATGCAGGCGCTCCAACTGCACTCCCAGCAGCCGGAAGCCCTGGGGACCGAGGTGGGGAAACACTGGCTGAGGGGGGACCCACGAAAGGGCTGGTTTCTTCCTGGCCGGAAGTGGACACAGGGAAGACCATGAGGACCACCACACACTCCTTGTTTGACAGAGGAGGGCGTGGGGTCCCAGAGGAGCCAGGCAGTTGTCACTCTGGGTCTCACGGGGCAGCCAGGGTGAGGAGAACTAGCCTCTGTGTGCCCCCAGCCCCCCAGTCGCACCGCCAGAACAGGGGCCTCCAATCCGGGCCTGTGGCTTCCCTGGCCTGAGGCCCTCAGGGGAAGGAAGGGCGTGTCTACAACCCAGCACCTGTGCCTGGGGCCCCACACCCTCCCTGGACCAGAGCTTCTGCTTGGAGGTGCACGGCTGGGCCCCAGCTGAGAGGTGCTGGGCTGGGGAGCACGTGGGATGTGTGTGTGTGTATCTGTGTGTGCATCTGTGTGTGTATCTGTGTGTATATGTGTGCATCTGTGTGTATGTGTATCTGTGTGTGTGTATCTGTGTGTGCATCTGTGTGTATGTGCATCTCTCTGTGTTATGCGTGTGTCCATGTATGTGTGTGCATCTGTGTGTACATGTATGTTGTGCATCTGTGTATCTGTGTATGTGTATCTGTGTGTGCATGTGCATCTCTGTGTGTTATGCGTGTGTCCATGTATGTGTGTGCATCTGTGTGTGCATGTATGTTGTGCATCTGTGTATCTGTATGTGCATTTGTGTGTATCTGTGTGTGTACAGCTGTGTGCATCTGTGTGTGTATCTGTGTGTATCTGTGCGTATATGTGTGCATCTGCGTGTATGTGTATCTGTGTATGTGTATCTGTGTGTGCATGTGCATCTCTGTGTGTTATGCGTGTGTCCATGTATGTGTGTGCATCTGTGTGTGCATGTATGTTGTGCATCTGTGTGTATCTGTGTATCTGTATATCTGTATGTGCATTTGTGTGTGTATCTGTGTGTGTATAGCTGTGTGCATCTGTGTATCTGTATGTGTATTTGTGTGTACAGCTGTGTGCATCTGTGTGTGTAACTGTGTATGTATGTGTGCCTCTGTGTGTATCTGTATGTGCATTTATGTGTGTGTGTATCTGTATCTCTGTGTATGTGCATTTGTGTGTATCTATGTATGTATGTGTATCTGAGTATGTGTATCTGTGTGTGTCTGTATGTGCATTTGTGTGTGTGTACATCTGTGTGTGTGTCTGTGCATTTGTGTTGTGTATCTATGGGTGTATGTGTATCTGTGTATGTGTACCTGTGTGTGTCTGTATGTGCATTTGTGTGTGTGTACATCTGTGTGTGTCTGTGCATTTGTGTTGTGTATCTATGTGTGTATGTGTATCTGTGTATGTGTACCTGTGTGTGTGTCTGTACGTGCATTTGTGTGTGTGTGTACATCTGTGTGTATGTATATCTGTGTATCTGTATGTGCATTTGTGTGTCTGCATGTGCATTTGTGTGTGTATCTATGTGTGTATGTGTATCTGTGTGTGTATGTGTATCTGTCTGTGCATTTGTGTGTATCTGTGTATGTGTATCTGTGTGTGTCTGTATGTGCATTTGAATCTGTGTGTGTATCTGTGTATGTATATCTGTGTATCTGTATGTGCATTTGTGTGTGTATCTATGTGTATGTGTATCTGTGTGTCTGTGTGTGCATTTGTGTGTATCTGTGTATGTGTATCTGTGTGTGTATGTATATCTGTGTATCTGTATGTGCATTTGTATGTGTATCTGTGTGTGCGTGTGCCCTTTCCCCGAACTCAGCGTTGCCCTGGAAAGGGTGCACGGATGGAGGGCACAGCACAGACAAAGGCAGAGGGAGGATGTGCTCATACCTGGGTGGGTTCCCTACGACAGAAGAGCCCAGGGCCTCCTTTTACCATGATTTTCTGTCCCTGAGGCCCCCTGGCAGCCCCAGCCTTCTCCGGGCCCTGCATCCCCGACCTGTGTTACTCAAGAAGGTGGCTTTGATAAACAACTCACAAGCTCTGTGACTCCGTCCCCGGCTCCAGCAGCCTCCCTGATTCAGAGCCAAGGGCTGGGAATGGTGGGTTCGGCCGGCGGCCCTGCTGTCCCCTCCCTCCAGCCACTTCCCATCGTCCCCAGGGCAGGCTCCCTGCCTTGGGTCCTCCCACAGCCGGGCTCCTACCGGTGGCACCTTCGTGGCAGAGCCTGGGGTCGGGGGCCCTTCATCCCTGGGCGGCGATGGGCTGTTGGGCTCCATGTCCTTCCCTGCAAGAGAGTGGCCGGCATGAGGACCGGGGCATGGCTGCCGGGCAGCCCCTCCGCCGCTGCCCAGTGTGTGGCAGGCGAGGCAGGGCACCGGCACGGGTGGCCTGGGTGGGGCAGGAAGCCAGCCCAGGCGGTGGCTGCGGGACCAGAGAGCTAACCAGCACCAGCCAGTGTCATGAGGGGGTGTCACCGCTGGGAGAAGCCCGGGTGCCCTGGGCGCGGCTGTGGCACACCCTCTGGGGTCTGTAAGACAGGCCCCCTGTTTTCAGTTCAGGGTACCCAGACCTCGCCTGGCTTCCCCCCACGCCCCAAATCCGCTGGCTGGAATTCTATTGCTCCCCAGTGCTGGGCTCTCGGAGGGAGGTGGCCGGACACTGTCCCCACGCCCCTCCCAGCAGGCTTCCTCTCCAGCTTGCTTGAGGGGAGGGAGGGGGGCGTGAGGTGTCTGGATTCGATCCTGTGGGGAGCGGCTGCCCGGACCCAGCTCCATTTTTTTTTTTTTTTACATCTTTATTGGAGTATAATTGCTTTACAATGGTGTGTTAGTTTCTGCTTTATAACAAAGTGAATCAGTTATACATATACACATGTTCCCATATCTCTTCCCTCTTGCGTCTCCCTCCCACCCTCCCTATCCCACCCCTCTAGGTGGTCACAAAGCACCGAGCTGATCTCCCTGTGATCTCCCTGTGCTATGCGGCTGCTTCCCACTAGCTATCTGTTTTACAGTTGGTAGTGTATATATGTCCATGCCACTCTCTCACTTCGTCCCAGCTTACCCTTCCCCCTCCCCGTGTTCTCAAGTCCATTCTCTATGTCTGTGTCTTTATTCCTGTCCTGCCCCTAGGTTCTTCAGAACCTTTTTTTTTTTTTTTAGATTCCATATAGCTCCATTTGTTTTGAAGCAGGTTTCTAAAGCTCAGGTTCACGGGCAGGAAGAAGAGGGAAATGGTCTCAGAGAAGGCCTGAGGCCGCCTGACGGCCACTCCCGCCCGCTCCCTGGGGCTGGTGGTTTATTGCCAGGTCCCTGCAGGAAGTGGAGAAGCAATGACTAGGGGAGAACCATCCTGACCGGGAGGCACCAGGGGCTGGGGTGTGAACACAGCAAGGCCATCGCCCTCCCTCCCCAACCCGGACAGCACAGAGAGGGAAAGGGACCTGCCCGAGGCCACACAGCTGGGCTTCGCAGCCGAGGAGGGCCCAGGCTCGGCAGCTGTCCCCACTCATGGCCCACGTGCCAGGTGACCGGGTTCCCGTGTGGATGCTGACCTGGACCCAGAGGGTCGAGCTCATTCTCTCCACCCAAGAGCAGGTTGCGGCTGAGTTTCCGGGGGTCGACTTTCTGAGGGGTGGAGGAGGGCGGACACAGTGAGAAGCGTCGTCGCAGAAAGGCCTCCTCCTTCATGGCGTGGGCGCTGGGGGGCTTCTGGAAGGAAGGAGGGGAGAGCACTGGTCATGCCTCACGCTGAGGCTGGGGCAGCCTGGGGCCTGGAGGTGGGTATCCTCCACCCGCCCCGGCAAGGGGACCAGAGACCCGCCAGAGAGCCAGGGCCGAGTGGCTGGGGCCACTGTGTCTTACAGTCAGGTCCCCACTCAGAGGACATCTCAGAAATGGGATGAGGGCCCGAGGGGCCTGCGGGTCACCCAGGGAAGGCTGCACGGCCAAGCTCAGGCTTTCCAGGGCCCATGTCAGAAGCCAAGCCCGGACCAGCCCCGCTGGAAGTTTGGCTGTCACAGCTGTGGCAGGACCCCCTGCCCCCCAGGCCCGGCACTAAGTCGGCTCTGTAGGACCCTGGACGCGGTGAAGTGGAGCTGAGGCGGGCCCCTGACCCATGCCGGGCCACCAGACTTCCCCCGCTAGGGGATGGAGCTCCGTGGTGGGAAGACAGTGACGTGCACGCAGGGGAGGGGGCCAAGAGCTGCCCAGAGAGGGGGACGCAGGTAGGCCAGACAGGCGGCCACAGAGCCCTCGGGGGAGCTGGCATGAGGCTGGGGCCGTCCCTGAACCTGGCCTGCCCATCCCACCTAAGGACTCCTCGAGACCCTGCCTCCTGCCCTCCCCTGCTTCAGCTCCTCGGCTGGGTTTCTTTTTTTTTTTTTTTTTTTTAGTTTCTGCTTTATAACAAAGTGAATCAGTCATACATATACATCTGTTCCCACATCCCTTGATACCTGCACCCAAAGCGCCTTAACTCGGAAAGGAAGTGCAGGCGTGCTTACGGTGAGGTGCACCCGAATCCACGCTCCGCCCAAGACGTCACCTTCCTGCTTCACAGCACTGCCCAAACCAGCGTCCGGTCCCAACAGAAGCAGCGGCCCCGGGGGAGCCCCACGGCCCGTCCTTCAGGTGCCTGCCGTGCCCTCCCAAGCCCTGCCACTGCCCTGGTCTGCCCAGGTCAGGAAAGAGGCAGCTCCCTCTGTCTCCTGTCCCCGTGCAGCCCCACCCCGAGTGGGGCCGGGGCAAGCAGTTCCCAGTGGACGGCACCCCGCCACCGACGTCAGCCCATTTTATGGATGAGAAAATCATGGCTCCAAGAGCTGATGGCCTAGCCTTGTGGTCACGGCCTGGCAGGTGCTGGCAGAGCAGGAACTCCGGCTCTGAATCCTGGGCTCTTTTCACTCCCCAAGGACGTGTTGCATAAAGGCCCAGTGACCGATTTCTAAAGGCCTAGGGGTGCCTCCCGGGTGGGCCGGCGGCCTCCTGCCAAGCCCAGGACAAAGTCCCCGCTTTCTCCCCTGGCCCCGGGCCTTCCTGGGCGGGGCAGCAGACACACAGAGCCTTTCCTGCTGTGACAGGTGGGCGAGTGCACCCCGGCGGGGCTTCAGGAGTGGGCAGCGCGGCCCAGGGTTCCGTCCACAGCCCCAGAAACTCCTCTGTGCTCCCTGCCCAGGGGTCAGAGTAGGGGGGCTCCAAGGCTGCAGTGGGCCCAGGGGCCCCTCCCTTCCTAATTACTACCGTGTCACCGGCTGAGCTTGTTACCCCTGCCATTTCACAGAGGGGGAAACTGGTTTCAGAGAGGTTGGGATTTTGGGCCCCAGGTCGCACAACTATTAATTGGCGACGGCTGTGCTTGAGTCAAGTAGGCTGATTCTCAATCCTGGCCCGAGTCCCCCCTCTCACCAGTTCAGCTTAGCTTCTAGCAAACCCACTGCGGGGGAGGAGAGGGCGGGAGTCTGGAAGCCCAGGCCCTGCTTGCAGGGTCCCCGTGGTCACTCACTGACTCCCCAGGTGTGTGTCTCAGGCCAGGGAGCCAGCACCTGAGAGGAGGTCTGCCGCCTTCTTACTCATGTAGCTGAGATCCTCCAAGCACCCGGCTGGCAGTCAAGGTGAGTCAGACCTGCTCCTGCCCTGGAGGCCCCAGGACGCGTGATGAGGGATGACACAGGTAGGCCTTCCTCACCTGGAGCTGCATGTCTCTTAGGGGTTGAGTCTTGCAAACTTGGGGCAGGGAGAGGGGCTCCTGCCCACACATCTCAGCTCCCCCATCTGGCCATGCGCCCCGGCTCTACCAGGGCAGGGTGGGGAGGGCACAGAGGTCACTGGCTGCCTGTCTTCTCCCCCAGAACAGCTAACAACCAGCGACCAGTGGAACTCATTAGTCTGTGATCCCCACCATCTGCTCATACACACCATCCTCCCTCCCACCTTCCCTCCCGCCTTTCCATCCATCCATCCATCCAGCCAGCCACCCATCTTCCCACCTGCCTATCTGTCCATCCATCCATCCATCCAAACATCCAATCATTTAACCATCCATCGATCCATCGATCCATCGATGGATCGATCCATCCATCCATCCGTCCGTCCGTCCAAACTCTCTTCCTTCCCTCCTCCGTGAATCTCTCTTGTCAGCAGAGCAGCCTGATTTCCCTTCCCCACTTCCTTCCTATTTGCCCAATAATCAGATACATCAGAGGTGACATCCAAATGGCTGAACAGCTGGTCCAGAACAGACACCCACAAATCCGAGTGCACTGCCGGCGTGCACCCGTGGATACCCTCTCTGTGTCCTGAGACCCCAGACCAGGCGCGGGCCCACAAAGGCCTCCCTCTGACCCACTCGGACAGCGAGGTGGCCCCTCTCCTTCGGCAAGGCCCCAGGGTGTACACGCAGCCCCTCAGCCTTCCCAATGCCCACCCCTGGCTGCTGTCTATGATCTCATTTGGGGTCAAGGACGGGGGAGATGCTGCTTCGTTCATTTCAGAGCTAAATCCATGGCCCCTCTCGCCAGAGGCTCCACACTGCATTTAGAACACAGTCCGGCCTCTGTCTCCTTGTCCCTGTTTTCCAGGCCATCAGGACCCCTGCCCGCTCCTCCCACCTCATTCCCTGCCTGGCTCTGTCACCCACTTGCCCCAGACACACTGGCCCCCGTTATGTTCCTTGAACATGCTAGGCCCGTGCCCACTGGCGCCTCTGCTCTGACGTCCCCCCACCCGAATGCCCTCGCCCACATCTCTGTCCGTCCGTCCGTGGGGCTGGGTCCTTCTCAAATTCCACGCTCCGCTCAAATGCCACTTCCCAGAAAGTTGCCACCCCTCGGTCTCACACACAATGCCACATCCCCGTGGAACAGCCCAAGCTGCTGGACTGTTGCTCCTGCATTCCTTCTTCTGTGTCAACTTTCTTCCACCCCAGGATGCAAGTTCCAGGAAAGGGGACAGCGCTGTCCCTCCCGTTCGCTGCGTCTCCCCAGGGCCGGGAGCAGGGGCTTGCAGCGGGCGTGAGCACCACTCCGCTCCAGGGCTCGGGGACCCCAGAGCCTGGGGTGAATGAAGGCAGCAAACGCCCCTGGGCTCCGTCCCTCCTTCTCTGCGGGTTCGGGGAGGGACCTCTGGCCAGCGTCAGCTTGGGGGCCGATCTTCACGGTAACCCTGGTGAGGTTCCTGTGCCAGGCCTCCTGCCATGCCTGGTGCAGCCGAGGACTGAGGCCCTGCCCTCCAGGCACTGGCAGGAGGCAGGAGGAATCCGGCACCTGGCGGGTCTGCGGACCCTTGGAGGCTCCAAGCTGGGAGGACCGCCCACCGGTGCTGGGCTGACCATGCCCTGGCTGCTGCTCCGCACGTCGCAGGGAAAGCTGAAGGCTCGTAGCCCAGGGAGCACAGACCCGTGAGGATGGGAGCCAGTCCATGAGGATGGAGGGAGGATGGAGGGAGGGAAAGAAGGACAGGTGGATGAGGAAACAGACCCCCAGGCTGAGCCAGCAACCAGGGACCACACCCACGGTGGGCAGCTCTCTCCCTCTGTCCCGGCCTGGGCTCCAGCTGCCCAAGGGCTCAGGGCACGCTCTCAGTGGGCCCATCCCTGGGCCCTTGGAGCCTGGATTCTGCCCGCCTGAGCCATCTCGGGCCACCATGTGCCTTGCCCTCACTGGCCTCCCCAACCTCTGACGGCTGGCCTGTGCTTCGACAACAGTAACACCCCTCCATTACCCTTGGTTACTGGGGTGATGCTTGTCTGGACACAGCTCGCCCTCGGCCTACAGTGGCCCAAATTCTTCCCCCGCTGCCATAAATGAGGCTGATTTGACATTCGGCTGTGGCTTCACCTGGTCTGTATTATCATGAAGTCCAGGTGTCTGAGGGGACACTGCAGGGCCTGGAGGAAGGAGCCCAAGGGCACCCCGACACGGTGAGACGGCCCCCGACACAGCACGTGAGGGGGCCTGAGCGTGAGGGGCCCTGACATCCCTGTGCGGGAGCCTCAGGTGTTTCAGCAAGAGGGGGCCCCAGCCCAGAGACCCCCGGGCCCCCTAAGGGGAGCTCATAGTGGAATGAGGAGGGGCGGCGGCTCGGGAGAAGGTCGCTGGGTGTCTGTGGCCTGGGACTGCCCAGCCCTGGCCGAGCCTTGGGGGAGGGCTTTGCAGGCCTGGAGCTCAGCAGGGAAGCCGCTGCAGCCCCTGCTCAGACCCAAGACCAAGCCAGCCTCGGGGCTTGCGAAGGTGTGGCAGTGTTTCCCGCGCTGACCTGCAGAGTTGAGGGCACAGGTGTGGCCAGCTTCCTGTAGGCCCTGGCAGTGGTAGCACCTCTGGGGTACGGTGGGCTGTGGTTTGCCGCCGGAGCCCTCGCGGCCCACCCAGCAAGCAGGGATCCCAGCCCTGGAGGCACACGTGCCCCTGGGGACAAGCCCCCTGCCGCTGGGACCACCAGGTTTGTCCGCCTGAGCGAGCGGCCGGGGAGCACGCCTCCCCATCAAGGCAGGTGGCCAGGCGGGCCCAGCCCTTGGCCTGCGAAGCTCCCGGTGAGGCAGGGCTGGCCTCCGACCCCTCCTCCTCCCAGCTGGTCCCCGCAGCGGGAAGGAGCCCTGACGCTGGCTCCCCCTGTGGGGCTGCCCTCCTCGGCCGCTGCTCTGTACAAAGTCAGACCCCGAAGGGCCTTTCGGGAAGGCGGGGGGCAGGTACCAAACCTTTGGGAAAGGAAACACTTAGAACTTGGGCCTGGGCTGGAGACTCACTGCCCAACGCCAGGCATGGCTCTGAGCGGAGATGGCGGTCCCAGAGCCCTCGCGGGGGCAGCACGTCTGCCCGTCCTGGGGCCCGAGGCACACACCCCTCGTGTCTTAGTTCGGTCCATGCGGTAACTCCCTGCCGGGCTGGGCTTCAGCTGTGGGGCACATCCCAGCTGATTCCTCGACTGCCTGAACCCCTGGGTACCCACTCAGGCTGGGCACCCGTAGGGCCAATGCAGCATTTCCAGAATGAATTAGCTCACGTTGGCAAGGGGGCTTGAGAGGGGCCAGGGCTGTCGCGGGTCAGGGAGTAGCCCTGGGGGCCCAGAGCAAGTAGGGCAGGGGCCCCTCCTGCAGCCCTGCTCTGGGCAAGGTGGTGGCTGTCCAGGCATCCAGGGACGGACCCGCCTCCCCGGTGTCCTCTGAGTCCCAGCAGCCTCCTTGCAGCCTGCTCCAGACTCCTTGCCCCGCCTGCACCCCGAGGATGCAGAATGCCTGGGCTGATGGGCACCACGGGGGCCTCAAGTGAAACATCACTGCCAGTAGCCGTCAGGGTCCTGCAGCCACAGCCAGGACGTATCCACGGGTGGTGTCTGGGTGCATCCCTGCCTGGCAGCAGGGGGCTGGACAAGCTGACCTTCAAGTTCTACCCTGGCTCAGGAGCCTTCCTGTCAACCGCAGGCGCCTCCTGGTCCCCTTCCTTAGGGCTCCCCACTTCCTCCTGCCCCGTTGCCACTGCCGGGCCACCTGGGCGATGAGGGGGACAGATAGGGGAGCACAGGACGGGACGCAGCTCTGACTTCCGGCTTGGCGGCCCTCACCCTGCACGGCCTGAGCAGGCTCCTCGGCTTCCGTTTCCCTTCTGGGGCATGAAGGCCCCCCAGCGTCGGGGGCAGCCACGTGGAGCTGGCCCAGAGTAGACGGGGTATAGGTCAGGCTCGGCCCTGCCCGGGCCAGCCCCGTGTCCCTGAGTTCCAGCACTTGCTCGGGCACCTGGTAGGTGACAAGCTCTCTGTCCCTGAACAAGGCCGCCTGGCCAACATCAAGGCCTGGAGAGCTGCACAGAGCCCACCCTGCCCCACCTGGGTGCCTGCACCCTGCCCCTCCCCTCCCCCACTGGAAGCTGCCTTCCAAGCGGTTATTTGCCTCTAAACGCTGTCCCCTTCCCCCACGACCAGAGGCCCACCTTCGGGCCAGAACAGTGTGATCTTTGTAAAGAAAGGTCATTGGTGCCTTCTTGGGCGGCACAGACAGGATGCCCAGCCCGCTTATCTGGGGCCAGAATCCGCTGAACCGCTTGCAGCTCTCGGTGGGAGGGGCTGAGGCTCCGAGAAGGAATCCAACAGAATCCCGGACTCACTTCACATCCCACCTGCAGGCGCGGAGGCAGGGGGGACAATTCTGAGCCTGGGAAAAGGTCCAGTCCTGCCTGTAATGGCTGTGTGGCCTCAGCTGGCCATGCTCGTCTCTGAGCCCCTATTCGTAAAGGGGGGGTTCCTCTGAGTGAGGGTGGCAAGGTCCCCTGCAGAGGCCGAGACGGTGAACCCAGTGTGAGTTCCTGGCTGCCTGGTTAGCTTTCTCACCAGGGGCTGACTGTCACAACTGGCCCAGCTGTGCTAGAGGGTAGGAGGGCAAGGGTTCCTGGGCAGGGGAGATGCGGCTCGGGCCACGGCGGGCTCTCTGTTAATTGGTGGGTGCAGGAGAAGCACTTGCAGCCCGGCCACCACCGATGTGCCTGCACTCACAGTGCACTCACTTCTGCTTGAACAAAACGGATTGTAAAAGGCGAGGGGAAAAATGCTCTGAAATCACAGATAAGCTCAGGGATGAAGCAATGTGAACCCACCTGCTTGGCTCTCTGTCTGCACACCCAATGGAGAGGTCAGCAGATCCCAGGGAAGGACAGCAGCCATCAGTTAAAGTACAGTAGCCATCAGTTAAAGGACAGCAACCATAATGTCAACACCACACATTTGCATTCCAGAAACTTGCTAAGGTCCCAAGGCTAGTGACCATGAAGTCCCTGCCAAGAGGACCCTCATGAGGGTCCAGAAACATGTCCTAGCTACTGTCCCTCCGCTGGACCTAGCATCTGGGGCTCAAACTGGGCAGCCTGAGCAGCCCCCATGGGAGCAGCAGCCCCGTCAGCGCACCGTGGCATGTGGGCGCATCCCTGACGGGTCCAGACCAGTGTTCAGAACTATGGACCTGTGCTGATGGACCCCTGACGCGTCCCAGGCCCTTTCATATGTATTATTCCACCTGATGTGATTCTTATGATATCGGAGAGGTGAGGGTAGCAGATCTCATGATCCCATTTTAAAGATGCAGATCTCATTTTAAAGAGGCTCCAAGAGCAGAAAAGACCAGCCTGAGGTCCAGTGGGTTGAACCGTGCCCGGGTCCCCGCGAGGTGGCACAGCTTTACGCCCCCAGTCCCCATGCACCTTGAAGATGGCTGAGGGCAGGGGCAGAAAGGAAGTGGGGTACAGGATCCTGGGGGAGGTGGTGGGAGCCGGGTCTCCCCCAGAGAGACAGTTCCCAGACAGGCCACCTCGGAGTGCCTGAGCCCTGCGGAGAGGGGCAGGAAGTGGCCTGCCCTGCTCAAGGCCTTGCCTGGGTGTTCTCAGCTGACTCAGCCAGATCACATGGCCGTGGGTAGGGTCGGGCCCTGGCACCCGCCCACCTGGCTTCCTGACCGACATGGGGCCAACTGGCACACTCAGTACCACGATCGGCTGGCCTGGGCCCCGCCCACTTGCCACTTCCTCTGCAGCAGGCCCCTCCCGCCCAGTTCTAGGAAGCCCGGGCCACTGTGGCCTGATCGGATGTGGTCCCCGCTGCAGGCCTGACCCCACCCTGTCCTACCCAGACCCTGCCCGCCCACCTGTCCCAATGAGAGTTTGAGTTTCTGATGCAAACTGCATCCTGGTCACAGTGCTCTGGGACGGGGAGGGGGCGGGGAGAGGGCGGGTGCTGTGCAACCAGGCGGGAGTGCAGGGCAGTGGGGAGAACGACGTGGAGGGGGAGGCAGGGGCCCCCCAGGAGATGGGCCTGATGAGGATCAAGGGTCGGGGCTGCCCACCCTCAGGTCCAGCATCTGAACCAGGCAGCTGGATCTGGGCCCCGGAGCGACCTCACGCCCGAGTCACTGCCCGTGCTGTGGGGCTGGCTGCTGACATGAAGTCCTCCACACACTGGGGGGCTCTCTCGGGGGTGCTGATGTCTCCCGGACATCCCCCGTGGCCTGGCTCTCCCAGCGGGGTTTCTGCCCTGAGTGCCCCCTCCCCCAGGAGACACCCCACAGGCCGCTGCCTGCCTGGGTGGTGGCGGCTGACAGATGGCAGTTAGGCGGCTGCCCTGGGGGGCACTCGGCCACAGATGGGCACCTGCCATCTGGACCCCACGGCTGCCCATCTTCCCTCATTGCAGGGTCGAGCCTGGGTGGGAAATTCCAATAAGAAAAGGAGAACAAAGTGGGCCAGGGGCTGCTGTGGCCCAAACTCCCTCCCAGCAGGCAGGGAGGGGTGTGGAGGGGGTTGGGAGAAGAGGGGAAGTGGTGGGTCATCGCCGACCCTGAGGGGATCCTGGGGGCTCAAGTGAGCCTGCACTCCCCTCCCGACCCCTCCAGCCTCAGCCTCTCCCCCTGCCCTCCCTGCTCCCCCCACGGGACCTTCCACAGCTGCTCCTGCCCTGGTGGCCCTGGGTGGGCGCTGAGCAGGCCTGAAAACTAGGTAGGTAAGAGCGGCGGCCCCTGGAGGCGCAGTCGTCCAGTTAACAGAAGGAGCCGAGGCCAGGAGGGCTGCCAGCGGATGGGTGGGGCCAAGCCTGCTGGGGGTCCCTGGAGGGGGGCACTGGCCCTCAGCGGTGCAGGGCGGGAATGGGCACAGCCAGGGGTCTACCTCAGGGCATCTCTGTCAAGGATCTCCCTCCGCAGGGGAGAATCTGGCCCAAGCTCCCTGAGCAGCACCCCCCATCTTGGACTGTATTAACAGAGAGTGAGGCCCCAGAAAAAGGGAGGGGATGATTCCAGTGGGCCCTCCTTGGTCAGACTGCTGGGTTCTGCCCTGTGCGTCTCAACAAGGGGTGGCCCAGAGGAATGCTCTGTGAAGGGCCAGGGTGGTGCCGCCTGGGAGTGGTGCCACCTGGGAAGGGCACACACGGCCCAGCTCTCCTCTGTGTCCCTCGGGTGATTGATGGTGTGAGCTCCAGGCAGGGCTGGGCTCACGTGGGGCTCAGACAACCGCCATCTGGGGAAGGGGAGGTGTGGCGCTCACAGCCCAGGAAAAGGCAGAGCGTGTGCTGAGGCGGGTGGGCTCCTGACAGCACCTAGAAGCTCCCTAAGAGACTCAGCAATGTGGCCCCCCAACTGGGGTGGGGGACCCCCGCTCCCGAAAAGGCTCATGTCTCCCACAGAGGTCATGGTGGTGGGATCCAGAGGTGTGGGTGCAGCAAAGTCTTCCTCTTCCCCAGCCCCTGCCCGTGCCCCAGCCCTGCAGCGTCCCTGGAATTGGGTCGGGCACCCCTCATCCAGCACCTTGGCATCACTGTAGCTCCTGCAGGGAGGTGGCTGCCCCGTCTGCTGGCTGAGAACACTGAAGCACGGCGCGGCAGGGTGCCCCCAAACCTGCTCAGGACCCCACACGAACACCAGGAACTCAGCCTCATCGGGGGGGATGCAGCCTCCGTCTCCTCCCTCCTACCCCAGCCCGGCTGACCCGGGCCGGTTCTGAGTGCGGAGAAACCCTGCCTCTCGCCAAGAAGAGGCGCCCTCACTCACGTGCCACCTTCACAGGCTCGCTGGTGGGTCAGCTTAAATGCCAGCCAGCCTGGCCCCCGGCCGTTCGGTGCTGGGTCTGGGGCGCACGCTGGCTCGCTCAGGGGAGATGAGGGCCTGATCTCGCAGGACCCACTCTCAACAGCCCATGGTACTGTGTTCTTGGGTGCATGAGGTCCACGGAAATCCAATGCCCGGTTTTCCCACAAGTCGCGCAAAGTATACCCCAGCTGGACAGTGCCCAAGGCTGGTTCTGGGACATAAACGGAGCATAATCCCTGCACGGTGTCCACCAGCTTGGCCTGGCCTCGGGGCCCTCCCCAACTAGAGAGAGGGGCACCGAGGACCCAGCAAGCCTGGACACCCGGGGACGGGCAATGTTTCCCCACCCACCATGCTATACGGCATCGAGCCGGAGACTGGGGGCCTGGCTGGGGCATCCTGGCTCCCTGATCCCCCAGGCTTGCGGCAGCCCAGGGTTGGCTATGGGCACCTCGTTTCTGAGACCACAAGGTCAACAAGAAGGGCACCTGGTTAATTTTATGCATCCACTTGACTGGGCCACATGGGGGCTGACATTTGGTCAAACACGATACTGGGTGTGTCTGGGAAGGTGTTTCTGGATGAGACTGACATCTAAATCAGTCGACTCAGTAAAGCAGATGGTCCTCCTCAGTGTGGGCGGGCCTTGTCCAATCAGTTGAAGGCTTAAATAGCACAGAAGGCTAAGCCTCCCCGACTAAGAGGGAATTTCTCCTGCCTGATGCCTTCGGACTGGGGTGTTGGATTTTTTCGGTCTTCAGACCTGAACTGAAGCATCCACTCGTTTCCACGGTCTCGAGCCCGCTGGCTTTTGGAGTGGAACTAAACTGTCAGTGCCCCTGGGTCTCCAGCTTGCCAACCACCCGTGGATCTTCAGACTGCTCAGCCTCCGTGATGGTACGAGCCAATTCCTTATCATAAGTCTCTCTCTCTCTCTCTCTCTCTCTCTATATATATATATATATATATATATACATGTTTATTACGTATAGATTATACGTCTACAGGTACACACACCAGAGAACCCTGAGCGACACAGCCCGACGTCAGGCTGCCCTCTCCTCCTGCTGTGATCACTGACACACGGCGCAGGGGCCCGTGATAAGAGCACAGGTGTAGCCGGCGGTGGGGCAGCACCACGGGGCGGGGAGACCAGCCACGCACCTACTCAGTGACTCGGTTTCCTCGTCTGTGACAGGCTGACGACAGCACCCCTCGTAGGGTTATTGCGGAGTCAAGGCTCGCAGAGGGTTTAGAAGAGCAGCACCGACCAACATGAACTACTACCGTTTGCAGCACCGAGCCCTGAAGAGATGAGCCTGACCTCAGGAGCGCAGCGCTGGCCGGGGCCGGGGAAGGCTTGGCGTGGGGCCGGACACAGACAGCGCAGTCCCCTTTCCGGGGAGCCATCCACGAGGAAACCAAAGCCCTCTGGGGGACTGAGGCGGAGAGGTGGGCTCCCGACAGAGCTGGGAAGACCAGTGTGACTGCGAACACCGCCACGGGGCCACGGAACAGAAATGTGAGAGGCGTGCACGCGTGGGCCCGTGGCCGGCTCCTCAGCTGGTTGGCTTGACGGCCCTGGGGATCCGGGCGGGCAGACGCCGTGCAGTAATTATCCTCCAGTTTTGTCCCAAACCAGCCTCGGCCACGCTGCAGGTGGGAAAGACTTTGCACAACGTGTGGGAAAACTGAGCATGTGATCTCAGGGAAGCGGATCCGCCTCCCTGCTTCCCACGCTCCGGAGGACGTGCAGCCCGGCACGCGGCTGCCACCCCTTGATTTGGTGTCGACGTTGTAGCCCCCGGAGGGCTGAGACAGAGAAGCATGATCACAGTCTGGGTTAAAATAACTGAACTTATGCCAAGAACCAACTATTTACAATACACACTATAACTCACAGAGAGAAAACAAACTTATGGTTACCAAAGGGGAAAGGGGGTGGGGAGGGATAAATTAGGAGTTTGGGATTAACAGATACACACTACTATATATAAAACAGATAACCAACAAGGACCTAATGAATAGCACAGGAAACTCTACTCAATATCTTGCAATAACCTATAGCACAAAAGAGTCTGAAAAAGAATATATATGTGTATAACTGAATCACTTTGCTGTACACCGGAAACTAACACAACATTGTAAATCAACTATACTTCAATTTAAAAAAAAAGTCTGAAATTTAAAAAAAAACAAACAACACTTACTATAGAAGCCACGCCACCTGGCTTAACATACAATTCTATTGCTTCCCCTTTAATGCCCAACTGGCTTCGGACTCCACAAAGCCCCTCCCTGGCCTCGTCTGGGTGGAGGGTGAAACCTCCTTTCCTAACTGTCCCCCCCGAATCTCTCCTCTGAAGGAAACGAGCTCCAGACCCAGGGCCGGGTCCCCCTCTCTGCCCCAGATGCAGCCGAGCATCCTTGGGCCACCCACTCTGCTCCTCGAGGCTGGAGGGGGAAACAGAGCCTCACTGGGAATGACCTGTCTCTCGGGACCCTTAAGAGCCTCGGTCCCATTCCTGTGCGCCCAGCCTGCTCGCTTAGGGGAAACTGCTTCCCCTTGAGCCTTCAGACGAGCAGGTTCCCCGCTCACGGGGGACTCACTGAGTGGGAGGACACCGCCCCTGGCATGACTGCTCCTGGAGAGGATGGGACGTGGCTCTCAGGACCCAAGTACCAGGGGACGAAGACCCCGGGCTTCCTGCTCACCTGGGAATGGCCGGCACCCGGCTTCCTCCAGGAGAATCTGCACTGGGGGAGGACATGGACCCCCGACACCCTCCCACCCAGCACTGGGCCAGTGGGGTTTCCAGTAGGGCTGGAGCTCATTCTTACATAGCCCTGGGGTGCAGGGCTCACCGAGGTTTCCAGGAGTCGGGTTTTGGGGGGTTTCGTCACAACTTGAGTGCATGGAGAGGGCAGGAGGGGGCCCGGCTTCTCTGATGTCCAGGGCGAATCCTTGCATAAACTGAAAATCCCTCTTGCTGGACGGTCCCAGTCCTCACACAGCGGCAGCTCCCCCCAGGGCGCACGCCCCCCTGTATCGCATCCTGCAGGGCACTAAAGGAGTCAGCAGGTGGGCGGCAGGCACCATGCCCCTCCTCCCCTCCTGCCGGCCTCCCACCCTGTCCAGGGGCTGGGAGGATCCTAGGTCTTGGAAGCAAAAAAGACCGCAAGCGTTGCAGTGCTGTTTTCCTGCCTTCTCTGCATTTTACAGATGCAGTAACTGAGGCCCCAAGGGTGAGCTGACTCACCCAGGGACATGTGGCCGGGTGGCACCGCCCCTTCTACTCCCAGCTCACCTGGGGCAGGCGTGCTTGCCCCCCGACCCCCCGCCCGGTGTCAGCCCCAGGGGAAGGGCTGCCCACATCTGCTGGGACTGCCCTGAGAGCCAGAACAGGGACTCCTGAGAGAGAACGTTTATTGGGCTGCAGGTCCGTACAGCAGGGAAGCCCACTGCCTCCTTGCCACGTCCCCAGCTTTCCTGGCCCCGCCGCCTGCAAGAGCCCAGGACCCCTCTGGGTGGATGGGCCGCCTTCTCTCCCCCACGTCCCGTGCTCCTCCAGCCACTTCCCCTGCAGCCCGATCCGTGAGCACCTACTGTGCGCTGTTCCGCCGCCCTGGCCCTCCTGCAGCCCAGCCCGCAGGTTTTAACTCGGGGAGGGGCTGTCTGCACTTCTGGCTGGAGCTCACGGGGTCTTCCTGCATGGCTCCTGGCGCCCCTTCAGCCTCCAGCTCAAGGCCTTGTTCAGCACTGACCCTCTGGGCGGGCAGCTGCTGGGGCGGGAATGGAAGCCCTGCCTTCCAGGCCCTTCTGGGATAACCAGTAGAGGCAGCCCCCCACCCAGTGACCCCCAAGTCAGGCTGTGGGCGCCCGGTCACAGCCTCCCCCTGCCACTCCCTGGTGGTTTCTGGGGAAACCCGCTCTGTCAGCTGTCATGCGCCTGGCGGAGAAAGTGGCCCTGCCAGTCAGGCAGGACCAAGCTGGCACTGGGCCAAGGGCCCCCTCCTTGTCCTGCCACGGTAGGGACAGTCCAGGAAGGTGACCTGTCATCTCAGGGATGTGGTCACCAAGCTTGCGGACCCCCAGCCCTGCCTCCAGACCCTTTTGCTCACTGGACCCTCCAGCCCACTGTCAGGGCCCAAGCAAACCCCACTTGAGGGCGTCTGGCTTCCTGGTGCCAAAGTGTCAGTGTGACATCGGCCTGAACCACGAGACATTGTTGGTGGGGGGGGACATGCCAAGGACTCACAAAGAGACCAAAAGAGAAACAAGCAAGAAATGAAAACCTATATCCACAAGCAGCGTGCACACACATGTCCAAAAAGTAGAAGCAGCCCAGACTTCCATCAGCTGATCAACGGCTAACCAAACTGTGGTCCATCCATACCACGGAATATTATTCAACATGAAAAGGAATTCATGCTGAATTCATTAACAGGAAACATCTAGAAGGCAGAAGTGATGATGGACGCTGTTTCTTTAAAAAAAAAAAGTCAAAATTTCAGAACTTATCACATTTCCATTAATCATAATCACAGTGGCCAGTGGCCCTGCCAGCCTCCGGCCAATCTTGAGCTCCGTGGAGTGGACCCACGGCCCTCTCACCAGGTGTGTAGTCAGCACGCCTGACCCGTTCTCCACAGACACTGAAGCAGCGGCTGCTCAGCCCAAGTCCCGCCACCGTGCCTTGTCCAGTGGAGACGCTGAGGTTTGGAGAAGGGTCCAGAGACCCCCGACGACCCCCGAGGTCAGGGCTCCCTGAGGCCACTGGGGCTGAGAAATGGTCCTGTGGGAGAGGTGAGAAGGCAGGGCTTATCCTCCAAGTTCTGAGATCTAAATCTGGGTCTGTCCCCTGACACATTGGTCACGCCATGAAATGACAAGTTCTAAAGCGTGAAGCTGCATCGGGCGCCTCGTGAGCAGAAAGTGACAGCTAAAAATAAGACCGAGAGTGACGGGGGACACAGCGACCGCTCGGAGGCTGGCTCCCGTGTCCCTCTGGGTCAGGATGAGCTTTACAGATACCTGTCCAGACAGGCTGCCGCCCTTTCATCTATGCCTGCCTTCGGGGACGCCCCAGGGAACCCGGCCTGCCAGTCGGCGCTCCCTCCGGGCCCCATCATTCGCCCTAAAACACCTTCCCTTGGTTTCGAGAGACAGCCCCATCCCAGCCCCCGTGGGCGGCGCCCTCCCTGGTCCCATGAGAGGTCAGGCTCCTGGATTATGTGATGTGTGGGAGGGGCCCACATGCTGAGACCACAGGGCCACCCCCTCCAGGCTGTCCTCTCTGACTGGGGAGGAGGTTTGACATCCCCGCTCTGCCCCCCAGCCAGTGAAGGCCAGTCCAAGGAGACAGAGGGACTGGTGGCTTTACCCATCAGGGCTTGACCCAGAAGGGCCTTCTTCCTTCTGGAGGTTAGAGGTCACAGCAGCCAGTGTCCCCTGTCACCTGCTGACTGTAGAGGTGGCCGGTGACAGTGGCAGCTTCACTGGGTCCAGAGGCTTTTTGGAGAGAATTAACAGGTTTCCACAGAGAGGGGCTGTATCAGTGTCCTGGGGCGGCCGGAACAGAGGACCACACGCTGGGCAGTTTATAAACGACAGAAATGGACTCTCTCCCAGTTCTGGAGGTCAGAGTCTGAAATCAAGGTGTCGGCAGGGCCACCCTCAGAGGCTCCCTCCTGCCTCCTCCAGCTTCTGGGGGCCCCAAGAACTCTGTGACTTACAGAAACACCCCTCAGTCTCTGCTTCTGTCTTCCCGTGGCCTCCCCTGCGTGTCCACGTCTCAAACCTCCCTCTCCTTCCCTTTCTCCTAAATCCCTGGATTTAAGGTCCACGAGATAATCCAGGATGACCTCGGTCAAGACCTTTCCCTTAACTACCCCTGCAAATTCCTAAATCCAAGTAAGGATGCATTCACGGCTTTTGGGGTTAGGACTTCGACATATCTTTTGGGGGTCACCATTCAACTCACTGCAGGGAGTTTCAGGGGCACCCAGCCCAGCAGAGACCTGGGGTGGGGATGAGGCGTATCAGCACCTTGCAGCCACCCACGGGAAGGTACGCAGTGCTCCCCTTGGCCTGCAGGAGTCCCAGTGGCCCTCGTCCCCTTGTCCCCTCCGCTTGCACCTGTCCCTCCCACTCACCTGGGTCAGGTCGACACCCATCAGCTCCTCCCACTGTCCCATCACCCTCAGCAGAGCCACCTTTTACCCTGTCACCCCCTTGACTAACCTCCTAGGGCTCCATCCCCGGCTGAAGCCTCAGACCCTCCAGCCCCCGCTCCTCCACCATGGAGCCCCCAGCGAGCTCCTGGGAGGTGGCAGCTCTCCTGCCATGCAGGCGGCCCCGGTACCAGGTCTCAAATGCCAGGCAGCTTCACGCATCCCCGCCTTGGGTCTCCCGGGTCCCTGGGCCAGCGCTGCCTCCCCGCTGCCCGACACCCCCCTCCAGACCTGGCACCGGCCCCAGCACTCAGCTTGGTGTCACCCCCGACCCTGAGCCTTCCAGCAAGCTGGTCCTGCCCCCAGCTGCTGCTTCCTTTTTTCTTTTTTCTTTTTTTTTTTAGTATTTATTTATTTCGCTGCGCCGGGTCTTAGTTGCGGCATGTGGGATCTAGTTCCCTGACCAGGGATCGAACACGGGCCCCCTGCATTGGAAGCGCAGAATCCCAACCACTGGACCACCAGGGTTCTCGAGGGTTGAGAAGACCTGTTCTGGCTCCAGCCCAGCACCGGCTGGGGACCCCGAGGCTGGGAAGGGCTGTGTCCCCTGGAGCCCGAGCATCCCAGGGGGTGTGTTCTCGGGGGCCGACTTCTCAAGGCGCTATCACAGACTCGAGCCCCCTACCCCGACCCAGCAAGAATCGAGTGTCATTTTACAGGTGAGGCCTGGGCAGGGAGGGGGCCCGAGGCTGACGGGGTCTGAATGCAACCCAGGCCTGTGGCCCTTCTGGAACGAGCGGTGGTCCATCACATGCTTTCTTTGTGTCATCACTGGAGGAAAGTCACACTGCCCAGCGGTGCTCCCCGATGATTCGGGTGGGCTGAGGGCTGTCTGGGGAGTCCCCGTTAGAGAACAGTGGAGGGGGCTGCCCGCTGCCCGCTGCCCCCCTGGGTCATGCCAGCCCCAGCAGCATCGGCCCCAGAGCCCAGAGCGACCGATGATCATTTCTAACTGACGCTTACATCGGGGAAACCCGGACGGACATCTGGAGCTAGTGGAGGCCAGGGAGGTGAGCAGTGTGCTCTGTGGGAGGGTGGAAAGGGGTCTCTAAAGATCTGGGGGCCCTTGCAAGGGAGGGGGAGAGAAGATATAAGTGGAGACCCCAGCCTGAGAGGGGGCTGGGCTGCAGCAACATGGTGGCCGGGGTCCCCGACGGGCATGGCTGCTGGACCCGGGGACAGGGCGTCTGGCTGGTTCCCACCATCCGGCTGGTTTGGGCCCTGGGTTTCCACTGCACTTTGGGTTATGTGTCTTCGGCAGAACCGCCAGCACGTGGTGATGGGGAGCAGGTAGGTTTCTCCTCGGGAAGGGGGCTGATCTCGGGGTCCGTCCAAGGCCCGGGAGAGGATGGCGTTGGCCTTTGCAGGGCCTGGCACAGAAAAGCACAGACCGCGAGAGTATCAGGGGCGTGGAGCCCATAAACCGAGGGGGCCTGGTGTCTCTATTGCTCATGTGTCTCCTGCGCCCCTGTTTTGCGAGGGGAGCTGAGAGTTTAGACGTGGCTCGGCTGAGGACAGAGGGGTCTTGTTGCCCCAGTGCCCCCCAAAGCCCAGTGATGAGTAAGGACCGTGCTCCTCAGAGAGGGGACGGGCATGCATGGCGGGCCGGGGCTGGGGGAGGCCAGGTGGTGGGGCGGGTCCAGGCCCCAGCTCTGCCCCCGGGGATCCTGCCCAGGCTTCAGTTTTCAGGGAGGAGGACTCCACGGGCTCAGCCCTCCCCCCAGCTCCAAAGGGAGAATAATGAGTCGCGGTCACAGGAAAGGTGGCTTCCGCACAGACGCTGGGCGTGTGTGACCAGGTGTTCGACTCGCTGGGTCCCCAGGGCATGGGGGGGTGGGTGTCGTCCTGCAGCCGAGCCTCGGGCAGCCTGCCCTCGGTGTAGCTTCAGTGAGCCCTTCCTTCTCCAGTGGCAAAGGTCTGGCCAGCCTGGTCAGGCCCGCTCCAGGGGCTGGGCTGGACAGGGGTCTGGAGGGGCCCAGGTGATCCTGGAAGAGGCCCAGGAGGAGGGCGTGCTCGGCTGCAGCCCTCGGGGTGGGATGTGTTTTACACTCTGTGTCCCCAAGGGCTGAGCACAGCACCTGGCCCTGCTGGTCAACCTGACTTGACCTTGAGCGCTCAGGCAGGGCCAGTCACAGACCGAGGCCGGCCCAGGGTGACAGACTATGGCCTGCTGGTCAGCGGGAAGCACCCTGCTTTCAGGCTGCTCCTTTGTGCCCTATGGGTCACCCCAGCGGACACCCCATGAGCACACAGCCCTGAGGATGGACGGAGGGAGGGAGGGAGGGAGGGCAAGGCGCACAGCCTCTTTGGAGGGTCGTTTGTGAGCGTGAATCCAAGCGTCAAGCACAAGCGTCCCTTGAGCCAATGATCCGACTTCCAGAAATTTACTATGGGGCGTAAAATCCATATAATCAATATCTGTGCCAAGAGACACATGTAGGAGGATTTGCTCTGCAGGGCTATTTTCAGGAGTGAAAAGACCCGTCAACAGGTAGGTGGCAAGTAAACGAAGGCATGTGGGTGCGGCGGATGCTAAACGTGGCCACGGAGACCACGCTGAGGACTCGAAAGGGATGCCAAGGAGTGGGCTGTGCCTCGGCGACTCCAGGGTGCGGTGACGGAAGCCATCAACCCGTGAGTGTGTAAATCAGTCCACGCGACTTTCTCCATCTCGTCTGCTCTCCACGAAGAGGGCGCGCCACTTTTCCTGCGGAGCACGCCCCCAGCAGAGCTGTCAGCAGCCCGAAAATAAACAAGAAGCAGCAAGAGATGCTGGGCCTCCAGGGGGACAGGAGGAGCTCTTGCCCCGGACTTGGGGAACTCGGGGGAACGTGGTCTTGCAAGGGCAGGTGGCCCGAGGGCCTTGGAGGAGCGTGGGGAAGCCTGGGGTCCCTCTTGCCCAGCTGGACCCCCTCTCTCGGAGCCAACAATCCCATACTCCCCCCACTTGCACGGCCGCTCCACCTCCAGGCCAGAGTGGACCGGAGCCTGCTCTCCAGGCGCCCATGGCCACCCCAGTCTCACCGAGAGGCCCACAGCTCCTAGCACCTGGCAGGGCCGGTGTCTGGCCCGGGGCCACTCCCCTGGGCTGTTCCCCCCATCCTAGCTCTTCGCCTCCTGTTCGTCACACAACCCCCCCTACCCCCACACCAGGTCTCAGAACCTCTGCTGCAGCATCTCCTCCATTCCTGGGGGCAGTACCCCAGGTGGGGCACCCGGCTTGTCCCTGCAGCCCCAGTGCCCAGGGAGCATTCGGCAAGTGGCAGGTACTAACGGTGATGCTCCGGGGGCGGGGGGGGATGGAGGTGGGGGTGATCTGACCGAGTGGGATGTGTATACATTAGGCGCTCAGGAGCCAGACTCGGCTGACTAAGGAAGTGACCTCTCCACCTTCAGAGCTGCTCCAAGGGGCCATGAACAGACAGGGGGCAGGGGGGACGCGGGGGAACACAGCAGAGGCAGAGTCTGGGGACGCACGGCCCAGAGGCCCATCCCGGGACTCCGCCAGGCAGGGAGGAAACAGCGCCTGGAGTCTCTCCTGAGGGTCTTCGGGGAGGGTGGGCTTGACCCCTCCAGGAGCTCCTCGAGGTCACGGGGGGTGTCCGGGGTGTGAACTTCCAGAACCTTCCCCACTGCCTTCTGCTCCCCAGCGCTGTGTGTGGATGGCCACGGGGCCCTGCCCTGGAAACCCCACACAGACAGACCTGGAGGGGAACCTGGGGACACCTCCACCCTGAACATGCGCTCTGACAGCGGTTATGAAGGCAGGCGACAAAAGAAGGAGAAAGCAGGGAGTGAAGGTCAGGAGGTGAGCACGAAGCTCTATTTTAAACCCGAGTTCAGGGAGATGAGGTGCAGCTGCGTGCGTCCGGGGTCGGCTCTGGGGACAGCGGGGCATGGAGGGAGCCTCTGTTACACCATCCTCTCCACCTTCGTATTTCACATTTTCTGTGATACAGAGTCAAAAAGGAGAGGCTCAAAGCTCTCTCTTGAAAGCTTAAAGGGAGAATTTAATAAAAGCCTTGAAGCGAGGGAAGAAATTCACATAACATTAGAGTCCCATCCTCACCCCACCCCCCAAGCAAGGCTCAGAGTTTAAAAGACTAAAAACAAGCCAGGTGCCTCTGAGGACACTGAAAAGGTGACAGCCAGCCGATCAGAGGCTGCACCCCGGGGAAAAGCCAGAGCTCCCTCCCCGAAATGGGGAAGGTTAGAGCCACGAGGTGATCCAGATTCAGAGTCAGCCAGGTAACGAGCGGGAAGAAGAGCGGAGGGTCCCCAGTGGCCGCCGCTCGGTGGGCTGCAGCGTCCCAAGAGCGCGGACCCCCAGCGGCTGGGCCCCCAGCCTGGCCCACTGCAGAGCAGCCTGGGGCCCTCCAGCCCCGCCCTCGGCCTTTCACAGGCTCCGGCCTGATGATGCGGGTCTCCTGGCTGTCCAGGGCGTATCCCGTGATTCACAACAGCCCCCTAAGATCAGCAACACCGCACCAGAGGCCCCGAGCCGGGAACCTGGCAGAGGCTGGGAGCGGGGGCCCGGGTGCTGCCCTCAGCTCCCACCGGCCTGGGCTGGGGGCAGTCACCCCTCGGAGGCCACCTCTCCAGCAGGCTGCCCTGCCGGGCGGCCTGGACAGCACTGCGACACGTGCTGGGGCAGGGGACTCTGGCAGCAAGCCCCTCATCACTCCCCTCTCCACCACCACCGCCGCCAGGACCCTGCGCATCCCGTACGGATGGTTCACGGCCAAACAGCACGCTTGTGCCCACTTTGGTCGGTCACACACTGCAGCCTCTCCCAGGCTCCTGGGTTTACGTCCTCTGGGACCTCCTAGGAGGCAACCCCACCACCAAGAGGTGAGGCCAGGCGCTGACCAGAGCTGACGGCCAGCGGGTCGGGTGGCTCGAGCCCTCGGCCCCCGCGCCAGCACACGCCCGTGTGCCCCCAAGGTGAGGGTAGCCCCCAACCCTGCTCCCTTTCTTCCTCTTTGATCATCAAAACGACCCGGCTCTCGCCGACGTGTCAACGGGCAGTCACTGCCCTGGCCAGGCACCAGGCAGCTTGGGGTACCGCCAGCCTGGTCACTGGGCCCTGCCGAGTGTGCCCTAAGTGCCAGGTGCTGGCACACAACTGTGCGAGGTCCTTGTCTCCCTTTTCCACCCTGAGTGCTCACCCCCCACCCCCCTACACGATGACGGAGGCCTCTGAACCCCATCAGCTGCCGTTTCCCCCGCTCGTGTCACCCCAGCCTCCTGAGTGGTCCCTGCTGCCCGGGATGCCAGCGCCCCAGGTCTGGGCAGAAAGGGCTGCAGGACCAGGGAGAGGCGTGCCCAGGGCAGCTCCTACCGCAGCCAGGCAGCCAGGAGTTGCCCTCAGGAACCAGAGTTCCAGGGCCCCAGGGAAGGAGCTGGCACTTTTTTTGCCTTTTAAGAGGCTCTTTTGAAAGAGTGTTTTTCGGTTCCCAGGTAAACACAGGTGACACAAGCACAGGTGCTCTCCCCGGGTTCACTCCCCAGGGCCTGGGACCTGCTGAGAGCCTCGCAGGAGGGGAGGAACCAGGGGCCCTTGAGCGCGAAGCGAGGACCTGGCCCGGGGGTGGGCATGCCTGGTGCACCCAGGCCTGGCCGATCGCTTTAGCAGGACACAGGGAATTGTGGGCCTGGAGGGGTTCATGTCTCAGGGGCAGGTCAGCGGCTAGGAGGCCAAGGACCACGATGTCCCACCTCCAGATGCCGGGGCCAGCGACCTGTGCCCCGCGGGTGTGGGTGCTGTGAGAGCTCACTGGACAAACGCCGGTCCAGGGGAAGCAGGACACATCCCATCCCTTGACGGGGAGGTCTCCCCAGCAGTCACACCCAGCTCAGCCAGGCACCCGAGCGGTCCTTGCCTCTCCGGAGGCCCAAACGATCTCATCTGTATAATAAGGCAGCCCCCTGACTCCGCATCCAGGATCGCTGGGAGGACAACGTGGCCACATCCGTGATGTCACCCGTCTCCAGAGTGCCATCCCCTCTCCTTCCCACCGTTTGGTCAGAGCCCAGCTCTTAACCACCACGTCTCCAGGAGTCTCAGCAAGCTCCTGGCCACTGCCCACTGTGACCACCCACTCCTGGGTGCGGCGGGTGGGATGAGGCCCCCCCCAAAAGGTATGTCGACATCCCAACCCCCGGGACCTGTGAAGGTGACCTTCTTTGGAAATAGGGTCTCTGCAGGTGTGACCGAGTGAAGACGAGGCTGCACTGGAGCAGGGTGGGCCCTGGTCCAATGACCGTGTCCTTATAAGAGGAGGAGAGGACACACGGACACAGGAAGAGGCCAGGTGACCACAGAGGCAGAGGCTGGGGGGACGCGGCCACAAGTCCAGGGATGTCCGGGTTCCCCAGAAGCTGGGAGAGGCAGGAAGTTTCCTCCCCCAGAGTCTTGAGAAGGAGCAGGCCCTGCCCACACCTTGATTTCAGAATTTGGCTTCCAGAACCGGGAGAGAACAAGTTTCTGTGGTTTTAAAGCCGCCCCGCGTGCGGGACCTTCACGCGGCAACGAAGATCCTGCGTGCCGCAACTAGAGACCCGAGGCAGCCAAATAAATAAATAAATATTTTTTAAAAAAGCTGCCCCGCGAGTGGTCCTTTGTTACAGCCGCCCTGGACACTCACATTAGGGGGTCAAGACTGGCCTGAACCAAAGGTGAGTGTGGACACTGAAAGGACGCCGCTGAGGGACACTGTGCCCCTGGGCACTGCTGAGACTGCAGGAGAGTGACTGCTCCATGCAGCAGATGTGCAGACCTCGAGTGAAGCTGACCTGGACGCCTCTTCCCTGTTCCCCATCTGAGGCACATCCACGCCAGCCCCTGCCTTGTCTGTCCCCCACGAGAAGAGAGGCTGAGGGGGAGCACACCATCCCGGCACGAACCCAACAGAGGAAGCCGGTGTTCCCTGGAGAAGGGCCCACGACTCAGCAGATGCCAGCCCATCCCTGGGGAGGGGTCTCCAGGCAACGCGGCGACACTGCGCTGGGCACCCTGGCGGCCCCATCGCTGAGGTCACCTCCTAGTCTCTGAGCAGCAGGGTCTCCGTCCCACCCTATCTACTCCTAGGAAAAAGCCAGCTCTCAAAGCCCCTCGAATTGGCCACTGAAGCCCCCTCTACGTCCTGAGCCAGACCTGAAATAAGCATGTCACACGTTTCTAAAACGTGGGCAGACACCAGATGCAGCCAGGTGATGCAGGGGTGCATTAGTCATCACTGGTCTCAGTGGAAAAGCGTCTCTTTTTTCACTTCTCTTTCCAGCCTCCTGAGGGTGTCAAGGGAGAGAAGTCTGGGTCTTTATTGCAGCTCCATCATCGCGAATCTCTCTACTTAACAGAAGCGGGGCAGCCTCGGGCACAAAGCTACCGCAGACAAAACGAGGAGAGCGACCGAGGGTACAGTTTGGGGTTTTGCGCTCGCTTCTGCATTTTAATATTACCTGCTATTTATTACATGTGAGGAAGACTTTCTAACTGCAGCAACAGTTTAAAGTTTCTCTTAGATACACATTTATTTAAGTAAAAATAAGTGGGTGGACTTAACCATGTTCTAAAATAACAGGTGGTTTTGGACCACAGAGGTGGAACCCGGGAAGCTGTTCCAGAAATGCTGGAAGCTGCTCCAAGTGGGCCCATCCTGGTCAGGAGGCCCCTGTGGTCCCTTCACCCAGAGCAGGGACCCAGCCTGGGTTGTCACGGGTCCCGTTCCCAGGCTTCCACCCAGAGCAGCTTCTTTTATAAGCTTCATTTATTATAAAATAAAATGTAAATACAGAAAACCACACAGACGTTCGGCTTCATGGGCTTCTCTAGACAAACACTCTGTAACCATCACCTAGGTCAGAAGTCAGCACTGCCCAGTGACCCCAGGAGCCCATCCGGCACGAGTCCTGGCCACAGCCCCCGCCCCCGGTCCTCCCAGACCCTCACCTTCATCTTTACGATTTCATCATCCAGAGTGCATCCCGAGGGTCCAACTGGGAGGCCCCCTTCTAAGTCTCTTAATCTGCGGTTCCCCTCATTCCCTTCCTTTGCCTTTCAATTGATCTGGGGCACCCGGTGTCCAACCTGCGAGGGGCTTCTGGACTCACCAGCTGGCAGAGCAGGCAAGGCATGGACCGTCTCTGAGCCCTGGTTTCACACCCGAAGATGGCACTGCCAGGCACCTCACAGCTGGTCCTGAGTTTGAACAGAGGGGGTGCCTGTACTATACCGCGAAATTCTGGGTTCCAGTGGGCACTTGATACCTATCGGTTATTGCTAACAACCCGGAAGAGCCCTACTGGGTTTTGAACGAGATGCAGAACACAGACAAAAGCAAGCCTCTCAGCAGCAGCGAAGGGAAGGATCACAGAACACCTCGGCTACAGTTTTGCTCACGACTCCCTGACACACCTCGGCCCTCCTTCAGCGCCTACTCACTCTTGGTTTGCACACACTTCTAACAATCTTCTTCATCGAGTCCACCCTAGATAAGGGTGGACCAGAAGCAGAAACAAGTTTTTTTTTAAAGGAAAGAATGGACAACCCCTCCAACAAGAAGTTTAAGAAAAGGTGTCTGGGGCCTTTTAGCACAGGGACAACAGCCCTGCACAAGGCAGCATCCCTCCAGGGCTTCGGTGTCACAGCAGCGTCATCAGGTGAGCTGGCTCCAATCCCGGCCTGTCATGTACCACGGTGGGGGGGGGGGGGTCTGACTTTGGCAGGCTTCCTCACCTCTCTGAGCCTCAGCGTTCCCACCTGTGAACTGGGGGTGGTAACAGAACTTACCACATACGGCGGTTTTAAAGATTAAAGGAGCTAGATCATTTCAAGAGCCTTCAACAAAATGTTAAGCATTATAAAAAATTAATAGTTGTAATGACCCAAGTCACCAGGGAAAGGGTTAAATTATTTCTCATTTATACCTTAAGCCTGCAAGGCATCATGTGGGTAAAGCATTGTAGAAAGATTTCCCCTGAACACGATAAGGTTTTTTTTGTTTTGTTTTGTTTTTTTGCGGTACATGGGCCTCTCACTGCTGTGGCCTCTCCTATTGCGGAGCACAGGCTCCGGACGCTCAGGCTCAGCGGCCATGGCTCACGGGCCCAGCCGCTCCGCAGCATGTGGGATCTTCCCGGACCGGGGCACGAACCTGTGTCCCCTGCATCAGCAGGCGGACTCTCAACCACTGTGCCACCAGGGGAGCCCACGATAAGGTTTTTAAAGGTCAGGTGCTGAGCCGGGTAAGCTGCCCTGGTCAGGGATAGGCCCCCATGGCCTGAAGGAACGGGTCCATGGGTTCCACGGGGTTATTCCTGCCCAGCAGGCCAACTGGGGCCCAGCCAGAGTCGGGATGCTCCAGACTTGGCCGGGAAGTGATGAATGGTCACGTCGGAGAGAACAGGCTTGCCGGAGATAAACAGCATGTTCCTTGTGCTTTTGAGATTTAAAAATAAACTGAAAAGCAGACACAGTTTAAAAATAATGAACAGGCAGGAGGGGAGTCATTTGCCTGTGTGTCTTCCTCCCATTATTTGTTAAACCGCAGTTTAAAAACTGACCACCAGCCCAGCCTGCCGCTCCGGTGGACGGGGGGTGGGGGGGCACAAGCTGGCAGGGCGCTCAGCAGGGCTGGTGGTGGCCGCACGCGGGGGAAGCCCCTCACGACCCACTTGGCGTGGAAGAAGTCTTTTTTCCCTTTTCTGCTGCATTTGGAGCTTCAGTAGGAAGCCAATAAGGTCAGGCCTAGTAGGCACCCCTGGGACCACCTCCTGAAACAGCATCTGCTACCAACAGCTGAGTACCTGCTCCACCTCCTGAGTTCTGGGTAGAGGTCTCCATGGGCCCGACGCGGTGCCCAGAGGGCACCCATCAGGTCTGGTAACAGGGAGGGGCAGGGGACCCCTGGGGACCACCGTCAGCACTGTAGAGAACAGGGCAGGAGGGCACACTCGGCCAGCTCTCAGGACTCTGCACACAGCTGCTGGCACAGGAAGGTCTGTGAGCATCAGAACGAATGGCCCACTGCTGCAGCGTCCCTTTGTCCACCCAGCCTGAAGGAAAGGCCACATTTGATTTCCAAAGGGCCACTGCAGAGGGCGTCTGCTGAACTGGACAGCGGGTAATGGTGATGGGGAAGCTGATCCGGGCCTGGGATGCTGTGGCCGGGAGAGGATGGCCTGGCAGGTTGGAAGGCCAGAGGGCAGCAGGACCTGATGGCCACAGGCGTGCTGACCCTACAAACGCCCACGACTCGCCTGATTGGACTTCCTGCCCACAGGTGGAGCTCAGACCCAGGGAAGCGCAACTGGGTCTGTGTGTGTGTGAATCTAGTACCGTGTGGTGTGGGCCTCTGGCTCCATCCCAGGTGCACGCGCTGAAAATGCTGGCCAAGGGCGCCCGGGCAGATATAAAACAGTCAAGATCCAAGGGAGTGAAACCTGAAAACATTTCTGCACGTTTATGGGTGTTAAAAGTTCTGATGGCCTCAGAATCCTACTCCCTGCAAACATGTGGGTCTCACAGGAAATAAAAATAGAATCGCAGCCCAGGAATCTGTTGATGAGCCCTCCCACTGTGCTGGGCGCCCAAGGTTATGGCCACCCCATTACCCACTGTCAGGGCTGAATTGTGTCCCCCAAATTCATTTGCTGGAGTCCTAACCCTCAGTCTCTCAGGTGTGACTGTTTCTGGAAATGGGTCTTTAAAGAGGTGATTAAGGTAAAACGAGGTCACTAGGGTGGGTCCTAATCCCACAGGACTGGGTTCCTTATAAGAGGAGGAGGTCAGGGGACTTCCCTGATGGTGCAGTGGATAAGACTCCATGCTCCCAATGCAGGGGGCCCGGGTTCGATCCCTGGTAAGGGGACTAGATCCCACACGCGTGCTGCAACTAAGAGTTCACATGCCGCAACTAAGGAGCCCGCCTGCCGCAACTAAGGAGCCAGTGAGCCGCAACTAAGACCCGGCGCAACCAAATAAATAAATAAATAAATAAAAAGAGGAGATCAGGACACAGACACACACAGAAGGACAACCTTGTAAGGACACAGGGAGGAGACAGCCATCTATATGCCGAGGAGAGAGGCCTCAGGAGGACTCAGCCCTGCCTACGCCTGGATCTGGGATTCCAGCCTCCAGGACTGGAGACAATGAATGTTTGTTGTTTAAGCCGCCCCAGCTATGGTGTTTATTATAGCAGCCCTGGCTGACCTATACACACACACAAGCAGGCTTCCCCGAGACGGATGGGTCAGCACCCAGCACCCTTGGGAAAAGGGGCATCTCCCTGGCCATACCTGGGGGATGGAGGAGATGAAGCTTCTCTCCCGGGATGGATGCCGGGCAGAAGGGCCCAAATCCTGCCCGGGCCACTTTCCAGCTGGTGGCTGTGGACCAGAGTGGCCCCAAGCACCCAAAGGGCTGGTGCATCAGCATCACCAGTGGTCTCTGCACCCAGGCCCCAGGAGACCAGACAACCAGGCAACAGCCCTCCCGCCAGTGATCTGCTTCTGCGTAACAGCCACGTGGAAATACCGTGGTCTGGGACTTGGCCGCCATCTGTGCCCCATTTTTGGCATGGGGGGATGGGGCTGTGTTTCAAGCTGGGCACCTCTGTGCTCTAACCAGCTCCAGGCAGGACCTGCAGATCCTCAGCCAGACCCACCCTCCCCGGACCCTTGCCGTCTCAGGTTCAGCCTATTTTTTTTCCAGCTTAATTGAGGTATAATCAGCAAATAAAATGGTAAAATATTGAAAGTGTACATCACACTGATTTGATACACGTTCCACTGAGAAAGGATTCCTCCCACCTAGTTAATTAGCACATCTATCAGCTCACGTTATTTACTTTTTCTTGGTGAGAATATTTCAATTCTACTCTCCTAGTGAATTTCAATTATACAATAGAGTCATCAACTACGGGCATCATGTTACATATAGTTCTTGTTTTTAATGAACAGAACCTGCTGCGACCCCTTGGGAGACCCTGGCAAACATCTTTGTTCCGCGTGCCCTTGGGAGTCGATGTTCAGCCTGCAGCCCAGGCAGAGGTGGGGAGATAGACCTCCGTCCAGTGGGATTCAAGAGGACTGACACAGCAGGTGGGTCCCCAAGGCCAGGAGAGTCAACGGGAGATGCAGCCCCTGCCCACCCACCCGGGCCAGGTCCTGGGAAGAGCCCCCCGCCCCACGCCGGTGCTCGGAGCTTTGCTACTTCTCGCTCACCGGGTGACCTCCTTCTCCATCTGCTGCAGGGGAAAGGCCGGCTCCCCCGATGTGTGCTGGGGCATCAGTGGCAGCCACTTGGCCACACCCAGTGGGCTGCTCCCGTGCTCACCCTGGGACCCCGAGACGCCACCGCAGGCCAATCAATATCCCAGAGAAGCACCCATCTACGTGGCCCAGGAGACCCAACGCAGTACATGCTCCAGGGATAAGACGGAAACAACCCAACGTCCTTCGACAGAAGAGTGGAAATAAGTCCTGACTTATATATAGAAAATAAGGGTGGTGAACGAGGCATGGGCACTCATAACTGCATGGCTCAAAAGAAGTTGCAAAGGCTGTGTATACGGGTTTTTGCAACTTCTCCGTGACTCTGAAGTTATGGGAAATAAGCAGGGGCGTGAAGGGAGAGCGGCAGTCATGCGACATCTGTCAAGGAGCCAAAGGGTCCTGTAGTTGTTTGTGGATTCATCCATATATAGCAAAAGCACAAAAACACGCTGGGATGTCAGCTTGGCAACCCCTGGGGGGAGGGCGGTCAGGGGCCTGTCCTGTGCTGGAACTTTGGGCTCCCAGCCTGAAGCAAGCAGAGCCAGAGGTCAGGACCTTGATGAGGCGGGATCGGTTTTATTCTTTTCTGTGGTTTCTACGTGTAAATCTTTCCCACTCATTAATCATTAATCAAAGCTTTAATCAGTGATAAGGAGATGGTTCCTCCCTGCTGGCAGAGCCTCAGCCAGATGAGGGCCGGTGGCTGCAGCATCTCTGGGGGCCGGCTCTGGGCTTGAAACATATCCTCCTCTTGCCTCGGAGGCTGGAGCTGCCATGCCCATTTCACAGATGGGAAAACTGAGGCCTGGAGCTTAAGGGACTTGTCCAGGGCTCCCTGGCTAGTGACGTGTCCGAGTGGGGGGGGGGACTCCCACTGAGCCCACGCTCTAACCACCACGCCACTCGGCGTCCATGTGGTCAGACGGGTGGCTCCAGAGCCCCCACGGCAGGTCAGGAGCACTTTTCCAGGGGCGCTGTTTACAGAGCCGGGCATCTGGCTTATTGCGCTCCCGCGACCCGCCTGCCTGCCTCTGCCTAAAAACGAAACACCCAAACCAAACCAACAGAAGCAGCAGCTCACTGACTTGCCAGGAAAACAAGTGACATTTTCCCAGCAAGTGGAAGGAGGCGAAGGCTTGGCCTGGGGCTCCGGCTGGAGACCCAACCCCAGCCCGTGAGAGGAAGGCTGAGAGGACAAGGAAGTGGTGTGTCCACCACGGAATGCTACTCAGCCACGAGAAAAGACGAAATGCCGCCATTGGAGACAACACGGATGGACCTGAGGGCACTACGCTAAGTGAAACAAGTCAGACAGATAAAGACAAACACTGTAGGATCGCGTTCATGTGGAATCCAAAAAACCAACAAACCAACAAACAAAAAACCCAACATGAACGAACAAAGCAAACCAAACCCAAACAAACAAGTAGATACAGAGAGCAGAGCAGTGGCTGGTAGGGGGGAGGGGCACGGGGGTGCAAAATGGGGAAAGGGGATCAACAGTATGGGACCGGATGGGGACCATTTTTGGTGGTGAGCGTGTGGTAGTGTATACAGAGCTCGAAATACAACATACACATTATATATACACGTGAAACGTACATGGTGTTTTAAACCAATGTTACCTCAATTTTAAAAAATCTTTAAAATATTAAATATAGTATTTTCTAGCAAAAAAAAAGAAGGGCAGATAAGGGGTGAGGTGGACCCATGCAGGGCCCACAGACAAAGTGCTGGCCAGGGCTGCGCTGGCTAGGCACCTCGTGTTCCCTGCACAACAGCTTGGTGCCGACCCCCCTGTGCCCGAGACGGAGCCGAGGGAGGGCTTTCCAGGCAAGGGATCAGCATACGCTAAGGCACAGAGGTGCTGAGTCACATCAGAGTGAGTGCCCGGCAATCTGGGAGAACAGAGCAGAGGGCGGGGCCCTGCCCCGAGACTGAGAAACTCTCCCCTCTGATCAGGCGAAGGAAACCCGGCCCAGCCTGGCCAGCGCTGGGCAGCTGGAAGGTTCTCCTGCAGGATGGGCCTTGGCTGTTGCTGATAGTGGATGCCCACTGCCAGGGAGAGAAAGCTGTACGGCTGCATGCAGGGCATGGAGGGGGTCCCAATGGTCAGGCCCAGCACTGAGACTGCCCCTCGGAGGGGAACGCCTCTACCCCCCTCCCTGGGAGCCTCCAGAGCCAGCCTGCTGACCAGTAAGGATGACCCACAGTGGCCACTGGAATGGATCAGCAACCAGGCCCTGTCCCCCGGCGGCCTCACTCTCAGGACTGCACAGTGGGGCTGAAGTCTTACATTCTGAGTCAAGGTGTCATCTTCTTGCAAACCCAAACTAGCCCAGCCTCCTGGGACCAAGGGCTGGGTCTCTTCCTGGCAGCCTTTGGGGTCCTACCCTTTGGGTTCTGCCCTTCCAGGAGTCCTGCCCTTCAGGGGCAGCTGCAGTCGAGAGGCAGCATGGAGGCCTCAGAGCAGGGACCACCTGTGCTCTGTCGCAGGAGCCCAAAGCAGAAACAGTGTGGGTGGGCTGGAGTGGGCGAGGGCTCCTTCAAAGTGGGCTGCTCTCTCTCTGCTCCAGGAGAAGGGGGTGGAGGGTGTCAGAAGTGGCCCCAGGATCTACAAAGGGCTCACGCCGGGTGGCCCATGTGGGCGGACTGCAGGGAGGCAGGGGTGAGGGACCAGCAGCAAGCAGCCGCTTCGGTGACAGGAAGTCATGTGTGGTGCCTGAGGGAGAGGGGGAGAGTTTTCCAACCATCAGTCTGTGGCTTTCACCCTTTTTTTTTTTTTTGGCTGCGCTGCGTGGCTTGCAGGATCTTTGTTCCCCGAAAAGGGATTGAACTGTGGCCCCAGCAGTGAGAGCGTGGAGTCCTAACCATTGGACCGCCAGAGAATTCCTGTGGCTTTCACACTTTTAAAAATTGGTGGAAACTTTTTTCGGTATAAAACTTGCTGTGAGACGTGGATGGAGCTAGATACTGTCACACAGAATGAGTTAAGTTAGAAAGAGAAAAATATCGTAAATAAACGCATATATGTGGAACCTAGAAAAATGGTACAGATGAACCGGTTTGCAGGGCAGAAATAGACACACAGATGTAGAGAACAAACGTATGGACACCCAGGGGCGAAAGTGGTGGGGTGGGATGAATTGGGAGATCGGGATTGACATGTATACACTGATGTGTATAAAATAGATAACTAATAAGAACCTGCTGTATAAAAAATAAATAAAAGGAAATTCAAAAAAAAAAAAAAAAACCACCAAAAACTTGCTGTGTCGCTTCAGGCTGTAAAACAGCTGGAAGGGCAGGGGCTGGGGACCTGAGCCCTCCAGAGAACCTGGGCCTCGGGCAATGAGCTGGGGCTCTGGACGCCCCTTCCCTCCCAGCTCCTGCCCCATCACCACCTGTCTGGGGGGCACAGGAATGTGGAACACAGGACGTCAGGGGTCGGGGAGCCTTGCGGACGGGGAAACGGAGGCCCCGTGAGGACAGCACGGTGATCCTGCCATGTTCTGGGCTGCGGTCTCCTTGCCTCTCTAATGGAAGCTGGGTGGACCCTGTGAGCCCCTGGACCTCAACCTCAGCTTTGTTTGGGGAGGAGAGACGAGAGGGCTCAGGTGAGAGTTCTGCACTCACTCTGAAGCCAGAGAACAAAGCATCAGGACCGAGGCCCCTTTCTGTGGGTCAGTTTCCGCCCAGGAGATGGGCACATGCTAAAGGTCAGCTGGGGGCTGGAGCTCTCAGTCCTGGGGGTGGGGTTCTCACTCCACCTGAGCTCATCTTTGGGCGTTAATGTGAAGCCCCAGCTCCCCCTCCCCTCCCCAGCACCCCCAGGCCCTACCGTGCGCCTGGCCTCAGGCTTACAAGGAGGTCTCGTTCCTAACCCACAAGGAGCTAACCCAGAGTACCAACATGGGCCGATGGTCACCCGTCTCGTGACTTCTCATGGGACTACTGTGGGCCCGGATTACAGATAGGGAAACAGAGCTTTAGTGGGTAGAGAAACTGCTGGCCCCAGGACTTGGGGTTAAGAATCCCTGAGCCGCTTCCTTGGCCTGGCCTCCAAATCCACCATGATCCCTGACACCATCAGCCCCTGAGACCCTGGCCAGCCTCTGCGCTGTCCTCCAGCCCCAGGACTGTACCAGGGCACCAGGGGCCTGCTCAGTTCAGCCCGGGCCGGGCCGGCAGAGGGGGCGGCGGGCATCCAGGCTCCCCTCGGGAACAGGGTTACACAGGAGAGCCTGTCCTGTCGCTCTGGGTGGCTGAGTGCTGACCCAGAGAAGGCCTCGGTCAGGGCCACTGCAGAGGTGGACTCAGAGGCGTCCTGAACGGGCAGGGGCTCCGTCCACGGCCACCCCTGACCACGTTCTCAGAGCCCTGCACCAGATGCCACACTGGCCTTTAGGTTCCAACTGGGAGGCGTGGGGTTCCCCCCATCCCCTGTCTCCTGGGGCTGGGGTGAGAAACCCACAAGCCCAGGGCCCATGGGAGGACCTGCAAAGGCCCCCGACCCCTGGGTTGACCCAAGGGCGGCTGAGGACTGACCATGAAGCCCGCCCCACCCCCGGTCCAGAGAACCTTCTTGTCTCCAAAAGCAGCAAAGTGATAAAAACACATTCGGTAAACGTACCGGTAAATAACAAAAAGCCTGTCCCTGGTCTCTCTGACCCAGAACGTTTGGTCCTCAAGTCTGCAGACCTCAGACACAGTGCGCACTCCCCCGCTCCACCCACCCCCCCACCCCCCGGCTGGATTTGGGTGACTCCTGAGTGGGGTGGGTGGAGAGGAGGTTCATCCTACAGGGCAGGCAGTCGGCCTTCCCATCCCAGCTGCTCACCCTCCGGCCCCTCCCTCTGGCCTCCTGGGGAAGCGGGAGAGGACACAGCCACCTGGAGCCGCCCTAGCACCCTCGACGCAGCCCCGGTGACAGACCCCGGGGAGACCCCCAGCCCTTTAATGGACTCTGCCGTATTCACCCCAATAGGCGGGCACCGAATCCCCCACCGCCCCATCCTCCCCACTCTTGCGCCGCCGCGCAGGCCTGGCCCTTTAAGCCACCTCCCCTGCGCCACATTCACCCCAATAGGCGGGCACATCAATACGGCCGCGTGATCCCTCCCCTTGGCGGACTGCTTTTCCTCGAGTGGAAGCCACTGAAAACGGGTTCATGGTGGCTGCGGCCAAGCCAGCCACCGCCCCTGCCCACTGTTGGCCGAGGATCGGGCAGCCTCCCTCCCTCCTGGTTCAGAAGCCTGGCCCGTCCCTGCTGGGCCACCCCCTCCCTCTGCCTTCCTGGGGATTTGCCTACTCCCGGTCTCCGCCCCTCCTTGGCCTTGGACAAGAGAAAGTGACCCTCAGCTGGTCACAAGGGTCAGCAGCCTGTGGGACAGGGCGGCCCCAAATCCCCTCCTGATGTGCTCATTAAGCCTGTAAAATATCCCTCTCATTGGGATAAGGGCAGCACTGCTCCGTGTGAGACCTGGACACCCCCCTGCAGCCCTTCATCCCAGCCAAGGCCAGAGAGGCCCGGACAGTACAGGCCACCTCCATTCGCCCAGTGAACTCTGCACACGATACTTCTAATCCAGGAATGGCAAGACCCCTGGGAAGGCGGGCAAGCTGGGTCCATCTATCCTAGGACAGAGGGCACGGGCTGGTCAGGTGTCCTGCCTGTCAATGCTGGTGAGGTCCACAGACCCGAGGGAGATGCAGGATGGGGCATCCCAGGCGAAGACAATTCTACAGCTTCACATGAGCATCCACTGTGTGCCAGGACCGGGGGACAGAGCCCTGAGCAGACATCCAGGCAATGAGTGAAGGATGACCCATGTGCCAACAGCGCCCGCCCGCTCGACTGAACAGATACAGGATGGAGATGGTTCCAGAAATGCATGGATCACGGTGCTAAGAAAATGAAACCCAGCACCTTTGAATGGAGGCTTCAGTGAGGAGCAGAGGCCAGTCTGGAGAGAAGAGTGGGTGTGAGGTGGGCTTGGGAGTTCAGCAAAGTACTGGCTCTGAGGTTTTCGACAAAGGCCCTGTGAGTCCCTTGGTGAGGGCCAACCAGGCTCATATCCTGAGTGGTGGGGACGGTCTCTCACTGGCTGGATGACCCAGATAACCTTGGCAATTCTCTGATGGCCCTGCACCTCCCCAGGGGCCTGGCCCGGTGGTTCCGAGGCCCCTCCCAATGGTCCTCGAGCCTCCCTCTCTGAATCCCAAGGGTGTGTGATGCTGGCGCAGGGATTCCCTTCTTGGGTATTGCTGGGGCACTTCCAGGCAGCCCCACATCTCGGTCCTGCAGCATTTCTTAACCTTGACGGCTCATTCCCCAGCTACCTCACTGGACAGAGAACTCTAAGCTAGAGACCTCGTGCCCCAGATACAGTCCCATCCAAGCCTGGCCTTCAATGGGGCAGGTCCTGACCACACAGCGGGTGCCCACTGCCCTCAGCATAGATGCCAATATATGCCAACTTCACACGTACGGGCACACAGGAGCCCTGCCTGGAGCAACTGTGATGCTAAGAGGACACATAATCCAAAATCCAAGTCCTTTGTCCTCAACCACCACTACCATCCCCTGGAGAAGTTTATCTGCTCACACGGCTGGGGAGCTGGTGAAGGTTACCGAGCCACCAAGGCCAGCCATAAACCCACAGAGAGCTCATCCCCCATTATAAGTTCTGTTTCCTCAACCTGCAGGCAGCTGGCAGTTCAGGGGCATCAAGGCTTCAAGCTCCAGATCCGTAATCCCATTGTCTGCTTGCATGCGTGTGGGGCAGGGCCCGGGGTGCCAGGAGGGTCGGCACTGAGTGTGTCTGTCTGGTCTGTCTTGCCAGCTGTGTTTAGAGATGGTGACAAAGCAGATGGGCCAGGCAAAGGCCCTCAAGTCCGGGCCTCGTCCTGGGGAGAGGTTTGCCCCTCGTCATGGGGCAAATCCGGCACGGACAGCAATACTCTGTTCCTTGGTGACAGCCGCGAGCGGCACGCCTGGTAACCGTCCTTCTGCGCCTCCCAAGCCCTGGCCCCCGACCCCTCACAGTGCCTACCTGGGCTTCTACCTCCTGAGAGCCACCAGGCGGTTCCACCCAACCCGTGGACCCCCGGTGGGACCTGCACTTGACACCTCCCTTCAAGTTCAGACGACGGGGATCCTTTTGACGCACACCATGCACCCCTGAACAGCCCCCAGTCCTGGGGTTCAGGTCTCACCCATGTAACCGTGAGCTACACCGCTTCCCAGCTGTGGCTGCACACCTGTCCCCTGAATGAATGGGAAGGGGGCAAGCACGCTTCCATCACCTTGGGTGAGTTCTCGTCCACCTGTGCATTGTGTGTGTGTGTATGCATGCATGCATGCATGCGCGCCCACACTGGCTTAAGCACAGAATCAGCAGAAAGTGCGAGTCCCCCAAACAACGCTGCCAAAAACACACCACAATCTTCAAACCACTGGCCTGTCACGCAGTCTTTCTTCCCACCCCCAAGTGCAGTTTGTCAGATGACTATCACAGCTCAGGGAGCTTCCAGGAAGAAAGATTTCAGGAGAGAAACTGATCCCGGAACTTCTGAGCACAGTAAGGACCATTCTAGGGGAGAGGCTGCAGTCGGCATTCTGGAAAGAGCCGGGAGCAAACCTCTGGAGACTTAGCTGATCCCTGGCCCAACTCAGGCCAGCCTGACCCCCGGGCCCAGGAAGGAGGGGCTTTCATCTGACGTCCAGGAAGCACCGCCCATGGGTCCACATCTGCACAGCAGCCTCCCCAGGACGAGGCCCGGACTCGAGGGCCTTTGCCTGGCCCATCTGCTTTGTCACCATCTCTAAACACAGCTGGCAAGACAGACCAGACAGACACACACAGTGCCTACCCTCCTGGCACCCCGGGCCCTGCCCCACACGCATGCAAGCAGACAATGGGATTGCGGATCTGGAGCTTGAAGCCTGACGCCCCTGAACTGCCAGCTGCCTGCAAAGCCTGTCAAGTTCAAGGAGCGGCAAGGCCTCACACAGCCAAGAAAGTGCGTAAAAGCCACCCGACAAACCACTCGGCCTGCCATTGTTGAGGGGAGGGTTTCTGCTGTCTGGGGCCCCGATCCACCTGGCGCACACATATCCAAGGGCGTACACATCCAACCCAAAGGCTGTGCCCACGGCCCAGGCTGTGACAGCTCGGGCCTGCCCCTGGACCTGGCCTGGGGGAACATCACAGGGGTCGGCCTGTGAAAGGTACCTTGAAGGCTCAGGCAGACGGGCAGACACACATATAAAAGATCTCTGGTGTAGACAGACCCCCAAATGGCAAAAGAGCAGAAATCCAACCAGCTGCTTGAGCTGGGCCTGGCTCAGACCCAGGATGAGCGGGGGCAGAGAAGCCCACCTCCCCATGGTGGGACCTGTCCACACCCCCAGGAGCCATTCAGAATCCCAATTCCAGGGTCTTCCGACAGCACACAGCCCAACTTGGGGGCTCCAAGTGGCAGCGGCTGGCCCCCAGGGCTGCTGACAGCCCCCTACCCCCACGTCCCACCCTCCCTTGGCCCGCAGGAATCCTCAAGTGCACAGTACCCTCAAGTAGACTCATGTCCCCTGAACAATTTCCAAGGCTCCCTGCCTTAGGGGCTCAGTGGCCTAGAGATGGAGGGTCCGGGGGGTGGGTGACAGCAGAGGTCCTCCCCCTCAGCTCACGCAGCCCCTCACTCTGTGGACACAGACCAAGCCCCAAGCTGGAAGGCCAGACGCTAATCCCAGACCCCATCCAGAGCAGCAGGTCCCCTTCCCGCAGACCCTGCCCCTTCAAGATCCCCTGGGGCTGGGCTGAGCTGGGGACACAGACCCGGCTACTCCGCGCAGATGGACCCAGCCACCCTCCCTCCCCTCCCTGCTCCTTCAAGCCCCGAAACTGGGGAGCCCGGTTGCCCGCCGCTTCCCACACTCCGGCCCCACCCGCGCTCCAACCCGCCCGCCCGTGTCTGGGATCGTAGTCGCATCACTCCGGGCTCCCCGAGTGACGGGCCGGGTCGGGGCTCCCCAGCTCCGGCCACTGTTGGGGTCGGCCGGGCTACGCCCCAGTCCCCGGGGTCTGCGGACTCCGGCGCGGGGCTCCCCCAGCCCCCTCAGCAGCCCCCCAGCGGCCCGCTGGACGCTCCCGGCCCTCTGGGCCGCGGCCTCCTCCCCGCCCCCTCCCCGGTCCCTCCCCACCCGCTCCTCATCCCCCGCCGCGCTCCTACCGTGAGAAGCTGGGCCGGGCCGGGCCGGGCCGGGCCGGGCGCGCGGGGGCTCAGCTGGCGGCGCGGCCCGGCTGCAGGAAATGCCAGAAGACTGATCCAACCGCGGGCGCAGAGGGAGGGAGCGGAGGAGGGAGGAGAGGAGGCGGGGAGGAGGGACGGAGGGCGCGGCGGCCGCAAAACCCGGGCGGGATCGGCGAGCGGAGCGGGCGCGCCGGGACCCCGGTCCCTGCCTGGCGCGGCCTTGCCTCGCCGCCCTCTGCCTGGCGCGCTCTGGGGCTCCCGCGCACTGCGGCGCGCCCAGCGCTCGTTCGTCCCTCCGGAAACGGGGTGAGCAAGCGGTGGTGAGTGGGGTCAGCCTCCATGGGTTAGGGGTGCGGGAGGGCACATGATCACAGATTCTTGCAGGCCTCCAGCCCACCCTAGCCAGAGTGGGGGGGGGGACCCCTCTCTTTCCGAGCCCAGGAAACTGTCACCATTTCTCCCCCAGGCGGAATCCACCAGAACACAAGAGGAAATCCAGAAACCTGAGCCCTTTGTCCTTGTCCCACGTGTGGACCCCTGCCTCACACCCATGTTTCTCACTGCACCTCTTTCTGAGGATTATTTTTTTTGGCCAGGAGCCCACCTTCTTGTGGATTTCCTCCTGTGTGTTCCCCTCACCCTTTCTGCCTCCAGGGAACTTTTTAGACCCCTGAAGCCTTCCTGTATAGATGAGACACTCTAATGCCGCTAAACAACCGCGGGTAGGAGCCGAGGAGGTCAGGGGTCTCCCCCAGCGCCCCCACCTGTAGGCAGGTGCCCTGGGACTCGGTCTGCAGAGCATGCGGGGGCTTCCTCCAGCCACTGTTCCCCATGGGCAGACCAGCTGGAGCTGGGCCCACCCACTGCTAGGCATCCCAGACCAGGTAGGGTGCGGGGACTTTTCCAGACGGAATCTGTCAGTTGCTCCCTTCCAAGGGACAGGACTGACCCTCAGCAGAACCCCAGCACCGTATGTTGGGTGGAGAGCACCTTAAGGGCAGCCCTTGAGACTGGTGGTCAGCGGGGTGCAGTTTGACCACCAGGCGGCGCATGGGGCCACCCAGGGAGGCCCCTTCCAGCCCCTCGAGATGGAGCCGGCTCTCAGGGGAGCGGCTGCAGGAAGTCCCACCTTAGCTCTGCCCCAGCCAGCCGAGTGGTGGCCCCGGACCAAACTGCCCGCAGCCTCAGCATCATGCCCACCCCGTTGGGCCAGGTGGTGGTTCCCCCAGGGCATCAAAGCACCCCGGGTTAAGGGGTGGGGTGTGCTGCCTCGGCAGCTCTGGGCTCACCCCCAGGACCGGCCCCACCCCACAGTCACCTTGCAAGGCCTTTGGATGCAGAAGTGCTCGGACAAGACGCTCAGGGCCAGGGTGGGACCCCTCTGCTTCTTCAGGGGAGGGTCTGTGCAGCGCGGGGCCAATGAGACCTGGCTGGATGCTCTTTGAAGCCTCTGCATGGAGCTGGATGCGGCTGCTGGCAGCCTGGCCAATGGCTGGTTGTCAGGGCCAATCCACAGGGAATTTGAGGAAGAAAACAAAGCCTCTGTCCCCTGGGGTGGAGGTTTTAGGGCTAAAGTAGGGAAAGTTTCCAGTCGTTGTTGATGCTGGCTGTTTGACGCGAGCTTGAGTTTATGAAATGACACTGCTGAGGTCAAATGGACACGTGGCCAAGTGCAGGGATGGGACAGAAAAGGCACAGAGATGGGCAGAGCCGGGGGCTGTCGGTGATGGCTCTGGGGACGCACTGGGTGGGCTTCACCGTCTAGGAGCTGCCGGGGCTTGGGCAAGTTCGTGAAGCTCTATGCTTAGGTTTCCTCACCTGTCAAGGGGGGCGGGGCACAAGAGCATCTCACCCTGCAGGCTGCTGTGAGTCCTCGGGATGAGAGGACTGGCTCCCCAAGTGAACCCAGGGGAAGAAGTGGCTGGTACCGTCTCTGAAGTGTAGCTACTGGCTTCTCACTCGGTTCTGAATTTATGATAATTCATACGATCTGTCTGTGAGAGGTAAGATTTTTTTTAAAGTGCCTTTGCAAATACAGAGAACTTTACTCTTTCTCAGGTGGAATACAATTAAAGTTAAGACTGTTTCCATCCAAGTCTGGAGAATGGTGGTTCTCAGCTGGACGAGTTTTGCCTCCCCTCTGGAGGTGACATCATGTGCTATCTGGAGACATCCTTGGATGTCACAGCTGGGGGTCCTACTGGCATCTAGTGGGTGGAGGCCAGGGAGGCCACTAAACACCCATCCACACCCAGCACGGTGGCCCACAGGGGGAAGGATCAGGCCCCAAATGTCAGTAGTGCCGAGGTCGAGAAACCCTGCTCTAGAGTGAGTGCACTTGTCACCATTAGGGTCGCTCCTTACTTCTGGGTGGTCTGTCTGTGGGGATTGCGGGAGACCCACAGCCTCCTGTTGATGGATCCCCCACCCTGTCCCCGATTCCATGACAAGGGGCTCTAGACATATGGACTCAAATCCTCCCCACAGTCCCAGAGGGCAGGTCCTGACAGGCTCCATTTTACAGGCGGGGAAACAGAGGCACAGAGCCGGAAGTAAGTCGTCCCCCAGCAGCCTGCTACAGAGCTGTGCTCCGAGCCTCCGTGCTCTGCCACCCCGTTAATGAAGACCCACAGGCTCAGAGGGGAACCCCTGGGGGGCCCTGCCCCTTCTGCTGCACCGGCTGCCTCACTGGGAAGGGTGGGTAGCCAGAACACGCTGGAACACACACGCCCGTCTCAGAGAGGGCGCCTCCCGGGTGGGCTGTGGGGGCTCGGACCCCTGCAGGGCCAGCGCTGGCTGGGCCGGTCCACTGGGTCCCGAGCCAGGCAGGTGCCAGGTGCTTTCACACCTGCTGAGCCAACGGAAGCAGCAGTGACTATTTCTCCCGTTTCTCAGATGAGGAAACTGAGCCCCAAGTAGTAAGGGGTGCAGCCGGATCCCTGACTCCTAGTTGGGCCCAGGGTGGTTGCAGGGCGGCCCAGGGGTTCAGCCAGGGCAGGTGAGCCTGGGCCTGCGGTCCCCTGCTCATCCTGTGCTGGGCACCATGTCCCCACTTTCCGCGCCTGCGGGATTGCATCCCCTCCTCCGCCTGGTGGCGGGGTCACCATTCCCCGCCCCATGGAGGTTAAGTGACCGGCTCCAGGCCAGGCCGCTGGGGAGTGGCCAAGGCAGGACTAAACGCCTGGAGTTGTAACCTCCCCACGCTTGGGGCTGGGCACATGGGGAAGAGCCGTCCTCCAGCCTTTGGCTTCAGCTCCCACAGGGAGGCATTGCATCCCCAGACCTGTCCCTCTGCCTCTGGCTGGGGAGACGCTGTCTGGTGATGTCTTCCCAGGCTGAGTCACCAAGCCAGGTGTGGGGACTGAGCAGTGGCTGTTTTCTGTTCTTTCTCAGAGGAACCTGTGAAATTCAGCTGGAGAGTTTCCCTTTGGAATTCTGAGTCACGTGGGCACCGGGCTGGGGCTTCCTGAGCAGTCCGGCTGCCTGGATGGCTCCATCTCTCTGTCTCTGTCTCTGTCTCTTTGCTTCTCTGTCTCTCTGTGTCACACACACACCCATGCACGCACACACACACCTGTCCTCCAGAAGGTCACATCCAAACCCCTGATTCAGGCAAACCCCTGATAGTAAATAAAGATAAAGGCATGGAATTTCCCTCTCTCTTGGTCCCAGTACTTGTTCTCCTACCTAGAGGGACAGGAAGGTGTTATTTTCAGGGCAAGTCCTCCAGGGACTTTACAGGAAGCACTGAAGTGGCTGTGGGGAACGCATGGTGCCGGCTGCCATCGGACATGCCACTGTGCCCGCACCCAGACCTCCGCGTGCTCACGGAGGTGAAATCTGGGCCATCAGCCTCTGCTTCTAGCCCTCCTGCGTGGGCCGTGGTGGGCACTGCCGTGAGTGGGGGTGACGTGCCTCGGGTGCCCTGAGGTCCAATGAGGTGGACATTCCCCAGAGAGCAGGTGCAGCTCGCCCCCGTGGTGTGGACAAAGAATGTCGCTTGCCATATCAGCAAACAAAGGGTGTCGCAGCCACCAAGCTGTCAGCCACTGCAGCCGCCCGACTGTGCACCCTGAGGGGACTCAGGATGGAGAAAAGCAGGATGCTGGCCCCAGATAGCTGAGGTGCACATCAGAGGAGCGATTCCAATGAGTCCAGACTCTCACATCTTCCCATACGTAGAAAAGCGCTACATTCATTAACTTGAGATGCCTGGTTTTTCTTTCATTAACAGCAATCTTTTGATGTTCCTGCCACCTGGTTTTTGTTGCAAAAACCCCTGTATTTCCTAGTTCCTCCCTTGCCTCTTCAGAGCCGTTCCTCAGAGCGATCTGAGCGGCTGCCTTCTGGGCTTAAGTCCTCAGCAAGTTGGCCAAATAAAACACAATTCTCTACTTTAAGGTTGTGCATTTTTTTTCAGTTGACACCGGCCCCTCTTCACCCAACCCCCTTCTTTGGCTCATTGACACAGTCCTCTACTTCTGTGTGTCCCTGTCTCGAATTTTCCTTTCCTTTCTCTTAAAAGGATACAGTCACTGGATTTAGGGCCCACCAGGATAATCCAGGATTTCGTATGGAAGTCCTTAACTTAATTGCATCTGCAAAGACCGTATGTCCAAATAAGGTCACACGCACAGGTACTGGGTTTGGCCACTGATGTATCTTTGGGGGACACGACTCGCCCACTGCAACAGGGCCGCTCGGGCATCCTGCACCTGCTTTCCCTCTGAAGACCTGCGGTCTGCTTTGCTGAGCCACACCAAAGTTTGTTGAACTTCTTCCCTGTTCTAAGTGCTTTTGTTCCGGGTCTTCATTAGAGGACACAGCCTCGGGGTCCTGAAAGCTGTGGACTAGAGCTGATCCAGGCTATGCCCCTTCCTGTCTCTGAGCCCCAAGCCAGAAGCCTGTCCTCTGCCCTTGGTTACAGAGGATGGAAGGGCGGTGAGGGCTTTCCCCCAGCGCCGAAGCCCTGAGCCTTGGCTGGGGGCTGCCTTCCCAGCCAGCCTGGAACATCCCGAAGCGCAGGGTTTTGGCAAACCCACACTGGGGCTGAGGGCTGGCTTTCTCCAGCCTAACTTTGGGAGGACCCTGAGGACTCTGGCACATTCTCCCTCCCGGTATCTGGGGGAGGGCCTGGGGCTGCTGCCTGATGCCACGGAAACAAAGGAAAAGGAAAAGATTCCACGGCCAGATCTGCTTTTGGGAAACTGCATGTGGAGTGGCCACGCTGCCCTTTTTTCTCAAGACGTGGAAACTCGTCCTGGAGGGATGCTCTGCAGATTCACAGGGCTGGGTCTGCGGTGGTCTCAGACCCTGCTCCCACTCACCGGCCACCACCAACCGGTCCCTCTTTTGTGGGCTGGGTTTGGTTAGCAGGCAGAACTCTGAGAAGCCCAGCAATATTATGCAACGGTGACCAAGAGCTCGAGGTGGGAAGGTCATCACCCAGGTCACATGGCAAGTCTGCACTGGAGCGTGCATGGGCTCCGGGGCGCTTCTGTTGCCCTGCAGAACACCGGGACACCTGAAGCTGAGAACGCCTCCACTTGATTTGGAGGGTCTTAGAGCAGCACTTCTCAAAGTGGGAGTTTAAAACCCTGTTAGGATCCAAGACGTGAAAGCTCCTGTTACCAAAATACTAGGATGCTATTTTCCTTTTCTACCTTTATTTTTTCACAACTTAACAGTGGAGCTTTCTGGAGACTACATATGTGTGATATGGCAATAGATGGAATACAGAAGCAGATGTGAGAATCCAACTGGCTTCTGTGAAGCCAGACGTTAAAAAGACTCAAAAAATGTAAAACAACGCTACTCTGTTCACTAAATATTTTTACTTTGGAATAGAGAGTTGGTTTTCGTAAATAATGTGTTATTTGTGTTAACAACCTAATGGGCTTCTCATTGTTCTTTTTAAAGGAATAAGTAAATAAATATTTTTTAAAACTTGGAGTAAATATTGATAGACTAAGCAACAGAAACAAATAATCTCTGTGGTCCCCAATAATTTTTGTTTTTAATGGAAAGGATCCTGAGATGAAAAGTTTTGGAAACCACTGATGTAGAGGATGCCAGAAGGTGGAGTAAAAAGATTCCAGAGAAAGCTGGAACAGGAGTGGAGTCCGAGCAGGGTGTGAATCTAGGCTTTGCCATCCTCACCTATTCGTCTGCTACTGTCACACCTTTATCACCACGGCCACCATCACCACCACCTCCGCTGTGACCACCACCATCACCATTATCACCAATCATCACGATCACATCTACCCTTGGCTGAGCATCTGCTGTGTGTCAGACCCTGTAGTAAGTGATCTATGGTCATTATCTGCACTTGCCAGAGACCTCTGTGAAGTCAGTGTCATTATCCATATTTACAAGTGAGGAAACTGAGGTTTATACCAGTTAAACAAAATCACCTGATGGAGCGGGCTCCGAACTCCAATCTATTTGGCTCCAAGGACACCCTGGGAAGTCGCTCAAGCTTGCTTAGCCCCCATTTGTTAGTTGCTAGTTGGGAATATTTGTAACGATACTAGTTACGATTACTGACCACCCACTAAGCCCCAGGCACAGGGATAGGTGCCTGTCCACACTATCTTAATCCTCTCAATCATGTAGAGCAAGCGTTGAAATAAAGCCCACCTTGGTGCAGGTGAGTTGCACATGAAAACATTGCCCCAGTGCCTGCAAGAGGGCAACCAGATGAATGCTTGCCCCCATCAGCATGGCCCCCTTCCTCCGTGTGGGACCGAGGCTGCTGGGACTGAGACTTCGGGGTGGGGGTGGGGATGAGCCAGGCCTGTGCAGGAGATGGCAGAGATGGGCATGGCCTCTACCACCGCTCACCTCTGTCTCTTGGACTTGGGATGCTCCCAGTGGGCCCCTCCATCCTTCCTCTCCCTCACTGAATATTGATGGCACATCTCTTAAGTGCTAAATAGTGTTCCAGGCACAGGGGAGTCCACTGTGAATGGGAAAGCAAGGCACCTGCCTGCATGTTGCTCACAAAGATGGAAAACAAGTGCATGAAGGCAGACCCTAGCAAGGCAGCCCCTGCTCTTACCCACGCTCTGAAGGACACGTAGTCATGTAAGGGGCTGGTCGGAGGCATGGGATGTTGGGGGCTCTCTGGAGAGGGTGGCTAGGGAGGACTTTCTGAGAACAGGACCTTTGAGCAGGAGACCTGTGTAGAGTGAAGGACTGAACCCTGGCACCTCGGGGCTGAGCATCTTCCAGACAGAGGAATAGCAGGTGCCCAGACAAGAGCTTGGTGTGTTCACGTAATGGCCAGAGGTCAGTGTACCAGGGGGTAGATTGATGGAGAAGGGGTACCAGGTGAGGCCATGGAGACTGGCGGGGCCCCTCATGCATGGCTTTCTGTGCCATGTGTGGAGTTTTATTTTAGTCTGATTGTGATGGAAGCGACATTGCAGGGGGGTTCTGAGAAGGGAATGTTATGATCTGATTTTAAAAAGATATGTCTCTGGATATAGAGGTTCAAGAATGGAGGCAGGGTATCTTTTAGAAAGATTTTGAGTCGTCCAGTCTTACTTTAGGATGGTAGAAGGGGTGGTTGGGAGAGGTGGGTAGATTCAGGTATATTTTGAAAGTAAGAAAAACAGATATCCACCCAAGCCTATGGCCTTAGGGATGGGGAGGGAAGGTGTCTTAGCCAGCTCAAGGTGCTATAACAGTATACCACAGAGGAGGTGGCTTCTAAACAAATGTACTTATTATAGTCTGGAGGCTGGAAGAATGAGATCAGGGTACCAGCATGGTCAGGGTCAAGTGAGGGCTCTCTTCCTGGGTTGCAGACTGCCACCTTCTCCTTGTTTCCTCACACAGCCGAGAGAGAGAGCTCTCTGAGGTCATTTTTATAAGGACGATAATCTCACTCATATGGGCTCCAGCCTCATGACCTCTTTTCCTCCTAAAACCATCACATGGGGGGTAAGATTTCAACATAGGAACTTGGGAGGACATAAACATTTAGTTCACAGCAGAGATTTCCAGTCAAAGGCAGTTAAGTCAGCAGGGGCTGGGATAGGAGTCGGGGTTCTCACTGGCTCTGCCCCCAGCTAGATGTCTTTGATCTTTTGGTGCCTCAGTCCCCCCCACCCCCACCTTGTCCTTAGATGATAATGTACCTCCCAGCTCTCAAGGGAGTACTGAGACTCCAGAGAGATAGCCGATGGGAAGCACATTCTCCTTTTTGAACCACATCATCTTCTGCAATGAGGTCAGACAATCCATGTGACCTTGGGGGTCAGACATGAGCTCTTTGAGGTCAGGGTTGACCTCCTCCCCAGCGGGTCTCCCCACGCCTTGCTCAAGTTAGGTGCTTCACAGGTGAGTGAAACTATGAACTCTCATGCATATAGATGCAACAATCCTCAACAAACTATTAGCAAATCCAATCCAGCAACATATAAAAAGGAAAACATAGCACCGCCAACTGGAGCTCATCACAGGAATGAAAGGCTGCTTCAGCTTTTGAAAATCAATCAGTGTACTTTGCCACAGCAACAGACCAAAGAAGCAAGACCAAATGATCATCTCAGTGGATGCAGGAAAAGCATTTGACAAAATTCAACATCCATTCATGATAAAAACTCTAAGAAAATTAGTATTAGAGACTTCCTCAACTTGATAAAGGGCATCTGTGAAAAACCCACAGCTACCATCATACTTAATGGTGACAGACTTGATGCTTCCCCCCTCAGATTGGGAACAAAGTAAAGATCTCCACTCTATCCACTCCTATTCAACAGCATACTGAAGTCCTAGCCAGTGCAATAAGACAATAAAAGGAAATACAAGGTATACAGGTTGGGAAGGAAGAAATAAAAGTGTTTGTGTTCACAAATGACACATTTGTCTGTGTAGGAAATTCTAAAGGACAGATAAAAAACCTGCAAGTGAGTCGTACAAGATGTCAGGATACAAGGTCAATACACAAAGATGAACTGTATTTCTATGTATTAGCAATGAATACTTGGAAGTAAAATAAAATAAATAATTAATCAGTACTATAGTACCATTAAAATAACACTAAAATACATGAAATACTTAAATTTAATGTAATAAAGTATGCAAAAAGTCTGCTGAAAGCACAAAACACTGATGAGAGAAATAAAATAAGACCTAAATAAATGGATAGACATACTATGTAACCAAAAGTGGGGTCTGGCTGCTCGCCACTCAAAAGCCAATAAAGAGGCAAGATTGGTGGAAAGGAAAGTTTGCTTTATTTTAGAGGCTGGCAACCAGGGGGCAGGGGAGGCAAGGGTGGACTCCTGTCCAAAGGCCAACTCCCCCTGCAGACAATCAGTGGGCAAGAGCTTTTATAGGCAGAGGGAGGGGGCTATATGCAGAAACAGCATGGTCAGCTCTGACAGTCATCCTGAAACTAATCTTGAGGTGGTCTGACCAGCGTCATCTTGATTGTTTTAAGTACAGTTAGTCTTCAGTTCCAGGGTCAGTTAGTTCCCATTTCCTTGAGGCCAAATCTCGGAATTGTGGCAGCTTATGTCATGGCTACAGCTTGGTCATCATGCAGTTAACTTCTTCCACCTTGTGGGCATTTCAGATCTACAAGTCAGCTCACAGGATACAGGCTCAGAATATTATCTCTAGCCCCTGAGGAGGAACTAAAGGTCCATGACTTTGCTTAATGACTAAATTATTATTATTTGGTCTCCTTTGACTGTTTTCCTTTGTTTCTTCATTTTCTCACCTCTCTGATTAAACTTATTCTTTGGCTGAAGTTTTTCCATAGACAAGAGACAGGCTGAGGACATGGGGTGCGGGGCGGGCAAGGACCATAGGGTCCTGCTCCGTTTCATGTTCACGAGTTTGAACACTCAGTATTGTTAAGATGTTTGTTTGCCCCAAACGGATCAATAGATTCAATGCAATCTCAATCAAAATCCCAGCAGGATTTTTTGGTGTAGAAATTGACAAGCTGATTCCAAAATTTACATGGAAAGGCAAAGTAACTAGAATAACCAAAACAAGTTTGAAAAAGAATAAAATTGGAGGATTCATACTACTTGATTTCAAGTAAAGAAAGGCAACCTGTACATTAAAGGGACGTGTGTGTGAATGGGCTTGGTGCGCACAGAGGTGGGCGGTGGCTGAGTGTGTGCAGGGTTAGACCTGGCCCTGTCAAGAGACGCTTCTGTTCCTGGTGTGCCTGGGGTCTCGTTGCCAGGGTGGGGCTGGGAATCCAAGCCCTCGAAGATATGGCTCCCAGGACTTGGGGGTGGGGCCCAGAGCTGTTGGTTAGCAGCCGAGGCTGGTGCGACCTGTTGTCGGGCCAGCTCAGGACAAGGGTGCCTGCCGATGCCAGCAGGCCTGGGGGGCTGCCAGTGGCCTCTAGAGGGCAGGGTGGGAGCTGGATGAGCACGGATGCTGGGTGTCTTCAGGGTCCCTGGAAATTGGAGAGAGGGTGCCTGGCAGGGAAATGACCATGGCCTTGTGCTGGGCTGGGAGGGGAGCTGCCCCTGTCACCACAGGCCCGAGGGACCCCCTGTCTGACCCTCTCCAGAGGACTCTGGCCCTGTGTGTGCATGGGGCTGTCCTCCCAGAGGCTCCTGGCTCGGGCTCTGGCTCCGTTCCCAGGGGCAGGTGTAAGCAGCCAAGGCCGGGTGGCCAGGCCCTGCCCAGGCCCTGCCCAGGCATTGTTCTCTGGAGCTGCGGTGCCAGGGGTGAGGGTAGGGGGGTTCCTGGGACAGGCCAACTCCGTCAACACCTCCTGTTGCTGGCCAGGAGGAGAGGGTGTGTGGTGGCCTGGGGGGGGGGGTCACAGGAGGAAAGGGGGGCTCCTCACCAATTCATTTGCTGAAGAGAAAGGTGGGGCCTTCGAGGACAGTGTTTACTCGGGTAGGGGGCGGGCAGGGCCTGGGTCTCCTGACCTGGCTGCCCGAGGGGCTGGGCTGGGCCTGCAGCTGCTGTCTTGGCCTTGATGGCCTCGGGGTGTGAGGGGGGCTGGGGAGGAGGCCCTGCCCTGACACCACCGCCCCCATCACACCCTCTCCTTTCCACTCCCTAACATGTTTCCAGCAGTCCACTCCCATCCAGCACTGTGGCTCTGCTTTCCCACAATGGTCTTGGTTTCTCTTTGTGGCCCTATTTTGTGGGAACAATCTCAGCCCATTCAGATTTGGGGTTTTTACATTTCTGCTTTGGGCCTCTTGCCACTTAAAAACATCTAGGATGGCACCGTTCAACCGAATTTTCTGAAATGAGGGAAATGTTGATACGTTATGTGACCCAGGTGGTAGCCACTGGCTGTATGGGCTGCCGGGTGCTTAGAGTGGCTTGTGCCTCTGAATATCTGAATTTTACCTCATGAAGGTGTCAGTTTACACAGCCCTGTGTGGTCAGTGGCTGCTCTGATGGATAGTGCAGGTCTGGACTCTGAACAGCACTTTATCTGCTTTTCCATGGTGACCTGTCTGCCTTCAGACTCTGTGCCTGGTTAGCAGGTGGAAGGGGTCCCGGGCAGAAAGGAATTACCCACTAAGATGTGAATGCTACCTAAAGCAGTCTACAGATTCAACACAATGCTATCAAAATGCTTTTTTCAGAAATAGAGAAATCCATCCAAAAATTCATATGAAATCTCAAGGGACCCAGAATAGCCAAAGCAATGTTGAAAAGGAACAAAATGGAGGTCTCACACTTCTTGATTTCAAAACTCACTACTGAGCTACAGTCATCAAAATACTGTGGTACTGACAGACACATAGACCAACATACTAGAATAGAGAGCCCAGAAATAAACCCTCACGTTTATGGTCCAAAAACTTTCACCAAGTGTGCCAAGACTGTTCAAGGGGGAAAGGACAGTCTTTTCCATAGAAAACAAACTTATGATTACCAAAAGGGAAAGAGGGTGGGGAAGGGATAAATTAGGGGTTTGGGATTAGCAGATAAAAACTACTATGTATAAAACAGATAAGCAACAAGTTCCTACTGTAGAGCACAGGGAACTATATTCAATTTCCTATAATAAACCATAATGGAAAAGAATATGAAAAGGAATATATATATGTATGTGTGTATAACTGAATCACTTTGCTGTACACCTAAAACTAATACAATATTGTAAGTCAACTAGACTTCAATAAAAATTTTTAAAAGAAATAAATAAAAGGCAAAACGGCAGTCTTTTCAACAAAGGGTGCTGGAAAACTGGATCTCCACATGTGAAAGAGTGAAGTTGGACCCTTACCTCACACCATATACAGAATTAACACAAAATGGATTAAAGACGTAAGTGTAGGGCTTCCCTGGTGGCGCAGTGGTTCAGAGTCCGCCTGCCGATGCAGGGGACACGGGTTCGTGCCCCGATCCCGGAAGATCCCACATGCTGCGGAGCGGCTGGGCCCGCGAGCCACGGCCGCTGAGCCTGTGTGTCCGGAGCCTGTGCTCCACAACGGGAGAGGCCACAACAGTGAGAGGCCCGCGTACCACCAAAAAAAAAAGACTTAAGTGTAAAAGCTAAAGCTATAATACTCTTGGAGGAAAACAGGAGAAAAACTTCATGACATTGGATTTGGCAATGATTTCTTGGATATGACATCAAAGGCAGAGGCATGAAAGGAAAAACTAAACTGGACTTCAACAAACTAAAAACTTTTGTGCATCAAAGGACACTGCCAACAGAGTGAAAAGGCAACCCATGGAATGGGAGAAAATATTTGCAAATTAGATAAGGAATTAATACCCAGAATAGATTAAAAAAGCAAAAAAAAAAAAAAAAAAAAAAACCTCTTACAACTCTGCAGGAAAAACCTGATTGAAAAATGGGCAAAGGGGACTTCCCTGGTGGCTCAGTGGTTAAGAATCCTCCTGCCAATGCAGGGGACACAGGTTCGATCCCTGGTCTGGGAAGATCCCACATGCTGCGGAGCAACTAAGCCCGTGCACCACAACTACTGAGCCTGCGCTCTACAGCCTGCGAGCCACAACTACTGAGCCCTCATGCCACAACTACTGAAGCCTGTGCGCCTAGAGCCCATGCTCTGCAACAAGAGAAGCCACTGCAATGAGAAGCCCACGCAACTCAACAAAGAGTAGCCTCTGCTCGCTGCAACTAGAGAAAGCCTGTGCACAGCAACGAAGACCCAACACAGCCAAATAGTAAATAAATAAAATAAATACATTTATTTTTAAAAAGTGGGCAAAGGATTTGAATAGATATTGCTCCAAAAAAGATATACAAATGGCGAATGAGCACATGAAAAGATGCTCAACACCACTAGTCATCAGGGAAATGCAAATCGAGACCATACATGACGCGTGGAATGCGTGATGCGTTTAACATCGTGGCCACGTCTTCACGCACTCACGTGTTCATTCGTTCCTTTGTTCATGAGCTCTTTGTTCTATACACACTTAGGAGCGAGACACAGCTGCGTCCTCAAGGTGCTCTTAGGCTGGGGGAGGTGGGGAAGAAAAGATGTCACAAATGCCCACCCTGATGGCTGATTTTATGTGTCAGCTTGACTGGGCTAAGGACTGCTCAGATAGCTCGATGCAGCGGTTCCCAACCATTTTGGCACCAGGGACCTGTTTCGTGGAAGACAGTTTTTCCACGGTGGGTGGGAGGCGCGGGGGAGGGACGGTTCAGGTGGTGACGCGAGCGGTGGGGAGATACAAATGAAGCTTTGCTCGCTCACCTCCTGCTGTGTGGCCCAGTTCCTAGCAGGCCACGGACTGCTACCACGGGGTTGGGGACCCCTGGCTGGAAGAATGTATGTACGTATGTGATGTAAGACGTGACTTCTAGGTGTGTCTGGGAGGTGTTTCTGGAAGAGATTAGTATTTGATTCTGTACCCTGAGGGAAGATCACCCTGACCGATGTGGGAGGGCATCATTCAATCCATCGGAGCCGAATGAACCAAAAAGGCGGAGGACGGGCGGAGTCACCCTATTCTAGAGCTGGGATGTCCATCTTCTGCCCTCGGACACTGGACCTCCTGGTTTGCGGGCTTTCAGGCTCGGGCTGAATTACATCACTGCAGTGGGTGATGCAAGACCTGGCCTCCCTAACCGCGTGAGCAGATTCCTACACTCCGTGTCCTCTTATGTGGACCTACACACATCCCACTGCTTCTGTTTCTCTGGAGAACCCGCAACACAGTGAGCGTGCAGGTGAGCCTGGAGGGGGACCATCAGGGCCTTCCTGCGGGGTGAGGGGGAAAAGCTCCCTGGGAGGCAGTCACCCGGAGCCATGTGCCTCCGGGTGTGGATCACAGGTCTGGGTAGGGGTGGCGGGTCTAGCAGGGTGGTCCTCGGCAAGGTCCTTTGAGGGCACACGGAGGAGACTGGGAACCTGGCTGGGCCCCGTCGCCGCCTCCCTGCAGCTGTGTCTGATGATGACACCCTGTGCGTCTGCTGTGGCATCCTTTGCTGTCGTCCTGCCTGGTCAATCGCTTTTAGCTCCGGGGGTAAGCGGTTCTGCCTGGTCACTGGGCAAGGACTGCTGGCCCAGGCAGTGCCACGCATCTTGGTGGCAGTGCAGTGGGCTTCAAAATTCAGTTAAAGTGCTAGCTACCTCTGGCCCAGGCGAGCATGATGGCACAGCCTGAAATCCCCAGTTAGATCAGCTGCTGGCGGCGCCATGACCCCAGCATCCATGCCTAGCTGCCCGGGGTCTCTCTCTTGAATCCCCTTCCCCACAGAGGAGTGGGTGACAGCTGCCTTGGGCTGCTGGGTCATCCTTGGCAACCGCTGCTGCCAAGAGGTGATGAGTGGTCAAGTCTACGGGAGTGACACTGCCTGGGAGACAGGAAGGACAGGCCACTTACAGACAGCATCCTGTGCGGTGCAATGCAATTTTTGGAGTAGATGGCAATTTTATAACATAATGGGCAAATCATACAGAAAAATTAGCTCGTCTGCTACGTTAGTGTCTGAAGACTGTGGATGTGCTCATAAAAGAATAAAGAGAGGGCTGGGCTGGGCCAGGTGGGCCAATTTAGGGTCTGCTCCCTTGCTTTAACCATAAGAACTCCAGTTTTATTCACTGTAAGTAATGGAAATTTTCCGTACCTTGGGAAAGTGTGTTGAGGCCCTAGGCTCTATTACAAGCATCTGTGATCAGCGGTGGGGGCAGTATTGGGGGTCTTTGCATACCCACCTTGGTAAATATTTGCACATGGGCAGAGGTCTGGTGGGGCAGCTGTGTCCACCCACCTGTCTGGCTTCCTCAGAAGGGCTGATGCCCGTTGGTTACCAGACATACTCCCACGTGGGGATGCAGAGATGCGGCCTCGGTTATAAGGATCTGGGGGCCGACCAGCACAGAGCCACCGAATGCAGATTCCAGGGTCCCTGGGGAGACCCACTGGTTTCTGGAAGGGACCAGGGTGTCAGTATCCTATGCTTAGTCAACCTAAGATCCAGGGCTCCAGAAGGCAGCTGACCAGAAAGGGAAGGTTCTGGAAGGAAGCGCCGTGCAGGGCTCTGAGAGAGGAAGGCAATGGGCAGAGCTGTTTGGGAACCTGCCGCTCCTAGAATGAAGCCAAGGGGTGTGAGCGTGGAGCTTAAACGCCAGGGCCGGCTTGCACGTGAGCCAAGAGCACTCAGGGAACATGAATTATACAACTGGAAGGGCACGCCCCGCAGCCCTGCTGGCACATGGTGCCCCCCTCCACAGGGCCACACAATTTCCAGCCTGCACCGCTTCTACTAGTAAGCCCACTCCTCCTTCAGCCCACTTGGCTCCAGCCTCGCCTCCTCCTGGAAGCCCTCCTGGACATCCCCCAGCTCAGTCACCTCCCCCGAGCCTCCTGGAGCTGAGCGGATGTGGCCGTGAGCCCCAGGGAGGCAGCTGCCTGTCTGTCTGGGTCTGTCTGTCAGGGTCCGAAGGGCTCAGTGTCCAGCAGGCATGGGGAAGAGCAGAGGGGACCCCAGTGTCCTTGGGAGTTTTTACCCTCCTGCTCTGGTTGGGGAGGTTTTGTTCCATTTGTCCACGCCTGTTGTGTAAATATGAATCTGCCCTCCATGGGTGGGCAGGCACCAGCATCCACATGCACAGGGATCACGTGGGGCGGGGAGGGGGACCTCTGCACGTCTTAGCTGTGCAGCATCGCCCCAGCACCTGCCTCCCCACTGGGTCTCCCCTCCTCCCTCAGGGACCTGGCTCAGTCCGTAGCTTGGCAACCAGCAGGGTCTTTGGATCTTGAGCAAGGGGGCGAGAGGAGGTGGGATGTGGCAGGGTGGTGGCCTGTGTGGGGACTGACCGGCTCTTCCCTAGAGCCCCCCAACCCCCATGGTTGCTTTTGCCCCCTCCTCCTTATTTTCAGCCTGTTTTCCAAGTCAGGTCATCGGCCTCCTGTGCTCTGGGAGCCCCTGCCTCCTTCCATAAAGCCCCTCCCCTCAACAGCCTCAGCCCCTTCTACAGGCGCGGCCCAGACCAGCCCCCCCAGCCCCTCCCCGAGCTGCAGAGGGAGAGGGCCTCCCTCCCATCCCTGGGGATTCCTGTTTAATTGGGGCAGGTAGGGTCCAGGCCTCAGGAGTTTTACAAGCGCCCCAGGTGAGGCCAAGGCACAATGGGGTGGAGAAATTGCGAGGATGAATTAGGTCCCTTGGGGCAGCCCCCAACCCCCAGACGTGGCGGGCAGGACCCCAGTGACTCAACTCACATGGTGGGCTCCTCTGCTGAGCCGGGGCCGCAGCCCAGGGGACCGAGCACTGGACACTCAGGTTCTGGGCTGAGAAGTCTCCCCGACCCCCAGAGGGTCGGGTCCCGGAATGGAAGGAGCAGGGGAGGGGGGGTGGCCCAGTTGCTCTTCTGCCACAGAAGCAGGAAGTCCAGTGGGTGAGGGCACGTGGCCCCTGTCCCTAACACACATGACAATGCCTGCCTCTCTACCAGATAAACAGGTCACATGGAGCAAAGCACTTGAGTAGTGACCTCTCCCGCCCCTGGAGGCCACTGGAATTTCAGCTCCAGACCCGAGGCGGGGAGGGAATCATGGAGGAGTCAGGGGACCCATCGGGGGTCTGTTGCCGCAGAAAGTCACTGCCCTGGAATCTCCGGGGGCCACACGGCCCCAGTGCCGTGTGGACAAGGGGGCATGGCCGGGGCCCCCCAACCAGGCAACTGGAAGGGAGGCCCCCAGTCCTGCGGCCAGCTCCACCCTTTCCCACCCGCCCATGTGGTGTCTCCAGCACTTTCCGACCAGGGTAGAGCTGTAGGGACCCTCGGTGAGATCCTTTCTGACAAACAGGAGGCTGAAGGAAAGGTGGGCAGAGGTCTTCTTGGAACTGTTAGCCCTGCCCACCCCCCACCGGAGGTTAGGCCTCTGCATTTCTGGTGAGCGGGAGGGGCTGCAGGAAGGGGGCCCTCCCGCAGGCCACCTGCACCCCAGCCCCGGTGCAGGGCCTTGGGGGATGGAGGTGGCCTCCTTTGAGGGCATGTGTGTCTGTGAGGACCAGGGTGGCCCAGGCCCCTTGGAGACAGGAGTGTAGGGGATGCTTAGGGCAGCACCAGGGGTCCAGCTCGGCGACCATGCCAGGTACTCGTCGTCCCACGGTGGGCAGCGTTGAGGGTGGACTTTCCTCTTTCTGCTGGGCCAGCCAGCTGGGCTTTTGCTGCTTTCCGGGGCTCTCTTGCAGGGTGTACCCTTTACCTAGAGAGCCCCCTCTGAAATCCAGGATGGGGTTCCCTGTTTATGCTTAAGGGCCTCTGGAGAGCCACTGCTCTGATTCCTATTCTGCTGTAAACTGGTCCTAACAGCACGTCCTCCTAATTCATGCTAGGGTGTGAGTGATTGCTAGTGGCTTATCTCAAATCTTTCATTAAGAAGCTTTGCATTCTTACTGGGGAACAAAAGCTGAATCATTTTGATCCAAAAGGAATGTATGATCACCATCTCCTCCCACAAAGAATAGCTGTGGAGAGAGGGGGTGGAGAAATGCAGGAATGATTCATCAGAGCCTCCGCCTGAGCCTTCAGTCTAGCAGACAAAGCAGCAGCGTGTTCAGGCTTTCGGAGTCTCAGTCTCCCCCATCTGTAGAGATTTTCATCACACCTTCTTGTCCAGGTCTTTAGGAGGGGGAAGTGAGGGAATGCCGGGGACCGGCGGGCTCCTGTGCCTGGCGTGCAGGAGGTACTCCACTGACATTCCGTTAATCCTAGCGGTCAGGACTGGGGAGAGTCCCAGTGCTGGCCCTTCACGGCGATCCTCATTAACTCACTAACTCACAGAGGTGCCCCAGCTCCCGTCCATGGGCGGTCACATCATGGACATGGTAGCCTCTGGCTCCAGCGGGACAGCTCGGGTCTCAGCTCGCCCCACACCTGTCCTCCCATCCTTCCGTCTGTCCACCTCTCCCTGTGCTGGCACCCAAAACGTGGAGATGAGACAAAACCCTTGCTCCATGGTGACCCCTGCTGGGAAGAAAGGAAGATGCTCCGGGGAGAGACCGGGAAGCAGGAAAAACTCGTGGCATATCCCCTGGGCCAAGAACAAGGAAGGCTGGGCCTGCCTGGGTGTCCAGGGCTACGGTGGCCTGAGCCTGGACCACCCAGAGACTTCTCAAAGGGCTCGAGTCTTTCGGTTTTGTTACAACTGGCCGGAAGTCTCCCTGTGGGTGTATGGGTCTGGCAGAGGGGAGCCCCACTGAAAGACCAGGAGGCAAATAACACCTGCCGGCTCAGCTCACCTGCAGGAAGCAGCCAGTCTGGGAACCAGGTGGAGATCAGGTGATCCCTCTACAAACCACCAAACCACAGAGATCGCCAGCAGACCACCGGGAGCTGGGGGAGGGGCCTGGACCAGAGGACCCAACCCTGCAGATGCCTTGATCTTGGACTTCCAGCCCTCAGACAGCAAGAGGATAGGTGTCTATCGTTTAAGCTTCCATCTGTGGTGCTCAGCTGCGGTAGCCCCTGGAAACTAATACATACCCATCGTGCAGGTGGGAAGATCGAGGCATCCTGGGGCTCTGACAGGGGTCTCAGGTGGTGAGCAGGTGTCCCAAGGGCACTGATGCTCGTGGCACAGGAGTGACTCTGGCCTTTGACCCCGTGGCCTGAGATTGGCCAAACAGAAAGAGCCCCTTTTCCATCTTGGAGGAAAGCGGAATCGTCTCAGGTGCAGGAGAAAAGGGGTGGGGGCTTATTGGGATCTGCTGCCTTGGGCCGCCTGCCTCCTCCAGGGAGGCCTCCTGGCAGCCTCTTGTTTGGCCTGCCTTCCAACCCCCCCCAGCTCTCTGTGGTGATTTTGCTGGTTTTCCGTCTTGACTGGGGGTGCCGCTCCAGGCTGGCGTGGTGTCCGTGCGGTTCTGCAGTCCTCCTCCCACTGTCTTGTAGTGTGGCTGCAAAGGCCGGTCAACCACACGTTCAGTGTGGCATGTGTGGGAAGCCCTGGGCCGGGGGCCTGGCACGCTCATGACTTCCACCAGTTGATGTGCTGACCTCCACCTGGTGGGTGTTCCCTTTACGCACCCCTGCTCGAGAAGGGGAGGGGGCTGGCTTCCAAGGAGTGGGGAATGGTCCACACCTTGTGTCCCATGCCCTCTGGACATTGCAGGGAACCCCGTCACGGCAGAGAAGAATGAGTGAGAGTCTCTGCAGGAAGGGAAGGAGGGGACAGGTCTCGCCGGCTGGGTGGGGTGAGCTGTAATTTAAGGCAGCTGACAGGCCCCATCTGGGCCAGGAGGCGGCCCGACCTACTTTCCCCTTCACACACCTGCCAAGGACGGCTAAGAGCAGGCCTGTGGCTGCAGAGGGCTGCAGGGCGCCGAAGCCAGCGGTGGGGACAGCCCCCAGGCCCGGGCAGGAGGCGCTGAGTTCTGTGACTGTGGCCTCTGCTGTCCCAGGGTGTGCGGGCCGTCAGACCCGCGGGGAATGGCCAGGCTGCTGGCTTTCCTTTGCCTTGGAGGGGCCCCTGGGAGCCCAGCCCGCTCTGCAGGTGGGCTGCAGGGCGGTGGCCTGGCAGTCGGTCAGTCCACCAGGCTGTGGCATTGCAGGGCAGTGGCATTACCAGGCTGCCCTGGTGGACCTTGGGAATCCTGCTCGCTCCCAAACTTCAGGGGCAGCAGCAGCTGCAGCTGTGCTCTTTCTGACCACTGTAGACCCCCGGGGATTCGGCCCAGGACGGGGGCCTCTCCCCGCCTCAGCCCCCGAGGGTGTCTGGCCGGCCCCTCACTGTGCAGCCTCCTGTTGGGTCTGAGATGGGGGAGAGGGGAAGGCCCTGAATGCCCCCGTCCTGTAGCAGGGATGATGCACTCCCCGCAGGGTCTGGCCCCCTCCCCTGCTCCGATGCTGGCCCCCGGGGTTCTGTCACACATGTGCCAATGGCCCTAGTTCAGGTGCCCTCTTACCAGGGAAGAAGCCCTCCCCTCCCTGACGGGATGATTTCTTGGAGCCAGACCCCCTGGGGGCGACCTCAGCTCCGCCACTTACTAGCTGTTTGACCTTGAACGTTACTGAACCCCTGGGATGGGCAGAATGGCAGGACGACCCAACGCCCCCTCCCATAATAACCTGCCCTGGAGTGTGGGTGGCACCTGTGATTACAAGCGAGCGGGATTGCACCGTGATGACGTCACGTGACCTAGCAATGGGGATCTTGGTGGACACCACTGAGGCCCCCGGTCCGTCCACTTCGGTTAGTCAAACGATGAGTGGGGTAGGTCTGGCTACTGGGTCCAGAGGTCAGGGAGTGGGGAGGCTGGGGCAGGAGGCAGGCTTCCGTGGCCGGATCGAAGATGGAGGAGGCCACGTGGTAGGAAACTTGGGTGGCCCTGCTGATGGCCAGCTAGGAAACAGGGACCTTAGTCCTACAGCTACAAGGAACTGAGTTTGGTCAACGGCCTGAACGAGCGTGGATATGAGCTCTGCCCCAGGGCTGCAGAAGGAACCGGCTGGCAGGTGCCCTGATTTCTGTCTGTGAGGCCCTGAACAGAGGCCCCAGCTGAGCGTGGGTCGCTGGCTCCAGGACATAATAGCGGTGGCAGGGGCACTTGAAGCGGCTAGGTTGGTGGCAATTTGTTATGCAGCATTAGCTGCATAACCTCCCGTGCCTCAGTTTCCCCGGCTATGACAGGGTCGTCATGGTCCTTACAGGGGGGTGTAGGGATTAACAGGGTGAGAACAGGAAGTCCCTAGGACAGCGGCACGCAGGAGGTGGAGGTCAGGGCTCCACTCTGATGATCCCGGCCCCCTGCGCTCAGCTCACCACGCCTTTCCCACCCCGGATCTGGCTGCAGCCTTTGATCCTGCTCACTTCATCACTCCATTAATGACTGGCTTTGAGTCTTTGTCCTCCAGGCCTATGTCTGGGGGGGTCCAGCTCTTCCTGTATCTCCTGGGCCCCCAAGGAGGTTTAACACAGAGTGAAGCCTGTAAATGTTTGGTGAAAATATTCATGGCTGGACAAATGAGCTTTGGTCAGAGCAGGGGTTCGGGTCCCTCGTGGGGTCTGGTGCGTCCCGTGCATTAATGCTTGGCCCCAGCCTGAGGAGGACAGTGCAGATCTGTGATGGTTCTCTCACTGAGGTGGGGCCTCCTTCCCTGGCACGTGAGCTGCCCTCCCGCTGAGCTGGTCCTCAGGGCCCCTCCAGGCCCGTGGGCTCCCGGGCTGGACAGGGGTCTGGAGCACGACAAGTCTGTGACAAGGACAAATTACGGGCCAGCCAAGGACTGCTAGCCAGGGAACACTGGCTCCTGACTCAGCCAGACAGCTGAGATGTGAAAGTTGCCAGCTGGAGATGAAGGCCCAGAAGGGCTCCAGGACACACCTGGGTCACCCTGGCCCTGGGCACTGGCTGGCAGGGTCTGGCGCATCCTTGTCTCTGGCCTGGCCTCCCCCAGGGCAGCGTGAGGAGGGGAGACCATGCCTGACCCTTGGTGTGTCACAGGGCTGGAGAGCAGGAGGCGGGGAGGGTCTGGTCTCGGGGAGGAGGGAACCCCCAGGGCTGCTGAAGTCAAGTGATTCGGGACATTGCACTCAGACTGTCCGGGCCCAGGGACCGGTGTGGGACCTGGGGGCCCATGGGGGCTCCTTGGGAAGGAAGGCAGGAGCCCAGCCAGGGGGGCTTGGTTTGGGGCTGCCCAGCCCCCCTCACTGTCCCATCCCCCAGTAGCCCTGCTCCTCCCCCCACCCCCCCCACAAGCCCATCTGCACCCCCAAAGTATCAGGTACGCGGTTACCACCCTCTCCCCGCTCCTGGGAGCTCCCAGGCCCCCCACCCCTGCTCATCACCTCGGGTTTCCCTTTAGGAAAAGAGGGTCTTTCACCAAAAATCACCAGCCAGTGACTTCAGCCAAAGCTCTGGAAGGGCATCTCTTGTGGTTCTGGGATACCTCCTTGCAGCGAGAGGCCCAGCATGTGGGGGGCCCCCGGGGAAGCCTGGAGGGACCCGCCACCTGCAGCCCCTGCCTCGGGGCCCCCGGGCTGTGTGCTCAGCCTCCCCCCTCCCTTCCTTGGCTTCGGGAGGAGAGCCTGAGTAACGAATGTTTTAATATTTCTCTCGGCCCAATCAGTATTCCTCTCCTTACTTCCTCTGCCGCCCTCTAGGAGTCAGCCGGAGGCAGTGGGAACGTCCAGGACCTGGTTGCCCAGGCCCCCGAGGGGCAGCGGGCAGCATCCAGCCTCCGGGACCAGCAGACAGCATCTCTTGGGAGGGCGCTGTCCAGCCCAGGGCTCCTTGGGGGGCAGGGGTGCGGAGCAGAGATGCCGTCCCCTGGCTGCAAGGGGTGGGGGGGCTGGTCCGTGGGAGGTCTGGGTGCCTCCCCTGCTGGCCTTGGTTGGGGGGTGTCCTAATTGCCCGGGTGGGAGGCTCAGATCCAGGGCTGGCTGCTGCAAGCCCTGGTTGCTCCCACCCTGTGGCAGAGCCCAGCGGGACAGACGCCAGAGCAGCTCTGTGCTTACTGAGCTCTGCTGGGGGCCCCCTTATGCCCCGAGCCAGGGGGCTTTTTGCTGCCTGGCCTGTGGGCACAGCCTTTCAAGAGGCACCTACTTATCTGAGACTTCAAGTACATCTGTTGGCTCTCAAAGATGAGTAGAAAAATGTAACATCAAGATTAATGTGTTCCATTAATTTCTGGTGGCGACCAACACACCTACAGCATCACGTTACGCTGTGCCAGCCACCCCACGCCTGGGAGCTCATTTAATTCTCATAAACGCGGCGGTGAGGCGGGCTTTATTAATATCACAGACAGAGAAGGTGAGGCAGAGGAAGAACACAGGCCCTTGCCCAGGGACATGCAGCTGGGGAGAACCAGGGACTCGAACCCAGGCACCGTGAACATCCCCTTCGGCCCACCGTGCCTCCGCACAGGCCTCTCTGGTCAGCTAGCCCGGTCTAAGGCTACCCTTCATCCAGCCCCGGGGCTCTCCCCAAGGCCCGGAGCCGCCGCTCCTGCCCCCACTGCACTGACAGAGCCTTCCTCAAACACGTTCTGAAACAACAGGCCCAGGGCTTCAGCCTCGTTACGCAAATGCTGGAAGACAGAATGTAGCAGTGGCCACGCCCCTCCTGGTCTCTGACCCCCATGGGGGCCAAGGCGCTGACCCTCCCAGGCACCTGGTGCGCACAGGCAGGGACTGGGGAAGCCGAGCCCTGCGGACCCCACCTCCTGCTCCCAGGACCCCTATCTGCACCCACAGCTCCGCTCAAGTCCTCCATCGCTGCCCAGAGCAGCTCTCAGCTTTGTTCTCCTTTCTGCCAACGCAGTGTTAGGTCAGAAATTCAGACATACCCCTTTTCAAGTCTGGTTTTTAAAATAGAAATTGCTGTGGGCAACGAGGCCAGAAGTCCAAGGCCCTGGCGGGACAGAGGGTTCTTCACACGTGACCGTCCCAACGCTCCTGCCCTGTCGGGCTTCCCCTCCAGGAGGTGCTGGCCGGAGCTGCCCGGGGAGGAGGAACGCGGGAGCCCAGACGTGGATGCAATGCAGCACTGCCTGCTGTGCCCTGGGACCCACCGGCACTCCCACTGGGGGGCACAGCTGGGGGCCGGGAGGGGGGCCAGAGCCGGCCCCCACCTGGCCTGTGGGTCAGTTCCCGGGGAACTTGGAGGAAGTCAGCAGAAAACCGCTGCACTCTGCCACCTGCCGCTCTCCGGCCCCTCCCCTCGCGGCTCCAGACGCCTCCTTCAGCATCCAAGGCAGCCCTTCCTCTGGGGCCCAGAAGAGTCCCTCCCCAGGCGGGCAGCACTCACCCTGCAGCAGGGCATGAGGGTGTGGGCTCGCTGCCTCCTCCAGGTTGGTCCTCCGGAGTCTCCACTGGGCTCTGCTGCCCCCGCGGGGGGCTGGGGATGGTGTGGGGTGCTATGCTCTCCCAGCAGAAGGCTCAGCCGATGCCACGGACGCTGGCCGCCCCCAGCCCAGGCTCTTCTTGGCGGGGACCCTGTAGCACCGGAGCTGGCAGAGTCGTGAGGGGAGTGTCTGAGTGGTGGCTGGGATTGGGCCACGGACAGGTGTGGCAGCCTGTGCAGCGAGGGCCAGGGGGTCACTGTGGGGCTCAGCGACTCCCAGGAGGTGTGCAGGGCACCGGGATCCCAGCTGCCCCCAGCGCGCTCCTCTGGAGACTGCAGCTGTCCCCTCCAACCCCGAGCCGCCACCAGCAGGGCTAGCTGCGGCAGCTGCATCCGGGTGCCAGGGAGGTCTGGTTCCAGCCTCTGCTGTGGTCTGAGGTGCAGGCTGGGGTGTTACCTAACATCCCGAGGCAGCCACGCCTCCTCCTTGGCAGGTTTGTTTAGGGATTACAGTGGGAAACAGACGCCAGAAAATCCTCCCAACACCCCCCTGACCTCCTGTGCCCTCTTCCTCCGGGGAGAGGTGGGGCAGCGCCTGAGGCACAGAGAGGGGGAAAAAGAGCCTGGGGTCACACAGCAAGTTAGGGGCACCAGGAATTCAGCCCCATCTTCCTGTATTCTAGTGTCATCCTCCATCCCCTTGGGTATCCAGCTCCCTCCCAGCACCCAGCCCAGCCCAGCCCAGCCCAGTCCTGCTCATCCCTGCTTTGCACACCCCCGCCCCCCTCCCCAACCCAGCACAGGTTTGTTCAACCCTCCCCTGCCTGGCTCTGCCCAACAGAACAGAATGCCTGCAGCATTGCAGGAGCAACAGCTGACAAGCCTTTTTTGGAAGCTGGGTTGGGAGAGTTGCAGGTCCCCACATACAGGTGACTCCTGGGCGTGGGGGCCGGTTGGGGAGGAGGGCAGTGGGATGCAGGTGACTCCTGGGGTGGAGGGCAGTGGGACAGACACTGGGATGTGTTGGTAATGCCATCCCTGGCCCTCAGCTGGTCTCTGCCACCGAGATGCCAGTCTCTCCTTAACATACTCAGCTCTGCGGCTGGCCCCGAGTGCCCCATGGGCTGCAGGATTTAGGTCGTGGGAGACTGGGCTCAGAGGGGCCGCCTGGACAGCTAGAGTGGCGCCTCCTGCCTCTGCCCTGCGCGGTCTTATAGACATGACCCTCGGACCCCTCCTCTGCCCCAGCGTATCACGTGGAGGTGGAGGCTGGATACCCTGCAGGTCCATGGCCTGGGTTTTGTTGATACACCCACCACCTGCCAGGCAAGTCCCTCAACCTCTCTGGCTGCAAAGTGGCCTCTCAAGACCCAGGACAGGTTCCGGTCAAGGCAGGGCTCTGCGAGCTGCCCCACCCTCAGCCTCCAGGCCCTGGTCCGTGCTGGGACCCCAGGGGAAGACTCTCTAGTAGATGCTGGTGAACTGGCGTGGGGGGTGCTCCAGGCTGGTCTTCAGGATCCCTGGCATCACAGGAGCAGGGGTGGGCAGCCCATGCCCTACCCAGCCCCACGACAACTCGACTCCCAGACAGACACGAGGCGGCACTGTCCCCCCCCAGAGGTGCTCGTCCTGTCCATTTTCAGGTGTCACAGTCACAAAGTGGGGTATGGGACCATCACCGACATCACCCTCCCAAGGGAGGGGGTGAAGCCCAAGCAGGTTTGAGGGGCTGGGGTCGGAGCACTGCTCCCGGGCTGGACCAGAGCAGAGCAGCCACGTCCATGGCTAAGCTCACACGAACCATCAGAATTTTGCGTTATCCAAGGTTTTCCCTGGGACCCAGATCTTTTTGCGACCCGGTGAAAATTTGATCTGTTCTTCAAGTATCAGTTCCTCCCTCCCTCCCTCCCTCCTCTCACATCCCCTCCCCAATCTCTTCTATTCAGTGTTTACCAAGCACCTAGCAGGCCTGGGCCCAATACAGGCAGTGCCGAGTGAGAAACACAGCTCCCGACCTCCGTGCTCACCCGAGCTTGCAAACAGCTGCATATACCCGCAGAGGAGGCTGGTTTCAGGCTACAATTTAGAGACTGCTGAGGTCAAATCAGGGGAACCTGGGGACCTGTCCGATGGAGGAGGCTGAGTGTGCATGGGGCTGGGGAGGGAGCAAGGAGCGTGGAGGTGGGTGTAGGGCAGGCTGTGAGCTGAGATGTGGAGCATGGTGGAGGTGAGGGCTGGCTCTCTTCCTCCTGCCTTCCTCTGTCCTTGGTAGGGAGCTGGGGGTGCCTTGAGGAGGAGGAGGAGGAGTGATGGTGATGATGGTGATGGTGGTGATGGTGGTGATGGTGGTGATGATGGTGATGATGGTGGTGGTGGTGATGTTGGTGGTGATGATGGTGATGTTGGTGGTGATGATGATGATGGCGGTGGTGGTGGTGATGGTGATGATGGCAATGATGGTGATGTTGGTGGTGATGGTGGTGATGATAATGGTGGTGATGGTGATGATGGTGATGGTGATTATGGTGATGTTGGTGGTGATGATGATAATGGTGGTGGTGATGGTGATGGTGATGTTGGTGATGTTGGTGGTAATGTTGCTGGTGATGATGATAATGGTGGTGATGGTGATGATGGTGATGGTGATTATGGTGATGTTGGTGGTGATGGTGATGGTGATGATGGTGATGTTGGTGGTGATGATGATAATGGTGGTGGTCGTGATGGTGGTGATGATGGTGATGTTGGTGGTAATGTTGCTGGTGATGATGATAATGGTGGTGGTGGTGATGGTGGTGATGATGGTGATGATGGTGATGGTGGTGATGATGGTGATGGTGATGATGATGACATAATAAAACAATAGAAACGAGTGCTGTGCCAGGTACCTGACAAGAGGTGGCCTCTCTGACCCTGGGCTCTCCTGGAGGCCTAGTGGGTCCCCTACTTCCTCTCAGCCTGACAGTGGGGACCATATGTAACCTTGAAAACCTGCTCTCTCCACTCCACATTTTCTGGCCAGCTCTGGTCCCTGCCCTGCCCTGGGAGCCGATCTTCACTCTGCTGTTTCCCTCTCTAATTTGGCAAATCAGTTTATCCCCCTTTACCCCCAAACTGTGATGCTAAGGGTGGAATTTCAGGCCCGTGGGGAAGGTGGAGGCAATATTTTGGAGCAGGGAGTTAACCCCTCAGATCCTCTCCAGAAAGGCTGCCCTCTGAGAAGTTGGCCTTCACTCAGCACACAGGTACTGAGAGGTCTCCTACTGAGATGTTAATGAGGAGGACGCCTGTCCACCCAGCCTTGCTGGCTGCACTGGGACCTCGCCGTCTGTCTGCTCCTGGCTCCCTGGTCTCCCTGTCAAGACGGGGCCTGGCTCCCCACGGGAAGCTGCCAAATGTCCTTCGTCAGCATCTCTGCAGCCACCTCCCCTCCGCCTGCAGCCCATCCTTCCAGGACATTAGCCTGGCGCAGGCCACCTGCCGCCCCCTTGCTGGAGTGTGCGCACGCCTGTCTGCAGGAGGGTGGGCTGGGGGCCGGGGACACCATCTCTCACGGGCCTGCGCCCGCCCCGTCCGCAGGCCCTGCGGGGCTGAGACACAAGGGTCCTCATCGCGGCTCCCAGGACCTGGGCACCAGGGTTGCAGATGTGCCCACATACCTGTCAGAGGAGGCCCGGCTCTGCCGTGGCCCAGCTGGGGGACCAGGGGCAGCCCCCCTTTGCCTGGGCCTCTGTCTCTCCATCAGCAGAATGACGGGGTCCCATCTGGGTGGGGGGAGGGGGGAATTTTACCCTTGCAGGGGGTTCAATGACACACATGTTTTGTTGCACATTATACACAAAAGAATGTTCGTCACGTCCACAAAGAAACGAGCTCCCTCCCATTTTTCTCAAAACAGGGAGCTCCCTGGGTCTGTCTTTCCCCACATTTCACTAAAAACGGGAGCAAAAAGACCCATTCACTTTCCTCTTCAACCTAGGAAACAACAGTGTGATGCAGCGGTGTGGCCTGGTCTCAGGGTGACAGTGGAGAAGGGGACTCCAGGAGGCTGGCCCCTCCCCACCCTTCCCTTGTGGGCCGGGGGCAATGTGGGTGAGGTTTGCCAGTCTCTGACATTTAGGAGAGGCCAGAAATCTGGAGTTTGATGAGAAATTTCCCAATTGTTAAGTGCTGGAAACTAATTCAGACTTAACCCTTGTGAATGCCAGCAAAGGTACCTGACCTCAGGCTCTTGGGTCCCCAGTGGCTGACCTCTGGCCCAGGGATGACCACTGAGGGCCTGCCCTGTGTGGTGTCTGATGAGCTCTCAGGCCAAGCAGGGTCCTGATGCCCACTAGAGGTGCAGGGCTGTCTGAGGCTGTGAAGCATCCTTGTCAGCAGCTCCACACTGAGTTTGGTCTCTTTTCAAAGCCCCCGCCTTGGCACCTGGGGATGCTGGAGGGTGATCATGCAGACAGACAGGCCCCCGGAAGCTCTGGCTGGCAAAAGTCAGCCTGCAAGTGGGATGTCAGGGCACTGCATGAGGGCAGAGAGGGAAGGCAGATAGGCTGAGGGCCTCCTTGGACTTCAGAGCAGTTTTCCTGGAGGTCCAGGAAGCATCCATTCACTCTGCAAACTCTCAGCCCCTGCGGCCTGCAGGCTGAGGGGGCACAGAGCTGAGGGCGGCAGACTCCATGCCTGAAGGGACAAAAGCCCTGTTGGGAGGGGTGATGACAGCCCCAGGAGACTCCTTCTTTGGGAGAAGTGTATGCTCACCCACAAGCGTCCCATGGGAGGAAGAAACCGATGCTGCAGCCGTGTTTAGTCTATTGCTAAGTCCAGCTGATTCACCCATAAGTCACAGGCCCGGGTCCTGTCCCTTTTCATTCTTCTGACCATAACCAGCTCCTCTGAACAGGATTCATACGTTGAAGTTCTGACCCCCAGTGGGATGGTGTTGGGAGGTAGGCCTTTGGGAGGTGATTAGGTCATGGGGGTGGGGCCCCGTGATGGGATTAGTGTCCTTATAAGAAGGGGCAGGGAGAGACATCTCTCTCTGCTGTGTAAGGACAGAGAGAAGGCACCATCTGCAAACCAGGAAGAGGGCTCTCACCCTCGCCCTACCATGTCAGCACCTTGATCTTGGACTTTCAGCCTCCAGACTGTGAAAAATGCATTTCTGTTATATAAGCCGCCCAGTCTGGGGTGTTCTTGTTATGGCCGTCTGAACCCACAAAGACATTAACATCACTGGAGGCTTGATTTATGCCAAACCTCATGTAACGTGCTCTCTGTGCAGTGAGTCACCTCATTTAATCCTCATGCAGCCCCGGGAGATGGGTATGGGCCCCCAACCCTTGGGGACATACATGTTTTGGAATTCAGAATTATCCTTATTCTTTTCATTAAAAAAATGCGTACAATGAGAGAGCTGGCAGAGTAGCTGAAATCAGATTAACCCTACTGCTTTCAATAATCAGAAACTCTGGAATAAACAAAAAGCAACTGTAGGGCTTCCCTGGTGGTGCAGTGGTTAAGAATCTACCTGCCAATGCAGGGGATACAGGTTTGATCCTTGAGCTGGGAAGATCCCACATGCCACAGAGCAACTAAGCCTGTGCACCACAACTACTGAGCCTGCGCGCCTAGAGCCCATGCTCTGCAACAAGAGAAGACCCCATTTGCCGTGATTAAGGAAAAGCTCACATGCAGCAATGAAGACCCAACGCAGCCAAAAATAAAAATAAATAAAATAAATAAATTTAAAACCAAAAAAAACAAAAAGCAACTGTAGGAATACACAGGAGAGTAGATAAATGCAGGCAGAACTTGGAGGGACGCAATCTGGATTAGTTTCTTTTCACTGCTCTGACAAATGAGCATGAACTTGGTGGCTTAAAGGAACAGAACTTCTTAAAATTTTAAGGCAATTAATTAATTAGTTAATAATAACTTTATTATGAATTATAGAGCCTATAGTTCTGGAGGGTAGAAGTCTAAAATGCTGGGCTGTACTCGTCTGTGGGCTCCAGGGGGAATCTGTTCCTGCCTTTTCCAGCTTCTAGGGGCACCTGTGCTCCTTGGCCTGTGGTCCGCTCCTCCGTACTCACAGCCACTGGTGTAGCATCTTCTCTTCCTCTGACTCTGCTTCCCTGTGTCTTCCTTCTGCTTGCTATACCTTCTCTGGTCTTCCTGTCTCCCTTTTATAAGGACCCTTCTGATTACATTGGGCCTACCTGGACAATCCAGGGCAATCTCCTCACCTCAAGATGTTTCATTTAATAACACCTGCAAAGTCCCTTTTGTCATACAAGGGAACACTCACAGGTCGCATGGATTAGGGCATGGATATCTTTTAGGGGACATTTTCAGCATACCACAAGCACAGGTGTTTATAGGTGGTGTGTTTTTTTGATGGGCTGATCCTTTTATCATCCAAAAAAATGTCCTGGTTTATCTCTAGTAACAATTTTTTACTTAAAGTCTGTGTTGTCTGGTATTAGTGTAGCCACTCCTGCTCTCTTTTGGTTATTGTTTGCATTTTGTATCATTTTACATTTAGACTATTTGTGCCTTTGAATCTAAAGTGTGTCTCTTGTAGGCAGCTTATAGTCGTATCATTCAAAAAAAAAAATCTGTCTGGCAACCTACGCTTTCATATGGCGTGTTTTTATTACAAAGGGTGTAGACATCTTTGGGGGCATTATTCAGCCTACCACACGATTCTGGGGGGAAGGAGACAAATTGGTGAGCTCCACATCTATCCAGCTTTTCTCCAGTGGTGTGTTGAAGATTGGGGGCAAGCAGAAAGTTGTCAGTCTTACTGAGATGGAAGACAGACCTTGGAATTTGGGGCTGCTAGAGGGACTGGAAATTGAAGGAGAAAATCCAAGAACAGAGAGATACACAGAGAGGAGAGCCCCCCAAATCTGTGTGCAAATACCCCTCAATTCCTTGGGAGCTCCCATTGGATTAAAAAAAGAATACTACCCAATAATATGCTGTTTACAAGAGACACACTTTAAATATAAAGACGCAGATAGATTGAAAGAAAAGAATGAAAAAATATAACATGTAAACAATAATTGCAAGATAGTCAGTGCAGCTAACTATTACCTTCGAATAAAGTAGACCTCAAGGCATGGACTATCACCAGAGACAAAGAGGAACATTTCATGATTGTATTAGTAATCTATTGCTTCATAACTAATTACTCTAAAATTTAGCAACTTAAAACAGTAAACTTTTATTATCTCATAGCTTCTGTAAGTCAAGAATTGGGGAGTGACCGATCTGGGGTAGTTCTGTCTCAGGGTCTTGAAATCAAGATTTTGATCACAGCTGTGGTCATCAGGTGTCTTGACTGGGGCTGGAGGGTCTACCTCCAAGATGGCTCATTCACATTTAAGCTAAATTCAAATGGTGAAGTGGGAAAATTCCCTGAAAAATGAGACTTTCTAAAACTGATGCAAGAAGAAAAAGAGAATCTGGGTAGCCCTGTATTTTTTAAAGAAACTGAAATTGTATTTTACACTCCTTTCACAAAAGATGGTTTCTCGGGCTTCCCTGGTGGCGCAGTGGTTGAGAATCTGCCTGCTAATGCAGGGGACACGGGTTCGAGCCCTGGTCTGGGAAGATCCCACATGCCGCGTGAGCCACAGCTACTGAGCCTGCGCATCTGGAGCCTGTGCTCCAGCAACAAAAGAGGCCTCGATAGTGAGAGGCCCGCGCACCGCGATGAAGAGTGACCCCCCGCTTGCCACAACTAGAGAAAGCCCTCGCACAGAAGTGAAGAACCAACATAGCCAAAAATAAATAAATAAACAAAATGTGGGTTTAAAAAAAAAAAATTAAAAAAAAAAAAAAAAAAAAAGATGGTTTCTCTGGTGAAAGAGTACTGGTCTTTTCCAAATTCTTACAGAGTAAGAGGGGATGACTGATACTCCAAACTGACAAGGGCATTATGAGAAAATAAGCTAGAGACCAGCATCTCCCATGAATGTAACTGCAAATGCCATTATCAAAAGATTAGCAAATCAAACCCATCAATATATAAAAAGGATAATTAATCTACTATGGCCAAGCAAGGTTTATCCAAGGAACACAAAGTCAGCACTGGAAAATGAATCAATGTAATTCAACAAAGTAACAGACCAAAGGAGAAAAACCATATGTCATCTTAATAAGTGAAGAAAAAGATTTGATAATGTTTAATACCCATGCATGAGTAAAAATAAAACCAACTCTAAGAAAACTAGGAATAGATGGAAATTATATCAATATGATAAAGGGCATATACAAAAAGCCTACATATAACATCATATTTAATGGTGAAATATTGAACACTTTTCCCTGTAAGACTGGGAATAAGGCAGGGATGCCCATTTTTACTATTTTTTTTTAATGTGGACCATTTTAAAAGTCTTTATTGAATTTGTTACAATATTGCTTCTGTTTTATGTTTTGGTTTTTTGGCCCCAATTCATGTGGGATCTTAGCTCCGGACCAGGGATAGAAACTGCATCCCCTGCATTGGAAGGTGAAGTCTTAACCACTGGACCATCAGGGAAGTCCCCATTTTTACCATTTCTATTCAACATTGTATGGGAGGTCTTAGCCTGGGCAATAAAGGAAGAAAAGGAAATAAAAGGAAGTAGTAAATGATCTCTGTTTACAAATGACATGTTTGTGTACATAGTACACAAACTAAGTAGACTTCAAAAAGACTATTAGAGGGCCTCCCTGGTGGCGCAGTGGTTAAGAGTCCTCCTGCCGATGCAGGGGATACGGGTTCGTGCCCCGGTCTGGGAGGATCCCATATGCCGCGGAGCGGCTGGGCCCGTGAGCCATGGCCGCTGGGCCTGCGCATCCGGAGCCTGTGCTCCGCAACGGGAGAGGCCACAACAGTGAGAGGCCCACATACCGCAAAAAGAAAAAAAAAAAAAAAAAAAAAAGACTATTAGAACTAATTTAGTAAGTTGGCAGGAGAGTTATTCAATCCTATAAAAAGTCAAGATCAAACAACTGGAAAATGAAGTTAAAAGATAATTTTGCATAGCATCAAGAAACCTCAAATACCTAGGGGTAAACTTTCCAAAATATGAACAAGATACCTATGCTGAAAACTACAAAAAATACCTGACAGAAGTCAAAGACTGAAATAAATGGGGGTTAAACATGCTTATTAACTGAAAAACTCCATACTGTTAAGATGTCAGTTCCCCATGAATTTTTTATAGAATAACTGAATAGATTCAATGCAATCCAAGTCAAATTTTCAGTAGATTTTTGAAAAAATTATCAAGCTGATTCTAAAATTTATATAGAAATGCAAATCTTGAAGAAGAAATAAAAGATTGTAGGACTTAGACCATCTGACTTCATGATATATTTAATGCTGGTAATTAAGGCAGTGTGATGCTGGTATAAGGATAGACAAACAGACCAACACAGAACAGAGTCCAGAAATAGACCCACCACATACAATCAACTGATTGAAAGTAAAGGCATCCATGTTATTCATGGGAAAAGGGAAGTCTTTTCAACAAATGTGACTAGAATGACTGGTTAGCTACATGGAAAAAAAAATAAAACAAAACAAAAACCAGCTGAAATTTGACCTCTGTTTCACACCATCTACATTTTAAAAAAATAATAATTTTATTTATTTATTTATTTGGCTGCATTGAGTCTGTTGCTGCACGTGGGCTTTCTCTAGTTGCAGCGAGCACGGGATACTCTTCGTTGCGGTGCGCAGGCTTCTCATTGCGGTGGCTTCTCTTGTGGAGCACAGGCTCTAGGCGCGTGGGCTTCAGTAGTTGTGGTGCACTGGCTTAGCTGCTCCGAGGCATGTGGGATCTTCCCGGACCAGGGCTTGAACCCATGTCCCCTATACTGGCAGGCGGATTCTTACCCACTGTGGCACCAAGGAAGTCCACACCATCTACATTTTATTTGTGATGAATCACAGGAAATGCAGACCCAGGAGGAAGGTCACATATGTGTCTCGTGCCTCGTGCCCCCCTGGGGTGTCCTCTGTCCCGTGTTGGTGCACACCTGTTCCCATCCCGGGGTCCAGCTGCCACAGCCTCCTCTGGGGACCCCTGTCTTTCTTTTCTTCTCAGCAAGTGCCCGTGTTTGGGGCCTTTCAGACTGCCCCCAACTGATGGCAGTCCTTTCCTTACACTACTTGGTAAGGCTCAGCGCAGACACCCCCTCCTCCAGGAAGCCTCCTCTGCTTTCTGAGTGGGGGACATGAGACCCACCCTCTTCTGTGCTTCCCTAACACTAAGGTGACATGATGATTTGTCACCCACACTGGGACACGTGTGGGTAAAAAGGGGCAGGTAATGATTGTCAAGGGTGAGTCGGGACAGAAGGTGCCTCCCTAAACCTCTTCACATGCTGTCCTTGGATTGTGACAATGTGTCCGTCCCTTCTCCAGATGCTGAGCTCCTTGGGGACCGGGCCACACCATGGCACGACCCTCTCTCGAGCTCTCGCCTAGTGCCTGGCCCCGAGTTGGCTCCGTTGGGGTTTGCTGGCTGAAAGGGGAGAGTGTGGCCGAGAGTAGGTGACAGGCTGTGGTGGCTGGACTCTGCCGTGAGAGGAGATCCCCTCCCTTCTTCACCCCCTCTCAGGTGTCGGGTCAGTAGTCAGGCCTCTGCTGGCCTGGAATGTCCCAGGACCCAGGACCGACCTGGTCTGAGTCCATTCGGTGGCGCTCCATTTCAGCCATGCCCTTGATTCACTTGACCCCATCTTTCGTGCCATCACCCGTTCACCCAACCACAGGTCCATCCATTCCACAAATACTTGTCAGGCCCCTCCGCCCAGGCCTCTGGTTCTCGGCCCTGGGAGACAGCTCCCCCCAGGAGCCCACCTTCCCGTGAGACACACGGACACTAACAGGGGTGCAAACATGAGCGCAGGAAATGCAGTGCGTGGGGGGTGGGAGGCCGCTCTGGGCAAGGGGGTCCCCTTGGGTGCTCAGCCAGGGCAGGTGAGCACCAGAGGAGCTGAGGACAGGGCGCTTGCTGCCAAGGAGCTCCCGGAGTCACAAAACAGACTGGCCCAAGAACGGGTCCTGATGGCCGAGCAGGATGTGCCAGGAGCAGTGACGCCAGCAGGCAGCGTAGGCGGTGTGCAGAGGTGAGGGTGGGCTGGAGCCATCTGGAGGACTGCCCCGAGACGGAGGCGGAGACGGGGCAAGCAATGCGGTTGGCCTTCAAGGTCGGGAAGGGCCCCAGCACTGTCCGCCCTCTGCCAGCCTGGCTGCCTGCCTCCTACCTCTGCATCCCGGGAAGGAGATGCTGTTCCCTCTCCTTTTGCAGACACGGCTCCCCGCTGTTAGGTGACTCGCTGGAGGTCACCAAGCTGGAGAGGTGCCAGCGGGATGGGAGCCCAGCCCTGTGGCAGCCCCGTCCCTCCAGGTGGCCATCGGTTCTCCAGAATTGGGAACACGCTGGCTCTTTGGGCCCAGGCTGACGCCTGTTCGCCCCAGAGGCGGGTTCCAGGGCCAGAGGTCCCACACTCCCCATCTGTCTAGACTGGGCTGTTTATCACATGCCCCAGACACTGCCAGATGACCGTCTGTCCCCAGTGGCAGCACACAGATGGATGGCCCCTCAGGGGGCCTCACAGCTATTTCCTGAGGCTGGGAGGGTCGGGCTTATGCTGGGGCCCCTCTGAAGCTGCCCTCACCCTCATCCCATTTCCAGGCGTTCCAGGAAGGAGGCCACACTCCTCCTTGGGGTCCAGCAGGAAGTGGTCCCACGAATGGATGGCCCCATCGGCACCCTACCCCCCAAAGCCAAGGCTGGGGTCCTCACCTACCTTCCTAAACCTGCCGAACGGGATGGCCTTTAGGCTGCCAGAGCCCTGGCCTTCCTGGTCTGGAGTCATCCAGTCCTAAGGGCAGTCTGGGAAGACCAGGCAGGGTGACCAGGACTGGCCAGAACCTTGTCCATCCCAGGGAAGGATGGACAACCTGCACAGGTGTCTCCGGGGTGGGGGCTATAGGTAAGTCTTTCTTCTTTCCATTTCTTAATGTTCTCTGAAGTTACCATAAGGAGCAACACATACATTTTCTAGTGAAAAAAGCACTTTTTAAAATAATTCTCCTGGAGTTATAAAATGCTTTATTGTGACAGGTTTCACATAGCATATATAGAATGTTTTCTTTCTGGTAAAAATTGAAATTTCTGTGGTTCTCTAGTAGAAAAATAAACACAGCTGGAGGGTTCTATGCCCAAAATGTCTCCCTCTAGGTCCAAAGAGTTTTGGTGATTTATTTTTTCAATATTTTCTGTAGGACTTGGAAGTCTTGACAATGACTATGAACTGTTATTTAAAAAAAATCATCAGAGGACTTGCCTGGTGGAGTAGTGGTTAAGAATCTGCCTGCCAATGCAGGGGACACGGGTTTGAGCCCTGGTCCTGGAAGAGCCCACATGCCATGGAGCAACTAAGCCCGTGCGCCACAACTACTGAGCCCACGTGCCACATCTATTGAAGCCCGCGCGCCTAGAGCCCATGCTCTGCAGCAAGAGAAGCCACTGTAGTGAGAAGCCCCCGCACCCCAATGAAGAGTAGCCCCCGCTCGCCACAGCTAGAGAAAACCCATGTGTAACAACGAAGACCCAACACAGCGAAAAATAAAAATAAATAAATTTATTTTAAAAAATCAGAAACACATAAAATGATTTGTTCTTTGAAAGCTAAAAGGAATGGCTGCAGTTCCCTTCCTCCCTCCCTCCCTCCCTCCCTTCCTTCCTTCCCAAGGGAAGCCCTGGGGTGTGGGAGGAGGGTGGTGCAAACACTGGCTGGGCAGGGTCTGCAAGGAGTGGGCAGGGATGGGTGGGGTTGATGGGTGAGCAAAGGATTCCTGGGAGGAGGGGAAGTTGGAGATGGGGGTTGGGGGCAAGAGCACCCTCCAGGCAGCAGGTGTCCAGGACCCCCGTTCCGGGCGACAGGGCTGGAAGGGGCAGGGAAGGGCCCAGCTGGCGCCAGGCTCTGCAGTGACCCTGCTTTGGCTGGCACACTTATGGGTGCGTTTGGTGAGGAAGCAGCGCCATCTGGTGGCCCATGGGGAGACTGCTGGGCAGGGGTCACCTGGGCGCTGGGAGCCTGTGGGTGAGGCAGCGAGAGAACTCTGTAGTTGAAGGGTCACAGCACGGCCTCAGCGAGGACAGGCCCCGCCCAGCTGCCCACGTGGGCCTTGGGGGGCCGCCTCCCCTCCACCCCAGCCCTCAGCTGGTGACAGGGGGCGAAGGGGGCAGGAGCTGGGGTGCCCATCCTCGCCCCAGTCCTGGGGGCTCCCCGCTTTCCTGCTGTGTCTCTGGCCTTGTCCTCAGGCCTTCCTTGTACTCCACAGGCTGGGCATGGGGCATCTCATGATGCCCCCGGCCCTTGTGTCCCCAGGGCCAGTGAGCCGGGGGGGCGGTGGTGCGGGATGACACGTGGTCCTGGAGGGTCTGGTGAAGGGTTGGGGGGACCCTGGGCAGCCCCGACATGCGGCCCATGGGCAGGAACAGCCCCCCGGCCCCCAGCTGGGCGGCCTGCTGGAGGACCACCCGGAGTGGCTTCCACTTGCCCGGCTGCCGGCCCGTCGCGAAGTAGATGAGAGGCCTGGCGCTGCAGTGGACACAGGCCAGGAGGGTGGCCAGCGGGAACACGGGCAGCAGGAGGCTCAGGACGGGATGCAGGTCCAGTACAGGATGTAGGGGAAGCCGCAGAAGAGGAGCAGGAATATGGAGCCCTGGAAGATGCTGTAGAACTGAGGGCGCGGGCGCTGGGAGCAACACATCACCCAGACGAAGAGCACAAGCCCAACCACGCAGGCCATGCAGGCCAAGGACAGCAGCCACGGCATGCTAGCCACATGGTACCGCAGGCAGGTGGACAGGCGCACGCCCTCGCGCAGCAGGCCGCAGGCGCTGGCGGGCAGCAGCACGGCCAGCGGGGTCAGGGCCCAGATCGGACCGCAGACGACGCCCGACGTGTGTCTGGGGCGGCAGCCCTGGTAGCAGGTGGGGAAGATGTCGGAGAGGCAGCGCTCGGTGCTGAAGGCCGCCAGCAGCCAGAGCCCCACGGAGCAGGCAACAAAGGTGACGCCGAAGTAGAGGTTGTCCTTGGAGCCCAGGGCCACCTGGACGGCCGAGAAGCTCAGCTGGCAGCCCAGGAACAGGAAGTCCGTGGTGGCCACTTGGAGGATGTAGACAGAGAAGGGGCCCATCTTGATGTGGAAGCCCAGGTGCCAGAGGACCAGCCCGTTCCCCACCAGCCCCCCGAGGCCCACGGCCAGAGTGAGGTAGAAAACCACGCTGGGGAAGGTCCTCCAGAGCCCGAACATGTTGGCTGGCTCCGCGGCCGCTGGGAAGGGCCCTGGAGGGAGGCCACAGACGTTGCCGTTGTTATCACCGCCCGGGAAGGCGGGTGGCATCCTGGCACAGCTGGACAGATGCAGCTCCAGCCCGGGGCGCCTTTCCGGCCAGTGCCCAACCCCTCAGACCTCATCATCTCTTTGTAAAAGGAGGATTAGTTAGGATGCGCCCAACACAGGGAGATGAGGATGGCCGACCAGGTGGGCAGGCCTGCCCCCCGGCTGGATGTTTGGATTAAATGCGCAAAGATGGATTGACAAGGCCATGCGCCGCGGTAGCAATGTCTCAGAGGTCGGCTGGAGAGGTCTCTGCAGGCCAAGGGGACTGTTGTGAGGACACAACTCAGGGACTCCACGGGGGGCCTCCCACACCCCTGCTGGGTCCCCGCCCCAGAGGGTCTGCTGAGCACACTCTGTCCTGCACTTGCTGTGGACACGGGTGGGTGCAGATGTTCTGGTGGGGGCAGTAGGCGGTTGGGCGGATGAGGAAAGACTGGGGGACATGCCCAGCTTCCCCTGCTCTCCCACCTGGGCAGGCATGCGACCTGGGGCTCCCGCTGCCAGTGGGTCGTGCAGAGTGCTGCTCTGAAGTCTCAGCAGGTGTGTGGACTTGGTGGCGGGGCCCCGGTCCTCTGGGGAGAAACTGACACGGGTGTTTGCTGCCTGTGAGAAGCCAAGCCCTGCTCTGGTCCGAGGAGAGAGACCCCATCACAGGGAAGCAGAGGCAGTGGAGGGTCTCAGAGCAGCCTCTCCCTCTCCTGGGCCCCTCCCCTCAGGGTCCACATGGCTTTTGTTCTTAGCCTCAGAGAAGCAGTGGGGGGACCATAAGGACCCTGTCTCTGGGGTGAGGAGTCAGGGGAGACAGAGAGAGAGACAGAGATAGAGACACAGAGACACAGTGGAGGCGGGGAGCCCACCTGCACACCTTGAGTTTTTCCCATAGTCACCCCCTTGCTGGGCTGTGCCCCTGCCGGGACCGCCCTTGCCCCCTCCCCGCTCACCCAGGTCCTGCTTCCTTTAAGACCCCGGAACCTCCCACAGACCCCCGGGGCCTCCCTGCCTTGTACCTGAGAGTCCTTGCTGGCACCCTTCTCTGTGGCTGTCCTTGTGCCCCGGCGGGAGGGGTGGGGGGAGGTCTCTCGCCTTTACCCCCTCCAGGCTTTCCCCTCGCCAGGCACGCCGTGACAGTGTCTCGGGCCCCAGAAAGCCGAGTTGGACTCTGGTGTCCCGGGGGGTCTGCACTGACCACCCCCCCGTGACCCGGCCTCAGTCTCCCCACGGTACGTGGAGGGGCCGAGTTAGGTGGAGGTGGAGGGAGGGGTGGAGGACGGGGCTGCCCGGAAGGCCGTCCTCACAGCTCTCAGGACAGGCACACCTGCCCGTACATTCAAACGAGGACCCAGAGTGCTGGCTTTTAAATACTGGCTCCTCCAGCCTGCTTCCCCATCCTCGCCCCCAACTCCCAGTCCGAAGGGAGGCTGAAAGCCCTCAGGGGTGTCTGGATCCAGGCCAGGGGGAGAACAGGGGCCCCAAGCCTTCTCGCCTGCACACTGCCTTCCAGGGCTCCCCCCACGCCCTAAATCCTCTCGTGTCCCTGGGGCCTGGCTGGCTGGACCTGGGCGCTTGGCCAGGTCGCTGGAAGTGGGAGGGCCCCTCCTGGTCACAGGATGAGCTCAGGTGGAGATATCCTCTGTGTGGTCCAGCCCTTCTCTTCCTCCTCAGCACCCGAGGGACATGGGGGGTGGAGCAGCAGCCTGGGGGCCGGTGTCCAGTGGGCCGGGCCACCCCTCCAGGTGGTGCTCCAGAGGCCCAGCTGGCTCCGGGTCCCCTGGTTTGTGGGAGAGGTGCAGTGAGCCAGGAGCCTGGCCGTGAGGCCTGGAGAGAAGGACCTAGCCCTTCTGTGCCTCAGTTTCCCTCTCCTTGGCCTCACCATTCCTGGACAGCTCGTGCCCGGCCTGGCGCTGGATCCCACGGTGGATCACTGGACGGTGCCGTTGTGGGATGTCTGGGGCGGCAGATGTTGGTCCCTTTCCCAAGGATCCACCCCAACAGTCCACCTGCTGGCCTCAAACCCTGGGGTCCCAGCTGCTGACAGATTCTTAGGGGTTAAAATACTTTTCTAAACTTTATTCTGCAGAGCTACGTGCTCTGAGCTGGTCCTGCTGAGGACTCGCCTTTTCTGTGGGCTGCTCTGTGGCCCTGGGGACTCAGAGTGCAAGTCAGAAGTTATGTGTAGAGATACTGTTTGTTCTAACATTTTTCAAGTGGATTTGGCTTTGAACTCATTTGCGTAACCCAAGTGCGGCCCATGGAATAAGTGTTCTGCGCAGCCTGTGATTCCCAGGCGAGGTCCTCCGGCTTCTCAGCCCTCTGCGTTTCTGCACGTGGCTTTAAGGAGTGGAGTTGCCTGGCCTCCAGGCCCAGGGACAAGGTTTCCACCTGCAGGGCCCTGTCGCCGCCCTGCCCGCTCTGCCTGCTGGGTCTTGGGATGCTCTCCTGCTGCCCCTCCCACTTTCCTCAAAGGCCACCTTCCCTGTGAGCTGTCCCTGGCCTGGATTCTTGACACCACACCCCAGCTTGCCCTGCCCTCCTGCCCCCTTTCGTCTTCTCCCCTCCATGTTCCATGCCAGTCCCCGGGTTCTCTGCCCACTGCTTCCAGCGGGGCCTCGTGCACGCCAGGCTCTCAGCACAGCTTCGAGAAGAGCGTCTGCTCTCGGTGTGTTGGCAACGACAGCAGCAAACGCCAGGGTGGTGCGTGTCCTGGGTTGAATGGGGCCCCCAAAGACACGTCCCCGTCCAATCCCTGGAACCTCACTGAGAAGAAGTGAGGGTTTTGAGATGAGGGCATCCTGGATTACCCAGGTGGACCCTAAACACAATTACAAGTGTCCTTATAAGGGACAGGAGAGGAGAGACACAGAGAGGAAGGGCCACGTGACCACGGAGGCGGAGACTGGAGGGACGTGGCCACAAGCCCAGGGACGCCTGGAGCCCCTGGAAGCTGGAAGAGGAAGGAAGGACCCTCCCCTGGAGCCCTGGGACACCTTGATTTCAGACTCTGGCCTCCAGACTGCGAGAAAAGAAATGTCTGTTGTCTTAAGCCTGTGCCATCACCTAAAACACCGAGTGTGTTTGTTTGGACGAATCCTTCCTGAGCTTGTTCACAGCCGGTGGCCTGTGTCCAAGCCCGACCATGCTAGCGGGAGCCTTGACCACACCAAGTGGCCGCTACTCAGCCGTTTCTGCCCTACGGAGTGGGCAGCTTCACACAGCACAGCCTCAACCCAGCCCTGTGGCCCTGGGCAGGCCGGTGCACCTCTGTCTCTCGGTGTCCATGTCTGCAGGCTGGAACCTGGTTTTGTCACATCTCGGGTGCGTCACGGGGACTCAGAGAGGAGCACACGTTGGGACGAAAAGGGAGTGGGGCGGGGATCCGGGGGTGGGGGGATACGGGAGGTCCTGTCGTGAACTGTTCCTGTTCGTGTGGTTCCCATGGCCACCATGCCATCCGAGGCTCAGGACAAAATCGTCCGACTCTGGGACCCAGAGAGGGGACCCAGTGTTGCCCAGGCCCCCCGGGGGCAGATGGGGAGTGGGGACCAGAGGAGGGTCTCCCCACTCCCCAGCAGCGGGGTGTCCCAGGCCGAGGGCCTGTCTGCGGAAGGCGTGTCTTAACGGAGGCATTATTATTATCAGGAATGGCCAGGCCAACACCTCAGGAGACAGCTGTCATTCAGTGGCTAGAGTGTTACTCACAGTTCCCCAGCGGAGGGGGTGCGCCACCGGGGACCACCGCTCAGGGAAGCGCTGTCGGGTCGGGGGCAGAGGCAGGGGGCTGTGTGGTCAGGAGCCTTTATAGTGGTTTCCGCGGGAAGGAACGGTGAGTCAGGGTGAGCAGGCTTAGGGCTGTCTGTTTCAAATCATCTCAGAGGGCTCTGTGGCACAGGCGCTGTCCCTGGCTGTCTGGGACCTGCCCCTGGCTCATCGGGGCAGCAGATAGTGGCCCTGAGTGCTAGAGCCCCATAGAGGAGGTGGTGAGGTGTGGGCTGTGCCTTGATGGGTTTGCATCTGCAAAGCAGGCTGCGGACAGTGGTTTGCTATCTAGGAATTGGCTAACCGTGGGAGGGGCAGCCCCTGGGGGGTCAGGAGGCCCCAGAAGTCAGAGCACAGGAGCACAGAAAATAAAAGACGGAGTCTGTATAGGTAGGTGCTGTGAACCGCTGGGGGCGAATGGGCTCGGGTCTGAGGCTGCCCTTTCTGCTTCCTTTCTCCCTTCTCGTTCCTACTCTGGGGCCTTGCATGGCGAGGGGCTCCCAAGGGGCTGCCCCGGGGAGAGCGGGCAGAAGATCCCGGACTGGGAGCTCGCCGTGCCCGGGAAACCGGACCCCCTGGGTCGGCGCTCAGCTCTGTTGCCTCCCGTGTGGATCTGGTCGGGAAGTTTGCACGACATCACGTATGTTACGTGTTTGACCCCGTTGTTACATGTACAACGCGTAGTGCAGACTTAGCATGTGTTGGCTTTCTTGCCTTTTGTACCACTCCAATGACTGTAAAAAGGGTTTTAAAGAATTGGGCCTTTCCTCTCAAAACACTCCTTCATAAAATCACCAAGCCCAGGATCACACGAGCGGAAGCCCCACAGTCCACAGAGCTGAACAGCCCCTCCAGCTGGTCCCTCCCGTCCCCTGGCCAGACTGGGGCGCAGGGGTTCCGGAAGAATTGTGCACTTCATGAAAAAAAGATAAAACTCGAGTGGATTTCCTATTTTAGGTTGACTATTTTTGTGGTGTTTTTCCAACTTCGGATATAATTAAATAGCTGAGGAGAGAGTGTGGCCTCAACACAACAAAAACAAACGATGTTTTAAAACTTTCATCCCAGTCGGGGGTGGGGTCTGGGGAGGGGGCACCTCCCCTCAGGTCCCCGAGGAGGAGGCAGCGTCCCACAGCCTTCCCGGGAACGTCTGGCTGCTCAAGCCAAGCAGTGACGTGCCTGTCGCCGGGAGCGCTGTCCTGGCCAGATCCGCCCCGGGGGTCCTGGGGTCCTGGAGGTGGGGCTCGGGTGGGCACTGGCTCTGGCTCTGGGGGTCCGGCCTCCTTGGACCCGAAGCTGCCTCCCCTCCCAGCCTGACTCAGGACGGGCTGAGGTCTGGCTTTGCCTGAGGGCAGAGGGGTGCAGGCGGGGCAGGGGGGTGAGAAATGAAGGTGTCCTTGCCTGGGGGGAGCCTGGAGGCTCACCTGCCCGCTCGGCCTGGGGCTCCAGCTGGGAGGATGGTCGCCCCGGCCCCAGTGTCCTCTGGAGTTAAAGTCCAGCGTCAACCTCTCCCCAGGACCCAATGGTCAGTGCCCCAAGGCAGGGGACAGTGTGAACTCGGCCAGAATGATGGGACTTGAACCGCACACTGAGGAGGTATGCAGGTGAGTGAGGGTGGACCCAGGCTGGGCGGGGGAGAACGAGCGGCGTCCACCCCGGCTGAAGACGTGTGGGAGCTTGTCCCGTCTGCACTGTGGCCAGTCTGACCCTGGGCTGTCCCGGAGGGGAGCTGGGGCCTGCAGACGCTTCAGTGCAAAGGGTGGCCTGACTCAAGCAGCAGGTGGGGAAGGGCCGAGGCTGAGGCCCTGGAGGCTGAGGTGGGAGAGTGAAGGCCTTTGAGGAGGCGGAACTCTTCTCCACCACCCCCTGCTCTGCCTCCAGTCCTGGGTCAGACCAGCAGGGTCTGCTTCTCCAGTGGCACCGGTAGTGGCCCTGCATTGTGCCCGAGTCCACACACTGGGACAGGCCCCCGGAGTCCCCAGGGCTCAGGGCTGAGACCCCCCTACCCAAGTCCCTGCTCGCCCAGCCTGCCGCCAGCACTTGGGGGGCTGTAAGGAAACCCCACTGCCCCCTCAAACTTGAAGGTGACGGGGCCGTGTGCCTGGAAGGGGGGACTTGGGGTTCCAGACTCCCCTGAGCAGCCCCGGGCAGCCATGGGTTCCAGCTGGACCCCTGGGAGCCTGTCAGACTCGGGCAAGGCAGCTTTCTCCCTCCCAGCGACTCAGGAGGGTTAGTGAGGACCGGTGAGGACGCACCAGGGCCTCTGTCACAGCGTCAGGCTCTCCAGGGACTTGGCAGGTGGGTGTCCAAGTGAGGCCGCCAGGCCCTGAGCCCACAGACCTCCTCAAGGTCTCTCGGACCACCGGACGGGGGCCAGGCAGGCAGATCCAGCCTGGAGAACAGCGCCGGCCATCTGACCGCACACCCGCTGTGTGACCTGCTTCCACGCCCAAGGCCAGGGGTCCATAGAGACGCCAGAGGATGCTGCATTTCTGGGGCTCCTCGGGGAAGGTGTACCTGGTCCATGGAGCCCAAGAAGGAGGAATTTAGAGCCCCCTGAACACGGGGTGTGGTCTCCGGGAGGGAGGGAGCTCCTGAGGGCTGCTGAGCTGTGTCTGTCCCAGACACGGCAAAGGGGTCTGGGGGCTGAGGGAGGGTCGGGGCAGCCTGAGTGGGGTTGGGGGCACCTGAGCCAGCTGTGGTCCCGCCGGTGGAGGGACTGTGGTCTGGGGTGGGGGGCGGGGTCACTACTTGCCTGTCTTTCTGCTCCGTCTCGCTTAACCCCTCTGAGCCTCAGTGTGCTCACGTTTAAGATGGAGTATCCCAGGGCTTCCCTGGTGGCGCAGTGGTTGAAAGTCCGCCTGCCGATGCAGGGGACGTGGGTTCATGCCCCGGTCTGGGAAGATCCCACGTGCCGTGGAGCGGCTGGGCCCGTGAGCCATGGCCGCTGAGCCTGCGCGTCCGGAGCCTGTGCTCCGCAACGGGGGAGGCCACAGCAGTGAGAGGCCCGCGTACCGCAAAAAAAAAAAAAAAAAAAAAGACATGCAATCATTCGAGCACTGATGCCACAGCGCTGGCTCCAAGATCAGAGAACACTGACCACATGAGCTTCCGGTCCATCACTGTGGTTGTGGCCCTTTGTGGGTTGGTGGGAACTGGAATAGTAATCTGGTTTGTCCATCTGTCCGCCAAGAAAACTGCCTTCTTCATCTACAGCCTCAATCTGGCCGTCGAGGATTTCATGAACCTTTGTTTCCAGACTGTATCCTCTGTCCGCCAAATCCTGAAGCTTTTCCTTCACTATCCCTTTCACCTGCATGACGCCTTTAGGGTCCTGAGGTTCTTCCTCTACTTCACTGGCCTGGGCATCATGGCCACCATCAGCTCCCGGCGCTGTCTGTCCTCCTTCTTCCCTATTTGGTATCGATGTCGTTGCCCCAAGCACCTGTCAGGCAACGTGAGCGCCTGCTCTGGATTCCGATCGTTTCGGTTAATATACTGAGAGGTCACGCCTGTGGTCAGTTATGCATCCCAAGGACAAGGTTCTGTCCCGCACTTATGACCGCCACCACCATGTGGGTCTTCCTGCTGTTCTCCATCCTGGGCATGTCCAGTCTGCTGTTGCTCCCCAAGTCCAGGCGAGCTCCCAGCAACACTGGCCCATAGGCTCTGCCTGGTCCTTCTGTTCTCGGTCCTGGGCTTCTTTCTCTTTGGCCTGCCCCTGTGCATCATCAGGTTCCTCGTGGCTGACATGAAAAATCACACTCTCAGCGACGTCTGCATCCTCCTGTCCTGCATCAACAGCACGCCTAACCCTGCTATTTACTTTTTCATTGGGGGCCTTCAGAGACAGTGGCTGAGGGAGCCCCTCAAGGTGGTCCTCCAAAGAACACTGGGTGAGGAAACAGAGGTTGGTGAGGATGGGAAGGTGCCCCTGACCGGCAAGGTGGAGAGGGTGGACCTCTGAAGGATGGGGGGCTCCCAGTGGATCCGTGTCCCTGGGGCATGGTCCCTATCATCTCCTGGTGGTAACTATGCCTCGCTGCCAGCAGGACAGAGCTCCCCCAAGTCAGCACCCCCAAATAGTTCCCTTCCCAGCCTCCTCTTTGTGAAAAACGAGAATAGCCAGAAGCAGAATTTTTTGTGTGTATGTATATGAAACCAAATGCACACATTTGAGCCTTCTGAAACCTGTTAAATTATCCGTCAGAAAGTTTGTGAAGTCACACTCACCAACCTCAGAAAGTCGATTTTAACCTCTGACCTACTGTTAAAATTCTGCTCATTTTCAGTTTTGGATAACAAACGCTGCTAAATTCCTTTTGGATGTAGACTGGTGCTTGGAAATGACGCACCCTTATCCTTCGCCCATTTTTCCGGCATGTTCTAGGGTCTGAACACAGTGTTTTATTTTCTTCTTCCTTGACTTTTAATGGATTGACCTCGTGGGATGTACTCTCTCTCTCAAAACTCTCTCCTTTTTAGAATTCCAGCGAAATAAAGATTTGTTGACCAATGCTGTCTGGGGGCGGGGTGGGCAACGTCCAGTTGGGTGCGGGTTTGGCTGCGTCAGTAGCTCATGCTGCAGCGACACTCAGGTCTCCGTGTGGTCCCCCAGGCTGCTTTGATTGTTGAGTGAAATGTTTCAGCCAAAGCCTGTACGACCGTCCAACCGAGAGGAAGGTGCTGCTGAGTCTGCTCTCAGGAGCGACCCCAGGAGATTCCGAGTTAGCTCTGGGTTTGACATGAGGCTTCACTGCCCTCCCCAGGAGCTGGGGTGGGCGGGCTTGTCTATGTTTGGGTCTCAGAAAAGAGCCAGGACCCCACACGACGAGCTGGAGCTGCAGACAGGAACCCATAGCTCCTCATTAGCCAAGCTCTGGTGACAATCTTTTAACTGGGGGGACACTACCCTGTAGCTGGGGGGACACTTCCTATAGCTGGGGGACACTACCTTATAAATGGGGGACCCTACCCTATACCTGGATGACCAGCGGCCAGGGTCCTGGGGTCCCTGAGTGCAGGAGGCCCTTGCAGGACAATGTCCAGAACCCCACCACTGACCCCACGACTGGCTGTCCTCAGTGTCCACGCTCCCCCCATCTCCCTTCCCTGGAGCAGAAGCTCTCCACCCCACTCCCAGCACACGTGGTGCAGGAGCCGCGGCCTCAGGAGGGTGTGCGTGGCTGGGGAGGGGGGCGGCAGACAGGACGATGTCTCCTCCCCAGGGTGTCAGCAAGGTACACGTCCACCCGGAGGACCCCCGTGGGGTGCCGACACCTGCACCAAGGGGCCTGGCAATCACCCTGGGTGACAGCCATCCCAGAAGGTGACAGCACTGTGTGAGCTGTCACCCCTCGGCTGCAGAACCCACGGCCACGTCCTCTTGAGCTCATCCGTGTCACCACCCACAGGGGCCAAACACTGGGATGAGACCCACAGGGTCAGGGAGGGCTGCCCGCACGGGATGCACCCATCCACTCGCCGGCCGTCCTCAAAACTGTCCTCAAGTTAGGGAAATACTCATTGGCGTACCTGGGCCACATCGGCTCTAAGAATAGCTTTTACTGCTATTTTGTTTTCTTTCCCGATTCTCCCGAAGGTGAAGGACTGAATTCTCCTTGAAGCGTAAACTTTTCCTTTGTTTTAGGAGAAACACCTTCACGGGGGTCTTAGTACGTATGTGCGGGCTGCTGTAACAAAATATTGATGCCACAGACCTGGTGACACATAAACAAAAGGGCACTGCTCACAGCTCTGGAGGCTGGAAGTCAAGACCAGGTGTGGGCAGGGTCGGGGGAGGGGCCTCTTCTGCGTTGGGTCGGACACTTCTCACTGGGTCCTCACGTGGCACAGGGGCCAGGGGCTGCCTGGGGTCTCTGTTATAAGGACAGCGATCCCATTCATGGGGCTCCACCCTCAGGCCCTCATGACCTGCCAGAGGCCACACCCTCGCATGGGGGGGTTAGGAGTTCCCATATGTATTTTGGGGGGATGCAAACATTCAGACCGTAGCACTGGGATTTGGGTCCACAAGGCCAAGACTCTCTTCTGGAAGAGGAGTCGGAGACGGTAAACAGGACGCGGCTTTGCATCGCGGTGTAAAAGGTTGTCTTTACGTCGAGTGACTTTACATCACTGAAAAGTGGCCCTCGGTGGGGTGAGAGAGAAGGGGTTATTCCGTCCCCGAGCCTGCGGGAGGGGTTCTGGATTCTGGGGGTGGGAGATACAAAGATGGCGGCAGCCTTCGGGGAAAGAGGGCAGGGTGCCCTTGCTCCCTTCCCTCGGCCCAAGCCTGGAGTCTTATTAATACGTCCCTGGGTGTTGCTGTCACTGTGGGAAGTTGAGGAAAGGTCTGTGCATGTGCTTTGCAGGCCCAGGGCCTGCAGTAGCATTGCCAGGAAACGTGGACTTAGATCCAAGGAGCCATCGTCCAGAGCCTGGGCCCGGGTCACGGCCTGAGGGTGTGTGCAGTGGCCGTTCCTGTTTGGAGGACCTCGGGGCAGTAGCTAACTAACTGGTTCAGAAATGGGCATATGACCCAACTGAGCTAATCCAGGGCCTGTACTGAAGAAACGGGGAAGGCACATGTGCTAATCTCCTGCTGGATCTGAACTTGGGAGTTTGCAAGACTGGAGTCACAAGAGGAAGCCAGCACACAGAGACAGGGTCAGGTGAAGAGAGAAACAAGTTCCAATGACATGGCACAAACCCTGGGTCCAGCCAGGCCTGAAGCTGTCACTCCCCCAGACTGCTCAGCACGTCCATCAATAAATTCCTTTCCTTGTTCACCAGGTTCTTTTCTTGGGTAAGGCTTTTGGTAACACACACGCAGAAAGTCCAAGCTGATGCAGTTTGTAAATATTCCTGGGGATTCTTAGGAATTCCTGGTGTTCCAGCAGAATGGGGGCTGAGCTGTGTTGCTCAGGCCCAAGGCTGGACCTTCTGCAAGGCCCGCAACCAGAGCCCAGCTCTCTCCTCCCGCCCACACTGGCATCGTTCCACTTAACCTGGGTGCTGACCCAGGATGGTGAGACCGAAATGGGAGGAGGAGGCTGGCAAGGACGGCAGGCAGCTGGCCCCCCAGGGGGGTCTTTCCTTAGGGCAGCACATGGGGGGGGCAGGGATGGTGACCGGGCAGCCTGCCCCGAGAGCATGTGAAGCCTTCCTTCCCTGGTGGCACAGGATGGAGGCAAATCTACATCCCTGAAGGTTTAGGTCCTCGGAATGACAATGACGGTGACCAGGAAAGAGAAATCAGGGAAACGGGCCAGTTTATAGTGAGAAGAATCATACACAAGGACAGACGAAGAAAAGGAGAAAGGGCTGCTTTGCAAGACTACAAAGATTGCAAGGGTGGGTGACGGGTGGGGACAGTCATTCTAGAACCACCCTCCACCCCCCAGGGCCTCCTCCATCCCTGCCTGGAAAATCCTTTCAGCTCAGGTGACACTCAGAGGAGATGCTGCACGAGGGCCAGAGGGGCAGGGGAAAGCGCTCGCTTCAAGAAGAGGGTTTACATATAGTAGTCTGTGTATGTCCATCCCAATACCTGCTGTACAGCACAGGGAATGCTACTCAGACTCTGTAATGCCCTATATGGGAAAAAGAATCTAAAAGAGAGTGGATATATATATACTATGGCAGATTCACTTTGCCGTACAGCAGAAACTAACACAACATTGTAAATCAACTATACGCCAATAAAAATTAATTAAAAAAAAAAAAGAAGCGGGTTTAAAATCGCATCCTCTTGTATTTCAGCCTTTTTTAAAGAAACTAGACCGAAAAGATTCCCTCCTTGCAATACGTCAGATGGGGCTTGTCGACACGCCAGCCGCTCCCACAGAGTCACCAGCAAGGCAGACGTAGCATGCGCATCCTCGCGGGAGGGGAGCCCTCTGCGCAGGACCCGGGCTCAGTCCACGCCGTCCAGGTCCTGACGCTGTCTGCTCTCCAGCTGGAGAACCTAGAAGAGAAGATGCAGCGTCACCACGAGGACCTGAACGGCTAGGCCGTCACGATGCACCGATGCACCCGAAAAGAGGGTCGCGGTCACGGGACTGAAAAAGCAGGTCCTCGGACAGCACCTTCAGTGATGAGACGTGGATCCAGAGTCCGGAAGGATGTGCCCTGGCCCGGGCACGGGGGTCACTGCTGGGCTAGAAGACTCCAGGTGAGTTCCATCTTTGCCCACATGTGTTTTTCTCCACTTGAGGGTCTTTGCACACCCTCTGAACCCCAGGCCTGATGTGAGGGAACCCACTCCTGAATGTGTACTGGTGGAAGCGAGGCCCCACGGCTGACTAATACTTGGCCGGGGGGAGAAGGCTGTGCTGTGCACTGCGGGGTGTTTCAGCGGCATCCCTGGACTCCGCCCACTAGGGGCAGCAGCAGAGACCCCTCCCCAGGTATGACAACCCAAAATGCCTCCAGACATTGCCTGGCGACCCCTGGATGAGGGCCACGGCCACGGACGTGTAGTGTTGCTTGCGTCCCATCTCAGTTTGCACATCATCTCCTCATGGATGCTCCCCGCTCCCCACCGGCTGGCTCCGGCCGCTGGGCTAGTCCGTCACTAAAGGGATATTGCCTATGAGCTTAAATTATACATAATGGCCCATCTCTGGCCCAACCCTGCCTCCCAGGTCATGAACATTAAGCTAAAATGCCTTTGCTTAGCTCACAGGAAACATCCTGACCAGGCCCACCAATGAATGGCTGCAGGGAGGAAGAAAAACACACATCCCCTCTGGAGCCAGGAAACGTTTGACTTTAGTCCCTCCCCTTTTAGTATAAAAGAAGCCTGAATTCTCAGGCAAGGTGGTTCTATTCTTAGGTAATTAGGGGAATAAATGAAAAACAGATGGTTTAGAAGATGTGAAGCCAGTTGGATGCCCTAGTAGTCTAGAAGTGACAGTGACTGGTACCACAGTGACACAGTGTGGTAGCCCCTAATTTTAGCATCCTCAGCACAGCCCCAAATAGCTCATGCTCCGATTGACCTGAAACATACTGGGTCCTTTGCAGAAAGAAGGACGCTAAAAAATGCCACCGTATATATTAAAAAGCTTCTCAGTCCTCAATGGAAATGAGCTGATATTCCCTCAACAGACATTTAACAGGGAGAAAAACCATTTCTGCCTGATTTACCTGAGTTTCTATGCAGCGGAACTGCCAAGGCCAGCGGGTGTTGTACAGAAACGGCCGCAGATCGAACCTGTTGTCGTCTGGGCTGTAGCTCTCGGCGTGATACGCGGGGGTCAGTGTGGTCATTTTGTGTCTATTCATGGAATACTTCGAGAAAAACCGCTTCACTTTGTCGGCCACCTGGGAGGCGAGGGAGGCACAGGGCCTGATGCTGGCAAAGTCGGAGAGACCCCAGGCTGGTGTTCCCGGCAGCACTGCCCTGGGCTGTGCCAGCTAACAGCACCCACCCCCGGCAACATGGCTGCGTTTGAACCCCCCGAAGGCAGGAGTGGATCGGTGCCACTGCTCGGGCTGGGGCAGCGGGATGAGCTTTGAAGACACGGGCTCCTGACTCCAGCACCCCGGAAGCTGCATCAGGAGCCCCGGTCAGGGGTCCCGGGAAGATGTATCTCACGAGGCTTCCAGGCGGTTCTGCGGGGACCACTCTGTCTGTGGGCTTCGGCCCTAATGAGCCTGACAACTCACGGAAAAGCAGCGATATTCCAACCTCAGAGTTTGCCCTCTGCCCCCCAAAGAGGAGGAGGAGCTTGCTTGTTACGATGGGGTCCAGCCCCACTCAGACAAACTTAGCCAGGGCAGGAGGAAGGCCCGGGCTGCTGAGAGCCTAAAACTGGACCGTAGATCCTTAGAGAGAGAGAGTGTTCTCATTTTAAGGTCACACCGTGGCCACCTGCTCCGGAGTCAAATCCACCCACAAGGTGACCTTACCTGCCGACTCCCCGAGGACACTGCACGTGGCTTACCTGTCTGGGGGTGCAGACGTCCTTCCACATGTAGACGAGTTTGCAGAACATGCTGTAGGGCCCCATCTTGGCGATCTTCCGGAGCCTCCCGTAGACCGACAGCTCTGCGTAGGTCACTCCCATGTCTTCCTGGGGACAAAAGAGATGCGCCTCATGAGTGACAGCAAGTCAGTGCTGGGGGACAGGTTAAAACTTCTGCTGGAGATGGAACCGAGGCCCCCCCGACTCGCCTCATCACCTCCCTCCTGGCTCCAACCTCGAGAGACCTGAATTGAACACTGAAGGCCGGCAGTGGATGACGCCGAGCCCTGGGCTCCCAGGCCAGGAATCCAGCGATGGAGCATGGCTTGTTGGGGCAGAAAGGAGGCCATGAAGGAACCCAGCAGCAGGGAGGTGGGGAAGAAGCAGAGTGACAAAGCCACCGCCGTTACCTCGTCAGTCTGGGACGCCCGTCCATGGGCCGAGGGCTCCAGCTCGGCAGTGGCTGGTGCTGCCAGGATGCTGCGGCCAAGACACACAGAGGTCAGTCACGACACCTGCGTTATTAACTCAACAGATACCACGAAAGCACCAGCCACTGCTCGGCCCGAAGACGGAGGGATACACAGACCGCCCGGCCTTACGACGGCGGGAGAAGGGTGGTGAGGGGAAGAGGGAAGCAGCGGCTGCCTGATCTGGCCAGAGCCAGGGCGGCACCGACGCGAAGGAAGGGGCTGCCTGGTCTCGGGACCCCAAGCGCCCCTGAAGGGCAGGACTGTTTCCATCAGGAGGTGGGAGCTATGGAAGGTGGCTGAGTGGGGCGAGGGTGGCCCGGGGCTGTGCCGAGACGCATACCCGGTGGCTCAGGGGCCCAGCTGAGGCCTCGAGGGCACACACGCACCTCTGCAGGGCGGGAAGGTGGAAGCGCTCCATGCAGAGCTGGACGAAGGCTCTCAGGTCTGTCTTGCTTATCCCGCCTATGGGGTTGATGTCTGCGCTGGAGCAGTCGTACTTGGTCAGGTAGCCGAGGAGGCTGCAGCAGGAGAAAGAACGTGCAGTTTCCATGCAGCAGACCCGAGGGGCTGCAGATTCCATGAAACTGGGGGCCTGGCCATCCAGTCCCTGGGCATCCGAAGACGCGCTTCCTCCAGGGCCCTGGGGCCAGGGCTTGGCAGATTCAAGGGTCTTGGAGAAGCCTGACGTGCTGGGGCAGACTGGGGAAGAGGAAGAGGCTACGGACAGCCGAGGAGGAGTGTCCAGCAAGCCAGACGAGACGTCTGGGCCGGGCAGCAGCTTGGGGACTGACCAGCAGCCACCTGGAAGCGGCCCGTCTGGGAGGGGAGGGCTGTCGCCAGCAGAGTGCGGAGCTGAGGGATGGAGGTCCTTGACAGGGAGGGGCAGGACCTCAGTGCACGTGGACGCTGAGCCGACAGAAGCAGCGCCACCTCCCCACTGCTGGACGCCTCCTGTGGTGGGCAGAGTGGCCCCCAAAATGCCCACGTCCTAATACCCGGAACCTGTACACATACACATACAGGGTGAAAGCAACTCCGCAGATGAGATGAGGCTGAGGACCTCGAGACGGGTGATTACCCTGGATTATGGGGTGGGCCCTAAATGCAATCACAAGGGTCCTTAAATGTGGAAGAGAGGACTGGTGGGCAGGGGGCGTCAGTCAGCCAGTGGGAGCTGTGGCCACAGGAAAGGCGCAGAGATTCTGCACCATTGGCTCTGCAGACAGAGGAAGGGGCCACACGCCAAAGGATGCAGGCACCCCCAGGAGCTGGAAAAGGCGAGGAACAGCTTCTCTCCTGGAGCCTCCAGAAGGAACCGGCCCTGTGCCACCTTGACTTTGGCCCAGTGAGATCCGTGTTGAAACCCTATCCTACCGAACTGTAAGATAATTCATTTGCATCTTGAAGCCACCGACTTTGTGCCCACTTGTCACCTCAACCCCACGACACTCACCCCTTCGATGCATCCGTCCCTCTCCACCCCCCCCCACCACTACCGTATTCTCGCTGGACCACTGGATGACCGCAGCTCTTCACCCACATCCCAAGCTCCCCCCGTTCCAAGGCCATTGCTGACCTGTGCTGTGGGTACTGTTTGGCCTTTGTCCCACCTGCACTCACACGGCTGACCTCTCCCCACTTTTCAAGAGAAAAACCAACCACTCAGCCCTCCAGGCTCCCACGAGGGTGCAAAGCCGGGGTGTAAGACCCTCTGGGTCCCAGACAGGGGGGATTAAAACCTGCGCCGCCCTGAGCGGGGCTCCTTCAAGCAACCCCGAGGTGGGTGTAACATCACTCCCTGTCCCGTTAAACGGATGGCTGGGCTTCCCTGGTGGCGCAGTGGTTGAGAATCTGCCTGCTAATGCAGGGGACACGGGTTCGAGCCCTGATCTGGGAAGATCCCACATGCTGCGGAGCAACTAGGCCCGTGAGCCACAACTACTGAGCCTGCATGTCTGGAGCCTGTGCTCCGCAACAAGAGAGGCCACGATAGTGAGAGGTCCACACACCGCGATGAAGAGTGGCCCCCGCTTGCCACAACTAGAGAAAGCCCTTGCACAGAAATGAAGACCCAACACAGCCAAAAATAAAAATAAATAAATTAAAAGAAGGCTCAATGTTAAAAAAAAAACAAAAACGGATGGCTGACGGAAGGAACAGGGTCCGGTCCGTGGGCAAGGGCCAGGATTTACAGGCCAGAAGAGATCATCGTTTTCACCTGACCCCTGTGCCTCTTTCCTCTGTCGGCTGCTCTCAAAGATGCATCAGGAGCCAAGGCAGAGTGTGGGAGACACAGACCCGGCCGGAGTGGCCGTGGGTCAACCAGGGGACTCATCCAGAGCAAGGGCACACACACCTCTCATCCACGTTGGCAGATCCAAGCACGAGAAGTCTGCCTGGGGCGCCCCGGGACCAGAGGCTCAGCTGAGCGAACAGGTAGGCAATGACCATCCTCACCCGCGCCTGCACCACAGGAGGGGAACGTCATCCGCGTGGGGCGGGGGTGGGGGACGTGCATGCTAACACCGCCTCCCTGCCGCTCGGGGCAGGGGCTCTCCCAGCAACCTCAGGAGGACACGAAAGTTTAAGTGATGCAGGAGCTTCCAGCGTCCAGAGGGGCCGGGAGCCCGTGGTCCCCTCACCCGCACCGTGGGCTCCCGCGCTCAGCCACAGAGATGGAAGAACCAAAGCCCAAGGCCGCGGTGAGACAGCGCTGCGAAGCCAGCGGGGGAGACCGTGGTCCCTCCTGTCACTCCCTGCACTGCTGGGCAAGGTCACCCGCACCCACAGAAAGGGGACAGAGAGACAGGACACACCCAGGCAGCTGTAGCCCAGGCCCCCTTTCCCTCCACAGACCACGCAGGGTCCAGCTCCCCTGAAGCCTCCTGGAAGGTGGGGCTGCGTCTGAGCCGCCCCCCAAAGGTGCAGAAAATGCACGCACTTGCATACACACCCCACGTTCACAAACCCTCACGCTGATGCGCACACTCTCACGCACACGCACGCACACACACGCGGACCCCCATCCTTGTCACGAGGCTGCACACTCAGGGTCTCTAAGGCAGGCTGATGACCCCAGTGCCGGCCGTCCCCCAGGTTCCCTGCGGCCCCCGAGTGGGGACAACGGCCCCATCTGGGAGGCACACCTGTACGTTCTGCAGGGCCAGGCTCTCCCGGCTGCTTCCTCCGTGAGCAGCAAACACAGGGCTTTTACCCGTCACCAGGCTGAAGATGCCCATGACGGCCTTCACAGCTGGGTCGATGTTGAGACCGATGTGGTGGCTGGGAAGAGAAAGGGAAGGTGTGCAGACAGTAAAACAAAAACACAGAACACAGAATTTACCATTTTCAAGTGTCCCATTCAGCAGCATTGAGTACACTGACGACGTCATCTCTAGCTCCAGAACTTTCCATCAGCCCAGAAGGAAACCCTGTGCCCACGAGCGGTCTCTCCCCAACCCCCTTTCCAGCCCCCGAGGACAACTGACCCACTCTCTGTCTCTGTGGACCTGCATATTCTGGACATTTCAAAGAAATGGAATCACACAACATCTGTCCTTTTGTGACTGGCTTCTTTCACTCAGGATGATGTTTTCCAGGTGTTCATCCACGTTGTAGCCTGTGTCAGCACTTCATTCCTTTCTAAGGCTGAATATCATCCCCTCGTAACCACCTTTTGGTTACCTATTCAACTGTCGATGGACATTTGAGCTGTTCTGGCTGTTGTGAATATGCTGTCACGGACCCAAAGGTGTAAATATTTGTTCATGTCCCTGCTTTCACTTCCTTTGGGCATCTCCCTGGGAGCAGAACTGCTGGGCGGGGACAACTTTTAGCTGAGCTCCGCATACAGAATGGGCAGCCTCTTGTCTTTCCCTTGGAGGCAGAATAAATGGAACATTCTGAATGGAGCCGAGTGTGGAAAGATGCCCTCTCTCCACCTTCCTTGGGGGCAGAGGGCGGGTCACGATCCCGGGAGGGGAGAGGGCCTGCCTGTGCTCCCAGCTGGAGGGGGGTGAGGAGGGAACCTGCTCGCCTCTGGGGTGCTCACTGACCCACAAACGTGGCCTTTGGGGGAACTTCCTGCTGTCACCGCCGCCTGGCCGTGCCCGATGCCACTGACCAGCTACCTTCCGATCTGCTGGGCGAGATCTCTGGCTCTATTGCACGTCTCCCGGGAGGAGTTCTCACTGGCCATGTAGCAGGTGGTCAGAACGCGGCTGCAGAGCTCCCGGGGGTCCTGGGGGGTGTAGCTGGTCTGGTTCACAATGGTCCGGACGTCGGCCAGCACTTCCTGACCTGAAAACCACCAGACAGAAGTGCACGTGCTGTGTGCCAGGTGCCTGCACCATTTAATCCCTTCTCCGCCGCCCGGCAACCTCGCCAGATCAGCCCCGCAATGCCCGTTTCTCGGCTGCGGACACTGAGGGAATGGCCGATGTCACTGCACAGAGTGACAGGATGTGAACCTGAGTTTGCCCGACCCCACGGCCCCTGTTCTTTCCTTGGGGCCACATTGCCGACACACGGCAGCGACAGGCACCTGTGGCTTGATGGACACAGCCACGTGGGCCCTGGAAGGGACTTTAACGGCCTTGCTGTCCCCAGGCCCTGGGACTTGGGCGCAACGCTGTGACATCTGAATACGACCTCCACCACGATGCCCAGGACCTGGGTTTCCTCTCTGCTCCTCCCACAGGCTGACCCCCTGGAACCTGCTCGGGCCCCAGACGTCACCTACTTCCGTGCTTCACAGCCTCGCAGACCAGGTGGCACATGGAGTAGACGAGACAGGCGGTGGCCCCGCTGTCCACCCCGCCGCTCAGGGGCAGGAAGAACCCCGCCTGGAAGGGGCCGACCAGACGGGGGTGTGAGCAGCGCCTCTGGGAAGCAATGCACCCCCAGATGAGCCCGGCTCCCCCTGCAAAAATGAGTGCCCACAAAATACTCTCCCTGGGGGAGGGGAGAAGATGCCCTGCACGTTCCAGGATGGACTTTCTAGAAGGCAAAGGGACCTCCACTGTGGAGGGTCTAAGGCTGGGTCTCCACGGTGAATCACAGACACGCACGATCACGAAACTGGCAGGAGGCGGGGAGTCTCATAACTCGGTGTCATCAGACAGGACCCCAAAGACGGAGCCAAAACTCAGCAGGACCTTTGGGCCCTGGCTAGTGTAGCCAAGGCTCCCGACTGAAGCAGACCCAAGAAATGCTTGCATTAAAAATAAAGTCACCAGCCTGCCGCAGAATCAAACGCAAACCAACTGGTAGAAGCAGCAGAGGGCGCTGGTGAGACACTGATGCCTTACCTGTTGGCTGCGCCTTAAAAAATCCCAGAGCCAGCACGCAGGTCCGAGGCTGGGGAACGATGGGAAGCATTAGGATGGGGAACTGCTGACCTGGTCCACAGCTCACCTGGGGGCAGGTGCCAAGGTGGGTGCAGTGCCCGTGAGAGCCGCCGGCATGACAGCCAGGTCTCTGTTTTAAGCACTTCGCGTGAACGATCGCATTTGAAATCTCAAAACAGCCCCAGGGGGCAGGTGCTGTCATTGGCCCCATTGTGAAATGGCACAGGAAGGCAAGTACAGCATCTCTGTGCCCAAGAGCCCACAGGGCAAGGAGCGGCAGGGCTGGGCGTGGGCCAGGGTTTGGCTGCAGCGTCAAGTGCAGGCTCTGGAAACCAGGACACGCTGGCCCCGCAGCGCCACCTGGCGGTGCAGCAGGGGATGGGGGGTTCCCCGGGGGACAACAGGACCCCCCCCCCAGCATCCCAAGGGCCCCACCTGATCTCCTCGGCGGGACTGTGGTATTTCCACTCAACGGGCTCAGAGAGCGGCTCCAGCAGGTCCTCATGGCAGGACAGGGCGAAGTCCACCTTCACACGGGGGTAGGGGCTCACCCTGCTGGCCTGGGAAGGACAACCCCTCAGCGCTGGTACCTGTACAGGCCCCTGGGATGACTGCAGCCAGTGGGGAACACAGCTCAGAACCCCACTGGGGACCCTTCACAGCCGCCAGGACGGCCAGAACAGAGACAGATGTAGCAAACGCTGGCAGGGATGTGGGGAGCCCAGAGCCCTTGCACAGCGCTGGGGGGACGTGAGATGGAGCAGTGGCTGAGGACAGTCTGGCAGGGCCTCCTACAGTCAAACAGGGAACCACCACAGGACGCTGCAGTCCAGTCCCAGGTATATAACAAAGGACACGCAAACACGTCCACACAGACACCTGGGCATGTGTCCACAGCAGCACAATTCATCACAGACAGAGTGGAAATGGTCCAGATGTGCACTGACAGATGAATGGACAAACGGCACATGGTCTATCCATTCAGTGGAATATTATTCTGCCATAAAAAGGAATAAAGCACTAACACACACTACAGCATGGATAAGCCACAAAACATTATTCTCTGGAAAAAAGTCAGATGCAAAAGGCCACATATGATATGATTCCACTTCTATGAAACGTCCAGAATTGGCAAATCCATAGAGACAATGCAGATGGTTGCCGGGGGCCCTGGGGGAGGTAGACGGGGATATCAGCTCATGGGTCCGGGCTTCTTTTTTTTTTTTTTTTTTTTTTTTTCTTTTTGCGGTATGCGGGCCTCTCACTGTTGTGGCCTCTCCCGTTGCGGAGCACAGGCTCCGGACGCGCAGGCCCAGAGGCCATGGCTCACGGGCCCAGCCGCTCCGCGGCATATGGGATCCTCCCAGACCGGGGCACGAACCCGTATCCCCTGCATCGGCAGGCGGACTCTCAACCACTGCGCCACCAGGGAGGCCCGGGTCCGGGCTTCTTTTGGGTGATGAGAATGTTTTGACACTGTTGTGGTGATGCTGCTTAACTCCACGAATATACTAAAAACCACTGAATCATGTGCCGAAATCAGTGAATTGTGTGGTAAGGGAATGACATCTCAATAAAGCTGTTATTAAAAAAAAATTCTGGGTCTTTGATGCGCATCCCATGTGTGTGTCTATAAGCACTTACCGCCAGGTTTCGAGATGAAATCTCTGCCCTGTAGCTTCTGACGTCCTCCAAATCCAACGTGGCAGTGAGGACTTCCTGGAGAAGGGAGTTTTAAAGAGAAATCGTGATTTCCTGTTTTGTTTTTTTTTCACTCACATGTCTAATTTGTTTTCATAGGTGTGCCAAATGGCACTCGATGAGTTATGCCTTCTAAGGCAGGGACTGGGGGGTCCAGGGAGAGGGGACGGCCAGTGGTGCTGCCGACCCAAAGCCCTTTCCTCTTGTTGTTGCCATGAGAACTTCCACTGAGTTGCCGGTGATTCGTTAATCACGGCACAGGACACAATCCTGTCAATAAATGTCTGCTGGGGCTTCTGAGAAAGCTTCTTAAAAAGACACATGAGGAGCAAGGGCCACTTTTCTGCCTTTGAACGGGGCTGCATGAAGATGCATGGCTGGAGCTCCTGCAGCCATCCTGTGACCAAGAGGCAACTGAAAATGAAGCCCACACAGAGGAAGGCCCAGATGGAGAGTGACAGAGGGGTGGAGCCAGAGCCTCGGCAGTCATCACGTCGGGGTCCTGGCCTGGACGTGCTGCCTGTGTTCTAGGAGGTGATGCTTCATTGCCTCTGAACCCAGATGAGAGGGGGGTTCTGCCACTTGCAGCAAATTACAGAAAAGGGAAAAGTTTTAACTCACAGACGTTACTCCTTCCCTTATGAAGAAAAAAAACACTAATCAAATTATATTATGAGGACATTGTCTCATACACACAGGTGCAGGGCAGCAAGAACTGCTTCTGGGCACCACTGGGGGACACAGGGTGGCTGGGCCCCCGCTCCTGCCACTGGGCTGTGGACAGCTACCTGTGTCAACAGCGGGCCTAGCCCAAGCTGGAAACGCCCGTGAATAGACAGAGAATAAAGAGCTGCCACGTCCTTTGGTTCTCCTGTCATTTCCCAAGTGATGGGTCACTGAAGCCGCCAGACTGCCTTGACAAAGCCACAGAAAGTGAGAAGACACCAGAGGAATGAACCCTTCCTGAGAAGGAGGCTCCAGTCCACTTTCCCCAGAACTAGGTTAGCCTTGCACAAAGGCTCGATCGAGGCTGTGAGAAGCATGTGCCCTCGAGAAGGTCAGCTGACCACGGAGGAGGTGGCAGAACAGAAGGGCACTGCCCCACCTCTATCCCGAATACTCAGGCAAAATCAGAGAATTCTGGCTCAAAGGCCCCCTCCAGGGGGTGGGAGACAACGGTCCCCAGGTTTTTGTATGGCGAAGAATCACCTGTGTGCTTGCTGAAATGGGGGTTCCTTGGGGGGCCTGGACGGGGTCCAGAACCTGTAGTGACCTACACGCCTGCTCATCCTGGGGCAGGTGACCCCCCAATCCACCTGCCAGTCAATCCTGCCACCAGGTGCCTGTGGCTCTGACGTTTGGCTGAGTGTTTTGGCCAAACCGACATGCACTGAAGCATGTTTGGAGCAGGTGAACACCTAGCCGTTTGCATGGACTTCATCTTCCCCTCCAACGCCCTTCCGTCTTTAACATGGTTAATACTGAACAACAGGATGCCTTTGAGGACGCAGCCACTTGGAAAGCAAGGTCTGAGAGACCACGATCAGGACGACTTTTGCAGTGAGACGGAGTGTTCCCGCTGCCGGGGCCCAGACTGCCAAACCCCGGGCTTCCCTCTGAGCAAGAAAATACCATGGGATTCTTTTCAAAGTTCCTTTCCTCGGTCCATTTTGAAACCGAAGTTTGCTGTCATAACCACTTCCTTGCCAACAACCCTGAGGAGACTGCAGAAGGCATGAAACATCACCTCATCTGTGTGGATGCCAAGGAGGTGAAGCAACAGAAGTTACAACAGAGGCTCCTGTAGACTTTCTTATTCTGTGACACCGCTCGCCTTGCTCCGGCAGAGCAATCCCCGGAGACTTTTTTTTTTTTTTTTTTGCTACCACCTGCCTCTGTGAATGAGCATTTCCAACACTTGTTTCCAAAAAAACCCAAGTTGGATCCAAAGGCAAGATGTGCGATGCCGTATGAAGCCTGTACTGACCGTCTGAGCCCAGTAAAAGTGACCCTTCCCGTTAGCACTGAAAGTTACGTTGTGTTGCGTTTGCAGAATTGGAATCTATTCCCATTTTTGGGGCAGTAACAGACATTTTCCTTCTTGGGTGCTTTAAAAAAAAAAAAAAAACCAACAGGGAGAGCCACACGATTCTCTACAAGCACCTTTTCATCTCGTCTTATTCTCTCTGAAAAGGAAACTAATGTCCAATCACATGGGAAAGCTCTGCACCCATGTTAATGTGTTTTCAGAAGCAGAGGGTGTGCAGTTTTCATATTTGTGGCTCCAGTGAGGTGACGACAATGTTGGGGGGACATGCCCCCCCGTGCCCCCAGATGGTCATCAGTCCAGTGAGACCGGGGTGCCCCCCAGAATGAGGAGGGTGGGGGTCTCCAATGCTGCTTCCAGAACCCGTGGGGCAGGGCCCACAGGGAATGTGTGCTGCCTTGACCTCTGAGGAAAACCCCCTAATGGCCCACCTGCAAACCCCCTCCTGGATCTGCCCCCAAGGACGGGCTCCGATCTCATCACGGGGACCAGGCACGGTGTCTGCTCATTCCCGAGGACTGGCTCCAGTTCCCCGCCAGCCCCGGCTATGGGATTCTTCAAACAAGCCCATCACATCCTCCCGGGAACCAGGGGTCACCCCTCTTGTCACTACAAAGCCCGCTCCTGCAGCTCCTGGCCTCTCCCTCAGCTCCAAGTGCAGCCTCGGGGGGGACCCTGCAGGGCATGTGGGGCTGATAAAACTGCCGGGGATCCCATCCGTCCAGCGTGCTGTGTGGGCGGTCCCCGTAACCTCAGGGTGAGAATCCCTCCCGAACCAAGGAGGTGAAGAGGAAGCAATCAAAACCAGCAGGACCCACCACGGGGGCCATGTCAGACCCCCCGTCATGGGGGAGAACAGAGGACACAGCCCCTGAACCAGAGACCCTCCTGCCATCGCACGCGGGCTGGTTCGTACCACGTCGTCCAGAGAGAACTGGGATCCCTGGGCAAAGATGCTGCCGTTCATGGCTATCAGGGCACAGCCGTCGTAGTACAGCCGGTCCCCGTCACAGCCCTTCTGATTGGCCAGCAAGTAAATCCCGCCGTTCTGGAAAATGCAGGGGACAGCAATGGTCAACTGTGGTCCGTCACCTTCACCCTCCTCCGGCCCAAACACATGAAGCTTCAGACCCCCCTGCGACTGTGTCATAATTAGCCCCCCATCCCGGCAAGAAAATGTGCGCCTCCAGGGAATGCCCGCAGCTATGGTGTTCTCGGCCTTCCAAGGTACCAGGCATCACACGAACCATCCGTTCTCGCCTCCCAACTACCCTTCAAGGCAGGCGCTGTCACCTCCACCAGACAGAAGGAGAGATGCAGCTTCAAAGACAAACCCCCCAGGTCACGAAGCCGAGACTCTGTCCCAGGAAAGAGCAAACACGGCCCCTGGTGTCACGCTGCCATCAAGAGGGGCAAACTCGTGGGCGTTCCCCGTGCCCTGCTGTGGTGCCAACGGGCATCCTGGTTCCCGGTCACCATGTCACTTGTCCTGAGACCAGTATGATGGTCAACAGCCCAGGAACCGGATGGCTGGGGTGTGAGCCCAGGGGCCACTTGACCGCCATGTACCGAGTGTCCTGCTCCAAAGAGCAGAGGTGTCAACAGCACCTGGCCCGTAGGGCAGTTTTGAGGGTTAAATGAGGTCAGGCAAGTGGGGCCCGGGAAGTGGAGTCACGCACACCAATCAGCTGCGGCCGTAACCAGAAGCACCGAGCATCCTCACGCTCAGGCCCCGCCGGGCGCTGGGGTCACAAGTGTGAGACAGACACGCTCCAGCATCCCTGCCGCCACCTACCTTGGTGGTGGCCATGGTCACCAGGTCCACCCTGGCATGGGCTTTGCGCAGCACGTGGTGGCTGCCTGAGGCATTGGTGAAGATCTCCACGCCATCCAGGCCCATGTCCACGTGTGGGCTGTGGGCAGAGGAGGGCAAAGAAAAGAGACCGGTGTCCCCAACCCACCCTCCCAGCCCCGCAGCTCCCAGGGCATCTCCCCAGCCCCAGGCCATGACGCCAGGAAGGCTGCAAACCCCCAAGCCTCCGGGGCCCAGCGAGGATGGGATCTATGGTACAGAGGGCAAGGCTGACCTGTGGGGTGTCCAGAGTTCCTTGCAGACCTCACTCCCGATGCACGTGTCCCGGGTGGAGAGGACAGCATCCCCAAAGGGCACGGTTTCCTGGGTCGGGAGACCAGAGCACTTGAGACCCCTTGGCCATCCCGTCTGGGCCATGTACTGAACCAGGACGCCAAATGTCACGCATGAGACTTGCATGAAGGCCACAGTTTTGTTTCAAGTACTAATGAATCCTTCCTCGACCCGGAGCATTCCCAGCCCAGGGGCCAGCAGGCATCTCCTCCGCTGACCCAGGGGCCTCAGTCACACCTGGAAGCCGAGCTCTGAGCTGCCACGGGCTTGATTGTGGCTGCAACTAACTGTGACTCGGTTCCTGAAGCTTCCACGGTCCCAGATGGCCAGCAGCATCAGCATCGGCTGGATGCTCTTTTGACATCATCTGTGCTCCTGGGGGTCCCATCCCCATGTCAGAAACGAATGGACTGAGCTCTTACAAAGCTCACGCCAGCCGATGGGTCATCCAGCCCCTGAACGGCAGGGCTGGGGCAGGATGCAGGGTCCCTGTGTCTCTAGGAGCTACGTTCGTGACCCCCGAGGGGTGGGAGCTTCCAGGGCAGGGACGGAGCTGCCCCCAAGGCTGCCGCACAGGTCTGAGCAGTCACTGAGATGAGCAAGTGCTGACAGGGTCACCCGGGCGTGGGGCCCACCTTGGCCTCCTCTCTCGGGGACCAAGTTTCAGCTGCGCTGCCATTTCACTTAGCCAAGAAATCATCCCGGTGGGCCTGGACCGCATCCCAGCACTCTTGGTTGGGTCCCCTGACGTGTGTGTTAGTGAGTTCAACTCCCTTTATCACCAAGGGCAAGAACCGAGGGGCAGGCCTGGCATTTTCTGTTCTGATGCTTCCTGCCACGGACACAGCCCTCAGCCAGGACCCCGAGCTGGCCGTCCCAGGACCACTGCACACCCTGCAACGGGTGCCTCGCATTCCTTACCACAGGGGTAGGGCTGGAATCCTGACCCCATCTTCCTGTGACAAGACCAGGGCTCGGGGCAACAGGGTGATAAATAAAGCGTGAAGGGGGGCTCTCAGTGACGGGCCCCTGACCTGAATTATCCAGGTTACAGCAGTTACGGGGCTGGCTTTGCCCTGTTTCTTGAAAACTCCCCTGAACTTTAATCCACTTGCACCCAGGGCCAATTGCTGCAACTTGCTCTCAACCAGTGACACCAAGCAGCATCCTCCCACCTGCAGGCGGCCCCCACATTGGTTTAGGGGGGTCACCTGGTATGTTTTCTAGGATATCAAAGGGTCCTAGAAGAATGAAATGGAGGATTTCTCACAGCAGGGGGACTGCTGCTGAAATGTTTGTTTCACACACATCCCTGACTGCCTCGCGGGAGGCACCAACCCAAGCTGGCCCCTCGGACATCCTCTCTTAGGGATCAGAACCGGTGCCAGTGACTTAATCTGGCTCCCGAACGGTGGTGATCTTGGCCCAAGGGCCAGGGAAGTGAGAGGCAGGTGGAGATCCCTGGCATAAAGGGGAAAAGGGTCTGGGGGCTGGTGGGATCGGGGAGAAGGGCACTCCTGCTCCACCCCCCCAGATCCATCCCCGAGGTCCAGATGCGTCCCTGCCGACCTGCTCCACTGCGGAGGTTCAGTGTGTCCCCATGAGCCACCTTGAGTGCAACAGTGAGGGGTGCAGAGAATTGGGTGTCATGGGCTAAACTGTGTCCCCCAAATTCATGTGCGGAAGCCCTAAGCCCCAGCACCTCACATGTGGCTGTGTTTGGAGATGGGGATCTTTAAAGAGGTGATTAAGGTAAAATGAGGTCACTAGGGTGGGGCCCTAATCCCACAGGACTGGGGTCCTTATAAGAAGAGCAGGTCAGGACACAGACACACACAGAAGGACGACCCCGTGAGGACACAGGGAGGAGACGGCCGTCTACACTCCGAGGAGAGAGGCCTCAGGAGGACCAGCCCTGCCCACACCTGGACCTCGGATTCCAGCCTCCAGGACTGGAGACAGTGAATGTCTGTTGTTTAAGCCACCCAGGCTGTGGTGCTTGGTTATGGTGGCCTACACAAATTGATACACTTGGCAACCAGAATGGAAACTCAAGCAGGAGCCAGAGAAATCAGGGCCCCCCCGAAACACCCCCTCTGTGCCCCTGGCTCTCAACGCCCCACAGGAAGTGGACAGCACCGGGTCCCAGCTGTCCCACCTCAGCAGCTTCCAGGACGAAGGGGATGGTCGAGGCCCCCAGATAAGGCTGCAAATTCAAAGCTCTTCAGGCCTGGCCAGCCAGGTGCAAAAGATAAGACAAGACAAAACAGATTTCTGATGCTGAGTTTTCACAGAATGGACAGGTAGCCAAGGAAAGTCCTTCATGAGTTTTATAACTAGAAACCCTCCAAACTCGGCTTCTTGGGCAGTCCCTAAGCCCGAGCCCCAGCCCAGCAGGGAATAGCCGGCTGGCCGAGGTGGGGCAGGAACCCCTTCCCCCAGGCTCCCCTGAGGCCTCTACCCTGCCAAGTGAGCCAGAGGAGAGGAGAGGGCAGGAACAGGACAGGCATCACACAGGGGAAAGGAGACGCCCACCGTCGCCCCCTCTGCTCCTGGGACCCTCCCCACTTGTTACAGACATCACCCCTTTGTTTGTGCTCCTTACACGGGCCATGGTGATGCCCATTACTTTGACCCGAAGGGTCCTGCCCCCACGGCCCACCCCAGAGTGACGTCTGACCGAGAACGGGTTTTCTTCTCCGAGACTCACCTGCTTTGTCAGGTCCTGTATCATCTGGGGGAGAAAATATTCCTCTGTTTGCCTGGAAAGGAAACCACCACAGATGTGAGGAGGACCATCTTGGGAAATATGCAGAAGGGCACCCAAACGTAAAGCAAAATTCAAAATGAGTGCTTGGAACTGATGAGCTGGCAAAGGAACTGTCAATTTAAGGCAAAAAGGCAAGTATAAGGCAACTCGATGAGGCTCCCAGGCCACATGACAGCGAGATGCTTGGTGCTCTCCTGTCACTGGCCTGGCTTCCCCACCCTTCTGTAACTGACCAGGACACCATGGGGGCCTTCCTGGGACAGGCCTTCCCCCATAGCCTCTGTATTAGCTCCCCTCTGAAGTACCCAGATAACAGTGCTTGATGCACATTTCCTGAGTTGTTTTACAGATGTGAACACCCCCCTACCACCCCCACCAAATGCAAGAACTACTCAGTGACCATGAACATGTAGCCTCATGCCTCCTGGAGCCTAAGGACTGATCATATTAACCTCTGTGACACCACCCTGCTGACTCGCCATCAGCCAGTCAGAGAACTGTGCACAAGCTGATCACGTACCCTGCAACACCCTCCTCTCCCGGCCTTTAAAAATGCTTTGCCCAAGCCCTTCAGGGAGCTTGAGGCTTCTCAGGGCCTGGGCCACCTCGTCTCCTTGCCCTGCAAAAAACCTTGCTCTGCTGCAAGCTCTGACATTGCAGTTTGTTGGGCCTCACTGTGCATCGGGCACACAAACTTGCGTGAACACTTTCATGCACGGCATCTGAGAGGCATGTCACGGGGATTATCTGAAAAGAAGTCATATTTCCCCACGGAGAAATCCAGGTGGAATTCCTGATCAAAGTTCCTGAATCAAAATGATCACACTGCATGAACCCAACATACGGTGACAAACCGAAATCCTCACTGAAGTAATAAAATAACGTTCCAAATGGTAGGAACTGGACAGAGAGTTTAATACACAACGTTAGTACAAGCCATCCCACGGTCTACACTAAAAGGTAGAATTCGAACAATAGACGGTTTCCAAATCTGACCTCAAATAGGCTGTTCCCAGATGCACCATTAAGACATGTAATTAACTAGATTTCTTTTTGCTTTCTTGGAATTCACAAGAACCTTCTGGGAGATTTCAGTGGCTTTTACTTAAGTAAATTTTAAAAGCAGAGGAGTTGAGAGGACAATGCTGTTTCTCCCTCACTAACGAAGGGAACAGAAACTGTAGACGTCCTCTGACCCCCGAGCTGCCTTGGCATCCCATAATGAGCACTCAGTTCACCATCCGTAGGCTCGCCGATGGCGATGTCTGCTGCATCACAATTTGTTTTAAAGGGAAGAGCTGCCCCAAGGTTTCTCCCTTCACCCTCGCCTCTCCCCTCAATTTGCACGAAGATCCACTCAGAACCAGACGCAGGCAAGCCCACCAGGGGGCGATGCAGGTTCACCTCTGCTCCTCCCCACGCCCTGCTCCAAAGCCAGCCTACACCTAGCGGATGGCTCATGAGGTGCGCACGGTTCATTAAAGAGCCTAGGTATCAACGATAAACCCTCCAGATCGGCAGTGAGTCATTCCAAGCTGGCTTCACGCTGGCCCGACCCATCTTTCCAGCTGCCTCCACACCTGAACCCCTCCTGCTCTTCACAGTTCCTCTGATGGGATGTTCTTCTTCCTCAGTGAACATCCCCTGGAGAAACCCTAGCAGTATATTTCTGCCGAGAAACCACTTCTGGCCATGCTAATTTCAAGTCTTTTCTGGACCCCTGGGAGCTACAAGAGCCCCCTCGACACCCCCGTCTTGCTGGGTTCAGATTTGGGGCATCCACCTAAGAACCTAATGAAAGTGAACCTAGATTCTTAACTTCTCTGCAGTCAAGAACTGGGCCTTTTTTCTGTTTTCCTACAAAAGCCTGAAATAGCATCTTGAAGCTGTGATGGACTCATTACTAAAGCAGGGACACAGTGACATAACCATTTTGCTGTCACCATTTTGGCACAACTCCCGAAGGGTAAAAAGTCTGTTTTGTTTTTTAACTGTACCAGAATGAAAGCTTCTGGTTCCAGCTCGATATCTACTGCCACCCTTTCTACAGGCATCTTTAAATGAGTGATGGTCTGAAAGGATTCAACATTTCAACATTAGAAATGGAGGAAAAAAAAAGTGAACTAGAGATCTATACTGGCATAGAATAAGAGACAACAGAAGCCAATGCAACATCGCAAAGATAATCAGACAATAGAAGATAAAAAGCGAGCTCAAAACTAATAAAGTAATTTGAAAAATTAAAACATTTGAAGATATGAAAACATATTATGTGCATCAAAGAACAGAACAGATAGGGAACCCTTGGGTACTGCTGGTGGGAATGTAAATTGGTACAGCCACTGTGGAAACAGTCTGGATGTTCCTCAAAAAAATAAAAATAGAGCTACCATATGATCCAGCAATACCAATCCTGGGCATATATCTGAAGAAAACAAAGACATAATTTGAAAAGTTAAATGCACCCCAATGTTCATAGCAGCACATTTACAATAGCCAAGACAAGGAAGCAACCTGTGTCCATCAATAGATGAATGTGTAAAGAAGATGTGATACATATACACAATGGACTACTACTCAGCCATAAAAAAGAATGAAATTTTGCGATTTGCAACATTGTGGATGGACTTGGAGGGCATTATGCTTAGTGAAATAAGTCACGTAGAGAAGGATAAACACTGTATGATATCAATTATATGTGGAATCTAAAAAATAGAACAAACTAGTGAATATAACAAAAAAGAAACAGACTCACAGATATAGAGAACAAACTAGTGGTTACCAGTGGGAAGAGGGAAGCTTGTTTCAGAAGCTGATCACAGGAATCTCTATTTGGATGAAAATCAGAGGCCCCATGACCTGCAACCAGGGATTATACATACTAAAAAAGTCATCATTTAAAGGACTCTCTCTCCAACTTAGATGAAAGGACCCTTATCAGGTATTCATAAGTAGCTCAAGCACAGTGAAACAAGGGAACTGACTCTTGAGCTCGTATTTCCCACTTATGAGGGATCTCTGCATCAGACTGGTCTACAGAAAGGACTGCTGATCCAAACAACCACCACCCCAGGATGAGAAGAAGATAGGAGTGGTAGACAGCTGACCCAAGAACCTGGACCAGACTCATCCTACTAATTCAATTTACTGTTTACCAAATATTTGTCTCCCCTATCAACATTAAAGTTATTGTCTTACTTCTAACCATACCTTTGCCCCCAAAATTTGGATGGAAAGAAAATTCTCTAGTGAAGTTGTCACAGAGCATAAGTACTCGTGACATGTACCACTGCTTGCTTTAAGTCTACTGCTAAAAGCACATGTAAACTGTTTCCGTGACAATTCAGTATAATTGATAAAACGTATAGCGTATAAAAGGTTTCCTTGCTAGCATACTTCTGTGCTTGTTCACTGAGTCTGATTAGTTTCCCCAACATGGATAACTAGGCACCGAGTGATATGATGGACCTATGGCAGGCAGCAACCACCCTGGCAACAAGGGACAAATATTTTGATGATAAATGCTTTCCATCAAAAGATCTGCAATGGGGCTTCCCTGGTGGCGCAGTGGTTGAGAGTCCGCCTGCCGATGCAGGGGATACGGGTTCGTGCCCGGTCCGGGAGGATCCCACGTGCCGCGGAGCGGCTGGGCCCGTGGGCCATGGCTGCTGAGCCTGAGCGTCCGGAGCCTGTGCTCCGCAATGGGGGAGGCCACAGCAGTGAGAGGCCCGCGTACCACAAAAAAAAAAAAAAAAAAAAAAAAAAAAAGATCTGCAATGAAAAGGGGAAAATGATGGAGGAAATTTTCACATGTTGAGGTATGGGGAAGTCATTCTGGCTTACACATGATTTAACTTAAACTTTATACTAACCAGAACAACCTGTTTTGTGGCCTATCAAACATGCATTGTACATCTGCTTTAACCGCTGAGGAAAAGAGTGGATTCAAAAATCAAAATAGAGTAACTGTGGTCCAGGAATCCAAAATAGAGCTGGATGGCCATCGTGGGTGTGGTTTCAGACATGCTCCAGTATTACTGAGAACTTGAATTTTCTGAACTTTTTCAGACTCAAGGACACCACCAGCTGTTCTCAAAACAGTATCTGCTACCTGCCAATTGCAAACTTATGTCCTCAAGTTCTCCTCTTGTAACTATGAAAGCTTTTACTTTAGGAATAGCAGCAAACGAGACAGCTCAAGCCATAGCTTCCCAGCAGAGGGCTCTGGATTCTTTAGCCAGAAGGCTACCAGACAATAAAATTGCTTTAGATTATAGTTTAACAGAAAAAGGGGGCATATATGTAGTGGCCAATAGTTCCTGCTATGTATGTATTAATAGCACATCAGAAGTTAAAACCTATTTAGATAAAATCAGAGAAAAGGCAGCTTGGCTCCAACAAATGTCATCCCAAAAATCTGGATTTGATCTCTTAAGAAATATCTTCTCATGGATCCCAGCAAGAATAAGGTCTATGTTTGAGGGACTGGTTAAACTAGGTATTATCGTTTTGTGTTTGCTAGGATCTATATCCCTTTTTGTCATAATTCTCTACTTGCTGTTTGTCTTGGATCCTGAAGCCCAGAGTCTTGGCCTCATCTTGGGATTTGTGGGTATTTGCAAATTCGAAACAGTTTCATTCCTCAAAACTTTCTTAGGCCTACATCCCTCTTCAATAGGAAGCAGCCAGAGCAGTCATGGCTCCCTTTCCTCAAGACTGAGGAATGACTAAAAGGCGGGGGGACTGAAACCATGCCCCCTAGAGAAGCTGATGGCTAAAAGGAATCCTTGAGCTTGTCTTGCAGAGCAGCAGATTGGGGAACAGCTTGTTAAAACCCCTCTGCTTGTAAACCATCTTTACTGATGTAGCTCACTTTAGTTATTTTTTTCTTTCTTTCTTTTTTTCCTCTCTTTAATTGAATATGTTCCCAGCTTCACGTAGCCCAGTTGTTTTACAAGAACGTGGAGGTTGGCTCATCGGTTACCAGGGAAACCAGCCAAGGGGCACGTCCCTTACCGCCCCTTTGATAAACTGTCATAGTGGAGATAGTTCTGATCTAAAGATTAGAACAGTCGTCACTAGCTGGGGCCCGGGGGCAAGTATGTAGGCATTTACTGATTAGGCTCTATGACTAAGAGGGAAGGTGAGTCAGGTGAGTGGGGTGTAGGTGAGGCAGGGACTGGTCCAGCAGGGATGTACAGAGAGCAAGAGAGCAGCCATCTTGGGCGGCCTGACTGCACAGCTGCAAACCTCAGCATCTCAGCATTTGGTTTGCTGCATGTTGGACAAACGGATGTGTCCACAGTAACAGAGTTGTGATTGACATCTGAAGTAGGGTTGGGGGCAGTTCAGTGGGGCTGAGTCCTGAACCTGTGGGGTTGGACACTACCTCCAGGTAGACAGTATCAGCACTGTGTTCATTGCCTGGTGGTGGTAGAATCGTAGAAAGCTACTGGATGCTGAGTTCCAGCAAATGAGTGACTGACAGGGGAAGACAGTCATCCAGGAGGCTGAGCAAACCCAGGGGGGAAGAGAAGTCCCAGAGAACTGTGACAGCGAGGGGGTGCCGGCTGTGCAGCCAGCCTGGGGGACAATGAGCAGACTGGGGCAGGAAGTGCCTGTCTGTCTGTGGGAGGGGTGTTGGACGAGAACAGAGATTGAAAGCAAAGGAACTTGACACTGGTCGACGGCAGGAGAAATGAGCGAAGAAACAGGGATTCAGAACACAATCTGTGGCTCAGTTGTGAACGTAGATATCAGCCGATCGTGAAACACTGAGCTGTGACTGGTTAGAGAGAAACAGCAAGCCCCAAATGGAGTCATCTGCCCCAAGACAGGAAACCAAGACTTAACTGCAGGTTCAACCTTTAAGAACAGTCAGTCTGATGTCCTGATCACACTGGGGAGGCAGGCTCTGCACGAAGAAGACCCTGCTGTTACTATTCACAATAGCCAAGACATGGAAACAACCTAAATGTCCATCGACAGATGAATGGATAAAGAAGATGTAGTATATATATGCAATGGAGTATTACTCAGCTCTAAAAAAGAATGAAATAATGCCATCTGCAACAAAATGGATGGACCTAGAGGTGACTGTACTAACTGAAGTAAGTCAGATGGAGAGAGACAAATACCATATGATATCACTTATATGTGGAATCTAAAATATGACACAAATGAACTTACCTACGAAAGAGAAACAGACTCACAGACATACAGAACAGACTTGTGGTTGCCAAGGGGGAGGGGGGTGGGGGAGGGAAGGATTGGGATTTGGGATTAGCAAATTAGACTATTACATACAGAATGGATAAACAACAAGGTCCTACTATATAGCACAGGGAACTATATTCAATATCCTGAGATAAACCATAATGGAAAAGAGTATTTTAAAAATTGTGTGTATATATATATATATATATATCTGAATCACTTTGCTGTACAGCAGATATTAACACAACATTGTAAATCAACTATGCATCAACTAAAAAAAAAAAAAAAAAAAGACCCTGCTGTTCCCTCCGTATCAAAGAGGAGGGCCTGGCCTGAAACTATCCTAACTTTTCTCTCGCGAATACCTTCTTGTCCTGTCCTTCTTCTGCCTATAGAAACCTTCCATTGTGTACAGACCCTTCTATTTACTAGTGGGAGGCTGCCCAGTTCCTGAATCATTGAATAAAGCCAATTAGGTCATCAAATTCACTCAGATGAATATTTGTTTTTTTAAACAAACTTAACCAGAAAACTGTGAAGTGCCCACGTTAGGAAGAGGAGGTCAGAGAAACTAACAGTGAGGGCTGAATTGTGTGCCACATCCTGTCCTTCCAGAGCAGAGGGCCACGAAATGGCAATGTCTGCACATGAGTTAGAAATACCAAGGCGGAACCCAGAGGCTACAGGAGAAAGGAGAAAAATGGAAATGGACAGCTATCGGGAGCAGGGCTCGGAGACTGGGCAGATTGGTGGGGGGGGGGGGTTGTATATTTCTTTTTGTTATCAAGCTTATAGAATTATTTATGAATTACAAAACCATATTATTATATAAAAGAGCAAACTATCTGTACTATGTATAAAGGAACAAACCATTGGACAAATCTCAAAAGCATCATGTTAAGCTAAAGAAACCGGTTAGAAAGGAATGTACATGGTGTGACTCCATTTGTATGAAATCTAAGAAAGGAGAAGACTAACCTTGGGGGCATCAGCTGGAAAGGGGCAGGGGTGCCATGGACATGGCTCTATCTTCTTTAGGGTGTGATTGCACGAATGCACACAATTGTCAAAAAAGAAAGCTCCTAAAATCTGCATATTTTATTGCATGTTATTTATGCCTCACTAAAAAAGTGTAAAAGTAAACACTATTTGATACAACATTCCCAATTGTAAAGAGAATTTTTGTCATATTATTACTTGATATTACATGATTTTTATAATATTTAAAGCATTCAGAGCACAGAAAAAAATTTTTTTTAATTTTAACTAACATAACACTGGCATATAAATTTAGAGAAGAGAGGGAAATCCTGAATAGATACTAGCAAATGGAAACAAAGTTTAACATACCACATCCATTTGGAGCTTATAAAGACATGCAAAGACTTACCATGTTCATCTCAACATATGCTAAGAAGAAATTTGATAAGTTCAACAACCATTCTCAATTAATTTTAAATCCCCAAAGTAAAAATAACTAAGGATGGATATAAATCTGAAACCAAATCAGAAACAGGAAGAGCTTTCCAAGTCACATTGGGAAAAAGACAAAAATGCCTGTTATCAAAGATATTTGTTCTAGAAATGATCTAGAATATTGTTCTAGAAACGCTGGCCAAGAAAAGTAGTTTTGAAAATGAACTGAGGGATGTAAATATCAGAAAGAAGTAAAATTAGTTTTCTATTATATAATTTCTACTTGAAAAAAAAAAACAAAGAAAATCAATAGAATAACTGCTAGACCCAATAAGAGAATGTAGTAAGGTGGCCAATTGCAAAAGCAACACACAAAATCTCAAGTTTTCCTACATAAAAATATTAACCACTTAAAAATATCATGTTAAAGATTCCATTTGTAATAGCAGCAACAATAAATAGACAGGAATAACTATAAGAAGAATATAGAGCAGGGGTTCTCAACTGGGGATGATTCTGTCCTCAGGGGACACTCGGCAATGTCTGAAGACATTTTAAATTGTCACAAATGGACGTGTCTATCAGGTGGAGGCCAGGGATGCTGCTATACACCTTTCCATGCATAGGACAGACCCCCACGACAAGAATGATCCAGCCCAAAGCAACGGGGCTGGAGCTGGGAAACCCTGATATACAGGATCAGATGTATAATGATGGATGATGGGTGACTGATGATTGAGAGTTTCATGTGGTCTGTGATAAGTGGGTTATAAATGAATCGGCAGCGTCAAAGCAGCAATATCTAAGTGACAGGTACTGTGGGGCAGGGACTTCACCCGGAATTCTTGTCTTTCTCCCCCATGACCTGCACAAGCTATGCACAGGAAGATGCTTCATCAGCATCCAAGGAGCAGTCACAAACCTGGCTCCTGCGCATCGGGCAGTGACTCACCGACTCCGGGACCACGGGGTAAACCAGCGCAGCTCTCGGTAGTTGCCTTCATTGGCCAAGGCCATTTTGGGTCTGATGAGCAGGATCTTCCTACAGGCAGGGGGACAAGGCCACTCCTGAGATCAACACGCCCCTGACGAGGAGCAGCCGCCGGTCCGTCCACCCCGACAGTCGACAGGGACAGGGCGGCTAAGACCCGGCGGGGGGGCACTTGCGGGCAGCTGATGTCCAGGGTCTGCGAGGGGACATGACAAGGCCTCTCTCCCTGGACTGACCTCCAGCAATGGGGCCATGTGTCCCCTAACCCCACCCTGTGGCCAGTGGTGGCAGAGACCAGGAGCAGTGCCACTTGAGTCACCTGCCTGGTACACCAGCCCCCACTAAGGTAGTTCCAGAAGAAGCCTCCCTGCACATGGCCCCCAGGGACCGTGCCCCAGGGCACTGGCACGAGTACCCGCAGGCCCCTAGAGCTCAGGGGAGACAGGCAGGTCACTCTGCTCCCGGCGGTCACCTACCTGTTGAGAAATATCACCCTGCAGTTGTAGCGGACGTTTCGGTGCATGATGGGCCTGCGGGGAGAGGGGACGCACACACTTGTTGGCAAAGGGCAGAGTTACGCGTCTGTTTCGATATGAAGTTTCTCCGTCCTTTATGAGAATCAGAAGGCTCCCCTGTGGCTTTCTCAAACCAAAGTTAACAACAAACCCAAGTGTTTCTGCCACAGCGTAGGCCCTAAATGGGAGAGAGTCTTCTAAATAGAGCACCAAGTCCCTCCCTGCTCGGGGCTCTTCCTCTCCTCCTGGAAGATTCTCGGACCTTCCAGTGGCTCCCTCCCTCCCCTTCTCACATCCCTGCTGTCACATCGCCTCTTCATCCCCTGCTGGCCTCAGGCACTAGCCCCTGTGCCTCCCCAATTCTCCCTCCCAGCACCTCTCCTGACCCGAACACCCCCCCCTCCAGAATGCAGGGTGCAGGGCAGGGGCAACGGGTCCGAGGGGCCGGGGCTGGGGTGGGGGGTGGTAGGCCCTGAGCAGATCTGCTCACCCCTCTGTCTGGACCCTTCTCAGGATAGACATTGTGTATTACATCTCCTCCCGGACCCCCTGGTACCTTCCTCCTCTGCAGGGGAGGGGATCAAAGCTCCAGAGGCTGAGGTGCTCTGCTGGCCAGTGGCTGGGGCAGAGCTGGGCAGAGCTGGGCAGAGCTGGGCAGAGCTGGGCAGAGCTGGGCAGAGATGGCAGAGAAGGCAGAGCTGGGCAAAGCCCAGGTGCTGGAGCCCAGCTCAGGGTGAGAGCGCAGGAGCTCAGAGCAGAAGGCATCAGGCACCACAGGAGGATGGCCTTAAGGGGTACCTAAGACGACGGATTGTCAGGCAAATTTAATAAGGCAAACAAATGAATGCCCTGGGACAGGAGTAAACAAAGCAGTGATGGAGGAGGAAATAAAACCAACCATTAACAGTGTGGGCTATCAAGTCAGGGGGCCAGGTTCCAATCCCGCTTTGCACTGGCTAAGTCCTGCTACCCTGGGTTCCTTCCCCCAGAGGGACTGAAGGACAGGATGCCGGCGGGGTGCCCCCAGTTGTGGCCACGACACACGGATGCCACCAGCAAGGACTCCCACCGCTGTGGTTTCTAATCCTCCCCGGGCCAAACCAAAACCTGCCTGTGTTCACATTTATACAAAAATGTGTTCAAGGCAGGAAGTAAACTTATATTTTAAACAAAACAGAGACCCTCAGTGAATATCCAATTTCCAAGTGGAGTAAGCCTCTTGAACAAAAAGAAAAAAAAACAAAAAGCAGTACGAAGAAAATTGAAAGCTCAAAACATAAACTTAAATAGCAAACAACATACAAGTAAAAGTATTTTTATCATATGTGAGAATGGGTTGATATTTTTCACATAGAACTCTTAAACTAAATTAGACACAGACACTTCAATTGTACGCTAAAGAACAAGTGTCAGAAATGGCCAAAAACAAACAAGAGAGTTCAACTTCCTAAGTCATGAAAACAAATAAATAAGATCTTTTTTAAAAAAAAAATTATTGCGTGTTTTAAGATTCTCTCTATTTTGTTTCTTTAAGTTTTCTTTATTTTGAGCTAGCCCTTTGTGATCAGCGCTAAGGATAACACGCCTTCAAAAACAGGGCAGGAAGGAGGCTCAGCACCTTTTTCCTGGAGGATAATTTGTAAAGACAATTTCAGACGGAGAATATCAATGACATCATGGTATGACGGTTGTTTTCTTCAGTGGTGCTTACAGATCCAGATAAATGCTGGATTTCCAAAGAAAAATATCTTTAAATATGATTGTTAACACTTTGAGGGCAAAAAGCAGAAAACTTATAATCGGATTATAAGTTCAAGGCGAGCAGAGGAAAGTGGAACACAGAAAACACACAAAAGACAACAGGAAAAACAAAAAAGAAAAAAACATGATGACTAGGACATTTAATAAAGTGGCCAGAATCGGTCCATGTGGTGGGCTGCGTAAAGGCCCCCAGTGATATCCCCATCCCGATTCCTAGGACGTGTGAGCGTGTCACCTCAGGCGGCAAAGGGTACCCTGCCGATATAACAAAGTTACAGACCCTGAGATGGGAGATTATCCCTCTGGGGGACTCTCTGGGGCCCTCATCATAACCATAAGGGTCCTTCTGTGAGGGAGGAGGGACAGTCGGAGGGCACGTGGCAGTGGAAGCAGGGGCTGCAGTGATATGATCGCTGGCTTTGAAGATGGAGGGAGGGGGAGGGGCCACGAGCCAAGGGATGCGGGCGGGCCTTCCAAGCTGGGCTCTTCCAAGGAAACCGATTCTCCCCCAACAGCCTCCAGAAGCCCAGCCCTGCTGACCCGTTTCAGACTTCTGAGCTCCACACCCACAAGACAACAGATTTGTGTGGTTCTGTGTGTCGCATCTGTGGTACTCTGTCACACAGCAGCAAAAGAGGAAACAAACATGGTCCATGTATCAAGAATGATAGTAAATGCGAACAAACTGGGTTAAAAATCTCATCTGTTTACTGCTTAAAAGAGACCTACTACACAGACGTCACAGCAGGTTGAAAAGGCAGTGCAGAACACGTGCAGGGCCGAGGAGAAGAAAGCAAACTCGGCTACATTCACACCACATAACACAGAATGAAGGATGCAAACAGAAACAACATAAAGGCCCACCACTGGGCTCTGGTTACACAAAGCACATCACAGACACACTCAAGAATAGTCCTAGGCCAAGCCCTACCCACGTGACCTGCACCCGTGGAAACTACACCCTATGGACCTACAGGCAGACCTCGCTTTATTGCACTTTGCTTTACTGTGCTTTGCAGGTATTGCATTTTTTTTTAAATTGAAGGTCTGTGGCAACCCTGCATTGAGCAAGTGTATTGGCACCATTTTTCCAACAGCTTTTCCTCACTTCCAGTCTCTGTGTCACATTTTGGTAATTCTCGCAATATTTCAAACTCTCCACCAGGAAAAAGATTACAACTCCCTGAAGGTTCAGATGATGGTTAGCATTTTTATCAATAAAGTATTTTTTAAGTAACATAAGTACATATATTTTTAGACATAATATTGCACACTTAATAGACTACAGTATAATGTAAATGTAACTTTTATATACACTAGGAAACCAAATACTTCGTGACTCACTTTATTGCTATATTTGGCTTTACTGCAGTGGTCTGGAACCAAACTTGCAAGGTCTCCAAGGTCTGCCTGTACACCACGTGGGCCTACAGCTATGGAACCTACATCATATACATCTATACTTATGGAACCTGCATCTATAGAACCTGCCTGTACACCATACGGACCTACAACTATGGAACCTACACCTATGGACCTATATACCACATGGACCTATACCATATGGAGGAACCTACACCTATGGAATCTACAGCTATGAACGCTACATTTATATACCTACACCCCCTGGAACCATATGGTCAGCATGTCAATATGGCGTGATGTGGAACCATCCCAAGACTTACCATTAAGTAAAGAAAGAGCTATACATGCGAAAAGGAGACCCTGTGCTCCCAGCTGTGCAAAGCATGTTGCCACATGCACAGTAGCATCTGGAAGAACATACAAAAAAATCTCTCAAGAGCTGCCTCCACTGGGGGAGTTAGGTACCTGCAGGGCTAGAGAGGGAACAAACCCCACTTCTCTACAAGAGGCCTTCTGTATCTTTGAAATGCAGATTCCACCTCCCTGATGTTAGGATGACTTCAGACATACGACGCCCTTGAAGTTGCCTCTTTCCAAGCTTGCCTTTCCCCATGCTCACGCCGGCACTTACATTCCCACATCACAGATGATATCCTGAGTGACTGGAGATTCCAGAAGGGCAGCCAGGACCTGGAGCGAATGCAGGAGGGTGTCCGACTCGTAAAAATGATCCCAACATCCGTAGCCACTGCAGAGGGAGGGAGGAGGACAGTAAGCCCCTGAGACACACCGGGTGGGCCCAGGGGCAGGGGTGGGGCAGGGGCCTAGGGGCCTAGCGAGTCAGAACGTGCAGGGGTGCAACCCAGACCTTGGTATCTTTATAAAGCCTCCCAGGAGATTCTATTGTGCGGCCAGACTTAGAATCGCTGCTACAAAAAAACAAAAAACGATGCTTTTTATTGGAAATTCATGGACTGGGCCCCATCCACTTCTCATAGTTGTCAGTTACAATGAGAAATTCTCTGTCATGTCAAGAAGTGTCTGCTCTTGGATTTTCTGTTTTAACCTTCAATGTAGCCCAAATCCCACTAATCTACAAGAAAGGGATGTGAAAGAAACAAAGCTGGACCCAGAGAAAAACATTCCTCTGGCAAAGGGACCATGAATAATCATTCGAATGCCACTCACAGAGCTACTCCTGAGTTTCTTGCTATAGATACTGAAGCTTGTGGTGGGCTGAATGGTGTCCCCCCAAAAGATGTGTCCATGCCCTAACCTCCAGAACCTGTGGATGTGACCTCATTTGGAAAAAGTGTCTTTAGAGATGTAAGTGAAGGATCTGGAGATGAGATGACCCTGGCCCTAAATCCAGTGACAAGTGTCTTTACATGAAACAGAAGGAGGAAAAGCCATGGAGAAGAGATGGGGCTGGGGCTGGAGGGATGCGGCCACAAGACAAAGAACTGGGAAGCAGAAGCTTGAAGAGGCAGGAAGGACCCTCCCCTGGAGCCCTGGAGGAAGCAGGGCCCCGCTGACACCTTGATTTTGGACTCCGGGCCTCCTGAACTGTGAGAGAATAAATTCCTGCCGTTTTAAACCATCCAGTATGTGAAACTTTGTTATAGCAGCTCCAGAAAAAACTAATACAATGCTCAATGAGGTCCTAACAGGGGGACTGGGTTGAGAGTAATTTCTCTGTCTGGGACCCCCAATAACGAAATGTACCGAATTTGTAAAGTACCATTTTATTTTGTTTTATTTATTTTACTATTTTATCTTATTTCACTTCATTTTATCTTATTTCCACACCGCATGGCTTGTGGGATTTTAGTTCCCCAACCAGGGATGGAACCCTGACCCCTTGCAATGACAGCGTGAAGTACTAACCGCTGGACCGCCAGGGAATTCTCTGTAAACCACTTTTAAATCTTCACAGGGTCCTTCCCACAACGCATGGCCTGGAAGTGATGTTGCAAACGCCGAGCAAACTTTGCAGACATGAACACAAACCCCCAAACTGGCCTTTGCGACCCTTAATGCCTTGAAAAGCATTCCTCTCGGCCTCTAGTTCTGATAAGGGGGAGAGCCTGATTCTTAGATGAAAACGGGGTCCAGACCTGGGATGTCCTTTCCTCTCCAAGGACAGACTCCCGCCTCAGAGGCTGTCACTTCCTTACCTCCCAGGCCACATGTGATATCAAACACCAGTGCAATGCCAGACGTCCAGCCAGCTTTGACATCAGCCCTGGACTGGGAAAAGTCAGCCTCTCTATGAGCTCCTGTGTTACCCGACATAGGAATCTGGGATCACCCAGCCTTGCTGGGCCTGCTCTTGTTCAAGGGTGCCAAGCAAGCACACTTATGGGCTTCTGATGGTCTCCTAAATGGGCCTGCATGTCCGCAGTTCCCAATGCCCGCCGCCTCCTTCCTTGCACTTTCGGCTGAGGGGAGCTGATATAGACGCCTCTACCTGCCCACCCTGGGGTGTCTGTGTGTTCTGCTCTCACCATATTTCCAGTTCTGGCCCAAGCCTGTATCTCGCTCCTTTGTGTTTGGCAATTTCAATACCTACATGTACAGAGAGAGAGAAAGAGGGGCAATTTCAGCACCTACAACTGGTCCAAAGGCAGATCCAACCCTCTCGCTGCCATAGGTGTTGTAAAAAACCAAAGGGCATCTCCCAGACCCTGCTGACACCTGCAGGAAATGAGACACAGGCAGGGCCTGCAGGGCTGACCCTCAGCACCAAGGAGGAGGAGGGCAGGGGCGAGGGGGGAGTCACACACTGGTAGTTCATTAACCAGCAGATGCAAAAGACCCTGTGTTGGGAGAAGGCAGGACCCAAAGGCACCAGCAGCAGGTACCAGCTGCCTCTGGGTTTGAGCAGCAGGCCGGGGAGGAAAGGCTGGCCAAGTGGAGACCCAGCTCTGGCCACTGAGACTGCCTCTCCTCACTCCAACTAGATTTGCTCTGAGCTCTGATGAGATGAAAGCAGGTTGAGATCGAAAAACACAAAAAGGATGAAGGTCCGAGGCACATGGCTGCTAACATGCCCTCACCCAAATCATTCTGTTTTTACTGCGGTTGGCAACCCTGCTGCAGTTTGCAGCTGAGGACAGCCAGTCTGAGGTGGCCGAGCCTGTACGGTCGCCCAGGGCAGCCCCACTTCAGGTGTAGGTGTCAACAGTGCAAATTTGCGCTTTCAAAGGTGAGCTGGTGCAGGTGACAACTGTATGGGGACCCCCGTCACACACACACAACGACCACACCTAGTCTCTAAGCTGGGGGGCTCACCCCTATTCCACCTCCCTCTTTGGGTCGGTTTCAGCTCTAGAAATGTCACATGCGACACCAAAGATATTGGAGGACAGGTTCACCCCAGCCCTCCCATCTCCACCTCCACGGCCAGACTCTTCTTACCACGGGTACATACCACGTGTCCCCAGGCACTGTAACCCACTCCGCACCCCCATTCATGAGGAGGACCCGGGTTCTTACGGGCACAGGCGTGGTCATAAGATAGCTTATCTTATCTGTCCCCATGCCAACGGCTAGGAGTTTCTCCAGAGCAAGGCTGCGTGTGCGTCACAGCAAGCCTGGCGGCCAGAATGGACTTTCGCCCCTCTGTCCCACGCCGCCCCTAGACTCACTCTTTAAAATCCTTTGCAAATTGCCCTCGAAGTCCAGGGCCCACTGGTTGAGCGCGCAGGTGGCCACGGTTATCTTCCGGCCCATCCTGGCTGCAGTCGCCTGGGCAAAAGGCCGGCCGGACAGTGGGTCTTTCTGTCCTAGGGAGACAGGCGACCGCGGCTTGCGTCCTTCCGGCTTGCCTCGTCCCGTCCCGCCAGGCCCTGCAGGGACAGGACCGCAGAGCCCCAACGTCAGGCCCCGCCCAGGTCTCCCCGCCCTCGCCCCGCCCAGCCCGCGGAGCTCCCCGCCGCGCCTGCGCAGGAGGGAGGCCCGCGGAGCCGCGAGTGCTCGGCAAGGTTGCAAGCGCGCTACCCCCGCCCGCGCCGCCCCGACTCTGACCGGGCAGGTGGGACGGTCGCCAAGTCCTGGAGCGCAGGTGGAGAGGGGCCGGCCCGCCCGTGTGCCCCCATACCTCCCCGCAAACTGAATCTTAATACGCTTGTGCAATTTTATTTTCCCCCGTGATATTAATTACGTTCTTTTGGTTATTTCTGCATTTGTCACTGCATTGTAGGAATAAAGCCCACTTTATCCGTTCATAACGGGCGGGCATTTAAGTTAGCAGCGTTGTGCCAGCACACACGCGCACTGCTATTTTCATTCCTGTAATGCATCCCGTGTGAGGGCAACTAGTTTCTCTCTGCCTACCGTTGCCAGTTTCCCCTGGAGCTGCACTTACCTGCGCCTCGCCAGGCGCCAGGCGTAGGATATGCATTTGTGCAACTTTACTAAATGTTACACAATTTCCTCTCTGAAGCATTTGAACCTATTCACTACCAGCAGTTTTTCAGGTTTTGTTTTCACATTTCACCCTTTAGTCCCCTTAGTGTAGGAATTCATATTTTTCCCCTTGTGAATAAGTAGCTGGCTGACCATCGTTGATGGAATAGGCCATCCTTTTCTACTGGTTTGCAATGCTGCCTCTGCCATACATACTGTACACGTTTTCATATTTCAGACAAACTTGTATCCTGTTTATAAAGTAATGCTTGTTCATGAGTTTCAATTTGGAAACCAGAAAACCACAAAAATGTTTATATGTTCATTCATTTAATCCTCACTTTGACCCTTTGGGGCAGTTTTCATTGCTAGAAATACCTCAGTTCTTTCCAGTATGCTCAGATATCTCCTGCCAACCATGGCTGATTCTAGGCCTTGGGCAGGGAAGGAGCAAATCCTCCAATGTCTGGTTGGAGCAGAAAATAAGGACGTTCTCCAAAAATGATGGGAACAAGTTATTTGAAAAGAAAGAATCAGTTTGGAGGGGTTCCCACTGGCCAAGTATGGGACAATAGGAGAACTTTAAAAAAAAGTAAGTGACAGTACAGGATCGTAAGTCAATGAGCAAAAAATCTATTAGTCCATACTGACAAAAAATTAAGAGAGGGAAATTCTTTACAGAAAAATGCCAACTAATAAATATTGAAAGGATGAGGAAGATCACCCTTTTTGCAACAAGAAGTTTGGTTCAGGCAACAGTCATCATTAAATGCTAGATAATTGGACCGAGGGTTATTTGTGAGCAGTGTATTTACAGTCTAAAGTATCACTCCCCAGCTTACTCGTTAATCATGAAAGGAAAAATGGAGACTTTTGGCAGATACCACCTGAACCACACGATCAAACTTACCATCAACAATGGGACAAAGGGACATCGTGTTGCCTCCTGCTATGATGCATGAAGATAGGACATCTGGGTAGTATATCATCTTGCCCCACAATGCGTAACCTAAAAGCAAGGACAAGGAAAACAGCCACACCAAATCAAGAGACTTGCTGTGAAAAGCCAGCCTTGACTCTTCAAAATTGTCAAGGATGAAAAAGAAACAATAAGACAAAATAGAAAGCACTGCTGGTGCAGTGGTGTAGATGAAGGCAGGCTGAGGAGCTACATTCACAGTGTGGTTCCCCGATTGGATCCTGGGTTTTTTAAAAATGAGCAACAAACAACATGATTGGGACAATTGCAGGAAGCTGAATATGGGTAATATATTAGACAATAGCATTGAATGGAGGTTAAATTTCCAGCGTGTGCTCATTCTATTTTGGTAAAGTAGAAGAATGTCCTTGTTTTTAGGAGATGGTTACTGAAATATTCAGGAGGGAGGTATCATCTGTAGCTAATTAGTGGTTGGGGGGGGAAGGAGGGAATACACACACCTACAGAGCAAGCGAGCGAGAGAGAGAGAGAGAGAGAGAGAGAGAGAGAGAGAGAGAGAGAAATTAAATATGGCAAACTGTTGACGGCTGCTGAATCTAAGTATGTGGGTGTTCACTTAACTATTTATTCAACTGGTCTGCATGTTGGACATTTTCAAAATAAAAAACTACAGGGGAAAAACATGTCTCTGTGAGGGACACAGAGATGGCCATCCAGATCCCTCTGCCAGTAAGTCGATGCCCCAGATGTTGGAAGTTGGGGTCAGCAGGAGACACCTTCAGCTGCCCTCCCCTCCAGGGGCTGCCTGGGTTGCACAGCTGCCCAACCCAACGTCATGCCCTTGCAAGGGCAGGGGTATATGAAGGAGGCTTGGCCATTCCTGTTGTCCACAGTAATAATCAATAAACCAACCTACAAAAGGAATAGAAGAGTTTTATTTGAGGCAAACTGAGGATTAGAGCCCAGGAGACGCTGATTCAAGAAGCGATTAAGGGCTTCCCTGGCGGCGCAGTTGTTAAGAGTCCGCCTGCAGGGGATGCGTGCCCCGGTCTGGGAAGATCCCACATGCCGCGGAGCGGCTGGGCTCGTGAGCCATGGCCGCTGAGCCTGCGCGTCTGGAGCCTGTGCTCCGCAACGGGAGGGGCCACAAGGGTGAGAGGCCCGCGTACTGCAAAAAAAAAAAAAAGAAGCGATTAAAACTACAAAATGGGAGGGGCTTCTAAAGGCGAAACCCCCCAAAATGAGAAAAGTTGTTTGTCAAGAATAGAAATTGCAGTTGGCAAGAAGAGTGCTTGTTAAGTAAGGATTGGTTGGGGCCCAACATGGTTGCATAGTTACAAGAGGAGACCTTGAGCGTTTCAAGGTTACAGCGGGCAGCCAGCAGCTATTGTTCTGAGAACAGCTGGTGGTGTCCTTGAGGCTGACACAGTTCAGAAAATTCAAGTTCTCAGTGATGTAGGAACAGGCCTGTGGTGGCCTCCTAGCGGCGGGCTCTCCCTGACACCCCTGAATAAAACTGCTACCCACACACCCTGCTTTGATGTTCTCCACGCCACTTTCCACCATCTGACACCCTCTATGCCTACCTGATTGTTTCTTGATTACGCACCACCACTACCGCGCGTGCGCCGCAAGAGCAGGGATTTTGGTCTGTTTTGTGGGTTGCTGTGGACCCGGCAATCTGTACACCACAGGCTCAGCGTGGGCTGCGCGCCTTTGACACCCCATTGGCAGAAGAGGAAACTGAGGCTGGGGAGCTAAGCCGCTTGCCCACGACCACCGGTGGGGACGAACGCCCCTCCCCAACCCCTTCCCCCGCCACCCCCCCACCCCCCCACCGCCCCACCCCCCCACCGCCCCACCCCCCCACCGCCCCACCCCCCACCCCCCCACCGCCCCACCCCCCCCACCGCCCCACCGCCCCACCCCCCCCACCGCCCCACCCCCCCACCCCCCGCCACCCCCAGCCTGGGCGGGGCTCCCCGGCCCTTAGGGAGGCTGTACGCGGGGCGGGCCCTCAGCCGTCAATCTCGCGCCCCGCGGCTGCAGAGTGGAGCGCGTGGTGGCCCGGAGTCAGCCCAGGGGGTGGGGCGAGGCGCCGCGGCCAATCGCGGGGGGCGAGGGCGCCGGGCCTCACAGGGCCCGTCTCCAATTGGTCATCTGCTATTACGCCACATCTTGGGGCGAGCGGCTTGGAGCGCGCGGGTAGGAGCGGGTGCGGAGCCGGGCGCGGACACTGGCGCTCAGGTAAGCGGGCCAGCTGCGCAAATGTGAGACGCGCGCAGGGGAGCGGGGGGGCGAGCAGATCCGGGGGCGTGCGCAGGTCAGGGGTGGGATGGGTGCGCGCAGGAGCGTGGAGGGGGGCTAGTGTTCTGGCGAGGAGATGCGTGCTCAGGTGGGCAGGGGTCCGTGCAGGTGAGCAGAGGCCGGAGATCTAGGGGCGCAGGTTGGCCACTCGAAGACGACCTTTCGGAGATGCTCCGTCCCCCGGTGGTCGGGAGATCCCGGGGGAGCCGGGGCGGGGCGGAGCCAGGTGGGGCTTCCTGGGCCGGGTGGGCCGGTTCCTTCCTCGGGTGCCCCGCGTGAGCGGATGCAGTTTTCTGTTGAGAAAACGCGGATAATTTGTCTTTGCTCACCGAGAAGGTGGGAGCAGGTAGCAGGAGACTCTGAATTGCTTTACTAGGAATAGATTAATGGCGGGGGGGGGGTCGATGCACGGCGGGCAGGGCAGGGAGTGCTCACAAAAGACCAAACGCGCCCTCTTTTCTTTTCCAGCCTTCACGACTAACTTAAATAATGATGTATTGCCTGTTTCCTGGACATTTTATAATTTTATGAAAAAGGTTTTTAAGGGTAGGAATTGCTCTGGTGAGATTCCCGACAAAAGGTAAAGAAAGGAGACAGGAAAGTTGGAAATGACGAATCGTGTTTTATCAAAAGTGGTGTGAGAGATCTGTCATTTACTGGGTGTTTCCTGAGTGTCCGGCACTGGGCTGGGTGCTTTGACCTTAATTCTCAGAGCAACTTGTGTACTTCGCATCGCCCCCATCTTACAGATGGGGAGACTGAGGCTGCCGAGAGGTGAAGTGACATGTAGAGTCATGTACTTAGCGGCAGAGCCGGGGTTCAAACCCAGAGATACCGGCGACATGACTTTGGTTTCGGGGGAAGAGCCCCATCGGCAATGCCTGCATTTAGTTGGGGATGGGGGTGGGGATGAGAAGCTGAGAAGCTTGGGGTTTGCAGAGGCCAGGTGGTGGTTGAGCAGCCCCAGGCACCTTGAAGGTCCCCAGGAAGGTGGCAGGAACAGGCCTGAGGAGGATGGAGTTACTCCACCTGTAGGACACTCGCCACTCAAAAACCAGGACGGTTTGCCAGGCAGAAACCCAGAAACAACCATGCACAATTAATTCTTGGAAAACTTCCCACAAAATCCTTTTGTGTAACTGCTGCTAAAAAAAAAAAAAAAAAAAAAAAGTGGCAGATTTATGCAGCAGATCTACCTGTTTATGTAGAAAATCTACCTAGTAGAAAGCTGCTTTCTAAGATAAGAGAAAGTGAAGAAGCAAACTTACAAAAGAATTTAGAGGTAAACGAATTTGGGGGGAAAAAAAGGAGGGAGAGTGGGTGTGTATCGTGTGACAAGTAGCTCGTGAGACAATCCGGACAATACACAGCAAAATTCAGTGACTCCAGGGACTGGATTGAGGGGATTTGTTGTCTGACTTTCAAACTTATGTTGCAGTGATGGTGTTACAGTGAGTGTATATTTTGAAACTTTCAAAAAACAGAAACCCTAGGGCTTCCCTGATGGCGCAGTGGTTGAGAGTCCACCTGCCGATGCAGGGGACACAGGTTCGTGCCCCGGTCCGGGAGGATCCCACATGCCGCAGAGCGGCTGGGCCCGTGGGCCGTGGCCGCTGGGCCTGCGCGTCCGGAGTCTGTGCTGCGCAGTGGGAGAGGCCACAACAGTGAGAGGCCTGCGTACCGCAAAACAAAAAACCCAAAAAAACCAAAAAGCAAACCAGAAACCCTGTATCTGCAGTCAAAGCTGCAGTTTACCCTTTAGAATTAGAGGTCAGCGTTTCTGGAATTTCCTTCCAGGGCTCACACGTATTTCTGGAGACCTCAGAAGCGCCCCAGGAGCGGGTTGCCGTGCCCCAGCCAGGACCTCAACCCTCCCCAGGGAAGTCAGGCCAGAGCTGTCCAGTGCCAAGCACTGGAAAGGGCCAAGAGCAGCCTCTGCATTTGGCAACTGAGGCTTGTGAATTGCATGTGCCAGTTGAGGGAGTGACCACACCATCGTCAGAGGGCTGGGGGGATGCAAAAAAGCTGCAGGTAAACCCAAGAATGACCCCCAAAATCACTCCCCTATGCCTTGAGAGCAGATGACCTCCCTGACCCTGGAGAGAGCCACAGATGTTCCCAGAATTGTGGATCTAAGGACTCCCAAGAGCTGTTACAACAATTTCATCGTTGCTAAATTATTTTATTATACAAGTGTCCACTAGAAAAACTAGGAAAGGGAGGGGGGAAAGCCCACGTGGATGTCCCACACTACTGAGGGTTTTGGTATATGGCTTTTTGAATAGCTTTTTAGTGATAGACTGTCTTGCAGCTTGCCCTTGTGCTGTAACATACCAGGGGACTTTTTTCCATGTTAAGCTCATTCTTTTTAACAGTTGCTGAGTATTTCACTGTACCGGTGTGTCAGTGTTTCTCGCACCTGTGGGTTTACACAGCCATCTGCATGTGTCCCAGGATAAATTCGTACAAGTAAATGCTGGGTCACCCTGAAGGTCTACCTGGCCTCTGGAACTGGTCTCCTACCAGGAGAGCAGCTGCCCAACTCTCACTGGTTCTGAATTGTATCGTTCCTTTAAGTCCAAGTTGGGGCATGTCTGTATTTTTCAGTGTCTACCACTCCTTGGACTAACAAATTTCCAAAACAGAACCCCTGCTGTTCCGATAACATTCCAACTAAATGTTTCTGTATGTATGTTAGGATAGTACCTGGCACAGCACTCAAAGATTGGCTATCGTCATCACTACTCTGAATTTTACTCCACGGCCTCCCAAGTGTGTCACAGAGGGTGGCGTGCCCACAGACCCAGCTCCGTCCCTGTAGGTCTGTGCTAACAACTTGCTCCGCTTTCCTCACCTCAACCCCCTCATCTGTAAAATGGGCCTAATGACGGCAACTCTCCAGGATTGGGGTGGGAATTGTATGAGCTAATGGGTGCTTGGAGCTTGGTAGATGCTCAATAAATAGTCGCCCCCTGTGATAGGTTGTATCATCCAATATCTCACGTTCTTTTAATACCATGCTGCTTCCCCATCAGGAGTCAGAGCCTGCTTCCCCTCCCCTTGAAAGCTGGTGGGCTTGTGACTCAGTGTAGCCAGATGAATGTGCTGGGCTGACGTGGGGCAGAAAAGGCAGCTTGGACACCTCCTCCCACTGCCTTGAGTCCGCCATGCTGGGAGGAAGCCCAAGCTAGCCCACACCGAGCGAGCACGTGATGAGCAGCCGCTCCGGGACACCCCAGGCCATAGCTACTTAGCCAGCCTCCCCAGATTCCCAACCCACGGGAACAATGAAAGAGGACGAAAGACTGTTTGTTTTGTTTTGACCGCACCCCTCAGCTTGTGGGATCTTAGTTCCCCGACTGGGGATTGAACCTGTGCCCTTAGCAGTGAAAGCATGGAGTCCTAACCGCTGGACCGCCAGGGAAGTCCCGAAAGATTGTTGTTTTAAACCACTACGTTGAGGAGTGATGAGCTGTGCAGTGGGTAACAGAACCCTCTGGGGTTGGGCCTTGCAGGTGCCTCCCCCTTAGACCTCTGCCAGGGCAAACTTCACCCCGATGCCCTGCGTGAGCCCCGCTGAGCCTTCCTGAGGCCTGGGTGGTGCTGGTGGCGGTGTCGGCAGTAGCCGACTCTCTGGGGCGGACTCTGATGGGGCTTGGGTAGGGCTCTGAGCGCTTGGCCCCGTGACCTCATTTACCCGACAGAGTAAGTTACTTTGCGGATGAGGAAACCAAGCCTAGCGGAGAACTTGCAGCCTTGAGGGTGACATCTGGGCCTCCTGGGGGCTCACCATGCCATCCCATCCCTGCCATGGTCCTGGGTCTCTGATGCATCTCCAAATACCAAACCCTCAAGATGCCGAAAGAACTGCCACGGGGCTTAAGCCTTCTGTTGTGTGGACCCCGAGCTGTCGATGGTGATGTTCTCAGCTATAGAACATTGGAGACACTCACCCGGACCGCTTTGCTGTGAGGAACCCACAGACGTCTCCCCCGCCGGGGCCACGTAGTGGCCAGACTGGCCCTTGAGGTTCTTACGATTGCAGGACGCCTTCAGCTAAAACCATCATGGAACGTTGAGGAACGAGATTTATTGCTCACAGGTCCTGTGGGTACATGCAGCCAGATTGTGGGTAGAAAGAGGGTGCGGGTGTGGGGCTGGGCTCTGCCTTTATGAGGGCACGAGGGCGGGGTGTCTAGGGTTTCACGGGGTCACTCCTTATTGGTGAATTTAAAGCATAGGAACAGGAATTAGGGTGTGGGAAGGGAGCAGCGCGGTTACTCAAGCTGTCAGTCGCTAGGTTACCCTGGACTTCCTGAATGAGGACCCTTCGTGGGTTGGGGGACGCCTTGGTCCTTACCTGGTGGTTCTACTGGTGGCTGCGTGTTTATTCAAGGTGGATGGCTTTTGAAATGGATGCTTACTGTCGGGCACTCACACTGCATCATCCCAAACCCTCAGGAGAAACGTCCCTTTATCTTTCGCCGGTGGAACTCAAAATCCGATCCAGGGAGCTGACCAGGGTGCCAGAAAGCCCCCAGGCATTTCCCTGGCTCCTTCCCGGGTGTGGACACGAAACCTCCTTTATCAAGCTTTAACAACAAGCGCAGAACCTGGTGTGTGTTTGTGTGTGTTGTGGGGGTGGGGAGGGGTTTGATACCCCAAGACACTCAGGAGGGTCACAGGTCCAGTAAGTCTGCTGAGAACCAGCCTCCGAACCCAGATTACTGTCAGTGATGCCCTGTATTCTTGGGATCTCACTGGCTCCTAGAACGTGCGGTGGGAATGTGCAAGCTCCAGCGGGGCTTGATCCAGGTCGATGGCACAAATGGCTTGTAGGAACGGTTCAGAGGCATGTGCGCTGCCTGGTGTGAGTCTGCAAAGAAGCCAGCTTTGGCTCGTTGCTGCTCACCAGCTCTGTGTCTCCCGTGCTAAGGCTCATCTGCAAGACAACTCCTCCGTGAAGCCCTCCATCCAGCGCTGCCCGTTGTGAATCAGTGCTTACTCTTTGGCAGACAGTGTGGGTGCCAGGCAGAGAAGCTGCGTGAGAAGATTGCCTTATCCTGGGGGATCCCCACCTGCGGGGGCCTCTTGTGCTTTTGAACCCCTGGGCGCTGAGCTTGCACCTTTCACTTGGTTCCAACGGTGGGCCTCGAGAAAATATCACTTGGGTCCTTATCTGCCTGTGTCTCCCTGAGTCTCTTCATGTCCCCTACAGGACTTCGTTCAGCGGGTTGAAAAGGATCAAGCAGGCCTTGTGGAGCGTGGGAATCTAGCGACTTGAAAGGGGGCAGTTCAAGAAGGAAAACCTGCGTTCTGCCATGAAACCACTTGATAAGAGGTTGGAGGTAAGCCCATCTCAGCACTGCTGCTCCTGGGCAAAGGCAGTGACTTTTCAGCTTTGGAAAAGTAAAGGCAGCTGGTCCATCAGCTCTTGGTATCAATTCTTGTCTGATTCTTAGCAAAAAAAATAAATTACATCCAGAATACCACCCTGTGCCCTATTTTCAGCCATCTACTGCCAAGGATGTTACTTACACCTTTATTAAAAATTCAGTGCTTATGACAGAGAGGTGAATGAATGCTATTTTAAGCTCAGAATAATTATTTGGGCTTGTTTTAATCCCTAGAAGATATGCTTCTTCCTTTTGGCTTTCCACATTTAGTTCTCAGCCTATACATTTCTGGCCCTTTTGCAATTTTCCAGCATGTTAGATCAGAGTAACTGCTATTACCAGGCTCGGTATTCTGTGTTTTGGGGCTGTAAAGATGGGTGGTCCCCGCCCATAAAGAACTCTTCAGCTTGCCTCGTACATCATAGATGCTCCATAAACTAACCTGTGTAAATTAAATTAAGTGATGTGGCTGCAGTTTTCATTATTGAAAAACTGTAAATGAATATACAGTTGTATTAAAGTAATTCATGTTTGCATTTAGAATAAAATCAATGTTAAGAGGCTTATATATAAAGTGAACAGTTCTGTAACTCATCTTATAGTCTCACTTCCCAGAAGCAAATACTTGTCATTCTCTTAGCTACTTTTGTGTTGTTTTTACCTGCTTCTATCTAAACCATTTCCTTTCAGCACTCCCAACTTGACACGTTTCCTTCTATACATCTAGTAGTCAGTCAATAATCAGAGTTTACATGGTTCTGGCAAAGTTATTATTATTTACTGTTAAGCCAAGTAATGTACTATCATTATGGCTTGGGTTTTTTCCCCCCTTTATATGGCTTTTTAAACTTTCTGGAGTTAATGGTTGCCTCGCTTTTTCCATATACTCAGGTTTCTATGTATCTATCACTAATTTTTTTTCTGCATGTTTTAACAGAGCCATCACACATATCAATAATTTTCCTACACACTCTAACACAACAAAATGTGTCATTTCCATTCCTCCCTCACCCCTGTAGCCATTCATCTTGTGCCAGTGTGGACTGGTTACTTACTGTCTGGTCCACTGCACAGCTGTTATGTTGGGACTTCCTCTTGTCCTTTCACTGGGCATTTCTTTAGCAGCTTTCTTGGATCCTGTGTCTTCTCTGAATAATAGTTAACCTGGGAATAGAATTGTAGGTTGAAAAAAGTTTCCATCAGAATTTTAAGTTTTCCACCCTTGTTTTCTAGAATCCAGCTTGCTACTAGCATGATTCTTAATCCTGGATTTTTTCTGAAAGCTTTTAAGATCATCTTTTCTTTAATGCCTGATATTTTGAACCTTGACAATTGTGAACTTGTTCTAGATGTGGGGATGTCACTGCTTCCCCCATATTATGACCACTGGTTGGCTTGTATGTTGGTACAAGATGAGTGGCTATGGGTGGGAGAGAGGAATGGAAATGATAAATTGTGTTGGAGTATGTAGAAAAATTATTAATATGTATGATAGGTCTGTTAGAGCATTCAGAAAAAAAAATTAGTGATAGATGCGTAGAAACCTTAGAAAATGGAAAAAGTGAGGCAACCATTAACTCCAGGAAAAATAAAAAGTCATATACTGAGGAGGGGACATTTTATATGAGACCTGAATGAGGAGACCTGTAAAGCGTGTTCTAAGCTGAGAAGTAGCAGGTGTCATGAACAAGATAAACCACATTTAAGGATTGGTAGGGAAATCTAGAAAAATGGTACAGATGAACCGGTTTGCAAGGCAGAAATAGAGACACACATGTAGAGAACAAACACACGGACACCAAGGGGGGAAAGTGGCAGGGGAGGTGGGGGTAGTGGTGGTGGTGTGATGAACCGGGATATTGGGGTTGACATGTCTACACTAATATGTATAAAGTAGATAACTAATAAGAACCTGCTTATAAAAAACAAATAAATAAAATTAAAAGAAAAGGATCAGTAGAGACCTCCTTGTGCCTGGAGCAGAGGGCATGAAGGGAGAGTTGGGGGGAGGGGAGGCAGGAGCACATCGTGGGAGGGCTCTGAGCCACAGGCACCCGGGTTCACGTAGTAAGAAGGATGTTCCGCTGTCGTTGGAGAATGAATTGAGAGAAGCAAGAGCAGAAGTCGGGCCATGTGGGAGGTTCTTGCGGGTTCCAGGAGTGAGTCTAAGATGCACTGATCCCTTCCCTGCCTGGAATCTCCCATCCAGGACAAGATAACGAGTAGGTGAATGAAGGAGGCCAGCCCTGTGGGGCCTGTGAACAGTGGCAGGGAGGTGCACTGTCCGTTTGTCACGGGACGATCTGAACGGGGTGTCTCCTTCCCTCAGGGCCCAATGGCTGCAAAATCGCAGTCCAACGATCCCCAAACCAAGAGTCCTGGCAGCGTCACCTTCGGCAAGGCTGCGACCCAAGGGCAGTGGGGCCGTGCCTGGTAAGGCTCTCACCCATCCTCCCAGCTAGAGAGTAAAGCGGGACCTCAGTGAGAGGTTGCCAGCCCTTGGGACTTTGTGAACCTCTTTAAAAAATTCTTTTTATCAGCAAGACTGTTATTAGTAGCAGTTTCCCCTTTTAGAGAGTGAGGCATTCCAAGAAGAAGAAACTAAAAACGGATTCCAAGGACAGCTGGTGCCCTTGTACCGCCCTCACTGAGTAGCACATGGGGGTCATGGTTCTCGAGCCATAGAGTGCCGGGGACTTGGTGAATGTCCCCCATGGCCCAGAACGGGAAGCCTCTGGCCACCTGGGTTGTGAAAGGCCTTCTGCCTTTCGGGTCCTGGGCCCTGGGCTCTCTGGGGGTGCCCACGGGTCTGTCAGCCTTCAGGCTGCTTACAGTGGAGCGTGCAAGTGGGGTGCCTTCCCCAGGCAGTGGGGGCCTTTGCACGGTGAGCCGACAGCCTTCTCTTGGGAAGTGCTGGCGGGTTTGCGCGTGGAGCACAGCATCCCGTGCGTCAGGTCAGAGGGTCAGGAGGGTGCCACGTGACCTCCTACCGCCCGTCCGCCCCGCAGGGAGGTGGACTGGTTTTCCTTGGCAAGCGTCATCTTCCTGCTGCTGTTTGCACCCTTCATCGTGTACTATTTCATCATGGCCTGCGACCAGTACAGCTGCTCCCTGATGGCCCCCTTGGCGGACATCGCCACCGGGCGGGTTCGACTCTCGGACATCTGGGCCAAGACGCCACCTGTGACAACAAAAGCGGCCCAGATCTACGTGGCCTGGGTCACATTCCAGGTCAGCCCTCCCGGCCACCGGCCACCATGCCCAGGGCTCCGCCTCTGCAGAGCATCCCCTCCTGCCGGAATAGTCCTGGCCCCTTGTCGGGGGTGGAGTCCTGGCTCACACTGGCATTCTCATTCCCGGGACCCAGCAGGGAATCACCTGCAGCCTGACAGACTTAGCTTTGTCTTCAGATCAAGGGCACCTGGTGGCATTTCAGTGTCCGACTCGCTTTTGGCTGAGCCTCCTCGAGGTTCAGGGCTGTGCCCAGCCCTGCAGGGACCTGCTGAGCAGGAAGCAAGACCCCGTGGGAGAGCGTGAGGGCGTGGCCCACCAGGGAAGCCCCATATGCACCATGGGAAGCTTATCCTAGGGCTGCCTGTGGGAAGGAGCACTCAGCCCCAAAGGGCCGCTCTCGGTCTCAGCAAAGCCAAGGCTGTGTCCCCAGCAGGTGGTTGCAGAGACCTGTCCAAGGACAGCCTTGGCTCTGCTATGACCCCACTGGCCTCCCAACCAGAAGGAGTTCATCAGAAGGCTGTCTGCACCATGAACTGGGTGAGCAGGTGGTGTTTATTTTCCGAACCCAGGAGGTTTCCAGGGAAACGGTGCTGTGAGATGCCCCCCCTCCCAGTCCCGGGGTTTCCTGACCTGAAGGAAGGCTTTGACCACTACTAGCTGTTTCTCCCCACATTCCCAGCTTTTGGGCTTCAGATTCCCTCTCATTTCAGGTCTCTTGGTCCCTTTGGGTAAAAAGTGATCCAGAGCAGCGAGAGTCACAGTAGTCTAAAGGCAGAAACAGCCCACATGTCCATCGACAGATATGGATACACACAGTGTGGTCCATCCACATGGCGGGATGGCGTTGTGCCATAGAAAGGAATGAAGGTCTGACACAGGCTGCAGCGTGGATGGACCTTCAGAACAGGATGCTCAGTGAAAGAAATTAGCTACAAAGGGACAAATCCTGTCTGATCCTGTTTATATGAAAAGTCCAAGATAGGCAAATCCATAGAGACAGAAAGTGGGTTAGTGGTTGTCAGGGGCCGGTGGGCAGGGGCCGAGGGGAGTGACTGCTTGTGGGTGTGGGGTTCCCTTTTGGGGGGCTGAAACTGTTCTATAATTAGACATTGGGGAGGGTTGCACGAGCTTGGGGGTGCACTGAACACTTCGGTGAACACTTTGAAAGGGTGAGTCGTACAGAATGCGAACTAGTGGGTTCTCCCGAGGGGAGTGTCCCGTGGGGAGACGGCTTGGGTGCTCTGAGTAATGATGAGTTTCCTGTTCAGGGCCCTCTTCAAAGCCCACAGTCAGCCTGCAACCGGAGCTCCCGGAGCTGTAAACTCTCCTGGAAGGAATAACTGGCTATGAGTAGGCTTTCTCCCATTCCTTCGGTGCCTTCCCATTTATCATCTCGTTTAATAAAGGAAGGCTGTGTCGAAGCACAGCCAGGCCCTCCAGCTCACAGGGAATTTAGCTGAAAACCTCTGTGTCTCAGGTGCTTCTGTACACGCTGCTTCCTGACATGTGCCACAAGTTTCTGCCGGGCTACGTGGGGGGCGTTCAGGAGGGCGCCATGACTCCCGCAGGTAAGCTGGGATCCGCCCCTGCTCCCCATCGCCTGTGCCAGCTCTGCCCTCCCTTCATCTCACGGGGCCTCCCCCACCCCCGCCCCCGTGCAGCTTCCATCCCAAAGGCTGCCCCCGGCAAAGTAAAAACTTTGCTTGGGAATTTCCACACCCCGGGACTGCCCCAGATTCGAGGTGGGAAGTCACCTTCTCAATCAGGGAACGGAATGCGCCCTGCCCCACACTGGCTGTGTAGCTGGAATCACGGAGCATCTCCCCGGCGGCAACGCTTCGAATCCCCCAGGGGCACCTGGTGGGGTGGGGCTTTTGTTAAGGGGCCCTTAATGGTGGGGCTGCCTGGCCCATTCATTCCCCACAGTCACTGAGACCACACCCCAGCACACAGAGAGCACCTGGTTCCTCAGGGAGGCTGCTGGGCCCCCCGCCAGGTACCCTAGGGGATGCTCGTCAGCTTCTGCTGTGGCTCAGCCCCAGCCTCCGGCAAACTGCAGGCTAGTGACTCAGCCTCTGGCTGGTTCCTGACATTCTGCACTCTCTCACCCTTCCAGGAACTCAGCAAGCAGGAGCGGTTAGTCCCCGGCTCACAGCGTGAGGTGTGCCGCTGGCATTTTGACCCTAGGGGCCCAAATTGCAGCAGCAGCTGACCGGCTGTCAAGCCTGGGGTCTGGGGACCCCGGCAGCTGACGCCCAGAAAGGCGGTAGGGCCGGAGCCAGGAGCTGTTACAGCTGGGAAAACGCCTCCACTCCCCCCTCTACCCTCTGCAGGAATCGTCCACAAGTATGAGATCAACGGCCTGCAAGCCTGGCTCATCACGCATCTCCTCTGGTTTGTTAATTCCTACTTCCTCGCCTGCTTCTCTCCCACTGTCATCTTTGACAACTGGATCCCGCTGCTCTGGTGTGCCAACATTCTGGGCTACGCTGTCTCCACCTTCGCCATGATCAAGGGCTACTTCTTCCCCACCGATGCCCGAGACTGGTACGTCCTCAGCGGCCGGTCGAGCCCAAGATGGAGAGTAGGTGCCTTTTTCTGTTACCTTGGGCTGGGAGGTTGCAGAGCCCTGAGGATTGAGAATCCTTGAAGGAGGAGCTTCAGGGAACCTGGTGGGCTCTGGGAAGCATCCTTTCCAAATGTCTGGGTGGCTTCTCCCACCTTAGGGAGGATGCAGTTGAACACGGCCGAGTCCATCTTTGGTGGCCGAGCCGTGTTGTGTAGGGCTGTCAGGGAGCAGGGGGGTGGAAAAGGCAGCTCCTGGTCGGGGGGCAAAGGCAGTCCATCACCTCTTTTTCTGGAACGTCAGTGTGGCCTGAAACAGTCTTAGTGAGGGGTCCTGTTTTCTCAGTGGCTTTAATGTAACAACTTCCCAGGGAGAGCCCTACTGATTGGTGTCCATTCTCATGGAGCCCTGGGTTGGATAGTTATCAACCATGCATCCATCTCTCCTTCATCTATCCATATATCCAGTTCTTCGTCCTTTCATCCACCCACCCATCCACCCATCTGTCCATCCATCCATCCATCCACCCATCCATCCATCCATCCATCCACCCATCCAACTCATCCATCCATCCATCCACCCATCCATCCATCCATCCACCCATCCATCCATCCATCCATCCACCCATCCACCCATCCATCCATCCATCCACCCATCCCTCCATCCATCCACCCATCCAACTCATCCATCCATCCACCCACCCATCCACCCATCTGTCCATCCACCCATCCAACTCATCCATCCATCCACCAACCCGTGCACCCATCCACCCATCCATCCATCCATCCATTCATCTCCCCATCCAACCACCTACCCATCTATCCATCCCCCATCCCTTCCTCCCTTCCTCCCTCCCTTCCTGTCTCCCTGTATCCATCCATTCACCCAATGCACCCATTCATCCAGCCCATTCATCCATTCATCCATTTATCCATCCATCCACGTATCCCCCCATCTCTCCCTCCCCACCTCCTTCCATCCGTCCATTCATCAAGAGATGTTTGTTGGGTTCCTCCTGTAGACAGGTGTAGGCAGAGGGGCTTTAGGTATAAACAAGATTCTTATTCTCGGGGTGCTTACATTTTAGTTTGGGGGTCCAAATGAAAATAAAGTATGTTTCCTTTAACTGTTACACCTAAACTCTTAGGAAATGTGTTTGGTTGGTGGTACTTTGAGCTTGTGTGATTTTTTTATCAAATAATGAGGTTGGTCTTCTATGACTCATGGAAATCATTTTCTCTGCTTTATAATCACATCCCCTATTGTAGACTTTGTTTATTTGGCTTCTTTCTACTTATCCTAACTGAGGGAAATGGACACAAAAATATGCTTCTCTGACTAGCACAGAAATCCCTGTGTATGTACAGCAAGTTATACTTAATGAAGGTCTCCACATGGGTTATCGTGGCTGATTGTCTGATCACTCCTGGAGAGGGCTATGGGTCAGGTAACCAGGGTAATGAAACATTAAACTTGCCCAGCAAGGGATGGGTGTGGGCCCTGGAGCCAGGCCCCTGGCTCTAAGCAGCATGCTTTTTTTCACATCTACCTTGGCATCACTTATAACTCCCTTGCCCACGGGAGACCCGAATGCCCTGTGAGTCTTTCAGAATAAAATCTCTGTCCAGTCGAGCCAGTTGGACAGCTCACCTGTGCTGTGCCTCCAGGGAGCCTGGAGTGGGGAGGAGGACCCTGGGTGCTGGCCCAAGGGAGGCTTAAGCACAGATACAATCTCCCCACCTTCCCTGGAACACAGCGAGCAGCTCAAGGGCCAGAGATGAACGTGGAGTGAAGTACTGGGTCTGCGGGGAGAGAGGGAGGCTGACGCGACCTCTGTTTGCTGCATCCCTGCAGTTCACGGCAGGTCTCCCCCCAGGTCATCTCTCTTGGGCCTGCAGTACCCAGGCTGGGCTGAGCACCTGTGTCCGTGCCAGCCAAGTAGGCCACCTGTGAGATGCGCTCGTTAACGACACGCATCTGTTCTTTGTATTTTAAAGCAAATTCACAGGCAATTTCTTTTACAACTACATGATGGGCATTGAGTTTAACCCCCGAATTGGGAAGTGGTTTGACTTCAAGCTCTTCTTCAATGGACGCCCCGGGATCATTGCCTGGACCCTCATCAACCTGTCCTTTGCAGCCAAGCAGCGGGAGCTCTACGGCCACGTGACCAACTCCATGGTCTTGGTCAACGTCCTGCAGGTAGCCCCTCTGTGGCCCAGGGGGGTGGGAGCTCTGACACCCGGTGGGCGCTGGGGAAGCCTGAAAGCCGGATAGTTTTCAAAAGACCATAAGCTGCTGCCTTTACAAGGGGGTCGGCCCCCTTCCCACGTGTCTCTGGTCAGTACACGGCCGCTCCTGTGTTGCAGGCCATCTATGTGCTGGACTTCTTCTGGAACGAAACCTGGTACCTGAAAACCATTGACATCTGCCACGACCATTTTGGGTGGTACCTGGGCTGGGGGGACTGCGTCTGGCTGCCGTACCTCTACACGTTGCAGGTGAGGAGTGGGGGCAGGGAGCCCCCCATCACACGTGCACAGCGCAGCAGCACACTGAGCTGTAAGGCCCCCGGGCACCCCCAGCGCTGCCCTCGGAGCTGACACAGCCGAGCACGTGCCGAGGCTTGTCCTCACCCAAGTGTCTGTTTTTTTGGGGGGTGTGGGGTGGCGCCAGATCCTGGAGAAAGGAGGCTGCTCCCCTGTTTAGGAAGAAGAGAAGGCTTAGTGTATGAGTCAGCACAGGCCACTGTAACAAATACCACGGACCAGGCGGCTTAAACAACAGGGTTCATTGTCTCCCCATCTGGAGGCTGGAAGTTCAAGATCAAGGTGTCGGTAGGGTTGATTTCTCTGAGGCCTCTCTCCTCGGCGTGTAGACGGCCGTCTCCTCCCTGTGTGCTCACGGGGTCGTCCCTCTGTGTGTGTCTGTGTCCTGACCTCCTCTTCTTATAAGGACCCCAGTCCTACGGGATTAGGACCCACCCTAGTGGCCTCATTTTACCTTCATCACCTCTTGAAAGAAAGATGCGCAGGTCCAAATACAGTCACAGTCTGGGATGCTGGGGGCCAGGACTCTGGGGGACACGACTCAGCCCATAGACTGAGAGAAGAAGATGATGCGGAGTAAACTTTGGGTCAAAAGAAATGATTTGGGCGATCTGGGTGGATGGAGGTGGGTATTTGTATTCACGTGTGTTCAGATCTTAATGCTGAAAGGATGAGAGGCCTTCTTTCCTTCCGTCGTTTGCATTTAAGCTTTGAGTATCTACACGCAAGAGTGGAGGAGATGCAGGGGCCCTGCGCTCTCGGAGCTCACAGCTGGGGAGGCAAAGTCCCTGACACAGGCAGTCCAGTGCGGGGAGGGGGAGCTTGACAGGAAGTGGGGTGCTGAGCCCTGAGAGAGGACCAAGGAGGAGCCCCCAGCCAGCAGGTGGGGGTCAGCAAGAGCATCTCGGAGCAACCACAGCCAGGCTGAGAGCAGAATGATGAGTCTCAGGGTAAGAACATTCCAGAAAGGTGGAGCGGGGACTATATCAGGGTTGGGGGGAGGGCAGAGGGGGACACTTAAGGCACAAGACAGTTCAGCGTGGCTGGGACACAGGACATGGGGGTGGCAGGAAGCCTCGCCTGATTGGAGGCTGGAGGATCAGAGGCCAGCACCGGGTGGGAGGCCTACAAGAGGGGAATGTTCCAGACGAGAAGAGGATGCTGGGGGTTGGGGGGCACAGGCTCCGGGAAGAGTTCCCACGAGTAATGAATCAGGCCGGGTCCCCAGGAGAGCCTCAGCACACGCTGCAGAGTCGAGGGTAGAAACCTCGACTGGGGAGCCCGAGGGACCTGGGTCTGCACCTCTGTAGGGCTGGCAGCCGGGGGAGGGGGCCTTGAGCTTGTCCCTGAGCGTCTCTGAAAAAGCAGGGCGGACATCACCTCTGTTAGGGCTGGGCATCTTCGTTTCTGCACCCGCTGTGTTCGGAGGCTGTTGGGGAATAGGGGAGAGGCCTCACCATCAAGCCCCCCGCACCCCTCCCAGCTCACAGAGAACAGCCCTGCTTTCCTCTGCATGGCATGTGGGCTCCTGTGTAGGGTGGCTGCTTCGAAGACCTGGCCAGATGCCCACCTGCTCGTTTTGTAAGCAGGTATGAAGAGGTGTGGCAGTGGGGGAAAGCAGGTTCTAGGGCACTTGAAGGATTCGCAGTGGCCTGCCTTAAACAGGTTGTGCAGGGGTGGAGAGGACCAGTGCTGACAAGCCTTGTAGGCTGACCAGGATGTGCACAGGCAGGTGGTGAGTGGTTATGGCCAGTTCTGCGGGCGATGATAACGGGGCCTGTGTTGCCTGGCTGACTACCCTGTGCAGCATCCTGAAGCAAGAGCGCTGGGAAAGCAGGAAAATCACAGCAGAGTGAGCAGGGCAGAGGGGAGAGAGCCCTGGGCTGGGGGCCAGAAGTTGTGGACTCTGGTCCCCACGCCGGATCCTCTGGACGGACCCTCTGGACTCATTTCTCTGCTTGGCTGGTTGCAGGCTCACTGGTTCCCTGATTTTGTGAACACCATTTTCCAAGCATGCAAAACAGTAGCAATAGATCACACACACACACACACACACACACACACACGTATGTGTGTGTATTTGATTATGTGACTGTTGTCCATTCAAGTCCAAAATCTTCAGGGCAACCAGCAGGCTGGAGGTCCAGGGAAGAGTTGATATTGCAGCTTGGTCTGAAGGCCTTCTGCTGGTGGAATTCCAGGGATTCTTTTATTCTTAGGGCCTTCCACTGATTAGATGAGGCGCACCTACATTGCGGAGGGTGGTCTGCTTCATTCAGTCTAATTGGAAACATTAATCCCATCTAAAAAATACCTTCGTAACAGCTAACGTTTGACCAAGTGTCTGGGTCCCATGGCCTAGCCATTGTGACACATTAAATTAACCATCACAATGTTATATTCAAATAATACTTTTAATATTGTTATACAATATATGATATATGATATACATGTGTATGTATATATGTATGTGTAGATAGATAGGAAGGTAGCTAGGTGGGTAGGTAGGTGGATATGGAAATTTGCATATTTATTTGTCTGATCCCACAGCAGTCCTCCGAGGCAGGCGCTTCTATTTACAGGAGAGGAAACCAAGGCAGGGCACAGGGGCAGCTGGTCAGTGGCAGCCGGTCAGGCGCACAGCAGGGGTTTGAACCCAGGCCGTGCTCCCGACCCGCGGTCCCGCTCAGCCCGCTGACCTCTCCCGCTCGCCCTGCAGGGTCTGTACCTGGTGTACCACCCCGTGCAGCTGCCCACCCGCTACTCCCTGGGCGTCCTGCTGCTGGGCCTGCTGGGCTACTACATCTTCCGGATGGCCAACCATCAGAAGGACCTTTTCCGCCGCACGGACGGGCGCTGCCTGATCTGGGGCAGGAAGCCCAAGGTCATCGAGTGTTCCTTCACGTCGGCCGATGAGCAGAAGCACCGCAGCAAGCTGCTGGTGTCCGGCTTCTGGGGCGTGGCCCGCCACTTCAACTACACCGGCGACCTGATGGGCAGCCTGGCGTACTGCCTGGCCTGCGGTGGCGGCCACCTCCTCCCCTACTTCTACATCATCTACATGGCCATCCTGCTGACCCACCGCTGCCTGCGGGACGAGCACCGCTGTGCTAACAAGTACGGCCGGGACTGGGAGCGCTACACGGCTGCCGTGCCTTACCGCCTGCTGCCCGGAATCTTCTAAAGGGCCGACGCAGGGAGAGCCCCCAGCGGGGGAGGGAGGAGAGCTGGAGTCAGGTCCACTGGGGCAGCATAATCTCCGCTCCACACTCCAGGAGCCTCCGCGTCCTCACCTGAAAAATGCAAACAGCTCGGCACTTGTCCTGAGTGTAATTCCGGGGGCTTACACCAACTGCCTTCTCACCAGCAGAAGTGACCAGCTTTCTCTGTGCAATGTCCCCAGGGTGGGAGGATGACCTGGCTGGCTCGCAGATGACGCCATTTCTTCTCTGGGGTCTGAGCCGCCCGCTGCCCAGACAGCAGGAGTCCGATACTGAACGGGATGTCTTCCAGCCCCCGTGGTCAGTCCTGTGCTTACTCTTGCTAAATAAAGTAGAAGTGGACACGTAAGCTGTGCCAGTTATCAGTTGACTGCCTTTCAGCTCCAGGTGCGCCCTGCATCACCTGCTCTGCGGTAGTGAGCTGTGCCTTCAGACTTTTCTCCTTTGCACGTGCACCTCGTTACATTTGTCTGTAGAGGGTGCTAAGGGATGCTGCATGAGTAGGGGCATCTTCTGTTTCTGGTTCTTTTACAGACTTGGCCCAGGCAACCCAGAGAACTTGGCCACACCATCCGGGGGCCTCACCCAAGCCTACCCCAAGGAGACCTGAACCCCAGCCTCAGGGAGGGGACACCCTTCACGTGTTTTCTTACCTTGGGCACACTCCTTGACCCGCAGGTATTCTGTTTTTTTTTTTTTTTTAATTTACTTATTTATCTTTGGCTGTGTTGGGTCTTCATTGCTGCACACGGGCTTTCTCTAGTTGCGGCGAGCGGGGGCTACTCTTCATTGCAGTGCACGGGCTTCTCACTGTGGTGGCTTCTCTTGTTGCAGAGCACGCGTTCTAGGTGCGCGGGCTTCAGTAGTTGTGGCACGCGGGCTTCAGTAGTGGTGGCTCGCGGGCTCTAGAGTGCAGGCTCAGTAGTTGTGGTGCACGGGCTTAGTTGCTCTGTGACGTGGGATCTTCCCGGACCAGGGCTCAAACCCATGTCCCCTGCGTTGGCAGGTGGATTCTTAACGACTGTGCCACCAGGGAAGTCCCCGCAGGTATTCTTGACAGCTCTCTTTAGACGTTACTGCCCTAGTCGAGTTAATAATTCTTTATTCAGGTGTATCTGGGATGTATTGCAGGTTTTGTTCCAGACCACCCCAGTAAAGCGGTTATCACAATAAAGCGAATCACACGGGTTTTTTGGCTTCCCAGTGCATAAAAAAGTTAGGTTTACACGATTCTGTACTCTTTTAAGTATGAAATAGTATTGTCTTAAAAGACAGTGTATACACCTTGATTAAAAAAAGCTTTATTGCTAAAAAATGCCAAAACGATGACCATGGTAACATCACAGGTCACTGATCACAGATCACCGTTAACAAATAGAAAGAAAAGTTTGAAGTACTGCCAGAAATGCCAAGATGTGACACAGAGACACAGAGTGAGCAAATGCTATTGGAAAAATGGCACCGGTAGGCCTGCTGAATGCAGGGTCACCAGAAACCTTCAGTTTGTAAAAAGCGTGATTATCTGCGAAGCACAATAAAGTAGATGTGCCTGTTTTAAACTTTCCCTGTTCAGACTTCTTTGTGGTTTGTCTCCCGATGGGGCCTGGCCATAGACAAGGGCTCAGTTTCTGGTGTGTAGAGGCAATGCCCAGGGAACTTTGGATCAGATGCTTGGGTCCTGCCTCAAAGCTTTGGGCGCCGATCATGGGATTCAGGGGAGGGGTCCACACTTTCCCCACCGTTGGCCCTCTAGTGGGGCCACTCTTGTGCTGGGTGTGAGAATCCGTTCTGTTTGCCAAGGGAAGAAATCCCAGTTTGGCCGCCTGCCCCCAACAAGAGAACGGAGAAGCCACAAAGATGGCAGTGCTACGCTTGCTTCACACCTGCAGGAACCGAGGACTGGGATGTGCTGGGAGCCCCGCTCCCTGGGCAGGGAGGGCAGGTACAGGGCAACGCCTCCCCTGCTCAATCTAGAACTGGTTGAGCAAAAACAGGTGGCCTCCTGAACAGCCAGGAGGGGATCGGAGCTTGGGGCCCACCTGGGCTGACTTAAGAGCCGTGATTTTCCAATGCTGGTGCCCCACCCCTGCCCATGGAGCTCATGGGTCAAAGGGGGTCCCAGGTGTTTGTCTTGTCACCAGCCACACAAGTGGTTTGAGTACCAGGCCAGAGCAGTGAACTCCCACCAGGATGGCACTGAGTACAGTGTGCCCCGCCGTTTCCTCCCAGTCAATGTGTGAATTCATTTTAAGGAGGCTGGAGGGTGGTGGCTATGAGCTCAGACCCTGGCTTCCCTATTCAGCAGCTGTGTGACCACGGCCAGGCAATTTCCCTCTCTGTGCCTCTTTGTCCTTGTTTGAAAAATAAGGGTGATTATTGTTTTCTTGCCTTGTGTGAGGTTTCTCAGCCAGATTTCCTGGGAGAGCTCTAGGTTTGAACCTTGGATCTGCCTCTCAGTTTGCCAAGTTTCGTTCGTGTGTTAGCATCTTGGAGCTGGGCTGTGCTTTGACCTGTTTTGTTCCGCGTGCTCAGCTAACACAGTGAGGCAGGGCGCCCCGTGCAATAGGGTAGGTTTCTCTGCCCTCCCTCGCCTCCTCTGCATGTGGATGAAACCCAGTGCCCCCTATCCGGGCAAGCACTGGGGAGCCTGGAGCTCCACCTTTGTGCATGGTGAGGTTGGCATAGGTGGTGGGGGGAAAGGATGGTCCACACCGGATATGCGCTGTCCACGGCGATGGGCTTGGCTTCACTGCTATCTTCAGGGAGAGCTATCCCAGGAGGGACAGAGGTCTGGGGGTGTTCCTCCAGTTCTTGGCGCTCTCCTATCTGGATGTGGGTGTTGTTTCGATCATGAGAAGGCAGGCCAGGCAGTGACCCAGCCAGGTTCTCTGGGTGAGAGGCTGAGTTGAATAGAATGTGCAAAATCAAGCTGTAAGTCCACACCGTACGCCTCTTTTCTAGAAAGGGCAGGTCGTTCTCACCCTGCACAACCACACTCTACCCCTCACCAGACTCAGATCTCCACATCTATTGGGAAAGATGTCGAAAGCATGCCCTGGAGTGTCACCTGGGGAGACCACAGTGATTGGGAGGCAGGGACGGGGTGGCTTCAGTGGGCACCAGAAATTCAGTGCCCACGTGTGGCTGTCCACCAGTGAACCACACATAGACCTGCTCACGCCACCCAGTTCCTTGTCCCGGGAATACAGGCAGGGCTTGGAGATTTGTGCAGGGCCAGCTCACTCACCTGGACAAACAGGGATGTGAAGAGAGCTCTCGGTGAGAGGCAGGGAACCAGGGAACCTCACCTGCCTCGGGGCCTTAAATACCTCCATAAGCACTGGCAACTACAGAGGTCCCCCCTCCGGTGCCTCTCTGGCCTGAGTCCCATCCATGTGTCCAGATGCCTCCTACCTATCACACTTGTGTGGGTTGGGCTTAGGCTTAGGCTTAGGGTTAGGGTTTATGTGGGTTAGGTGGGTTAGGGTTAGGTGGGTTATGGTTATGGTTAGAGTTAGGTGGGTTAAGGTTAGGTTTACGGTTAGGGTTAGGATTACATGGGTTTAGAGTTAGGGTTATGGTTAGGTGGGTAAGGGCTATGGTTAGGGTCTTAAAGCCTCTCAAACTTCACGGATCAGCAACTCCCACGTCTCCCCCAGAAGTTGCTCTCAGGTGATGGCAAGTCCAGACCTGAACGTGGAATTATCCCTCTCTCACCCAACCGACCTGTACTCCTGCAGGCTCTCCTGCAGAAGGCATCCGGCATCTGACCACTCCCTACCGTCTCTGTGCTGACCCTGTCCCAGCCCCGCCCTCTCTCGACAGCAAGAGGAGCCCCAGCACTGGTTTCCCGGCCTCTGGCCTCTCGGCCCCAACCTGTTCTTAGCACAACAGTCAGACTTGTCCTGTTCAAGTGTGAGAGTCAGAGCATGTCACCGCTCTGCTCAGAACTTCTCAAGGTCTCCTGTCACTCACAATAAAAACCAACGTCATTTCCAGAACCTAAGGTGTGCCTCGCTCTTTCTCCCACATTTGCCCAGCGACAGCCATGCCGGCCGCCTAGCTGGCCCTCCAAGGCCCCAAGACTCTTCCACCCCAGGGCTTTTGCACAGGCTATTTCCTCTGCCTGGAACACTCTTCCCCTTGGCATCCGTCTGGTTCCCTCAATGACCTTCTAGATGTGGCTTAAATATCACCTTCACAGGGAAGCCTTCCTCACCCACTCATCCCAGGACTTTGCTTTGCTTTTCTTCATAGAACCTACTCTCCAGTTACAGAATATAAATTACCAATTTATCTTGCTTATCTGTCTCCCCACAAGAATACAAGATCAGTGAGGGTAAATTTCTGATTATTTTGTTCCCAGATGTATCCCCAGCCCCAGAACACCGTCTGCCCTGTGTCAGCAGCTGACTCTTCCAGCTTCTACTGTGCGCCCACCAGCGCTGTGAGAACCTTACATATACTCTCTGACCCTCACAATAACCCAGCTACTAAATACTATCGTCATCACCCCCATTTTATAGGTGGTGAAACCGAGGCACAGATAGACAGTGGGACCTGCCCAAGGTTACATGCTGATACGTTGCAGAGCTGGAACTCAAACTCCATCTGGCGCCAGAGTCTGTGCTCTTTACCACCTCCCCTAGAGCTTCCTCTCCTCTTGCTCTACTTGTTAAGTAACTAGAAAGCCTGTGTCTTGAAGCAGGGCTGGGCCAGATGCAAAGCTTTCCACCAGTGCTTTCCCGACTTTGGGTTGCCACCCACTCATGGGTCATAAAATCATCCCTAGAAGGGCAGGGTTATGTATTATCTGTCGCCATGTTATAAGTGACCCCTAAATTGAATGGCTTAAACCAACAATAAACATTATCTCATGCAATTTCTGAGGTTTAGGAATCCAGAAGCAGGGGTGGTTAGCAGGTGGTTCTGGCTCAGGATCTCTCATGGTGTTGCAGGCAAGGCGTTGGCTAAGGCTGCATCATCCGAAGGCTCGACTGAGGCTGGAGGACTTTCTCCCAAGGCAGCTCCTCGTGTATTTGGCAATTGGTGCTGGCTGTTGGCTGGAGGCCTCAGCTCCTCACCAGCTGGGCCTCTCCACAGGCTGCTTGAATATCCACACAACATGGCGGCCCCCATGGTGGGTGATCCCAGACACACAATGTCCTTTATGCCGATCCTCGGAAGTCCTGCTCCCCCACTTCTGAGATATTCCATTGGTTACACAAGTCAGCACCTTTCAACACGGGAGGGGGCTACCCAGGAGCTACCAACAGCCAGGGGTGCATCTTAGAGGCTGCCTGCCATAGGTTACTTGACAATAAAGAAACTTGCAAAAGTCCCTGGAGAGGAGTGCCTCACTGATGGTGGCATGTCTGATGGGTGGTAGAGCTCCACTAAGAGGCAAGAGCGTGGGCCTTGTCACCCTCCACAGGCTGCACCTTCCCACTGAGGTCCAGGGCTCCTCATGGTTTGTAGCTCCTGCCTGGCTCTGCCTCCTGGCCTAGCACCTAGGTTGTTCTCAACACCCGTTGCTTGATGAACTTGATGTAAAGACAAGGACAAGAATATGGCAGGTTCAGCTAAGAACATGGGAGGCTGGGGACTTTGCTGGTGGTCTAGTGGTAAAGAATCTGCCTTGCAATGCAGGGGACACAGGTTCCATCCCTGGTCAGGGAACTATGGTCCCACATGCTGCGGGGCAATGAAGCCTGCGTGCCACAGCTACTGAGCTTGCGCGCCTCAACTAGAGCCCGTGTGCCGCAAACCACAGAGCCTACCTGCTCTGGAACCTGCACGCCACAGTCGCTGAGATTGTCCTCAATTCTTTTCATTCTTTTTTCTTTATTCTGCTCTGCAGTAATTATTTCCACTATTTTATCTTCCAGGTCACTTATTCGTTTTTTCTGCCTCAGTTATTCTGCTATTGATTTCTTCTAGAGAATTTTAAATTTGATTTATTGTGTTGTTCATCATTGTTTGTTTGCTCTTTAGTTCTTCTAGGTCCTTGTTAAATGTCTCTTGTATTTTCTCCATTCTATTCCCAAGATTTTGAATCATCTTTACTATCATTACTCTGAATTCTTTTTCAGATAAACTGCTTATTTCTTCTTCATTTGTTCGGTCTTGTGGGTTTTTACCTTGCTCCTTCATCTGCTGTGTGTTTCTCTGTCTTCTCACTTTGCTTAACTTACCGTTTGGTGTCTCCATTTCACAGGCTGCAGGTTCGTAGTTCCCGTTGTTTTTGGTGTCTGCCCCCAGTGGGTAGGGTTGGTTCAGTGGGTTGTGTAGGCTCCCTGGTGGAGGGGACTAGTGCCTGTGTTCTGGTGGATGAGGCTGGATCTAGTCTTTCTGGTGGGCAGGACCATGTCCATTCGTGTGTTTTGGGGTGTCTGTGGACTTACTATGATTTTAGACAGCCTCTCTGCTAATGGGTGGGGTTGTGTTCCTGTCTGGCTAGTTGTTTGGCATAGGGTGTCCAGCACTGTAGCTTGCTGGTCGTTGAGTGGAGCTGGGTTTTAGCATTGAGATGGTGATCTCTGGGAGAGCTTTCACTGTTTGATATTACATGGAGCCTGGAGGTCTCTGGTGGACCAATGTCCTGAACTCGGCTCTCCCACCTCAGAGGCTAAGGCCTGATACCCGGCCAGAGAGAGAGAGAGAGAGAGAGAGAGAAAGGAAAGAAAGAAAGAAAGAAAGAGAGAAAGGAAAGAAAGACAGAAAGAAAGAAAGAAAGAAAGAGAGAAAGAAGAATAAAATAGTTATTAAAATAGAAAAAAAATATTAAAAATAAAAAAATAATAAAAAAAGAAAGAGAAAGAAAGAAGAGAGCAACCAAACCAAAAAGCAAATCCTCCAATGATAACAAGCACTAAAAACTATACTAAAAAAACCCAAAAAACAAAAAACAAAAGATGGACAGTCAGAACCCTAGGACAAATGGCAAAAACAAAGCTATACAGGCAAAATCACACAAAGAAGCATACACATACACACTCACAAAAATACAAAAAGGAAAAAAAAGAAAAAAATATTTATAAAATAAAAAAAGGAAGAGAGCAACCAAATCAATAAATCTACCAATGATAATAAGCTCTAAATACTAAACTAAGATAAACATAAATCCAGAAACAAATTAGATGCAGAAAGCAAACCCCAAGTCTACAGTTGCTCCCAAAGTCTACAGCCTCAATTTTGGGATGATTTGTCGTCTATTCAGGTATTCCAGAGATGCAGGGTACATCAAGTTGATTGTGGAGATTTAATCCGATGCTCCTGAGGCTGCTGGGAGAGATTTCCCTTTCTCTTTTCTGTTCGCACAGCTCCTGAGGTTCAGCTTTGTATCGGCCCCGCCTCTGCATGTAGGTCACATGAGGGCGTCTTTTGGGAAGCCTGAGGTCTTCTGCCAGCATTCAGTAGGTGTTCTGTATTCTACATGTAGATGTAGTTTTGATGTATTTGTGGGGAGGAAGGTGATCTCCACGTCTTACTCCTCCACCATTTGAAGGCACCAACAGGCAATTATCAATAAAATATTTTTAAATTAAGAATTAATAAATGCAAACTTTTGGCTCAGATGAATACCCAAATGAAGAAAAATGAATCTTGACTCCAGCTCACATCATACAAAAAAAAAAAAAAAAAAAAAAACAAAACTGAGACGTAAAAGGTAAACCAATAAAATCTTTAAAAATAAAAGAGAATCATCTTGGTTAGGCAAAGATTTCTTAAAAAGGACAGTGAAACAATAAGGTCCTACTGTATAGCATAAGGAACTATATTCAATATCCTGTGATAAACCATAATGGAAAAGAATATAAAAAGGAATGCATATATATGTATAACTGAATCACTTTGCTGTACAGCAGAAATTATACAACACTGTAAATCAACTATACTTCAATAAAATAAATTTAAAAAATATATAGAAATAGGAAAAAAAAAAGGACAGTGAAGCACTAACCACAAAAGAAGAAAAGAAACTGGATTTCAATGAAATTAAGAGCTTTTAATATTACTTAGCCATAAAAAGAAACAAAATTGAGTTATTTGTAGCGAGGTGGATGGACCTAGAGTTTGTCATACAGAGTGAAGTAAGTCAGAAAGAGAAAAACAAATACCGTACGGTAACACATATATATGGAATCTAAGAAAAAAAAAAAGGTCATGAAGAACCTAGGGGCAAGACAGGAATAAAGACACAGACCTACTAGAGAATGGACTTGAGGATATGGGGAGGGGGAAGGGTAAGCTGTGACAAAGTGAGAGAGTGGCATGGGTATATATACACTACCAAACGTAAGGTAGATAGCTAGTGGGAAGCAGCTGCATAGCACAGGGAGATCAGCTTGGTGCTTTGTGACCATCTAGAGGGGTGGGAGGGAGACACAAGAGGGAAGAGATATGGGAACAGATGTATATGTATAACTGATTCACTTTGTTATAAAGCAGAAACTAACACACCATTGTAAAGCAATTATACTCCAATAAAGATGTTAAAAAAAAAAAGAGCCTCTTTTCATCAACAGGGAACATTCAGAGAGTGAAAAGGCAATTCACAAGGAGGGAAAAGGTATTTGCAACGATGCTTCTTTCACTGGAGGACTCATGGACAGAATATATAAGGGACTCCTACAAATCACTAAGACGGTAATTGGCAAGCTGATTTTTATCAAGGAAGAAGAGACTTGAACAAAATGACCAATAACTATATGAAAATGTGCTCAGCATCCTTAGTCGTCAGGAAAATGCAGATGAAACCACTTCCCCCTGGATGGCAAAGATGAAAGGGCCCAGAAGCCCACCTGTTGGTGAGTGTGAAGCCCCTGGCACTTCCCCCCCTGGGATAGGGGTGCAGATTAGAACGGCCCCTTGGGGAAAAGAGTCTGGTAGCATCTCTTAAAGCCCAGCATCTGCATCCCCTGGACGCAGCTCCCCTTGGCCGGGTTGGACTGCCAGGGACAAAGCATCTGTGCTCATAAGAGTGTTCACAGCGGCATTGCTCATAAACAGTGAAAGAACCCGAAAGTCAGTCCACAGTAGAGTGGGTGACCAAGGTACAGCACACGGCAAACGCCCAGCCGCGGGGGCTACAGCGCACGAGAGACCCCTGTGCATGCTGGTGAGCGGAGGAAGCCAGACCCAGGAGCAAATATTCTCGGAATTCCAAGGTCAGGCCAGCTGCACGATTGCACCAGGAGACAGAGGATGGTTACCTCTAGGAGTGGGTGACCGATGTGGAGGGGGCAGGACAGCTGTCCCAGGAGCCAGAAACACCTGCATCTCCATCCCGTTACACAAGGGCAGCGAATGTCAAAGTCCTCCTGGTGTGCCCATAAGGGCACGAACTTCATTATCTGTACAAAGTCACAAAGCTGTGACCAGCATTCATCACGCACGTACACGTAAAGTCCATCCCCTGCAGCCACTCAATCCCCCCTCACCCGACCCTACCATGTGGGCCTGTGCATCCAGGCGGCCGTTCGGAGGCGTTCATGGAGATGGCGTTAGAATCTTGGTTCTGGACCCAGGGAAGCAAGGCTGTTACAGTTTAGCTACCCCATCGGGGTCCCCGGGTTGGCATCGTGACTGGCAGAGGCAATGCCGTGGTGCTCCGAGTGGGTGGAATCCAGGAGTCCCCGTCACCTCTTGTTAGCGTGGCATGTGGGATCTCAGTTCCCCGACCAGGGATCGAACCCATGCCCCCTGCATTGGGAGTGCAGAATCTTAACCACTGGACCACCAGGGAAGTCCCTTTTTTTTCCCATCGTTTCATTGAAGCTGCTACATGTTCTGCCCACAGAGGAGAACTCCACCGCTTCTGTCCCTGCCTTGTCCAGGCCAGGACATGCGGGCTCTCCTCCAGCCTGGACCTTCCCTGCCCAGGGCTGAGGGCAGCTCTGCCCAATGGTCAACTCTCCTCCAGTGCCCGAGGCTCCCCATCCAAGGGGAAGGCCTCGGGGTTCTGGCTGGGGCCTGGGTCTCAGCAGCAGGACTGATTCCTGGAGGACCCCATGCCCCAAAACAAGTGTAAGAGTGGATATAGCAAAAGTAGAAAGGAGGTAATAAAAACTAAAGGACATGCTGGGCCCTGGCAGGCTGACCCTGATATCAGGGACAGGGCCCTGAGGTCACGGCTGTGTCACAGCACAGTGCAGTTGTTCTGCATCATGATGGCCGCAGGCCACCAAGACAAGGTCATCCCACACCCAGCACTCTTGGTAAAGCAGGCAGAGAGGTTTGTCATTTCCTTGAGAGGCTCACGTGTTTAAAAACGTCGTGTTCATGAGGTTTCAGTTGTCCGGGTAGCTCAGTTGTACAGAACTGCCTTTCCCCAGTGGATGGGGTTGGGGAAGTCGTTAGTGGGTTGCCTTGTCCCTGATGTTCATTCAGCTCTTTGTTTCAGTAGCTCTGGTTTGGCCTAGATGCTTTAGCTGTTATTTTTTTATTTTTTTAATTTATTTATTTTGTTTATTTTTAATTTATTTTTGGCTGCGTTGGGTCTTCTTTGGTGCACGTGGGCTTTCTTTAGTTGCGGTGAGTGGGGGCTACTCTTCATTGAGGTGCGCGGGCTTCTCATTGCAGTGGCTTCTCTTGTTGCGGAGCACGAGCTCTAAGCACGTGGGCTTCAGTAGTTGTGGCTCGCGGGCTTAGTTGCTTTGTGGCATGTGGGATTTTCCCGGACCAGGGATCTGAACCCGTGTCCCCTGCAGTGGAAGTACAGAGTCCTAACCACTGGACCAGCAGGGAAGTCCCTGAAATCTTTTTTTAATAGGAAGAGAGATGTCGCTGAGCAAGACCAACGGTTGCTGAATAAACGCAAACCCCCTTGAGAATCAGGCCTGCAGGTGCCACATCTCTTCCTCGGGGAACTTAGAGGTGAGAGGGGGGCGGTAGCTTTCCAGGTAGCAAAGTGTGCTTCGGGAATTTCAAATTTCTTATGTGTAAAAATGAATGGTTTCATGTTTTCTCTTGATGCATCTTTTTATCTTCTTCCTCCAGCTATTAATAAAGACTTTTTAGGTAGGGATTGAACCAAATTACTTCTAAACGTGTCTGGAATTCAATTCTAAAGGTGTCGGGAATTCCCTAATTTCTGTGGGTCTGGGCACATGGGCAGGCTCCTGGGCCCCAGAGTCAGGGGCTCCTGGCAGAATACATAGCAAAGTAGCCTGGGTTTCTGTTCATATGTCTAATCACAGCCTGGTACGTCCACATTTAAATTAAGATTCTATTAAGGAGAAGGTCCACCTAGGGCTGCTTCTGGCCACTGGTAAATGAAATATGCTGGAGTTTTCTTCCAAATATGTATTAGAAATTCACAAGCGTTTGCATTTCTCACCAGTGACACAAGCCAGGGTAATACAAGTGAGGAAATCCCTAAAAGATCTCTAAAGCCTTGCGGGAGCAGAGCCTTGATTTAACAACAGGCATGTAGACAGACCTAGATTTTGCCAAAATGCCCTTTCTTCTCCCCTCCTGTGGGCCCTGGCCAGGCTGGAATCGACACATCATTTTTTTTTTTTTTTTTTTTTTTTGCGGGCCTCTCACTACTGTGGCCTCTCCCGTTGCAGAGCACAGGCTCAGGACGCGCAGGCTCAGCAGCTATGGCTCACGGACCCAGCCGCTCCGTGGCATGTGGGATCTTCCCGGACCAGGGCATGAACCTGTGTCCCCTTCATCGGCAGGTGGACTCTCAACCACTGCGCCACCAGGGAAGCCCCGACACATCATTTTTGATATGCTCCACAGAAGACAAAATTTGGCTTCCAACATTATCAAGAGAAACAGGTGAATGTGGAGATGGCGCCTATATAAATTTCAGACCAGCAAAGAGGAGGTGTCCGTGCTGAAAGGGTGAAACTTTGGTCTAGATGGCAGGCTCGGTGGTAGAAGCCAAAAAATAGTGAGGAGCTGTTTTGGGTGGAAAATGCTGGTAACTGGTATGACTATTGTCCAAACTGAAAGTACTGGAGCTCTCCAAGTTTGAAAACATCAAGAATCTTTTCTGGCCAGAAATAATGCCTGGCACACAGTAGGTCTGTAACAATTTTTGGAATGAATTGATGAAAAATCAAATCCACAGCGGAAGCTTCTTTCCAGGCTAACAATAGCCCATTTTATAGGTGCCTCCGTGAACCCACTCACCCAGGAGTGGGCAAACTTTTTCCGGAAAATGCCAAGTAGGAAATACTTTAGGCTTTGTGGGCCAGACAGCCTCTGCCACAACGATTCAACTCTGCTGCTGTAGTGAGAAAGCACACAGACAATATGTAGACAAGTGGGTTTGGCTGTGTTCCAATAAAACTTTATTTACAAAAACAAACGGGGCCGGATGTGGCCCATGGGTCATGTGTTCAGTCCCCTGCACTAGATGGACTCATCGGTTCTACAGGACAGAGATGGCACCTTTGTATCCTCTCAGGACCCAGAATTGGATATTTTAGTTAAGTACAATGTATTAAAACTGCCTCTCCCAAAGGGAGCCCTCCTGCACTGTTGGTGGGAATGTAAACTGGTGCAGCCGCTACGGAAAACAGTATGGAAGTTCCTCAAAAAACTAAAAATAAGAGTTGCCATATGATCCAGCAATCCAACTCCTGGGCATATATCTGGAGAAAACCATAATTCAAAAAGATACATGCACCCTAGTGATAGCAGCACTATTCACAATAGCCAAGATATGGAAACAACCTAAATGTCTATCAACAGATGAATGGATAAAAAAGATGTTGTACATATATACAATAGAATATTACTCTGCCAATAAAAGAGAATGAAATAATGCCATTTGCAGCTACATGGTTGGAACTAGAGATGATCATACTAAGTGAAGTAAGTCAGACAGAGAAAGACACATACTATATGATAGCACTTATATGTGGAATCTAAAATATGACACAAATGAACTTATTTACAAAACAGAAACAGACTCACAGACATAGAGAACAGACTTGTGGTTGTCAAGGCGGGAAGGAGGATGCAGGAGGGCTGGATTGGGGGTTTGGGATTAGCAGATGCAAACTAGTATATATAGAATGGATAAATCATGAGATCCTACTGTACAGGGAACTGTGTTCAATATCCTGGGATGAGCCATAATGGAAAAGCATATGAAAAAGGATGTATATATAAGTATAACTGAATCACTTTGCTGTACAGCAGAAATTAACACAACACTGTAAATCAACTACATATCAATTTTAAAAAAGGAGAAAAGAAAAAAAACCTGCCTCTGCCTCTTTCTTTCACTATTGTACATAAACTTTTTTTTTCATGTTGTCAAATTACTGTGTATTGTGTTCGGGGTAAGTTGAAAGGCTGAAAACCTTTCTTTGCTCCATGTTTCCTTCCTGCACATGGATTTGAGAGCCGGGTCCATGAGCGTTGTGGTCTAGTGAGCGGCCACCAGGGGACACCCCGGGCACACAGGAAACTGAGCTGCTTTGCAGGAAGAAACAGAAAGCAGAATCTAGTCTTGAAGGGGTGTACCATCCCAGGTCGCGTTGTGTGCACTCTTGAGGTGCAGGGCCTGGAATCTGGGATGGAAAACGCTGAGCCAGAAGCTTTCTTCAATTGCCACACTCTGTGGAAGGTTTGCTGACATGTGTTACTCGTGCAAATAAATACTTGATTCTAAATATGAACGTGTGATGTCCTCTGGACTAGACCAAGAAGCGTGACATCCTAGGAGAGCAAGCCGATACCCCTTCCGGCCACATTATTTAAATGACTGACCTTAACATTTGTTTAGGGGAGGGGCACATGGCGGGGCTGAGCCTCACCTGGATCTCCCCCAGATTCAGCTCTGTCTCTGACCTGCACCTCGTCACGTCCTCCAGAGAAAGGGGACACGGTCCTCTCGTGTCATAGGTTGTCAGCCACCTGCTGGCATTCAAACACATCCCTCGGCTCAGATGAGCGTGCATCCACACAGTGGAATAGGGAATACTCTACAGTAGTGGAAAATGAACCACAGTCGTATCACCAATGTGGGGAAATCTCCAAAGACTGAACAAAACAAGTAAGCCCCTGAAGAAACATCCAGGATGATCATTCCCTGCATAAGAAGTTCAAAAGCAGGCAAAACCGAACAATACCTTCTTCAGAGACAGATCCAGGTGTGGCAAAATTGAGAAAGGAAGCAAGAGAATTATTAACACAAACTTCAGGGTGATGGTTGCCTCTAGGAGGGAGGCCGGAGTGGAGGGCTACGCAGAGGTTTGGATGATATAGATGCCTTGTGCTAGGTGGTGGGCTATTAACTTATTTATTAAAATAAGTAGTCGTTGCTAAAACGTGCATATACGTTACATGGATCTTGTATAACACATCTTGATAAACTAGTACAAAAAAGAAAAATAATACTCACCCCTTCCCTGTTTGTATCTCAGGGCACAGCTCCCTGGGGGAAAGGAATAGTGTAGAGCTGGGGCCCTTCCATTTCTGACCATTAGGGGTTGCAGTGTGCTTTCCTAGAAGCTGTAGGGGATGCACTGCTAATTCTCGTCTCAGCCTGAAGAACTGCACCTCGTGTGAAGACCCGGCTTTGTGGTTGAATGGGAGATGTCACAGGTGACAACCTCAATGCCAGGGATTCTGGGTCCAGGAACACAGTGGCTGGCCTGGATGCCCCTGTGGGTCCCCATGGCTCCCAGGTCCCCAGTCCAGTGGGAACTAGAGTTTCCACACAGTGGGGGTAACTGCCTTTGGCTGTCTCTGAGCAGCCCCTTGGCTCCCAAGCCCCAGGGCCCCGCCTTTCATCTCCTCCCCCAGCACAGGCACTTAGCATCAGTAAATGCCATCAGCCTGCACATGCTGGGCTTTTCTGGGTTGCAGAAAACGTTGTCTTTTAAATCCCAGACGTAGAGGGACCAGTTATCCCAGTCTGCCGAGGACTGGGGTGTTTCCAGGGACATGGTTCTTTCAACGTTAAAGCTGGGAAAATCTGGACAAACCAAGACGAGCTGGTGATTCTGCCCAGAATTTGTGACTTAGATATAAGGCTTTTTTTTTTTTTCATCTTTATTGGAGTATAATTGCTTTACAATGTTGTGTTAGTTTCTGCTGTATCACAAAGTGAATCAGCTATATGTATACTTATCTCCCCATATCGCCTCCCTCTTGCTTCTCCCTCCCACCCTCCCTATCCCAACCCCCTAGATGAAACTTCAAAGCTTTTGTACAGCAAAGGAAACCCTAAACAAGACGAAAAGACACCCTCAGAATGGGAGAAAATATTTGCAAACGAAGCAACTGACAAAGGATTAATCTCCAAAATATACAAGCACCTCATGCAACTCAATATCAGAAAAACAACCCAATCCAAAAATGGGCAGAAGACCTAGACATTTCTCCAAAGAAGATATACAGATGGCCAAGAGGCACATGAAAGGATGCTCAACATCACTAAACATTAGAGAAATGCAAATCAAAACTACAGTGAGGTGTCACCCCACATGGATCAGTAAGGCTTGGTTTTGTTCCAATTGATTTCATGCCGTGAGAGCACTGAAGACCTCCTGCATGCACCTCCTGCATGCGTTTCGTAAACGCTGGATTTATTTTGGAGGGGGGCAGGAAGGAAGGTTTGACTTCATCCTCCACCACCCCCAAACAACTCCTTCTACACCTTTGGCTCAGTCATGGCACTGGGGGGGACGGCAAGTGTTTTCGTGGGTGACTGTGAGCTGGTCTAGAATCCTGCTGCGGCAGATTAAACTAGTCAAATAAGGATTCAGGGCTATTATTGCTCTTCCAAAAGCTGGGAGTGGGAAAGAAAATGCTTTTTAAACTGGGGAAGCAAGCATCATACCAGATTTCTGTCGTCAAAAATGGTTGTGTTGTCTGATCTTGAAGCCATGGAGATCAGAATCGCTGGGAGGGCTTCTTAAACAAGAGCGTGTCTGATGGTGTCAATCTGGGGTAAGGACATAGGACTGCACTTCTAACTAGTGAAGTTAATTCTGCTGGTCTGGGAGCCACATTTTGAGAACTATTGTCGTAGTGTTAAGGGCATTAAGTATGGACTAGGGGTTGTCAAACTTTTTCTATAAGGGGTCACATAGTAAATAATTCATTCAGGCTTTGTGGCCACGTGGTCTCAACTACTCAGCTCTGCCATGGTAGCACCCCCACCCACCCAAAACAGCCACAGGCAATATGTAAAAAATAAATGGACGTGTCTGTGTCCTAATAAAACTTTATTTACAAAAGCAGTCAGTGGGCCAGTTTCAGCTCATGAGCTGTAGTATGCCAACCCCTGGTTTGTGACTTTTGATAAAATATTGAGCTTCTCTGTGTTCCCTATCCCTGTGTATTGGTGAGCAGATGACTTTGACCCCATTGACAGCAGGTCGCAAGGGTCGTGGGAAGGGCCATTTATTAAAAATACAAAGGCAGAGTAGCAGAGTGTATCAGTCACCCTTTGCTGCGTAACAAACATGCTAAGACTTAGTGGCTTGCGACAACCACCATCTTATTTTTAGTTATCAGTCTACGGGTCAGCTGGGTGATTATTCTGGTCTGAGCTGGTTTGGTCTCTGATGGGCTCTCTCGTGTATCTGGGGCCACCTAGCAGACCCTCCGGTGCTGGATGACTGAGGATGGCCTCCTTCACATGTCTAGCAGGTGGTTGGCTATTGGTTGGGCGCCTGGGGTTCTCTTCCCAGTGGCCTCTCCTCCTCCAAGAGACTAGCTCAGGCTCTTTTACCCAGTAGTCTTAGCGGAGCAAGAGAGGGGGTCACAGTTCCTCTGGATGGATGACTACTAACATGATGTCACCTCTATCAATGTCACTGGTCAAAGAGTCACAAGTCCCTCCCAGATTTGAGAGTGGGACAATAGGCCCCCTCCCTTAGTAATAGGGGAAGCTGCTTCCCCTGACAGCTCAGACTGAGAGCTGCGAAGGGAGTCAAGCTCCCTGAGACTGAGTTTCCTCTCCACTTCTCACCAGCTGGAGCTCTTACTTTATTCCCCTGTGCCTGTCTCCTCACCAGGACAATGAGGCTGGTGCTCCCCAGCCCCACACCATTGCTGGGAGGCTTAAATGAGTTCACTTAGAACCGTGTCTAGCACGAGAAAGTCCTCTCCACATGGTGGCTGTCATTAATGTCTAAGTGAAGCCCCACACTTGTGACAGCAGTGGGGACACAAGGAAGACCCAAGGCCATATGGGGTGTCCTTTCATCTTTCAAGGACTGCCCCACCCACCCTGGACTCCAGGCTTTTGCTTCTCTGCTCCCCTGTCTGGAATCTGTGCAAGTTTTCCAAGGCCAACTCGTAACGTTGCCTCCTGTTTACAGCCCTTATCACACTGGATTAAAGTGACTTTAAAAAACAAATGTGTTTCTCCTATAAGCTGGGAACTCCTTGAGAGCAGAACCAGTGTCTTGCTCAGAGCCTGCAGTAGTGTCCTTAAGATCATCCAATCACAACCCCTTTAAATCATGTGGGGTATGTTTCTCCCCATTTTCTATTAAAAACATTGAAAGCCAGCCAGGGTCATTTCCCACTAAAGGAAGGACCTGTAACAGGAAGTGTGTAAACCCTGCCTGTCCTGCTCGCCTTCAGCTGAATGCGGTCTCTTTACGGGGACACCACCGCATGGAGTTTGGGTAATTTTCTTAAGAAAAACAAACAGTAGCCACATTCTGTGGATCCTCTGTGTTTCTTGTGAGAAGAACAAATCCTGTTCTGAGGCATCAGGGATGGTCCAGCTCAATGTGGGGGGTGGGGGCGGCTGGGAGGAGGGAGTCTCTTTCTCCGCTTAGACCCAGGAACTTGCTAAAGCAACACACGAGTCAGTATTCCATACACGTTTGTGGGATTAAATGGTTTTATTAGAGAAGAGAACCAAGACTGTAGAAATTTTGCAGAGGCAGCAGAAAGATACATCATTTCTCCTCCTGCAAGGACCATTTTGAGATGGATTTCTTTATTCTGTTTTATTTATTTTTAATTGAAGTATAGTTGATATACAATATTGTGTCAGTTTCAGGTCTACAGCAAAGCAATTCAGATATATATATATATATATATATATATATATATATATATATATATATATAGTTTTCCATTATAGGTTATTACAAGATGTTGAATATAGTTCCCTATGCTATACAGTAAATGCTTGTTGCTTATCTATTTTAGTAGTTTGTATGTGTTAATCCCATACTACTAATTTATCCCTACCCCTGTCCCTTTCCCATTTGGTAACCATAAGTTTGTTTTCTATTTTGTGAGTCTGTTTCTATTTTGTATATTGGTTCATTTGTATTATTTTTAAATTCCACATATAAGTGATATCATATAATATTTGTCTTTCTCTGTCTTGCTTCACTTAGCATGATAATGTCTAGGTCCATCCATGTTGCTGCAAATGGCAATACTTCCTTCTTTTTATGGCTGAGTAATATTCCGTTGTATATATGTACCACATCTTCTTTATCCATTCATCTGTCGATGGACACTTGGTTGCTTCCATATTTTGGCTATTGTAAATGTGCTGCTACGAACATGCAGGTGCACATATCTTTTCAAATTTGAGTTTTCTGGATATATGCCCAGGAGTGGGACTGCTGGGTCACATGGCAACTCTATTTTTAGTTTTTCAAGGAACCTCCATACTGTTTTTCATAGTGGCTGCACCAATTTCCGTTCCCACCAACAGTGGAAGAGGATTCCCTTTTGGAGATGGATTTCTTTTTAACAGATGGACTAGGTGGAGATATGGTTGTCTGAACTTTGAGAGGTGTAAGAGATGAAAGGCTAGAAATGATTATATATATATGTCTATCTATCATCTATCTAATCTATCCATCCATTCATCCCGGGGCTCACAAAACTCTTTACAAATACTTTAGCCCACAGACTTATCTTCCAATTCTATGCCACTGCAACATCCCCTTCACACACACACACACACACACACACACACACACACACACACGCTCTCTCTCTCTCTCTCTCTCTCACTCATCCCAACCTCTCCCATTTGAAGAAATTCAACTTTCTCAAACCATCATAAGGATAAACCCTTGTTTTTAAATCATCCGCTCCTTAGGTGTCACAGCATTTATGGTTTATAAACACGAGGCTTTACACTAATGCTCTCCTCCATAGCTGCACCACTCACACAGACACAGGACCTGTCAGGTACACCAAGGTCACAGGTGGGAAGAACCTCCTCTCTTCCATCCTTGGTAGACGGGGGTGGGCATGATGCACCTGACAGTGAAAAGAACAAGACAATGTCCTGAGAATAACTTACACAACTTGGTCATTCTGATGTCTGCATTCCTCCTTGTGGTGGAGTTGGTTTGGAGGAAATTGCTTTGCATAGAAGAGAGTAAGACAATCACTCAGATCTGTTGTGATCTGGGTAATCTGGGACCTGGGAAACCTGGTTCTAACTGCTTCAGAACTTGGAATTGTCTTCCCACCACCTTTGATAGGTTTCCGTCATGAAGGTCCTTCCCTCCACCAGGGGTTTTCAGCCACAGCTATTTTGTCCACTCCCCTCTCCCCAGGAACATCTGTTGGTGTCTGGAGACATTTTTGGCTGTCACAAGTGGGAGGTGCTACTGGCCTCTAGTGGGTAGAAGCCAGGATGATGCTAAACACCCTACGATGCACCGAATGGCCCTCGTAGCAAAGAATTATCCAGACCAAAATGCCAATCATGCCACAGCTGAGGACCCTCATTCTACACACTCACCTGTTCAGAGCCGACGGGCCCACCTAACTAGCTTTGGATGAGAAGAGTATCCGGCACGCTCCCTCTGTGTGACCATGTTATCTTGTGATGTTTGCATACTACAGTCACAGCTCAATGTTCCAGGCAGGGCAGGTGGTCCCAGGCAGCCCAGTTCAGTTCTGGTGCAGACCTACAGGGCTCTGGATTCAAGGAGCTCAAGATGGGGAGGAGATGCAGGTAGGGAATCTCACAGGAGAGGAATAGAGGACCAAAGGTAGGGATGTGATCTGTGTACTCAGGGGACGTGAATACTTTCGGCAAGATTGACAGGCCATCCTTGAGAATTGTACTTAATCAAAAGCTTTGAACAATGTAAAAAAAAACGGGGGCAAATCCTACATCTGACAAGGGTCTAGTGTCTGGAATGTATAAAGAGCTCTCATAACTCAAAAATAAAGGCAAACAAGACATGGGAGCAACCTAGGTGTCCACTGACAGATGAATGAATAAAGGAGATGGAATGGAATACATACACAATGGAATATTACTCAGCCATAAAAAAGAATGAAATAATGCCCTTTGCAGCAACTGAAGATTATCATCCTAAGTGAAGTAAGTCAGAAAGAGAAAAATAAATATCATATGATATCACTTATATGTGGAATCTAAAATATGACACAAATGAATCTATCTAGGAAACAGAAGCAGACTCACAGACATAGAGAAGAGACTTGTGGTTGCCAAGGGTGGGGGAGGGAAGGACTGGGAGTTTGGGACTAGCAGATGCAAGATATTTCATTTAGAATATGGATAAACAACAAGGTCCTACTGTACAGCACAGGGAACCATGCTCAATATCCAGTGATAAACCCGAATGGAAAAGAATATGAAAAAGTATGTATATCTATATACCTCTCTCTCTCTCTCTCTCTCTCTCTCTATATATATATATATATATATATATATATATATATATATATATAAAACTGAGTCACTTTGCTGTACAGCAGAAATTAACACGACATTGTAAATCAATAGTACTTCAATAAAATTAATAAAAAATAAAGGCAAACAAAGCAATTTGTTTGGGCAGACTATTTGAGGAGAGATTTATCCAAAGAAGGTATGTGAATGGAAGATATACAAATATGCACATGGAAAGATGCTCAATATACTTAACCATCAGGAAAATACAAATTAAAACCGCAATAAAATGCCACTTCACACCCACTAGGATGACTGTAAAAAAAGACAGACAGTGACAGGTGTGTGGTTAGGGATGTGCAGAAACTGGAGCCCTCAAGCAATGCTGATAGCAATGGCAATGGTGCAGTCGGGCAGGCCCTTAAGAATTTTAATCATAGAGCTACCATATGACCCAGCAATTGCCCAAGAGAAATTAAAATATATGTCCACATAAAAACCTGTACCTGAGTGTTCATAGCACCGCTGTTTACAAGTGTTGTGATCGCCTCTGGGGCCAGAGTCCTTGGAGCCCAGTTCATCCAAACCTCAAGAAAGGGGATTTGATGGAAAGAGAGAAGCAAAGGCTCTAAGAAGCTGGTGGATGTACTTGGAGAAGGCTAAGTGGGTCAAGAAGATGCCTTCTCTGCCAATCACATGCCAGTGGCTTCATGAGAAGCAACAACACAGAGGGACACCCCCTGGTCTGTAGGTGGGCTCCACCTTTTACATCTCTGGACCTTCTTGTCTCCAGTGCTCACTGGTGCTAGCTATGTGCTTTGAGTACATTTCCTGAAGTTTGGGAGCAATTCAATCTTCCCCTTCCTTTTGCATGTCCGTCCTGTGGGTAAGCTGAACATTTCCCTTCCAATTTCCATCACACCCTTCCTGAGACTTCTGTTTCTGTGTGTTGATATGACTATTTAGACTTACAAGGGAGTCCCAGCTCCATAAGGATTTGGGGCAAAGCAGGAAAACACCCCTTCGTGGAATGTTGCATTCTGGGCCCAGCAGCCCTGCCCTGCTTTCCAGCGACCAGCAAGCTCAGGGAGTCAGCCCGATGGAGGCAAATCCCCTCCCTGCTCTGAACCAGTTATATTCCACTCAAGACACCTAGATGAAAATGTTCAGGCTTGGAAAGAGCTGTGCAATTACTCGTGGCCTAATTTTCCTCTTTTGCTAAGTAAATGGAAATGGAAGGCAGCATCAGATGATTTTTAAAAAACCAAGGAAAGGGGCTTCCCTGGTGGCACAGTGGTTAAGAATCCACCTGCCAATGCAGGGGACATGGGTTCGAGCCCTGGTCTGGGAAGATCCCACATGCCGCGGAGCAACTGAGCCCGTGCGCCACAACTACTGAGACCACATGCCTAGAGCCCATGCTCCGCAACAAGAGAAGCCACCACATTGAGAAGCCCACGCTCCACAACGAAGAGTAGCCCCCGCTCACCGCAACTACAGAAAGCCTTCGTGCAGCAACGAAGACCCAACGCAGCCAAATAAACAAATTTATTAAAGAAAAAAGAAGCTACATGAAGATACGCAACCAGCATCCAGACAAACAGGACACCCACGAAAATGCCCAAACTCCTCCGTAAAGGACAGACCAGAATTCCAAAGCAAATCAACAAACAGTAGCTGGGAATCCGGTGGAGCGACAGGTGCTCGGGGGCAGATGTGAGCTCTGCCTGGAGGAGCTCGTGGCCCGTCAGGGAGACCGGGGCAGGTGGAGGCGGTGGACAGGGTGGAACGGGCCTCAATGTGGCAGCAGCAAATCAGCTGATGTTTCTGGACCGCAATTTGCCAAAATGTTTATGGAGCCTTTCAAACTTCTTGGTCCTCCCACTGGTCATTCTAAGGACGTACAGGATCAAGAGTTGGTCCAGGGGCTTCCCAGGTGGCGCAGTGGTTGAGAGTCCGCCTGCCGAGGCAGGGGGCATGGGTTCGTGCCCCGGTCCGGGAGGATCCCACATGCCGCGGAGCGGCTGGGCCTGTGAGCCATGGCTGCTGAGCCTGCGCGTCCGGAGCCTGTGCTCCGCAACGGGAGAGGCCACAACAGTGAGAGGCCCGCGTACCGCAAAAAAAAAAAAGAGTTGGTCCAGGGTTCAGGACAAAGCAAGAGGAATAAGGAGACTCATCGCAAGTTTATTTATAAAAACCAGAAAGATTGGGTCCAAACCTTCCATGATAGGGGTCAGTTAAAGGGATGAGCAGATAATAGCTATAGATATAGATAATATTTTAAATATATGTAATATTTTATTTTTTAATTTTTATTTTATATTAGAGTATAGTTGATTAACAATGTTGTGTTGGTTTCAGGTGTACAGCAAAGTGATTCAGCTATACATATACATGTATCTATTCTTTTTAAAATTTATTTCCCATTTAGTTTATTACAGAATATTGAGCAGAGTTCCCTGCGCTATAGAGTAAGTCCTTGTTGGTTATCTATCTTAAATATACTTGTGTGTATATGTCAGTTCCAAACTCCCTTTTTATCCCTCCCCCAACTTCCCCTTTGGTAACCATAAGTTTGTTTTCTAAGTCTGTGAGTCTGTTTCTGTTTTGTAAATAAGTTCATTTGTATCTCTTTTTAGATTCCATATATGAGTTATCATATGACATTTGTCTTTCTTTCTGACCTCATTTAGTATGATACTCTCCAGATCCATCCATGTTGCTGCAGATGGCATTATTTCATTCTTTTTTACGGCTGAGTAATATTTCATTATATATATATATATATATATATATATATATATATATATATATATCACATCTTCTTTATCCATTCATCTGTTGATGAACATTTAAGTTGCTTCCATGTCTTGGCTATTGTAAACAGCGCTGCAGAACATTTGGGTGCATAAATATGTATGATATTTCATATGCAATGCATGCCTACAATAAACATACAGCTAGACCACATACCACTGCCCCAGGGAATCGTACCGCACATGGCTGTTCACAAGGCACCAGACAGAAAATGACTCCAATGACCCCTATGCTATATGTAGGAGCCGAAAGGATAGATGCCCACTGTTAACAAAGGCTGTCTATGATTAGTAGGATTTGGGGAGAGTTTTATTTCCCCCCATAGTTTTCTCTAGTGAACATGTTGTCTTTATCTGGAAAAGAATTAAAATCACTTTCAAAATGAAAAAAACATTTGTTACAGTAAAGTTTTAGTTAAAATGCAATATTCAAAAGGGAAAATGGATTCATTTATTTTGAGGGTAATTAATTTTTTAAAATCATGTATACAAACAAAGTTGAAACAAATATCAAAATAGAACAGGACAGAGGTAGGTGGTAGCACTCTGGGAGATTGGGATTTCCTTCTTTATACTTTCTCATGTTTTCCAAACTTGTAAAAATGTGGAAGAAGTTGTCTAGAAGCCAAGTGGAGTGGGGGATTGATTTCAACCCTGGGCCGGGAGGCAGGAGAGGTCTCCCAGGAGAGGCAGTATGGGTGCTGGGCTTGGGGGCCTGGCCGTGACACCAGCAGGCAGACCACCAGGACCACCGTGCCTACCAGGGTCCCCCTGCCCAAAGCCCCTGGCTGGGTGAATGGTGAAGGGGCTGCTTCAGGGGACGCCAGTGAAGCAAGTCACGGGCCACACCAGACAGGAGAAAAAGCCTTAGCCCAGTGAAGCCACATGCAGGTGGTCAGCTGAGAGCCTGGCCACTCCAGCAAACTGCCCAGAGCATCCAGATGGTGGCTCTCCCCCCAGGCATGCCCAGCTCTGGGTGCGCGGAGCCAAGATCATACATGGCACCTCACCTACCCCGCAGGTGAGAGCCTTGCAAATGGCACAAATAAGTGCATCTTCTGTCTCTCCCTGCAGCCACATCTAGGTCACGTGCAGCACAACAAATGTGCCCCTCATCTGCGACTGCGGCTCGGGCGTCAGCAAGGTGGGCTTTACGGGGACCGAAGCGCCCCTGGCTATGTTCCCCACCATCCTCGGGAAACTTCGTCATGATGTGAGTGCCGGGTGTCTTCCCTGGGGGCTGCAACTTCCCCCCCCCCCACAGGCTGGCCACATCAAGTCCGTAGAGCAGGGTGGCTGTGGTGAACGTGCATCAGAATCATGGGACGCTTGGCTTGGCAAAATGCAGGGGGCCAGGCCCACCCAGAGTTTCTGCTTCAGCAGGTCTAGGGGAGAGGGTCAGGGTTTGTACTTCCCACCACTTCTCAGGGGATGCAGAGGCTGCTGGCCCGGGGCCACACTTTGAGAACCACAGACTTAGAAAGGACAGGCCAATTACATATGATAGCAAAGCAGACAGTTGTCAAAAATAAATCATGCCCATCTATTTACTATTTACTATTTACTATTTGATTTTCCCACTTCTGAGAGTGGAAGGAGTTCTCCACCTTTAGGATAAACATCAGTCCACTAGTCCTAGGTGACAACTGACACTCAGCCTCCATGACAGGAGGACAATAGGGATGGGTGGGGACTGAGGCCAATGCTCTGCCTGAAAGGGCATCTTTGCTGCCTAGTGACATGCAAGAAAGTAGGCCCAGTATTGCCAGATCTTCCTGCTCTTCAAGAGAATTTAGCAATTCAGGGTTTTTTATTGTGATAAAAAATATATATAACATGAAAGTTACCATTTGAACTTTTTTTAAGCATACAATTCAATGGCATTAAGTACATTCACCTCTTTGTGCAACCGCCACCCCCATCCACCTCCAGAAAATTTTAATCTTCCCAAATGGACACTCTGTCCCCATGAAACACTCACTCCCCATCTCCCCTCCCCAGTCCTGGTCCCACCACCTACTTTCTGTCTCTATGGATTGAACTCCTCTAAGGACCTCACCTAAGTGGGACCACACAGCATGTGCTCAGATTTCTCTGTCACGTAACAGGGTTAACAAAAGTATATACATACATACATTTGGCCTGAAGGTTAAACAAGATGGTGAATGTATGATTAACACAGTTTCTGGCCAGTAGGAAGTTTCTAACCATTACCTCCTGGGAAATCGGGCTGATCCCATCTTGAGATCCTCACCTTAATTACATCTGAAAAGACCCTTTTTCCAAATAAGGCCACACTCACGGGTTCCAAGTGGACATATCTTCCGGGGACACCGCTCAGCCGTCTACAGTGACCTCGAGAAATTGAAGCCTAATCCAGCCTCTGTACCCCGACACTGAATTGATTCTCAGAGACAGAGTTTGCGGTGAAGTAGAAAAGATTCACTTTATTGCTTTGCCAGGCAAAGGGGGCCACAACGGGCTAATGCCCTCAAGACTGTGTGTCCCACCCTGGAGGGGGTCGTGAGGAGTTTTATAGCGATGGTTCAAAGAGGGCATGGTCAGCTCATGGGCATTCTTCTGATTGGGTGGTGGTGAGGTAGTCGGGAGTCGGCATCATCAACCTTCTGGTTCCAACTGGTCTGGGGTCTGTGTGCTTGTGGGCAGCAGACAGTTAACTTCTCCCACCTGGAGGGAGCTTCAGTATCTGCAGAACAGCTCAAAGATATTGTTGTGTGTATCCCTTGATGGGGAACCAGGACCCTGCCCCAAGGCTGCACTATTGTTTCTCCTAACTGCTTCTCCCTTGTCTCTGCATCCACTCCCTTCCCTAATTAACAACTGGTTGAACCTGCTTGTTGGCACTCAGGGAAGGTCACGGAGGCCGAATGAAACCTATTTCCTGTAATCAAGAAATGTGGGGGCTTCCCAGGTGGCGCAGTGGTTGAGAGTCCGCCTGCCGATGCAGGGGACACGGGTTCGTGCCCCGGTCCGGGAGGATCCCACGTGCCGCGGGGCGGCTGGGCCCGTGAGCCATGGCCGCTGAGCCTGCGCATCTGGAGCCTGTGCTCCGCAACGGGAGAGCCCACAACAGTGAGAGGCCCACATACCGCAAAAAAAAAAAAAAAAAAGAAATGCAGGACACAGAAAGGCTTTCAGGCTCAGGAGCCCCACAGGGTCCTGCTCAGCATCAAAATCTCAGCTCAGCTCTCAGCCTTTCCCCTGGGGCTTGCCTTTGTCCAGAGTGGGAAGGGACTTAAAGAGGGTGCGTGGTGCGTGGGGGAAGCCTTGAGCCTGGAGTGGGCTCTCCCCACATCGGGTCCACAGTGACCAGGCTGGGGCAGGCTTGGCACAGGGCTCAGCCAGCACAGAGGCTTCCCTACGGCCAGGGCCACCCTCTGCGGGACGGCCAGTGCTTCCGTGAGAAACGAGACGCAGACACAGACTGAGCTCCACCTGGGGTTGGGGACGAAGGACCTCGGGGCACCCAGGGCATCAGGGTCCCCGGGAACATCACGGGTACAGACGTCCTGGCCGCACCCTGGGCTCCGAGGTTGGAACCTCAGGGGCAGGGGCAGCGGGCAGCAAACTAGCCAAGTAAGCTTTCCAGGTAATTCTGACATCCTTAATCCGTGCAGTTCATGATCAGCCTCTGTGACCCCGGCTCTTAGCCTACGATTAAGGCCACTTTGCAGGTGAGGAAGGAAACTGAGGCACAGAGGAGGCAGGGCACCTGTAGGGTCTTACACAGCTAGTGGGGTTCAAACTCGGAGTCCTGACTCCACACATGGGGTCTCGAAAGGATCACAGGGTCCAGACCTTTAGTTCTGTGGGCCGTCCGGTCTCAGTCACAACTACTTAGCTCGCCGATGATCAGGAAAACAGCCAGAGGCTTGTGTATCAGTCAGGGTTCTCCAGAGAAACAGAGCTAGTGTAGACAGATAGATATAGCTGTAGGTATAAGAATGTAAATAGAGGGAGATTATCGTAAGGACTTGGCTCATTGGCTCACGGGGTTGAGGTTCAAAATCCTCAGTGTGGGCCGGCAGGCTGGAGACCCTGGGAGGAGGTGGTGTTGCTGTCTTGAGTCCCACGGCTGACTAGGAACAGAATTCCTTCCTCTTAGGGGGCCTCCATCCTTTCCCTGAAAGCCTTCAATTGATTGGATGAGGCACACCCACATGGTGGAGGGCGATCCCCTTTACTCAAAGTTGACTGATGTCAATGTTAATCTCACCTTCTCAGCAACTCTTAGACCAGTGTTTGGCTGGGGATGGGTCAAGACACACCCAGGAGAACCAGTTGGGTGTGTTAATTTCCTTGGAGATTGAGCCGTTAGACTTCCGAGAAGGGCCGCCCAAACTCCCCAGATCAAGCTTTTGTTGCTAGCGGTGGCCACTGGCTTCCAGTCCCGTAGGCTCTGGAGTCTGGAGCAGCATGAATGCTGGAGATAAGAAAAGGCCTGGAGAACCTTCCTTCTTCTACTTACCATGGCTCAGCTGAGTGAGAGAGGGGTCTCGACACCCCTCCAAGCCCCTCCCGATGCACAGCTAGAGACTGAGCTTTATCCACCGTGACAGCTGCCAGCCACTGCAGCAGGGGGAGCGGAATGTTCTGAAAGCCCCTGCGCATCCCCCACTGCATCTGCAGAAGGAGGAACCCAGTCTGGGGCCGCCCCTCGATCCTTCTTCCCAAAGTTTCACGGTCTCTGAGCCTCGTCTGCTATCTGGTCTCTCGGAAACCGAATTCTCTCTGAATAATTCCCCACTAACAGGACATAATGCATTTATTTCCCACCTCTCCCACCCCACTTTTAGGGGTTTATCTACTCAGTAGCTTGGAGACGGGGAGTGAGAATAAATTGGGGGGCAGGGAGCAGACAGTGGGGGCCTTATACTTCCCCTGTTGTAACTGCTGCTGGGTTAGTGCCCTGGGGCGGCCGTGACCAAGGGCTGCTGTCCTGGTGCTGAAACAACAGACATTTAGACTCTCCCGGTTCTGGAGCCCCAAGTCCAGAATCAAGGTGTTGTCAACTGAAACAAACAAACAAACAAACAAAAAACCCCCCGCACAGCCTAAAAGTTGAGAATTATGTTTTGTTTGGCAGACTTGCTGAGGACTTGAGCCCGGAAGACAGGCTCTCAGACAGCTCTGAGGAACTGCTCTGAAGAGGCAGGGGAGAAGCCAGGATATATAGGGGTTTTGCAACAAAAACCAGGTCGTCGGTATGTCAAAAGATTATTACTAATTAAGGAAAAACGTGTATCTGAAATTAACGAATTTAGCGCTTTTCTATGTATGGGGAGATGCAAGTGTCTACGCTCACTGGAATCATTCCTTTGATGTGCACCTCTGCTATCTCGGGCCAGTATTCTGCTTTTCTCCACCCTCAGCGTGCACAGTCAGGCGGCTGCAGTGACTGGTGGCTTGATGGCCGTGACACCCTTTGTTTACTGATATGACAGGCGACCTTCTTCATCTGCGGTGTTTCAGGGCCACACTCTCTGAGGGTCTAGGGGAGGATCCTCCCTGGCCTCTTCCAGCTTCTGGTGGCTGCAGGCATTCGTGGGCCTGGTCTGTCTCCATCATCACGGGGCTTCTCTCTCCTCTATTCCCTTCTCTGTCCCACATCTCCCCTCCCTTCTTTATCATAAGGACACTTGTCATTGGATCTCAGGCCCGCCCTAAATCCAGCATGATCTCATCTCCAGATCCCTAAATGAATCCCATCTGCAAAGACCCTATTTCCAAATAAGGTCACACCAACATAGGTTCTGGGGGCGGCCCGTGGACCTATCTTGGGGGCCACCAATCAACACACTGCAGCTGGTTTCTGCCTCTGCTCTGCTCTGCGGTTCCCATGCCAGGGCTGGGGCTCCTCTAGCTACTGCTCCCTGAGAGGTTCTGCAAATAGAAGGCGGCGGGAGGGGGCAGTCTTCCCGTTCTCCTGCCCCGTTCAGCCTCCCGCCAGCAACAGCGATTTCCTGCATCCTCCGGCTCCATCCACACAGCGCCCAGTGGTCGTGAAAGAACAGCAGGGCAGAGCCCCTCCCAGCCTTGTGGGGCCTCCTCTGAGCCCTTGTTCTGCAAACCCACTGCCCGGTTCTTCCTGCAGCCACGCAGTGTCGGGTGGTTCTACTCTCTGCCCTGTTTGTGCCTTTGAACCCCCAATGCTGTGTGACCACCTCCCTGTATTCAATCCCTCTGTTTGAAATCCTTGGTGTGGCATCTCTTGCCCCGACATGTATAATAATTTGTCCTGCAAGGTCAAAACTTAACATTGCATTCTTTTCCATTATGGTTTAGAATATTAAAAAAGAATGTAAAAAAAAAAACCAACAAACCAAACTAAATACTACAAAAAGTAAAAAAACAAAAAACAAAAAAAACCCCCAAATAACAACTTAACGTTGCCCCATGGAGAATATTCCACAGCCCCAGGGGAGGAAAAAATACTTGTTATCTCTACAAAGAAGTACAATAGGAAACGGAGTGTATATAAAGTAGGTTACATACCTGGGGAAGCATAAGATCACAGCAAAAAACCTCCAAATTCCTCACCAAAATAGCAACGTGTGACCAAGACGAATGATCAGGCAGCAAACCATCTATCAGGACCACAGCCGACTGGGCTGCCTGTCTTCGTTTTCTGTGAGGCATCTCGCCTGCATCCTCCCGGGCTTCGGGTAAGCCCCTGGGGGGCAGGAAGGAAGTGTCTGTCTCCAAGAGGGGTCGGCACATAACAGGATGCTCTGCGTGGACTCATGTCCATCCAAGCGCCATGACTCCTCCTGGGCACTTTGGTGTAGCAGCAGGTTGGCAGTGAGACCCCTCGTGGGGGCCCTGCAGCCACGGAGAGGCAGGACAAGGCTCAGCTCGGAGTCACCCAGCCCATCGTAACCAGAGCGGTCGGCAGACCTGAGCACCATCCATGTCAAACCAGGATGACGCTGCTCCTTCTTCACCGCCGCAGGTGCGGTGCTCCAGAGCACCCACCCAGCCCTCCGTCCTGCACCCGGCCTCAAACTTGCACAACAGCCCAGTGTCTCTCCTCGCCTTGTCTTGTCTCCCTAATAAAATCCTTGTACCTTTCATTTCTTGGTCTCTGGTTCTTGGTGGACCCAGATGAACACACAGCCCACTGTCAGGTCATTTCCGAATGATAGAACAAATGGTTTAATCTGCATGAAAGTAGATAGATTTATCTTCCTAAAAAATAACAGAAATTAACTTAAATTGCACACTTTCCCCCACTCACTTTCCAAAGCAAACGTAGAAGCCAGTGTGCCCCTCACACCCATGGTTCTTTCCTCCCCCGCCTCTCTCTTTGTGGCCTTAGTGTCCTCACCTACAAAGTGGGCAAGAACGTGTCCCGGCAGGGGTTCCTCGGGTGCACTTCTTCCTTGCAGGTCATTTGCTGAAACCCCTTAGTGGCATTTTGACACAGTGCATGGGTCTGAGAAGGTCATCGATGGTGGTGCTGTGACCCAGAGCCGTCCCCAGTGGCACATCGGGGTTCCCCGCCGTTCACTGTGCACTGACACACGAACGAGAGCCCCGTGAGGTGAGCTGCTCCTGAGGGCAGATCTGGCCTGGCCTGTGTCTTTCAGAAGCTGTTGGTGGGAATGGAAGAAGAAGACTGGTTCATCGGAAATGAAGTTCAGAAAAATCGAGGGAAACTCAACCTGAAATATCCTATCTCTTGGGCAGCCATCACCAACTGGGACAACATGGAAAAGGGAGGCTGCAGCTTCTGTTGGGTGGGACCCACTCACAGGGCCCCCATCGATGCCGAATGGCAGCCCCGCTGCCTGGCACCTAGGAAGGGATGTACCGCCAGCATCCAGAGCTCTGCCGGCATCTCTTGGCTCTGGGTCCCTGGAGACACTACACAACGGTACTAACCTCATAGATTCTAGAGTCAGAGACCTGGGCCTGAATTTTGCCTCCACCATTTATGATCTGCATCATTTTGGACCAGTAACTTGGCTCTCTGGTCCTCAGTTTCCTAATCTGTAAGAAAGGGGTATAACTTTTCCTATCACATAGTGCTGTTGTGAGGATTAAAGCTGACGATGGATAAAAAATCCTAAATCCACTCCACACCTATTAGGATGGCTATTATTTAGAAAACCAACCAACCAACAATGCCCACTCCCCACCCCAAGAAAATAACAAATGTTGGTGAGAAGGAGGAATTAGAAGATTGGGACTCTGAAACACCGTTGGTGGGAATATAAAATGGTGCAGCCTCAATGGAGAACAGTACGGTGGGTCCTCAAAAACTAAGCTAGAATCACTGTAGGTCCAGCGATCCTCCTTCTGAGTGAATCCCCAAAGAACTGGAAGCAAGGACAGGAAGAGATATTTGTACACTCATGTTCATAGCAGCAGGATTCACAACAGCTAAAAGGTAAAATGACCCAAGTGTCCTTCAACAGATGATTGGCTGAGCACAATGTTGCCCATCCATAAAATAGAATATCATTCAGTCTTAAAAGGGAAGGAAATTCTGACATAGGCTACAATGTGGATGAACCCTGAGGACATGATAGGGCAGTCACAAAAGGACAAACAGTGTATCATTCCGCTTACATGAGGACCTAGGGTCATCAAATCCTTAGAGACAGAAAGTAGGCTAGTGGGGGCCAGGGGCTGGGAGGGGGCTGGAGAATTAGTGTTTAAAGGGGACAGAGTGTCAGTTTGGGAAGATGGGAAGTCTCTGGAGATGGATGGTGGAGATGGTTGAACAACAATGTGAATATACTTAATGCCACTGAACTGTACACTTAAAAAAAGCTTACAGTGGTAAATTTTATGTTCTGTGTATTCTACCACAATAAAAAAACTTCCTTAGTCAAGCATAGTAAGGATGTAACATACGGCTAATTTGAACCAGTGTCTCTCAGCAAATGAGGGCTCTGATCAGGGCCTCTATGTATAGTTGAACAGGTGCATGTTGCCTTGGAAGATGCATTACTTATCTAAGGTTTATAGCAGATTCACCCCAAAACTTAGAGGCTGGAAACAATGATGGTCACCTGTTACCTCCCGGGTCAGGAATTTGGGGGTAGCTTGGCTGGGTGGTTCTGGCTTGATTCTTATGGAGTTGCAAGCAGATGTTCATTGGGGCTGCATCATCTGAAGGCTTGATCGGGGCTGGAGGGCCCATTTCCAAGATGGTGCTTTCCATGGCCGGCAAGGAGGTCCCTCTTCAAGTGGCCTCTCTGTGGGGCCTCTCCCATGTCCTCAGGGCACGGTGGCTGGCTTCCCCCAGAGTGGGCAATTGTGGAGGCCTACGTGGAGTCTGCAGAGCGCTGATGTGCTGTTTTGCCAAAAGTTTTACTTTTCTTTTAGGTTTGAAGGGTTTGTTAGCAAAAAGACACCACTCGTCACACAAATAGACAATTTCAGTTTAACTTTAATAGAAAATCGTTAGAAAGGAAGAAATAGAAATGAAAAGGGATAGAAAAGTAAAAGCACGTACATCACCAAATTGGGCCGACACCTACATCCAGACTCAAACAGCACTGGGAAGTCCTGAAAACAGCAATCTGGAGTCCCAGTTGGGAAAGGTCCCAGGCAGTGCGTCCACCCCACGGGTGAGACTTCAAATTGCAGTTTAGGGGAGTGCCGCTTATAATACCAGGCCGCTAACTGATATCATCAATTTACATGCAAATATGCAGCTCTTGGTTTCTCCAACAGTGCTGTTTATCTCATTTTGTGTATCATGAGAATTTCTAGACCCCCAGGAAATGACCAGGTCCATGAGGCTCAAGAAATTCCATGATCCACTCCCTTCTTTTTCTTTTTTAAAAAAAATTTTAAAAATTAATTTTATTTACTTATTTTTGGCTGTGTTGGGTCTTTGTTGCTGCACACGGGCTTTTCTCTAGTTGTGGCAAGCAGGGGCTGCTCTTCGTTGTGGTGCATGGGCTTCTCATTGCAGTGGCAGAGCACAGGCTCTAGGCGCGCAGGCTTCAGTAGTTGCAGCACGTGGGCTCAGTAGTTGTGGCTCGCGGGCTCTAGAGCGCAGGCTCAGTAGTTGTGGTGCACGGGCTTAGCTGCTCCGCAGCATGTGGGATCTTCCCGGACCAGGGCTCAAACCCGTGTCCCCTGCCTTGGCAGGTGGATTCTTAACCACTGCGCCACCAGGGAAACCCCTCCCTTCTTTATCTTAAGTGCCGCCAGACTTGCTGGCGGCAGCTCACAAGCAGGCACGTAGTCCAGGCAAGGTCACAAATCGGTTAGAGGCCTAACATCGCCTCTGAAGCCTGAACAAGACTACTTCCATTTCAACCCTCCTAACATGTGCCCCCCTCTCTCCTCAGATCTGGCACTACTCCTTCTACCAGGCGCTGCACGTTGCCCCAGAGCAGCATCCTCTGATGCTGACAGAGCCGCCCTTGAATCCAATGTCCAACAAAAAGAAAGTGTCACAGGTAAGAGGCCAGGTGGTGGGGAAGGGGGTCATGGAGAAGGCTGCATGGAGGGCAGCTCGGGCCTCCCCCAGCCTCGGGCTCCCTGCGGAGAGACTGAGGTACCAGCTGAGACCTGTCCTCTTTGACATTAGCAGCAGGAGTGGCGGCTGCCTCTGGAGAACTCGCCACGCAGTCTGGCTCGGGCGAGGTGTTTAATCTGGATTATTTCATCTAGACCTATGGCTACTCTATGGGCAGGGCGATTATTAGCCCCTTTGCACAGATGAGGAAATTGGGGCTTCCGGGAGTGGAAGTAACTTGGCTGAGGTCACCCAGCGAGTGGCCTGTGGATCCGCCCAGACCCCTGGAGTATGAGTGCACAGCCCCATTCTCAACACTGATGCCTGGTGTGTCCTGCTTGCAGGTCTAACCCTGACTTAAAAGCTCCCAGACCTCCTCCATCTCTGGGCCTCACACAGGGCCTGACACCCCCGCACCCCAAGGAGTTGGTGGTGTGTGCTGGTCGGATTGCCCCAGATTGAACTGGATTGAACTGGGTGGTGGAGCCAGTCAAGGCTGGTGGGGAGAGGGTGGTGCACCCCCAGTACAGATGGCAGAGTACTCCTCAGGCTGGAACGGGGTCCAGGTGAGGTGGGGACCACAGGGGCCGCCTTATTGAGGACTTAGGTGAGCCAATTAAGCAAGGAGCCATGTCCCACCACCTGGCCCCAATTCCCTGGAGCCCAGCAGTGCCTCCTGCTGTGAGCAGTGTCCCAGCGGGCATGCCCAGTGGCCCATGCACCACCTGCACACAGAGGAGGCTTGTGCCATGGCCCAGAAACAGAGCATCGTCCAGCACAGCTCAGAATGTGTTACCTTATGCCGCCTCGTGTAACACAGCACTCAGGGGAGCCAGTGAATCTCCCCTGCATGTGGACAGGTCGGTCACAAAAGTGGGCCCTGCCGGGCGCCATGTGGACCTGGCACAGGCCTGCAGCCTTGCCACATCAGATACCAGCTCCGAGAATACCAGTTGCCCACTGGGGCCCCTGTGAGCTGGAGAGAGAAGACAGAGACAGAACTGTCCCTCACCTGAGGGAATGTGCCACTCCAGACTGTCTTATTTGGGGTCCCCCAGAGGAACAGCACCTGTAGGAGATGCACATATAGAAGGAAGTTATTATAAGGAATTGGCTCATGTGATTATGGGGGCCAGCAAGTCCCAGGGTGGACCCCAGGAGAGCGGATGGTATATGTTCCAGTTCAAAAGCAGGACTGTCCCAGTTCAAAGGCCACCAGACAGGAGGATATTCCCTCTTATTCAGGGGAAGGTCATGCCTTTTGTTCTAGCCAGAACTTCAACTGATTAGATGAGGCCCACCCACTTTGGGGAGGGCAACCTGCTTTACTCAGTCTATGGGTCGAACTGTCAATCTCACAGACAGACCCCGACTCATGCTTGACCCAATGTCTGGCCCTTCTGTGGCCCAGGCAAGTAGACACATTAAGACACCCTCACACAAACTGCACTGCTGGCCACACAGCCTGTCTTGGGCACTTCCCGACCATTCCCGGGCCCACTGCCTGCCTTTCTGTCCTGACTGTCTCCAAATTCACCCCCTAATTGTATCAGGATCCCAGCAGGAAACCAAAGCACACTCACGTCAGGTAATGTTGGTGAGGGTTTATTAAAGAGATTGCATACCATGGTGAGCATGAGTCTTAGAAAAGCAGCACGAGAGGGTTGCAGAGCCCCCGGGTGGTGACAGGCAGCCATCCCCTCGCCTCCACTCCCAGGGCTGAAGGAGCAGCAGGTGGGTTCCTGCATCGGGAAGGCTCAGCAGGTAGGGAGAGGGGCCCTCAGGTCTCCAGCACCCTCTCCCGCATCCCTCGGCTCTCCTTCTGGACCCCCACGGGCAGATCCCAGTGGGTCACCTGGGGGGGAGTCTGTGACTACAGTCCAGGACAGAGAGAGGTGCCAAAGGGCGGAAGCTCCTGCAGGCCTCTGAGGCAGCAAACCACGGGGGTCCGCACCGGGGCACAAGGAATGCCACCTCCCCGTGGACAAACGGGCTTCTCCGCATCTGTGGGCGCCACCACGAGCTCCCCGTCATGCAGGGCCCTCCCAGCAGGGTCCCTTCCCTGCCTAAGTCCCTCTGTCTAGCAGCCAATGTCCAGGGCTCCTCCCGGAGACTGGGACAGGCTGAGAAGTGCAGGGCTGGTTTTTCTCCTGGAATAAATCTGTATCTGAGGAGGATTTCTGGGGGCCGTGTTCCAGCAGAGAAGCCAACAGGGGGAGCAGCCCAGCGTACAAGGAAGGGCCCAGCCTGGCCTTAAGACCTCTGGCTCCACCAACATGTGTGACCTCCGGTGGCTGACTGGTCCTCTCAGTGTCCTGGTTTCCTCCTCAGAAGGATGATAACGGTATCAGCCCTGGGGTCGCTATTGAAATGAAAAGAGTTAACGCTGTAAAGCGCTTGTCCCAGTGCGTAGCGCCCATCAAGCACTCAGTAAATGCTGGTTCTTGTCCCCTGGCCTCAGTTTTCTCATCTATAAAGTGGGAGTTTGACTGCAGGAACCCTGAAGACGCTTCCAAGCTCTGTGACCTCTGGCTTCATGCCAGGCCAGGGGGAGCGGAGGTTGGTTTATGTCTTTGTGTTTTTAGGGGGAGCGGTCTCTAGTTGGAGCATAAAAGATGCCCTCCCTCCTCCATCAGGATCCAAATTCCAGGATTTAAATTCCAGGATCCACCAGGTTCCAATGTGGGGGGGGGGCACACAAGAGCAGCACAGACTTACAGGCTAGTCTTTGTATGGACATGTGTTTTCACTTCTCTTGGGTAAATCCTCAATCCCCCAGACCCTGCTCTGTAATAACGCACTTAGTGGGCAACACGCTTGGTGAGTAATGAGCTCAGTGGCGTATCCTGGCCGTGTGTAATACTGTGTTTTAGTAGAGACGTGGATGGACCTAGAGACTGTCATACAGAGTGAAGTAAGTCAGAACGAGAGAAACAACTATTGTATATTAACACATATTTGTGGAATCTAGAAAAATGGTACAGATGAATCTGCTTGCAAGGCAGAAATAGAGACACAGACATAGAGAACAAACGTGTAGACACCAAGGAGGGAAAGGGTGGTGGTGGTATGAATTGGGAGATTGGGACTGACATATATACACTAACTAATAAGTATAAAATAGATACTAATGAGAACCTGCTGTATAGCACAGGGGACTCCACTTCACTGTACAGTAGACACTAACACAACATTGTAAAACAACTATACCCCAGTCAAAAAAAAAAGTGTGGTCTTGACCCAGTTAAGAGGTCTTTGCTAGAGGCCGGTTAATTTCCCTCTTAGGCAGCTGGTTAAGTCTGCACCTCAACCGCTCCCCTTACGGTCCTGTCACACACCCCAGGGCCATGATACACCTTCCCTAATCACTTCAGAACCGGGTACCAGACCATTAGGAACTGCCCCGATGCACAGGGGCCATGAAATTATTCAAACGAACCAGCCCAAGGAACCCGTGCAACCTAGCAGAACACCCGCTGGCCACCCGTGAGCCGCCCCCAGCAGCTCCAGCTCACTGTAACCCCGTCCTTGGGTACAGCACCCCCATGGCCCAGCCTGGCAGCTGTCCCTGCTTTGGAGCTGTACGTAACAAAATCCGCCTCCCACCTGTCTGAGTGACGCCGTGTTGGGTCCTGCCATCAAAAGAACCTGCACTTCTATGGCCCTGTGTCACCGTCTTGCAGGAGAATCATTCATTCACCCGGCCAGGTTCACAGAGGCAGTGACCTGCCGTGTCCAGCAGCTGTGGTCACATCCCACTTTTGCCACCTGCTCCCCTGCTGTCTGGTCCACTGGTCTCTCCTGTGGACAAGGGGAGGGCTCCAATGTCACATACCCCCCGGGGGTCACCACGGGCTGTAAACGCAAGGCTGTGCCTACCCTGTTCACGCCTTCCACCTTGTATACAGTCAGCACCCAGGAGAGATTTCTTGACCAAGTCACGTCTGGACTAAGTGTCTGGCATGCAGTTAACACACAACAACTGTTAGCTTTCATTGTTCCATTTTAATCAAACAAATGAATCCTCCCCAGTGCGAGAATTTCTGTAACATCTGCCCACCCTCAGAGAGCAGAAAGAAGGGTGTGTTCAGTGGAGAGACCGGTAACGGCTTCACAGAAGCACTGGGAATTCAACTGCATCCCCACTGTGAAAAAACGGTGGTTCATAAGATGACGTGATGCCCTGTGATCAGTCCTGAGACGGTCCATAAGGTGCTGTCCCATTAGGTACCTGGGAAGAATGCGAGCCCATTTTACAGACTGGGAGACAGTGCTGCAGAGCTCGTCAGGGCAGGGCTGGGATGAAGAGTGGCATTCCTGACCCTGTTGTCTGGATCCCTCAGGGGGAGCCCAGTGCTTCGGGCCAGTCGGACTCATGTGCTCATGGAATTAAGGGAGACCCGCCCCCTGAGGGGTCCACGCTTTTCCGCAGATCCTGTTTGAGACCTACAGCGTGCCGGCCCTGTATTTAGCCATATTCCCTATATGGCTCATGGGTAGGTGGCTCCATCCTGTGCTCACTCTCCACCTTCAAGGACATGTGAGGTCACCAGTGAGGAGTATAAGGACATCGGTTCCTCCATCGTCAGGAGGATAACCCTCTGATTTGTGACTGTCTGGACCCCATCGCCTGTCTCATCAGCACCGGCTCCAGGCTGAGCCTCAGCTTGGCTGAATTGATCAGAGCTTAGAACCAACTCAAACATGAAGGTGGCCCTCCCTCCCCCAGAAGGGTCAATAAATGACAGACAGCTTCTCTGAGCAAGGCTTGCAGCATCTTGGGAAATGTTCACAAGGCACTCACTATGTCAAAGCAGAGTCACGAGGGGAGGGAATTTCTGGCGACCCCTGTGTATTATTTCGGCGTGGCTAAGCCGTACTGCAGTAACAAACATTCCCCAAGTCTCAGTGCCATAAAACAAAAGTGTATTTCTCACCCGTGCTACACGTCCATTGAAGGTCACAGGGGCTCTATCCTGCTTTACCCTCACCCCAGAATCTGGCTGACCGAGCTGACACCATCTAGAACATTGTCATGCATTGTGGGTGCACGTAAGGGTTCCCTGGAGGGCCTTTCACTGGCAGCAAAGGGACACTTGGCACATCTGCTCAATTAATTGTCCAGAACAAGTCACGTGGCCCCAAACCACCACGGGGGCTGGGAGGTACCACCCTGCCACGGACCTGGCCTCCAACATGGGAAGAACAGCGCAGATGCGCTGGTTCATGAGAGCACAGTTAGGGCACGTTCACACGGGGGCATTACGCCCTTCACGGATTTATTCCTCATCACGTTGCTGTGAGATTGGCTTATTCAAGCCGACTTCGTGATGCCGGAGCTGAAGCTGAGAGATATTTATGAACTTGAGCGAGGTCATTTTGACAGGGACAGGGAGTTTAAATCTGTAGAGAACTCCTGGTAGGGACACCAGAGGGTGAGAGCAGAGAAATAAGGGGAGAAAGTCAGCACGAGCATCTAAGAAGGAATTCCCAACCTGGAGGCCCAAGTTCACCTTGTGAAGGACCGTGGAGGGCCGAACAGAGCAGTGGGGCATCCCCTTGGCAGACGCTGCCTGGGGAAATCCCACAGTGTCGAAAGTAAGAGCAAATTCTAGAGGCAGTAGGAGAAAACAACAAAAAACAGGTAAACTATAAAGTAAGGTTACCAGAAAAATCCAGGCTGCCCAAGGAAATTGAATTTCAGAAATACAACAAATACCTTTATAGTATAAACACGTCCCAAAGATGGCATGTGTTCTTATTTGCTAAATCTTTCAACCTTACTCTAAGATAAAGAGGCTTTGATCTGCATCAGAATTCTTACCTCCAAAGCTGCTGCTACGAGATAAGAGGACAAAACCATGACGAGGAGAGGAAGGATGTTCTTGAACTGGAAATTCCATACCTCCCCCAACTGGGGTTGGAATGTTGGGAAAAAAATCATTTGGCCACCGGCAAAGACTCAGAAAATTTACCACCCACCTGCCCTCTCTCTCTAAAAAAATCAAAAGATTATCTATGAGATGAATAAAGAAACAAGCTAAGAAAGAAACAGTGGGGATTAAGGAAGACCAAAGTGGGAGTTACATCTAAATAATTGTTTATACAGAATTTTTAAAAAGCAAAGCAATGGGGAACCAAAAAATCTCAGAGGATCTCAAAATGGGGGGTGGAGTGGGGTTAGAGGTGAGAATGAGGAAGAAGATGAATCTGTGGATGATATGGACATAATGGAACTCCGGATATTGCTGGGAAGGAATAAGCTTTGATGTGCATGTTTGTGATGTAAGGATAACAGGCCACTGCACCCTCCAGACCCAGCCTGAACCTGTGAGATTCTGTTTACTGGCCTCAGCATGAAATAATGGCCATGCAGCCTGCCCTAAGCCCTGCAGCTGCCCAGGTAATTCAGGCCCTGGAAAGGAACCGTTCTAGCAGCCTCTGCTGCGTGTGAAAATCACCTCCCTATTGGTGGAATGCCATTGCTTATGGCAAAGAGTGGTTTGTTTGTTTCAGTTATCAGATGTTCCTGTTTTTTTTTCTGACCTGAAAACAAGTATCATTCTTTCCATAAATCTGGAAATAGGAGCAAAAGTTCCTTGCTGTTACCCTTCCATTAGCCACTCACCCGGCACGATGCAGCTGATAGGGCATTCCTGTGCCCTGGTCTGTAGGCTGAAGACCACACAGACATCCTCCCTCTTTTTTTTTTTTTTTGTGGTACGCGGGCCTCTCACTGTTGTGGCCTCTCCCGTTGCGGAGCACAGGCTCCAGACGCACAGGCTCAGCGGCCATGGCTCACGAGCCCAGCCGCTCCGCGGCATGTGGGATCTTCCCGGACCGGGGCACGAACCCGCGTCCCCTGCATCGGCAGGTGGACTCTCAACCACTGCGCCACCAGGGAAGCCCGCATCCCCCCTCTTGATGACAAATCTCACTTTGAATGATGGTAGTTGAATGAATAGATCAGGATACCTTTATGGTAGTAAACCTTTAAGTAATGCTTTTAATTACTTGTAAGTGGACAATGGAATCTAAACAAATCTAAAGCAGAAGAGACTGTGCCCTTTGTAATATTCTGAATTTTGTACTATCTGCCTTCAACTTTAAACAATTGTTTTAACTAACTTAAGGGTAACCCAGGGGAAAGTAGCAATAAATGGGACTCATGTAACATGAAATTACAAAGGAAAGTGAAAAGAAGGTGATGGATCAGCCAGGAAAATGAGAAGAAAAAAAAAAAGCAGATGTCAAAGAAACCAAATTCCAGCAAAATCATTAGAAGAATCAGAGAGAGATTTTATTGATAAAGGTTGAGGAGCAGCCAGCCAGAATATAAGTCATGAATCTTCCCACCTTTTTAGGTGCATTTAGCTTCCAAGTACATCAAGCAAAGGGTACAGTGCCTAGAAAGTGCCGAGAACTCCGTCAGAATTAGCGTGCCCCAATCACACCATTCATTTCTGTCCAAGTAAGTAATGGCGCCACTCAGAATCTTTAAAGTAATTCTTGTCTCTTCTCTTTTGTGGCCCACATAAAATGTGGCAAATCTTAATGATTCTACCTCCAAACGCTATACAGAATCCAATCATTTCTCACTGTGCTCCTGCTCTCCCTGAGGCTTTGTCACTGTCCCCTCTCTCCTGGAATTTCCAGCAGCCTCCTGCCTGAAGTGCCTGCTTCTGCCGGATAGCCAGAGTGATCTCTGAAACACAGATGAGGTCACAGCTTCCCTCTGCACAGAACCCTCCCTGCAAGCCCAGTGAGCCACCACCTCACACCCAGCTGCGTGGTTATAATCAAGAAAACAGACAACAAATGTTGTCGAGGATGTGGAAAACTGGAACCTTGTGCATTGCTGGTGGGAATGTAAAATGGTACGTACAGCTACTATGGAAAACAGTTTAGAAATTCCTCCAAAATCTTAACGTAGAATTACTGTGTGATCCAGCAATTCCACTTCTGAATATATCCCCCAAAGGACTGAAAGTAGGGACCTAAACCATATGTGTACAGCAATATTCATAACAGCATTATTCCCAACAGCCAGAAGGTGGAAACTCTCCCTGTGTGCATTGAGAAATGCGTAGTTACACAAAATGTGGTCCATCCATAAATGGATGTTATTCAGCCATAAAAAGGAAGGAAATCCTGACACATGCTGCAACATGGATAAACCTTGAGGACGTGACGCTGAGTGAAAAAAAACAGTCACAAAAAGGACAGATGCTGTCTGATTCCACTCATAGGAGGTCCCTAGAGGAGTCATATTCATAGAGACAGACAGTAGGGTGGTGGGGCCCAGGGGCTGGGGGAGCGGATGCAGAGATTTGTTTAATGGGGAACTGAATTTCAGTTTTGCAAGATGAGAAAAAAAGCTCTGGAGATGGACAGTGGTGATGGTTGTACAACACTGTGAATGTACCTAATGCCACTGAGCTATCCACTTAAAAATGGTTAAAATGGTCCATTTTACGTTATGTATATTTTACCATAGTAAAAATGTTGAAAACTCCCAATGGGCTCTCGTCCCAGAAGGAAATGTACAGGCTTTACCTGAGTCTCTGCCTGTGTGACCCGCCCTGCTGCCAGCTCTGTGACGTCACCCCCCCCATGCCACTCACCCACTCTGGTCACACCTGCTCTGCTCAGACCCACTCCCACCACAGGGCCTCTGCTGCCCGGACACAGTAGCCCCAGAGAGCTCCTTGCATGACTCACTCCCTCACTGTGTTCAGGCCTTTGGGGAAACTCTCTTTAGCAGAGAGCCTTCCTGGACCTACAGGCCCGCCCACACCACTCTGTGTCCTGCTCTGTGTGCTTCTCACGGCTCTGATCTCTCTGCAGAGTTTTCCTTTGCTTCTGTGAATCATCTGCCCTCCAGCTGGGATGCCAGGCCCTGGAAAGCAGGGACCGTGTGTGTTTGCTCACGGCTCAATCCCGGCACGTTGGTCCACCACGGTTGTTCAACACGTATCTGTTGAACAAATGAGTGAGTGCATGAATGAATGAAAGAAATGGACAAAAAATAAAGAAAACTTATAGAAAGTGGGCAAACTACAGTGATGGGCGATGCCCAGCAGAGAACAATCCAAGTAGACGATAAAATTATGAATCAGTGCTCCAACTCACTGATGGATTTCTTTGGATTTGGTAGAATTAGAAATTCTACAAGCTAAGAAAAACAATGATGGGACAAAGCAAAAGAGAGGCATGGACATATATACAGTACTAAACGTAAGGTAGATAGATAGTGGGAAGCAGCCCCATAGCACAGGGAGATCAGCTCGGTGCTTTGTGACCGCCTGGAGGGGTGGGATAAGGAGGGTGGGAGGGAGGGAGACGCAAGAGGGAAGGGATGTGGGAACAGATGTATATGAATGACTGATTCACTTTGTTATAAAGCAGAAACTAATAATAATTAAAAAAAAAACGGGCTTCCCTGGTGGCGCAGTGGTTGAGAATCTGCCTGCTAATGCAGGGGACACGGGTTCGAGCCCTGGTCTGGGAGGATCCCACATGCGGCGGAGCAACTAGGCCCGTGAGCCACAACTACTGAGCCTGCGCGTCTGGAGCCTGTGCTCCGAAACAAGAGAGGCCACGATGGTGAGAGGCCCGCGCACCGCGATGAAGAGTGGCCCCCGCTTGCCACAACTAGAGAAAGCCCTTGCACAGAAACGAAGACCCAACACAGCAAAAATATATAAATAAATTAATAAACTCCTACCCCCAACATCTTTAAAAAAAAAATTTGTAGAACAATTTAATATTAAAAAAAAAAAAACCAATGATGGGAGTGAGATACTGCTTGACACCTGCTAAGTAGCCAGGTACTACGTAGTTACCCCACGTGCAGGGGAAGCTCATGGGGAGGGGCGCCCTGGAGCCCAGGCACAACCATAATCTTCGCGTAACCTTCACCCCCACCCCACCTGTGAGGGGACATTCCTGCGAGACTCCCTGCCGCGTTGCACGTGACAACGGAGCCTTGAGCACTGCAGGTGGACATGGGGATAGACCAGGGGAATCAATACATAACGCATGGTCCATACAAATCCTCTAATTCTATGTGATGGTTAAAAGCAATGAATTATACATTGGAGATTTTAAGATGCTCTATCTTAAAAATCTGTGTTGAATTTTTTTAAGTAAAAATGGAAATCTACAGCTCAGGAGATTTACTTTCTATTTGTATAAAGTTATATATGCACATAGTTTAAAGAGTCAAACTATTCTAGGAAACTTTCTGCAAAGGGCCAGATAGTAAATATTTTCACTACACAGTGTCTGTCGCAATTACTCAACTTTGCCTTTGTAGAGCGACAGCTGCCATTGACAATGTAAATCAATCCATTTACGTTACTTATGATGCTGGATATATTTATTTATTTTTATACTGCTTTTGGGGATGCTTTTCTTTTCTTTTTACATGCCTTCTACTGAACTGACTTAATTTTCTTCATTCCCCAACTGATTTGGGAGTATGTATGTTATCTCTTTTCTTTTGTGGTTACTATAAAATCTTTACAAGCTTGCTAAACTTAAAGTTGGAGATGAATTAATTACTACCACTACCTAGGGAGAGATTGTAGAACACCTGTGTTCCAGTCTCTCCTCCTATATTTTATTTGTCTTGGGTTTTAATTTGACTTTGTTTGTTCCTTTAGAAGTCCTTTTAGCAAGGGTATGCTGGTGGTAAACTCATGCCTATCTGAGAATGTCTACGTTTTGCTCACACTTTGAAAAAATCTTTGAGATATAATCCACATAGCATAACAATTTATCCACTTACAGTAGGTAATTCAATGTTTTTAGTAAATTTACAGAATCATGCAACCATCACTGCAATCTAAGTTTAGAGCATTTTCATCAACCCTAAAGGAAACCCTGTATCCCTTAGCAGTCCTTCCCCTTCCTCCCCTCCCCCAAACCCTGGCAGCCACTCATCTACTTTCTGTCCCTGTGGATTTCCTTATTCAGGACATTTCATAAAAATGGAAACACACAATACATGGTCTTTTGTATGTGGCTTCTTTCACATGCTGTGTTTTCAAGGTACATTCATGTTGGAGCGTGTGTCAGTAATTCATGCCTTTTTATGGCTGAATGATATCCCATTGTATGGCTGGACCACCTTTTGTTTATTCACTCATCTTTGATGCTCACTGCTTCCGGGTAGACCCATAAGCACCACACACACACACCCCTCCCTCCCTGCTGCCTAGATTGGAGTCGACCTTCAGCTGACCTTGGGAGCTCTGGGTTGAAGATGGAGCCTGGGTCCTGGAATCCCTTCTCAGAGGAGAGGCACTGAGACTGTTAGATGCTCAATAAACAGACTTGTGTTGGGTTAAGCTGCTGAGACTGAGGGTTATCTGTTAAAGCCGCTGGTGTTTTAACTGATGTATATGTGGAGTGTGCAAGTTGGGGGAGAAGGAATAAACTGGGGTTTCATCCTTTGAGACCGGAAGCTAGCCAGACCTCGATTTTTCAGTTTAATAAGATAATAAATCACACACTCCTTTTTTGTTATAAATGTTTTAATTGAGTTTTTCTTTATCACTTGGGAGCCAAAATACATATACATGACGCAATCTACAATAACCAATTAGAAAATAAAATTGAGAAAAGGCAACAAATGCTATAAAATACCTAGAGAAGAAAAGTAAGCTAACAAGAAATGTACAAGACTTACTTTAAGAAAACCATAAACCTCTATTGACTTGCTAAAGAAGACTCAGATAGAGGGAGAAAATAACATGTTCAAGGATGAGAAACAATATATAAAATGTCAGTTCTCCCCCGTTCACCTAGAAATTCAGTGCAGCCCTAATCACATCCCAATGAGATCTGAGTGGAATTTGACGAGATGATTCAAGGTTCATTTGGAAGAGAATATACACAAAATACCAAGAACTGCCCCAACAAGCCCTTGGGGTGTCCAGAGCAGCCCCCTTTCACAGCAGCCAGCAGCACACCCAGGCCGCGGGCCCAGCTGCACCTGAGTCTCAGGTGCCCCTCAGAGAGCCACTTCCCAGCGCCCTAGGATGTGGTCTTGGCAGGTCGAGGGCGCCAGGATCCAGGGCACAGCATGTCAGGACAGGAGTGATACCTTTATGGTCCAGCGCTCTTTCTCCCTTCTGGATCTTCCTTTGGTGTTGGTTTGGATGAGGTTTATACCCACCCTCTCATGCAGGTGCGGGCATATGCCCAAAGCTTGGCTGACCAGTCCCAGTGGAATGTCACCCAAGCCAGGCCAGTGAGGCTCAACTCCAGGATGCTGGCTGTTGGGTAGCAGCTCCTGTGAGGGAGATACCCTCTTAAACAGAAGTCTGGAGCTGCTGGCAACTATCACGCTTCCACAGTGGGGAGCCTGCATGAGAACTAAGCCATTGCAGGAGAACCCAGGAGTGGGGAGGGGAGAAAGAGAGGGAGGGAGAGAGACAGAGAAAGAAAAAGAAAGGGAAAAGGAGAAAGAGATTCTGATTCCTCATAGCACGGCTTTAACCAACCAAGCCTGAATTCGATCATGGACTCATTGTTTGCGAAGCCAGTAAATTCCACTTTTCTTTAATCTAGTTTGTACTTAAAGATGATTCTTTAAAGCAGAAGAGGTCTGGGACCCAATCTCAGGGCTTCTGGATAAATATATAAAAATAAATAAAAACCTTTTTCTTGTCAGTGTATTTGAGACAGAATTTTGCATTGGGATTTAGACTTGGATAATCTTTTCCAAATACCCGGCTTTAGAACAGGTCTCCTCCCGGGGATGTATTAGCCACTCACTCCCTCATTTTCTCAGTCACCAAAAAGCCCCTTTCTACCAGGGGTTGGGGTGGAGAGGGCTGAAGTCAGAAGGTCCCCTGCCATGCAGCTGGCAGGTTTTGTAAGGCTTTATTTTCCTAAGGAAGAGCCCCGTGCATCTGCCCGGAGCTGGTAGCCCTTTGCTGGCTTGACATCATCACCGCCAGCTCCGTGAACTGAGGCTGGCTCTCCGACGATGAAGCCACCTGGCAGCAGAAGGCCTCCAGTGGCTCTCTATCCAGTCCCCACGTCTCAGCCACCAGAACAAGCCACAGGCTGTGACTAAAGGAGCGGCCTCCCTTCCCTGGGTCTCTTTCTTGCCTCTGTTCACCCCATCATCCAGCAAGCAGCTTGTAGTGGGTGCCATGCTGAGCGCTCAGGATAGAGACGAAAAGCATTGACCCAACTCCCCAAACTCCCCAAATATCTAAGAGAGGCTTCCAGTGGAAGGGATGCTGGTGAGAGGCTCCGAGAGAAGCTTCCCACCTTGTGTTCCACGTGGCAGAAGAGAAATCCACGCTGCAGATGCATACAGAGGGCGTGTCTCACTGGAGGGGTGAAAAACCCATTCGGTGGAGTGGGAGCCAAGGCGAATTTAAAATAGAAATAGATCCTTCTGGAATTCCAGGAGAAGCAGGATCGCCGGGCATCGAGACGGGCGAGGCCCACACACGTTCAGGAGCCGGGGTGGCAGAGGGTCTCCTGAGCCTTCTCTCTGGTCTCCCCGACTGAGGCTTGTTGTTCAGAAAGGGGGCGTCTGTCAGGTGCCTCGTCAGCCAGTGGTCGGCCTTCCCCGGGGCAGGTGTCCGCCCAGCCAGGTGGCAGGAGGGGCCGACGCCCAGGGATGTGGACACAGGCTTGTCTCTGTCCAGCGCAGACCACCCCGCCCCTCCCCCCGACACCACCATCCATCTCTGACCCCGCCCTTTGCCGGTCAGGAGTCTTAGTGTGGTCCAGGTCCCCAGCCATTCTTCCCTTCCTGTTACAACCTCAAAGCCCCTCACCAAGCCTGCACGGAGGCTGCTTTCTGAGTGGCCACACCAGGACACAGGATTAAAGGGAGGTGTAGACAGAGCTATGAACAGCCCGGGGCAGCTCCGGAAGCCCTCCCCTGGGAATCCCCAGCTCCACCTGCCCAGAGAGGCTGTTGAGTCCTTCCCACGCTGGTGCTCTGAAGAGCTCTTCCCAGCATAACTCCAGATGGCACTCCTGGAACCTTCTAGTCGGTCCAGCGGGGCAGTGGGAGATTCTACCCCAGAGGAGTGCCCAGACAATGGTTCCTCTGAATGTAACAGGATGGCGTTAGGGGCCTCGGGCCTGAACTCGGGGTGGCTGAGAAAGAAAGAGCTGTGTTCTCCGAGCTCAGAGGACCCCAGGCTGCTGGGCCGCCGTAAGGAGGGGGTGCTCAGGGACAGCTGATACCACCCTCCACCCCCCCCCACCCTGCCCACCGCCAAGCATGGGCAGCTGGGAAGCAGGTGGGCTCGTCCATCCAGGAGCTCCGTGTGCATCAGAAGCCATGTCCCCTCTCAGCACCATGGACAGGGGGCACCTCCCCTCCCTGAGGCCAGGGACCCTGGCACCCCAAACTCCCACGTGCTCCGGAAGGGCAGGGGGCGGTTCATTCTCCGCTTGGGTACTGCTCTGCCCCCGCTGCTGCTGCGCTCGGGGCTGTCGGGTACAGCCTGCCTCGGTACCCCAAGTGGGCAGATGGGGCAGCATGCCTGAACCCGGCGGCCCAAGGGGCTCAGGGGATGGATGAGATGTGGGTGCTGAGGCTTCCTGAGGACCCTGAAGCAGGGGCAGGGGGGCACAGCCTGGGAACGAGGGGTGATGGAATGTGGAGTCTCACGAGGGCCTCCTTTCCCAGGGGAGATGTCTGGATGGGAGCCTGGAGGTGGGGGTGGGGGTGGGGGAAGACTCCATGGAATTCACACTTGCCCACAGCCAGGTCAGCCACAGTGGCCACCCAGACCAGGGAAGAGACGGCTCCCTCACCCTGGACAGTCGGGAGGAGACGTCTCTTCTGCCTCCCTCCTCCCCACCCACACTGAGCACCCAGCGCAGCAAAGAGGGTGGGGCACGAGAGAAACAGACTCTTTAACTCTCCTCACTCAGCTGCTCCCCTGGCTGAAGTCGGGGCTGAGGCAGCCGGAGGGGGACATAGAGGGAGAAAGACTTTGAATCAAATATTACATTCATCTGTCCATCCCTCCACCCACCTATTCATCCACCTACCCATCCATCCATCCACATATCCACCCATCCATACATCCACATATCCATCCATCATCCATCCACCCATCCATCCATCCACATATCCATCCATCTATCCATCCACGTATCCATCCATCATCCATTCCTTACTTGGCCAGAGCAGAAGTCAGGGCTAGGGCAGTGGGGGAGAAAGCCCTTGAGTCACATATGACATTAACATGTAAAAACAAATAGGACCAAGTTGTAGAACAAATAATGAGACTGCCTTAGCCCTAATAAAAGCATAACTTCCTTGATGCCAGTCCTGCCCTAAAGACCCTCCATGTGTTGCCTCCCCCATTCTGTGCTGTCATCATGGAAGAAGGAGCTTAGGTGCTATGATTATCCCCATTTTAGAGAACATGAAGGGAAGCACCCAAGGTCACAGAGCTGAGGCTCAATGCCAGGCAGTTGACCAATGTGGGTCTGTCTTTCCGTAGTAACCAGAAGTATCCAAAGGGTGTCAGAATCGGGGTGATCTAGCACTCAGGTAACCTGCCGATGAAGAGGAAAGAGCAGGGGTGAGATGGGGTCCGACAGCACAGTCAGAAATAATTATTGGGAAAACAATCTGTATTTATATCCCAATGAATACAGAGTCCTCAGTAATGGGTTTCATATACATGTACCTAGAAATCCAGCTCGCCTGTGTAGTGTAATTATCAGCATTCACCAGTGATTTACATTAACTACTCGAGAGTGAGTTTCTCTTATTAAATATACAACAATTAGTGATCCTAATAGCCCATTACGACTTAATTGGATGCTGAAAATTGCTTTGTTAAAAGCCAATTGAGAGGGACTTCCCTGGCGGTCCAGGGGTTAAGACTTCGCCTTCCAATACAGTGGGTGCAGGTTCGATCCCTCGTCAGGGAGCTAAGATCCCACATACCTCGTGGCCAAAAAGCAAAACAGAAGCAATACTGTAACAAATTCAATAAAGACTTTAAAAGTGGTCCACGTCAAAAAAAAATCTTAAAAAAAAGAAAGCCAATTGAGAGATAGGGGGAAATAACTGTAAACTCAGCCCCCAGATGACTTTCCTGCTCCTGGAGAGTTGGTTTCCACCCTTGGCTGGATTTCCAATCCCAGTCCAAGGTATCACGTGCCATGGGCAGCTCAGACCCCATGGACAATCACACCCAGGATGTCAGCTTGACTTCAGCGCTCAGATTAGGGGACCCCCTTATGCTCCAGTCTGGGCAACAGCAGTGAGGGAGGATGGTAGGAAGGTTCAACTGGGGCCATCCTGTCACTCCCAGGGCTTCCTAACCAGTTGTAAGTTCAACTGCAGCACCTTCTTCAGCTCACGCAGGATGACGCTGCTGCTCTGGGTGCCCAGCCTGTATCCATGCACTTAGTGCTGGATGCTCAGGAATATAGACGCCATATTATTTCTTCTCTATTTTCATCCTTCCATCCATCCATCCCTCCATCCCTCCATCCAACCATCCACTCCTTCAATGATCCATCCACCCACCCACCTACCCATCCACCCACTCCTCACTCATTCATTAAGTACTGAGATCAAACCTCATAAATGTACAAGTTTGCAGTAAAACACCTGTATTTGAAGTCTGGTTCAAACAAGCTGTATGACCTTACGCAAGTTACCTAACTTTCTATCTAGCACAGTTTCTTCATCTGTAAAGTGGAGAAGATAAAATTGCGGTAGATTCAAAGAGTCGACCCATACAAGGGGCTTAGAAAAGTGCCTTGTGGGTAATAAGTGCTCAATAAATGTTAAGTCTTGTTTCATTATCATCATCATTAAATATTCACCAAGAGTTGCTGTAAGCCAGATGCTGTGGTTTTAACGAGAGGTCCAGAAAAAGTTCTGGAGTTCAGAGAAGTTATTGGGGAAGGTTTCATGGAGCTGGTAGCATGCTTAGGAATTACATAATACTCAAGTTTGTTCCGATTTCAGAAGAAAAAGAGCTTAACTTTGGAACCTGGTCATTAAACGTTCCCAGAGGAACCTTTCTGCTACTTTGAAATATGGACAATACTGTGATTTCATTCTTATGTTTTACTTCTGTTCAAGTCATTACTAAAACTTGGTAATTTTTAAAGCAAATCATGACACTGTATTAAACTAAAAAATTCTCGATAAGAAGACTGGTTGAACATACTGTTATTCTTAAATATCAACATTTTAGTGAACAAAGCAACTCCCTGTTTCTGTATCTCCATAAAGAGTCAGACCCAGATGATCTTCAAGACATCTTCCAACTCTGGCCAAAGTCAGTGTCATGTAAGGCTTTCCAGCACCAAAGCTCACTGATTTATAGAAGATACTGGAATCTGTGACTGTGTGTCCCTCGAGAAAAGGGCATAACTTAACAGGAAAATGGATAATTAAAAAATAAAAACTAAGCCAAGTAGTAGTTGAATTGAGTTGGCAAGTATTATTGAAGCCTTCGAGTTTGCTGTCTGCTTGCCCCTGGGCTGGACTGGCCGTCAGGCTCAGCAGTCGGGGGATGGGAACAGGAGGGGAGCGGAGTGCTGGTCTAGGACGCGGGCACAGGGCTCAGCGGGTCATCACGGTCAGGGTGACCTTGCAACCTCAGGCTCGTGGTGCCATTTTGCTGCACTCTAGGTGGGATGGAAGCCTGAACTTTAAGGAAAAAGTCTACACACTGCAGAGGAGAGACCATTGGCTTCTCCTCCTTTCACATAACCTCATCCTTTCTGAAGGAGGATGGAATGATGGGGAAAGAGAAACTCGGCAGTCCTGGCTCAGCTGTGTGACCTGTGACCTCAGGCAGGTCACATGACCCCTCTGAGCCTCCCTCTGCTCGACATCATCTTTTCTGACCGTCTGCTCTGTCTCTGTCTATATGTCTACCTTATCTCTGTCTCTATGAGCAGAGCTGTTATAAGAATGAATATGAAATGGCATGTACAGATGGTAAAGCTCTCTGCAAGCACAAGAGATGGGTGTAAACCAGTGATTCTCAAACTGAAAGTATATCAGGATCATCTGGGGGTCTTTCTGATGATGGCCATTCTGGCAGGTGTGCAGTGGTATCTCACTGTAGTTTAGATTTGCATCTCTCTGATGATTAGTGATGTTGAGCATCTTTTCATGTGCCTGTTGGCCATCTGTATGTCTTCTTTGGGGAAATGTCTATTCAGGCCTTCTGCCTGTTTTTTAATCGTTTTTTTTTTTTTATTATTGAGTTGTATGAGCTGTTTGTATATTTTGGATATTAACCCCTTATTGGTCATATCATTTGCAAACATTTTCTCCCATTCAGTAAGCTGTCTTTTCATTTGTTGAAAGCTTCAAAGCTTTTGCTCTGCAAAAGCTTTTAACCTTAATTAGGTCCCATTTGTTTATTTTTGCTTTTATTTCTTTTGCTTTAGGAGGTGGATTCAAAAAAATATTGCTGCGATTTATGTCAAAGAGTGTTCTGCATATGTTCTCTTCTAGGAGATTTATGGTTTCAGATCTTGCATTTAGGTCTTTAATCCATTTTGAGTTTATTTTTTTTATATCAAAAAGACCACAAATAACAAATGCTGGTGAGGATGTGGAGGAAAGGGAACTCTAGAACACTGCTGGTGGGAATGTAAATTGGTGCAAAGATACAGCAATTCCACTCCTGGGTATTTATCCAAAGAAAATGAAAACACTAATTTGAAGAGATACATGCACCCCAATATTCAGAGCAGAATTATTTACAATTGCCAAGATATGGAAGCAACCTAAGTAACCATCAACAGATGAATGAATAAAGAAGATATGGTATATATACATAATGGAATATTACTCAGCCATAAGAAAGAATGAAATTCTGCCATTCACAACAATGTGGATGGACCTAGAGAGTATTCTGCTTAATGAAATAAGCCAGACAGGGAAAGACAAATACTGTATGTTATCACATATATGTGGAATCTAAAAAATAAAACAAATGAATGTACATAACAAAACAGAAACAGACTCACAGATATAGAGAACAAACTAGTGGTTACCAGTGGGGAAAGGGAAGCGGGGAGGGGCAAGATAGGGGTATGGTATTAAGAGATACAAATTATGTATAGAATAGATAAGCAGCAAGGATATTCTGTACAGCACAGGGAAACATAACCATTATTTTGTAATAAATTTAAATGGAGTATAATCTATAAAAATATTGAATCACTATGTTGTACACCTGAAACTAATGTAATATTATAAACCAACTATACTTCAATACATAAAAAAAGAATCACCCGGAGAGCTTCTTAAAACACAGATTACTCCCCCTCCGCCACCCAGCATTTCTGAATCTGCAAAAATTCCACTTCTAACTGAAGTTCCCAAGGCAACGGCTGGTGCTCCTGGTCCGGAGAGCATACTCTGGGGATCACTGGCATGAATATTTCTTGTCAATCTCTAAGTTGGCTGTTATAGGTTATACTCCAAGAGGCAAACACCTCCTGTTCATCTCCACCACAAAGCAGGAAATGTTTTGTAAAGATTTGGAGATTTTTTAAAGTGTGTTTGTGAATCATCATTATGCTATGAAAAAAGAAGACTTGTTATATTTATTTAACAGCTGAACTTAAAAAATTGACTCAGAGTACTTTTAAGGTGCTCAAAGACAGAGTAAAAAGTTCTAGAACTGCAGTCTAAAGCATGGCCCTGCCCCAAACTTGCCCAGATCAGAGGCCCCCTCAGTGCTTGTCCCAACCCTGTTGGGACCTCAGCAGAGAATCCTTGTCCCCGGCCAGCTTCAAGCCTTAGCAAAAGCCCCTTTGCCAAAGCCCTCTCTCTGCGCCCAAATTGTTACCACTGACAAACTGTACTCTCTCCCCCCTCCCGCTTCCCTCCTCCTGGGTAAACTTAGAGAAAAGCTCACATCTGCCTCCATTGACATTGTATGCCACCTTCTTCAGGAAGGCTGTTAGCAGGAGGCTGGGCGTCTAGGAGGGGGCACTCTATGGAAAGATGCATAAACAACCCGTTTCTCCAAAAACAACACAAAATGATAACCCTGACTCCACTCTCTTTAAAGCACGACCAAATTCAGAAATTCGGACCCAATGATCATACTTACTCTACCGCCTGCTTTGCCCTAAGGAAAGATTTCACTCTGATTCTGAACCTGTAAGAACTATTGGAACTACTGCATCTTAAAGTTGTTCACTTGGGGTTCATCTGCTACAGTAGATGGTAGGGAGCTGATATTGTCTGGGAAATAGTGAGAGAGAGAGAGACAGAGAGAGAGAGAGAGAGGTATGTGGTGCGGGGGAAGCAAGAAAGGACATGAGGACCACCCTCCATTCTAACCTTCCCTAGTGTCTTCCTGGCCTGCATTGCCCACAATCCCTTGCAGTGAGTGGTCCAGCTGTGATTTGGGTGTTACCCATGGATAAACGTCCATCCAACTGAAAGTGCATGTAAGGCAAAGGCTCCACCACCACTGCTTGATGTTCCTGCAGGTGAGAGCACAGGTGTGTGGAATCCTATGATTCTGCTGCCCTGTACCACCCCATGATGAATTCCTTTCTACTTAAACTAGCTGGAGGGGATCCTGTTCTTTGCAAGAGTCCCCATCCATACAACACAGGTGTGCATTTTCTGGGGAGAAGGTCCATCATTTTCCTCAGCTTCTCAATGGGGCTATGACCCAAGGGAGGCTGGGAACATCCCCCATTTGTGCTCCACAGGACGTTCTGCTGGGTCACAGCAGGTGTCCCAGAACATGGGCAGGGAATCCAATCTCTTTGAACTTTTGGTTTAAGGGAATGCTTCTAAAAAGCGCTACTAATTTGTATGCTGCCCACCTGGAGTTTCAGATCCTGGGTCTAATTAATACATTGCTCACCCGCAGCCATTTTCACTTTCAATTCAACAAATTCAATGACTTGTTTAATAAACATTCACTGAGTAAGACTTTACCAGACCCTTTGCTAGGAGCTGGGGAAATAGAGACATTTGCCATAATTCTTGGGGGACCTCTGCCACTGTATAAGGAAGAGAAACCCCCAAAAAACAAACCCTTCCAATGTGGGGCCATTATGGCCACAAGACACACGCACCAGAGGACGAGAGATCGCAGAGGACGAGGGCAACAGACACCCACGTTTGTGAGTGCCTATCGTGGCCACAAATTCTCCCCCTCCCATCAGGGGGCGGAGTCTGTCTCTATCCCTTAAGAGGTTGGTCATGTTGGGCCAATGAGACAATGACGGCAACGGCAAAGATGACGCAAGCAGGGGTTTGAAAAGCACGCGTGCCTTGGGCTTCGCCCTTGGAAACGCTGCTTCCGCCACCTTGTAAGTGGCGGACCCACCTGGGCTGCTGGGAGACAGACGGCCCAGTGACCCCGTTACCCCCAGCAGACTATCAGCCAATCAGCCGCCAACCGCCAAACTGTAGTCTCTTCAAAATGTGTACAAAGGAGCACTTCTCTTCATCACGCGGGTGTTTGCTTCACAGTAAAATGTTCGAAATTGCTTACCAACTAAATTCCCTAGCTCTTCCTCAAAAGAAGAGTGGAGGTGGGGGGGATGGACGTTCCGGAAAGCTGCACCCGTCATCCCGTGAGTCCCGATCCCCCGGCCCCTGCCAGTCCACCCAGATCAAGTGCCCTCCCGTCTGAGGGCAGCAAAGGCAGCGTGTCTGAGTGGCCTGACTGGCATGCTGCAACTGACGTCAAACTTATGCTGATGGGATGGTTTTCAACCCCCAAATCAGGCAGAGGTGTTGGTATTGGTGCCGGTGTTGGAGGGGGGTTGGGACAGGCCATTCTGGATCACAGTGATGTGTTGGCTGAGAGTTTAGGGGGACCAGTGGATGGCCCGGAATATCGGGGTCACCGTATTTCTCCTAACTTCTCTCCTTGTCTCAGAACTGGACTGGCATCCAGGAACAACCTGCTCAGACCCACCTTGTTGGGGAAAGTGAGGACAGCGGTAAATCTTTGAAGTCATATTTCTGGAGTCCTGTGATTCCTCTGACTGGCCCGGCATTTCCCCCCCCCACCCCCTTTTTTTTTTTAACTTTAAGTATCTTGTGGTTTTATTTGACTTCAGACTTAGAGCCGAGTTTTTTGGATTTGACACCAGAAACAAGGGCAACAAAAGCAAAAATAAACAAGTGAGACTGTGTCAAACTAAAAAGCTGCACAGCAAAGGAAACCATCAATGAAATGAAAAGGCAACCTACCAAATGGGAGAAAGTATCTGCAAACAGTATATCTGATAAGGGCTTAATATCCAAAAAATACAAACATGACTCAACAGCAAAATACAGACAATCTTATTTAAAAAACAGGCAGAGGATTTGAATATTTTTCCAAAGACAGAGGCCACTCAGAGGCCTGTGTGCAGTGCTCTTGTGAGCGCCAGCTGGTGCCCAGCAAAATCTTCCTTTGGGAAGGAGCTGATTGGGCCCAGAGTGAGGGCACGGCCCTCTCCCTGAGGGGCAGATTCACAATCGAGGCAGATTTTATCAAGAGAATTCATTGCAGCCCGCCAGCTCGTTGCCTTCGCCGACACCTTCCACAGCTTTCTGCAAGACGGAAACGCCTCCATCCCTGGCATGGGGCAGGGGGCCTGCTGTGGCAGAGGGCGGCAGGGATGCAGGGTTCTAAGTTCTGAGATTCCACCTCCTCCCCGTGGGACCAAGACCAGGACGTAAACCAGTTCCCAGCGGCAAAACGAGGCAAGGAGGCTGGCCATCCAGGGTCCCTGTGAAGACCCCCCCGCCGTGTGCTGGGGACTCCACCACTCTCCCCCGCCGCCCCTACCAGGCCCGCACCCCGCCTCTCTCCCGGGCCTGTCCGTCAACTCGCGGGGCCGACTTGCTCCCTGCGGAAATTCCTCAGGTGGCCTGATGACTTCCGTGGGGGCTCTGAGGGGAGCCGTAGGCCACGGACTGGTTTTTGTCCTGAAAGAGAAATGTTTTCCTTATGGAAAGGGGTGCACACACACACCCCTCCACTGTCCCCTCCCATTGAGCCACTGTGCTGGCTTTAAGCAAAGCCCAGCTGAGGACCATCTCAGCCCCGCAGCCCTTGACCCTGAGCCCATGGGTCCCAAGGGGCCCCCTATGCCCCATATGGCTTAGGAAGCACCTTCATGGCTGTTAGCTCAGGTGGCCCCTGCAGGCAGGTGGTAGAGGGATGGGTGTTGGGGATGAACAGGTGTGGAAATCAAGGCAGAGGGGTGGTCTCTTTGCAAGCTCACCCAGCGGGTCTGTGGTTGAGGGGTGCCCATGAGGATCGTGGTCCAAGTCTGCCCTCAAATTGGGTTTCCACCCCTCCCTGCTCCAGGTTGAGCTTGGATTCCCCTAAAGGAAACCTGCATGAAGCACAAGGCTAAGCTCCCTGAGCTCGCATCCCTGGGAAACAGTGGTGCAGGTGTTTATTTCTCCTTCATTCAAGTCACCATCCTCCATGAGTCAAGAGGTCAGGACGTGGCTCTCTGTCCCCCTGAACAGGTGGCCTCAATTTCTGTTCTGTGACCCTCTTCCCCCAACCAATGTAGAGATACCTGTGATGGAGGGATAGATTGAATGAATAGATGGATTAGATAGCTAGCTAGAGAGATAGATGGATAGACAGATAGATAGGATGGATTAGGTAGAAAGATAGAAAGGTAGTTAGATATAGATAGATAGATTATGGAGAGATTGGATGGATTGATGGATCGATGGATATTGGAGTAGATAGATTATTGATAGAAAGGTAGATAGGTAGATAGATGATAGGTGATAGATTATGGAGAGATAGGTTAGGTGTATGGATGGATGGATGGATGGATATTGGAGTAGATAGATAAAAAGGTAGATAAGTAGATAGATAGATCGTCAGGCAGACCTGCAGGCGTACACCGAGAAGACCATCCCAGCCCCCTTGGTGCAGGCTTCCCCTCCCACCCCGGGCCCAGGGCCCCTCCTCCTGATTTTTCTGCAGACTTGGGATCTTTTCATCATGTTTCCCTCATGCAAGGCTTCTCTGTGTGGATGTGATGATGAGGCCTGTGGTGGAAACTAATACCGAGGTAATTATACTCACTAATGACACCCTTCATCAAGGCCAGGCTGAGAGTTCACGATAAGCAGAGCTAACCAGTAAGTCCTCCTGCCACGAAGTCTCTGCAACTGCAGCCCAGCCCGGAGTCCAGGCTGACCAGGGCCAGGGGTGGAGACAGTCATCTGCAGACTGCACCGGGTCCTCAGGTCCCAGCTCTACTGATCAGCTGTGTGACCTGGGGGGGTCGCTCAATCTCTCTGAGCCTCAGTCTTCCCAGCACCTGCTGTGCTTCTTCAGTATGTTGTCAGGAACAAAAGGGACCAAATGCTCTGTAAATTATACTGTGTTTGGCAAATTAAGAGATATTGGTTATTATTACTCTGCTGCCATATTCAGTGATTGTCCCAAGACCAGTTACAAGAACAGCGACAATGATGATGATAATGATGCCGATGGTGGTGGTGACCACGACAACATAACAACAATCATGTTAGTTCCAGATTTTAGGTCGCTCCCTATTGGGGAGGTTCTCAGCCCAGTGCTTGCCGTTCACTATTTCATTTTATCCCCGTGGGGAGTTAGCGACATTATCCCGTAAAGCAGGTGGGAAAAGCAGACCTCCAGGAGGTAAATCTGTGAATGACTGCTGGTCTCCAGGCCCTGCCTCTAGTCTGGGGACAGCCTGGCTCTCCTGAGTTGGTCCATCATTCTGATCCCCAAAGACCAGTGGGTTCCAGGAGAGAATCCATCCCCAGCCTTAGGATCTGCCTTTGAGAGGGAAGCAGAAACCACTGGCCTGAGATGTCCAAGGCCCAGCTGGATCTGGATCCTCCTGTATGGACCCCATTCAGTCAGGCCACCTGTCACGACCCTGGGAGACTCCCAGCCTGGCGGGTCCATCGTGACTGGTGTTTCCTCTCTTCCAAGGTGGAGGAAGGTGAGGTGCTGAGCGAGGTCACCATGATTAATTGGTGAGCCCAGCTCGTCCCAGAACTGGAGAGGAAATGGGTCACTCTGCACATGTCACCAGCCAAGGGGAAAAATTTCTGGAAGGAGTCAGGAAGCGGGTGACTTTGAGGGAGAGTCGACCTAAAACCACAGGAGGGTGACAGGTGACACCGGCAGGCCTGACTACAGCTGGCATCAGAGACAAAGTCTCTGCTTGCTCTGTCCACAGGCACCCACACCTTCAGTAAGACTTGGTTTAGTCTCAGAATAAGTCTGTAGGTTCAAGATATACAGAGATCACATATATATGTTCAAAAGAAGTTTGAGATAAATGCTTGTGTGAGACCTTTGAGCAGTTGCCAAGGTGACGTGGAAGAGTAGAGAGAGCTTTGGGTTTGCTCCTTGAAAGAGATATAAACCCAACTAAGCCAGGCCAAAGTAAAAAAAGGGATTGTTTTTGGTCTTGTGTAACTGAAAGATCCAGACATCAATCTTGGGTATTAGTTTAGTTAGATTTGCTGTGTAACAAAACATCCCCAAACTTAACAACCACCAGTGTGTTATTGCTCTTGAGGTTGGAGTCCACTGGACAGTGTGCCCTTAGCCGAGGCCATTAGACTGGGGACCACTGGTCCAGCATGTCCTGAGTCACATGGTAGCCAGCTGGCTCTGGCTGTCAGTTGGTGTTGGAGGCCAGTGAGATGATGGGGGCAACTGGGCTGTGTGTCTCTCGCCCTCCAGCAGGCTAGCCCAACAGCAGTAGAGAGGGCAGCCCTACACACAACCACTTTCCCAGTCTCTGCTTTGGTCACATTTGCTACTGTTGCGTTGGCCGAGGCAAGTCACGTGACCCAGCCCAGAATCACGTGGGTGGAGGAAGAGACTTGACCCCTTGGGGGTCACTAAAGTCACAATGCAAAGAGGCATCTTACAGTGATGGGAAGGATGTATGGCCATTTTTGCAATCTACCATATTGGGCTTCAGACTAGGCTGGATCCAGGGACTCAAGCAGCATCTCTGCTTCTTCCTTGTCAGGTGCACTCTCAGTCTGGCTCTCCCGGTGGCATAGCAAGCTGGCCACCAGCAGCTCTGGGACTCTGGCTTCCCAGCTCAGGTCCATTAGGATGAAAGACTCTCTCCCAAAGTTCTAAGTCCTGGAATTGCCTCTCCCTGGCTCTGACTGGGTCACGTCTCTAAGCAGACTCTGTGTGTTAGAGGAATGTGATGCTCTCTGATGGCCTCTTTCAGGGACCAGCAAGGAAGTGACGTCTGCCCAGCCACGTGGACAGGGGAGGAGAGGGGAGTGGTTGACCAAGAAAAACAGGTGCCAAGACCAGAAGCCAGAGGATGCTCAGATGGTGACTGAAACTAGCATCTGTGGAGTGTCAGACAGCCAGTGAACTGTCTGTTCATGCATTTTTCCCATTTTTATTTGGGTTGTTTGTCTTGTTTTGAGTTCTTTATATAGGCTGGATACAAGTCCATTGTCAGACATATATTTTGTGAAATTTTTTTTGAGTCTGTGGCTTTCTTTTTCTTTTTTTTTTTTTTTTTTTTGTGGTATGCGGGCTTCTCACTGTTGTGGCCTCTCCCGTTGCGGAGCACAGGCTCTGGACGCACAGGCTCAGCGGCCATGGCTCACGGGCCCAGCCACTCTGTGACATGTGGGATCCTCCCGGACCGGGACACGAACCCATGTCCCCTGCATCAACAGGCAGATTCTCAACCACTGCGCCACCAGGGAAGCCCCGAGTCTGTGGCTTTCCTTTCATTTTCTTAATGGCGTTTTTGATGTCGGTAAAGTCTAATAATTTAACTTTTTTTGCTGTTACCGCTTTCTCTGTCCTGTCCAAAAAGTGTTTTGTCTATCTCAAGGTCACAAAGATATTCTCCTGTGTTTCTTCTAGATGATTTTACGGTTTTTGATTATATATTTAGATCTATGATCTGCCTTGAATTAATTTTAGTATAGCATGAGGTGAAAGAGGAGTTTCATTTCTTCCAAGTGTATATCCAGTTATCCCAGCACGTCCTTCTGTGGCCTTGATGGAATTACAACTCAGTAACTGGAAGACAACTAGAAAAACCCAAGTAACACATTTCTAAATAACCCATGAGTCAAAGAAGAAATGACAAGGGAAATCAGAGGAGAGAGACAGCCCTCATCGCCAGGCCAAAGCTGGGACTCAGCGCCTCTGGTCTCCATCGCTCTGTCCACACAAACTCTCCCAGAGCCTCCTTGACAAAGAGGTAAGCGATGTGCCTTCCAGAAACCACAGCAAGTTTCCAAGAAGTGGCGCTGCCGTGGAGTGGCTGGTATTTCAGAAAAGCACCTGCAGTTGAGGTTCATTTTCTTGTAAGTCCTCTACTTTTTAAAATTCCAATCATTCATCCACACTTCCATTCAATAAATACAAGTGGAGAACTTTCCTCAGGCACCGGAAAAACATGAGTCCTTGTTCCCAGGGAGCTTCCAAGTGAGGGACACAGACAGAAACAAGTCGCCGGGTAAATGAAATAATTGCAAACATGCTGCTTTCTATAAAGGAAACACAGACCTGCTCGCCGGGGAGCAAGGGAAGCTGGAGCTGGCCAATGTCCCCCTTGCCTTTTGGTTGATCCTGTAAAAATACTGGCTCCTCTCTGCCTAATATTTCAGGGGACTTTCTGTCTCTCCACGGAGACTGAGAAGCCCTAGAGGGCAGGGAGTGTTTCCAAACCTGCACCGGGGCAACAGCCCTCTCCCTCTCAAGCCCAGGGCTGGTCAGGGCCCCCCTCAGGGCCTCCTGTCCATCCTATTTCTGCTTTAGATGATAAGCCCATTGCACAGGGCCTGGTTCTGGGGAGATGCTCACTCATTGATAAATGTCACTGAATCCAATCCCCATCCTTGGGCCCGGGTCCCTTAGGGGCAGAGTGGGAGATAGTGCAGAGCAGACCACTGTGGGGATCAGGGAGTCGGGGCATGGACTGGGCGTCCCTGAACTGGAGTAAACTTTGTCCTTGACCCCTTCAGCCTCCAGCATAGCCGGGGCCTCCAGGACCAGAAGGGAATTTAGGGACCATTCGATCTGAGGGGAGACCCCTTCATCACACCCCCAAGTGGCCATCCAAGTGCCCCTTGATTACTTCTGTCAATAGACCGCTCTCTGATCCCCAAGGCAGCCACACCATCTTGGAAGATGGCGGGGAATCTAAAGTGAAGGAAACAAAGTATTCCGGGGTGGGGTAGTCTCTTCATTATACAGTCAATGCTAGGGAAAAAGTACTTTATATTTTTCTGAAAATTTATCAGAAAGTTCTGCATTTTCTGTGTCATTCAATGGACGACTCGAAAAAGCCAACCAGAGCCGTTCTTCTAAGATCCCAGGATGAGCCTCTACATTGAGTCTGGCCCCATGGATCTGGTGAATTCTAGAGGTGTCCTGGGCCCCTTGCACGGATTTGGGCAAAGTGTTGCATGGAGTTGAAAGTCAAGGCAGTTGCCACCTCAGACCCAAGGGTCCAGGTGAACAATCTGGGCCAGCGAGTCAGCTCCCACAACACCTATTTTGAGAAATGGGGCCATCAAAAATAGAAAGGCCCTAATTCCACCGCCTGAAACTCTCATCTAGAGAGCTGGTAATAAGCGAAGACAATAAGTCCCAATCCTGTGACATTTTCAAAATGGAATCTTTTTTTAAGTACTTTGCAATCTTTGAGAAAAAAATTGGCTAAGTTGTCTTTAAAGACAGAACAGACGTTGCCAGCAGCTTTGGGGCAGAATAATCTGGCAAAGGCACGAAGGAGGGCCATGTTCACATTTCCACAGCGAGGCTGGCATTTATCGGTCCGAGGGAGCCTTATGCCCTGGTTTGACATGGCAGCCTATAAAACTGTTAGCAGGAAAGGGAGGTTGTTTGGGAAAATTCTGGTAGAAACAACTGAAATCAAATGTTTCTACTAGTGCTTGGTCAATACTGCCCCAAACCCAGTAGAGTGTCCTTCTTAAGACAAGCAATAAATATATATTTTAAAAATTAGAATGTTTACAAGCTCTAGAATTCAGGGTGTTTTAGTGATTGTTTTTTTCTCATTCCAGACATTTCCTGGGAGTCTTAGTTTTGGCCGGGCTGAAATGTACACAGAGTTAACACTGAATGAAAGATGTTTGCCAAAATCTGTGAGAATAAAGGGCATCCTTTTTCTTTTTTTCTGATTTCTAAGGGCGCCGTCTGGGTGGAGATCGGTTCTGAAGACCCCTCACCGTGACACTAGAAGGATATCAATCAGTACTTATGAAATATTTACAGAATACGGGCTTTGGGCAAAGAATTGCGGTAGATGCTATCTGGGTTTTCGGCAGCTCACATTCCGGGAGGGGGAAGGATTGTAAGCAAGTACAGCAAGAAGTGTGCGGTGGTGGGAGGCGGCAGCTCAAAAGAAAGCTGGTCCAGAAGCAGAAGAGAGGCAGAGGCTGACCTCCACCGGGAGGGGGCTTAGGATTTCTGTGGCAGGGGTGGGATGGAGGGGCCGTCCAGGCAGGGGCATGGCAGGGGAGGAGGAGAGATGGGAAGGTGAGTTGAGGCAGCTGTCACAGGAAGCTTGCCATTCCCTGGAGTTACTCAGAGATGCTTATTTGTGCCAGAGATGAGCTTGACTTATGGATTAAAAATATTGCAAAAGTGGGCTTCCCTGGTGGCGCAGTGGTTGAGAGTCCGCCTGCTGATGCAGTGGACACGGGTTCGTGCCCCGGTCCGGGAAGATCCTACATGCCATGGAGCGGCTGGGCCCGTGAGCCATGGCCGCTGAGCCTGTGTGTCCGGAGCCTGTGCTCCACAACGGGAGAGGCCACAGCAGTGAGAGGCCCGTGTACTGCAAAAATATATATATATATATATTGCAAAAGTGAGAGAATATGGCAGGGGTGAGGCAATGTACTGAAAGTAGTGCCTCTAGGGTCTTCAGACTGAATGGGGACCCCTCTCCCCACCAGACCTCCATCCCTGCCCACAGGCCTAGTTCTCCGGCCTAAAGAGCAAAGATCCAGATTAAGTCAAATGGTTGGAGGGAACCAGAAGAAAGGCTGTAGGAAAAATGGAGCTAAGGGTAACTTGATGGGCTGGATGCCAGGGGAAAATTGTGTGGAGAGGCTGCTGGAGTGTGGGAAGACTTAGCCATGCATAGGTATGATAAAAACAAACAAACAAACAAAAAACACTAAGCAACTTAGGGAAATAAAGGCAAATATTAACTCCAGGAAAAACAAAAATTGTATAAGAAAATGTAGTCATACTTGACTCAAAAGCAAATAATATTTACCTAGTTTCAATAATGCAAACCCTGAATAGTGATTTGTGCAAAATTTGGCATGTGACTAGTTTGAGAGACTAGGAGAGGAATTGATAACTTAAAGAGATGTAAGTACTTCACCGTTCTGTAGATATTGCCTAAAGCTGATGAATCAAGAGATTGCAATGAAAGTAATATTTGTTTAAAAGTATAGATGATGTAAATACCTAGAGACTTACCTAAAAGAGTTGAAAGTCAATGCCTCTGAGGAGTTGGAGTGGGAGTGGGGACAGTTGTTTACCTTTATACGCCCTTTAGCACTATTTGACATATGCGTATTCTTAGATGTATTTATGTACACACACACACACACACACATGCATGCATGTATGTCCTACTTTGAGTTACAAAAAGATAAAAAGGAAGAAAGGAAAAGAACAAGCCCTTGCCTTCTACGAAGGGAGTGTGATGAAGGGTAATAGAGTATGAAAGGAGAGAAGATGCTCACAAGGGCATCTCTGGAAAAGCCCCAATCTTCTCATCATCAGCAGAACATGCCATTTTAAATCCTCATTTTGCCTTTAAACTTTCCAGAACCATGAAGGAAACCATGATGCCCCTGGGGCAGGCACCCATGAGACCCAGGAGCTGCTGGAGATTTGGGCTCACATTTTTCTTTGCGTGTTGCCTTCTTAGCTGGAAAGCCAGGGTCCTGCACCTTTGCCCCCCAACACACCTGCTGTGAGGGACTGCCACCAGGGGCTGCTGGGCCCCGTCACAGCAGGTGAGGGGATGCATTTGATCATCTTTCTGAGAGCACGCAGCCTTGCCTGGGTAGCCCCACAGTCCCCCTGTTCGCAGCTGGGGGAGACTGTTGATGTCTCCAGAGGGCTGGGCACCGCTGGGACTCATTGTGGCAGGGACGGGAGACCCCGAGCTCCAGGTGTATTGGGGGTTCGACAGGGAACCTTGAACCCTGTCTTTGCTCAAACACAGGTGTAGAGGTGGAGTGTCCACTGCAGACATTTACAGGGGAACACAGCCTTTGGCCAATGCTGCTCATTCTTTTATAACAAAACAGCACTGTTATTTCCCAGCTGCTTTCAGTTCCACTTCTCCGGAAAATCCAACCCTACTCCAGGTTCAAAGGCAGCACCACCAGACTTACGGCTCCCTTGGGAGGTCGAGATGGGATGAGAGCTGGGGTTTTGCAGCCACCCAGACATGGGCGATTCCCAACTCCAGATCGTAGCAAACCCCAGGACCCCAGTTTCCTCTGTGAAGTGAGAAGAAAATACAGCTACCGAGGTTTTGGTTGCGAGGAGGGTTAAAAGCAAGGGAGTCTGCAAAGCACGAGCACCGAGATCACAGGCCTCCAGAGAAGCCCCTCTCCCTGGCAGCCCTACCAGCCATGCCATCCTTAGCGGCTGCCGTTTTATCCTCTCTTCCTCTCACAGTTTCTCTTGGCCTTTTTTTTTTTTCCCCTCTAAGTTAATCCTCGATATGATAGCGAATTTTCAGAGGTAAATGCACAGACGAAATCACACATTTCCAAAACACCATGTCTCACACGGGGGGACGCACGATGGTATTTTCTAACACGTTTCTCTCTTGGCAGGAGATGGTAGAAGAATGACACTGCAGCTACAAGAGCAGAGACTCTGGGGCCCCAAGGTTTCAGGGCACAACTCCAGCGGAGCCTCCTCATAGCTGTAAGCCCTGGAGCTCCAGAGAGAGGCAGGCAGGGCTGGAGGGCGCAGAGCAGGAAGGGGACCTGGACCTGGGAGGTGGAGGCAGGGGGATGGGAGAGGTGCTACCCTGGCCCGGAGCCTACAGAGCTGTGGCAGCCTTTCAGAGTGGAACCCAGTCCCCAGTGGCCAAGAGATGCCTGCCTGCGGACTAGGCTGGTATTCACGCTATTTGCATCGTCTGGAATTAGTTCTCCTTTGATGATTAGGGCTTTTGTTTTGGCGCTGAGCTCTTTCTCATGGGACAGGTGGTATATGACTGGTTGGATCTGTTTTCCAAGGGAAGCAGCAAGACCCCGGAGGCCGCCCTGGGGACAATGATAAGAACCACCCAGAAGAGCTGTTCCTTTCAGCCCTTCTCTGCTCCAGGTCAGAGGATCCTGTGATCAACTCCCCAGAGGGGTCTAATCTCTCTGACTCTACTGTCTGCACCTCCCCCCCTGCAGCTGCCTTTCTTCCCACCAAGGCACCAAAACTTCCCTTGTCAATGTCACCAAACTCTGCATCTGGGCAAATCCAGGGGCCAGTTCTCATCTCACCTTCTCTCCAGTACTTGACACGCTGATCACTCCTGCTGGAAACGCTTTGTTCATGTGGCTTCTAAGATGCCATGGTCTCCTGTGTTGGGAAAAATAGGGAAAGACTTTAAAATGGGTAAAAAACAACAACAAAAACTCCCCACAACTTTCCTGAGTGTCCTGTCTACTGCACCTGTCGGGTTTTCCCTACCTTTCATGGAGCTCTTTTATACGTTGCATGAAACTGTTGTGGATTCCCTTGCTCGGAAATGCAAACTAATTGCAGCTGCTGGAATGCAATTGCTTTTTGTCCTGTGAACAGAACTGTCAGGAATATATGTAAGTTTATTTCTGGATTCCTTGAGTCCTCTGTAATGTCCTTTGAATTCTCCTTGGAGCTGGTTGTAACATCTGATTGGTTTCCTCGTTAATTAGTGAGTCCGACTAAATCTTAGGTGTTCATTTTATGTTCATGTGAGTGTCATGGTTTTGCCTTTTGTTTATTCTTTGCTCCTACCTTCCTGGCCATTCCTTCACCTTCTTTGCTGACCCCTCCTCTTCTTCCCAGCTTTACCTGAGGCCCTTGTCTTGTCCTTAGATCTCTGTGCTTATCTATCTACCAGCCTCCCCAGGTGATGCCGTCCAGCCACTGGCTTAACGACCAGAGATGGTAGAGGTCCTCAGATATCCCCCTCCAGTCCCACCCTCTACCATAGGCCCCAGACCAGCAAATCCAGTGTTCCCCACATGGCCGTTTGGCCATCTAGCAGGCTTCATCAAACAGGCCACCACTGACTCTTGCTATTCTCCCATATCCATCACCCCCAACCCTACCTACCCGCTGACTCTCGGCCAGAGGGATCTCTGTGGCCCCACCCACCTCTCCAGCCTTCCTGCCTCAGTCTCCCCATCACTCACTGCCCATCCCACCTCAGGCCTTTGCACTGGTCATTGCTTCCACTGGGCACACCCTTCCCTGCAATATCTGCGTGGCGAGTTTCTCGCTTTCTTCAGGTGTCAGCTCAAATGTCACGGGCTCCCAGGCTTTTCTGCACCTTCCTTTGAAAACAGCATCTCCTATCACTTTGCGGCCCTTTCCCTGATTAGCTTTTCTTCAGAGCATCTGGCACATATCACATTACTTGACATCTTCCTGTACTTTTTTGTTGCCATCTTGTCCATTAGAATGTGAACACTTTTGTCTGTTTTGTTCATCACTGCAGACCCAGAATCTAGAAAAGTACGTGGCCATTGTAGCTTGTCAATATGTAGTTATTGTGTGATTGATTACTTTCCCTACACGACAGCTCCCTTACGGGTGGGTATAAGCATAATAGGCATAGATGGGGACTCAAAAGATGAACTAAAACACTGCAAGCTGAGGAAGACATATGAGCAAAGTCACTTGGGCAAGAAAAGTCTACCACCGGTCTCCCATGTGCTTGTCTGTCTATATGTATCCCATTTCAGTTCAATTCAACAACTCTCTCTTGAGGGCCTCCCATGTGCCAGGAACTATTTTGGAGCTGAGATCCAGAGATGAGTAAGACCTAGTTCCAGCCCTTGAGAAAATCAGTGCAGTGAGAGGAGCAGGCTGTGTAGACAGCTGACGGCCAAGGAGGCATTGCTCTGATAGGGGTGCCAGGCAAAGAAGAGGGAAGACACGGGGTCCATTCACCCTGAGAAAGTCAGGACAGGCTTCCCAGGGGACAATCAACTTGAGTTTTGAAGGATGGACAAGAGCCTGATAATGCACAAGAATATCTACAGGAAAAAGTTTGTTTAAAAAAATTAAGTCACCTTATGGGACTATAATATTTGTTGAGAAGAACTGTATTGGTCAGGGTAACCAAGGCTACACTAAAGTAACAAACATCCCCCAAGTCCCAGAGGTCTTAAACAACACCAGATGATTTCTCACTCAGGTAGCACATCTATCACAAGTCTGCGGGGATCAGGGACAGAGAGCAGAGAGGCTCTGTTCATTGTAGTCAGTTGGGGCCCCAAACTCAGGGAGCAGCTGCATTCTCAAACCCTGCCAGCTGCCGTACAGATGGAAAGAGCCCTAGAGAGTCACAGGCCAACACTCCAAATGCTTGACATACTTCTATGCACAATTCATTTGTCAGACCTTGTTCCATGCCTCCCAGTCCCCACAAAGAAGACAGGACAGCAGCCCTGCATGTCGAGGAGAGAGGACACACACGGGTGTGCACAGGCAGACTCTGATGGTGTCCAGGACCCATTCTTATTCTCCTTCCTATAGCAGAAGCCCAGTGGGGTGGGAGGGGGTTGGCCTCCAGCCTAGCTATAAGGCTGTGTTTCCCAGATCCTGTCCCTGCCAGGTACAGCCACGTGATGGTTATGAACAACGAGATGTAAGTGATGTGCTGGGGAAGCTTCTGAGAAAAGGGCTACAAGGGGCAGACCCAGCTGGTCCCTTTTCCCCTCTTCCTGCCTGGCATGCATGTCCGTGCAGAAGCAGACAGTCATCCTGAAAACGTACGGCGTCTAGAATGAGAGCAAGCTCTGCACACTCGGTTGGCTGAGCAGCTTTTGCTAGAAAGCACCCTGGGCTGTTTGCCTTGCACTTCTCATTATGTGGGGAGGACAGATCCCTCCCTCATTAAGCCCATGTTTATAAACAAGATCCCTGGATCCAACACCCAGAGATTCAGACTCTTGAGTCTGGTGTTGGGTCCAAGAACCTTCTCTCCTAATAAGTTCCTGAGTGATGCTACTGACCATGGACCACACTTTGAGAAGCAAACTAATGGATGAGGGGGAGGGAGTAGGGGATGAGCCTGAAGGCGGGAGAGGGAGGCACAGGCTGATCCTGGAAAATCGTGTAAGTCTTGGCTATAAACCAATTAGCCCATGAACCCGCCCAGGGTGGGGACCGTATTTTGTTCGTCACCATGCTCACTCACCTTATTAATCTTTTCTTCCTCCACCCCCTCCTGTGTCCATGGGTGTTCTAGTCCACCTAACATGTGCTGTCCACTGAACACAATGATGTCATTCCCTCTGCTGCCCATTTTTGAATTCTGCCAGGGCCTGGCACTACATCCTGTGCCCGGGCTGGGGCCTAGCATATGGCCTTAGAGCAAAAGCGCCCAGGTGACACCAATGTTGCGGGCCCACAGACCACACCTGGAGTAGCAGGGGCCAGGGCGTCCCCTCCCCACCAGTCATCATGCAAGTCAGGGCTGAGCCGGTGTGTGCCCTTCTGATGTTGGCAGGCAGGAGCACGGCGGCCTCTTTGTGTGCCTCCCCAGGCCAAGGAGGGCTGCCTGGGAAGCCCCCCAGCACCTCCATCTCCCTCTCCCCAGGCCATGGCTGACAGCACCTGTGCACTCGTGCTGTGAGGACTCACAGCAGTTTCTGGAGTTAATTTCTCAAAGCCAACAACTCAGGGCCACCTAGTTCCCTCCTTAAATCCCAGCATCCCTGCGCCCTTAGTGGTGCCCTGATGAGGAGGCTGCAGAAGAGGGAGCCGTCCAGCTGCGCGGCAGCAGCTGCCGGGGGCCCGAGGAGGCCACGGCTGCTCTCACGTTAACTGGACTTTTCAGCCCAGGCTCCTGGGTTGGGAAACAGCACAGACCTTTCCCCCAGGGAGCAAAGGTTCTGGACCCCATGCAACCTGTAGAAAAGGTTCATCACCCCTGGGGAGCGCTTGGGGGAAAGGGCACTCAGATAGGGAAGGGGGGGCTAGGAGCAGATTTGGCATCAAAGATGGGTGGACACTGGACCCCTTCACCCTGGCCTGGAGCAGGGTCCAGCTCCCTCCAGGAAACGGGCCCTCTCTGAGCTAGAGCCTCTGCAGATTTGGGTGGGGGGTTGGGAGACAGGCAGGGGATGAGGGGGAAGGCGAAGGGTGGAAGGACAGGGAAAGAGGGAGGGGAGGGAAAGAGGAGGAGACAAAGGGAGGAGGAAGCAGCCATCACCAAGGCAGCCCTGAGCAGGAACAGAGCCGGACCCCCGCATCCTGTGAGGAGCAGTGTGTCTGTGAGTCCCACAGAAGAGCAGGTGGAGGCTGAGGGGTGTAGGGATGTGCCTAGTGCCACACAACCCTGAATGGCACTGTTCAAACTTGGGGGCCCCCAGATCCCGAGCTCTGAACCTGCAGAGGCCCCTGAGGAAGCACCCTGGTGGGGTGCAGCAGGTGCTGGCTGAGGTACGAGGCTCAGGTACAGGCTCAGGTGTGGGCTCAGGTACAGGGTGCAGGTACAGGATCCAGGTGCAAACTCATTTCGGGTTCAGGTCTGAGCTCGGGCCTGAGTCTGGACACCATGCCCATCCCCCCTCTGCAGAGGGAGCATGTGGACAAAGGACTCGGAAGCCAATCAGATGGGCTGGGTGGAGAGGAGAGGACGGAGCAGTTACTCAGGTTCTGTGGTGGATCCTCAGGGGGATGGTGACACTGTCTTTGAAACAGAGAATTGGGGGCCTTTGGGGGCAAAGGGAGTGGTGAGTTCAGGTAGAGTGCGGTGGTTTGGGGACATCGGGGAAGTTGGGGGAGTCTGACGTGGCCTCTGAAGAGAGACTTATCTGGAAGGGGCTCTGTAAGCCTCCTGCGTGCAGGTGGGGGTGAAGGCCCTGCACCGAGTGAGGGTCCAGAGCGGGAGGGGGCACCAGGAGCAGCGGCATTGTGGCAGAGGTGAGGGCGGGAACCACAGCAGGTCATGGGAACAGGGGGCGAGTTCACGATCAATGTATGTGTCAGCGCAGCTGCTGTAACAAAACACCACAGGGGCTTCCCTGGTGGCGCAGTGGTTGAGAGTCCGCCTGCCGATGCAGGGGACACGGGTTCGTGCCCCGGTCTGGGAAGATCCCACATGCCGTGGAGCGGCTGGGCCCGTGAGCCATGGCCGCTGGGCCTGCGCGTCCGGAGCCTGTGCTCTGCAACGGGAGAGGCCACAACAGTGAGAGGCCCGCGTACCGCAAAAAAAAAAAAAAAAAAAGACACCACAGACTGTGGCTCAAACAGCAGACACTCACTGTCTCCAGTCCTGAGACTGGAATCCCAGATCCAGGTGTGGGCAGGGCTGGGTCCTCCTGAGGCCTCTCTCCTCAATGTGTAGACAGCCATCTCCTCCCTGTTTCCTCACAGGGTTGTCCTCCTGTGTGTGTCTGTGTCCTGATGTCTTCTTATAAGGACACCAGTCCTATGGGATTAGGGCCCACCCTCGTGACTGCATTTTACCTTAATTAAGGACCCCATCTCCAAATACAGCCACATCCTTAGGTCCTGGGGGTCAGGGACCTCAACATATAAATTTGGGGAGACACAGTTCAGCCCATTCAGTCAGTAGCAGCTTGACCTTGAGCTCTAACATGGCTGTTGGTCTGAATACTCTGGATTTTCCAGCTCTGTGATTCCCTGTGACATTATCACATTATCCAACCAAATCCTCAAACTCTCTACCGTGATTTCTCATGGGCACCTCCAAGTTAGTGTGTCCCAGACATAGCCCTGGACCTCCCCCCATGCCCACCACACATTCACCCCTCTGCTAGTAAAAGCACACACCTTCTCCTGGCTGTGGATGACCAAGACTAGGAGTTGTCCTTGACTTTCTACCCTCCCCAGGTCATTCTGGGCCAGCCGGTGACTCCTTCAGTGCAGACCTTGAGGCCAGCACTGTCTTTGTCCATCACTTCCTTTCTTGCCCAATGACTGCAACACCGCAAACTGCTCTGTGGGCCCACCCTTGCTCTCCTCCCTCTTGCTGCTCATAGAGCCATCTTTTGTTCTTCTCCTTTTTAATTTGTATTGAAATATAGCTGATTTACAATGTTGTGTTAGTTTCAGGTGTACAGTAAAGTGATTCAGTTATACATATATATATATGTATATTCTTTTTATTTACATTCTCTTCCATTATAGCTTATGACACCACATTTTGTAAAATGCAAGTTGGGTTGTATCACTCCCTCCCATGAAGCCTTCGGTGTTTCTCCATTGCTTCGGGGACAAAGACTAGAACTCAGAGTGTGGCCTCCAGCCCTGCCCGCTGTGGTCCATTTTCCTCTCAAACCTCATTGGAATGACTGACCATGCATTTCGACATCCCGAGCCCCGACCCTATCAGTCATCTTCCCATTTCTTGAATGTCCCAAGTCATCTCCCTCATCAGTGATTCGGCCAATGCTGTTGCTTCCTCCTGGAATGAACTCCCCAGCTCCTCACCTGGCCAACTCCCCCCCACCTGCAGGGTTGGCTTAGACACTACTGCTGCCAGATGCATCTGTGATCCTTCATCCAACTGCCTGTGCAACGGTATTTATGGAGCGCCTGCTGTGTGTCAGACAGCGTTGCAGGGGTCGGGATAAGACATGCACTGGTGAAGGACAGATAACAAAGAGGTAAATAAAATAAACCCACTGCAGTCAGGTGATGCTATGTAGAGTGCAGCCCACCTCTCAGAGGAAGTGGTATTTAAGCTGAGACCTACATGACAAAGGAGCCAGGCATTTGAAGACCAGGAAAGGGCACCCCAGGTGGAAGGAACAGCTTTTGCAAAGGCACTGAGGTAGGGTGGGTGTGGTTTGTTTGCAGAACAGACAGATGGGCAATTGGCTGGAGCTTGTGGAGACAGGGCAAGTACCAGTGAGGGTGGTATGAGGGGCGAGGCTGAAGTCTGTAGGATTTGTACACCCGGGCAAGCATTCTGGATTTTATCCTGCGTGTAATGGGAAACCACCTGGGAGGCCATGATTCGGTTTATATGGTTGAAAGATCACTCTGGCCATCCTAGAGAAAGAGTACAGACAGAAAAGAGGGAACAGGGAGAGGCGTCAGTTTATTGTGGACGCAGGAGAGAGCCGACGGCAACCAGGACGAGGCCGGTAACTAAAGATGGAGAAGTGTGGGCAGACTAAGTCTGCTTTGTTTTGTTTTGTTTTGTTTGTTTGTTTGTTTAATTGGAGTATAGTTAAGTTACATGTTAGTTTCAGGTGTACAGCAAAGGGAATCAGTTATACATATACATATTTCCACTCTTTTTTAGATTCTATTCCCATATAGGTCATTACAGAGTATTGAGTAGAGTTCCCTGTGCTATAAAGTAGGTCCTTGTTGGTTATCTATTTTATATATATGTCGTGTGTATGTGTCAATCCCAATCTCCCAATTTATCCCTCCCCACCCCCTTTCCCCTTTGGTGACCATAAGTTTATTTTCTACATCTGTGACTCTATTTCTGTTTTGTAAATAGGTTCATTTGTACCATTTTTTAGATTCCACATATAAGCGATATCATATGATATTTGTCTTTCTCTTTCTGACTTACTTCACTTAGTATGATAATCTCTAGATACATCCATGTTGCTGCAAATGGCATTATTTCGTTCTTTTTTAGGGCTGAGTAATATTCCATTGTAAGTCTCTGTTTTAAAGAGAGATTTAGGAGAATTTGCAGAGGTTGAATAAAGTTCGTGAGAGGAGAGGACGCAAGGATGACTCTGGGGTTTTGACCTGAGCAACCAGGTGGACCCTTTCCTGGGAGGGCAAAAACATGGGGTGGGGCAGGAGGACCAGGATGGGGCGGGAGCTGGGAACAGTGGGCGCTCTTCCCTGGCAGCCTGGTAAGCGCTGAAGCTGCCAATCAGAGCCCCTTTGCACACGTCCCTGGTGCGTCTTGTTCACAGCATGACCATTTCTATCAAGTAAGGCCTGTAACTCCTCATCTGATGTGCATCCCTCCCCCAGACCATCAGCGGCACTCCGTGGACCCTCTCTGACCCCTCCTCATTGCCACAGCGGCCCCAGCACCCAGGACAGAAGTCTCGGCACATGGTGGGTACACAAGAAATGTTTTTTTTTTCTTTTTACTTTATTTATTTGGTTGCACTAGGTCTTAGTTGCGGCAGGTGGGCTCCTTAGTTGTGGCTCACTGGCTCCTTAGTTGCGGCATGCATGTAGGATCTAGTTCCCTGACCAGGGATCGAACCCGGGCCCCTGCATTGGGAGCACGGGGTCTTAATCACTGCTCCACCAGGGAAGTTCACAAGAAAATTTTCTCGAGTGGGTTGATGAAGGAACAGCAGGACTGAAGCCCGAATGGACTGCCATCTCCAGGTTCACAATGGAAAGTCAGCATTCTTTGGCAACTTAAAAATCGGCTACAGTGGGGACTTTCTTGGGCATGACCATCTACGTATTTTATGACTTATTCTAAGAAGCCAGCATCACAGAGCCCAGTGAACAGCTACAGTAATTAACCTAAATCACGCTCTGGGACAGCCCCTGTTTGACACTCCCTTTCAAGGCTGCTGCATCCCCTTCACAGCAACAGTGAAGCACATGAGATGCTTCCCCAGAGATGCTGACAAGCCTCCCGAAATATGCTCCACAAAGGCCCCAAATCACAGTTAGGAATCCTATTTGAGTCACCAGCTCTGTGGCCTCGGGACAGAGCCCACAGGCAGGGGTAGCTTCTGACGCAGGCACCTGGGGCTTTGTTCTCCACATGGCTACAGGTCACCACGTGGCCGCCACCAGGTTCTACCCTAGAGGTGCCATGTTTTGGAGGGAGAGTTTTTTCCAGGCAATACATTTCAGGAAATGGTCTCCCTCTCTGGGTGATACATTAGAACTCCCAGGAAGCATCCACATCTATGTGAGGGGGAAACTAGGATGTCGAGGCTTATCGAGCAAATGCGTTTCGTCTTTGGAAGATGACGGCTCCCTGGCAGCAGTGGACAGAGCTGAGTGCATAACGGGCCTGGGCTGAGCGGGGCTGTGAGTGAGGGGGGAGGATCACGAGCAGCCACCGAGAAACAGGCTCTTTGGGACATGAAAATGAGCCGTAACGAGCCGGAAAGGTGTTTATGCTTCCTACTGGACTCCCTGTGGTGAGGTACGTGAGGGTGCTGGTAGTTTTGTTATTGAGACACCGTTGTTCCCGGAACACGGCTGTGTGTGCCCGCGCGCTCCTCATCGCTGTCAGAATGGCTCGTTCTAATAAGCTCAGAGCAAATGCAGCAGGCTTTCAGAGATGCATCACGTAAAAGCCATTTGATGGTCAGCAGAGCTCCTGCAAAGCAAAGCAAACGCAGGTTACGGGGATGTAAGAGATGGATTCCCAGAGGGGGCCAAGGTGCGGGGTGGCAAACAAAAGTGCAGGACACCCAGGTACATGGGCCTCTCAGATAAGCAACAAATACGTTTTTAGTATAGTATGTCCTGAATATTGCATGGGACATATTTATGCTTTAACAAATGGTTGTTTGAGAATTCTCTGGTGGTCCAGTGTTTCGGACTCGGTGCTTTCACCGCCTGGGCCTGGGCTTAATCCCTGTCGGGGAACTAAGATCCTGCGAGATGCACAGTGCAGCCAAAACTAATAATAATAATAAAATTAAAAATGGTTGTTTATCTGAGAGTCCAATGTACCTGAGTGTCCTGTATTATAGCTGACAACTCTACCTGGGAAGCAAAGCACTTCAGTGGGCCCTTAAATGGGTTTGACATATTGTTTCTGATTGACTTTTTGTTTCTGAAAATGTTAAGCTCTTGACATAAAGGAGACTGGTTTCATAAGTAGGCTAACAAGCTACAATTTAGCGACGTGGGTCTGCTGCTACACTTCTGTCAAACACTGCACTCACAGTTTCTTCAGGACCGTGTAGTGTGGGTGGGCTCAGGGGTACACATACAGCACACGTCTTAACCAAACCTGCAGGGCAGGGGACCTTTTAATGATGACTGTGTAAGGCTCAGGGATTGGCAAGACTTACCCAAGCTCACACAGCCTATCAGTCAAGGTGCTTTGGTTGTAAGGAAGGTAAAAACGGATTCTGACGAGTATAATCAGAATAGAACCATACTAGGAAAATGAAGGACAGCGCACAACATTGGCAGAAGGAAGGGAGAATGCTGCTCCATAGCTGTGTAGCCAGAGCTGCAGAACTGGTCAGGTGAGGAGGGCTGTGGCCAGGACCCTGAGGGACAGATGTCCCAGCCAGGACACCTGCACACTGGCCCAGAGAGGACAGTCACACCGGATTGGCCAAGTAATTCACGGCCGGTACATCTGATTGGCTGGGAAGTGCAGGAGAGTCATATCTGATTGGCTAAGAGGTTTAAGACACTCACATCTGACTGGCTACATGATTCTGGGCAGATGCATCTGACTGGCTAAGTAGTTCAGGGCAAGAACACCTGATTGGCTGGATCAGGCCACATTCCCACCCCACACTCCCAGGAAGACTGGTAAAGCCAAGGTCTGATGCTTTCAGCTTCCCTAGTGCAAAGGCCTGTCCTCCCCACCAAGGCTCAGGAGAGCAGGAGTGGGGAAGATCTACACCAACAAGCGTTTTCCCTGCTCGGCCCGTGAGCTGTGGGAGTGGGAACTGACCTGAACCCCAGCGGGCTCAAGTCTGCCGCCCCATTCCCTCCGTTTTAGCTGCTGCCTCTCTGCCAAGCTGGCTCCAGGGTGGGCACGCGAGCTGCAGGCTCTCTCCCTCTGTAACTGCCCCCAAGGCCACGCGGCCAGAGCTCAAATGCAGAGGACGCTGCCTGTGGGATGGACGAATCGGCCACAGAGATGGCGTTGTCTCCACTTCAGCATCTCAAATGTCCCACTGACAGGGGTGCCATCCCGGGTGCACGGACCTCTCGTCTGTATCTCGTCATCCCTGAAAATTGCACAGACGCTACGGCAGCCGTAGATCCCCGTTTACCAGCACCCTCCCGGCTCTACACCTGCTGCCAGGTGTGATGACTGGTAGCACCACCCTCCTTCTCAAAACCGTCCACTTTGGATGACAAAGGGTCACACCCCCCCCCTCCCCCACCAGATGAGGAGCATTAAGGGAGGCTGTCACAGACGGCGCGTTTCACCGTGTGTACCGGGGTGTGCACCCTGCTCGTGATTACTTTTGCCATTTGTATGTCCAGTATTTCCTTTGTTATTTTTCCCAGAAACATACACGGAGACGAACGGGAAAGACGTCTCGCCTCTGGCACAAGCTCCTACCTCAGGATTTCCCCGCAGGGTTCTGTGTACAGCGACGCTTTTCTGAACCGTCCTCCGGCTGCCTGTGGCGAGGCAGTGCAGAGGTTCTGGGCCTGTCCTCCAACTTCCCGATTCTGTTTAGAGTCTGCAACAGCGAGGTTTTGCAACGTTTACTCTCAAAATCAATAGACTGTCTCCTCCCAGGGTTTGTGGTCAGCAGATGACATCCACCCACCTCACCGTGCTGGTTCCCAGAGGGCAGCCATAATGCCAGACGCATCCCTCTCCCTACCCCATCCCTCCTCCTTCCCACACAGGCCAGAAGCCCCTGCTCAGCCTGAGCTCTGCCCAAGCCAAGCAGGAGAGCCAGCTGACTGGGGTGGAGGTCTCAGGCCAGCCAGAGGCCCTCAGTTCAGGAGGACTGAAGGGTGGGCACGGCAGCTGCAGACCCCAGAGGACAGCTAGCAGAAGCCAGCACCGGCCAGGAGTGACCCTGCATCCATCCTAGTGTGCAGGCCGCGTCCTCACCTCTCTGGTCAAGTGCAAGCTCTGGGCTACCAGCCACGTCATGAGCCACTGCTGGGCTGCATTAACAGGAGTATTATGTCCAGGACAAGGGAGGTGAAAGCATAGCTGGGCTTACAGTCCGAAACTCTGTGGAGTACAGCATTCAGTTCCCAACACCAAACTCTGGAAGGGAGGTAGTGTATAGGAACAGATCCAGGAAAAGTGGCCCCAGGGGCCAGGAAAGGCAGGGACCCTTGAGCCTGGAGAAGGGTCGCTTCAGGGGAAAGCTGTGTTGTATAAGAAATGCTCATTCACTTTGTCGTACAGAAGAAACTAACACAACATTGTAAAGCAATTATACTCCAATAAAGTTTAAAAAAAAAAAAAGGAAGAAGTGGTCCCTGGTTATGGAAGGGTGAGTCGGCCTGTCCCGCACACTGCAGAGAACCGAGCTATGGGTTGGGTGTTCATTTCTTGGTAGCAGCAATTCCCGCAGATGGAGCAATTTCCTCGGTGCTTACCTCCACGGGGACTGTTGTATACACAGTATCTTTTGAAGGCTGGTGACCTCCCTGCACTGTTGGTCTTGTCTTTCTCCTGAGCAAAGTTCCTTTTTTTAAATTTCAGTTAATTAATTTTTTTTGACCTTGCCGTGCAACTTGGGGGCTCTTTGTTCCCCTACCAGGGATTGAACCCAAGTCCTCCGCAGTGAAAGCGTGGAGTTCTAACCACTGGACTGCCAGGAAATTCCCACGAAGTTTCTGTAATTCATCCACATCGTGCAGCCAGCACGCACAGTGGGGTCCAGCTCAGGCTCTGTCCATGCTCGGAACCACCGGTGCCCCTCTGTGAGGAGAACCTTCTAGTACCGAAGTGGCCTCATCCAAGTGACTCGTCTAAGCAGTTGACGGGTCTGTGCTGCTTGCCCTCCGTGTGTCTGCAGTTACAGTCCCTGGGGTGACTGAGGACATGGCCCTGGTTCATGGAGCGTCCAGGTGGGCCACAGAGCGAGGGGTCTGGGGAAGCATGGCTACCCCGCTGGGGGGGATGCTCCTGTTGCCACAGGTGATGGGGGCTGAGCATGGGGATTTGTGCACCCTGCTGGGCCTGCAGGTGGCTTCTCAAAGCCACTTCCACGTGGCGACCCTCTGAGAAGCTTCCAGAGAATGCAAAGAGCTCCCAACCCCCCAGCCAAGCATGGGCACCCAGGCGGGAGTGAGGTGGTGCTGACCCTCTCTGAGACCTGCCCGAGCCTTTCCTCCGGGGCAGTGAAGGTGAGATGGAGAAGGAACCTGGACCACCTGGGAGGCTGGTTAACGGGCGCGGCACTCAGACCAGTGGCCAGGAGGGCCAGTGGGAAGGGCCTCCTGGGGCCCGGGGTGCAGACTGGCCAGCAGGAGATAATTAGCGGCCGGGCCCTGCTCAGCAAGCGTGGCGCAGCTGCGGCTGGCAGTGCCCATCCTCCCCACTCAGACCAGCTTGGCAGAGATGGAAGGGGTGCTCCTGGGGTCCAGCCTGAGCTCTTGGCCCCTCAGCCTGGTGCTAAGGCCGTCCTGCTGGGATGCTTTCAGCCAACGGATCCAATGGCTGATTCACAGATGGGGGTGGAAACAGGGGAGAAACTTCTTTTGGGACAACTCGGAAAGGTCCAAAGCCCAGACCTCCCAATTTCCACCCGCCCTCCGTCCAGCACCACACTGGCCTCACCCCCATGGCCCTCCGTCCAGCACCACACTGGCCTCACCCCCATGGCCCTCCGTCCAGCACCACACTGGCCTCACCCCCATGGCCCTCCGTCCAGCACCACACTGGCCTCACCCCCATGGCCCTCCGTCCAGCATGGCTCACGTTTGCTGAGCCCTCGCTGTGCGCCGGGTGCTGGGCCAGGTGCCGGAAGCGCCATCTCCTCTATTTCTCCCAGTAGCCTCTGTGTGGATGTTCTTAACCCCGCCCATCGCAGGGAGGGAGATGAGGTTTGGAGCATTTGTGACTTGCAGAACCGGGGAAGGTGGAGCCCAGGTCTGACTGCGGATCCCGGCTCCCCATCACCCTGCCCTCGGTTGCTCCCAGATCTGAGAGCAGTCGTGATGTAAGGAAACACTGGCCATTCACAGCACACAGAGCCGGAGTGAGTGGAGGTGCATCAGTCTTTCCTGGGCCCGGCGGTGCCCTGCTCACCAGGTGTGGTTGGCCTGGTGCGTTGACCCTCAGCTGTTCCGGCCGCCTGCCAGAGAGCCTGCCTGTGTTGCAGAAGCAGGGGAACGAAAACTACATTCCCCAGGTGCCCTTGTGAGGCAGGAGATAGATGGGCCCCAGGCTGAGCAGCTGGAGTTTGTCCCCTGTGGACAGACACTCCAAGATAGCAGGAGCCAGAGAGGAGGCTGGGCCCTGCCCGGATAAGAGGTAAAAGACCACATATTCCTCGTTCTGGAGGTCAAGGAGACCTTCCTGACTACACATGCGCAGAAAGACTCCCTTGAAGGTCAAAAAGGGAGTGATGTCAACCTACCCACAGGCTTCTTTGCTAGAATCCATGTTGGCTAAGAGATGTGTGTGTACACATGGGAGGACCCTGAGATAAACCAAATACAGACTCAGAGCCAGGCAAAGCAAGACGATTGGGCAAAGGAAACCTGGAAGAAATGTCCCATATAAGTGATTCAAACCACCATGAGGGCGTGACTCTCTCTCTCTGAGTTAGCCCATGTGTCTACCCACGCATACCCTTTTCCTCCTAATAAACACTTTACTTGTTTCACTACTTTCCGCCTCTTTGTAGAAATTCATTTTCTGCAAAGCTGACGGGCCAGGGCCTTGTCACTGGCCACTGGTCCCTGGTGGTCTAGTGGCCAGGATTCAGTGCACTCACTGCCGCGGCCTGACTTCAGTCTCTGGCCGGGGAACCGAAACCCTGCTTCAAGCCACTGCAGGTCGAGGCCACCCAAGATCACTTGCAGTTGGGGCCCTGAATGAAAAATTTGCAGTATGCAACTTAGTGTTCTCCAATTATACATTTGTGTGAGCCATGGACGGCCTGTGTTTCTGCTGATGGACATAGCCATGGAGCAGTGGGTTCCTGCAGTCTGGCCACTGGCTTTGTGGGTGTTGAGGGGTGGATGTGCAGGTGACAGCAGCTGACCCCCACATCACAGTCCCGGAGGACATTCTAGAAATCAGCACTTCCGAGGGCAGCTTCCTGATTGGGCACCTCCCTGTCTGTGGGCTCTTCTGGACAGGCTTGCCTGGAGTCCCAGCCCGGAACTGTGATTCCAGCTGCTCCAAGATCCTTTGTTTCAAAACCTAAATCGAGAGTGGTATTTGTTTCCTGCAACTAAAACTTAACCGATGACCCTGGTAATTTTTATAGCAACCCGAGAGTCAGAGAAGAAGCAGATGTTGAAATTGTGTCCATTTTACAGACTAGGGTCCCCAGGCAAAAGGGAATAATCAACCCAGAGCCCCTCGTGGTGCTAAGACTACTCCTGGGCTCTTAACTCTGGGCCAGGAAGGGGTGTAGTGCAGACTAGACTAACAGCAAAACGTACTGTCAGCATTTGGACCCCTGCCTGCCTTGAATCCCAAAGTACTTCCTTCCCAGATGAGCTTGGCCGGCAACTCTTAGTCTAGCGTCAATGTAATTCCATTGTAGAGCTCCTAGATAATGGGATTCATGTCATTTGTAGGAAACGAATAAAAATACATATGGTAGGACAAAAACCGATTGTTTCGAGTTGATTATGCCTCTCGTGATCCATTATAATAGATGCATATGATATGCAGATTTATGCACCCACTTCTGAATTGAAATTGCATAGTACCTTGCCCTTCTAAATCTCTTGGCAAAATGCAGTGCTGTCATTGGGCTGTGTTTGGACACCAAATTGAGCTCGAATAAGGAGATTAGAGACAAGGGAACTGCCTGCCTGTCTTTTTCCATCTCATTTCGTGGCAATTTCATGGATCCATCTTCAGGATCAAGGCACGATGCTCTTAATGTCCTTAATGCAGTATAAGAGCCTAGAAAAGCCCTAGGTGGTCCCATTTGTTGCTCTGGCCGCAGCCATGTCTGCAATGACCAGTGACCGTGGTGCCCATCTGCTCAGGGCCCCGCAGGGCAAGAAGCCTGTGGAGAAGGGGGGCCTCCGCTACCCCACTGCTTCAGTGGGTTTCCAGTGTGGGGAGCAAGGGGCAGGATAGGGGATGCCTGGCATGGCGGCTGGAGGGGAGCCCCAGGATTCGCATTGAATCCAGTGCCGGCTCAGTCCTCCAGGCAGTGAAGAGGCAGCTAGATCTCACTGCCCCCGACCCCAGGTCCCCGTGTGGAGCCTAAGTCAGTGGCAGGAGGAACTAGTATCTGGCCCCCCTCCCCTCCGCTGTCTGCCCTGCTGCTGACAGTCCTGGAGCCCCTCCTACTGCGCTTTCCACAGAAGCTCTTCCCAGTGGGACCCGAGGACTCCTTTCTAGACAGGAAGGTTGCTGAGCTGACCCCTCCTTCTGCAGGTGGAGAGCCAGGTCAGAGGGAAGGCAGGCCTGGGGTGTGTACCTGACTCTGCGTCTGCCTGCCACAGCCCTGCCTATTCCTTCGCAGAGGCTCTGCTCTCCCCGCCCCGCCCCCCTGCCCTGAGCTCCGGCGTTAAGCCCGACCCCCCTTCCCTTCCATCCCATGGCTGGTTCTAGCACACTTGCTATTTCCCTTCATTCATGTGCCCACTCCCCACTGTCGACTGGCAAAAATATTCACAACCCAAAAGTTGAGAGTTATGTTTTATGTGGTGGACGAATCCAAGGACATAAGCCCTGGATACAGCATCTCAGATAATTCTGAGGGGCCGCTCTGAAGAGGTGAGGGGGGAACCAGGATATATAGGAGTTTTTGCAACACAAGTCCAGCTAGTCGGAACATCAAAAGATTACTGTTAATTACAGAAAACCAGGCATCTCAAGTTAAGGAATTTAGGGCTTTTCTATGTCTGGGAAGATGCAAGAGTCTGGGCTCCCTGAAATCATCCCTTTATGTGCACCTCAGCTCTATCCTGTGTTTTCTCATCCTGAGTTGCCTCAGCACTCACCTTCTGTCCAGGCGGCTGTAATGCGATGGCGTGATGGCTGCAACACCCTTTGTTACTGATATGGCAGCCAACATTTTTCATTCACACCACCCTAACCCGGGACCCTGTCCAAGCCTCAGAGCTCAGAGCTCCCCTTAGAGACCCAGCCCTGAGTATCTTCAGACCTCTGTTTCCTCACCTTGAGCACTGAGAGATTAATCCCTTTACCCAAGAGATGATATGAGAGGGGAAACCAGGAGGAATTTGTCAAAGGGCACAAAGTTTCAACTCTGCAGGGTGAATGGGTCCTAGAGAGCTACTGTCCAGCGCAGTGCCTGTAGTCAACAACCCTGCATTGTGTGCTTCAGAAGTTGCTCAGAGGGTAGATCTGATGCTTAGTGTTCTTATCACAATATAACAACAACTAAGAGAAGAGGAAATTTTCGGAGGTGATGGATGAGTTCATGACATAGATTGTGGCGATGGTTTTGCAGGTGTGTATCTTCTGACTCATCAAGTTGTATACATTAAGGATGTACAGCTTTTTGTATTTCAAAAAACTTTTTAAAATTTTTTTATTAAATGCTTTTTAGCAGAGGTGCTATTGGAGGAATCTCACAGTTCCTGCCTGGCACACAGCAGGTGCTCATGAAATGTTGGGAACAGCTTGTCTCTCCAAATATATCTGTGGTTTAAACATTTTAGGGATCATGAAACCCTTAAGGACCTGGTGAAAGGAATTGACTCTCTTCCCAGGAAAAAGGAAGTGTGCAGGGCTTCCCTGGTGGCGCAGTGGTTGAGAGTCCGCCTGCCGATGCAGGGGACACGGGTTCGTGCCCCGGTCCGGAAGGATCCCACATGCCGCGGAGCGGCTGGGCCCATGAGCCATGGCCGCTGAGCCTGAGCGTCCGGAGCCAGAGGCCGCAACAGTGAGAGGCCCGCGTACCACACACACACAAAAAGTAAGTGCGCATTTAGTAGAAGAATTACAGCGAATTGCAGGGGTTCCATCAGTCTTTGCTCAGGGAGTGAAGAGCCCAGAGGGCCCCCAGCCGGAGCCTCCAGGCCGTGGGTGTGCCGCCCAGGGACTCTGACCCCATGTGGGATGGACGGGAGTGAGCAGCACAGGGAAGTGGGCAACTCCAGAGAGAGCACGTGACAAGAGCCCTTCAATCTGACTCACCAACCCCAGCTCCCTCCCAGGTGACAACTCCACCTGGCTCCCGCAGGGCATCACCTGGTGCTTCTGGGGAACACAGGGAGGAGAGTCCTACTCGGGGGTGGCGGGGGCAGGTGGATGGAGATTCCAGGCAGTTGCTCTGCCAAGGGGGCCTCCCACTCCGCACCCACCTGCATGGGCCCCACCTGTCCCCGCATCATGGGAATCTCCAGAACGTGATGTTATCTGGCTTCAACCCCACCTTGCACAGTCAGTTATTTAAAATGCTAAGGTACTCAGTGGCACAGTCAAATATACCAGTTTGTTTACAAATGGAGTATTCCTTTGGCCATTGGTGGCTGTTTTGGAAACTAGCTTTCTCATTAGTATTTACACGAGTTAAAAGACATTTCATTATGAAGTCAAATCTAAATGTCTGTGCATCAGGATGAGACGTCCATCCATCCATCCGTGTCAGCAGTCTGTCCTTCTGTGACTTGGCTTCTGCCCTCTCTCCTCCCCCTGCTTATGGGGGAGGGGAGGGGGTGGAAAAGGCGTAGACCAAGGCAGCACTAGCCGGGCCATGCCACTCCCCCGACAGACTCTGTAACAGGCAGAAACCTACACGCCTTGTCATGCATGAGCTCACTGCCTTAACGCAGGTTTTCACTCAGCAAATATTTATCTTCCTTACTATGTGCCCAGCACTTCCTAGGAGTTTGGAGCATATAGGGTTCAAAGGGACTAAGGTTTCTCTCCTAGCAAAATACACCTGATGGACAGGTAAATCACCTAATAAATAGGTAAACTGTTTAAAAGTGGTAACCATAGAAAAGAAAAGGGCTGTGCACTGAAAGTGTCCCCCCAACTTCATATGCTGAAGCCTTACCTCCCTCAGTGTGATGGCATTAGGAGGTGGGGCCTTTGGGTGGTGATTATATTAGGTGAGGTCTTGAGGGGATGAGATTAGTGCCCTTATGAGAGTCACAGGAGAACTTCCTCCCTCTGTGTTCTCTGCCCTGGGAGGACAGAGCAAGGCGAAGAGAGCTCTTAGCCAAACCCGACTATGCTGGCCCCATGTGCCACAACTACTGCGGCTGCCCTCTAGAGCCCGCGAGCGACAACTACTGAAGCCTTCGCACCTAGAGCCCCTGCTCCGCAACAAGAGGAGCCACTGCAATGAGAAGCCGGTGCACCACAACCAAGAGTAGCCCCCGCTCACTGCAACTAGAGAAAGCCCGCGTGCAGCAACAAAGACCCAACACAGCCAAAAATAAATAAATAAATAAAATAAATTTATATTTAAAAAAACCCCATAAGGACTTATTACCTCACACCTGTTGGCATGGCCATTACCAAAAAAATAAGAAGTAAGTGTTGGTGAGGATGTGGAGAAATTGCAACCCTTGCACACAGTTGGAGGGAATGTAAAATGGTGCAACCGCTGTGGAAAACATTATAGAGATTACATAAACAATTAAAAATAAGATTACCATGGGATCCAACAACCCCACTTCTGGGTATTTATCCAAAAGTATTAAAATCAGGATCTTGGAGAGATATCTGCACCCCCATGTTCACTGCAGCATTATTCACAATGACCAAGATATGAAAACAACCTAAGTGTCCATCGACAAATGAATGGATACAGAAAATGTGGTTTATACATACAACGGGATATTACTCAGCCATGAAAATGAAGGAAATCCTGCCATGGTCAATGACATGGATGGACCTTGAGAACATTATGTTTAGTGAAATAAGTTGGTTATAGAAGGACAAAAATCTCATTATTCTACTTTTATGAGTTATCTAAAATAGCCAAACAGCGTTAGAGAGCAGATCTGTGTTACTGGGTGGGGAGGGAGGGGCAAATGGGGCGATGTCCAAGGGGCATTAAGTTTCAGTTAAGCAATATAAGTAAGTCCTGGGGGCCTGCTGCACGTCGTACCTCTAGTCAACGAGACTGTACCCTGAAAGTGAAATTCTGTTAATGGGTAGATCTTGGGCCATCTGTTCAAGATCTTTTTTTTAAAAAAGGAAGAAAATGCCCATCTTATATCAATGCGGCGGATTTTTTTTTTTTAAAGGAATCCTTAAATCTTCAATTTTTTTCTCCTTTCTTGACCCAGCTACTGAGTGAATAATTGACGATGCAGAACCATGGTTCCTGGAGTGGGCAATGGTTCAAGTCCAATGGCATCCTGAGTGGCCTGATCAGAGGGCTTCTGCCCATCTGGGGCGCTGCTGGGTGGAGGCCAGTTCCCAGGGTGACTCTGTTGATTTACACTGAGGAGCGTGGCTCCCAGCCAGCCCTTGGCATTCCAGAAGCGTCTTCTCAAAATGCAAACTGAGGACAAGTTTAGGAGGGCCCGCAGGCAGCCTGGGGGTTAGAAGGAGCCTCCAGATCCCTCGGGAGGCGGGTCTCAGCTTCTTCCCTGTTCCCTTTCATGTCCCACATGGAGAAAGGGACATCTGGAGCTAGGGGGCCAGATGTCCAGAAGCCTGGGACCAGCCAGACGACCGTGAGCTCAGGCTGATGAACCCCAGTGAGCAGCTTCTTGGTGTCTGGGCCCGGTGTAGGGTGCATTAAGATGGCACACTTCGGAAAATAAAATCAAAATCTGGGGCTTCCCTGGTGGTGCAGTGGTTGAGAGTCTGCCTGCCGATGCAGGGGACGCGGGTTCGTTCCCTGGTCCGGGAGGATCCCACACGCTGCGGAGCGGCTGGGCCCGTGAGCCATGGCTGCTGAGCGGGCGCGTCCGGAGCCTGTGCTCCGCAACGGAAGAGGCCACAACAGTGAGAGGCCCGCGTACCGCAAAAAAAAAAAAAAAAAAAAATCTACTTTCTTCCTGACAGCCTTTTTTTTTTCCCTTTTTTCAGCTGTGCGGCTTGTGGGATCAGTTCCCCGACCAGCAACTGAACCTGGGCCACAGCAGTGAGAGTGTCGAGTCCTAACCACTGGACCGCCAGGGAGCTCTGCTGACAGCCCTTTTACACACAGTGCCTGATACTACCACAATCAACCCATTGAGTATTCATATCCGCATAAAGAAAACCCAAGACCAGAACATTCCAGAACATGTACAAAGTCCCACGGCTGGTCAGTTCAGGTCCCTCCTTCGGACTCCAGGGTGGCAGACTGTTTCCACCATTGCTTGTGCAGTCAGTGGTTCTCAACTGGGGGTGATTCTGTCTGCCCCAGGGGACAGTGGGCAATTATCTAGAGATACTTTTGGTTGTCAGGATTGGGAAGTGCCACTCGAGTCTAGAGGGTCAAGACCAGGGATGCTGCTGCATGTCCTAGTGCACAGAACAGCCTTCACCCTGGAGAATGACCCAGCACCAAATGGCAAGAGTGCCGAGCTTAAGAAGCCACTTTGCAGCAGCCGTCTCTAAAAGCTTGAGGATGAATAGCATTTAAAATGGAAAAGGCTTCAGGGGAGGCCTTTCTAAGACTAGACAGCAATTCACCCAGCAACATCCAGTCTGGGACTCAGAACAGCTGTTTCTGGCTTTGGCTGAGACCAGCTTCTCTGGCCAGAGTGGGTCTGGAGAGTGGGGTCGAGTCCTCTTCATAGGAGCATCCCTCAGTGAGGCACTGTTTTGGTGGGTTGAATGGTGATCCCCCCAAAATGTCCATGTCCTAACCCCTGGAACCTGCGAATGTGACCTTATTTGGGGAAGGGGTCTTTGCAGCTGTGATTAAATTAAGAATCTTGAGATGCGATCATTCTGTATCACCTGGGTGGGCCCTAAATGCAATGACCAGCATCCTAACAAGAGACAGAGAGGAAGACACAGACCCACAGAGCGGAGGAGGCCGTGTGAAGGCGGAGGCAGAGGCTGGAGGGATGCAGCCACAAGCCAAGGGACGCCTGGAGCCCCCAGAGGCTGAAAGAGGCAGGGAGGACCCTCCCCTGGAGTCTCCAAAGGGACCATGGCCCTGTGACACCCTGATCTCAGACTTCTGGTCTCTAAAACTGAGAGAGGATGAACTTGTGATGTAATACCCCAGTTTGTGGGAAGTTGTTATGATAGCCCCAGAACACTTGTAAGACAGTCTTTGCCTTTTGGTTTTAAGTGCTTCAAGAAACTGCCTGAGGATAGCATGAATTCAGAAACATTCATGAGTGTTTTAATCTAGGATCTCAGGTCCTGGATCACCAGGTGTTCCTCAAGCACCTTTCAAAATCAGCTGCCACTGGAATGAACAGATTGTTGCAGGATAAAAAAGACTGTGAAGTGCTTTCCCTGCTCAGCTAGGTCACGGTCGGTGAGGATCTGATGAAGACATACCCTAAGCTCTGTGTGCACAATTCTTGCCAGCCTTGTATTTATCGGCTTCTCACAGAGCCTGACAGCCTTGAATTGTCGGGCGGGACAGGAACGCTGCATCCCCAACCCACAGATAGGAAATTGACACCTGGGGACCAAGAAGCAGGAGACCCAGCTCAAAGTGATTCAGAGGAAGTGGCTCTGGTGCCTGGAAGCTCAGAGCCGAGCGCTGGAGGGTGGTCACTCAGTCTCCATCTTTGCTTCCCTACGGTTCCCCGGCTCCACTCTGCCCCTCTTCTCAGCTTGGTTCTGGAGCTGTGACATCCCTCCCTGGTCACAAGGTGACATTCCAGCATTCCATTCTTCTATCCACGACCCAGGGGTGGCCTCCCTTAGAAGGGCCCCAGCCTTGGTTGGTGCTGACTTGAAATTCTTAAGAATTTATCTTTGAACATGTGTTTGGTAACTGAAGTCCGATCAGAGTGGAGCGTGCGTGTGACAAAGGAGACATGGGCACCGTGGCTGCCCACCATCCCATGTTGTCCCCTCTCGTATAGCGGCTGTGATGGCCCAGGAGCACAGAATTCTGGTGGACTCACGATGAGGCATGGATATTGAGCATGACTCAGTGAGAGTGCAGGATAAGTGTGTTACATCTGCAGGCCAGTAAGCATGGCACAGCCCCGAGAGGCTTTCCATTTAAGCCAGAACTTGCTTCAAATGCAGACAGGAGACGATGGTGTTCTAAGAACATGTACCACCAGGGAGTCTGTGTTCGTCTCCTAGGGCTGCCAGAACAAAATACGTAAGACAGGGCGGCTTAAGCAACAGATATTCATTGTCTCCAGTCCTGGAGGCTGGAATCCGAGATCCAGGCGTGGGCAGGGCTGGTCCTCCTGAGGCCTCTCTCCCTGGCGTGTAGACGGCCGTCTCCTCCCTGTGTCCTCACAGGGTCATCCCTCTGTGTGTGTCTGTGTCCTGATCTCCTCTTCTTATAAGGACACCAGTCCTACTAGATTAGGGTCCACCCTAGTGACCTCATTTAACTTTAATTACCTTTTTAAAGTCACATTGGAGATAGGCTTCAACCTATGAATTTGGGGAGCACACAATTCAGTCCATAACAGAATCCTATCCTATTTTTTTCTTACTCATGTGACCTCCCTATATTAATTAATCATTTATGCTGCAAATGATGACACTAAAGGAAGAGGAGATGTCCGTGAACCCACAGGTTTTTTTTTTTCCTTTCAATCCTTCTTTACTCATCAGTCAGCTGAAGGTAGACAGCGTTGGCTGCTTTTTTTTTTTTTTTTTTTTCATCTTAATGGATAAAGTAATGGAGCAGGTCCTGGAAGGGACCTCTCCTTTTACATGACCTTAGCCTCTGAATAAGTACCGTCTTGTACTTTTATTCAGAGGCTATTAGAGAGGGAGGGGAGGGTCAGCTCCCTCGCCCCATCTGCAGTTTCTGTTTGCTCTGATCCAGGGAGGCCGAGTGAGGGGACCTCCGTGGGTCCAGAAGATCCACACTGAGGAAGCAACACAGAGCCTGCCTGTCGGCCTCTCACTCTTCCTTGCCCCATCCTTTGTGATTGTGGAGCCAGGATGCCATTACCTGTATGAGAGGAAAGGGTCAGCATGACATCCTTTGGGCTTGGGCTGCAGGGAAAAAAAAGGTAGAGAGTGTGGGTAGAGAAGGATGGATCAAAGAGTAAAATCAAAACAGTTGAGTTAATTTTCTAAGAACAAAATGCACATGCAGAAGTGGGTCATGAAATACAAATTTTATGATTCCTGTGATTCTGCAAGCGAGGTAGATGCTCTTATATTTGCATTTAAAACTGGCATCACACAATATAAATGTAAACATTAAAATTAATGCTGATAATTTAAAATTTTCCTTAGAACGACATTAAATTACAAATTAAAAAGAGACATGTCAAGGGAGAGACTGTGGAAATAAGGGAAAAGCTTTATATTTTAGTATTGATAGCTTTAATAATATCAATTCTTTATTCCTGCTTTTGAACAATGGCCCTTTCTTACCCTTTTGTCCTGAGCAAAATTATGTTGCCAGCCCTTCAGTCTACAAAGGGCATGTCTTTCCCAGCCATTGAACACAATTCTTATCTCCACCCTGATTGGATCATCTCCAGATTAATTGCTACAGCAGAGGGGATGCCTTGGTGCTGATTGGCTTAGGTCTAGGTCACATGCCCATCAGTGACCAATCACAGAGGTGATCTCCATCGGAGCCCATCCTGAGCTAGGGGCAGGGCCCATCCCACCCAACCCCAGGTCTGCCCCATAGAGGGTGGCTCCCCAAAGAAAATCTTGTTGCAGTTCAGAAGACGGAAGAGGGGAATGGAGGCTGGGTGGCAGCCTGAATGTCCGCTGTGTACGCTTCCTTAAAACCTTTGGGAAGCCTAAGGAAATCTATCTACCACAACTTTAATGAATTATACATCCACTCATTTGTTTAACCTCCATCTCCCCAGAGAGACTGTGAGTGAATGAGGGCAGGGACATGCTTTTCTGGATCACCTCTGTGTCCACAGGGAGGGGAGTGGTGCCTGGTGACCAGGAAGCTTTCCATCACTGCCTCTGGAACACGGAAGGAATGGAGAGCTTTAAGATACTCAGTCAAGGTCACACCAAGGGCTAAACCCCGGTCTCCTGTCCAGCAGTCTAGCATGTTTTCTTTCTGACCACCCTCCCCTCTTTGGTCTAAGATCAGGAATGATTTTCAGAAGAGCTGTAGGGAATCCCTGGTGCCAAGAGTCCATTTGCTCTGGCGCTGCAGTCTCCCCATAATGGACTAACCTCACAGAGCAAGACCTGATTGGCAGGTCTCACTCAACCCTGCTTCTTCCTTTAGATTCTACCAGTCAGCCCATTCTTATTCCAAATAAGCGTGTCAGTCCCCCATCAGTGTATCAGTGCATCTGACTTGGTTGGGGGCGGGGAGCGTATACACAAAGGTTGGATCACAACATCCCCTGGCGGGTGCTTTGAAGTCCTGTTCAAATTGATTTTGTAGCAGAAAGTTACCTGGAGCTGTTGTAGAGTCACAGGCCAACATATTGGATAAGCACGGAATAATTAAGTCCTCCAATAATGCTCGTTTAGAAATTAGTCAATGATGATCAAAAATTACTCATTTGCCAGCTAATGGGCCAGCGTAAAGGGGGAAAGGAGCTGGTTTCCAGCAAATTTCTCATTAACCAGAGAGAAAGATGGGGGCGAGAGGTCCCCCCTTGATTCTACGCCAGGATTACCATGGGCAGGTGCCCAGGGGTGGGGGGTCAGCTCCCTTCCCCATGCTGCCCCTGCCCTGGTCACCCCGAGGGGCCCTTCCGTGAGAAGCTGTCGCTGGCTGGGGCGGGCAGGGGAACGGAGAGCCCTCCGCCACCTTGCACTCCCTGTACGGGCTGCCTGGGTACGTTCCTGCTGGGTTATGTAACACTGACCTTGGAGAGGGAGGACAGGTTTGACTCTGCTGCTCAGCACCCAGCACCGAGCCCTGCAAAGAGGTGCCGGGGCAGCTGTGGGCAACGGGGTGAAAGATGGCTTCTGGCAGTTCTGCCCTCAGAGCAGATGACTCAAGAGTTTGGTTTGGTTAAATAAAAATCTAAGCATGAATGAAACTTTCAGGTACGTATGTTTAAACCTCTAGGAATATGGGGCCACTCTAAAGATTCTGGTGGCATGGAGGGGGCATAACTGTGGGTTTGGCGGCAGAGAGAACCGGGTTCGAATCCAGGACTCATGCTCACCAGCTCCGCCCACCCTGCAGATGGGGAGACTGAGGCTCAGGGACCAGGTCACAGGACAACATCGCACTGACTTGTGGACTCTCCACGTCCTCGAGGCTATTTCCGGGGATCCCTCTGTGATCTCTAAAAGCCACAAAGCCAGAGCCGACCCACCTCACTTCCTCCCACTAAATCCAGAAGGAAAGGCTGATGACTCAAAACATGTCCGCGAATTCTTCAACACTCCTAAGCTGGAGCCTAATTTCCATTCCCTTGAATAATGGTCGTCTTAGCAACTCGCTTCTAATGAGCAGCAGGTAGCAAATGTGAGGCTGCCTGACTTCTGGGGCCAGAAGGCTAGGTCCTAAGAGGCAGACTGGCTTCTGCTGCCTCTCATTCCCTCTTGGAACGCAGCCGCCAGGCTGTGGGGAAGCCCGGGCCACGTGAAGAAGACACAGGTTGGCATCAACCGCCAGCCTCCTGAGGGAGGACGCCTCCAAGAAGACCCAGCACAGCCACCGCCTAGCTGCAACACACGAGGGACTCCCAGCTGAGCCCCGTCACCCCAGAGATGCACAGAAGAGAAAAACAAACCATGCTATAGTTTTCAGACTCTACTTTCTGGGGTGGCTTCTTGCCCAGTAACAGCTTCCTAGAACAAGTTTCTAACGTGGGGTTCAAGGTCTCACAGCCTGTGCAGGGAGGGGCAGACACCCAAAGAGGGGCCACCATTCAACGATCTTCTCTTACGCTGTGACCGTGGATGCCGAATCAAGCATCCAAAGGCTGCTTTTGCTTTGCACTCACCCCGCCCCAGCTTTTCATAAGCGCTGTGTCAACCTCTGACTTTCAAAGTTTTATTGTAAAGGTCACTTTAAAAAATATATTCACTACTCAGCCCGAGCGTGGGGAGAACCACTACACATGAACTCGGCTGACTTCCGTTCTCCTCTGGGTGGGTCCGGACTGTTCCCCAAGCTCTTTCCATTGTTTTCCTTTGCTGGGAGCCTGAGACTTGTGTGTTTCCATGATAACTCTTCTGCCTTCCACCCCCAACTGGCACCACTTTCATTTCCTTCCAGTTTCCTGATCCCTCCTTATCCCTTTATAGAAAGAAGACATTCCGGATGGTTCTCTGTGCTGCAGTCCTGCATTTGAGGCTGTGGGTGCCTTCATTCTGGGGTCCATGCTGGTGGGAGAACCGTCCTGTTTTCTCCACTGTCCCCCAAGTGACTGGTTTGCATAGGCTGTAAAGACACAGTCCCTCTGCCTGCTGAATTTGCCTGAAAATCCTCCCTCTAGGATGCAGACAAGTGTGCCTCCCCCTTATAGGTAGAGTTTCTTAGCTCAAACGGGGACCACGGCACCCCTGGGCTCTCCCCTCCGGAGCTGGGCCCATCTTGGCTCTTGTGACTGGCTCAAGTCGGGCCCCACCAAGGAGGACTGCCCTGGACACAATCGTGAGGGCTGGGTGTTTCCTGGGGACGCTGCACCTCTCCTGTTACAGTGCTGAATCCCCTTCTCCTCACACCTCCTTCTGCTGCCCGAAGGCCCCCAGCATGGCCCCTCACCATGCCATTTCATCTGGTCTGATGTCCCACGGAGGCATGGGTATTCATTTTCTGTGGCTACTCTAAAAAATCAGCACAAACTGACTGGCTTAAAAACATCAGAAATTGGATCCCTTACAGCTCTGAGCAAAAGTCTAAAATAGCTGTCAGCAGGGCTATGCTTCTGGAGGCCCCAGGGCAGGACCCCTCCTGGCTTGTCCAGCTTCAGGCTGTGGCCGGCAACCCTCAGCATTCCTTGGCTTGTAGACGCTTCACTCCAGTCTCTGCCTCTGTCTTCACCTCGCCTTCCTCTGTGTCTCCATGTCTCCCCAGTTCTTATCAGGACACACATCATTGGCTTTAGGGTCCATCCTAAATCCAGGACGATCTCATCTTGAGATCCTGAACTTCATTACATCTGCAAAGATCCTATTTTCAAATAAGGTCGCATTTATTCACATGTACCAGAGGTTAGGACTCGGACATATATTTCCGAAAGAGGAGGCAACATTTGACCCACTACAGCATGCTTTGTGCTTTCACTTTGTCCCTCCTTTCTGCTGTTTCCCTTTCTGCTGTTTTTGTTCTTTTTTGAAAAAAAACTGAAGTATAGTTGATTTGCAATGTTGTGTTAGTTTCAGGTGTATAGCAAAGTGATTCAGATATATATATATATATGTATATCTGAAAATAATCTTTTTCAGAGTCTTTTCCATTATAGGTTATTACAAGGTATTGAATATAGTTCCTTGTGCTATACAGAAGGTCCTTGTTGGCTACCTATTTTGTATATAGTCCCATTCTACTTTTTGATAGAGAATTTATGAGATAATACTAGGGTATGAATTCTGGATCGTTGCTCAACAAAAAGGGGTGTTAATATTCTGACTGCCTTATCAAAGACAATCCAATTGAAAAACATGCCTTAATCTTCAATATGCTGGTTTGGGGCACATAGATCTTATCCTGCTTGGATTTAATCAGGACTGCCCTTTAGGAGATGTAGACCAGCACTAGTTCTCTGAACGCTTATGACCGACCTCCTGGGAATGACAGACTTGTGCACAGCTGCATTTACAAGAATTTGTTGCCTTGGATTTACTGAACATCTTGCTGCATCAGACTCTGGACAGGTTTGGGGATTCAGAAGAAAAGAATGGAGAGAAAGATGTAACATTTCTGGCTTTAAAGGTGGAGGAAGGGTCCATAAGCCGAGAAATGGGGCCGCCTCTAGAAGCTGGAAAAGACGAGGAAATAAATTTTCCCCTGGAGCCTCCAGAAGGAATGCAGTCCTGTTGATTTGAGCCCAATGAGACACTTGTCAGCTCCAGAACGGCAAGATGTGAATGCATGATGTTTGAAGCCACGTAACTTTGTGGTCATTTGTTACAGTGGCCGTAGGGAACCAGGACCTACTATGACTGGATTTGAGAAATACATGGTGTAGCCCAGAGATGTCGTGTGACCACCTCCCAGGACGCAATGATGGGCGGGCTCTGGCAATTCCTCATTTTGGGGGGAAGGTAAGAAAATCTTCATGGTCATGAAGGATGTTACCTGTACGAAGCTTTGTAAGCAGAAACACAAAGTGTTTTTGTTTCTGTGTTTTTTTTTTTTTTTTTTTTTTTGGTAGGGATGTTATGGGCGTGTATAGAGGCTGAATAGACAAAGGAGAGGACCCTTCAGTTATAAACCTGTGGGCTCCCAGCACTTTGTGAAGCTGGTGCTGGGGCAGCCACTCCCCGTGCGGCTGTGCCCATAGGGGGCGCTCCAGGGAGGCTGCGGGGCTGCAGGTACTTCCTGCTTCTGGGAGCATCTCCCAGCAACACTTTTTCCCTCTGGCGACGGCAGTTCCTTCCCATTGCACAGTTGGTACAGTCTGCAGATTTCCTAACTTTGGCAGAACCTGTGACACTGTACCCCCTCTGAGACACCCACCGGACCAGCAAGTGTTTCCTCCTCGGAGGTCGGAGTCTGAGCTTCTACAGGTGGCTCTTCTCCAATTCCACCTTCTCCTGTTGGACTGGCTGCTTCCTGAAGCCTTAGAGTCCTCACGGGGCCTCCATCAACCAGGTCTAAACAACTTCATGCCCCAGGGGGCATCCTTCCACCTTCTTCTAATATAATAAATTCTGCTAAAACGACTGAATGTTTTTTGTCTCTTGACTGGACCCTAGCCATGTGCTAAGCATGCTAAGCATTGTAACGGGGTAACAAATTGCATGTTTAGGGAGAACCACGGAGGAAGCAATTCATCCTGCCAGGCTCCCCAGAGGAGTGGGTTTCAGGACCCACGGGGGAAAGGAGAGCTATTTGGAGAGGGTTGCTCGTCCTGGCATCTCTTGACACCTAACACACCCAGACCAGCACTGCCCTCCTCTGTTGAGGTTGCCCTGGAAATTTCCCAGTTGTGTAAATTTCTCACTGTAGTGATAATGTTGCATCCTCCAGCTGCTGGAGCAATGCGAGAGGACCAGCATCCAGGACCTGGGGAACCTTCAGCCACCCAGTGTCCCCAAATACCACTGCAGCCCTATGATTTCAGAGTCCCTCCCTCCCTACCCTGGGGACACCATCAGATGCTGACTGGCAGAGGTGGGGCAAGGTCCTCACCTTGGCAAATGGAGTCATTCTGAAAGGCAGAGGCTTAACGTGTCCTTCGAAATATTCTTTATGTTCCTTAAGAAAAAGCAATTTCCAAGGAGGCTTTTTGCCAGGAAAAAAGCAGATAAATTCTGCAGATAAATTCTAAATCTTTGCTCACACCTCCTGCCTGCATCTTCTCTAGAAACTTCATTGAAATTGCACCGTTAGCACCTCTGTCTTTCATTTTCCTGCAGGGGCTGTGCCTTCCCCCCACGTCCCCCCACCAGGTCATCTGAAAGGCCCAGCCCCCCTCCCTCCCTCCCTCCCTCCGGGGTGAGCAGACATCTGTGGTCCCTAGGGTTTTGCTGATGCCGTTTGGAAAGCCGGGACCGCTTGCTGGGCTGATCAGGGGGAGCTTGAGATGATGTTGCTCTCTCTTTCTCTGGCCCCTAGAAACCTGAGCTTATGCAACATGTTCTCTTTGGGTAGAAAAAAGAAAAATCTTCAACGATCATTGAATCTGGGTGGCAGAACAGGCAAAATTGTGAAATATAATATTTTTCACATCTTTATCTGTGCCATGTGGCCACTTTGCTCCCCTTGTTTCCTAGCTTCACTGTTGAGATGAAGCGCTCACATCTTTTATTCCTTGGCCTACCCTCCAGCAATGGTTTTGGGTTTGTCACATCCTGGCTGGCTTGTCCGGAGGGGCCCTGCTGCACCCACACTTTACATGTTCATTTCCAGTTTTAGGGCCCTGTAGCTGCCGTGACAAATGACCACAGACTGAGTGGCTTGAAACAGCAGGAATGGATTCTCTCACAGTCTGGAGGCCAGAAGTCTGAAGTCAAGGTGTGGGCAAGGCTGCTTCCTTGTGGAGGCTCTGAGAGCGCATCCGTTCCAGGCCTCTCTCCCAGATTCTGGTGACGGCCAGTGTTCCTTGGCTTGTGGCTGCCTCCCTCCCATCTCTGTCTCCGCCTTCACATCACTTTCTCCCCTGGGTCTCCTCCTCTCCTCTCTCATAAGGACGCCGGTCATTGAACTGAGGGTCCACCCTAACCCAGGTGGATGCACGTCATTATACATCTGTCCAAACCCATAGAATGTGCCACACCACACGAGCCCTGATGTAAACTGGGGACTTGGGTGCTGACGCCGTGCTACTGTAGGTTCAGGGGTTGTGACAAATGTGCCACCTGGGTGGGGAATGTTGATCATGGGGGAGGTTGTGAGTGTGTTCGGGGGACAGAGGGTATGTGAGATATGGGAACTCTCGGCGCCTTCTGCCCGTTTTTGCCATGAACCTAAAACTCCTTAGGAAAACAAGGATGACTTAAACATAAAATGTTTTAAAATACAGGGTGCAAGGTCAAGTTTGAATTTCAAGCAAGCAACCAATCAGTTTTCAGTGTAAGCATATCTCATGCCGTATTGAAGACGTGCTTGTGCTAAAAACCTATCTGCTAGCAAGCTTACTTTGGAGATGTGGGAAGAGGCTGCAGACTCGGAGGAGGGGGACCGTTTCTTGGTGGATCACTGGCTTCCCCTCTCCAGGTAGGGGTGCTGCCCTCGCCCTGCCATCTGCTTCTCCCAGACAGAGGTTGTCGGTCTCTGTGCCTGAAAGGGCCAGGCCATAGCCCTGGGCCTTGGCTTAACACAGTCTCAGGGGTGGGCAGGTCTGCCGTTTCCCACTCCAGGGAGTTCAGTGGATGTGGATGGTGTCCCCTGGTCTTGTGCAGGCATCACCTGCTTAGCTGAAGGGGGGGGCCCATGGGACAGTTTTCAAGGAGCAACTGCCCCAAACTTCCACCTTTCATCATCCCTTCCAGCACCTGTCGAGGTTTTCAGGGATTCCTTTCCTGGCACCGAGCACTGATTTTTTTGGCTCTCAGCAGTGCGCCGACAATTTATTTAGTTAGTTATAAAAATTTTATTTTGTATTGGAGTATAGTTGATTAGCAATGTTGTGTCAGTTTCAGGTGTACAACAAAGTGATTCAGTGATACAAATACATGTATCTATTCTTTTTCAAATTCTTATCCCATTTAGGTTGTTATAGAGTACTGAGCAGAATTCCCTGTGCTATACAGTAGGTCCATGTTGGTTATCTATTTTATTTAAAAATTTTTAAAATAGATCTTTATTGGAGTATAATTGCTTCACAATACTGTGTTAGTTTCTGTTGTACAACAAAGTGAATCAGCCATATGCATACACATATCCCCATACCCCTCCCTCTTGAGCCTCCCTCCCACCCTCCCTATCCCACCCCTCTAGGTGGTCACAAAGCACCGAGCTGATCTCCCTGTGCTATGCAGCTGCTTCCCACTAGCTAAATAGTTTCCATTCGGTAGTGTATATATGTCGGTGCCACTCTTACTTCGCCCCAGCTTCCCCCTCCCTCCCCGTGTCCTCAAGTCCATTCTCTGTGTCTACGTCTTTATTCCTGCCCTGCCACTAGGTTAGCAGCGTGTACATGCCAGTCTCAAACTCCCAATCTACCCTGCCGCTCCCCACCCTTCTCCCCCCCAGCCCCCGGTAACCATGAGTTCGTTCTCTAAATCTGTGAGTCTGTTTCTGTTTTGTAATAAGTTCATTTGTATCATTTTTTTTAGATTCCGTATAAGCGATATCATATGATATTTGTCTTTCTCTGTCTGACTTATTCTCTTAGTATGATAATCTCCCAGCCCATCCATGTTGCTGCAAATGGCATTATTTCATTCTTTTTAATTGTGCTGACAATTTAAACTGGACCTTTTTTGAATCCCGTGATCCAGTTGCTTTCAGATCCAGCCTTTAAAAGTCCTGCGTTGTATCCCCCAGTGTCGAGAGCTGGGCTCTGAGCACGGTGACGGTGACCAGCCAGCCTGCCAGGTGACTGCACAGTCTTGCTTGTCAACAGCTGAAGGAGCAGCTGGACCGACCACTGAGTGAGTGTTTAAAGAGTCTGGCAAGTCTCGGGTTTTCAGCTCTACCTGGACAGTACGTGGGGCACAGAAACCACTGACGGCAGCATCATCATGCTGCACGCCCAGCCCGAGCATCTTCCTCGGCTGCATCCCGAAAGCCATGTGCCAAGCTCGCCAGTCAGCGCTGGGTTAGTAAAACATCATGAAACGACAGATGGAACGGGGCTGGCATCTCTCCCCATGGATTAGGCGCACACACAGCAACGTGGAGATGGCTCATGATAACGGTAAGTTCCCCTCACACCTGTTAGGACAGCTGCTATCAAAAAGACAGGAAATGACAAGAGTTGGCCAGGATGTGGAGAAATTGGAAACTTGTGCACTATTGGTGGGAATGGAAATTGGTGCAGCCACTGTGGAGAACAATACGGCGGGTCCTCCAACAATTAAAAATAGAATTACCATATAAGATCCAGCCATTCCACCTGCAGGTATATACATAAAAGAATGGAAAGCAAAGTCTTGGAGAGGTATTTGTACACCCGTGTTCACGGCAGCATTATTCACTAGAGCTAGGAGCTGGAAGCAACTGAAGTCTCCATCGACAGATGATTGATAAACAAAATGAGGTCCATCCACACAATAGAATACTATTCAGACTTAAAAAGGAAGGAGATTCTGACACAGGCTACAACATGGATGAGCCTGGAGGCCATGATGCTCAGTGAAATAAGCCAGTGACAAGAGGACAAAATACTGTCTAATTTCACTCACAGGAGGTCCCTAGAGGAGTCAAATCCATAGAGACAGAGAGTAGGATGGTGGGTGCCAGGGACTGGGGGAGGGGGATGAGGAGTGAGTGTTTCATGGGGACAGAGTGTCTGTTTCGGAGGATGGAGAAGTTCGGGAGATGATGGTGGTGATGCTTGTGCAACAGTGTGAGTGTGCTTAATGCCACTGAACGGTACGCTTAAGAAATGCTTAAGATGGTAAATTTTGTTTAAAATTTAAAAAAATTAAAAAAAAATGCCGACGACAACAAAAACAGTACCGAGTGAAAGAAGTGCGAAAGAGAATGGGATCTAGGCCACAACAGCATCAACTTGAAGCACACGCTCACTGGTAACAGGACTCCGTGTTCTCTGCGGTGGCACATGCATCCCACGCACGCACCAAACACACCGATTGGGATGAACGTGAGGATGGCAGTGGACAGCAGGGGCCGTGAACTGAGTGTAGGGGGTGGAGGAGCCCCCTGCCCTCAGGACCCTCAAGATAAAGGAAAAAATGAGGAATCATCCCATCTCGGATGGTTGGGAAAGAAAGGAGTGATTCAAACACTGGGAGGGGGACCCCATCCAGGCTGAGCGCTCATGGTCACACGTTTACTGCTTTGTCTCTGTTTTCATGTCTAATTTTCATAAGTTCACTGGTGGGGGGGCCTGAAGAAAGGGAGTCAGGGCCTATGTATCAGCCTTTCTCAGGATCCCTGGAGTTCCGACTCAGGGCGAGGCAGACATCGGTTGGCTGTGGCTGCCCAGAATCCATTCTCCCTTTTCCCAGAAAGAGCACCTCCGTTCCTCCCAGGGAAGCAGACCGCCCTGACCCTCCATATATATGGCTCCCGTGGGCTTGCGGACCTGTCCCTGGCAGCAGAAGTGGGCAAGTGGTTTGGCTTGGCCCAGAGGCCTTCTGAGCATCCTGGCAGTGGTTGGATCAGAGATGGGCAGGCACCCAAGCTGATCACGGTCGAGTGCATGAGTGACCCTCAGGTCAGACAGCTTGTTGTAAGTATTAACAAAGGCAGGTGGCCCCTCCACTGGGGCCGCCAAGGGGAGTGCATCAGCTAGCATACCTTGTTACGCTGTGTAACTGCTATAGGCTGAATTGTGTGCCCCCCAAATTCGTATGCTGAGGCCCTAATCCCCAGTGTACCTGTGTTTGGAGATATAGCTTATAAGGAGGTAATTAAAGTTGAATGAGGTCAAAAGGGTGGACCCGGACCCAATAGGATTGGTGGCCTTAGAAGCAGAGGAAGAGAGAGGTGTGTGTCTCTCCACAAATGAGGACACAGCGAGTAGGTGGCCATCTACATACCAGGAAGTGAGTCCCCACCGTAAACCAAATCAGCCAGCACCTTGATTTGGGACTTCCCAGTCTCTGGAACTTAATAAGTTTCTTTTAAGCTGCCCAGTCTGTGGTATTTAGTTATGGCTGCCCTGAGCAGACTGAGATAGTGACTAACGATCCCAATGACAAAGGTGAATTTCTCACGCACATCAGTGTCCAGTACCTAGCGGCTGGAGCTCTGCCCCGTGGCTTCCTCATTTTAGATCTGAGGCTGGATGAGCAGCCTGTCTGCTGGCCTTGGGACATACAGATCTCCTGGCAAGGAGGAAATGGTGACAGCAAACTAAAAGGAGGCCCAGAAGCTTCTGCTGGGAAATGGTACAGGTCACCTCCACTCACATTTCCTCGACCAAAGTGCATCACGGCCCAGCCTAATGGGCTGGGGGTGTGACCCTCCAGTGGGGACGGAGGGCGGAGGGGGCAGCAAAGGTTTGACACTCATCCAGTCTCTGCTTGCAGCCATTCGCACCCACGGGCAGAGGCATCCCTGACATTGGAGCTCATCAGAGCCGAGCACCGCGAGCATGGAAAGGCATGACCTGAAGCCCTGGACCCGGCCGTCCTGATTATCTGAATTTCCCAGAGTCATGACTCAGTAAATTATTCTTTTCTTTCCCCTTAAACCAACTGAGATGAGTTCTACGCCCCCGGCAACCTAGGAACTGATGGGCCCCTGCCTGAGGAGACACTTGGCAGTATTCCTCCCAAAGCGAGGGGGCGGCCTGGGTTTGCATTTCATGTCTATGGAAGATGCGAGTGTGCTGTCCTGGCAGACCTACCCTATCTCACAGTCGTGCCCCGAGCCCTTTCCCTGTGTCCCCCTCTGCCCTTGACCTTGGGGTCAGAGGGAAGAGTAAGATGTGATCGTACGATTAGAGGCTCACTGTGCAGTGGGGACCAGAAAAGTCGCCTCCGTGGACAGAGCAGAGAGATGAAAATGGGGGTAGATGCGGATGAGAGGGGCACCTCTGCCTCAGAAGAAGTGACGTCTCCCAGCTGTGGCTCCAGGTGAAGGCTGAGGTCCAGGTCAGCTCCGTCAGTGGTCACAGGTGGAGACCAGGGAGGACCCCATGGAGGACCCCATGGTCTTGCTTGGCAGCGATGCCCCCTGGGCTGCGGCATGCTGCTGGGGGGCGTGGTCTGGGGAGGGGCTGATGTGTAGCACTTGCCGATTCCCATGGTATAAACACCCCACCGTGGGCAATTTCACGTACGACGGTGTCTCTCCAGAGAAACAGAACCAGCACGATGGAGATATATATACACAAAAAGGTATTAATTATAAGGAATTGGCTCATGTGATTATGGCTGCTGAGCAGTCCAGACCCCAGAGAACGAATGGTGCAACTTCCAGTCCGAGTCTGTCCAAGTCTGAGTCCAAAGGCAGGAGGAGACCAGTGTCCCAGCTCAGAGACAGTCAGGAAGAGAGAAGGAATGCTCCCTTCCTCAGCCTTTTGTTCAAGTCAGCCCCTCCCTCAACTGATAGGATGTGGCCCACCCACTTTGGGGAGGCCCATCTGCTGGCCTCAGTCTATTGATTCAGATGTTAATCTCGTCCAGAAACACCCTCCCAGACAGAGTCACATTTGACCAACTATCCAGGCCCCCCGTGGCCCAGCCAAGTGGACACATGCAATTGATGTCATGGCCCGCAGAGCTGGGAAGAAATGTGTGCAGCTGACTCTTGAGCCAGTGCCAGGCGCTCGGGCACACGGCAGCCGGGCCGCATCCCGGTGCCCTCACGCCCTGCTCCCACTCCCCTCTGGGTTTCCCAGGCTCTGTGCATTCCTGAGCAGACCTCTCTGTCCAGTGGGGTCTTTCTCACGGAGGCTGTCCGGCATCTCCGAACAATCCTGCCCTGTTTTATTGTTTGCAGTAAACAGGCTGGATTATGAAGAACAGCGTCCTTCTTCCTGATTCTTACCCCATACAACCCACCCGACCAGCCAAGCCTGTTTTGCTCCAGGCAGCCGGCACCCATCCACAAGGAGCCTCGAGACACTGGCGGTGAGAGGGGCCCTGAGAAGCTGGCCTTTCCCCTCCCCGCAAGGGCTGACCGTCTCTCAGCTGCCCCCTCTTTCTGCTGGATATTTGAGGTCATAAAATCCCTTAAGAAAGCCATTTTCAGGGGGAGGGATAAATTAGGAGTATGGGATTAACAGATACACAATACTGCATATAAAATGGATAAACAGCAAGGACCTACTCTATAGCACAGGGAACGATGTTCAGTATCTTTTAATAACCTATAATGGAAAAGAATCTGAAAAAGAATATATATATGTATACCTGAATAATTTTGCTGTACACCAGAAATTAACACAACATTGTAAATCAACTATACTTCAATTGAAAGAAAGAAAGAAAGAAAGAAAGAAAGAAAGGAAGAAAGCCAGTTTCATTTGACCCTCACTGAGCATGTGTATTCAACACAGTGTTGGTGACTTCTCTGTGCCAGGCACCAAACTCTGCAATGAGGGCTCAGAAGTGACCAAGATATGGCTCTGCTATCAGTCTAACCAGGGGAGGGACCCCTTCCAGAGAAGGTGGGAGGCATGGGGGAAGCGTGGCCCCCCAGGGGTGTCACCCAGCCTCGGAATGTCAAGGCAGGCTGCCTGGGGGGGACACTGCTCCAGAAGAGCCCCAAGAACCCCACAGGATAGGAATTGCCCAGGAGCAGTGGGGGCAGCATTCTCAGCAGAGGAAACACGTCAGCAAAGACGGGATCCTCCAGGGCGTTTCTGGTTCCCCTGGGGCAGAGAGGGAGGCCTGGAGGGCCATGAGCATCAGGGGGACCCGGAGGTGGTGCCAGGCCACCACCTGCCCCTATTCTGTGGTGCTCAAGATCCATTCTGCAGGCAGAAGACTCCACGGTAGGTACAGGGCAAGGTCAGGAGTGAGAGATTCTCTTATGACCCTAATGGACTGGAAATGGCCTCCCTGTTCCCAGAGGACCACAGTTCTGGGGGCGAGGGATCCTGGAGTTCCCTGGGGTCCACTGCCACACTGCTGTCTTCTTAAAGATGCTCTCAGATGCAGCTGCATCTCGTACGGAAAGGTGACTGCATGGGGTGACCAGCAGCTGCCTGGTCTCCAGAAGACACACAGCTCTCAGCACCCTCTGGGACAGAAGGTGCCATGGATTGTCACAGGGGGGAAAGTAGCCCCCCCCACCCCCACCCCGCACTGGATTCCGAAAGGCCCTGGGACTGCACAGGGACAAAGGTGTGGTGTTTGGCCGCCAGCATCTCCGTCAGTCTCACTCAGCCTCCCCAGCGAACAAAGAGCTGATTGAGGTCTCCCAGTTCCTGATTCCTATGCCCTCTCCTATTTATCTTCTTCAAGGTGCAATTGAATCAAGGAAAGGGAGGGCCCAGCCGGGGTAATGCCATGATTACTGGGTCTTGACCTAAACTGCAATAATGTGCATGGTGAGTAATCCTGAACCGGCCCCGTCAGGCACAGAGCCCAGACTCGAGGGCAGCCTGGGACAGGTGGGTTCTGCTCAGACCTTCAAGCCTCTTCAATTTTCTTGAGTGTTTTTGTGGCTGAAGCCCAGTGAACGACAATCTTGGCCAACACATAAATTTATGTATTTGTACCTTAAATCGTATCAGAGTCATATTTCCTGTTGAGAGTCAGACTGAAAGTCAGACCTCAAGGTCATTTCAAGGTCCTTGTTACCTACAGATGAAGGGACTGCCAGTCTTTGTTCAGGGCTTCTCCCCTGCCCCACGGGCCTGGGACCATTACCTAAAAATTCTGAGGTCATTTTTACTTGGTCTACTGGTTTCTGTAGGGACAGGTGTGCAGTGAAAATTTTTTTTCCATGGATGATTTATCAAGTTCTTCACCTGATGGCTGAAGTCAGCTCTGAGACATGGAGCAGCTCAGGTCTCAGGATCTCATTTCCTGCTAAACAAAGCTGGGAAATAAAGGTTATTATCAGAGCAGAAACAGGCACAGAGAGGGGAAGTGAAATACCCAACATCACGCAGCTAGCAAGTGGCAGGGCTGGGATTTCATTATTTTACAACTTTATTGATGTAGACTTGATGTACAATAAACTGCCCCGATTTCAAGTGTACAGTTTAGTAAGTGTTGACATATTTTACACACCAAGGTTTTTAGCCTAGGTACTACTGACATTTTGGCTGGGGAATTCTTTATTGTGGGAGGAGGGTCTGTCCCATGCATTATAGGATGTTTAGCAGCATCCCTGGAGGTCTCTGAGTGCGAAATACCAGTAGCAAACCCACCAGGTGTGACAACAGAAATGTCTCCAGAGAGTGTCACACAAGGGACCAAAGCATCCCCACTGGAGAACCACGAGTGTGTGGTGTGTGCCCATGAAAACTGCACCACGATCAAGATGGTGAACATGGCCACCACCCACCAAAGTTCACTCCTTTCCATGTAACCCCCACCCCAGGCAACTGCCTGCCTGTTTTCTGCCACTATAGATTTTTCTAGTATTTTCTAGAATTTTGTACAAGTGGAATCATACAGGATGGATTTTTTTTGGAATATGGACTTCCCTGAGCATCATTATTTTGAAACTGACCCAGGTTGCTGCCTGTATCCACATCTCACTCCCCCTGCATTCCTGAGTTGTCCCCGAGGCGTGGAGACCTGCTCGGTACCACACTTTTCTCAGCTGTTCACCGATTGATGGATGTCTGGGTGGCTTTCAGCTTTTGGCTTTTATGAATTGAGCTGTGGTATACATTCATGCACATGCCTTTGTGTGGACATGTGCCTTTGTTTCTTCTGTGTGAGTATCCCGGGTAGAGTGGCTGGTCATACGGAGGGGATGTGTTTAACGTTTCAAAAACCTGCCACCCTGTTTCAAAGTGGCCACAGCTCTGACTCCAAGCTCTCCATCTTCTTCGATCTCTTTGCTCCCCACCCATGCATTTCCAGGAGAAAGCAGAACAGGTCGGTGGGATTCCTGGGGACCTGGAGGCCAGCAGGAAATTATGGATCATCTAGAAAAGTGCTGAGAAGAGGAGACTGAAAGGCCTGATGTAAAGGACCAAAGACCCCCCACACACAACAGGGGCCAGTGCAGACCCCAACCAGGACCTGCCCCCAGCTGAACCTTAATCCACGGGTCTTACCTTCTACATCCTGGATGGTGAAACTGCCTCCTGGGAGCCTGGGGCCTCCCCTGACCCCAGAATGGGTCACATTCCATGGATAAATTAGCCAGTTTCAATGACTTGACTCTTTCAAACCAGGAGAGATGTTCCACTTTAAAACAACAACAACAAAACACTCCTATCGGGACTTCGTGGTGGCGCAGTGGTTAAGAATCCGCCTGCCAATGCAGGGGACACAGGTTTGAGCCCTGGTCCGGGAAGATCCCACATGACGCAGAGCAACTAAGCCCGTGCGCCACAACTACTGAGCCTGCGCTCTAGAGCCTGTGAGCTACACCTACTGAGCCCACGAGCCACAACTACTGAAGCCCTAGAGCCCACGCTCCGCAACAAGAATAGCCACCGCAATGAGAAGCCCACGTACCGAAATGAAGAGCAGTCCCCATTGGCCTCAACTAGAGAAAGCACGTATGCAGCAGCAAAGACCCAACGCAGCCAAAAATAAAATTACTTAATTAGTTAAACAAAACACTCTTATCATCTTGGGAACCTGCCTCTCACATGTCAATTTTCACATGGCTCTTTTATGTATAGATTATGTCAAATTCTATTTGACTTTTTTCCCTTGGTTGCTTCCGTGAATAGCATATTTGGATCATAGAAACAAACACACAGTAAACTTCCAGAGAACCTAATATGTCAATTTATTTTCTTTCCATTCACGTGGCTTCATCTCTTAACAGCAAATTCCACTAAGTGGAAGAATTTTTAAGCTACAGGGTAAGCCTGGAAGTGCTGGAGAACTGACCAGATCCTTAGGAAATTTTTTCCTTTCTTAAAATCCTTTAAGAACGATTTCAAAATGGATCTAATGACATAATAGATAATCCTGCATTCCTGCATTAAATGAGATTTATTTTTCAAAGATAAATATAAACCTTTCAACTAGGTAAACAAGTAAGAGTACAAAGACTTTTCTTATTTCTAGAAATGTGAAGATTGACATTTGATCCATAATTTTAATGAGAAACAGATTAGTTCTGTGTAGGACATTAAGAATTTGTCCTGGGTATAGTATTATTTTAGACTATTATGTCTTTTCGCTCAGAGACTGGTGAAACTTTAGTTTTTTGGCTAGTTGGTGAATTGGAATCATTTGAAAATATGGCTACCAGGGTTAATTTCTAGAATGACACCAAGAAATTATGATCTCTGATAAGTGAGGGGGGGCTCAGAATAGGAGAAAAACTGATTTTATTAATTTGATATCCCTTTCATAATGTTTGGATTTTTTTTTTTTTTTTTTTTACCATCTGTGCAATAGTTTTATAATCTAAAAAGAATGAAGGACTTCCCTGGCGGTCCAGTGGTTAAGACTGCCTTCCAATGCAGAGGGGTGGGTTCAATCCCTGACTGGGGAGCTAAGATCCCACATATGCCTCATGGCTAAAAAAAAACAGAACATAAAACAGAAGCAATATTGTAACAAATTCAGTAAAGACTTTAAAAATGGTCCATATCAAAAAATCTTTAAAAAAAAATGAAGAACATGATTTGTGAAGCATCATCCATAATTCCCAATATTAAAAGGCAAATATTGTTAATCTTTTAGTGTTTATTTTTGCAGGTGAATTTTATGCATTTATGCATTATGCATGCATGTGAAGTTATGAAAAAGTATGTAATAGCAAACATATTTTCCCATGTCATTTTTCAAACTACAACACATGGGAGATGTCTTTCTGTATTAGCAAATATATCTTATTTAATGCTAATCTTTTTTTTTTTTTTTTTTTTTTTGTGGTACGTGGGCCTCTCACTGTTGTGGCCTCCCCCACTGCAGAGCACAGGCTCCGGGTGTGCAGGCCCAGAGGCCACGGTTCATGGGCCCAGCCGCTCCACGGCATGTGGGATCTTCCCGGACCGGGGCACGAACCCGTGTCCCCTGCATCGGCAGGAGGACTCTCAACCACTGCGCCACCAGGGAAGCCCTTTAATGCTAATCTTTTTTTTTAAAATTTATTTATTTTTGGCTGCGTTGGGATTTCATTGCTGCGCACAGGCTTTCTCTAGTTGCAGTGAGCAGGGGCTACTCTTCGTTGCGGTGCACGGGCTTCTCATTGCGGTGGCTTCTCTTGTTGCGGAGCACGGGCTCTAGGCACACGGGCTTCAGTAGTCGTGGTTTGTGGGCTCTAGAGCGCAGGCTCAGTAGTTGTGGCGCACGGGTTTAGTTGCTACGTGGCATGTGGGATCTTTCCGGACCAGGGCTCTAACCCGTGTCCCCTGCACTGGCAGGTGGACTCCCAACCACTGCGCTACCAGGGAAGCCCAATGCTAATCTTAATGTCAGTCTCTGATCCAGCCAAGGGCTCAAGGTCTTTTCACATTCTAAGTGTATCAGTCAGTTTTTGCTGCAGTAACAAACAACCCTGAAATCTTAGTGGCTTCTGCTCCCAAGGGTGTATTTCTTATTCACAGGTCTGTTGGTGGGGGGTGGCCTTGGCTCTGCCAGACCCCCGGGCTCTGCTGGGCTGAGTTCCAGGCCATGGGTCGGATGAGCTTCAGGTCAGCTCCTTCCACACATCCCTCATTCTGGGATTGGTGCCGAAGGAGCAGCACATCTGGGGTCTGTTCTTCTCACGGTGGACATTAGGAATATGTGAGGGCTGGCGAGCACCTATGCCGTGCTTCCACTGCCAGTCCAGGATGGTGGGTCCCATCCACCCACTGAACCAAGCAAGTCAAATCAACAGGGTGGGGAAGTGTGCTCCACCCACAGAGGGAGGGTAGGGAGGGTGGGAGAACAGAGTAGCTATTCATGGAACTAAAAAACCCTCCAGTACACATATAGAAAGAGAGAAAAAAGGAAGTTGGGGTTCTGCTGGGTAAGTGACTAACAGTGATATTTTGTTGTTGATAGAGTAGTTCTTCAAATCTTGTTCCATATTGTTTTTTAAACATGAATTGTGAGCATGTTGGTGAAGTTATCAACTTTTTTCCAGCATGTGAGTGTAGAGATGAATGTATACTGCCGTCTTTTGTCAATTTTCCGCTTTGTAATACTCATGCCAAACTCAGGCTTCTCCCCACCCCCCCCCCTTTTTAACTGCTTACTTCCAAGTAAATAAACTCAAAATAATTTGAGTGAAAAAAAGAAAGTGAGTAGAATATAATTTGTGCTAATAATAACACCAACATTAAGAGCTAAGAATAACTCACCTTTTGAGCACTTATTATGAGCAATTTACTTGAATTATCTTATTTAATTCTCATCACAACTAGATAAGATAATTGTCACTATTATCCCCATCTGAAAGATGAGAAAACTGAGATCTAGAAGATGAACTTATTTGTCCAAAGTCACACGACTGGTAGGTAACAAACGCAGGTCTGTTTGACTCCATCACAAGCTCAGCACTATAAACTCCAAAGCCACTATTTTAGGAGTGTGTGCACGCCTGTGAGTTTAATATTCTCTTTCTTATTGATGTAGGAGGGGAGAAGATTGCATGCTCCCAGGGAGAGGAAATGACCTGTATTGGAATAATCCATGGGATGGTGGGCACCATACGTGAAGGCTCAGTCCCTAGGAAGTTTGCCCCTGTATAAGATACGGCCTTACCATAAGCACTACTGAGGCTGGACTATCCCGTTTCTGGTTCTCCTCTTCTTCCTGAACACATTCCAGAGAATATTACATTTCCTGGCCCCTTTAAGGTTAGGCGTGGCCACTTGACGTTCCTTGGCCAATGAGGAATGAACGTAAGCAGATGCAGAGGCGGTTAAAAACGGATGGGGGTTCTTCTCGTGCTCTCTTCCTTTGCTGTGACAATTTTGGAGGCACATGGAGGAGAGCTTTTCTGGAAATCCATGCAGACCCACAGTGGTGGGGGAGAAACAGGTTGTTATTGCATTAAACCAACTGAAATTGGGGGATGTTTGTCATCACAATATAACTCAGCCCACGCTGGCTGATACAAGTTCCTCCCAGCTGCCTCTGGCACCACTTCTCTCTCCCCTTTTGAAGGCTTGCCAGGTCTTTTAAAAGAAACATTTCTTCATCTGTTACGTTAAGAAAGAAAATATGAGCCTAGCCTGCCACATTCTTTACTCTCTGATCTAACACCAGCCTGGCTCCCTGCTGGCAGCCCAGGTATCCTCCTGCACTGGTGCAGGATGGAGTCTCCATGGTAAGGAGCCCAGTGGGGCCCCTGCCAGCATTGCTGCCTCCAGATGGGGTGAACAGCTGCCCCACAGCCCATCCGGCCCCAAGGGCGTGTCCCTTTGTGCAGCTAACAGGTCTTGGGCTCCTGTTCCTAGCCATGTATTAGAACTGGGGTAATGATGGCCCCTGACTTTCACAGGCCACTGGACAGTCTGTCAAGCTGCAACGATCCAGTAAGCCCCCAGCCTTCTGTGTGCAATAATCATCAGCCTTCTCCGCAATTTGCTTGGCAGGCTCTTTTACAGCTGTTTCAGTAGTTATTAATCCCAGGACTCAGGGAGACAGGGCATGTTAAAAATAAAGCAAGCAAAGTGCTGAAATTAAGTCTCTGGAAGCAAGTCAAGGTTCCACGTGGGACAATATTTCAGTCCCGACCCCATGCCGTGGCCAGCGGGTAGAACACTGCCTCTCCTTTGCCTGCACACCACATGACCCAACTCCAACCACGAGGACAGCATCCACCTTCATCCTTCCCTAAGGCTCGGCCTGGAGAGTCTTAAGCCAGACAAAAGCCCACTCCATCTCACCGCTTTTTTTTTCATCATGCCTGCCACTTAATTTGCTATTTTTCACAATACATGTGGCAACAAAAACTCGTCGCCATCCAAGCTCTCATTATAGAATCAAAAATAAAATGAAATAAAAGAAATTCAGGTATGGAATCTATATTTAGTTGTTATTAAAAGAATCGATGGCATATTCCACAACTGTCTGTGCATTTTTATTCCATCTTTATTTAGGTTTGATTCTCCTTTTTCCTTTGTATCTCTTGAGGCAGCAAAATATGGTCACCTCCAGGCCTGTGATGCTCTCACTGTAAGCTCTCTGCAGCTTTCACATTAAAAGGCATTTCAGGAAAATGTGGGAAGGCGCAGGGAAGGAATCATTAAGTGGAAGACACTGGTTATAATTCTTTGTAATGTGCATTTCGTGATTAAGTTATTACTGGACCAATTAAGCTTAATGCCAGGGCCTATAGTGCAAAGACTTGTGTAGCGAGACCATTAATCATTCCTAATGAAGGAGGCTTCAGAGGAGCTCTGGGTGGTCCAAGGGTTGAGCTGAAACCCCTTTTTTGTTCTCAGGCACCCAACTTGGAGGGTTAGAAAGCCCATCAACTCCCCTTGCTCACTCCTCCAGCCAACACAGGGATGCCCGCTGCAGAATCTGCACCAGCCAAGCAGTGCGGACTATCCCCCTGAAATAGCCCAGTGTGTTCCTGCGGGGGCCTGATCGGGCTCCTGAGGGGTGTGCCCAGGTGGCCACAGGTGGGCCTCACACCTCCAAGAGGCACCGGGGAGACTGTCTTTTGTCCTAGGAGTAGTGAAATGAACGCTAGCCACAAGAGTGGACACGATAAGGCACTGTCTTTCAGACAGAATCCTGGTTGAAATGGGTCACGCATGTGGAGAACGGCTACACTTGCTGTGGGTGAGAAGGAAGCACCCAGCACGATCATCCATCAGGCATTGAGAAAGATCACAGTTCCTAGAACGCGAGACCGTGGTTTCCTGAGTCTAGAGAGACATCCAGCCAGGGCAGACACAGTTCCACTTTGCAGAGACATTGGCAAGAATGTCTAGGGGGAGATTTTGCTTTCATAAAAAAAATCATTTATTAAAATTTTTTTTAAATTTTTTGGAATTAAAAAAATTTATTGAAGTATAGTTGATTGACAATGTTCTGTTGATTTCTCCTGTACAGAAAAGTGATTCAGTTATACAAATATATATATAACCTTTTTCATATGCTTTTCCATTATGCTTTATCACAGGATATTGAATATAGTTCCCTGTGCTACACAGTAGGACCTCGTTGTTTATCCATTCTATGTGTAACAGTTTGCATCTGCTAACCCCAAACTCCCAATCCATCCCTTAATTTTAACTGGATATGTAATTTAAACATCAGTTAATTTTACTATTGTTAAAAAACCAAATCCATATTCTCAGAATAATGAAAAGTGCTTTAAAATCAGTCCTCAATGTTTCTGTACATTCCACCCCAAATTTCTGAGTCTGAAAGAGTACCCCAAATTCAATGCGGCTGGAGCCCTTGAGTTGGTGTCAAGGAAAGTTCTTTGTATTGAACCCAAATCACAAGAGTTAGACAAAGTCTAATTCTCCTACCAGCCATTTCTTCAGTGATTTGATGGCAGTTCTAGTGCCTCCTTCTATTTCTAGATTAAATATCTCCAGTCCTCGCCATGAGCCTTCATAATGACAATAGCTAGCATTGAATGAGCCCTGACTTTGTGCCAGGCTCTGTGCTAAGCCACTTTCTGGGCACGATTTCATTTACCTTCATAAAAGGCAGTGAAACACATACTATTATCGTCTGTATTTGACAAACAAGGGATGTGGAGCTCAGCATACATAAGTAAGCCCCCCAGCATCATGCAGCTGGTACAAATGGGACCAGACTCTGATCACACAGCAGGTGCCAGCTCCCAGCAGGACCCACCCACCAGGTTCCCACCTTTCTTTTTTCTATTTTTTTTTTTTTTGTGTGTGCGGTACGCGGGCCTCTCACTGTTGTGGCCTCTCCCGTTGCGGAGCACAGGCTCCGGACGTGCAGGCTCAGCGGCCATGGCTCACGGGCCCAGCCGCTCCGCGGCATGTGGGATCTTCCTGGACCGGGGCACGAACCCGCGTCCCCTGCATCGGCAGGCGGACTCTCAACCACTGCGCTACCAGGGAAGCCCCTCCCACCTTTCTTAAAGGTGGCTTCTGCTCTCCGTGTTCTGGACTTCTGAAATGCATTCTTCCACTGACCTGTCTTGCCAAATATGTAACAACAACACAATTTCATACTGTTGAGGGGGTGTGGGTGGGGTAGTTTTGAGGTCCCCAAAGTTGCAAGGGCCCAATTAGCACAAGCTGCTACTTTCCTTAATGCAAATCGCAGAAACTGGAATCAAGGATGCTTGTGCAGCCTGCCGTCCTCCCCGCTCCCTCCTCCTCCTCCCCTCCCCCTTCTCTCCCCTCCCTCTCCCCTGTCCCCCTCCTCCTCCCAAGCTCAGGCCTCCCCCCGACCTCAGAGATGTGCCTGGACCAAGGGGTGGGGCGACGAATTCCGACAGGGCAACGTGGTTTCCCCATGAGAGGTACTCTTTATCTTTCGTGTCTGCCTTGACAAAAATTTGTTATCCTATTACTCTATTATTGTAATAAATGACAATGATAAAAACAATATAACAATAACAGAACAATTAATCAAAGATAATAATGTAATAATAATAATAATTACATGATCATTTATGCCAATAAACGTCTGTGTAGCATCCTGTTCCCAGCCCTGGACCATCTCCACGTTTCCACTTTGCTGTGGAACGCTGGGTCAACGTTGGGACAATGCAGTGGGATAATGAAGGGGACGCCTGATGATGGGGGCAGGGGAGGTATCCCCTTTCGTGGCCCCTCCAGTCTCCAAGCTTCTGCTGCTGCATCTCCGTTCCCACCTTGGAGGTCAGTTTTTGGAGGAATTTGACAAATGAAGAGATGAGGTCTCAGAGCTGTGGAGCAGCATTTCCCAGAGCGGGGCTCCCCTGCAGTGCATGAGATGGTTCTCGGGGGCGCCCAGACCCCCCGCTGCCCCCTGATACCCCGCCCCCCAGTCATGAGCACTGTGGTGGCCCCGGCTTGTCCGTCACAGTGGGCTGCTGAGGTGGAGGTGTGCCCTGGGTGGGGGGTGGCGCCTTCCAGTGCCCTGCACAGCAGACCAACAGGAGAAACTCAGACCCCTTGACTGGGACTCGGGGGCTTCCCTGGCTCCCGCCTGCGAGCCCCAGACACGGGCTCCTGTCTGAGGCCCTCACACCCAGCCTCACCCGAGGGAATGAGAGGGGGGCCGAGGGGCTGGGCATCTTGTTTTCTTTCCATTTTTTTTTAATTAAAAAAAATTTTTTTTCTGGCTGCGTGGCATGTGGGATCTTAGTTCCCTGACCAGGGATCGAACCTGTGACCCCTGCAGTGGAAGCGCAGAGTCCTAACCACCGGACCTCCAGGGAAGTCCCCATCTTGAGTTCTTAAAACCTGGCAGATCCTACCCGCACCCTGCTGTATGTGCCTGCCACAGTCCAAAGACAGAAAGTTAAATCATCATTAATAAAATGATTCCGAGTTCTGCTTCCTGTGTGTCCTAAGGGTGCACCCTCTACTCCAGGCTGTCAGCGGAGAAGACATTCATCTCTTGTAGCAGAAAGTCAAATAATTCACCGCGGACATTTTCTTTTGAGTGTTATGTTACCTCTTTCCTCTAGAATTAATTTCCTTGACTCTGACCTCGGAAGGTCAGAGGGAGACAGCTTTGTTAAAAGTGAGAAACCTACCAAGTATGCTCCGTCTACTTCCCAGGTGGTGGCAACAGGCCAGATTCATCACTGTAGCCGTCATTCACTTATTTAAAATGAAGATGTTTTACTCCTTTAGAAAATAGAGCAGTGGAGGCCTGGAAGTTGATGCTTCTAACAAAAATCAGCTCCGCAGATTTGTAAAACTTAAACTGCTTTGAGATTTGCTTTCTTGGGCACGAGAACCCCGATGGTGGGGTCGACGAGAGCTCTCCTTGGGCGGCACCACCCCATCTCGGTGTCCCCGTGCCCAGGTGGCCTGTCCTCTTTGTTGGGGGGGTGGGTTCCAAACATCGCCTCCTCTGGGAGGTGGATCTGTATTCAGGGCTGTTCATGCCGAATGCACGTCGGGGAGCCCCGTGTCTGCCGTGCCCCAAACACTGGTCCCTTGAAGCAGCTTCATCATGTTTCTTACATTAAATGAATTCGAAGACCCGGTGGACGTGGCCGCCAGTTGACCTGTGAGCTGGCCCCGGGGCAGTCGGCAGCCCCTCACCTGTCCCCTGTGCCTGAATGTGTCTTCTGCCCACTGGGCCCACAGTGGGAGCCGTTTTCAAGGATGTGGCCTCGAGAGAGCAGAGTGGTACTGAGATGATTAGCCGGTGTTGAGACTGAGCCCTGACCTCCATATAACCTTCAGGATTTGGCGGGCAGACACCGAGATCTACTGGTCTGGCATACAAGTCTGTATGTAAGTTTCCTGCTGATTCCACCTGCCTGTCTGGAGCAGCTGCCTCTTTCGTCCGTCTCTCCTGGCCCTCCATGTATGCAGCCAGTTTGTGAAACAACCCCTGGCCCCGGGCTCCAACCATCCCCTGCGAACGTGAAGGGCACCCTGGGGATGGGAAATGCCAGGAGCCCCTGGGATTTCTAGCCCAGTGAAGGGACTGCAAGTATCTGTGTGCCATCAAGGTTCTCCGAAGGGAGGGGACCGTGAGCCATTCTCCGCAGGGGATGAGAAGGGAGGCCGAGGCCTCTGAGGACCTCGGGAGGATCTTAGAGTTGACCCAGGAGGGGTGGGAGCCTGTGGGACTTAAAGCAGGGCAGGAATTCCATGTACAGCTAGCCCAGCCATCTGGAGGTGTGACGAGGTGGTGAGGGGCAGGGCTGGAGGTGGTTCAGAAACAGCAGCATGTGATGGGGGACAGGGTTCAGGTAGCTGCTGGGTTGGGGAGGTATGTTGGATGCAGGCAGGACAGGCGGAGGAGGACGTGAGGGACATGGAGATGTGAGGGGTTAGCACTAAAGCTGCTACAAACATTCATACAGAAACATTTTCCATTTCTTTCGGGTAAACACCTGGGTCGAATGTATTAAGTATGTGATTAGTTTCATGAGGAACTGCCAAACTGTTTTCCAAAGAGCTTGTGCCCTTTTATGTAGCGGCCAGGGATGTGTGAGAGTCCCAGCTGCTCCCCGTCTTCAGCCCTTTTTTCTTCTTAGTCATTCTAATAGGTGTGTAGTTTAAATTTGCATTTCTCTAATGATTCATGACATTGAGCATCTTTTCATGGGCGCTTTTGCCCTCTGAATATCTTCTTTCGTGAAGACGTTGGCCTCATCTTTTGCCCATGTTTCCCTTGGGCAGCTTGTTTCAGATTATTGCTGAGTTTTTTGAGCTCTTATTTTGAGTATTCTGAATCCAAGTCCTTTGGCAGATCTGTGATTTGCAAGAATTTTCTCCCAGTCTGTTTCTTGTTTTTCATTCTCTTTATAGTGTGTTTTTCAAAGAGCAAAAATTTTAAACTGTGATGAAGTCCAGTGTATCCATTTTCTTTTCTTTTATGGATCATGCTTTTGTTGTCATAACTAAGAACCCTTTGCCTAACCAAAGACGGAAAGATTTTCTCCTAGCTTTTCCTCTAAAAGTTGTATAGTTCTATCTTTTACATTGAGCTATGATTCATTTCAAGGTAATTTTTTATAAGGTGTGAGGTTCATTTTTTTTCCCATATGGATGTTCAATTCTTCCAGCATCATTTGTTAAAAAGACATCATTAAAAAAATATTTAAAATAACTTGTCCTTTTCTGTCATTTACCCATTTTTCAATTAGGGTTTTAAATGATTTCTATTACTTTCTAAATAGATAGTTAGTCTGTAAAGAATCTTTACGTATTTAGAATATGTAAAGAGGCTAGGAAACACAGCTAAGTCCACCCAGTTAGTAGGTGTGGAGCTGGGACTCAGGACCCAGCAGTCTGGTTTAATAGTTGCTGTTCTTAACCTCAACCCTACACCACTCCTTTATTCTACTTTTTTTCATTCTCTTAAGAGAATTTTTAGGTTTTATTCCCTCTAAGTCTCAAAAGTTCTCATTATATTTGTCCTGGCACTTTTTTCCCTTTTGTTCTGTTGATTCCAGGAATGTCATTGTTTCCTATTTCCAACTGTTTATTGTTCATAAATAGAAAAGCTACTGGTTTCCTACAGTCCCCTTACTAAACTCTTTCATGAGCTTTCAGTTTATTTCCTTAGATTTTTTCATCTAGAAAATCATAGCACCTCCCTAAATGGTAAGTTTGCCTCCCTTTTCAAATATATACATTTCTTATTTCATTTCTTTATTCCATTGCATTGGCTAGCACTTCTAGAGAAATATTAAGTGCTGGTAATGTTAGCAGGCCCCCATAACTTTTTCTTTTTTTCTTTTGCTTGTGCCATGCAGCTTGCGGAATCTTAGTTCCCAGACCAGGGATTGAATCTGGGACACCGCAGTGAAAGCACCACGTCCTATCCACTGGACTGCCAGGGAACTCCCAAGCAGGCTCCCATATCTTGTTCCTGAATCGATTGAGAGTGATTTAGTATTTCATATTGAACATCACGCTGGCTTTGGTTTGATATTTAAAACTGAACAATATCAAAATAGTCTCAAACAATACCTTTTTGTTTACTAAGAAGTTTTGTTTGATCAAACATTTCTCCTGATAGATTTGCTAATAGTGAAACGTTCTAGCTTTATGGGAATAAACCTCACTTAGTCGTGGTGTGTTGTTTTATCAAAGCCCTGCTGTATTCTGTCTGTAGATAATTTAAAAGGTTTTGCTTAATTTGTCTGCTTGCCAAGCAAACGCCAAGAGCCTCTGAGCTGGTGACAAGGGGACTTTCTGATATGTTTCATTTTCCCGTAATAGCATCCAGTTGCTCCTGCTGTTTTGCATCAGCTGACCGCACCCCCCCCCCCCCCCCCCCCCCGGCTCCTTAGCGGGACTTCCCCTGGCCTCAGGTCACATCACCTCCAGGGCGATCTCGGCTGTCCCTTTGGGCTTCATCTTCATGGACATGACACCGGATCACAGAGGGTGTTTACTTAATCTGGGGTTTCCCTGGAAAGCTTTGCCTGGGACAAGGACTTGGATGGGGGATGCTGTATTTGAGAGTTGGTACATGGGATCAGGAGTGAGGGTGTGGGGAAAGGGAGACAGAGGAGGAAACCCCCCAATAAAGGGGTTTTGTTGAGGTCTGTGCCATAAGCATGGGGGCCACCAATGGCACCTCCTAGAGGCCTCAGAACTTCCCCCAGCAGGACTGTTCACTTGCTTGGGGGAGCAGAACATCTTCACCTCCAGTCTCCCAGGATGCTTCCAGGATGGCTGAGAGCTGCCCCTGGGGCCGTAACTCCCGCAGTCTTCAGGTTACGCTGGCACCCGCAGGGGCCTGGCAGATTTCCTAGAGCAGAAAGCAGAAAGACGCTGGCCTGGGGGCCGCCTTACGGGGAAAGCCTCGGCCCCTCTGCCGGCCTGTCCTCCTGCCCACTGCTTCCCCATCTGCCAGTCCAGCAGGGAGAGCTTCTGACCAGCCCCAGCTACCATCACAGATTCCAGGGGAAGCCAGCTCTCCCTCGGTTCCCTCGGTGCTCCCTGTGTGAGCAGCCCCGACTCTCTGTTCAGAGATCAGTCCCAGGGGGCTTTTCAAAACAAGTCCATGGAAAATAACTTCATGGAAAATTAAAGGAGGGTAATAAAACTCATTGTTAAGATACAGAGGGCTACGTGGGAGGCATGCTGGCAGAGGAGTTGAGGGATTTGTGAGATCTGGGAATATTTACCGTATCAGGTTATGGAACTGAGCTAGAAATTGTCATGAAATTACAAATAAATGAGTGTATGGGCCAATATTTGATGTGCGGGAACATGAGGGAAGTGGATCTACAGTGGAAAACACGTAGAAAAAATTGCAGAAGTGTGGGGGGGAGTCTGGCAGGGATGGGGGGATAGGGCAAACTTGCTAGCTGGAGCACCTACCTTTTCCTGCCTTTACCAGACTTCCCCTGTGCATACCTGACTTTACCTGGCTCTGACCACATGTCCTTGGGTGAATCTCATATATCCTTGCTGCCCAGTTTCCCACGTGTAAACTGAAGGGTTGGGCTAGGTCCTTCCCATCTGGGTAGCGTAAGAACTCTTCTCTGAAGAAGGATGCTGGCCTCCGGCATCCCAAACCCCGGACCTTGTCCTCGGGAGGGACAGACCAAGCCTATCGCTGAATGCAATGAGCATCTTGGTTAATCAAAGCCACAAAATATTTATAATGTTTTTCCCAGGACAGAGGAGCTGGTTACGTTCGCATCTCTTCACGGTACGATGCCCCAGTTTCTAGTTCTCTGTAAAGCAGTTACTCTTTCTGGGAAGTCCTGGCGTGCCCTGTGCTCAGGGGGGCAACCCAGAAATATTGTGACTGATGGTCAAATGCTTCAGGTTTTACAAGGAAAAAGAAAAGCTCAGAGATGGAAAGCGTTACATCTTTCTGTTAGCTCATTCACACATCATCAGACATGTTGGGGGGAGGGGGGTGTCCAGGTAAAGGCAGCTTACAGAAGCAAAACCAGGCAGTTCTGACGCCGAGAAGCAAAAAGGATGATTCCCCTTTTCCTAAACTGAGATGGAGTTATGGTGCTCTGTGACATGACTGCTCCGGGTCCACCAGGAAGAAGATCGCTTCACACAAGCCGTGCACAGGGATGCCCGAAGGTGCAAAACACTGGCAGGCACGGGCTCTCAGGGGCTGAGGGTGCCCCCTATCCTGAAACACGTTCTCAGGGCATCAAGGAGTGAGTAAAGGCACCGCTGCAGTGTGTTTGGATCCCCAGCCTTTTCACAAGAGGTTTTTGAAGACTGGAAAGACGTTGCCCAATCCGTACAAGGCTGAACTGGATACCGAAATGGACACAGAGAAACTGGGACGAAAGCAGGATACTGTCCTTAAAATGCCAAAAGATGCGGCTCACACAGAGCCCTGTTGTTGAGCAACAAGCAGATCAGAGGCACTGGAGGGGGTGGCCGAGGGGCGTCCAGTTGGGTGGATGGGCTGGTGGAGGCCTGGGCCCACAGGGAAGTATTTCTTGAACACAGCAGAAGGGCTTTGGCATTTGAGTCCTCTGTGAGGACAGCAGCAATGTATCCCTGGCTGCATTCTGGCCAGCTGCTTCCTCTGCTATCTGCAGGATGGTTCTAGAAATCCGAGCAAGAGTTTGGGGGGTGGGAATCTGGTTGGAGGGGGATGATATCTTAGGGACTTGAGTTGGAGTTGTAGGGCAAACAAGCCACTTTATTATATATTTTTAATTTTTATTTTATATTGGAGTATAGTTGATTAACAAAGTTGTGTTAGTTTCAGGTGTACAGCAAAGTGATTCAGTTCTACATATATGTGTATCTATTCTTTTTCAAAATCTTTTCCCATTTAGATTATTACAGAATATTTAGCAGAGTTCCCTGTGCTATGCAGTAGGTCCTTGTTGGTTATCTATTTTAAATACAGTAGTGGCAAACACGCCACTTCAGATAACTTTTTTTTGTGGGGGGGGGTGTTTTGCCACGCGGCTTCTGGGACCTTAGTTCTCCCACCAGGGTTTGAACCTGGGCCCTCGGCAGTGACAGCATGCAATCCTAACCGCTGGACCGCCAGGGAATTCCCTGGATAACACGTTTCATTTGGGGTCATGGGGGGACTCGTGGAAGAAAGCCCTCCCCCAGCCCCCTCACTCCCTATAAGCCACTTCCCAGAAGAGCCGCCACTGACAAACCCAAAAAACATCAGAACATTCTGCTGGCCACCCCCCTCCCACTCTCCCTCCCCCTCAGCAGGATCCCCTGCTTCCAGGCCAAAGAAGTTATGCCTGCAAGATCCTGCCTGGGCTTCATTCTTCCTGTTTGAAGGATTATTATTATTTGATTGATTGCCTCCTTTATTCATTCAACAAATATTTTATTAAATCTCATGCTTAAGGGACCAGAGGAAAGGAGTTTGCATCTGGCAGCCGCCCTAAAGGAGTTACAGTATTTTACCCCATGTGTGTCCTGAAATACTAGGTCCCAAACACAACATTTTTTTCTTTTCTTTTCTTTTTTTAATCTAAGTGCTTTTAAAGACTTCTTTGAAATGTGGGACAATTATGGAAGCAGGAAAAAAAAAAGTACCTAGAGCCACTATTTAACTTTGCCTTTGGTGTGTTGAAGTCACCGGCCCATGCAAATCTCTCAGGCATGTCCTATAAAACTGACTTAAAAAAAAAAAAAATATATATATATATATATATATATATTCTTCACGGGGAGATATGGATTGAGGTTTTGCATAGTGGAAGGCTTGCTATTCTGGAAGCACGCTATTCTACATCACAGCCTGGACGCTGGTGTTTGCCAACCCCTCCAACCCCCCTTCAGACTTGCACATCTTGGCGGCAGGAAGTGCTCCCCCTTTGCAGAATACGGGAAATCCCAGGACTCAGAAACTTCCCTAGCTTACTCAGAGACAGGTGGAGTGACCAGCGAATTATCAGGGTCTTGAGAAAAGTTGTTAGCTGACTGCTCGTACCTCAGGTTGGGAGGAGTAAAGCCACCGTCCCAGCTCGGTGCTGGGGCCCTGAGGCTCAGGACACCCCGCCCCGCTTTGGGTTTTGGCAAACCTAGCGATCCCGGAGTCCTGGATAACAACAGGATTCCCGGGCGTCTCCGGAGGGTGCCTTTTCGACTTCAGGATTCATCTGAGTGGTTGGTTTTAATTCCTCCACCCACTAAAGCTTTTCCCGGCTGGGAGGGCCGCTGGCCGAGACACGCGTCTGCACGCCCTGGACGAAGCGCCCATCCAGGTGCAAGGTGGTCCGGGAGGCTGATGGCGGCGCAATACCCAGGCACAAAGTTTTCATCTGCTCTGCAAACCTTCAGGTGGGCAATCGGCCTCTGTATTTCCGAATCCTGTGAACATAAAACACTCTGGGGCAGGAGCCGGCTGCGCAGAAGGAACTGGGCTTTGCAAAATTCAGGGACTTTCAGGTCCGCTGGGTTTCACCGGTTGTGTGGCCGGCGAGCCACGCAGCCCGGGGCGGGGAGGGGCGGGGCGGGGGGCGGGGCGGCCCCGGGCTGCTGCAACAGACCCCGCACGCCGCGCGCTGGTCGCCACGGCTGGCGGGAGCCGGCCGGGGCCGGGTGGGGAGGGGTTGACCGGCCTCCGGGGGGTGCGGGGAGATCTGGGGCGGGGGGCGCACCTGAGTCCCCGGCCGCGCGCGCCCTTTGGCCGAAAGGGGACCCCTCCTCCAGCCTTGCCGGTCCCAACCGCCCGCGCCCGGCCGAGGGGAGGGACGGCCCAGCTGCCCCTGCCGGGAGCCCCCGGCCCGGCTGCAAAGCAGGGCGGGGCCGCGGCGTCCCCACCCCCTACCCGGACACCTGAGCGGCGGCGGCGGCGGCGGCTCCCGCGCTCCGGCCGGGCTGGGCGCGGCGTCGCTCGGGTCCCCGCGGCCGAGCCAGGTGCGCGCGGACGCCAGCCCTTCCCTGGCGGCTCTGACCGGCCCGGACTCTCTGAGCTGCGCCCCGAGCCAGGTGAGGCGGCGGCGGGGGGCTCGGTGAGCTTCTCGAGCGGGGCGGGGGTGGCGGGGGCACCCCGTGCGGCCGGGAAGGACAGGAGGTGGCCCTCGGGCGCCCGATCGTCCTCACCGGCTGCGTTTTGGGTGCGTCTGGATTCCAGGAGTCAGCGGGTCCGCGCAGTCCCGGGCCCATAGAGGCTGAGGATGTGGGGTTGGGGCAAGGGTTCTTCGCGTCCTGGTGGGGGTCGCTTCTCTGTAGAGACCACCCCCCCAACCCCCCTGTCTTCATTCAGAACTAAGGGTCGGTTTAAAATTCTTTGGAAGCGGTCTGGGGGCAGAGCGCAGGAGCACCGCCTTTGTCCCCCGCGCGCATGAACCCTCTCACCTCCAGCGCCTTCCCTTGGGGTAACGCAGGTGGACCTACCTCGGCACCCTGCCTGAGATCTCCTTGTCCTAGGTCGCCGCCCGCTGGCCTGAGTACCTGGGCCCGCAAGCCCGGCGGCGGAACTGGCACAGGACCGCCAGGGGGCGCGCGGGGGCGGGGACAGGCGCCGCGGTCGCCAGGTCCCCGGAGACCCTGCGTCGGCTCCCCCGGCCCCGCACCGGCGCCCAGAGCCCCCATCCAGGTGCGCGCGGCTGGAGCAGCGGGCTCGGCGAGGCTGGGGCCGGTGCACCTGGCGCAGGCCCGGGGGTCGCGAGTGGATCCCCGGGTCCCCGGGGCCGAGCAGAGCCCCCGCCAGGTGCCCGGCCTCTGCCCGCCGCGCCCCCCAGCCGGGGTGGGGGGCCCGGCTGGTACCGGTGAGCAGCCCTCCTCGCCTCGCCGCCGCCGCCGCCCGTGAATTATGCAGGAGGCTGGCACCGGCGGGCTCGAGTTGCTCAAGTTTCCCTGGCAACTTTCGCCCGGGCATCGCTCCGCCCGCTCCGCCCGCGGCCCCGGCGCCTCCGCTGGGTGTCCGGGCGCCGGGGGCGCCTGGAGACACCAACCGTGCACTCGCCGCCGGAGCTGGGGCAGCTGGATTGTGCGCGCAGGTGCGATCCCCGCGGAGGGCCTCGCTGCCCGGGTTCGGAGGGTGCGGGGATAGGGGTGGACCTTGCTGCCGGGGCCGGATGACCTCGCCGCCGGTGTTCGGAGGGTGCGGGCCAGCGGCGTGCCTCCCGCGGGTCTGCGCGCAGACACTGCACGGGATGGGAGGGCGGGCGCGCTGGCGTGGTCAGTGTTTCCGTGGGGCTGGGGGTGTCCGAAGGGGGCGAGGCCTCTGCTGGTGACAGTGGGCTTTCCGGCGGAGCTTTTAAATCGACCCCGGGCGGCCGGATCTGAGAAGGCGCTCGGGCCCCCAGGTGGGAACTCAGGCCGCGGTACCTGCGGGCCCCGTGGCCGGCAGCTGTGGGCACGGTCCCGGGAGTCCTTAGAGGCCTTCCGAAAATAAAGTGGTTTCCGCGTGGAAGTTCGAGGTCGTAAATTGGATAGTTTCGTGACCTCTTTTTGTTTGAAACTCAAGTTCGAACGTTAATGAGGTCAATCCGCTAATTAAATTAAGCTCCAAGAATCAGAGATAATTTCGGAAGTCCTCCGTTGAGGGCGCCCTGATCTCTACCTGGGACTTGTCCCTCGGCTTTGCTGACCCGGCCGCAGGGAGAGCACGTGGGCGCTGGGTTCGGCCTCCATCCAAGTGCCGCGCTGTCCGCGTTAAATAATAATTAGTGACCACCGATTCCGCGCCTGGGGGTTTCGGGACGACCAGCAGAGACCCTGGAGGCGGCGCTTTTGAAGACCCGAGTTGTCAAACCATTTGTCCGCGATAACAAGGCTGCGTTTTGATAAAGGGGTTGAATATCTGTCTGTCTGGAGCTTTGTGCCCACTGGGGTTTCGGCAGTGATTGGGGTGGGGGGGGGGAAGGTGGATGTGGCTGCCCTAATAAGCGGGGGTTAGTAAATGGTAGCGTAGATTTTTGCCCAGAAAGTCACGGTGTCCTTCAGGAGGCCCGAGGGAGACCCCTGTCTTAATAGGAATTAGGCTGCTTTACAAGTGTCTGAATGTAAAACTCCTGGAATGCAGTGTTGTCAAGGAAGCGGGTTCCATTATTATGTTGAGGAATTTCTGCTTTTCCAAGAAGAAAGAATTGGGTGGAAAGCTGGTGCTTCTTTGGGCCCCAATGGGAGGGGCTGGAATTCTTCAAGAATCAAAAGGAGCCCTTCACGAATAAAGTGATTTTGCCTATAAAGGTGGTTCCCAGTGGGCACTGTTGACTGCACTTGGCTCTTTGGAACAAATTAGATCACTTTGGGGGTGGGCTTGGGGAGGGAATCTTTTTGCCTCCTGACTCCAGGTACAATTTGCTTTAGAAAGCCCTATTCACGTTCAGGTGAATTTCCCAGAGATTTTCCTTCATTCATTTTTTTTTTTTTTTTCCTTGAAGTGCTTGGGGTTGTGAGCAAGGCCCCCAAGCTGGCACCTAAGGGTCACCAATTTGGTCCAAGCCTTGGGGGGCCCTATTTAGGAGAAGCCTGGATCATTGAGGGTTCGGCAGGGGGTCAGATGTGAGAAATGCCACCAGGAGGAAGATGGAGTTGTTCCAAGATAGCGTTGCATTTTATATTTCATCGGTGTTGGGGAAAAGGATGGAAGAAAAAGCTTGACATACGAAAAACGTGCCAGGAGTTAACCAATGTGCAGAAATACTAGTCGAACTGATTTTTCTAGAAAAATAATTCTTTATCTTACTCGCTTTATTTCTAAATATGTCCTGGAGTTCTAAATGATAGAGTTCTGGTGTCCTTGTCACCTTGGGTGAGTACAGGGGGCTTTTCCAAAGTGGGGCTCAGTTTGGGAGTTGCTAAGGGAACTGTGGGGATGAATCCAGTGTGGATGCCAGCCCCTGGCCACTGAACACGTTTCCCCAGGATTCCAGCTCCTTCTTTGTCAACTTAAGGCACAGCTTGGTCTCAGGCTGTTGGATCTGGAGTCCATAGTTACTCCTGGGCTGGGGGTGGGGGTGGGGGAGGGGAGCGTGGGCGGAAAAACCAAGAGAAAAGTACATTTACGGCCTCTCCTGGAGCCTTGCATTGTCCTGAGCCCGAGGGAGGGAACATTTAGGGTCTTCGATCATCCAAGTGACCCCTGAGGCAAATTTATTGAATCCTCTGCTTTGACTGAGGGCGTGGTTTGTGGATGGGTAGGGAGGAAGACACCCCAAACAAAGGCCTGGTCTTTTTCATCTTGGGAGCCCCCAGCCCTCACCTGGGACTGATTGGGTGAAGGGCTTGGAGCAGGGCCGGGTGACCCTTGTGACCTGGCCGCTGCACCTGACCCGCCACCCGACTGAGGGGCCTGCCATTCATTCAGAGGTGATCTAGGTTATATCGGAATTTCTCTGCACATTGTAAAAACGAGTCAACAAATAATCACCTGAGGGCCAGAAGCTGGCCACGGGAGACCACCACGGGAGGTTCCAGGCCAGAGGGGAGAAGAGGGATATTGGACAGTTAGTGCACCGTGGGACAGGAGCTGTGATGGAGGTGACCGTTGGGTGCTGTAGGGCCCAGAGAGCATCCCCAACCCTGTCTGGGAAAGGAAGGGGACGGGGGATCTAAAAACACCTGGATGAGGCCTGGGATGTCTGACTGTGTCTTTGCCTGCATTACCCTAGGACCTGGCGGGAATGGTCTGGTTCTTGTTCTGGCAGCTGGCAGGTTCTCACCTTCTGCCTGGCCTGGCGCTGCACTCTTGCTAGAGACCTCATCCAAGTCTCTCAAAACTCCGGAAGGAGAGAGGTGCGATTGATTATTATTCCCAATTTACAGATCAGGAGCCTGAAGCTCGAAGCAGTGGAGCCACTTGCCCCAGACCACACACCTAGTGCATGGTGAGCTGGGATCGCACCCAGGTAGCTTGGGAGAGCCCAGCCCTTAAGCCTGCACACCGCACACATCACCCAGTGGGCGAATTCATCTGGTTAGAAGATTATTTTTCTTGTTACTGTAGTGTGAGAAAAACTGTAGCCAGAAAGTGAAAACCAGAGTTTCTGATCACACTTCTTGATGTGATAGGCCTTTTTTTTTTTTTTTTTCTGTGAAAGCCGATTCAAGAAATGCTTTGAAGGGGCTAAAAATGTTAATGTCATTGGCTCCAGTGGTTGTTCTGAGATGGGTCTTTGGGGAACAAGGATGCATCTAGCACAGGCTTTCCCACCGCTCAAGGGGTTTGCAGTTTTAACGGAAGGGAAAGGGGAGCCCTCGCCCAATACTGGGGCAGATCCCAGAGGCTTCCCAGGGCTCAGGGTCGTGAGCTGTGTCGGTCTTGATGGTTATGCCCCGGGGATGGGCCAGCTGAGGCATGTGTCACTTCCGGGGGTTGGGGGGAAGGGGGTAGGCAGCAGAAACCTTCAGGGCTGCTGGGAGTTAGTGGGCAGCTGCAGGGCCCCTGGTGATTGGCTGCAGGAAGCCAGGGCAGGAAGGGGTGGGACAGGGTTTGAAAATTGTCCTTGTGAGGTTGTCAGAGTCCTCTCCTTGACTCTCAGGATGGAATGAAGCCACAAGCTCCAAATGTCAAAGCTGCAGATTTCTTTTCCTTCCTTCCTTCCTTTCTTCCTTCCCTCTTTCCTTCCTTTCTTTCTTTCTTTTCTCTTTCTTTTTCTCCCTCCCTTCCTCCCTCTCTCTCTCCCCCTCCCTCCCTCCCTTCCTTCCTTTCTTTCTTGTTTTTTTCTTATGTATACAGTCACCTTTATTATAATTCATGAATCCATTGGAAACTGACATGATCCCTCTATTAAGGCATCTAGATTCTCATGGGCATCTGCTTTCCACTCATTAGAAAATCCAGGTTTACTTGAGAATGGGGAAGAAAAGCCGATATCTTAGTGTCATTATGACAAGTCCTCACCTCATAGGAAACCTGAAAGGGTCTCTGGGCACCCCCAGGTCACAACACTGTGCCGTCTTCACAGACCTGCGCACACTCAAGTGTCTTCTGGAATTCCTTCTAAATGTCAATGGGCACCTGGGCCACAGAACGTTTTATTGCTCTGCTGGTTTCCACGGTGCAGGTCCAGGGTTAAATAATGTGCCCAAACTTAGCATTTTCAAACTGTCCAGGCTTATCTTCCAAAAGTGGTGTGTTACTCCCTTTACCAACTTTCCCTGCCAAATAGAAACCCAAAGCATTAAGTGTTAACTGCAGAGAAGTCAGAAGGGGCTCCTTTTCTCTCCTCAAACCTAGTTATTTGCATCCCAAACAAAGGCTAGCACCACACACGCGGGACAGTAGTCCTTCCTGAAAAGGCCAAAGCTGCAGATCTCATATGATGGGCCTCTCGGGTGAGGGGCTTCTGGCCCACCCCACAGAAATTCTGTTTGAGGCCCAGGAAGCAGGCCTGGAGCTCCCCAGAGGGTCCTGCTGTCGGGGGTTCTAGGAACGAACTTCGAGGAAAATGGTTGGCCGGAGTCCTGAGCTGCCGCTTCAGTTAAAAAGGCCTGATTTGGGAGGTGCACCTGGAGGCCTCCATCAGGTGGATAATCATTGCACACCCACAGCGGCTCTACCTTGCTGGGACGGCTTTCTTCCAAACAAATTTTTTTTTTTGCCTCTCGACTCCCTTAACGCTGTTTTAAAAAAGCTGTATGTCCTCTCACACGTTTGCTGCAACATTTTTGTATGGAGGGTGCAGATACCCAGCAAAGCTGAGCGAATTGCAGGCTGACTTACTTTATACCCACCCCAGCTCCTTCCATGAACCATTTCCCTAGACTTCCCAGGCATTTTCAGGTCAGCCTTTGCAGTTGTGCTTCGTGGGTTTAAATATTTGCCAAGGATGTAGAACATGGTCTGTGCGGTAAATATTGACGTTTGAAAAGTAACTGTTGCCTACCTTTAACCGTGTCCACTGCGGCCTGAAGTGTGACTTGACACCCACCTTTCCTTGACAGATACCTGGAGGGCCTTTAGGGGCTGCTGTCGGCTCCTTTCCTTTCCTGGATTTATAGCCCCACTTCCCTGAGGACTTTTATCCTGATGTAATAGACTTTTATGCTGGTGGGTCTTTTATTAATCGATCGAGCATATTTCTCCGCAAGGAAAATAATACATACATTGATTTTTAAAATTTTCTGTAACCTCAAGTCACTAAGCATTTTTTAAAAAGTCACTTCTGGATTGAGAAAGCCCTGTGATCAAACACTATAAATACATTACGGATTTTTAGAAATGGAAAAAGGAAAATGTTCCTGGAACTGCCTCTCTCAGCGATGAGGCGGTGGGTGTTTTTGGTATTTAAATTAAAGCTTTAGGTGAAGTTCCCCCTTTGATTGGTATCCGGGGGTCCCCTCCCCACAAGATTCAGAGGCGGCTGGAAGGCCTTTCAAAGGTAAAAGATGGGAGGGGCTGCTGGGAAGAGGGGGACCCCAGGCCTCTCTGTGACTGAGCTATTTCAGAAAAGACTGATTCCCTTTAGACTGGACCCCTTGGAAAGGGTCCACGCACCCCAGTTTGGAACCCCCTGCAGGGGAGGAGAGGGAAATGGGCAAGAACTCAGCCCCGCCCTCAGGGTTCCGGCAGGTGATTCCCCCCTGGGGACAGGGGTGACACCTAGGTGACAGAGTGACACAGGATGCCACCTGTGTGCTCCACATGGGCCAGGCCCTGTGGGTGGGGGTGTCACTGCCCCAGACTGTCAACACTCAGGGTTCCTCCCAGGGCTGCACAGGAGAAATGAGAAACAGGGCCCATTATCCTGGCCAGGAGCCTGGACCGCCAGGACCCTTTCCCAGGGGCTCTGATGGACCCATGGTGTGGCTTGAGCCTGAGGAAGGGCAGGACGGAGCAGTGGGCTCTGTGTCCTGCCAGACTGGGTCCCAGGAGGCTTGGGGCACAAGGAGAGGGTCACACATCCTGAGCAGAGCTGAAGGCGGGCCTGGAGGAGGGAAATGAGCCTTTGAACCTTCCTGACAATTCAGCCTGGGATCCCTGCCCCGGGGGCGAGGAAGGCTGGGTGGGGGGCGGAGGAGGCAGCTTGACTGCACCCCAAAAAGCACATGGCACAGCAGCTCCTGTCCGGGAGTTTTCCTGACCATACCCCATCATCCAGGGCGGGGTGTGGCAAATGATAGGGATTTGCCTGTAGACCCCATCACCAGGCAGGCATTTCCCCGGGAAAGGACCAGGTCTTGTTTCTCTGTATCCCAGGGTTCCGGAGGGGTACCGGTTCGGAGTAGCCCTGTCCTTGGAGCTGGACAGCATCAGTGGTTCCAGACTTCCCCTCCCACATGTGTATTCAGCTTCCAGAAGTCACAAAACCAGTCAGGCCACTGGCCTGTTCTTTCTTGGCCTCACCCTGAGGGTTCAGACCCTGGCCAGCCCAGTAGCTGCACTCAGGCCTGGCCGCTCCCTGCCACCCACATCCGGGATGTCGGTTTGTGGCAGGTGGCACGTGAATTTACATCCACCAAGATTACCTCTGGGATGTTTACAAAGCTGGTGCACTGGGACGGGAGGGTGGGGAAAAAATCGGCTGCGGTTAAGTGCTTATTTTGTTAAAACTCGGAGTCCAGATGAAGCTGGGGGTGGAATTCCTGAAGACGGTTGTGGCGAGCCTAGCATGTGAGGTTAATGATTCTCCAAACATGGGGTGGTGAATGGCACCTCTTGGTTCCCAAGAGTTTCAAGGCTTCTTGGCTTTCCTGCAGTGAAATGGTCCAGAAATATGTGGGATTAGGCCACCTGGTGTTGGTGTGTTTTGATTCTTTGGGGTCCCTTCTGGGGAGGTCCCAGGCTGGTGAGTGACAGCGTGGGTGTCTGTGCTGAGTCTGCAGGACTCTGCTCTGCCTCTTGATCTGCTTCTCTTTCTGATGAGGTTCTTTGGGTCGTGGGGGAGGGACATCCGCTCAGACCAGGGTCAGGGGTGTATTGGGGGACCCAGGACTGTCACTGTCACTGTGGGGCTAAACGGGCTCCCAGAGTTGTCTTTCCGTCCGTCTCTCTCCCTCGGTGGACCATCTCGATGACTTTACATTGTGAAAATCAGGGTAACAGCGAGTGTGTGAGCTGTGCAAGGCTCCACGTGCAGACGCACTCCATCCCCACCATAGACCCTAGAAATGGGCACTTGTATCCTCGTGCGCATTCTCCGGGGAGGAAACCAAGGCAGAGGGAGCTGACCTGACTGCCGGGACCCTACGCCAGGCAGCCGTCCACTCCAAGGTGCAGAATTAGGGACCCGTCCTGCCCCCTCCCCTGTGTCGTCTCAGGAGTGATGCCCAAGCTGACCTTTCTGCTCCTTTCAGGACGAGTGGGCCAGGGTAGCACAGGGCTTCTCAAACTTTTGGTCTCAGGACCCCACTCCCCGCTTTGAAGAGTTTTAAGGACCCCAGAGAGCTTTTTGTTTATGTGCGTTGTATCTCCTGACATTTATCCTGTTAGAAATTTAAAAAGAGAATTTAAACATATTGGTTAGTCAGGCATTTAAAACTGACAATACTAAACCTACACGTGTTACTGTAAAGAAAATATTTTTATGAAAAATAGCTATTTTTCAAAACAAGAAAAAAATGAAGAGTGTGGCAATTTACATTTTTGCAAGATCTCTTTACTGTCTGGTTTAACAGAAGACGGCTGGATTTTTGTATCTGCTTCTGCATTTAGTCTGTTGCAACATCCCATGTTGTGTAGCTTCTGGAACACTCTGGAGGACACTTGGGAGAGGGTGAGAGTGAGGTAACACCTAACGTCTTAGTGGTATTGTGAAAATGGTTTGACGTCATAGACCCCCTCAAAGGGCTTTGGGGACCCCCCCCTAGGGTTCCCTGGATCATACATTGAGAACCACCTGAAGAAGCATAAGACTGGCAACACTGACAGGGTGTGGGTCTGAAAGCTGGCTTTGCCCTGTAGTCGGGTGGATGCTTCTAACACACGTGCCTTTTCTTGTCATTCAGGATGCATCTGTGAAGTGTAGCTGGGGACCCCAGGAGGTCATCAGGTGGTCCCCACCCCATGGGACAGGCCCGCTGGTGGCAGAGTCTAGGGTGGTGGGATGTGGGCTCAGCCAGGCAGGAGCTGGTTTGATCCACAGCTGGCACTTTGCTCTTAGGGGTGTAACTTGTATGTGTGATGTCACCAGAAGCTAAATTGTGTGGCAGTGACAGCTGGGGAGCCGTGGCAACATTGTCAAGCAAGAAGGCTGTTTCCTGCTACCGGGGCGGGGGGCTCCACATGCAGAGGGACCGGTGGACAGAGGCGGGGTGGGGGGACCAGGGCAGCCACCGGGAGGGAGGCGAGAACTTTCCATACTTCTTCCTTTCCAAGCTGGATGCTTCTGTTTCGTGCCTAATGGCCCTGGCTAGAACCGTCAGTACAATGTTGAATAGAAATGGTGAGAAAGCACAGAGTGTCTGGTTCCTGATCTCGGTGGGGAAGCATCCAGCCGTTCACCATTAGTTGTGGTGTTAGCGGTGGGTTTCTTGTGGCTGCCCTTTAGCAGGTTCAAGAAGTTCTCATGTTTTCTGTGTTGAGGGTTTATATCGTGAAGGGCTGCTGGATTTTGTCAACTGCTTTTTCTGCCTCTCTTGAGATGATCAGCTGCTTTTGGTCCTTTATTCTATTAGTACGGTGTCTTATATTAATTGATTTTTTTTTTTTTTTGCGGTATGCGGGCCTCTCACTGTTGTGGCCTCCCCCGTTGCGGAGCACAGGCTCCGGACGCGCAGGCTCCGGACGCGCAGGCTCAGCGGCCATGGCTCACGGCCCAGCCGCTCCGCGGCATATGGGATCCTCCCAGACCGGGGCACGAACCCGTATCCCCTGCATCGGCAGGCGGACTCTCAACCACTTGCGCCACCAGGGAGGCCCCTTAATTGATTTTTTGATGTGAAGCCAATTTTGCATTCTTGGGATGCATCCCACTTAGTCATGGTTTATAATCCTTTTTATACGCTGTTGGATTCAGTTTTCTAGTATTTTGCTGAGCTTTTTGTGTGTCTGTGCATAAGAGCCATGGGTCTGTAGTTTTCTTGGGATGGTATCATGGTAATAGCGACCTCAAAAAATTGTTGGGCAGTGTTCTCTTCTATTTTTTGGAAAAGTTTGGGATGAATTGATATTAATTCTTTTTTAAATTGAAGTATAGTTGATTTACAATGTTGTGTTAATTTCTACCATACAGCAAAGTGATTTAGTTTTCCATATACATACATTCTTCTTTTTAAATATTCTTTTCCATTATGATTTATCACAGGATATTGAATATAGTTCCTGGTGCTATACAGTAGGACCTTGTTGTTTATCCATTCTGTATATAATAGTTTGCATCTGCTAACCCCAAACTCCCAATCCATCCCTCTCCCACCTAGCCTCCCCCTTGGCAACCACAAATCTGTTCTCTATGTCTGTGAGTGTGTTTCTGTTTTGTAGATAAGTTCATTTGTGTCATATTTTGGATTCCACATATAGGTGATATCATATGGTATTTGTCTGACTTACTTGTATGATCATCTCTAGGTCCATGCCAAATGCAAATGGCATTATGTCATTCTTTTTTATGGCTGAGTAGTATTCCATCGTATATATGTACCACATCTTCTTTATCCATTCATCCGTTGATGGACATGTAGGTTGCTCATCCATATCTTGGCTATTGTGAATAGTGCTGCTATGAACATAGGGGAGCATGTATCTTTCTGAGATACTAATTCTTCATTAAATGTTTGGTAGAATTCACTGGTGAGGCCCCCTGGTCTTGAGCTTGTCTTTCTGTGAAGTTTTGAATTTCTTACCTCGCTCCCTACTTGGTCTGGGTATGTCCAGATCTTCTGTTTCTTCTTGAATCATGGTGGTTGGTTTGCATCTCACTGAAATCTATTTCCTCTAACCATCTAATTTATTGTCACGCAGTTGTTCATAGCATTTCCTCATCCTCTCTTTTGTTCCTGTGAGGCTGCTAAGTGTCTCCCCGTCATTTCTGAGTTTGGTGATTTGAGTATTTCCCCCTTTTTTTTCCTGATCATTCTAGTGAAAAGTTTGTCAATTTTACTGACCTTTTCAGGGAACCAACTTATGGTCTCATTGATTTTTCTCTATTTCTATGTTCTTTTTCATTAATTTTCCCCCTCACTTTTATTATTTCCTTCCTTCTGCTCGCTTAGTGTTAGTTCTAGCCAGAGGAGACAAATCATGAGAAGAGAGATAGCCAAGAGGCACCTCTGTGGTCCAGGAGGGAAGGAGAGCTTGGTTAGGGGGCTGGCGGGGAGGGGTGGTCAGGGTGGGCCTCCCTGAGAAGCTGGCACTTGAGCAAAGACTTGAAGGAGGGGAGGGAAGTAGTAAATGAGAAGTGAAGAATTTGATGGAAATTGATGTGAAAACACTTATTTGCACTTAACATTTTTTAAGTTGTGCTAAGATATATGTAACATGCAATTTACCATCGTAACCACTTGCACTGTACAGCTTAGTGGCATTACACATTCACATTGTTAGGCAACCCTCACCTCCGTCCATCTCTAGAACTTTCCGTCTTCCCAAACTGATGCTCTGTCCCCATCCCATTCGGCACACTCACTCCCCCTCCCCCTCCCCCGGCCCCCCCGGCCCCACCATCCTACTGTGTCTCTCTATGAATTTGTTGACTGTAGGTCCTCGTATAAATGAAATCATACATTATTTATCCTTTCATGTCTGGCTTATTTCACTGAGCATCATGTCCTCAAGTTTCATCCATGTTGTAGCCTGTGTCTGAACTTCTTCCTTTTTAAGGCTCAGTAATCTTCCATTGTGTGGATGGACCACATTTTGTGCACCTTTCATCTGTCCGTGGACACTCGGTTGCCTCCACCTTTTGGCTGTTGTGAATGATGCTGCCATGAATGTGGGTATTCAAGCCCCTCCTTTCAGAAAGCACGTTTTGAAGCGGTGACCAGCCCAAGGCCCATCTGGTCTTGGGATTGCAGGGCTGAACCTCTCCCACCCACTAGCCTCACCCAGGCTGCTTTCCCATAGAAAGAGGCCCATCTTTCTTCTTGAATCTCTCTACAAAGCAGGAATGACTCCGTATGTTGGAGAAATTGTGGAGCACGATGCCTCCCATATCCTGCGTTCCCATCTCCCAAGGAGGAAAGGCCTGGGAACTGGGTCTCACCTTTGTGGGTTCATCCAGGTCTCGGGCAGGACCAAGGAAGGTGTCGGGGCAGAGAGAGAAGCAGGGAGGGGATGCCCTTCTGCAAGACGTCACTCATTCACTACCTGGTGCCTTCTGGTGCCTCAGTGTTTCTCTGTTCCGAGTCATCCCTACCCTCTTGTCATGAGACGTTCTCCTGTATTCTCTTCTTATAACTTTAATGGCTTGCTTTATATTCGTTTATTATTTTTATGCCATCAGGAGTTGGCCCTTGTGTCAGGCTGGGATGTGATTTGTCTGTTTCAGCGCAGGAGGACCTCCCCCCGCCCCTGCTGGCTTTGCCTCTCCCGCTCTGTCACGGATCCAGCTCCCAAGCTCATTTGGGGATTGGTTTTCTATCGATCTGGCTCTAAGTCCACCATGTGTGTTTACAATCCCTTTCAAAGGAGCTTTGAGACTTAGCGGTATGATCTCCTTTAGACCGCAAACAGCCACGTTGCAAATTATTCCATTCTGTGGTTGAGAAAAGGAGCCAGTTCAGAGGGATGGGTCAGCTCAGGGCTCCCCGACAGCACGTGGCAGGGCGGGTCAGGCTCAGACGTGCCGGACCCAGGGGCTCAGCCAGACCAGGGTGACGCCAAAGCGCTGAGCCGGTGTCTTATCTTCAGTGACTGGACAGATGCTTCCTTGACAAGGGACCCAGGCCACCACCGAGCACTCCTGTCCATTCAATGTGGTGGCGCTAGCCACATGTGGCTGTCGAGCCCTTGAAACGTGGCTAGTGCCACAAGTTGAAGGGACGCTATTCTGTGTGTATGGGGTTCCATAAAATATAAATATTCATTTCAACTGGGTTTTTCTTTTCTTGTTTGAAACGTGGCTACTAGGAAATTGAAAATTACATTTGGTGGCTTGAATTCTATTGCTGCCAGCACGGGTTTGTAGCAGCCCTTACTGGGGGCTGGGATCGGCTTCCTTATTTCTTGTCCCCTGTCCCCCGCCACCCAGTCCCTCCTGCTTCTACCGTGTCGCCCCACTGTCTTGTTCTCAGATGGGGCCCCCTTCCTGCAGACGTGCTTCCTGGGTTTAGCAGCCAAGAATCTTCACTGGAGGAAAAGGGAGAGAGGTGAGAACCTCTATCATCTCAGCCTTCGACCCCAGGGTGGAGCTCAGGCCCACCTCTCAGAGAGACTGGGGTGGGAGGGGACCCCAGAGCTAATTTAGGATTGATCAGGGTTCTAGAATGTTCATGCTGGGGGGCCCAGGTCCAGCTTTTGGGAGAACATTGGGCCTCAGGAAGGAGAAGGGACCTGGCCAGGTCCCGGTAGGTTTCCTGCTGGACCCCAGGTCCCCAGGGCCAGGCAGCTTCCGCCAAACCCCAAGGCCACTGTGGGTTGGTGTAGACTCTCTACCCAGACCAGGCCCAGTGAAATAGCTTCTGGGGTTTATTCTGCAAAAAAGCTGGATTCTTACTGGAAGTGCCTGGGAATAATATTATTATTATTTAACATTCATTGCTGCCCCTAGACATATGGGCAGTTTTCTGGTCCCCGCTGGGGTGTCCATGTGGTCCTAAGGCTGTCGGGTTGTGCAGTCACCTGTGACACCCGGCAGATTCCCCAGCAGAATGTAATGTGTGCTTGGCTGTGGGGTCAGTGGCCTGTGGTGGGGTTGGTGCTTTCCCAGAAGACAGGAAATACCTCCGAGGTAACAGACCATCCAGCCAGCTCCATGATGCTCCATGTTGTGAGGCAAAAATGATTTCTTTACCAGGCTTACTTAATTACATCATAATAAATAAACTCCTATTAAATATTTTCTATTAACAATGCCATCACATAAAATGAAATAAGATAAAATAAGAAAAATAAAATAATAGTTACCTATATCTTTGTGGGTAGCTTGATTAATTATTATTATTATTTGCATTTTATTGCCAGACTTTGTCAGAATACATTTCATTGCCTACCGGTGCCAGGCACTTTCATGCCTGTGGTCTTGTGGCATCTTCACAATCCATCCCTGGGGGGGAGTATTTTTATGTCCATTTTACAGAAGGGGAAACTGAGGCCCAGAGAGGTGCATTGACTGGGGTTTTGAGACCAGCAGGTGCCTTTGTGCTTTGACCGGGCCAGTCTCAGAGCTGGAGGGATGTGACGATTTTGTCCAGCTTCACTCCCCGTGTGTCTGTCCATCCTGGTGCCCAGTGGCCTTTACTGACCACTTACTATGAAATCTGCCCCTGTAACTCAGTTTGGATAGTCCCCTCCCCCGACCTCTGGGAGTGGGGAGGAGGATGTAGGCGGGGTCAGCTTCTCAAATGTGCTTCTGAACCTGGGCGCAGTGCCTTTGTCCTGGTGGGGATGAGTGTGTGCAGTGTTCCAGAGCATCCTCCTTCAAGGCCATAGTCGGGGGTGTTTGGCCTGGAGGCCAGATGGGGAGTATAGCGCTGGCCAGGATGGGGCAGGGCTGCAGTTGTTTTACCTCTCTGCTCTTGCCCCAGAATCTTCGCAGCTTTGGGGAGTGTTTGGACAACCCTTGGTGCATGCTTGTGTGTCCTCCAAGTAGGTGGTGCCTGAGCTCTGCCACGTGACTGCTGTGTGTCCTTGGGTGAGCCAGCTGACCTCTCTGGGCCTCAGTTTTCTCATCCTGAGAATGGGGTAATAACACCTCTCCAGTGGCCTTGAGCATTAAATGAAATCATCTACATAAAGTCGAGACTGTTGTTACCAACCAGGGTTCTTGGCCTCCTTAATCAACAGAAATTCATCAGAGGCCAGACAAGAAATTCAAGCAAGGCTTTACTGGGCCCCCTGCTGTAGCACGGCGGAGCGAAAACAAGTAACAGCTTCCCTTTCTTGCTCACTCGCTGTGGGGATGGGAGGCAGCTGGTTCTTTATATGGGGGGCGGGTAGGGGTGTGTCCAGGGGTCGAGCTGGAGGGGTGGCTTAGGGGGTTTGCCCACCTCTTTGTGGTGGTGTTCTGTGCAGGGGGCATGCGCAGTACCCTGCTTTTGCTCCCGGCTCTTCAGAAGCGGCAGTTGGGCTTTTTGGTCTGTTTGTATCTTGTCCAGAATATAGCCCAATTGCACACGCATGCAGTTATTTTGAGTCCCTTATAGTTTCTTTGTATTTTGTAGCTGGAGGAGACGTTTGTCCAGGTGCAAGCACTGCAGCCAGGGGCCCTCGGTCCCCGCCTCTCTCACTCTGATGGGCCTTGGTGTACGTGAGCTGCTCTCATCATCATTATTGTCAACACCTGTATGTACTTGATCTGTTCAGATTGGACCCGCGTCCTGTGCAGGTTGGAGTCCGCCAACTTCCTTCCCCTGTCCTGTTGGGACTGCCTGTTCAGGCCCTGCTGTGGATTCCCGCCCCATCTGGTCTCTGCAGAGCCTCTGGCCTGAGCTGTAAGTGCACCTGGTTTATGTAGGGGCTCCAGATGACGGGGGTGGAGGGGACCCGGCAGGCCTCCGGGGTACCTGTTGCCTCTGCAGGGGTCATCGGTAGCCTTGGGGGCCCACCTGAGCTCCTCCGCTCCCTGGTGCGTCCGGAAAGTTCCCATGGAGGGTTTCTCAGCGAGGGGCACTCCCCCACCCGCTGCCCCACGGGAGCTCCAGAGGGCTGGGCCGGGCGGCGGAAGGTGCTGTTCCGAGTGGACCTTCTAGGCTCTCAGGTGATGTTCCTGACACGGATGTGCTCTTGTTCATTTGAAATTTTATCCTGCCATCTTTTATTGAAGAGGGAGGAGAGGACCTGGGAGGTCGGGGTGGAATATTTATTAAGTTAGTCATCCAGTTAAGAGCCCTTTCTGAAAAGCCTGCACGATGACGGGGCCTTTGGTGTTGGACAAACCAGAGTGCAGGTCCGCTTTGCGGAGGCTGCCTGCATGGAGCACCTGTGTGGCCTCGGGCATTGCCTGATCCTCAGCTGTGTGGGATGGTAACACCCACCTAATTAGTAACAATTAGACGGAGGTCGTGTCAGCTAACAACCTGCAGAACAAAACACTCCAAAACTTTGGGTAAAACGACCACTGTTTATTTCAGGGCCAGAGAGTAAATATTTCATGCTTTATGCTGTACAGCCTCTCTACAAAGCAAGAGCAGTCAAGTGAATGGGCGTGGCTGTGCCCCAATAAAACGTTATTTAGAGAAACAGGCTGTGGGCTGACTTTGGCCCACAGGCCAATCATTTGCCAACCCCTGGTTTATTTATCTCACAATTTGGAAAGTGGACCATTTGAGTAGGACTCGGATGATTCTTGTGATCCCTGAGTTCACCTGTGGTCATCCGGTGGGCAGGCCTCACTCACGTCTCCCGGGTGGGCTGGTCGTTGGCAGGGGTCGGGGGGTAACTGCATCATCCATCTCTCACCCCGCCACAGGCCAGCCTGGCTTGGTCACTGGGTAGTAGTTGCAGGGCTCCCAAGAACGGCGAGAATGCATCCCTTTGCTCTGGCCCGTTTGGTTGAAGCGAGCATAATGGCCAAGTCTAGGGTCATTGGGAGAGGACTTCCCCAGGAAGAAGGTCCAGGGAGGCGCGTGCCCTGTATGGGTTTGGTGTAGCCCCGTCTGCATCTAGTCCCCCCCAGCTGCTGGTCATCATCCTCACCCATCATCGCGGGCACCAGTGGAGGGGCCAGTTGGGGTTTCACGCTTTTATGGGTCACGGGCTCTGTGGTTCAGCTGGCGGGCGTAATTAATATTTTAACTTTGTTTCTGAATAATTTTACACGAGAGCTGTTACTAAGCTCACTCCCACCTGCACTTTTGCCCTCTCTGGTAATGGAGCCGGGGCAGAGGAGAGTTAAGAGCGTTCCGTGGAGGTCAAGGGCCACGGGGACTTGCCACCAGGTCCTGCTTTTGTGAGGAGCGATTTCCCGAAGGCAGAAAGAGGCAGGATGGGGGAGCTGGGCCCTGGCTCTGGTCCCGGCTGGGCCGCTCAGCTGCTGTGGGACCTCGGCCTCGGTTTTCTCATCGGGAGAATGGGTAGATCAGCTGAAGTCACATTCCTGCCAGCCCGGGCTTCAGCAGTGGTGTAGACAGCACGGTGGGGAGGTGGGGTACACGTTCCCGTCGCTCCCCGAGGGAGTTGCTGTGACAAAAGCCGAGGATCAGAGAGTTTTCCCCTTTTCTCCTTATCCCTGACAATGTTGGCATTTTGCCCTGTTTTCAGGTTTTTTTCCTCCCTCACTCTGTAAAGTGGATTCTGAACCCTTGTGAGCTGTCGAGAATGAGGTTCTTTTTTATTATTGAGGTGTAATACACAGAACGTAAAGTCAACCATTGAAAACTGTACAGTTCAGTGGCATTTAGTACAAAAAGTGCTAGTTTTCATCACCCCGAAAGGAAACCCCATACCCACAGACAGTCCCTTCCAGCCCCTGGCAACCACCCTTCTGCTTTCTGTCTTTACGGATTTGCCTGCCCTGGACATTTCATGTAAGTGGATCGTACGACATGAGGTCATTTGCGCTTGGCTTCTTTCACTGAGCAGAATGTTTTTAAGGTTCATCCACATTGTAGCCTGTGTCAGTGCTTCATTCCTTTTAACGGGTGAATAATACTCCCTTGTATGGATGGAGCACATTTTGTCTGTCCTTTCTTCTGTTGATGGAGCTTTTTTTTTTTTTTTAATTACGTGGGATCTTAGTTTCCCGACCAGGGATCAAACCCGTGTCCCCTGCATTGGGAGCGTGGAATCTTACCACTGGACCCCCAGAGAAGTCCCTGTTTCCACTTTTTGACTGCTGTGAATGATGCTGCTAGGAACATTCCTGTACCAGTTTTTGTTGGAACAGCTATTTCACCTTTGGCAGAATCAGGTTCCTCGCTAAGGGAAGGACCTGCAGTATGGGGCCATTCCCTCTGCCTTTCTGGATGAGAGGGAGGTGGTGACATTTCCTCTGTTTTGGGGGGTGCCCGTGGCGGGAGCCACCTGTACGTGGTCAGTTAATCCTCAGGACTCCAGGTGGCATCTTCATGCATTCCCATTTCACAGAATAGGCTGGCACGCGGTCGGGGTGGGGGCAGCAGAGCGGGGCTGGAACCAGGCAGATTGACTCTGGGAGCCCTGGTCTTCCAGAGAAGGGCCCCCGGGGCTGGGGCAGCCGGGTCTGTCCAGGGCACAGGCCAGCGCCTCCTGACTCCCAGCCCAGGACACCGGGGCTACTCTGTGCCTGGGGCGTACCCTGGGGGTTACAGAGCTGTTTCAGAACGCTTCACAGTTACGATTTCCATCTCCGATTTCCATCTCCGTAGGAATGATGGGATGGGCATTGCTAAAAATAGCTGCAGAACGCTGACGGCTAACATTTTAAAATAGTTCAGTAATTTAGTGACTCTCCACGGTTGACAGGGAGGATCAGTCTAAAGTGGATGCTTTTAAAATTTCCTAGAACCCAGGCACTGCTTGCTTTGTTCAACAATTTGAGGTATATTTCACATACCATGCGCTCCACACATTTAAAGTGTATACGGCAGTGTATTTTTAGTATATTCATGGATTGTACAGCCATCACCACAATCAATTTTGGGACATTCTGGTTCCCCCCAAAACAAACCCCGTACCCATTAGCAGTGCCCCCCACCCCCCCTCCTCTTCCCGGACCCCGGCAACCCCTCATCTGCTTTCTGTCTCTGTGGACGTGCCTATTCGGAGCAGTTTATGTAAATGGAACCATACAATGTGTGAGGTCCTTTTGTGTCTGCCTTCTTTCACTTAACATCATGCTTTTAGGGTTCATCCACGTGGTAGCCTGTGTCAGTGCATCGTGTCTTTTTGTGGCCAAATAAGATTCCATTGCACGGATAGACCGCATTTTACTTATCTAGTCATCAATTGGGGGACATGTAGATTACTTCCACTGTTTGGCTATTAGGAAGAGGGCTGCTATGAAGATTAGGATACAGGTTTTTGTGTGGACATATGTTTTTATCTGTCTTAGGTATACGCCTCGAAGTAGAATCATGCGTCTTGGGTCACATGGCAACTCTCTGTAACCTCTTTTCATTCGTTTCATTTTCCACAAGGTACTTTTTAAAATAAAAGGAAACTCTTTATTTTTAAAATAATTGCAATTCTAAGAAATAATACAGAGCTGTCCCCTGTACCCTCTACCCAGTTTGCCCCATGACTAGTATCTTCCAGAACTAAATGTACAACATCTCAACACAGGGACATTGACAGTGACACGGTCAAGATACAAGTATTTCCATCAGCACCAGGATCCCTCATGCTGCCCTTTTATAGCCCCACAGACTCCCTCCTACTTCACTTGCTTTTCAACCCCTGGCAACCACTAATCTGTCTTCCATCTCTATAATTTTGTTATTTCAGTGATTATACAGAAGTGGAATCACACAGTAAGTGACTTTCTGGTGTTGGCTTCTCTCTCTGTCATTGACACTCTGTAGAGATTGTTGCGTATCCGTGGTCCCTGCTTTCTTATGCAGAGTAGGATTCCATGGTGTGTATGCGTCAGTTTGTCTAACCCGTCACCCTTGGAGGGGCAGCTGGGTTGTTTGCAGTTTGGGGTTGTTATGAAGAAAGCTGCTATAAACATTAGTTTTCAGGGTTTTGTGTGAACATGAGCCTTCATTTCTCTGGGATAAATGCCCACAGGTGCAATTCCTGGGTCGTATGGTAGTTGCATGTTTAGATTTTTAAGAAACAGCTATACTGTTTTCCTACATGGCTGTCCCATTTTGTATTCCCACCAGTAATGTGAGAGTTTGCCCATTTTCTCACAGAATTTTACTGTTTTCTACTTTAGCCACTCTGGTGTTGGGGATACGTCCCTGAGGTTTTAATTTGCATTGCTTTAGTGGCTAATGATGTTTTGATCATTTTTTCATGCTCTTTGGCCATCTAGCTATCCTCCTTTGTAAAATGTCTGCACGTCTTTTGTCCCTGTTTTAATTGGATGGTTTGGTTTTTATCCTGTTAAGTTTTGAGAGTTTTTTATATTCTGAACACTAGTCCTCTGTTAGACATGTGGTTTGCAAACATTTTCTCCCAGTCTGTGATTTGTAATTTTATCTTCTTCTTCACAGAACAAAAGGTTTTAATTTTGATGAGATCCAATTTATTGATTTTTTTCTGTGTGTGGATTGTGCTTTTGGCATCCTTTTGGCATTCCTAACCTTAGATCCTGAAGATTTTCTCCTGTGAGAAGTTTTTTTCCAAAGTTTTATAGTTTTACATTTAAGTCCATGATCCGTTTTGAGTTGATTTTTTAAAAATTGAACTATGGTTGATTTACAATGTTCTGTTAGTTTCAGGTATACAGCAAAGTGATTTAGTTATACATATATAGATATTTATCTATTCTTTTTCAGATCCTTTTCCATTATAGGTTATTACAAAATATTGAATACAGTTCTCTGCATTATACAGTATGCCTTCGTTGTTTATCTATTTTGTATATAGTAGTGTATCTGTTAATCCTAAACTCCTAATTTATCTCTTCCCCCACCCCTTCCCCCTTTGGTAACCATAGTTTGTTTTCTATGTCTGTGAGTCTGTTTCTGTTTTGTAGATATGTTCATTTGTGTCATATTTTAGATTCCATATGTAAGTGATATCATATGGTATTTGTCTTTGACTTACTTCACTTAGTAAGATAATCTCTAGGTCCATGCATGTTGCTGCAAATGGCATTATTTCATTCTTTTTTATGGCTGAGTAATATTCCATTGTATATATATACCATATCTTTATCCATTCGTCTGTTGATGGACATGTCCTGGCTATTGTAAATAATGCTGCAATGAACATTGGGGTGCATGTATCTTTTCGAATTAGAGTTTTGTATGGATATATGCCCAGGAGAGGGATTGCTGGGTCATTGTGTAAGGCTCACGTTGATGGCCATTATTTTGTCTATCAATGTCCAGTTGCTCCAACGCCCTTTGTTGTAGGGGGCCATCCTTCCTCCATTGAGTTGCTTTTATGCCTTTGTCAAAAATCAATTGGGGGACGTCCCTGGTGGTGCAGGGGTTAAGAACCCACCTGTCAATGCAGGGGACATGGGTTCGATCCCTGGTCCGGGAAGATCCCACATGCCACGGAGCAACTAAGCCTGTACACCACAACTACTGAGCCTGCGCTCTAGAGCCCGTGAGTCGGAACTACTGAGCCTGCAAGCCATGACTACTGAAGCCCGTGTGCCTAGAGCCCATGCTCTGCAACAAGAGAAGCCCATGCACCACAAAGAAGAGTAGCCCCCGCTTGCTGCAACTAGAGAAAGCATGCGGGCAGCAGCAAAGACCCAAGGTTGCCAAAAATAAATACAAATATAAATAAACTTATAAAGAAAAATCAGCTGGGTGTATTTGTGTGGGTCTATTTCTGGGCTCTCTGTTGAGTTCTGTTGATCTGTGTCCCTATCTGTCCTCCATAACCACACGGCCTTGATTACTCTGGCTGTGTACATCTTGAAATTGGGTAAAACTGATTGCCCTCACTTTATTCTTTTCCAAATTCGTTTTAGCTATTCTGGTTCCTTTGCTTTCCCATGTAAATTTCAGAATAATATTGTCTATATACACACAAAAAAATCTTGCTGGGATTGTGTTACATCCAAGTCTTCCCAATTTGGGAAGAGTTGATGTCTTGACTGTGTTCCATGAACAGGGTATGTCTCTCCACTTCTTTAGATGTTCTTTGATTTCTTTTACCAATTCGTGTAGACTTCAGTGTACAAGTCTTGTATGTGTTTTGTTAGATTCACACCTAAGTATTTTATTTTTTTGAGCAATTGTAAACGGTATTGGATTATAAATTTTGGTGTCCATATGTTCATTGCTAGTATATGGGGATACAGTTGACTTTTATATGTCAATCGTGTATCTTGTGACCTTGTTCACAACTCATGTATTATTTCTAGGAGGTGTTGTTTTGGCGATTCCTTGGGATTTTCTACATTCATGTCATCTACAAATGAGGACAGTTTTATTTCTATCTTCCCAGTCTGTATGCTTTTTATTTCCTTTTCTTGCCTTTTGTACTAGCTAGAACGTCTACCCCTATGTTGAATGAGAATGATGAGAGCAGACATCCTTGCCGCGTTCCTCATCACAAAAGGAAAGCATTTAGTCTTTCCTGGTTTGGAATAATGTTAGCTGATGAGATGAGGTTTTGCAAATGCTCTTGATCAAGTTGAAGAATTTCCCCTCTTCCTATTTTTGGGAGAGATGTTGTCACAGATGGATGTTGAATTTTGTCAAATACTTTCTCTGCATTGATTGCTATGACCGTGTGATTTTCCTTCTTTAGCCTGTTGGTATAATGTATTACATACATTTATTTTTATTTTTTAATTTATTTAAAAAATATTTACGTATGTATGTACGTGGCTGCATCGTGTCTTATTTGCGGCACACGGGATCTTCGTTGTGGCATGTGGGGTCTTTCGTTGTGGCGCGCGGGCTCTAGAGTGCACGGGCCCAGTAGTTGCAGCACGCGGGCTTAGTTGCCCCACAGCACGTGGGATCTTAGTTCCCCGACCAGGGATTGAACCTGCATCCCCTGCATTGGAAGGCGGATTCTTGACCACTGGACCACCAGGGAAGTCCCTATAAATTGATTTTTAAAAAAAAATATTGAACCAGCCTAGCATTCCAGAAATAAACTCTACTTGTCATGATATATAATTCTTTTCATATAATGCTTAATTCTATTTGATAATATTAAGGATTTTTTATGTCTATATTTATGAGAGATATTCCCCTGTGGTTTTCTTTTTTGTACTCTCTTTGTATGGTTTTAGTATCAGGGTCATATTTGTTCTGCAAAATGGATTGGATTCTATTTTGTGGAAGATACTGTGTAGAATTGATGTTCGTTGTTTAAACATTTCATGGAATTCTTCTGTTTTAGCCGGCTTGTTTTGACATCACTCTCACAGGGAAGTGTTACTGCCAGGTGGAGGTAGATGTCCAGCTTCCTCAGTTGACCTCTATTGATACCCAAGGGGGGAGGCTCCTGTTATTGCTGGTGGGGGAGGGGACCTGCTCCCCACGTGGTCTCCACTGATCCCGTGGTGGGGGGTGGCCTCATTCTTGCTGGTGATGGGGAAAGTCCTGACTCTCTGTTAGCCCTCTTCTGACCCCAGTCCAGCGGGGTGAGGTGGGGGCGTGAGGGAGGGGTGCCAAATGCGTGTGGAAATCCAGCCTTCCTGAATGGAACCAGAGGAGGATTTGTTACAGCTCGGTAGGGAAGAAAGTCCCAGCTCCGCACCTTGGTTTATTTGATCCCCCCCAGTGGAGGTTTGGGTGCCCAGGCTCCCCCCTCGGCCTCTGCTGCTATGAGTCAGGGTGGAGGCCACAGTTCTCCTGTGATATCTGGGTGGGGTAGAGCAGTTATTGTCTAAGCGTAGTCCTTTTCGTCTGCCATTTTCCTGGTGTTTTGGCTGGAGAGAATAGTCATTCGTTGCGGCTTTTTTTTCTGCTTCTACTAGTGTTTCTGGGTTTCTGACTTCTCATCTCCCAGTCTGGGATATGAGGTTCTCCAGCCCGGAGAACCAACCACTGTGCTGTTCCTTGGGTCCCTGGTCCCGGACCATTCTGCCTTCTCTCTACCTCTCAGAGTCTTATGTTTGTTTCCTGTACGACATACTGGGTTTTTCGTGGCTCTTCTTGGGAGGAGTAGGGAAAAGTGCGTCTACTCCATCTTTCTGGAAGCAGAAGTGCAGCCCCTGGTTTTCAGCTCAGAGATATCAGGATGCACTTGAAGTTTTAACCTCTGCCTCTTGAAACCTCCATCTCAGCGGTCCCCAACCTTTTTGGCACCAGGGACTGGTTTCGTATCAGACAGTTTTTCCACGGGTGGGTGGGTGGGGGTGATGGTTCAGGCAGTAATGTGAGCTATGGGGAGCGGCTGTAAATACAGGTGAAGCTTCACTCGCTTGCCTACCGCTCACTTCCTGCTGTGCAGCCCGGTTCCTAACAGGCCACAGACTGGTACCAGTCTGTGACCTGGGGGTTGGGGACCTGTGCTCTATCTAACCATGACCTGGTTGTCTCTTGCAGCTCTGGAAATCTCTCCTGTCTCCATGCCTTGACCCACTGGAGTGCAGACAGTTCCTGTTCTAAGAGACCTTTCTGCAGGGCCCAGTCTGACAGCACCTCTGGTGAGTTAGAACATCTTCTCCTTGCCCTCGTCACCTGCAAGCCAGTCTCCATTGCCATGGTGTGGTTCACCTCATTCCTTTGGCACTGCGGCCAGAGGATGGTCAGTTCCTCGCAATCAGGGCCCAGGTGCTTCTGTCAGGGTGGGGAGAGGGTGGGTGGAGTTGCCCTTGGCGCTGGGGGAACAAGCCTGCCCCTGGGTGCCTAGCTAATGTGACCTTGGGGGAATTATTGGGACTGTGGCTGAGGCTCCAGGTCTGGCTCCTTGTCTGTGCTCTGAGATGTCCAGGCTGGACTCAGCCAATGTGGCTGAGAGTGGATGATGGGGGAAGTGTTACAGGTACCCCACCTCCATTTTTGCTTGGACCAGGGGACACCTGTTTGTGTCTAGCACAGGGACCACGGAGGGAAGCCCACAATCTGTGGTTCCAGAGAGCTGAGATATGCCCTGGGCTCAGAGTCTGGTGCCCAGAGCTTGTTATACGTGCTCCACTGGTATCGTTTCATCTGTAATATGTGCTTAAACTTGGCATTTGCTGAATGGTGCCTAAAGGCTGGGCTTTTACCATGACTGACCTCATGAAGAAAGGGAAATGATTGCCGTTCTCAGGTGAGGGGACAGGCTCCAGCAGTCAGACACACTGCTCATGGCCTGCTTGGTCCTGAGAGGCTCCATCCAGCCCTGGCTGTGCACAGCCTGGGCTCTTTCTGGTGCGACACCCGGCTGCCCAGCCTGGCTCTGCATACTGGGGACCAGAAAGGCAGGTCTGTGAGGTCCACTCCCCCTTGGACACTATTTCTCAGCCTTTATAAAAAATATCATCGCCTATCCATGGAGACATTTTGGACCGTTTTTCCAAATTGTCCACCCCAATGAAATTTTAATACTATGGCAAGGCTGTGTATCTGTTCATGTTCTGCTTGTATATCTGTGCTTTCTACTTAAAAACACTAAGATCCGTTTCACCTTCCAAGATTCCACTAAGAGTGCATGTCCTGGACTTACAAATACAGCAGGCAGGAGTGGAATGTCGGAGCCACTGCCTCTGCCCTGGTCCTCTTGGTCTCCACTGCTTTCGGGGGTCGCCTCCTAACTGGTTTCCTACCCCCAGCTTCCCAGCTCTGCAGTCCTGCCTGAAATCCAGTTCAGATGCTCTCACTGTCCTTGTTCAAGCCTTTCCGTGTGGTCACGATTCCCTCCATGTGCTCTGAGCTTCTCTGGCCTCTGCTCTCGCCCTCCCCCAGGCTCACACGGGCACTCACCTGGCGAGCGGTGGTGATGGGGCCCCATGGAGGACCAGCCCCCGTGTCCCTGCTGAGTAGGCAGAGCCTACAGTCCCCTTGTCCTCTGTTCCTCCCCGATGCTGGATGCTGGCCCCTCGTCGGGAAGCCCCTGGCTCTGAACCCACGGTTCCTGCTCACTCACTGTGGCTCAGTGGAGAGGTGACAGACGAATGCACACGAGATGCGTGACTCTAGTGGAGGGTGTGGCCGCCCTTCTAGAGGCAGAGCAGCCTCAGAGAAGGAGGGTGTCCAGGTTTGAGGGAAGGTCCCGCACTAGGCTGAACCGTACATACGGCATCGTCCATAAGGCCTGCCTTTGACGTCCACGGGATCGGGACTTGGGACTTACTTACCATTCATTATGGTGGCAGCGGGTGGCAGAGCACAAAGCCCCCGTGCAGCGTGTTTCTGCATTTGTGGTTCATCTGCCTCAGGCCGGACGGGGGGCTTGTTGGTTCACGACGAGGTCGAACCTCTCTGAGCCTGGCTTTGCACCAAGGCCCTCTGACCTCCTCCAGGTTTCTTCCTGAGAAAGGACACCTGACCATTTGATCTGAGCGATTCCTTGTCACCATTCTGGGGTCTGAGATGGGGTGCCACCCGGGCTGGGCCTCCATACTCTTCTTAGAGAACTATTATACTTACCACTGGCCCCAAGCGGTGGGAGCATTTGATTTCAGGATCTGTCCCTGTGACCGTGGTCATTGATGTGCAAGGGGAAAGAGAAGAGGAAAAAGCTGGACTGGACAGCCCCTTTAGGCCAGAAGTGGGCATGTTGTAATCTTGGTTTGCCGGCCAGGGCACTTTTTGCCCACACAGTGGGCTGTCTCCAGGCCAGGGGACCAGGTGTTCATTGGGAGATTAAGCTTCTCAGCTGGAGGAAGGATGGTGGCCCTTGTGCTGTGGACGGGGAGGGTTTCCATCTCTTGGGCGTGGATCTTCATGAGCCCAGGAGGTGCTGCGTCCTGGGTGTGGGCGTAGCTGAAGCAGAATTCTCCATCAGCCCCAGGTTTATCTGGGCTCTTCATCTCCCTCTCAGCTGCTACTCCTGCATCCTCAGGTGTCCCACAAAGGGGCCCTGCCCCTCAGTGCCCTCCGGGTGTCCTGGGGCCTCCATTCATTACGGATGCCCGCTGTGTGGGCGCCTCACAGCCCCCCTGCCCTGGCTGAAGCATCACCTTACAGTTGAAACATTCATCACTTAATAAACCCGTGTGGATTCTGGGTTTCACACCTTTCGGAGTGATCCCCTCCAGCTGCCACTCAGAAAAAATGGAAAGTTACCCTCGCGTGGTAATTTAGTGAGTAGCCAGATGTCACAGGATGAGTGGCAAAAGGGTTCCACTTTAGAATAACAGAATTAATGTACAGTGTTGTGAATTCTCACCCGTGATTCAATGAATCACAGATGGAATGAACTCAAAGATTCGGTTTTTGTGAAGTGGTCTTTATTACTGCCTCAAATGATTTTTTCCACTTGTGGGTATAATCAGACACCCCCCTAAGGTGCCGGAGGATTTCTGAGGTTCCAGGTGACTTTCCTGGCGGTGAAGTGACACATCCAACAGGTTTGGGTGAAGACTCTGTCTTCGGTGATGAGATTCAAGTAATTCTCTCCAAAACTGGGTGCCTAGTGTGTGGTGCTAAATCAGGGCTTGGCAGACTATGGCTCACGGACCAAATCCTACCATCATCTGTTTTTGTAAATCCAGTTTTTTTTTTAATTATGATAAAATACACGTGGCATAAGTTTTTACCTTCTTAACCGTTTCTGCGTGGACAGCTCAGGGGCATTAAGTCCATTCACAGTATTGTGCAGCCATCATGCGTTCCACCTTGGAACCTCCCACCTTCCCAAGCTGACACCCTGGCCCCATTCAACACTCGCTCCCCCTCCCCTCCCCCACCCCTGGCCCCAGCATCCTACTTTCTGTCTCTATGGATTTGATGACTCTAGGGACCTCCTATGAGTGGAATCCTACAGGATTTGTCCTCTTGGGTCTGACTTTTTTCTCTGAACATACTACCCTGAAGGTTCATCCATGTTGTAGCCTCTGTCAGAATTTTCTTCTTTTTTAAGGTCAAGTAATCTTCCACTGTATGGAGATTAAACTTTGTGTATCCATCAACTGTCGACGGACATTTAGGTTGTTTCTTTCCACCTTCGACTGTTGTGATTAATGCTGCTCCGGAAATGGGTGTAAAAATACCAGTTCTTTGGGGGATATACCCAGAAGTGGAATTGCTGGGTCACATGGTAATTTTACATGTAACTTTTTGAGAAGTCGCCATACTGTTTTCCACATTGGCTACATCATTTTGCATTCCCACCAGCAATGCCAAGGGTTCCAATTTCTCCACATCTTCACCAATGCTTTTTTTCTGTCTTTTTGATGGTAGCCATGCTAGTGGCTATGAAGTAGTATCTCACTGCAGTTTTGGTTTTCATTTCCCCAGTGATCAGTCACGCTGAGCATCTTTCCATGTCCTTCTTGGCCATTTGTATGTCTTCTTTGGAGAAACGTCTATTCAAGTCCTCTGCCCATTTTTGAATTGGGTTGCTTGATTTTTGTTATTCAATTGTAGAAGCTCTTTATATATTCTGGATTTTTATCCCTTGCCAGATATGTGATTTGCAAATCTTTCCTCCCACTCTGTGGGTTGCCTTTTGTAAATAAAGTTTTATTGTCACGCAGCCATGCTCATTCCTGCTTGTATTATCTCTGGCTGCTTTCATGCAACAGAGGCCGAGTTGAGTGGCTGTGACAGAGGCCGTGTGATCTCAGAGCTGAGAATATCTACAGGCTGGCTCTTTACACAAAGTTTGCTGACCCCTGTTCTAAATGATCTTGGCGCATCCAGCGCTGACATCCAGATCAGATGCTGAGAGATGCCCTCTGTCCACAAACCCTGGGGACGTGAGCACTCGGCCTTCAGGCCCCTGGCGTCCTCCTGATCTGAAGCCCTCTGTGTCTTGGTTAAGTTGTGTGGCTTCTTCTTGTGACATCTGCATAGGAGGTGCGCTCCAGACAGGGGGCTCCTTCCTCCTGGGAGCAGGTGATGGCGGCGTTTAGGGATTGCCCCTAACCAGTGACCCCAGAGGAAGGCTCATGACGGACCAAGTCAGAACACTATGGGCTGGCGTTTATCCTGTTCATCCTACTCCGCCTTTGTTAGGGAATTCCAGAGATGTAGGCGATGGCCTTCCTTGGGCTTGGAGCTGGGCCTTGGCGGGTGTTAGGTCCAGGCAGCCAGAGGGAAGCCCGGGCCGGCGTCACCCAGGGCATTACGGGAGGGATGAGCTGTGTATGTAAGAGGTCATGGGTCCCGGGCATGTCCGCAGCTCCACCATGAAGGGGGGGTGATGCTGTACAAACCGCATGGACGCTGCTTCCAGAGGGGTCCCCCGCAGCCCCCCGCATCTCAGATTGCAGTGACCCGGGGAGTGATGGTGGGCGAGGGGTGTGGACATCGAATTGGGGCCACTGTCTCCAGAGGTCTGGTTCCGAAGGGCGGGGCGTCTGCTCTCACCGTCTGCATGTTGTCTGCAGGACAAAAGCACAATAGCTGTTCGCTCTCCACCCAGAGCCCCAACCTGGGTCTGGTATGCAGTCAGTAAATGGGGAGCAGGTGACTGTCCCCTCCCCGGGGCAGTCCCTGTGTAGGCCCAGGCGAGGGTGATGGTACCTCTCCGAGCTTGTGTGAAGGAGGTGGCCCTCAGTCACTGTTATCTCCCCAGAGGGACCCAGGAATCTCCAGGAGGAGCGAAGCGTCGCTGTGTGGGGCCGTTGGAAATGGCCCTAAAGGTATCAAGTCCTCATCCCAGGACCACACGTGTCACCGTGTACAGTACAACTTGCAGATGTGATCAAGTTAAGGGTCCTGAGATGGGGGGTTACCCTGGATGATCTAGTTGGGCCCCTAACACCATCACAGGAGCCCTTACAAGAGGGAGACAGAGGGAGATGTGAACACAGAGGAGAACCCGTGATGACAAAGGCAGGGACTGGGGTGATGCAGCCATGAGCTCCAGGACACCTGGAGCCCTGGAAGCCAGAAGAGGCAGGAAAGACCCTCCCCTGGAGCCTCCGGAGGGCGCTAGCCCTGCGACACCCAGACTTCAGTCCAGTGAACCTGATTCCAGACTTTCAGCCTCCAGGATGGGGAGAGAATACATTTGTGTTGTTCTGAGCTGCCCGGCGTGTGACACTTTGTTATAGCAGCCCTGGGACGCTCATACAGCACGTGGATCTGGATTTGGTTGGGGAACAGGGTCACTTTTCAGTGAGAAGGAGGAGGAGAAATGTGGGCCTCGCGTGTGGCCGGGGCTCAGGTTTCCGCCGGAGTTATCTTGATGGCAGGCCGGTCACCGTGGGAAGACTTGATGGCCTTTCCCCAGGTCACCGCGGCCCAGCTGAAACCTTGGGGAGGGGCCTTGGTGCTGGCGTAGGCAGGACTGCCCTCACCCTGTCACTCTCTGCAGGACGTGCCCCCAGATAAACCGCCAGGAGAGGGGTAGCCTGCTCTAATGCAGCGCCTGCAAGCTGCTTCCTGTGGGCCCCAAGCATCTCCCCTCTCGGCCAGGCTGGGGATGTACTGGCCGGTGTTCCCACGCCGGCTGCACATTGCTGGGCCCCCATGGAAGTGCTCCGAGTATTTCACACATTCAGAGTTTCCCTGCACGAATGTACACCTTGAGTGCTTCAACCTTCTTCCTAGGCCTAGAGGTGAAGGTGGGCACCTGGAGGCCAGCCCACATGCCTCCTGCCTGTGGTCTTTCTGGGCGGGTAAATTCTGCTCCGGCTGCCCCAGGATCTTCACCTCTCATCAGGGCGGAGGGAGTGAGGGCCGAGGGGTCGGGCAACTGCCAGGCCACCCCCACCCCCGACGGCAGCACATGGCTCCACACCGTCCTTGGGTGCATTACCCGTGCCCAATGGTCCTGTCCCAGCCTCTGGGTTCTCGCCTCTGCTCTGTGCACCACCCCTCCTGGTGCCCGTCCCCTCGGCTGTCGGGAGACAGGAGGCTTCCCTGTCTCCGCCTTTGCATGCTCTTTGTGACCCACTGCAGGCCCCTGTGCAGGGCAGGATGCGGCTGCACCCTTGGGGATCTCGGTGCCATTGTGGGAATAAGCTCAGTGCCCCTGGGCTCCCCCCTCCTCTCCCTCCGCCCTCTCCCACCACTTTAGACCTGGTTACCCAGCGAGGCAGGTGGTGGGGGGAAGCATCTCCCAGCGTCAGGGTGGGTGAGCAGTAGGACCACGGGAGCTGGTACCGGAGCGTCCTCGGGCTTCCAGAGCCCTGGGTGGGGTGTTTGATGTTGAGGAGGGTGCGTGGGTCCAGGCGGACCGGAGGGTTCACAGGAGCTGCTGGGTTGCTCTGAGGAATGAGGTGGAGGCCGTGAGTCTAGGGAAAGGAGTGGTGGTCACTGGGCCCATCATGTAGATCCTTCTGAATAGCTCAGCCAAAGACCGTGTCATCATCTCGGCAGTAAGAGCCCCTCCATGCTGGATGTGTCAGGCCCTGCAAACAGCACCTGAGCTGCTCACTGATGCTCCCCCTTAAGGGTGAGGACGATCAAGGAATAGCAAGAACTGGGTTTGTTTCCCCAAATGGGTCGTCTCAGTGCTAGCAAAAAGGCCATGTCATTTTGCTTTGACTTTAGAACCTGGCCTGAGGAAGAAGAATTCTCGGGCATCTTGTTGAAATTGCAGATTCTAAGACCTCCTCCAAAGGAAATCCAATTCAGTAGGAATCTGCCTTGTTTGCCTGCTAACCAAATGATTCTGCTGCAGGCCCCATGGGTAAAACTCTGCTTTAATCATTAGGCTAAAATCATTAGACTACGACCAACCCGTGGGTTGAGAGCACATTTTTGCAGCCATGTGTGGTATTTATCTCTGAGCTTCCTGGCAGCCAGGGAGAAAAGGGAAAGATGGCATAACAGAGTTCTCTTGTCTGATATTAAATGAGTTCCTCTGGAGAGCAGATTTTTCTTAGCACTCGAGTCTAGGAGGAATGTTTTCACATAGCGTTTTCAGTTGTGGTTTTGCCAAAGAAAAGAAAAACCCAAATAGTTTTCAAAAACCGTTTGACCTCAGTGAAAGCTGAGGACATAGCAACAGCATTTTCGCGGTGGACAGTAAGCTGAGGGGTTCAGATGTGTTGCTGTCTTGTAGATTCAGACGTAGGACTTAAGGAACCATGGGCAGAGGTAACTTTGGCCAAGGGCAAGGATTTTTGCAGAAGAGAATTAAAAGAGAAGAAAGAAAGAGAATTGAATGACTGTGTGATTGCATTTCATGTGAAATGCCCCAAGCAGGCAAACCTATAGAAACAGGAAGTCATGACCGGTTGCCAGGGGTGGTGGGGGTGAGGGGTTGGGAGGGGATGGCTGAGAATTGCGGGTTTCTTTCTGAGATAATGAAAGTGTTTTAATATGGATAGAGGTGATGGTCTACCCAAGTTAATGATTATAGGAGAACCCACTGTATCATGCCCTCCAATGGATGAGTTGTATGGCGTGTGAATTACATCTTCACCAAAGTGTTTAAAAACAAAAAATTGATGACGTTAGTGTGTCACACTGAGTCGAAGGTTGGGTGCCAGGGGGTCGGAAGGAGACGACTTGGCCTGATGAAGCCTCGGGGAGCTTCCTTGGCATAGGGAAGCTTCTCGGGTCTCAGCATTCCCCGTGATCCCCCCTAAACCATGGCCCTGAGCAGTGGACGGGCCGTCAGGTCAGCGGGGTTCCCGCCCTGGCCCGAGGGTCTGAATTGGACGTGGTCGCGTGTCCGAGGACCCCAGGAAACAGGGGGAACGAGCACTGAATTCCATGTTCTCACGTGTTGGTGTCTCTGTTCCCCGAGACAGTTTCATCTGCAGCCCTGAGGCTGCTGAACGAGCTCTTTGGAGCAGGACTTGCCCGCATCCAGCTGTGGAATGTGGCTTCCCTGGGCGGAGCAGGCTGCGTGTGTCCTGGGTTCTCTTGGCAGAAGCCTGGGTCTCTCCCGTCCACTGAGCCCGGGCCGAGTGGGTGGAAATAGCCTTATGAAATGAGTTAGGATCTGGTCTCAATGTAGGGCCGAATATACCGAGGCTCGTAGAGACGGCTTCCTGGTAAGAAAGGAGCTGGATGAGGGTGACCATAGGTAAAGTGATCGTAATGTGAAAATAAATATGTATGTATGTGTTTCCAATGAAACAAATCGTGTAGCCAAACCAGGAATTTTCTAGGGTGGTGACACTGGGTGTTAACCATGCTTTCACCGGGGGATGGTTTTATGAGACTGATCCCAAAGGGGCTGTGTTGAGGGAACCCGATTAAGAACCTGGTGTCCAGAGCTCACGGCTGTTTTATCGTCCAGGGGTACACCTGGCAGAGAGGGTCTCATGCAGCCACTAGCCAGGCGGGGGCTCATGCTGGCCAGTCGTCCGGTTCTGCTGAAAGGGACAGCTGCCGCGTGGCTGACTTCACCTTTCCTTGGAGAGAACAAGGGAGAAGTCACATGGCATGTAATTCACCAAAACAAACACATCAACTTTCTGGTGTGTGAGGTGTTCCTATCGCAGACTGTTGGAAATGAAATTCAAAGTGTTTGGTTGGATGCAAATTGTCCCTTTTTCTTTCTTTTTTCTTTTTTACTGTTGGCATTTTTATTATATTACAAATTATCACCTGTCTGCCTACGTAGCAAGCCGATGTCTGTAATTTTGCTGTGGTTCCATAGCCATGGATGGGAGAAATAGTGCAATTTTCCTGTCTGTCAAAAGCGCAGTCAGGGATGAAGGGAAGGGGTGCTGGTTCCCACGTTCTCTAAATATTTATGCTTCTGTTCCTCTTTTGTATTTATTCCTCCCACCTGGATGGCAGGCACACAGTCGCCTTCCAGTGCTAATTCTCCCTGGATGTTTTTAGAGGGAGCGGTTCCGCTAATCAGAACTGTTTCACAGTCACGAAATGGATTCAAAGTAATACTTAATCCAACGCATGGAGGAAATGCCAGCCGCCAGGACGCTGGAATGTAGAGCAGGCCCATCGGGTGTTTGTCGTGAGCGCGGCTGTCTGCTGTGTCGCCTTCCGAAGTTGCCTCCATCAGTTGGCAGGGGGCGCGGGGAGACCTGTGAACCAGCTTGTTAAGGAAAGCACAGAAAATTTTGCATTTATGTCCCTCACCCCACCCCCGTACTGTGGTAGCACAAATGCCTGACAGCGCAGGGGGCCCTTGAGCTGGTTTGCGGAGTTCATTTATTATTTTTCCCTCATGTGTTCACGGAGCGATTGCTTCAGGAAGCACTGAGGTCCCCACACAGACTTGGGGCTCACGGCGTCAGACATCGGATGCGGGATCCCACGGATGGGGCACGAGGCTGGTCCACGGGCCCCTTGTGCTGATCGGGGCCCTTCTTCTGCAGCCACAGCCCAAGGGCAGCTCTCCCTGGGCCTGTCTTGTCTGCAGCAGCCACGGAAAATGACTGTGGACATGGCCCTGTGGACACCCCTGCCCTCCAAGTGACCCTGCAGACTCTGCCACTCCCCGCCACCAGCACGCTAATGCACAACACACACCTCAGGGGTGGCTTGCTTGGTGGAGGGTGGGAAGCCTTGGCAGCCCTGCCGCTTTCTGAAACATTCCACCTTGTGGGATTCAGAGGTAATCCAGAGGCTCCTTGTCCCCCTTTGGGCAACTTGGGCCTCCTTAAACTTAATCCCAACAGACAGGTGTGAGAGGGCCCAGGTCTGATGCAGATGTCAGGCCAACATCACTCGGGCCTCTGTCCCCTGCCTGCCCCTGGCTCTGTCCTGAGAGGGACTGGGTCACAAGCCCCGAACGTCCCGGCGTCCATTCCTCTGCCTGGCATCCCTATCCACATCCCTGGACAGGCCATGGGGAGATGGTGTTTCTTTTCTTAAAATTTTTATTAAAGTATAGTTGATTTATAATGTTGTGTTAATTTCTGCTGTACAGCAAAGTGATTCAGTTATGCATATATATATATTCTTTTTCATATTCTTTTCCATTGTGGTTTATCACAGGATATTGAATATAGTTCCCTGTGTTATACAGTAGGACCTTGTTTATCCATCCTTTATATAATAGTTTGCATCTGCTAATCCCAACCTCTCAGTCCATCCTTCCCCCACCCCCTCCCACTTGGGAACCACAAGTCTGTTCTCTATGTCTCTGAGTCTGTTTCTCTTCTGTAGACAAGTTCATCTGTGTCATATTTTAGATTCCACATATAAGTGATATTATATGATATTTGTCTTTCTCTGTCTGACTTACTCCACTTAGTATGGTAATCTCTAGGTCCATCCATGTTGCTGCAAATGGCATTATTTCGTTCTTTTTTATGACTAATATTCCATTGCATATATGTGCCACATCTTCTTTATCCATTCATCCGTTGATGGGCATTTAGGTTGTTTCCATGTCCTGGCTATTGCAAATAGTGCTGCTATGAACACTGGGGTCATGTATCTTTTTGAAGTATGATTTTCTCTGGAAATATGCCCAGTAGTGGGATTGCTGGATCATATGGTAGCTCTATTTTTAGTTTTTTGAGGAACCTCTGTACTGTTCTCCATAGTGGATACACTAATTTACATTCCCACCAACAGTGGAGGAGGGTTCCCTTTTCGGGGAGATGGTGTTTCTGTGGCATCTGCATCCTGCATCCCTTCCCCAAGACTGGCTCTGGGTGGCTCCATGGCAGCCACTGTAGGCGGTGTCCAGGTAGAGAGAACTAGTTTGTGTGACAGGAAGCATGCCCCTGGCCTCTCTTCTGTGTCTCTGATCAGGCCTAGGCTGAGGTGGTCCAGGTGAGACCTGGGTGCGGCCTGCCTTCAGGAATCCTGCTTCCCCTAAAAGTGCAGGGGTGGCTGGTGGGGCCCAGATGCCCAGCGCCTGTATGTGATGCACACCTGTCTCAGGAGTCCCGGGCGGCACCTTGTCCTGCGTCTTCACATGGGGAGTCTGTCACCTGAGAACTTGTCCATGGGGAACGCGGGTCCCTGCCCAGCCCAGGCTCACCTTACCTGGGGGTTGGCAGCTGTTCTGGGCAGCGCAGACGGGAAGCACGTCGGATCCGGTTACCTGCCTGGGGGGTTGTCCCTGCAGCCAGTTCCAGCCGGGAAACGTGCTTACGAGCCAGGGCGCTTGCCCTGGTCCTCTGGTAACCCTGGGAGCAAATGTTCTCCAGATTTCCTCTGTGCGGTATGTGATTCTTGTTTGGATTTACATTTTTCTAATTTTTCAACTATACTTTAATAAAACTTACGTGCTGGTCAATTAATCCAGCTGTCAGTCTCCCCACCCCTCCCACGTAACTCTTCTCCCTAGAACTACAGCCACGTATAGGAGTGGATGTTCAGGGCTGCCCAGACCATCCACATGTTCAGTGATTCTCTAGAAGGACTCACAGGACTCAGCCAACCTATCAGGATTTTTGTTTTTTCTTTTTTTTTGCGGTACGCGGGCCCCTCACTTCTGTGGCCTCTCCCGTTGCGGAGCACAGGCTCCGGACGCGCAGGCTCAGTGGCCATGGCTCACGGGCCCAACCTCTCCGTGGCATGTGGGATCTTCCCGGACCGGGGCACGAACCCGTGTCCCCCGCATTGGCAGGCGGACTCTCAACCACTGCGCCAGCAGGGAAGCCCAAGCTATCAGTATTATAGTTACGCTTCGTTGGAAAGGATACAGATGACAGTCAGCTGTTGTAAAGGCTCGTGGGCCAGGGTCCAGGAGAGACCAGACACCAGCTCCCAGCTGGCCTGTCCCACTGGAGACTTACAAACGGCACTTCATTCTTCCAGAAACCTTGTGTGACGACACATGTGAGCTACTACTGCCAATTAGGGACACGCCTTGCAGCCCGGAGTCCAGGGGGTCACATAGGCATGGCTGACCACCTACAGGCTGACCTTAGTCTCCAGCCCCTCCAGAGGTCAAGCCCAAGGCCCCCCTACCATAAATCACGTTCTCAGTGTAAATGACCTGATGTGGCTCAGGGCACCCTATAAACAAAATCACTCTTCTTAGGAGGACATTCGAAGGATTCAGAGGTGCCCTCCCAGGAGTCCAGAAAGGGTTTGGACAACCCAGGCCCTCTGTGTTCACCCTTTACTGCCAGCAGTAGTTCGGAGAGAGGGTCCAAGATCACATCTTGGTTCTACCGTGTCTTAGCTCTCTGGTTTAGGAAGTTTTTCTCTCTCTTTATGTCTCTGTTTCCTTATTGGTAGAATAGGGGCGATCCTGGATAAGCAAAGGGGTAAAGAGCTTGAAGACAGAATGACAACCAACAAAAGAGAGTGACTGTTCTAGCCACGCCGGTGACACTGATGAAAACATGGCCACCCACTGCAGGGAACAGGCCGTGGGTCCTCAAAGAGTTAAACAGAGAGCTGCCATATGACCCAACAGTTCCACTCCCGGGCACATACCCAAGAGACATGAACACGTGTTCACATATGTCTACCCAAGAGACATAGACACATGTGACCGTTCACAGCAGCATTATTTACAATAGCTCCAACGTGTAAAGAGCCCAGATGGCCATCAACAGATGAATGGGTAAACACATGTGGCCCATCCATACGAGGGAATATTATTCATCTGTGAAAAGGAATAAAGCACTGACACATGTTACAACATGGACGAACCTCAAAAACGTTATGCCAAGTCAAAGGAGCCAGACGTAAAAGGTCACACATTGTGTGATTACATTCATATGAAGTGCAGTGAACGGGCACATCCACAGAAACAGAAATTGGATTCATGATGGCCAGGGGCAGGACTGGCTGGGGGATCGATCGGTGGGATTTGGAGGAGGAAGGAATGGGGAGTGACCCCTAATTGGCATGGGGTTTCCATTTGGGATGACAGAAATGGCCTGGAATTAGATACTGGTGATGTTTGTACAGCATAGCTAAAAACCACTGAATTGTACCCTTTAAAGGGTGAATTTTATTTCAATATTAAAAATGGCTAAAAAACAAAAATGAAAACAAAACCCCTGAATACCACAACACACCTCGCAGAATGGCCAAAATCCGGAGCATTAACATCAGATACTGGAGAGGATGTGGAGCAACAGGAACTCTCGTTGTTGCTGGTGGGGATGCAAAATGGTGCAGCTACTTTGGAAGCCAGTTTAGTGGTTTCTTACAAAACTACACACTCTCTTACCATGTGACCCAGCAGTTTCATTCCTTGGTATTTACCCAAAGGAGTTGAAAACTTGTGTCCACACAAAAACCTGCACACGGATGTTTCTAGAACTTTATTTATAATTGCCAAAAATTGGAAGCCATGAGATGCCCTTCAGTAGGTGGATAGGTGAATAAACTGTGGTCCATCCGGATGATAGAATACTGAATAATATAATAATAGCACTGAAAAGAAACGAGCTATCAGCCATGAAAAGACATGGAGGAACCTTCAATGCACATGACTATGTGAAAGAAGCCAGTCTGAAAAGGCTGCATACTGTATGGTTCCAACTATATGAAAAGGTAAAACTATGGAGCCAGTGAAAACATCATTTGGTTGCCAGGGGTGTGGGCGTGGGGAGGGATGAACAGAGGAAGTGCAGAGGGTTATTAGGGCAGTGGAAATGCTCTTCATGATACTGCAGTGGTGGATACGTGTCATTATATGCCTGTCAAGACCCACAGAATGTACAACACCGAGGGTGAACCCTAATTTAAACTGTGAACTCTGGGTGATGGTGATGTGTCAGTATAGGTTCATCAGTTGTAGGAAAATGGATCACTCTGGTGGGGATGTTGGCAGTGGGGGATGTGTCGGGGCAGGAGGTACATGGGAGTCTCTGTACCTTCCCTTCAATTTTGCTGTGAACCTAAAACTGCTAAAAGAAAAAAATAACAGTCTTAAAAAATGGACAAACAAACAAGGAAACAAAACTGCCTGCCTGTGTTTAGGAAGAACAATCTGTGTTGTTTTTTTTTAAGCATATTCAGATTATCTTTATTTGATATTGATTATATCTCTGGACTCCTGGTTTTCCCATTTAATCTGTGTGTTTATTACTTTTCACCTCATGGAATCCCGAGATTTTAGTTGATTTACTTTTTTTTTTCTCTTTTTTTTAACAATGGAGAAAAGATAGCCTCTGCAATAAGTGGTGCTGGGAAAACTGGACCACTACGTGTAAAAGTTTGAAATTAGAACACTCCCTAACACCATACACAAAAATAAACTCAAAATGGATTAAAGACCTAAATGTGGGACTTCCCTGGTGGCACAGTGGTTAAGAATCCGCCTGCCAATGCAGGGGACACGGGTTCGAGCCCTGGTCCAGGAAGATCCCACATGCCGCGGAGCAACTGAGCCCGTCCACCACAACTACTGAGCCTGCACTCTAGAGCCCGCGTGCCACAACTACTGAGCCCGCGTGCCACAACTACTGAAGCCTGTGTGCCCAGAGCCTGTGCTCCACAACAAGAGAAGCCACAGCAATGAGAAACCTGCACACCACAACAAAGAGTATGCCCCGCTCACCGCAACTAGAGAAAGCCCACGTGCAGCAACGAAGACCCAACACAGCCAAATAAATAAATAATAATAAAAAAAGACCTAAATATAAGGCCAGACACTAGAAAACTCTTAGAGGAAAACATAGGCAGAACACTCTGACATAAATCACAGCAAGATCCTTTTTGACCCACCTTCTAGAGAAATGGAAATAAAAACAAAAATAAACAAATGGGGCCTAATGAAATGTAAAAGCTTTTGCACAGCAAAGGAAACCATAAACAAAAAGAAAAGATAACCCTCAGAAGGGGAGAAAATATTTGCAAAGAAGCAACTGACAAAGGATTGATCTCCAAAATTTACAAGCAGCTCAATATCAAAAAAACAAACAACCCAATCCAAAAATGGGCAGAAGACCTAGACATTTCTCCAAAGAAGATATATAGATTGCCAACAAACACATGAGAGAATGCTCAACATCATTAATCATTAGAGAAATGCAAATCAAAACTACAGTGAGATATCATCTCACACCAGTCAGAATGGCCATCATCAAAAAATCTAGAAACAATAAATGCTGGAGAGGGTGTGGAGAAAAGGGAACCCTCTTGCACTGTTGTTGGGAGTGTAAATTGATACAGCCACTATGGAGAACAGTATGGAGGTTCCTTAAAAAACTAAAAATAGAACTACCATATGACCCAGCAATCCCACTACTGGGTATATACCCTGAGAAAACCGTAATTCAAAAAGAGTCATGTACCAAGATGTTCATTGCAGCTCTATTTACAATAGCCAGGACATGGAAGTAACCTAAGTGTCCATCGACAGATGAATGGATGAATAATCTGTTTTGAAGTCAAACGCCATTCTCTCTGCCGGGGGCTTTCCTGCCTGGCCTTTTGCTGTTTTCTTGCATCCTTGGTGACTGTGAAGCTGTCTCCAATAACACCGACTCATGCAGCCCTTCCCCCAAGGTCTGCTCATCCTGGAGGGGTCGTGGGCTGTCTTTTCCAGCCTCAGGGGATTGGAATTCCGCCCAGCAAGGCGTGAGGTCCTTCCATGGTTGCAGGTGACCTGACCTGCTTTAGAGGCATCCTCGTGGGGTTGGCAATAGGGACCGTCACTGGTGGTCACACTGTCCTCCTCTCCCGCCCGAGGCAGCTTGTTTTCATCAACTTTTCGACATTTATGAGTCTGACTTCCGTGGTGGCTTTTGTGTTTTAACCAGAAACAGAACTTGTGTCGTAGTTGTAGTTTACAAAGTGAGTGCGCAGAGATTGTCTGATGTAACCGTAAATTACTTGGGAAAATGAGAACTACAGCTTCGTGTGACAGGTGAAGGGGCAAAGGTTCCAAGAGGTCTAGGGACTTTCTCTAAGTCACACAGCAAGTGGCCACACCAAGGCTGGTCCCCGAGGGTGACACACAAAGGGGCATGGGCTGCGCGTCTGTCATGGTGGGGTGGGCAGGTGACCGAGGCAGGAGCAACAGGATGGAATTCGGGGAAGTGGTGCGTAAGCGCCAGTGCTGGTGGGGTGTCACAGACAGCTCTGAGCCCAGCAGGATAAGCCTACCACGTGACATTCGGGGGTGGAAGCCGCAGCCACCACTGAGGGCTCCAGAGCTACTCATGGCAGTTTCAGATTCCACATAAGGACCTGGTGGACAATAAATGTCGCTGCTCCCAACTGTGCACCCTGAGGGGACTCAGGATGGAGAAAAGCAGGGTGCTGGCCCTAGAGAGCTAAGTTTATATCAAAGAAATGATTTCCGTGAGCCCAGACTCTTGCATCTTTCAGTACACAGAAAAGTGCTAAATTCACTAACTTGAGATGTCTGGTTTTCCTTAATTAACGATAGTCTTTTTTTTTTTTTTTTTTGTGGTACGCGGGCCTCTCACTGTTGTGGCCTCTCCCGTTGCGGAGCACAAGCTCCGGACGTGCAGGCTCAAAGGCCATGGCTCACGGGCCCAGCCGCTCCACGGTACGTGGGATCTTCCCGGACTGGGGCACGAACCCGTGTCCCCTGCATCGGCAGGCGGACTCTCAACCACTGTGCCACCAGGGAAGCCCACGATAGTCTTTTGATGTTCCGACTACCCGATCTTTGTTGCAAAACCCCTAAATATTCTGACTTCTCAGAGCCGTCCCTCTGAGCTGTCTGAGAGGCGCTCTGCTGGGCTTGAAGTCCTCAGAAAATCAGCCGAATAAAACGTAATTCTCAGCTTTTAGGTTGTGCATTGTTTTCAGTCGACGTAACTAAAAATCTGTTCTCCGTTTAATTCTGTTAACATTCCCAGGGGAAAGGAAGCTCTCCGGGGCAGGGATTTTAGTGGGTTTTGGTCAATGATGTATCCCAAGCACCTAGGCAGAGAGCTGGGCATGCAGACGGTGCTCAAGAAGTAGTTGTGAGAACGAGAGGATGGATCCTTCTGAGTGATCGATGGGAGAGTCCCGGTTTGTCATGCCAGGGAGCCTTTGAGACTTCTTGGAAACTCACTGCTCTTCCTTTTTTAGCAGAAAGAGCCAGAGGCAGGCTGAGAGCCTGGCTGGGCTGGAGTTCTGGGCTGGATTAATAACCTTCATATCTCTTTCTATGGCTGTCAGTGAAAAAATGTTGACTGCCATATCGGTCAACAAACGATGTTGCAGCCATCAAGCCATCACATTACAGCCGCCCCCAGTGGTGAGTCCTGAGGGAACTCAGGATGGAAACAGGTTGCCCACCATCAAGCCCTCAGCCCCTGCAGCCACCCCCTGCCCCTACCCTGAGGAGACTCAGGATGAGAAAGCACAGGATACGGGCCCCAGATAGCAGAGGTGCACGTCAGAGGAATGATTTCAGGGAACCCAGACTCTGGCATCTTCCCATACATAGAAAAGCGGTAAATTCCTTAACTTGAGATGCCTGTTTTCCTTTAATTAACAGTCATCTTTTGATGTTCCCACCACCTGGCCTTTGTTGCAAAAACTCCTATATATCCTGGTTTCTCCCTTACCTCTTCAGAGCGGCCCCTCAGAGTTATCCGAGATGCTGTATCTGGGGCTTAAGTCCTCAGTTTTGTCCACTGAATAAAACATAATTCTCAACTTTTACATTGTACACTTTTTTTTTTTTTGTGGTACGCGGGCCTCTCACTGTTGTAGCCTTTCCTGTTGCAGAGCACAGGCTCCGGACGTGCAGGCTCAGCAGCCATGGCTCATGGGCCCACCTGCTCCGCGGCATGTGAGATCTTCCCGGACCGGGGCACGAACCCGTGTCCCGTGCATCGGCAGGCAGACTCTCAACCACTGTGCCACCAGGGAAGCCCTATACATTTTTTTTTCAGTCAGCAGCTGGCTTGATGACAAACACTGTGCCCATGCGAATCTCCTGCTTTTCCCCGGGCAAAGGTTTCTCATGTAGCAAAGAGAACTTTGGGTTACTTGTGATTTTAGAATTAATATTAAGTTTATTCAAGGTACAAACCCAAAGACTTAACTTCCCTAAAGCTCATGAATTTGATTTACAGCTGTTATTTATGAATCTAGTTGATTTTATAATCCCTTAAGAAGAGTGGGCCTTTGATAGCAGTGGGATCTCACAAACTCAAATGCCCATGAATTCTAACAAAAAATTCTGCCTCAGGGATGAAAGTAATTATTTTATTACTTTCACTAGTAAAGCATAACCTAATTATACTGAAAATCAGGGACACTTACATCCTCTGAAACATTCTAGAGATTTTTCAACTTTCTTAAAATTATATTGGGTGTAAAGTCTTATGTCTGAATCTGCCATTCTGTTGCCTATTTTGGCCGGGAAAACGAGCATAAACAGGTACAGGGTGTAAAAGTGAAACCTTATTTCTGGATTTAACGTGTAATACTAGTGAGGTGCTTTTGGTATCTTTTTTTATGTCGCCCTTAGGTTTAAGGCTTCTTGGGGTTACAGAGCATCATCCCATGAAGGAATCAGACCAGCTTGGCAATGTGGTCCTTTAGTCTCAGACCTGGGCTTGGCTGTCTCCCAGGGCGTCCAGTTGGGACCAGGACCTGTGTGGCTTTGTCCAGTCTTCCCTGACGTACAAGGCCTCGGTCCTGCAGCCCAGCAGCCCAGGGCCCTGCTCAAGTACAGAAGCCTGGATGATTCTTTTTTTTTTTTTTTTTTTACATCTTTATTGGAGTATAATTGCTTTACAGTGGTGTGTTAGTTTCTGCTTTATAACAAAGTGAATCCGTTATACATATACACATGTCCCCATATCTCTTCCCTCTTGCGTCTCCCTCCCTGCTTTGAATCTGCAGTCCTAGCTTGTAAGGAAATTTGTAGCTAACTCCCTCAATTGCTTGGTGCTATTTTGCATTTCTTTGGCTCCCCTAAGACTTTTAAATTACTTCCAGCTTGGCTCTGAAGACAATTTATGGCCATTTCATCAGATCCTTCACACTTGCATGTAGCTTCCTATAACTTTATTGGGCCCGGAATTCTATACTGTTCTCTCCTTGAAATCTGCTCCGGTCCCATCCTGGTCTGCCTTTTGGCTCCAGCAGTTAGGTCATGTTTACTGGCTTGATTCTGGTTTTTCTTTTTAAATAAAATTAGAGTTTAGAAAAGGGAGGTGATTCAAAGAAGACCAAGGAGTGAGTAATGTTGGGGCATGAGATCACTTGTGAATAGTTGAAGGTAGAGAGTGGGGGGCTGCAGCAGATGCGGTGTGCCCCCTCCCCACACCCCTGCAGGGTTCCCAAGTCGAATCTCAGCCCTGACTCCCCAGCGCTGTGCTGGGGCCCAGGGACCACGCCAATGCCAACAGCCGCCTGCCTCTTAGTTGCACCTGAGGCCCAGCCACCTGCAGACAGATCTCAGATGCAGCCTTGATGGCCACTTGGGGAAAGCTTTTTCCGTGAATTGTCTGGACACCCACCCTTCCCATTCCCCCCCCCCAAACACACACACCCTGGAGTTGGTGGGGATCTATCTGGTGTTGTAAGGCTCTGGGGTTCTCTCTGTGCCGTGATTTCCTTGTAACACAAAAATGATGGTGCTCTTGGCCTAGCCATTCCAGCGATGGTGCTGTCATGGGCTGAGCTGTTTCCCCCAAATTCAAGCGTTGGTGTCCCAACCCCCAGTATCCCAGAATACTGCGACTAAAGTACCACATTGCTGTATTTGAGCTGGGCCTTTAAAGAGGTGAGTAAGGTAAAATGAGGTCACTAGGGTGAGCCCTAAATCCAGTGTGACTTGAAGACAGACATGCACATGGGGAGAAGGCCACGTGAACGTGAAGACGGCCATCCACAGCCAAGGAGAGAGGCCTGCAGCAGATCCTTCTCTGGCAGATCCCACAGGGAACCCACCCTCCCAACACCTGGATCTTGGACTTGCAGCCCCAAAGCTGAGAGGCAGTAAATGTCTGTTGTCACCCCATCTGGAGTGCTTTGTGTCGGCAGCCCGAGCAAACTACTACGGGCACCAAGGGGCCAAGAAAGGGACAGAGACCTCCAGGCCGAGAGCTCACTGCAGGAGGCAGTGGCATCCAGGGGGGTGCAGATGGTGAGCTGGACCGGGACTCTGGTGCCCTTTGACCTTGGAGAAATGGCAGGTATTTCCAAGGCTCAGTTCTCCCGTGTGATGGTGATCCCGGCACCTCCACTGTGTCGGGTCAGGAGGAGTCTTGCTCCAGGTCCAGCTGTGGGACGTGGGATAGCTCCGTGGACAGTAGGTAAACCCAGAAAATAGGTTTACCTTTCTGGCAAAAAAGTTAAGTCCCCTTTGACTTGGAATTGCTGCAGGGCTGTGGGGAGGTGGCCCCAGGATCCGTGGGCTAGAATGCCGGGCGGGAAGCCCTCCCAGCACGCTTCCGTGAGAATCGCCATCATTTCGGATCTCAGCAGTTCGTGTGAGTTGAGTGTAACATGGTGGAGGCATCTGGCTTCGGCACAGCCTCGGCGCCCATATTACCTCTCGGCATCACCTGGAGGCACCTGTCTCTATGTGTGCCTGACAAGGCAACCGTGAGAAGGATTTTATTCCTCCCTTGTTCTTTTCCTAGTACTTTCCAAATAACCAGGTTCGGTTCTCCAGACTTGTCTAAGGTAGCAAGGAAGATTGAGCTACTCTGCTTTTGTTTGAATTGGATGTTTACCTTTGGCAGAGACTCTTCATACACTAAATCTGTAATATTTTAGAGGAGACACTCTAAAATATTATTTTACGGCTTCCCTGGTGGCGCAGTGGTTGAGAGTCCGCCTGCCGATGCAGGGGACACGGGTTCGTGCCCCGGTCCGGGAAGATCCCACATGCCGTGGAGCGGCTGGGCCCGTGAGCCATGGCCGCTGAGCCTGCGCGTCCGGAGCCTGTGCTCCACAATGGGAGAGGCCACAACAGTGAGAGGACCACGTACCGCAAAAAAAAATAAATAAATAAAAAATAAAAAAAAATTATTATTTTAGTTATTAGTTATTTCCTCGGGCACCCTGCAGACGATTTAATTAAGCAGGCTTGATTGCCTTCTCTGGGTCTTGCTTTTTCCTGTCACGTTTATGAACCGATAGCCTCCTGATGGCTTGATAAAAACTCTCGGAAAAAGAAAGCCCTAATGAGTATAGATTGCCTTGCAATTTGCATTTGTAAGTGAACATTCTAGTAATGACTGAAAGCAGAAAATGTAAAAGTGGATTGATTAAGTAATTTTCCTGATCAAGGCAAGACTCTTCCATTTAAGCTGGTGCAGGCTGTCCCATTAACCCTTGCCTGGAGTTTCTTTTTATTTATGACAACTTCGTGAAATTTTGAGTTCTGGGTGCAGTGTTGTCCTGTTCCATTCAGAGGGACTGGATTCCAGCCAGCGATTAGGGTGAGGGTTGACGTAGGTGGTTCTCGGTACTTTTGCCGTAAACATCTTTTTTTTTTTTTTTTTTACGGTACGCGGGCCTCTCACTGTTGTGGCCTCTCCCGTTGCGGAGCACAGGCTCCGGACGCGCAGGCTCAGCGGCCATGGCTCACGGGCCTAGCCACTCCACGGCATGTGGGATCTTCCCAGACCGGGGCACGAACCCGTGTCCCCTGCATCGGCAGGCGGACTCTCAACCACTGCGCCACCAGGGAAGCCCCCCACCCTTTTTTTTTAAACATCTTTATTGGAGTATAATTGCTTTACAATGGTGGGTTAGTTTCTGCTTTATAACAAAGTGAATCAGTTATACATATACATATGTCCCCATATCTCTTCCCTCTTGCGTCTTCCTCCCTCCCACCCGCCCTATCCCACCCCTCTAGGTGGTCACAAAGCCCTGAGCTGATCTCCCTGTGCTATGAGGCTGCTTCCCACTGGCTATCTGTTTTATGTTTGGTAGTGTTATATATGTCCATGCCACTCTCTCACTTTGTCCCAGCTTACCCTTCCCCCTCTCTGTATCCTCAAGTCCATTCTCTAGTAGGTCTGTGTCGTTATTCCCGTCTTGCCCCTAGGTTCTTCGTGACCATTTTTTTCCCCCTTAGATTCCACATATATGTGTTAGCATAGAGTATTTGTTTTTCTCTTTCTGACTTCACTCTGTATGACAGACTCTAGGTCCATCCACCTAACTACAAATAACTCAATTTTGTTTCTTTTTATGGCTGGGTATAATACTCCATTGTATATACGTGCCACATCTTCTTTATCCATTCATCTGTTGATGGACACTTAGGTTACTTCCATGTCCTGGCTATTGTAAATAGAGCTGCAATGAACATCTTGGTACATGACTCTTTTTGAATTATGGTTTTCTCAGGGTATATACCCAGTAGTGGGATTGCTGGGTCGTATGGTAGTTCTATTTTTAGTTTTTTAAGGAACCTCCATACTGTTCTCCATAGTGGCTGTATCAATTTACATTCCCACCAACAGTGCAAGAGGGTTCCCTTTTCTCCACACCCTCTCCAGCATTTATTGTTTCTAGATTTTTTGATGATGGCCATTCTGACTGGTGTGAGATGATATCTCATTGTAGTTTTGATTTGCATTTCTCTAATGATTAGTGATGTTGAGCATTCTTTCATGTGTTTGTTGGCAGTCTGTATATCTTCTTCGGAGAAATGTCTATTTAGGTCTTCTGCCCATTTTTGGATTGGGTTGTTTTTTTTGATATTGAGTTGCATGAGCTGCTTGTAAATTTTGGAGATTAATCCTTTGTCAGTTTCTTCGTTTGCAAGTATTTTCTCCCATTCTGAGGATTGTCTTTTTGTCTTGTTTATGGTTTCCTTTGCTGTGCAAAAGCTTTGAAGTTTCATTAGGTCCCATGTGTTTATTTTTGTTTTTATTTCCATTTCTCCAGGAGGTGGGTCAAAAAGGGTCTTGCTGTGATTTATGTCATAGAATGTTCTGCCTATGTTTTCCTTTAAGAGTTTGATAGTGTCTGGCCTTACATTTAGGTCTTTAATGCATTTTGGGTTTGTTTTTGTGTATGGTGTTAGGGAGTGTTCTAATTTCATTCTTTTCCGTGTAGCTGTCCAGCTTTCCCAGCACCACTTATTGAAGAGGCTGTCTTTTCTCCATTGTATATTCTTGCCTCCTTTATCAAAGATAAGTTGACCATATGTGCGTGGGTTTATCTCTGGGCTTTCTATTCTGTTCCATTGATCTATATTTCTGTTTTTGTGCCAGTACCATACTGTCTTGATTACTGTAGCTTTGTAGTATAGTCTGAAGTCAGGGAGCCTGATTCCTCCAGCTCCGTATTTCTTTCTCAAGATTGCTTTGGCTATTCGGTGTCTTTTGTGTTTCCATACAAATAGTGAAATTTTTTGTTCTAGTTCTGTGAAAAATGCCAGTGGTAGTTTGATAGGGATTGCAATGAATCTGTAGATTGCTTTGGGTAGTATAGTCATTTTCACAATGTTGATTCTTCCAATCCAAGAACATGGTATATCTCTCCATCTATGTGTATCACCTTTAATTTCTTTCATCAGTGTCTTATAATTTTCTGCATAATTGGTCTCCTTCAGTAGGTTTATTCCTAGATACTTTATTCTTTTTGTTGCAATGGTAAATGGGAGTGTTTTCTTAATTTCACTTTCAGATTTTTCATCATTAGTGTACAGGAATGTGAGAGATTTCTGTGCATTAATTTTGTATCCTGCTACTTTACCAAATTCATTGATTAGCTCTAGTAGTTTTCTTGTAGCATCTTTAGGATTCTCTATGTATAGTATCGTGTCATCTGCAAACAGTGACAGCTTTACTTCTTCTTTTCCAATTTGGATTCCTTTTATTTCTTTTTCTTCTCTGATTGCTGTGGCTAAAACTTCCAAAAGTATGTTCAATAATAGTGGTGAGAGTGGGCAACCTTGTCTTGTTCCTGATCTTATTGGAAATGGTTTCAGTTTTTCACCACCGAGGACGATGTTGGCTGTGGGTTTGTCATATATGACCTTTATTATGTTGAGTAAAGTTCCCTCCATGCCTACTTTCTGGAGGGTTTTTATCACAAATGGTGTTGACTTTTGTCAAAAGCTTTCTCTGCATTTATTGAGATGATCATATGGTTTTTCTCCTTCAGTTTGTTAATATGGTGTATCACATTGATTAATTTGCATATATTGAAGAATCCTTGCATTCCTGGGATAAACCCCACTTGCTCATGATGTATGATCCTTGTAATGTGCTGTTGGATTCTGTTTGCTAGTATTTTGTTGAGGATTTTTGAATGTATTTTCATCAGTGATATTGGTCTGTAGTTTTTTTTGTGACATCTTTGTCTGGTTTTGGTATCAGGGTGGTGGTGGCCTCATAGAATGAATTTGGGAGTGTTCCTCCCTCTGCTATGTTTTGCAAGAGTTTGTTAGCTCTTCTCTAAATGTTTGATAGAATTCTCCTGTGAAGCCATCTGGTCCTGGGCTTTTGCTTGTTGGAAGATTTTAAATCACAGTTTCAATTTCAGTGCTTGTGATTGGTCTGTTCATATTTTCTACTTCTTCCTGGTTGAGTCTTGGAAGGTTGTGCATTTCTAAGAATTTGTCCATTTCTTCCAGGTTGTCCATTTTATTGGCATATAGTTGCTTGTAGTAATATATCATGATCCTTTGTATTTCTGCAGTGTCAGTTGTTACTTCTCCTTTTTCATTTCTAATTCTATTGATTTGAGTCTTCTCCGTTTTTTCTTGATGAGTCTGGCTAATGGTTTATCAATTTTTTTTATCTTCTCAAAGAACCAGCTTTTAGTTTTATTGATCTTTGCTATCGTTTCCTTCATTTCTTTTTCATTTATTTCTGATCTGATCTTTATGATTTCTTTCCTTCTGCTAACTTTGGGGTTTTTTTCTTCTTCTTTCTCTAATTGCTTTAGGTGCAAGGTTAGTTTGTTTATTCGAGATGTTTCTTGTTTCTTTTCTTTTTTTTTTTTTTTTTTTTTTTTTTTGCGGTACGCGGGCCTCTCACTGCAGTGGCCTCTCCCGTTGCGGAGCACAGGCTCCGGACGCGCAGGCCCAGCGGCCATGGCTCACGGGCCCAGCCGCTCCGCGGCATGTGGGATCCTCCCGGACCGGGGCACGAACCCGTGTCCCCTGCATCAGCAGGCGGACTCCCAACCACTGCGCCACCAGGGAAGCCCTCTTGTTTCTGAAGGTGGGATTGTATAGCTATAAACTTTCCTCTTAGAACTGCTTTTGCTGCATCCCATAGGCTTTGGCTCATCGTGTTTTCATTGTCATTTGTTTCTAGGTATTTTTTGATTTCCTCTTTGATTTCTTCAGTGATCTCTTGATTATTAAGTAGTGTATTGTTTAGCCTCCATGTGTTTGTATTTTTTGCAGATTTTTTTTCCTGTAATTGATATCTAGCCTTATAGAGTTGTGGTTGGAAAAGATGCTTGATACAATTTCAATTTTCTTAAATTCACCAAGGCTTGATTTGTGACCCAAGATATGATCTATCCTGGAGAATGTTCCATGAGCACGTGAGAAGAATGTGTATTCTGTTGTCTTTGGATGGAATGTCCTATAAATATCAATTAAGTCCATCTTGTTTAATGTATCATTTAAAGCTTGTGTTTCCTTATTTATTTTCATTTTGGATGATCTGTCCATTGGTAAAAGTGGGGTGTTAAAATCCTGTACTATGATTGTGTTACTGTCGATTTCCCCTTTTATGGCTGTTAGTATTTGCTTTATGTATTGGGGTGCTCCTATGTTGGGTGCATAAATATTTACAATTGTTATATCTTCTTCTTGGATCGATCCCTTGATCATTATGTAGTGTCCTTCTTTGTCTCTTATAATAGTCTTTGTTTTAAAGTCTATTTTGTCTGATATGAGAATTGCTACTCCAGCTTTCCTTTGATTTCCATTTGCATGGAATATCTTTTTCCATCCCCTCACTTTCAGTCTGATGTGTCCCTAGGTCTGAAGTGGGTCTCTTGTATACAGCATATATATGGGTCTTGCTTTTGTATCCATTCAGGCAGTCTGTGTCTTTTGGTTGGAGCATTTAATCCATTTACATTTAAGGTGATTATTGATATGTATGTTCCTATTACCATTTTCTTAATTATTTTGGGTTTGTTATTGTAGGTGTTTTCCTTCTCTTGTGTTTCCTGCCTAGAGAAGTTCCTTGAGCATTTGTTGTAAAGCTGGTTTGTGGTGCTGAATTCTCTTAGCTTTTGCTTGTCTGTAAATGTTTTAATTTCTCCGTCAAATCTGAATGAGATCCTTGTTGGGTAGGGTAATCTTGGTTGTAGGTTTTTCTCCTTCATCACTTTAAATATGTCCTGCCACTCCCTTCTGGCTTGCAGAGTTTCTGCTGAAAGGTCAGCTGTTAACCTTATGGGGATTCCCTTGTGTGTTATCTGTTGCTTTTCCCTTGCTGCTTTTAATATTTTTTCTTTTTATTTAATTTTTGATAGTTTGATTAATATGTGTCTTGGCATGTTTCTCCTTGGATTTATCCTGTATGGGACTCTCTGTGCTTTCTGGACTTGATTAACTATTTCCTTTCCCATTTTAGGGGAGTTTTCAACTATAATCTCTTCAAATATTTTCTCAGTCCCTTTCTTTTTCTCTTCTTCTTCTGGGACCCCTATTACTCGAATGTTGGTGCAATTAATTTTGTCCTAGAGGTCTCTCAGACTGTCCTCAATTCTTTTCATCCTTTTTTCTTTATTCTGCTCTGTGGTAGTTATTTCCACTATTTTATCTTCCAGGTCACTTATCCATTCTTCTGCCTCAGTTATTCTGCTTTTGATCCCTCTAGAGAATTTTTTATTTCATTTATTGTGTTGTTCATCACTGTTTGTTTGCTCTTTAGTTCTTCTAGGTCCTTGTTAAACGTTTCTTGTATTTTCTCCATTCTATTTCCAAGATTGTGGATCATCTTTACTATCATTACTCTGAAATCTTTTTCAGGTAGACTGCCTATTTCCTCTTCATGTATTAGATCTGGTGGGTTTTTGCCTTGCCCCTTCATCTGCTGTGTGTTTCTCTGTCTTCTCATTTTGCTTAACTTACTGTGTTTGGGGTCTTCTTTTCGCAGGCTGCAGGTCTGTGGTTCCCATTGTTTTTGGTGTCTGTCCCCAGTGGCTAAGGTTGGTTCAGTAGGTTGTTTAGGCTTCCTGTTAGAGGGGACTAGTGCCTGTGTTCTGGTGGATGAGGCTGGATCTTGTCTTTCTGGTGGGCAGGTCCACGGCTGGTGGTGTGTTTTGGGATGTCTATTGCCTTATTATGATTTTAGGCAGCCTGTGTGCTAATGGATGGGGTTGTGTTCCTGTCCTGCTAGTTGTTTGGCATAGGGTGTCCCACACTGTAGCTTGCTGGTCGTTGAGTGGAGCTGGGTCTTGATATTGAGATGGAGATCTCTGGGAGATTTTCGGTGTTTGATATTACATGGAGCTGAGAGGTCTCTTGTGGACCAGTGTCCTGAACTTGGCTCTCCCACCTTAGAGGCACAGCCCTGACTTCTGGCTGGAGCACCAAGAAGCTGTTGTCCACAGTGCTCAGAATAAAAGGGAGAAAAAAAAGAAAGAAGCAAAGCAGATAAAATAAAATAAAATAAAATAAAGTTATTAAAATAAAAAATAATTATTAAAAAAATTTTTTTAAGTAATAAAAAAGGAAGAGAGCAACCAAACCAAAAAACTAATCCACCAATGATAAGAAGTGCTAAAAACTATACTAAAAAAAAAAAAAAAACCGGACAGACAGAACGCTAGGACAAATGGTAAAAGCAAAGCTATACAGACAAAATCACACACAGAAGCATACACATACACACTCACAAAAAGAGAAATATAGGAAAAAAAATATATCATTGCTCCCAAAGTCCACCTCCTCAATTTGGGATGATTCATTGTCTATTCAGGTATTCCACAGATGCAGGGCACATTAAGTTGATTGTGGAGATTTAATCCACTGCTCCTGAGGCCGCTGGGAGAGATTTCCCTGTCTCTTCTTTGCTCTCACAGCTCCCGGGTCTCAGCCTTGGACCCGGCCCCGCCTCTGCGTGTAGGTTCCCGGAGGGCGTTTGTTCTTCGCTCGGACAGGACGGGGTTAAAGGAGCACCTGATTTGGGGGCTCTGGCTCACACAGGCCAGGGGGCGGGAGGGGTACGGATGCGGGGCGAGCCTGCGGCGGCAGAGGCCAGCGGGACGTTGCACCAGCCTGAGGCACGCCGTGCGTTATCCTGGGGAAGTTGTCCCTGGATCCCAGGACCGTGGCAGTGGCGGGCTGCACAGGCTCCCGGGAGGGGAGGTGTGGATAGTGACCTGTGCTTGCACACAGGCTTCTTAGTGGGGGCAGCAGCAGCCTTAGCGTCTCATGCCTGTCTCTGGGGTCTGCGCTGTTAGCTGCGGCTTGCGCCCATCTGTGGAGCTCCTTTAAGCAGTGCTCTGAATCCCCTCTCCTCACGCACCAGGAAACAAAGAGGCAAGAAAAAGTCTCTTACCTCTTAGGCAGGTCCAGACTTTTTCCCGGACTCCCTGCCGGCTAGCTGTGGCGCACTAGCCCCCTTCAGGCTGTGTTCATGAAGCCTACCCCAGTTCTCTCCCTGGGATCTGACCTCCCAGCCCCGCCCGCCCCGGCGGGTGAGCAGACAAGCTTCTCGGGCTGGTGAGTGCTGGTCGGCACCGATCCTCTGTGCAGGAATCTCTCCGCTTTGCCCTCCGTACCCCTGTGGCTGCATTCTGCTCCGTGGCTTCGAAGCTCCCCCGCTCTGCCCCCCGCAGTCTCTGCCCACCAAGGGGCTTCTAGTGTGTGGAAACCTTTTCTCCTTCACAGCTCCCTCCCAGTGGTGCAGGTCCCGTTCCTATTCTTCTGTCTCTGTTTATTCTTTTGTCTCTGTTTATTCTTTTTTCTTTTGCCCTACTCAGGTACGTGGGGAGTTTCTTGCCTTTTGGGAGGTCTGAGGTCTTCTGCCAGCGTTCAGTAGGTGTTCTGTAGGAGTTGTTCCACGTGTAGATGTATTTCTGATGTATTTGTGGGGAGGAAGGTGATCTCCACGTCTTACTCTTCTGCCATGTTGAAGCTCCTCTCCGTAAGCATCTTTGCTGCTCTATCTTTGTGTAACTAACTGGCTATAGGGCAGTTTTGCTGTAAAAGATAAAACAACAAAAATAAAAGAGGTATGTTAAAAAGGGCATAATGAAACATGAGCAATGAAACAAAATAAAAAGGCTTTATTGTGAAATAGAAAACATTCGAATACATTTAAGATGTGTGTAGATTGATTTGTCTTCCAGGTCATTGTATTTTCTTTTTTTTTTTTTTTTTTTTTTTTGCGGTATGTGGGCCTCTCACTGTTGTGGCCACTCCCGTTGCAGAGCACAGGCTCCGTATGTGCAGGCTCAGCGGCCATGGCTCACGGGCCCAGCCGCTCCGCGGCATGTGGGATCTTCCCAGACCGGGGCACGAACCCGTATCCCCTGCATCGGCAGGCGGACTCTCAACCACTGCGCCACCAGGGAAGCCCAGGTCATTGTATTTTCTACAGTTTTTTTGCTTGTTGATTTCGTCTCCTTGTTTGGCATCGCACTTTTTCTTTTTCTCTAGAATTTCTTCCTTCATTAAGAGAGGTATCAGTTTCCAAACGTTAGGATGGGTGTTTGTACCTGAGCTCTGGACCGTGCGGTGCCAGTCTCCACCCTGCTGTGTGCTCTTGGCAGGTTGTCACACACCTGCTGATGGACGTTCTAAAGTTCTATGGAAAATGTGGGTCCAATTCTGTGTCTCTGAGGCCCTCAGCCTCATTCTCCTCTAATCTAATGTGTTTCAAAATAAGAAACCAACTCTTGGGGCAAATCATCATCATCTGTCAGCTTGATAAAGCCATCAATAATGCCACTAACCAAAGAAAAATGCTGACGCCTCTCAAGCAGGTGAAACCAAACTGTCATCCAGTTATTTCATTGTTCATGGCAAAGTTGTCTTATAGTCAGTTAGTTATGCAGTGAAAATGTTTATGGCAAAAATGCTTGAGGCAAAGTTGTTTATGGCAAAGAAGCTTACGGCAAAAAGACTGGATAGGGCTTCCCTGGTGGCGCAGTGGTTGAGAGTCCACCTGCCGATATAGGGGACACGGGTTCGTGCCCTGGTCCGGGAAGATCCCACATGCCGCAGAGCGGCTGGGCCCGTGGGCCATGGTCTCTGGGCCTGCACGTCTGGAGCCTGTGCTCCACAGTGGGAGAGGCCAAAGCAAAGTAAGAGGCCCTTGTACCGCAAAAAGAAAAAAAAGACTTGATACATATGTGAGTTATGACATGAAAATAGTTTTGTTTGACATGTTTGTAAATAGGCTCATAGATGCTGCCCCGTCGTTTACAAGGGGTTATTGTCATAGGTCCGCTGTGAGGGAGGGTGTTGTTACAGGCTGAATTGTGTCCCCCAAATTCATATACTGAAGCCCTAACACCCAGCACCTCGGATGTGACTGTATTTGGAGATGGGGTCTTTAAAGAGGTGATTAGGGTAAAATGAGGTCATATATCCTTTTTTTAAATAAATTTATTTATTTATGCATGTATGTATGTATGTATTTATTTATGGCCATGATGGATCTTCATTGCTGCATGTGGGCTTTCTCTAGTTGCAGTGAGCGGGGGCTGTTCTTCGTTGCGGTGCGCGGGCTCTAGGTGCAGTGGCTTCAGTAGTTGTGGCACCTGGGCTTAGTAGTTGTGGCTCACAGGACTGATATCCTTATTAGAAGAGGAGGTCAGGACACAGACACGCGCAGAGGGATAAGCCTGTGAGGACACAGAGAGAAGATGGCCATCTACATGCCGAGGAGAGAGGCCTCAGGGGGACCCAGCCCTGTCCACACCTGGATCTCGGATTCCAGTCTCCAGGACTGGAGACAGTGAATGTCTGCTGTTTAAGCTGCCCGGGCCGTGGACCTTTGTTATGGCCTCAGGAGACTTGCACAAGTGTGGAGCTGTCTTGGGGCTTGGGTCGGTGCACTTCTTACGTGGGAGCTGGCTTCCAAGAGGTGGATTGTTCCAAAAAGTGAAGTTGGGAGCCACAGCTCTCTGAAGTTTCATGGCTTCATTTCTGCCATATTCTAGTGGTCAAAACTTGCCACTGGTCCAGCCCAGATTCAAGGAGATGGAAATAAGGCTCTACCTCTCCATGGAAGGAGTTTGCAGAGTTTGTGGCCACCTTGAATCCACTACACTCTACCCACCCTAATGTCTGTTTCATACAGCCTGGTAAGTGGGAGACGGCTGTAGGGTTGCAATGTAACCTCATCATCTCTGAAGTCAGCCAGTGGGTTTGATTCCTGCCACCGTCAGCCAACAGCTGTGTGACCTTGGGAAGCAGTTAAGTCTTGCTCTGCCTTTACTTCCATGGGATTCCGTAAGTTGGGGCAGTAATATCTGCGCCACTGGATTGTTGTCAGGATCAAAGAGACAACCCATGTAAGGCATATGGCCCTCGACTGGTGTTAGTGATGATCAGCATTGGCTACTCTGATGGGAGGAGATGCTTCTACTGCTGATACAGAATGAAGGAGCCGGACCTGACTTGGTTGTCCGTGCATTTCCCTGAGGGGTTAAGGATGATGTCAACGTTTGTTGGGGAGATGACTCAGCAGATGTGGACAGGATGGGGATCGGCCGTGCCAGCAGTTCTAGACCAGATGCTGCCAACAGGGAAGGTGGGAGAGATTGAGGAGGTCAAGTCTCCAGGTCTCAGGGGTGGCTAGGATACGGGGATTAGAAATGCCAAGGGGGAGGCCTTTATTTCTAACTGGGGCAAATGGTTGGGGTCAAGAACTATAGGGGTTCAGTAGAATTACCATATGATCCAGCAATCCCACTCCTGGGCATATATCCGGACAAAAGTCTAATTCAAAAAGATACATGCACCTCTGTGTTCACAGCAGCCCTATTCACAACAGCCAAGACATGGAAACAACCTAAATGTCCATCCACAGAGGAATGGATAAAGAAGATGTGCTACATATGTATAATGGAATACTACTCAGCCATAAAAAAGGACAAAATAATGCTGCTTGCAGCAACATGGATGTGACTAGAGATTATCATACTAAGTCAGAAAGAGAAAGACAAATACCATATTATATCACTTATATGTGGAATCTAAAATATGACACAGATGAACCTATCTATGAAACAGAAAGAATCACGGACAGAGAACAGACGGGTGGTTGCCAATGTGGGGGGGGTTGGGGGAGGGATGGAGTGGGAGGTTAGGGTTAGCAGATGTCAGCTTTTATATATAGACTGGATAAACGACAGGGTCCTACTGTAGAGCTCAGGGAACTATATTCAATCTCCTGGGCTGAACCATAATGGAAAAGAATATAAAAAAGAATGTGTATATATGGATTACTGAATCACTTTGCTGTACAGCAGAAATTAACACAACATTCTAAACCAACTATACTTCAATTTAAAAAATGGAAAAAAAAAGACCTGTAGAGGGTTTGAGAGTTCCCCTTGTGAGTCATCCTGCCGCAGTTTCACGTTGCTGGGTAGGATTTCACGAATCCCCTGGTCAGAGATGGAGATCCGTTTATTACTCATGTCAACAGTAAGAGGCAGACAGCAGCATTGTGTCCTGGTCCCCTGAGCCCAGATTCCCACCCAGTGATGCCAGAGGGCCCCTGGGCACTGCACATGCAGTGGGTTGCATGATGGGAAGGAAACATACTGGGCAGTGAGCATGCCCCCCACCTTGGGTCCTAAAGGAAAACACTGAATCTTCTGTCTGCGTCAAATCGGGTCCCCCCAAGACATGGCGAAGTCCCAGCCCCCAGTACCTGCGATTATGACCTTCCTTGGAAGTTGGGTCTTTGCAAAGGAGCAAGGTGAGGTCATTAGGCTGGGCCCTGACCCAGTGCCACTGGGGTACTTATAAAGGAGGGCATCTGGGCCCAGACACAGAGGGGAGACGTTGTGGAGACGCAGGGAAGAGATGACTGCCAACAAGCCAAGAGCGCCTGAGTCTTGCTGGAAGCCGGGAGGAGGCCTGGCACAGGTGCCGGCTCCGAGCCCTCGGGGGAGCCTGCCCACACCTGGGTGGGGGTGTCTGGCCTCCAGGACTGTGAGAGAGGACACCCCTGCTGCTTTAAGCCACCCACTGTGAGGTGCTTTGTCATGGCGGACCCAGGGAATAAATACATCCGTAAGTCTGCTTGCTGTAGTCGGAAGCAGAGGGTCTCAGTGCCACTTCTCTTGGGATGTGCAGAGGGGCTGAGACCCCAGGAGGACCGTCTCCTAGCACACGGATAGTGCTGATACTTACGGACATGGGGAACCTGCAACGGTACCGGATTGGAAGGCACTGTTTGCTTTCGCCAGAAGGAGGGTTGTCTTGTGGGAGGAGAAGACTTCAGCCCTCTAGCAAGGCTGCAGAACCAGCATTAGTACCTGGAAGCTGCAGGGAAGTGGATTTTTTTTCCTCCACAAAAGAGGAAAACCTTCTTACCGCTCAGGCTTCCCCTGTAAGGGGGAGGGAGTGGCAGCTCGGGACCACCTGGCGGGGTTGCTGAAGTGCGGGGGTTGGACCACACATGGGATGATCAACCCAGGCGGCATATCAGAACCCTTCGCGGTAGACTTCTTTCTATAATACCAGCTCCTTCACCCTCACCCCACCAGATGCTCTGATTCAGCAGATCTGAATCTGGTGGCCTGGGACCTGCACCTTGTAAGCTGCTCCCCAGGTGGGTCTGACGGGTCCAGGTCGGTGGGCAACCGCCCAGCTGTGGCTCTTCTCACCAGTTCCGTTCGTTTGAAAGGCGTCTGAAGTTGCCTTCACCTAGAGCATCTCTGCAGGCCACCTCCCGTGGGTGTCTTGTCTGGACCCCTTTTCTTGAGTCCGCACAGCAGCTTCTAGCGCTTTCCTCCTGCCTGTGGCCACCCAGGTTCTCTCTGACACCCACAGCTCTTGTTTCGGCAGGTGCCCTGCGGGGCTGCCCCTCGGGCCTCAAAGGTCAGCACACAGAAGAATCACCTGAGGGCTAAGTGCTGGGGGGTGTGGCCTGGAAGCATCGCTGTTAGGGAGCATCCCTCTCCCCTGCCCCGCCAGCCCCACTGCCTCCCTAGCCAGATGCTTCGGGGACCACGCTGGAAGACACAACCCGGTCTTCAGAGTAGCATTCTGAATGTTCGCTGACGTTTAGGCAAAAGTAGTATTCCGCCGGCAATGAACTTTCCCCTCAATTCTAAAATGCTTATGGATAAGCTCCTCCCTCTGTTTTCCGCACTTCCTTTCTAGAGCTTATTTTAGTTCTGCTGTAAAGTTTTTGCACTGCTCCTGTTGTATTATTACACTGTTATCTCTTCTCTCCTGTTTCCCATCTCTTTGCATTGTTGTTCTGATCCCTGGAAGATTCCCTCAGTTTTATCCCCCTGGCCTTCTGTGATCGGTCGTATAATGTGCCTGGAGTCGGACAGTCTTCAGCTGTTTACGTGTAAGATGGACCGTTGGCAACATGGTAGGCAGGGTTAGGATGGCAGGCTGCCGGGCATCCCGCAGGGGAGCAAAGTGGGGGGAGTTTGGCCGTTTCCCTGGGGAATCCCGACGGCTGGAAGTGAAGCTCTTAGCTCGGGTTCGTCACGTCTCCTCAGAGATGGAGTCCTGGGATCCCAGTGAGGGGAAGGGGCCTGGTGGGGGCAAAAGTTCCGCTGTTCCGTGTGTGGACTCCACTCAGTCCCCTCGCGACCTGTGTGGTCCCACCTCCCCACCTTCAGGGTCTCCCTCCAGAATGTCCACTTTCCCTCTTTCCTCCGATGGGGACAAGGACAGTTACCCAGCTGCCCTGCGGGAGGACTGGACCTGGGGATCCGACTGCTCCCCGGACAAGCTCTGAACCAGTTTTCCCGCCTTCTGCCCGAGGCGAGGAACCTGCAGGTCACTTCTGAGCCTTTCTGGAATCCCGAGCTGCCAGCTGGCTGCTGGTCTACCCTTGGAGGCAGCTGTGCTCAGCAGACTCCTGCCACCTCTCCTGTGCTTTCCCAGCTGCTCCTTTTCTGCCTGTCCTGGCGTTCCTGTGTGCTAAAAATAAAATCCCTTTGCTGCCTTTTTCCGTGGGGTTTCAAGAGGAAGCCGGGATGTGGCCAGTCTTCCCCGTAGAAGTGGAAGTGTGCTTTGTAGCGAGAAATACCTGGGCGGTCCAGTGGGGGCTGTGCTGGGGGCTTTGCTGGCAGGAAGGAGGGGCTGTATGGGGCTCTGTCCTTGCCCCCGGATTTTTCTTTCTTTTTAAAAATTGTCTCCTTTTTTCTTTTTCTTTTTTTTGCGGTACGCGGGCCTCTCACTGTTGTGGCCTCTCCCGTGGCGGAGCACAGGTTCCGGACGCGCAGGCTCAGCGGCCATGGCTCAGGGGCCCAGCCGCTCTGCGGCATGTGGGATCTTCCCAGACCGGGGCACGAACCCGTGTCCCCTGCATCGGCAGGCGGACTCTCAACCACTGCGCCACCAGGGAAGCCCTCCTTTTTTCAATTAAAGTATAGTTGATTTCCAATGTTGTGTTAATTGCTGCTTTATAGCAAAGTGATTCAGTTATACATATATAGACATTCTTTTTTTTTTTTTTTTTTTTTTTTGCGGTACGCGGGCCTCTCACTGTTGTGGCCTCTCCCGTGGCGGAGCACAGGCTCCGGACGCACAGGCTTAGCGGCCATGGCTCACGGGTCCAGCCGCTCCGCGGCATGTGGGATCCTCCCAGACTGGGGCACGAACCTGTGTCCCCTGCATCGGCAGGCGGACTCTCAACCACTGCACCACCAGGGAAGCCCCTAGACATTCTTTTAACATTCTTTTCCATGATGGTTTATCACAGGACATTGAATATAGTTCCTTTGCTGTACAGTAGGACCATGTTGTTTATCCATCCTCTATATAATGGTTTGCCTCTGTTAACCCCAAAATCCCACTCCATCCCTCCCTCCCCCCCCTCCCCCTTGGCAACCTGGAATTTGCCTGCAACGTCTACTTAAGTATCACAGGTGGTATCTGGAGATGGTACCAACCCCGTTGGGTTGTGGTTCCAGCACTTTCTAGAGGCTTGAGCTCCTGGGCTGAAATTAATTTGATCCACGTTGGCGTGTAGGCATGCGCGGTGCGGTTTATTTACGTGGATTGACAGACTTCCTCAAATATGCCATGTGCAGGTGTTTTCCAGAGGCCTGTATCTACTTCAGTTAGGAACCGAATGTTGGTTTTGTTTGTTTTTCTGACTTGGACTTGAGCTGGCGGCTTGTTGTACGAAGCATTGTCAGACAGGCTTAAGGTAGGGAACTTGGTGTTTTCTTGCCTTTCTTCTGCTCCCACCCTGGCAGGAAATGCTGTTTTTACTGCCCAGACCATAAATTAATCAAGCTTGTCACCTCCTCCACATTTTTGGGTGGAAACTGCTTCCTCTGTTCTCTTTACTTCCATCCTGTACCTGTTGATCAGAAGTACCAGCACGGGGGCTTCCCTGGTGGCGCAGTGGTTGGGAGTCCGCCTGCCGATGCAGGGGACGCGGGTTCGTGCCCCGATCTGGGAAGATCCCACGTTCCGTGGAGCGGCCGGGCCCGTGAGCCATGGCCGCTGAGCCTGCGCGCCCGGAGGCTGGGCTCCGCAACGGGAGAGGCCACAACAGTAAGAGGCCCGCGTACTGCAAAAAAAAAAAAAAAAAAAAGTACCAGCAGGTAGCATCCGTTTAAATAAACCAAAGCACGTTCCATGCCCTGTGGCTTGGCGGGGACGGGAGACCTGGTCGTGGGTACGTCTGGGAAAGGGATCCCCAGAGCTGATTGCTTCTGCGTCACGTTTTTTTGCAAGTGCAAAAATGGAAATAATGACATTTGTCCCAGGAAAGTCAGCAAAGCCCCTGTCATTCCCACGTTGCAGGGGAAGCCCCGAGTTGCCGGGTCCGTAACTGGTAGCAAAGGTTGGTGACAACTTGAACTTTGGGACTGTCCTCCAGAGGCTGTCTCTTGTTTTTTGAAGTCTTCTCGCAGCAATGGGTTGTTGTATTGAGTGTGTGGGGCTTTCACAGCTTTTGTCAGATTTTCCCTGAAGCACATTGTAGTTTTGGTTGATATTGTACTTGGTATTGTCTTTAAATTTCAATTTCCAGTTGTTCCTTGCAACTTTGTGGAAACACAATGGGTTGTTTTATATTCATCTTGCATCCTCCCATCTTGCTTAAATCACTTAATAGTTCTAGTAGTTTTTTCTAGGATTCCAATCAATTTTCTGCATGGACAACGATGTTGTCTGCAAATAAAGACAGTTTTGTTTCTTCCCTTCACATCAGGATGTGTTTTATTTATTTTTCTTGTTATTGAGCAGAAGCTGTGAAATTGGACATCCCTGTCTTGTCCCTGATCTTTGGGGGAGTTTTTTTCAGTCTTTCACCATTAAGTATGAACGCTCACTAGGGGCTTTGCAGAGACGCCCTTTATCAGGCTGAAAAAGTTTTCTTTCTAGCCCTAGTTTGCTGAGAGTTTTGTCATGAATCAATGTTGGATTTTATCAAATGCTTTTTCTGCAGCTATTGAATTGATCGAATGGTTTTTATTTTTCGTTTGTTAATATGGTGAACTACATTGATTGATTTTCAAATGGTAAATCAACCTTGCATTCCTGAAATAAATCACCCTTGGTCATGGAGTGTTATATATTGTTGGATTTGATTTCTTAAAGTTTTGCTTAGAATTTTTGCATCTGTGTTCGTGAGGGATATTGATCTGTTTTCTTTTCAGCACGAGGGTAATAATATTGGCCTCGTAGAAGAAGTTGGGAAACTTCTTCCTCTTCAGTTTTCTGGAAAAATGTTTTTACTTCTTTAGCTTTCTTTTCATTAGCATTAACCTGGTATGTCTTTCCTATCTTCTTACTTTTCACCTATTGTTGTCTTTATTTTTAATATTCATTTCTTATCGACAGCTTAGGGTTGGGTCATATTTAATGTGAAAATGGTAATGGTTTGGTTTCAGTTTGTCATTGTGCTATTTGTGTTCTGCTCATCCCATCTGTTATTTATTCTCATCTTTCTGCCTTCACTTAGGTTAATAGGAGAATCTTATGATTCCATTTTTTAAAAATAAATGTATTTATTTATTTTTTGGCTGCATTGGGTCTTCGTTGCTGCCGCACAGGCTTTCTCTAGCTGCAGTGAGCGGGGGCTACTCTTCGTTGCGGTGCGTGGACTTCTCACTGTGGTGGCTTCTCTTGTTGTGGCGTATGGGCTCTAGGTGCACAGGCTCAGTAGTTGTGGCACACGGGCTTAGTTGCTCCACGGCATGTGGGATCTTCCTGGACCAGGGCTTGAACCCATGTCCCCTGCATTGGCAGGTGGATTCTTAACTACTGCGCCACCAGGGAAGTCCCTTATGATTCCATTTTATCTCCTTTTTTGGCATATTAGCTATAACTCTATGTTTTATTATTTTAGTGGTTGCTTAGGGTTTCTCGCATACATCTTTACCTTCTTGCATCTCTCTTCTGTGATACCATTCCAGCTCATGTATAGTGTAAGAACCTTACCACAATGTACTACCTTTTCCCCTCTCGACTCTTCTGCTTTTGTTGTCATATATTTTTCTTCTACATATTTTATAAACTCTTCTCTCTTTCTCTCTCTCTGTTTGCTTGTTTAAACAGTCAGTTGTCTTTTAAAGAGGTTTACATAAGAGAAACTCATGTATTTACCCATGGGATCGTCATTTCCAGTTGTCTCCATTCTCTTGTGTGTAACTTCATTTTTACTCCTGGTATCATTTCCTTCTTTGTGAAGGTTCTCCTTTAACTTCTTTTGTAGGGAAGGCTTTCTGGTCATGAGTCCTTTCAGCTTTTATATGTCTGAAGAGTCTTCATGTTGTCTTCATTTTTTGAAGGATGTTTTCCCTGGTTATATAATTCTCATTTGCCTTTCTTTGGGTCAGTACTTTAAAGACGTTGCTCCACTGTCCACTCACTTGCATTGTTTTCAGCCAGAAATCTGCTGTAATTCCTAAGTTTGTCTTCTGGATGCAACATGTCTTTAATTTTTTTTCTCCCTTTGTGTGTTTTTAAGATTTTTCTTATTATCTTTGGTTTTGATTTGTTATGATGTGCCTTGGTGTAGTTTTCTTTATGATTCTTGTGCTTGGGTTTCATTGAGTTTCTTAAGTCTGTGGGTTTATAGTTTTCATCAAATTAGTATAATATTATTTTTGGCCAAAACTTCAAATAATTTTTCTGTATTCCTTGTTTTGTCAGGGACTCCAATTCCATATATATTAGGCTGACTGAAGTTGTTTCATAGTTTCCTGATAATCTGTTTTCTTATAGTAATTTGTCGTTATTTTCTCTGTGTTGCTTTTTGCAGTATATTCAATTTGACTTTCTTTTTATCTGATATCCAATTTGCCGTGAATCTTATCCAGGGTATTTTGCATTTCAGATATTGTAGTTTTCATCTTTGAACATTTGATTTAGGTGTCTTTTAAAAATTTTTATTTATTTATTTATTTATTTATTGTTTGCGGTACGCAGGCCTCTCACTGTTGTGGCCTCTCCCATTGCGGAGCACAGGCTCCAGATGCGCAGGCTCAGTGGCCATGGCTCACGGGCCCAGCCGCTCCGTGGCATGTGGAATCTTCCCGGACTGGCACACGAATCCGTGTCCCCTGCATCGGCAGGCGGGCTCTCAACCAGTGCGCCACCAGGGAAGCCCTAGGTGTCTTTTTTTTAATCTTTCATGTCTCTACTTGTCTTTTTGAACATATAGAATACAGTTAATATAATTGTTAATGCTTTGTCTGCTACTTGTAACATCTGTGTCAGTTTTGGTTAGTTTTGATTGGTTGATTATATTCCTCATTATGGTTCATACTTTTCTGCTCCTTTGTATACCTGGTCATTTTTATTGTTTTATTAATTAATTAATATTTTTATTGCCAAATATTGTGAATTGTGGATTTTTCTTGCTGAGTCTGCATATTTTTGAATTTGTGTAAATATTCTTGAACTTTGTTCTGGGATTCACTTAAGTTACTTAAAGACAGTTTGATCCCTCAGGTCTTGCTTCCAGTATTTGCTGTATGGGGTCATAGCAGCATTCAGTCTAGGCCTGAATATTTCCCACTATTGGGGCAAAGCCCTCTGTGTGTTCAGTGCCCCACAAGTCATGAGGCTTTCCAGTTTGGCCAGTGGGAGCAGGCATTGTTCCTGGACCTGTGTGATTGATGTGTGTGATGACCTCTAGTTCCCCTGGTAGGTTAGTCGCAAACATGGGCTGATGACACCCTCCAGAATACTCCAAGGACCCTCTGCAGGTCTCTAGTGGCCTCTGTGTTCCAGTCTGTCCTCCCCTGTGCCCTGTCTTGCAGACTGTCGCTGCCTGGGCCCCGCCCTGTGTTCCCAGCCCCGTCACCTCCACTCTGGAAACTCGCCCAGCATCACCTGGTCCTTTCTTGGATCATGGCCTGGACACTGAAGGCAGGTAGCTGGGAGCAGTCACAGGGCTCACCTCATTTGTTTCCTGACTCTCATGCACCACTGTCCTGCGTGTTTCAAAACCGTTGTTCCATATATTTTGATCAGATTTTGGTGGTTCCAGGCAGGAGGCTAAATCCAGCACCTGTTACTCTATCTGCCTGGAAGTGGAGGTCTCTCTCTCTCTCTCTCTCTCTTTTTTGTGTCTTCCCCTGCCCCTGTGTTTCTTGTCTCCAACTCTCCATCCGGCCTGGATTCTGTTTAATAGAGGGGAGTCAGGGAAGGCATTTCTGAGTGACCGTGGAGTAGGAGGAGGGCAGGGAAGGGAGAGTTCCAGGCAGAGGGAAGAGCAAAAGCACAAAGGTGGGTGCATTCACCACGTCCACCCCCAGGGGCTCCGGCATGGAGACCCAATCTGTGCGACTCCCTGAAAGCCTGTCTCCCTTCTGCTTGTTTCCCGTCTCTGCCACCTTGTTAGCCAGTGGCTTCTAAGGGCCTTTGTATAAATGCCAGTGGTGATTCTCTATTACTGTGATTGTCTCCTTACTCTGTAGAATAACAGGATGAGACCTTGGGTGTGCGCATTACCCAAAGAGAAATCAGTTGAGAAGAGTTTTGAATGGTGCTACTCCCTTGAGTGTAAATCTTTGGTGTATTAGTTTTCTGTGGCTGTTTTAGTAAATTGCACGAGCTGGTGGCCTAATAGAGCAACAGAAATTTATTCTCTGACAGTTCTGAAGGTCACAGTTCAAAATTAATGGGTTCATCAGGCCTTGCCTGCTCCCTCTGAAGGGTCCAGGGGAGGATCCTTCCTCTTTCAGCTCCTGGTGGTAGCTGGCAACCTTGACTTGACGTTGGCCTGTGGACACATCACTCCAGTCTATGCCTCTGTCATCACCTGGCTGTCTCCCTGCTTCTCCCTGCATGTGGCCTGCATCTTTCCATGGCTTTCTTGTAAGGACACCAGTCGCTGGATTTAGGACCCACTCGGCTTCAGTATGACCTCATCTTAACTAAACTAATTGCATCTGCAGAGACCCTGTTTCCAAATAAGGTCCCATTCTGAGGTTCTGGGTGGATGTGAGTTTGGGGGGACCCTATTCAACCCAGTCCATTTGGGTTTGTGTTGCATGAATGGGATTTCAGCATTTGTGTTGCTTACTTTTCCAGAAGAGTAAACTCTTGGGCAGAAGTTAACATTGTTTTAGCCAAAGCCCCCTCTTAGCTTGTGGATGTGAAGGAGCATTTCTCTGGGGGATGTTTGTCTGGCTGGTCAAGGAAGAGGATTCAACAGTAGTACCCTTTTGTGCTGGCAGCTGAGCCGTCCTGGGAGGAGGACTCACTCTGAGGCTGCAAGAAGTGGTGCAAATTCTGAGGCCAGCACAGCAGTCAGCCTGCACAGTGGCATTTGGGGCCTTCAACTTCACTCTACTCAGAAAGCTCAGATCACAGCATGCTTGCCCGCCTGTGGTCCCAGCAAGAAGGGGAACCCGATCTGGAATTGATTTCTCCCCTTTTAAAATCTCATCCTCCCTGAGGGTTGAGAACGACTTTCCTTTGATTGTTATTGAAGTCTACAAAAGTCCAAATGCTTGCAAAATAAATGTAAGAGATTTATAAAACACTGTCAGGCAAGTTGTGATACCTCTCCCTGCTTGGACATGACAGGTGTGACATTGGGTGGAGGACAGGACACTCACCTCTCAGCCCCCATCTGCCCAGGAGGCTGTGGGGCTTTGAAATGCAGCCCTTATGGCTGTCTTTGGAGGTTCCTGGCTGTGTTCTCTCGTGGGGGATTGCATGTAGGAATGCATACGTGCTAATAACACAGTTCTTCCACTTCTAAGAACCTTCCCTGAAGAAACAATTTGAAATATGGGAGAAGATGCTCAAAAGGTGGTTTCTTTTCAATAAAGTTCCACGAGAAACCATGCCCGTGGCCCTCCGCCCGTGTTCTTGGTGTCAGAGCCTTTCTTGGACATCCTTCCTCTGTGTGAGGTCAGGGAGGGAGCTGGCGGGGTGGCAAGGAGGGTGGGGATCTCAGCTGCTAAAGTATTTTGAGAGTTTCCTTTGTGCCCGGGGTGTGTGCGCTGGGCTGGAAATTCTGACAGTCATATGCCCCTTCTGGTGACATGCTCAACACGTCCCAGAGTGGTGCCGAGTGAGTGACGCTCGTCTCTTGTAGGAGCCTCGGGTACCCGTGGGGGTGTTCCTCTTACACCCACTCATGCAGCCCTGGACCAGGCCTCCAGCCTAGAGCTCCAGTGTGGCCGGGGGGCTTGAGAGCAGAGGTGGGCCTTCCCGGATGGTATGGACTGAATGTTTGTGTCCCTCTGTTGAAGCCCTAACCCTCAGCGTGGCCGTATTTGGAGATGGGGCCTCTACGGATGTCATTAAGGTTAAATGAGGTCACAAGGGTGGGGCCCTGATCCTATAAGGTTAGTGTCCTCATAGAAAGAGACCCCAGAGCACTCCCCCTCTCCAGGTGAGGACACAGGAGGAGACACCATCTGCGGCCAAGAGGAAGGTCCTCACCCGTATGTGACCACACTGGCACCTTGATCTGGTTCCAGCAGAACCCCCGTGTGTGTGCTGGGCATCTGTTTTCCTGCAGCTCATGTGATTTTATGCACAGGGAAGGTCCATAGTCCCAGAGGAAACAGCTGCTCCCCTGTCATTCTTGGAAGTCTCCGAGTTTTTACACCTCAGGTCCTCTGAGAGCTCACTGTGGGGAGCGGTCCACATGCCCCTCCCGGTAGGCCTGTCCTATTATCTGGGGGCTGGAGCAGGAGTACACATGGAGGCCGACACAACAAGCCATGTCCTTCCTATTTAAAAATTGTAAATCAAGCTAGCAAGCTCTTAGATAAAATATGTTTCCTCCTGCTTTCACAGATTAACCTTCATAATGAATAAATTTAAAAGTGTGTGGATTTACCGTATTATATGACTGAAAGCTGGCAATATACCAGTATGACTGGATTTAATTATTATTTGCACACTTGGGTACTGTGTTGATGCCCAGTGATATTTGGATAAGTAATAAAGATAAACTTCACTCGTTAATTATTATATATTCCATAAAATGTATTTGTCTTGCCTCCTGTTTAGCAAAATTACTACGCGTGTTGTTGTAATCCATAAATTGTTACATAATTTATGTTCCATTGAGAGTGATAATCTAAATAATTAAAAATTTAATATGTTCAAAGTGTACAGAATCTGGGTGGATTATTTAAAATGTAAATTAAAATAAATTTAAACATTAAACTTTTTTCACAAGGTTTTGAAAACAATAGCTACAAAAATATTTCTAATTATCCGTTAGAAGGCAAATACTAAAATGCACATCATAATTTCAAATCACGATATTTAAAGACGTTCAAATTCAGTTTTCTGAAAATTTAATCTCATTGAATATTTTTATGAACATTAATTGAGTCACAGTTCTGCCACTCAGATGTCTATGCAGAGAATCTGTATCTCATTCCACATGTTATGTCTAGATTTATGTAGATACACATTTCAGAGTCACATGGATTCTTTAATATGGTCAAGTGTTCCTCAGATGCCACCTGCCACCACTGTGAATGTTGAGTCCCTCTAGGACGGGAATTGGACAGTAAGTAAGGATACACACGCCTCTAGTAGATCTAAGGGTGCTGCATCACCGTGCACCCGCTGCTTTCATGCTTTCTGGAAAGACGTGCCTTGTTGGCCAGTCTCTTACCTCAGCACTTCCCCTGCTCACATTCTCTGCAAGCTCAGATGTCCTGTCCATTAGTCCGTCCATCTGTGCAGTGCTGGAAGGTGTGGAAGAGTCATCCTCCAGTGGAGGTCAGCAGAGGGCAAAGGAGAGATGGTTTCCTGCCAGGGGTCACAGAGATGCTCCATGAACTTGGCCTGGGCTGGGTCCTGAGAACTGGGAGAGTGGATTGTTGGGTCAGCCAGTGGAAGGCATTCTGGGGGGCTGCTCAAGGACGAGGGGTCTCTGCTCCCAGGAGAAACCTAGATGACAGCATTAGAGGCACCCTCGTTTCTCACCCCTGGCTGAGCATCTGTACCACCTGGGGGGCCACTGAAGGTGAGCGACTCCTGGATCCCAGGACAGCCTGTATCTCAGGTGGGTCTGGGAACCCCCAGGACAGGCTGAGTGTAGGGGTTCCGAGGAGGGAGCTCTGTGGGCTGGGTGATCTCACTGTGGGGTTCAACCAGGCTACACACAGGTGAGTCAGAACTGACTTCTGGGCTTGGCGTTTGGACCTCATTCTCCTGCAGGGGGACGTGGTAGGTCTGTGGACTATTGGACGGATGTGCTGACCTGGGGTGCGTCCCCCGTAGAGACTGCAAGAGCTTCTCGAGCTGGGAGGGTAGCTTGGTGGTTTTAAACTCCCGGAGGAGAAAGGTATTTCCTTAAGGTCCTTTCTTGGGAAAATGAGATGAAAGTTGAAACCAGGGTTGCAGAGGAGAGCAGGTTCCCACAGCCGTTGGGATGATAGGAATTAAAGAAAACCCATCCTCAGCTTAAACTCTGTCATTATGGGCGATCGCAGGACCAGGGAGGGTAGCGGCTGCCCCATCCAAGGTGCAGCCAGGGCCGTCCCCAAACAAGTGGCCACAGAGCTTCCTGCAGGGTCAGGGACTTAGCGCCCAGACAGAGCACCTACCTACCCAGGCAGCGCCAGAAGTCTGGGAGCAGCACAGAAAGCTGTTGGGAGACCCCATGCTCCATCTGAAAAATCTAAAGCCTTTTTGTAACAAACCCATCTCAGTTTTAAGATCTCAGGGACATTTCGTCTCCGCTGGACGTCTCAAGTCTGTAACCTTGTTTGACGCACCCAGTTCCCAGACTCAAGACCTTGACTTCGCTGCTGGTAAACCGTAGTTCAGCAGGGGCGTCAGCCAACACTGTCAGCCAGCCAGACACTGCTAACATCCAAAGGCAGGGATGGGTAATATCGAGAGGACACAAGCCCCTCGCCCTCACCACTGTGACCTGGATTCTGAGAGCTCGCATGCCCTTGGGGGTATTTTCTCCGGGCTGTGACACCTCCCAGGGGTGCCCCAGGGTGCAGCTGCGGTCCCGCGGGTGCCCAGCAGGAGGAGGGAAGGGGGAGGCACCCTGGCCGGGACCCCACATCCTCACCTCTCACCCGCTTCACAGCCTGGTGGCCGGAACTCACCAGGGGGGCCCACACCAACTGCGGGAGCCTGAGGGGTGCAGGGCACCCCAGTATCCAGAGAGCAGCAGCCACCTGGGCCACAGCGGCGTATTTTGATGTTACCTTTTGTTTTCCATCCTGAGACAAGTTCATCAGAACTGGGTGAACTAGATGGGATTAGAGATCTTTGTCCTTTGCAGGCCTCTCTGGTCCAAGAGAAACTGCCCGGGAGGCTGGCCTGAGGCAGAAATGGTCTAGGAGTTCAACAGTACATTGCTTATCTGAGCGGGGACACGGCCGTACACGGGAGCCCTCTGTACTGTCGGCTCCATTTTCTCTCAACCTAAGAGCGCTGCGAAAATGAAAATCTGTCACCTAAAAATATACATGTTTTAATAAATATCGATTATATGTATTTTATATGTTTATATAGGTCAATAATATTTTCATAATATATTTAATAACATTTTAAATATATATTTATCTTTTAATACTTAATAATGCTATTTATAAATAACATATTTATATAATATACTTTTATATAAATATATTTAGTATGTTTTATACATTTTAAGAGGATGTATTATATATACTTAGCATTCTGCCTTCTGTCCTTCAGCTTTCCTGCTGAAGAAGAGTGTGCTTGGTGCCCCAGGACAGAAGTGATAAGACCGTTACAGGCAGATCCTGCGTCGTAGTCCTTTAATTTTTTAAAGGTTTTATTTATTTATTTATTTATTTATTTTTGCGGTACGCGGGCCTCTCACTGTTGTGGCCTCTCCCGCTGCGGAGCACAGGCTCCGGATGCGCAGGCTCAGCGGCCATGGCTCACGGGCCCAGCCGCTCCATGTTGGGAGTCCGCCTGCCGATGCAGGGGACGTGGGTTCGTGCCCCGGTCCGGGAAGATCCCGCATGCCGCGGAGCGGCTGGGCCCGTGAGCCATGGCCGCTGAGCCTGCGCATCCGGAGCCTGTGCTCCGCAGCGGGAGAGGCCACAACAGTGAGAGGCCCGCGTACCGCAAAAAAAAAAAAAAAAAAAGAAACATTATAAACATAGAAAGGTAGAAAAACCTAATAACCATTCTATACCCACCATCAGAATGAAACATTCTAAGATTTTGCCATATTTTCTTCCATTTTATTTCATTTACTTTTTAAAGAAAAATTTTGAGATGACTCACACTTGGCTCCCGTGAGTTTTCCCTCCTGGGTGTGAACTGCTGTTCTGATTTTCAGTTATATATGTATATATATCGATAGGGCCATAGCCATCTATATAATTAGTTTATATATGAAAACTTTATATCAGTGGGGTCTGTTCTGCGATGAGTTGATTTCCCCCTTCACTGTTCCGTGTCAGTACATGTCACTTGAATCAGTTTGTCCCGGCTGCTCTGTAATTACTCCTGATATAGAGAGAGCGTCCTCACTTTGTTTCCTGGTGGCATGGGCGCTGCTGCCCATCAGTTCCCTGGTAACTCACCAAGTGTCCCCGAGGGTGGGCAACACTCCTTTCTCGGCCCCGGGGGGCGCACAGCCAGATGCAGAGGTCATCCCTCAGGAAGCATGTGGTCCGTTCAAGAATGGGGGTGCACACACGGTAGGCAAAGAAGGGAAGGATGGTGTATGTCATTCGTGAGCAAGCGAGGGATGTCGGGGAATAAATGCTGGGGCCAGGGGCGGGGCTGGTGAGTGCAGGGGAAGCGGGCACGGCCTTGCTTCTGTAAACAAGGGGTTCACGCAAGTTCGTGGTGATTTGTTACAGGGGGCACGAGAGGTTCATACACCTGCGTGTTAGGGTTTTGACCCAACCGCAGGCAAACTTCTCCCAGTCACAGGCGAGCCTTGGAAGTGTGTGAACTCCAAAGAGCAGGGGCATCTCTCCCGCAAGGAGTGGCCGTTCCAGGGGCTGGGGACCTCAGTGCCACCCACTGTGTCACTGAGGTTGAGGATGCTGCCCTGCAGGTGCCGAGGCTGTGAAGACACTGCTTCCTGCCTGTAAAACAGCAAACTCCTTGAAGAAGTCTGTCTGGGAATTTCGCTTTCAATTTTGGAGAAGCTGGTCTCTACTGGAAGCAGACGTTCTGGGGACACGCATATGCCAGAGGCCCAGGGGCCCAGAGATGAAGGTGTGTGGTGGGCCGTGCCTTTCAGGCCCATGCAGGGGCTGACCTGGCTGGGCGGGTCCCTTCCTCGGGCCCCTGTGGGTGAAGCTGTGTGGGTTTGAGTGGTCTGGGCTGCCCAAGCCTGTTTGCCCGTAGGCTCTATAATATTTTGCACTTGACTCTGAAGAAGGTGAGTGTCTCAGCTTGGGCCACCATCACAAAGTACTGGGGGCTACACGACGGGCTGTGCTTATCCCAGAGCTGGAGGCAGGATGCCCAGCGTCAAGGTGCCGGCTGATATGGTTCCTGGTGAGGGCTCGCTTCCTGCCTGCAGGCGGCCACCTTCCCCTTGTGGCCTCACGTGGCAGAGAGAGAGGGGGACGCAGGGGGCGGGGGACTCGGTTGTCTCTTCCTCTTCTTAGGACACCAGCCCTATCTGATTAGGCTCAGCCCTTATGACCTCATTTCACCTTAAGGACCTCCCTATGGGCCTCTCTCCAAATACAGTAACATTGGGGGTTAGGGCTTCAGCATATGAAGTTCAGGGACACGCTGCAGTCCGCAGCAGTGAGGCTTTAGGGGCTGCATTTGGGGCGCGATGGCAGAGCCTCCCAGGGCCCCTCCCCCACGGGGCCTGCACTTCGCTGTGTCCCGTGTCCATGGTTTTCCTCTGTTGCTCAGCCCTTCCGACGTCCTTGCCCACGTGCATCTGAGTCCTGTGCTTTGTGCTCTTTGGGAGCTCCTCCTGTGTCCTTGACACGAGTCCTTCCGAAGTTGCAGAGCTTTCAGGTGCCTGTTCTCTGTGTCTAATGGAAGTTTTAACGTTCATGTTACTGAATGTGTCAGTCTCTCCTTTTAGGCCTTGTATTTGGTGCTTTCTTGAAAGAAAGGCTTTTCCCCTCTGATTTATTCGACAAATAATCATTTCATATATTTGTGGTAGGTTGAATCACGGCCCCCAAAGATATCCAGGCTGTAATCCTCATGAATGGGACCTTATATAACCATGTAATCCCCATGAATGGGACCTTATATGGCAAAGGGGGCTTTGTGGATGTGATGAAGGTCAGGATCTTGGGATGAGAAGGTTGTTTTGGACGATTTGGGTTGGCCCTGAATGTAATCTCGGGGTCCCCATTAGAGGAAGGCAGAGGGGGTCTGACACAGGTGCACTGAAGAGAGAAGGCGGGGTGACTGTCTGGGGGAGCAGGGGTCACCCTACAATCTGAGGAGGGCAAGGAAACGGAGTCTTTCCTGGAATCTCTAGAAGGAATCAGCCCTGACCACACCTTGGCATTAGCCCCGTGTGGCTCATTTAGGATTTCTGCCTCCAAAGCTGAGAAAGAATACCTTTCTGTTGTTTTATCCCAGTAAGTCTGTGCTCATTTGTTGCAGCAGTACTAAAACAGCGTCTGTGGAGCATCCCAAACTCCTTGAATAAGAGACCTTCTATTACGGTGTCATTTCGTATTTTTTTCTTCTAGACGTTTATAGTTTTGCTTTTCACAGTGAAGTCTTGAGCACATGTGGCATTGGTTTGCGTGTACGGAGCGGGGTGGGCTCTGTTTCTTATACTTTCTACATGAATACCCCACGATGTCAGCATCACGTATTTACTGGTTCTTTTCCCTCCGACACATGGACACACATTGGATACCCGCATTTACAAGGCCTGTTCCGAGCTCTCTGTTTTTCCATTGATCTCCGTGTCTGTCTTTGTAGCAAGGTCATCCTGACCTCCCATAATAACTGCTTAGGAAGGCTTGGCAAATGATCGAGTGATTCCCCTCTTGGTTTCCAAAGTTGTCCTGGTTATGTTTGTCTCTTTCCCCTCTTCTGCAAACATTACAATCAGAATGTTAAGTTCTGTGAACAATGCTACCAGGTTTTCTGTTGGATGTTACAGCAAATCTGTATATTGTGGAGAACCTTTATCTCTAAGATATTAAACCCTAGCACCTGGGATGGGTGGACCTCTCCATTCATCTGGGTCTTCCTTCATTTCTTTCTTTGTTTGTTCTAAATGGTGTCCTATTAATTTTCTCGGTAAAGGTCTAGCACAGGTTGTTTTAGATATTTTTTCTTAGATATCTTTGGCTATTGTTGGGACTACGATAGTATTTTTTTTAATTTAATTTAATTAATTTATTTTTGGCTGCGTTGGGTCTTTGTTGCTGTGCGTGGGCTTTCTCTAGTTGCGGCGAGCAGGGGCTACTCTTCGTCGTGGTGTGCAGGCTTTTCATTACGGTGGCTTCTCTTGTTGCGGAGCATGGCCTCTAGGCGCGTGGGCTTCAGTAGTTGTGGCACACGGGCTCAGTAGTTGTGGCTCACGGGCTCAGTTGCTCCGTGGCATGTGAGATCTTCCCGGACCAGGGCTTGAACCCGTGTCCCCGGCCTTAGAAGGCGGATTCCCAACCACTGCGCCACCAGGAAAGCCCCCATAGTATTTTTTTAAATGTTTTTTAATTGTCTATTGCAAATGTAACAGAATTCAGTTAACTTTTGTGTATTAATTTCTTATCTGATATTTGCTGCACTTTTTCACTGGTTTAAATAATTTATTACTAGATCCTCTTGGCTTTTCCACACAGAGAAGCATAATATCTGAAAAGTAATTATTTTCCCCCATCCTTTTAATCCTGAAACAATGTATTCACTTATCTGTTGGCTTGTTTTCGATTATATTGATGTTTGTTACAGGATTGGGGGAGATGCACTGTTCCAGTTAAGAAAATGCTCTTTTAGTTTTCGTGTTCTAAGAGTTTGGGTCCTGACTGAGTGTGTTTCATTTCCTAGTCCCCTGGCATCCACATTGGGGCTGTCAGGGTCTGGGCCTCTGGTCCCTGAGGACACAAGGACTGTTGAACACAGCTTGGGTTTGAGAGGCGCTGGGAGAGACCTCCTCCCAGGAGAGGAAATCGTGACTTCTTGGCCCTCATTTCAGCATCCCTCCAGGGAGCCTTTTTCTTTGGGTGAATTGATTCTTGATTTCTGCAAAAATGTTAGACGAGTGAGCCACTCGTGTTGTGAAGAGGTTAGGAGCTGGGTGCACACTGGTTGGTCAGAATCTCTTAATTTATGCTGGAAGGAAACGGAAATGTGGGCCTATGATAAAAACAGGGCTTCTTTAGAATTGTGTGGCCCCGTTTACCTTAGAGGCTCAGACAGGAGCCCCCTGTGGCCCTATGGGAAACCCAGCCTGGCTCTCTCCAGGACTGGGGGAGGCGGAGACCAAGGCCATCTTGAGTCCGGACAAGGAAGTGGTGGGGACCACACTCCTGTTGCCTGGAGAGCGCACACTCCCGAGGGAACTCTGCAGCACGGAAGGGAAGTGGGTTCAGCTCGTGAATGCTCCAAATCCCAGCACTTCTGTTAATCTACCCAGAACCGTTCTCAATACTCCGGTGTCCACGTAGAACACACCACGAAGGCGTGTGACCCTTCCTCTTAGAGTCAGCGATCTTCAGTGGAGATATCATTTTAATTCAGGCAGCTCCTTTTCTGATTCGGGCATACTGATTTTGGCTGAAGGAGAAGGTATTGAGTAGTGGTAAGCCTGGAGCCCTTTTCTTCTGAGTAGAGGAATATTTCAGATTTCCTGCCATGCGTGTCTTTACGCAGTAAGTACCTAGGGCGGCTGTGCTCGGCAGGGAGCTGGCCTCTGGGGGACGTGCACTGGAGGCGTGTGACACGGCTGCTGTGGGAGATGACATTTGTCCTCTCCAGGGGAAAGCGTTTCGGGGGCAGGTGCTTTTGGGAAATGCAGCATTTGCCACTCTCTGAGGTGACCACTCTGATAAATTCTGCGGTAAAGTGATTGGTGCATTTTTGTTTAATCTAGTTATGTTTCTCAAACTTCTTTGACCGGGGGTGGATTGGAGTGTATGTGATGGAATGGTTCTCAGAACAGTAGCTGGGAATCATTGGGGGTTAACAGGGAGGTGTGGACAATGGGTATTCCCGGGAGAGAGCGAGGAGAGGGGAGGAGAGTCTGTATAGTTTTGGGAGTCGGGTTTGACCTGGGCTGGGGTGAGCCAGGCTTGAAGGAAAGACTCAGGGAACTTGGGTGTCTTTGAGATTCCAGTTGAATAAAAACCTCTTTTTTTGCAAGAAAATCATCACACACACACACACACGAAATAAACCAGAGCTGACGGACCCTTTTCATTTTTAAGGTGATCTTCATATAGATGATTCTTGCAACTTTGACCTTGATAAGGTCAGCCTCGGCCATGGGTTTTTTGGTTTGTTTTTACTGCCAAAAACAAACTGTCTTCTGTCCCAGGTCAGGTTTCATGTTTTCTCTGTGTCTAGCTGCCTGTTCCTCACAGGTGTTAGGGGACTCATGAGACAGTTTAAGATTTTATGTTTTCTTGGAACGATTGCATGCTTTCCTGGAACACTTCGCAAGCAGAACATGGAGTCTTTGTTAAAATTGCTTTTACCACCGCTATTTTCTTTTCCCCTTATTAATAGGTACCCAGCAGGGCCAATGAAACAAACACATTCTAAGAGACATTGAACTGTATCGACTTGTGTTTGTAGAGCCTGGTATTTTCCCCGAGAGGTTAGTTATACTAGAAACGCCTGCTCGTGGGTGGTGAGTAACCTTGCCTCCTGTGTCCTGGTGCTGACTTTTCCTGGGGGGAGCTGGGATCCAGACTGAGTTTTGGTCTTTCGGTTCCTCTCCTCGGAACCTCCCCTGCCCCCTCATGATGATGGGGTTAGAGAAGCCCCTCCATCTCCCACGGCATTGCCAGATGAAATGCAGGATGCCCAGTTTTGTGTGAATTTCAGATGGATGATGTTTTAGGGTGAGTACGCCCCATGTGCTATTTAGGAAGTACTTAGCATAAAGCATATCCGTTGTTTATCCAAAATGTAAATGTCCCTCGGTGCCCTCTGTGTCACCTGCGATCCCACCCACAGTTAATCATTAAGTGTTTTCCCAGGTGTTTGCTTTTCACATGGATCAGGTGATCATGTTACCCAAGCCCGTTGTTAAGGTCAAGACCTTCCTGCTGGGGCTTTTGGCCTCTGAACTCCCAGGACGTCCCGGAAGGAAGCAGGTGCGGTGCTGCCTTTTCCCTTTCAGACCCGTCCCGTGGGTGTTGGTGGCAGACACGTCCCTGTGTGACAATCACCCCTAAGCCGATGTGAGGGCCACGGTGGGGTCCTCATGGCCAAATGATGTCTGTGGTCGGTGGGGAAGCTGGGGACGCAGGACCCCTTCCCCTTGGTGTTGTCAGTTCTGTTCTCAGAGTCGATTTGACTGTAGCCTGGCACAAACATCCTCAAACCACCACCATCACCGCTTTCACGTTTCTGGAAAGAAGACCCTGGGGTCAGGCACACTTTACTGTGTGCCTGCGTGTCCACGATGGGTCACCAGCATGGGGTCTGCAGCTGCAACGTCACCCTGGAAAAACAACGAATTTCCAACATTTGTACATTCCAAGCTTTTGCCTCTCATCGGACCTGCCTCAAAACCACCTGCGGATCCGGAAATGTGGGCTGTTCACAGTCCTGCCCAGCAGCAGTGGCTGGAGGTTAAAGGCGGCTGACACCTGCAGACTCAGCATGTGGCTGAGCTCTGAGCTTCCGCCAGAACTTGGCACCTCCCTGAGGCCTGCTGCCCCCACTACTGCCCAGGGTTCAGCGAGTGTCCCCTGTGCCCCAGATGATGGAGGGACGGTGAGGATGGATGGAAATGCTGCATTAGCAAGAGGATGAGACAGAAAGACATCCGAGGGCTTTAGAGAAAATGGACGTGGTGGAGATGAATGATCGGGGCACAATTATTTTTAAAAAATTTCAAGCCATGGTAGCTGTTTCTGAAGGCCGGACCTGGAATGCAGTTGAGGGAGGCACACCAGGGCCTGGCAGGGATGGGCGGGGGCTGTGTCTGCTCTGACCGGGCTCTCCACACGCCTGATTCTCGAAAGCTGGCACTGAGGCCCACACTGCCTGAAGACGATGAGCTTTCTGGGGTCCCAGCTCATCCTGCATGGGAATGCTGCCCCAGAGACCCTCACCCTAACCCCAACTCCAACCCTAACCCTACCCCGACCCTAACCCCTACCTCAACCCTAACCCCTACCCCAACCCTAACCCCTACCCCAACCCCAAGCCTAACCCTACCCCAAGCCTAACCCTACCCCAACCCTACCCCAACCCTACCCCTACCCCAACCCTAACCCTACCCCACCCGCAGATGCTCCTGCCCCTGCCCATGCCTGGCCTCCCGTGGACCTGACCGTGGTCCCTCCTCATTTGGGACGGATCCCCAGCTGCGATGTGATGTCCCGTCCCATTATCTCTCTGCCTGTTTTCTGCTGGTCCCTGCTGGGTCCAGAGCAGCACAGACACGGGGTCAGGAGGGGAAGAAGCAGTTCTTCCTGGGGCAGAAGCTACTCTGCACTAACTTCCACCCATCAGGACAGAAAGAAGCCACCGAACCCCGGAGGGACCAGACCCGACACCCGCGCCCGTCCCATCCACCACTGAGGTGGCCCCTCACCCCCCAGGAGGAGGCTGGGCTCATCCCTCTGTGTCTCTCTGTGCTGATGCCTAGTGCTTCACAGTTACAGGCCAGGACTTGGCTCCAGGCGACCTGGAGCTCTGACTCATTGCATTCAGCTGGGGGGCGTCTAAAGATAATGTCGATATTGGGGCCTCACCCAGACCAATTGAATCAGACCTCCTGGCACCACTGTTTTTGTTTGTTTGTTTGTTTTTAAAGATCCCAGGTAACTTCCCTGTGCAGCCAGGATGAAGAGCCCCTGTTCTAAAGGATACGCTTCATAGAAACCTGGAAACCTAGTTGGAAATAATTATGTATAGCCAACTGTATAATACACAATTTACATTTATATTACATTATGATAATTACATACATATAATTATATGTAATATAATACTACACAATTATTTGTATATTATAATTGTAACTGTATTATATATTAGATAGTGTGTATGTAGCATGTAATTATGCCAGGCACTTATTTTTTTCCTGTATAAATGGTGAATAAGTGAATGCAGGAGTGAACGTGTTAGTAGAAGTTGCAGCCAGGCTGTCTGGGACCTTCCTTCCTAAGGTAGAACCTGGATGGAGTATCCAGACCCTGCCCTTGGCCACAGCCCTCTCCGCCCTCACCACATTTTGCACGTGTATGGTTGGGAAAACATTAAGCTGAAATGACAAAGGCATTTGGCAGTGAATACAGGAATCCCCAAGTGCCCTGAAATTTTAATGCAGAACGACACTGGGGTGAATTTTGGAGATTTTAATTTAAGAAGTCAAATCTTCCTGGGTGATTTGGATGATCTGCTGTTTGAGATGTTTAGCTGGGAGCCCCTCACGGGTGGTCTGAAGGCAGAAGACAGAGGAGAAAGCCAGCCTGGGGGATTGGGTGGATCAGTCGTCAGGTGCTCAGACTCATGGCCCGTGGGCCAGGGAGAGAGCCGGGCAGGAGGGACATCTGGCAGCATGGAGCCTCTTGGTTCCGGGAGGACCTGGGGCGGAGGGCGGGCTGGCCAGGGAGGTCGCCGCAGCTGGCTCCTGTCCCGAGCGCTGTGTGGCCACCCCCAGCAACGCCAGATTCTCCCGCTGGTCACAATGAGCCAGAAATCTGTGTTTTCATGTGAAACCTCTGGGTTAGGACACATTTTAAACCCTCTGCAGGCCGAACAGAGCAGCATCTGTGGGCCACACTATCCTGGCCCCTTGCCCAAGGATGGTCCAGATCCTCGTGGCTGTCAGGGAGCCCCTGACCTAGTCATGGTCTTGCCTTTCCCTGGGTGAGGGTGCATTTCTAAAGTGGCTCCTGCACTTTGCTGGGCTGTGTGTGTCTGGTCAGTTGCTGCAAATGTCCAGGGACCTGGTGGACGAGCAGAGAAACACTTCCCGGGGTGTTCACTGTCCTTCAACGAACTCTGGAAATAAATGGTGGGCATCAGCCTTCCCAAACTGGACACCGAGTTGGCAGTGGCCGAGCTTTGTCCTACCTGGGACTTTTCTGAGGCTCCCCACAAAATGAAACAGTGCAGGGGCCATGCAGCCCAGCACCTGAGGCAGACGGGCAGGTGACCGTGTTCCTCCCTCTCCCCCCCTCCCTCCTGCTTTTCTCCCTCCTTCCTCCCTCCCCCATCCCCTCCTCCTGCTGTGAAATGTTTCCACCACAGTGAAAGGAAAGCACAGAGAATAACGTAGCAAACATCCGTGTCCCCAGGTTTGTCGAAGTTTGGCGTTCTGTCCTGTTGGCTGGAACCGAACGTTACAAGTGGCGTCACGGGCCCTGTGAACCCCTTTCTGCCCCTCCCGACTTTAGGCCTTTGTGTTTCCCATCGGTGCCTCTGCCCCGTCACGCACATCACACTCACAGTCAGTAGACAAGTCTGCATCTTTCCAGCCTTTGTGAACAAGGACGCCATGTCTGAATGGTCCTACAGACCGATTTCCTTTCTCAGGATTACATTTGGGGTCCCGCGTGTGTATCTGGGGTTCAAGCCTGCTCACAGCTGTGCAGTCCATGGGAAGAAGAGACCACGCCTTGGTCAGGCAGACCCCAAACGATTAGGGTGGCCTGTGAGCCGGGTCGCCCAGGACACCCTGGTTTTGCAGGGAACAGTCTTGGACATCTTTCCTGTGCACGTGACCTTGACCTTTGACCTTTACCGAGTCACGCAGAAGTGCAACTGCTGGTTTGGCACGTTCGTTCCCCACCAGCACCCCCGGGTCGCACTGGCTCTTATCCGAACCTTTCTGGACCCCTGCCCATAGAGCTGGGGGTGTCCCAGTGGGCTGCCTGCTGCCCAGTTCTGTCCCGTGAACAGCCGTGGTCCAGGGTGGCAGTTGGCCTCCTGACCTGGGTCCTTGATGGGGAACTTTGCACTTTCATTGTGCTTGATGGTAAGGACGCTGCCCTCCCAGCCTCCACGGGCTCTTGGGGACCCCCGAGCCTCCCCCGTCAGCCTGCCCACGACTTTGGGTTCTGCTGCACTCCTGGGCCTGGAGATTATCTCATTTCTGAGCCTGGCCCTGCGCTCTGGGTCTATTTTTACATGATACCCATCGTTGCTGTGTTTGAAGCAGAGGGGGTTATTATAGCAGGAGCTCAGTACCCTTCTGACCTGAGGCGGGCATCTCTTCCATTCCTGCTGCTCTGTCCTCTAAGAAAAACAAAGGGAGCCTTTTCTCTTACCTCGGAACGTTTCAAACTGCCCCAGTGCCCCTTTGGTTAATCCCCGTAAGCTGTGGTCACGGCCATAGCGAGTTAGGGCTCCTTTTAAATGCTGGGTTTCCAAGCACCGGGGCAGACAGAGCTCACGGAGTCCCCACTGGGTCCTGGCGGCCTCGTGGCTCGAGCGCTGGACACGGGTCCCTCTGCCTGTGACCACGCCCACACACGTGGGAGCCTGCCTCACTCAGACGCCCCCGGCTTCTTTCTTCAATTTCCCCAAAGTCCGTTTTCCTTCTCCCCCTCCGTGTAGACACCAGCAGCCATGCCGCGCAGCCCGACGTCCAGCGAGGACGAGATGGCCCAGAGCTTCTCCGACTCTTCGGAGGAATCGGACTCGGACAGCTCCAGGGAAGAGACCATCTACGACACCATCCGGGCCACGGCGGAGAAGCCGGGCGGCGCCAGGACGGAGGAGAGCCAGGGCAACACGCTGGTGCTGCGTATCATCATCGAGGACCTGCAGCAGACGGTGAGCCTGCGCCCGGGTCAGCGCCAGGCGTGACCTGAACTCCAGATGCCTCTGGGCCCCTCTGCCCGGCCGGTCTGTGTGGCCCAGGCGTTGGGGTCCTGCCCCCTCCCCACCGAGCTCCCCGCCCCGCCTGCCTCCTCCTGGTGGTCCCGACCACCTCCCCCTCCGTCCTGTTTGTGCACTGCCAGCAGCACTTGCTGCGCGCAGGGACGGAGGCCAAGCCTCGGGGGCACAGAGACCAGCCTTGCAGCGGCAACGCGCACAGTGGGCGCCTTAGCAAGCGGGCTGCCGGCACTCAGGAGGGCCCTGCCGCTTCCCCTCCCACTCTGTGCCCCCCACTTCCTGGGGTGTGCAAGCTGTGTCCGGTGTGCCCTTCCCCGCACTGCCTGATGGCCACCTCCTAGCTGTCCCTGGAGGCCCAGGCCCGATGCTATTTGCAGCATCGCCCACGAGGAAGACCGTCGTTCTGGGGTGAACGTGCGTGAGGTACCTGGGGGTGCAGGAGAGGGGTCTTCCCGGCCGTGGTTCCATTTCAGCGGGGCCTCGCAAGATGGAGGAGGGTTTCCCTCTGGCGCGGGCATGGCAGGTGACAGGGACGCACGTGGAAGCCTGGAGGGGGGGCACCTGGCAGTGGGGTACAGTGTGGCGGGGGACCCATTGGGCTGGGCCGGGCTGGACTTGAACCCCCCGAGGACACTGTCCAGGGTCTGGCTACTGGGTACGGCGTCTGGGCCAACGGGGAGGCTGGGATGGGTCGGGGAACCCAGGAGGGGCTTTCTGGAGGCTGGCAGATCGCAGACCCACAGTCAGGCTGAGTGAGCGCCTCTGGCTGGAAATTCTTATCTCTCGGATGTAGACAGCCTCTGGGGCGCTGTGGAAGGGGGTTCGGGTGTGCCACGTCCAGCCTTTGTACTTGAAGGCCCTGATGGGGAAGGGGCCGCTCTTGGGATCAGAGGGACTGGGGGGAGGCTCACTGCGCCACCACCTGGCCATTTGGTGCAGGTGCATCACGTGGCCTCTGACCCGGGACCTCATCTCCTGGTGCCCCCGGGGGTCTAATGAGTAGGTTTGGTGCCTCGGGGGCTGGCTCTCTGCTCTCCCAGGAGACCTCTGCTCGTGGTCTCCCCCGGCCCTGCTCTCTGGAGAGGGGCCCTCCGTGGGCCGAGGGTGCTGTGCTGCTGACACCAGTCATCTGAGAGCGAGGTCAGACGGCCCTACCTTCTAGGGAGAGCTCAGGGCGACCTGAACCCCAGAATGAATCCAGCAATGTGGCTGTCCTGGCGTTCAGCTCTTCCTTTTTTTTTTTTTTAAGATTTTAATTTTTTTTGATGTGGACCATTTTTTTAAAGTCTTTATTGAATTTGTTACAATATTGCTTGTGTTCTATGTTTTGGTTTTTTGGCCCAGAGGCATGTGGGTTCCTAGCTCCCTGACCAGGGATCGAACCCGCCTCCCCCTGCATTGGAAGGTCCCAACCCCTGGACCTCCAGGGAAGTCTCAGCTCTTCTTCCTTCCATGTCATTTAACACCTCGTATAAAAGTTAACAAGATTATTATAAAAACTTCGTCATATGGAAAAGCACAGATGCCAGTGCCAGAAGTGGTTGTCAGTAACATTTAATGAGTATTTCAGACGTGTCTCTCCAAAGGGTTACAGGTAACGGGTGGCCGTGTATGGATAGAAATACATGGGTGAGGCTCAAAGTACACACAGTTAATAAATCAACATCATTATGATGATTTCATTTGACTCTAAATGGAGAAAAACTCAGTGAAGGAAATGCTAAACTTTAGTTATTTGATTTAATTTATTTTTTTGCCATAAGGGAGACTGTTTCCAAATGAATCTGTAAACTTAAGAGAAACAATTACAAAACACTGGAAGGCTGAAATCTTTATTTGTTGTCATTTTTGATTACAGCTTTTTGCCTCCTTTTTTATTGCTGTAAGGAACTTACTGTTGTCTCCTTGTATTGTTTGGGGTGGATTAAGCTGATAGCTGTGATAAACAACCTCTAAATCTCAGGCACTTGACCCATAGATGCTTTATTTCTCAGTCCACTGGGGATTGGCAGGAATGAAGAAGTGGCGGTGGTAGTTCCGATCCATGCAGCCATTCAGGGACTCAGGCTCCTCCAGCTGGGTAGTGGGGACATGCCCTGGCCTCTGGAGTCCTCCCCCGGGTCTCCTGTATCTGGTCAGAGGATGAGGCAGGGAAAAGAGATAAGTCGTGGACCACGTCTCTCCTCCCACCTTCTCTCACATCCTCCGCAGGCTGCACCTGACCCCAAGCACCTGACCACAGAGGAGGCTGAGGAATGTAGTTTAGCTCTGAACCTGGGAAGGAAAAGGTCACAGTGTGTGGAGAACAAGCAGCTGTTTGCACGTGCACACACATGCACACACACACACGTGTACATACGCGGCCTCTCCTCCCCACCCCCCGATTCTTGCTGGTGTAGAGCTCTGTGCACGTGGTCACTGTCCACCCCACGTAACGCGCATCCTGCTGCAGCCCTCAGAGCCCCGGCATCTCTCAGGGCCTCTTCCAGGGTCACTGCTCATTGCTGGATGGACAGTGGCCTTCTCGTCACAGCTCTTTATTTCATTTCACCTCTTAAGTGGACGGAGTTGACTGTCCAGGGTTTTTTCAGGAAGACGTCCTGGGGGCAGTGCTTCCTCAGTGAACGGCCCACTGGTCTCGTCACTGGCGGTCAGGATGCTCTTTGAAGTCACCTTGATCCAGGGAGTCCTGGGCCGTCGTCCGCAGGTGACACACAGGTGAGGATCCTGTGAGCCTCTGGTTGCATCTTCATCCACGGATCAGTATGCAGCCTTGTTGTAGGTGCGTTTCTGCGTGAAGAATGTTACTTAATACATAGAGTTGACTCATTTTTAACACGAAGCTCACGGCCAGCAGCCTGTAACTCACACCTGGGTGCAGCTCAGCTGACACGTGATTTCACCCTGAGGCACGTCACAGCCTTTTCACCCATGGACGCCAGACCCCACTTCAGCATTGTGCCCAGGGACCGTTTTAAACAGCAAAATCAGCAACAGAAAGCACAGAAATGCAAAAACAGAACACTGAATAGACTAGGATAAGGACACTTGTTTACAAGATCACAGCTGACACAGAAGGCAGAAGGTCCTCTGTTCAAACTCAGCTGGGAACGGGCATGTCTGTGCTGTGCCTGTAAGTGGTCACACAGGTGCCACAAGAATTGATTTGAGGTTCCCAGTAAATTTCAGCAAGTCGGCAAATTCCCAGATACGGAATCTGCAAATAACAAGCACCAACGATATGCTTGAAATTGTCGGCTTGCGTGTGGTTTTCCTGTGTGATCTTTGAGTCAGTTCCTGCCCCACATTGCCCCAGATTTGCAGGGATGTTGTTCCATAGTCCGCTTGCCCTGAACTTGCTTTGGACACACCTTGTCGGGGACTTGATGTTTTTCTTTACTGGATTCCTAAAGAATCAAGTTTTAGTTACTAGACCAGGAAGTGTTTGGTGCTGGCCATTCTGATTTTCCTGGAAAAGCTTCTGATCTGCAGATGCTGCTTGCCCTCTGTTTCACAGATTTTTCCTTTTCTCTCCTCCCCTCTGGGGGAAGCGTTCTCTGTTTCAGAGACAAAATTGCTCTTTTTTAAAATTGAAGTATAGTTGATTTACAGTGTTGTGTTAGTGTCACATGTACAGCAAAGTGATTCAGTTATACATATGCATATATATCCTTTTTCAAATTCTTTTCCATTATAGGTTATTACGAGATATTGAGTATAGTTCCCTGTGCTATACAGTAGGTTCTTGTTGTTTATCTATTTTATATATAGTGATATGTATCTGTTAATTCCAAACTCCTAATTTATCTCTCCTCCCACCTTTCCCCTTTGGTAACCATGTTTGTTTTCTATGTCTGTGAGTCTATTTCTGTTTTCTATATAAGTTCGTTTGTATCTTTTTTTTATTCCACATATAAATGATATCATATGGTATTTGTCTTTCTCTGTCTGACTTACTTCGCTTAGTATGATCATCTCTAGGTCCATCCATGTTGCTGCAAATGACATTATTTCGTTCTCTTTTATGGCTGGGTAGTATTCCTCTGTGTGTGTGTGTGTATACCATATCTTCTTTATCCATTCATCTGTAAATGGACACTTGGGTTGCTTCCATGTCGTGACTGTTGTAAATAGTGCTGCAATGAACATTGGGATACATGTCTCTTTTTGAATTATGGTTTTCTCAGGGTATATGCCCAGGAGTGGGATTGCTGGGTCATATGGTAGCTCTGTTTTTAGTTTTTTCAGGAAGCTCCGTGCTGTTCTCCGTAGTGGGGACACAGTTGCTCTCATATGGGCTTTTCCTTCTCTGGTTCTGTCCTCTTTCCTCTCATTGCTTTGATCACCTGGCGTTTTCCCTGTTGGTTCTTTCTTTACGGTATTTTCCGGTGCATCCATTCTGTTCTGTGCCTTCTGATTTATCACCGTCTTGTTATTTTGCCTTTCCATTTGTTTTCATAGCCCTGTGCTTGCTGTTTTTGAAGATTATTCTTTTGAGTTATTTGTTTGTGGAGTTGGTTTCACGGCTTATTATTTTCCTCCTTAGTAGGAAGTACTGAGACCTTTCTTCTTCCTAATCGGGGTGTATTTTCATCCAGAACAGACGAACCCGGTGTCTGATTTTTGCACGCCGTCTTTCTTCCATTTCGCCGTTTCTTTCCCCGTAATGTCTCTGTTATTTCTTCACTGTTTCTCCCGACCTGTTCCTGTGGTTTTTCAGTGACTTGCTCTTCTTTGTTGTGGTCACGAGAGTGAGTGACCTGGGGGTCTGTCTCTTGGCTGTTTTAGACACAAAGGCCCAGGGGTGGGGAGGGTTGCGTCTTTTTAGGAGGTCTGGGCTCTTTCTTCTGAGATTTTTCTGGAGCAGGGAGCTGTCCCGTTCTTGTGCATGGACACCCCCAGCCCTCGGAGCACCCCCCAGTTAGCAAGCAGCCCTTCCGGGGGGGGGTCTCCTTTTGTCTCCCCAACCCTTGCCCAGTCAGAGGAGGGAAGGGAGAAGGGCCCCGTATTCACGTCTGTCCAGGTTTGAGTATCTTGATGCAAAATGTCTGGATTTTTGTCCCTGCCAGAACCACTTCCGGGAATGAAGGTTGGGAGTTTTCCCCTGGAGGATTCAGTTTCTCTGGGGTGTACGAGAAGGATGTTTATGGCCTTAGTCGTGCCCATTTTCCACTTTGGGTGCTTTTGGGGGTGGCTTTCATTATTTGGGGTCACTGGGTTGGGCCTGGCTTCACCTCTTCTTGGCCCCTGGGTGCTGCACTGCTCATCCAAAGACCCTCCCTGGTGGGGGCTTGGGTGACCCCCGCTGGCCTGGCATGGACCTGTCCTCACGCTGCAGGGTTTAACCCTTTGAGCCCCTGAATTCTGTTACTGTTTATCGATGCTGGAGGGGTTCGGGGGACTGGAGAAGCACTCCCCTCAGATTTCAGACCCCAGACCTAAGATGCAAATGGGAAGGTGGGGGAAGGGGGGATGATGTGTCCCTTCCCCACCCGTCTTCGTTTCTGTGCGAGGGTTTTCTCTAGTTGTGGCAAGCGGGGGCCACTCTTCATCGTGGTGCGTGGGCCTCTCACTATCGCGACCTCTCTTGTTGCGGAGCACAGGCTCCAGATGCGCAGGCTCAGTAGTTGTGGCTCACGGGCCTAGTTGCTCCGCGGCATGTGGGATCCTCCCAGACCAGGGCTCGAACCGGTGTCCCCTACATTAGCAGGCAGACTCTCCACCACTGCGCCACCAGGGAAGCCCCAAGAGCTTTTATAGACGGAGCAAGAAACAGCACAGTCAGCTCTGATGGTCATCTTGACATTGGTCATGCAGTAGTCTGATCAGGTCGTCTTGATTGTTTTAAGGACAGTTAATCTTCAGTTCCAGGGTCGGTTTGTTCCCATTTCCTTGAGACCAGTTCTCGGAATTGTGGCAGCTTATGTCCTGGCTACAGTCTGGTCATCATGTAGTTCACTTCTTCTACCTGGTGGGGTTTCTGTATCTAAAATAGCTCAAAGGACATGGCTCAGAATATTATCTCTAGCCCTTGAGGAGGAACTAAAGGTCCTTGACTTTGCTTAATGACTAAACTGTTATTATTTGGTCTCGTTTGACTGTTTTCCTTTGTTTCTGCATTTTCTCACCTCTCTGATTAAACCTATTGTTTGGCTAACGTTTTTTTCCCAGACGAAAGGCGGGGCGGGGGGAAAGGCCATAGGGTCCTGCTCCGTTTCACCTCCCCAGGTGGGGTCTGGACCTGCCTCTCCTTCTGAGTGATTGCTGTTTCTGCATCTCAGCGGGACTGGAGTGTTGAACCTTGGATGGAGAGTCTCTGGCAGTGCTGATCCTCCTTCCAGAAAGCCTCCCCGGGGGCCACCGCACGCGCCGATGAGCAGAGTCCTGGGTGGGTGGGTGGGTGTGCGGGCCACGCGGGGATGACAGGTGGGGTGGGCTCTGGAGTGTGGCAGGTGGGCCTTCCTTCTGCTTGCTGGAGCATCGCAGATGCACAAGGAGCTTATGGTTATGTTGAGCTCGGGCACCTGTTGGTAAACTTGGCCTTTTAAGCAAGAGGCACGAGCCAAAATCAATAGAAACTATATAGCTCTTGTGCTATTTCTATTTGGGAGCACAGCACACGGGGAAGTGGGGACAGAACTGCCACCAGGACCTTCACAGTCCCCTTTCCAAGCCTCCCTGAATGTCACATTACACGGACGGTGCAGAGGAAAATAGAAGGGGACAGTGACGAGCTTTTGGGATCCCCCTGGGTGTGTACAGCATCCGCCCCCCACGCCCACCTCCACCCAGGGGTTGGCACCAAGTGGCTGCAGGGAAGCTGTCAGTCCATGTGTCTGTCCCCACGACCCGTCTGAGCCAGTTAACGGAGGTGCAGGAGCCTGGCCCACCTGGCAGAGGCTTCTGGAAAATGCCTTTTTGCTTTAATCAATGCTTCCATGTATTAGATAACTGCGTCTTCGAGTTTATTTCATTGAGGAAAGAGCATCTCAGCTGCTCTCCTGACCCCTCAGCCACAATTTGTTTCTGTCCACCCGTTCCTCCCTCCCTCGAATTTCTCCCCGAGAGCGGCAGCCCGTAGCATCCCCGATCCCCGCCGTATCCCTCATCCCCGCTGCATCCCCGCCTTGCCTGCCTCCCCCGCCCTGACCCCCACATCAGCTGACCGAAGTGCCCCCCTGATCCATCACTTGCCTCCAGTTGGGCTGTCAGGGCTGCTCGATCCAAGTGGCCTTGGGTCCTCCCGCTTATCAGTGAGAATCAAAGCAGAACTCCAGGAGCACAGAGGGCTCACTGCCGCCTCCTTCAGGTTTTTAAATCCCCTTTATCCTGTTGCCGCAGACAACCGTCGTATTTGCTTTTGATATCTGAGGCTTCCCTGGTTTTTGAATATGAGGAGGACTTTGCCTGTCCTGTCTGTTTTTGAGCCCATCTCCTCCTACAGTAGCTGAAACTCCAGCCCCGACGGCTGGCCTCTCATTCTGCAAAGACCAGGAGGTGGGCATGCATCGTGAGAGAAGGTTCTGGAAGGCCGTGCAGGAGTGGCTCGTCACCTTGAGAAGCTCCGTCGGAGCACACGGCTGGGCGGGTGTTCAGTCCATCACTCTGGGCCCCTTGGGAGGTGAGAGTCTCCTTCCGGGAGTTAATTGCAGCCTCTGAATTCCACTCCCAGAAGGTTTGTCCTTAACTGCCAAGGACTCACCTTTCCAGAGGGAATGTGGTTGGCTGGGTGGACCCTCTGCCACGTTCTCTGGACATCCAGGCACTGGGTGAATGGAGAGCGGGAGGCTCGGGCCGAGGAAGCACAGGTTGGCCGAGCCTGGCCCCTGCAGCCTGGCCCTCCCGGGCTCCCTCCTGCCTGGGTTTGTCTCACATTCAGACAGGACTCCTTTTCCTGGAATCCCTCCCCGGCTCCCTCATCCGTCCACCTCTACTCATGTCTCACGGCAACCAAGCTCAGCAAGGCCTCCCTGACCCTCCGGCTGGCGGGAGGTCCTGTTACCACGTCTGTCCAACACCGTCCCAACCACGGTCACGGCCCCAGCTCGACCTCCCATCCGGGGCCTGGACCTCGTTTCTTCCTTGACATCTCTGAAAGCTCAGAGGCCCCTCGACTCACATGGTCCAGAGCAGATGCCATGACCCTTTGCTTCTTCCCTCTGACCCCACAGCTGACCCCGCTGGTTTCCCTGTCTTGGCCAGTGGTTACATTAAAAAACCCAGCTCTGGGCTTCCCTGGTGGCGCAGTGGTTGAGAGTCCGCCTGCCGATGCAGGGGACATGGGTTTGTGCCCCGGTCCGGAAAGATCCCACATGCCGTGGAACGGCTGGGCCTGTGAGCCATGGCCGCTGAGCCTGCGCGTCCGGAGCCTGTGCTCCACAACGGGAGAGGCCACAACGGTGAGAGGCCCGCGTACCGCAAACAAAACAAAACAAAAAAACCCCAAAAAACCCAGCTCCACTGAGGTGTGATTTACAAGCCGTGAAGCTCACGCAGTTTAAGGGCCCCATGTAGTGGTTTTCAGTAAGTCTGCCGAGTGGCCCGGCCACCTCGGTCTGGGCTCTTCCCATCACCACCTTGTGCCTGTTTGCAGCTCCTCCTCGTCCCCACTTCTAGCCCCGACAACCACTAACCGTGTTCTGTCTCCATGGAGGCCCCCCTTCTGCACCACCCACGTGAACAGGTCACACGACGTGTGGCCTTCTTTCACCCAGCGCCTTGGGAGTGAGGTTCATCCATGTCGGGGCATCCGTCCGTTCTTTCCTTCTTATTGCCGGGTAGCAGCCCATCGTGTGGCTGAATCCATTCCCCGGTTGGTGGCCAGTTGGGTTGTTCCCACTTTGGGCTGTGAACCTTCTCCGATTCTGTTGTCTGAGCCAGAGCCCAGGAGCTATCTCGAGCCTTCCATCGCCCCTCAACCAATCCACTCCCGAGTCCTGCCCTGTGACCTTCTGAATCCCTTTGCACCCATGTCACTCTCTCCCCACCCCAGCCACCTTCCTTCTGGACCAGGGGAGCTGCAGACCCCTCTTTTCTCTCAGAAGTTTTGCACACAGTGCTGAAAGCAGTTGTTTTTAATGCGAACCCGGTTGTGTCTTTGTTGTAGACCATCCCCCGTCCAGGAGTCTTACTGTTCTTAGAATACGATCAAATGCACAAACTTATTTACAAAACAGAAATAGAGTCACAGATGTAGAAAATAAACTTATGGTTACCAAGGGGAAAGGGGGGTGGAGGGATAAATTGGGAGATTGGGATTAACGTATACACACGACTGTATATAAAATAGATAATCAACAAGGACCTACTTTGTAGCACAGGGAACTCTACCCAATACTCTGCGGTGACCTATATGGGAAAAGAATCTAAAGTTTTTCTTTATTTTTGGCTGCGTTGGATCTTTGTTGCTGCATGTGGGCTTTTTCTAGTTGCGGCGAGCAGGGGCTACTCTTCGTTGCGGTGCACGGGCTTCTCATTGTGGTGGCTTCTCTTGTTGCGGAGCCCAGGCTCTAGGCACGCGAGCTTCAGTAGTTGCAGCACGTGGGCTCATTAGCTGTGGCTCGCGGGCTCTAGAGCGCGGGAGTTGTGGCGCATGGGCTTAGTTGCTCCGTGGCATGTGGGATCCTCCCGGACCAGGGATCGAACCGTGTCCCCTGCATTGGCAGGTGGATTCTTAACCACTGTTCCACCAGGCAAGTCCTGGGAAAAGAATCTAAAGAAGAGTGGGTATATGTATACGTATAAGTGAATCACTTTGCTGTACACCTGGAACTAACACAACGTTGTAAATCAACTCTATGCCAATAAAAATTAATTTAAAAAAGAGGATCAAATGTTAGACGTCTTATGAATTCATCTCAGCCCTCGCCTGCTGAGGTGACATCTGAGCTGAGCCCCAGGTGATGAGAGGTTGGCTTGTAAGGATCTTTGCCCAGAACATTCCGGGCAGAGGGTCGCAGGAGCAGCATGCCTGAGATGGGAATGAACTTGGTTGGCAAGTCAGAGCAGCGGGGAAGGCTGAGGCCGCCGGCTGGGCGGGTGCACAGGGCAGAGGGCGGTGGGTATGGGCTGAGGCGGGGGGGTGTGATTCCCCCTGAAGAACAGTGGGAGTTTTGGAAAGGTTTGGCACAGAGCCTGTGACCTCGTTTATATTTGAAAGGGGACCCTGGCTTCTTTCGGGGGAGGAGGGAAGGGAGCAGAAGCAGGTAGGAGGCTCCTGCAGGAATCTAGGGGGTAGGGGGTGTTGGAGGCTGGGGCTAGGGGTTGGGGGAGAAAGTGGAGACAGGGACAGGTTCCTGATGACAAAGTCGAGGTCATCAGAGCACATGTGGCTCTTGCAGGGGATTGTGCTCTGGCCAAGGAAAGGGTCCTTAAGAGTGACTTGTATCAACACCCTGCCTGCATCTTTGCAGTTTCTCAGCACAGGAACAAAAAAAGACTCCTTTTCTTTTAAAGATTGAGATGTAATTCACATACCATACACTTTGCCCATTGAAAGTGTACAATTCAGTGGATTTTTTTTAACATCTTTATTGGAGTATAACTGCTTTACAATGGTGTGTTAGTTTCTGCTTTATAACAAAGTGAATCAGTTATACATATACATCTGTTCCCATATGTCTTCCCTCTTGCATCTCCCTCCCTCCCACCCTCCCTATCCCAACCTTCTAGGTGCTCACAAAGCACCAAGCTGATCTCCCTGTGCTATGCGGCTGCTTCCCACTCAGAGTGAAGTAAGTCAGAAAGAGAAAAACAAATACCGTATGCTAACACATATATATGGAATCTAAGAGAAAAAAAAATTCAGTGGATTTTAGTAAATTCACAAATGAGGGTATCCACCACCACAGTCAACCTTAGAACATTTTCATCACCCCAAAAAGAAACCTCATACCTGTTAGCAGGGTGTCCCCATACCCCTCCCCCAGTCCCTGGCGACCACTGATCTGCCTCCTGTCTCGATGGATTGGCCTGTTCTGGACGTTCCATGTCAGTGGGATCAGGTGATGTGTGGCCTGGGAGGCAGCTCATATTTATTCACTCTTGTTGTCAGCTTCTCCTGTTGGAGACAAGCCCATCCCCCTAGGTCTTCCCTTGAAAACAACGCTTATCCCATTGATGCCTTAAATGTCTCCATTAAATGGCCTCACGGGTCACCCAGTAGCCCAGGCAACGTAGAGGTGAGAGACTCTTGTATCAGAATATTCTTTCGTCTTTTGTGCTGCCATTTTGTTTTCAGATTTTCCTGTCCCAGATTTTCCTTCCTCACCTGCTTGTTTGCTGACCACAAGGAAATGTGTTTGGGATTTTAGACTTGATTAGAAAATTAGTTGTGCATGACCCTGACTTGAGTATATCTTCTGCCCTAAAAAAGTCATCAAAGAGGACTTGATGGGCAAAAGGTGCTAACGGTGATGATGTTCTTTGTTCAGGAACTTGGTTTATGGCGTGGAGTGTGGCCCAGGGCCGATGCCAGTTCAGCCAGGGAAGCCCCCAAGAGGCCAGGGAACGCCTTAGGTTCCAGATTGGTGTATCTTTTTTTCATTTAGAGAAAATTTAAAATATAGGAGAAATACAAAGAATAATATCATACATACCAGCTTTATTGTTTATTATGTAGAATTGACAGTGGTTAACATTTTGTCTTTTTTCAATCATAGGGTTAAAATGTTTCTGATAAAACCCAGTCTCCCTCACCCTCCTGCCCAGGCCCCTCTGCTCAGAGGCAGACAGTGCCATGATTCACTGTGAATTCCTCTTGTCCCTTTTCCTCTTTTTATATGTATCAGTGACCTCTATATACTGTTGTGTTGTTGTGTAAAAATGAATATATATATACCTGGGATCACACTGGGCATGTCATTTATAACTTACGTTTTCCACTTGATGTTATATTTTTAAGATTTGTCTTTATTTATTTTATGTATCCACTCATCCATCCATCCATCCATCTCCCCTTTTGGCATTACAGAAATATATGGTTTGGATCTTTGATCTTTACTTTCAGCAAGTCTGTTAATGTCGTTTGTAGCATATGCATATGGATCACTTTGGGGGGGTAAAAGCACGGAACCTTGTTATCTTGTGGTTTCATTAATTGCTTGGTAAAGCCAGAAAGAGCCCACCTCCCCACACCCTTTGACTCCCCTCTGCCTCCATTTTCTCTGTGATGTGGTGATAATCAGCCTCATTGTCCTTATTGTTTTTTGTTTTTTGGAGTTTTTTTTGCCAAAACAAGGTAATCATTTTATTTTTTTAGTTAATTAATTAATTAATTTTAACATCATTATTAGAGTATAATTGCTTTACAATGGTGTGTCAGTTTCTGCTTTATAACAAAGTGGATCAGTTATACATATACATATATCCCCATATCCCCTCCCTCTTGCATCTCCCTCCCACCCTCCCTATCCCACCCCTCTAGGTGGTCACAAAGCACCGAGCTGATCTCCTTGTGCTATGCGGCTGCTTCCCACTAGCTATCTATTTTACATTTGGTAGCATATATATGTCCATGCCACCCTCTCACTTCGTCCCAGCTTACCCTTCCCCCTCCCCATATCCTCAAGTCCATTCTCTAGTAGGTCGGCATCTTTATTCCCGTCTTGCCCCTAGGTCCTTCTGACCATTTTCTTTTCTTTTCTTTTTTTTACTTTTAGATTCCATATATATGTGTTAGCATACGGTATTTGTTTTTCTCTTTCTGACTTACTTCACTCTGTATGACAGACTCTAGGTCCATCCATCTCACTACAAATAACTCAGTTTCGTTCCTTTTTATGGCTGAGTAATATTCCATTGTATATATGTGCCACATCTTCTTTATCCATTCATCTGTTGATGGACACTTATGTTGCTTCCATGTCCTGGCTATTGTAAATAGAGCTGCAATGAACGTTGTGGTACATGACTCTTTTTGAATTACGGTTTTCTCAGGATATATGCCCAGTAGTGGGATTGCTGGGTCAGGGGAAAGCTCAAGGGCCCTCCTGTGAAAGGCTCACAAGCAAGTCAGGCCCTGAATTTGTTGGTTACCATTCATGTCACGGGGCAGCTTGCTAAAGGCTGAGAGGAGCTTTATTTTCATATGTACCATCAAGAAGTGAAAAGCCTATTTAACCAGCCCCAGTGTTGTGTGTTGTAAGGATTCCATGCTGCGTCTTCCTGTTAGGTGTGAGGCTAACGCTCCATACATGAGCGTGATCAGGCCAGCTCACTCAGTCTCAGCAGCCCAAGGGATGCATGTCTGGCTTGGTGAGCTCTTCTGCTTAAGCTTACTGTCAAAACCCGCTTAAATCCTTTCAAGAAACTAATGCCTGGGTCTGGAATTAGTACACATTCTGTCAAAAGCTTTGTAAATCCCACAATGTGGTGAGAATATTGTGGTTTAAAGGTCACCCTCGGGAAGAGCAGAGCTCTCCTCCTTCCCTGATGTCCCGGGCTGATGAGAGTGATCCAGAAAGTGGCAATAAGGGGGCACGAGTCATCAGAATTTAATTCTCTGCATTAACGCCAAGGGTGAGGCTCTTTTCTAGCACCTTTGCTCTGTGGTTGCATTTCCGTGGCTCCTTCCCTCCCGGTCCTGACCGTTCTTCTCACAGTCCTCCTTTCTGGGTGGACAGACAGGAGCTCTTAATTCCACTTGGTCAGCACAGCCTCTGCCCCTGTGTGATGCGGCCGCCACCTCCCCTATCTCCCTTTCACTGCCTGGAATCCACTTCGTGGCCCCGCCTGGTGAACCCTCCCGATTTGCGGCTCCGTCCGGTGCAGTGGAACCAAGTTGAAACTCATCAGCCCTCTGGTCCATTCATTCCAGACCCGCCTCTGGCAGCTGTGTGACGTGGGGAGCAGTTCCTAGGGTCTACGGCGTTCCTCTTTGGGCTGCTCACACCTCCTCCAGGAGAACATAAGGAGAAGAGGGTGCGTTTGACGTGCTTTCTTTGCTGGGCTGGCGGGTGCACAGTGAGTGCTTTGTGTCTGCGGTCAGGACGGTTTAATTCTCCCCTGCCTGCCCTTACCCACCTCCACTTACTGCTTCTAGGAGGACCTCTTTAGCCAGCATCATATCCTCTGCTTTGCTCTGAGCCTGCCTGAAATCGTGGGGACCAACAGGAAAATGAACTCACCTCCAGGGAGGGTGTGAATCTCTGACAGAGGCGAACTAGCGCCTCTCAGTGACTATGGCCTTGACAGCCGCAGAGGACCACTAGCTGGCCCCTTAAAGGTCACCAGGATGCATGGTCCACCCACCACTTCACTAAAGCATCCAGGGCTGCTGTCAAGCTTTTATTCTTTGAAAAATGTTATTCCGATTGGAAAAACCCTAACCCTAATCCACAGCCATTTTGGCCTTTAGTGTTTAAACATTCAGAAGCACTAGTGTGGCTCCCTGCCTTCAGCTTCCTTGGGCCAGGCTGTTCTTCTCGGTCACAGTCACCCACTGTTTTCCCCGTTCCACATACATCCTTTCATGTGTTACCCGTGCCAGCATCTCCATGTTTTCCACCACAGGTACAGCCTGGTGGGTCTTTGTCCACAGCAAACAGCATTGTTTCATTTGGACGATTGCATTCGGAAACCACCCCCTCACAGTTTGGGGGGGCAGAGGTTTGCAGGTATGCAGATGGCACGTGAACAGCTGTTAGAGGCCAGCCACCCCTCGATGCACCTTTAAATGACTCCTGGCAAGTTCTGTTTATTAAGGGTCTTTGAAATGCATCCCAAAAGAATTGAGGATGATGTGAAATGTGCTTCTTTTGCAGTGAACGATGTGCTCAGAAACTGGGGTTTCTTTCAGAATATCTTGCGTTCCTCCTGAATGCACTGGGGTCCGTGTTTCCGGCTCTGTATCCTGAACAGGTGAACGGGGGTGATGCAGGGGGCTCCCTCAGCACCACGACCCCTGAATGCTTTGTCAGGCCTCCCCCCAGTTCTTCTCGCCTTTTCTGGGAGGAAGTCAAGAGTGAGCTGGATTTAAGTCTCACCTGAGGACCCTGAGTGAGCAGACGTGGCGGAGGAGGCGATCTGAATAGATGGTGTAATTCAACCCGTGCTGTCGATGCTTCCCCCCTTGGCCTCCAGACAGCTCACTGTAACAACAGACATCTTACACAGTGTAATATTTACCATTCCTCAAGCTTTGTCTAGACACGTCTTACCCTTCTGACATCTTACAAAACAACCATTGTCATCATTTCCATTTCGCAGGGCCCAGGACAGATTTGGAGAGCTATTTACTCTCTTACATAAAATTCTCTCGCCGTGTTTTTGTGAATCAAAACAGCCTTGTCCAACTTCTGCCTGCTTTTGCCCTACGGGCCAGACCCTCCGGTAGATACATGTGATCCCAAAGCACCAGGTTGTGTGACCCTCTGTGGATCCTGTGAGTTAGTTGGCCACACAGACATGGCCCAGTGTGGCCCTCTGTGTGTGGCAGAGGCTTGGCCGTGGTCACAGTGTGATGGGCTGCCTTGTGTCCCCATAAAATTCATGTTAGAGTCCTGATGCCCAGCACATCAGAAGGTGACTGTATATGGAGAGGAGGATCTTTAAAGAGATGGATAAGGTAAAATGAGGTCACTAGGGTGGGGCCCTAACCCCACAGGACTGGGGTCCTTATAAGAAGAGGAGGTCAGGACACAGACACACACAGAGGGATGACCCCATGAGGACACAGGGAGGAGACGGCCGTCTACACGCCGAGGAGAGAGGCCTCAGGAGGACCAGCCCTGCCCACACCTGGATCTCGGATTCCAGCCTCCAGGACTGGGGACATAAACGTCTGCTGTTTAAGCCCCCAGCTGTGGTGTTTTGTTACAGTGGCCCAAGCTGACTCATACACACAGATCCAGGGTCTTACGTGGTTGACCCAGGCTGGGTGCCTGCCTCTCTCTGTCTCCAGGACCAGGGTGCCTCCCCTTGAGTCCAGATATTTCAGGTTTAGCCTCATGTCTTGCAGAATAGCTACAGCTCACGTTGACCATGTAGGATTTCTCTCACTCTCTTCATTGTAGATTTCAGTTTGACCATGAGCTCTACCAGCGGAAGGGCCAGAGTTTCGTGTGGGTTGACCGCATGCCGACCGCAGCTCTGCTCACTTTGGTGGTGTGTCTCTCCTCTCAGGATTTTTGGATCGTTCAAGGAGCTGATGAGGTCTCCATGCACTTGGTGCCAAGCGGGGCCCCAGAAATGGTAGCTCCCACCATCCTCGTCCTGATCACGGGTGGACCTTGCTTTACTGCTGGGTTCTGTCACCCAGGACGGTTCCATGTATGGAACTTTGTACTCAGTGCAGTTCAGTTCCAGTGACATCCACTGAGCTGCATGGACATCAGGTATGGTTCTGCCAAGAAAAGGACGTAAACCCTGTCGTCACGCTGCAGCTCGGAGGGCCAGGGAGCTCTCTCGCCAGCTGAATGCTGGTGGTGCCAGGAGCCGGGAGAGGGAGAGGGTGGGGGATGTGAATGGGTGCATCTTGGAGGAGGAGGAGGATGTAGGTGGTTACCTGGGCTTGACTGTGCCTCCCTCTGGAGGGTGCTGAAGCTGGCCTGTGGGCGTCCTCAGAGCTTCCTGGATGCCGGGCTGCCCTCCTGTCATCCAGGCTGATGCCGGTCACAACCCCTTCTCTCTCTGTTAGAGTGCACGTCTCTGCCCCTCCCGTTTCCAAACCACCCAGATCCCGTGTTGAGCGCTATGCTTGTCAGGATGTAAGCGAGAAGCGCTCTGATGTGGGTCTTGGAGATGTCCTTACATCCTCCTGCAAGTGTTCTGTATCTTAAGCCACCCAGCTCAGCCAGACCCACCAGGCGGCTTTGAGATGGATCTGGATGTCTTGGCATTTAGGCTGTCGCAGCAGGAGATCAGTGAGTGACAGGTACTGACTCCTACCTGAGTGTCAGGAGAAAAGGAGGAGGAATACATGTGTGTCCCACCTCCCAGGAGACAAGAAATGCAGGATGGAGAGGCTGTGACCTGCAGGCTGGACAGGAGGGGGCAAGGGGGCAGCCGGATTAGCTTGAACGGTCCGTGGGCTGTGGGTTCAACTTGGGGAGTTCAGCGGTCAGCTCAGCTGGGAGACCAGAGAGGGTGAGTCCCTGACCCTGTGGGAGGTGTGAGTGCAGTTTCAGCTGGTAGACGAGGTGGGGAGGGGACGGCCAGCTGGAAGCACAGGTGCACAGGTGCTGGAGGCTGGGGGCTCACGTGGCCTGGCTTTCCAGAGGACTGCCCGTGCATTGCTGGAGTGTGTGTGTGCGTGTGTGTTTGTCTGTGCATATGTGTGTGTGTCTGTGTCTGTGTGTGTATATGTGTTCACATGTGTGTATGTACAGGTATATATGTGTGTTTGTATTTGTGTGTCCTTACGCGTTTGTGTACATGTGTTTGTGTGTGTATGTGTGTGTGTATGTTTTTATGTGCATGTGTGTGTGTGCCAGTGCACACGTGTGTGGGGTTGGGGCAGAGGTGGTACCGACAGGCCGGGCGAGGGGAGTTATTGGCTGGAGAGGGGACCCTGGCGGCCACTCAGGGAATCAGGTTGTGTGGGCCTGAGGGGCGTGGGGTGAGCTCAGTGCAGTGGCCGCTGGAGTGACCTGGTGAGAAAGGCTTGGGGCTGTTGGGCAGTGGAGGTGGGACAGATGAGGACTCACACACCCGAGGTCGTGGATTAATGCAGACCAATCCAGAAGCTGCGGGACAGGACGGAGTCAAGAGGTGCCCCTGGGTGTGTGGCATGGGAGGAGGGGCAGCCGCTGAGATGAGAAGCGGGAGGGGGAGGGGCAGGGAGGGACAATGGGGCGGCATCTGTTTGGGGGTCGAGTTGTTAGGTTGGTGTCATCACTTAGCCCACACCGGAGCCACTCATCTGTCAGCTGGTGTCCAGGTCCCTGCGTCTCCCTGCTCGGTGAACTCAGGTTCATGGTCAGCACCTTCCTTTGTGTCCAGGGTCCTGCCACCGGTCCACCACGGTCACCATTGCTGGCTGAGGAGCCTGTTCCAAGATTTGTTTAGTCTTGTGAATTCACACCAGAGTGAAAATCTTTGAAGTGCTTTGTTGTCCTTCAGGGGTTTTCTTCTGTCCATCCTCCCTGAAGCTCAGCTGTTAAGTGGAAGAAAGGACACCACGTCCGTGGCGCTCCCTCCCCTGCTTTTTCTGGGAGACATGTCCGCGGCTAATCTCCACAGCACCACATGCCTTGAGACCTGTGATGTTGTCTATTTTTAAAAGTATCTCGGAACGTAGCCTTTACTTCTTTGAAAAAAGTTATTTAGCATTTCCCAAATAGTGTCCCTTGCTATGGAGGTGAAACGGCTTCTCCCTTGTAACTGTCAACATTTAACATTGGGGCAAGTTGACAGGTAATTGGAAAATCTGAACAAAGGCAGTATCTCCCTGGTCCACAGAGGACCTGAACATAAGTATTCTCTTCCATTTTCTCAGTGACTAGACGTCTGATATTTTATAATTTGTCCGCACTGAGGTGCCGCGTGCACAGAGAAGAAATGACATGTCAGTTAAATAGCGAGGACTTCGGAGCCGGGTCGATTCAACTTGGGTTCGGATTGAACCTCCACCATTTTCTACACACGCAACCTTGGGGTAGATACGTGAGTCTCGGAGGCTCAGCTTCCTCATCTAGAAAATGGGAATAGTAATCATTGTTATTACATTGTATTTTAACAGATAATTATATATTACTTATAGTTATCAATATAATAATAATCACACTATATCAATAATAATGATTATAATAATAATGACTCTCCACTCGTGGTTGTGTTGAAGGTAAATATAGTTATAGCACAGTTTCTGGCATTTAGGAGTCAATAACTGTCAGCCACGACTGTGTCATCATCATGATCATTGTCATCACCATTATGTTCACTGTCACCATCATCAACACCACCATCATCAACACCACCATCATTATCACCATCACCATAAACATCATCAACACCACCATCAACACCACCATCTTCAACACCACCAACATCAACACCACCATCACCAACACCACCATCACCATAAACATCATCAACACCACCACATCATCACCAGCATCAACACCACCATCATCATCACACCCCACTAGGCTTTGAGCCCCTTAAGGGGCAGGAACCCTTATCTTCTGGGGGGACACAATTCAACCCATAATGACATGTATTATATATGTTCCGTCTGCTTCTTACAACTGCCCTGCAAGTTATGCAGTTACCATGGTTTTCATCACAGAAACAGGGGGACCACTGGGTTGGTAAATTTGCCCAGGATCACGAGGTTAGTGTATGCAGTTGGGTTGGAAATCCAAGCCTTTCTGACCTCCGAGCTCCTGCTGCTTCTATAGCAGTTTCTCAGTGGAGCCCTCTTGGCATTTTTTTTGGAGCAGGACATTTTTTCATTGTGCTGGGCTGGCCTGTACACGACTCAGCATCCCCAGCCCTGCCCTCTACGTGGCAGTGGACACCAGTCTCGGGTCATCTACAATTGCCACACAGATCCCCCCGGGGACAGTTTTCAGACTGTGCTCCGCTCAGCACCCACTTGCTGGCAGGCTCCTTTCTGCCTGCCGCAGGGAGGGAGCCTCAGGCCCTCTTTGGATGCTGGTCTCTAAAGGAACTTGAGTTCATGTATCCATGTAGCTGGAACCAGAGGCCAACAGTGATTCTCAAAGCAGGAATTGGCGAGATATCCACGGCCCTCCTTGGTCACCTCTAATACAGCTCAGCTGTTGTGTTGGGAGTTTCCAGACAGTCTTCTCATTCACCCGAGGATGGCAGGGGTGCAGCTGGCAGTCACTGAAGCGAGCAGCCAGCCCCCACCCAGCCTCGCAGCCCCGAGAGGAGCTCTGAGCCTTACCCTTGAATTCAGTCTTTGCCATCGGAGAGGGACAGACGGCACATTCATGCCCGTGGGGTCGGGTTTCCTGGCAGTGGGATTCCGGGCTGCCTGCTCAACCAACCTGTTGTTGAGAGTAGCGGTATCCTCTTACCAGCAGGGATGGGCTCCCCCGAGGCAGAGAGAGGGTCAGGGAGATAGCAGGGCCTTTTGCATCCTTGGGCGAGCAGAATCCGCCTGCAGAGAATTGGTTCCAGCCTCATACGCAGTCAAACCTCGTCGTTTCTGAACGCTTTTACAGTGATGAAGCACATTTTTGAGCCCCTGCTGATGGCCGTGCAGTAGAATATAATTTTAATTCAATAAAAATTAGAAGTGATGGTCAGAAGCAGATTTGGCCTAACGTTTGTTCTCCTGGCTTATTGGCGGGTCTCACTGAAGGGACCTGGGAACATGACCAAGTCGTGTCATTTTGGTTCTTAGCGGCTCCGCCCTGTTCTTGAAAAGTGTTCGTGGTTGGTTTGCAGGAACCGTCTGTACTATTTAACTTTTTCAAAAATTAACTTTCACGGCAACTGATACGATTTCTAAATCAAATCATTCTTCATAATTGCCGTTCTTCCTGGTTTGGGAGGGGCGGTGTCAATGTTTTTACAGCTGTTATGTTCAGAGTCGGGGGGTGGGGCGCCGACGTTTGTGCCCTGGGCTTTCCCATCAGTGAGGTTACGAGAGGAGATGCCCACCTGGGCCTGAGGTGCCAGGAGGGAGCGATCGGGGTAAAAACGAAGCCGCGCTGTAATTCGCTCAAGCCGTGGTCCTCAGTCTGTTTCCGAGACCAGCTACAGCAGCATCACCTTGAAACTTGTGAGAAATGCAGCTTCTGGGGCCCGACCTAGACCCGCTGCCTCAGACAGTCTGCTTGGAGGGGGTGCGGGTCAACAGTCTGTGTTGAACAAGCAGGGAGGTTTGAGAAGCTCGTACAAGTGAGAGAACTGCCCAAGGCAGTAGGTGGTGGGGCGTGATGACCAGCAAACACAGCTGGTCCCAGAGATTGTGAGAGCTGAGGCCACAGAATCAGTGACTCGATCTGAGCTTTTCCCCTTTTATATTTACCGAAGCGACAAGAAGGTCGTATTTTTCAACCAGAAAAGCCAGGGGGTCCAAAGCTCAGAGGAGCTCTCAGGATGGAACCTTTGGCATCTCTGACCACGTGCCGGGCTGGCATCCTGCACCACTAACCAGGGATCTCTGTCCTTCCACGCAGAAGTGCATTCGATTTAACCCAGATGCGACGGTGTGGGTTGCGAAGCAGCGGATTCTGTGCTCGTTGAACCAGAGCCTGAAGGACGTCCTGAACTACGGGCTCTTCCAGCCGGCGAGCGACGGGCGAGACGGCAAGTTCTTGGATGAGGAGCGGCTTCTGCGCGCGTACCCACAGCCCGCGGGCAGGGGCATCCCCTCCCTGGAGGTACTGGTCACCGCCTCAGAGCGTGGGCGTGATGGCGGAGGGAGGACCTTCCCCCAATTCCACATTTGATTCGGACTGGGAAATCGCCCTTAGCTCAAAACAGTAGTGTGCATTCTCAAGGTCGCAGTTGATTTTGTCGTGATTTGTGGACCAGTGTGCAATTTTTAGCCATTTGTTTTCCTACTATGGATTGGATGAACTTGTTGGAGGGACACCTTGGTGTGAGCGGACCGTGGGTCTGACTCAGGCTCGCGTCACCGGGAGCTGTGAGCCCTGGGGATGCAGAATGGGCTTTGCTTCTACCTCCCTGAATCTCCCCCACGCCCCACCCTTGGGCATAGGGTGGCCCATGGCCATACAGCTGTTGTCAGAAGCATGACTCCCGGGAATGACCTGTGGGCTCTTTGAGCTGCTGTGGCCAGTCACGTGTTCTTGGGCTGCCTTGTGAAGTGGTGGGTGCATACACCCGGCAGCCTTACATCCACAGAACGTGTGTCCCCCGGCTCTGCCCTGGGGAGCCCAGGCTTGCTGCACCCTGAGTTTACATATGGTATTTCCACATGGTATATTTTTATTTAAAAAAAATTATTATTATTATTATTTTTGTGTGTGTGTGTGTGGTACGAAGGCCTCTCACTGCTGTGGCCTCTCCCATCGCGGAGCACAGGCTCCGGACGTGCAGGCTCAGCGGCCATGGCTCACGGGCCCAGCCACTCCGCGGCATGTGGGATCTTCCCGGACCGGGGCACGAACCCGTGTCCCCTGCATCAGCAGGCGGACTCTCAACCACTGCGCCACCAGGGAAGCCCCACATGGTATATCTTTAAATTAATTTTTAAGCAACTATACTCCAATAAAAACGAATAAAAATTTTTCATTGGCGCATAGTTGATTTACAAGGTTGTGCTAGTTTCAGGTGCACAGCAGAGTGAATCAGTTATCCATCTACATACAGTCACTCTTTTTCAGGTTCATTTCCCATATAGGTCATTACAGAATATTGAGTAGAGTTCCCTGTGCTGTGCAGTAGGTCCTTGTTGGTTATCTGTTTTATATATAGTGGTGCGTATATGTCAATCCCAATCTCTCAGTTTATCCCTCCTCCACCGCCCCACAATTATTAAGACAGCGACACAAGTAGGTGGAAATGTGGTCGTTTCTACTGTGACCCCATACGTCGCTATTATTATCAAGGGATCGTATTAGTTTCAGCTTAGTCAACAGCGAGAGCCTGTGAGTATGGCATCGTGGGTGGCATCTGGGCCCTCGAAGGGGGTTGGTCTGAAGTCAGAGACATCCTGGACCACGGCAGCACCTCATCTGCACATTCCCAGGTCTGACAGTGACTTTGAAGCTGAGGTTCTGAGACCCCCCAACGTGTGTTGGACCAGAGAGAAGAGTTTCCATCAGGAAAAGCTGGGATACCCCTGGGGAGTCAAGTGGTTCCCTGTTCTGGCCTCTGTTTGCTCACCTGTGAACTGGGTGTCCATTGAAAGACCCCTTGTCGGGGGCCTGCTCACAACCGGCCCCTTTCTCGGCATGGCCCACGTGCAAGGGACAGTCAAGGTTCTGGTCTGATGGAGCTTATGCTCCTGTAGGAGACGACAGGCCAGGAACAGTAAGCAAACAGCTCATTTGGGGGCTGATAATTTCTATAAAGACAGTAAAACAGGGCGAGAACAGGAAGTCCGGAGCCGACCCTTGATCGGAAAGCATCTTGGAGGAGGCGACACGGGCCCGTCCCCCAGCCCCCGAGAGCCGAACAAGAGGAGGCCTGGGAGAGCCCGGCGGGAGCCGGGCAGGGCTGTGTCCTGGCTTTCAGGGCAGCCGGCACGCGTGTCCTTCTGCTGTCCCATCCAGGGACTCATGGCAGCCGAGGCTGAGAGGCGAGCACGTGAGCATTCGTTGCCCCATGTGGACGGGTGGTCTGTGACATCAGATGGACTTGGTCCAGTCCTGGTCACTGTGGGACCCTACATGCCACCCCACAGCCTCTCTGAGCCTCAGATTCCCAGCTTTGAAATCGGGGGAACATTACTAGCATATTCTCAGTGGCTGTGAGGCTCGAGTGAGCTATTCCTCGGGACAGTGGTCTTAGCGTAAGGCCTGGGGATGGGCGAGCGCCTGCACTGGTGGGTGCTGCAGCTGCTCCTGCCATCAGCTCTCATTGCCATGAAGGAGTCATTTGCATGTATGTTCATGCATCTCCTTGGACCACCATCCTGCCAGGTGGTCCGCTGTGTGGGGCTGAGCCGGGCCTGGAGGTGGACACACCAGGGGCAGCCTGGATCTGAGCTCTTTGCCTTGGATCGTGGCAGTAAAACACGGTTGGCTACGTATGAAACACGGAGAAAAGAGCAAGAGCAAGGAAAGGATGTGTGGTTCTGAGCCTGCATCCCTCTAGCCACAAGCTGTAAACATTTATGCCTGTGGAAATAGACATCCTCCTCCATGTGTCACCCGCCTCCTGCCAAGAGATGATATCGACCCTAGCATATTTCTTTTTATAACTGAAAAAGCACCCATTGACTTGAATTCCTACAGATCCGTCAAGTTAGCAAACTCTGTTACATCCCCTCACGTCACTCTCAGTGGCTTCTGAAGCCTCAGAGCCGTGATGCATGAAGATAAGCAATAGGGAGATTCACGGCCGTGCCCAGAATGTGCTGTCCTGGTTGAATCTAGAATCTGAGGGCTAGAGTCCTAAAACGGCCTGCATCTCCTCCTGCCAGGTCAGTTCAAGAAGGCGGACACTTACCGTTTGCGACGGTGCACGTGATCCAGGAACTGGGTGCAGCCTGCGTTTCATGGGACTTTCTGATTTCACTGGTTTATTTTGGCACCTAAAAAAAAAATATATCAAGTTTTGGTCTGTGGCACCGAGGACTTTTGTCTGTTGTGGGATTGCTCTTTTGTTTGGAGTGGAGCGGAGGAGATGATAAGGTGGTCGCTCTGGAAACTTCACATGGGATGAGACTTTCAGGGTTAGGTCACCCCCTGCTCTGTACCTTTTGTGTCACGCCTGTGCTTGTTTAAACTCCTCGGAGTGGGAGGGAATCAAGGGAAGTTGGGGAGGGAAGGATAAGACAGCATTTGCCCAGCACCGGTTCTGTGCCAGGAAGCTCACATTCAATCCTCGGGGCACCCTGGGAGCTCTGTGTTGTGATCCTCGTGTGACAGACAAGGAAACAGAGTCTGAGATGGGGCAGGTGTCCAGTCCAGTGACTCAGCTGCTAGTGAAACAGAGTAGGACCCTATGGGCCTTCCCTCCCCGCCGTGTCCTCCATCTGTCTTTTGTCTGTGGAAAAACTTTAATCAAAGAATATGTTTGGGCTTCCCTGGTGGCGCAGTGGTTGAGAGTCCGCCTGCCGATGCAGGGGACACGGGGTCGTGCCTCGGTCCGGGAAGATCCCACCGCAGAGCGGCTGGGCCCGTGAGCCATGGCCGCTGAGCCTGCGCGTCTGGAGCCTGTGCTCCGCAGCAGGAGAGGCCACAATAGTGAGAGGCCCGCGTACCGCAAAAAAAAAAAAAAGTTTAATCAGAGAAGTGAGAAAATGCAGAAACAAAGGAAAACAGTCAAAGGAGACCAAATAATAACAGTTTAGTCATTAAGCAAAGTCAAGGACCTTTAGTTCCTCCTCAAGGGCTAGAGATAATATTCTGAGCTGTATCCTGTGAGCTGTCTTATAGATACTGAAACCTTTACCAGGTGGAAGCAGTTAACTGCATGGTGACCAGACTGTAGCCATGACATAAGCTGCCACAGTTCCGAGAATTGACCTCAAAGAAATGGAAACAAACCAAACCTGGAACTGAGACTAACGGGCCCTAAAGCAATCAAGATGCCACTGGTCAGACCACCAATGACCAATTTCAAGATGACTGCCAGAGCTGACCGTGCCGTGTCTGCATGTAGCCCCCTCCCTCTGTCTATAAAAGCTGTAGCCCACTGATTGTCAGTGGTGGGGAGTCGGCCTTTGGATGGGAGTCCACCCTCCCTTGCCTCCAGGCCGCCAGCATCCAACATAAGGCAAACTCTCCTTTCCACCAGCCTGGCCTCTTTATTGGCTTTGGAGTGGCGAGCAGCCGGACCCCCCTTTCCGTTACACTAGGGCAGTGGGGGGGCTGCAGTGGGAGCTGTGTCTCAACTCAGAGTCCCAGTGACTCCCAAGCTGCCAGCCTCCTTCCCAAACCCACCACAGTGCATCTACTACAGAGGCAACCAGGGCACCCAGGAGAAGGAACGGTATCGGGTGAAAGGAGCCGGGGATTCGGAAGCAGCCTGCGGCCCCAGTGCACCCTCCTGGGCACCATCGCTCTACCTGAGCAAGGTAGACTTGCTCAGCAAGTCCCTCTGTTTCCATGACGTCTCCGCCAGGTTAGAGGAGGCGCTGCCGTTTGAAGGAGGGAGTCTGAGCCCCAGAGTCCCAGGCGGAGGCTGTGGGCTGAGGGCAGGTGGCTTTGCCAGGCTGGGGCTTTTGAGTGTGTTTAATAAAGGTTGACGATGTCGAAGACAGAGCCCACGTGAGAAGCGGGTCCTGATTTGGTGCCATGCTGACGATGCAGAGGACAGCAGAGCACATCAGGCTCCTGAGTCCTCATCCCCCTGGGATGCTCTCTCTTTTTGTGACTTTCCAGCCAAAACGGCAGGAGCATCTCCGCAGAAGTTACCCTTAAACGCTGTCGTAGGCTCTGTGATGCGGACACAAGTAGTTTATTTAACACAAAAGGGTTTGCTAGGGAGCCCCTGCCCTGGGTGAAATACCCAAGGACAAGGCAGATTTTTCCTCTGAACGGCTGCGTGAAATATTTACCTGGTTTTCTTTTTGTCCTGTTTGTGTGTCTGTGCCAGTTTCGCTACAAGAAGCGGGTGTATAGACAGTCCAACCTGGATGAGAAACAGTTGGCCAAGCTGCACACGAAGGTAAGCAAGGACTGGTTGTGTCGACCCTTGGTGTTCATTTCTGCGTCATCATCTCAGAGATCAGGGGAGCTCTTGGGCAGAGGGTTCTTCTTCCTGTGAGATGCTGAGGCCGATGAGGCACCTGCTGCCGCCAGAGCCCTGTTTAAATACCACCATCCTCTCCTCCCGTGTGATGCAAACGCAGTCGATGCCTGTGCATAAGGGAAGTAATATCCCTGAGAGTGGAGATTGGGGCCCTACTTTCTACTCACCTCCTCCCGGGTGTTTCTGGGAAGAGGGTGGCCGTTCCCTCTGAGCCTTCGCTGCCGAAATAGGGGACAACGAAGTAGGCGTCTGGTGCTGCCGCTCTCGTGACTAAGGTGCCGTTTACATAAACTGCACGGAGGTAAGACGCACAAGGGAAGCAGGGGAGAAGGAGGGAGTTAAGGAAAGGGCTGTGGGCTGTGTGCCAGGCACACCTGCGCTCCGTCAGGGATGCTGTGCCTGTCCAGGGCGTGCAGGAGCTGGAGCGTGCGGTGGGCACCTTGCTCAGCACGGAGGAAGATGTGTGATACCCAAGGATGCTCTCAGATGCCCTCCTCCAGGTCCGGCCCCTCCCCGGAGAGCCCGGAGCATTCCCTGCAGAGCACAGGGAGAGCCAGAGTCAGGACGGTGCCTGGCCAGCTTACCTAAGCCAGCCCTGATCTGCCCAGGTGAGCTCACCTGTAGCCGTGAGTCCACAGAGAGCGTCCCCAACCTCTGGGGTCCCCTTGTTTTTGTTTCATCCCCCCATTCATATCAGGATGGACCTGTGGATTTTCACTGTGTTCACTGGGTTATGACATGCCATTCTCATGATTTATTTTTGTGCTCAAATTGTCCGGATGTGGCCGGTGGCCCTTCTGCCTGGCTCGCCTCCCTCTGGCGCTGTCCCACCATCCTCTGAGTACGGACGGCTTTCAGGCACAAGACGGTCAGGTTGCTCTTGCACTCTCCCTGCCCAGCCCTGGAATCTGCCCACACAGGGGTATTTAGACTCCAAGTCTAGGCACTTCGGGTTTTTTTGATTACTCTCTGATGAGTACATGAAAATGTGTTTGTGCATCTAAAATAATGTCGATTAGTAAATAGCAATGAAGGTGTTCAGTGAAACCAAGTGTATCCTGTGTCCTTGAGCATTTGTTAATGTTTAGTCCCAGAATGTACAGAAAGCATCCAGGTGGAGATGCTTCAGCCCAGGCGGGCTGAAGGGTGCAGGGGTTGGTGACTGGGAAGGGGTGTGGAGTGCAGGTGGAGAACTGGGCCAGTGAGAGCATTAGAGTCATCTGACAGAGGCATCTCAGATACTGTGATTACCATCAAATAGCCCAGGCTATCTGCTAGATGGACAGAAAATTACTATTTTCCTTGCAGATGAGGCTGGGCAACCTGGTCAGGGTCGAGCCCCTGGTCATTCTGATCTCACAAGGAGTGACTGACTCCCTCACCTTGAATCGCTCGGTGACCCAAGCATCCCTGTGTCCACCTGCAGGTCACGGGATTACCCACAAGTGGGTTAAGCTGAGTAAGCAGTGCCCTTCTGCTCTCCGTAGCAGCCACCGCTTTAGAGATTAGGAAACACAAATACCAGTCCTCAGGCCTCGCTCAAAAGAGGATGGAGTCAGAAGACCTGGGTGCACCCTGGAAAGTGTAGTTTTTCAAAGTGGTCCAGGTGGCTCATCCTTTTGAAAGTGAAGGAACATCCTGTGACTCTCGGCAAGCACAGAGATCGGTGGGGGATTTCTAGAACATTCATCCAAGACAGGCCAATTGCGTTTGCCATGTGCTTGGCCCCGGGGTTCCAGATGCAGAAGGATGCTGCCTGGTGAGCCTGGGGACTGCAGCGGGGCCCCATCAAGGGGCAGCTCTCCTCTCTGCAAAGGCGGCCAGCCAGGGTGCACCCCACAAGGAGCCTTCCTGTGGCCTGATGAAGAGACGTTTCTCTGTAAGACCAATTTTGCTTTTCTCTTTAGACCAACCTAAAAAAATGCATGGATTACATCCAGCATCGTTCGGTGGAGAAGATCGTCAAGATGCTGGAACGAGGCCTGGATCCGAATTTCCATGACCTGGAGACCGGAGGTAGGGGCTGGTTGGAGGGACTTGAGGAAACGCCGCAGGAACGTGGGTTTGGGGAGGAAAGGTGATTCTGTCGTTCGGATCACACGTGCATAGGCAGCATCACACTTTACTTGGTTTTAAAAGTGCATTCTGCCTCCTCCGGGAGCCTGTGTTAGCTGCATGGAATCGCCAGCATCCGGGAGGTGCCTGGCAAGTGGTAGGTGCTCAGTGCGTACCTGAGTTAAAGGGGAGAATGAGTGAATGAATGAATGACAACACAGAGCAGGCGTCTCATGCCAGCCCTGGGAGACACACGTGCACCCGCATGTGCCTGGCTCCCCCTGCTGGAAACCAAGTCCCTACGCGTGGGACCTCAGATCACGCGTGGGATAAAACGGTACAGGGCTCTCATCCTCCGCCCCGCTGACATTGGGGCCGGATGATCCTTTCTGTTTCTTACCAGTTCCAAATGGGCATTAACTTTTGTTTAATCTTATCTCTTCTCTTTTCATTTCCAGTTTTATGGAAATACAATTGATGCAAAACATTGTATTAATTTTCAGTGTACAACGTAACGATCTGGTATATGGATATCCTGGAGAATGATTGCCACGATACGTTTCGTGAACATCCGTCACCGCTCATAGTTACACATCTTTTTTTATGATGAGAACTCTTAGGATCTACTCTCTTAGCCACTTTTTGGGCGGGGGGGGGCGGTACGCGGGCCTCTAACTGTTGTGGCCTCTCCCGTTGCGGAGCACAGGCTCCGGACGCGCAGGCTCAGCGGCCATGGCTCATGGGCCCAGCCGCTTCGCGGCATGTGGGATCTTCCCGGACCGGGGCACGAACCCGTGTCCCCTGCATTGGCAGGCGGGCTCTCAACCACTGCGCCACCAGGGTAGCCCATCTTAGCCACTTTTATATATACAACACAGTATTATTAACTGCAGTCGCTGTGCCGTACACAACATCCCCAGGACTTACTTATCTCATAACTGGAAGCTTGGACCTTTGAACCCCTCCACCCATTCCGCCCACCCCACCTCCTACCTCTGGTGACCACCAGTCTGTTTCTCTGGGTTCAGTTGTTTTAGATTCCACATGTAAGCGAGATCATACAGATTTGTCTTTCTCCGTCTGACGTATTTCACATGGCATTATGCCCTCAAAGTCCATCCACGTTCTTGCACATGGCAGGATTTCTTTCTTTTTCGTGGCTGAATGATGTTCCATGGCGGGGCTGGACAGTCCTTTGTGCTGGGGGCTGTCCTGTGCACCGTAGGATGTGTACGGCATCGCTGACCTTCACCCACAAATGCCAGTAACACCCCCGAGTTGTGGCCGCCAAAGATGCCCCCAGATATTGCACAGTGTCCCCTGGGGGGGGACCATCATCCCAGGTGAGAGCCCTTTGCCCAGGGGACACGTGAACTCGACCAGCTGAGGTGAGGCTGTTGTGAGAGCCAAGAGCGGCTCAGGTGAGGGTTTCCATGGCAACTCGGAGCGTTCATCCGGGCAAGTGGGGGATGCTGAGCGGAGAATGTCTATCTTGGCCTCAGCGAGCGGGGCCTCCCTCCCCTCGCCTCTTGGGTTGGGCCCGTCCTCCCTGTGCCAGTGTCACGTATATGTGACCCACCTCACACTTGCTGAACCCACAACAGGTGCGTCAGCTGAAGAAGGGAGCTTTCTCGTCACTTGTGGGGACTCTAAAGCTGGGGCAGGACCTGCACCTGTGCTCCTGCAGCCGTGCACGTCCCCATCGCACACAGGTGGCCGTGCTGTAATCACGGTCGACTCCTGTCTCCTAAATTTAACTGAGCAACGTGAGAACAGGGCTGCTGGCTTATCGGTGACACAGCTTCAATGCCCGAGATGCCAGGGGACAGGACATGCTTGGATGGGGACAGGAGAGCACAGACCTGGAGGGGGGACGCGCGCAGAGGCCTGGCTGAAGGTGAGGAGGGTACCAGCCCAGGCAGACACTTGGTGAGACAGGAAGCTGGGGGTCTGTGTGCCGGGAGCTGGGGCGGGGTGACGTGGACAAGCGGGCTTCCAGGCATCTTGATGGGTGCATGGAGCACAAGGCAGAGGTGGGCTCTGCCGTACCTGTACGGGGCTGACCTTCTAAGGTCAGGAGTGATGGGGCAAGACCCCAGGGGTGGGGAGAAGGGCCTGTAGCAGATGGTGGGTCAGGGGGCACGGGCCTCTGCGGAGAGTCTGGACGGGGAGCGGGGCAGCCGCAGGGTTGGAGGTTCTGTCTGCGGGGGAAGCAGGTACGGGGCCAGCAGCAGGGGTTCTGCTTCCTTGCGGTGGGGAGTGTAGCTGAGCAGAGGGTCTGAGCACCAGGGCGGGGTGGGCACACGGTGAGCACGTGCTGGTTCTGGCCCCGTGGTCAGCGGATGGCTCCTCTGTGCCCTGTCACCTAGGCTGGCTCCCAGCTCGTTGGGCGGGGGGTGGGTGGGTACCGTCCATCACTGCAATGTAGCTCCCAGCACTTAGGCTCAGACCACCCATGGGCCTGTGGATTCCTGAGCGTGGACTTGAGGCTTCAGGGACAGTGGCAGACCTGAGCCAGGCCTGGGGTGTGTGGTCCCGGACCTGGCTTCTCTCCTCGGGCAGCTTTTGGCCTGGGCTCCCGCTGGCCTGGCCGCGTCCGTGGCTGTTTCCCGATGATTCCCCGGGCGGGACACCGCCCCGCCTGCTACCACCTCCCCGTCCTGAAGCAGGCCTGCTTCACTGGCGGGGGTGTCGCTGGATGCCAAGAGTTTGGATCGACTGTGATTCCAGAGCCGACCCTAACTGAGCTTCTGAAAACACATCAGCACAGACCCTAGATCATTTCAAAACGGGGGTCAGCGGTCATTTCTCCTGGCCCCGCCCGTAGTTAGAAACGCTGTCTCGGTGGTGGTGGATGGCGTCCTCGTGAGAGCAGATGCAGTGGAGCCTCGGGGACCCGGGAAGGAGAAAGACGGAGGCAGCATGTTATCCACTCTTCTCAGAACTGGGGTAGACGCGACCCGGGAGCAGCAGCCTGTGGAGAAGGTGGCGTGGGGTGAAATGAACGCCGGGATGTCCTGAACTATTCCCGTGGCCACAGCCTCTGGGCTCACTGATCAGGAAGAACCAACTCTGAGAAAAGAAACGGAAACCTGTTTTCCCCTGAAATCTGTGTAAACTGGCACCTGACAAAACACAGAATTCAGGGCAGGTGTTCCAGCGAAGGCTGAGACCAGGCTCTGACCCCATCCGACTGGGGACCAGGAGCGGGACGCCCGCCTCCCAGGCAGACAGTTCTTGTACAGGACTTCCCGGATCTCAACCAATAACTAACAGTAATCAGAAGATTTTGGTTGGATTCTTTTTTGGGGGGGGTGGGGGTGGGGCTCTGGGCAGATCAATTATAAATTATTATTTATTTTCAGTTTTAACATTTTAAAGCAGAATTATTGAACAACTCCCACATGGTGGCTGCCAAATGGTAATTTTCTACATCAGTTTTATGTCGTATAGCAAATATTCTGTGTAAGGCAGAACTTTCCCTCCCCTCACCCCACTCCCATATTTTTGAAATTAGCCTTCATTTTTTAGAGTAGTTTTAGGTTTACAGAAAATTGAATGCGAGAGTAGGGGGTCCCGTATAACCAGCCACCCCCAGGCTCCCCCGCTACTGACATCTTGCATCAGTGTGACCATTTTTACACTGATGAACCTATATTGCTACATTATTATTAACTCAAGTCCACTTTTGTTTTCAGTTGGGGTGTAGTTGTTTTACAGTGTTGTGTTCATTTCTACTGTACGGCGAAGTGAAGCAGAATTCCCTGTGCTCTACAGCAGGTTCTCATTATTTATCTGTTTTATACATATTAGTGTATATATGTCCATCCCCATCTCCCAATTCATCCCACCCCTCCTTTCCCCCCACCCCTCCTTTCCCCCCTTGGTGTCCATATGTTTGTTCTCTACATCTGTGTCTCTATTTCTGCCTTGCAAACCAGTGCATCTGTACCATTTTTCTAGATTCCACAAATATGCGTTAATATATGATACTTGCTTTTCTGACCTAGAGACTGTCGTACAGAGTGAAGTAAGTCAGACAGTGAAATCAAGTCCACTTTTACATTAGTGTTCACTCAGTGTTGTACATTCCGTGGGTTTAGACACATGTATAAGGACATATATCCACCATCATGCAGGCTAGTTTTCCTGCCCTGAAAATCCTCCGTGCTCTGCCTGTTCATCCCCCCCTCCCACTAACTCCTGGCAGCCACTGATCTTTTTACTGTCTCCATAGTTTGGCTTTTTCCAGAATGTCATATGGTTGGAATCATATAGTGTGTGGCCTTTTCAGATTGCCTTCTTTCACTTACAAATATGCATTTATGTTTCCTCCCTGATTTTCATGGTTTGATAGCTCATTTTTTTATATTGAAGTAGAGTTGATTTACAGTGTTGTGCCAGTCTCTGCTATACAGCAAAGTGATTCAGTTATACACAGAGACTTTCTTTTTTTATATTCTTTTCCATTATGGTTTATCCCAGGAGGTTGGATATAGTTCCCTGTGCTCTAAAGTAGGACCTTGTTGTCTATCCACCCTGTATATAATAGTTTACGTCTGCTAATCCCACACTCCCAGTCTTTCCCTCCCTCACTTCTTTCTAGTTCCAAAGAATATTCCATTGTGTGGATGGACCACATTTTATTTATCCATCCACCTACTGAGGTGCATCTTGGTGGCTTCCAAATTTTGGTGATTATGCTTAAAGTTGCTAGAAACCTTTGTGCAGGTTTCTGTGTGGACAAAATTGACAGTCATCAAACATGGTGGGTTTTTTCTTTAAGACAAAAGACTATTTACAACAAACAAAAAGGGTAAAGGATGTAGTGAACACGGAAAGTTCTGAACCGGAAGCTGAGGGTGGATCCGAGATTCTGCTGCAGGTCAGCGCCTCGTCCAGCATCACTGCTCCACTCTCCACACCTAGAGAATTTTCACTCACATCCCCAGCTGAGAAGCAGACTGTCCTGGTTGAGAGGCAGGGAAAATGGGGACCAAGGGCAACACGTGGAATGAGAAAAGCGAATAATGGGGTGGACATTCTTGGAAACAAACTAAGTCATGGGCAGTTCCCTGGACAAGGGCGTATAGTGACCCAGTTACAAACGGAGAAAATATCAGGAGAGGATGTGACACAGGCTCCACCGAGAGGCCAGCGCCTTAACGTCTGGGGGACAAGCACACGACTTCCCTCTCGCCTCTGTCCGCTCCATAGGGTGATGGTCCCCGCGGGGTGGGAACGTGTGAGTATTAGGTGAGTCCATGTGAAGTGTCCCCGTGTGGAGTGGCTCACGCTCAGTGGGGTCTCCGGAATGTGGCTCTCATGTCATTGGCGCAATGGAAACTCAGTACATGTTGTTTTCTCCTGGCTGTGGACCCAGAGGGAGGAAAACGGGGTTGATTTGGTGGCCTCCCCCAGGTGATAGGTGGTGTGACCAACTTGTCCCAGTTTTCTAGGGACAGCTCTGGTTTTCACACTGAGGGTCTCCGTCTGGGAAGCCCCTTGGTCCCGGACACGCTGGCACCCTAGGCCCGTCACCTGAGAAGTGATGGGGGGCACTTAATAGTGACAGCCGAGGTGAAACAAGAACCTTCTGGGGCCCGATGATGTGCACAGGGCGTGGCAAGCCTGTCTCCCTCAGTCCTCAGGCTCCCACGAAGCAGGCTGTCTGCAAGGCCAGCATCCCTGGAGGAGCGGGGTCTCCGAGAGCGGAGGCCGGGCGCCAGGTCGCCTCGAGGGAGGGGGCCGAGGCCGGCTTGCTTGCCCTTGCTTGCCAGGCTCTCACCCGGGGCGGAAGGGAGGCGGGGTCGGCTGTGGGCTCCCTTCTCCCGTGCTGTGGCTGCTGGGATGTGGCTGAGGCCGTGACGGACACAGAGGGTCCGGGACTGGAGGGCCTGTGGTCGCCAAGCTCCTGGATGGAGTCTTCTGCTGCAGTGCCAGGCCGGCCCAAGGGAGGAAGAGCCGCCCCCATCCCCGTTACTCCAGACACTGCCCTGTTGTCCTCAGCGGCTCTGCCAGCCCCAGGCTGTGCCTGTGTCCTAGCAGCTCCACCCGGAGTAATCGGCACCTGGTAATCGGCAGAATCTGGCCGAGAACCAGACTTCACGTCCCAAGCAGAGAGCTGAAAGCAGCTTCCTTCCTAAGTGCAGGAAGTGCGATGATGCTCACACCTGAGCTGCATCCCTGCACTCGGCCTGCGTGGTTCTCAGGTGCCCCTGGGCTGAGCTCGGGAACCCAAGTGGGGTGAAGCATCACTTCTGGACTGAGGGACGCACAGAAGATAATTAAATCCTGGAGGAATGACCTGTCAGTTAAAACAAAGCAGCCCGTGTTATTCCGACCTTCTAGTACCTTTTCTGATGGAAATTTGGTCAGGTAAGATGCCAGTAGCAGAAAGAAGTAGACTCGTCTGCCAGGCCCATCTCCTGTTTCAGCTGGAACCTCTGGGACGAGATGGATGGTGTTTCGAGCCCTGAAAGGGAAGTAAAACTAACAGCTCGAGCAAAACTTCGGGCTTCTGTTTTGCAACGTCTTCCCAAACTTGAAAGAAGCCCGGGCACAACAAAGGCAGGGCTGTAATAAAGCTAGAAACGTCTCTCAGCCCTTGAAGCATGTCGGTGAGAAGTAGAAATTGAATACGCGTTGATGGGGCTGTTTTTGCAGAGCCCCTGTGGTGAGTCGGGGCTTCGTTTCTGAGATTCAGTGACTCTGTTAGCCTCCAGGCGGGGATAGTCCAGCAGCTCGTCATCCAGGCCGAGATGTGCCTGCTTCTGCCATACGCCCCTGCAGCCGGGCTCCCGGGGAGCCCCTGCCCAGCTCCCACATGGCCCAACTAGAAGGTTCCTCGGACACTGGATTGCTGTCTACTGCTGGTGCTCCTTTGGTCCATATCCTACAGTCTCATCGTAACCCCTGAGCGAGTCCCTGTGTGAAATTCCCCAGGAATAGCACCTCGGGGACACAGCCCTGGGACCTCGTAAGCATCAGTCTGCAGGGGGTCCAAGACGCACAGAGTACCCAGTGCCAGTGCAGTTAGCTTGAGGGCTGCCGAGCCAATGACCCCGAAGACGTCTGGGTGCATTTGGCTTGTTGGGTGCAGTTTCTGGTGCAGAGAGACCTGTTTTTAAGTGAGAACTCCAAACAGCATATTCGATTATTGACGACGTTTTCTTATGTGTAATCTGCCATATTTCAGAAAGGATTATAGGTGACTCATACAGGTGCGTGTGGTCCAGGAAGATGCAATGCATTAACTAAGAACCTGAGGTAGTAGGGAAAGGGGCGGTGATGTGGCGGCAGAGACGGGGCCCCCGGGAGTGAGCCTTGGCTTTGGGGACGGTGGCAGAGCCGGCCGGAGGGGGAGGAGGATGTCAGCCCGAGAACTCAGGTGACCCATGACAGGCACACACAGCCTTGGGTAAGTGGTGTCCCCAGGGGGCCACGTGGGGACAGTCAGCAGCAGCATTTTTACATGAAATGGTTAGCTGAAACATGAACCTTGGGGTGTTTTTTTTTTCACAGCTCTTTTAAATGATTACTTTACAGCAGTTTTAGATTTACAGGATGTCTCCCCCTCCATGCCCCACACCCATTTTTCCCTGTCACCGTCTTACGTGAGTAGCGTACGTTTGTTATGATTAATGAACCAATAGTGATGTGTTATAATTAACTCACGCCCATGCTTTCGTTAGTAGTTGCTGAATGTCCTTTTTCTGTTCCAGGATCCCTCATGACAGTTAGCGCTCCCGTCTCTGTAGGCCCCTCTTGGTTGTGACAGCTTCTAGGGCTTTCCTTGTTTTTGATGACCTTGGCAGTTTTGAGGAGAACTGGTGCGGTGTTTCGTAGCATGTCCCTCTGCTGAGGTTTGTCTCAAGTTTAGGTCATGATTAGATGGGGCTGGTATGTAGGTTTGGGAAGAAGGCTGCAGAGGCAGATGCCCTTCTCATCGCACCGTATCAAGGGCACACTTCTCACTGTGATGTGGACCTTGCTCCCCTGGCTGAGGTGTGCTTGTCAGGCTTCCCACTGTAGTTAACTCTTTCCCCCCCTTTATGGACTGTCCTCTTCGGAAGGAAGTCACTAAGCCCAGCCCACACTTAAAGATGAGCAGTTCCGTTCCACCTCCTGGATGGCAGTGTAGCTCCATAAATTACTTGGAATTCTTCTGCAGAGGAGAGAATTCATTTATTTATGTAGTTATTTTTATCAGTGTGGACTCATGGATATTTAACTTACACCTTGCGTTATAATACAGTACTACTTTACATATTTTTTTGTTCAAATGGCTCCAGCTTCGGCCATTGGGAACTCTTTCATTTGGCTACTGTGTCTTTTTTCTTTTTTTTTTTTTTAATAGAAGTGTTACTTCTTTTTTAAAAAAATATTTATTTATGTATTATTTGTTTATTTATTTACTTTGGCTGCGCCAGCTTTTAGTTGCAGCACGGGGGATCTTCATTGCAGCGTGTGGACTTCTTACTTGCGGCATGCATGTGGGATCCAGTTCCCCGACCAGGGATCGAACCTGGGCCCCCTGCATTGGGAGCACAGAGTCTTACCCACCGGACCACCAGGGAAGTTCCACCTGTGTCCTTCTGACACATACCCATCCATGTGGATGATGATGAGGATGATGATGATGATGGTGGTGGTGATGATGATTTGACCTCTTTCTTGCTTCCTGGCACCAGAAGGTGTTTCAGGCTCATTCTGTATGTTTCCTGCCCCAGTCCTAGAATCTGCTCTTCCTCCCAAGTGCCCTGGAAGAGTGGTCTTAGAAACCAAGATCTGGGTGCTGGGTGTGCTCATTGCCCCTGGGGAGTAGTTCCTTCTGAGCTCTGTCAGAGGAAAGAACAAGGAGATCCGTGTGTGTACCAATCTATAAATGTTTCTGTGTGTAACCACCTGAATCTGTATTAAGCTAAACATGAGTTCATACTGACCTCCCCAATCCTAATCCATTGCCAGGGGGATCATTCTCTCCTCTCCTTGCTTTTTTGTAACCTCCCGCATAGACAGTGAGAAGCCTGGCTTCCACTCTCTGCCGTCTGTGTATTTAATGGCTCAATTCCAGGGCACCTGTATAGTGGTTTCCAGATTGTTGACCTGCACCCCACAGTGGAAAGCAACTTTATCAAGTAGAGAACCGTGCTTGCGTGAAGTTCTTTTGCCCTTTGTCTTTCAGACTCTACTCATTCCCACAGTTACACAGGTCAGCACTTTACTCCCCCACCTCCTCCAGTGAGGTTGTTTCTAACGTTTTTAATACAATTAGACTCTTTTGTCACATTCTGCCTTCTATCCTGGGATCCCACGTCTCCTAAAGGAGCTTTTAAGCTTTATTTTAAAAATTTGCATACATTACGCTTCACTGTTTGTGCTGTAGAGTTTATGATTTTGACAGATATTTAATTCTTATACTCACCATTACAGTGTCATACAGAACAGTTTTGCAACTTTAAAAAAAAATCCCCTGTGCCTTTTACCTATTCAGTCCTGCCTGCCCCTCTCTGGAGCCCCTGGCAACCACTGATCTGTTTACCATCTCCATAGTTTTAAGTTTTCCAGAATATCATATCATTGGAATTATACAGTGTGTAGCTTTTTCAGACTGGCTTCTTTCCCTTAACCACATGCATTTAAGATTTAGCCGTATCTTTTTTATGACTTGAGAGCACTTTCCTTTTTAATTACTGAATAATCCACTGTATGGACGTCCTGGTTTTGATTATCTGTTCACCTATTGAAGGGCTTCTTGGTTGCTTCCAGCTTTTGGTGAATATGAACAAAACTGCTGCAAACACTTGTGTGTAGGTTGTGGTGTAGACATAAGTTTTCAAATCAGTTGTGTGAATACCAAGGAGCACAGTTGTTGGATCATATGGTAAAACATTTTTTAGTTTAGAAAGAAACTGCCAGACTGTCTTCCTAAGAGGCTGTACCATTTTTGCCTTCCTACCAGCAATGATGAGAATTCTCTGTTCTTGCTCTGCATCTTTGCCAGAAGTTGGGTTTGTCAGTGTTTTGGATTCTATCCATGCTAACAGGTGTGTAGTGGGATCTCATTGTTCTAGCCTTGAATGCTTACTTGCTCAAAATGTCCTGTACTTTCCAAATTTTTGGTTTGATAGGTCCCATGTGTCTGCTTCAAACCACATTAGTACCTGTGTGTCTGTGTGTGTGTGTGTGTGTTTTTGCCCAGGGCTTTAGTTGTAAGAAAATCACAGGCCATTGGGACTTCCCTGGTGGTGCAGTGGTTAAGAATCTGCCTGCCAACACAGGGGACACGGGTTCGAGCCCTGGTCCGGGAAGATCCCACACGCCGCTGAGCAACTAAGCCCGTGTGCCACAACTACTGAGCCTGCGCTTTAGAGCCCGCGAGCCACAACTACTGAGCCCACGCGCCACAACTACTGAAACTCGCGTGCCTAGAGCCCGTGCTCCACAACAAGAGAAGCTACCACAGTGAGAAGCCCGCGCACCACAACGAAGAGTAGCCCCCGCTCACCGCAACTAGAGAAAGCCAGCGCACAGCAACGAAGACCCGACACAGCCAAAAATAAATAAGTTAATTTAAAAAATAGTAATGCTTTAAAAAAAAAAAAGAAAGAAGGAAAATCACAGGCCATAGACCACTTCTCAGAGCCTGCCCTCCTTGATTTTGCTATTGGAAGGACAAAAATCACAACTTCTCACCCATGCCTTCTCCACAACCTGATGGACAAATGGGACCGCATGGCCCATTCCCCTCATGGTCCTCGCAGCCGACACCAACAAGCCCCGGACACCTGTCTGGGAGCAAGAAGCATCCACTTTTTAAAAAAATTTTATGGAAGTATAGTTGACTTACAATGTTGTGTTAACTTTTGCTGTACAGCAAAGTGATTCAGTTATGCCTGTATATATATATGTATATACCTTTTCATATTCTTTTCCATAGTGGTTTATCACAGGATGTTGAATATTGTTCCATGCGCTCTACAGCAGGACCTTGTGGTTTATCCGTTCTTTATATAATGTCGATAGTTTGCATCTGCTGATCCCAAACTCCCGACACTTCTGCCCCCACAGCCCCTCCCCCTTGGCAATCTCAAGTCTGAAGAATCATGCACTTTTAAACTGTTTGATCTCCAAGCAGTTGCTATGTGCGTTCTACCTTCACAGGCCTCATTCTATCTGAAGTAATTCTATCAGGGGAACGAAGAACCTGCATGCGTGGCTTTCCTGGTGCTGTTGGAAATTCTGCTCATCTGGGTCCAGCAAGGCCAGATCCGCTAACTCTTATGAAACGAGCCAAGTCACCTCTTGGTAACAGAGATTTTTATCTGGAACACGAGGCTCTTGTTCTTTTCACCAAAATCTCTTCACGTTGCCTCCATGCTTTTGTTCCCTGTTGTCAAAGATTCCCCTCGCAGAAAAGAGATTTGTGTCTGTTTCTCCCTGTCAGTTTCTGACCACAAATCTCGGCCTCATGAACCCATTCGGGACTGTCTGCTCTGCAGCACATCTGAGCACCGAAGCCAGATTCAGGGAGACCGTGAGGATGGATGGTCAGGACCGTTCCGTTTGTGGCAGGTAGTGGGAATGCAAGGATGGCTCCGCTGGCTTGTGGACCCACATGGGAGCCAGTTGCTGGAATGCTCGGGGGTGCTGACAGTTTGGGGGAAACCCACCATCACCATCCACTCTGCTTAATGGCCTCAAAGGCCCTTGGGTCATTTGGATGAGTCTCACATGCTGGCCTGGGAGCTCTTCACGGGGAAGTGTCCTCACTCGAGAGCCATGACTGTGCAGAGGAAGATAACTGTAAATCTCATTCTCTTTCATGGTCAGGGGTGGGTTATTAATCAAATATTCTGGTGGATAGGGATCCCTATTTTAGCATACTAGAAGATTTTGTGATTTTGCATGATTCACTCATAACGAAATAATGAACACTGAAGCACTGAATGCAGATCAATGTCAGAGGTGCTGGTGTATCCAGACAGGTGCTGTCCATCCTGGTAAGTGGCTCCCATGCCCACAGCCACCCACCCACCCCATTGTCTGTGATAACAGGGCAGTGAGTTACCCCCTCCTGTGCACCCTGTGACCCCGAGGTGCCGGAGGTGGAGTGGGGGGCCGAGTTAGTGCACCTGGTTCTCACAGTCACGTGAGCATTTACATGGACAAGGCAGGTTGTGTGGTTGCTGTGGACAGGTGTCAGTTGGTGAGCTGGATGATTGGAGAGCCTTAACCTACAAGACATTTTGGACTCACCTTCGCTGTCCTGTCGTCTTACAAAGAAGGCACAGATGACCACTGGGGTAGAGCAGAAAACACCAAACGATCTATCTCCCCATTTAAAAACATTTTATCTATGTGTATTCTGTAATTTATTTAATATATGAGTGCCATAGGGCGTGTATTGTTTATTTAAAAATTTTATTAAGGTATAATCGACGTACGATTAAAATTCGGTTTTTGTTTTTTGTAAGGCTTTGTTGAAACATTTCACATACCATTAAATTCACCCATTTAAAGTGTGCAATTCAGTGGTTTTAAAAAATATATTCACAGGGTTGTGCACTATCACCACTGTCTAATTTTAGAACACTCTCATCACATCAAAAAGAGCTCCAGTACCCACTAGCAGTGACCCCCCTTTTCCTCCCACTCCCCACACCCCCCAGCCCCTGGCAGCCACTCATCTACTTCCTGTCTCTTTGGATTTGCCTGTTCTGGACACTTTGTAGAAATGGAATCACACAATATGTGCCCTTTCGTGTCTCGTTTCTTTGACTCAACATAATGTTTTCAAGGTTCATCCATGTTGTAGCATGTGTCAGTGCTTCGCTCCTTCTGATGGCCGGGTAATATTCCACTGTATCTACTCCTTTTGTTTATCAGCTCATCAGTTGATGGACATTTGGAGTTGTTTCCACTTTTTGTCTGTTGTGACAATGCTGCTGTGATTATTCTTGTACAAATTGTGTGGACATATGCTTTCCCGTCTCCTGGGTATATACCTGGTGGGGGGCAGGGAATTGCTGGGTCATATAGTAGCTCCATGTTCAACCTTTTGAGGGGCTGCCAGATAGTTTTCCAAAGAAGCGGCACCATTTTACATCCCACCAGCAGTGGATGAGAGTTCCAGTTTCTCCACATCCTCATCAACATTTACTATTATCTTTTTTTTTTTTTTTTACTATAACCATCTTAGTGAGTATAAAGTCATATCTCGTTGTGGCTTTATTTGCATTTCCCTAATGACCAGTGATATTGGTTGGTTATTCTTTTCATGTGCTTATTAGCCATTTGTATATCTTTGGGGAAATGACTACTTGATCCTTTGCCCATATTTTGATATTATTGCCCGTATTTGTCTTTTCTTGTTGAGTTGTAAGAGTTCTTTATATATTCTGGGTACAGGTTCCTTAGCAGATATATGATTTGCACATATTGTCTCCCAGTCTGTGGGTTGTCTTTCCACTTTCTTGATAGTGTACTTTGATGCAGAAAAGTTTTAAATTTTGGTAACATCTAATTGATCTATTTTTTCTTTTGTTGCTTGTGCTTTGGGTGTCATATCTAAAAATATTGCCTAACCCAAGGTCACAAGGATCTAATCCTGAGTTCTCGTCTGTGAGTTTTATAGTTTTAGCTTTTACATTGAGGTCTGTGATTCATTTTGATAAGTTTTGTATATGGTGTGAGGTAGAGCTCTGACTTCATTCCTTTGCATGTGGAAATCCAGTGGACCCTGCACCACTTGTTTAAAAGACTGTTCTTTTTCCCATGGTCACGTATGGCTTATAAATAAAGGGATAAATCCATATGGAGGACATAGCACCATTTTTCTTGGTTTGCTTGTTTATGGATCACATACATGATAAAGTGGGAGAGCTGTGCTCTAGGTCCATGCATCTCAGACTTGATGTCTATGAGTTACCTGGCCATCTTGTTAAAAGTCAGTTCTGATTCTGTAGATCTGGAGTGGGACCAGAGATTTTGCATTTCTAACCAGTTCCTGGTCATGCCCACATGCTGCTACCCATGGAGCACATTTGAATTAGCAGGTGTTTAGAGCAGAGGGTCTCAAACTCAGCTGCACGTTAAAAACCACTTTGGGAAGTTGTACGCATCCTAACACTTGGGTCATGCACCACACCGATTCAATTAGTGTCTGGGGGGTGGGAGCACGTGATGTCACCGTGCAGTCAAGTATGTGAAGCTGTCCTCTAGCAAAGTGTACCCCTTGGACCTCTAGGATCACTCTCAGAGATGCAGATTCTCAGCCCTCCAGTCCTATGGAAGCGTTTTTGGGAATGGAGCCAGTATGCTTTGCATTAACCAGCTCTTTGGGTGATTCTCACACATGCCAAAGTCTGAGAACTGCTGTTCTAGGTAATGAGGAAGGAATCCCCGAATCCCGCCTTTTCTCTCGCTGGTCCTTGGGAATTTTGAGGTGTGGCTGAGGTCCCTGGGGGGTTCAAGGCTTCTGTCAAAGTCACAACTGAGCCCAGACTCGAACTTGAAGTTTCCAGCCCCAAGGCCAGGCTTTTCCCACCTGTGTCGTTTTGCATGAGGCAAATGGGTACAGGGAATGGGGTGGGCATAATCTCTCGATTAGGAATAATTCAGTAATGGGTCTTATATTCAGTAATGGGTTAATTATTTACAAAGATAAATTGAGTGCACTGTTTGTGCTCCCTCGGACAACCTTGAGATCAAATATTAATCTTGTGTTGTTTTGTTCAACTCATTTTTAACCGTCTGTGTGCATGTATGCATCTCTGTCTGTGTACCCTTCCTTTACCCATCCCTCCCTCCCTCCCTCCCTCTCTCTCCCTCCCTCACATCTACCCACCCACCCACCCACCTACCTATCTACCTGTCTGTATATCCATCTGTCTTATAATAGCTCGAGGAGATATGCCTGGTTCCCCCTGCCGCGGGACAGCCACCATCCCCAGCACAGGGCAGGGCACTTAGTAGGCCTGTGAATGCCTATTTCACTTGGTCTGCATCCTGGGGGCACCAAGACCATCTCTTGCTGAGAAAAGAAAGACAGTCATGAGGGGTTGTGCCTGTCCAGGGGGAGGGTGAGTGTGAGAATAAGCATTGGCTTCACAGTTTATTTTAGAAATCACTTTTATGATTATAACATAATAAACGCATGGCACAGGTTTTTAAAAATACAGGAAAAAAACGTAATGAAGAAAATAAAGCCCATCTCTAGCTGAATCCCCTGGAGAGACTCTGACTGTGGGCTGGGCACTGTTCCAGCATCGGATGTGACATTCGATCCTCACAGAGCCCCACAGAGTGCAGGTCCTGCTTTTACCCTGACCATATACGTGTGGAAACTGAGGCCCAGAGAGTTTGGGACACCTGCTGGAGGCCACCCAGCCTTTCAGGAGCAGAGCTGGGCTGTGCTGGCTCTGCGGGAGGTTCTCACCAGGCTCTGGTCCCCGGGTCCTTCCGAGGCCCCCGGATGCGCCCCTGCACCCAGGCTGGTGCACACTCCCAGCTGCAGGACTCGGCGGCCGTCCTGTGCCTGCACAGTCTCCTGCCCAGGTCTCCCCCAACACCCAGACAGACCGCAAGCCGTGGAGCTGGCGCCCTGCTGCTGTGCTCGTAGGCACCTCCCTCCTCGTGCCCACCCAAAAACCTACCCTTCAAAGCACGACCTGGTCATTCCCGGAGCCAAAATGCCAGCAGGCAGTTTCTAGGTTGGAGGGAGTTCTGTCTTTAGAGTCATCTCCAAAGATGAGAGACCTCGGTCCCCTGATGAGGTTATATCTGTGGAGGTTCCTGTGTATTTTTTATAAAACTTAGAAAATTACGAAATGCAAAACCAGAAAAATTTTCAAAGCACTGTGGTGCCAGGGAACTGCCATTCCCAAGTGCATTGGAGGAGGGACCCCATGTAACCCGGTTATACAGACAGTGCAGCAGCTGATTGATGAGCATCTTCTTGGTGGTCCCATCCGCCCATGTGGAGTTTCAATGGACGCCCCCTTCCTGAACCTTCCTGAACGTGAGGTCTAAGCTGGGGGCCCCCCTGACCTCGCCAGCGTGGGTCCTGGCCGGGTCTGAATGTGGCGGGTGTGAACGTGGCAGGTCTGCAGTGTCATTCAAGGAGGGTCTCTGGAACCCTCGAGATGCTGCCACATGCCACTCGATGTCCCTGGATGGCGTCCATGGGCTGGAGGTCCCAGCTCATACAGGAGACGCACAGCCAGCCACGGCTATCTAGTTCTCGCCACTTGCTTACGTGCCCAGCGCTGTCTGCCCGGCCGGGCCACAGGGGTCTGTGATTTGGAATTTTACCATTTGCCAATGCCTCCCTCTGAGACAGTGTTCTCATTGTAAAATGACCTTGACGCCGTCAGCTATGAAAACAGTGCCGTATAAACAAAAAAAAAAATCTCCTTTGGACCGCCTAGCTTTTCCGCTGGCTGCGTGCAGACAGCCACATAAGAAAGAAAAGCCCGAATCGTTTGGAAGGTTGACCTTGCCCCAGGTGCCATCATCCCGAATATGCTGACCTCAGACTTGAGGAGCTGCTCTGAGGGACTTGGCTTTGGAGGGTAGTTGCTGGCTGCTCCCGACGGCCCTGTCCTTTACGCCCTTCCCAGATCACCCCTCACCCACCGCCCTCCTGTGCTGTCTTTTCCCTGCAAGGAACCCAGACCCTCGGATGCTGCTCTCTCTCTCTGAGTGTGCTTCTCTCTGCACGTCTGCCCCGTTTCCACATCTCTACCCCTATTTCCCAGATGGTCTGGATTCCCAAACACCCCTCACCATGCCACGCTTTCCTTGCCTTGTGGATGATTTCTGTGAGGGCACATTCCCACTGTCACTAGAGTCCCCTGGCTGTCCCAGAAAATGCCTATTTTTATTTTTTATTAATTAATTAATTTATTTTATTATTTAGGCTGCACCAGGTCTTCATTGCAGCACGTGGGCTTCTCCAGTTGTGGCGTGTGGGTTCTAGAGCGTGCGGGCTCAGTAGTTGCGGCATGCAAACTCTTAGCTGTGGTATATGGGCTCTTAGTTTCCCGACCAGGGGTCGAATCCGGGCACCCTGCATTGGGAGTGTGGAGTCTTAACCACTGGACCACCAGGGAAGTCCCCAAACTCCTAATTTTCAAAAACCCCCGCGTGACAAGGTGCCTGTCATAGGTACACAGCAGGGATGCGTCAGTGGCATTCGTAAGCATCGTACCACCTCCCTTGGGAGAGAATGCATAAGTTGCACTTTACACATGCTCTAGGGTGTGTCTACCCGCTGCAGATGAGTTTCAAGGAGCGGAGTAAGCCCACGAGACTCACCACGAAAAATCAAGGTGCAGAGGGATTCCAGCGGTGAATTTTAAGAGCCCCCCAAACCGTGCCCATTTATGGATAAATAAATGTAACTGAAAATAGAAGGGAGTCGTCAATCTAGATTTGTGATGACGTTGCCTTTCCTGGGGATGGACGGTGATGTGACGACGTGTCAGTGACAGGCAGTTAGCAGGGCGTTCCACCCCATGGAAGATGCCCCAGTCCTTTTACTCTCAAAACGTGCTTGAGGACAGAACGATTCCTTATTGACTATTAGTGTTTTGGGGCCACGGGAACCTGCATGTTGTGGTTTTACTCTTTGCACTTTTCTGTAACGTAAGAGCCTCTCAAATTAACCACATCAGAATCACGCGCTCTGCTTGGCGGTGGCGATGGCGGGCGCGTGAGGGTCACTGAGGAGGGACGTCCGATAACAAAGACTGACATGCTCGGCCATGGCCACCTGCAGCCTGGTCCACCTGCACGGGGTGTGGGAGCCCCTTCCTGACCCTCGTCGCCACAGAGGCGGGCTTCAGCCTTCGGCCCCCTGGGCCTCTGCCCCACTGCATATGTGGGCCCTTCCTTGCGTTGGTCCGGTCCCATCATGATGACTGTCGGGGTCTCTCTGCTCTCCCAGATGGAGACCCCTGCAGGGCATGACCCTATGTCTTACTCACGTTTGTTTCCCTGCAGCTCAGTCCCTGGCATCTGCCAAGATACCTGTAGATGCTGTGAAGTTGAAATGAAGAAAGGCGGGCATCTGCCTTTCCAGTCTTTAGCTGCAGCCCCGACTGACCCCTCCTCCTCCTACAGGACAGCGTCGGCTGGGGCTGCGGGATTCTGTGTACCGAGGGCAGAGGCAGCCGGGGCAGCTTCTCGAACTCAGAGCCCACAAGGGGCTGATGTGGAACCCTGCCTCTGCCCCCGTTTTTATTTGCCCGTGACCGCGAGAGTCACCGCCATCGTCACTAGGGTTGCCAGAGCCATGCTAAGTGCACAGACGTTTGGGGTCGGCAGGTGGGTGGGAGCCGTGATGCCCTGGCGGGTCAGTTTGTCAAGCTCGCTTTGGGACGTTTGAACTTGGTTAAGGGGGTCATGTGACTTGGCAGCTTTTCCCCAAGTGCTGGTTCTGATGTGCATGTGTTTGGGCCCCTAGAGACTCCCCTGACCTTAGCCGCGCAGCTGGACGACCCCGTGGAGGTGATCAAAGCTCTCCGAAACGGCGGGGCCCACCTGGACTTCCGCGCCAAAGACGGGATGACGGCCCTGCACAAAGCCGCCCGCGCCAGGAGCCTGCTGGCCCTGAAGGTACAGGTGGGGCCCATCTCACACGGTGACGCCCCCCCTTCCTTGATCCCCTGGGTACGCCCTGCCCCACTCCCCATCCCACGACAGCCACCTGAAGTGACCCCAAATTGTGTCTGACTAGAGCTTAGAAGTGTGGTCTGACCCTCCCCCCCACCCTTGGTGTGGTTGCTTTTATTATAGAATCTGCTGCTCACAGAAAGTTATCTTTCCCCTTCTGATTCCGCCTAAGGGCTCGTATTTTCAGCTCAAACCCACCTCCCTCCACGGGAGGGGCCTGCAAAGCCAACCCTCCGCCACTGAGCCAGCCTCGCTGCTGCCAGAGCCGTCCCAGACATTAGAAGCTGATGCCGAGGGAGGGGGGAGGGCGGACCTCACCCCCGTCTTCCTCCCCACACTGTTCTTCGAGCCTGCTCTACTGGCCCTGGCTCTGTGCCTGCGGGCACAGGGCGCATGCCCCCAGCCCATGCTCTATCAGGGCCCTGGCGAGGAGGGGAGAGGACCCACTGCTGTGGGGTGACGACCCCCAAGATGGTGCTTTTCTGTAAAGCAGACTTCTTAACTGCATAGCAGCTGCACACTCATCAGCTGGCTTCCTCGGAAATCAAGTGTTCTTGACAGTGCTTGCTAGTTTTGCCAGCTGCAGGACGTGCATGGAGATGGTTTACACTGGACTTTTAGGTTCACACCTTTTTCCTGAAAATGTCACCTTCCCCTCGTTGCTGTCCGCTGGTCCACAGGGACCAGCCAGGCTCAAGCAGGTACTGCCCAGAGGGCCACGTGTGCAGAAAGCCTCCCCATCTCCCGGATGTGTAAGCACGTGTGCATGCCTGGCACCAAGTGCTCCTTTAGGGCCAGAAACTTCGTCATCTAAGTTGAGGCCTCCTTAATTCTGGGAGGCCAGGAAAAGCTCGGGAGCCGAGGGCTCCGTCACCCTGGCCCGGGGGAGCGTGACCTTCCTCTTCCTTCTTGATCGATCCACTTCTGTGAAGGGGGTTGTGAGACCAGTGACCACACGTTGGTGTTTTTTTCAGACCCTGTTGGAGCTTGGAGCATCCCCGGATTACAAGGACAGCTACGGTCTCACGCCGCTGTATCACACTGCGGTGGTCGGGGGCGACCCCTGCTGCTGCGAGCTGCTGCTGCACGAGCACGCGGCCGTGAGCTGCAAGGACGAGAACGGCTGGCACGAGATCCACCAGGTGCGTGGGGCTCGCCCCTCACCTGCTCTCCCGACGGGCGGGGCTGGGGTGCTGGGTGAATGTCCCCTCCGTAGGAGCCGTGGGCGCCCTGATAGAGCATGCAGGTGCTTTCTGAGCACAGGTGACCCAGCACAGGGCCCGATTTCCGTGGATGAGGCGAACGTTTCCCAGATCCCACCTGCAACACTGGAGTTGGGGGAATGTCGGCTGTAGTCGTGACAGAAACAGATCCACCTAGTGGCTCCGATGAAGAGCCTTTAGTGGACCGAGGGCAAGGAGAGGAGACACTGTGTCCCTGGAAGCGGGGACAGCGGGCCGAGGAGGAGAGCCCCCAGCGGGAGCCGTGTCGCGGAGGGATGCGGGGAAGTACGACGGCTGCTCCATCCTCCCGCCCTCCCATTGGCTGAGCCCCGCCAGAGCAGGCCAATCACAGAGCCTAGTGGTGCAGGCCTGGAGGTCAGGGTCTCCGGGTGGAGAAGGGTGGACAGTGGGTTTGGGAAAGCAGAGGGGGAATATCCGCCCAGGAGGTCAAGGGGAGAGCCCGTCCAGGAGGTCAAGGAAGAGGTTCTGACGTTCTCTTGCTGGGCCTTTACGTTGCAGTAAATTTCACTGCTTCTCAGGCTGCCTGTTTCCCTCCACCGCCGTCACCTTACACATCTGCCCATCTGAGCAGGGTCACGCACCTGCCCACTGTAGGCAGAGGACCCGGCTGCTGAGGTGCAGCGGGTGGGCCCGGGCCCACCCCCGCCTGGCCTTTCTAGTGCTCAGTTCCGGTTCATCAGCGTCCCCGCAGCCTGGAGAAGCATCCAGTTCCCTCCTGTGGTGTGACGGGACTGTGCTGGGGGAGGGGGGAATTTCTGCGAAGCTGCTCACAGCTTCGAGCCCACACCCTGGGCGGGACCTCAGAGGAGCAGTGATGCCTGCCTGCCCGCTGGGCCTCTGTTTGCTCATCTGTAAAGTGGGCATCAGCAGGGCCTCCCACACCTTCGGGCCATAGAGAGGACGGAATGTTAGCAAGACCCAGTGTTTTCCGGATAAGCCCAGCCTTCCTGCTTTGGCCTCTTGGCTGAAGCCGTTGCTTCTGCCTGGAGTGTCACATCCTGGGCCCCCAGCTCCCCGACCAAGGCTGCACACAACCCCAGAGCCTGCGTTGCTCTGTTTGTCGCCCACAGTGGTGCTGGGCAGTGGATGGCGTCGGTACTGTTGGCTTCTTCTGTGCGGGGGGCGGGGGGTGAGCTGCTCAGGGGACACAGGGGACGGAGGGCCCAGCGTGGACCTCGCCAGTGACCGGTTCCAGGTCTCCAGGGCTTCACTGAAGAAGGTGCTGGGAGGAGTTGCCCCTCCCCCAGCGGGGTTGTCACTTGGCGTCCGAGCATGAGGCTGGAGGCCGTGGTCCTGGCAGTGGAGCTCCCAGTGGGCACTGCCAGCCTGGACAGATGGGGTGGGCCTGCCCTCACACACCCGGGCGCTGAAGGTGCCCCCTGGGCCTGGAAGAGGCAAAAGCGTAGGGATGTGAGTCTCCCGCTGAGGGTCTCAGTATCGCACCAGCTTGCATCCTTCTGGAGACATGGAAACGGAGCAGAAGGGCTTGGGTGGAGTGAAGACTCTGCGTCCCCGAGGTTTCCTGCTCGGCAGATCTCAAGTTCTGTGATGCTGTCTTCGTTTGGGTTCAGATTCGTCCTATGAAACCACCGCGTTCCCAGGGGAGGTGTGGGCCCTGTGGGGATGCCGCTCAGCCTGAGAGGAGGCACGCGTGCCTCTCGGCGGATGGAAGGGTCAGTTATGCGGGGAGCGAGGCCGCAAGGGCCTGAGAGGCTGGGGACGGAGGGCAGAGCTGAAGGGCAGGGGCACAGGCTCAGGGCGCCTCCACCACCGGCCACCTCGACTGGCGGCCTTGCCGATTGGGGGGCATCTGCCGCCCCCAGGAATGGGCCGTGCTCCAGGGATCTGCCTCCTTTAACTCAGCAAAGCAAATGAGTGCTGGAGACCCTGTTGGGCCTGGGGCCTAGACCCATAACTGCTCACGTTCCGTGGTGTTCGGGTGCCAGGCGGCCACCATGAGCCACTTAGCCAAAGCCCCGGGCGTTGCAGCCACACCGCAGGCCCACGCCTACCCACTGGCACACGTGTCACCTGCCAGGCCCGCTCAGTGTCCTGGACACTGAACCCAGCGGTCAACAGAAACACCCAGTCCTGTGGGTCTTACGTCCCCATGGCGGGGGGTGGGGACAGCGAGACAAATTGATGTGAACAAAGATTACAGACCCACACGTGCTCACACACACACACTCACGTCTGTGCCCACACGTGGAGCAGGCCCGGCAGTGCTTCACATCTCCCCGAGATGGTTCACACGGTGACCAGGCTGGGGCAGGATGGGCGTCCCCAAGGTGTGGGCAGTGCTTTGTCCCTCTGCTCATAGCTGCACTTGGCCGTCAGCTCCGTGGTGCCCTTTAAAAGGCCAAGCCCATCGTCACACGTGGACCCTTTGAGGGTGTGAAAGGGGAGAGTTTCAGGCTCCGCCAGCGACTCCTAAGGGGGGGTCCTAGCTCTGTTGGCGTGAGCAGCCCTGGGGGGGGCCATTCAGCCCCCCGGGGACCCGTGTGGAAGGAGGAGATGCAGACCGGGAGGCCCCGGGTGAGGAGGGGAGGCCACCTGAGGACAGGAGCCCCGCGCCCTCCTCGTGACCATCGGGCTCTCTGCACAAGGGCTGCTGGTCCAGGGTACCAGGCCAGGCTGTGAGTGACAGGGTCAAGCGGGGCGTGCCCCTGGGCCCATCCCCCTAGCCCGTCCGAGGTAAGAGCTGGGCCAGGTCAGCTCCATGCCTGATGTCCCGTTCAGTGATGTGTCTGAGAGCAGCCCACCCCGCCCTGCCCCCGCCATCATTGGGAACGGAGTGTCCACAGAACAGAGACGTTTAACTCCAGGGTTCCTTGAACGCCTGAGCCCTCCCAGGACGTGACGGGCCAAATGTGTATACGACCTGGGAACCAAACCATCCTACCTGAAAATGCCTACATTCTTTTTTTCCCTAGATTTATCCACCCTTTAGGCATATTCCTTTTGTTGTTTTGCAGAGTTCTCTTTGAACTCCAAAATGTGAATTCAGAGTATACTGTCCTTAAATGTGGGATTCAAGAGGGATGCAGGAGAGCATTTGCCCCAAGCAGTCACGGCACTGGGGCAGTGTCCGAGTCCCCCGGGCGGTGGGCCCTGGACCCTACTGGGCATGGGCACGGTGTCCCAGATAATGGGACAGACCTCAGGCCTTCACTGGCACAGATCGGAGCTTTATCGGCGCCTTTTGGAAGAATCCTCAAGGACCCTGTATTTCCGTATGCCCAGCATCTGCTCCTAAGCCTCTCTGTTAAATGTAGGTTTTTCTACTATTCAGGCCTGGTGAGGCCAACCCATCAGGAGATACCTGCCAGCGAGAATGGTTTGTTACGGACCCCAAGAAGAGGGGCACAGCCCACCACCCATAGCCACGCAGGGAAGGCGGGGGTGTTGTGCGCGCAGAGACGTTACTGTGGTTTTCAAGGGAGGGAACAGGTGAGGCGTGACAAGCAGGCTGAGTGACCTCAGTGGCCCTGGGGCATGGGGGCTGCCCTGTTGTCTGGGACCTGTCCTGGGTGCTTAGGACAGGGCTGAGGGGCCCTGAGTGTGAGGGCCCCATAGAGGAGGGCTCAGGTGAGGACTCTGCACGGTGGTTTGTATTTGGAAGCTGTGCTCCTGGCTGAGTCCTTTGCCATCTCCGGAAATCAGCTCTTCCTGGCAGGGCAGCCCCTTCAGGGGAGCAGCCAGCAAGACCCCGGATGCCAGAGCATCAGAAACACAGAACATAAGGCAACAGAGTGCATTCAGCCCAAGTCCAGCTGAGGGACCCCTCACCGGGGGCACTCCGTGCCTCGACGACCTTGGAGAGACCTTGGAGAACTCTCTAGGCTCTCTTCTTTCCTCCCCTCGCCCCCCTTCCTACCTGTTCTCCCCTCCCCGCTCAACCAGGCTAATGTTTCACCCCACTCCGTGCTGGGTTGGCCTCACACTGAGTCTGACTCCCTCATCGAATGCAGGTGACAGTCGTGGCCATCTCGCTTGTCTCTTGGGACGGCTGCCCTGAGACGGAGGGTGACCGTGTGTGTTGGGGCAGTGGGAGGTCACTTTCTTCGGTGCCGGCTCCCTGCCATGATTCCAGCCCCTGACACCCCTTGCGTGGATTCCGAGCATCCAGCACCAGAGCGACCCAACCTCCGGGGTCCCCGCCCCCGTCAGCGCCTTTGGAGCTTGGAGGCCTTCAGCCCAGTTGTCCCATCCTGCTCCGCTATCCCGCGTCACCCGTCAGGGTCCGTCCAGCGCCCTCTAGTGGCGGGTTTCTTTTTCACGCAAGTCCTGCGGAAGCACCTGCGTTATCCAAGCCGCTGTCTTCACCTGCTCTGGCGTGACCGTCAGGAGGGCATCGTGCAGGGGGCTCAGCGACGGACCTCGCACACTGCCGTCCCCCCGCCCCCGGATTATCATCCTTCGTCAGGGCTCACAGTCACCCAGCAAACGCTGTCCTCTCCATCTTTTCACACCCCTCCAGCAGTCCTCGCAGGCACCCTTGCTGGTCTCTGAGTTAGCCGGGCCCAGAGAGGGTGAGTGACCTGCCCGAGGCTCCCAGCGCGGCTCCCGGCCAGAAGCCTGGTTCTTCGTCCGGCCTCCAGGGCTCTCAGACAGAAGCCACCCCTCTAATGACAAGGCACTTGTGGCAGAAGGAAGTAGGGGGCAGGTGGGTTTGCATCGCCCAGCTGGACTGATTCTGGCCCTGCTGTCTTGGAGAAGCACCTCGGAGTTCGGGGGTCCACAACTCCCCCTGCATGGCAGCCCACAGCTCCTTCCCAGCCAGCTGGCTCCGCATCCTTCCAGGGCACCTGAGTGCCCACAGCCTGACCTGCTCACAGGTGTTGCAGAAGGCTTGCGTGGCTTTCCGGGGCGTTGCCCTGGGCAGGTGTTTAATTGCAAAGGGAGGTCTTCACATCCAGCCCCCAGGGCCCGCGACTGGGGATGCCCGTCCCCTGAATGCTGACTTTGGAAGAGAACTTTTTTGAACTGTCTACAAACCATCTTTCAACTTATTCAGGTTACTCTAATTTTTTTCATTACAAAAGAAATATCTGCTCGACATGAAAGTCTTTAAGACTATGAAGAAACATAAAGAAGAAAGTAAAAAACACCCAGATGCATTCCCAGAACATGGTGGGCCAGATAACGGGGGCTTCACTGAAGTTTTAGTTGCTAAGTACTTCCATATCCACCGGGGCAGTGCCCGGCACCTAGCTCCGACCTAAGGGGTTGGGGGTTGGCTGTCTCAGGACTTGAGGAAGAGTTGCTGGTGAAGCCAAGGTTCCTGAAGAGGACGCCGTCCCCAGTGAGAGGACAGCTGCTTGGTCTCGTGTTTCCACACACCTTCGTGGGCAGCTATGCCCACAGGACTGGCCCACATGGGGCGTCTCGCTCCCTTCCTCCTTCCCTGAGTCTGTCGATTCCATTTGGAGGATAAGTGAGATTTCCTTCTCGTGCTGTCAGTAGCGTATATTCTGGGCTGGGATTGCAAAACCCCCTCAACATGGCCTGGGTCACCTGAGCAAGTGGCTTACCCTCTCTGTGCTTCTTTGCTAATCTCTAAAGCTGGCTGAGTAACAATTCATAAAGCTCTCAAGACAGATAAATGATGCATTGACTATAGCGCCTGGCATCTAGTAAGTGCTCAATAAGTGCTGGCCACGCCCCCATCATCACCATCATTCCCATCTGGCCATGCCCCCATCATCACCATCCTCATCTGGCCACGCCACCATCATCACCATCATTCTCATCTGGCCACGCCACCATCATCACCATCATCACCATCATTCTCATCTGGCCACGCCCCCATCACCATCATGGTCGTTATCATCTGGCCACGCCCCCATCACTGTCATCCTTATCATTGTCATCAGGCCATGTCTGGGAGGAATGATACCTGTCAGTCAGAGAGCACTTAACCAGTTTGCTCACAGGCCTTCACACAGGTCTCATTTGATTCCTGCAATGATTCTGTAAAGGATGTTTTATCATTTGGCCGTAACTTTGTTATTGGTTGCTATTTATTATTTATCATTTTCAAGTGAGGAGTTTTAACTTTAAGGAAATTACAGTTTTGGGCCACTGCTCCCTCCTGTCCCTCTTCCTTGCTGAGCTCACCCCTGCTCACCCTCAGCCCTGGGCTCCAAGTCCTTGGCACTTCCCCTGACCCCACAGTAAGGGACAGGCCCCTGGGGAGTTTCCCTCATGGTGCTCACAGCAGGGTGTGGTTCTGGGTCTCTCTGTGTGGGTGCTTACGGCATGCGAGCTGTTCTGCTGTCATACCTCCCGCTTATCTTATAAAGTACATATTATAGGAGAAAAGCCTAAGTGTGGTGTGGACTGAAATAATTTTGCTGGTGGCACTGAACCAAGCAGAAGCACTTGCAATGCAGTGGACTCTTCATTGCTCCTATTGCATTGCACAACCCCAGGGGGCGCTGTTACACTTGCTGTAAATGTAGGCTTGTAGATTTATCACAACAGGTGTCCAGCAGGTGGCAGTGAAGTGCTTGAAGGAAGGAGCACTCTTTTCCCTAATTTACACCAAATTATGTGTTTGGGGGGGATGCCCAGCACAGGTCGGTGAATCCCAAATCCCAAATCTTGAGGGGAGTCTCCTCCAAATACTCGTGCCCGGGAGATTTGCAGGCAGGAGATGTGGGCAGAGCCCCACACATACATGCATTTTCCATAAAGCATCTCAGAAAAAAATGGGTAAGCAATGTGGGTGTAAGAGGTGCTGTTTTGTTTTACGTTCTAGTTACTCTCTGACCTCTGTCAACCCTTTTAATCTGTCTCCCAAGGGCCAGAGAGGACAACACCCTTTTCAGAAAAAGGACAGAGGGTTAGCACAGCTTATCTTGGGGGAGGACAAGTTCTTACTTTGAGAAGCGTTGAGGTCCTTATGTCAAGCAAGCACTCATTTCTTTTTCTTTTTTTTTTTAAACTGTGAATGAGTATTTAATTTTAAACTTTAAGAGGAGTTGCAAAAGCAATACAGAGAACTCCTGTATTCCCTTCATTCAGAGACCACATTTGAGTTTTTCCCATTGTCCCAATAATGCCCGTTACAGTCAAAGGATCCAGTCCGGGACCCTGCAGGAGCTCTTCCATCTGTGAGACTTCATCAGTCTTCCCTAGATTCTCTCAAGGGACTCTTTTGAAGATTATGGGGTAGTCATTTCGGAGACTGTCTCCCAATTTGGGTTTGCTCCGTGTTTCCTCATGATGAGATGCAAGATGTGCATTTTTGCAGGAATATCATGGAAGGGACGTGTGTTTCTGGCAGTCCTGTTACGTGGCAGGTGGTGACCATTTGCTGTTATGGGTGATGTTCACTCTGACCCCCTGGTCAGGGGGAATCTGCCAGGTTCTCCACCATAGTTTTCTCTTCCCTTTGAAGTTAGTATTTTGTGGGATCTTTAGACTATGTTAGAAAACCCCTTTTCTCATCTCCCTCTCACCTGCTAGTTTTAGCACCCAATGGTATTTCTTGTCTGAATTAAGTAATTCATTGCTAAGTGGAGATTTTCTACTCCCATCCTTGCTTCTCGCACTAATTAGTTGGCTTTCTGTTATCAGGAAGAGCTTTCTCTTCTTGTTTATTTATTCACTTATTTGTAGCAACCTGGTTTTGTGGATTTCTGTTTATTCAACAGGTAACCATTTGTTAATGTTGTCCCACCTTGGGTCCAGGGAGCCTGTCTTGGGTCAAGATGGCCTGTGTGTCCTGTGGACACACCCCCATCCTTTCTTGAGCACTTCCTTACCTTCTGGCTCAACAAGGTATTCCAAGCTCATCTTGTTCTTTTCCTGCCTCAGCCCTGGAATAGGCCATCTCTGTACGAAGCCCTTGTTCTTTTGAGTTCAGTAAGTCCCTTATATACGAACCTTCAAGTTGCAAGCTTTCAAAGATGAGAATGTGTGTTCGCATGTCCAGTCACGTAACTTAGTTCCCGTGTCTGGTGTTATCTGCAACCTAGGCTAACTTTGTTGGACTTACAAACAAATTGGACTTACGAAAGCCCTCTCAGAACTGAACTTGTTCATGTGTAGGGGGACTTACTGTATAGGGTGGTATTTAGAACCCAAGATCCGAGTATTAAGTGTGCTCGCTGCTACTGGGCTGTTGCTCATCCCAGCCCCTCCCAGGAGGGGGAGTTAGGGACACACGTCCTCACACGTCCACGTGTACCTACACATTACTCTTTTGCTTTTCTCTATATTGAAAACCATGTGCTTATACTGATACCTCTTTTTCCTGTCCCGTACCACAGAGTTTATTCTGGTTTTCTCCTGCACTGGATTAGTAACTCCCTTTCTTTGACAGTGGGAAACCTGCTCCCATTTTCCTTCATTCATTTACCTGTTGCTCAGCCCCCTTGAATGCAGCCAGTCTGCTGACTGGTCTGGCCGGCACCTTGCTCAGATTCCCTTCACCCTTTCCCGTCTGCGAGGCTGCTTCCTCAGCAAGAACAGCCAGTGGTTTAAAAGAAGAGACATGCAAAGAAGATCCTTTAAAAAAGTGAATGGTAGAATTTAAGACTGTGGGATTACAGGAGATTTTTTTGTTTCAGCACTTGTCTGATTTTTCTGGTTTCGCTTGTTTTCAAACAATAGGCTTGGAGAAAGAAGTCCTTGAGGGGGATTCTTTCCCTGACAGTCAGCCCAGAGTAAAAGGCTCTATTTTACTTTTTGCATTGATCCTATTGTAACCCTTGGTGGGGAGAACATGAACACCATCCCGATGATGTAATGTAAAACCTCACAATTTCAGATTAACCAGGGGAAGAGGAAGGGTGAGTCTGGAGTGATTGTAAAAATGTTTTTTACGCTAACTCTCTTTGTTTTTGACTACAGGACAATTCAATTAAGCCATAACACAGTCTTGCCTCCTGGAAGTTCTTTGGAGAGAGTTGATTAGCCAGGGCTCCTTCAATTTAAGGAACAGAAATCCCAACTCAAACTGGCTTAAGGGGAAAATGAAAATTATGCCTAGGCTTACATCCTGAAAGACCCAGGCACAGTTGTAGCTGAGAGGGGTCCACAGGGCATCTGTTGCTTGGCCGTGTGTGTGTGTGTGTGTGTGTGTGTGTGTGTGTGTGTGTGTGTGTGTGTGTGTGTGTGTGTGTGTGTGTGTGTGTGTGTGTGTGTGTGTGTGTGTGTGTGTGTGTGTGTGTGTGTGTGTGTGTGTGTGTGTGTGTGTGTGTGTGTCTTGTTTTCTCTCTCCTTCCTTTAGCTCCCACTTCTCCCTTCCTCTGCATTGGTGGCCCCAGCAGCTCCAGGCTTCTGTGGCTTTTTTCCTGGCCACCTTGGAGGAGAAGAGAGAACTTCATTTTCTCAGTGTTTCTGACAGATGTTCCAGTCTCATCTTTACAGGCCCCCAAGAGTCACTTGGGCATCCCAAGCCCACGCCTGTGGCCAGAAGATAGAATGTTCTGTGTCCACTGCAGGCATGGGGGTGGGGCAGGCCCCCAGATCTCTGGGAGTGGGGTCAGGTGGCCCCCAGAGGAAGAGGCAGGCGCTGTTGCCACAAGAAGGGAAGGCGCGGGTGGGCAGGGAAAAGCAACCGTGTCTTCGGTAACGATCTGCTCTGTAAACGGATGAGATGATTTTATGGGCAGCACAGGGGTTGTAAGTGGGTGTTTCTCAGGGTTTTTTTTTAAAGCTCATCCAATTACTAGTCCCCGTGTCTTTCTTGTCATCTCTCCTCTCTATTAATTGGCGAGGTGTAGCTCTTTGTCGTGGACTGTGCAGGGGTGAAACGCCCCTCAGTCTGTCTCAGTTATCGGAAAGGCAGAATTACTGAGCGTTTTCTTCCTCTGGCTACTGTGCAGCCCAACCCGAACCACCCACAGCTGCCTGTCCTGTCCTGGCCGGCCATCTCCCCACCGGGCGCTTCCCCACCCTCGGTGTGAGCAGTTCTGGGTCAGAACCCCTGCTTCCTGCCTTTCATGTCTCCCTATCCGGTTGTCACCCCACCAGAGGGACAGTGGGTCTTACGCCCTTGGCACTGCCCAACGCTGGGTGCCCAGGAAGTGCCGGTGGATGGGGTGGGGTTAGTCGGATATGACTTGCTTCCCAAGGTCAAGGGTTGCTCCAGCATCGAGTGGCATGCGCTGGACCCTCTGATGGACCTGGACAGCAGCCCCCTTGGTCACAGTATGGGGCCCTCCCTGCTCCCTGTGAGCTGCAAGGGGTGGGGGGCAGCTGGCCTGCCCCCGAGCATCACTGGGGGTCCTTTCAGGCCCCTTATTCATGTGACTCTCATGAGAACCCTGGGAAGAGTAGAGTTTCCATTTACACATGAAGACAGAGGCTCAGTGAAAGTTCTAGAAAATGAGGCCAGATCTGGTTGACCCCAAAGCCCTGTTGGCTCATAAATCACACATCACCTCCTAGAAGGGCTCAGAAAAGGGTGGGGCTGCCCCTTGCCTTGAAGAGGACAGGCGGGATCTCTTCCCAGGACACAGCCGGGTCCATGCACTGCTCCCGGCTGTTTTCACGCCTCCTCCGGGGTGGGGAGCTTGGATAAACAAGACCTGGGATGGAACATCCTGGTCTGCATTTCCTGGGGCAGGTCGCTGAGGACAGGGGCAAAGACATGCCCTGGTCTCTCTGGGCTTCCCGGGCCTCGGGGCTGAATGGAAGGAACGGGGCCCCTTTGCAGACCCCCCAGTCGAACAGGTGAGCACAGTCCTCAAACCCAATACGAGTTCCTTCTCCTGATTCCCCAGGGGTCTGAGGGATGGGACCTGGTCCAGAATGGGGGCTGGGCTGTGTTGGCCACACCGTTGGTTCTGGGGGCGTTCAGTGCATCCCGGGCAGCTCCCGGCTTACAGCGTGGACTCTCCTTTCAGGCCTGCAGGTATGGACACGTGCAGCACCTGGAGCACCTGCTCTTCTACGGGGCTGACATGGGGGCCCAGAATGCCTCGGGGAACACGGCCCTGCACATCTGCGCCCTCTACAACCAGGTCAGTGAGCAGGGCAGCTGCCCCACACCCTCCATAACCACGTGGGCACCGGGGCCAGGGCTGTGCTGAGTGCTTTGCAGGTGGATGTCCAGCTCCAGCTGCCGGCACAGAGTCCCACAGATGGGGCGGCTTAAACAGCAGACGTTTATTTCTCACAGTCCTGGCTGGACGTCCCAGATCAAGGTGCCAGCCTGCTTGGTTCCAGGAGAAGGTCGTCTTCCTGGTTTGGGTTTGCATGACCCCTCTCACTGTGTCCTTACATGTGGAGAGAGAGAACGAGCACTGGTGTCTCTTCTTCTAAGGACACTAATCCTATCAGATCGGGGCCCCACCCTCATGACCTCATTTAACCTAATCACCTCCTGAGGACCCATCTCCAGATACAGTCACATTGGGAGGTTAGGGCTTCAACATAGGAATCTGGGGAGACGTGCTCAGTGCAGCGCGGGGAATGGTCCTCACCTGCTTCTTTGAGAGTGGTTATCCCTGTTGTAGAGAAGAAAACTGAGTCACAGAAAATGAGAGGAGGGTCCTGGAGCACAGCTGGTACAGTCAGAGATGGGCATCGAAACCCCCATGGCTGTGGGTGCAGACTCTGCGGTTATGGTGTCACACGTACCCCACAGGGGGTCTCTACTGGGGCCTGGGGTGGGGAGCCATGAAATGGGGAAGGGTGTGGCTGACAGAGCCCCCAGGACAGTTATGGTGCCCCACCAGACCCCAACAGGACCACCATGAAACAGAGGCAAGCCTTACATCACTACATGTACAAACATGTCCTCAGTGGGCTTTTTCTTTTTAATTCCTTTTTAACTGTAGCTAAATATTGTAAAACATAACAAACATTTGACTGTCTTAACTATTTTTAAGCATGCAGTTCAGTGCATTGACTGCACTCGCATTATTGTACGACCATCCCCTCCATCCCTCTCCAGAACTTTCCATCCTCCCAAACTGACACTCTGTCCCCATTAAATGTTCACTCCCCATGCCCTCCCCAGCCCCTGGCCCCCACCAGCTACTTTCTGTCTCTGTGGATTTGACTCCTCTAGGGACCTCCTGGGAGTGGAATCACACAGTATTTGCCCTCTTGTGTCTGGCTTATGTCACTGAGCATCATGTCCTCAAGGTTTATCCACGTTGTCGCCCGTGTCAGGATTGCCTTCCTTTTTAAGGCTGAGTAATCTTCCATTGTGTGGATGGACCACGTTTTGTCCATTCATCTGTCAGGGGACATGGGTCGCCTCCACCTCTTGGCTGTTGTGAATAGTGATGCTGTGAACGTGCACATCTTTCTTCAGGACCCCGCTCTCACTACTTTTGGGGACACACCCACAAGTGAAGCCTCGATGAGAATAATTTGTACAAAACCCACAGTCTTGTGCTCCGCAACGGGGGAGGCCACGGCAGTGGGAGGCCCGCATACCGAAAAAAAAAAAAAAAAAAAAAAAAAAACCCACAGTCTTCTGTGTGAGATGGACTGAAAACCAAGGCGAGCTGGGAGTGAGTGTGCTTGGGAAGCCGCAGGGGTGGGATGTGCACACCCCGTGCAGTGTGACCACTGGGCTACCACATGGAGAGTGAAGCTGAGAGCCTCTGGTCCTGCCGAGAGGCAGGGGGAGGCCAGAAGTCAGTAGAGGGGCACATGGAGGGGTGTGGGAAGGGGCTGGCTCCCCAGAGATGGGTTGGGGCACTGCTTCAGGGGGTGGTGTCAGTTTCCTTGGTGCCTGAAGTCAAGATAGTTCCTGGACATCACTAGTAAGGACTCCTCTGTCCTTTCTTTTTTTCTTCTCTTTCTCTGATTTCAAGGAACTTAAAGTCTGGAGGGGGGAGGTGTGGACACTCCACAGAGCAGCTGAGCAAAATAGGGGTGGGGGTCCACCACCTAGAGAAACAGAGGGGAAATCATGGATTAGGGTGACTGCTGGGGGCCCCTAACCTGTGTGCACTCTGCTTATCCTCTCTCTGCCATCCAATCCAAAGCAATGATTCCATCTTTTTGAGTGAAATCTCCAGCCTTTACCTATACCCAAGTCCTTTCCCTGCTCACTCCATGGCTACTCCATCCCAGGCCCCTCCAGCCACTCTGTAATCCCACTTTGCTTCTAGCTATTGAAACCTCCTAGATTCTTTGCCCTAGAAAACTCCTATGCATCCTTCAAAACCCAGCTGAGATATCCTGCCCTCAGTCAAGCCTTTCCTTGATGAGCCCCTGATAGAGTTAGTTGTACTTTTTACTCTGTAGCCCTTTGCAGTACAGCCAGGGTGAACTGCCCAGGAGCAGGTCGTTATTAGGCCTTGCCTGTCTTCCCTAGGGGCATCCCCTCCCCGCTTGGGCTCACCTTCTCAGGGGCGTAAACCACCGTCCTTCAGGGTATCCCCTGCTCCTGGCACAGGAGAGCAGCTCAGCCAGATGCAGTTGGGGAGGAATTTCAGTTTGACTCCAAGGAGTATTCTGAGAGGTGCTGGCCAGCTCCTCAATGAAAGCATACTGATGGGATTTGCACGCAGCTGGGGCCCTAGGTCTTCGAAGGCATTTGGATGTTGGAATGGCTTTATGAGCATGGAGAGATCTTGCTTGGCTGCACTAGAAAAACACGCATAGTGAGCCTTGGCTTTGGCTGGTAAAACATCTGTGCCAACGTGTGCTTCTTAATTATTGCCTTAGAGGGGAGAAACATTCCTTAATTGTCCCCAGTAGATTTTAAGCATATTTTATCATAAAAAAAACCAAAACAAAACCCAGAAAACCATGTTTTCTGTCTCTTGAAATAATGGTGGACAAGATGGTCTTTGAACATGTAACCTTTCTGTTAGAAAATGTCAAGACGTGTTGAGAATCTGAATTCTGAGTTATTCATGGTGCTGGGTTTGACTGGTGTCACTCTGCATCCTCCAGATTTGTCCCCACCCTCGGCTGATGGCTGTAGGAGGGCCCAGAGCTACCCAGGACTCTCAGGAAAACCCCTCCACTCCTGCCTTAGGTTAGAGGGTCCAGCAGACTTTTTCTGTAGAGAGTCACTTAGTAAATATTTTGGCTTTTCAGACCACGTGGACTTCTTCACAGCTACTCAACTCTGCCGCCGCAGTGTGAACTTAACCACAGATGATATGCAGATTAATGTGTGGCTGTGCGCCAATAAAACTTTATTTATAAAACAGGCAGCAGTCCAGGTTAGCCTGTGGACCCCAGTTTGCCAGGCCCGGCCAGGCATAGAAGGCCGCATCTGTCCTCTCACCAGACGTAAGGTGAGGACAGACTCCCCACTCCAGGGCTGAGTGCCTTCCTGCTAGCATGCCAGGGAGGCCCCTTCAGGGAGTGAGAGCTGGCCCCTCTCCAGGGTCCTGGGACCTTCGGGGCCAGCCTACTGCTGTCCAGCTCCACCCGTCTGTCCCTCTGCGGCAGCATGGGTAGAAGTGCCTTTGGTGGCATCTCCTGTTTTGGACACCCTGCCTTGCATTATGTCCCAGGGGCCATCACAGAGGGTCACAGACTGGTGCTTGGTGGCCCCATAGCCCCTGGACAGCATGTCCATTTGGGAGTCAGCAAGTGTTCTGGGATTCAGCTTCATGAATCCCTCGTGCCCCTCCCTGGGATGCTAGTGTGACCTTTAATCTTTTCCCTCAGCACCCCCCCACCCAGCCGTTGAGGCATCTCACTGATGTACTAAGAGAAGCCGGTCCATTCGGCCTCTCAGTGTGATTCAGAGAAGCATAGCTCCGTACACACTAGCGTCCCTGTGATGACCTGTCTGAGAGGAATGGAGGGAGGGATGGAGGTCCCTGAGCCTTTGTCTGGCGCACCCGGCAATGGTACCTAACCTGAAGCCCTGTCCTCCCCAAGTCACCGGTGTGCTGGCCTCCTTGCTGTGTCCACTTTCAATTTCTACATACATGGGATGTGTATGGCTGTGTGAGGCCAGGCTCAGGGCCAACAAGAGAAACCACTCTGCAACTTCAAGCAGAAAGGGGTGCCGTACAGGGCACTCTGGGGGGTAACGTTGAGAAAAAGACTGTCCCAGGTGTGGGGACACAGTGCCTTTGGGTCAGGATGGGAGTCAGGGAAAGGCACTAAGAAGCAGCCTCAAGGTAGAGTTGCAATGCAGGGAGACATGGCAGTCTGGGTTTCATAAAATCCCTCCTCTGTAATATGGAGATAATTATACCCAACTTGCAGGGTTGCTAAGAGGCTTAAAATAGAAAGCAAACATATGGCATGCCTGGCACACGGCAGATTTTCAGTAAGAGTGGCTGTAATGGTGATGATTATGGTGTGATGATGGATGGTGACTATGGTGATGATGATGATGGTGGTGGTGGTGATGATGATGGATGGTGACTATGGTGATGATGATGATGATGGTGATGGTAATGATGTTTATGGTGTGATGATGGATGGTGACTATGGTGATGATGATGATGGTGGTGGTGGTCATGATGATGGATGGTGACTACGGTGATGATGATGATGGTGATGGTGATGATGTTTATGTTGTGATGATGGATGGTGACTATGGTGATGATGATGATGATGGTGGTGGTCATGATGATGGATGGTGACTACAGTGATGATGATGATGGTGATGATGTTTATGGTGTGATGATGGATGGTGACTGTGGTGATGATGATGATGGTGGTGGTCATGATGATGGATGGTGACTATGGTGATGATGATGATGGTGATGGTGATGATGTTTATGTTGTGATGATGGATGGTGACTATGGTGATGATGATGATGATGGTGATGATCATGATGATGGATGGTGACTACAGTGATGATGATGGTGGTGATGGTGATGATGTTTATGGTGTGATGATGGATGGTGACTGTGGTGATGATGATGGTGGTGGTGGTCATGATGATGGATGGTGACTACGGTGATGATGATGATGGTGATGGTGATGATGTTTATGGTGTGATGATGGATGGTGACTGTGGTGATGATGATGGTGGTGGTGGTCATGATGATGGATGGTGACTACGGTGATGATGATGATGGTGATGGTGATGATGTTTATGGTGTGATGATGGATGGTGACTATGGTGATGATGATGATGGTGGTGGTGGTCATGATGATGGATGGTGACTATGGTGATGATGATGATGGTGATGGTGATGATGTTTATGTTGTGATGATGGATGGTGACTGTGGTGATGATGATGATGGTGGTGGTCATGATGATGGATGGTGACTACGGTGATGATGATGATGGTGATGGTGATGATGTTTATGGTGTGATGATGGATGGTGACTGTGGTGATGATGATGATGGTGGTGGTCATGATGATGGATGGTGACTACGGTGATGATGATGATGGTGATGGTGATGATGTTTATGGTGTGATGATGAATCGTGACTATGGTGATGATGATGATGGTGGTGGCGATGGTGATGGATGGTGACTATGGTGACGGTGATGATGGTGGTGATGGTGACTATGGTGATGAGGATGGTGATGTTGATGGTGATGATGGTGGTGGTGATGGTGATGATGATGGATGGTGACTATGGTGATGATGATGGTGACTACTGTGACGATGATGGTGGTGATGGTGATGTTGACGGTAAAGGTGGTGATTAGGATGGTGAAGTGATACTGCCCATACTGCTGTTAATTTGACTTACAAAGCTTCTCATTAAATATGAAAGCATCAAGTTTATGGATTGATGGTGTGTTTTATCAATTTTAGGCAGACCTCATCTGTACACTTCCAGTAAAACACACGGTGATGGGAATATTCTCTCTTCTTCTCTTATGAAATCAACCTATTAGGGCTTTGATTTTAAGCAGCAAATTGCCTCTAATCTACCAACTCCCTCGATCTGTTGCTGGCTTTCCAGGAGCACCAGAGGGAGGGCCGCAGCCTGGTGTTTGTTTTTCCACCTTGGACAAGGAAGGAAGGGAAGGAATATTAAATATCAAAAGGTTACTAGGCAGGGCCAATTTGTCTGGAAGATAGAAAAATAAACCCTGCCTCTTTATTCTATTGAGAGCCAAAGTAAAGAGACAGGCTGTGTTCGGTTTGTGTCTCTGTGCCCTGTTCGAATCCCATAGAGCAGTCATCATAGTAGCTGATGGGGGCCTCCGTGGGGGCAATCACAGGGGTAATCAGCCCCTGGGTGTGTAGAAAGTTATCCCCACGGTCCTTCCCCTTAGATCCCTGCAACGAGCCTTTGGTGGCTACTGTTGGTTGTCATTCCCTTGTACAGGCCAGGAGAGGCAGGTTTGGTCCAAAGCAGCTCAGCCGGTAAATGCCAAAGCTGGGCTTCGAAACCCACCCTGTATTTCTCCTCCCCCAGGCTTTGGGGACACGTTCCTGTAACCCCTCGACTGGGGGGAGGTTGGAGCTCCACTGGTCACAAGTTAGGTGAAGGTGTGCGCCACGGCGTGTGTGCAGCATGGTCTTTGGGGCACCACCCTTCAAAGGAGGGTGGTCTGTGGAGCCAGGTTCCAACCTCGCTCTGGTGACATCAACTTCCCAGCTCTTTACACTTCAAAATTTTACTGATCGCACCCATCTAGGCTCTTCTTGGGCTTATGAGAAGAAAGAACTTGGGAAATGAGTTCCTGACTTATAATTTGGAGCATTGAGTAGTTCACGTCTGTGACACGATGCGAAGACGGCCTCGGTGCAGTGGAAATGAGAGTTCCGGGGGTGGGAGGACTTGGAAATCCAGAGTTGAAGCCGGCCCGTCCTGGGTAATTTGAAGCAAAACGCCCAGACCACCTGTCTTGGCCCTTCCTCCTCCATCTTTGGGCCGCGTGCGCATGCGCAGCCGCCGCCGTCTCCTCCGCGTGTTGCCTCGGCTGCGCAAGCACATCCGCCTTCACTTCTCAGCACGTCTGCACCGCAGGGCTCGTCCAGACCTTGCTGGACTCGGCAGCCTCCACTTCCTGCCCCTGTTCTCTTACAGGACACTCCGGCCAGACTCCACCCCTTCTCGCTCGGGGCAGCGGGTGGCATTGCCGCGGTCACGCCTTGTCCCCACGCAGCTCAGCCACTCCGAGGCATCTTCTCTTGGCGTCCATGCCGCCCACTCCATTGCCCCAGGTCTCCTCACAGTGACCTCAGGCAGGCCTGTCTGTGTCCTTAGGTACCTTCCAGAAAACACCACCGGCTGGGTCCCAACGTGCCGACTCATCTCTCCCCTGGGCTCTGGCAGTGATGTCCACCCCCTGGCGACATCCCCGTGGAGACAGCGTGGGTGGCTCCAATAACGGCTCCTACCCCTGTGTACATAGTGCCCGACTCTCTGTGGCTCCAGCCTGAAGTCTGGTTGGCCTTCCTGGTCCTCACGACGCCTCTCCCAGGTCTGGTCAGCTCCCTTCTGACCCCTCCCAGCCTGGCCCAGGCCACGGGCATCCTTGCCCTGGACCGCTGCATTCACCCCCCCTCCCCCACCCATCTTCTGCCTTCCAGTCTTTATTCCCTCACTTTCTGCAGGACACTGGAGTGGCTTTGTGCCACGTGGATCAGTCTGCGTTCCCCGTGACCCAGAAGGCCCTTGTCGCTCCACCCCCAGCTCCTCTCCTGTCCCCTGGCCCTGGCTTCCTGCAGCCCCGGGGCCTTTGCACTTGCTGCTTCCTCTGCCAGGAACACTTCCCCCCTTTGCCACATGGCTCTTTCCTCGAGGCTGAGGCTCAGCTTGGAGGCCACCGCCTCAGGGAGGCCTTCCCTGACCACGCGCCCTCACTTGCTCCATCACATGACCATCTTTTATGGTTTGCGTGGTGCTCTGTGTCCCCAGGGGCTGGGATGGTACATGGCGTGGCCAACACTCAGTACCGACTCGTTGCATGCATGCATGAATACATTTTTGGGGCCTGCGTCTTCATGTATAAGATGAAAGCGATGTCACCTGGGCTCCTGCAGGGGTGGTGACCCCAGGGGCTGCATGCCTTGACCAGGACAGGGCGACCTCAGGATGCTCGGGGAGGAGAGGAGGGTGCGTTTGTTAAGGGTCATTTCTCCGCAAGTCATGCCCAGAAGATAACTGGATATTCTTCCTGATGCCTTGGCCCTCAAAACACACAGATTGTATCTGAACTTGATGGACTTGTTTAAAAGGACGAAGACACACCTCCCTCACAAGGGGACTCGGGCAGCTAGCGGCCGTGCAAGGGAAGAGCTAGGCTTCCATTAGCAACGCCTCTGGGTCACAACTTCTCCTTTTCCTCCCTTTCTGAAGCTGCATTTTTCACTTAACCCTTCCTGGCCTCTGCTGCCTTACCTGTGAAATGGGCCTCCTACTAGCCCCTTGCAGGGATGCTGTGAGGGTGGAATCAAGGAGCAGGTAGATGTGTTTTCTGAACTGCAAAGCATCCGTGCATGCACACAGACACACACACACACACCTGTACTTACATGCACACACGTGCACGGACATGCACGTGCACGCACACACCTTGCTCACGTGCACACACACACATGTGCCTGTGTACACACACACACACACAGTGTCATTGTTTAGAAGCCCTGTGAACCACTTGCCCTTCAGTTTTGAAATCGCTCTCCGGGACGTGCTCTCCCTTTGAAGTCTGGTAAATATTAGAGTGAGGGAGTGTGTGCCTTCAGGTTGGTTAATATTGACTCAGAGTTGTCCGTCCGTGGGTGAGCAGAGAAGTCTTCTGGGATCCTGGTTGGATTCCTCCCGGGAGAGTGTGCCTGGCATTGCCTGGCAAGGGTTTATTCTTAGCTTCATAGGAAACCGACCTCCTTTCTGATGGGAATTTTCAGTGGAAGCCCTCGCTGAGTGTTGGGGGGCGTTTACAAAGAGTTGCCGAGTCAGGCTCTTGTTTGGGGTCGTGAAAGGCCAGGTAGCTCTGGGCATCTGAGGATGCTCAGCTGGCTGGTCCTCCCAGGCTGCCCTTGAGTTGGGCCAGGGCACACTTAGGCCCAGTGTGAATTCGTTTCAGAGTGAGACCCCCAGGCAGCCTTCAGGTCCCCTGAGCCCCTGGTGGGGTCTCCCCCGCTTGCTGCCTCAGGAATTGACTATCTTCTCTCTCACCTGCACGCCCACACCCCAGATGTCACCTGCCAAAGTTCTGCCCGTCTCCTGGCTCTGTGTTCCCTCCGTGCCAGGACTCTTTCAGACATCCTCAGCTTTTTTTCTCTCATTGCAAACATTGCTTGCTGAGGCATGATAGCACGGTCATTTTAATTAATTCGATTAATTTACTTTGGGTTGTAATTAATAAGACCCAGCTAGGTGTAATTCAAGGGGAGAAAGGGATGCTGGAGCGGGTTCTGGAAACCCAGCCAGGGGTAGGGAGGCTGGGGCAGGACTGGAGAGCTCAGGGGTCTGTGTTTGAATGGAACTTGATTTACGGAACCAGCCGTGCGGGAGTTGAGACTGGAATAAAATAACAAGACCCGGGCGCCGTCTTCACCGGCCTTCAGTCCACTTGAAGTAACGCCTGGGACTCTTCTTTTAAACCCTGGGTTTCACTGTACCCCAGATACAAAAGGTGTGTTTGCCAAGCATAGTACATCTTTTTAAATTTTCTTAAATGCTTTTAGTTACTCAAAGCACTGCACGAATGCACGCTCATGGAAAAGGTGCAAACAGTGTAGACAGAGTCTCGGGTTTCCCTGCCATTTCCACCCCTATATTGTGGTGCGGGTCCTGCCCACCATCTGAACCTGGCCACGAACTCACACACTCACGGCTGTTTCAGGACACGGTGGGGCTCCTGGCGAGTGTTTCCTTCCACTGTCCTTTTCTCTCCTAACCTCTATCTTCAGGTGTTCTTCACGCCACCCCTCGGGGGCTGTCCTCACTCCTGACAGCCCCATGTCTCTCTGCCCCTCCTTGGGGACCCACCCCGACGTGGTCCCCGGGCCCTCTCTTTGCCCACAGCGGTCCACGAAGGCAGCCTCCTCCAGGCCCATGCAGCAAGCGCCCCTAAGTCTGCGGTGACCCTCACGGCCACCCAAGGGTACAGCTGAGGCCCCAGGACCCCCGCAGCCCGACGACAATCTTTCCCTGCAGAGCTCAGATCCGCCCCACCCCTGCCCGCGGGGTGTGCGAGCACCTCCCACCCTGTCCGAGGCCTCCCTGGTCGCGGCTCAGAGAACAAGAGTCCCTCTGCCTCGGCTCCTGTCTGCTCCGTGCATAAGTGGTTTCCTCATCAAAGTCATCATGGTGCAGTGGAGGCCCCAGGGGGGCCCTCGCCCAGGTCACAGGGACCAGGGCCGCCCCAGCTGTGCTTTGCCTGACCCAGATGTGCTCTTGGCCAGACCTTGCGGTCAGAGAGTGATCTTCCTGCCAGCATTCTCAGCAGGCGTGCTCCCCTGTCTCTGTCTATCTCTGTGTCTCCCTTGGTCTCTCTCTCTGTGTCTCTCTTGGTCTCTCTGTCTCTCTATCTCTGTGTCTCCCTTGGTCTCTGTGTCTCTCTTGGTCTCTCTCTGTCTATCTCTGTGTCTCCCTCAGTCTCTGTGGTCTCTTGGTCTCTGACTCTGTCTATCTTTCTTACTTTTCTAATACATGACACCTTTATTGAGATATAACTCACACACCATACAGTTTGCCCATCTAAAATATACCGTTCAGTGTTTTTCAGTCTGTGTACACGGTTGGGTAACCATTCCCCACCGTCAGTCATAGAACATTTTCATCACCGCAGACCACTCCCCAGCTCCCGCCCTCCCTGGGCCCCGCTCACTCGCCTTCTGTCTCTGGATTTTCAGCTTTCGTCTCAGGCCTGCTCTTTCTCCAGGTTCTCCGGCACGTGCCGTGTGCCCTGGCCTCGGCCCTACTCTTCCCAGGACAGCAGGTCCCTTTGGGCTGGGGTGGGGCTGTTGGCCTGGCCCTGTAAGCAGGCCCCTGGGGGGACCCTGGTCAGTGGCTTCATTTACTCACCACGCAGCCGCCCTAGGTGACCACACCCGTTGCTTCTGCTCTGGACTCTGTAGGTGGAGGTGGACCAGGCAGATGGGCCCAGGGCTGGGGTTTGACCACGACTTGCACTGGAGCCCCTGTGCAGAGGCCTGTAGAAGTCGGAGCGGCCCAGCCGCGTGGGGCACTGGCACCTACAGGCACTTGATCATCCAGATGCTCTTCCCAAAATGTAATTTGCCCATCATAACAGCCCAGCTGCCTCTGTTAGGCAAGGTGTTCATATCGTCACTGCTTCTATAGCCACGTGCTTCCGCTTGTCCTTGTTTTTTGGCTGCACCATGAAGCTTACGGGATCTCAGTTCCCCAACCAGGGATTGAACCCAGGCCACGGCAGTGAAAGCCCGGAATCCTAACCATTAGGCCACCAGGGAACTCCCTTCCACGTGTCTTTTTATCTGTGGGTATTTGTCCCCACCCTCCCCATCAGGAGTTTCAAAAGGGTTGGCCTCTCCAGGCGAATAGTAGATGCTCAATAAGTGGACAGGAATAGATTGATTTTCATTGTACAAATCCACAAGAAATGACTATTGGCTGCCTTTTAAAAACGTTAGAAAATGTAAGTACAGAAAATAATAATAACAAAAGATTTACTCCGTCATCCCTTCTCCTTCCTGAGAAAGTAAAACCCCTTAACTGGTGACATCTTTCCAGACATATTCTTTGCTTTCTATAATACTGGCTTTAAAACGTAAGTGAAATTAGGCTATATCATTGTCCTAAGACTCACGTTTCCTACTTAGAAGTTCTTGGCTATTTTTCTTGTCAGTTTATATCGGGCTGCCTTCTTGTTTTTGCTATCACTACCTCGGCAAAGAATGTTCTATGGAGAACAGCACGGAGGTTCCTTAAAAATCTAAAAATAGAACTACCATATGATCCAGCAATCCCACTCCTGGGCATATATCCAGACAAAACTGCATTTTATTCAGAAAGATACATGCACCCCAATGTTTATAGCAGCACTATTGACCATAGCCAAGACATGGAAGCAACCTAAGTGTCCACTGACAGAGGAACGGATAAAGAAGATGTGGTACCTGTAGACAGTGGACTCTTACCCAGCCATAAAAGAATGAAATAATGCCATTTGCAGCAACACGGATGGACCTAGAGATTGTCATACTGAGTGAAGTAAGTCAGACAGAGAAAGGCAAATATATCGCTTATATGTGGAATCTAAAATATGACACAAGTGAACTTATTTACAAAACAGGAAGAGACTCACAGACATAGAAAACAAACTTATGGTTACCAAAGTGGAAAGAGGAGGAGGGTCCGAGGAAGGACAAATGAGGAGTTTGGGATTAACATATATAGACGACTATATGTAAAATATAGATAGCAAGGACCTACTGTATAGCACAGGGAACTATATCAATATCTCGTAATAACTTATAATGGAAAAGCATCTGAAAAAGAATAGACATATATATGTATAACTGAATCACTCTGCTGTACTTCTCTGAAACATTGTAAATCAACTATACTTCAATAAAAAGTTGTTTGGGAAAAAAAAAAGAAAAGAATGTTCCAAAATGATTCCCACTTTCCTTTATTTTAGAACGTTTTTGCCATCTCCAGGTTTTCTCTTCCTTTTTTTCCTTTTGTATTTTACTTGCAGCCTTTCTATTATTATGTATTTTATATGCACGTGCAAAGCTCTCTGTAGATGGTCTTAAAAAAATGGAGTCCCTGGCTGTGGGATGTATGTATTTTAAATTTTTGTAGATTCTGCTGAGCTGCTGTCAAAGTCTTTGCAGCAGTTAAGCTTCAGCTGACAGCAGCCAGGGCCTGTCCACCCTCCTCCTGGCCCCTCCGATGAACAAAAATGCCCTCCTGTTGACTTTGCGTTTTCATTTCTCTGAATTCTTGTGAGATCGCCCTGTGAACAGGCTTCTTTAGAGGATGCCTGTGCCACCGCTTTACAAACAGATTTCTTCTTCCTTCTGTGCAGGACAGCTGTGCACGCGTGCTGCTGTTTCGGGGTGGAAATAAGGAATTGAAGAACTACAACAGCCAGACCCCATTCCAGGTAAGCGGACTTATCCAGCCCCTGAGACGCCGTGTCGTCGCCTTCCCACACACCCTCTGTGTGTGTTGACACGAGCTCAGCCCTTTCGTCGGGGACGGGGTCTGTGTGTGGAGCTGCGGCCCTATTTCAGTTTGCCAGTCCACACTGGCTTCCTTCCAGTTAGACCAAACAGCATCGCTAATGCAGCGGTGCCTCCAGGTGGGCGATTCACGAAGGCAGCTTGGGAAAGGCCCCAGAGACGTGGATGCCGTGCATTGCAGCAGCTGTGGGGCAGTCCTGCCTTCGTGCTGATCTTGGGAATGGGGAGATCTTGGTAAGAATCTACCGGGAGGGAGCTGGCTTGCCATCATCCGGTGCCCTTACCCGGCCTGCTATCCTCGGTGAAGGGTGAATGACCCGGTCCAGAGTGGCCGTGGGGATTACATGGTGGAGGGAAAAGCCAGGGTCCTGAGTTTTTAAATTGTGGTAAAATACATATTACACAAAATGTACCGTCGTAGTCATATCAGTGTGTACAATTCAGTGACCTTCAGCACATGCACGATGTGGTGGCATCACTTCTGTGTAGTTAAGAACTTTCTCATCACCCCAAGGAAAGCTGTACCCACCGAGAGTTCCTCCCTGTTCCTCCCTCCCGTGGCCCCTAGGCAGCCACTCATCCGCTCTCTTCCCTGTGGACGGGCCTCTTCTGGACATTTCATGGTGATGGAATCGTACAATAGGTGGTCTTTTGTGTCTGGCTTCTTTCACTCAGCATTGTGTTTTCAAGGTCCATCTGTGTTGTAGTGTGTATTGCTGCTTCATCCCTTTTTGGGGCTAATATCCCATTTTATAAACATGGGGCTCATGGAACTTCGAGGCAGCTGGCCAGATGGTTTAGGGTGGAAAAACTTGTTTTTCTGGCTATAACTTTTTCAAAGTTATAGAAATGCTTTCTCATCCTAAACACAGCCCTCTCCACTCGAACTGAACATTGAGGTGACTGCGATTCTTTTGATTTGGAAATAATTTTTACATCTTATTGAGCTGAGAGAGGTCTTTCATTTAGACCTGGCTTCCACGGGCGACTTGACTAATCCTCTCCTTAGATATTACTAATACAGACGGGCTTGATGCCTGGAAAAGGAACCAGTTCAATCCCCAGACTGGGCTGGATGTCTAACAATCATCATTAAAACCACTTTGCTCAGTTCATGAGAACTGACGGGCCTGGATTTTACTGTGAATCTGTGGCTTGAAGATATGTAATGGGAAATGGGTCATGGAAGTGAGTTCCTGCTGTGTTAATGGGTCTATAAAGACTACGGTTTCGCCCCAAAAGCATGTCCTCTTTCCAGTGGTGATGATGAGGGAGCCGTGGGCTCTTCCCACTTCGCGCTGGGACACATCTGCCCTTTTGGGCTCAGCAGTGGGTTGGTGGCCTTGGTTTAAATATTTTGTTGCCATTAAATAATATCTTTCTTTGGTCCTTTTTTTTTTTTTTTTTTAAGTCAGAACAGTGCTTAAATTGCTTAGAAAAGAGCAGCTAATGCCCTTTGATTCATGGTAAACGCATAGATGATAGAACAGAGCCATTTCTCCCCTTCTGGGCAGAGGTTTGTAACCGCCACCTGGCACTCCAGGGAAGTGAGTTGTGCATGGCGTCCAGGACAGAATGTCACTGTCAGTGACCTCCCTGTGAGTCCCCACTCCTGTCCTGTCACCATGGGCAGCGACTACCTAGGGCAGGGACACCCCTTCCAGGAGGCCTGGCAGGAAGCGTCGTGCACCCTCCTGGCAGCAAATTCGCACCAGCTCAGACCCAAGGCCATCTGTCTCTATTTTGCTAACGATAATCAATCAAGTGCCCCAAATGATTCAGGAAGACAATTATGCAAACACGCTTGAATAATAGGACTTTGTGCCCTGCAGACACTGTTCATGTAACGGGCAGAACCAAAGCCTGGGATGCTTGCTCTGCACGCCCAGCACGGGCTCCGACTGCGTGTGCCGGGAGCTGCTCTCCCCCTCATGTCTCTCCCCACCTTCTCGTGTTTTCATGGCACAAAGAGACTTAATTCAGTCGTTGGAGCCTTGCCTGTAAAATGTCCCCAGCATTCACGGTCCTTCCCTCCCAGTGATGAATCAACACCATTGATTTCGGGGGGAATGATGGCCTGCCCCACCATTTAACAGGGATCGAGTATGTCCACCTGGGAAGCTTTGATGATATTCAGCTGCTGTTGTGGGCGTGGGCTTTTCTAAGAAACCTTGGAATATTTGACAGACTTCATCTGGCCAAGCTTTGCTTAATGATTTAATCCAAAGGCTGGAGCAGCAGCAGCAGGACTCAGGGACTTGAGAGAAATGCAGATTCTCAGGCATCCCCTCAGGCACCCGGAATCTGAAGCTTGGGGGCAGGGCTTCAGGTCCTGTGTTCTCACAAGCCCCCTGGAGACCCTGACATCCACTCAGGTTTGAGAATCAAGAGAGACAGAGGTGAATTTCTGAAGGAAGAGGAGGAGGAGTACTCATATTACTTTTGATGATGGTGACAGTGACGGTGGTGACGGTGGTGACGGTGCTGATGATTGTGATGGTGGTGACGGTGGTGACGGTGCTGATGATTGTGATGGTGGTGATGGTGGTGACGGTGGTGACGGTGGTGATGGTGGTGATGGTGCTGATGATTGTGATGGTGGTGACAGTGGTGACGGTGCTGATGATTGTGATGGTGGTGACGGTGGTGATGGTGGTGACGGTGGTGATGATTGTGATGATTGTGATGGTGGTGACAGTGGTGATGGTGGTGATGATTGTGATGGTGGTGATGGTGGTGACGGTGCTGATGATTGTGATGGTGGTGACGATGGTGATGATTGTGATGGTGGTGATGGTGGTGACGGTGCTGATGATTGTGATGGTTGTGGTGGTAGTGACAGTGGTGATGGTGGTGATGATTGTGATGGTGGTGATGGTGGTGATGATTGTGATGGTGGTGACGGTGGTGACGGTGCTGAATGATTGTGATGGTGGTGACGGTGGTGATGGTGGTGATGATTGTGATGGTGGTGACGGTGGTGACGGTGCTGAATGATTGTGATGGTGGTGACGGTGGTGATGGTGGTGATGATTGTGATGGTGGTGACGGTGGTGATGATTGTGATGGTGGTGATGGTGGTGACGGTGGTGATGATTGTGATGATTGTGATGGTGGTGACAGTGGTGACGGTGCTGATGATTGTGATGGTGGTGACGGTGGTGATGATTGTGATGGTGGTGACGGTGGTGATGATTGTGATGGTGGTGATGGTGGTGACGGTGGTGATGATTGTGATGATTGTGATGGTGGTGACAGTGGTGACGGTGCTGATGATTGTGATGGTGGTGACGGTGGTGACGGTGCTGATGATTGTGATGGTGGTGACGGTGGTGACGGTGCTGATGATTGTGATGATTGTGATGGTGGTGACGGTGGTGATGGTGGTGATGATTGTGATGGTGGTGACGGTGGTGATGATTGTGATGGTGGTGATGGTGGTGACGGTGGTGATGATTGTGATGATTGTGATGGTGGTGACGGTGGTGACGGTGCTGATGATTGTGATGGTGGTGACGGTGGTGACGGTGCTGATGATTGTGATGATTGTGATGGTGGTGACAGTGGTGATGGTGGTGACGGTGGTGATGATTGTGATGGTGGTGACGGTGGTGACGGTGCTGATGATTGTGATGGTGGTGACGGTGGTGATGGTGGTGACGGTGGTGACGGTGGTGATGGTGCTGATGATTGTGATGGTGGTGATGGTGGTGATGGTGGTGATGGTGGTGATGGTGGTGACGGTGCTGATGATTGTGATGGTGGTGATGGTGGTGATGGTGGTGATGATTGTGATGGTGGTGACGGTGGTGACGGTGGTGATGGTGGTGATGGTGGTGACGGTGGTGACGGTGCTGATGATTGTGACGGTGGTGACGGTGGTGATGGTGGTGATGGTGGTGATGATTGTGATGGTGGTGATGGTGGTGATGGTGGTGACGGTGGTGACGGTGCTGATGATTGTGATGGTGGTGATGGTGGTGACGGTGGTGATGGTGGTGACGGTGCTGATGATTGTGATGGTGGTGATGGTGCTGATGATTGTGATGGTGGTGACAGTGGTGATGGTGGTGATGATTGTGACGGTGGTGGCGGTGGTGGCGGTGGTGACTGAGTCAGCCCGGGCCGCCATAACAAAGTACCACAGGCTCAGGGGCTTAAACAACAGACATTTATTCCTCACAGTCTGGAGGCTGCAGGTCCAAGGTCAACGTGCTGGCAGATCTGGTTTCTGGTGAGGGCTCTCCTCCTGCACCTACTCATTGGTATTTCTTCTGTGCAACATGTAGAAAGAGTGAGAGAGAGAGAAAGAGAGAGAGCTTTCTGGTGTTTCTTCCTCTGCTTGTAGGAACAACAGTCTCATCTGATTAGGGCCCCACCCTTATGACTTCATTTAAACTTAATTACGTTTCTAAAGGCCCTATCTACAAATATCATCACAATGGGGGTTAGAGCTTCAACGTATGAATTCTGGGGGAGACAGTTCAGTCCATAACATTGATGATGATGGTGGTGGTGTTGATGGTGATTAGGGTATTGACGGTCATAGTGATGATGATGAATCTTCCCAGTTGCACAGAATCTTTTTCTAAAAAATATGTATTTGTTTGTTTGTTTATTTGGCTGCACTGGGTCTTAGTTGCGGCATGTGGGACCTTTTAGCTGTGGCATGCATGTGAGATCTAGTTCCCTGACCAGGGGTTGAACCCAGGCCTCCTGCATTGGGATCGTGGAGTCTCAGCCCCTGGCCCACCTGGGAAGTCCCCAGTTGCACAGAATCTTAAAGCTCACAAATGCTCTTCTGTATGTTCTCGTTTAATGTTCAACAACCCAACAAAGTAGATATTTTTTTTGCCCAATTTATAGGACACATGGAACTAGAGATGTTAAGCCTAGGAGTCCTGAATCAGTTAGTGGCCGAGTCTGTGACCCCCAGGCCTTCTGACCACCAGTCCAGGGCTCTGTGGTCTGGGGTGAGGCAGGCACATCCTCTGGCCTGTGATTCATCTTGCATCCTGAGATGGAGTGCACAGCACCACGGATTCCTTGCTGTTTGGATCACTCAGTCCAAGGGAGCAAACGTGTCCTGGTCCTGAAGATAAAGAGAAATGGGAAGGAAAGAATTCCACAGAGGTGGAAGATCTAAGTGAAGGGGGAGTACAGCTGGGGTGGGGGACGGAGGAACGGCCGTCTGTGGGTCAGCTATGGTGTCCGCTGGGTTAGGCACCCATGCGTGAAGGTGCCATGTAGGTGTGGTCCATGTCTGCGGTTGACTCAGTCGAGGAGATGAACCTTCCATGATGTGGAGGGCCTCATCCTATCCGTCGGAGGCCTTGGGAGCCAAAACTGGGGTTCCCGAGAAGAAGGAATTCTGCCTCCACACTGTAACACGGAGACCCCAGCTAGGGTCCCCGCCGCCGGCCTGCCCCACTATCACATGGGCCAATTCCTTAAAATAAGTCTGTGCATGCGTGTGTGTGTGAGTGCGTGTGTGTGTGTGTGTACACATCCGATGGGTCTGTCTCCCTGGAGAGCTCTGGCTAATATCCTTCTTGCCCCCAGCAGCCTTCGTGGTCTTGGAGGTAAGGATTCCAGCCCCTGTGTGTTTGGAGGAGCAGCTCTCCCCCGACACGTGTCACCGTTGTGTCCTCTGCAGCTGCTCATCTGGTGTCCAGGGGCAGAGAGGGAGGAGAGGATGAGGAGGAGAGGGAAAGGCAATGGGAGACATTCTGGAAGGGCTAATGTCCAGTCATACAGGGAGGGGCCTGTGAGGACAAGATGGGGGGAGACAGAGAAGTCCTGGCCGTGGGGTCTTTTTGGTGAACATCGTGCCCGGGTATGCAGGCTGCCGCCCAGGGAGCAGGGGCTCTTTGCCCCGCCGGGCACTCAGTCTTTAACACGCATCATTCCTGATGCAGGTTCCCATCGTCCCCACTGGATGGAGAGGTGGGTGGACGCTGGGGTCCGCAGCTCAAAGGGGACGGGGAGGGTTGCCCACAGCCCGGGGCCCTGAGTCCTTCCTCCACCGTCACTCTGGATGTAACAGGAAGAGAAAGGCCAGAGCCAGGAAGGAGGGGTTTTCAATTCCTCGGGTCTTAGGCAGTAAATCACAGGGCCGAGCCGGGCATTGGCAGATGCCCATAAATCCATTTCCTGGAGCCCCTCCCTCTGTGACTGACACTCTGATGCCCAGGAACTGGCCGTGCCGTCGCATGTTCTCTGGGGGTCACTCCACTCACAGGAATGACCTTGGGTCTCTCCTGAAGTGTCAGATCCCGTCTCCTGTCCTTCAGGTCTGTGAGCATCTCCCGGAGCTCTGATGGCGCTCGCTCATCCAGGGCACAGCTGGGGAGGGATGGAGATTCTCTCGGGTCACACCTGACGCCGTGCAATGCAGTGGTGCCTTGCGAGTGACCAGGTCTCCCCGTCCTTCTCCGTGTGCTCCAAGCCGCTGCTGCTGGGTTGGAAGACGGCCCAGAGACAAAGGCAGCCTGACACTTTGGCGGGTGTTCGGGTCCGGATGTTGTACTTTTTCTGGGAAATCAGTGAAATCCGCTCAGCAGGCACTTCGATGCCCTGTTTCCTCCAGTTGTCTTTCTAAACTTTCTTCGTTAGCGATTCAACAGTAAGACTTCAGCAGCATTTTGTCGAAATCCACACAGATTGTAGAGCAAGGTCAAGGCAATGTTGTTCTCTCCTGTGACCTTATGCTTCCCCGTTGCATGTCATGGGCAGGGTCCCAGGCCCTCTCCTGCTGTGCTGCCTTCTGCGCCACAAATGGCGCGAGGTGACATTGCGAAATTGCAGAGTTAACACAAAACTGCATTAAAGGCACAGGCACACAAGTGCACACACACAGACACATAGACACACACACAGATACACGCACACACAGACACATGGACATGCACACACATAGACACAGACACGTGCACACAGAGACACATTCATGTGCACCAACACATATGCACATGTGCACGCGTGCGCACACGGACATGCACACGTGCACACATGCAGGCCCTCTGGAGGAGCGCGTCTAGCTCCGGGTTCGGAGGCCGTGACCATGCCTGTAACTTCATCCCCGCCAGGCACACCGTGGTTCCTCCCCTCGTCCTCTGAGGCGGTCACAGGACCTCCTTCTCCCCGCTCCTGCTCAGGGAGACCAGCACCCACGTGACCCCTGCACGCCATCCACGATGGACCCAAAGACAGATCCCAGCTTGACCTTCAGCTCACCTGGACCCGTGCACCTGACCTCACACCTGGGCCATGTGGATGTTCTGTGTCTGGGTGGGTGGACCAGCTGGGGGAGGAGCGGGGACTGTGGTGAGGGGAGGACCAGACCCACACGGGCACAGCCGCCACCAAGTGAGACGGGCACATCGTGGCAGGTGACAAGAGAGAAAGCAGGGCTGAGTGAGAGGCCCGAGGACACAGGTGTGAGGCGGTGACACATCCGTGGAGCGGAGGCGGGGGCCGCTGTGTGGGGAGTGGGCACAGCATTCCCGGGGGCTGGGGCGTGAGCAAAGGCCAGGGGTCTGGGGAGAACGTGGCGTGTTTGGGAAGGAGGCGACCCCTGCGGCAGGCACGGGGCGAGGGCTGCAGGGCCCCCACATGGAAGGGCAGTGTCTGGGCTGAATAACGGCCCCAGAAGATTTAGGTCCTAATGCCCGGAACCTGCAAATGTGACCTTGTACGGCAAGGACTTTACAGAAGGGGTTAAGCATCGTGAGATGGGGGGTTACCCTGGATTATCCGGGAGGACTTGGTGTCATCACAAGGGTCCTTCTAACGGGGTATGAACAGAAGAGGCCACGTGAAGGTGGAGGCAGAGGCTGGAGGGACACGGCCACAAGCCGAGGAGCACCTGCAGCCCCCAGAAGCTGGAAGAGGCAGGAAAGACCCTCCCCTGGAGCCTCTGGAGGGAGCACAGCCCTTCCCACACCTTGGTTTTGGCCCAGTGATACTGATTTTGGACTGTGGTCTCCAGAACTGGTTGAGGTTCTGCTGCCTGAAGCCAGTTGTTTGTGTTCATTTGTTCCAGTGGCCCCAGGACGCTGACACAAGAGCCCACGGGTGGTTGTCAAGTTGCGAGCTCACAAGTTCCCACTGCTCAAGTCCCCGGGGGCCCTCCTGCCCGACCCTGCGCCAGGCTCACTCCTTGGTCTCCCTTCTTCCCTCTGTGAAAATTGTCACCAGCTTGGGTGCATCTCTGCTCTTTGCCAACAATGAAAGCTACTAGGAAAGCCACGGTGTGGGAGCTGGGCCATACAGCCACCCAGAGGTGACAGCTGCATTGCCCGTGGTGTGTCAAGTCCCACATTGGCCTCTGTGACAAGTCCCACAGGCGGGGTGGCTCAGACAGCAGGCGTTTATTACTTATGGTCCTAGAGGCTGGGGAGGCCAAGGTCAAGGTGCCAGCCCTCTGGTTCCTGGCGAGGGCTCTCTTCCTGGCTTGCAGATAGCCGCCTTCTCTCTGTGTCCTTACATGGCCTCTCCACTTTCAAGCCCCATTCATGTGTGCTCTGTGAGAAGCAGCATTTAAACCCTCACAGGGTGGGTTAGGAAATACCAGGTTTCATCTGAGCCCTTTCCATGAGTGACAGTGAAAAACTTTTTTTTTTCTGTCCAGCCCGATTCTTTTTGCTTCTTTGGGTGTGTTTCTCTGGTGTGTTTAGAAGCAGCTCGGGTGGGGGAGCAGGAGCAGGGCACCGCTGGTACCTGCCTCATGTCTTGTGATCTGCTGACCTTCCACGGGGCAGACCACATGCCACGGGCCGGGGCACCCCGCTCTCCCACGTTTGCTGGCGGAATAAGCCACAGTCTGCAGTTTGCCACCTGCCATCCAGATGGTGGATCTCAACCCAGAGACTTTGTGGCCTGCCCAGAGTTTTTTAAAAACCAAATTCTTTGCCAACATTTAAATATCCAGAAATTTCATATAAACACTCCGATTCCCAGCTCCCCTCGAATAGTTAGGAAGAGTGGGCACACACAGGCAGCCTTTGTGTGTGTTGGCATTTGGCCAGGTTTGGGGAGCACTACCCTTTCGGGAAGGTCGCCACTTGCCAGCCTGCTGCAGTCCCTACCGCTCCTTACTGCCTGCCCCCGCCTGCCTTTTCCGCTTTGTGGCCTGGCTGGTCCCTCTAAGCACTTCTGCCCGTGATCCCTGCTTAGGGCATGTGGTCGGGGAAGCCATTCATTTTTAAGTAGCTTCTTTAAAAAGTTCTTCTTATTTGGGATTCAGACTCTGTGTTCCCATAGAAACAGGGAAGAGGAAGTCATGTTTCTAGATTCAGGCATAGGAACCTGGGAAACCCGTGTTTTGGCTGATCTACTGTGCTGATCTATGATGAAGAAGAATCGGGTTTCAAGTTCATTATTCCAGCCAGTACGCACAGAGTTCCTGGTTAGAGCCGTGCTCCCTTCTAGATGCTGGGAAATGCATCAATGAACAGCGACGCCCCTGCTCTCATGGAGCGCGCATTAGTCAGACTTACGGTGAACAGTTAAACAGATATACAGGGAATGCGTCAGGGTTGCTAACTTACTTGAAGAGAAACAGAGTGAGCGGGTAGAGACACAGGGGTGTCTCTCTACCAGGCTGTATCATGATGGGAGCCTTGCACGACCTCTGATGTTTGAGCAGACGCCAGGAACGAGGGAGGGAGTGGGCCATGTAGATACCTGGGGGACGGGAACTGGCACGTGCAAAGGCCCTGGGGTCAGAGCATGCCTGGCCTGTTTGAGGAGCAGCAAGGAGGCCAGCCAGTGGGGGAGCGGGCAAGTGGAGGCCAAAGAGGCCCCCGTGACCCTGAAGGACTTTGGGCTTTACTCTGAGCAAGACGTGCAGCATCCACAAGGCAGAAGAAAACTCTAAAATGGGAATTAACCCATCCCACCCGACAGCCCGCCGTGGTCCCATATGAAAAGCAGGGCTGATTTTTACCCTTTGAGTGACATGAGTGAGGGGTGCCCCATGAACTGAACCAGCCTGGGGTCAGGACAGGGAGATTTTCCTAATTAATTGGTTGGTTGATTGATTGTGCAACATTGGGGGAGGGGTGGCAAGGTGGAGAACAAGACTGTGACAGATGTGTCTCGAGGTCAGAATCATGAGGGCCCCGGGGGACCCTGGGTAGGCGCCTGGTCAGGGGCAGGGGGTGAGTCATCAGAGCTCTTCCCCGGAACCCCTGCACCACAGCTGAGGTGGGAAACCCAGGTTTCACAAGTTTAAAGTTATGCAGTCTGTCCCCCTAAAGCACTGTGCGGCCAGCCTTGAGACCCACCCACCCACCCTCCCGTCCCCGGGCATGTGGGCAGGGCTGGGCCGGGGCCCAGGGAGGTCAGCTGGCAGGTGCTGCTGTCCACGAGCTGAGAAAAGCACACCCAGTCCCCAGGTAACGTGTGAAGTTCAGGAAGCATGTGGGCACCTGACCCTATTATGTAAAAATGAAGGAGAGATGGTCACCGGTCCACAGCACCAGGATGGGGAGAAAAAAGAGGCGAAGAGCATTAGGGAATCCGCCCCGCCTGCCATCAGTGCACAGAGCTAGGAGCCGGCCCAACCTCGGGTCAGGACCCCGGAGACTCTGGGTGTTGGAAGCAAGGCTCTTCTGTGTTGGGGATTGCAGGTAAGGCTGGAAACGGGTGTGTTGGTTGAACCTACTAGGCCCGTATGACCAGGCTCATGGGGACCTCGCTGACCTCACAGCTTCCAACTCACTCCCTCTGCCCCAGACATCCTGGCCCCTGCTGTTCCTCAAGCACGCCAGACACACGCTTGCCCCAGGGCCTTTGCACCTGCTGTCACCTCTGTGAGTAGAACCCCTCCCCCAAGTATCCTGTGCTTCATTCCCCCCCCCATGAAAGCCCCCGGGAGGCGTCCTCCCACTGGCAAGAGCAGCCTACCACATCCAGAGTTTCCATTCTGCATGCAAACGCTTCAAATCGAAAATAGGGACAGACAGCTGAGAATCACCAGTCATTAAGGGAAAACTGCCAACATGAAAGGCAGACACCAAACAAGCAGAAATAAAGATGATGGATAGAAACTGAGAAATTTAGAGAATGGAAAGGGACTTCAAAAATATATACCCCGGGGGGCTTCCCTGGTGGCGCAGTGGTTGAGAGTCCACCTGCCGATGCAGGGGGACACGGGTTCGTGCCCAGGTCCGGGAGGATCCCACATGCCGCGGAGCGGCTGGGCCCGTGAGCCATGGCCGCTGAGCCTGCGCGTCCGTAGCCTGTGCTCTGCAACGGGAGGGGCCACAGCAGTGAGAGGCCCGCGTACCACAAAAAACAAACAACAACAACTACTATATATATATATATATATATATATATATATATATATGTATGTATATGTACACCCAGGGACTTTCCTGGTGGTCTAGTGGGTAGGACTCTACGTTCCCAATGCAGCGGGCCCAGGTTCAATCCCTGGTCGGGGAACTAGATCCCACATGCATGCTGCAAGTAAGAAGTCTGCATGCCACAACTAAGAGCCCACATGCCACAATGAAGACCCGGCACAGCCTAAATAAATAAATAAATAAATAAATAAATAAATAAATAAATAAAATGTTTTTTAAAAATATATATGTGTATGTACCCCATCTCCTCAGTGTGATAAGAGAGGATAAAGCATTTGTGACGTGAGGGTTGAAGGGGCTCATGACAAGTAATACAGCAGCTAAGCTATGAGCGCAGCCTTGCTGAAGAGGACCGGAGATGGACGGGAGAACTGAGACGTAAGGTAATCCAGGAGCTGGGAGAGGGTTTGACACCTGAATGACGGAATTTCCAGAGAGAGCAGAAGAAATCAGCAAAGACATCATTCAAGACAATGCCACCAAACAGAAGGACACGAGATTCCCCATTGGAAAAGCCCCTGAACTTCCAGTATCAAATGTGAGCAAGTGTCCACAGCAAGGGCAGGGCTCGTGAGAGCCCAGAACTTCGGAAATAAAAATAAAAATGCCATCCTTAAATTTCAAAAAGGGAAAAGCCATTTCCATATGGAGGATCGGGGGTCAGACATTTCAGCAACAGCACTGGAAGCTCATGGACCGTGAATCTCATCCTCCAGGGCAGATGTCACCTGGAAACAAAGGCAGCGGAGAGGTGGCCTGATGTGCTTGCACCTGGAGAGGAGGCCTCTGTCAGAACCTGGGGATCCATTAATTATGGGTCAGTAGAAGAGCAGATTTTTAAAGGTGGCTGTTATTCACCCAAGGGAGAGAGACCCATACTTGGCTGGCTCTCTCGGCTGCGGGAAAGATGGAGTTAACCATCCTAATGTAGACACGGGGTGATGATTAACCAAAGCAGGGGACGCACCTGTACTGGGCTGTATGGTGGATGAGCTGAGCCCTCGTCTTCCACAGCAGGATGTCGATAACTAATATTTAAATGGAAAGAAATCAAGACAGAGCACCAGGAGTGTGCTGTTTACAAGTAGGCAGCAAAGGACTGAGAAAGCAAACGAGTGTGAACGTGGTCTGGGGCGTGTGTGTGTAGGCAGTAGGGGTGTGGACAACCGTGTAGAAGGACTTGACTTTTCAGACCATGCATCCAGATGTGTGGCACCTATAGAAGCAAAAATTTGATTTCATTTTTTTAAAGGCAGTCTTTCCTGTTCCCCCTTCCCCCTTACCGTGAGCTCACCTTTGCCCGGTGAACTCCTATTCACCCTTCAAAACCAAAGCTCTCTCTCTGCAGGCTGCTCTCCTGCAGCCTTGGGCTGTCCCAGTGGTGCTTTCCTTTTGGTGCCCGTGTTACTTGATATGCACCTGTAACGTAATGTATCGGCGTGGACGGTTTCTGCATCAGTCACCCAGCTACACTGTAAAGTTCTTTGAGGACAGGATGCCCTGTCTCTTCCATCTTTGAAGTCCGAGTGCTCAGCAGCAGATGAGGAACACACCTAACTGGAGATGGAATGAGCTGTGACTGGGCAGCTGTCCTTGGTCACCTGTCAGGTAATCTTTGTAATTCCTCACACTGGCCACTAAGTGGCAGCGTTAACTTGGAACGGCTTGTTCCAGGTGTGCAGGTGGGGCGGCCGGGGTGCTGTTGATGTTTTTTTTTTTTTTTTTATTGGAGTGTAGTTGATTTACAACGTTGTGTTAGTTTCAGGTGTACAGCAAAGGGATTCAGTTATACGTACACATATCTCCACTCTTTTTTAGATTCTTTTTCCCATTTAGGTCATTACAGAGTATTGAGTAGAGTTTCCTGTGCTATACAGTAGGTCCTTATTTGTGATCTATTTTATATGTAGTCGTGTGTATATGTCAATCCCAATCTCCTAATTTATCCCTGCCCCGCTTAGCCCCTTGTAACCAGAAGTTTCTTTTCTACATCCGTAACTCTATTTCTGTTTTGTAGATAAGTTCATTTGTACCCTTTTTAAATTTATTTTATTTTATTTTATATTTATTTATTTATTCATTTTTGGCTGTGTTGGGTCTTTGTTTCTGTGCGAGGGCTTTCTCTAGTTGTGGCGAGCGGGGGCCACTCTTCATTGCGGTGTGCGGGCCTCTCACTGTCGCGGCCTCTCTTGTTGCGGAGCACAGGCTCCAGACGCGCAGGCTCAGTAGTTGTGGCGCACGGGCTTAGTTGCTCTGCGGCACGTGGCATCTTCCCGGACCAGGGCTCGAACCCGTGTCCCCTGCATCGGCAGGCAGATTCTCAACCACTGCGCCACCAGAGAAGCCCTGTACCCTTTTTTTAGATTCCGTATAAGTGATATCATATGATATTTGTCTTTCTCTGTTTGACTTACTTCACTCAGTATGACAACCTCTAGGTCCATCCATGTTGCTGCAAATGGCATTAGTTCATTCTTTTTTTATGGCTGAGTAATACTCCATTGTATATATGTACCACATCTTCTTTATCCATTCCTCTGTTGATGGACATTTAGATTGCTTCCATGTCCTGGCTATTGTAAATAGTGCTGCAATGAACACTGGGGTACAGGATGCTGATGATTGATGTTTACTATTTCTATCCTGAAGAAACACGTCCTGAATGTCAGTCCTGGAATTGTTCATCGATTTGAAGTGAAGTAGAAATGACCCTGTATCAGTCAGCTCCGGCTGCCATAACAGAAGATCACAGATGGGGCAGCTTAAAGAACAACATTTATTTCTCACAGTTCTGGGGGCTGGAAGTCTGAGATCAAGGTGCCACCCCCTCCGGTGCCTGGTGAGGGCTCTCTTCCTGCCTTGCAGATGGCTGCCTTCTCACTGTGTCCTGGAGAGAGAGATCGCTGGTGTCCCTTCTTATAAGGGCACTGATCCTATCGTGACCTCCTCCAACCCTCTTCTCCTCCCAAAGGCCCCACCTCCAAATACATTCCACTGGGGGTTAGGGCCTCAACACAGGAATTTGGGAGGGGGGAGGACACATTCAGTCCTTAAACCCAAACCGCAAGACCAGGAGACGTTTTGGGCCAAGTTTTTCTCAGTTTGCTGTAATGCTTCTGTTATCTGTAGTTTTCACATTTGACTTTGAATGGTACCCTGCTGTCCCTCTGCAGACGTAATTCTGGGAGCAGTCATGCGTACACGTGTGTATCAGGTTAGAAAACTACTCAGTTCATCAGAAAACGCCCCTGCAGCTTTCTAGAAAGAGGGAGGAGGGTGGAGAGACTGGCATTTACTGAGTGTCCACTGTGGACCGTGCAGGGGGATTTTATTGGGAGAATGTGGTCCTCAGATGCCCTAAATATCTTAGTTTAAATATCTTGAACCCCTTTTACAGATGAGCTAGTAAAGGCAGAATTGAAATTTGGGGCTGTCAGCCTCCAAACTTACATCCCGTCTCTAATCGGCCCATGCGCCTCCTGGGATTCAAGCTGATGACCCCCTGTTAATCTTGGTCTCCCTGCCCAGAATGAATGCAGCCTCTGCCATCACCATGCTGTTCCCACAGGTGAACTTGCAGGCTGGCTAATGAGTGAGGGGTCCCCCAGGACCCCCGCTCGGTACTTGTTGGTTCAAGTTGGTGTTTCTCCCCTTCCTTTCCTAATTGCCCTCCCGCCCCCCGTGACATTTCTGTACCGCAGATACACTGTGAATCCTTTTTAGGCGCTGTCCCTATGGCTGCGCTTTATGCATGAAAAGAGGAAAATATAATTGTCCCCCTGAGAACCAATCTTCATCTCCTTTGAGAATGGCTTAAGGCATCTGAGCGTTCTGTTTTTGGGAAAATGCCCGTTGTTGTATATAATTAAGTCACTTCTGTTGGGGATCGTCAGAAAGGAAAAGGACAATAGGAGAAGGGCAGAAATATAGGAGCTCCCCGGGGCTGCAGCACGCTGACAATAACTGGGTGGCTTATAAGAGCCCAAGTGTGTCTTCTCACCGTCTGGAGGCCGGAACTTCGAAACCAAGGTGCCAGCAGGCCCGCGTTCCCTCCCAAGGCTCTAGGGGAGGATCCTTCCTGCCTCTTCCCGATCCTGGGGGCTCCAGGGTCCCTGGGCTTGTGGCTGCAACCCTCCCGTCTCCAGCTCTTCTTCATGTGGCCTCCTCCTCATCTGTATTCAAATCCCCCTCTGCCTCCCTCTTATAAGGACACCTGTGATGACATTTAGGGCCCCCCAGATAATCCCGGCTTATCCCGTGTCCCCATCTCAAGATCCTTAACTTTATTACACCTGCAGACCCCCCTTGTTGCCATGTAATCTCTGGTCAGGTTCCAGAGATTCGGACCTGATGTCTTTGGGGGCCATTAATCTGCCCACACGAGAGGTAAAGAGTAGCCAAGCAGAGTAGAGGGTTCTGGATGGGACTAGGGCAGAGGGACCCCCGCCTTAGGACTGCCTTCCCAGACCTGGTGGGGGAGGGGACGGGGCACGAGAACTCCTGCAGGTCCAGGTGGACCAGGGAGGCCAGAGTGACCGAAACCCAAAGGCCTTGAGCCGTGCATGGAACCCCGGGCACGGGGCAGGGCCGATGGCAGGCTGGGTGCCCATCCCCGGGGGGACCACAGCAGCGCAGCAGATGCTGAGAAGCTCCCAGCGAGACCTGCAGCCAGGGATGGGAGGTGACAAGGAGCTGCCTGGGGCCACCATCTTGACGCCCCTGGGACCCATCGGTATGCCTCCCCCATTCTGTAGATCCCTCCTGCCCCCACTCCATCCCGGCCGTTACCCCCTCAGCCCTGAACCCTGTGCGTGTCTCCCGATTCCACCGGCCTCTCGCCGGCTCCTGGCCCCCGGTGACAGTCCACGGGGCGGAGTCCATTCCTGCACCTCCCAGCTGCGAGGCCGCCTCCCTCGATTCCCATCTCCCCCGCTTCCCTCTTGCGCTGCCTGACTCTGACTTCTGGGACTTTGCAGATGCTGTTCCCTCTGCCTGGAACTCCCCTCCCTCCCCGCACCGCTCAGCCGGCTAGGTTAGGGTTAGGTAGGGAGCTTCCCACAGGGAAGCTCCAGCCCTTCCGGAAGTGGGGTGTGATGCCCCAGCAGCACCCCTCACCTGCATCGTCATTGCCTCTGGGGTCTTCGTCTGTCTCCCCCACAGGTGGTGTGTTTCCACGGGGCAGAACCTCATCTCGCTCCCCTTGGGTCCTTGAATGACCCTCCATGGGTGGCCAGTACATGTCTGCTTATAGGTTGAATTTCAGTGAACAGAACTGTATCTACGTGGATTTTTATAAGGGCTCCAGTGGCCTCCAGCCCTTTAAGCCTTGTGATGCGTTTACCCCTTGGGTTAACGTGAGTGTCCGTTTTGAGGGACTTGCCCTTCCTCGATGGGGAGGGAACCCTGTGTTCCAACAAGATCCCAGAGGTTTAGCTCGATTGGTGACATTCATGAAGGCTGCCTGCCTTCCCCGCTCCATGTTACCCACTCCTCTGACCATCCCTTCCAGGCACAGGGGTTAAAGGTGTCCCTGGGACCGCCCCCCATTGATGCTGGTCCCCTGAAAACCTTCTGGGATTCTGTTCTCACTCTCCTGTCTCCCTGCAACTGTTGCCTTGCCCAGTCCTCAGCCGACTGGCTGATTCAGGGTCAATTAGATTTTGTCCCCTAGGAAATTAGGATGAGGGGAGAGAGGGCAGGGTTATAAAGACCCCCTGGCAACCCAGAGCCTGGGGAAGCAGAGGGAGAGTGGGGTGGGACACAACAGATGGAGGAAGACGGGGAGGAAAACATGTGGATTGGGAGAGAGTAAGACAGACACACACACACACACACAGGCTCCTGCACACACATGCACACACACGCACATGCAGATGAAGAGGTCAAACATCCTGCACTAGGTTTTCATGAGATTCCCCCAAACTACCTTTTGGGTTGAGCCAACCAGTGGGTTTGTGTTCGTCAGATACAAGCAGTTCCCAGGCTGAACAGGGATGGTGCCGGGTCGGACACAGATGTTCTTCCTCTGAGTCCCACCTCTGTTCCACCACGTCTGCGCGCCTCGCAGTTCACACGTCTTTCCCACGGCTGTACTTTGAGCCCCACCAAGTGCCAGGCTCTGGGGGCACTCGGCGGGCACGTGGTCACCTTGGGTGAGAGGTAAATGCCAGGTGCACAGAGAAGGGAACAGACTGAGGCTAAAGGACAGGTCACCGTCACCCCCGAAGGCGGCACCAAGCCTGTGTGGCCACAGGAAACCCTTTTCCAGAGTGTGTCTGGTGCGTGGGCCGTCCATGAAGGTAGGGCTGACCCTGCCCCCCAGGCCTTCAGGAGGCTTAGGGTCAGGGAGACACCAAGGGGGTGACGATGACGCAGCCACCTGCTTCCATCCGCAGCTCCGCTGGGGAGGGTCTCATTCAGGCCTGGGGCCTCCAAGCTGGGTTCTCAGCACAGCCAAGTGACAAATATCAGGGAAGGGCTCTGGTGTTCCTGTCTGCTTCTGGGTTTTGGACATTTCCCTGACTGCCACGTGGCTTCGGGACTTTTAGAAGATTTCTGTGCGCTCCCTCACCTCAAGAGACACTTTCTTCCACCTCCTCTCAGGTTTGAAAGCATCTGGGCATCTGCTATTGTTTGTTTATAACACTTCCTCCAGACATAAGCAATATTGATCCTATTAGTCCCCTTGCACGGCATCTTAGCTTGTCTGGGGCTGGCACGTCCCATTCTAATGCCAGGCGGAAGAGCAGGGTTTGGGCAGGACAGAGGTGCCTGTCTAATGCTACAGATCTCAGGCTTGCAACTTAAAAGCTGCAGCTAGCAGCGACATTTCAGGAAAGGTCACGCCAATCAACAAATCCCGGGGGGGGGGGGAGGGGCACCGACGAGTGAATTCCAACATGGATTGTTGTTTCTCCCAGGAAATTCGGTGTTGACTAGATCATGCCAGGGGCTGACGATGGGGACCAGTGTAATTTACCCTCCCTTTGGTGTATTCGGGGATTTTCACTTCCTCTTAATCTCTGGTCCTTCTTCTTCAGGGAGGGCTGTCGGCAATGGGGGTGAGCAGCTGGGCCTGGGGAGTTGGGGGTGGGTAAGACACAGGTCCCCCAGAGCTCACCTGGCCAGCACCAGCTCCCCTCGGTGGAGAACTGCTTTGCTCATGGCTTCTAGGTGCTGACGTGGTCATCAGAAACCAAAAGGATTGCCAACAAAATGGACCAATAAATAGCCCAGACAAACAGGGGGGTCTCGCTTCTTTTGCCTTGCTGCCTTGAAGGTATTTATAAGTTCTCAAGTTGGTTTTAGCACTGGGATTCTTCCCTCATCACGTTTGAACGTTTTGGGAATAGGCTCTAGAGATCTGGCATTTAAGGGAAGGATATTTATTCAAGAGAGAGGAAGCTTAGCCAGCTGTGACAGTGATAAAGCCAAATGGATGTCGATTCCTCTGAGACTTCAGCCTCGGGACCCAGGAGTGGTACCCTGTGCTGCTGGAGTGGGGATGCAGGCCCACATTGGTCCCTGATGCACGTGAACCCCAAGCTGTCTGTGATGGAGGCCTCCAAACCCATGCTTTATTAGAAGCAATTCACAGTGCAGGGTCCAGCCTAAAATACCTGTTAGCCTCACAAAGAAGGAACTTGGTATAAAGATTCGTCCTGCTTTTCAGAACTTGGAGTTTTAAAAGCATCATCAAGCCGCCTTCTCGCACACGGCTTTCTTGTCTTAGCAAAGCGTCTTCTGGGCAGAGTTTGTGTGTTGTTCATCTCTTAATTAAAGCCAAGGGCCCAACTCAGGACCCAGCACAGAGTAGGGGTGCTTGCTGATTGAACCAATGAATAAAAAATAAGTTAGCCTACCAGGTTTGGAGAAGACCTCATGCCCAGACAGAATAGAATTGGTTGCACCTTTAGATTTTAGGGTGTTAGGAAGGCGGGCATGACCCACAGTGACCTCCTGAGATGGATTCAGGACAGCTCAGCAGCGAGCCCACAGGCCCCAGCTAACCACGTCATCAGGACTAGTTATACTAACTTAAGACTCAGTTTTCCTATCTGTGAAATGGGACTAGTAAACGCAGCCACTTGACTGTGGACAGTACGTGGGATAAATGGAATAGGGCAGCTAACACAGGTCCACACTCCGGCTCCACCACTTTGGTTTATATCCTGGTCCCTGACAAGGTGCAAGCAGCTCAAGACAGGAAAGTTCTAGAAGTAAGTCCAGTGGTTGACGTGACTGGCCTTGGTTAGTCGGGCCAGCTCGTCTCCTTGGCAGCGTCTCATCTCGGACCTCAAGTGGCTCGTCTGTTAAGCGGCGACGGTTCTGCCCATCCTGGGGAGACTTGTGTCCACTGCAGATCATTTACCCGTCAGCGCTTAGGATGAGTCACTGTAGTGACCGTCCTGGCTGTGGCTGAGGGAAGACGTCTTGGCTCTTACGAGACCACCATGGTGCTCAGCCCCGGGGGGGTCTCAGTGTCCACCTCTGCCAAGCAGACTCCCTGAAAATACGGTGTGTCCCGGGGGGGGGGTGCCCCACTTCCTCCTGGGGGGGCACCCCTTTGCCTGGGTGTGCACTCCGTGAGGGTTCCTGGCCCCCTGACTGTGATGTGATGGTCCAGGCTCGTTCATCTTTGAGCGAAAATTACTGAAAACCTTGTGAGTGTCTGTGGGTCCAGGGAAGGGACATCCTGCAGTGCCAGCTCCCTGCTGTCCCCGAGCCGGACTCCGTCAGGGGGAATCGCTGCTACCTTCTGAGTTACGTGCCTGGTCTCCTCTGTCCTGAGGGGCTCCCTTCTCACGCTAGATCATTACCATCAGTGCTTTTCGACGTAGCCTCTTTTCTGTTGTCGAGTAAATAGTGAGCATGATGCAGTCAGAGGGGTCTTGTATCTAATGAAGCACCGTCGTCACAGTGGCCGTAGACACGGGGAGTTGCGGGGGTGGGGGGGCGGATGTTTGAGGGTAACTTGGCCTGGGGCCCATCCGACATCTGAAAGCTGAGTGAGTAACGGCTCGGAAGCAAGAAGGCAGGTGGGGAAGGGCGTCTTTTCAGACTGGGGGCCGCGTGTTTGGAGGTCCCACGGCACGAAGATGCTGGCTGTGCGGGGAGGGGGATGGGAAAGGGGGAGGGGAGGCTGGCCCGATGCGGGACCGTGTTCCCTGCGGCACTGAAGGCCATGGGTGGATTCTGGGTTTGCGATAAGAGGTGAACACCTGGTTTTCATGCACTGTATTTTTGTTGTTGTTTTGTTATGTTTGATTTTTGAAAATTACAGTAAAACACACGCATCCAGTGTTGCTAGATCGTCCCGCTTTTCAAGGGAATTTAGAAATTCAGGTTCTTTTCAATTGTGGTAAAATATACATAATGTAGAAATTACCACCTTAACTATCTTTAAGCACACAGTTCAGCATCGTTAAGTACATTTACAGTGTCGTTCGACCATCCCCACCATCCATCCCCAGAACTTCTTCATCTTCAGAAGCAGAAACTCTGTCCCCATCAAACACCCACTCCCCTCCCTGCTCCCAGCCCCAGGCACCCGGCATCCTCCTCTCTCTCTCTATGGATGTGACTCCTCTAGGGACCTCACATGAGTGGAATCAGACAGGATTTGTCCTTCTGTGTCTCTCTTATTTAACTTAGCATGATATCCTCAAGGTTCATCCATGTTGTAGTGAGTGTCAGAATGTCCTTCCTTTTTAAGGCTGAGAAATACTCCCTTGTATGAATGGACCACATTTTGTTTATCCGTCATCCATCCTGCACACCTGGGTTGCTTCCAGCCTTTCGCTGTTATGAATAATGCTGCTATGAACATAGGTGTACAAATGCTTCTTCAAGTCCCTGCTTTCACTTCTTTGGGATAAATACCCAGAAGTGGGAGTGCGGTGTCGCGTGGTAATTTTATGTTTAATTTTTTGAGAAACCTCCATACTCTTTTCCACAGCAGCTACACCGCTTGACATTCCCACCAACAGGGCACAAGGGTCCAATTTCTCCACATCCTCCCCAGGACTGGTGGTTTTCAGTTTTGTTTATATAGTAGCCATCCTGATGGGTGTGAGGTGCTGTGCTATGTGATTTTAGTCGTTCTGTTTCTGTGGCAACCACCAGAACAAGATCGTAAGGCGGCCTCGAGCCTGAGCAGGGCGGTGGCTAGGAGACCCCACCCACCCCTCCAGGCGGTGGACCCTGTGTGGGGTCTTTGAGGCCTGGTTACGTCTCAGCTGCCTCTGTACTAACAGAAGACCCAACTGCTGTGAGAGGAGAGGATGCCTGCTCACACCCTGGGGCGCTGTGGCCCAGCAGCTGACTGGGAAAAGTGGAAAACAGAGCTGGTTTCCTGGGAATCGGCCTGAAGTTAGTGGCGTGGGTGCCCCCTGCTCTCTGGCCAGTTTTTTTGCACCTGCTGCCCCCTGGCTGGGACACCACAGTCATGGGGCCCATCAGAGCCTCGTTGCTTCTGCTGGCAATTGGGTTTGAGATCCCTTATTCATCCTGTTCCTGGGTGTCTAAGCTGAGACCCCGCTTTGTATAGACCGGGGTTCAAGATGAAAACTGGTGCACCTGGAAATTAATATTTCCCGTGGCTCTTGTCAGAGACAATGACTTTGTTTCCTCAAAGGGACTTTGCTTTTGTGGCTGAGGTTTCCATCGCCAAGGCAGAACCAGCGCTTTTGTCTAGAACCAGATGCCCCCCAAATGTTTTCTCTTCTTCCAGCATCACGGTTTCAGCTGGAAAAAGCCGTTTCCAGTGGAAGCTGTAGTGTCATAGAGATTATGGTAATTCTAAGAAGTTTTGAGGGGGCTTATGGAAATGGGTAATAAATATTGCACGTAGAGACTCAGAGTTTTCTAAAAAAACAATATTTGTTATGCTGATTTTGAATCTCCAGGGTTTCTGCCGATTTGAAAACGGATGATGTTTTTCGTTCTTTTTAAAAAATGTTAGGAGGATGACTTTCACTTTGGAAAAATAATCAGGGTGGTAGAGAGTGTGGGTCTGTGCAAAGAAGCCCATCAGACAGGCAGTGGCTTCAGCCTGCCGGGGACTCGGGAGGTGGTTAGACGTTAGCACCGGCTCCCAGGCCAGCAGTGACCTTTAAAGCAGAAGCTTCTCAGGATACTTTCTCTTCTAACTTTGAAAGGGGTCGGTGAGGTCTTAAAGATGCCCTGGAAAACACTGACCCTGGCGGCTGGTTGACAGTGTCCCCACCTGTAAAACACACCTGAAGCCAGAGGACCGTTCAGCATCTTCACTTGCCCTTGACTCCACCTGCTGCGGCCAAGTCAGCAGGTTTATTGAGATATAATTCACATGCCATACAACTCACCCACTGACCGTGTGTAATTCAGTGGTTTTCAGTACATTCGCAGAGGCCCACAGCCATCATCACCACAGTCAATGTTAGAACACTTTCCACAGCTGAGAAAGAAGCCCTCTCCCTGTCATTCCCCTAACCGCACCTCCCCCTAGTCCCTGGCCACTACGAACCCACTTCCTGTCCCTGTGGATTTCCCCCTTCTGGACATTTCGTATAAATGGGGTTCTACAATCTCTGTCGTTTTGCGTCTGGCTTCTGTCACTGTGCATCCTCTTTTCAAGGTTCCTCTGTGCTCTGGCCTGTCTCAGGGCTTCATTCCTTTCCGTGGGAATGATACTTCATTGTGTGGATGGGCCACAGTTTGTATATCTGTTCATCAGCTGATGGCTTCTGTGCTGTCCTGTCCTTTTACAAAATGCATTTAGCTTTACAGAATCAGCCCCCATGGCCAGTGACCTCTTCCCAGACACGCTGGTTACTTGGGAGTGGTTCAGCCTCAGCATCCAGTGCTGGCCAGATGGGGTGATGGAAAGAGCCAGAATAATGTAAAAACAGTAAACAGAATAATACTGACTAGCACCTGTTACTTTGCAGTGGTCAGCTTAGACTAGGTTGTGTGCAGTAACAAACATCCCCACGTTTTCAGTGGCTTCCAACCATCTGGTGACGATGCCTAAAGGCTTCACCCCAGTTTAGCCTCTATCCCAGAGTCTATCCCAGACTGAAGGAGATATGGCCGTTCTCTGGGCAGAGGGACAGCACAGGCAGAGCCTGGTGTCAGTGGGGCAGGGAAGGACACACTTCCCTTCCCCAGGGGGCCCTACTGGTCACAGGTGGTGGGCATGGCTGTCTAAGTCTCGTCCAGGGAGAAGCAATAGAAAGACTGGAACCAAGAAAGCTCTACTTCAGGGCTTGGCCCCCTAGGACCACATCTGGCAAGGTCCATTGCCTTGTCTTTGTCAACAAAGTTTTGTTGGAGCACAGCTGCACCCATTTGTGTACATGTGATTTCTGTTTGCTTTTGCAATACGGCAGCAGAGTTGAGTAGCTGTGAAAGAGGCCATAGGGCCTGCAAAGGTGGAAACATTTACTCCTGTGCTCATCTCTGCTCTCCCTCCCCATCAGCATTCCCATCCTTGTCATCATCACAGCAGCATGGACGGCTCACATTTCTGTAGCCAGCCAGGGCCTGACTGCTTTATAGGTCATGGTCAGCTGAATAATGGTCCCCCAATGATGCCTACATCCCAATCCCCAGAACCTGTGACTACGTGACCTTACACGGCAAGAGGAACTCTGCAGAGGTGATGAAGTGCAGGATCTTGAGATGGGACAATCTGGGCCTTAAAAGAGGGAGGCAGGAGGGTCAGAGTGAGAGAAGGTGGTGTGATGCTGGGAATGTAGGTCGGAGAGAAGAAAGGATCTGAAGATGCTGGGCTGCCGGCCTTGTAGATGGAGGCAGCGGCCGCGAGCCAAGGATGCAGGTGCCTCTAGAGGCTGGAAAAGCAAGGACACCGATTGTCCCCTAGAGCTGTCACACGGAACCAGCCCTGATGACACCTTGATTTTAGGACTTCTGACCTCCAGAACCGTAAGATAATACAGGTATGTTGTTTTGAGCCACTGCATCTGTGGTCCTTTGTCTCAGCGGCCACAGGAAACTCATGTCCCGGTCACTGAATCCTCACACACCCCTTTGAGGCAGGTCCTGTTATTGTCCCCATGTGACAGAGGAGGAAACTGCACATGACATTGAGTGGCCCCAGTTGCGGGCAGAGCCATGTTCATACCCAGGTGTCCCGCGCTCTCCATCGCACCCCTCATATTTCTCTGCAAAAATTTGCTTCCTCATTATGATGCAAGCTAATGAATGGTGACCATGGGTGAAGTCGCACTAGAGAAGATTAAAGAGGTGACAAGCCCCTGGACGTGTGGCTCCCCCCAGTGGACGCCATTTCTTCTTGCACTAGCAACTCCCCTGAGCCCTCTCTTTCTACTTTACATCAGTCAGCTTCCTCAGGGCTGTGTTCCCCTCAGTCCCCTTTAGAATGGGTCTGCTTCCTCTCCCGCCAGCCTCACCCACCCCAGAGGTACCGGGAGTCACTTTGGGGTCACCCCTCGCCCTTTGTCATGTGTGGGGTATTCGGACTCCCATCTCTGGCACAGTCTGGGTGTGGGGTTGAAGGGGGACTTGCTGCCTGTCCAGGTTCAGGGTCATAGGCTGACTCCTACCTGCCAGCACTGTGCACCTTTGTCTGTGCTCCTGTGACTTTTTCTTTCCTTGGTCCTGATTCTGTCCTGTGGGTGACTTTGGAGGAAGCTGGTTCCTCCCTCAGGAAAGAGCATCCCTGGTGCCCCCCCCCATCTCACCTCCTCCCAGGGATCAGCTTTGAAACAAACGCCCGCACCTTATATCTTGTGCTTTGTCTCCAACCCAGGGCTCTGCAATCCCATCCCACATTCCAGGTCAAAGCAGGCGGGAGACCCCTGCAGCATCTTTCCCCTGGAGGGCCCTTTCTGGGGATGAGGTTGCCCTGGCAAGCACACTCTGCTTCCCATCTCAGTGAACGCACCTCAGGACTGCCCCAGCACGAGCCCTTGATCAGTGCCTGGTCCGCCCTGGGAGCTGGTTTCCTCACTGAATTTCAAGGCTTCCTGGCTGGTTGACCAGCTGTCTCTGGCCTCAGTTGTTCTCCCTTCAGATAGATAAGCCTTTCCTTCTAGACATCTTTGAAGCACAAGGGTTGAAGAGGACAGGGCCAAGCTTCTTGGAGTGTCTCCTAAGTGACTAAGGAATTGTGGAATCTGAGCCATCTCCAAAGATGGAAACAGGTGTTGAAAGGAATATCCTCATACATCTGAGTCTCAGGGCATGTGATTCACGGTGTGGAAGTGTCTTGAAGACCACCTGGACACTCCCTGCGTCTTAATGGCAGTTATCATATCCTTAGGAGCTTGCCCTCCCTCCCTTGAACCCCTTCAGAGATGGGGAGCTCATTACTTCCCAAGTGGCCTGCCGTCAGGGTCTCTTCCCACACTGACTTACATACTCCCTCCCCTGTTTGCTCCCATTGCTTCCACCTCAGACCAAATTCATCAGTCCCATGGGAAAAGCCCTCCTCCCACACACACCAGGGGGTGAAACGGCCCAGGACTCGTAGGAAGAAGGACTGCATAAAGGGAATATTTAATTGTGAAATCTCTTCTGGAGATAGAGTTCAGAATCTTCATGAATATTTAAATGACATTCAGAGTCAGCATTCAGGGATGTTTATTTTAACACTATGGGAAGTATTATTGTTTATAAAATAGATACAAAGAATCCTTTGTCTCCATGTGTTTCTTCTGAGTCTATTTCTTACTGTGAGTCCTTGTTTTTTTTTAAACAAAGAAGCTAACCTATTGAGATGGCTTAACAAACATAGGATGTGTGCCTGCCTGGGGCTCCACTTCCCAGCCACACGATGGAGCAGGGGATTCTGATCACGGGTTTTTACCTCTCTTAGTGTTGCAAGCAGGTGGGGAGGAACCAACCAGGAGACAGAAGAGAGACTCGTGCTTCATGGCAGAAAGTAAGGATGAGATGTCTCCTTTTAGCAGGGTGGGCCAGACTAGGGGATTCTGAAGACCTCCGTGCTGTCCCTCTCGTTATTTGCAGATTCTGTATCTGCGAATTCACTGGCTCAGTAAAATTTATGTTTAACCCCCCAGATAAAAACTTGAAGCACTTTTCACAGTTCTGTGCTTTCTGTTGGTGATGGTGCTGCATAAAATTGCCCCCAGCTGTGGTACTGAAGAGCTGACTAGTGTCCTAAGTGCACGAAGCCTGCAACATGCCTTGTGGAGAAATACATGCATTAGATAAGCTTTGTCCAGGCGTAAGTGATGGTGCTGCTGGCTGTGAGTTCAGTGTTAAGGAATCAACAGTACGTATTAAATAAGGTGTCTTTCAACAGAAACACACATAAAGCAAGGCTATGTCATTATCAGTTGATGAAAATGTAACCATGAGCCTGCAGGAACCCAACCCTTATCTCTGCTAGGATCCCTGGTTCAAGGATCTCTAAATCACTCTAAATCAGTGTTCACAGCGATTTCACAGGTCATAATTACCATAAGGGATGACACGGGACTGTGCGTGCATGCAGCACTGTGAGAAGCTGGTGCTTTGTGCACCTTGCCGGGCAAGCAGGGAAAACCCCAGCTCCCCCAAGTTCAGTTACGTCATATTCGGTCTGCTCACCTGTTGAGAATCCAGCATCTCTTCCCACTGGGCTCGACCTGCAGGGTGTGTAGCCTAGGTTTGCTTTTATATGTGAACCCTAACACTGGCATACAGGCAGCAATGATCTGCCTCAAATGTTTTTTTCTACAGGTTTTAAGTATCTGGCTTTCACACAGGGACGTTTCAAGATTTCTGCTTGGTGTTGACTGTAGGTGCAGGAAGTGGGGCAGAGATTTTGTGCAAAAGATGAAAGGACACATTCCGTGAACAGGCTGTTTCCTTATGAAGCGGCCTGGAGAGTTCTGTAGCCATCAGGCACCTCACGTGCAAGCATTAGAAGGGTTTTCTTCACTTCGGTGGACCGTCTTCAATAAAGTGCGTGTTTCTTAGCCTGGAGTCAGCCTAGCAGGATACCTTAGAAATGTTTATTCCATAAAGTCCCTGATGAAATGGGGCATCTATTTAACCACTTCTTTCTTAAACGTACAGAAACAGCTTAAGGCTGCTGATTCATGCAGATATAAATAGTGGCCCCCTGTGAAACCCCTCACACGTTCCCTCTGGGCTGTGGACCGTCATCTCGTAGCTGACTTTGTACATTTCCTTACCCACTGGTGGAAGGAAGCTTAGGGGAACAGTCTGGAGTGGACAAGGGTGTTAAATTCCTTTCGTCAAGAATCTGCCCTCCTGGGGAGCAGGATGGTGGTAGGAGGAGAAAGGTCCAGTTGAACTTGTAGGATAGACAGCTACAGAACAGAAACTCGAGGACACAGTGTCCCCAAAGCATTGAGTTTTGGGGGAGACAGAAGGCAACCCCAGAGTTGCCTGTGATGGGTGCCATTTCTCCAAGAAGACTGTGGCCTCCCTGTGTACATGGGATGGGAGTGGGAGGAAGGAAAGAAAGAACATGAAAGAGAGGGTGATCTCCAACTACTCAGGCCAGAATCTCGAGATGGACTTATAGAATCGTGAGCTGTCTATGTTGACATCTTCCTGGGTGAGACTTTCTGGCATGGCTGCCCACGGAAGCCACGTGAAGGATGGAAAAATCTTCAGCCAGGAACCCAGGGGGGCTCAGCCACACCCTTTCCAGGAGCAAGGGTGGGAGGGACACTGACCGTCACACATCTGAAACCAGCGTTTCACAGCAGCACCCAAGACCCGGTGGGTAACTAGCCAGCCTCGTGTCTCCTGGACCCACTGACCACGTGCAGGGCTTCCCGCTGTGTCTCCCGGCACTTGTGAAAATGGTCATTGGGCAGTGACGGGCGCGTCTGCCTTCTCAAGGCTGAATGTCAGAGGCTGGGAGGGAAGAAAGGCTGCTAGCTAAGCTAGTCAGGGTTCAAATACAATGATGCCAGAGCTCAGGGATGTGGGCGAAAGCCGAGATCCGGGCAGGCATTCGTGTGGGGACCACTTCCCCAGCTGTTACCTCCTGCACTGTCATACACACAGCCCCTGTCCAGAGACACGAACCCCGCGTCTCTCATCAGCCCCGCCCGCCACGCAGAGCAGACTTTTCCTTCCTCTGATGGTTTTTACCACCTGCTTGGCAACCCACGGACTCCTTGGTATGAAGATTCCTCATTGGGTCTTGCCTGTTTGGGGGTTGGGGTTTGAGCCTTTTTGTTGTAGGTTTATAATAATATACTAGGTATTGTACCTCTTACCAATCATAGGTTATAGATATTTTTTTCAAATTAATCCTTTCCTTTCACTTTGCTTATAGTTTTTTTCAGCTCAGAAAATTTTGTTGTGTTTTATTTATTCTTTACGTCACCAAGTCGGCTTTCTCCTCATTGTGTCCTGGCTCTGGTGACACATTTAGAAATTTTACACCCGTGAATTTGAGGGTTCTTTCTCCCTTGCACATTTATTTCCCATTTGCTGTTTTCATTTCTTCCTGAATCTCTGGGGGTTTTGGGGGGGGCCCACTTTTCTTTTGCTAGAAGGAATCCCGTTTCGATTTCATGCTAGAGGTGGACTCTCTGCTTTGATTTTCCTGAACACGATTTGATTCAGCCCTGTTGCTAGAGAATGTTTTTGTTAGGTATAGATTCTACCCTGGCCATTATTTTCTTTAAGCGTTTCTTTTGAAAAGAATTCTGCCAGTGTCATTGTAGAAATGGTCATTTGCTATAGCTGCTTTTAGAAACTTTCTCTTTGTCCTTAGTTTTGAGAATTTGTGGGCCTAGATGTAGTTTTTCCTGTATTTATGTTGCTTGAGACTCATACAACTTTCTGAATCTTTGGGTTTACGTGTTTCATTGGTTTAGGCTTAATGTAGAATAGTACTCCTGCCCCATTATCTGTCTTCTCTCCTAGGTGGACTGATCACACAACATGAGTTATATATCTCCTTCCCATATTTTCAATTGCTTCTTCTCTCTGTGCTTTAGTTTGTGCATTTTCTTTTGACCTATTTTCCAGTTTCCTTATCCATCTTCTATGTATAACCTCACCCTAAATCCACCTTGTAGGTCCTTAATTAGAGATACTATATTTTCAGGTCTGGAGTTTACAATTGATTCTTTTTTGTGCATTTCAATTATCTGGCAAAATTCTCCCATCTTTTCAGCTATTTTTTTTCTAGTTTTTCCTTTATTTTCTGGAAGATATTAATTATTGCAAAGTTCTCAGCTGCTCACGCTAATGCCTGGACCATCCATGGGTCTGTCTCTATTGACGGTTTTTTTCTCTTTGTTTTCCACCACGTCTCTGCAGCCCTTGGTACTGTCTCTGGGAATGACTAGTAGTTGTTTATAGAGCATAGGCCTTGCATACATTTATAAAACTATAGAGATTCCAGGGAATGTTGTTTTCCTTCAGGGAGGATTACTCTCTCTTGTGCAAAGTCAACAGAGTTGGGGCTTTTCCTTTCATCTGTTCAGAGACTGGTCTGAGTCAAGGCTGGGTTGCAGTTTTCTGAGCATTCGTTCTCCTGTTATCCTCTGGCTCTCCCTTTCTTCTGAAATGCAGCCCTAAGATGCCCTCAGCTGAGAGCCTGGTGTGCCTACATGTCCCTCTCCCTGGTGGGTCCTGCACTCCAATTCTCATAAATAGATTTTTAGCCCTCCGTCCTTCCCAGTCTCGGAGTTTGCTAAATGTCTTGAAGGGACAGCGGCTGAATGTCTCATTCAGTTTCCCACCGCTCCCTTCCCACCCAGACTTTGGTCAGTCAGGTCTGCAGTTTTGACTGTTTGGAAGCCTCACTTGACGGCTAAAAACTCCACTGATTTCTCTGCACTCAGCAGGGATCGGCCCTCAGGGTCTTAGCCGTGTTACTGAGTCTGGAATGTGTAGCTGATCTCGGGGAATAGACAGCTCTAGGATGTCAGCTCCCTTTTTGCTGCCGTCCCCTCTCAGAACTTGGCACTCTGGTCTCTGTCACATCCGTAGCTCCCTGTTGCTTTACAGAGATGTCTGTTGTGTTGTGTTTGTTTATCCTCTTCTGTTCTTCTTGGCAGGAGTGTACACCTGCCTCTAGTGACTTCACCACACCTGTTTGTGCTCAGTGGAGACTTACTCAGATTATTTCCTGAGTCCTTTTGACCTGACCTCATAGTCTTTGATAGCTTCCCTGTTTTCTGGTGTGGCCAGATGTTTCATGCTCCTCTAGTAAGCTTCTTGTCTCAGACATGACATCAGCCATTTTTCCAGGGATGCCTCATTCCTTTTATTGTAAATGGGTGTTAGGGGCCACATTCTAAGTGCACGGAGAGGCTTATTTTAAAGATGCTGTACATGATGAGTCTTCCGATGTTGCCGATCCAAATTCAGGACAAGTTTTTTACCTAATCACCTTGAACCTCCATCTGTGTCTCCTTTCTGCCATGCCAAAACCTGAAAGTTTTATCAGCAACATCACTCTTGTCCTGGTTTCTTCCACCAGGCACACACAGAATTCTCCCGGTCATCACACCAACACTTCCACCAACAATGTCATGCTCAAATGGCTTAAGATTTTCATTTGCAGTTAGGTTTTTGTCATCAGAGTAGCTCTCATCAGCGATGTGCAATCAAATTACAGGGTTTAAAAGTCACTTGGAGTAATTTTTCTCTACTTGTTTATGCCACCAGCTGTATACACATACAGGTTTATTTGTTTTTATTTTTAATGATTGCTTTTTAAATTTTTAATAATTATATAAAATGTTTGCATCATTCTCATATTAAATCTATAAAACAAGGTAAATACAAATAAGTCCAGCATTTCATCCCCTCCTTTCTATTCTATTCTCTTTTTCCCCCTTAGGTAATAATTTTTTTAAACACATTCTTCCATTGTTTACAGAGAATGCTTTTAAAAATAATAATTATTAAGTACCTACCATTTATTGAGTGCTTATTGGGCAGTGCTGCTAATAATCTACAAGCACGGTCTCACTTTAATTGATAAGATATCTGGGAGGTAGAGTCTGTTATTCCTCCTGTTTACAGATGAGGAAACAGGCTCAGAGATGTTAATTAACATAGCCAAAGCCACACAGCACATAAACTACACCCTGGAACTAGAAGCAGCGTTGTCTCCCTGCGTGACCACTGTACTGTGTTTCCATAGCTTTGGAAACTGTCAGTTACAAGCAATAGTTGGTTGCTTTTGATGAATGTTTTAAAATATCCACACAGGCTTTGGCCCTTTTACCCCTGATTACTATGCAGCTGCCAGAGCCACCTGTGCTGTACCTGACGTGGATGATGAACTAGGAGTGGTTGGTGGCCTGGTGGTTCTAGGATGTAATTGTGTCAGTGGAATTGGTGCCGTTGGCTTCTCTCCCTGGAGAGAGGAACGCTGTGATGATTTATCAGGAGTACATCTGACTCGTGTCCTCAGGGCTGATGCAGGAGCCCCATCAGGAGCCCCCAGTGGCCTTTCTGCCCAAAGCTCCCTCCCCGCCACTGAGCAGCATGCCAGCCGTGTGGCTGGAGATTCCTTTCCCCTGCTGGCTTGGCCTTCGTCGTGGAAGGTGGGTGGGCGCCTGTGTTTCAGCACCTGATTTTCTTTCCTGATTCTCACAGTGAAACAATTTAAAGTGTGGGCTGGCTGGACAGCTTCCAGAGCTCACCAGGTGCGACCTTAACCCCCATCTCCTTTGCAGCAGGCGGGGCTGCTGAGCTCTCCGAGGCTGGCATGGGGACTGGCTCCCTCCCCCTGCCCTCCTGCATAGTGGTTCTTCCTAGTCACTTCCCCGCTGTCACCCTGCTTTCCCATGTCCTGTTTACTAATAAAAACGAAGCAAAGCAACCCAAAGTAATGGCCTGGTGTACCGAGTCCCCAGCCACACACATATACACACACCCCTCGCACACATACACACACACACAAATACACACATATACACACATCCCACACATACACACACATACACACATATTCACACTCACACCTCCCCCCCACACACACAGACGCACACACACACAAATACACACATATACACCTCCCACACATACACACACACGTACCCACACACATACACACATATACACACATCACGCACACACACAAATACACATACACACATCCCACACATACACACACATGTACCCACACACATATACACATATACACACATCTCCCCACACACACATACACAGATGCACACACACACAAATACACACATACACACATCCCACACACACATACACACATTCACACTCACACCTCACACGCACACACACACACCCCTGCACCAGACCTCAGGGACCATGGGGATTTAGAAATGAAGCCCTGCTCGTTGAGGGGGAGGTTTGGCACCCCTGCACCAGCTGCTGGGCCTGTTTCTCCCTGGACTCCGTCTGGTCCCGGCTCACCTCTCCCCAGGCTGCTGGCCCCGGGCATGCACACCTGTGGGCTCGGAGGAGAGACAGCCACTCCTTCAAACCTCAGTGCGGACGGCAGGGAGATGCAGAACGGTGTGCAGGCTGCGGGGGGTGGATGGGCGGGGGACCCTTGTTGTGTGAATGACACACGTGGATAATTATATCCTTGTCCTCCTGCCAGTGACTCAGGCTCCATTAGAATTCTGGTAACCACTTCTGCAGCTTGCTGTGCCGGGGGAGGGACAGGGCAGTGGTGTGTGTGTGTGTGTGTGTGTGTGTGTTTGTGTGCAGCCGATGTAGGATTTAGCATCTCTGGTCTCTGCCAGCTCTGCATTCAGGAAGCACCAAGGATGTTTATGCCTCCGGCCACTCTGTGACCGTGTGACAGGCCAGCAGAGGGGACGTGGGCGGGGCTCTTCTATTCCAGCTCCCACCCCATCCCTTCTAGGTTGTTCCCACGTCCTCTGACCATTCTCCAGAGCAGCGCCTGTGAGGATGACACCCAGCAGGAAAGGTTCCAGGAGGCCGGGGCATGTCAGCTCCGGTCTGGCCTCTGCCTGGGGAGCAATGAGCAGTGGAGGGGGACCTTTGTCCTGTAGGATTTATGGGAAGGCGTCCAGCCCGCCTTTCAATGGCTTTGAGCAAACCACTGACACAGGGTAGCATCACCATTCGTTCTTTAACCCTTTCCTGCAGAAAGTACACGGACCTCCCCAGACACATCGGCTCTGGAGAGGAAGGGCAAGTGCCCGGTGGAGAGCGTGCAGTGAGGCCCAGTGGACACGGCGCATCACTTAGGTGTCCACGGTCCAGGTGTGCGTTCTGAAATAAAAGGGGATACAAGAAACGTGATGGAGTTTAGTTTTCAAAAAGTTGTGACTTGCTCAAGCGTAATTAGTCAAGTAGTCCAGAAGGCTTTGCAGCGTGCCCTTGGGTTTACAGCCTTCCTCTTCCCCCCGAGCTGGGCTCCTTCCTCCCAGCCCCCAACCCCCTCCACCCCGGCAGGCAGGGTGGCAGCCCCGTGCGGGGGAGCCTTCCTGGGGCTCCTCTCCTTCCTGGACTCCGAGGCCACACTCTGGGTGTTCTCAGGATCTGAGGACAGCTGGTGCCGGTGATGTCACAGAGGTGGGCCCAGCACCCCAGACCCTCTGCTCCAACCTGCTGGGTCCCGTGTACCGTGGCAGCACCCTCAGTGGACCGGGGCCTCCCCAGAGGTGGGCTGCAGCTCTGCTGAACGAATGCCTCAGAGCTATTCTTGGATCATTGTCTCTCATTATGTGTCCACAGACGGCACCATGAATCATAACCGAAAGAATTAAAATGTGAGGCACCAGGATGTCGTTGCTAAGGGATTTGGGGGTGGGGTACAGTCTGTTAACATGTGCCAGCAGATTTGGGAACAGCAGCCGTGCACATCTGAGATGAGATTCCCAGTAGCAGCAAAAGTATCTCCAAGGGACCAAGGTCTGCTTTTAAAAGAAGACATCCATATTTTGATCCATAGTATCAAGACCAAGGACGGACTTGCCATGGAAGAAGCAGTACCCAGGGGCTTCCCTGGTGGCGCAGTGGTTGAGAGTCTGCCTGCCGATGCAGGGGACACGGGTTCGTGCCCCAGTCCGGGAAGATCCCACATGCCGCGGAGCGACTGGGCCCATGAGCCATGGCCGCTGGGCCTGCGCGTCCGGAGCCTGTGCTCTGCAACGGGAGAGGCCACAACAGTGAGAAGCCCACATAGCGCAAAAAAAAAAAAAAGAAGAAGAAGAAGCAGTACCCAGAAACCCTCCAGAAGCAACTGTAAGCATAAGCCAATAGCGGGGAGCATCCAGCTGCCCCCTGAAGCCCATCACTAAGATGAAGGAGGCGGAAGCCAGTGTACAGATCACAGTGGATAAAGGGCATTTAAAAGTAATAAATAAACCATAACGGAAAAGAATATGAAAAAGAATATATATGTGTATAACTGAATCACTTTGCTGTACAGCAGAAATTAACACAACACTGTAAATCAACTAGACTTCAAAAACATTTTTTTAAAAAGTGAACGGCCCTCTGACCCCAAAGCTTCCTAGACGCTTTTAGCAACAGAATTTTCTTCCTTTTCGTAGACTTGTCATTTCACGTTTGCTTACAAGACAGTTGTTTGGAGGAGCCTTTCGGTGCCAGCTCAGAGTTTTCCGTCTCACTCTGGGTTTTCTTGGGCCCCAGATGTGCAGGTGGGGAGAACTTCCTCTAGCCCTGGCTTGGGGAGCTGGTCATTCCCCTGGTGACCGGCAGGCTGTGCCCAGAAGAGAGAGCCAGGGAGTCAGGGAGAATCAGTGTGAAGCACAAGATGTCCTTGTTCCCGTGGCCCTGTGCAAGCCGGGGCACGTCTCTAGGTCCCCAAACAGAGGCCCGGAGTGGGCAGGCAGGCCGGCGGGGTTCCTGACGTAAACCCTCCACCGCTAGGACTTCCTCTGTTGGCTGTACCAGTATAAATATGCTGTCACGCGAAACTTTTTTTTTTTTGGCCACGCTGTACGGGTTGCGGGATCTTAGTTCCCTTACCATGGATCGAACCCGGGCCCATGGCAGTGAAAGCGCGGAGTCCTAACCACTGGACTGCCAGGGAAGTCCCCAGTGTAAATATGTTCAGTCACAAAGTGGATTAATTTAAAAGCAATGAGCACTCACGTGGCTGCTCTAACAGCAGCATCCCGATGCCAGCTGCTTTTCCTAATGAAGCACGGTGGGCATCACCTGAACACTTAGATGAGTGTGTAGTTAAACCGAGCGGTGTTTTCAGGGTGCAAATGAAAGGGCTGCTCTGACTGGGCCGCAGATGCAGGAGAGCTGGGCCAGCCAGAACTTAAACCGGGGGCCCGAGCGCATACAATTCCTTTTCCAGGGAAAAGACCCGTTGGGGGCTGTGTTTCAGCGTGAGTTCTGGGGTGGGGTTTAAAACGCACCAACCTCCAAGCACGGAATCATCTCTTTTAGACCCCAGACCCCAAAGTGGGAACATTTGAGTCCTTGGCTTCTGCTTTTAGTGGTTTGAAATGAAAGCTCAGTTAGGGAACTGCCCCTTATTCTTTTCTATCTTTTCCCCCGTTTTCTCCCTCCCCACTCATTCCTCCGTGTTTTGCTTTCTTCCAAACTTTACCTGCTGTTTACAAATAACTGAAATCACCACCCCCAGGTTTCTCCTAATAAAGTAAATGTCTTGTGATTCATTGCTGTTTTTTTTTATTCCTAAAGGCATTAAAATGTAACTTTATGTTATTTAGTCGTGTTGAATTTAATTCACGTCCATCCCATATATTTAGCAGATAGAATCCTCTGGGTACAGTATCGTGTTCCCTGAGTGGTCAAAGTTATAATAATAGGAGCTGTAATTTAGGGTGTGTGAAGGAAAAGAAGGAAAACTCTCTTTATGGAATAAGTTTCTTCTGTAGCACTGGGATTAATTATAAGTTGACGGCTTTTTTGTCTAAAGGGCGTGACCCAGCCTGTGTTTATTTATAAACACACCAGGAGGCGTTTTAGCGAGGGAAAGAGGGGGACAAGGGGAGAGTGTTTTATTTCCTTTTCCATTTCTTTGCTGGAGAAGTGGGGGAGGCAGTGGACTGAACCTGGAACTTGCCTTTCAAGATCTCTAATGAGACCACAGCAGCTGGGGAGCACAGCTGAAAGACACAGGGCAGAGTCCACCGAAGAGCTTTGGGTTTTGATGGGAAAACCCTGGTTCACATCTCAGAAATCTTTCCCCCGTGTGCCACGTGACAGTTATTTTAGTGAAATTGTTTATTTGGTTTCTTGGAGAAGCGGAGCAAGTAAAATTCCTCCTAAAGACCAAACTAGCTCCCTTTTTATTTACAGCCTTGTATTACCACACAAGCACGATGTTAGCTTATGTGGTTTAATTTGTTAAACTTGCTTCACATCCTTGAATAAAGTAAAATGTTCTTTGTGTCTATCAGGTCAACTTGGAAGTAGTATCACAACCTTCAGAAACTGACCCCTGCTACCGCCATCCTCACTTCTGTTATTTTGGGGTGAGAAATGATGTTTCTGGGGAAGAATCAGTGGCCGGTCTTTCCTCACACTCCTTGGCCCTGTGGACGCTGCAGATGCAGTCATTGTGTTAGCAGTGGCTTCAGTGAGGTTGAGATTTTCAGTTCTTTGTCTGAGTCTTGGAATCATGTTTTCAAACTTTGGGGAAAATGGAAAGTTCATTTTATTTTATTTTTATTTTTATTCTATTTATATATATATTTTTTACTGAAATAGAGTTGATTTATAGTGTTGTGCCATTCTCTGCCGTACAGCAAAGTGACTCAGTTATACACAGAGACATTCTTTTTTTAAATTCTTCTCCATTATGGTTTATCACAGGATATTGAATATGGTTCCCTGTGCTCTGCAGTAGGACCTTGTTGTTTATCCATCCTACATATACTAGTTCACATCTGCTAATCCCAACTTCCCAGTCCTTCCCTCCCCCACCCTCCTCCCCCCTCCCCCTTGGCAACCACAGGTCTGTTCTCTTAAGTCTACAAGTCTGTTTCTGTTTTGTAGATATGTTCATCTGTGCCATATTTACTCCTCAGCCATAAAAAAGAACGAAATAATGCCATTTGCAGCAACATGGATACAACTAGAGATTATCTTACTAAGAGTGAAGTAAGTCAGAAAGAGGAGGACAAATACCACATGAGTTCATTTTATTTTAAAGGTAGCAGTGATGAGGTTTAAAAAAAGGGGAGGGGGAGATAAATCTTAAAAATATAACTTAAGGGCTTCCCTGGTGGCACAGTGGTTGAGAGTCCGCCTGCCGATGCAGGGGACACGGGTTCATGCCCTGGTCCGGGAAGATCCCACATGCTGCGGAGTGGCTGGGCCCGTGAGCCATGGCAGCTGAGCCTGCGCGTCCAGAGCCTGTGCTCCGCAGCAGGAGAGGCCACAACAGTGAGAGGCCCGCGTACCGGAAAAAAAAAAAAAGAAAAAAAAAAAATATATATATAACTTAAAAGTGCCAAAATAGCCAAAATGAAAAAGATGGGCAACACCAAATGTCAGTGAGAATGTGGGGTAACTAGAGCTCTCAGGTGTTGCTGGTAGGGACACAGAACAGCAGCCCCATCTTGGAAGGAAGGCAGTTTCTTGCAAAGTTAGAGCTGCACCACCCCATCGCCAGCCATCGCGCCCCTAGGGAGGTTATGAACAAGAGAACCAAAGCTACGATACCCAACAGGATGAGTGATGCTCGTAAACGGGATGCTAAGCACAAGAATCCAGGCACAAAGAGTATGTAACATATGATCTCATGTGTGTGGCATTCAACACGTGGACATAAGCGATGTGAGGTCACCTGTTGTCTCAGTTGGCGAGGGAGAGGGAGAAAATTGACTAGAAGGGGGTGACGGAAATGCTCTAGTTCTTTTTTTAATTTAACTTTTTTATTTTATATTGGACTATAGTTGATTTGTAATGTTGTGTTAGTTTCAGGTGTACAGCAAAGTGATGCAGTTATACATATACATGTATCTGTTTTTTTTTTCAGATTCTTTACCCATATAGACTATTACAGAATATTGAGTAGAATTCCCTGTGCTGTACAGTAGGTCCTTGTTGGTTATCTGTTTTATATATAGCAGTGTGTATCTGTTAATCCCAAACTCCTAATTTATCCTCCCCACCTTTCCCATTTGGTAACCATAAGTTTGCTTTCCAAGTCTGTGAGTCTGTTCCTGTTTTGTAAATAAGTTCATTTGTATCATTGTTTTTAGATTCCGCATATAGGTAATATCATCTGATACTTGTCTTTCTCTGTCTGACTTAACTTCACTCAATATGGTTGTCTCCAGGTCCATCCAGAAATTCTCTATTTCTTTTTTTTTTTTTTTTTGCGGTACGCAAGCCTCTCACTGTTGTGGCCTCTCCCGTTGCGGAGCACAGGCTCCGGACGTGCAGGCTCAGTGGCCATGGCTCACGGGCCCAGCCGCTCCGCGGCATGTGGGATCTTCCCGGACCGGGGCACGAACCCGTGTCCCCTGCATCGGCAGGCGGACTCTCAACCACTGCGCCACCAAGGAAGCCCAGAAATGCTCTATTTCTTGACAGGAGTGATGGTTACATGGGTTACATACGTTCGTCAAATTGTACACGTACCTTCTTTGCATTTCAATGTAGGTACTTAGACCTAAATGAAAACAATTTAAAAATTGCTGGGATAGAGGCCCTTGGAGAACTCTATGTATGGAGTGGTTATGCGAGGATGTTTAGAAATGAAGGCTGATCTTCCATTTGTGACAATACGTGTAAGAGAATGTCTTTCATCTCTGCAGATATTGCGATAATTTAGAAGGAAAAACGTCACGATGCATTAGCCAAAAACTGATTGTGCACACAGGTGCGTGTATACATGCCATACCAAGCAATGTGGAAACCATTGTGTAACCTAGCTGTATTACATGGTGTATTGATTTTCATTGCTGTATTCCTTCAGCTTCTTAGGTGTGTTTGAAATTTTTCCTAAGGAAACCTTGAGGGTGGAGGGGATAAAGGCTCTGTGTAAAGATAAGACAGAGGAAGCAATTTCTGCTCCTGCGTTTCCATTGTGACAGTAGCCCCAGACCCCCCGCATGCACCCTAAAAACCGACCACATTGAGGAGATTCTCAAGCCATCGTGTGCCCCCATCATGTCTGATCCAGGTCTTTGCCGGGGGAACGTACGTGTCTGGGAGGAAGGTAAAGAGATTCTCCGTACTCTTGTGCTAAGCAAGCAAGGTCTTATCAGCTGAATTGTGTCCCCAAATCCCTATGTTGAAGTCCTAACCCCCAGGACCTCAGAATGTGGCTATGTTTGCAGAGGGGTCTTTAAAGAGGTGATTAAGGTGAAATGAGGTCACAAGGGTGGGGCCCTAATCCCATAGGACTGGTGTCCTTATAAGAAGAGGAGACCAGGACACAGACACACACAGAGGGACGACCCCGTGAGGACACAGGGAGGAGACGGCCGTCTACACGCTGAGGAGAGAGGCCTCAGGAGGACCCAGCCCTGCCCACACCTGGATCTCAGATTCCAGCCTACAGGACTGGAGACAGTGAATGTCTGTGGTTTGAGCCTCCCAGGCTGTGGGACTTACTAGGGTGGCCTAAGCTGATTCACTAACGGGTGTCTGGTGGCCTCAACTGTTACTCCTTTCTTTGGTTGCTGACCTGCAGAAAATGGTGCTGAATTTCTGCTTCAGAATCAGATCTCATTATTAATCTCTCCCGAACCTCTTTTCAGGCAAGGGGTCCTTGCCTAAGCCCAGGTGCAGGAGAATTTTCTGGGGTGAGAGCCATGCGAGGCCATGTACATAGCACCGGATTATAGCCCCAGGCTTTGTGATCAGACGACAAGGTCTACCTGTATGAAAGGTACACACCTAACTTCCTGGAGCTCTTAAAGCCTGTTCCCTCATCTGGGAAACAGGAGTCACAGTAGCTCTCCTTCCCAGGCGTGAGAATTAAATCAGATAACTGCATTTAGGTGCTCGGGTGAGCATGCCTGTTGAGTCAGCATGAGCTGTCGTCGTTGCTATTAGTTTGACCACTGTAGTCATCGTTATTACAGCGTGGTATCTGTAATCCCCGAAATCTCAGATTCTCACCATACAGTGGTTTCTTTCATTCTGCCCTGTGAGTCAGGGGGACTGAGGGGACGAGTAGAAAAGTCCTACGTCCCCGTTGGGTTCATGCCTCTCCAACCTATTGGTCCCATCGGGAGCTGCCCTCATGAAGGCAGTTTTATTTTTATTTTTTGCAAACGAGGAAGAACTGTTTGCTTTTTATCAAGATTCCTGGGAGCAAAGGGTGTCCTTCAAAGCCATTGCTATTTCAAAGGAGAAATTTGCATTTTATTGGCAAACCCATCTGGGAGAGGGACTATACTTTGGGTCCATGGGAAGGAATCATTTCTCATTCTTTCATGCACGTGGTAGACTTTTATGCCTCTCTTATGGCTGCTTTTCCCTTGACTGTCATGAATATTTTATACCACTGAGGACTGGATAATACCATGCAGAGGGTCTCTACTGCATCAGAGGGGTTGGGGGTTGCAGTCCCCTTCCCTGGGCCTGGGAGGTTTCTCCCTGGTTGGTGTTGCCACAGCTAGAAGTAGATCAGCTAGATCGAGTCTGACCTCACGTGTTGATCAGGTCAGAAACTTCTGAACATTGAAAAGAGGTTTTCTCCATAAATATGCGTTCTCAGCACCAACCGCGGGTTCAGCATCTCCGTGTGAGCAGGGAGGTATTCTGGTGCTGAGCCCCAGCCTCCCTGGGAGGTAAATGACAGAGGCTGGTGTCCTGCTTTGAAACAGCTGTAACCTGACAGCACCATGTGCAGCACTTAGGAGTGTAATCTCTGGAGTCTGGAGACAAATTCTGAATGGCTGTGTGAACTTTGAGGCTTCCGCCTGGTTTCAGGTGCAAAAGGACAGACGAGAACCCCCCCCCCACCATGGGGACCGGTGAATGTGCCCAGGCTGTGGTCACCAGGCAGTGCAGAGTGGAATTGTAGGAGGTTGAGAAGTGTGGCCACGGTGACTTGCAGCCCCTCCCCAAAGAGGTGGAGTGTATTTCCCCTCGTGCCTTGACTCTGGTCATGTGCTTTGACCAGTAGAATATTCCAGAAGTGGTGCTGCAGAGTGGGGTTCCAGAGCCTACCCTCTGGAGGCTTTGCAGCTTTAGATTTTGCCCAGGTGGAACACTGTTCTGAGGCCACCGTGTAAGGGAGTCGGGTCTGCTGAGGCCAGGAGGCCTGGTGGAAGCAAACACGTGGGCTTTGGTCAATGCCAAGACATGCGGTGAGGTCATCGGACCCACCAGCGCAGCTGGACCCCCACTTAAGGCATGGGGAGCCCACATCAGTGGTCCTTGGAGCTGTGACCTGCTTTGTTTCATGGAGGCTTCTTAGGCAGTGAGATATTTCACTGATGTGCCAGCAGATTACGTTCTCTTTTATTCCCGGTCTATTAAGTTTTATCATGAATCAGTATTAAGTTTCATCAAAGGCTTTCTGGTAAAGTACTGACGAAAACTGATAACAGTTGCTGCAACCATCAAGATGATCCTACTGATTTTCCCTTTTTTCTGTTAATGTGATGAATTATACTGATCGCTCTTTTATTCCTGTAATAAGTCTACCTAATGGTGATGTCTCCTCCTTCATACACAAACCTCTGCATTTGATTTGCTCGTATTTGTTTGGGATTCCTGCCTCTTTGGGAGAGGTGACTCTTGCCCTTGTGGAGCTCTGGTACTGAGATCATGTTGGCCTCATCCATGGAGTTGGGGAAGTTCTCCCTCTTTATTCTCTGGAGGAATTTGGGTGAGATGGGTGTTAGTTCCTCCTTATGTGTTTGGGAAAATTCATCTAAGAAGCCACCTGGGCCTGGAGTTTTCTTTGTGGAACTTCAGGCTCTGTTGTGAGCCATTTATCAGTATGAACAATTTTAATCCTCCAAGCATCATAGAAGGGTTAGACTTGTAATGATCCCCAGTTACAGAGGAGGTGAGGTCGTTGTCTGCAGTGTCCGTGCTAATGGGATCCACGCCGGGGAGTCTGTGGCCGTGACCACAGCACCACACTGCCCAAGTGAAGGCTGACCACCGCCCAGGGTGTCCCCTTCACTCCTGGGCCAGGGGACAAGGAGGCCATTTCACCCCCAGCCTTGGGGTTCCAGCAAAGGAGAGGCCTCGCCTGGACGGGTGTCCCAGGAATGCTCAGGGTCCCCCTTTAACCTGGGGAGGCAGGTGGGTCATCCAGCATGGCACTGCCCATACAGCACCCCCGCAGCCCTGGCTGCTTCGTCTGGCTCAGTGCCGGAAGCCCCTGGAGCTGGAACTTCCGGTGGTACGGGTGCCGATTGCTTCCACTGCCGAGTGGGGCTCTCTCCAGGCAGCCCCGCTGAGGTTGGTGTGCAGTCCCTGAGCCTCCAGGTAGCACGTCAGTTTGCAAAGGCTCCCGGCTCCACAGGGGATTTGTCTGGAACCTGCAGAATTGCACACGTCCTCCCTGGTCCGGAGCCCAGCCTAGAGGCGGCGGAGACTCCCTTGGCGTTTGTCTGGTGGAGTCCGTGACCTCTGACCCCCCTGAGCCTGGGGCCCAGTCCCCTCCCCGCATGCTTGAAGGATGCTCAGAAGTAAGATACCTTCCCAGGCTCCTGAGTCTTCGGATGTCAGTCACTTCCTGATTCACCATTGGAGTCTCAAGTAGGGGACATGGCGTCATCTGGAAGGAAAACCAAAGAAGGGGACGGGCCGAGCCCGTGGTTTCCGTCGTTGTCTATGTGTGGAGCTGTTTTCCAGTTTTGGCGAGGACGTGTCGGGATCTCAGAGCCGCCTATAAATAGCTCTGTGTTGGGAGGCACATTTGGCTTTGGGGAGAGGAGGATGCTTCATTCAGGGCAGGAGAGTGGGTTTCCTCCACATTCTGGCTGCGGATCCCAGGAGATGACAGTTTCGCCAGTGATGAGAACAGAGGCAGCTTCTCCCTCACCCTGATTCCAACTCCAGCGCCAGCCCAGAGGGGTGCAGCGGGGCCCACCGTGGGCACCACAGCAGGGCCACAGCATCTCCAGGACACTGACCGCCCACCGCCAGAGCCAGGAGACCGAGCGGAATGTCCAAATGGGGCAGCCCAGCTCCCTGGCAGATTTACTGACACTCAGGTGCCAGGGTCCGTGTGCACCGCCCCTCCTCCAGCCCTCTCAGGAAGGCATCTCCTTGGAGCTCAGCACTGGACCAGGTGACAGGTGGAAAAGGATGCAAGTCCACTTGATACCTGGGCTCAGATAGGGTCATTTCCTCATGTGGAATGCAAACTTACGCAAACCAAGGAGAGCTTTAAAATAGACCAGATTAAGTGCTACGTGGCATAGGGCATGGCAAGTGGTGATGCTCAGATTATGGTGGCTGGGTGGGTGGGTATGTTGGTAGGTGTTTGGGTGAGTGGATGAGTAGATGACTGGGTGGGTGGGCGATTGGATGGGTGGAGGGATGGTTGTATGAGCAGGTGCATGGGTGGGTGGGTGAATAGGTGATTGGGTGGGAGTGTGAATGTGTGGTTGGATAGGTGTGTGGGTGGATGTAAGGATGGCAGGGTGAGTGGTTAATTGGATGGATGGTAAAGTGGATGGGTGGATGGATGAGTAGGTGACTGGAGGGTGGTCAAACAGGTGGGTGGGTGGATGGATGGATGGATGAATGGATAGATGGGTGGATGGATGGATGGGTGACTTGAGCCCACAGAGGGGGTTCTGCACATGGTGCTGGAGTCTTCCAGGAGACTCTCTGGAGGGGGCTGCCTGACACAGGAGGGGTAGAAATAGATCAGCAGGAAGTCTGAGCGAGGACCAACCAGACCGCCTTGCACTCTCCTCCCCTACCTGCCTGTCGAGTTAATTTTCCTCCATCAAATCTTCCCCTGGGTCTGTCCTTGCCCCTGGTGCTGTACGGAGCCCCCTCAGCTGTGTGAGCCTGACTGCACGTTCTGTTCCTTACGTTTCCCCATGGTGGTCCTTAAGCCCCACGGAGGGCACAGCGTGTTAGGAGACAGTGTGGGATTCCAGCCATCTGGTTGTGGGACAGCCTTGAGGGTAGGACTGGAGTTTCACCCAGGCCCCCAGTGTCTGACACAAAGCCTGGCACATAGTAGGTGTGCAGTGTCAGCTTCCTTTGTTGACCTGGAGAGGGACGACAGGCAGGTGCCCACTGCAGTTAGGGGGTGGCACCTCACACCACCCGTGGGACCCTGAGCAGAGGGCACCCCCTGCTGCACCACACACAGCACTGACCTGCCCAGGCCCCCGTGTGCATCCAGCATGGCCCGTTGGCCCGAGACCTGGACCATTTTCAGGCACCCAGGATGGCTGCAGCCTGAACCTTTCCTCCGCTTACTCACTGAGGAGTGTGTCCCTGAGTCTGTAGGGGACAGTCACCTTGGTCCAGTGTCTGCCCACAGGAAATCCACAAGCATCGCTGATGGGGGGGGATGCAGAGACTGGGTGGATGGGAGAATCTGCCTCATTCAGATGTAGATTAGAGGGTTGAAATAAGCGCCAGAAGTGAGGGGCTTACTGGGAATTTGGGGCACTTCCTCTGTGACGGGCCCCCTCTACTTGCACAGAGGCTAGACATGGGAATGAGGACGGGGCAGAGCTCGGGGTTCTAGAGGACATCATCCCTGTGCACTTCCTCCAGGCTCTGATGGAGCACTGGGGTGTGGGCAGGCGGCCGCTGGGACACATGTGGGGTGAAGAGAAACGCCCAGGACCTGAGGTGTCGAGATGCTGGTCACAAAGGAGCCTGGACCCCGGGCCCAGCCTCTCGTGAACAAGGCAGCCCCAACTGCTGTCTTCCCTGTGATGGTGGATCCTGCTCTGCAGTGGGACTTCCTGTGATGCTAGGTGGAGTCCCCAAACCTCATCTTTCTACGAGCGTAATTCCTTGTGAGCTATGTTGTCCTATATAGATTTTGAAAACATTCTTCAAGGACCAAAACAAAACCAAAAAAGGATTGAAATCAAGTCGATTTGAGGTGTCAATTTCTGAGTTACAGAAACAGATCAAAAGCCCCGCCCTTGCCCTCGGCCATTCAAGTCCAGGAGGAAGAGGGAGCAAGCTTGCGGAGGGGGTTTTGCTGCTGGGGGGGTTGCCCTGCCAGGTGGAGAGGCGTCTGGGGCTCCTTTCCCTGCCCACCGCATGCTGCTGTTGGGGAGATGTGGGTTGCCCTTGCCTGCATGTTCCTGCGTCCTCAGGACTCCCCACAGCCTGGTCACCAAGGCAGAGCCCCTGGGGGCATCGGGCAGCGGGTTCCATCTGACCTCATTCCCCACACTCCATTGGCCTCTCGGAAGGGACCTCGTCAGCATCGGCAAAGGGTCATGCCTTCATGGCGCATCCCCGTTGATGCTGCCCGGACGGTTGTAACACCTGAAATGCATCGTGTCAGTAACAAGGCAACATCTGAGGCTTTTATAAAATGAGCCGTGTTCAGGTGCTGACTGTGCCTCGGGGCAAGAAGAATGGGGACCCACAAGCATGAAAGCCTCACCCTGAGGCGGCTGTGGTAGGCGGGGAGGCACAGCCCCGCTTCTGCAGAGAGAAGGGGACAAGAAGGGCTCCGCGCGTCTTCCCTGGAGGCCTCGGCGAGTGACCGGTGTGGACCACAGAACTGGCCGCCTGCCATCTGGGTCCTCCCCCACCCACTGCCTGGCCCCTGGAGACCCCTGGCGAGTTGCTTTACCCATGGCTGCCCTCACATCCTATGGTTTCTCCTCGCCGCCTCTCCGTTCCGTGGGTTTCTCCTTCCCTCTTCTCTGCAGAAGCCCCGGCTCCCTTAGCCTTTTTTTTTTTTTTTTTTTTTTACATCTTTATTGAAGTATAATTGCTTGACAATGGTGTGTTAGTTTCTGCTTTATAACAAAGTGAATCAGTTATACATATACATCTGTTCCCATATCTCTTCCCTCTTGTGTCTCCCTCCCTCCCACCCTCCCTATCCCACCCCTCTAGGTGGTCACAAAGCACCGAGCTGATCTCCCTGTGCTATGCGGCTGCTTCCCACTGGCTATCTATTTTACGTTGGGTAGTGTATATATGTCCATGCCACTCTCTCAGTTTGCCCCAGATTCCCCTTCCCTCTCCCTTAGCCTTTCCCTTCTGAGTCCTTCACAGGACCCGCCAGTCTGTCCCCAGCCAGCCTCTGCCCTTCCCCCGCTCCACCGCATCCATCCTGCCTGTGGTGCGGACTGATGGGGCACGTTCACTACTCCGACCAGGAGTGCCTCCTCCCGGTAGCCTCGCCAGCACCCTCCCTGCGCCCACCCATGAAGCCTGGCGATGGCTGAAGAAAGGAGGGTACAGGAGGAGCCTGTGAGTCCAAAAGGGAGTCCTTGCTGTCCTGGATTTCCAGACATTTCCCCTCGAGTTGGACACCTGCCTTTCCTTATGGCCGTGCCCAAACGCCTGGCTTTGGCACGTGTTGCTGAGACGGTGTTGAGAGCAAGACGGGAGAAGGAAAGTTGAGTTAAGGGAGGGGGCGTGGAGGTGGGGGAGGAGGACAGGTGAGCCGGGAAGGGCTCGGTTCTCACTTTCAGATCCTGAAGAACCTGTAAATGGCAGCGTCCATCCTTATAGAAAGCGCATTTGCCTGCACTTTTCACAACAGAGAATTCTGTGGTCACTCAACCGACTCAGCACGCTAAATGTGCCTTGTCACATGATTGAGAACAATCTGTCATATTTTTCTTGTGCTGCTGTTTTTCTACTAAGGTGTCCAAACTGCGATTCTGTTACAAGTTAACTTTTTTTAAAATGCCATGTGATGAAAATCAAAATTATTTATAGACATCATTCTGTGCCTTGAAAATTAGATCAAGATTCTGGCCCTGCATGTCTTGAGTTATTAATAATATCTTGACTTCAGCACTGACTGCTGTGTGATGTCAGGCAAGTGACTTAACCTCTCTGTGCCTCAGTTTCGTCACATGTCAAGTAGTCAAGTAGAGATAACGGTGCCCAGTTCACAGAGTTGTTGGGATCAAAGAGGCTCTATCCGTGTCAAGCCCTTAGAACAGTGTGTCTACCTAAGTGCTTGGTATAACTTGATTTTATTATTAGTATTGATATTGTATGCCTGGAACCAAAGAAAACAGACCCCAACCTTCTGCCTTCTTTACGCATCAGACCAGCAGCCAGACGCTTGCTGGATGGAATGGAGACGCCGCCATCAAACCCAGCCCGCTCTCCATCCTCGCATCATACACCTAGTGGGATGCCCAAGCATGGGGCGGGCAGCAGGACAGGCAGGCGGCTGCTTCCTGCAAGAGAGGACTTTCCTGGCCTTGAAATCATCAGGGGAGTAACAGTCAGCCAATTACCACAAATACAAGTCTGCATTGTTCTCACTTGCGTCGTGGACTCGGTTGTTTTGGCCAGAAGAGCGCATGTGGCTTCCGTGCTGCGGTAACTCAGTTTGCAGCTCTAAAAGCTTTTCTTTGGAAGCATAAGCTTGGAATTGCTGGTTGCGGGTCCATCTTTAGGTTATTTTCAGCAGCTGTCCTGGGTGTGCATTGGAGTGCAGACGTGCGCTGTGAGCTTGTATGTTTCTGATGGCGTGTTTATTGTGGGCGCTTAGGGGACCTTTATAACGAGCTGTCTGCTGCTTACAGACAAGTAGTCAGTAAAAATCATGTGAACAACAATAGTAACAGCAGACTTTTTTAGGGCTTACCGTGTGCTGGGCTTTGCTCTAAACCTTTACATACGTAATCTCATCGAATCCCCACACCAAACCCATTTTTTAAAAATATTTGTTTATTAATTTGGCTGCACCGGGTCTTAGTTGTGGATCTTTGTTGCCACGTGCGGGATCTTCGTTGTGGCATGTGGGATCTTTAGTTGTGGCATGCAAACTCTTAGCTGCGGCATGCATATGGGATCTAGTTCCCTGACCAGGCATCGAACCCGGGCCCCCTGCCTTGGGAGCCACTGGACCACCAGGGAAGTCCCCAAAACCCATTTTAAAGTTGAGAAAACTGAGGCCCGTGGATTAAGCGTCATGCCTGATGTCACCTAGTACAGGTGTGGGATTCGCAGCCAGGCAGCCTGAGGCCAGAGCCCCTCTCCTCTACGGCACCTGTCTGCCAGGTTCACGTCAGGCTTCGCCTGGGGCCAGCCTGTAGGAATAGGTGAGCCGTGGGGAGCGGCCTCTCCCTTACAGAGGAGGGCATCTCGGTCTCTGTCTCTCTGATTGAAGGTGCCTGCCTGCTTACCTTCACTCCCAGCAGAAGCAACAGCTCGGGAGTCTGGACAAGATTGCCCGGAGGCAAGTAGCCGCAGATAGGTCCATGTACCCGGGACCATCCTGCTAACTAGATAGGTTCTCCCTGCTCAGCTGTGGGCTGTCTCAGGCCCCTCCTCCCTCATCCTCCTTAGGGCTGGGTCATCCCCCCCACCCCCCAGCCCCAACCCCTGCCTGTGGAGGGATGGCTGTTCCAAAGCCCCGGTGTCTCTCCTAACACCTGCCTGACTGTTCAGGGTGGGTCCGTGTTCTCATATCTGACCTTCTCACCTTCTGATCCACACAGGTGGACTTTTACCTTTTTTTAAATTACGGTAAAATACAGGTAACACAGATCTTACTATCTTAACCATTTTTAACGGTACAGTTCAGCGGCATTAAGTACATTGCAGCCATCACCACCGTCCCTCTCCAGAACTCTACATCTGGCAAAACTGAAACTCTGTCCCCATTAAACAACAACCCCCCAGCCCCGGGCCCCCACCGTCTACTTTCTGTCTCCATGAGACTGACTCCCCCAGGGACCTCATGTGAGTGAAATCACACAGGATTTGTCCTTTTGCATCTGGCTTATTTCACTTAGTATAATGTCTGCAAGGCTCATCCATGTTGTAACCTGTGTCATAATTTCATTTCTTTTTAAGGCTGAATAATATTCTATTCTATGTATATACCACATTTTATGTATCCGTTCATCCATCAGTGGACACTTGGGTTGCTTCCACTTTCTGATTATTGTGACTAATGCTGCTATGAACATGGGTGTGCAAATATTTGTTTGAGTCCCTGCTATCTTAGTCTGCTCAGGCTGCTATGACAAAATACCATGGGCTGCGTGGTTTAAACAACAGGAATGTATTTCTCACAGCTCTGGAGGCTGGAAGTCCGAGATCAGGGTGCCAGCGTGGTCAGGTTCTGGTGAGAGCTGTCTTCCTGGCTTGCAGACGGCCACCTTCGTGCTTTGTTCTCACGTGGCAGAGAGAGCAAGCTCTCTGGTGTGTCTTCTTATAAGGGCACTAACCCATCATGGGGGCCCCACCCTCATAACTTTATCTAATCTCATCCCCTCCTGAAGGCCCTACCTCCTAATACTGTCACTTGGGGAGTTAGGGCCTCAAAATATGAATTTGAGGGGACACAAACATCCAGTCCGTAGCATTCCACATCCTGGCCCCCAAATTCATGTCCTTCTCACATGTAAAATAACTTCTTCCACCTCAACGGCCCCTAAAGTCTTCATTTGTTTCAGCACCACCCCCAAACTCTCAAGTCCAAGTCTCATGTAAATATCATCTAAGTCAGCTGTGGGTCAAACTTCAGGTACGAGTCATCCTGCAGCCAGTTCCTCTCCAGCTGTGAACCTGTGAAACCAAACAAGTTATGTGCTTCCAAAACACGACATTGGGTCAAACATAGGGTAGACATTCCCGTTCCAAAAGGGAAAAATCGGGAAGTAGGAAGGAGCAACAGGTCCCAGGCAAGTTCCAAACCTATCGGGGTGAATCGATCAGACCTTAAGACGTAGAACTCCCCTCTTTGGTTCAGCATTCTGTCCGCTAGGCCCGTCGGGGCGGCAGTGTCAGCCACACAGTGCGGCAGGGTGGTCCTACCCGCAAGGCTTCTGGCAAAGGCTCTCTGACCTGTTGAAACCAAGGTGGCCCTCATGTTCTCTGACTCACTTTTGGGGTCATTTTCCCCTCTTTTTGAAGAATAGCACATGTTCGCAATTGAGTGGCTCTATCATGCCGTCTTGTTAAACCCTAGAAGTCCGACAGCCTCCCCTCGCTTCACCTGACTCTACCCCCTTCCGAGTAAACTGGCAGTACCTATGTGCGTATAATTCTGCAACCTCGTTATCACGTGATGGTCCAGCCACACCCTCAGCATTCTCTTCAGAACCTGCTTTCTCATTTCCTGCACCACGGGCAGGTTGAGGATTTTCCACATCTCCAAATTCCAGTTCCTTCTTGCTAAACAATTCCTCCTTCAATTCATCCGTCTTTTTGCATTTTACCATCAGCAGCCCTCCAGCACTTTGCTTGGGAATCACCTCGGCTAAACGTCCATGTTCATGGCTCACAAGGTGTGCCCCCCACAAAACCCCAGGACATAAGTCGGCCAAGCTCTTGGCCACTTGATAACAAGGATCACCTCTCCTCCAATTTCCAATAACAAGTTCCTCATTTCCATCTGAGATCTGATCGGAATAACATTTAACATCTATATTCCTACCATGCACCTCAAAACTCTCCCAGGATCAACCCACTTTGAAAGCTGCTTCCACATTTTTAGTTATTTGTTACAGCAGCGCCCCACTTGCACAATACACACACACACACACACACACACACACACACACACACACACACACACACACACACACACACACACACACACACACACACACACACACACACACACACAAAGAGATTTATTACAGAGGCTGAGAAGCCCAAGATCTGAGGTCATGGTGAGCTGGAGGCCCAGGAGAGCTGATGGTGTAAGTTTCAATCCAAAAGCCAGCAGGCTCAAGACCCAAGAAAAGATGACTCTTCTCAGAGTCTGAAGGTTGGAAAAGAGAGATGTCCCAGCTCAAAATCAGGCAGCAGGAGTTCCCTCTTACTCAGCCTTTTTGTTCTAGTCAGGTCGTCAGCTGATTAGATGAGGCTCACCCACACTAGGGAGGGCAATCTGCTTTACTCAGTCTACTGAGTCAGATGTTAATTTCATCCAGAAACACCCTCCCCAAAACACCCAGAATAATTCTTGGCCAAATATCTAGGCCCCCTGTGGCCCAGTCAAGATGACACATAAAATTAACCATTATACAGTAACTGCTTTCAGATCCTTTGGGTGCATCCCCAGAAGTGGAGCAGCTGGATCATATAGTAGTTCTATGTGGAATTTTTAAAAAATATTTATTTATTTACTTATTTATTTACTTACTTATTTGGCTGCGCCAGGTCTTAGTCACAGCACATAGGATCTTCGCTGTGGTATGCAGGATCTTTTAGTTGCGGCATGTAGGTGGGATCTAGTTCCCTGACTAGGGGTCGAACCCAGGCCCCCCTGCATTGGGAGTGTGGAGTCTTAGCCACTGGACCACCAGGGAAATCCCATATGTGGAATTTTTTTGAGGAACCTGAATGCTGTTTTCCACAGCAGCTCTACCATTTTGCATCCCCACTGGCAATACACAAGCCTTCCAGTTTCTCCACATCCTTGCCAACACTTGTTGTTTTCTGTCTTTTGATAGTAGCCATCCCGACGGGTGGGAGCGAGCTTTACGTTGGAGGGTCTGGCTGGAAGACGACGAATGATTCTTTTCTTTCTTTTTCTCTTTTTTTTCCTTTTTTTGGGGCCATGCCACGTGGCTTGCGGGATCCTAGTTCCTGACCAGGGATTGAACTCGGGCCCCCCGCAGTGGAAGCGTGGAGTCCTACCCACTGGACCACCAGCGAATTCTGACCAGGAATGATTCTGACCATTTGTCACGTAAATGACATTAGGTCACATGTTACGTGTAACCCTGCAGAGCCGCCCTTTCACGTTCACATCGTAAATGCCAGCACACTAGGTCACGGGCTTCTCAGGGCCTGTGAGGACCTCCTGCCTGGGTTCCTCACCTCTGTCCCTGTCGTGTTTCAAGATCCATGATCTGAAGCCTGGGTCCCAGATGGGTGGCCACCGTGCAGGAGGCTGGTGAAGCGCCTTTCACCCGATGGTTCTAACCCTGCCCCTGAAATGGCCTTTGCTTTCCATTCCCCCGGCCCCCGGCTGGTGTGGACAGGGGCTGCCATGACCCCCCTGACATGAGCAGGCCGGGGAGGGGGCTGGATTAGGCTACGGGCTGCTCCTGTCGGTGGCATCCTTGGAGGACACCTAGCATTAGGTGGGGCCCAAGAGTTGAAATCAGTGTCACTTCCTAGGACAGGAGCCTGGGGTCCCTGGGTCTCTGTAGTGCCGCAGCCCCTGGCCCCCATGTGAAGCTGTATCAATCAGGTTCTCCAGGGAAACAGAGCTGGCGGGATGGAGATACGTATATATTTAAGAGGTTTCTTGTAAGGGGTTGGCTCCCAGGACGGTGGGAGCTGGCAGGTCTGCAGTCTGAAGGGCAGGCTGGGAACTCAGGCAGGAGCTGGTGCTACAAATTGAGGCAGAATTTCTCCTCCAGGAAATCTCAGTTTTTGCTCTGAAGGCCTCCAAAGGATTGGGAAAGGCCCACCCACATCATCACTGAAAGTCGACTGACACTCCACGTGTGTGTCTGCAGGCTGGCATCTGAAGGCCCAGCTCATTTGAGGGTGGAGACGGCCGCCCCCGGGCCCACCAGGTCTCCCTGTCTGGGACATGGAGAGCCCTGCCCATGGGGGCTCTGGTTCAGGTCTCCCCAGGAGCCCCAGGCCACTCCAGGGGACTTCGGCTTCGCCTGTCTGGCTGTCGCAGTGCATCAGGGACCACGTGGCCTCTTTACTTTAGTCAGTGCATCTGTAAGGCTCAAGTTGGACCGTTTCCTGTAGGTGCTGGTTTCATTTCCTTGCACAGGTGCATGGGTGGAGTTTTTTTCTGCTTGAGTGAAAACCAGTGAACAGCTTTGAATGCTTTTTCGAGATTTCCCCCTCCCTCCAGTTAAGGGGACCAATCAGAGGAATAGATTCCCCCCCAGGGGAGGGTGTAGGGACCAGTTGGGCTTGGTGGGGATGCAGGACGTGGTCCATGGGAGTTTCCAGGCTCAGCCCCTTGAACTGCCCCCGCTGTGGCCTCCTGGGCCAAGGACTCTCTCACGTAGATTCTCACAGAATGATGGCCTCATTGTCAAAGAACTCCCAGGGGCCTAGAGAGGGGCAGTGTGGGAAGATGTGCCTCTGCCTGGGGACGATGGGTATTGTAGCTGCCATTTTAGCAGTTACGATTGGTCCACAGCATGGATGGGCCTTGAGGGCACTACACTGTTTGAAATCAGACAGAGAAAGACAAATACTCTATGATCTCACTCTGAGTGGAATCTAAACCAAACTCATAGAAAAAGAGATCAGATCTGTGGTTCCCAGAGGCAGGGGGTGTGGGAAGTGGGGGAAGGTGGTCCAAAGTTGGACTTCCAGTTACAAGATGAATTAGCCTGGGGGTGTCACATTCAGCACGATGGTTACAGGTAATGCTGCCACGTGGTACACATGAAGGTTGCTAAGACAGTAGATCTCCCATGTTCTCATCACAAAGAAAAAAAAATTTGGTAACCATATGAGGTGATGGCCCTGAACTAAACTTATTGTGGTCATTTCGCAAAATACATAAGTCAAGTCATTATGCAGTACACCTTCAGCTTAGTGCTGGGTTATCAACTGTATCTCCATAAACTGGAGAAAGGGGAGTATCTCTTGTTTTTAAAAAAGGAAGTTCTCTTTGGGCTCATTCTGCTGTCAGGCCGTCAGGAAATGGAAGAGTGTCGTGCACTTAGTGCTTTAATGTGATTCCCACTCTTGCAGGTGGCGATCATAGCTGGTAACTTCGAGCTGGCTGAGTACATCAAGAACCACAAGGAAACCGACATCGGTGAGTAGGCTGGTGGCGAACGAACCGTGAGGGGTTCTGTTGGATTGGTCACCTCGTTAGATTGGTTCAGAGTCTGCTTTTAGCAAACCTTCACAGGAAGCAGAGCGCTGTAGCGTCTCCTCCGCCTCTCTTGCTCCAGTTTCTTAACTCTTGGCAGGGTTGGGGTAAGGGAAACCTTAGAGGTCAGGTGAGGACGCCGGCAGTGGCTGCAGGGCACTGCTGTCCATCCAGAGAACCAGATCACTTTGCAACTCATGGAGATGGGTTTCTGGGAAGATTCTGTAACAGACATGATTCCACTTAAAGTAAGAGATGGCAACGAAATGAAGCAGGAAAGAGCCAGGGGCATCCCCTCCCCTCCCTCCTCTGCATCCTTCCCACTGTCTGCTGATGACCACTCCCCTTTCTAGTACCCCTCGTGCCAACCAGGAGGACTGTCTCTGGGGCTCCTCCCCTCTCCCATCGCCCTGCCGGCGGCTGGGCCCAGTCTTGCATCTTGGAAGAGCCCGCTGGCCTGTTTCCTCCAGCCCCGGGCTTACACAGGACATGCAGCGGGGAGCAGTCCCACTGGACCAGCAGCGGTGAGATTTCAAGATGGTGCCATCCCATCGAGGGGGTGGGCAGCGGGGCTCCAGGGCGCCTGGAGAAGGAGCCAGATGGCGTCTGTGTCTTGTTGCCTGTGCCCCTCACCCTGAGTTTGGGGCTGGGGGTGAGCAATACCGTGTGTTTGGCTGTCCAGTCTTTACCGTGTCGAGTGTCTGGCGGGCGCCCGCCTGCCCCTGAGAATCGCACAAGGATGCGCGGCTGGATGCCTGCTTGCCTCATCCGGTCCCCTGAGCCGAGCATCGGGGCCTCCCAGACGCTGCGCCCGATGCCGACGCGAGTCCCCCCGCGAGCCGGGGTGGACCTCCTAATTGCTCTGAGATCCGGGCCTCTGCCATGGCCACATCAGCATCTTCCTAAGCACATTATGCAGATGGGCGAGTTGACGTCCGCAAAGTGCTTTAGGAAATGAACTGAGCTCTCCACCTCTAACCACCACCCCCCTAAGACGAGAGACCAGGACAGGCGGACAGGGTTGGCTTGAGGTCTAAAAACACCGGTTACTGTGAAGGGAATGGGAACTCTGTTGAGCAGGGCAGGCATCCAAGGAGACAGGTGTGCAGGTCCCAAGCACGACCGCGGGATGGTTAATGGCCCCAAGGACCCCTGGATCTCTGAGTTTCTGCGATGGTGACAAACTTGGGGCTACCTACCCTCGTTGTTTTCACTTGCCCTTGCCTGGGGCCCGCACGCCAGGGGGAGGCGTGAAGTGGTTTCCTTACCCAGCCGTCGGAAGGGAGCCGAGAGAAACTAGGGACTCTACCCCCTGCCCCCCAAGCCCAGCCTTACACATTCACACCCCTCCCCACCCCAGCCATGAACCCATCCTGCTCAAAAAGTGCCCATGTTAAAACCCACATCGGGGAGGTTCCTGGCTTGTCTCTTCCATGTCCTATCTGGGATGCAAACACCTCTCTACAAACAGGTTTTCTTATTATAAAAGTAATACCTGTTTGTTGGGTGAACACATTTTAATTACCACTCACCCGATCGAATCAATGATTTCTTTAAACTGTAAAGGGCTTGCCCTGTCGAGCGATGGGGTCGTCACGGTGGGCACGAGCGACTTCCGTGGGTCACGGTGTGGGGATTGAGGTTTGAGGTCTGCCTGCTGTACCTTTGTAGACTCCCTGGGGCTCCGTGAGGATGTGGGGTGGCTTTTCCTATCAATCCATGCCCCTCGTTACCTGCGCCGTGGGCTTTCCCTGGCATATCCCAAAGGGAAAGGATAGTGCGGAAACTCTCCTTCCCTGCCAGGTCCTTTCAGCATCTCCAAAGACGGGGAAAAAAGAGTCCTCTTCTTTCCTCTGGGTTGTCTGACTCAGCGTCTGTGATTGTGAACTAGCCAACTGTGCCATTTAAGTGGATTCTATTGAAATTTCACAGAGAGGTGATGAAGGGCACGGAAGCTGTGGGTCCCTCGTGGGTGCAGGTGTCACTCAATGCGTTCATTCTCAAACGCACGGTAAATCCATCCTAAGGTCCCGATTCGGCGTCCTGTTAACTGAACCTTGAGGTTTGAACCCGGTTGTTCGCTCTGTGCCCTGTGGCCCCCCCAGCTTTGCATCTCCCCTCGTTACCGGCAGGGCTGGATGCTGGGCGTGGGGGTGGGGAGGGTCTGGCGCTGTCCCACCCCCCGTGTGAGTCTGGCTAAGTCCCGTGTGCGGGTCCGGGCCTGCCATCTCAGAAAGCCGCCCTGCCTCTGGGGGAAGGAATAAGCCCAGGGAAACAGCCAACCCTTTCTGAGCCTGCGAGCCCAGCATCCCATGCTCCTCCAAGGATGCGGTCGCTGTCTCCGTGTGACCAAGGACGAAGCTGACATGGGACATGGCACTTGGGTTGAGTTCCCCCACAAGCAGACCTTGAGGCAAGGATTTGAGGGAAGTGGTTTGCCGTGGAGGTGGTGCCAGGCGGCAGCAGTAGAAGCACAGAGAGTAAGTCTGGAAGGGACAGGACGCCAGCTCAGGTGCCTCAACGAGCAGGTACTGTAGGCACCAGAGGCCCAGTCCCATCAGGACCTCCGGGGGGGGGTTGCGGGAGCACACCTTGGCCTTGTCTCACCCCAGGGGCGAGGTGACTTGTACATTTACCCACCAGGTCAAGTTCTGTTAGTTCACGCCTGCTCCATGCCAGGGAGGACCCTCCTCAGTGAGACGCAGGGGCCCGTAGGGGCAAGTGGCCCATGTACCCAGCGCACTGAGTGCCAGTGGCTGTCTGTGGGCAGGGCTCCAGTGGCGTCTCCCAGGCGGGACTCTCCCAGAACCACGTGGTAGAGTGATTGGCCGGGCTGGGCCTTGAAGCCAGGTTCACGTGGCTCTGGGGGGCTCTGGGCTCTTCACCGCCAGTCTCCCTGCCTCCCTGTGAGCCTAGAACAGGGGGCTGCACGCCAGGGCTTCAGGCAGCAACGCAGGCTGGGGCAGGGGAGGTTGGGGGTCTCCACACAGGCTGGCGCTGGACGCATGGGTGGAGGGGTGGAGAGGGAAGAAGAGGGTGCTTGGGTCCCAGACCGCTGACAGGGGTATGGTCCCCCAGGAAGTTCTCCTCTGGGCCTCCTGGTTCAGGCTTAGCGTTCTGTGGCCGCTGGAGCTGAGCATCTCTCCGCCGAACTCTGCGCCCCAGGTGGGCTGAGAGGGCAGGGGCAGGGGAGGAGGAGGACACTTCGGGGGCAGCGTGCAGCTGGGCCTGAGGGCTGCAGAGGGGTCATCTGAGAATCAGTAGGATTAGGACAGAGGTACGGGCCCTGCAGGCCAGCAGCCCCGAGCTGTGCCATCAGGACGACCCCGGAAGAGGCTTCGAGGCTCAGGCAGGCCTCTCACCGCCTGTGTGTGAGTTTTCAGGGGGGGAAATCCTGCTCTAGAGCCTCCCTGTCTTCATCCAAGGCCCAGGTTAAGCCCTCACCTACGGAGTCCATTGTTTTCTCTCCTAGTCCTGGCTTCTCCCTGGCTTCCACATTGAGTTTTCACATTTCAAAGAGAAATGTCGGCCTTCCCTGGTGGCGCAGTGGTTGAGAGTCCACCTGCCGATGCAGGGGACACGGGTTCGTGCCCCAGTCTGGGAAGATCCCACATGCCGCAGAGCGGCGGGGCCCGTGAGCCATGGCTGCTGAGCCTGTGCGTCCGGAGCCTGTGCTCCGCGACGGGAGAGGCCACAACAGTTAGAGGCCCAAGTACCGCAAAAAAAAAAAAAAAAGAGAGAGAGAGAGAAATGTCTAGCCTGATGCTTCTCTCCCGCTGTGACATATTCAAGGACACTGCTCCTCCCGTGCGGGGTCAGGGTCCTCAGGAGGCCTTACCGAGGAAGGACACGGCCTGCAAGCTGCTCTCTGGAGGAGGGACAGAGGACAGGAGGCCGGAGGACAAGCTTTGGGGATAGAGCCACCCCCGTGGGGCGACCAAAGGGAAGAGTTCTGACGGGAAAACCTCAGGGGCCATTGGTCCAGAACTCCGACACCACGGCCCCCCAGTTCATTTCAGTCTCGAGAAGAATTCACGCCTCCCGGGAAAGGCGGAGGCAGCCTTTCTCCCCACTGTGCTGTGCTTGAACAGCCCTGGAAGGCCTGGGAGGAGCTGAACTAGCTGGTTCCTGAGGGGCCTGCTCTCTCCCCTCCTCCGCCATCTTTCCAGGAGCATCTTCTTGGTGCATTCTGTCTGCTTGGGCCCCCTGCTCATCTGGGGCTTCGGAAACATTCCTTTGTCCCGGGCCTGGCCCTTTAGGACCTGATGACACAGAGGGCGATGTCCTTGCGTCCCTGCCCCCGGGGTTCAGGAGTTCGTTGAAAGGACCGCAGACTCCGGACCTTCCAAACTGGGAACTGCCCATCAACCGCTGTCCCAGGGAGAACGGCACACGTCTGCTCAGAAAAGCAGCTCCCCATGCGCTCGGCCACTGTGATTGTTGCGTCCACCCCACTTCCCCCATGTCCCAGTCCCCAGGCACCTCGGCTGCTTTTTCATCCCCCACCCCAGCGAGCCTTCTGTGTTTCTGGCAGTCGATCCCCTAGATGGGGAATTCTTTCGTGTTCCTGTTCTTGACGCGCCGACAGACACCCTCCGAGGCTCCCCAGTGGCCAGCAGCGCGTGCCAGGTGTGGGTGCCCCTGGGGAGCTCGTGTAGAAAGCAGGTGCTCAGAGCAGCCCCTCCCCCCCGAGAACCTGACCCAAGAGGCCCAGGGTGGCCCCTGCCATTGCCATTTTCCATCCTCCAGCAGTTCTGATGCTGGACATCTGAGCCCCAGTCCACCTCTGCTTTCCGGGACCTTCCAGGCCTGCCTGCCCTGCCCCCATGTCTGGTGGGCTTTACACAGAACACGAGGATGGGGCTGCCATAACAAAATGCCACCAACTGGGTGCCTTCAAGCAGCCGAAATGTATTCTTTCACGGTTCTGGAGGCTGGAAGTCCAAAGTCAAGGTGTCGGCAGGGCTGTTTCCCTCTGGATGCTCCAGGGGAGGCTCCTCCCTCACCTCTCTCCCAGCTTCTAATGGGAGCTGGCGGTCCTTGGCATTCCTGGGGCCAAGGAGATGCATCCCTGCCTCTTCACACTGCCTTCCTCTCTGCCGTGTCTCAGATCTCCTCTGCTTCCTCTGGTAAGACCGTCAGCCTCTGTATCGGGGGCCCACCCGAAATCCAGGACCATCTCTTCTTGAGATCCTGAAATTAATTACACCTGCGAAGTCCCTACTTCCAAATAAGGTCCCAATGATAGGATCCAGGGATTCGGACTCGGACACGTCTTCTGGGGTCTGCCATCAACCCCCCGGAGGGCACTCACATTGCTGTATGACTGTCACTCTGGGCTGTTACAGTGCCTGACGTACAGTGGGGCCTCAGTAAATGTCCATTGAATGAATGACCCCCTCCCCCGCCAGTGTTCCCACTCCACATTCAGCCCTTCCCCGCCCGCTCTTCTTGACGTAAAATCCCAATTTCCCGGCACCTGGAGTTGGGTGTCAAGGAGCCGAGCCCTTGTGGGCAAATCAATTCCTGGATTGGGTGTGTTTGCCGGAGTGTAATGTTCTCTGCCCCCCAAGCATCGTCAGAGGCGGGGGCACGGGGCAGTGGGTCGTGGTGGGGGCCATGCTCTCCGCCCACACAGCAGGTCTTTCTGGGGCCATATGAGATTGGGGGTCTCCAGTTGGTTGTGTGCGAGGCTCCCTGGCCACATGGCTTTTCCGCTCCAGCTTCTGTGGCTTGGCTTCCCTGACCCCTGTGACCTGGGAGGGTGCTGTCAGAGTCCGTCTTGGTCAGAGCTATCTTTCGTCTGCCCCCGGACTCTTGAGTGGTAGGTGTCTGGTATGATTGCTGGGGAACTTCACAGGCCGTTTGCCTCTTGTTGCAGCCTCAGGAATCATGGTCGGGGTGCTGGAGAGGGATGGGGGGGCCGTATTTCCACCTTATGATCTTCAGCAAAATTTGACTTATAAGCTGTACCGCAGCGTAGCAGCGACCCAGAAGAATGGGGGACTCACGTCCTGTATCTGAGGCCTGCTGGCTCTTGCCTCTGTCAGGAGGTGCCTGTGATGCCAGCTAGCAGGGTTGTGTTTATCAGACATTTAGTGGGGCTAAATGGGGGCTGGGACACCATTTTGGAGAACACAGCCTCACACGTCAGGATCCTGAACTCAGAGGAAATGAAGGTAAGACTCACCTTTGCCTAAATCGTGTTGGGTTGCATTTTTGAAGATAAACATGGTGGAAGCGTCCCCCAGATTCCAAGTTAGGCGTGGAGTTGATTTTGGTGTTCAAAGTGAGCAAATTGAAATGCTACACATTTTCCTGACTTTCTACCTGCAGCCTAATCAGTGGGATGCCTTTCTGAAAAAGTCCCTTTCACGGCTTGAATATCCCCCACCTCAAGCCACGGAGCCAGCCTTCGTTTTCCAGACACAAAAGTGCCCCGCCGAGAAATCAGGGCACTTAGGAGGCTCCGCTGTGGCTCTAGGGGAAGACGCTAACCGTGTGGAAACACAGGAGGTGATTCATGGGCCCTCCGAGGTCTGTAGAATCCGGAAGTGGATCCAGCTTGCCATGTAGATAGAACCCTATCCCTTTAAAAGAGAGATTGCATCTTGTCGTGAAGCGTTTCTGTTCACAGTCCGGCCAGCATGTATGTTGCTGCTTACCGGAGCTGTGGTTCATTTTTCTTTTTTTAAACTCCCTTCCTCTTTAAAAAATTAAATGTGACCTCCATTTGGTTATTTCATTTGCCTACTCAGAGAAAGTGATGGTTTACAAGCGAGCGTGAATACCAAAGTTAATCCTTTGCTTGTTGTCATCCACTGCTGAGCTGCGGCTGAGTCCATGAGCCCAGCAGGTCTTAAAAGCTTTTGCCATCGAGCATTTGCGATGGCTTCTGTAGGATGGAGGTCCCCCAAAGCAAGGCTGTTGGGGAGCTGGGGAGCTCGAATCCGAAATAGTCATGCAAAGATTAAGCATGTTGCAAGCTGATAAGCTTTGGACTGGGATAACCTATTTTTTACCACCTTTGTTATTTTTGTTTTTGCCTGGCTCTGTGGGGAGATGCACTGTCAGATGGATTAAATGACATGGGTTGTTCTTCTTCAGCGGAACAAGGTTTGTTTTCCTATATCTTGTCCTTCCGCAGCTACGGGGAGAGAAGCGAGAGGTTTTGCTTTTTTTAAATGAAGTCCGTTGAGCTGATGTGTGAGTTTGGGTGTCTGATGAGCCGCCCAAGGATCGCTTGGATACTGTTGCTAGGTTTCGAGACGGAGTGGCTATGTAATTACGTTTTAGATATGTATAGATGATGAAGAGAGGGAGGTGTTTTCAAACAGATTTCTTAATGCATTATTCAGGGTGGGGTGCGGTGTGTGTGTGTTTATGTGTGAGAATGTAAAATCTGTGCTGATATGGAGCCACGATGCTTTAAAAAAATAATAATACCTGCTTGGTAGCTATTCACCTGCTGTGAAATAAAATAGATCCGATTTGAAAGCAGCATTTCCTGGCATTGGGACTGTCAAATATGCTACTTACCATGAAACGTAGCATTGATATTAAGTATGCACAGCATCCTTTGTTTGCACGCAGAGCCGGCAGGTCCTGGGGAGAACCCAGTGTTCTAAACTGCTTCATTTCATCAGATTGACTCGTTTGGGGTCAGCACTGCCGAGCCTTCCCCTTGTGAGCTTACAGAACGAGCCTTCCCAGGGAAAGCTGGGCTAGTTTATTCCCTAGAATGATGCGGCCATCACAGCTGTTGCCTGGATGCCCAGAGAATATTTTCAAAGCAAGTTGCTGAGGGAGGGAGGCGTGATAAAGCCCCAGCAGACACAGCAGCCCGAGCAGACGCGAGCAGCCCGCTGTCGCCCCGTCACGGCTGATTCTGCTCCCGTGTCACCGCCCTCTCGGGGCTGAGGGAGCTGTGCGGCGTGCGCGGGCCACCCGTGCCGGATGCCCCGTCCAGCCGGGTGTGCGTGGCTCCCTCCTTGCCGTGTCTGGTGCCGCCAGCCCCCCTCTTCTGTGTGCCGCCCGGGCTCTCCATCGTCCTGCTCTGGGTGTGTGGTCATGCGCTCACTGCTGTAGCTCCCTTCCCCTCCCCCAGGCATAGCTGTCTCCGAGTTTATCCCCAAATCCTGGAACATAGCTGATGCTCCGGGGCGCAAGCTAAGGTGGTGCCCGTTTGTGACCCCGCACAAGGGTTGCTCTTGTGTTCTGTCGGGATGGCCTACTCCCAGCCCTGATGTCCGGTGAGTGTCCACTGGGGATCCACGGTGGCCTTGGTGTGTCCCAGGTGCTCTGTTCACTGGACTCCGGAGACACTTGTCGTCTTGGTCCCGAGAGGGTGCAGCAGCGGCCGTGAGGCCTTGACCCCCTGTGCCCTGTGGGTTTCCCCTGCTGTGTCGTTTTTGCCCGTGTTCTGCCCCTGGGGCTCTCCCTGGCCCCTTCACACGCATGCGGCCTTGGAATGCTGCCTGATGGCGGCCCGGGCTGGGGACGTGTCCTCCAAGAAGTCCCCGGCTGTGATGCCCCCCCGTGCAGGGGATGTACGTGGCTGCTGGAGCACGTGTCCCACCAGAGATGCTCAGAGGATCCGCCCACCTGCCCGCACACATCTACTCCTCTCGGTTGAACTGGTCCCCAACCCTGAGCCTTTCTCAGCTATTTGTTTCCCGCTCCTGTGCAGTTTGGGCCCCTGGGGAAGACCCCTACCTGACTCCATCCCCTGCGGACAAGCGGGAGCCCCAGAGACCCTCCCATCTCCCCCCGGCCTCAACCACACATTCTCTGCACAATTCCCTTCAAGGTGAGCACCTGCCCATGCCGTGGCTCCCGAGCACCTCAGGCCCCAGCGCCTTTTATAACCATTATCGCGTAGCACCGCCTTCCTTGTCCGAGAGTGAGATTCATAGATAACATAACCTAACACACACATGGAATTTTTAAAAATCGGCGTAACATCCTAACTGTCCTGTAAGGAATGGAAGGCAGAGAGGGATGGGCGGGGAGGTGGCCTGCGCGTCCACGAGAGGGTGTCCCACGCAGGAGGGCGCAGGCCGGGGGGGGGATGCTGTTCCCCTGTGATCACACTCAGCCTCGTATCCCTGAGCGCCTCGGGCAGCTGTGAAACACCAAGAGGGCCCCGCCAGCCGCCGGTGCCGCGGTTTCCTGAAATCGTGAGCTGTGCTTGGCAAAGTTCCAGACCAAACACCACGAACGCTCTTTCACTTAGGTAGTGGCTGCATTTCCGGAGAGCTCAGTGAATATCTGTGCAGAAGGCAGTGTGTCTGTTGAGTCGGGGTGGGCGGGAGGTTATGCTCAGATAAACAGGCTTTGCATCTCTACGAACGTCTGGAGGGTCACTCACAACTCACTGACTGTGGCACGACTGCTGGACATTTAGGGAGTCTGGCCCCTGCCCACCCCCTGTGACAAGTACCCCCCCACCCCCGACCAACTACAGGAACGCCCCCCAAGGCCCTTGCAGCAGGGTGGACACCGGCCCATGTGGGAACCATAGCTGCGGTACTGACGGGGTGGTCCCGGGCACAGGTGGAAGGCAACCCTGGACTGCAGGCCGCTGCACCTCTGCATTCCCTCTCCAGGGGGGCTCCTCTCCGACCTCGAGCACCCACTGCATCTGATCCTTGGGCCTGCTTCCAAGACCCGGCCTCTGATCCCGTGTCCTGGGACACACGTCTCAGCCCAGGCCCATCCTTTCCTTTCTCTGAGACTGTGTTCAGACCCAGTGGAAGTGGGTCCGAGAGCGGGAAGGAATGAGTGGGTGCCCTTGGGTCCCTGGCTTTGCCACTCATCCTGCTTTCTGCAGCTCTGCTGGGCCTCCCCTCCCCTCTCCCAGCCCCTGGGTCCCCTCGGCTGGGCTCTGGCTTTTCTCCACACCACACCATTCTTCTCCCGCCGTGACTGTCCCCCTGGTGGACACAGTGTCCCAGCTGAAGGGCTGGACTTTTGGGGGTCGATTCCCTGCAGATGGAGAATGTCTGTGCCTGTGGGAGGGAGTCGGGAGGGGCTGAAGCCAGCATTAAGGGCAGCGAATCCCAGTGGACCGTAGCGTCGGGATGGCTCCCTGGAGGAGGAGGCAACAGGCTGTCTTGATCTGAACAGCAGAAACAGTTAATGCTGTCTCAGTGCCCTTTCCTGCCTGGATCGCACTCACTGCTTTTGTTTGATCCCTGCCAGCGAGGTGGCACTGTCGCTGTCCCCATTTTATGGATGAGGAGAGTGAGGCTCCCAGACTCAGAAATGCATTGCATGTCGAGGTCACAGGGAGCTGGGGTTTGGACCGAGCCACCCTTAGCTGCCACGATGCTGTCCTTGACCCTTTGTGCATCCTGGACCCTCCCTCCCCGCTCCTGAGTTTGCTGCTCTCCCCACCCCCACCCCCACCCCCCCGCTCACCGGCAGTCCTGCCTCCTGGGGGGTCGGCAGGCAGCTCCCCAAGGCTGCGCACAGAGGAGCACTTCCCCGCGGACAAGCCGCCACCTTCCAGGAGGGCCCCGAGGGCACCCGTCCTTCCCCCACCCCCAGAGCTCTTGGCTGATTTTACCAGCACCTTCTGGGTTCTGCCTGCCGAGCCCATGGGCCCCCTCTGCACCCACCAGCCCAGTTGCCCCAGCCCCGGTCTGTCTCCCGTCGACACCAGGTCAACGGGAGCTGGTACAGGCTCCTGTCCCAGAGCCGGCACAGCGGTGACGGGACCTTCCAAGGAGAGCGGCCCTCGACCACTTCCAGCCGGGGCTCATTATCTGAGCCATTTCATCCAGGAAAACCAGTGTCCTTGCTGCTCCGAGATGTGCCTTAGCGAGTGGCCTGTAGGATGAGGAACAGTGGTACTTACCTCTGGCTCACCCAGCACCTCTCCACCGGCTCATCCCTCAGGGTCCCTTCCTCTTCCTTCCCCTCGACCACATCCCCATCCCCACCCCCCTTCTCCTCCATGCTGGCTGACCTGTGCCCTAACTCTGGTCCTCAGTATGTGCCTCTAGGGGGTGGTTTCCAAACTCTGCTTTAGCACTAGTGAGTTAAGTGCTCCTGTGTCACAGACGAAGGATCCAGTACAGCCAAAGGAGACCAGGCTTCTGGAACTCACTGCCCACCCTTAATTCCCACGTCTGGGGAGACAGTCTAGTGGGGCCTCCTGAAAAGAGAACAGGCCAGGCTCCTCGGAGATTCACCTCTGTCTTAAGGTTTGCACACGCCCTCCCCCTGCCGTCTTCATGGTGAGAGCTGTAGAAGGTCAGGGTGTTTTCGGAAGTAATTGTCTTTTGAGGGGGTGACAGTTGGTGACCCCAGGGAAACACAGACTCAGAACGTAAAGGAGTCCAGAGGAAACTTACAGACGCCTCCAGAAACCCAGGCCGCCCCCAGGAGGTCCCGTGCCTGGACTGAGTTGGGGGGTGGGGACGAGAAGCCTCCTTCCCAGCGGGATGCCCGTCATCAGGTAGCAGTGCGACCCTGACCTGGGGCCCCACGTCCTGGGGACAGGAGCCTGTGATTCAGAGAGGCAGGGCTGTCACGAGGCTGTTCCGCTCGGGCAGTGGCACCAGGAGCTGCATCTTTTCACCCCAGCCCGGGGCACTCCCTGTGGGATCGAAGGACCAGCCAGAGCAGATGGCCCTCGGCTCCCCCAGGCACGCACCCCCAGGCCGCACTAGGAAGACCCGTCCACCTCCGGGTTCCTCGATGCCGCCCACCTGCGCGGCCTTCCCTTCTAGCCGCTTCCTCGCGGCTCAGACCGCTGCTGGCCCACCTGCCTGCCTCCCTCTGTCCACCCACCCCCTTTCCCAGGGCACCTTTGCCGCCTCCGTGGGTCACCCCCGCCTTCCCCGTGGTTCTCCCAGCAGGAGCCCTACCCCGCCACACTTTCTCCCATTTTCAGGATTCCCTTCTGCATTCAGAGTAGAAACTTACTTCACCGAAATCGGGGTGCACGGTCCCCTGGGCTGGATGGGGTGCTCCCAAGACCAGGCTCTGGGCCACTCCCCATCCTTTACCACCGCAGCGAGAGTGCTGGGTCCCATCTGGGCTCTGCTCTGACCCCTCACCTACGACCTTCCGTTGTAGGGTCCCTGACTCACCAAGCCTCGGAGCGACTACAGGACCCCAGCCAAGGTCCCCGTCAGGCTGGTGTCCTGATGCCAGGAGAGGGGGTCCCTCCCCTGGTGTCCTGCTTTTAAGGACCCATCCGTTCTCAGCAAGCCTGGCAAAGCCCCACGTGGCCTTCAGGGAAACGCGCACACCCCGGAATTTCTGGACTTTGGGGTGTAGAACCAGCTGGAGTGTGCACATCTCAACTATGTTAGGAAATAGGCATGGGAAGCTTCCTTGTCGTGAAGGTGCAAAGGCGGCTGGGTAGTGGGACCAGAAGAAAACATTAGGCCAAGTGCCAGGAGGACATGGGTTCCACCTGGACTCATCTGTGGGACCTTGGGGGAGCGCCAGCATCTCTCCCGGTCTCAACAGCAACTGCAGGCGTGAGCGCTGTCTCCACTCTGTCCCACGGCTGCACTGGGGGCCCTTTTATGATTAGGGCTGAGCCCAAATTCAAATAGAGAGAACTAAGTGTCTTTTCTTGAAGTTCTTCGTGGCTTTGCAAGTATTTGATCTCATACGCAGGCTGAGGGCTTAGAAGACTGTGTGGGGTAAATTCAACTGAGTGAAGAAAAAGGTTTCTGTTCTGGGTTTAATGAGAGAGAGTGGAAAGACGCTTAAGGTGGCTTTCAAGAAAGAAGAATTGTCCACATGGGCACAGAAGAGGTGCCCATTTTAGCCAAGCTAGAAGGGACACCTTGATGCTAAGGGAGCATCAGGTGGTCAGAAGGGAGGCCGAAGAAGAGAAAATCATCCTGTCTTGGCTCGTGGGCTGATGAGTGTCAAGTTCTCAGTCATCCGGGTCCAGGGGCAAAACAGACATCAATTTACACTCATCCCTGAGGCCATTGGCCACACGGGGTGCCCTGACCAAGGAGGCCACCAGATGGGGGCGTCTCCAGGAAAAGGACAATAAGTAGCCCCAGAAAGCATTTTCCTTCCCCTGGACCAGACCTTTGGGAGGTCCACGGGTGTCCTCCGCGGGAGAGCTGGGAAGGAAAGCCTGGACAAATACCACGCCTGGAGGGGCAGGATGCGGCCAGAGCTGGGCTGAGGGCAGGGAAGCAGCCTGTCCCTTAAATCGCAGTGCTATCTTTCATGTTGGCAATGGCCGGTTCCAGGTTCCGTGGTCCTCCTGCAGCCAGCGGGGTGGGGAAGGATGCTACCCCAGAGAAAGGACCGGAGAAGGGCAGGTGACAGCGCTGTTGAGCACAGTGGGCGGTTCCTACAGAACTTTGACTCAGACAGCTTGGTGACTTCCCCAGGGTCACGTGCTCATCGCTGGGGTGAGGTCGGGGTTCAAGCCCAGGTCTCCGACTCTGCCTCTTGTCCATCACAAGCCCTGCTTTCTTGTAGAGTTTTCCAGCTAGTGGAAGACAAATTCGACATGGATGTGCTCCAGAAGGGGAAAAAAAAATCAGAACACTGTGTTTTGCTCCTTTGGTTACGCATTTATCGATGTCCTTTTTGGTGCCCAGAACAGATACTAAAATATTGATGAGGAAGAGTGATGACAAAATTGTGTGACCAAGGGCTTGGGGTGGGAGTCGGGGGCAGGCGATAATCTTTGCTCAGTTCTCGCTGGGGCCACGCTTAGATCCGCTCCGCCAGGTGGACAGCTCCCAGACAGCACCAAGGCTGGTGTGAAGGACTCCGAGTCCTGGAATTCTCCAAGGCTGGGGGGTAAGGGCACTTGTCAGTGTTGAGATGGGCCAGGCTAAGAGGCAGTCAGAGCATTGGCGGGGGCGGGGCATGCCTGTGGCCCCAAGAGAGGACGTCCTGCCTCTAAATGCTTGCTCGGCCGCATTGTTTCAGTAGAATTCACCACCGTCGCTCAGAGCTAGGGACACCCGTGGTGGGCAACGAGGTCCTGGGTGTCCATTGCCTGTAGGGCCTGGGACGGAGTGGGCATCCAGTAAACGTCGGGTGACATATTTAGACGTATATTCTCTTCATTCCGTCAAAAGCATGCTTTGTATTGAAGCTCTGCATCCCCTTCCCCTGCCCAGACCCTGCCATCTTTCTGGCCACACGTGTTTCTGTCACCGACCGTCCAGTGTCGGTGAGGATGGTTTGTCCATCGTGCTGACCACAGGTCACTGGTGCTGGGAACAAACCCAATTTTGCCTTCTCAGCGTCACCATGTAGCATCCTGATCCCGTGAGATGCTCTCAAACAACACCAGAGTTTTATGTGAACTGGCAAAACGTTGAGAGAACGGTGAGAGCGGAGGTGATGGTGGCTGCCGTGGGCCCTTGCCCTCCATCGGGGTCTTTGCAGTGATGCTGCAGAAGGCAAGTCTCCCAGGTGGTTCTGCTCAGCAGCTCTCTCGTGAAATAGCCTTGGATGTCGGCAGCGTCTCCCACCTGCCCTGGGCCATTGGCTGAAGGGTCAGGGATCCTGCCCACTCCCGGCCTGAGACCTGCCATTTCCGTTTCCTTATTTCACTCATTACAGGTCTCGGGCCACTGCGTCCTCTTGTCTCCCGAGCAGATGTCGCTCGTGGGGGCTTTTTGAGTGTCAGCCGTTGGAAGCCTTCCCTCCTTCTGCTGTTCACACGTCTTGCCAGAGAATGTTACCACGGTCAAAGCCAATCGTGTCAAATTCGTTTAAAGGTAGAGCTCACGGCTCAGTGTCTCAGAATAGTCCCTGAGTTCTGGGACGCCGCAGTTGTCATGGCAACGGTTCTTTGTTTGGGGAACCACAAGCATTATCCTGTGAATGGCATGGGTCCAAACTGCAGGTTTCACCTCCCTTGGGGGCCACCATCCAGCACGCAGAGGTACCAAGCGGACTTGGGGACTGTCTGCACTCCTCCCCTTTCCGTCGGCGCCTGTGACCATCTCCGGTCTTTTAGATGTCTGGGCTGAGGGGAGGATGATGAGTATAGAGTGAAGGACTGTGTAGAGGGGATGAACACGAGGTGGGTGCTCATCCTGCCCCGAGGAAGCTGGTTCTTTGGGGTGTCACCGGCTCCCTGCCTTGTGGCAAGCCAAGAGATCCCCAGCTCTTTGCCCTGCCCAAGCGTGATCCCAGATTTCAGCACCAACAAAGGAGCCCATGCTACTTAAGACAGTGACAGGTGAGAATTACTGCACATCAGTTTGAATTGGCCCAACGGGGGAGGGGGAGGGGTGAGAAGGGAACCGTAGGTGTCCGTGGCTTAGAGGACACACACCAGAGAGTGGATATGAACAGGGTCCAGGGACTGGTCAGGGACGGGTCGCCCCTTTCCCATGGCCCGTGGCCCCTGTGCACCAAGACCGTGGTCTGTGGAGGGTGCCTGTGTGGCCCTCGCCGTTCCTGCCGGGCCCTTTCTGGAAGGAGCTTTGTCCTTGTCTGCTTCCTCCCGCCCGGACCCCCCAGCTCACAGCCTCTCCTGCTTGTGTTTCCTCTTCACACACGTGTTTTTCCTTCCTTTCCTGCTGTTAACCCTTCTCTGCAAACTTCAGGGCTGGGAGCAGGTACCTTTAGGGCAGGGCGTCTCCACTCCCTTGCCCCACTCTTCACCCCACAGGCCGTTAGTTAGACGATGCAGGATCCACACCCTTTATCCGAAAAAAAGATCTCAGAAGCGAAAGCTTGTTCATAACTCATTGGCAGTCAAGCTTGACCTGAACTGATGTGAGGCTATTTATACCCTTTATTTACCCTGCTTTGTGTGATGATCCATCCACGCCCTGCAGGAATCCGCACGTGATTGATTATGGGACTCTCTCCAGACCCACCCGTGGTGCCCGTGATGGACAGCACGTGGGCTGTATTATCATGACGAAGCCAGGCAACAGCCCCACCCCGCGCTCTTCAGAGACGGTGCCCTGGATCGGTATTTGTTGAATGAACAAGAGTTCTTAACCTTAAACTAACCCTGGGTCTGCCTCCTAAGGATTTCAAAGGATCCTTTCAAGATGGTGTTGCCTCCGAGGATGGGGTGCATCTTTGCTTTAAAAATTCAAGGGCATCTTATTTGGAGATCACAGAGGCTTTCAGAGAATCTCTCCATCAAGGTCAGAGAAGGACTTTGCTCTTTCCCTGCCCAGCCCCAGCCCCCTCCTGCCGCATGTGTCTACGGTTTCCCATAAAACCCCGCAGGGGCCCGGGAGGGCCGGGCGTATCTCCCTCTGCTGTGTTTAGGGTTTCTTCTCTTCCAGTCAGAGACACAGTTGTTTTTATTTCTCCAAATCTCTGTTTCCTCTTTTCCTGCCTGGCCGGTTCGGCAGATGGGTTAGGGGATGGTCAGGGTCTGGGGCCAGGGGCTCGCGGCCTCCGTGAGAATCAGACGTGGGCTCGGTGCGGGCAGGCTGCCCGGGCACAGGCTGTGTCCATGTTCTGCCCTCTCTCTCCCCACCCCCCCCACCCCCACACCCTAACCCTCCGTGCTGGTGGCTGGCAGAGCTCTCCCTTGACCTCTGCCCAGACCCTCAGACCCACCTCCTGCGTGCGGGACCCACCCACCCGGGTAGCCCAGACCCCTCGCTGCACCCCAGGCTGCTATCTGTTACGGGCTGAATTGTGTCCCCCCAAATCCGTACGTTAAGAGTCCTTACGCCCCATACCTCAGAATGTGACCTTATTTGAAAATAGGGTCTTTACAGAGGTAATCAAGTTAGGCCATTAGGGTGGACCCTAATCCGGTAGGTCCTTATAAAAAGGGGACATTTGGGGACAGACTTGCACACAGGGAGAACGGCCTGTGACGATGAAGCCCGAGGTGGGGGTGATGCTTCTCCAAGCCAAGGATCCCCAAAGATGGCCAAGAAATCTCCAGCAACAGCAGGGAAGACAGGGAAGAGATTCTCCCTCGCAGCCCCCGAGGGAACCCACCTGCCGACACCTCCATCTCAGACTTCCACCCTCCAGGGCTGGGACAATAAATCTGTTGTTTAAGTCCCCAGTCCGTGGGGCTTTGTGGCGGCAGCCCTAAAAAACGGATACACCATCTTCCCGGCCGACAGCCCTTCCTCCTGTGTGTCCCCGTCTCAGGGCACGAGAAGCGGTGACCCCTGACCATCCTAGATTCTTCCTGGCTGCCCCGTCCAGTCCGCCGGACTCCCATCTGTCTTCCCTCTGAGTATTTCCTGAATCTGCCCCTCCCTCCCCACTGGTTTGGGCTTTTGTTTCTATGTCACCTGGACCACGGCAACAGGTCATGGTGGTCTTAGCCCTGGTTTTGTCCCCCTTTGCTACCGAGCACTGCAGGCCGAGCGAGCTTCCACCACTCTGATTCTGCTGTTCCACTCATCCTAAAATCCCTTCCATGGTGCCCTGGGCATCCTCTTCTTATAAGGACACCAGTCACGGGATGAGGACCCACCCTCCTCCAGTACAACCTCATCTTGACTCATTACATCTGCCAAGACCCTATTTCCAAACAAGGTCCCCCTCACAGGTTCTGGGTGGACACGAATTTGGAAGCGGGGGAAACGACACTGTCAACCCCAGTGCAGGAGTCACTGCGCACCACGTGTAGGGGTTTCCTGGACGAGGGGGCCTAGGGTGTCTCAGGCAGAGGAACGGGGTACAAATTGCTGGAGGTGAAGGGCCCCAGCGGTGACCTAGCAGCAGGGCCATGGCAAGTGCTCTATGCAGAGCTCCCGTCACTCGGCGACCCGCTGCCCTGTCCACCCCACGTCTGGAGACCACGACTCAGAGCGTGACGTGCCTGAGTTGCGCAGCCGCCTGCCCCAACGAATACCTCTGCTCACGGCCATGCGTCAAGCCCCAGACACAGGGCAGGCAGCACGCCCCGGCGCCCTCGGGAGCTCTGTGCCCTGGAGCCTGGCTGGGAGCAGGGGCGGCAGGCAGTGAGGTGGGAGAGACAGGCTGGGTGGCCGGCAGGTCTGCACGGAGCTTCACCCCTCACAGTGCAAGCCCTATCTGGAAGCATCAGTTCCCCTCCCCACCCCACCCCAAGTGAGACACATGGAGCTGTCGGTCCCGACCGGTTTCATAACGGCAAGGTGGTGCCTGCCCTGCATCCCCTGCCTGCGGGCATGGCCCCCGTCATTCATGCTGGTCCAGAGGACTGGCCGAGGTCGTGGGGTTCTGCAGTGTATCGGTCAGCTCGGGCTGCCACCCTACGGCTCAAACAACAGCTTTTTTTTTTTTTTTTTTTTTTTTTTTTTTTTTTTGCGGTACGTGGGCCTCTCACTGTTGTGGCCTCTCCCGTTGCAGAGCACAGGCTCCGGACGCGCAGGCTCAGCGGCCATGGCTCACGGGCCCAGCTGCTCCGTGGCATGTGGGATCTTCCCGGACCGGGGCACTAACCCGTGTCCCCCGCATCGGCAGGCAGACTCTCAACCACTGCGCCACCAGGGAAGCCCAAACAACAGCATTTTTTGTCTCCAGTCCTGGAGGCTGGAATCCGAGATCCAGTTGTGGGCAGGGCTGGGTCCTCCTGAGGCCTCTCTCCTCGGCGTGTAGACGGCCGTCTGCTCCCTGTGTCTTCACAGGGTCAGTCCTCTGTGTGTGCCTGTGTCCTGACCTCTTCTTCCTATAAGGACACCAGCCACGTAGGAGTAAGGCCTACCCTAGTGACCTCGTAATTTACCCTAATAACCTCATTAAAGACCCTGTGTCCTGGTGGGAAGCGTCCGCACAGCACAGGGAGATCAGCTCGGTGCTTTGTGACCACCTAGAGGGGTGGGATAGGGAGGGTGGGAGGGAGACGCAAGAGGGAAGGGATATGGGCACATACGTATGCATGTAACTGATTCACTTTGTTATAAAGCAGAAACTAGCACAGCACTGTAAAGCCATTATACTCCAACAAAGATGTTAAAAAGAAAAAGAAATATAGACCTTGCCTCCAGATACAGACACAGTTGTAGGTACCGGGGATTAGAGCTTCAACAGATGGATTTCAGAGGGACACGGTTCAGGTGATGGCGCGCTGTGCCCACCTGCACGCGGCCTCTGCCTTTGGAAGCCCCGCCCCTTGGTTCCAGGACAGTGGCGCTCTGGGTGGGAATCAGGTAGCTGAGCAGAAGGGACCCGCTAAGGATGAGAAGGAGGCTTTCTGCCTTGGGGCCCCCATCCTGCGGTGGTGACCTAGGCCTGGCACAGGCAGTTCCTGTGAGGTGGTCCTTGTCCTTGGGGGGTGCTCACCGATTGCATCCCCACCACCAGGTGTGGACACGGCGCAACTCGACATGCCGGCTACGAGCATGGACTCTGGAGCCCGTCTTCTCGGTCTGCGTCTTGACTCTGCGACTTAGGGGCTGTGTGTCTGTAGGGGGCTAGCAACTTAACCTGTCTGTGCCGTAGTTGCATCCTCTGTGTCTCAGGGGAAAATGACAGTCAGCCCCCTTGGGCGGTTCTGGTGAGGATTGCTTGTCGGAGCCGTGCCTGCCTTGAAGCAGTGGTGATGGAGCGGGACTCGTTACTACAGTACAAGCCCCAGTTCACAGAGGGAGAGCCCAAGTCCTTGGAGTTGATACGACTTGGCCTGACTTACCCTGGAGGGCGCAGGGTGGGAAGCCAGGTTTGTCCGAGAACAGGTCACACACACAGCTCTGGGTCCGTGGCCCATGTCTCTGTGTCACCCCGACCCTGGGCAGGTGGCACCCTTTTCTAGGTTGAGCACATAACTCACCTGCAGGCTCTTGGCCACACTGTTGAAAGTAAGAAAACAAAACTGAGAAAAGAAAACTTCCTATCACTGCTTGCTATTTGTGTTTCTCATTAAGCCATCAAATGCCCTCAGCCTGCTGGATTTGCATAATCAGCACAGGGGTAGGGTCCGCCCGATAATCCCGCCCAACTGCTCGCCCAGCGTTGGCACTGATCAGTTTCATGGGCAGCAGTCAGTGATGGAAGGAAGTGGTGACAGACACGCTGTCGGCACGTGGAATCCGGGGGGGACGGGAGGGGAGACCGTCATCGCAGGTGCCTTGGGGGCCGCCGTGGAAACCCACCAGCCATGTCCCTGGGGCATTGGTGCTGAGCGCTCAAAACCCTTCCTGGGAAATGTTACAGAGACAGACAAAAATGCCCAGGCTGTAGCTATTGTCACAGAATAATGACTGTGCTGGTGGGGTAAGTGTTACAGGGAGGCTTTTACTGGGGTGAGAGGTAGGCCTCGGGCTGGCTCTGACTTGGGTGCAGTGGAGTGAGCCACGGTGAGGGGGTGAAACACCAGTGGGTTCGCTCCTGGGCCCTCGTCTCTTACCTAGAGATGTCCCCGGGACTCTGCTCCCAGAGGACCACGTCCTCAGGACCGGTGGGGCCTGCCTAACAGCCGGGCTGTGCCCAGCCATGCCACGGGAGGACGGCTGTCTCCAGGAACCCCTATGAAAATGTTTCTGACACTAGATCCCTTGAGAGCCCGACAGACCTGCATTTGGAACAGGAGTCCCGGTTGTGTGGGCATCTCTGCTCACCAGCAAGACGGCCTGTGTTTTTCATAAGATGGAACACGGCCTCACCCTGTGAGCGAGTCCCTGGGCAAGAGGAAAAGCCGTACCTGCCGCCCAGCTGGGGCTGATGGTCCCACTGAGGGAGAAATCAGAGGGTCATTCACCAGGACATGATGAAGTTTGGCGTCCGTTAGCGGGAAAGGAAGGGGGGTTAGGGCCTCGCACTTGCCCGGGGCTCTCCTGGCCAGAACTGCCCATCCCAATGGGAATTACTTGGGGGGCTTCGTTCTGGACGCTGCCCTTTCTGCAGGAGCTGTTGGGTTGCACTGGTGACAGGGTAGACACGGGAAAACTCACGCCCGAAGGGACCTTTAGTGATGACTGATGTCTGCTCTTGGTTGGTTTGTGCCCAGCTCCTTTCGTGAACTGATAAGAAAAGTCATTCTTGCTGAGATATGACTTTTGGGTTTACCCTCCCTCCTTGGAGGTTGCTGCCCTCAGATCCTCAAATGCATCCTTGGGTGCATGAATTACTGAGGTCCGCAGCAAATCGTGATTTTGACTTTCTAGAAAATCAACACAGAGAAGCACTTGGGACTCTCTGTGTAGCCAAATATTAGTCCTGAATGTTCCCGGGTCTTATCTGCCCCTTGGTTTGCATTTCCATCTTGGCTCCAGCATGCTAATCACCCACTTCTCACAGAAGCCTCCTGTCTTCTCTTCTCCTGTGCCTCGGTTCCTCCTAAACCACCCCCCCCATTTGGTGCCAAAAGGAAGCATGGGATCGTGTCCCCGAGTTTTATTCTGCTTCCAGCTTTCCCGTTGGCAGGGAGCGGCCCGGCTATGCCGTCTGGGGTTGAAGCCCGTGTTTTGCCAAGAGGGTATAGACTTGGACGGCTCCCTTGTGATGTGTGGCTTGGAGTCCACTCCAGAACACGGGGCACTGTGGGGCTTCAGACAGGGCAGGGACCTCGTCATCAATGTGCTGACAGCTCAGGAGCCTGAAGGATGGTGGAAGACCACCCGCCCCCACCCCCCATAGTAACTGCAGGGAGAGGAGGACGGTGATACCAGAGCCCAGGGGTGGAGCGGCTGCTTGGGAAGCCACTCGGGGGCTGGGATCACCAGGGAGGGGCCCCCTGACCGATGCCCCCAGACATTTTATCTGGTGACTGAAGTCACGGTGGGGGCGGGGAGCAGAACCTCAGGCACCATCTTTGCTGCTGGATCTTTGGGGCCGGGCAGCCCCTGGCCCAAGGTGGTGCTCAGTTTCTACGGAAGGAAGGAAGGAAGGAAGGAAGGAAGGAAGGAAGGAAGGAGGGAGGGAGGGAGGGAGGGAGGACAGGTTCACTCTTTGGTGAGACAGTGGTCTGGTTCAGGATGTAAGGAAAACACCACTTCTCAGCCGCTTCATTGAAGGCGATGCCAGGTAGTCGCCACAGGGTTTGTGGGTGGTCTTGAAGATGCCTGGTTCTCCTCAGCTCCTGCCTTTTGAGTCTGCCTTGCTCCCCCGAAGTGTCCCTTCCCATGGATGCTGTAGGGGAAGCGGTCAGGGAGAAGTGAGTCCCCCAGGGAGCAGGCATCCAGGGAGGCCCCGCCCAGGGACTGGGCAAGCTGGGCATGTAGGAGGAGCCGCCCACATATTTTAATAACGTAATGAGTCTGGACGATATAATAACCGCCTGCCCTCCCCCCCACCCCCGGGATAAAACCTAGCAGAGCTGGAAAGCCAAAGGAAAGGAAGGCGTCATGGTCCTAGTTCAGCAACGTTTAGGCAGTTCTCTCTGCTTTGCCGTGACTAAGTATGGAATTTCCTTTTCTTTCTAAGTCGCCTTTTTGTTCTTTTATTGGTTTTTTTCCCCATAATAAAATAAAAAATTAATGTAAATGAAGGTATTAACATATATTTATTTATTGCACTGATGTCACTGCCATCATTTATTTTTAAGTTAAATTTTATTTAAATTATTTAAACAAATAAAGTTCCTTTTGTCGAACTAAACAGTGAAAAGTTTACAGATGAGGACACTGAGGCAGTTTCTCAGTTTTTATAAAGGGCGTGTGGGCAGGGAAAGCAGCTTCGGGGACTTTGGGAAAAGATGTGGATTCCACTCAAGACCCCATCTTTGCCTGGCGACTGGGGGTTGTTGGGTAACGAGGCTGCTGCATCTCATCAAGGCTGGGCGGCCCAGGGAAGCTCCCTAAGGCAGGTGTCCTGGGGACAACTTCCATGCTGTCTCTGGCAGGGCAGCACACCTAAGCCCACTTACTCATAGGTGGATTCCTCACCCAGTCCACTGTGTTCTTTCTGTGTTCCTTCAGAACAGGGACATTCTAGGCTCACATGCTCCAGATTCTTGGTCAGGCTCAGTTTAGACTTTGCTGAATTCTGCACCATCTTTTCTTTCCTGTGTACTTGCTTCCCCAAGTGCCCGTGAGCCAGACCCAGGATTAGAAGTTGAATCTCTCTGGCTGCCCTCCGTGAGGCTCCGTGACTCCTCTGGCATCCCCAGCATCTCCAGGGCCCCTCAAACCCACCCCTGGGGTCTCAAAGGAGGATTGTCTTCGTCAGCTCGGGCTGCTGTGACAAAGCCCCACAGACTCGGTGACTTCTAAACAGCAGACATTGATTTCTCACAGTGTGGAGGCAGGAAACCCAAGCGTGGTCGTTTCCGATCACCACCCTCTTTCCGCCATGCAGACGACCTGCTGCCTGCTGTGTCCTCACATGTTGGAAGGAGAGCAAGCTAGCAGTGTGGCTTCTTCTTATAAGGGCGCTAATCCCACCATGGGGGCTCCATCCTCATGACCTCGTCACCTCTGAAGTCCCCTCCTCCAAATGTCACCACATTGGGATTAGGTTTCCAATGTAAGGAATGTGGGTGACCCATTCAGTCCATTGCAGGAATAGAGAGCCTCTCCACAACCAGCTGGCTTTACCTTGAGAGCCCCCAGGTCACTGGGTCGGGATCTTGCCCAGGTCACTTCTCATCAGGCCTCAGTTTCCCCATCTGACAGTGAGGGACCTGAGCCAACTTGTGGCTGAGCCACCATCACTCACTTGGGACGGACGTTGCTGAGGACATCATGGGCTCACTCTGAACTCTGTGAGCACAGACAGTTCTTCCTTAACTTCTTTAATTTGCCCTGGACATTCCCATCTTCTTTGCCCCCCTCCCCTTTTCCCTATACACAAGCCCCTCCAATTTGAAAATGCACAAATAGCCAGAGTCGCCAGCAGGGTCGCCACAGCAGCAGAGCGGGGTTTTATCTTCCAGAGGCTGGCCCTTGGAAAGACCTCTTCCGTTTTCCTTCTCTGCCATGAGAAGTGGATGGAAGTGGACTCCTGGGCCTGATCTGGTCCTCAGCAGGGTGTCTGGGGGTCAGTAACGAGGGCCCAGGACGGGGTTGCCAGTGCCTCTTCCCTGTGGCTCCTTGCATTAGTTTGTTAGGACAGTCGAAACAAAGTCCACAGACAGGGGCTTAAAACAGCAGAAACTGGGCCTCCCTGGTGGCGCAGTGGTTGAGAGTCCGCCTGCCGATGCAGGGGATACGGGTTCGTGCCCCGGTCTGGGAGGATCCCATGTGCCGCGGAGCGGCTGGGCCCCTGAGCCATGGCCGCTGGGCCTGCGCATCCGGAGCCTGTGCTCCGCAACGGGAGAGGCCACAGCAGTGAGAGGCCCGCATACCGCAAAAAAAAAAAAAAAAAAAAAAACAGCAGAAACTGATGGTCTTCCCCATTCTGGAGGCTGGAAGTCCAAGGTCAAGGTGATGGCAGCACCGCTTCCTTCTGAGGGTTAGAGGGAGAATCTGTTCCAGACACCTCTCCTTGGCTTGTAGACGGCTGTCTTCATATTCACATGGGGTCCTACCTGTGTGTGTGTGTGTGTGTGTGTGTGTGTGTGTGTGTGTCTGTCTCTCTCTCTCTCTCTCTCTCTCTCTCTGTCTCTGTGTCCAGATCTCTTATGAGGACACTAGTTACATTGGACTAGGGCCCACCCTTATGACCTCCTTTCAACTTGATTACCCCTGTAAAGGCCCTATTTCCAAATAAAGTCACAACCCAGTCTCCACCCCAGCAGCTGGAAGAGGGATCTTCAAAATAGAACATAATTCTGACCATATCACCCCCACCCACTACCCCAACCCCATTGAAACACTTCATTGCCCTCTCGCAGTGGGTTTAGCATCAACTCCAGTCTCCTTTAGGCCTGGGAGGCCCTGTGTGCCCAGCCTCTTCCCAGCTTCCACTCATCTTGGGGCCATTCCACCCGCTGCTCTCTGAGTTTCAGCTGCACCTGGGTCCCTTCTGCTCCTAAGACCACTTTATCTAATTTGGGAACTGCCCTGTGGCTGCCTGTTGATCTTATGGTTCTCCAGATTAGATCACTGATTTGTTCCTGGGCTTGTTGATTATCTGATTCTAAGGACAGGACCGTGTCTGGCTTGTTCCCTGCCCTGACCCCGTGCCTGGCACTCAGTCAGCCCTCAGCTGAGTTTCTTGGTGGATAAACGGACATGCGGCTGCCGCTTGCAGGCCCTTTTGGCCTTGGTTCTGCACCTGCCAGCTCCTCACAGGGCACGGCCCCTGCAGCGATGCCTGTGGGGTCCTGGGTTTGCACTCAGCTGGAAATTCAAAGACCAGGACCCCTGCTTCTGAGCAACAGAGAGTTAACTGGCATCAAAGAGGCCAATTCAGGGCAGTTACGCCTGGGAGGGCTATTTGCATGGGTTTTTTTTTAACACCAATTCTAAAACCTATTTTCCACCAAATAAGACTTGATGAGCATTTTGATTGAAATCGTATGTTCTGATATGCGTTCAGGTGCTGGTCGGGCTGGGAATTTTTTTGCAGTCAGAAGGCCCAATTATTCTACCTCATTCAGAGCCTGTTTCAGTGCTGCTGATGCAGGAAAACATGTGAATTTCCATCTTGATACACTTTTGTGGCATCAGAGCCCTTCTGGACCTTGTTTTGCAGTACTTTTAAAGCATTAGTCCTCACAACCCATTTTAAAAGGACATTTGGAGGAGTAAAACCATTAGTAGATTTGGGACCTATTTATTTCCAAATGGAAACAAAGCCTTTGTATCAGGACTCGCTGTGAAACGTGACATTCCAAGTGCAGGGTTGAAACGCACAGGTGAGAGGCAGGATTTATTCACCAGGCCTGATTGAGATGCCTGGCGGGGTTGCCACTTTGGACTTGCAGGGCTCGTGGACTCAGCACACCAACCTCTCCCCTGAGCAAGTGGGGCCCAGAGGGCCAGCATTGCCCTCTGTGTAGCCAGCAGGTTGAGGGCCTCCTGCTGTGTCATCTCCCTGGGTCCTGGGGGAGAGCCTCGTCAAGCTGCACGTGGGCTCCCAGAGAAACGAGAAGTTAGAACGAAGGGAATTTATGTTATGGTTCGCATGCCCTTTTCCTTTATTGGCTTTCACCTCCCCTCACTAGAATATACGCTCCTTGACGGGTGTTTCGTTCATGACTTTATCCCAAGTGCTTAACACAGTGCCTGGCACACAGTAGGTGCTCCTTCACTATTTGTTGGATGAATGAAGGAAAGGATGGGTGGGTGGGTGGGTAGTTAGATGGATGGATGGATGAGTAGCTGGATGGATAGATGGGAGGATGGATGGATGGATGGATGGAGGAAGGGAAGGAAAGAGATACTCTTGATGACTTAAACTGGTACAGTTGGGCTAGAACACAGCTTCTATCCAAAGTTATGGTGAGGGAAAGGAATGGAGTGAGATACGAAAAGATATAGCAGCTAAAGAACCTGGCAAAGCATCCCCCCCACCTCCACAGAGTCGATGCTCATTCATTGTCATAGAACAAAACTAAGCAGCCACAATCTTGTCTCAATGTCAATACCTTGTATATCTTTCTAAAACTAGAATACAGGATTTCGAATCTATTTTCTATTTTTCGCTTGACTCAGTTTAAGGGGTGGTGCTACCTGTTCATCTACTTATGCTTCTACCCATCTACCCATCCATCCTCCTGTCCGTCCATCCGTCCACTCACCCATCCTATCCACCCTTTCCTCCACCCACCCAGAGTATGTACTACGCTTTCTTGACCCTGTGCCAGGCGCCATTGCTGCCATGGGGGAGAGGACAGCTGAAGTCACAGGGAGAGATGGCTGTCCCCGCTTCAAACAGAATTCTCAAGGGAGGCTTTACTGAGGGTGCCATTTGGTCTGGAAGCTGTATGGTGGGAGGCATCAGCTGTGCAAAGATGTGTGCAGATAACACATTCCTGAAAACAGCCTTTGCCACCTCCTTGTGGTGGAAAAAAGCTTGCTTGGGCTCTCCTGAGTACCTGGGGACGCCAGGTGTGGTCATGTGAGAGGCCAGGGGGTCCACAGTCTTGGAGGAGAGGTGCAAGACAGGAGCGGGGTCCCCAGGGCCTCATGGTCCCAAATCAGTGGTCTGGATTTTGTTCTAAACGTGATGAAAAACCTTTTTAGGGGTTTTGGTGAAGGAGTCTCCCTGAGGTGTATTTTTAGGAAGCATCCGTGGACTGCTGTGTGGACAGTTGCCTTTAGGGAGGTGGGGGAAGCAGGGTGATGTGAAAGGAGGCTGCCGTGTCCAGGGAGATGGAGCAGTGGGCTTGGAGATGGAGAGTGGGGGCAGGTTGTGTGCCTGCCTTGCTGCCAAGGGAGGGATGTGGAGGGTGATTCCTGGGTTTCTGGCTTAGCGCCTTGGTGGACGGCAAAGGCGGGAGGAAGCGACAGGCTTGGCAGTGTGCACAGGCACGCGTGTCACTTTAGACACAAGTCCTCGCTGCCTGTGCCTACTGACGTGGCACGTTAAGGATTAAGTGAAGAAGCAGCCTGACCACGCTGCGCTATGCACATTTCGTGGCCAGCGCTGCTGTTATTTTCTATGATCATGGCAGTGAATTTTGATGGCTCCATTTAGAACGCATTCGGAGCAGGAGACGGGAAGCAGATGCTCCGGGGTGGCTTCTGAGCAGCACTCTGCTCTTTCTCGACAGAGCACAGGCTGGGTACAAGCCACACCCTAATTTTAGCTCCCAGCACACTTGGGCTGGGATGAAAGCTGAGAAGCACAGGTCACGGGTGTGCCATGATTTGAATAATTCCCCCTCCTCCCGGCGTCTTACAGCTTGCCGCGGGCCCTGAGAGTCTGAGCTGCCGAGCAGAGATTCCGAGATGGGGCTGGCGGGGGCTGCAGCCAACCCCGCCAGGCACTGGTCCAGGGCCCCCTGTGAAATGATGTCCTGGTGTCTCTTCGGGAAAGCACGACGATGCCCATCTTCTATCCTGCCCTGTGCTGAGGCTGCTGGGCCCCATGGGCCCTCATGATTCCTCCTGCGGCGTCCCAGACCTCCTGGACTCAGATCTCCCCATCATGCCCCGTGCCACCTTGGGCAGCACGTGCTGGGCCCCGGCATGGACTGGAGTGCTGGGGGCAGTGAGGTGGGCTGCCGGACCCGTGAGTCACCGCCTACTGAAGTGGTAGATGACCAGGGGTCCCAAAGGATGCTGATTAGAGCAGGCAGAGCGATGCCAAGGGCTCTGGGCACAGAGACAGACGTGGGTGTGTTTGAATCCCAGCTCTGCCAGTAGCTTACTGGGTGAGATTTTATAAGCCCCCTGTAACTGTGATTCAAGAAAGCAGGAATCAGGTGCCTCGCTGTAGGGTCGAAGGCACACCGTGCCGAGGCAGGGGACTGGGTGAAGCCAGCCAAGCAGAGGGCAGTGTTTCCTTACACACACAGCTGGTCTGTGTTTCTTTGTCCCTCTTTTGAGAGAGACACGGAAGGGAAGAATCTTTCCCTCTCTTCCTAATCCTACAACTTGCAGAGGGGCCTCGAGGACCTGGAGAGCTCACCCCTTTTGGGGGTAGCTGGCGCTTGGCTCTGGCTGGTGGGTGCCGTGCAGGAACATGGGCGGGTGCCACCAAGTCCTCGAGTTGTACAAGTGTGTCCCGAAGCACAGGCTTTGTATACGAAATAGCTCAACTTGTATATATCAGTGACCTATTAAAATAAAACCGTTTGACTTGGCCTCAGACCACCTATCAGCAGCCCCTCTTAAAGATGGTAGCGTAGACATAAATAATGCTGTAATTTTTAAAGTAACCATCCACCCACCCATTCATCCATCTGCCCGCCCATCCATCCATTTATCCATCCATCCATCTACCCACCCAGCCATTCAGTCTTCCAGCCATCCATTCAGTCCACGCACCCATATACCATTCATCCTTCCGTCTTTTCAAGGACCCATCTATCCTCCCACCAATCCACCCATCCGTCCAGCCTCCCACCCACCTATCCATCCATCAACCATCCATTCATTTATTCCTCATCTACCCACCTGTCCACCCATCCATCTGCTCATTCATCATCTGTCTATCCATCCACCCACTTACCTATCCTTCCTGCTTTCCTTTCTTCCTTTTTTCCTGCCGTCCACTCATCCATCCATCTCCCCTTCCTTTCTTCTTTCCTTCCTTCATTCTTCCCTGTTTTCTTCTCATCCACCCATCCATTCATTCATCCCACATCTGCTCAGTGCTGAGGCTGTGCTCTCCACACAGAAGTTGGCTCTCCTGCCTTCAAGGACAGCCAGTTTACCTTCACCCACTGCCTGCTGTGAGTTTAGAGGCCAGGATTTGAACCCTGGAATTCCTTCACTCCTGTGTTCTTACCACTGTCCACACCTGGGGAGCCCTGTCACGAGTCCCAGGCACCCTGCGTGTTCTCTGCACACGGTTCAGCTCTCACCTTCCCGGCCAGCCTTTGACGTGATCCACAAACACGATTCTTGAGATCTCTGCCGATCGGTCGGTGTGATGCCTGTGTGGCACTACGTGGACCCTTCAGGGGGACAGAAAGAGGAGCCAGCAGGACCAGGGCACTCGGTCCCACTGGGCTGCACGTCCTGAGGGCCGTCCAAGGGCCAGGCATTACGTCCACTGCCGGCTCCCATCCTGGTCCTCGTAGGGGTTCCAGGCGCAGGGCCCACTGAGCTTCTATACGTAGAGGAGGGCGGCGGAGGGGGAGAACTCTGCTCCGATAGGTACCGAGTACCTGGGACTCCCTCATGGGATGGTGGGTACAAGGTGGGTAAAGGGGTCGGGATTCACACCCTCCCAGGCTCCCATGGGGGTCAGTACACGCGAAGTTGCTATAAACGTGCCTGACCCATCACCGGGCTCAGCGTCTGTTACTGTCTCCATCGCTGTCATCATCCACATGGTTCTGGGGGTCCCTCCCAGCTTGGGGGGTGGGCTTGCTTGCACAGGATGGTGGTGCTGGGTGATGCTTTCCCCTTGTCCAGGGACCCATCGTAAGCAGGTGGGAGGGGCTAGGAGTCCCTCTGGGTAGTGGCAGCTGTGGACGATTCCCAAAATAGGGCCCTGGTTGCAGCTGCATTCTGGGGGGCTCTGCCTGGCTTCAGCTGGACCAAGAAGGAAGAGGCTGACTGAAGGGCTACTGTCCGTAGGTTGTTGGAATTGTTGGGAGGATGGGACCTGAGCCAGGGGGTGCAGGTGGTGGGGCTCAGTGGGGAGGGCCCCGCAGTCGTCTGTGACTCAGGTGGGCTGAGCCATCAGTTTTCCAGACTTCTCCAGAAGCCGGCTGACTTCTCAGCCACAGAATCGTCGGTCCCCTGGGCTCAGAATACCTTGTTTGTTTTCTCCAAGCTCTTTTCCTCATGTGACCAAATTGGATTAAGGAGGAGGAGAGAACAGGGCAAGCGTTTTTAATTATCCCTTGTAATGAAGGCGGTGACAAGCAGGCGAACCTGCTGTGCATACAACCAGGGCCACAGGGGCACCTATTGGCGTCTGGCCAGAGGGCCGTCCATCCTTTCTCTATAACAGGTCACCAGAAGCGTCCAGATTTCTGGGACAGCAGGACCAGGCCCCAGGCCACCTCGCTCCACAGATGATAATTGGAGCATCCAGGGCCAGGTTTCCGATGGCCGTGGGTGAAACACGCCTCTGAACTTCCGCAGAAACATAATTGAGTGTGGCCGGTGCCACTGTCCCCTCCTGAAATGGGCCACCGATGCAGCAGGGAGACCAGTCCCGTCCCCTCTCAGGATGGGTTGGCCAGGGCCCGGGGGCTTTGCTGCCATGTCACCTGCTCCCAGGGGGGAGCGGATCTGGATTGTACAGCTGTGCTTGCCAGCGGGGGGCTGAGCCTTTCGGAGTGTGAGTCCGTCCGTTTTCCATTCGCAGCTCCTGCAGCTCCGTTTCCAGAAGGGCCTTTCCTAGCTCATCCCTGAACAGGGAGACTGCGGTTTGTCCTTGGGGTCTGTGCCTAGCCCTTCCCCGGCTCCAGAGGGCGCCCTGGAGGCAGGAGGTTCAAGGCCAGGTTGCGGTCCCCAGAGAGCTGGCTCTGCAGCCCGCTCAGCCCGTTCGCTTATCCTCTCCCTCGAGCTCCTTACTTTATGTCTGCCGGGGGCTCGTCTGGGTAGCGGTGGCGGCCACGACTGTAAGGCACCACGCTTTCCTGAACCATCAGCTGGTCACCTTCTCATGGGGTGGATTCACCAGGATTTATGCCAACATTATTGGGGGTGGAGGTAGCTTTCCTTCACGTGATGGTTGACAAAGGGCCTCGGGGACTTGAAATAATTGGGCTCTTTATCAAGAATGTATTTATTTATTTAGAGAGTTAATATTTGATCTTCACAGAAATTACACAAATATACATTCACGTGAAAATCACCCAAATCCCCGTCCCTCTGAGATAATCACTGTCTACACTGATACGTCGTATTCCTGGGAGATCGTAGCGGGTTGAATAGTGTCCCCTCCAAAACTCACGTCCACCCAGAACCTCCGGATGTAACCTTATTTGGCAGTAAGGTCTTTGCACGTTTAATTAGTTCAGTTAAAATTAGGTTGTGCTGAATTAAGATGGGCCCTAAATCCATTGGCTGGCGTCTTTATAAGAGAAGAGAGGGGGCTTCAGACACAGAGACATGCAGATAGGCACACAGAGAAGATAGGGCAGAGGCTGGAGGGATGCAGCCAGAATCCGACAGACGCTGGAGCCCCCAGAAGGTGGAAGAGGCAGGAAGCCTCCTCCCCCAGGGCCCCCAGAGGGAGTGCGGCTCTGCTGATACCTTGATTTTGGACTTCTGGCCTCCAGAACCGTGGGAGAATCCACTCCTGCTCTTTGCAGCCGCCCACTTCGCGGCAAGTTGAGGCAGTGCCAGGACACGGATTCAGAGATCACACCCATGGTTTAGTTCTACCTCCTCCTTTAACTGGGAGCCGACGAAGACGCCCAGAAATCATCCCACACGAGGCAAACTCCAAGTTGACAGGTGCTGTTTGGATGACACATCTGCCTGTGTCGTGCCCGCCAAGAGGGAGCAGCGTGGGACCCCGCTGGCCCATTAAGAAAGCAGAGAGACGCCGCCAGCTGCTCCCCAGGCTCCAGCGTTGCTTCACATTCATCCCCTGAGGCGGGGAATGTTCCCTGGGGCGGTGGAAGGCTCCGGGGCCCTCAAAGCTCTGGGCACCAGGGCTGTGGGAGGCTCTGGGACCCTTGGTCCAGCCCCGCCCAGCTGGGGTTCTGCAGTCCACTCCCTGAAACAGTCTGGCTCCATCCCACGGGCTCTTCAGGGCCTGTCGGACCTGCCAAGGCCCCTTCTGTCCACGCACACCCAATGCCAGGTGCCAGAGGTACTGCACCCGTGGCCCCCGGGACACGCCCCCTGCCCCCGAGTGTGCCTGAGTCACGGCTCCCACAGCCTCCTGCTTCGCTGGGTCAGGGGACATCAGCTTCATCTTGTGGACAAGGGTGCGGAGACCAGCTGGCTCTTGGCCTCGCCAAGGCAGCCACCACCTCCCTGGACCCCATGCTGGACCCTTCCTATCGACACACTTGTCCTGGGTGTGGGTCTCAAGGAAAACACGCCACCCCGCACCCCCCTGAGACCTGGGCTTCACGGAGCGAGGTCCTACCCCGCTGCCATCCTCGAGGGGGACAGCCTCAGTACTTCCTGCCGTCCACTGTCCTCCCGCCCCCGCCCTGCATCGCACAGAGCCACGCCCTTAGCCTTCCCTGCCCTGCGTTCCCAGGGGGCACCTTCTAAATGATAGCCGGCCACACGCTCCGACACAGAGCAGTGTTTCGTGTCTGGATTGGAGCCCTTGTCTCCTCTGCAGACCGCCCCCGAGGTCTCCCCCCGGCTCAGCGGACCCTGCAGATTCCTACGCCCCTGCATGCAGAATGGCCTATAGGGTCTTGCTTTTAAAAGGAACTGTGTTTTATTACTTTCAGGGGTGTAGGAACTGGCACATAATGCCTGGCACATAGCTCCCTGGGTCAGTGGTTTTTATTAATTGATCACATTGTATTGTAATTATCTGTTCAGGAGTCCATCTCTCCACCAGACTATGGGGGCCATGGGGGATCTGACCCTTCCACCCACTCAGTGTTATCAGGGGAGCTGAGCCTCACGCTCTGGTCCAACCGGCCCCAAAGCTCTTAATGACTCTGCCCTTCCGCTCTCGGGTATTAGAAAATCAGCACTGCCAGCCTCTAATAGTCATGGTGAGATCTGGCTGTGAGTAACCAGTTAATTCCAACTTTTTCAAAAGTTTGTCTTTCCAATAACATTTCAGTTAGGTGTTCCGGCCCTGGGGCAGCCTTCCATGGTGTCTGAGGCCTAGGTCCTTCTATCTCATTGCTCCGCTCTGTGTGGACTTCATTCCCAATTTCCCTCATAGTCCAAGGTGGCTGCTTCAGCTCTACCCATCACATCATCGTTCTAATCAGCCAGAAGGAAAAAGGAGTAGGAGGCAGGCATGCCCCCACCCTGTAAGGATACTTCTCCTAAATGGCAACATTGCTTTCATTTGCATCTTGTTGGCTAGGACCTTACCACACGGCCCCCTCCTAGAAGGGAAATGCCATCTTCTTTCCGGGTGACCAGGTGACCAGTGGAAGGGCCAGGTTCTGTTACAGAAGAAGATAGAAGGACAGAAAGGGGGGACAGGCAGGAGCCCGAGCCACGCCAGACCTTTCTTTTGCCTTTATTGAGGCAGTCTTTTCCAGAGGAAGGTTTGTCCTTTCCCGGTGAGGCTCTGGGGTTTGGATCTAAGGGTTGGAGAGGAAGGGCTTGGCGGAATGGACAATTTGGAGACCTGGGCGTGATCGGGAGGGTCCGGTAATTCTGCTCGGGGGCTGACAGTCCCTTGCGGGCTGGGTCCCGCCCTCCCTCCCAGAGCCTCTTGGAGGGCCAGAGCCACACTTGTGCATCTTCAGGGCACAGATAGTCCCATTCTCGTTACCTCGCTCTGAGCCGGGGCACACGGCAGCAGTGTGCCCACATTACAGGAGGATACGCTTGGGCTTGGGGACCCCTGTCCAGACCCGGCCCCGCGGGTCCTCCTCCTCAACCTCCCCACAGTCTCGACGGGCTGCCGGGGTCCCTCTGGGCGGCGCCCTGAGCCCTCAGCTGTGATCCACGTTAACCCGCCTGAGCTGCAGGCACAGTTACATCCCAGGCCGGGGGCGCTTGGAGCCGGGGTCCTTCCCAAGCACCAGGAGTAGCCAGGACACACGTTCCTCAGCAGAGACGGTTTCCGCGGGTGCCTGAGACTTCTTCAGCAGCTCTGGACACCGCCTGGGGGAGTAGGAGGGAACGGGGTAGACCACCCGCGCCTACCCCTGGTGAATGTAGGCTTCTCATCCAGGGACACTTCAGTGAAAACCTCTGCTCCTCGTGGGCATGAGGCTGGCCAGTGCCAGGGTGGGGCTTGGAGCAGACGTGTCCAGGGCCAAGTCCCAGGTGGAGCTGTGTGACCTTGGGCATGTCGCTTGACCTCTCTGAGCCCCTCTGGCTGTCTGAGTATCAACCTCCTGACACTGTGGTGAAGATTCAAGGGAATCGGGGAGGAAATTCTGACCCCTGCTACAACATGAACGAAACTGGAGGACATGCTGAGTGAGGGAGGCCAGTCACAGAAGGACAAATCCTGCCCGATTCCACTCGTAGGAGGACCTAGAGTCCTCAACCCAGAGAGACAGAAAGTAGATGGTGGGACCAGGGCTGGGGAGGGGGTGGGGGTTAGTGCTGAATGAGGACATGTCCGTTTGGGAAGATGGAGAAGTTCTCGAGATGGATGGAGGGGATGGCCGGACAGCAGTGTGAGTGTACTTAATGCCACTGGCCTGTACACTTAGAAATGGTAAAAAAAAAAAAAAAAAAAAAAAAAAATTTGTTTTTTGGCCATGCCGCGCAGCTTGCGGGATCTCAGTTCCCCCACCAGGGGTTGAATCCAGGCCACAGCAGTGAAAGCGCCAAATCCTAACCACTAGGTCACCAGGGGACTCCCAGAAATAGTCCATTTTAGGTTGTGTGTATTTGACCATCATTACAAATAATTTTTCGAAAAAGGAGATAAGGTAATGAAATATTTACCCCGATCCTGAGCCCGAAGACTGGATAAATGGCGGCTGTCAGGGGATTTGACGTGAGGCTCCCCTCTCTTGCTGCCTATTTGTTGCTTTGGTTGCCTTCTGACTGCATAAATGCCCCAAGAAGACTCTCGAAGGCAGAAAAGGGCCAGGAGTCGCTAACGTGTGTGTCAGCCCGTTTCATCCTCACTCGAGCACTTGCGTTGCCCATTTGGAGGAGGAGGAAACCGAGGCCCGGAGGTGAGGTCGCCTGCCCGGGGCTGCCTCGGGTGGATGTGCGATTCTGCCTCAGCCAGGCCCCTCATTCCTCGGCCAGGCCTGCGTCGGCCGCCAGCCCCGACGGAGTGGACAGCCTCGCTGTCCTCGCCGACCCCGTCTGCCGTCCCAGGGGGCGTGCCCTGCCTGCTCCCTGCCCCGAGCGCTCGGCCCAGCCTGTTTGCAGCACTGACTGTCACCTGGGCGCCCTAGCCGCCCCTGCTCGCGGCTCAGGCCTCCCAGGATATAAACCCCCAAGCAGAGCCACCGGGCCAGAAGGCCTGAGTGTCCCTGTGGCGCTGGTCCTTAGACTCACGTACTCGTTTGATTCCTGGTGGTCTCCAAAGGGGCTGGGGTCAGGCTCGCCCCGTGGGATGAGGCGGGGGCTCTGATTCTGAATGTGAGAGCGATCGCACCCCGGGTGCGCCGTGGGAAGCTTGCGTCTCGGTGGCTTGCCGCCTGTGCCTTGATCACACGTGCAGAGTCCCGGGTTCTAGTGAGTTCCCGGCTGTTTTGCAAGAACACACAGGTCTGGGGCGGAATCCCGTTGGAAACACTGCCTGCTTTGTACCCTTCCTGGACCCTCGGGACGCACTTTAGAACGTTAAAGGCCCTGGTGGGTCCTGTAGTAAAGATGCTCCCTGACTTTGTTTGACCTGGTGTTTCCCAGACTCGACTGTGGAACCTGTTTTGCACCATCTGCCTCCAGGGTCCCCAGGGTCCCGTGGAACTCACTTTGGGAAAGTCGCACTGAGTCAACACCAGGGCCGCCGTGTGACTGTGCTGGGCCTGGTGGGGTGCTCGGGGGTGGGCTGGGGGTGCCTGCTTCCCCCTGCGGGGGTGCTCAGAGAGGGAGCAGCCGTCATTCAAGCCCCCAGCCCCCAAATTCCCGGCGGCTCACAGCAGCTCCTTTTACCCGTACCTTAAGACACATTTCTATAATACAGTAACTAGTCGCGGCGTTTAAAATCAGATTTCATAAAAAAAAAAAAAAAAAAAAGCAGATTTCATGTAGAAATCCAGGGTGCCGGCTTCTTTTTTAGGAAGTCGTAATAATACTGCCGTAGCTAAGAGACTCGGGGAGAAACGCTGTCCTGGGAGAGGCCCCTCCTTCTGCTTCGTGGGCTGTAAAATGAAGAGCCACGGACTACACGCTCTTTCCAGCAGCTGAAAGTGGATGCACAGCCTCCTGCACCCGGGCCCTGCCAGGCCTGCTAGAGCCGCAAGGAAGCCGTGCCCCACGCTGGCCGGTTCCCCCCCAGCCCGGCGCCCCACCCCGGTGCCCCCTGAGCCCTGCCCTCACCTTTGGTCCACACCTTCCCAGGTGACCCACTCTGAGGCCAGATTACGAGGGTTCAGGGGGAGGCAGACCCAAGTCGGTTCATTTTTTGTTTGTTTTTGTTTTTGTTTTTGTTTTTGCGGTTCACGGGCCTCTCACTGTTGTGGCCTCTCCCGTTGCGGAGCACAGGCTCCGGACGCGCAGGCCCAGCGGCCATGGCTCACGGGCCCAGCCGCTCCGCGGCATGTGGGATCTTAGCAGACCGGGGCACGAACCCATGTCCCCTGCATCAGCAGGCGGACCCTCAACCACTGAGCCACCAGGGAAGCCCTTAAGATTTTTTTGATGTGGACCATTTCTAAAGTCTTTATTGAACTTGTTACAATATTGCCTCTGTTTATATTTCGGTTTTTTGGCCGCAAGGCATGTGGGATCTTAGCTCCCCGACCAGGGCTCGAACCCGCACCCCCTGCGTCGGAAGGCGATGTCTTCACCCCTGGACCACCAGGGAAGGGAAGTCCCCGAGTCAGTTCATTGACCTGAAGACCCCAGGCGTATTCAGATGGCTCAGATGCTGCATCTGTGAACCTGAGCCCTGGGCTGAATTAACGGGGGGCTGAGGGTGGGGACTGAGCACTTGGTAGAGCAAGACCAGGTGCGGCGGCGGCCACGGACAGAGACACGCTCGGGCAGGGTTTGTTGCCCGACCCCTTTCTAGAGGAATCTGAAGTTAATTCAAGATGCCTGTGTCGGGTGGGGTGAGGGGCAGTCCCCTCCTTGGCACGTGATCTGGAAGCCAGGCACGCCCCGCATTTTTAACACCGACAGCAGATTCTGGGGTGGACGGCTGTGCTTCCTGGCATTGCTTTCTTGCTTAAGAACACAGAGCAGAGGCGCTGCCCTGAGGGACAAGGCTGCGTTGGGGGACCCCGTCATCAGAGTGGTGTTGGCGGAGGGGAGGACATCCCATCCCAGCTGCCAGAGGAGCCCTGACTCCACGGGACGGCTCGTGAGACCTAAAGCAGAGGCCGGTGTCTCAGTCTCCCCGAGGCCCGCATAGACCCTGTGTGGGGTGGAGGCCCCCTCCTGCGTCAGCCTGCACCCCTCACCCATGAAGCCAAGGGCTCAGCCGTCTTGTTCCAGGACCCCGCTGGCCCTGCTGAGGTCACACCTCCTCAGAGAGGAGAAGGAGGCCCGGTCCCCTGGCGCAGGGCTCTTTTGCAAACCCAGACAAATTCCCAAATCCCATCGTGTGCCCGGGGCACATCCTCTGCACCAGGAAATGCACCAAAGGCTCCACGTTTGGATCAACCTGTTCGGTGCCCGTGGCACCCACTGCGCGTAGGTCCTCCAGGCACCAGAGTGTGTGCGGGTTTAAATGAGAGCAGAGTCCGAGCCTCGGCTTGCATCCCAGCTCTGTGACCTTGGGCGGGTTACTGACCCTCTCTGAGCTGAAGTTGCCTCCTTGGTGTCAGTGGGATAGTATGACTCCTTGTGGCTTGGGTGCTGAGATGAGGCACGCGCAGTGCTAGAGCAGGGCTGGGGCCTTGTCAGCAGCGGGTCAGTGTCAGCCGGCATCATCACCACCATTGTTGTTATTGTTAATTCCCAGATGAGCAGCCTGAGACCCTGAGGGCTCCGATGTCTCCCCCAGGAAGCCCACCGAAGGGTAGCGCCGTCCTTTTCTGCCCAGACAGATAGGTCCCTCCCCCACTTTCTGTCCCTGACTTTGCACAGCGCCGCCGTCCTCCCAAAGGCATGTCCCAGACCCTCCAATCCCCCTCCCTGCCTCTCCACTTTGCAAAAGCCACGCAACCCAGTTCCGGTCTCAGGGTTGCTGTGCACCCAGACGGTATCCTGGGTTCCTGGCCGCTGCCCTAGGCCACCTTTTTCCCGGGGGGAGACGGGGACCATCTGTGCGCTTTCCTGCCCACTGAGCATTGCTTGCAGTCCGATTGCAGGAAGCGCGGGGTCAAGCGCTGGCGAGATCAGTCCCGCACCACCTCGAACTGCATCTATTTTCAGACCGCACTGCAAGCTAGTTGGAAATGCACTGTCTTTTGCTCCTTTGTTCTGGTCCCTTGTTTTCCATCTCTCTGTAATTATGGGAAATGTGTATTCATTCCCTCAGGGCCACCTGTTTGATTCTTAATCTCACTGGGCATCTCTCTCTCCTTCATCACATACGTGCTGTTCCTAATGGGGTCTCAGTTTCATCAGCTTCCTCCGAATCCTGCCTCAGACTCCTGGGAGCCGTCTGTGCAGATGACACGGGGGCGTCATAGACTGCATCTCCCATCGCTCCGCCTGTGCCCTTGGGCCCATGACAGCCTCCTGCCCTGGGTGCCTGCGCCAGGAAGGCCAGTCTCATCAGCTCGGTCTGTGCTGATAAGCAGACCCCTGGGAAGTTCATGAAGCCAAACAGGAGAAGCTTCATGGACTTGCCTGGGGACCTGGGGGGGGCTGGGGTTATACCACAGCCCACTCCTCTGCTGGACGGAGAAACCCTCTGGTGGTGGTGTGCCCCTCAGAGTGGGATCATATCCCCTCTAATAAGCCGCTCCAGGTACGAGTGCTCTTATTAGCACGCTGATATGCTTGCTTTTCTCAATGTACCGTGGCCTGGTTGAGACACATTTTCTCTGTTTCTCACTCCAGAAATGATTTTTTTTTCCTTTTAAGAGAAAATGTGGTTCCAATTGCCCATTTGTATAAACTGGTATAAATCTTTGGGGAAAGCAATTTACCAAAAGTGTATCCAGAGCCATAGAAACATTCAGACCTTTCGGCCTGGCAATTCCACTCGCTCCTGGGAATAGAGTCAGAGGAATTGACTTGGAAGAGGAAGGGGGGACTACGCGCATGAAGATGTTCTCGGCAGCATTGTTTATAAAAGCGAGAAGGCAAAAACCATCTCAGCCTGACTCTAAGGAATTTGCCATGTTAACTCACCAGACATTCTGTGACGTGGAGCAGGCTGACCCATACTGCCGGGACACTAGGTAGTACTTTAAAGGGCAGAATGCAGAACCCAGTCCACCTCCACAGCTGTTCCAGGTGTGTCTGAATCCTAGGAAGTGGGCAAGTCTGTGCCACACTGGAAAGTGTACATGGCATTTTTAACAATATTTGTCTCAGCTGAATCACCTTGTGATACAGCAGAAACTAACACACCATTGTAAAGCAATTATACTCCAATAAAGATGTTAAAACAAAAAAAAAACAATATTCTTCTGGAAGATGCGGCTCTCTATGGTGGGCTAGATTCGGAGTTTAGGGAGCGGAATTGCATGACCGTTTCAGGCAGAAACAGAACAGCCTGGTGGTGACTCTGAGCAGCCAGAGCTCTGCACAAGGGAGTGCTCTTCTGACCCCATTAGGAAAATGGGGCATTTGCTGGATTTTTTTTTTTTTAAGCAGAGTATGCATGAGCTGAACTGATGCCGTGGAGGACAGGTTAGTCGGGATGATGGTGCTGGAGGTTCTTTCTGTCCAGAGACGTGGAGGAAAGCCGGCTGGGCTGGGCGTAGAGAGGGCACTGAACAGCTCGGGGTGCTCCCCCAACACATACTTGGGGAGTGACGGAGGGTGCAAAGGCTTCATGGCTCCTCCCAGGGAAGGCTGAGGGGTCTTTGGGGAAGGATTCACTGAGGCCCAATCTCCCAGCCCAGGAGGAAGATGAGGGTGGTACAGCCACTCATCCAAGGAGATGGAATTTAGGGACTGAAGGTGGAAGCACAGGGACATGTGTATGCAGTCCCCTGGTTCCCAGCCCAGGCCTGAAGTACGGCGCTCAGGGAAGTGTGGCATGGAGGGACCTTGCCCGCCTCTTGGGCCTCTGGGCGGTGGGAGCCCTGCTTGCTGACCCCTGAGCCTTACAGTGAAGCTTCCTTCAGCTTTGAGACAGGGCTTGGCTTCTTCCCTGAGCATGAAGTGAGCCCCTGCCTCCCAGGAGGAGCCGGGTCCCATGAAGCAGAGAATCCTGGACTCAGGTCAGCAAGGTATGCAGAGGTGCCCACACCCGGCCGAAGGACCCGGGGGTGCAGGGCTGAAGACCCTTCCCCTCCTCCCACTTCTCTCCCACTGAAGGGGCCTCTGAAAGGCCATGTGCAAAGGACGCCACCAGAGCCCCACTTACAGGCTCAGGGAGGTCATTCAGCGTGTCTGTGGTCGCACAGCTAAACCTCGGCACAGGTGCAACCAGGACTGACGGATGGCAGGGCCTTTGTGGCCACTGTGGCCCTGGGGCTCTGTGGCCCACATCTTGACCACCTTGGGACCGCCCACAGTGTCTCTGGGAGCCAGCCCCAAAGGGAAAAGGTGCTTCCTCCCCCAGAATGGCTTTCTCTTTCCAGCTTGTGTGTTGGCCCCAAATCAGGAAGGCAAAACTCTCTTCTAATTTAAAAAGAGTAAGTGATTTGAAAGTCTTTTCAGACATAATGAGATGTTGGATGTGTACAAGTGCTTTGGGAGTCCCCAAGGGCTACACGAGCATCACCTGAAGCCTCGCTGTCCCGCTGTGGTCTGGCAGCAGTCGTGGCCCTGGCAGGCAGCAGGGCACCTGAGAGAGACAGACAAGGTCCCCCCATCCTGCAGGAGCCCCGAGTGAATGGGGGGGACACACAGAAGGTGGCCAAGTCCCACGGGGATGGCACCCTGCTGGGAAATAGGGCTGTGGTTGCAGGTGGACCACTTGATAGGGCAGGGGGTGGTCCCCTCTGGGACTGAAGGATGGGGTGGGGTGGGCTCCAGGGACGGCTGCCCAGGCGGTGGCAGCCATTGAGACTTGATGTAGATGGCTGTGTTGGCTGGACACCCCAGACGAGGTAGGAAACAGCACAGGAGAGACAGGTAGACGCCCCCCAACCCTCCCCCGCCCCCGCCGGTCCCCTCATCCTGCAGGAGCTGGCTCGCCCAGTGAGTGAGGAGGACAGGCAGAGGGGCTGGTGACATCCTGGGGGCTGGTGACATCCCGGGCGCTGGTGCAAGCACCCAGGTCAGGGCTGAAATTCCAGGCCCTTCTGGGACATCGAATTGCAGGGCTTGGGTTCAGTATCAGCTGCTGGGTCAGGGATGGGGCTAAGGGCAGACACCCCCCGACCATGGCCAAGCTGTGTGACCTCAGGCAGGTGACTGAAGTGCTCTGGGCCTCAAGGGTCCTGCAGTGCATGACGGGGAGGAGTTGCCACTTGGCACGGTCGTGGGGAGAAGGGACAGATAGGAGACGCATAGCAGTCATTGTCTACTGCTTCCACTTTTGCTGTCGTGGTGACTGTTGTCTTCTTTCTGGATCCCACATCTTTTCTACATTTCTGCAACAGAGCAGAGCAAGCCAAGGGGTCTGTGGGGCCCCAGTGAAATCCATCAAGTCCCACTGACCTGGGGAGGCCTGACCTGAGTCTCAGAGGTACCCCAGGGCCCAGGTGGCCAAGTGGGACCCTGCCCAGCAGCCCTGAAGATCCTGTGTTTCTGTCCTCGGCCTGCCGGGGTTAGGGGGTGTCCATGGCCTGCAGGCTCCAGCCTCCCTGTGTGGCTGCCCAGCTCCCCCGAAATCGCGCCACTCAGCTCCAAGAACCCTCTCTCCTCTTGGAGAAGGATGCTCCACGGAGCTGACAGGGTCCTCGGGTTTGCCAGCCAGAAGGACTTTTAGTGGGCATTCTACTTGACCCCTTATTTGACATGTGGGGAAACTGAGGCCCAGGGGAGGTGGGACCCACAGCCAAGCAGAGGTGGGATCAGGACACACACAGGTGAGTCAGTTGACTTCCCCGTTCAGCATCACCTGCCCCCACGGTGAGCCCCCTGCCCTCCCCCTGCAGGGTCTACCCCACTCCCTCCTGTCCAGCGGTCGGGACACCCCTGACTGGCTTTGACGTTGAGGTGGAGGTGGAAGTGCGGCCAGCGCCGCCTCAGAGTGAAGGGCACGGGGTTGAGTGAGTTCTGGCACCGCTTGAGCCTCGATCTTCACGTCCATAAAATGGGCATGAAAGGACCCACCTCACCTGGCTGTGGAGAGAACGGAATGTGTGACAGGCCCGGCCCTGGGCTGCGCTGGGTGGGCGTTCAGAGTGGGGGGCTACAGTGATGATGTGGGTATTAATGTTGGAGAAACGACCACCGCCTCAGCCCTCAGAGCCCTCCCTCTGCTCATCCCAAATTGCTCACGGGAGGCAGCCGCCGTCCGCATCTCTTCACCTTACTTTCCGAGGCCACGGCCCACGGGCTGGCCCACCAGAGTCTGCTCTCCTCACCTGCCCCTCGTGGTTGGGTTCTGCCTGGACTTGGGGTTTGCCTGATGGTGGCACCTGATCGAGCTCTGTTGCCAGCTCGGCCCGGGAAGGAATTCATTTGAAGGTGAAATCAGTCACCGAGGCTTAATTAGTTCACAGAATACAAACCTGCCTTAGGACCTGCTACCGAGGGCATGAACCCCGGTGGGACTGACACGGGGACCATCGCAGTGCTCACTCAGGGCTGTCACGAGCACTTCATTCTCCGGGCACCCCGGCACCTGTACAGGTTTCGATCCGCTAACACTTCGATCTAAAAGATGGGGGCCCCAAACCTTCAAAGGCTGGATTCTTGTGTTGAAACAAACCTCCCCAGTGTCTGTGATGCTTCCCACCAGGCTGCAAGGGCACCCATGGTGACAGGAACAACTGCATGTCTTGGCTTCCACGGTCAGTGGTCAAGGCACACCCAGGCTTCCTCACTCCGGCCTGTCTCTGCTTTGACACACTCACCATCTCCCCAACGGACATACCTGCTGCCTCTAGACACAGAGATCAGGGACTCACTGCCACGTACTGAGTGTGCATGCAGGTGGGCGGTTGGGAAGATGCTTATTTGCTTAATATATGTTTATGAACCCATGACTTCTACCTTCCAATAATGTCAGAGCAGCTCAGGTCGGACGAACCCTCCTGCTGATAACAATGACAAACTTGAGACAAAATATATAAAAATAAGAGCAACTGCTTTTAACCATTGATAGGTAGCTGAAAGCAGATGGAACCAGAGGGGCCAGGACCCTTGACAGAGGGGGAGTCCTCCAGGTGAGACCCACGTGAATGAGGGGGTTCCCTGGTAGAAAGTGAGTTTCTCTGGGTTGAGGATCCAGCGGTTGGAGGTCAGGGTCAGGGCCACCTGAGTGGCTAGAAATGGGGGGGCAGGGGGAGGTGCTGGAAAGTGGATAGCCCCCAAATCTACACATAAATCCCCCTCAAATCCTTGACTGACTTCTGAACTGTCATGTGCAAAATGAGAGTCCAGGGGTCCCAGTGGAACACAGTAGCTTAAAGCTCAGCGAGCCAAGGGGAGACAATGTGGAGTTGAGTTCTGTCTCATTAGAGGAGTTTGTTTCTGCCAGAGCCCAAGAAGGGCCCCAGAAGTCAGGACCTCCCATAAGGACCACACCAACAGAGATTTCCCCAAAAAGCCTAAAAGCCATGCCTTCACAGGACAAAATGTTCTGCTGATAATTTTACTCCCTGCCAGAGGAGCTCAACACTCTTCAGAGGAAGATAACAAGACCCAGAATCTCTACAACATATCAAACACAATGGCTGATATAGAATCAAAAATGACTAGACAAGCAAAGAAGCAGGAAAGCATGACATGTAATCAAAGGAGACCTCAATTAACAGAAGCAGACCCAGAGACAACCCAGATGTTAATAGGCAGACAAGGACCTAAAATAACTGGAACATGTATTTATAAGCTCCCACTTGGTGCCAGGTCTTGTGTTGTATCCTGTGTAAAGCCCCTCCCCCACCCATGCCTTCCAGAAGGTTCCAGCTGTGGGGTGGAGGTGTTCATGGTGGGAAGAGTTCTAGAAACATATATTTCATGTAGTGAGACAAGCACAGTGAAAGCCTCAATGACAAAGTCCAGGATGTGAGGTAGGAAAGTGCCATTCTTTCATTTATTCATTTATCGAATCAAGGTAGAAAAGCACAGGTATCTAGTTGTAGGCTGAGCTGTGTTCTGGTGATGAAGTGGTGAATAAGACAGACACAGTCCCTATGGATAAAATACGGTAATATAAGCAAACTCACAAATGGTGTGATTTCAGTTTTTGAGAAGTGCAATGAAGGAAAAGTAACAAGGGGCTAAGAGAGAGAATAAGAGGGTTGCCTTATTAGAAAGGATGGTCAAGGAACACCTCTGGGATGAGGCGACCTCGAGAGTGAGTGCTGAAGGATGGGAGTTAGAGAAGCCAGCCAGACAGCAGAGGTGAGGCCCAGAGGGGTGTTCAGGGCACCGAGAGGGGCTGGCATGGGCCTGTGGGGGGAGGGGCGGTGTGGAGGAGCAGGGGGAGCGGAGGTGATGGCATGAGGACCCCTGGGGGCCTGTAAGGGAGAGTGACACAGCCTGCCACATGTGGTGTCTTTGAAGTTCAGGCAGCTCTAACAAAACACCACAGACAGGGCATGTTACACAACAGACATTTATCTCTCACAGTCCTGGAGGCTGGATGTCCAAGATCAAGGTGCCTACCAGTTCAGGTCCCAGTGAGGCTACACCACCTGGTTCGCAGATGGTGCCTTCTCTCTGTGTCCTCATGTGGCAGAGAGAGATATCTCTCCCTGCCTCTTCTTATAAGGGCACTAATCCCATCATGGGGCCCCACCCTCATGACCTAATCACCTCCCAAAGGCCCCACCTCCCAATACCATCCCACTGGGAGTCAGGGCTTCAGCATATGAATTTGGGGGAGATAACCTTCTGTCTGTAGCACGTGGTCACTCTGGTTACCCTCCAGCCAGCTCAGGGGCTGCCTTTCAACAAAGCGCTCTGTGTGTGGTTAACTTTTCAGTGTGTCCTGAGACATGTGGGTGTCCGTGGCTGTAGAGGTTCACTCTGTGGGGCCCTGGCACCTGCAGTGCAGTCCCCAGTGTCCAGGCACCAAGAAGGATTCCGGAAGAGGTGTCCACGTCTGGCCTTGGGGGTTGAGGGCGGTTCCGTTGAGCAGTTGGGCAGGGTGGGCACTGGTGACTTGTCTCAGTGCCCTGAGCCTCAGTTTCCCCTGTGGGAAGTCCTCCGTCGCTGGGCTCTCAGCAGGACCACCCAGGGTGGCTCTTGCTTTCTTTATTAAGCCACAGTGCTGCCCCTTGCCCCACCCACCCGGGGAGAGCGTTTGCCCAGCATGCAGTGTCTCTGCGGGACTCCGGGGCACAGGCTGAAGCTGCACGGTGGGAGGGGCAAAGGCAGGGTTTGGAGTCTGCGGTCCTTCCAGAATGCACCTTGGGGACCCTCATCCTCTGTGTGGTCAGCCCCAGTTCAACCCTCCACAGCCCCTCTCCCTGTCCCTGCTCTGACCTTGGTCTTGACTCTAAAGCACTGCATCAGGACTGGTGGGTAGACCGTGCCGGAGCCCCTGACCCCTGCTCCCATCAGCAGGGAGCCTGACTGCCCTCGGGGAGAGACCCCCACCCCGGGGGGGTTCTGAAGCCCCCTCATCGGTGCCCCTTACCCAATTATCCAGGGGCCTCAATGGATCCTCCAGGAGCAAAGCTTCCCTCTGTGGCCCCAGCTGACGAGAACGTTACAAATCCTGCAGACACCTACATCTTTGTTCAAAGATAACCCCGCATTATTGCTGAGACTCCTTTTTATATCTCCTGTTATTTATAAAAGTATGATTCATTTAACAATTATTGTGAGATGGAGAAATGTTGCCTACTAATATTAAAATTGCAGTTATCTAAAGCAACACAGAAAGGAAGCAAGGTCTGCTATTTTGGATCAGGTGGGGAGTAAGCAGGAAGAATCCGGGTCTAGCCCACAGCCCCCCAGGACCTGCTGCTTCCCCGATCCTGGCTTGGTGAGCTGGGTGAGGCTCTCACACACACAGTTTCCTCTTCAGCAATTGGTTTTCGCTTCTGTAAGATAAAGTGGAGGGCGGGGCTGGTGGGCCACTGAGACCCTCTGGAGTTTCGTTTCCTCTTTTCAGTTCCCCATGGGCCTCCTGTCTGTCGAGAGGCTACAGCCGCCTCCGCAAGTTTGCATGAAGGCAGAGATAGACTCAGGGACTCTCCTGCTTACCCAGCCCCTGTCTCCATCCCAGCCAGCTCTCCCTTCTCCACACCCCCCACAAATAGGAGGCGGGGCCTGAGTGAATCCCCAGGCCGCCTGGAAAGAGAAGGGAAACAGCGACTATCCCTGGGATTTCAGGGCCTTGGAGACATTCGTATCCCAGCCCCAGCCCCGCCAGCTGGTCAGCCAGGAAGGTCAGCGAGGAAGGTCCCAAAGGATTTTGGTGGCTCTCCGTGTGCCAAGGGGGCCAGAGAGCCAGGCTTGCGAGCTGTGTGGCCAGCCTGGTAACCAGCCCACGTGTGGCTGCTCCATTGAGCCGGCGCCGCCCTGAGCCCACGCCCACTGGCCCCGTGGCGTTGCTTCTCCTGAATCAGAGCCTTGGCCGTGCCTCGGGTTGCCTGGAGCCCCGGCAGCAGCGCAAAAGCTGAAAGAATGAGCCCCAGCTCCCCCCACCCCCAGACAGGCAGGACGGTGGGGTGGGGACTCTGCAGACACAGGAAGGACACTGAGGACACTGGCCTGACCGATGTCCAGCGCGCCTGCCCGTGGGGACCGGGCGAGAGCCCTGCAGGGCCGTCCTTCTCTGGTGCCCAGCAGGGCAGCTGGGCCTCCAAGGATCGGGCAGGGCCTGGGCGGACATGGGGGTGGATGGAGGTAGGGTGGGGCAGAGAAGGGAGGCGATTTCAGTACAACCCAGCTTGGGGGCCTGGAGAAGGGCCTGGGGACACTCAGAACAAAGTAGAAGCTGGACTCGCCACCTCCCTCTTTTCCGGTTCATTCATTCACTCATGTCCACAGCAGTGGGAGCACACCCCGTTTGCAGGACGATAGGGGAGCTGGACACTAGACCTGGCTTCAGGAAGCTTGATGTTCCCTGGAGCTGGGAAGGTCCCCAGGGTGGACTGCTGCCCTGGCAGCCCTCGGTGGGGCAGGCGGGGGTGGGGGTCTCTCCAGTGACTGGATCCATCCGGGAGACTTCCTGGAGGAGGCGGCACCCAAAGAGGCCATGTAAATGCATTCTGAGGGACCTCGGAGGGCTTATCACAGACACAGGGGCAGGGTGGGGGCCGGGTAGATTGACTTGGTATTCACTCACAGCTTTTTTTTTGTTTGTTTTAAGTTAAATGTATTTATTTAGCAGTTGCACATTTAGCCATGGCCACCTTCAAGTCCAGGCACTGTTACAGATATTGATTTGATCCTCACCTCCTGTGTGGCGACACCATTCACATCCCCATTGATAGAAGAGGAAATGAATGTACGGAGATTTATCGTGACTTTCCTGGGTCACAGAGCTGGGAGGTGAAGGGGCTGGGACTCGACCCCAGAAGGCTGATCTCCCCCTTTTTGTGCTCTAAACATGACTTACGCGATCCCACAGCCAACACTGGGAATGCATTGGGTTATTCCTACCTTACAGCTGGGGAAACCGAGGGCCGGGGTGCCTGACCAGCCCATGGCCGCCAAGCAGTAAGACACAGAGCCGGCCCCTAAATCAGATGCTGGCCCACTTCCCCTCATCGGGCTCTTTCCCCGCCGGCTGGCGCGGCGAGGGGAGGTGGGCTGATTGTCCATGCCGAGCAGGCGACGTTCCTGAGACCCACCGGCCCTGCAGACTCTCACCAGGCTTGTTTATGACACCTGGCGCATCCTCCCTGCCAGGACTTCAGAGTGTCTTGAAATGTTCTGATGTGCAAAGAGCCTTTTTTAGAGGAAAAATGAAATTATTTTCAGCCTGTTATAAGGCAGTTGTCAAAAGATGTGGCAAATGAAGGGCTTAGACAGTGAGGGTTTGGGAGGCGGCCAGAGCGAGCGGGGGCAGGGGGCGCAGAGGCCAAAGCTGTGCAGGTCGGGGTAGGAGGGGAATGGGGTGGACGGGAGGACGGGGCCGTGTCACGCATCGTTTATAATTTATTTATTACTTCTTACCGAGGGCCTGGCACTGGACTCGGGCTGGGTGGGGCTGAGGTGATGCTAAAGGGCCAGGCCATAAGGCTGACAGCTTGGGGTTCATTCTGGGGTGACCTTCCTCCTTCCTGGAAGCTATCTGATTTGGGAGGCCTCCATCTAATCCCTCCTCCTGCCTTTTTGTCTTTCAAACAGGCCCCAACTCAAAAGATGCTCACTTATCCTTTGAGGCGGACGGGTGGGTGAGCAGGTGGACAGATTCACCAGGTAGCATCCTGGTCCCCACCCCCTGCCACCTGCCACCCGCCTCAGCCCAGCCCAGCTTGGACACAGAATTCTTCTTCTCCCTTCTCCCCCTCGTTTGGAATGAAATCCATTTGAAACCAAACCTCAGTCAGCAGGAATGTGACCAGCACAGCCTCTGATAGTCACTTTGGATGCTCCGTGAAAGGACCCCGTGTAGGAAGAAAGAGTCTAGGAGTTGATGGGAGGAAAGCTTAGCCATCTTTGGGCTGGGCTCCGACACCTCCAAACCTACTTTATTTGTTGAGATGAAGTCTGTGCTTCGAATGCCTCGGCTTTCCCTTCCAATTAGTATGTGGCAGGTGCGGGCATGTTGTCTGTGTGACAGTAAAGGAGACTGGTGCACATGGGTGCAGAACCAGCACACGGGTAGTGAGCTCCCTGTTGCTGGAAGTATTCAAGGAGAGCATGCCTGCCAGTGGCGAGGAGGTGTTACATGGGTGAGGTGGGTGAAGTCAGGAATGGACCACCTCCTCCCCAAACCCCGGCAGGATTTCTGTGGGGGCAGAGCCTGGTCTGTGGGGCCGGGCACACAGTAGGTCTGCACATGAACCTAAGCTCTGGCTCCTAGTCTTGGTGAATTGTTTGCTCAGATTCCTGGAAGGGTGATTGGAAGAGTTGTCTGCTTATTAGAAGAACCGAAGGTGTCTGGAATGGGAATCCTTTGGCTAAGGGGTGTTTCCTGGGGTTCCTCAAATTCTGTTATGTCCAAAGTCTGCTCTTATGCCCCCACCCCGCCCCTCATGCAGCCTGGGAGGGAGCCAGAATCTTCTGTGTCCTGACCACTGCTGCATCCCCTGGGCCCGCACAGCTCGGGTCCACACGTGCAATGGGACGTGGACCCTGGTTGGGGGGGGTGAGGGGTGATGGAGAGCCCCGCCTACCCTTCTGCCTGGGGCCAGCCAGCCCGTTTCCTGGTTACAGGGTCTGTCTCAGCAAGGCTCGCCTCTCGGGTGGGCAGCCAGGAGGGCCCCCTCGTTTCCAGACTCTGCTCCTACTTGCGGACAAACGCACCATGAGGGTCACTCCGAACACAGTGACGGGGAGGCGGGCTGGGGGCTGTCCCACCTGGGCCACGTGTAAATGCTCTTTGGGCATCTCTGGTTCTGCTCCCAGCACGGGGGCAAGGGCTCCGCCCCAGGTCCACAGCAGGGGAGCCGGCGATGGCCCGGCACCTCTGGCCTTTGGCGAGGTCGCCGCCCATCAACCCCGGAACACACGCACTCTGCTGACAGCAAAGGTGGCAGCGCCAGAGCAAAGGTTGTCGCAGGGACTCGGTGCGGGAGGAGGCTCACGCTCTGGGACAGCGTTGATCACTAGCAGATGGAGGGAGGGTTGAGCACCGCAGAGCCGCCCACTCCCCAGAGGGTTTCCCCGGCTGGGCAAGCGCTCGGGACCCACGTGGCAGGGCCCCGGCCTCCGGGGGAAGTCCCTAGTTTCACGGTCCCTGTGGCATCCTGTCCCAGCCGGGGCAGATGGCCAACACACCCCCGATAAACTAGACATCCCCACCTTGAAGACCCCCAGCGAGTAAACCCAGTGGCAGAGCTGCAGGCCCCCCAAGTGGAAGCAGCTGTGTCCTTGTTGGTGACGCTTTCTGCATCCGAGAGAGATGCTTCTGGAAGCTTTTCAGCCTTGCACCAAGGTCCAAGGACATCCAGCTGTGGCAGCGCCACCTCTGTCCCCCAGGGATGTGAGTGGTGAGGGGCAGGTCGTGGGGTCTTTGTTGATAAACTGCACCAGCGGCCAGATGTCTCCTGGGGCAGGTCCTCAGAAATGGCCTGGGCTCTGGCCTGGCGGGGGAGGGTCGCCTGGGGCGGGGTTTGAAGGCAGCTCCGAGCTGTGCGATGGGGCGTCGTGGGAGTGCAAGGAGGATGATGCTCAAATGCTGGGCTGGTACAGGGCACCCAGTCTCCATTCTAGCTACCCTGGAGAGACCGTTTGTTGGGACGTCCCGCCAGCCTGGGCATCCCGTGAGGAGATGTTCCCAGTGCTTACGCTGCCATTTTTGTTGGCACGAAGCATGTCGACCATATGGAATTCAACTTACAGGCTCCCGTTGCTCTCCCTCATCTCCTCCCATCTTTCTCTCTCTCTCTCTCTCTCTCTCTCTCTCTCTCTCTCTCTCGCTCGCTCGCTCGCTCGCTCGCTCGCTCTTTTTTTTTTTTTTTTTTCGAATTTCAGAAGCAGTTCTCTTAGCAACAGAAAAAACACACACTTAATTACAGCCCCAGCAGCAGATGCATCGGGTGGCAGAGCCCGCTCCCTGGGATGCTCCGTTTAGTTTTCGGGAAGACCTTTCTCCTTGTGTAGAAATAACCCCGTTCCACCTGCCGTGGGGCTCGCCAGCCACGGCCCCTCCCTTTGTGTTTCCCACGGGCAGAACTTTCTCCCTGTCGCCTCTCCCTGTGTCTCCCGGACCTCTGTAAGCAACGAGCAACGTGGCTCTGAAAACGCTCCTTTTTATCAGCTGCCTGGAATTAGGGCGAGCCGTGGCCGGGCTGCAGTTTGTTTTATCTCTCTTTTGTTTCAAAAAAAAAAAAAGGAGGGTGGGTGGAAATCCTGTTTTCTCCAGGGTCATTACCTCCAAGGGAGGGCGGGGGGAGCCAGAGAAGCAATGGGTCCTTGTGTGTGATTCTTGCCAATGGAAATCTGGGTCATGTTCAGAAATTCCAGAAGGCTGGCACCGGCCACCCAGTTAACACGGGTCTGGCGCGCGGCGTATCTGAAACCGGGATGTTTTATCTCCTCGACTGGCTCCCCACATCAGCTGGCGGACAAACGGCATTGGAGAGCACTTGGCTTTTTCTTTAAAATGAAAATCAGCGAAGCACAGTGCATGCTATGTAGCCCCGGGCGCCTCTGAGCGGGAGTGGCCGGAGCCCCAGCCGGAGGGTCCTTGGGTCATCGCGCGGTGGGGTGGGGGGGGGGCCTCCGGCTCACCGATGCCGACCCTCCTCCCCGATGCACTGATCACAAAAGCAGGGTGGCACCCACCGCTCACATGACGGGCGCGGGGAGAGGCCGCGGGCTTTGAGAGCAGCCCCAGTCTACGCACAGTTGGCTCCCAGCTGACAGGCAGGATATGGGGTGGGCTTTGTCACCAGCATGCTGGGTCTGGCCTGCCCAGCTGTGCTCGGGAGCCGGCAGTGCCCAGAGGCCCGCCACCGCTCCCCGGGTCCAAGCCGCTCCAGAGCGCAGGGGCCGGATGGCTCTCCTCCCCTTCCTCCCATCCGAGAAGGTTATATAATGAGCGGACCACTGCCGAAGTCGGAGGGAAAATGAAGTCTTTGTTAAATGCCTTCACCAAGAAGGAAGGTAAGGAACGAGCTGTAGGGTGCGTGGTGCACGGGAATGAGCAGTTTCTTACCGATTCTCCCGGGGAGCTGGGGCCTCCCCTTCCCCCTAAAATTGCTGGTTGTTCATCCCCGTCATGGAAGGGAATAATTACTTCTGGTGGGAGATGGGGCTTTGTTGTAGTTGGTCTGGAATTTTAACCCACTTGAAGGTGCCGGGGGTGGTGGTGGGGGTTTGTCGTTGTTGTTATTTTCCTAAGTCTCCAGCCCCTTTGCAGAATTGTGGCATGTGCATCCCTGGTGCTTCCAGAGGGCAGTTTAGGAACTAAGTCCTGGGGAAAATAGGAAGTTTGACTCTAGTCTGTCCGCTACCTGGAGCATATGCTGAGCACTTGGGCAGGAGTAAGGAAGGTCAGGACACTGCTGGCCGCCCCGGCCGGGTGGACGCTTTCAAAACCACCGCTCGGCTGTCCTTGGCCGTCCCCGGGTTGCAGTTTCAGGGAGCGGATGGGAAATGCAGCGCGGTAGACTTTAAAAGTGCATCTGCTTTTTGCATACCTTGTGTGATTTGTATTGTGGAAAAGAAACGTGTAAGTAAATGCATGGAAGACAGCTAAGAAAATATCCACCCACTTAGAGTTTGCAGATTGCCTGAAAGAAGGAAACAGTTGGGTGGAATATTAATTATTTTCAGACAGGAAAAGAGTTATTTCTAACCCTTTTCACACGAAAACCCCCAACATTTCCACGGCTGGTTCCAGTTAGTTTGTCAGACAGGGAGCTCTTGTTTTATGAAATCAGGAGGTTTATGAAGACGTGAGTTTAGAGGGATTAAAAAGATATTTCCCAGCCCAAGCCATAAAATAAACATGGAAGAAATTTCCAATTAAACTGCATAGGAAATGAACTTAATGTGAATCTTGGTAATTAAGCGAGATAATTTTCATTAGAATGTTCACCCTGATGTCACCTAGGCGATTCCATCCGAGTAGCTCGATGGATCCTCAGGCAGAATGTATTTGCAAAAGTCCCAGCTCTTTTATCCCTTAATCTTCCAAGGGCAGCTGCCCCATGTGAATTGTCACCACTCTCAGAAAGACCTCTACCGCCTGGTTCTCAGGAATGTTTAGAAAAAACAGACTTTGTCTGTGCTCGTTTGCTTACACGATGAACCCAGATTCACCTTCTGGGACTTTGGTCTTTGTAATCTGTGCACAGCATGAGTGTTTCAGTTGGGGGTATGGTGTTCTGTTCACTCTGCTCTCTGCTTCCCTCGATTTGTCTTCCCTTGTAAGTCTTTCTTAGCCATTGGCAGGACTCCCCCCCAAGTTCCATCACTTTCTGTCAAGGGCGTTAGTACTGTACGTACCCAGTTACATTGGTCAGAAAAATAGAATTGACCGTAGGTAGGGTCAGGGAAGCTGGGAGGCTCGGCCCAAGTTCGCGTCAGGGAGTGTGGGCGTTTCCTGGTCTCGGGGTGTCCCCTTTGAGCTGGGGTGACCCCTCCCCCTACCCCCGGTCCCCCAGGCCTGTCCTTGCGTGGGGGGCGAGGAGGATGAGCCAGGACCCCGAGGGAGCTCTACCCCAAGCGTCTGCCTGAGAGGCTGGCTTCCTCCTGGTGCTGTGGTCCTGCAGCCAGCGGGCTCTGTGAATGGAGAGCTTCCCTGCACTCGGAGATCCTGGAACCGCCGTCCTTTGCAAGGTCTCCGCAACCCCACCCCCTGCCCCCGGCCACTCCTCTGCGGGGCGGGGCTCAGATCACCCTCTGTCATTCCAGAAGTCTTCTGGCCTCCATCCGACACTGACAGAGGGAGTGACATGGATGAGGTTCTCCCCGGTGACCAGCAAACACAAACCCGGCACTTTTCCCAAAATTGAGATTTTACTAGGAGGTGGGGGTAAGGCCTGGGCTGATTCCTCGTGGGCCGAGCCCTGGAGAGGGCAGCCTCTTGGGCCCTGGAGACAGGGGTCCACGGAGCACGCCTTTCCCACTCCATCTCCCTCCCGGCCAGGCTTTGAAGAGTTCCTTTGAAGAGTTCCTTTGCTTTGAGGATGCAAGTGATAGTGTCTCTTGCCCCGACAGACAGGCTTCAGAGGAAGCAGGTTGGCGTGAGGGTGCGGCTGGAAAGAGCGTGACCTCCCCCATGGGTCATTTCCAAGTTCTCACGACTGTAGGAGCCAGCTGTGGATTCTCAGTGTGCGTCCTCAGGAAGCCTTGTGACGTTTCTGTGTGGCTCCCCTGGGTTGTGGCCGCATCTCTGCTTTCCCAGGACTCTGCCCTGCATCCCGGGGAGGTGGCAAAGGGGTGCACTTGGTCACAGCTGTCCCTGTGAGCCCTGCCAGCGCCACCTCTGTCCCCGTGAGCCCTGCCCGCGCCACCTCTGTCCCCGTGAGCCCTGCCCGCGCCACCTCTGTCCCCGTCAGCCCTGCCAGCGCCACCTCTGTCCCCGTCAGCCCTGCCCGCGCCACCTCTGTCCCCCGTGAGCCGTGCCAGCGCCACCTCTGTCCCCCGTGAGCCCTGCCAGCGCCACCTCTGTCCCCCGTGAGCCGTGCCAGCGCCACCTCTGTCCCCTGTGAGCCCTGCCAGTGACACCTCTGTCCCCCGTGAGCCCTGCCTGCGCCACCTCTGTCCCCCGTGAGCCGTGCCAGCGCCACCTCTGTCCCCCGTGAGCCCTGCCTGCGCCACCTCTGTCCCCGTGAGCCCTGCCAGCGCCACCTCTGTCCCCCGTGAGCCCTGCCAGTGACACCTCTGTCCCCCGTGAGCCCTGCCTGCGCCACCTCTGTCCCCCGTGAGCCCTGCCTGCGCCACCTCTGTCCCCGTGAGCCCTGCCCGCGCCACCTCTGTCCCCCGTGAGCCCTGCCAGTGACACCTCTGTCCCCCGTGAGCCCTGCCCGCGCCACCTCTGTCCCCGTGAGCCCTGCCCGCGCCACCTCTGTCCCCCGTCAGCCCTGCCAGCGCCACCTCTGTCCCCGTCAGCCCTGCCCTTCAGCGTGGGAGTGGGCTGGCAGCAGGGGGTTGCTATACTTCGTTTCCATGATGAACTTCACCACCTCTGACCTTGGGCAGCTAGGGTGGTGGATCGTGCAGGACTCCGTCCTGAACTGCTGATGCCGTCCTCTGAGATGCTGGCTTCCCCAGGTCCAGATAAGCCCCCCCGGAGGCGGTGTGTTTCCCGTGGCCCCTCAGGCCGGTTTGTGGACTGGCAGCCCAGGCTTCTGGCCAAAGTGTGCACAACCTCGTGTATTGGGCCTCAGCCTGGGGCAGCCAGCTCGAAGGAGGTCTGTGTCCTTTGCGGCTGGAATTGGCGTGTCGCTTCCCCTGCAACCCAGAGGCTTACGATTCTTTAGACGCCTCTTCTTGGAAAAGGCACTTTCTGTTTCTGGCCCAGGGCACCGGCCGTGTGGGTTCCGGCCCTCACGGTCCCCGTGGGCAGTGTCCTCATTCCAAGTCCCTGGGTGTACTGATCTCACAGAGTGGGGGCCTTGCCTCTGGTCTAGAACTTCGTAAGAAGCATGGTGAGGCGTGTCCACCACCTCCTGTCTCACGCTGCCGGGTCCCGGTTTGAAGGGTAGAGAAGGGAGCCCAGTGGGGTTCGGGAGAGACTGATTCCCACCAGGAGAGCTGGGGGCTGGGGGCGTCTGGGGTGCTCAAACCACAGACAATCCCTGTCTCCAGTCCTGGAGGCTGGAATCCGAGATCCAGGTGTGGGCAGGGCTGGTCCTCCTGAGGCCTCTCTCCTCGGCGTGTAGACGGCCGTCTCCTCCCTGTGTCCTCACGGGGTCGTCCCTCTGTGTGTGTCTATGTGCTTTTCTCCTCTTCTTATAAGGACACCAGTCCTGTGGGATTAGGACCCACCCTAGTGACCTCGTTTTACCTTCATCACCTCTTTAAAGAACCCCATCTCCAAATACAGGCACATTCTGAGGTCCCAGGGGTTAGGTCTTCAGCATAGGGGTTTGGAGGTAAGACACCATCCAGCGCACACAGGGGCTCAGTTCAGGTTATGGTGAGGAGGGACTGCATGACTGCCTCAGGGTCCTGACTGTCGTGTGCGATGGGGCGGCCCGTCCTTACACGGTCTCTGGGCTGCTGAGGGCCTGGGCGCCACCCGGATGGAAGTCGGACCCTGTGTCCCTTCCATCTCAAGTGCTGGCTTGAGCCTCCGGGGAAGGAAGACTCTCTTGGTCTCCACCCGTCTCTGCTCCTGTGTCGGGGTGAGTTCTGCACATGGCAGTGTCCCGTGGGGGAATTGGTGCAGAACTCACGGTGTCCGTGTCCTTGGTGGCTGGGGGCCTCGATGACGGTGCCGTACGTGCCCTCACCCGCCTCTCGCGTTCTCTCCGACGCAGTGCCCTTCCGAGAGGCCCCGACGTACTCCAACCGAAGGCGACGGCCCCCCAGCACACTGGCCGCCCCCCGGGTCCTGCTGCGTTCCAACAGCGACAACAACCTCAATGCCAGCGCACCTGACTGGGCCGTCTGCTCGGCCGGCCCGCACCGCAGCCTCTCGCCCCAGCTGCTGCAGCAGATGCCCAGCAGGCCCGACGGGGCCGTGAAGACCCTTGGGAGCTACACCTCCGGGCCCCGCAGCCGATCCCCCTCGCTCAACAGGCTGGGCGGCGCTGGCGAGGATGGCAAGAGGCCCTGGCCGCCCTGGCACGTCGGGTAAGGAGCGGCTGGGTGGGTGGGTGGGGTCCCGTGGGGACCAGGGAGAGGGAGACCTCCTTGCTCGGAGCCCCTGGACTCTAGAACTCAGGGCGGGGCCAGAGGTTGAGCAGAACACCTGTTTTATTCCAACCCAGATGTTAAAACACTTGAAAACCGAAATTCTGCCAACTGCCCTGGCTCAGACCATCATCGGAGAGTGGCCGGGGTGGCTTGGGCGGCTGCTGGTGTTTGGAGCCCGTCTCCTTTCCCTGTGCTTTGGCTTCTGGGTCTCAAAAGTGAAGTGTGGACACACAGGGAGCTAAGGGCAGCAGCCTGCCCTGGACTGAGGGCTCCTCCAGGGGACACTTTTTTCTTTGTTGCTTTGTTTGTTTTATTGAAGTACAGTTGATTTACAATGTTGTATTAATTTCTGCTGTACCACAAAGTGACTCAGTTATACATCTATATATATTCTCTTTGGATGCTTTTTTGGATGCTCTTTTATCATTATGGTTTATCCCAGGGGATTAGATACAGTTCCCTGTGCTGTACAGGAGGACCTTGTTGTCCATCCATCCTCTGTATAATCGTTTGCATCTGCTGATCCCAAGCTCCCAGTCCTTTCCTCCCCCACCCCCTCCCCCTCGTCAACCATGAGTCTGTTCTCTATGTCCATGAGTCTGTTTCTGTTTCACAGATAGGTTCAGTTGTGCCATATTTTAGATCCCACGTATAAATGATAACATACAGTATCCGTCTTTCTCTCTCTGACTGATTTTACTTAGTATGATCATCTCTAGGTCCATCCATGTAGCTGCAAATGGCATTATTTCATTCTTTTTTTATGGCTGAGTAATATTCCATTGTATATATGTACCACATCTTCTTTATCCATTCATCTGTCGATAGATATTTAGATTGTTCCTCCAGGGGCCATGTTTACTCTCAACGCACCTTAGCCAGAATGAGCCCTCACATTCGTAGCCACCAGAAACCCTGGCACAGGTGAGGCTCCGAGGGGGCCACGTCCAAGTGCTGGAGCCTGATGACCCCCCGCCCACCAGACTCAGTAGCAGCCCCGGCTGGTCCTCTTGTGTCTGCCCACAAGGCAGGGGCAGGGGGAGCGTCCCGGCAGACTCTGAAGCAGCCCAGGGGGCGGGAACCCCATTCCGCCCCCTTTCCAGAAGAGGAAACGAGGCCAGCATAGGCCAGAGCATGGACCCCCCTCAGGCATCTCACTCGGGCCTCCTCTGACTGCCCTGTCTCCCCAGCAGTCAGGGGGGCTGCATTCCCACCCAGAGTTCCAGCTCCCGGGCACACTGTCCACCTCCTCACGTGGCCTTCAGAGTTTGTCAGGCTAGGATGAGACTCCCTGGGGGTGGGCTCGTTGCTGGGGCCTCAGTGCTGGTTGAAGCAGCGAAAGCAGTGACCCTTTCCGACCCCGTCACCGCCTCTGCAATCTCATGTGGACCCACGCACTGCTCCGTGCACCTCAGCCCACCTGGCTAGTTCCCCACAGAGGACCCTGCAGCCTCCCGTTTCCCAGATGAGAGCACTGAGGACAGGTCACGTAGCTGGGGCGGGTCATGAGGGCTGTCCTCCTTGGACTCTGTCCTCATCCATGGTGGCCCAGGGAGAGCCGGCACACTGGTGTGTTCTGCCTGCCGTGGTGTTTCTGGTGAGGGTTGAATGTCCCCTTTGGTCCGGCCTTCTGCCTGGTGACCTGGTTCCCCATCCCACCGTGCCCCAGTCACCTGGGCTCACCACGCCTGCCTGCAGCGAGTCTGGCCAGTTATGTTCACTCCCGATGCCACGCCCACCAGCTCCGATCGGGGATGTCAAGGAGGCGGCCGGGCTGAGACCCGGTGGAGGGCTCAGTGCTTCACGTGGTCCTGGGAGGGGGCCGATTGCTGTGGCCGGGGGCAGCAGGCCAGGTGTCCGGGCTGCAGCTGTGAGGGCGTGAGGAGAGCGGGCCTGTGGCGACCCCGGTCTCCTGGCCCCTTCTCGGCGCCAGCGCCCCGAGGCCCACATCGGCACTGGAGCCCATCCGCGCTTCCCCCCTGGAGTCTCATTCTCACACCCAAGAGCCCATCCTTTCTCTGGTCTAGATTCTCGCTCTGAGTCAACCCAAGGGAGAAGTCCCAGGTGCTGCCGAGCGGCATAAAGCTAAATTAAAGGGTTCCCCCAAGGCCTCAAATTCCACTTCACACCGTTAGCTGGAATTATGACTGTAATTCTGAAGAGAGTGTGTCCCCTTCCTCCAGTACAAAATCTAATAAGATACCGAAGGCAGGGTGGCCAGGGACTTGCAAAAGCTGCAAACGAAATATTGCTGTGAGAGGACAGCAGCTGGTGTGTTGCAGGGACCCCGATGTCCTGTGGGGTGTGTGTGTGTGTGTGTGTGTGTGCACACTTGTGTGTCCATGTGTGCATTTGTGTTTGTGTGTGTGTGCGTGCATTTGTGTGATGGTGTGTGTGCGTGTGGACTGGTGTGCCTGTGTGTGTGCACTTGCATGTCCATGTGTGCACGTGTGTCCGGATGTGCACGCATGTGTGTGTGTGCCTGTGTGCTCAGGATCTGCTCACACATCAGTGACAGCAGCTACGCCCTGACAGGAGCCCCTTGAGTGGCTGGGGTCCTGCCCCCGAGGCTCCCGTGTCATAAAAGGGACCCGCCAGGCACCCTGGTTCCCCTTAGTCACCAGGATAATGGTGGCATCTGAGCCACACGCAGGCTCTCTGCTTTCACGCCTGTGCTCAGGCGTGGACACGGCCGTACACGCAGCCCCAGTGATGGGGTACCTGCGCTCAGGGTACCACAGCAGAGCCCCTGGGCCTTGTAGGGGCCCAAGGAGGCAGCTGAACCCTCCATCCCGTCTCTGTCTTCACAGCTCAGAGCCCAGCCCTTGCCTGGGACAGACGGGGACCCTTGCAGGGAGGACACGACTCCCAGCCTCGGGGTTGCCCAGGTGCCCCCAGAGCGCTTTCTGGTTATCACAGAACCCGGAGGTGGGTTGGGATACTCCCCAGTCATGGAGGGGAGAGCCCCAGCCCCACGCGCACCCATCTGTCTGGATCCTGTCTCAGTGGGTAGCTGCCAAACCGCCAGTTGCATCCAGCTCTGCTTCCTACCTGCTGTGTGACTTGAGGCAAGTCACTTAACCATTCTGTGCCTCTGTTTTCTCATATGTAAAAGGGGACTTCTAGGTTTGGGACGAGGATGCTGCTGAAGGTAGCACCCGCCATGTGCTGAGACCCGTGTAGGTTCCACAGAGGTGTTGGCTGCCTTAGTGTCATCATTGTAAAGGGCGTCTTGACAGACCCTCTGACCGCTGCAGAGGAGGTCATCCTGGTGACGGCTGTGGCTTTGGGCAAAGTAAGGGGCAGGGGAAGTGGAGGGCGTCAGGTCAGCCAGGTCGAGGGAGTCCCAGCATCCTGAGCATCTGGCGGGGGTTCCCCCTGGCTGCCCACCCCACCTCACCCCCTCCTTCCTCTCTCGCTGCCCACGGGGAATTCTGACCACTCAGCGCCCCTCCCTCAGGCAGAGCCCGTAAATGCCCACCTGAGGCCCCAGAAGCCTCAGCCGGGAGTGTGATGGGCACCTCCACGTGGCCAGAACCAGCCTCGGGCCAAACCCTCGGGTGTAGGTTTGACGAGATGGGGCCGAGGCCTCCCCAGCTGCCCAAGCCCCACACACCCGTCCCTGGGCTTCTGCCAGCCCTGGCCGAGCAGCTTCCTCCTGGGCCTGGGCTCTGCGCTGTGGGCCAGGGCAGCCTCCCACGTGGAGCCAGCCCTCGATAGCCAGCCAACCTGAGTGCAAATTAGAAGAGGGAAGAGGGTCCAGAACGGACGGGAACCCGTCCGCCTGCAGCCTGTCCCGGTGCCCTGCCTCACCTGGAGGCTCTGCACGCGCCTGCCTGCGTCGCCCTCTAGTGGCGCCCACTGGCATGGCTGGTCCACGTTGCTTAGAACCGGCCTGAGAAGGGGTTTCGCTGGGTGGCCCCATCACCCACCACCGGAGTCTGGAGAGGAGTGCGGGTCCTCCTAGGATCCCTCCCAGCTGCCGTGTTCTCGCCAGGTTGGGAACAGCTCTTGACGTATTCCTGCAAAGCTCGGGCAGCTAGTCCTGAGGGCTGCCCTGGCCTCACCAGCACCAGGGGGCATGCCGGCCACCCTCCCATCAAAGGAGCGGTTCCAGGGCGCTTTCGGGTCGGCAGAGAGAAAAGCCTGCTGCATTCAGGCGGGGAGGCTGGCTGGCCGTGTGTCCTGCGCGCCCACCTCCCCCATGGGCAGGGGCTGAGCTGGCAGGGCTCCCAAAGTCTGTCTCTCAACCACGTTGCTTTCGTTTCCCTGAACTCGGCTCTGTGGGCGGAGCGGGGGTCCCCGAAGGGTCTGGGTCAGTGGGAATCCACCCCGCCCTGCACACCTCTTCCAGGGGATATGCCCCTATCTGGGCAGACTCGGGGGGTGACGGCACTGTGGGGTCCCCCTGGCTCGTGCCTGTCCACCTCCGTGCACCCTTGTTCCACCTCTTGGGGACACAGGAACCAGGATGCCAGAGCTGTGCTCCCCCGGTGGCACAGGGACCTGGTTTCCTCGGTGAGAACTGCATTGCTGCTCCCTCCCATGTGCCCGTCCTGACCCAGAAAGCGAGAGAGGGGTCAGCAGACAGGGCAGGGGTGGAGTCGGGCTGTCCCCCGCCACCCTGCCCGCTGCCCGACCCCGGGTGCTAATGGCATGTCACCCGGATGTCAGGAGTAGGGGGTCTGTGAGGAGCTGGCCACCTGGTGGGTAGGCGGGGCCAGGTGAAGGGGGCGCCCCAGGGCAGCAGGTGCATCCGGCCTGCTGAGGAATCGGGTCCGGGCACCACACGGGCCACCCTTGCCTGTCACTTTCTGTCCTTCCGCCCCGGGGACATTCAGTGTTTGCTCTCTCAGCTGGTGGCATAAACGCATGAACGACCGGCCTGTGATGGGCACTCACCGTGCAGAGGCGAATACCCCAGAAATGAGGGCAGGAAGCATGTCAGCCCCCGGGGTTGATGTAGTCGATGACAGGGAGCTCCTAACAGAATGACTCCCCCAGTGACAGAGCTCACACAAGTCAGGGCTCAGACCTCCCTGGAGGAGACGAGGGGCCTCCACGGAGGAGGGGGGCCCCGGAGGTGGAGAAGCGGGCCAGCCAGGCATCGGGGAGAGGCAAGGGGTCCTGTGTGACCGGAGCAGAGTGTGGGAAGGTATCGGGAAGGACACACATTCCAGACCATTCCCCACCCCTCGGGGGCTCTAGGTGCCCACGCCCTGCCGCCTGGAGCCTTGGGTTTGCAAACAGGCAGAATCCCAACACCGGTGGCCTGGGGCCATCCTGGAATGTGTCGGGGCAGCTGGGCAGCGCGGGTGCTCCGAGGCGGGTACACGTCTGAGATCACAGGGGGCCCCACTTCTCTGGAGTCCACAAAAGCCCCTGCTGCACACTGGCCACCCCAGCAGGACGGGACATCTAATGATTGCCCATCCCCGAAGCACCTCCTGAGGACCTTGCAGGGAGGTTGTGGCATGTGGGATGCTGGCACCGGAGCCGCGGAGGCCGGGCACGCAACCCAGAAGCCCGGGGGCGGGCCACGGTGCACGGGCAGGTGTGCGGGCTGAGAGCTCTGGCGTTTCTTCCCGGCCCGAAGGCAGAGGAGGAAACAACGCTGACGGTACAGGGGGTGACGTGGAGTCTGAGCTTCCACGCTTAAGACAGCTGTCAGCGGGGTCAGGGCTTGGGACCTCTGTGTTGGAAACGCCACCCTCTGCCAGAACTGCCAGGAGGTAACCCTCCAGCAGCCTCCTTCCACCCGTCCCACGTGAGTCTGGAACCTGGATGACACCCCGATTTCTAGCAGGTCCCCAGCTCCGGGAGATTCTGCTTCTTCATATCTGTAATTCTGCCACCACTCTGCACACAGGGCTCCCCGTCTCCAGCCCAGCTAGGGTGACCCAGCGCCCCTCCAATCATGCCCCTGGTCTCTGTGGCATCACGTTTCCCCAAACATCCCAGCAGAGCCTTTGGCGCAGCCCACGCCCTCTCCCCGTCACCCCAGCCTCTGTGCTGACCCATCGGACACACAGAGAAGCATCTTGTCAACTTGTACTTCTCCCCCATGAGGCTCAAGTCTGTCTCAAGTCCATGGTTGTCTGCAGATCCACTAAATACTTGCCCGGTGAAGGAGTGGATGGATGTGTAAGTGGCTGACGAAGGAACCAACAGAGAAAGTTCCATGTGTAGGCAGGTCCCTGTTCATCCAGGATAGCTGGGAAATGTCCAGGTCGCCCCACGGCCGACCAGTTTTCTGATATTGACAGTTCAGTGATGTCGCCCTCATACCAAAACAACGCAGTTGGAAACCCTCCTGGCTGTTCTTGGACGGAACACAGGAGAGTGTGGACAGTTTGGGGTGGGGGAAACTTCAGACCCATCCTCACTGTGCAGGCAGGATGGGCCCAGCCTGGCCTCCAAGAGGGGACGGCACTGCCAACCTGGAGCCATTGGGGGGCTGTGGCCCCTGCTGCCATCGAGGGCTGCCACGGGTGAGCAGGGCCCAGCAGAGGGTGCATTTCATAAAACGGGGCAAGGGAGGTCATGGTCACCTGGTTCGTCACCGCACAGAGCAGGGAGCCTGTGGGGAACCCTGAGCTGGGATCAGGGAGCCAGGATATGAGGTCAGCTCTGTATCTCTGCGCCTAGGTCACTATTTGTGGAGCCTCCATTTTTCCACTCGTGAAATGGCACTTTGCAAAGCTCAAATTAACCTGGAATGAGAAGATGCTTCAGCGTTTGTGTGGACCACACATCACTGTGGTACCTAGAACCGTAGACGCACTCTGGTCTTCAAGGACCAGTTTCTTCTGTTCTTAGACAAAGCCTTTCCGGGCTTGGACAAATGAGTTCGGGAGCTGACCGTCTGCAAAGTGACTCAAGGAACAGAACTCCCAGACTGGAGCTGTGTTCGCTTTGACTTCTCTGCCCAGTGACACACTCTGGCGCCGGCTGAAACCAGCTGGCTGACACATGCATCTTGTCACCCACTTTCCAGTTGAAGCAGAGAGGGAAGCAGACGTGTTGAGTGTTCACACACCTGTGCAGAGTGGTTCCTGCTGACTCACTCTCAGGTCTCTCCAGATCATCTCCTCTTTTCACATATGGGGAAACCGAGGCTTCCAGTGGTTAACTGACTTATCCAACATCTGGTAGTAAGTGATCAGCTGGGCTTCTGGCAGGGTTCTTTTGAAATTTGGATGAATGAGTGAATACATAATGTTTGTATAAGTGGTAAGATGGATGGATGGATAAGTGAGTGGATGGGTGGATAGATGGATAGGTGAATGGATGGCTGGATGATGGATGGATGGTCAGATGCATGATGGATGGATGGGTATATGGATGGATAGGTGAGTTGATGGATGATTGGATGGATGGGTGGGTGGGTGGGTGGACGATGGATAGATGGTTGGATGGATGATGGATGGATGGAGGATGGATGGATAAGTGAGTGGATGGGTGGATAGATGGATAGATGAATGGATGGCTGGATGATGGATGGTCAGATGCATGATGGATGGATGGGTGTATGGATGGACAGGTGAGTCAATGGATGGCTGGATGGGTGGGCAGGTGGAGAGATGGGCAGCTGGATGGATTTCTCCTGAGGATCAAGTTTTCAGGTTGGACGCAGTCTCCTTGCTGATGTTGTTGATTGTGCACAGTGTGGTTCCTTGGGCTCCTCACGTGGTTCCCGAGCTCTGGGCACAGCAGCTGCTTCTGCAGGTAACCAGCAGCTGGGAGTCAGGTCTGGCGGCCCCAGCTGTGCTGCTTACCCTCTGCCCTGCCCCAGCCATCATCAGCATGGTCCATCTTTATCTTTTCTCTGGACTTTGACGTGCCCCCTCCCCTGGGGGAGAAGCCCACTTGCCTTAACCCTGCTGCCCTCAGAGTCATCTCCCCTTCTGGTGCTTGGGGACCAACTCACGGGCCCACCCGCCCTTCCGCTCATCGCCCCTGGTGTCTGCTGCAGCCACACCTCCTGTCCAGGCGTGTCCGTGTGGCCCATTTGTGACCTCCTTGGTAGGACAACCTGCAGTCTCTTATTGGGGTTTAACGCATCAGACACTTCCGAGCACCCACTGCTGCACCCCCAACCAGGGATGGGGGCATGGAGATGGTGTAGATATAGCCCTGTGTTGCATGGCTCCCAGGCCAGCCTGGGTGATGATCAGATGCAGAGGTGATAACTGCCATCAAAGCTTCAGTGACAGAGCCGGCGGGGGGCAGAGAGGGGGAGTTTGGTCTGTCTTCCCTCACTGATCCTCCTGGCAGCCCCGGTGGTGGGCCCCACCCGGCCATCACTCAGTGCAGATACAGCAGGTGCTTCGGGGGAGATCCAAGCACTGTTTGTGGAGGTCTGGGGAGAGGAGGCCTTCTGAGCCCGGTGTGGGGTGCCCCCCCAGAGCGCCTGCCCTCTGCCGACCCCAAGCCTCTTCTGAACCCTTGAGTCCAGGTGGAGTGGCCCCAAGGGACACTTCCCTATTGCTGAGGGACTGAGTCCCCTTGGTCACCAGGACTCACTGTCCCCTGGCCTGGGAGCCGGAGAGGAGACCCCTGATGATGCTCAGCCCCTAGTGGCAAAGGCGCTGTCTCCCCCCTCCCCTCCGAGCTCCGAGTAAGGCTGAGTTGAGGCACGTTGAATGGATGGATCTTCTTCCTGATGCAGAAGGCAGGCGGGACGTCCTCGCAGGCGGGAACTCTGAGGGCTGCTCTACTTTTCCCGGTTCTTTTCCACCACAGGCAGGTGGCCCAGATTGTCCTTCCTCTCTGTGAGTCAGCTGCCTTGCCAACTGTCACCTCGGGACCAGAGGCGGTCACACAACCTGGCTCTTGCAGGCGTCGCAGCTCTGGGCTCCTGGGGTGTTTGGGGATCAGTGATAGCCATCCAGAGGGAGCATCCGGCGCTCAGGGTGGATTTTCCCATCTGTGCACGCCGATCTGTAGCTGGCTGGGTGGGGAGAAGGAAGTGGGGAGGGACAGGAAGGCCGCCGGGCAGGGCTGCCTGGTGGTGCCAGAGTTTACTGGGACACCTGTTTCCCAGGATGCTGTGACCTCTGTCTGTGGCTTCAACTTGGTCAGGGAAAGCTGGGGTCAAGGAGGCCAGAGAGGGGGCATCCCTGGGGACAGGAGAGCATGAGGACTGTGGCTCATCAACTCTCTGTGTCTCTGAGCCCAGGCGAGCACCTGGGAAAGGTCACATGCCTGCCCTCTGCTCCATGTGGTTTAGGGAGAGCTCTGGGCTTTGGGGTCAGGCAGGCAGATCTGACGGTCAATCCTTCTCCTCACCTGACTAGCATAAATTAGGGTGTAAACTGAGCACGTCCCGTGTGTAGACAGGGGTTCCTGTGGCCAGGTCATCACCATGAGCGAACAAGTAAAAAGCATGGCAAAATACAGCATAGTCACGCTTCCATGAATTCTTACAAGCATAAAGCAAACCATACGTTATCTATCAGGGGTGCCGACGTGGGTAAAGCACAGCACAAAAGGAACATGGGGGGTTCGCGTTAAACCCCGAAAGTGAATGGTCACATCATATTCTAGAATTTTCCCTGCAAGCCTGTTTCACACCTAAAGGTGAGAACTTCTTCCTTGCAGGAAGCTCAAGCTCCCTGTGTGGGCTCCCAGGTCATGGCATCTGTAGTTTGAAAGGAGAACCATAGTTGGGGACCCTACCCTTCACGGCCATGAATTTGTGACATGAGTGGCCCCCCTCCCGAGACTCAGATGTGGCTCCCTGACTCGGGAACCTTCCCCAAGTAGTATTAATATTCCTCTTCCCCGTGGCGGGTTGTCCTCTTGGGAGACACCAGCCGGCCGTGAATGCTTTTCTTGTCTTTCTGACCAGGAGGCTCTGGAGCATCACCCCTGAGTCCCTGCCCACGTTCATCCACGTGCCTGGGTTTTTTCTAAAGACCCCACCGTGGGAGGAGAGCTCAGCATGACTCCTCCAGATTATGAGCGATAAGAACGTGCTCTCGGGCTTCCCTGGTGGCGCAGTGGTTGAGAGTCCGCCTGCCGATGCAGGGGACACGGGTTCGTGCCCCGGTCCAGGAAGATCCCACATGCCGCGGAGCGGCTGGGCCTGTGAGCCATGGCCGCTGAGCCTGCGCGTCCGGAGCCTGTGCTCCGCAACGGGAGAGGCCACAACAGTGAGAGGCCCACGTACCGCAAAAAAAAAAAAAAAAAAAAAAAAAGAACGTGCTCTCTTCTGTCTAGAAAGAGTCACCTGGGTCACCCATCAACCGTCACAATGACATGGGAATGTCGTCATGGAAAACCACTTTACATGTTTCTCTGGGAACCTGTGCTTCTCTCTCTCTCTGTGTGTGTCTCTCTGTCTCTCTCTGTGTCTCTCTGTCTCTCTTATATCCCACCGTTGGGCCCCGTTAACTTAGGTGTCCACGCTCACTGTCAGGCAGGGGAGTTGGCCTAGAAATGCACATGCTTTGTGATGTAGTCACATAAAACAGGAAAGAATTAAAGTCCCACTTGTGAAATGTCACCAGGGCAGCTGGGCGTGGGCTGCCTGCACCGCGATAATGAAGGCTTTCTCCAGTAGGTTCTGGGTGTTTCCTCACGTGGTGTGGCTGGCGCTCACGGTGAGACTGATAAAATGGCAGAGACCCAGGGCCTGTCTTGATTGCTGCCTCCACTGGAGGTTTTTTTTTTTTTTTTTTTTTTTTTTTTTTGGCGGTACGCGGGCCTCTCACTGTTGTGTCCTCTCCCGTTGCGGAGCGCAGGCTCCGGACGCACAGGCTCAGTGGCCATGGCTCACGGGCGACATGTGGGATCCTCCCGGACCGGGGCACGAACCCATGTCCCCTGCATCGGCAGGCGGACTCTCAACCACTGCACCACCAGGGAAGCCCAATTGGAGGTTTTTTTAAATTGAAACGTGCACATAAAATTTACCATCTTACCCATTTTTACGTGTGTGGTTCAGTGGCATTAAGTACATTCATGTTGTCGTGCGACCATCCCCACCATCCACCCCCATCTTCCTCATCTTCCTAAACTGACACTCTGTCCCCATTAAAGGCAAACTTCCCCTCCCCCTCCCCCAGCCCCTGGCCCCCACCACCCTGCTTATGAATTCAGTACACCAGGTACCTGCCCTAAGTGGCATCGCTCATTACCTGTCCTTCTGTGGCGGTCTTCCTTTATTTAGCATAACGTCCTCAGATGTCATTCATCTTGTCACCTGTGCCAAAATTTCCTCCCTTTTTAAGGCTGAATAATATTCCATTGTGTGGATGGACCACATTTTGGGTATCCGTTCATCCATCAGTGGGGACTTGGGTCGTTTCCATCTTTTGAGAATAATGCTGCTATGCACGTGGGTGTGCAAATATCTGTTTGAGACCATGCTTTCACTTCTTCGGGGCACCTACCCGGAAGTAGAACTGCCAGAATTACCTGAGTCTTTTAAGCACCAATGCTGACTCCCGGGCCTTTTCACATCTCCAGGCCCGTCTAGAATCAGGAGCTCCGATGTGACTGTTCGGGGCTCAGCGTTTGTTATGAACAGATGGGCCGAGGGTCTGGAGTGTGCCCTGCTCGGTCTCAGGCCGTGACCCTCCCTCTCTGTCTCTGCCCCCCTCTCACCTGCAGTCCGGCTTTCCTGCCAGGCGCCAACCAGGATGCGCTCTCGGCCTTCGAGTACCCGGGGCCCAAGCGGAAGCTGTACAGCGCGGTCCCCGGGAGGCTCTTCGTTGTCGTCAAGCCATACCAGCCCCAGGTCGATGGTGAGATCCCCCTTCACCGTGGTGACAGGGTCAAAGGTCAGTGTCCATTCTGCTTCCAGGGCGGGGTCAGGCTGGGGCCCCTCAGCCTCAGTTTATCCCCGTTGGGGTGACGGTGTCCAGGGCATTGCTTCCGCGGGGCCCCCTGTGGAAAATACGGAGCCCTGGGCGGGCGGAACGGGGATTAGAGTGATGCTCATGGCCGCAGCGACTCTAATGTCCATTAGGAAGGGTAGCACGTGAATATCTGGGACGGGAGAGTCCACTGCAGAAAAAAGCAGGGGAGGGGCAGACGAGGGCGTCGATAGGCAGCTCTTTTCCATCTGGAAAACCTCCCAGGGCCTCAGGAGGAGGTGGGAGGTGGAGCTGGGATGGGGCCGAGCACAGGTCGGACTCAGACGCGTCTCGGGGCTCAAGGAGGGGCGTCTCGGGGCTCAAGGAGGGGCATCCAGGTGGATGGTTCAGCCTGGGGGCCTGCAACATTCCAAGGAAGGAGATCCACTGGGTTATAGGGAAGGATGCCCAAAGCAGAATCCTGGGAAATGTGGGTGAAAAGCCTTGAGGGCCGCCACGCATGCCAGGAGTTAGACCAGGGGCAGTACCAGCGATGGGAGCCAGCGACGGTTTCTGAGCAGGAAGATGAGGTGTATGAGGCCCTTAGGGAAGATGGGTTTAGTGCAGGCACGTGCATGAGGTTGTCAGTGGCTGTAGAGGTTCCCTGTGGTGCTGGAGGCCACACGAGGAGGGTAGAGAAGTGACAGGTGTGGGCTGCAGGCCACATGGGGGCAGCTGAGCTCACCAGGTGGAGCAGGAAAGGGCACACCATGCCTGGCCCTGTCGCTGCAGGGCAGCTTTCGGAAGAGGCATGGCAGGGGCAAGAAAGTATGCCCCTTAGGGGTCAGTCGGTCAGGTTCAAATCCATCTGGCCCTGAGCTGGTAAGGATGACCTGCTTCTTCCTCCGTACCGTGCCGTAATCTGGCCAACATCCCCTGGGTTTTACAAGTTTCCGAGGACAGCTGGAGACCCATTCTCTCTTTCAACTCCTTCTTGGAAGTCCAGCTGCATGGAAACTTGACCATCTGGTGGCACCAGCATGTCCCAGGGGCTCTGTTTATTTTATTCCCATCATTTTTTTTTTTTTTTTTTTTTTGCAGTACGCGGGCCTCTCACTGTTGTGGCCTCTCCCGTTGCGGAGCACAGGCTCCGGACGCGCAGGCTCAGCGGCCACGGCTCACGGGCCCAGCCGCTCCACGGCATGTGGGATCCTCCCAGACCGGGGCATGAACCCGCGTCCCCTGCATCGGCAGGCGGACTCTCAACCACTTGCGCCACCAGGGAAGCCCTATTCCCATCATTTTTTGTTTAACCTTAGGTCGTTTCTATTGGTCTATTTTCAGGTTCACTTGCTCCTTCCTTTGAAATGTCCCCTTCACTGTTAAGTCCGTCTTGTGAATTTTTTAATTTCAGAAATGACACGTTTAAATTCTAGGGTTTCCACGTGTATTTTTTTATACTTTCTCTCTATCTGCCAAGACTTCCTATTGCTCTGTCGAGATTTTCACTCTTTGGATGTGCATTGCTGTTTTACAACATCGTGGATGGGTGTCATCGTCCCTCTAAAATCCCCGTCTGTAGTCCCACCATGAGGGTCATTTTGGGGTCAGGGTCACGTGGTTTTCTCTCCTCTGGAGGATGGGCCCCATCCTCTTGGGTCTTTGCATGTCCGGTAATCTTCTGTTGCGTTTTGGACATCAGGGTGTTCAGTTGTGGAGATTATGGCTTCAGTTCATTCTTTCTTTCTTTTTGGAGGGTTGCCTGGGTGACAGCTCAGGCCCCGACTTGAGCGGAGCTGCTCTGCATCTTTTCAGAGAGGTGGGTGCCCTGAGTTGGCCACCCCTCCCTGGCTGTTTCCCGTGTGAGGACACCCCGACTCTCTTCAGGGCGCCTGGTTTCCTGGCTCCATCCTTCTGGTTCTTTAGGCCACTCAGAACGCAGGTTTTTCCTCATGTGCCCCTCCTCTGCCAGCCCTGCCGTGGGGACCATACTTAGTCCAGGCTACCAGCCGTGGAGAAGGGGCTTCCCTATCCAGCTCCCCTCTCCCCTCTCCCCCTGGGCAAGCACGCATCCCACCAGGCCCGTCTACTTCTGTCCGCGTTCTGTACCTTTTTGCATCATATTCAGGGTGTACAGCTGCCTTCTGGGGTGGGGTCCAGTGGGGTCTTTGAGCATCATACCCATAAGTCCCTGATTGTCCCTATGTAGTTTAACACAGTATTTTTGTTAACTTTTAAATTATAAATATAAGCACTCACATGACCTGCAATTTGAAATTTTAATACCAAAGAGCACTGGGTCTCGCTGCCCAGCCCAGCTCTGAAATCTGCTGAGCCCACACCCCTGGGCTTTCGTCCCCCATGTGTCCATCCGTCCACCTTGCTGTCACCCCCAGGCCCCTGGCGGGCTTCAGGCTGGGCTGGGAAGGGCCTGGGGAGCCTTCCCGGTGACCCAGTGACCGGTCACTTCATATCTGGGGGCTGCGTGTCCTTGTCCACACATCAGAGATGATAACAGAGGAGATACAGGTGGAGACTTGTTAGCACCTGCTGTTTACCAGGCACCCTGCTTGGGGACGTCACACGTTTTTCCTTGTAAACCTCGTAGCCACTGTGGGCCGAAGGTGTCAGATCCCACTGTGTGAGTCAGCACGGGCCGCTGTGACAAGGCTCCCCAGACTGGGCAGTTCACACCTCGGGATTTAACTGTCTCCAGTCCTGGAGGCTGGAATCCCAGATCCAGGTGTGGGCGGGGCTGGTCCTCCGGGCCTCTCTCCTCGGCGTGTAGACGGCCGTCTCCTCCCTGTGTCCTCACGGGGTCGTCCCTCTGTGTGTGTCTGTGTCCTGACCTCCTCTTCTTATAAGGACCCCAGTCCTGTGGGGTTAGGGCCCCACCCTAGTGACCTCATTTTACCTTCCTCACCTCTTGAAAGATCCCCATCTCCAAACACAGCCACATTCTGAGGTTCTGGGGGTCAGGACTGCCACATAGGGGTTTGGAGGGGACACCATCCAGCGCACACGGGGGCTCAGCTCAGGTCGTGGCGAGGAGGGACTGCACGGCTGCCTCAGTGCCCTGACTGTGCTGTGAGACTGGGCAGCCTGTCCTTACATGGTCTCTGGGCTGCTGAAGGGCTGGGCACCGCCCGGATGGAATTTGGACTCCATTTTAACTTTTAAAGACCCCATCTCCAAGCACAGTCACAATCTCAGCTGCTGGGGGTCAGGACTCCAACAGAGGAATATCGGGGACAGGATCCAGCCCATAAAAGACCCCTGTCTAAGTTACATGGTAACTTGGGGCAAGGCTCCCACAGCTGCCTACCTGGGGATGGGGATCCCGGTCTAGTTTGTCTGGACTGCGAGCACAGCCCCCTTTGTCTCTCTGAGTCGCTCACCCCTGCAGTCGGCTTGGTGCCGGCGTCACTTGGCTGTGCCCAAGTGTGTGACCTTGACATTGCCTGGAGAGACGAGAGGCAGATGCACGGTCCCCACCACGAGTTTCTACGTGGACCCTTGGCGGTCAGCCAGGCCTCTCCGGTAGCTGGACAGCACCCGGGCAGGTCCCTGTGCTCCACTCGCCATCCAGGGCAGCGCTCCGAGACGCCCCTCTCACATCTGGGTTCCGTTGGGCTGCCATGGTGTACCTCCCCATCGTCTGGGCTGCACTGAGTGTAAGGGGCCAGCACTGATTTTTGGAGAAAATGGTTCAAGCGATTATGATCGTGGTGGTCCTCAGGGAGGTTGCCTGTCTGTTCCCTTTAGGCCATTTCTTCAAATTATTAGGCAAAGACTTCTAAAGCTGAGGTACTCTGTGCTGTTGACCTTCAAAACTCATGGGTCCAGGTGTCCTTTATCTGGCCTTTAAGATTAAGATGACAGATGAAGGAGGCATTTCTGTGGCCATGATCTCTTCTCCGCAGTTCTGGCGCCTGGGGGTCCTGAGTAATTTACAGAAGGTTAAGATGTGCAGAGATTATACTGACCTCCCACTGCACAGATACACTCTGAGGGAGCCAGGGCTTTGGGGTGGAGGTGCGCCCCCAGCCCAGCATCACAGGCCTAAGGGACAGAGACCCTCCCTTACCTCACCCCTGAGAGCCTGACCCTTACAAACAAAATATTTGTCCAGGCAGTGCCTGGGCAGCACTTGGGACCTCGTGTCTTTGGGTTTGCATTGCTCACCCACGCTCGGCATTGGTCCAGTTTAAAAATGAATACGCTTCATCCCCCCAGTGGGCGTCTGTGAGGCCCTCTGTGCACCCAACACTGAGCCAAGGAAGGGGGAAACCCAGCGCCCTCATCCCTGCACACAGGGCAGCTGTGTCTGTCCCACGACCCTTGACTTTGCGTTTTCACTGTGCAGTGGTCCCCTGCTGCTTATGGCACTAACATAATCCTCAGGTTCTTCATTAATAAGCCAGCCAGAAGCCCGGTACTGCCCGTGGGGCATCGGCCAGCCTGCCCTTGCACTTCCAAGTCCAGGTAGTATCTTGTAGCTGCCAGGCAGGCTGCTTCCCTGTCTCCTGCTGTGAATTCTCTTTTCTCAAGCTAATTTCAAAGATCCTGTGGGCCTGGACTCTTGGCCTCTCCTTCCCCAGCTCTAGAGGGGCCGACACGACCTCATGGTTGCTTCTCTTCATCAGGGTGGCCTGTCCCCCGACTTTGACACCTGAAATAACTGATGGTGGGGACTCGGAGGTCCCACTCTCCCGTCTCAGCTGGGACCCGAGAGACGGGACACAGTGGCCACATGCCGAGCGCTGTGAGATACAAGGACGCCAGGACGCCCGGCGCTTGCATCCTCTCCCCCAAGCCTAACGGGCAGAGGGGACCTGGGGGCTCAGAGGCTCTGCAGTGCCCCCTCCGAGGGACACTTTGCCAGGCCCCTGGTCTACGACTGAAGGAGGCATGGTCAGCCAGCAAATGGACCAGAGCCACCGGCCCCTCCTCCCTGCGTCCGCAACCCACACCCTCCAAGCCCCGCCCACTAACCCCTCCCCCTTTCCCTGTCTCTAGTTCTGAGCATCGGCGAAGGGGGCTTCTGGGAAGGCAGCGCCCGCGGCCACATCGGATGGTTCCCAGCTGAGTGTGTGGAGGAGGTCCAGTGCAAGCCCAAGGACAGCCAGGCAGGTAAGGCGGACCCCACCCTCGTCCGTTCACCTCTGTCCGGCCTGGGGTCGGCGTCGTTGCTGACTTAGAGCGCGCGGCAGGTACGGGCAGGTGTGCGGTTACCGAGAAAGGCTGAGTTTCGGACCGAGGGCTTCTCTGATCCTCCGAGCGGTGGACGCCATCCCACTGGGCTTTGTCCAAACCAGAAATCGGTTGCAGGGCAGCCTGGAAGCTTTGAGTTAAAACGCTGGTCTATGCGTGTGCCAGGAAACTTGGAGCGTGCGTTCTAGCCGTCGGAAAAGGGCTTTGCGGGGAGAGTAAATGATTGAAACTGCTTTATTGATCTCTCACGCCGACATCATAAACAGGCAGCTTCGCGTTTCCCCACCGGCCCCTGCCGTGCCCTCCCTGAGGACTCGAGGTTTGCTGTCTCAGTGAAAACTGCTCGAAACAGGCCTGCGCTCGAAACAGGTCTGAGGCACATCACTGCAGCACCTCGCAGAACTCCCAGACACAGCCCCTGCTGACGCTCGTCCTGAAAGCGATTGCCAAAAGACTGGATTGATTGAAATGGTAGGAGGAAACCACTTATATAAAACGGCATTGAGAAACAAATAGGAGAGGTGGAGAGCACAAAGCACTAGGTTCTTCTAAGAGCCTGGTCTACGCAGGCCCTGCTGGCTTCTGGTAGAATCCCAGACCCATGGTGCATCTGTCAGAAGTGGCCACGTTCGCTTTGTGGCCGATGGCTTTGCTGCATCCTTGGGCAGTCTCATCACGGCGCCAGTTGGGCTGTGTTCCTTTCCGGAACCTCTAGGGAACAGTTCATTCCTTTGCCTTTTCCAGGTTCTGGAGGTCACAGCATCCCTTGGCTGGGGGCCCCTCCTCTGTCCTCAAAGCCTGCAGTCGTGGGCCAGGTCTCAGGCCGCATCTCTCTGACCCTGCCTTTTGCCGCCTCTTTCTCCAGTTTTTAGGTCTAATGTAGTCAGATCGGCCCCACCTGGAGGACCCAGGTCAGGCTAAACTGATTAGAAAGCTTAATTCCCTCTTGCCTTGTAAGGTCACGTACTCACAGGCACGGGGGATTCGAGCATGGGCGTCTTTTGGGGGGGACCATCCTCTGTCTACTAAGGATGGTAACTATGAACACGGTAACTCTACTTATGATATGGATTACTGGCCAGAGGAGGGAGGCACCGCTGTGACCCGGGGTGGAGTGGGGTGGAGGGAGAGAACAGTGCAAAGGAGATGGGATTTGAGCTAGATTTTAGGGTGGGGGAGTGTCCAGAGTGGTTCCTGTTGGGTTCTGTTTGCCTTGGGCTTTCTGAGATCATGACTTATCATTGTCTTTTATAAAGGTATGGTTTATGTGCGGTAAAAAATGCACAGGTTATAGAAGAGTTCAGTGCATTTTGACAAACGTCTCCTCCTGTGTCTCCAACTGCAATTAAGAGGTGAAACCTGTCCATCACCCCAGAAAGGTCTCTCAGGCTGCTTTCCAGTCACCCACCTCCCAGCAGGAGGCAACCACGGTTCTGATTTTGTTACCGAACCAAAGTTGGGTTCATCTACCCGACGTGCAGCCAAGCCAATCTACTAATACCAGGTTGGGGTGAAGGAAGAAGGCAGTGTTTATTGCACGTGTCCGATGTGAGGCCGGCAAGGAGAATGGGCAGCTTATGTTTAAAAGCCCCAAACGCCCTGAAGGCTCTCAGGGAAGGGTTTTGAAAGATAGTCTGAGGGAGAGACTCATGGGGTGTGTGATCGGCTTGTGCACAATTCGCTGACTGATTGGTGGTGAGGTAACAGGGTGATGTTTCAGGAATCTCCATCAACAACTTTCTGGTGCCGTTCAGTCTGGGGTCTACGTGCTGGTTGTCAGCATGCAATTAACTTCCTCCACCTGGTGGGCATTTTAGTATCTGCAAAACAACTCAGGGACATGACTCAGGATATAATCTATAGCACCTGAGGAGGAACTAAAGGTCCTTGACTTTGTTTTACGGCTAAACTATTATTATTTCGTCTTGCTTGACTGTCTTGGTGTTGTATTTCTCTGATGACATTTGCTCTTTGGAACTCGGGGAGGGCCTGGGAAGCTAAAGCTTTTCTACAAACAAGAGGGAAGCTACACGAGGGGTGGGAGTGGGGGGGTTCTGTCTCCAGGAAGTCCCCACAGGGTCCTGCTCGGTTTCAGTTTGTCACCAGAGATCAGTTTAGCCTGCTGTTGAATTTCAGAGCTGGAACCTACAGCACACACTCCTGAGCCTGGTGTCTTTCACACAGCTGAACGCTATTGTTGGGCTGTAGATCGGTGCTCTGTATATTTTTGCTGCCGAAGAAGAGTGTTTGGCTGTATATTTATACCCCAGTATGTTTATTCATGCTCCTGGTGATGGATGTTTAGATTGCTTCTCAGTCTGGGCTCGCCACTTAGGCTGCTCTGAACATTTTTGTGCGAGTCTTTCTCCAGCCGTGTTTTCCTTTCTCTTGGAGAAACACCGAGGTGCGTAACTACTGGGTCACAAGGTAGGAGTGTGTTTAATTTTATAAGAAACTGCCAAACAGTTGTCCAAGCTGCTGTGCCTTCTTGTACTCCCATCCCCCAGTGTGTGTGCATTCCAGTGGCTCCACTTCTCAGTGACATTTGGTAACAACAATCTGTTTAATTTCAGCCATTCTTAATGGGTGTGGAGAGTATCTTACTGCGGGTATAATTTGCACTTTTCTGATGACTACTGTTATTAAACACCTTTTCGTGTGCTTTCTTACCTTATGTATAGCTTCTCTTGAGAACTATCGGTTCAAGTCTTTTGTCCATTTTTAATTGGGATGTTTCTTTCCATCATTGGCTTGTAGGAGTCGTTTACAGAGTCTACTTATCAGTACTTGGTTAAATGTATGTTGCACATATTTTTCCCAGCCTGTGACTTAGCCTTTTCATTTCTGTGTCTTTTAACAAGGTTTTTAAATTTTTTAAATGAAGTCCAATTTCTCCATTCTTTGCTTTCACAATTAGCACTTTTTATAGCGCCTGTTTTTTTAATGTTGAAAGCTGTGTTGAATATACATAGAATCCAGAAGATGGCAGAAAATATTTTTTAAATATTTCCATGCAGCAAGCTCCTTCCATACAGAGTTGGCTGGTTTGAGCCCTTAGACGCTTTCTCTTTAGTGTAGGACCACTTTTATAGACTGTAAGGTGGACAGTTAGCTGGCAGATCTCACTCACGTGCACTAAATGACAGGTGAATGATTCTAGGAAGGACCAGCAGGATGGAGAAACCTGCTTGGGGCACTTTATGCCTGTGAGTGGGACCAACTGATTTCTCGCCGCCTGATGACAAAGATCAGAGGCCAAGGGTAGCCAAGAGCAGACTGAAACGGCGGCCCATGATCGTTGGCTGATTCGTTGATAATAAGCTCCACTCGGTTCCATGAAGAACGTGGTGGTTATTTATGTAACAAGTGATGCACTTGCTCATTTAACCTTGGCTCTGATTTCTTAGGACCATGTGTGTTTCCAGCAGGCATTCCTCCGTGGAAAGCCTTATCCGGCCTGTGGAATAAGCAGGGCAGGAAGTAAGCCCGTGACTTACACACAAGCCCCCACATCTCAGCAACAGGCTGGGCCGTGAGCTGTTTCTTTGAAACTTCACGCTCTGTGCTCTGTCCTAGCGCCACATCCGGGCAGCCTCCCTACGGGGCGCCTGGCGTGGGTTCCTGGAGTCGCACCACCACTGATTCATCCTGGTGCCCGTCCTCCCGGAGTGATGGGGACACAGGGCTGGCCCAGGCTCCTTCTCAGTTCCGCTGCCTCCCACCTGGCACGGGTGACTCAACGGCTCTGCATAGGTTTCTTCACCTGGGAAGGACGTCAAGGTGATGTGTGCACAGGGTCGGGGGAAGGAGCCCAGTTGTAGGATTTTTTGTTTCTGTGCAGGAGAGACGGAGGTGAGTCCCGATGTATAAAAGCTCCCCTCTTTGCGTGCATCAGCCCAGAGAATTGACAGCAAGGTGCCCCGGGTGACGATGTTACTGTGTGTGTGTGGAGGGTGGAAATTTGGAGGAAATGGACAGTTAATTATATACACGCCCCTCCCCACATACCCATCACACGTTTATCATGGTATCTACAGAGCCGGTGCCCCGATAACAGTGGTGCAGTACCAGCTGCCTCGATGCTCTCTGAGGGCACGTGGTACCTGGACAGCAGGAGTGGGTCCTTATCCTGCTTGCTTGTCCCACCTCCCCCCAACCCTGTGGGTCTTGGTCTAACAGCCCCTCCCCCCTGCATTCCAGAGGCTGCCAAGGTGACCACAGAGAGGACTGGCCGGCTCTGAGTTCCATGAGGCCACCCTTCTCCGCCAGAGCTGTGGGGAGGAGTGAAAAGCTGATAGGAAATAGCAATTCCATCTAGTCGCCCTTGGCATTGTGAGGTGCTCAGGTCTTCATACCAGTTCTGTGTCTACATGAAAGTTGTCCCGGCCCACCCCCCTGCCCTGCTACTGCAAACACCTGCACAGTCTCGCTCACCCTCAGGAGGGGGCTGGGGCCATGGTACAGACCTCTGCTCCGGGTCCTTCTCCACAGCGCGGTGGGATGCCCAGCCTGTCGGGGGCCCCTCTGCTGAGAGCGAGATTCCTGCTCTTTGAGCCCCACCCAGAATCCAAACGGTCCCTGAAGCTCAGGCGGCTGTTTGAGCGTTTGTTTCCTCACTCCCAGCAAATGGGAATCCAGCTCATCTTTGGTTTCAGTTGCCGTGATCTGATGGGAACGATGCCCAAGGCCACGGCTGGCCTTCACCTTCAGCACAGAGTGCCCCGTGTGACCCAGACCCAAGTGATGCCACCCCCGGAAGGTGTTGAGTGAAGCCCAGGGTCTCCTGCAACCCCCAAGCCAGGGGGGCTGCTCTGGGCCGCCTTCTGGAGCCTCCCCCGCTGGACACCCCAAGGCCCACCAGAGACCTCCCTTTACCCCACCACAGGGTTCACCCCAAAACTCTCAGTTGCCATCTTCAGGCCGCCTCAAGCTTGGGGGCGGGATGGTGAGCAGACATAGGGCCCAGCAGCCCTGGCCCAGGTCCTCCCAGGAGTCTGTCCTGGCACGGAAGCCCCCTCCGGCGGCAGCACGCCCTGAGGTCCTCTCTTCCAGCCCATCAGGCCCGCAGCCTGGGTCCAGCCCGGGGGCTCAAGGGCTACGCCGGGGTCTGGGCTGGGCTGGACAGAGGTATCCTGCACGCCCGGAGGCTTTATTCTCTGGCCGGCTCACCTCTCAGGCTGGCCCCTGGGAACCTTGGGCTAGATCCAGGTCCAGCAGAGAGAGAGAGGGGTTGTGAGAGAGGGAAATTGGGTCTCCCCTGCCTCCTCTGCAGATGTCCCAGGACTGGCCCTGATTAGGTTGACTTGGGTCATATGTAGAATCATTCTTTGCCGCTGGTGGATGGGTGTGCTCGTGTGGCTTGCCGGGCCTGGGCAGGGCTGCGGGAGGAGGGCAATGCCAAGGCCAGTCTGGTGCTTGACCAGCAGAGGAGGGGGGCTGGGCTTCTGCGGGCCACGACTGCAGTCTCCCCTTCAGCTGGGAGGCCAGAGCGTCTGGGCTCTTTGACCAGGGGCGGAGGCCACTGCTGTGACCCGCCTTCACCCTGGGAGACAAGGTAGGCGTGGGAGCTGTCACCGCACCTCCGGGCAGCGCTGGTTGGAGCCACGGGGCAGCGGCCAGTGCGGTCCCCGCTATGAAACAGGTGTCCCGGTAATCACGGTGCGTGTGAACGGTCTGCGACGTATCACAGTGGGCACGGTCGGTTCCAAAATGGAATGTTTTTGTTATCTTTAGAACATTTAAAAATACAGGGCAAATGCCTCTATTAGCACAACTGTAACTTAAAATATTAATAAGAGACAAAAGAGCCGGCTTCCGAAGGAGTTACACGCTGTTCCCTAACGGAACATAAAATCAATATGGGGACTCATTGTCCTGGCTGCTAATGATTGTGTTTTTGTTAAACAACCGTAGCAGAAGTGTACAGCCTCCCCGCTTCTTTCTTTTACGCCATTTTATTAAAATACACTTGGAGCCTCGCCGCCTTGGTGTGTGCACTGTCGTCTCCAAGCAGCTGCTCTGTGTTTTAAATACCGGTTTCCACGCTCGGGCTTGCCCCCAAAATAGAAATCTGCCAGGTCTCTCTGCTTCCGTCAGGAGGATTCAGTCCTTGACGTCACTCTGGGACCCAGGCCCTCTCCCCTTCCCCGCAGCAGCGATGACCTGCCCCTGGTTACCATGGCAACCTGTTGATGCTCGTACCAGCCCCGCCCTCCTTCCCCACGGCCCCTCCTGATGCTACAGGTTGTGGTCTGCAGCTCTGTCCCCAGTCGCCTTGCACAGTGGTGGTCACTACGGGCCAGTGTTCTGGGGGCGGGGGGGGCGAGTGTCACCGAGATTCTCATGGGGGTGGGGGACACTCTTAACTCCCACCCTGGGTCACCTGTGTGGATGGCAGTGGGCAGGAAAGGGCTGCCATGACAAAATACCACAGACCGGGGGCTTAAACAACAGATATTTATCTCCCAGAGTCCTGGAGGCTGGAATCCGAGATCCAGGTGTGGGCAGGGCTGGTCCTCCTGAGGCCTGTCTCCTCGGCGTGTAGACGGCCGTCTTCTCCCCGTGTCCTAACGTGGCCTTTATTTGTGCTGGCACATTTATGGCGTCTCTCCCTCTTCTTGTAAGGACACCCATTCTATTGGATGAGGGTCCACACTTATGACCTCATTTAACTCTGATCAGCTCCCTAAAAACCGTATTTCCAAATACAGTCATAGTGGGGGTTAGGGCATCACCACACGGACCTGGGGATACAGTTCAGTCTGTGACAGTGGTGAAAAGTGGTAGCCACGTGCCGTGCCCTGCTCCACGTGGGACTTTGCAGACGCCTCCCCCCTCCCTCCTGTCACACAGTCCCATCCCCAGTGGGCCCGTTCTTCTGTCTGAGTCGAGGGCAGTGACTGTGCTCTCTGTCCCGAGACTGTTCCCTGCCCAGGCTGCACGCTGACCCACCAGCATTTGGAAGCCTCTCGGGGTCAGCCCCAGGGCTGTCCTCTGCTCTGGGGCAGATATCATCAGTACACTGGGTGCAAGCCAAGGGGATGGAGGAGAGGGCCTGTACGTTAGTTTGTAAATACGGTTTGTAAGGTCAGTTGACCAAGGTGTATTGTCCTCTGTGAGGGCAAAGAACCAGGAGGATACAACGGGTTCACATCGGTGTTCCCCATACTGGACGTGGGGCCTGAAATGGAGCAGGTGCTGAGAAAGTACTTCTGGGATGGATGAGTGGATGGGTGAGTGGACAGATGGGTGAAGGTTTGGGTGGACGGATGGATGGACAGATGGATGGATGGATGGACTGATGGAGAGATGGAGGAATGAGTGGATGAATGAATGGGTGGATGGATGGACAGACAGATGGATGGATGAAGAGATGGGTGGATGGACAGATGGACAGACGGACAGGTAGATGGGTGGACCGTGCCTGAGGGTGGTGTCAATACCCATTCTCCCTCTCACACACAGCTCACCCCAATTCCGTTCATGGAGCCTCTCCCACTTTAAACCTCCCCAGCTCTACTGGATGAGATCTCTTTAAAACCATTGTGTTTGCAGACAGCAGGGAAGGCAGTGGGCTACTATGATACCTAAGAAAAGACCAGCATCGTTGACATCCCAGGCCAGGGTGTCTTCGGGTCTGGCTGCTGGAGGTTGTTCAGGGAGCAGTCCCTTCAACTGACCCAGAGGCACAGTGGCCTCCGTCTCTGCCTGTCCTCCCCCCTGCAAATACAGGGAACTGGACCTGCACCCCACCCCGCAGAGCCGGCAGAGTGGCGCTGGGGTTAGGGCATCCTGCCGGAGCAGTCGACTGCCCCATCCCCCTTGTCTGTGTCATGAGTGACTTGGCCTCTTGGGGGCCCCAGAAGACGGGTGTTGTCATGCCCTGCAAGAGGTGTGATGAATGAGCTGCTCCCAGTATGTGCAGGTGGCCACTGACCTGCCATCTGTAATTCTAGTGAGGACAGACCCGTGGCCTCTCCCTGGGCACCCAGTTTAGGGATGGTTAGCCAGGCCAGGAGCCCCCCCTCTAGCTGGGACACAGACAGGACCCAAGGGCTACCCCCCCAGAGTAAGCCGTGGCTCATTTTGGAGGACGGAACCATCATATGGTGCTCTGTTATTGAGTTAAGATGTTGTTTCTGGCTCCTCTGAAATAGACGATAGGAAACAGATCCTGGGATAATGAATAAACATTGGCTTATGGGGGCTGCATGCTGGGAAAGATGAACTCTCACGTTGGCAGATTAAATGTAAGACATGCATATGTAAAGGAGATGTGTAAGGGCCAGCCTCCTGCTTCAACAAATCATACAGCCAAGGAAAGCATCTGGGAGGACGCTCTGAATATCCCCTGTCCCCAGCCGGGCAGGGTCTGTGGGCTTGGGGGCACCAGGAGGGGGAGGAGCCCGGGTTCCTGGAGGACCTGGCACCATCCACAGACGTAAATCAAGAGTTAGCACTCGTGTTCAGCAAATGCAGCTTCCAGAAGCTTCCAAGTGGTTAAACAAGGGACTTCCCTGGTGGTCCAGTGGTTAGGACTCTGCACTTCCACTGCAGGGGACATGGGTTCGATCCCTGGTCGGGGAACGAGGATCCCACATGCCATGCGGCGCAGCAGAAAAAAAAAGTGGTTAATCAAATCAGGTGTAAGATCGGTGCTGGGCGTTCAAACCTTTTCTGCCTCATTTTACTTCCCTCTACGATCTGAAGGACTTCAGACATGGCACCCACCTTTCTATCTCCTTAAACTGAGATGAACTTCTCCAACCATAAGACTTACCCTTTTAAAGTGTAGAATTCCGTGGTTTTTAGTCTAGTCTCAAGCTTGTGCAAACATCACCACTATCTAATTCCAGAACATTTTCATGACCCCAGAAAGAAACCTGTCCCATTAGCAATCACTCCCCATCCCCCACTTCCCCCAGCCCCTAGCAGTCACTCATCTACTTTCTGTCTCCACAGATTTGCCCATCCTGGACATTTCCTATAAATGGAAGGCTACTATATGCAGTCTTTGGTGACTGACTTGCTTTAGCGTAATGTTTTCAAGGTTCATCCATATCGCAGCAGGTGTCAGAATTTCATTTCTTTTTCAGGCTGGATAATATTTCCTTGTAAATGTAGACCACGTTTTGTTGATCCATTCATCAGTTGATGGACATTTGGGTTTCTGCTTTTTGGCTTTTGAGTTAGTACTGCTGTGAATATTCGTGTAAAAGTTTCGGTTTGAACACTTGTTTTCAGTTCTTTTGGGGCACACCTAGGAGTGGAATTGCTGGGTCACGTGGTAACTCTGTTTCACCTTTTGAGGAACTGCCACACTGCTTTCCATTTTCCTTTCCCTCCAGTGGTGTATGAGAGTTCTGATTTCTCCCTGTCCTTGCCAACACCTATTTCTGGTTTTTTTGGTTATAGCCATCCTAGTGGGTGTGAGGTGGTATCTCATTGTGGTTTCGATCTGCACTTCCCTGATGACCAGTCATGTTGAGCATCTTTTTTTGGTTTTTTTTGCGGTATGCGGGCCTCTCACCGTTGTGGCCTCTCCCGTTGCGGAGCACAGGCTCCAGACGCGCAGGCTCAGCGTCCATGGCTCACGGGCCCAGCCGCTCCGTGGCATGTGGGATCTTCCCGGACCGGGGCACGAACCCGTGTCCCCTGCATTGGCCGGTGGACTCCCAACCACTGCGCCACCAGGGAAGCCTGTTGAGCATCTTTTTATGTGCTTATTGGCTGTTTGCGTATAATCTTTGGAGAGGCATTCGCTTTTTAAATTAACATGTTATCATACTCGTCGTGTCTGGTCCTGCAGTGAATTTGGAAAACATAGAAAGGTATAAAGAAGAAAACAAAAATCACTCATAATCCTACCCCACATTGATAATCCCCACCCTAAATTTTGGTCCTTCTTTGAGTAAAAATGCATATTAAACAAATTTGAATGCATCCTTTTAAATTATGGATCCTACTTTTTCTCTTTCCCAAGTGGCAAAGGACATGGTGTCATGGATTGAAAACAGTCTTCCGAAACACCATTTCCGGAAGCCGTCGTGGTTGAGCCATTGATGGACAATGTCCATCACTGATGTCATTGATGTGACATTGACATGACACTGGCTATCCAGCTATCCGCTTTGCTATTGCAAGTACCACTTCAGCGAGCAGCCTCACAATTTTTTTATTTTTTTTTTGGCTGCATTGGGTCTTCGTTGCTGCGCGCGGGCTTTCTCTAGTTGCGCTGAGCAGGGGCTACTCTTCGTTGCGGTGCACGGGCTTCTCGTTGCGGTGGCTTCTCTTGTTGCGGAACACGGGCTCTAGGCGCATGGGCTTCAGTAGTTGCAGCACACGGGCTTCAGGAATTGTGGCTTGCAGGCTCTAGAGCGCAGGCTCAGTAGTTGTGGCGCACCGGCTTAGTTGCTCTACGGCATGTGGGATCTTCCCGGACCAGGGCTCGAACCCGTGTCCCCTGCATTGGCAGGTGGATTCTTAACCACTGCGCCACCAGGGAAGTCCCACAATGTAAAAGCTCTGTGTCCATGACCTCAGGATGCGTCGCCTTTAATCAACTTGCCCTGGTATATTGCCCAGCGTGAAGCCACCTCTTCTCTGTCTTCAGCCCTAGAACTGCACTGACGTCCGGGACAGACATCTGACTGCATCCCGTCTATTTCCTTCAGGGAGTCCCCAAGGGTCCTCTTGGGGTGCAGCTCTCTGCAGCTCCCTGAAGATAGGACCTGCCCACAGCCGTTGGGGCAGGGGAATTGGGGACATAGAATACACCTTTTCTCAAGTCAGCAGGGACTGGCTCCACGGGCAGGCGAGACACGCCGCTGCACAGGCCCTCGCCTCTTTAACGCTCCCAAGTCGCCATCCTGGAATTCTTCATCGTTTTTGCACACCCTCCCCACCCCACCCCCATTTTCATTTTGCATTGGGTCCCTAAACTTTCCTAGAGGCTCTGCTGACTTGGTTATGCCACCATCTGCCTCCACCTGGTGCCCGAGGGCATGCGTTTTGTGCTCAGACTCAGAGATCTTCACCCTCTAGAGGGCTGCCATTTTTAAACAAAGGAGCCTTGTTTTGAAAACACCCAGGGTTTCCTAATTCCTGATGGCACGGACTGCGGCGCATTGGGAGTTCTTCCTGCAGCTCAGCTGAGGTTGGGATTTGGCCGCAGGGAGTATGTGTTATTGATGCACCCCCTCCAACCTCCCCCTGCCCAAGGACAGGGCTCTAAACTCGGCTCAGCAGTGGCCGTGCTGACCACAGTGGGCCAGGCTGACCTGCACCGTGGACCACCTGCTAGGATGGGCGTGGAGCGGTAGCCAGGCTGCAAAAGCCTGTTGTGACTAGACACAGGCTCCGGTGCCCCCGTGCAGCGGGAGCCCCGGCTCCAGGTTGTCTCTGCTAGAGATTTGTGTTGAGAAATCATTGCCGAATGAATGCAGCCAGATCCCCCAGGAACGTGCGTGGTCCAACGCTGCACAGCTGTTGACTGTGGCGAATGTGCCCCAGCGGCCCCTGCTTATTTAGCCGAGATGCAAATATGACCTTCACCTGAATCCAGAAGGTTCTCACTTTGCCCTCCATGTGTGCAGAGGAGCCGCCCCTGGGCTTCTCCGTGGAGCCCCCACCCCGGGCTGAGCACCTTCCTTTGTCAGGTGCCCAGGGAGCCAGCTGCCCTTGCATCTTTAGCACCAGCCAGTGGGAGTGTGGCCCCAGAGCGCGCCCCAGCCTCCGTGTCTCTGAACAGTGCCCTCTGCCCGTGGGGCTGCCCGCAACCCTCCCTCCCCTCCTTTCAGGACCAGTGGCGGGTCCCCCGAGCCTGTTAACCCCTGGGGTGCGGTGTGGGGAGGAGGGACTGAACTTGGAGCAGGGAGGACTCTTTGGGGGCCTTTTTCTAAGGAGAGGGAAGGCCCACCTTCTGATTAGTGCTAAGAAAACTGACACCAAGGTCACTTTCCTTGTCACCGCAGTGCTTCTGGTTTGCAAATGGTTACAACTTCTCAAAGTGCCGCTTCTTTTTCCCAGATGCCTTCTGTGGGATACAAAGGGCCCATTTTACAGAGAAGGACCCTACAGGTTAAGTAACTTCCTGGCGGTCACGCTGGGACCCGGGCTCACTGGCCTTCTCAGCACGATGATGTCCATCCAAATGGGTCTTTTAGGGCCAGCAGTGGGGGACAGGGAGGGGTTGTCAAATAATTTAGCTGGACAGCTAATCAGGACAGTACCTGACCATGACCTTGATGGGCTCCGGAAGTTCCCATCCAAGCAGATTGGTAGCCATGTTAGCAGTCGCCCTGAGGGCCTCCCCAAGCCTGAGTCGTGTTCCTAGATTTTATTATTGGAGCAGGGGCTGGGCTGGTGGCTCTGTTTCCTGGAAGGACACCCGAGTAAAGGACAGGAGAGAAGGCCAAGGCTCTGATCCCACATGGAGGATACTGGAGTAGAAACTAGAACTTTCTCTCTGCCCTAGACCAGAGCTTTATCTGACCTGATCCCCCGCTGCACGGTGCCCATCAGAGATGGAGGCCCAGGTCGTGCCACCCACCTGCTGTGACATGCCACCCAGAGGTCACACCCTCACAGTGGTCCCCTCGTGACCCGCGTCGGGGTGGGAAAGGGGGGCAGCCTCGTGCCTGCAGCCTCCCGGGTCTGCGGGATGCCATGTGTTGGAGCCTCTCCCACTGGCACAGATCAGAGCATTGGGGGCGGGGGTCACAGACCTCACTGAGGGTCAGTGAGAGCTGCACACACACACGTACACACGCACGCCTGCATGGTGCACCATACGTGTGCACACGTGCTCACATGTGTGAGCATACACACAGTGCCGTGGACTCTTCCAGAGGCTCAAGGAGCCCCCGCCAAGGGCCCCGGCTGCGCGGTGTGTCCCTTGAACACCCACTCAGGTAAACGTGCAGCTTCCGCTTGGCTTCAGGGCCGAGCTGTCCTTGAGCCCTGGCACAGAGACAGAAGCCCGGCAATGATCTGACCCACTTCTTATTCCTGAAGCTCCCGGCTTTTCTCGTGGACGCTCCTAGAAGGAGTCTCACTGCCAGGGAGACCGCATCATTTACCATCCAAACGGGGACACTTGTGAGAGCAAAGAGGGGCAGCTGGCATCACTTGCCGGCTGCCAGGTGCACGGGGCTGCCCTACTTACTGCCGGGAACAGAGGCCTGGCGGGTCCGGGTGTTAGGACGTGCTCCCTCGGTACGGGAGACCGGAGCCTCGGGACCGGTCATTCACCCCCTCATTCATTCATTCACCCCAACCCCCTCGCACTGGCCGACACCTGGGGTGGGGGGCCTGGATTCCACGGAGGAGAGCCCACCCCTGAGTTACAGGAGGGGAAAGAGGGACTTTGAACCAGGGTGAACAAACCCCGCAGGGAGCCCCAGAGGCTCAGGGCGGCAGCATCCAGCACGCCGGGTGCTCAGCATGGCGCCCTCTGCTGCCACACTTGAGACCTGCCTCCCGGACACTGGCAGGGACTTGGCACCGACAGGACAAGTCCAGGTCCTGGGGTATTGCTTGGCTGAATGGGGCCAGGTCTGTCACCTTTGGACTCGTGTCCAGTGACCCTTCACGCCTGAGGGTCATGCCTCCACCCTCAGGGTCTGCCTGGAAGGGCTCCCCGCAGGGGCAGAGCTGCTGGGATGTCCGTGGCTCTGCACTGGTTGGGACCCCAGCTTGGCCCAGTGACCTGGGGACGTCACCTGCCCTCTCTGTGCTCGGTCCCTTCACCCGCAGACGGTCCTGCTGGGCCTGGCGAGAACTCACGTGACCCCCGTAGAGGCACCTGGCGTCTCCTCATGGCTCAGGGGCCCCGGTCCATTGCTGCACGGCAGTCAGGGTCCAGCCGCAGAGTGGCCTCCTGGGCCCAGGGTGACCCGCTGCGTCCCCCAGTGTGGCCAGGACTCGCACTGTGCGCACCAGGGCAGGCCAGCCGGGGACCAGCAGCAGCCCTGCTGCCGGGTTTGCTCCGCAGGCGGTAGGGAACGTGAAGCTTTCTCCCCAAGGCCCGCGCAGCCAGCGTGGGGCCCGTGCCCCGGGCTCTGCTCCTGAGCGTATGCTCTTCCTCCTGGCAAAAGCCCTGCTTCTCCACCAAGCCTGATCCAAGGGCCGCCTCCCCCTGGAAGCTCTCCCTGCCTCTTCCCGTCCTAGCAACAAGCGTGGTGCGTTCGGCTGTCTGCTGTTGGCAGTCTGCGAGCTCTGCGTGCAGGGCCCTGCACAGGCTCCGTGACTCCGGGATGGTGGGTCACAGAGGCCCAGGGGGCATAGGGAAGGCCCTCTCTCCCTCCTCCCTCTCGGAGCGCCCCAAGGCCTGAGGCTTCCGCAGCCCTGCTCTCCCGCCCAGGAAACCCCCCCACCCATGGCCGCTCCCTCCCTTTGCTTGGTGAGCCAATCAGGAGCACAGTGTGCTGCCCGCCCACTCGGGAGATGGCGGGGGAGTAGGGGCGGGGCTCTCTCCCGCAGAGACCAGCCCCTCTGCTAGAACAGGGCCTGCTCTGAGGCCCGTCGCCCATGTGCCCGCACCCCTTCTCGGGAGTTTGGCCCGCACATTCTGTTCCCGCGCTGTTCCCAGCTCCAGTGCCCTTGCCAGTAGCTCGCTCCTTCCCGGCCTCTGATTTCAGCTCAGACACTGCATCAAGGGCCCACCCTGCCCTCCTCTTGGTAGCATGAAACTCCTTGGCTGGTTGGGGTCTATGTGTTCCTCCTCTGTCCCCTGAGTGACAGCAGGGACCTTGTCGGCCTCACTTGCCATTTTGTCAGCAATTCCGGGTCTGGTGTAGATCCCTCGCCGGGTCAGTACCAAGTCCCTGAATGAATCCACCACCAGGCGTGGCCCCTGCGCTTACAGACAGCGGGCAGGGAGCTCACCTTACACAACGGGGCCCAGGACGTGTGACTCTCCAGTTTACAAGGAAGGAAACCAAGGCTCCAAGAAGCTCTGCAGCTTTCTCGAGTCTCCCAGCTGGCAAGTGGCCACCCCGGCGCTGAACCAGGCCTGTGTATTTTGTCTCCATCACCCCACCCCCTGCTGCTTCTTGGCCCAGGGCCCTGCAGGGTCGGGCAGGAGAGACCCAGAGCATCCAAGGTGGTAACCCGAGGAGTAGGGGCTCGGAGGGAAGGCAGTGGTGGCCAAGCACAGCCCCGGGCAGAATGTTCTGGAATCTCTTTTTCAGATGTGTTTAAATTGAAGTGAAATTCACATAATGTAAAATGAACCAAAAAAAAAAAATTTTGTTTTTTTTAACACTTTTTTTTAAGACTTTTTTGATATGGAACATTTTTAAAGTCTTTGTTGAATTTGTTACAATAATGCTTCTGTTTTATGTTTTGGTTTTTTGGCCCCGAGGCATGTGGGATCCCAGCTCCCTGACCAGGGATCGAACCTGTACCCCCTGCATCGGAAGGTGAAGTCTTAACCACTGGACTGGGCTGCCAGGGAAGTCCCCGGAGTGAACCATTTTAAATTGGACAATTCTGTGCCGTTTAGAATATCCACCTACCTGTGCAACCATCACCACCATCTAATTTTAGAACATTTTCATCGTCTCCCTAATCTACTTTCTGTCTCTATAGATTTCCCTTTTCTATACATTTCATGTGAAGGGGACCACATAATATGTGGTCCTTTGTGTCTTGCTTCCTTCGCCTACTGTAATGTTTTGTAAGTTCACCCATGTTGTAGCATAAATCAGTGCATCATTCCTTTTTAGCGCTGAATAAGGTCCCATTGTATGGATATGCCACATTTTATTTATCCATTCATCCATCGATGGACGTTTGGGTTGTTTCCACCCTTTCGGCGGTTATGAACATGTGTAAGTTTGGGGTTGGGTCCCTGTTTTCAGTTCTTTGGGGGACACACCTAGGAGACGAATTGCTGGGTCATATGGTAATTCTATGTTGCACTTTTTGAAGACTTGCCAGGCTTCGTCACACCCTGGAACTTTGACTCTGAAGACTGAGGTCAGTGTGGCTGGTGCCTCCCGGAGCTGGGGCAGGAGTGTGGGCTGGAAGGCTGCAGTGATGCCCTCGCCCCGCCTGGCCTGGCATCTTCTCTGCAGCCAGGATGTGGTGCACGAAGCCCAGCCCTCAGGCGGGCATCTGCTGTGACACTTTCCCGCATGTGTGTCCCTGCCCCCCGACTGTGCACGGCTCCCCAGGGCAGGGACCCTGCCTGCTGCCCCCCAGTGATCCAGGCCAGTGCCCAGGAGGCCCACCACACATGCCTGCCACGTTGGAGCTAGCAGAATGGACAGCAATCTGAAAGAGCTCGTTATTTTCTAACGAGAGTTAACCAGCCCGAAACAGATTTAGAATTCAGTGTGGTTAAAAATCATCAGTCTTATGCCGTTTAAAAATTGCTTGTCATTTTGTATGCCAAGAACTCTTCCAGCAGCCTACTTTTCCAAAATGATCGCTGATTGGAACAAAAACATTGCCACTAAAATTAGAGTGACAAAATGGAGTTGTTATGAAACAAAAAGGAAATCGACAGGTACATTTTAACAAGTGAGGAACACCCCCCCTACCTGTGGGAGCAACCTCGGGCACAGCTGCCCCATATACTCCCAGGAGCCTTTATTTCCACATGCGGGTTCTATGGTTTGATTAAACCCATGACGAGAACCCATCTGAGAAAGTGGTTGCTTAGGAGTAGAAAGTATTTTAGTGATTTAGGTCTGGGCCTGGAGATGTACAAGTGAGGCGTGGCTGGAGAACTCTAATAAATAGGATGCTTTCCAATTAGTGTCAAAATCCAGACATTTGTATCTTGAAAGAAGTGACCCTCCTCCCCTTTACCATCTCCCTCCCCCTCAGCTGGAGCATCTCGACGTGACAGGAAAACATACGAGAACCATGGCTTAAATGAGGTAGAGGTTTGTTCCTCTGTCATATTAGAGGAGACAGAGGAAGATGGTCCGATGCTGGGGTGGGGGCTCTGGGCGCTTGAGGATCTAAGCTTTTCCCGTCTTGCTGCTCCATCCTCCTTAACAGGCTGCCTCATGGTTCAAGGCAGCTGCTTAGATTCCGCCCATTGCATCCACATTCCAGCAGAGGAAAGGAGAAGACACAAAACCACGCTCCCTCTTTTTAAGGACATGCAAAGTGTCCTCTATTCTTCCAACTATTGGCCACAACATAATCTTAAGGAAGGCTAAGCGTTATAGCCTTTATTCCAGACAACCTGCGGAAAAATTGGAGAACTGACGTTGGGGTAGACAGCTGGCCACTTTGCCATAGTATGTCCTAAAGAACGGCCTTCTTCCTGTTTTCACAGTGCGCACTGCATCTGGACAACCTCCCCTCCGCCACTGCCACCTCCACCTCACCCCGAGCAGCTCAGGATGCAAGACATGAGATATCGTTTGAGCACAGTTAGGGGGGGATGCTTTAAGTAAGAAAAAATTTTATTCACGCACGGAGAAACTGAGGCTTGTATAGTGGAAGGGACTTGCCCAAGGTGAGTCAGTGCCTGCATACTTAAACCAGCCACCCTGGGGGCCCTGGCTGGGGGTTCCAAAGTTCCCTCAGATTTCTCACCATCTTCTGAGATCCTGGACCTCTTACCAGGTCAGAACCTGTGTCCTGAAGCATGGAATATTACCGCTTATATTCATCAGGCCTCTTGATTACAAATGACAAAAATCAGGCTCAACCTGGCTGGAGCCAAAAAGGAAACATAATAACTTTAAAGGTTAAGAATAAGAGCTTCAGGCATGGCTGGATCCAGGTGTTCAGAGAACATCAGGAAGCTCTCTTTCCATCCCTTTTCTCTGGCGTCCTCTGTATGGATTCTGTTCTTTGGCAGGCTCTCCCCGTACCATGTGGAGCTGGCCACCAGCAGCACCAGGTTAAGGTTCAACTATTTTAGCAGCCGTAGAAGGAGGAGAGTGCCTCTTTCCCAATCATCATGAGAGAAGTTTCAGGATTGGGTCTCGATGAACTGATTTAAGTCATGTGACCAAGGGGGTAGGCTGGACCCATTGACCAGACCAGGATCCCATGCCCATCCTTGGAGGGGACTGGGCACAGCACATACACTAAACTTGGGCTAAGTGTGTTTCCCCAGAAGCAGGAAATGGACACTGGCAGGCTGAATGCATACTTCCCTTCCACGCCTGCTCCTACACCCTGTGATTGCTTCCCTGACTCTTTTCTCCCCGATAAACACAGAGCTGTCCTCATCTCACCCCCTAGGGGTCTTGCTCGCTGGCTTGTCTTTTCATTTGTAAGCCTCTCCCTCCCAGTGCCTGGGAATCTAGTAGGAGAAGGACCGTAATAGCCTCTCTGGATCCTCAGTGCCTGCCCAGTACAGAACTTGGTGTGGAACAGGTGCTGCTCAGTGTAAGGTGGACAGTGGATGGAAGGAAGGACAGGCAGGTGGATGGATGGAAGGAAGGATGGGTGGCCAGAGTGATGCCTGGATGGGTGGGTGGAGGGATAAATGAATGGATAGTTTGGTGAGTGGTGGATGAATGCATAGGTGAATGGATGATGGATGGATGGGGATGGGTGGGTGGATGGATGGATGGTGGATAATGGATGGATAGTGGATAATGAATGCATGGATGGATGGATGGACAATGGATGGATGAGTAGATGGGTGAATGGACGGAGGAATGCGTGGGTGGGTGGTTGGATGGATGGATTTGGAGGTGATCTAATAACCAGCTGGAGGAAGGAAAACTTGTGGGTCACACAGCCCTGATTAACTACATGCAGTTTAATGCAGTGGTATCATTTAACTTTCATACGTTCAGTCCTTTTTTTTTTTTTTTTTTTTTTTTTGCGGTACACGGGCCTCTCACCGTTGTGGCCTCTCCCGTTGCGGAGCACAGGCTCTGAATGCACAGGCTCAGCGGCCATGGCTCACGGGCCCAGCCGCTCCGCAGCATGTGGGATCCTCCCGGACCGGGGCACGAACCCGCGTCCCCTGCATCGGCAGGCGGACTCTCAACCACTGCGCCACCAGGGAAGCCCCATTCAGCCCTTTTAAAAAGCATTTTAATAGCATGGGTGACACTAAGCCACACCCATTTGAGGTGAGTGAGAGGAGACACAGGCCAGCTGAGCATCCCTCGTGAGCTAGCAGGAACTGGGGCTGTGTTTTCACTGGTTCCTCGGGCTGACTCAGGTCCCCTGGCCTTGCCCAGGCCTCTCCTGCCTCACTGGGTGTGATGCTGGTGGGAAATACGTGGTTCTTTCCGAGTCCTCTTTATTACATGTAGCTCATGTCCATTACGAATGATGTATACGTGTGACCCGGCAGGCAGAACTCTCAAACCCAGGCATGTTGCACTGTCTGGTCACGCGGTGCTCTCCATGTGTGCCATTGATGTGGAACTCGCTGACCCGAAAGCATATGCTGTTCCCCCGTGTGACTGACGGCTGGGACACAGTACGGGAGCACTGGGTGGGGCACGTGCCCTTCACCGAGCACAGTGAGCCCAGACAGTCCTGGGCGGCCCCGGCGGCCCCAGGGCACCAGGAGGCGGGTGGACTCCCCCTGCGTGTGCCAGGACCGGGGCAAGTGCTTTACCCGCATCCTCAGCACAGTCCATCCACACCCCCTGGGCTCCAGGCCGCCTCCACCCCTCCCTCCTGACCCTGGTGCCTCCGTTTCCCCTTCTGGGCCACGTGGACAGCAGTTATCCTATCACACAGCATTGTTTCGAGGATGATTAAATGACCCCATAATTATAAAGCTCTTACGGCCTCTGCACACAGTAGGCGCTCAATAAATGGGGTCCCTTAGGATTTATTGTTTTGGTTGCAGTTGTTGTGATTTAGACCCGCCCTTGAAAGTCATTGGTCTCTATTCTCTGAGTGAAGAAACGGAGGCTCAGAGAGGTTACGTCACTTGCTTCAGGTCACACAGCCATTGAGAGGCAGAGACGGGGCTTGAGTCCAGAGCCCGAGGGGAGTTCCCACTTCACCACGCCAGGGGAAGTTGGGGGATGGGGGTGGTAATGTTTCACCCATTTTTCTACCAGCTTCCTTTGGAGCTGGGACATCATGTGGCGCAGGGCCTCGCGCCCGACCCAAGCGGGGTGTCCGATTACTGGGGAGACCTTGGCCTAGCTGGACCTCACAGTGGTGGCAGGTGGCGGTCACGTGGCCTGGCCGTGGGCCATGACTTCAGAAAGATGCTTTGCTCCTCCCCTCTCCTTCTGAGCTCCTCAATCAAGGTCACCACCGGCCTTCCCTTCCTTCCTCCTTTGGGCAAACTGGGGGCATGTGTCAAGTGGACACTGTGGGCAGCCAGAGTGACCTTGACTGTGCTCACCTCTCGCCTCTCCAGGCGAGTGTGGCTGACCTAGAGGACCCAGGGCCAGCTGCCCCCAAGGCAAACAAAGTCCCAGGCTATCCAGAATGGCACACACTGAGAAGTCGTGCCCTCCGCTGCCCAGGGGCCCGTGCACCCCGTGGTGGACCACCCGCCTTATCATACAGTGACTGCTTCTGGACTGGGCGGAGGTGCCTGGGGTGGGAAGATGCTTTATTTGCACCCCCAGAGCCTGCACAGAGCTGCTCATCCTGGTAGTCACAGCACAGCTGCCCGTGAGCGCCGTCACACCGACTCAGAGACGGCTGCATCCAACTTACCTCTCCCGGGGTCCCAACAGCAGTGATGCTCGGAGACCTGCCACCCCACCCCTGCACTAGAGGGGATGGTGATGAACGTGGGCCTGCTTTTCCCTCAGCTTAAAAGTAACCCTCGTGGGCTTCCCTGGTGGCACAGTGGTTGAGAGTCTGCCTGCCGATGCAGGGCACACGGGTTCGTGTCCCAGTCCGGGAGGATCCCACATGCCGCGGAGCGGCTGGGCCCGTGAGCCATGGCCGCTGAGCCTGCGCATCCGGAGCCTGTGCTCCGCAACGGGAGAGGCCACAACGGTGAGAGGCCTGCGTACCGCAAAAAAAAAAAAAAAAAAAAAAAAAAAGTAACCCTTGTTTAGGCCATGTTTGGGAAACGGCAGCACTTTGATAACTAACGTGATGGCTTGGGTTTCACTTTGTTGGAGTTTTGCTCTCTCCCGTCAGCTTCGAGATGAAAAAAATCCATGAGACGGTGTGGGCAGATTGCGGAGGAGGAGGTGGGATGGAAGTCGGGGTTCTCAGAGTCCCTCGATGGGGGGCTCTAAAAATCCCACCCTGAAGGCTGACTGAGGTGGCCTGGGCTGGGGCCAGCGGGTCTCCGGATGTGCCCCCTGACCAGCAGCCGCTGCACTGGTGTCACCTGGGAACTTACCAGAAATGCATGTGCTTCGGTTCCGCCCCCTGAATTGGGAATTCCAGGGATTCGGGTGTACCTAGAGTCTGGGATCCTGGCGTAACGAAGTCAAGGGCCATCTGGGAAGGTTTTGCTACTCTGAGTGTGGTCCATAGACCACAGCATGGGCATGGCCACCTGGGTGTCTGTTAGGAATTCAGAATTCCAGGCCCCCTGGGACCTGCTGAAGGAGGACCTGCATGTGGACAGAGTCCCAGTGACTCATGGGCATGTGAAGCTGGGGGCTGGAGTTGGGGTGCATTCAGAGGGTTTGAGCATCTTCTCTGGGATGGGAGGGAGACCTGGTGGGCCCAGGACGGCCTCGGGAGGCCGGCCACCTGCCCAGTTTCCCTTCCCGCTGGCTCTGCTCAGCCTTCCCGAGCCCCACCCTCCCTCCATCCAGGGCAAGTGTGCTCCCGGCACACCTCACACCCCATCCAACTGCCTTGAGATAAGGGAGACGTGCAGTCTCGGTTCCAGAAGATTCTCAGCCCCTCTCCCTGAACCAGCTTTTGGGAGAACCAACCAAGATCACACAGGCCCCCACTAAGTCATCTGGGAACAGAAGGACGCTCCCCAGGCTGCCCAGGTCAGCAGGTCGTCTTCCTGTACCAGGCTACAGGTCTGGTTAGTCAAAACCTGGATAACCTGAAGCTGTTTTGTAATACGGAAATAACTGCCAGTTTCCAAGCATAGGAGCACAATGCAGAAGTTGTCCTAGTTGTCCTAGGACCTCCTGCGTCCTCCCAGCCCCCCGGGAAGCCTCCATGTTGGAGGAACCCCCCCGACACAGTGACCTCACCTCCACTTCTTGCCGCTTTTCTTGGACCTTTGAGGAAGCGGTTCCGGCCCTGTGTTCCCTGTCTCCGTCGCTAGATGGCAGCCGCGGGGCGCAGAAGCCGCAGAGAGGGGCGTGTGGGTCCCTGCTCCAACCAGAGCCCCGGGGAGAAGTTCCTCCGGGGAATCGGGCATCCCTCCGCCAGGATTTCTAGTGGGGAGCATGTTTTCAAGGTTACTGTTCGGAGCAGAGCCCACTTGGCCCTGTCGACTGAGGAGTCAGAGGCCTGCAGTCACGTTGTGGCCTCTGCAGGGCCATGTGGGGCTGCGGACACACCAGGAGGCCAGCGGGAGGATGGACGGTCCCGGCGCAGGGACAGGGCAAGGGGGATTGAGGGAAGAGGGACACAGGGCAGCCCTTCTGCACACACTCACCTCAAGGAAGCCCCTGGGAAGCTGACATCCCATAAGAAAGCTGCACACGGACCTTCCATTGGTTCCAGACCCTCCGTGAGCTCAGGCAGTGGGCGCAGGAATGCCTGCACCACACAAAACGTACAGCGGCGGTGGGTTTTCATCTTAGACGGGCAGCGTGGGGCGAGGCCGTGGAGCCCCAGCGCCTGCCTTCAAACCCTAACCTCACCCCCGGCTGTCCACACGACGCCACGTGGGCTGGCTCGGTGGCCCCTCTGCTTCTCAGTTTCCTCCTGTGTAAAAGAGGGAGGCCGATGGATCTCGCCCCATTCCCTTGGGAGGATCAACTGATTTAAAAAATGCGAAGCAGTCAGCACAGCTTCTGGCACAGTATAGGCAGGTGCTGTTATACACAATATTACTGTGTTATTAATTAACTAACCATGGTGATTATTTGCTGTCTTATATGTAACACGGATTCGGCTCTAGGCTCAAATAATTATAAACAGGCTTTTGACAGCCAGGGGGATTGTGCAGGACATTTCCAAGCGCTTCAGGCATTTTGCTTTTCTTATCACCTGTCACTATTATTGCATAATTGTCATGATTATAGTTACTATTGTTGCTGTGATTCGTATCTTTGAGGGGACCCGCTGACTCCCTGTAATCAATGTCTCTCCTGTCCAGGGCCATCTTAGATCCAACCATTTCAGCAGTCCTTGCCAGCCCCTCAATTCAGTAAGCATTTCCTGGGAAACTGCTCTCTCTCCAAGGCGTCAACATGGCCTGGGCCCCCCCTGGTTTTTCTCATCTTTGTCTCCCGCTCCTGCCAGCAAGGCAGTTCCACTAACCCTCATTGGTCTGTGCTGTTCAGGTAACAGCAGAGGCCGGTGGGGAGCCAGAAGGCTCTCGTCTCCACCACCTCCCGCCTCAGCCTTCCCCAAGCCACTTGGAGCCAAGATATGGGAGTCAGGGACCTGGGTCCCAGGCCTGGCACACGCCATCTCCTTATGGATACATTGAAATTTGTCACACACTTTTTCTGCATCCGTCGATGTGATTGTGTTGCTCTTTTTCAGTTTGTTTGTATGGTCCTGTGTGTCAATTGATTTTTCAGATATTGAACCGACCTTGCATTTCCGGGGGTTACATTCACTTGGTCATGAGGTATTTTTCTTTTTATGTGTTGAGGGATTTGAGTTCCTAGTATTTTGTTGAGGGCACTGTGAGAGATATTGGCCTGGTTTTCTGATGCTGTCTTTGTCTGGGTTGGGTTTCAGTGTAATGTTGCCTTCATAAATTGATTTGGGATGTGTTCCCTCCAGTTCTCTTTTCTGGGAAAGATTGTGTAGAATTGGTGTTGTTTCTTCTTGAAATGATTGGTAAAATTTGCCAGTGAAATCATTTGAGTCTAAAGATGACTTTTTCAGATGTTTATTAAACTACTAATTCAATATCTTTAATAGCTATAATGCAGTTTAGATTATCTACTTCTTCTTGGGTGAATTTGGGTAGTTTGTGACTTTCAAAGAATTAGTCCATTTTAAATTGTCAAATTTATCTGAGTTGTTCAGAGTCCCTCATAATCTTTTTAATGTCTCTTCGGTAGTGATAGCACCTCTTTCATTACTGATATTGGTAATTTGTCTTCTTTATTTCCTTGGCCAATTTTGCTAAAATTTTATCAACTTTATTGATCTTTTCAAAGAACTAGCTTTCAGCTTCATTGATTTTCCTCTATTCTTTTTCTTTTTCTAGTTCACTGATTTCTTGCTTTTGTTATTTTCTTCCTCCTGCATGCTTTGAATTTATTTTGCACTTTTTCTAGTTCTGTGACTCAGGTTGTGTGTTCTTGGTGAATATTCTGTGGGCATTGAAAAGAATGTGTATTCTGTGGACTGTTCTATAAATGTCAATTAGATCCTATTGATATTATTTTTCAGAAATTTTTATGCCTCTGTTGACTTGCCCTGTACTAGTTCTATTGATTGCTAAGAGAGGAATGTTGACATTTTGCAATATAATTATGTACTTGTCCATTTTTTCCTTTCAGTTCTGTCAGATTTTGCTTCATGTATTTTGGAGTTCTGGTGTTAGGTGCAAATTTATTCAAGACTGTTATGTACTCTTGGTGGGTTGATCTCTTTATTATTATTTAATGTTCCTGTTCATCCCTGGTAATTAGTATATGCAGGATATATCTTTTCCATCCTTTCACTTTAAACTTCCCTATGTCATTATATAAAAAGCTGATTTCTTGTAGACTGCAGATCCTTGGGTGGTTTATTAAAAATCCATTCTGACAATCTCTTTATCTGATGTGTTTAGACTAAATTTGATCTACTTATTAATCTGTTTATATTTGTATCTACCATTTTACTTCTTGTTCTCTCCATACTTTGTTCTCTTTTTTCTTTCCTGATTTTTTTTTAATTTGGATAGTTTACTTTTCCAAGTTTTAATTTACTTACTGAAGTTTTTATTCTTATTTGTATAGCTTTATGTGTTTGTGGTTGCTCTGGTTACTTAACTTTTTACAGTTTTCTGAACATTAATATTTTACTGCTACAAGTGGAATGTGAAAACCTTACCACTGTGTAGGTCCCCCTATTCTCCTCCTTTCATGTTATATTTTTCACGTGTATTAAATCTGCATGTATTGAAAGCCCTATCATGTGATGTAATAATTTTTACTTTCAACCATCGTAAATATCTTAAAGAAGGTCAGAAGTGAGTAATATCCTATTACACAGCTATTTACCAATTTTGTTGCACTTCCTTTATTCCTGATTTTCAGTTTCTCTCGTATCATTTCCATCCCAGTGGAAGAATTTCCTTCACCATTTCTTGCTGGCTTGCTGGCAAAAAATTCTCTTGCTTTTTCTTCATCTGAACATGTCTTGATTTAACTGTTATTCCTGAAAGGTATTCACTGGATATAGAGTTTTGGGTTAACAGCACTTTTTTGTTTGTTTGTTTATTTATTTTGGCTGCGCCAGGTCTTAGTTGCGGCACTTGGGATCTTCGTTGAGGCATGTGAGATCTTTTAGTTGTGGCATGTGAATGCTTAGTTGCAGCATGCGTGCAGGATCTAGTTCCCCGACCAGGGATCGAACCCGGGTCCCCTGCATTGGGAGCACAGAGTTTTACCCACTGGACCACCAGGGAAGTCCCTTAACAGCCCTTTTAAAACACTATTCCACTTCCTTTTGACCCCCATGGTTTCTGATGAGGAATCTGCAATAATTCAAATTGTTGTTCATCTATAAGAGAGGACTCATATTTCTCTATCTGTTTGTAGGATATTTTATTGGCTTTTCATTTTCATCAATCTGCGTATGGTGTGTCTGGGTATGAATTTCTTGAGCTAATCCAGTTGGGCTACACTGAGCTTCTTGAATTTATGTTTATGTAATTCTCTCTGTCAGACTGGATAATTTCTATTGATCTATCTTCAAGTTCACTGATTCTTTCCTCAATCTTGTTTTTGAGCATATCCAGTAAATATTTTTACTTCTGTTGTTTCCCTCGAGAGCTGGCATATATCTAGCTCTTTGTATACCAACTAAGTTCATCTTGTATCCTGGACATTTTGAGTATTTTGTTACAATACTGTGGGTCTTGTGTAAATCCTATGGAAAATGTTGATTTAGGCAATTACTTGGTTGGGGTCAGACCCCAAGTTCCAACCAATTTTCCATGGGTGTGATTGAAATGTCAGTTTAGTCTTCAAAGCCTTTGCTATTCAGATCTGCCCCACATATGCACCAACAGTGGCCAGTCTTGGAGATGGGTGGTGGATCACCTCTTAGACCCGTTCTCAATATCTTTACATGCTATTGAAGGTCCGATCCACACATGCACAACATGAAGTGAGCACAGAAGTTCATATACCACTTTACATGATCACTCCCCTGCTCCCTCCTCTCCACAGTCTCCCTGACACTTTCCAGTGCTCTGGGCACCCCTGTTGCATGCTCCAGACAAAAAGCTGGGACCTTAATTTCCCTGCCTTGCCATGAACTACTGCAAATGTGTCTTCGCCCATGGCCATGTGGCAGGAGAACAGGGAGAAGAAGAAAGCAGTGAGGATTCATCACACGTTCTTGGAACCACACCTCCTATGGCCAGAGAGAAGGTCTCCTGTCCTTCAGAGTTTCAGGTGCCCGCCCGGTATCCACTGCCACTGTGCCACTGCAGGATTTCCTGGGGCCATCGGTAGGAAAAAATTCAATAAAGAATAAAAGAGATGATTTCCCCACACACACCCTCTCTCTCTCTGAGCCCTAGGATTCCCTTGTCCTACCCCTTGGGTCAAAAAAACAAAGGCTCGTCTTGAAGCTTTTTTCATCTGCACTTGGTGTGCAGGTCTGGCCTTCAGGTGACCTTGGAATCCAGCCAGCTTCTACCTGAAGAAAAATAAGTGGAAACTCACAGCCTGTTTATTGGTGCTTTGAAATCTGGCCTCCTTCCCCAGTCTGCCTGCTGCTATTTTTAGTCCACAGGTAATTACTCCTGCATCTGTCCAGGTTTATAACTGCGTTCATTAGGGGAGACACAGTGGAATGTGCTTACTCTAGCTTTCCAGGAACTAGAACCCCTTGCTGACCTTGCATCTGTACGTTTATTTCTTTCATCAAATTTTGGAAGTTTATATCCATTCTTTCTTTTTTTTTCATTTTTTATTGCGGTATAATTGACATATAACATTATATTAGTTTCAGATGCACAACATAATGATTTGATATTTATATATATATTGCAAAATGGTCACCGCAGTAAGTCTAGTTAACATCTGCCACCACATATAGTGACACATTTTTTTTCTTTTGATGAAGACATTATGTCTTAAAGTTTTGGGGTTTTTTTTTTTTTTTGCCTCATTCTCTGGAATTCTGATTACCCAATTCTAGTATATCTTTTTATGTTGTCCTTTGAAACCCTGATTCTCTCTTAATTTTTTTCAATCTTTTTTTCCCCTCTCTTCTTCCTATCAGGTAAATTCTATTGATCTATCTTCAAATTCACTCACTCTTTTCTCTGTCATCTCCATTCTGCCATCTAAGCCATTCATTGCATTTTTTTCCAGATATTGTATGTCTCAGTTTTAAATTTTCCATTTTGTCCTTTTTAATGAAAATGTCAACTACATCTCTCTTGCCTCAGGGAAATAGTTATAACAATAGCATTAAAGCCATCATCTCAAGATTGGCATCTATTGGTTGTCTTTTCCCTTGAGAATGGGTCCTGTTTTTCTGGAAATTTGGGGTTGTTTGCTTGACATGGTGAGTATGATGTTGTTTAGACTCTGGGCTCTGTTATATTCCTCTGAGGGCTCTTTATGTTTTGTTGCAGTTGACAGTTACTCAAGCTACTTAAGCTGCATCTCACTGTCAGTGGTTCAAGTCTTAGTTCAACGATATAGTCTTTTGCTGCACTTACATTTGAGTCTGACACACACACTCCTAAGTCAAGGTCAGGCTGAAACTTCTGCAGACATACCCAGAATTAGGGACGTCTTTCCTCTGGCTTTCTTCCCTCCGGGACTCTCTCCTCTCCCCCTCCAGCACCAGCTACGTCTGCCTGAGCATCTTCCCCAGTTCTCACAGCCAGGAAGATGGGCAGTGTGCTATTAGGGTTTTACCTACCTGTGCCTCCTGGCTTTGTGTCTGCAGCATGCCCTCAGGGCCAAGCCCCACAAAATAGAAACTTGCCCCTGTGCCAATCTGTTCTTGTTTATTCTACAGAATCCCTGGGTCACTGCTGTGGTGGTGGTGGGGGGCAATCTTTTTATTGTGCAGAGTCTTATGATTGTGACCATTGGGAAGGTCGTTCTGTAGCAGTTTCACACCACCATGCTGAGAGCAGAACTCTCCTGTGTGCTGGGTTTTCATTTGGAACTTTACCAAGAGCCTTTTCCCACTTCGGTGCTGACAGCAGCAGGGCTGGTGGGACGGGAGTCACCTGCTTATCCTGAATTTGTGGCTTTCACATTCATGGTGATGCTATATATAGGTATAAGCATTTCATATTGAAATGCAGATAATTTTACTGTGAACTACTTCCTTGTTCTAGTTAGCCTGCATCTTACAGTCAGAAGGCATTATATTGGGATTAGGTATACGGGAAATGTACATCATCTATGAATTTCACTTTGGGAGAGTACAGGAATAGCACCACAGGATTTTTAAAGGTTGTCTGTAAGGTCTGAGAAGATTAGGAACTGATGGATCAGGTGCTGTGAGGTCCCCCCCTTGAGCACCAGCCCTCTCTGATTCTGGGCGGTCTCTTCCTGCCCCCGGACCAGCAGTCCCTACAGGCAACACCAGAGATTAGCACAGCGTCCACCCATAGCTATGGGGAGCAAGAAGGGAGCAGCCGGCTCTTCTGCTGAATGAATGCTTGCTTTTGAGTTGCTCACCCTTGCCAAAAGGAACCCGTGCTCCGGGGAATCCATCCGCGGGGCAGTTGCTTCACCAGCAGTTTGAGGAACTGCGGTGCCTTGTGGGGACTTAATCTGGGGAGAGGCCACCCCTGTTGGGCTGTTACGTTGCAGCTCTGAGCAGGGCTGCATCTGCTGGTGGGCATCCTGGGAGCAGCTTGGAGTTCCTGGGAAGGGAAAGAGCCTCCCAGGTAGTGTGGTGCAGTGGACGGGGCACCCGGCTGGGCACCAAAGCCTAGGATGCTTCCTTCTGCCAAGATCTGTGTGATCTTGGCCAAGCCACGGAACCCCTTTGGCTCTCCTGACTGTTGAATGGACTGGTGGGCACAGTGGTCTTCAGGCTACTTTCACCTCAGGATCTACGTACTTTTTCTGTCTCCTTCCCTTCTTTCTTCCTCTAACATCCATTGATATTTTCTGTGCCAGGCGCGGTGCCGGCTACAGAGAACCAGGCGTGCGCGTTTATGGGTGAAGAGGGTGGATGCTTGTGGACGGTGGGACAGGTAACAGTGCCCTGGCATGTGCCCTGAGCATCTCCACTGGGGTGGCCAGGCATGGATGGAGTGAGGGGGTCTGGGCAGTCTGAAAGCAGGGCTGGGAGGCTCTTCCAGGGTGAGAAAACCCCGAGCTGGGGGGTGCCCAGGCACAAGGCAGCTTTACAGTGGGCTCCAGGGTTGGGCCCAGCCAGGGCCAGTGTCTGGCTGCTTCTTCCTCGTTGCCCTAAGAGCAGCACAGAGGGTGGCACAGACCCCAAGGATGGATGTAACACACGTCTGTCGGGCACATCCTGGGCAGGCATGCCGGCCACCCTCCTGAGACTCTGCAGATAGTCACGCGTGGAGCCCTGTCCTCAGCCCGGTACACGGGCGTGATTTTCACCCATTTCACAGGTTGAGCGTTGTGCAAATACTCAGGTGTCCAGGTGGTCCATTAGGATGAGGGTCAGCACAGACCAGGGTTGGGGGGTGGTCTTACTGCCATGGACCTCCTGCCCCTTTACGGCATGTGGGCCAGGGAGAGGGAGACACAGAAGGGCTGGGGTGGAAGGTTCTGAGTCACAGTGGTCGGTCAGAGTGGGGGTGCCTCAGCCGGGCCCCCGACGAGGAGCTGCGGCTACGGGCACCTGGGCTGGGAACGCAGACTTGCAATGAGCGAGGCTGGCCTGGGGCCTGAGGCCTTGCCTGTGCATCAGGTCTGCTGGAGGGTCAGCTCCCCCAAGCCTCACCATGAGACCAGCCTCCGGTCGGGCGGGGACACCACGCGCAGGCGGTGGCCAGGACCGTAAGGAGGACGGAGCCACGGGGGCGGGGACGGGGAGAAACCCCTCGCCCGGGCACTGCTGGCCCTGGGAGGGAGGTGGAATGGGCCTCCCTTTGGTGTGAGGGATGCTCACAGCCCCAGTGTCTCCCCGTGGCTCTCAGGGTCACCCCAGAAGAGCCCAATGGGGCCTCTGGATCTGGCCCCTGCTCGCCCCTCCCCTCAGGCGCTGACGTCCCTCTGTTGGCCTTCTGTGATACTCTGTCCCCAGGCACATCCTGTCCTCCCCCACCTCTGTGCCTTGGCACCTGGCCACACCCCACAGCCTGATGTCTGGCCCGCCCTCCTCATCCTCCCAGGCTCAGCCTCAGCCTCAGGGCCAAGCTCTCCTGCACCCCCTGCCGATGCCGCTGGTGGGCCAGGTGTGCCCGCCTGCTTGCTCTGAGCCCCTCCCTCCCACCCCCTGCACACAGCACTCTGGCCTGGAGCTGGAAGGGTACGTCGTGGTCCCCGCAGGTGACTGTGGACAGGGCTCATCAGGACCCTGCTTGGCTTCATGGAGGTGGGTCACCTTAGGGCCAGGTGGGCACATGCCATCCTGAAGGTGGAGCCCGGGACAGAGCAGCCCGTAGGGACGGGTGGGCGTGGCCCCACGGTCCGTGCAGCCAGAGCCTGAGAGCTGCCAGGGAGGCCGGACTCGGACCTGGAGGATGGCCAGCTGCAGGCCTGGAGAACCAGGTCTTGTTTGCTGTGGACAGAAAAGTCCTTTCCCCACCAGGCTTCCCCACCCTCTCAACATCCCAACTAGGCAGAGCCGGAAGCCGTATGCGCTGGGGTTCCCTGTCACAGCCCAGGCGGGCCCACTGCGGAGCTGGGGCTCAGCTTGCAGACCCCCTGGGATTTGAGGGCTGGCTGACTGGGCAGCGTGCAGAGGCTTGCACCAGAAATGGGGCTGTTTGGGGGCTGCTGTGGGCCCCCTCTCAGTGCTGAGAGCTAGGGGCCACAGCGTGTGTGTGTACGTGTGTGTATGTGTGTACGTGTGTGTGCATAAGACTGCATTGTGCTTGTGTGTGTACATGGGTATGTGATGTGCAAGTGTGTGGGTGTGTATGTGTGTGTGCTTAAGTGCACATACCTGTGTCTGGGCGTGTGTACACATGACGCCACTGGGTTATCTCACACCCCTCGGAGGTCATCCCAACCAGCCCTCGGAAGCCTCTGTCTGTGACTCTGCCCGCTGACCCTGCACTGGTCCAGGCGCGACGTTTGTGTCATTCCTCCTCCCATAACTTCTGTCGAAGCCCCTTCCGGGTCCGTGGCTGGCCGGGTGGGCGTCTGGGGTCCCAGTCTGGTCGGCAGGAAGGCTGAGCACGACAGATCAGCGCACACGTGTTCTGCTTTTCAAAGACTTGTGTTTTCCCTGAATGTGCCCCTGGCTTTCACACTTTAGAGCTTTTTCAAACACTGAAAAATCATGGCCAGGAGGGAGGAAGGGAGTAGCTCTTGCTTGAAACCTACAGTGTGGCAAATTGAGGTGCGAAGCTGCCTTTTGAACCGGAATTGCATTCCCATCTTCAGAAATGTAGGGTTCACCGGGGCCCTGAGCCCCCCGAGGTTGCCGGCGAGAGGAGGCCCACTCTGGCCGGCACAGGTGAGGGCAGGAGCAGGGCGGCGGCTCACAGGATTGGAGGCAGAGGCGCCAGACAGGGCAGGGGCTCGGGCAGCTCTGCCCACCGTTTCCTCTGTTCAGGACGCCCGCTCCCAGGAGAGGGCGCGGGGATCCCGCTGGGCTTCAGGCCCACCCCAGGCTAGGGCAGGGCAGGACGGTCCAGAGGCAGCCCCACCGAGACCACTCACAGGATTGGGACTGAGCCCAGAGGAACAGGGGTGCATTTCCGGGTGCACCAGGAGGACGGGGCGCAGGGTGGAGAGCTGCGTCCTGGAGCTGTGAACTCGGACCGGAAAGCAGAGCAGCCAGAGTCTGACCCTGTGCTCTGCAGCTTTCCTACGATGTGACGTGGGGTTGCTGGTGTGGCCTCAGGTGCCCGGGTCCCTCGTTGCAGCATGGGGTCCGTTGTCCACTCTGCAGGGCTGCTTGAGAACATTTCGAGCTGATGCTTATAAAGTACTTGGGGCAGCTACGTGTGCGCATGAGCGCTACATACTTTTTCATAGAACAAACCCTGGGTTTTAGAATCAGATATTTCCGAGTTCAGACTCCCACCTCTGCTGCTGACCTTGGGCCGTGACTTTGGGCCCATCCCTGAGCCTCCATTTACCCATCTGTAGAATAGGAGCAGTCATCTCCACGCCACGGGCTCTGCAGTCCTGTCACGGGGCTAAGGGAAAGAATGTCCTGCAGGGCGTCTCACACTCCAGTGTGCAGGTTCAAGGATCACTGTCTTCAAGCTTATCCACAGACAGGCAGCATGGACCCTGCTCCCCGGCCTGTGGGGAGATGGAATACGGAGTGAGAGGTGGGGGTGGAGGGCAGATGAAGGTGGGGAGGACATTGGTGAGCAGAGGAGGAAGAACATTCTAGAATGAGGGCACAGCTTGGGCAGAGGCATGGGCTTATGACACTGCCAGGCCGAGAGCAGGTGTGGCTGGAGGGGGGCGTGTCCAGGAAGATGGGATGGGGGATCTGACCGGAAGGGCAGGTTGTGTGGTGATCAGGAGCTTTCCTGGGCCCTTGGACCAGCTCCGCCCCCTCACTGAGTAGCTAGGAACGCGGGCTTGGGGCCGGGGAAGTAGGGTTTGCATCCTGACGCTGTGTGTTCTTGAGCACTTCCCATAACCTCTCTGTGCCTCAGCTTCCTCTTCATCCCTGGGATGACCTATGAGTCCTGGGGCAGCTGTAACAAAGTCCCAAAAGTGGGCGTGGAGGGGCTTCAAACAACAGATATTTATTCTCTTACAGTTCTGGAGGCCAGATGTCTGAGGTGAAGGTGTGGGCAGGGCTGGCTTCCTCCGAAGCCGCTGGGGGAGGATCCTTCCTGCCTCTTCCAGCTCCTGGGGCTTCAGGGGTTCCTTGGCTTGTGGCTGCGTCCCTCCAGTCTCTGCCTCCCTCTTCACCTGGCCTTCTCCTCTTCTGTCGGTCAGATCTCCCCTGTGTGTCTCTTCTGACTTTGATCGTTAGATTTAGGGTCCACCTGGATAATCCAGGATGGTCGCATCTCAAGATTCTTAACTTAATCACATCTGCAAAGACCATCTTCCAAATAAGGTCACATCCACGACTTCTGGAGATTAGGACATGGACATAACGTTTGGGGTCCACCTTTCAATCCACAGCACTGACAAAGGCCCAGGAATAGAGAGCCCCCTGTCCTGACCCACCCAGTGCCCCCAGCCCCTCACAAGGGAGCCTTTCCCCGCCCCTCTCCTCTGCCCAACCTCCTTCGGTCAGGAGGGCGGACACATCTGACCGCGCCGCAGGCCAGGCACCAGCCAGGGCCCCATCAGCAAACAGAAACCAGACGTTTCGGTCGGGGAAAGGTGACATAGGAGATTCAGGTAGTGTGGAAACAGACAAAGACCACCCAAAGGAGAACAGCAGCACTGTGTACTTGCAGCTGCTACAGCAGGGTGGCGGCCACCCTCCCCTGTGTTTGCAGAGACTCCAAGGCAGTCGGGGAGCAGGAGAACTTTGTGGAAAAGGGAGGCTCAGCAGTGCCCCAATGGGGGCTGGACCCGGGGGCTGGAGGAGGCTGCTAGGAGCCGGCGGCCCGGGGGACTGGTCAGGGGCATGTTAGGCTTTCTCTGCTTGGTCTGAGTTGGAAACAGGGTACAAATGAGGGAAGTCGGCAGTTAATGATCAATGCAGTCCCGGCCACCTAGGGCTGATGGTACCGAGGTTTTTGTTTGCCTTCCTGAACTGGTTGCTGCAGGTCGTGGGTCAGAGTTCTGCTGTCTTGTATGGTCTGGCCCTCGACCCTTCGTGTATTCGGTCTCTCACTGAGGACCCTGTGGGCCCCTGAGATTTGGAATTGCCCCTCAGACTGGGGGCAAGGGGGAGCAGGTTACCCAGAACCAAGCCTTGGTGGGGGTCCCGGGTGGCGCTTGGCACTCTAGAGGGCCCCGCAGGGTGAGCAGCGGGGATGGGGGGTGGGGGGCTGCAGCTTCTGAGGTTGAATGTGGCCAGACCTGTGCTCCAAGGGCGTTGGGCCCTGAGAGGACTTGGCTGGCCCGAGGACATGTCCCCATGTGTGAAGGAACACAGTGGGCTGGTACTCCAACCCCCAGCATCGCAACTCCCCCCCCGCCGTGGGTGCCACTGCAGGGGGCATGGCCAGGTGGGTACCAGGCCTGCTGAAAGATGCTGGAGGCCAGAGCCCCTGTCTGCTGCGGCCGGAGGGACATGGGTGGAAGCAGGAAGATGGGAAGGAAGTTTCATCTCCCCTCCTCTAGGCTTACCGTCTCCTCTCGTGCCTGCCTCCCACTGGCAGATCGTGAGGGGTCTGGGGAGTGTCATGCGACATGTGCCAGCCCCAGGCTCACAGAGCAGAGCACAGAGCGGGGACGGGGCCCGGCAGGCTTCCTGGGCGTGGAAGGCTCCTGCGCACAGGTAGCAGGCCTCTGCTTGCCTTCGTGGAAGGGCTGCCCTCAGGTCTGATTTCTGGACTCTGCGTGGGGGCCCGAAGGGGCGGGGCCTTCCTGGGGGTGGCAGAGACCCCCTCTGGGCCCCAGGTGGCGTGGGAGGAGGGCACTTGCAGGCCCATGAACAAGACCAGCCCTGGGTCCTACCTCTCTATTCCTCTCATCTGTCCTCCCTTCTGTGGGGGAGAGGAGGGGGGCGTCCTGCAGCAGCATGTGGGTGAGGGCTCCATCCTGACCCGCCCATTGCCCCCATCCCATCGGGAGCCTGTGTCCCTGTGGCGGGGTAGGGGGTGTGTACGATGGATGTTTCAGGAAGATGTCTCTGAGGGCGAGGCGGAGCAGGGCTTGCGGGCCTCAGAGGGCCGCGGAGAGTCCTATGGCAAAGGAGGGAAGGAGATGTGATGGAAAAAGACATTTTAGAGCCGGAATCTGCATGATTTGGTGGCAGGAGGGCCGTGGGAGCTGGGTGGAGCTGGCCAAGACCTGAGTTTCCCCTTGGGTGGGTGGGGGGTGGGAAGAGGTGGAAGTATCCCCGCCAGGTTCCCTGCCTCTCCCATGGGCACGCACTGCTGTCTGCCTGTGGGGTGTCCCCTAGCCCTTTGATTCACTGTAGCACATGCTTATCCCAGAGAGGCAATGTTGATGAATCAAGTGCTGGGTGTGAATTGCGTCTTCTCTGTATGAGTCAGCTCGGGCTGTGTAACAGAACAGCAAAGACTGGGGCTCCACAACAGGTTCACACAGTCTGGAGGCTGGGAAGTCCAAGATCAAGGTGCCGGCCAATTTGGTTTTGGTGAGAGCTGTTTTGCAAACAGCCACCTTCTCGCTGTGTCCTCACATGGCAGAGAGAGAGGAAGCACGCTCATGCCTCTTCTTATAAGGGCACTAATCCCTTCATGGGGGCACCACCCTCATGGCCTCACCTCCAAATCCCATTACATGGGAGATTGGGGTTTCAGCGTATGAAATGGGAGGGGGCGTGAACATGGGGGTGCACCTCCACTCTGCAGTTCCATCTCCCAAAGTGTATTTCCCTAGCTTCGTGCTGTAAGCAGTCTCTTCAAGAGCTCCCCCCTCTCCGCCCACCCACCCCAGACCTTTGTACCTGTACCCTGGGGTGCCTCGCTGCTGCACATAGCTTCTCAGGCTTTCCTTCCTTCCTTGCCCAGGCTCCAATTCCCTTTCAGATCTGATCAGCTCTCCAGCCACGAGTGCACATCCAGGTAAAATGTGCCTGAAGCATCTGGAGAATCACAGGTGCCAGGAGTCCAAGAGTTCAGGCTAAGAACCAGACATACAAACGACACGCAAGTCACCCGAGGCGTGAACTTTCCACTTCCAGCCAGTGGCAAACTTTCTCTTCATTTCTCTCATCAGCTCTGGTCACACCTGTGCAGGGAGACTTCAGAATACGTGGCTGTCTTCCCGCCCCCGGGCACAGAGAGTGGCCAAGAGCCAAGCATCCTCCCCTCCCCTCCTTATCTCCACCAGCCAGTGGGGTGGCCGCAGCCAGACCACTCTGTGTTTGCAGCCTCTGGAGCCAAAACAGATTAGGGCTAACGTTGCTTCCCATCCCGGGCCTGCCTGTCTGTCATCCAGGAGTTCTGGACTGTGGGGTGACAAAGCCAGTTGGTGGCCTAGTGTGGAGTGTGGTTTCTGAAACTGGGATTCCAGGCCCCCTTCCTACTTGGTCTCAGGTGGTTCCTAATAAAAGGAAATCTGCCAAGAATGGGCCCAGACCTGGGCAGGGAGACCATGTTCCTCCCATAGGAAAAGCATCCCAAGCTTCCACCTCGTGCAGTGGCTTGAGGGGCGGGCAGGGATCCCTTCGGCCTTCTTCAGCCCAGTGGGCTCCTGGACAGCTATGACCTCCCAGGTGGGGTGACAGCCAGCTTGGGTGTTGAAGGATGAGTAGGAGGTCACCGGGAGGAGAAGAGGGAAGGGGCCCTGCTGTGCTGCAGGGAGAACTGCAAAGTCTCTGCTTCCCTGGCCCCTGAGGCCACCAAGGGTGTGGCTTGGGGACAGAGCAGTGGCCTCCGGTGGCTGAAAGTTGCCGGAACATGCAGCAGCCAAGGTGGCCAGCTGAAGGAACAGCAGGTAATGCTGGATCCTGTAAGATGGGTACGTTATCCCATCTTACTGGGAGTAAATGGAGGCTGAGAGAGGTCCAGCCCCTTAGCTGGGACAGCGCAGGAACCAGGGTGGCAGTCTGGAACTTTGGACACTGAGTCTGTCCTTGAGACTTTTCAGAGTCCATTAGCACAAGGACTGCTTCCTGGGGAGCCACCAGGGGGAGTAGAGGGAATCCTGGATCCAGAGTCCAACGCGCAGGTTCTCCTGGGAAAAGCAGGGTGGACTTGAATAACCACTTAGTGAGAAAACAGAGGTGGCGTGCCCAGAACACATTAGGTGTCCTGTTAGTTTCCTTCCTTCCCTGAGGGGGGGAGCATCAGCTGCTTAAGTTATGATGAGGGGTGGGCCAGCCAAGGTGGTGGGAAGGGCCCAGAGACCCCTACCAACTGGGAGTGAGGAGTAGGCCCCACATCTTAGAAAGTAAGTGGGGTTAAAGGTCGGAGAAAGTATCTGGTAGGTGCTTAGTGAACAGTAGGTGAATGGATGGGATGGATGGATGGATGGGATGGATAGATGGATAGGTGGATGGCTGAGTTGGCAACCCCTCAGGGAAGTTGAGTGGGTCTGAAGGTGGGAGGAGGTACCTGGTAGATGTGCAGTGAACAGTGGATCCATGTATGAGATGGATGAATGGGTGGTTGGGAAGGATGGGTGACTGGATGGATGGATGGATGGATGGATGGATGGATGGATGGATGGATGGATGCACAGGATGGGCGGGTAGGTGAATGGATGAACAGATAAGCAAGGGATAACACAGATAAACTTTGTCCCCTCCACTTTACTGCCCATCAAGAGTCTTCAGCTGCGACTTGTCTCCATGGCCAACCCCTATGAGCACCCCCTGCCCTGGGGCTGCAGGTCCTCAAGGAGCTTCCCCTCAGTGAAGGGGATTAGTTCTCCCTCATCTGCCCGATGGTGCTAGACTGGCTCTGGATGTCTGGAGCACCCCAGAGAAGGGGCTGGCTCCGGGGACAAGGCCCTCCCCACCTGCCGCCGCCGGGGTGTTCCAGCTGACGTCTCCTCCAGCATCTGCTGTAGGCGGGCCACAGCTCCCAATTAAACTGTTTAAGTGACAAAAGGCCCCGGGTAATCATGTGATTAAAAATAACTGGGGCCGGGCTTCCCTGGTCGCGCAGTGGTTGAGAGTCCGCCTGCCGATGCAGGGGACACGGGCTCGTGCCCCGGTCCAGGAAGATCCCACGTGCCGCGGAGCGGCTGGGCCCGTGAGCCATGGCCGCTGAGCCTGCGCGTCCGGAGCCTGTGCTCCGCAACGGGAGAGGCCACAACGGTGAGAGGCCCGCGTACCACAAAAAACAAACAAACAAACAAACAAAATAACTGGGGCCGGCTGATGCTGTTGCCCGGGCCTATCAGAGCGGGCAGCGGGTGAGGGAGAGGAGGAGGCCTTTGATCCCAGGCCCTCTGACACCGTCTCCCCAGGGGAGGAGTGCTTCTGCCTCTCCCTGTTTATAGCGGCAGGATGTATGAGACCCAGAAAAGACGGGGTTTAACCACTGAAGGAGGGTTTCCCAAGGCTTTGGGTGCAGGGTGGGTGGTCCTAGCGTGGGGGACTTCCAGGCCACAGCGACACAGAGCAGAGATCAGGATAGATGAACCAGCTTTACTGAGCACCTACTGTGTTCCGGTCCTGGTGTGGGGCCCTTTCCCAGGGGTTCTCCCAAGAACCCAGCGCAATCAGATGTTAAAATTTTTATTCACATGAACGTGAGGCAGGGGTTCTGAGAAGCCCACATTCAGCAGGTGTTTACTGAGCATCTACAATGTGCCAAGCGCTGTTCAAGGTGCCAGGGATAGAGTAAGTGAGCAAATGCAAAAATCCCAAACCTCGGGGAGCCCCTGGTCTGGCTGGTCCTGTAATTGTCCAGGGTCTCCATATAGTAGAGAGGCCAAGCCCGGGATCTGCCCCCCTCCCATGGTTTGCTTCAGGCTCATTACCTGAGATACAGCACATCCCCCTGGATAAGGGGGGCTCAGGTGTGACAGCTGGCTGCTTGGTTGGGAGGTTGGGGGGACCTTTCTGCTCCATGTCCTTAACCAGCTAAGAACAGACACCAGGAACCAAATTGGCTTCAGGTCACAGAATCAATGTGGAAAGGGACCTCATCTGGTCTAGCCTGACCCCGGCCTGTGGCTGGATGCTTTCCGGCCACCTCCCAGGTCAGCCAGTCCCATCTGCCTTGAGCCCAGATGTGCCTCCTGATCATTTTTACACATTGGGCCCAACCTCTCTTCCGAGGTCATAAGCAAAACACTTGACCGTTTTCACAGCAGGCTACCAAGTTCATCTTTTAATTATGATTTATCGAGGTGTTTTTCTTTCTCTAAAAATATGTTCCTCATAGAAAATCTAGAAACTATAAAAAAGAAAATTAAAATCACCTGTTATCCCCCCATGAAGAAACACACGTTGTTAACATTTTGGCATGTTTCCTTCCCAACTTTTTATTTCCCAACCAAAACGTCCCTGGTTCATCCAGCAGCTCCTCATCTCAAAGGGTTTCCAGACCTTTCATCACGACGGTGAAAGACCCGGCATCTCTTGCACACATTTAGCTAGCCCTTCATCAAAAGTGGAGGCCACTCAAAGTGAAGATGACGTTCCAGGTTAGGGCTAAATAAAAGGGCACTATTTTTTCACTGGCAAATAAAATTGTAAGATATTTAGGACTTCCCTGTAGTCCAGTGGTTAGGACTTGGTGCTCTCACTGCCAGGGGCCCAGGTTCGATCCCTGGTCAGGGGAGCTAAGATCCTGCAGGATGCACGGCGAGGCCCCCAAAAATTGTAAGATATTTAAGATGTGTACAACGTTAGGATTTCATATATATACACATCATGAAAGGATTTCCCCACTGACTTAATTACCACACACTTCACTTCACTTATCTCATATGTATCTCTCTTTTTTGAGTGAGAACATTGAGGTTCTACTCTCTTAGCAAGTTTCAGTTTTACAATAGTGTAGTCAACTGTAGTCACCATGCTGTACATTAGATCCTCAGACCTTATTCATCTTATAACAGAAACTTGGTACTCTTTGACCTACGTCTCCGCATCTCCCCACCCCAGTCCCTGGCAACTACCATTCTACTCTCTTTCTATGAAGTTTTGTTTAGATGCACATATAAATGAGATCATGTGGTATATATGTCTTTCCCTGATTACTTGGCAGAATGTCTTCCGGGTTCATCCATGTTGTTGAAAACAGCAGGATTTCCTTCTGTTGTTATGGCTGAGTAATATTCCACTGTGTATATTTACCACAGTTTCTTTGCCTGTTCCTCCATCCATGGACATTGAGGTTGTTTCTATACCTTGGCTATTGTGAAAATTCTGTGTTGAACTTGGGAGCACAGATCTCTCTTTGAGATAGTGAATTCATTTCCTTTGGATAAATACCCAGAAGTGGGATTGCTGGATGATATGCTCGTTTTATTGTAATCTGGGGTGTGGGAAAACTCCACACTGTTTCCTGTAGTGGCTGCACCGGTTTACGTTCCCGCCGACAGCGCACAGAGTTGAAAGGGGACTTTTCTTAGGCGCTGGGGAAATCACTGTGGTAAAGTTGAAAGGCCAGAGCCTTTGTCACACGACAGACCTGGGTTCCCGTCCAGGTTCCACTGATGTGTGGTCTCTGAGCTCCAGGTTCTCCATCTGTAAAATGGGGATAATTGTGTTCCTTTTAAAGATTGTCAGGAGGCAGAAAGGAATGTATGTGAAGTGCTTGCTGCATGAGATGTGCAAGTAGACGATTATAATAGTAACTAAAAAATAAAAATAAATCGATGGGCTTCGAGGCACAGTGCCGATTTACTAGGAAAGCCGAGTGGGGGAATGAGTGGAGCTCTGTGTCAATCTGCTCGAGCTGCCATTACAGAATCACACGGATGGGGCAGCTTAAACAACACATGTTTATCTTCTCCCAGTCCTGGAGGCCAGAAGTCTGACATCGAAGTGTAGGCAGGTGTGGTCCCTTGGGAGGCCTCTCTGCCTGCTGGCTCGTGACCCCCCTTCTTGCTGTGTCCTCACATGGTCACCCCTCTGTGCGTGTGCATCCCTGATGACTCTCTGAGTGTCCAACTATCCTCTCCTTATGACACCAGTCCGACTGGATTAGGGCCCGTCCACATGACCTCATTAAACCTTTATTGCCTCTGCAAAGGCCCCGTCTCCAAACCCAGTCACATTCTAGGGTACTGGGAGTTAGGGCTTCAACATACAATTTTGGGAGAGACACAGTTCAGCCCATAGCAGCCTCTTTGGGATCCACGTGGCCCTGGTTGATGGCACCCTTATAGGCTTAGAATCTGGAACCAAGCAGAATAGAACGCACACCCTCTCCACGTGGGCACAGACGGGCCTGAGAGGCTGAGAAAGCGAGTGAGAGGCGGGGGCCTGGGTATAAAGGCTGGTGCGTGTTCCTGCCCTAATGGCGGCAGGTTCTCCCCAGGTGGTGAGCAGGTAAAGGGAGAAGGGCCTTGTTGCGGATGGATTCCTGCCTTCTTCTGAGAAGAAGAGAGGACGGAGGGAGAAGGGCCCGGGTCCGGGTCTGGGGGGTGTGTACACCCCAAGTGCTCACGCCCTTACGCACAGTCCTTGGTCAGTCAGGTCCCCTGGTGGGCGTGGCCCCACTGGCCACACCAAGTCATTGGTTAACAAGCCAAGTAGGTGCAGCCAGTCACCAGGTGTCCACACCAAGATGGCAGACAAGCCAACACCTCGGTTGGAGAAGCTCAACAGCCTTGCTCTTTGGCATCCCGAGGGCTGTCTGAACCCCCTTTTGCCCCAGTCCTTGCTCTCGAAGTCCTTTGGTCAGACCATGGACCCCTTCCCTGCCTTGGACCTGTTCTGTTCTCCGTGGTCCTGGACCACCATTTGGGGTGGCTGGGGAAGCTGGGTGGGCCAATGGGCAGTGTGCGGACTGTGGCGCCTCCCTGGGTCTGTGTGATCTTGAGTGCTGCTGGAGGGAGTGTGATGGTGATTTTACTGATTCTGCGGGATTTTACCACTTCCTCCAAAGAGCAGCGTGTTTTCCAGGAGGTTGGGCCTCTGGTTCGTCCTCCACCCTCCCTGCACTCGGTCTGCACGGTCAGGACTGGCCAAGTGACAGGCAGCCCACTGCGGGAAGACGGGAGAGGGAGCATCCTACGGCCGTCCTTCCAGCCGCCCCTTGATTTGTTGAAATAGGAGGATGAGTTCGGGTCTAAACTGACCAGAACGGAACAGGGCAGCTGTGCAGACTCCAGGGCCATCGCCACGAGCAAGCCTGCTGCTGCCGTCACACCCGGGTCCCCATGCAGGCTGCCTCTTTCTCTGTCTCCTCGGCCACACCACGTACCTTCCCCGAGGCTCGGGCGGCTGGCCTGTAACCCGCCCGTGAGAGCAGCGCCCCGCAGGCTGTTGTGAAGACTGGCCGGGCTGCGTATTTAATGTAGGGTCAGTACGAAGTAGGAAAACGGGCACTCGGGATTTCTGCCAGGCCATGCCTGCTTCCCTCTGTGGCTTTGCTTGTTCTTTAATTTAAGCATCTGATCTGCCAGGTCTCTGAGCACTTTCGAAACTCGTGTCATTTCTGCCAAGCCCCTTCTGCTCTGGTTGTGCCGCCCCGGGGGTGCTTTGGTGTCAGGACAGGTGGAACGGCCTTTGGACCCACCCCTCGATGTGTGAACCGGCTCTGCCCCTGGGTGCAAACATCCCCCTTAGCCCCCGAGGCTCCCGTGGCTGTGTCCTAGCGTGGCACCCACATCCTGGGCACTGTTCCTACATTTACCTCCCAGCAGACCCAAACGGGAGACCCTTCCAGAAGTTTTCCTTCACAGGCTCTCAGTCTCCACGAGTCACAGCAGCCCAGGGGAGGGTCACCTCCACCTCCAGCCCAGGTGAGGGTTTGCCACGAGCATCGGGAATCAGGGCACAGGGGACCAAATCCAGCCCCAGGCATCTCTCTAGAATTGACAGAGCTTTTAGTGAGTTCGGGAAACTCATTTGTCACACGCCCTTAAGAACACGTGGCTTGGGGCTTCCCTGGTGGCACAGTGGTTAAGAATCCACCTGCCAATGCAGGGGACACGGGTTCGAGCCCTGGTCTGGGAAGATCCCACATGCTGTGGACCAACTAAGCCCGTGCGCCACAACTACTGAGCCCACGCACCACAACTACTGAGCCCACGTGCTGCAACTACTGAAGCCTGCTCTCTACAGCCCGTGCTCTGCAACAAGAGAAGCCACCGCAATGAGAAGCCCACGCACCGCAACGAAGAGCAGCCCCTGCTCACCGCAACTAGAGAAAGCCCGCACGCAGCAATGAAGACCCAACACAGCCAAAAATTAATTAATTAATTTTAAAAAAAGAGAGAATACATAGCTTCATTTTGCATGAAGACGCAGCTCTTCACTGTGGGTGGGGAGGAGTGGGACCCCCGAGGGGCATCCCAGACGTCAGCTTCCTGCTCAGATGCAGCCACTCCTCCAAACCGGGGATCCAGGTTCTGTCCTATTGGCTGGGGCCACGCCGTCCTCCTACAACTTAGCAACAGGGAAGTGAGCAGATCCCTGTATCGTGTGGGTCCCACACTTGCACCTGGCACCTGGGAGTCAGGAGGCCTGAGCCCTTGTCTTGCAGAGGAGATTCGTGCTCTTCACTCCCTGGGCACTGGGCACTGGGCATCCTTGTCTTTGTCCTGCACGTTCTCTGTGGAGCCTTATTAACAAATGTATTTTCTGTTTTTTCATTTTTGTGCCAACTTTTGTTACTGACAAGGAGCAAATGACGGGCCTTCTCACCATCTGTGTGCAGAAAAACTGGCCCCATAGAGCCTGTATTCTAGAAGCATCAGCCCTCTGAACATTGGAGATGTAAGAGTCTGTGGGTGGATCACGGTCTCGCCTTCCTGGGCACGGCTGAGGCTGCAGCCCTGCCCGGGCCGGCTTCCCTGCACAGGCCCGCCATCGGGGGCAGGCCGCCCGCTCTGGCCAGTTAGCACAAAGAAGCATTTACAGACGTCTCCTTGCGTTGGTCTCCCAACCCCTTCCCCACCCAGACCAGCTAGAAGAGCATCTTTGTCAGGGAGAGGAGGACTCAGGAGGATGGGTAACCACCTCGGGAGCACTTCCTCCTCTCCATGCCCAGGGCCCCTGGAGCGTCCTCTGATCCACAGGTGCCAGGAGCTAGGGTGCTGTCTGGGGCTTCCCTGGCCCACGGCACTGACCCAGCCTCTCCTACAAGGAGTAGCTGTGGTCTGGGAGGAAAGCTTCTGTTACAAGTTTGCTCTGTCCCCATGATACCAGGGAGAGGGAAGTTCACACACTGCCACTTCAGGGATGCTGGTCCTTCCAGGTCACTTTCTGGGGAGCCCTTAGGCTCAGCCACCCCCAGACACACCGTCATCGTCACGGGGACATCGGTGTTGAGGGTCCTTGACGTGCAGGATCTTCTGACCTGAGTCTGACTCTCTACTCTTCTTCACTCCAACCCTTGTGAGCCTGCACAAGTCGGTTTTGCCATCTGAGAAATGGGGGTGCAGTCTGACCTCCCTCACGGGGCTGCTGGGAGGCACAGGTGGGTTCATAGTGGAGCATGCAGTGCAGACCCCAGCGTGAGGCAGAGCTGGTGCGTTTCTGGCTGGGGTGTCTGGGACGCTGGGTGTCCCTGTGTCCTCATGTAGCAGAGAGAGAGAGAGTGAGCTCGTCTTCCTCTTCTTGTAAGGGCACTAATCCCGTCATGGCGGCCCCATCCTCATGACCTCATCCAACCCTAATTAACTCGCAAAGGCTCCACCTCCAAATACCATCACATTGGGATGTATTCGACATAGGAATTGCGGGGAGACACAAACATCCAGTCCATAACCATCAGTGACAAGGTGTCAGGGTCAGGGCGGGGCAGGGGCCGTGTCAAGGATGAGCGGGAGAAGCTCAGTGATACTGTGAACTCAGGAAGACAGTGGGCATCACAGGTCCATGCCCAGGGCCATTGTCCCTGAGGACACAGCCTTGGAGCTGCATGAACAAGAGCAGAACAGCAGGAAGAGTGACGCTGGTGGGACGTGGGTCAGAGGTAGGCGAGGGCCACAGCCAGGTGTCAGGCCGAGTGGCCAGTTCTGTAGCCAGAGTGGCTAAGTCTTGAGTAGGATGATGTGGAATAAAGCAGCCGCCAGACCGTTCCTCTTCAAGGCTCACCCTGAGGCATCCAGGCCCGCAGCTGCTGCTGGGGCACCTGCCAGGATGCACTTTGCCTCAACGGGTGACATCCCTGATAATGTCCTGCCCCCGCCATGGGAGCTCTGTGCACAGGGTCCCACGTGTGGCCCAGCGCCAAGCAACTCAGAGTCACTCTCCAGGCCCCTGCGTCCTGGGGCCATGTCCTCAGCACCGGACTCTTGTGGGTCTTCGTCTGGAGAATGGGCTCAGTGGCGGGAATTCCTGCTGGGCTCAGAAGGGCTTTGTAGCTGCCCAGCAAGTCCTGCCTGTACAGCGCCTAGAATGTGCCTGGCGCCGATGACACTCTTCGTAAATGCTGCTCACTGCAGCGGCGTCCTGGGGCGGCCGTGACGAACGACCACACACTGGGCAGAGACATTGGTTCTCTCACAGTCTGGGGTCTGGAAGTCTGAAATCAAGGTGTCCCAGGGCTGTGCTCCCTCCACGGCTCCAGGGGAGGATCCTTCCTGCCTCTCCCAGCCCCTGGGAGCCCCAGATGTTCCTGGGCTTGTGGCCGCATCCCTCCAACCTGTGCCTCCATCTTCACACGGCCTCCCCCTCTGTGTGTCTGTGTCTCTTCTGTCCCTTACGAGCACACTTGTCATTGGATTTGAGGCCCACCTGGGTAACCCAGGACGATCCCATCTCGAGATCCTTAACAGCTGCAAAGACTTCTTTTCCGGATAAGATCACATCTGCCGGCAGTACCTTCCTCCTTATTGGAGAAGCATCCAGTGACTATTTACAGTTGGGGGCACGAGCTTTTGACCCTGCCAGCTGAGCACCCACCTCTCCTGTCCAGGGGCCTCTGTCATTCCTCTGCTACCAGGCTCAGCTGGGTACTTACCCAAGAGCCTCAGACATGGGCCAGCTTGGGTCCAGCTTGGCGGGGCCCCAGGGGGCCTCTGATGAGGAGACTATCATTTAATGAAGTTGAAGGCTGCCCTGGTGACTGTGGAGGAAGGCGAATGGCCTGGGCCAGGAGAACCTGGCAAGCAGCAGAGTGATCTGAGGCCATATCATAAGGAGCATGTGTCCAGGGCAAGGGAGGTGAGAAGATAACATCCCCCATCACTCCCTCTGCTCACTCGCCATCATGCTGGGCTGGGGCTGCCTCAGGGACCCCAGGGTTCCCTGGGGTGGTAGGTTCCCTCGCAGGGCAGGGGCCCTTAAAGCTGCCCACCTCCAGGGCAGCCACAGCCACCTCCACCCGCCCACACCGACCCCCACGATGGAGGGATCACACTGGCCACTCCAGCCCAGACTCGGTGCCGGCCTCTCGCTGAGCACAGACGCTCTGCAGCCGCTGAAGCCTGCATCCACCCCATCTCCAGGGTAACGCAGAATTCCTCCATGCGCTGCTTAAAATATCCTGCCTTTCCGAGCCACACAGCGTTTGCTCTGTTCTTGGCTGGGCCGCCTCCTGCCCGGGCTCCCTCCCCCAGGGCCCTCTTCTCTCAGGCGGTCACTGGGAAGGCCCCAGGGCCAGTAGCCCCTCTGCTCACCTGTCTGACATAAGCCCATCCCCAGGCTGCCCTCTGGCCTCTAGAAGGAGGGGCGGGTGGCTGCCCCCAAGGCCCCCAGGACCCAGGCCATAGTCCACAGCCTCTCCCTGACAGGAAGGTCGATGCCAGCCTCCCTGCCACGCCCAAGAGCACCGGCTGTGCCCACTTTCTCTGGGCCCTCGCCCTCTAGGTTCTCAGCAGGGACAGCTGAAGGACTCTATGTGCTTGGGGCACTGGAGTTCTGCTCCAGGTCCGTGGAGCCCGACTGTGTCGCCAACCTAACCACGGATGTGGCTGCACTAGGCAGGGAGACCCAGGCTCTCCTTTCTTGCTCCCTGTCACTCATCATGACACGGGCTTCTAGATGCATCTTTTAAGTGTGACCTTCACGCATATTCCTTTAACGTCGCTCAGATTTTAATTATTCTGGTTCTTCAAAACCTGCTCAGAAGCATCAGGCAAAATATTCCCAGGCAAGCTGCTCAAATACCTTTGCACTTAGCAAAGGCTCCACGCACGGTGCCCTGTGGGGTCGGCCTCTGTGCCGCAGCCCAGCTGCCTGGCCTGTTCCTCCCCTCCTCCCGCCTCCCCGCTGACCTCTCCTCCCAGCTCCGGCTGGTTCTCCCCTCTCTCCTCCCCTCTGCACCTCCTGTCTCCTGCCGTGAGCATGTCCGTGGCAGGGACTCAGCCCCACACTCTGTCTCCATCCCTTTGGCCAGGCACGGGCCAGGCCCAGAAGGCACCAGGGTAACAAGCCCCTCTCCACACCTCCCCCTTCCCCGGCCCTCCTGCCTGGACCCCACACCAGGGGCCCCGCCTACCCCCGACCTGCCTGCCCAACCTCATCTCCATCCCCTGGGCCAGGGCTCCACGAACCGTGCCTTGAAGGGCCAGAGAGTAAGTATCTGTCTTCAAGGGCAGGGTGGGTAGCAGCAGCTACCCCCTTGCATCATAGCCCAAAAGCAGCCACACACAGTACGTGATGAAAGGAGGTGACCGTGTCCCAACAAAACTTTAGTGACAAAGTGGGTGGCGGCCTCACTTGCAGACCCCGTGGTGGCCAGGAGTTCAGGCCCCGGCTTTCAATCCCAGCTCTACTTCCAACAGTTATGAAGCTTCCAGAAGGGGATGGATCCTCTCACAGTCTCAGTGTCCCTGTCGAAAATGAAGATGGTCATTCTGTCACCACTCCGGGCTGGAGTGAACGCTGGCAAGGTGACCCAGGGTGGTCATTCATTGTTATTAAAGATCGTTACTGTCAATAATAATAATAATAACCAGCCCCTCCACTCTTTGCCTTGTGAAAATGTGCCCAGTTTTGTGCACTGCTGGGTCTCTGCTTGTGCTGTTCCTCCTGCCTGGGATAGCCTTCCCTCACTTGTCCGTCTGCCAAGCGCTCATCCTGCAAGACCCAGCTGGGAGAGCCTGCACTCTTGTTTGCCCCCAGAGTGCACGACACGTCTCCCCTCCGTGGCCCATCCCACTCTGTTGTGATGATCTGTTCCGTGTCTGTCTCCCCCCAGCCTGTGCCTCGTCTTAGCTTACTCATCTCTCCATCCCCAGCATCTGACACGCAGAGACGCTCAGATTCATTCATTAGGCAAAGATGTGCTTGTGCAGGCTGTGTGTGCCAAACACTGTTCCAGGAGCTGGGTTCCAGCAACAGGCGGGGAAATGGCAACCACTGGGGGACGAAGCCGCATGTCGGGGGTGGGAGCGCTGGCAAGCAGAGGGGCAGGTGGTGTACAGCGAGGCCACAGATGGCAACGCCGAGGTGGGATGTGCAACCTGGAGGAAATGAGGGGCGAGCCGTGCAGACGTGGGGTAAGGGCATTCCAGGCAGGAGAAGCAGGTGCAAAGGCCCTGAGGCAGGAAGGGGCTTGTGCTTTGGGACCAGCAAGGAGAGTGTCGTGACTGTAGTGTGATGGGGAGGGGGTGATCTGACTGAGGGATGGGCCACAGTAAGGACTCTGGGTTTTGTTCTGACCCATGGGGCCCTTCAAGGGTTTGAGCAGAGAAACGACGTGTTGGTAGAAAGGAAAGTTTGCTTTATTCAGGAAGCCGGCAACCTGGGGAGAAGGTAGACTCCTGTCCAAAAGCCAACTCCCCGCTGTGGATCAGGGGACAAGAGCTTTTAGAGGAGAGTTTCGGGGCCGCACAGGCGGAGGGTTGGGGGGGCTACGTGCAGAACAGCACAGTCAGCTCCGGCAGTCATCTTTGAAATTGGTCTGATCAGCATCATCTTGATGGGTTTAAGTACAGCTAATCTTTGGTTCCAGGGTCAGTTTGTTCCCATTTCCTTGAGGCCAGTCCTCAGAATTGTGGCTGGGCTGCCTCCTGCCCGGGCTCCTGCCTACATAAGCTACTACAGCTTATGTCCTGGCTACAGTCTGGTCGTCATGTAGTTCACTTCTTCTACCTGGTAGGGGTTTCAGTATCTACAAGACAGCTCACAGGATATGGCTCAGAATATGATCTAGAGCCCTTGAGAAGGAACTAAAGGTCCTTGACTTTGTTTAATGGCTAAACTATTATTATTTTGTCCTGTTTGACTGTTTTTCCTTTGTTTCCATATTTTCTCACTTCTCTGATTAAATTTATTCTTTGGCTAAAGTTTTCCTACAGACAAGAGGCAGGTGGAGGACATGAGGCAGGGGGGTCTGTCCTGGGAAGGCCCCATAGGGTCCTGCTCGAGTTGAAGGCTGCAAACAGCATTAATAATAAGAGTCCTTGGGCTTCCCTGGTGGCGCAGTGGTTGAGAATCTGCCTGCCGATGCAGGGGACGCGGGTTCATACCCCGGTCTGGGAAGATCCCACATGCCGCGGAGCGGCTGGGCCCGTGAGCCATGGCTGCTGAGCCTGAGTGTCCGGAGCCTGTGCTCCGCAACGGGAGAGACCACAACAGTGAGAGACCCGTGTACCGCAAAAAAAAAATAATAATAATAATAATAAGAGTCCTAGGACTACTCCTAGGACACAGCTAGGATGCAGTTACTGCTTGCTCTTTGCAGGCTCCACGCATCTGCGTGTGATTGGTACCGTTACAGATGAGGAAATCAAGGTGTGGAGGGGCTGACTGGCTTGCCCAAAGCCTCAAAGCCATCCATGGTGGAGCAGGACTGGAACCTAGGCCATGGGGCACAGACACCCATGCGATCTATTACTTTTCTGTAACGATTCTTGAGATGTCATTCAAATACTATAATAACCAAGCTTTGAAAGTGCACAATTCTGTGGCAGTTGGTGCATTTACAAAATTGCACCACCATCACCACTGTCTAGTTCCCAGAGCATTCTCATCACCCCAGAGGGGAACCCTGGACCCATTAGCAGCCACTCCCCATTCTCCCCTCCCTCCAGCCCCTGGCAATACCAGTCGACTTCTTGCCTCTGGGATTTACCTGTTCTGGACCTTTTGCACCAATGCAGTCGTGCATCTGGAGGGCACTCCCTCCCTCACTGAGCATCGTGTTTCATCAGAGGGAGTGCGTGGGGTAGCGTGTGAGTGTAATTGAAAGTCCGCCTGCCGATGCAGGGGACGCGGGTTCGTGCCCCGGTCTGGGAAGATCCCACATGCCGCAGAGCGGCTGGGCCCGTGAGGCATGGCCGCTGAGCCTGTGCGTCCGGAGCCTGTGCTCCGCAACGGGAGAGGCCACAACAGTGAGAGGCCCGCGTACCGCAAAAAAAAAAAGTGTTTGGAACTTGTTTTTCTTTAAAGAAAGCCTGAATTAGGGGTAACCTGGTCATTCCAACATCGCATCTAAGACAAAACAAGAACTACATGGCTTCTCCGTTATCTAAGTGCATGTTTGTTTCAGCCTTGAGTGTTTCCAGACAGATGTGTTGATTGGGTGGAAATTAATTTTCTCTGCCTGTCAGGCTAACGAGCCCTGCCCCATTCTGCCCAGGCGACTTGGAGCCCTGGTTTTCATGCTGGGTTCCTTGGAGCCCTGGGAATTGACTCACATTTGCTGACAACTCATCCGAGTCTGCGCGGTGAACAGGCAAGGGGCAGGCTGCCAGGTCATCTTGAGTTAATTGGCAGTCGGGAGGGGCCGCCTTCTACCAGATGAATTCAGCGTGATCGCTCTGGAAACACAGTGCCTCGGACAAGCCCCCTGGCTGAGGATGAATTGGTCCCCTTCTCACTCATCCCAGAGGAAGGCTGTGTGATGCATCTGCGCGTCCTGCAAAATCCCATCTGCATTTGTGGAGGCGTGCGACGCTCCCGTGTCCTCAGCAAGCAGATGGAGTGCCCTGGGCACTGGCTGGGTACCAAACGGGGAGCATCTTTCCCTGTGTTGGTTACCAGGCGCTGCCCTCTCTCTGCCTGGCTCGGTCTCTATGGCGATAGTAAACAGGGAGCTGGGAGGGAGGTGTTGGCTCCATGTATACCTGCCTGTTCTTGCCCTGACACAGAATGCTTGTGTAGTCGTTTACTCTTTATTTAAAGCATTCACAGCACAGAACAGTAAACACAGCAAAAGCCTTCGTTGAGCCCTGTAAATAAGTTCTGAAAAATGTCAGCCAACAAAATGGTCAGAAAACCTCCCTGCCTTCTTTTCCCACACGAAGAGAGTCACCTTGTTGCTTTGTAGGTTTCCTTTTGTTCACATAAATGTTCATGCGCAGAAATGGAGAACAGCCCACGGCCTCCACAGGATGGTGTGGTGGAAAAGAAGTTTGCTTCTGCCGGGCCTCCAGCTGAATGTCTGTGGGCACAGCTGATCTTCCTAGGACCTCAGGAGGTCACTTACGTGGAGTCATAACTCAGGATTGTCCCGAACGTTGACCTGGGTTTTCTCATCTCCACCTTATACCTGCCCCTCGTGGGGTGCAGAGCTGGGATGGCGGCGTGCATTTTACAAACGTGGAAACAGCTTAGCAAGGGGAACGCTCTTGTCCAAGGGCATAAACTACGAAATGGCAATGATTCTGGCTATACAGCCAGAATCCAACACCTTCTCCACAACTCCAGCTCCTAGGATGCTCTCTGCTGTTCCTGGTGCCTCTTCCATCATAAAGCACATAACCTACCACCTTACCAACCAGAAAGCCTTGGAAACTACCCAGAAGTCAGTGGAGACTCAGCATCCCCACAGCAGACCCCCACAGGTAGCTCTGCCATTCTCTGGAAGAAGACATTAAACATGGCAGTTTATACATGAAGCATTAGCCAACCACCCACACCAAGTTTTCCAGACCATCCTTCTAACGCTAATAACTTCTCCCCTCGGTTGCCTTGCACTTTAAAATTCACAGTGAGCTTTTTTGCTGTTACGCACGTGACTCTTACACACTGCTCCATGAAGGGGGCAAGACTTGTCTCCTCCAGTTAGATGGTGAAACCATCGCCAAGCGGTGGAATGACTTGCTGAAAGTCAGGTAACTAATGTAGCAGTCAGCAGTTGCTGCATAAGAAACTGCCCCCAAACTTAGTGGCTCAAAACAATAATCATTTATCTCATGACTATGTAAATCAGCAAATTTGGCTGGGCTCTGCTGGGAGCTTCTGCCATTCTCACTAGATGCCGACTTGTGTCTGTAGAGGCAGTTGGTAAACAACCAGCAAGTTGGCAGGGATGCTGGGTCACTGGTCTCATGGTCCAGCGGGCTAGCCCGGGCTTATTGGCCTGGCGGCTGTGCAGCATTCAGGACGAGCAGAAAAGGTACGGCCTCTGGAAATCTGGACTCAGAACTGGGACAGTGTCACCAGCACTATGTTCTGTTGGACAAGGTCACAGGGCCAGCCGGCATTCAGGGGCTGGGCAGATAGACCTTGTCTCTCCATGGAAAGACTTCAAAGTCACATTGCAAGTGGTTGTGGATATAAAGAGGGGGATAATTGCAGCTATTTTCGCGAACAGTCTACTGCAGTCGACTGCTACCTGCCATCCTGGGTAATCTTAATTTCTTCTTTCCTGAAAACTTCCAGTGAGCCTCACAGACAGAGACGCCTGTTGGTTGCCCCTGGCTTTGTTCGCACCTCTGGTCAAGCCCTGGTCCCAACCAGATGGGAGCTGCTTCGGGGCCAAGACCCTGCATCTCCAGCCCCTGCCCAGAGCCTGGCACATGGGGCTTCACGAAGCCCTGGTAGGTGGACGTTATTGACCGCAGGGGTCTGAGCCCATCTGGTTCCTGGACCTCTGCTCTCCCTGCCTCAGAGACAGCCGAGGGCCCTTCACCCCCAGCTTCCACCAGCCCCGGGGAGCCCAGGCCCCTCCAAGATGCTGATGGGAACTGAGTGGGCCTCCGCCTCCAACTGCTTTGTGTGTTAGAATCTGGGTAAGATTTCACTGGAGAAGGGGCGCCCACCATGGCAGGCTGGGGAAGAGATTTAAAAGCCCTCTGAATACTTGAAAGAAGTACAGCTCTGAGGAGCTCGGCCGAGCTTGGAGAAAATGCGTGCAGCTGAGATAGCACGCCTGCGTTGGGCCCCAGCCCCGCCAATGCCGGGCACCTTCACACCCGCCCACGTGGCCATGTGGCCCTTGGAGGTGGCCACGTCAACTGTCAGTTGGGACCGGTTATAAGAACAAGCCCGCCTTGGGTGCTTGTGAAGATGGGCACAGATGCTGCAGCTTTGGAGGGCCCTGCGTGTTCCCCACGCTTTCTCGGGTATCTTTTCATTCACTTCAGTTGTCTGCAGAGGATGATGGGAGAATCCGTGAAGATGGGAATCAATACATAGGGTGCCTGCCATATGCTGGCAAGAAGTGGGCCTCAGGAACTGACCCTACTCACTATTGTTGATACTGAGACTTTGAAGCTGATACTGATGCATCCCCTCACGCCACGCCACGCCCACGTGGGACAGTGGCCTGCCTCGGGATGAGGTCGTGTGAATATGCCCACAGGTCAGAGTGATTCAGCCCCGTCAGGAGCCTTTTCAGGCATCAGTCCCTCGCTCTGACCCCGTTAGCTCAGAGCTCCAGCCAGCTGGTGACAGCGGAGATACGGCAGCTGGCAAAGGCCTTGGAGGGGTGTCATTCCAGGCCACTGCACACTGACAAGCCCTCAGCCCTCTCTGTTCCTACCCTGATATCCAAGGAAATTCCTCCTGCGAACTCAGTTTTTAATAGTCCCCAAATGTTGCAATATGATTCGTGTTAAATGTGACACAGAACCAGATGCAGATAAGTTAAATGTTGCTGGTTTGGGGTGTTAGTGGCATTTATGAATTTTGTAGGAAAACATTTACTCACTGAAATTTCACAGTAAAAAAAAAAATCACTCCCTTTAGTACACTCTACAGCACTCATTTTTGCCTATGTTATTTAGGTTAATGAGAGTCTTAACATGAGCTTCAGGATTTTCCCCCCAAAGAATCAAGCTTTAAAGCACCATTTTCACGAAACATATATTTTCCTAAAACATAGTATTTTCCTTTTCCTTTCTTATCTATGAAAGTTCATGACACATAGTGAAACCGATCAATCCCTGGACCAGCTTTTCTCGGTAACAGACCCCTGCGTGTTCCTCTCCTCTCACTTAAATAAAAACTTCAGCCTCCTGAACCTTCCCTGAATTTCAGAAAGTCTGGCCCAAGTGTTAACGATCAGAGGAGTGAGACCACGTAGAAACAAAGAACAGCAATCCAGCAGGAGAGCTGGTAGCAACTTAAACAATAGATCAGCGGGTGCAGCAGAGCGGCGGGACCTATGCGTCCTCTCTGAAGGACCTAGAAACCAATGTCTGATGCACATTCCTAAGTTGTTTTTACAGAAACCAGACTCCCACCAGATGGAAACTGTTGGCCACAAGCACATAGACCCCGGACCAGCTGGAACCAGAAGGTTGATGACCGAGACTCCCAAACCATCACCCTGTTACCTCACCACCAGCCAATCAGAGAATTGTGCATGAGCTGATCACACACCTCGAGATCCTCTCCCTCACCCTGTCTTTAAAAAACCCCTGAAAACCACTGGGGAACTCGGGTCCTTTGAGCACAAGCCGCCCGTTCTCCTTGGTTGGCACCTGGAATAGACGCTGCACTTTCCTTAACCACAAGCCTGTGTCAGTAGATTGGCTTTATTGAGTGGACGAGTAGATTCAAGTTCGGTTTGGTGATAATAGCCAGCATTCAGCAGGTGTTGGCTTCCTTACCTTTGGACTGAAATTTGTGTTGGGTTTGGTTTTTACTATCATGGAGGCTTTTCTTTCTATCTCTTAACTCATTTTCTCTGGACAGCTGCCCAGTGGGGGTTCATGGACATAAACACGCAAGCCACCCGCTCCTGACCAGTGTTCACCACCTCATCAGATCCTTAGACCTTGAGAGGTTTCCACTCCCAAACACTAAGCGTGTGACTTCTCTGAACCCAGAGTTAGCCTGGGTTCCTGCCACTTCTGGGCTGGTGTTCGGACCCAGAGCTGCCCAGACTTGTCTGACCGCAGGGGCCCCAGCACAGCTCTGTGTGGGGCGGTCAGCAGCAGCCATCTGGTCGCCATGCTTTTCTTGGGGAAATTCCAGCCTCTTGAATCCTCTGAATTACACGTTGTCTGAATTTCTAAAATGAAGTGTTAAGAGATTAAAGGAGAAGACAGCCCGGCTAAGATCCAGAAGGGTTCTGGGGAGGATGCTCAGGGATTCTTCTGGCAGTGATAGTTCTTGGGAAAGTTTGTGCATATTCATGAACATGCACACACACACACGCGCATGCACACACATGCACGCACACACACACCGAAAACCACTCCCCGATTGGATCTTCCTTCACTGACCAAGTGTATGAATAACCTTTGGGCTATTATATAATAACCTCTGGAGGAGGGGTCCAGGGTTGGCTGTGAGTTTGAGGTTTTTTCCATGCGTCCATTGACCGGGCTGGGGCTTAAGCTGTGAGAAGGCTCTGTGTGCGACCCCAGTGTGCCCAGAACAGCACTGAGGGGACAGCTGACCATCGCAGCTGCTCAACAAACCACCATTTGGAGATGCTTCCCTTTGTTCCTCTCTTAGATTTGCCGTTTGTGTATTACCTGTCTGCCTCCTTCGTCTCTGTGCTTACTAGAGTCTAGGACAGTCTCACCTGCAGAATGGTTGTATCATGTTACACAAGTACAGATACTTGGTATGGCTCTGAACTCTAAACAGCAACCCTGTTGCTGCATGACGGTGTTACCGCAAACTGAGAGGCTTGCGCTGTGCGCGGGTGAGCTCGCGGTTTCTGTGGGTCAGGCCTGGGCTTGGTTCCGCTGGCTCCTCTGCTCAGCAGGGTGGCTGGGCTGTGTCCTCATCGGAAACTTGACTGGGGAAGGATCCCTTCCAAGCCGTCTCGGGCTGTCCGCAGAATCGAGTCCCCTGGGTTTGTAGGACTGAATGCTTCCGTTTCTTGCTGGCTAGAGGCTGCGGGCCCCTCTCAGCGGACAGAGGCCACCCCCCATTCCTCCCAGGTGGGATTCCCCAGGAGGGTCACCTGCTTCGTCCTACCGGCAAGAGACAGAGACGCAGTGAGAAAGGCGCGCCGCAATCTCATAAGTGACAGAGTCATGTGATCGCACACACCCTGTCCCCTTTGCCATATCCTGCCAGTGAGAGGCACATCCTCGGTCCCCCTACACACACTCACCTGGAGGGAATCTCCTGGGAGGTGGGATCCTCAGGGCCGCTTGACAGTCTCTCTGCCATGGAGACCATTAGCATATTTTTTAACCCCACATGGGGTCTGGTGGTACTTCGTAAAATGTCATATCAAGAGAGGGAAAGTAGGAACCGAACAGAAAAGAGTGAGCTGGGGCTTCTCCAGTGTTAGTGGTGGGGTTTTTCTCTACCTGGTGTCCTTTGGAAAGCTTTGGTTATTCCAAACCTGTTTTATCAGGAGGCTTAGAGTCTTCCAGAGCCCATTGTATTCTGCCGCCACTTCTCCTGTCATCCATCCTGCTTTGAAGCTAAGAGATTCTTGGAATAACTCCCCACGTTAATGTGCCGTGAGCCTTTGAGGTGCGGCGGAGTGGGAGGTGAGGTTTTGACTCGTATTTCCGGCTCAGTCCTCTCAGTCCTTTCAGAAACCATCTCTCACAGCAGCTCTCAGGCTCCCAGCTCTAAGAAGCACGATGCACCCATTTATAAAAACAGTTATGGGGCTTCCCTGGTGGCGCAGTGGTTGAGAGTCCGCCTGCCGATGCAGGGGACACGGGTTCGTGCCCCGGTCCCGGAAGATCCCACATGCCACGGAGTGGCTCTGCCCGTGAGCCATGGCCGCTGAGCCTGCGCGTCTGGAGCCTGTGCTCCGCAACGGGAGAGGCCACAACAGTGAGAGGCCCGCGTACCGCTAAAAAAAAAAAAAAAAAAAAAAAACCAGTTATGTCGAGGATCCCTTTCTCTTTAAATGAAATTCTTACCCCCAAAACCCCCAATACACCTAATTTCAAAAAAGTAATATCACACTCTTTATCAACCAATGCCCAGTCAGGAACAAACCAACACCTCTGCAGGTGCTTCAAGCAGAGAGGATGGAATAAGGGAAATTGGTTTCAAAAGTACAGGAAGGGGGACTTCCCTGGTGGCACAGTGGCTAAGAATCCACCTGCCGATGCAGGGGACACGGGTTCGATCCCTGGTCCGGGAAGATCCCACATGCCACAGAGCAACTAAACCTGTGCGCCACAACTACTGAGCCCGTGTGCTGCAACTACTGAAGCCCGCACGCCTAGAGCCCGTGCTCCGCAACAAAAGAACCCACTGCAGTGAGAAGCCCGTACACCACAATGAAGAGTAGCCCCCGCTCGCCACAACTAGAGAAAGCCCGTGAGCAGCAATGAAGACCCAATGCAGCCAAAAACAAAGAATACATTTTAAATTAAAAAATGTTAAAAGTACGGGAAGAAGGACTTCCCTGGTGGCGCAGTGGATAAGACTCCATGCTCCCAATGCAGTGGGCCTGGGTTCAATCCCTGGTCAGATCCCACATGCATGCTGCAGCTAAGAGTTCACATGCCGCAACTAAGGAGCCCACCTGCCACAACTAAGAACCAGTGCAACCAAAAAAAAAAAAAAAAATGTACGGGAATGTCTGGAGGAAGAGAAAGGGGCAGGTGATGCCACCCAGAGATGGGTCATGGCAAGATGCCACCGCTGCCCCTGGGTTAGGGGGTCGAAAAGAGCCAAGAGGCACTCCTCAGGGTGTGCAGAACCTTCCCTCCAGGGACACCAGAGCAGTGGCACTTCCCCGCAGCCTGGCACCAGGGTCTCCTCCAGAACCCCTTTGACTGTTGTCCTGGCAAAGGGGTCTGGGAAATGCAGTGTCCATACGTACCCCCCTCCCAGGGTGCAGAACGGTGGGAGGGAGACAGAGTACCAAAGGGGACACACATCCCCACTGGGGTGTCAGGGAGGTATGAAAGGGCCCCGTGACGGTGCAGGATTATTTCCGTGTGTGCATGCTCTGGGGCCACCAGACTGGAAGACAGTAGTTACATGGATGCGTCTGCTCAGGGAGGTGCTATGGTTGCTCCAGACGCTGCCTGATACGCTTACACACCTTGAGGGTCCCCACCGCTAGGGGTGTGGTTTGGGGACTCAGTGAGCATCATGGAAAGGCTCCAGATGAACAAAGGATATTCTTCGCTTAATGTTGAAGGTGCTGGCATTTCTGGAGAATCCAGTGTGTGTTTGATCGACGCCAAAAATCCCGTGTCTCGTGTGACAAGAATGTAGATCTGAGCTCAGAGATCCGTCCTCCTACAGCTGGCACGTGCTCACAGTACTTTCCAGCACTGGGGCAGAGGACCTCCAAACCAGCCCCAGGACACAGGACTCCCCCCCCACACACACCGTGAGAACACTGCCGGGGCCCCTGCAGCTTGCAAGGTGGTGCCCAGAGCCCGATTCCACCTGCAACTGCATTCAGAAGGAACAGAGCTTTCCTGGAAAGTAGGATTTGCACACTGTTGAGATTCCGTTGACCCCAGACCCCACCGCTCCCTACTGTCTGATGCCTGTTCCTTTACACACGGCCCGCCTGGAGACATTTGGGTCTGTGACTCCTGCACGTAACTCTGGTTTGTTTATTAAACCCAAGGGACAGATACCCATTGAGAACTGAGCCCGTGCTGGGTGCCAGGGAGGAAGCGTCAGAGACGGGAAAGCGAGTGTGTGCCCACGAGCAGCTCACACTCTGGGAAGCCCCACACACCCCGACACGCAGACCTGCTGTCTGTGACACATGTGAATGGGACTTGAGAGAGGTGCTGGGTCCTCCCAGGAAGGAACACGGAGCCCGCCTGAGAGACCGGGTCTCTACGCAGAGAGCAGAGGCATCCCGAAGTCCTGGGTGCTAACTGGAGCCGAGGGAGGTGCTGCGTGGGATCCAGGGAGGGGTCCAACCTCTGTGGTACCAGGCAGGAGGGGGCCCCGACGTCCCAGGAGCCCCAGTGCCCTGGGCTCCTTTGGGCTCTGGAAAGAAGCTCTGAGTTTTAGGTCTTCTTTGAAAAGAGAAGAATTCTGAATCCCCAGCCTGTGCTCTGTCCCTCCCACCGTGAGCGTGTGTGTGTGTGTGCGCGCACGTGTGCGCACACGCACACGAGCCTCAAGAACACACAACTGTCAGTCCTACCAGTTTCTAAGTCATTAGAGGCAGGTGTTCTGCAGAGAGAAGTAAATGCACCTCAGTGTCTTGGGTCTCCCACCCGGGAAGCTCCGTGGGTGTGATGGGCGCAGTCTCCAGCTGCTCTGTCCATGGCGCAGCCAGCGGGCACCCTTGGGGCTGCGCGTCCATCCCCTGAGAGTCGGTGCCCTGTTCATCCCCACTTCCCTGATGCAGGAACACACTTGTCTCATCTGCTCGGGCCACCCTGTCCAGGGCTCACACAGCAGATGCTTACTTCTCACGGTTCTGGAAGCTGAAGCCCAAGGTCAAGGCACCGGGTTTGTCTCTGGAGAGGGTTCTCTTCTCAGTGTGCAGGCGGCCGTCTTTTCCTGCTCCCTCGCAGGGCGGGAGGAGTGAGCTCTGGTCTCTTCCTCTCCTTATAAGGACTCTAATCCCCTGCTGGGGGCTTAACCCCCCATGACCTCCTCTAACCCTAATCACCTCCAAATGCCACCCCACAGGAGGGGGGTTAGGTCTGCAACCTATGAGTTTGAGGGGAGGGAGAATACAATTCAGTCCATAACGCAGCACAAAGCTTCAGGAACGTCCCTAAAGACCCGTAACCCATGGGCGTGTCAGGGAGGGGATGCAGACCCAGGCCGTCATGACCGCAAAGCGCGGAGCTAATCCTTTGCTGTCTCTGGAGGCGTCAGCAGGAAGGACCACGTCCGTGCGTGTGTGTGGTGCCCTGGGCCACGTCCACCCTTGTGATAGGCTGGTTGGACAGGTGATGATCCCACACAGCACTTTACAGTTTCTGTGGCGTGTTCGTGTGTTCCGTGGGGACATGGGGGCGTCTGGGGGCACAGGCGTGGGGACACAGGGGTGTCCGGGTCAGACTCGCCTCTGCCCACCTGGAGCTACCTCGCAGCCATCTCGTGGTTTTCAGTTCGTCCTTCCAAGAGGACATGCTCTTGCTGGCCCGTTTTTCATGAAGCTGAACTTCAAGGTGGGTGAGAAACTTGCCGAAGGTCACAAACCAGGAACGGCCAGCCCCGCACCTAGAGCCCGGGGTCTGCCCGCCGCCCGCTCCCCCATCGGCCTGCCGTGCAGCTCAGCAACCTGGAAGGAGGTGGAAGCTCCCCTCCCACGTGCAGCCCCAGCAGATCGCCCTCCGAGGGGGACGGGGCACCTCCAAGGACACGAGCCTTTGAGCCGTCCGCGGGGAGGGGACTTGGGGCTGAGGGCCATGTGTGTGGCGTGGAGCGCAGAGAAGGGGGCCGGGCTGTTTTGGAAAACTCGGTCCTGTCTCCACTGCCGCCTCCCATGGGCTCCCTCCTGGGGAGTGGTGGCCACAGCCCCTGGGCCTCCCGCGTGCCAGGCACGGGCTGTTTCTGTGACCCCTGCTTTGCCCAGAGACCAGTTATCTGCGGGTGGAGGGAAGGGACTCTGAAGAAGCAGGAGTCCACTTAGGTCTGGGCCACAGGATAGCAGGATCAGGGAACCGTTCAGATCAGCCAGGACACCCAGTTAGGGACCCGCATTTTACCTCCTAGGAGGAAGCCCACGGCCTACACATCCCAGCCCACCTTGGTCTCCATCCCCACCAGGCAGCTGAAAGCCCTGAGTCCCTGGGAGTGTGAGGCAGGGGGTGGGGACATGGCGCGGGCACAGGGCTGGGGCAAGAGGTCCCAGGTTCCAGGCCCACTTTCACCTGGCTGTGTGCCCTTAGGTCACTCACTTAACTTCTCTGGGCCAGTGTCCTCATCTCTTGAGTCTTCATGGGGCATTTATTCCAACACGGTTGCGTGAACAGGACTCAGAGGGCGAGTTATACCTTGAACTAGGTGACGTCGAGCCACACCAATGTACGGGGAGCAGGGGTTTTTGCACTCTTTACATTAGCACTGAAATAAAAATACTAACAACCCTAACATCCCATTTTAATAATTTATGTACTAATTATCAAATTAATAAGTAACTGGTTTAATTAATTGATAATCAACTTCAGAGAACTTATTATTATTCCCGTCTGACAAATAAGAGGCTGGACCCGGGACAGAGCTGGGACCTGGATCCTGGCAGGCGCCTGGCCATATGGCCTGCCTTTCGGGGTCCAGAGAACCTTGACTGAGAATCACCAACCCTTTGGACCAACAGAAGTCCTGCAGCTCAGACAGGTGAGGGGTCGTGTCCAAGGACACACAGTGAGCTCGTGGCAGCTGTTTAAGAAAAGAAATTGATGACAGGTGAGAAAAAGGAACCAGAGCCCAGGCTCTACCCCATTGATGCTTCCCAAACACGAGCCTAGAGGTGAGAGGATGTCGCTGAGAAGCAGACGGGCTTGGTCCCCGCCCCCCAAAGCAGGGCTCGGCCCCCCGCCCCTGCCTCCCATCCTGCAGACCGCTCACCACCAGCCTTCACACTGAACGTACAGAGTGTCGCTGGATTTCCCCCCAGGTCCCTCCAAACCGCCCCACGTCCCATTCCCGCCTCCCCCCACTAGGGATGCATGGACCAAAGGAAGGCATAACGGACAGCATCAGCCAAGACCAACTTCATGGAGATGCTGTCCCTCCCTTTGGCCTTGGCTCAGCTGGCTGGCGCGGCGAAAATGGACTTGGCTGCCTAGCCGTCCACCCGGCAGAACGCCGGGCTCAGAAACTGCCGGGACTGAAAAAAACCCTGTGTCACAAAATGAGAAAGCAATTACTCTGGACAACGGTGACAGCGCCCTCTAAGTGTTACCTCCGCCCCGTGCTTATCGCCGGGTTGAATCATTTTCCTCTCCCCGCTAATGGCATGCGTAATTGCACTGGTTTTCCAGGCGTCCTTCACCCGTACTTATTTAGACTAGTGACTGATGCATTGCCATGGAAACCGGCACTAGGAAAAAAAAAAAAAAAACCATCCCCAGTACAGTGGGAAGTGAAAGGATGCGGCTCCAACCTGGAGCTTACAACTTGTGTCAAAGAGCCGAATTTTCAGCCGATCCCAACGTGTGGTCTCCAAAAGTCAAATTTGTGAACCTCCCCGTGGATTAAACACTCGGAGCCGTCTTTCTTCTTCCTCTGATTTTTCCCCCCCTTTTGTTCCGCAATTCTGACCCCAGAGGGCTGCAACTTTTTTCCTCTTGGATTAACGGACAATAGCAGATGAGGCCGGCCTCGTGGACGCGGGCTCCGCATGGACCCCGACAAGCAGTGGGACCACCCTGAGTGAGATGGTCACACCCAGGTTAGAGATGATGGCTGAGAATTCCCGGTTCAAGAAGAAAGTTCATTTTGGAGGTACGATGCCGTCGCCGGGACCTGCTCCGGGTGCATGTGCCGAGTCTTTGTTCTTGACCCGCCGGGGATGGTGGCGCGGCAGGTCTGCCGGTCCTGCCGGTGCTGGGTGAGACAGGGTGGCTGGCTGTGTAGGCGATGGCTGTGCACTGGGTGTGTTTTAAAATTACTGTATTTCTGGTGGTTGTGTTTCACCAGGGAAGGCTATTGTTTCCATAACGGCTTTCTACTGCTCCCGAGATAGAAGGGAAGATCAAGGTAGCCGTCAGATCACCCGGGCAGACTCCGGCCTCTTGGGCGCTGTTAGCGTCCCAGGGCCATTTCCGTGTTCTCAGGAGTCCTTTCGAGCATCCAGGCGGGGTTAAGACCAACTGGAGCATCTATTCCTAGTAAAGCACTGTTACTGAACTCCAGGGGTGGACGACTGCATTGTGTGTCGCTGTGACTTCAATGCATAGATTTGTCCAGGATTCCTGTGGGTTCTCCCTGACAGACTGTATGGCACCTCCCCCGAGACTGGAGCAGGGCAGTGTGCCTCCCCACCTGTCCAGCCAGCCCTCCTTCAAAGAAGGCATGGCTACTGTGGTTTTGGTTCTGGGGTTTTTTTTAATCCAGTGGACTGGGTGCTCCTCCACCGTTGTAGCCGTTGAGACAAGGAAACACCATCTGTATTTTCAGATTGCATCACCTTCTTCACTTTCTACAGTTGGTTGTTACCAACTGCTCCCTCTCACTTCCAGAAGTGGAGGACAGGGGACACGGCTGGCTTGCGAGGGCTCCGGCCGGGGAGCTTGGCAACCTGGTCGGATAAGACGCATCTCCTTGAAGGAGCCCCCTCCCAGGTGTCACTCTGAGGTGCGCAAAGAGAGATTGAGCCACAGATGGTCGAGGCTCCGGCGACCCTCCCTTCCCAGTCCCCTCTGCTGGTCCTCACCCACCAGTGTCTGTCAGGGACATGTAGCATCTTTGGGGGGCAGCTTGGCGGGTTGCAGGGTATGAGTACCTAAGAGGCTGGCACCATTTGTAAGGTCACTGCCAGGGTGGGTCTTTGTGCGATCCTTTAGCACCATTGGGATCCACTTAACCCTCCCCCCAACCCACCCTGCTCCTTCTAGGGATGAATGCAGTTACTCCCTTGGTCCTGAACCGTGCTTATTAGCCCAAGATGTGCCTGCCTCGACGCCGAGCTGGGAAGACTCAGCTGCCTTCCCACACAAACAGGGCGGTTTCCTTGCGCTCAACAGGTCCCTTTTGCTCTGTGTCCTATTTCCTAAGCCTCAGCTGCCAGTGCCCCTAAAAAAGATTTTAAGGGACTAAAAAGAATCCTTCCACCCCCAGTCGGTTCCTGGGTTTAAATCCAGCTCTACTGCTCACACTTGTATGCCCTTGGGCCTCTCACTTCACCTTTCTGGGCCCTGGCGGTGGGAGGTGACTAAGCCTGCCTCGGGGGTTGTAAGGTTGGAGAGAGGGGCTCCACAGCAGGGGCTCCCCTGCCCCTCGGTTCTGTGCCAGGCGCCGCAGTTGGCAGGGAAAGGCTGCAGTCAAGTGGGACCTAAGAGGTGACGCTTTTTGGGGGGAGGTCTTGTTGTTGGAGGGGCGGGCGTTGGGCGGAGGCAGTGAGCTGGGGAAGCAAAAGGAGGGTCAGTCCAGGTACCCTGGAAGGACAGAGGGAGGCGCGCTGCTGCTCCCCCAGGCCTGGCTGCTGGATTCAGTGCCAGAAAAGTCTTTTCCAGGTCCTGGCATGTTTTCAAACACCCTGCCCCTCTGCACGGTCGCGCCAGCCCTGGGCTGCTGGGCCAGGGCAGGTCAGCTTCCCCCGGCCCCTGTGCGTTCCCTGTAATGGAGAGAGACGTGCAGGGCCTCCTTGGCTTGGACACTCCAGCCGAGCTTAGCAACAACATGCAATCAGCCTCCTCCATTTACTGTAATTTCCATTTAAACTGCCTGTCTGGCTCCATGTATTGGTATAAATGCTTCCACTGAGCCGCCTGGGCTGATTTTTTTTAAAAAAACATTCTAATTACTAGAGTAGAAAGCAACTCATTGACAGCCAGCAGCTTTTTTCATTTGTCCAGCCAATTTGGGAGGGTGGAGATCGGGGAAACGTGGCCAGGAACCCAGCTTAGTCAGCTTCCCTCCAGTGGTGCCCAGCCTCGCTTGGCCCAAGATTGGCGAGTCGGGCAGAGAGGTGGGCAAAGCAGAGCTTCAGGCCCCCGGTCACAGCGCCGGGTGCCCGGGCAGGAGATGTCCGATGAGTGAAGGGGGATCTTGGTGTCGGGAGGTGCATCCCCGCACCGTGGCCTTGGGCAAGTCCCGCTCATTCTCAGATGGGGGTCCTGAATCTGAAAGCCTGGGGTCCAGGTTTCCTACATTCCCTAGTAATTTTCAAGGGCAGCCTCGTAAATCATCTTCTGCAGGGAACTACTCATCTCGAAGGTTTGTCCTTTAAAGATGCAAAGGGGAGACTTCCCTGGTGGTCCAATGGTTAAGACTTCACCTTCTAATGCAGAGGATGTGGGTTCGATCCCTGGTCGGGGAGCTAGGATCCCACATGCCTTGGGGCCAAAAAACCAAAACAGAAAACAGAAACAATATTGTAACAAATTCAATAAAGACTTTTAAAATGGTCTACATCAAAAAAGGAAATCTTAAAAAAAAATTTTTCTTAAAAGATGTGAAGGGGAGAATGCAGTCAAGTGCATGGCGTCCCCTTGAGCCGGGTTAGGAGCCCACCCTGCCACTCACGAGCTGAGCACCTTGCACGTTGTCCCATGGTGTCTGGTCTTCTCCTGGTAGAACAGACATGCCTCGTGGAGCTGCCAGGTGGTGACAGCAGAGGCGTTAAGAGAGCAACCTAAAAACCAGTCCATCACTCGTGAGCTGTGTGACTTGGGGTGGTCACTTAACCTCTCTGTGCTTGGTTTCCTCCCCTGTAACAACAGCGCCTGTCTCATGGGGCTGTTGGTGACTAAACCAGAGAAGGTGTGTCTTTGCAGTCGGGATGGTGCCGGCTTGGCTTCCAGGAGCAGAACCCTCAGGAGCTGCTACCTAAACACAGGGCTTTCCCTGTCCCACCCAACAGGAAGGCGGGGCCACACCCAGCTCTTTCCTCCTGCCTCAGTCCTCAGCCGGCTTGGCTTCCACAATCCAGATGGGAAAGGGAGCCGTGCCCTGGGGACGCCTGGTCTGGGAAGGAAAGCCCCACCCAGCAGACACCTGCTCCCATCTCACTGGCCAAGACCTGGTCACGTGGCTGCTCCTGGAAGATGGCTGGGGAAGTGGGTTCTTGGCCACCCAGTCCCCATAGAGGGAAAGGAGACAGTGCTTAGAAATAGGTGTTGAGTGGCTGGCAGAGGGTGCTGGTCGGAAGGAAGGCCACCTCGGCACAGGGCAGAGTGGGCTCTGCTCCCAGGTGTGCTGGGAAGTGCAGGGCAGTGGTTAGGACAACCAGCTGCAGGGCTGGACCACCCGGGCTGGAGTCCCAGCTGCTGCTCAGCCTCACCGACACAGCGCAGGGCGCCACTGCTGAGGGCGTAGGGTTGCTGGAGCATTACAAGGAGCTCACGTGTTTTGCACTGAGAACAGTGCGTGGCCACTGGATGTCACCTGTGATGGTGATGGCGGGCTATGGATGTCCACAGATCAGGACGGTGATGGAGGCAGTGATGCACCTGTGGTCCTCTCCCCCTGCCCCCAGTCCCCGTCCTCGAGCCCTGCTCTGGGAGGCTGGCCTCTCCCTCCCTTTGGGTCCTCCTGCCGTCTGAGCATTTATGAAGCATCCCGGCTGAGCCACGGCCACGGCCCTTGGCCACGGGCACCCTCGGCTACCTGGCGCACGGGCTTATCTTGCCGGGGCTGAATGGATGGAGCGGGTGCTGGTGGGCCTCGGCTGGTGGGTGCCCGAGCCCCACTGCCTCCAGGCTCTGGGAGGGCTTCACAGCTGTGCCTGGTGTGGGGCCGGAAGACCACTTCGTGAAGTTACAGCTGCACGAGCAGCCTTCGCTCAGCGATGCCACTACTGTTAGTTCTCCAGGTGTTTTCTGTCCTCTTACAGCACAGTGGTCAACGGGCTGGGATGACTAAGGGGAAAAACCAAGCGTGCTGGGAGTGCCCAGTTCTCTGAAGTGCTTTCCGTGTATCCTGGGAAGGAAAATCAGCCACATCCCCGCACCTTCCTTTGCCTTTGGTTTCTGGAGTCCGTAGGTTTGGCTCTCATGTGGTGCCGGTGTGTTTTGGGACCCTACAGGGCTGGGAACGGCTGGCACTCCCCGTAGCCACACCCCCATGCCCACTCTAAGGGAATTCAAGACACATGGTTATTTTTGAAAACTTACAGCAGCCCCTGCCGCTGGGGCCTTACCCAGCTGTGTGAGCACAGGGCCGGTTCTCCCTATGACACACGGCACATGTGTGCACACACGCTGGGGGCCACAGAGCGATACTCCAGGGAGCTGGGAATAAATAGAACCAATGACTCAGTTGCATGTTGGTGCCATAGCCCACCGTAGAGGCGGTTTCTACTACTGAAACCAAGATGCTTCAGGGGAAGAGAGTGAGGTCCCAGGGCAGGTGGGGCTGCAGGCCCCTAGGGGAAGGGCCGTCGTTTGTCCAGAGCCTGGTTCCATTCTCTGAAGGAGGAATCATTGTGTGGCGGCTACAGGCACGGAGTGAACCATTTATCCACCTTTGCCCAGAGGAGAGGACGAGGGTCGGAGGAACCTGCACTCCCCTGGGTCTCACCATGATTCTGCAGAGTCAGACATTGAACTGAGCTCCTGCAAACAGGGAAATACACTTCCTAGAGAAGGACTTTTCTTTCACTTGGACAGTTTTTGACCTGAAAGCAAGATTCTGAGTTCTTTTAACTAAGATGGATTTAAACAGTTTTCTGAACAAGTTTTGCCCCACTGTGCCATCCCTACAGGGATGGTCTCTTTGCGGTCGTGGTGGGCAGATAATGGCCGAAGATGTCTGTGTCCTGATTCCTGGGACAGGTGACTATGTCTGGATACATGGCAAAGGGCAAGTAAGGTCACAGATGGAATGAAGGTTGCTAGCCGACTGACTTCAAGATGAAGAGATGATCCTGGATTATCCCTGAAGCCCCCTGTAATCCCAGGCATCCTTAAAGTGGAAGAGGGAGGTGCAGACTTCAGAATCAGAGTGATGGGGATTTGAGGACTCGACCTACCGGTGATGGCTTGGGAGGTGGAGGGAGGGGCCGTGAGCCAAGGACTGGGGGCACCTCGAGAAGCCAGAAAAGGCAAGGAAACAGGTTCATCCCGGGAGCCTCCTGCAGCCACGAGCCCCACCCTCACCTTGATCTTAGCCCAGTGAGACCCCCGCTGGATTCTGACCTACGGAACTGTAGGGTAATAGACTTCTGTTGTTCTGGGCCAGTAGGTTCGAGGATCATTCGTGACAGCAGCCACGGGGAGCTAATCCTCTGTCCTTAGGGAGTATGGAGTGAAGTCTGGCTATCTTTTTTTTTTCTTCTTCTTTTTTTGCGGTACGCGGGCCTCTCACTGCTGTGGCCTCTCCCGTTGCGGAGCACAGGCTCCAGACGCACAGGCTCAGCGGCCATGGCTCACGGGCCCAACTGCTCCGCGGCATGTGGGATCCTCCCAGACCGGGGCACGAACCCGTGTCCCCCGCATCAGCAGGCGGACTCTCAACCACTGCGCCACCAGGGAAGCCCCGTAGTCTGGCTATCTTTGAAGAGCAGGGTCCCTGTTTTCCCTCCCCTCCCCCTCGAGCCCAACGTCCAGCGCCCAGAAGGTGCTGGATCAATGATCTGCAGCTGATGTAGTGATTGCACGAGTGACCCAAGCTGCCGTGGTGTGAGCGTGAGAAGTGGCTTCAGATCAAAGTCGTGCCCCTCGGCCGGTGTTCCTCAGAGGTGAGGCCCTGACCTCCGTGCCCAGCGGTGGGATGGGCACCTGTCAGCACAGCGCCCTGCCCCGCTGTGGTGGAGCTGGGCCGTGCAGGCTGCGAGCTCCGTGCCCCGTGCCCTCTGCCCCCGCCCTGCCCAGGCTCCAGCCAGCCCTTCACGCGGTTTGCCCCCTTTTCTGCGTCCTGGGGTCTGGCCCCGGGCGGGAGGTGATGGTGAGCTTGGAGATGCCACCAGCCCCCCACACCCGCGTCCCGCCAGCCTGCCTGTGCCCACTGGGGCTTCTCCCCACGCTCCTGTCTGTGGTTTTCCGCTTTGCATGGAGCCCATCGGCATCTTTGGTTTTAAAAAAGAAGGGTTATTTCTGTCTCCATCCCCATCAGTAATTTCTTTCTTCCTGTGGTCCGGATCCTGCATTTGGCTCTCCAGCCGGGGCGTGGCCCGAACAGTGTCTGATTTCAAACCCGCTGGAGATCACAGGAGCTGGCATGGGAGGGAGGCGTGTGGATGAGAAGCTGGGGGTGGGAGTTGGGCGGGCCTGCACCCTGTGTCCGGGCAGGAAGTGCCACCTCGCAGGCTGGCCCGGCCCGTCCAGCTCGGCCAGGCACTGCCGTGATGAGGGAGTGGGACCCCGCCTGCTCAGGGGTCCACCCTGCCCTTTCTGCCTCTTCAGGGTGAGGGGCCGAGAATAACAGCCAGGAGGGCGTGGAGTCCAAGGGAGGGGCTGGAGCAGAGGGGAGCTGGGGATGGGGCTGCGGAACCCAGGGACCACTTTCCCTTCTCTCTCTGACTCTCTTTGTATCTCCATCTCCGTGTGTGTGTCTTTGTCTCTCTCTTTCTCTTTCTTTGTCTCTCTGTGTGTCTCTGTCTCTCTGTGTCTCTCTCTGTCTCTGTGTATCCTCTGTCTCTGTGGGTGTCTCTCTGTCTCTCTCTGCCTCTGTCTCTGACTCACTGTCTCCCCCTCTTTTTCTGTATCTCTGTCTCCATCTCTGTCTCTCTGTCTCTGCTTTTGGTGGGATGGAGGCTCAGCTCCAGAGGAACCCCCAGGCAGGACCCTGAAGGAAGCCGAGGCCCCAGCTCTCTGCATCTCTGTGCTGTATGGCGAGTAACCTCAGCTACGCAGCTCTGGACCCCAGCCCAAAATCAACTCAGAGGTCTGAGGGTCAGCAGTGCAGCTGGGCACACCTGGATTCCGTGCTCAGGGTCTTATGGGCCCAGAGTCGGGGTGTCACCGGGCTGGGCTCTAGCTAGAGGCCCTGAAGGAGGACCCTGTCCCCCCAGCACGCTGAGCTGTCGGGGATGAACCAGGCAGTGCGACGCAGAAGTGTTTTATCATCTTTACACGCAGTCTCCCGTCCGTGGCCGATCCAGGGTCTTTATCACAGGGAAGGGAGATGTCTGGACCCCCTGCGTTCCTAGTACCCTCCGTCTGGTCGTGTGAACCCAGGGATGTTGGCCTGTGGCCAGGTCGGCGGCCCTCACTGAGGACACGCTGCCCCCGGGGCTATTTGGAACTGTGCAGGCCAGGTGTTGTCCCAGTCAATACCAGCACATAGGACCTGGACGCAGGTGTCCAGGGCTGCCCTGGCCGGCAGCACCGCCATGGTGGACGGGCCCCCAGCCAGGCCCCGGGGTGAGATCCAGAGGTACCACCACCATCCGCTTGGGTAACGAGACTTCCTACCCGGAGCCACAGAGTAGCTGAAAGACCAGGGCTCTTGTGGTTCACGAAACCTAAAACCCACGTGAGCTGGGTCAGAGGAAGAAAGGTCCTCCACCGCAGGGATGCAGCGGCCTTTCCTGGACCCCGAGGGTGGAACGTGGGGTCCAGCCTTCCCCAATCTTGGAAGCAGGTTCTGGAAGCAGGATGCCGGGGGGAGCTTGTCGGGAGCCAGGCCAGCTCAGCCGTCTCTCTAGGGCCACACATGCGTCATCACCGCCCCGAGCCCCTTGCCTCAGTCTCGCTCCTTCGCTTCTCCCCCACCCCACAAAGTGTTCCCACAGTGACAGCCTCTCTGCATGAATGGAGGTGTCCTCTGTTCACACGGGGAGCAGAGACTGGCCACTCCTATTCCAGGTCCCCAGGATGGGGTCTGATGGGCCAGGCCGGGCAGCTCTGACCAGGGTGTGAGGTTCTGTGTACAGGTATGGTTGGGGTCCTGCTCTGTCCCGGGTGCAGAAGGATACTTTCAGAGAGGGAAGACCAAGACGTCTTCCTGGAGGACAACTGTGGCCGACAGCCCACCTGGGAAGGGACTTAAACGCGTGACGGTGTTTTACCTTCACCACAAGGCCAAGGTCAATACTGCTGCTAGCCCCATGTACAGATGAGAAAACTGAGATTTGGAGAGCTTGTTTCCTGCCCAGGCCCTGCAGCTAGTGAGGACTTAAGCTCACGTTTCCTTGTCTAGATGCAGGCTTCCTTCCTGCCTCTCCTGTCTGTAGCATCTCACGAGCAAGGGAACCGTCCCACGTGGGACCTGGGTACGGATCGGGGCCGGCGTGCCCACGCAGCCTTGGCCCTGCTCTGGCGTTCTGGCCTCTCCCCACGCCCGTCTCTTGACCCGACAGCCCACCTCCTCCCCACGCCGTCCTTTGAATTCTTTTTTGGCCTTTCAGAGTCTTAATAGATTTCTTCAAGAAGATTCCTCTTGATAAACAGTCACACTCGAGGCTCAGAGGCCATTAGTATCTCCCTAGATGCCCTATCCTGGCTTCCTCGCGAGCTAGACGGGATCCTTTTCCCAGCCGCTCTGCGTAAAAGGCTATTTTCAATGCTGACAGTCTGAAGCTTGGCATGCGATCTGTCACTCACTTTCACGAGTCACAAGAGGTATATGGAATGGAATTTCCAGGGTGTTTTTTTTTCCCCCTTTCAATGTAGGTTTTTCTAGGCCGTATTCCAAGAAAAACTTTCAGGGCACATCAGCTTAATCACTGCGTGGTTCTCTCCTGGGAAAGGGGGGTTACGTCCCTAGTCGCATTGGTGGCGGAGGGGATGTGTCATGTTGAGAAGGCAGAGAGTCCAAACATCTGGTTTGATAGTTGAGTAAATCAGAGCTCAGAGGTCCCACGCCATCACCACCACGGTCAGGACTAGAAATCCAGTTTCTCTTTTTGTACAATGGCTACTCCACTCCCTTGGCAGTCGACACTAAATGCAGCCTCTGTGCCGTATCCTCAGCTCTTCACAGTCAGACGCAAGGAGGTGACAGTGCCCACGCTGGATAAGAACAAAGGGTCCAAGAGCGTGTGGGTTTTATCCCATTGTTCAGTTACTCCACAGCTGTTGATCACCTACTGTGTGCCAGGCTGTGTTGTAGAAGCTGGGGACCCAGCAGCGCAGTGAACTTTGAGCTGGGGAAGGAATGTCCCAGAGAGTCTAGCAAGTGCAAAGGCCCTGAGGTGCCAGCGAGCTTGTCATGTTCAAGGAATAAAAAGGAGGCTAATAGGGCGGGAGTGGAGTGACTGCAGGGGTGGGGGCAGGGAGCAATGGGCGAGGAGGGTTCAAAGGCAGGGCTGCATAGCGTCGGGCCTGTGTCATCGGGGGGCTCGAGGATGGGACTCGAATTCCACTGGGAAACTGTCAGAAAACATTAAGCAGAAAAGTGGCATCACCTGATTACATTTTTTTTTTTTTATGGCGGTACGCGGGCCTCTCACTGTTGTGGCCTCTCCCGTTGCGGAGCACAGGCTCCGGATGCGCAGGCCCAGTGGCCATGGCTCACGGGCCCAGCCGCTCCAGGGCATGTGGGATCTTCCCGGACCGGGGCACGAACCCATGTCCTCTGCATCGGCAGGCAGACTCTCAACCGCTGCGCCACCAGGGAAGCCCCCTGATTACATTTTTTGAAGCTCATTCTGTATAGAGGTTCAGGAGATGATGATTCAGATCATTCAGCAGTAGTGACTGCTGGCCTCCAAGCTGAGTGGGACTACAGACACTTCTGAGCACCTGCTGTATGAAGCACCGAGCCTGGAACCTGGCCCAGGAGGTGGGCCTGTCTATGAACTACTAGGTTCTTGCCTTTGAGAAGTTTCTACGTGGCTTAGGAAACAAACGAGTGAATAGTTCCCTCTTGGTTGGCTGGTTTTTCTGTCTCCTTTGTCGTAACCAGAGGCCTCCTCTGAGACGTGTAGAGACCTGTGCTGTGTGCTGTGCTCTCTCCATGCCCGATGGGATGCATTCCTGTCGTCCGTTGTGTGGTTTTCCATTTTCTCCTAGAAGGTGTGAGATCCTCACAGACAAGGGGCCAAACTCAGCCTCTGCCTTGATGTTGTCTGGGCTTCCTTTCTACACTTGCCAGGACTCTTTTGGTTGCCAGAAAGCCAGCTCTGCCACACTTGAGCAAAACATGGAATGTACTGGCTCGCATGACAGAGAAGGCCACGCGTGGTCTGCGTCGGTCAGCTTAGGCCAGGGAAGGCTGCAGTAACAAACAGGCCCCTGATCTCAGTGGCCTAAAACCACTGAGGTTTATTTCCCACTCACACCACCTGTTTGTCACGTGTCCCAGGGGGCACACCTAGGGACCCTGACTGATAGAATAACCACTGTCTCAAACATTTTGGTTGCCATGCCCATGGACAAAGAAACAGTAGGGGGGCGAGGGGAGGCAGGGCGGGGGGGAATCTTGGACTGGGAATTAAATGTTCCATCCACCCAGGAAGTGAAGTAAGTCAGTTCTTCCGAAAACACACTGGCCACCATGAATCGCAGGGATCCATCCCACCACATGCCCAGAGGGAGGAAAGACAGAAATATTGAATGAATAGCCCTCATGACCACCACAAGCCAAGATCCAGGGATTCTCAGCATCAGGCCGCGTGCGTGCCTCTGTCCCCCAGCCTCCCGCTGTGTGCGGGCTGCATTCGTTGGCTAGTTCTCCCCATGATGTGGTGTGATGGCCACTGGTTGCCCACACCCCACGTCTTCCCACCTCACGGCCCATGAGAAAGCCGAGATCTCTTTCCTCAGCATCCAGACCTCAGCACATCTCAGAAAAAGGCCAGCTGACCCTCCGTGGGCCATGGGCTGGTTGCTGGTGAAGAGGCCTCCTCCCAGGGCCCCAAGTGGATGCTGACCCAGGAGGCTGTGCTGTGCAGTATCCCTGCCGCCTGCTGGCTCGGTGACCTCAGGCAACTCACTCAACCTCTCTGAGCCTCACCTTCCTCAGTTGTAAACCAGCTGTAAAACCAGTTGTAAACAGTATTGAGCTCTTGCCCATAAAGCACTTAGGAAACACGGGGCCCTGCATGGATGTTTCGAAACACGATAGCTGTTGGCTGCTGTCAGCCAGGCTGGGGAGGCACAGAGTTGGGGGTCTGCTCACTGTAGTTTGCAGTGAGCATGCCTGCCCCTCCCCCGAGCTCCTCCCCCATTGCCGGGCCCCACCCCCATGCCAGCACCTCCCCAACTCCCTTCCTGGGCCTCCCAGGTCACACCCCCGCAGCGGCTGCCCCCCCCCCCAATTCCCCTCCCTCTCAGCCTCCTAGATGGGGGCCGGCCGGGGCGCCGCCAGAGCCCCGGCCGCCCCCAGCATCAGCACGGCCAGGGCCTCGGGCCCCTCCGCGTGGATCTTCTCATGCCGGTGCAGGTTGGAGCGCTGGCTGAAGCGCTTGCCGCACAGGGCGCAGCAGCAGGGCCGGACGCGGCGGTGGGTGCGCTGGTGGGCGGTGAGGTGCGAGCTGTGGCTGAAGCTGCAGTGGAGGCAGTGGTAGGGCTTCTCGCCGGTGTGCGTGCAGCTGTGGGCGATGAGGTTGGAACGCCGGCTGAAGCACTCGCTGCACTCGGGGCACGGGTAGGGCTTGACCCCTGTGTGGGTGCGCTGGTGCGCTCCTCGAGGGCCACCTTGGAAGGTGGAAGACCCCAATCCTCCGTGCACAGCGATAACCAGGTCATACAGCGCTTTCCATTCGCCAAGCACCGTTCCAGCATTTTCCCTGTATTAATTCATTTACTCCTCCATCACTTCCCTGTGAGTAGGAGCTATTATTATCCCCACTTTACAAATGAAGAGCCTGGTGACTTGCAGCCAGTAAACGGCAGAGCTGGGCTCTGAATTCAAGCCAGTCTAGCCTGCGAGCCCACATCCCTCATCATGGCACTCTGCTACTTCTGCAAAACAGCGACAAGAAATCCACTTAGCCCTGGCTGCTGTGGGAAGACCAAATAAGGTGAAAGACTCATTTACTAAAAAAAAGAGATAGGGCTTCCCTGGTGGCGCAGTGGTTGAGAGTCCGCCTGCCGATGCAAGGGACGTGGGTTCGTGCCCCGGTCTGGGAGGATCCCACATGCCGCTGAGCGGCTGGGCCCGTGAGCCATGGCCGCTGAGCCTGCGCGTCTGGAGCCTGTGCTCCACAGCGGGAGAGGCCACAACAGTGAGAGGCCTGCGTACCATACACACAAAAAAAAAGATAATTTAGCAAAGCTGCAGTGATGATTATGATGATGATGATGGTGATGATGATGGTGATGATGATGGTGGCGGTGATGCTGTCCCTCAGGACCCCTTTCCTGTCCCTTGGGGCCATATCTCAGAGTAGAAGTCTGACTGTGTCCAGAAGCCAGAGGACAGGGAAGGCCTGTGCAGTGAGAGAGAGTTTTTCACAAAACAGTTAGAGATAATAGGATTCCAAAAGTTCCCCTCTCTCTTATAAAACAATTATGGTAGTGGAAGGGAATCCATTGTTTTTAAGGCCAGATTAATAACTTCTTAAATCCCGTGTTTGTCTCCACCCTTCCCTCTTCTGTTTAGCATTTTCTTGGCCCATGAAATCCCAAAGTCTGGGCCCCACTGGCTAACTGACCTAGAAAGAGTCCCTTTCTGAAACATTTGTTTCCTCTGGCAAAGATGTGGACCAGGTACACACAACACACAACACAACACACACACAAAACACACACACACACACACACACACACGTTGACTACGCTCTCTGCTCCTTGGATCTGGAACCTCTGACCTCAGCCGAGGGCCTGCACCAGCCAGCTCTCAGGGCCCAGTGGTTCCCTGGGCAACAAGCACAGAGCTGCCACGGGGAGCATAAGCAACAGGCAATTAAGAGTAATACTACCAATTAACAGCCCATCCCCACGGTCATTCAGTGGCTTCACGAGCTACTCTGCTTAACCCTACAAGCAGGTTCCAGTCCCACTTACCCCTCCCGGGCCCAGCCCATCTGTGGGCTCCACGCGGATGTCACAGGGCTGGCCTGGCCAGATGCACGGCCTGGCCCACATGCTCCCCCCCTGCACAGTGATCTGACTGCTGGGGCCCTCAGCCCAGCCCGTGGAAAGTCAGCATCTGTTAGCTTTATCCTCACCCCACCCCCAGGATCCTGAGCCCCAGAGAACAGAGCTGAGGCCCCACCCCATCTGAGCAGCCTTCTAATCCCTGCATTTGGGGCACACGGCCTGACCCTCAGGTGGACTTGATAAATGGTAACTAGATTTGAACATGTACGCAATGCAAGATGCCAGGGAGGAGGGGGAGAGGGACACGGAACACCTGGGTACGTTGGGTCTGGCTGCCAGGCACAGGGGATGTGCATGCAGCTCGGCTGGACCAATGCCCTCGGGTCGCTCTGCCAGTGTGCAGTGTATTTCTATTTGCTGATTTGCAATGGACTGTTGAGATTGGCTCAGCAAGCTCTGATATTGGGTATCTGCCAGGAGTTAAACACCAGAGGTGATACAGAGAGAAATAAGGCCAAATCCCCACCTTTGAGCCCCGTAGAGAGCACGCAGACTCGGGTCCTCTCCAAGGGTCCCTTGGTGTGGCCTGCTGGTTCTGAGCCTGGGCCCTGGAGGCCACCTGCCCGCCAGGGGCCCACCCTGCCCCTACTGTTTAGCAGGATGTGCCTTTGCCTCGGCAGTGCTCACCAGCACCATCCGTAAAATGGGTCCAACCATTGTGCTTCCCTCGCTGGGCTGCTGTGACCAGCAAGTGGGAGTGGATCAGCCCAGATGGCCACAAATTGTAGCCCAGGGGAAGAACTCAATAAATGTTAGTGAGGACGAAGATGTTATTGACCCAGGTTCTTGGACTCTTTAATCAATAGAAATTAATGAGGCCAGATGAGAAATTCAGACAGAGCTTTACTGGGACTCATGCTGCAGCATAGGAAGAGAGAACAAGAAACAGGTTCCCTTGCTTGCTCCCCAAGTGGGGAGCGAGCTAGCTTCTTAAATGGGGTGAGGGCGGGGCAGATCGGGGGGCCGAGCTGGAGGAGGGGCTTAGGTGGTCTGCCCACCCCCTTGGTGGTGCCATGTTCAGGGATCATGCGTTGGACCCTGCTTTCCCTCCCTGTACCTCAGAAGTGGCAGTTGGGCTTTTGGGTCTTTTTGCATCTTGTTGTTCATAATTTGCCTCAACTGTGCATGTGAGTGTTTATTTTTATTTTTTTTAATTTTATTTATTTATTTTATTTATTTTTTTAAACATCCACCCCTCCCCTGGCCACAGTGACATTTTTTAAATTTTAATTTTATGTTTTTGGCTGTGCAGCATGTGGGATCTTAGTTCCCCAACCAGGGATCGAACCCGCGCCCCTTGCATTGGGAGCGCGGATTTATTTTTAGTCCCTTAGAGGTTCTTTGTATCTGTTGCTTGAGGAGACGTTTGTCCAGGAGCAAACACTCTGGTCAGGGGTCCCAGGTCCCAGCCTGTCTCAAAGACAATGATGACACAGCAGAGACACGCCGAGCAGAGGCGAGTGCCTCACTCCACAACAAGGACACCAAGGTCCTGCAGAGGGATTGGAAGGGTGGCGTGAAATGGAGCAAAAGCAGAGGGGCCACACTTGGCTGGACTTGGTGGGACCTGCAGAGTGACATGCGCACCCTCTCCCTGGGGGCCGTGACAGACAAATGAGAGAGTATAGGAGCGGCACTTGGAACAGGGCCTGGTACCCAGTCAGCACTCAGTTAGTGTCAGGGACAGAGATGGTGGTGAAGATGTTGTCACCGTTCAGGGAATTGTAACTTCCGTATCGTTGGAGCCTCAGGTGGAGTGATGGGAAAGGGGCAGAGAGGCAGGGGGAGCCGAGTCACTGAGAACCCGGCCGCCGGTCCTTTAAGACATCACTAGCTGCTGTAACAAGCAAATCCCTAGAGTGTAGCACAAGGCAATACAAGTTTGTTGCTTCTTTTAAGAGCGAATGCACAGAGACCCAGGCTTTTGCCAGGAATCCCTGAGGATCCCATCATCCTGTCGAGCCTGGGAGTCCTAGCTTTGAGCTGGGAGAAGCAGCAAGAGAGGTTAGGGAGAGCTCCCTGGCCTCCATAGAAGCCAAGCTTGGAAGGGACACACACACCCGCACGCACGCACGCACGCGTTCCATTGGTGGGAGCTGGTCACGTGGCCACACCTGGCTGCAAGGGCTGCTGGGAAATGTAGTCCCGGGCTGGACACCAGCTCCTCCTAGCCCCCCAAAGGCAACACCACACCACGTAGAAAGGGAACGTGTGTTTTTGCTGCACAGACTGCCTCTGGGCATGAAAGGAGCCGAGAGGTATCAGCGCGACCCTTCTCAGTGCCCTTGCGTGTGTTCACTTTTCAGCCGAAAACGTGCATTTGGGTTTGAGTAAAATCACGTTCACCTTGGAAGGTGGTGTCAAGGAGACTGACAGCAGAGAGGGTCACAGGGTTTAAATGAGAGTTTGAGCCATTTTTCCTGAAGCCAATCACATAATTTCTCTGTATTTTTTCCAGGGTTTGGGAAAGAAAGTGCCCAGGAGATTTTATTTGGGGGAAAATATCTAAACAGTAAATCATAAGCTGCTGTATTTCTTGCATTTGTGTTGTTGTGGGGTTTTTTTCCCTCCACCTCTGAGCTATCGATTAAGTCTAATTACATCATTCATATAATTTCCCGTGAAATTTAAGTCGAAATTTGCTGAGTAAGGGAAGTAAGCAGGGGACTTAATTAGGAACTTAATCATGTTTGTTTGTTTGTTTCTAGGAGAAAGCAACTATAATCAGGAAAAATAACAATAAACATTTCCTTTCTCCCAAAGCAGTCATCCGCAGGTTCTCGGAGTTGCTATACGGCTCGGCAGCGTCACTTGAGAGTACCGTTGTCGCGGATTCTATGTGCTGAGTGGACCTGCTGCTGTTCTGGCCGGAACCTGCAGAGCCCCGTCTTCTTTGCAGAGAGCATCCTGCACCAGCCAGGGACCCTGGGACTTGCCTCCATTTGGAAATGGAGCTCATGACTCTCCAGTAGTCAGCCTTGAGGTTCATCTGCGCCCCCCAGAGTTTGCAAAGTTAGGCCACGGAGCAAGGCCTCGTCTTCCTCCCAGATCTTTCCGCAGGAGAGCGGGTCTCATGCTTCGTAGGTCAGATAAATGAGGGGCCCAGCCGGCCTCGCGTGGTTTCAACGTTCGGGGACCGTGACTTTCTAAACGATGTCTCTCTTCCCTCTCTGCAGAAACTCGTGCAGACCGCAGCAAGAAACTCTTCCGGCACTACACGGTCGGTTCTTATGACAGCTTCGATGCTTCCAGGTAAGATGTGATTCTTTCTCTGCCAGGCCCCCTCTGGTCAAAGAAGCTCGTAGGTGTCCCAAAAGCGCTGGACCGTCTTGCATGGAGCACTCAGAACCCCTTGGCTTGCTTTCCCCTATGGGTCCCCATCACCCACCGCCCAAACATGGGCTGGGATGGTGGAGACCACCGTCTTCCAGAGGACCCGCCCGAGAGGTGGGCTCTGTGCCGCCTGCAGTTTGGGGTTGGGCTGGAGTGCACTTGTGGGATGGCCAAGGGAGAGAGCTGTCTTTCAAGGAGGAGGAAACCTGGCGTTGTTTGGGGGGAAAGCAGTACAAATGGTAAAGGTGACAGTGCTTGGCCACAGGAGCCTTCAGGCAGCACCAACGTATCAGCATCCCCCCCGGGGGGGTGGGGGGCGGAATATGAGGATGCCTCTGGGTTTCCCCTCCTCCAGCCCCCTACAACCACCAATCTGCTTTCTGTCGCTAAGGATTTGCCTGTTCTAGACTTTTCCTAGAAATGGAATCCTACAGTATGTAATCTTCCGTGAATGGCTTCTTTACCTAGAAGAATATTTTCAAGGTTCATCCATGCTGTAACATGTATCAGTGCTTCATCCCTTTTTTTCTCTAATTTTTCCTTGTGGTAAAATATAAATAACATACAGTGTGCTGTCTTAACCATTTTGAAGTGTACAGCTCAGTGGCGTTAAGTACATTTACATTCTTGTGCAACCATCACACCACCCATTTCCAGAACACTTTCCATCTTCCCAAACTGAAACTCCATTCCCACGAGACACTCGCTCCCCTTCCCCTCCCCCAGCCCCTGGCGCCCACCATCCCACTGTGTGTCTTCATGAATTTGACTCCTCTAGGGACCTCGTATGAGTGGAATCATACAGTATTTGTCCTTTTGTGTCTGGCTTCTTTCACTGAGCATCATGTCCTCAGAGTTCATGCCTGTTGGACCAGGTGTCACAGTGTCCTTCCTTTTTGAGGCTGAATAATATTCCTTTGTATGGATGGACCACATTTTGTGTATCCATTCATCCGTGGATGGACGCTTGAGGTGCTCTTACCTTCTGGCTGTCGTAAATATGCGGCTGTGGACATTTGTGTACAGATATTTTTTTGAATACCTGTTTCCAGTTCTTTGGGGTGTATACTTAGGAGTGGAACTGCTGGTCACCTGGTTTTAGCATTGACCTGTCCCAACCACCTTTCTCTTATAAACAAGATGCACTATAACAGAAATGCCATTCCCAGCAGAGTAGCCGGTCCCGTCTTCCGGGGGTGCTTTGCAGACTCTCCAGGTCTTGCTAAGATTGTCCACTTTTTTACCTTAAAAGCCCAGGTTGTGATCCTTAGCCTGGCCACCAGCGCAGCCCCACGAGAGCACTCAGAGGCTGATGGCTTCCAGGGAGTTACACCCACCCCCGGCTCCTGCTGATGAGTCTTTATCTGGGTCAGATGAGTCGTTTTTGCCTTAGCTGGAGGCCGTCTGTGAAAGTGGACCCTGGGCCCATGGTCACGGTCAGCATGCTATCACGCTTTTCTTCCATTCTAGCAGGGAGGGCGCCTGAGTCTCCGAGAAGCCCAAGAGCTGTTGCCATGGTGACTTGGAGGACTGTCCAGGCTGGGAGTGGGGCTTTGAGGGAAAGAGGGCCTCTGGATGCTGGAAGGGTCCAGGCCATGTCTTGCCCTCAGGCCGTGGCTTTTACAAAGCCATGTCCCCACGAGATCCGTTGTCATCAGACAGCAGCCAGCAGGCCACCCTTGGTGTGTGTGTGTGTGAGGGCGGGTGTGCACACACACTCAGTGCTCGAGACAGGCAGGGCTGACTGAGCTGGGAAAAGAGAAGACCACAGGGCCACGCTGTCTGGGCCACGTGTCCTGTGGCTGAGAACAGGCCAGAGCACACCAGGGATGCTCACTGCAGGTCGGCCGACAGGGGACATGTGGAACCATCATAGCTGTTAAGTGATAGGACAGAGCCGTCTCGGGAGGTGATGAGCTCCCCATCGCCAGAGGAAGTCAAGCAGGGTGGGCATCGTCGTGGCGGAATGTCGTAGAAGTTTGGACTAAATGACCTCCGAGATCACAGCCAGGTCTGCATCCCTGTTTTGACCCCAGATGAAGGCTTGCATTCTACATATATACTGACCACCTGCTCAGTGCCAGGGTCCAGGACCACAGAGGAGGGGGACAGCTGGACACACCTGGGTCACGTGGTAGCTTCTAAGCAGATGGTAGAAGCTCTGACCTTGACTGCAGTTTAGGAGCCAGCCCTCCTTTCCCACAAGAAGGAATCGGGCCGTGGGACTCACTTGACGAGGTGTCGCAGTGAAAGAAATCAGAGTAACGATCGCGCTATTTGTTGACCTCCTGCCACGGGCCAGCCACCCTGCATTGATCCCAGCACCGCCGACCACCCACCCTCCCAGCAACCTTGAAATTAGTGTCATTCTCCACTTGGCAGGAGGTTGCTGGAGAGGAGACAGGAGGGCCTGAGTGTCTCAGACACAAGTGTCTGAGGCCATCAGAGTACAGAGCCCATGTCCTCAGCCCCCCTAACCCCCGACCAAGGTGAAGATGTTACTGCCCCAGGCTGGCCAAGGGATCAGCCTGGGATTGAGGAAAGCTAGTTCAGGACAGAACCATCACCCTGTGACGGGTGTTGGGAGGATGGACAATGGTGTTGCCTTGGTTATCGCAGGGCCTCCGAGCTTTTCCATAAAGGGTGCCGGGGTCGGCCTGTGGGATCCTGCTGCCTCCCGGAACTGGCCTTATCCAGACTGTGAATTTGACAGAGGCCACGGAGGGCGGGCAGTGAGGGAGCCTGGGGCCCCGACGCACCATTGTCACCCAGGCGGCTGGCGGAGCCGGCTCTGGAGCACGTGCCAGAGTAAGAGACTGACCTCTGGTCCTCTGGGTGCACGGCAGAAAGCGTCCGAGGGAATTGCATGCCGCGGTGAGGGCTCAAACCAACCGGCCACTTGTTAGCCTGCTTCTGAATTCATGTTAGACGCAGAGGTCTGGGGGCTGTGCCAGCCCCCGGGCCAATTACCTGCAGTCAGTGGTTGGGTGATCGTCTGGGCAGGCGGTTCGTGGCTGAGGCTGTCCCAGTGCCGACGCAAACGTGATGAAGGAACATGCGATGGGAAATGAGACTCAGTGGAGACGGTTTCTGAATCAGTCAGGAGGTTTCTCCCCTTCCCACCCCCTCTAATGTCAAAAACTTTACTCAGGGCTTCCCTGGTGGCGCAGTGGTTGAGGGTCTGCCTGCCGATGCAGGGCACACGGGTTCGTGCCCCTGTCTGGGAAGATCCCACATGCCGTGGAGCGGCTGGGCCCGTGAGCCATGGCCGCTGAGCCTGCACGTCCGGAGCCTGTGCTCCACAATGGGAGAGGCCACAACAGTGAGAGGCCCGCGTACCGGAAAAAAAAAAAAAAACAACTTTACTCAGAGATTCAGAGCTAAGAGCGAAATGGTGGGAACACACCCAGTCGCGGTTGAACGTGTCTAGTTGCTCCAGCTGATTCCCTCCTCAGATTCCCTGCCATCTACCCAGCCTGCACCTGAAAAAAGGGTCTAGAAATGTGGACACGTGGTCAAGGTCAGAAGGCAGAGGACCTGGGGCCATTTCTACAAGGACCTTACAGATATTTCAATGTCATTTTTAGAAACACTTCTCAATACTAGGGGGTGGAGTCTCAAGTTCTCACTGCCCTTAAATCAGATCCTGAGCCTCATTAGCTTGGGGCATCCAGGGGGAGGCAGGGAGGACCTCAGGGTCTCACCCTAGGATGATTAGACTCCATCCACCCATCCACCCAACCAGGTACCCATCCATCCAACTACCTGTCTACTCAGCCAACCAGCCAGCTTGCTGTCTTCACAGCCATCTACACATCCATCCATCCATCATCCATCCACCTACCCATCCATTCATCCCCTCCATTCATCTATCCCTCTGTTAGCCAGTATTCAACACAACCTAACTATTCAGGAAGCTAAGGGTATGGGGGTAAACAAGACAAGCTCAGTCTCTGACCTCATGTAGATTAAAGTCTAATTAGCGAAGACAACAGCAAGGTTAACAAATAAATAAGCCAGAAAATCCCTCTTTGTGGTTATGCTGTGAAGCAAATCAGCAGTGCCGTCAGGCAGCCTCTTGGGCAGGTTGGGGAAGGCCCACTTTGGGTAGGGAGCCAGAAGGGCTCTTGGAGGAAGTGACTTTTAAGTTGAAACCTGAAGGTCAAGGAGGAATCAGCAAATGCAGAGGCACTGGGGTGAAAAGAACCTGACGTGCAGGGTGGCAGGGGACGAGGAGGGCAGAGAAGGCGATGTCGGGGAGGACCTGAGGCTTCGTGGAAGGAGTTTGCATTTTCCACGCTTGCAGTCCGAGGAGACTGGAGGGCTTTAAACACAAGAGTGACATGGTCTGGTTCACTTGGCTGCAGGAAAACAGACAGTAGGATGAATGCATGAGTCATGAGATCATTGCCGCCATCTTGGTGTTGTTTGGCGATGGTGCTTTGGGCTGGAGAGGAGATGGAGGGGGAGGGGTGGGTGGATTCGAGGTATGGGGTGAAGCTGGAGTGGACAGAACCTGCCGAGGCACTGGATGTGGGGATGAGGGACAGCAAGGGGGGCTCCCCACCTTCCCTTGGGTTTTGCAGGGAGGAGCACCCAGAGGTGAGGGGGCTTCAGACCCAGTACCTGCCGGCACCTCTAGTGCACCTCCGAAGCTGCACAGGCAGCTTCTCATCCACTTGGAAGGAACGTGCTCACAAACAGCTCTGGGAAAGGGTCTCAGAAGGTGCGAGATTTCATTATTTCTCTCCCTTGGTGAGACCAGTTTGCTCTTAGAGATTGAATTAGAAGGATGGCAAATCATGCCCGTCCACCAGTTGAATATCCACTATCCGTAGCTATTTATTTTCATGGCGTTCTGACATCATAGTCCAATTTTTATATCTTTTTAAATTGGTAATTGGAAATAGATACACACAGTTCAAAAATGCAAAGTGTGCACAAGTGCTACAGCCTGAAGAGTGCGGCTCCCTGTCACCCTTAGCACACAGCCCCCGTTTCTGTCCCCAGAGAGAACCTCCGTTACTGGTTTCCTGAGGATTTTTCCAGAGATGGACTCTGAGTACAGAAGCATGTGTGCATATTCTCTGAAGCCTTTTAAAGCCCTTGATAATAGAGCATGCTAAGTTTTCGATCTGACTTTCCAACTAAGTCCCTGTGTGACTTTGGGCAATTTGCTGTCCCTCTCTGAGCTTCAGTCCCTGACCCACAACCAGGTTTGCAGAGTGGAGATCATGCTTCTGACTGGTGCCATGTCCCCAGCGGTGTTCATGTAAGAATGAATGAAAAAACATGTGTTTGGTGCTTGCAGGTCCTTCGAAGCATGGGCTATATAAATCCAGAGAGATGCGGAATTGTGAACGCGTGTGTGGGTAGCTGGCTTTCCTTTGAAACCCTAACTCTGTGTTCTGGAAGACTGCCTCAGTGTGTAGGTAGTAAGAACTGAATGGCAAGAAGCATTGATTTCCCCCATTCTTCCTCCACCATCATTTTATATTTTTTATTATGCCTTAGACTCAAATAAGAGGCATCAATCTCTGAGAACGTGCTCCGGCTGGATTCGTAAGGAAACATACTCTTGTTTTTCTCTCTCTTAATTGATGGCTGGGCCCAGCGGTTAGTCATGGAGCCCTCGGGGCAGCTCCTTTGTGGTAGGGAAAGAGGTGGTTTTGCTTTTTATTTGATAGATATCTGTATTTTTAATTTTTTGATTTTACGTATATGTATTTTAATTTTTTTAATTCTAATTTTTAATTTTTTTAATGATGTATTGCTTTTGTAATTTTGTGAAACCAAGGAAGAGAGGGGTGGCTCTCTGGGCACAGAGTCAGAGGTCACCCCAACTGCGCATCCCCATTCTTCTGTCTCCCTCTCCCAGGGGGACCACTTGCGTACATATGGCTGCTGGGATCCAGGTCTCCATTGGCACCAGTCAGAGCCCCAGTGAATGTGCCCCACTCTGAGCCTGTTATGGTTTCCCCCCAAAATCGCTTTTCTCTGCAGTCTGGTCCCCCCTCCTCCCTTTCTCCTCCCTTTCCTCCTCACTCAATTCATCACGAGGGTCTGAGGAGACCTGCCCCCTCCCCCCAACACCCTGCCGCCCCAGGTGGGGCCCCCTCAGCGCTGGTCCACACTCTCTGTTCCCCCCACCGCTGTCTGACTGCCCAGGAGACCCGCTCCTTAGTCACTCTCAGGCTAACATTTTCCCTCCCGTCACAGATTTTGGTCCAAGTGCTACGTGCATGTAATAAAGTAAGTAATTAATTTAACCCAACCACAAGGCAGGGCTGGGAAAGGACGGAAAACTTTGTCTTTCCACCTCTCCCCAGCCTCATCCACACAACCCCAGATGGCAGAGGGACCACTTTAACTGGTTTTGCTTCATTCTTCGGATGATTACCTCCGTAACCCTCCGATTACCTCCTTATGTCTTAATTTAACATTGTAAAGCACCGTTGATTCTTTGCTGTAAAAGATGAGGCTTTCGCCGATCTACCACTTCTCTCCCCAGTTTTTTTTCTTTTACATCTTTATTGGAGTATAATTGCTTTACAATGGTGTGTTAGTTTCTGCTTTATAACAAAGTGAATCAGTTATACATATACATATGTTCCCATATCTCTTCCCTCTTGCATCTTCTCCCCAGTTTTGAACAGTTACGGTTGATCTGCTGATTACCTTTAAGTAACATTCTCAAATTCCTCTCTGGCTTAATACATTTTAGACAGTATCACTTGACCCTTTGTTATATTTATGTCCATATTTAAGCATTCTCAGTTCTGTCTATAAGTTGGATTCGAAAGTTAAAAACCGGCAGAAAACAGTACATTATTATGATAATGTAAATGTTTACATGAGTCCCAAGAATGGGGCTAGGACTCCAGTTCCTCTTTATAGACCCATGAGAAGGGTCTTTCTAACATCACAGACCAGTGGATCCTTTTTTCTTCTACTGTTCCATCAGTTTTCAAAATCATGACACATTTTAGCTTAGCATTAGGGTCATGATGTTCGCGTTGCCTTTCTTCTTTTCTTGTGGGAGAAGAATTATGTCTTCTTTTTATGTCATCAAAATATCATCCTGTTTCTTATGTATCACTGGGATCCCTGTCACTCTCATGGGGGGCCTCTGGCTCTCGGCCCTAATGTGGAGGTCCCAGTGGACAGTTATCATTCTGGGAGTCCCCTTCCTTGAGCTACTGGATAAGAGAGCTGTGTCTTTATCCTTGTGCTGCTGGGACACACATTCAGGTAACAACCTCAAGAAAGGCACCTAGAGTATAAGCTCTCATATCTGAAAAGTCTCTGATTTTCAAACGTGCTCAATTTTGTAGAATTCCAGATTCAAGATGGTTATCTTTCTGAACGATAAAGGCATCACCTCCTCTTCATCTCGCCTTTCCTTACTGCTGGTGACAAGTTACAGTGCTGATTCTTTGTTTCCTCCCTGGAACTTTGTAGGAACGTCATTGTATTCATTGTATCTACTTTCCTCGCTGCTCTGAAATGCCCTGGTGATGGGCCTGGGTGTGAGTCTTATCTTTATCCATTATCTTCACTGTCGTGGAGGCTCCTTCAGACTGAAGCAGCTTCAGCTTTAAGAATACCCTTGTATCCTCGCCCTGAAAAACTCCCTCACTTCTCCGTCTCTGTCTTTCTGAATTTCCTGATGGACCATTTGAGTTTGTTCCCCTTGTCTCTCATTCTTTCTCATGCTTTCTAACTCTCTGCCTTTTTGCTCTGTATTCTGGGAGCTTCCTTCAACTTCTCACCTGTCCCTGTAAGTTATTATTTTGGCCATCACATTGTGATGTTCCAACAGCTTTTCCCTTCAGTGATGGGATAAGCTTCTAAGGCTTGAGAAAAGTGGTTTCTGGGTTTTGGGGGGAGTAAACCAGACAGCCTTGCATGGGCAGGTCTCTGCACCCAGCTGTTCTCAAGGCACAGCCCAAGCCGGTGCGTTTCCCTTTTGGAGTGAGTGCGCACAGAGGAGCGGATGATGCGGTGGTGCTGAGCACAGGTCCCGGGGATGCTGGGTCCACGCTGGGTGGTGGAGAGCGGGGGCGCCCTCTGGTCAGGAAAGGGTGTGCGGTGCAAAGGGCTCAGACCCGCGTCCCCCCAGCCTCACCTCTCCAGCTCCATGACCCAGGCAAGACCATTCACTCCGCTCCACCTGGTGTCGAAAACCAGCAAAGCAGCAGCTGTGATTCTGCCTCGGCCGCAGGGATTTGAATAGATAGTTATTCAGGAAGCACAGCACAGGCCTGGCTCTTAGTATGTGTCCTGGGTGCGCTCTGGTTCCCAGCCCCTCAGGACAGCCAGGGGTTGCTGGCTTGGCGGGGTCAAGGGGACTCTGGCCTCAAAGCGCTGGACTTGGGGGCTTTGGGTCCTCCTGGTGTCCCCAGATCCTTGTGAGGGGAGGTTGCTCTGGCTGGGGAAATACTCAGACCCTCTACAGTGGCAGGAGTCTCCTCTTGACCGGCCTGGGGACCCAGCTCAGAAACTGCTCTGCAGGGGGTTGGGGAGCCCGGGGCCTCCCAGGTTGGGGGAGGGGCGCTTTACCGGAGCTGCTGAGCCTGGCCGGCGAGGACCCCGGGGCCACCCTCCTCCAGGGCAGAGAAGCTGAGGCTCTCAGGGACCCAGGGCTCTCTCATCAGCCTTTTCAAGGAGCCTCTGGCCCCTTTTTTCTGGACCTCAAGGCCCCTGCCTGGGGGCCGGGGGGTGGGTCTCTCCCCACAAGGGAGGCGCCTGGCTCGGTGCTCCCTGAGACCACATTTAGAACACGCCCAGGTGGCCAGCAGGTGTGTGGGCTGGGGGAGCGCAGGCGGATGGGGGGACAATGGAGAAACAGCCAAGGAGGAGCCGGGGGAGGCTGGGGTTCCAGGCACACCTCCAGGCTGGACCCCACTGTGGTCTGCCTGTTCCCCACGGGGATGGAGCCGGTGAGGACCACGTGGCACAGGAACCTCCCAGCCCCCAGAGCGCCCGGCCGGAGGACCTGGCCGGTTCTTCCTAATGTTAACACGGTCAGTGCCGCTAGAGCAGCCTCTGCCTCTGCGCACCTCCTCCCCGACTGCCTGGCCTCTCCCTGCCCCGTCCTGTCTCCGCCCTGGTTTGTAGCTTTTGCCAGTGCCCATAGTGTGAATATTCCCGCCGTGGCTGATTTCAGGCTGCCCACGTGACGTCACCAGGTGCAGAGACAGCCCTGCGAGCTGGCAGGAGCCCCCGCCGCCTCCCCTGGCCAATGTCCACATCCCTCCAACCCCCGCGGCCCTGGCTCAGGGTGTGACAGGGCCAGCCCTCCAATATGTGACCAGGTGAACTAATCTGAAATCCTGGGGGCAGCTTCAAGCCCGAGCCAACCGGCTCAGATGCCAGGGTCCCAGTCCCAGCTCTGACACTGGCCGCCTGCCTGGGCCTCAGTTTCCCCACCTGGTAGCTGGGGAGCTGCTCTGCCTTTGCCCCTTCTGTCCTGCACCTGATACATCTGTCTGCTCCAGGGCAGTACCGGGGCTGACTCTGACTGTCACCTTTTCCCTGGTATCTGACGTAGGGCTTTGGCAAGTGCTCAACCCTCAGAGAATGGGAAGTGGGGGGTGAAAGCAGATGCAGGGGATGTGGGGACAGGAAGTGGATGGATGGATGGGTGGATGGATGATGGGTGAGCAGATGGGTGGATGGATGGGTGAATGAATAGATGGATGAATAGATGAGTAGATGGGTGGATAGATGAATGGGATGGAGGTGGATGGTTGATGAATGGATGGATGGATGGATGGATGGATGGATGGATGGATGGATGGGTGGGTGGAGGAGATGGATGGATGGTTGCCGGAGTGAGTGGGTTGGTGGGTGAGTAGATGGAAGGAAGACAGGCAAGCCAGGGCTCTGGCCTCCTCATGTAGAGCATAGGCATTTCCGAAGCAGACGTGGCCAGGTAGCAGATGGCAGCCACTGGCCTCTCCCTGGTAGCCAGTCAACCCCAAGTCCTGTCAATTCCCCTGGCCGGGCCTCCTGCCCATCGCTGCAGCCTGGGCCAGATTCAGATTCGCCCCTCCCCCACCTCTCACCTGGACTGGGCTTCAGTTCTCTGACTCATCTCCCGGCTACCAGCAGCTTTGTCCCCCTCACAGTCCACCCACTCAAGTGGTATTTCTGAAATGAGAGTTTCCTGCACGCGTACAACCTGCGCTGGACGCAGTACGTTTGGCGCCTTTGTGTGCCGTATAAGGACCTCTCCTCCACCCGCAGGCCCCTAAGCTCCCTCCATGGTCCTCTGTGCCTTTGCCCTGGCTGGCTCTGCTTCCCGACACACACTTGCCCCGGCCCCAGCCTAAGTCATCTTCCACACCCCCTCCCCGACCTTCATCACATTTACCGCAGCGCCAGCACTGGGGCCCCCAAAGCATTGAGCACCTACCGTGTGCAGAGCCCTTGCCCTGCATCCTTGCTTCTGGTCCTCACGCAGATGTGGAGACTGAGGCTTGCTCATTCAGAGCACCCCAATTTCACACCCTCTTCTCAGCACCTCACCCCACCTCACCCCACGGGAACGTCCGTGTCCTGTTCTGTGCAGATGAGGAAACCCACAGCGGGGCGGCCAGGTGCTCTCAGCCTCAGCCTTATGAGGATTCGAGGGACTTTCTCCTTTAGCGCCATCTTATGCCCATTTTTGATATAGTATGTTCTGCGAGGGCCCTTTCTTCCCTGTGTCTTCAAGAATCATTCCAGTGGGGCGTGCCCGCCTCACAGGCACGGTTTCCTTTAGGGGTGATGAATATTCTGGAACTATACAGAGCTGGTGGATGCACAGCATGGTAAATGCACTAACTTCCTCTGAAGTGTTCGCTTCACAGTGGTTAATTTCACGTTTTGTCGATCGCACTTCAATTTTTTTGAACAGAAAATAATCTAGCTTTTTCTAAAGGTTGGTTTAGTCCAAAGAGCAGGCAGGCAGGACCGGCCCCAGGCAGGCAAGTGAAGGTAAGGGCCGGGTCCCGGGGCGTAGGGAGAGGAAAGGGGCAGCTGTCTTCTGCCCTCCAGGGCAGAAGGACACCTGTCTCAGCCCCCAGGACACTGGCCCAGATGCAGCCACCCGGGCCTGCAGGAAGGCGTGGCCTAGAAGCCCTGCTGCCTTCTCTCCCCGGGAGGTGGGTTACACCGTCTGCAGCCCCAGGATGTCTGTCCACACTCTGGGTGGCTGCCAGCCAGCAAGCAGGGCCTTGCAGATTCCTGTCCGACTCCGCTAATCAAGGTCCAAGTGGAGGCTGCTGCGGTGGCCGGAAGCCTGGCGTGGCAGATGGCGCCATTGTGTCCTTGGTCCCTGGCCTGGAGTTGGCCCTGCAGAGCCCAGGCTGTTTGTGGATGAGCAGGGCTGGAGGATGAGCCAAGGGGGCCCGGGGGGCGGTGTGGGGAGGTGGGGAGGTGAGCTCTACGGAAGGTGGAGCTTCCGAAGCCGGGTTCCGGCTGGAGATGGGGAGGTTCCTCTGTCCTGTTCCAGAAGTGTGACCTCTTTTCTGCTCACAAATCACCTTTTTTGCCCAAGCCTCTGGGGACTCTCAGATGGCAAGGCGGGGGTCCCCTGGCAGAATCGCCTGGGGACGTGGCTGGGATTGAGGTCAGGGATCTGAGTCGGGTACCAAGAATATGTTAGGGTCTTTGGTTTCATCGTTTTGAATCATGATGTCTCCACCCAGGAAACGCACAAATGCTTTACCTCTCCCCTATTCTCTTCTCGTCTGTGTGCTTAGAGCTTCTTTGTCCTGATGGGGACACTGAGGCAGAGAGGCGTGTGACCTACTGGAAGTGCCACAGCCATCGGCCCTCCTCCACTGGAAGGACAGTGGGGGTGCCTGTGCGTCCTGCCGGGCACAGCGTAGGGGCGGGGGACACCTGTGTCCTGCCCCAGTGGTTCCTGCCGTGGCCTGCACTTCCCGATGGGGAGATCGTGAGGGAATGAGTGGCATTGTCCCAGGAAACCAGGGAGTGGGTCTCTGAACGTGCATGGTGCCAGGCTCTGGGGGCCATTTCTTACATCTCAGGGTGATGAATGGATGAGACGATGGGTTGGTGAAGACCCTTGGGAGGGGGACGTGGATACCGAGAAGGGGGGAGCACAGTGGGGACCCAGCACTTCGTCCATCTCTTGTTATAAGTTCATGGAGAAAACATGCATCATATGTGCAGAGATTCTGTTTGATGTAATTGGCACGTGTGGTCAGCTGTATAACGGCACCCAAAGACGTCCGTGTCAAGTCCCCAGCACCTGTGCATGTCACCTTATATGGCAAAAAATGGAGGTCTTTGCAGATGTGGTTAAGAATGTCAAGGTGGGGACATTATCTGGGATTATACGCAGGGGGGCGGGGCTAAATGTCATCACAGGTGGTCCTCATAAGTGGGAGCCAGAGGGGGATGTGACTACAGACAAGGAGGAGACCATGTGATGATAGACAGAGGCTGGAGGGACGTGGCCACAGGCCCAGGGATGCCTGGAACCCCCAGGAGCTGGAAGAGGCAGGAAGGACCCTCCTCTAGGACCCCTGGAGGGAGCCGTCCCAGCCGATGCCTTGGTTTTGGCCCGGTGACAACTGACAGTGAACTTCTGCCTCGAGAACTGTGAGAAGTTTAGCTTCTTCCGTTTGAAGCCAGCCAGTGTGCTGTCACTGGTCGCAGCAGCCCCAGGACACTCACACAGGGTCAACAGGAGGTGACACGTTTTGCAGAAGCAACGGAAAGTGGGTGCTTGTCGGCAGGGGGAGGGCAGGCCGCTGCATTAAACAGACACCTGGTGGACCCCGCTGAGAAGGTGCGGGTGGACCAAAGATGTGGGGAAGGTTGGAGAGAGGGGTGAGGGGAGCAGCGGAAGAGAGACGCCGGGGCCGGGAGCGAAGCTGGTGCCACCACCTCCCAGGGCGAACCCTCTCCTCTGAGTTCCCGCTCGGCCCCCTCCGCTGTTTCACCTCAGACGCGTCACCATCTGTACCTCCGTTTCCTCACCTGTGGGGTGATCCCTGACCCCTAGGCATAGGGACACTACCTGTTCTCTCCTGCCGTTTAGGGCGTGGGCCCCAGGGTACCTAGAAGCCTCCTCCTGGCAGGTAGCTGGGGCCCTTCCGGTCTGGGGAATACAGCAGTGTCACCCTCCTGGACACGCCTCGCTGTGCCCTTGAGGATGTCTTTCTATCTGGTCAGTCCCTAAAACCACTTGCTGGGTCAGATGTACTCCCGAGCCCTCCCCCTGGGGCTCACTCGCACGCTGGCCGATGGCATGGGGCCCCCGTTTCTGTCACAGGGAAAAAGCAGCTGCCTCCAACCTGGAGAAAGTCCCCCTCACCCCAGGTGGGTTCCCTGCAGGTTTCAACCTAAACAAGTCTAGATCCTGTTCTTATAAAGCCAAGGTTGTTCAGCCATCAGCATCCTTGCACAACCAGCGCAGAACCCCGTGTGTTCTGGACATCGGGAGGGGGTTTCTGTTACTGAAACCAAGAGCTCCAACTGATAGACCAAGAAAGGATGGGTTTTCTCTGAAGGGCGTTGGGGGCTCCCTGCCCCCACCCTGGGTCACGGTGTTGGCAGGCTGGGCTCGATCCATTACTTGAACCAAAACGACTGAGCAGGTAGGAAACTGAACGATCTGGGAACCTGGCATGCTCCAAGTTCACTGCTCCGCCCGCGAAAATGGGGTGCATCCACCGCCGCCGGCAAGGCAGTGGGCGCCCAGGGCTGGCGGTGGATCCAGTTTCCCGGAGTAGCTGGGGTGGATGCCCAGCGACGTGCACCTCTCAGCCTTCATGGAGATGATTCCCCAGGGGGCCTGAGTTCCATCTTTATCTCATTAGTTTCTGGGCTGGGAATCTGATGGACTCTTTAACCTTGCAAGCCGAGGTGCCTGCCAGCCCCGGCTGAAATTCATCAGCGTTGCGTGCTGGATTAGAGTTGGGTCTCACAAAGAGTTTACTACCGAATTCTCCTCCACTGGGGGCCTGGAAACATGGAGGAACATTTCCACGCGTGAGCTGTTCTCGGGTGCTCTCCGGGGTGACCTTACACCACGGAGCAAGGGCCCCTGAGACGCCCGTGTCACCGCCCAGCTCTCTTACCAGTCAGGGCACTTGACAGTCAGAGCCACCAGGAAATGGCATGTTTGCTGTTTCTGTGGGTAACTGCATGTGATCTAATTACTGACCTGGCTTTGTTTCTCCAACCCCTGGAGAGCGTGGCTTACAAGGAAAGAATGCGTGAATGTGTCCGCCGCGGTACTGTCTGCCTGCTCCCGTGCCAGTGCCCGTGCCCGTGCCAACCTGCTTCTCCCCCCGCCCCAGCATCTCCCCAGGTAGGGCCTGGGACGTGATGCGTCAGCCCCAGATCGGCGAGGTTTAGTGGAAACACCCCCAGCCTGCATGGCAAGCCGGGTCTGTCTCGCCGTCTCTCCACAGGCGGGGAGGGGCGGCTTAGGCGGTGTGGTGGTCCGAGTCGTGGCCCCCCAGAGATGCCACGTCCTGATCTCTGGCACATGTCTATGTCACATGGCCAAGGAGAATTAAGTTTGCACGTGAGACCTTGTCAGCCTGTCAGCTGACCTCAAAATTGGAACGTGATACTGGAGCATCTGGTGGGCCCCGTGTTGGTTGCAGGGTCCTTAGTAGAGGGGGGAAGGAGGGTCAGAAGCAGAGGGAGGGAGGAGATATGACAGAAGAGCAGAGGATGGAGTGACGGAGGAAGGGGCCACGAGCCGAGGGGTGCAGGCGGCCTCTAGAAACGAAAGGGCGAGAAACAGATTCTCCCCTGGGGCCTCCGGGAGGAGCTAGCCCTGCCACACCCTGATGTTAGCCCCGTGAGACCTGCAACCTCCAGCAGTGTAAGAGTAAATCTGCGTTGTGGACGCCACCAAGTTTGTGTTAAGTTGTTCCAGAAGCGACAGAAACGAATACAAGTGTTTGTGAGCAGTGAGAACACACCCTGGCACAGGCCGTTCTGATCCCTGTTCTCCATAAGCACATTGCTGCCCAGGACAGGGAGAGAGGGACCCACTCTACAGATGGGGAGACTGAGGCTGCAAGAGTTCCGGCCACTTGCCCAAGGCCAGGAAGGGACTCTGGCTCCTCTCCTAGATGGTTCCCGCCACACCCCCTCCCTTGCTCATAGGCCTCCTTGGGACCCCCGGTCATCCCAGAGACTTGCAGGACAGGAGATGAGGTCTGGGCTCGTGTGCCCACTGGGAAAATCCACGGGGCCCCCTGGCTCTGAGGCTGTGCCGGGGCCACCCAGGAGGAGGGTAGGCGTTTGCTGCCGCAGAGGCCCCGGCCAGAGCCCATCTGCATCCGGGAACGAAGGCGCTGGCCAGGAGCACTGTGCACAGGGCAGGGCCGGGCCACGGAGGCCGGACTCACGCAGCACCTGGAGGAAGGCCACCTTGGCCAGTGTGGCATCAGGACGGCGCCCGGCCTGCTCCTCACTTGCCTTCTCAGTGCTGCTCCCCCAGGGAGCCGGCTACCCCTGGTCAGGGTGCTGGCAGTCCCGGGAGCCTCAGAAGACCGCGGGGCCCTGAGGGACCCATCCCGGCCCCGGCACCTTGCAGAGGTTTGTGCAGACAGAGCGCGGAGCCGGCGTTTGCCGCTGAGCCCACAGTATCCTCTCTGGGCAGCCTGTGCGGCCACGTCCCTCCACAGGTCACTCCCCGAATGAGTGACCTGGGCTGCCCTGCAGGCGCCCGCACACTGGGCAGCTTAGACCAGCACAGATTTGTCCTCCCGCAGTTCTGGAGGCCAGAGGCTGAGGTCCAGGTGTGGGCAGGGCCTTGCTCCTTCCTGCCTCTTCCAGCTTCTGGGGCCCCAGCTGTCCCTGGGCTTGTGGCCGCGTCGCTCTTGTCTGTTCCTGGTTTTCACATCGCTTTCTCCTCTTCCCTCTCTGTCTGCCCTCTCATGAGGGCACCTCTCACTGGGTTCAGGGCCCCCCAGATTCAGAACAATCTCTCCTCCATCCTTACCTTAATTACTTCGGCAAAGACCCTGTTTCCTAATAGGTCACATTCCGAGTTCAGGGTGGACATGAATTTGGGGGGAACGCTGTCCAGCCACTGTACGTATGTCTTCCCTCGGGCACACAAGCACCCCCAACGAGTGCCCAGGACTGACACCCGCCTGCCGCCACCCTCCATGTACCCCCAGAGGCGGAACTCACACCCTGGGTGGGCCCTGGGGGCTTGGAAATGGATCACCCTGCATGTTGGCACGTGGGCCACCAGGAGCCTGTAGGGCGCTGGGGTGGGTGGCAGGCAGTGGGTGAGGAAAGGTCTGGGCCAGGCCTGGGCTCTGACGGGGGACTCAGGTCACACACGGAAGCCACCTGGTGCCCACTGTGCATGGAGACACCCCAGGCTTTGTGGAGGGCAGGGCCAGCAGGAAGAACAGCACCCTGCCCTCCCCTCCCCAGGCCCCATCCAGGGGGCTCCTCCAGGGACGTGGGGAGAGGAAGGGAGGTCGTTTCAGACTGTTGTCGATCTGGTGGAGGGAAGGGAACAGGCTGACGGCGTTGGGCAGGCGGCTGGAAGAGGCAGGCAGGCGTTGCAGGGAGGTCACCCGGAGGGCAGGCCTGCAGGGGGCGCTGGGGGCCCGTCCTTCCCGACTCCCTCGCTGCTCCAGGGCTAAGGCTCTGGTCCTCACCCGGCTCGGGCACAGCGGCCCTTTGTGTTAGTTGTGGGGAGACTGGGCGTGGGTCCCAGGCCCCCAAGTTCTGCAGGGCCTGGAGGAAGTGGCCCAGGCAGCGCACATCCCAAAGAGGATGCTGAGGGCCGGGGAGGAGCTCTGTGGTCTCCCTCCGCTGGCCAAGGGGACTCTGCAGCCCAGCACCTCCTCTGGATGCCCAGCTCCGCCCCCCGGGCAGCTGTATGACCTTGAGCTTTGGATCAGCTGGGTTGCTTGGGGAGTCCGTGCTATGGTTAGCGGGAAATTGGTCTTGGCTAAGACCAAGGAAACCACTTTTATTTTGCTCTCAGCTCTCTGAACTGAGTCCATTTGAGACAAGGCGCTGTCCCCAAATCTTCCCTGGAAGATTGAAGGTTGTGCAGATCTTCAGGTCTGTGTCACCAGGGCTCCTGAATCCTCACCGCCAGCAAGCAGCCAGCAAAGGAGCAGGGTCTGGAGGACTCTCTCCCAGCCCAGAACATAACTTGAAGGATTTATCAGGAAGTCTTAGCATCCTGAAATCTGGGCATGGTCCGCATCCTCTAATCTATAACCAACCTCCCCACCCTCCCTCTCCAACCTCCAGATGTGTCCATTAGGAAGCTTTTATTATTTGCAAGTAATAAACACCCCACTAATGGTGGCTGAGGCCACAATGCTGAGCCTGGAGGAAGGCATGTCCAGGGTTTGTCCCGTGGGTCAGTGATGTCTCTGTAAGCTTCTTGGCCTTTCCCGCATGGCCACAAGACGGTGGCCACAGCTCCACATATCATGTCCTTAGAGCACATCTTATGCAAGAATATAGGGGAATAAAGCGCCAGGAATCACTCCTCTGATCTCTCTCCCCCCAAGTAAAATATTTCCAAGAGGGCCCAGAGACTCACCCTCAGGCCTCATTGGCCAAAACCATGTCCAGTGACCACCCCTCATCGCAAGGGAGGCTGGGAAAGCAAGGATCTGACTTCTCCAGCCTTGGTAGTAGAAAGCAGGCCGGGGGAAGGAGCTGGGTGTGTGAGAGGGACAAGGCTCCGTGCCATGCCTGGAAGTGGTGGCTCTTGGCGGGTTTTGAAAGATGAATAGGACTTCGGTATATAGCGATAGCAAGCCTACAGAGCGTGTTCCAGGCAGAAGTAAAAAGATGAGCACAAGAGCAGCACACCTCTCAGCCAGGAAGACCTTCTCATCTGGCAGATGGCCCATTCGTTGCAACAGGGAGTCGTAAGCGTGCACTTTCAGAACTACACATGGTATTTCAACGCCAAACCTTCACACACAAGGTTTGGCTTCTGCACCGTGTTAGGTGTCGGGCCTCTCTCTGCTTTTGTCTCTGCTCACCGCACTGTGCTCTTCCTTGCTTGCATTCGCTGTGGCACACCATTTCCGGTTCTATTTCGATGTGGAGCAGGATGTACCGGCAGAAGCTTCTTGGGGGGACCCCCAGGGGCTGTCTGGAGAGCTCGGATATTGACAGGAAGTCACAGATGCCTTCTCCAGGATGTGCTACTGGAACGGCCCCTCTGCCACCCCGACAGGTCCTTCCCCACCTGGCCAGTGACCCCCAGCTGTTCAGTGTCATGCAGTCCTAGGTCATGGCACCAGCCCCAGACAGCACGGCTTGGCTTCCAGCTGTGTGTCCTCATGCAAATCACTCAACCTCTCTGTGCCTCAGTTGCTTCATCCAGAGAGTGGGAGTAATAACAGTACCTCCTTCATGGGGTCATTGTGAGGATTCAGTGAACTGAACACAGGAAGCACTTAGAACCATGCCCAGGGACCAAAAGTGCTCAAAGACTGTGCGTAATCATTGTAACGCCTACTGTTATTACTTCTCCATTATAACCAGTTAAGCCAGAATCCAGACCTCCTCCCACTTTGAGCCAACTAAGCACACAAAAACCCAGACACAGTAAGGGGGGAGGGTGTCTCTTTGTGTTTCAGAAAGGACTCTCCGTATGATCCTCTGAACCTTTCTAGGGCACCTCACAGATGACCCCATTTCTAAAAAGTTTTTTTTTCTTTTCAGAGGAAAAGCTCAGATATATCAAACCTGGCACCTGTGTGTGGTCGTATAAATGTTGCTTGCAAAGGAGGATTCTTCGCTTTTATTATATGTGGGTACATGTGGGTTATCTTGAGGCACTCATATACGTGTATTCTTTGTGTCAGTTCAAGTGTCTTCAGGACATTTAGAACATGTCTTGACAACCCACGGCCCACAGGCGCAATCCGGCCCACCGCTTGTTTTTGTAAATAAAGTTTTGTTGGAACGTAGCTCCGCCCAGTCATTTACATAGGGTCATGGCTGAAGCCTTTCAGCCACAACTAGCAGAATGAGTAGTTACAACAGGGACTCTGTGTCCCAGAACACCTGAAATGTTTACTCTCCGACCCTTCACAGAAAGAAGGCCAACCCCTGATCTAGCACGTTTGCCAAGCTCCTTTCACAGGGCTCCATCCACCTGGAAGTGTGTCTCCTTCACCCTTTGAGTGACTTTTAGAACTTCCCCTTCAGTGGAGGCAATCTCTCATCTAAGCCTCAGCACTTGGAACAAGAATAAAATGTTCCCGTGGAAGGAGGTTGGTGGTCTGGGGTGGACGGGAGCGGTGGCCGGGCTCTCCCCTCCAGCCGGGGCCTGGCCTGGGGTTCTCATGACCTCTCACCTTAGAGGTCAGAACCATCCTGGACAGGTGAGCTTGGCAGGGAAACTGTGGGGTCAGGGTGAGCCCTCCATGCCCCTCACCCCACCCAGGTTCCACCTCCTCTCCAAAGCCAGGGTCCCCGAGTGACACCCCTGCTCAGTCTGATTCAGTGGCTTTATAGCTGTGGACAATGCCCACCTCCCCCAGAGGGACTCAGGAACTGGCCTTGCCAGCTGAGCCCAGTGTCTGTCCGCCAGCCCACTCAGCGTGGTCTTTGGGGGCAAACTCGGGACCAACAGATGGGGCGGCCTGGCCTGTTGTTTTGATCACCAAAGGGAGAAAAGTCACGGCATCCCCTTCCTGCACTCCCAGCAAAATGCCAGGAACGTGTCCTGCTCCCCTAGTTTTGGTTTCTTTGGGTGTGTCTGTATTTTGCTTGTTTTCTTTAAAGAACGTTCAGTTGAGGGTGGCCAAGGTTGATGAGTTGGCCCTGCCCCTGGCCGAGCCACGTGGCCCTGGGCAAACCCTTCCCCCACCAGCTTCATGGACTCTCATGAGAATGATCCCACCCGCCTGGAGGGTGGGAAGGGTCTTGGGGGAGGTAGTGTGGGAAAGCGGCTTAAACAGGGCTGTGGGCACTGTGCTCCACACTGAAGGCGGCGGAACAGGAGGGCGACCATCTCTTCCTGGTTTGCCTGGGACCAGCCTGGTTTTAAAACTGAAAGCGCCATGTCTCAGGAAACCCCTCGGTCCCGGGTAGCCCAGGACATGGGTCACCCCATCTGCATCACAGACCGTACACAAGAGTCCCGGACTTAGGTTTCATTTGTTGAGTCAGTGAGCATCATTTAAGTACCTACTGGAATGTTCTGACCCCAAGCCCAGAATGGGTGGGGATCCTGTCTAGGGTCCCATTGCCAGCCTTTGCCAGAGCCAGGACTAGAAAGTGGGCCGTCTAGAAGTGAGGCGGGCAGGACCAGGCCCCGACCTGGGGGCACTCGCACGCTGCTGGGAGAATCAGGCTGTAAACAAATCAATCACAATTTCAAATTCAGTAAGTGAAAAGAGAGGAATAAAGCAGAGGGCAGGGCAGAGCATCGGGACCATGGAGGTGCGTCTGGGCGGTAAGGAAGGCCCCTCCGCAAAGTGACCTCGGGACGTGACCAGTGACGGGAGTCTGGCTCAGGAGGACCTGGAGCAGCGTTCCAGGGAGAGCGCAGGCACCAGAGTGGAGGTGAGCTTGACCTGATCGCGGCAGTGTGGCTGGAACACGGAGAATGAGGAAGAGCACCGGGCAGATCACACAGGGTCTTCGCCGTGGTGGGGAATTTGGATTTTTACCCGATTCTGATGAGCAGCTGTCGGAGTATTTTTTTTTTTTTTTTTTGTGGTACGCGGGCCTCTTACTGTTGTGGCCTCTCCCATCGCAGAGCACAGGCTCCAGACGCGCAGGCTCAGCGGCCATGGCTCACGGGCCCAGCCGCTCCGCGGCATGTGGGATCTTCCCGGACCAGGGCACGAACTCGTGTTCCCTGCATCGGCAGGCGGACTCTCAACCACTGCGCCACCAGGGAAGCCCTGTCAGAGTATTTTAAGTGAGAAAGATATGATCTGATTTAAGGTTTTTATAATAAAGAGTGGATTCAGGGGAGACTTGTCAGGAAGCTTTTGTGGTCCTCACGTGAAAAGATGACGGGGCCTTGGAATACGGGGAGTTCAGGACAGGTGTGCAGATACCGGCTCTGTCTTGGCGCTCCTGCGGATGACACGTACCGACAGGTTGGGAGGGAACAGAGGCTTCAGGAAGACACCTCGGCTTGGGACCGGCACCTGGGCATTCTGCGTCCCACTTGCATGGGTACCAAGGCTCTTTTCCTCTGGCCCTGGAACCTGGAGCATCTTTTCCCTGGTTGCTGAGGGGCCCCATCCTGCAAGGCTGAGCTCCCTGCTTTTCCGGTGACATGGGACGGCATGTTGCCCATGATGGCAGCACGCAGAGTCTACACAGGCAGAGCCCTGGGGGCTCCTGCCACTTTGAAAGCACAGGGAGATGCCTGGGCATCCCTCCCTCACGGGCCCCCTGCCTCCTGGCTTTCTGACTCACAGGAGTGTCCTGCTCTAAATAAGCGCACGTGAGGGATGTCCAGGCACACCTCACTTTACTGCACTTTGCTTCATTGTGTATTTTTTACAAATTGAAGGTTTGTGGCAACTCTGTGTCCAGCAAGTCTGTTGGCGCCGTTTTTCCAACATCTGCTCACTTGGTGTCTCTGCGTCACGTTTTGGTAATTCTCACAACATTTCAAACGTTTTCATTGTTATTATATTTGCTACGGTGATCTGTGATCAATGATCTTTCATGTTACTGTTGCAAAAAGACTACATCTCACTAAAGGTTCAGATGATGGTTAATATTTCTTAGCCATAAAGTATTTTTTTTCTACTTTATTATTTTTATTTTTTGGGCTGTGTTGGGTCTTTGTTGCTGTACGTGGGCTTTCTCTACTGGCAGCGAGCGGGGGCTACTCTTCGCTGCGGTGTGTGGGCTTCTCATTGCGGTGGCTTCTCTTGTTATGGAGCACGGGCTCTAGGCACGTGGGCTCTGTAGTTGTGGCACACGGGCTTAGTTGCTTTGCAGCATGTGGGATCTTCCCAGACCGGGGATCAAATCCATGTCCCCTGCATTGGCAGGTGGATTCTTAACCACTGCGCCACCAGGGAAGCCCAGCCATGAAGTGTTTTTTAATTAACGTATGTACATTATTTTTGTAGACATAATGCTTTTACACACTTAATAGACTGCAGTGTAGTGTAAACATCACTTTTATATGCACTGGGAATCCAGAAAACTCGTGTGACTTGCTCCGTTTCCATATTCCCTTTATTTCTGTGATCTGGAACTGAACCCCCAATATCTGCAAGGTCTGCCTGCACCTTTATAAGGAAGGAAGCCTTGGGGGTGCTCTGCTGATGTCACCAGGAGATTCTTTTACGTAGGGAGCATGTATAAATATTTCAGTTTACGTTTAACGTTTTCAGAATGAATGCATAAGATACATTCTCACTAGCTGATAAAGTCTGCCACCCTCTGCTATATGTCACACCCTGTGCTGTGGACTTTCTTTTTTTTTTTATTGGAGTATAGTTGATTTACAATGTTGTGTTAGTTTCAGGCATACAGCAAAGTGATACAGTTATATATATATATATATATTCTTTTTCAAATTCTTTTCCATTATAGGTTATTACAAGATATTGAATGTAGTTCCCTGTGCTATACAGTAGGTCCTTGTTGGTTATCTATTTTATATATAGTAGTGTGTATCTGTTAGTCCCAAACTCCTAGTTTCTTTTTTATTGACCCCATTTCTTATCATTGCGATGTTTCAAGGCTGCAGTTGCCATCCATATTTTGACATCCAAGGTCACAGAGCTGGTTTGGTGAAACCGGGACCCCCCACCCTGGGTCTTTCAGCTTCCTAAGTGGCTGGTTTCCCTTTTCGATCACATTTCCGTTCATCTCCTCGGGGAGTGATGATCACCTCCTGTCACTATTCTGAAAGCATTAAAGCTGTGTCTTTGTCTTCTCCATTCTTGGCAGGTAACACAGCCTGGTTGTGCTTAGGAAATGCTTTGGGGTGATTTATTACAAAGTAATGAGACAATTTAATTTGAATCAAGTTCTTTGCACATTATTGCTTCTATTGGGAAAAACTTGTCATTGTTTATCACGTTAGTGATGGGGGGGATGCCGTGATCATGGCAGGCGGGGCATGTGCGGAATCGTCTGTTGGAGAAACTGCTCCCGTCATAGCGCGTCTCCGCGGATTGGGTGGGTGCGCTCCGTGGGGGCAGCCCGTCATCCTCACCCGTGAGATTGAGATGATGCCGCTTCACGGGCAAGGCCCCCAGGAGCCAGGAGCCGTGTCACCGGTGAATGAATTGGCCACATTCGTCATCTCCCGCGCGTGACACAGAGCAGCCTTGCGCAGTCCGCCTCCCTGAGCACCAAGGTGGCATGGGCTTCCCATCCCCTGGGAATTAGGGCTGCCTCCTGCTCGTAAGGGGTGGGGAGGGTGAGAGGGCAACACCGAGCGTTCCCCTGACGGGGATGCAGGAAGCACGATTCAGGGAGCAGCAGCGTGTGTGGCTGCGAGCTGAGAGGTGCCCCACCGGTAGTGAGTCTTGGCGGCGAGTGACAGATGACTTGGGGAACCCCTCCTGCTCGCTCGTGACCCACCAGCCCCTCCCAAGGACCGGGCCTGGCCCTGCCCTCTGTGGAGCGGCCCTCTGTGCCACTCCGCAGCCAGCACCGCTGTGGTGAGCTGGGCCACCTGCCCGCACCTGGCATCTCTGCCCAGCTGGGACACCTGTTGAGGCCCCTGGCATCCCCCTTGGAAGAGCTGACGGGCTCTCTGTGTAGCCTCATCCTTCCTGATTGGCAGAGCCCGGAAATTTCTAGGACAGCCGCTGCCATTCCCAGTCCCTATAGGCCCCTCTTTCTAACAGTGTCCCAGTTCCCACTTCCATCGGGCTCTCTCACCGAAATGCGTTTCCATGGGGAGTGATGCACACGCGGCTTCTCTGGGGCTCCGTTTCCCTGCCCTGGAGAAGGCAAGGTCCCCCCCACAAGTGCTCTGGGAGGAGCTTTCAGAGGTGATACACGTGCCGGCCTCTCCTCCAGGATCTTCCCCGGGTGTCCCCAGGCTGCCCACGTGGCCTCCGCTGCTTTAGAAAGAGCCCCCCTGGGGCCCTGCACCCTGAGTTCCGGCCGCCCCAGCCCAGATCTCATCAGCTGTGTTCATCACGCCCACAGCCCACATTCAATATACCTTCTTACCACACACACAATAGTTCTGAAGTGATTTTGGTAATTCTGCCTTTGGACCATTTGCCTGTGAGTAGCTCAGTGCAGGAAGACCCCCAGCAGCTTCTGTGATTTCTTTGCCTTGAGCCACATACCCACGAAGTGTCTCCAAGTGAGAAAATCTGACTCGCAGGTAGTTTTCACATGCAAGGGTGCGTGATGGATACAAAATTTAGCTAGTAATGAAGTTGACTCCATGTTCAATTTCAGAGACACTTAATTAAACACAGGCTAATTTCCATGTTGTTTGCTGTTTGGATTTTGGAGGCAGTGGATTTTCTTTTCCAGCTTGAAAACATGTTTCTGGGGTCCCCAAAGCTTTGAGGCACTGAGGGCTGGGTTGTAGGGCCCAGTTGCCAAAAGAGCCCTGCTGCCTGCGCCCGGCAGTCCACAGCGCCCCTTCCGCAAAGCTGAAGGGAATCAGCGCTTCTGACCAAGGCACCGCGTCCGGCGTGTGTGCCCCTCCTGCACCCGCGTTTGTGCCTCATCTGACATCCTATCCTGCCACGGGGCCGGGCCGGCCTGATGACCTGCAGCATCTCTGGCCAGCACCTCGTTCTGGTGCCTGGGAAGAGCTGTTACACCAGCAACAGCAGACCTCCCTGCGTGAATTGTTGAGCAGGAAACATGGCTGTGGGACAGAGTTTCTGCCACATGCTTAAGTCAGCCTTGGGCTATCCCGGTGTGATTCAGGCCTGGCTGGGAAAAGGCTAGTGGGGAAAGTAGTAGATCAGCTGCTTTCTATCGTTTTGGCCTTCCAGGTGATACTAGGGGGAAGCATGGGCTGTCCTGGGCCTGCCTGAAGCTGCATTCCAGCCTCTCGCCACCCCTGGGCCTTGCTCTTGGTGTGCAGGCGGCCCACACCCACAGCCTGGTGTGATCGGCCCCTCCTGCCTCCCAGGTGGGCCTCAGAACCTTTATTCCCGTGGTTCCACCTCTGTCTGGAATGCTCTCCTCTCCCTCTTTCCCTCTCCATCCTCTCAACCCATTCACTCCTATTCGTGCATTGGTCCTCCTCCTACAGGAAGCCCTCCAGCCCCCTTCTAGTTCACACAGCACTATATCCTACACATTTGTGGGATGGTTGGATTCATATTTATCTTCCCACCCGCCAGGTGTATGAGTTTCCTGGTGCTACCGTAACAAATGACCACAGAGTGAGTGGCTGCAAATAGCAGAAATGTATCCTCCCCCAGTTCTGGAGCCAGAAGTCTGAGATCAAGGTGTCGGCAGGGCAGTGCTCCCTCCAGAAGCTCCGGGGGAGGATCTTTCCTTCCCTCTTCCAGCTTCTGGTGCTTCCCAGCAATCTTGGTGCTTCTCGGCTTGTGGCTGCATCCCTCCTGTCTGGCTGTCTTCACACACACGGCCTTCTCTCCCCTGAGCCTCTGTCTCAAATCTCCCTCTCTTTTCTCTTCTAAGGACCAAGTCATTGGTTCTAGGGCCCTCACTAAATCCAGGTCGATCTCTTCTTGAGCGCCTTAACTAATCACATCTGCAAAGACTTCATTCCCAAATAAGGTCACCTTCACAGATATGGGGGGTTGGACTTGAACATAATTTGGGGATCCACATTCAACCCACTATCCCTGACATGTCCACAAGGGGCAGACTGGGTCTGGTTTGTTTCCTCCAAAAATGTCGAATATCCATTCCCTCACCTGACACTTCAGGTGAAGTAAGGTATTCAGTAAGGAAGGGCTGCATTAATTTATGAATTAACGTGGTAGCTTAACCATTGGCCCCAGTTGCTTCTCAACTTTAGTTCTAGGCCAAAACCCAATCCCAGTGGAGCAGGGAAGAAATGGAGCTGTTTGACTTGTCAGGGTCACATCCCAGCTGGGATCCTGAGAGCCCGGCTGAGGCCATCTGGTCTACCCCAACAGTCCTTGTGTTCAAAATTAAAATGCCTGCAATGAGCCTTCCCACGTGAGACGGGGCAGACAGAGCCACCCCAGGGCCCCACTTGCTCATATATCTCAGCTGCCCAGGCCCGGCTTCCTGTGGCTTCAGGTTTACAGCTCCTTCAGGATCAGACACCAGTACCAAGCGAGCTTGTTCAGTGACTGACAAATCCTAAATGCCGACTGTCTTCGCTGGCACCTGCTACCTTCTGGACCCAAGCAAAGTGAAGCCTTCTCTGTAGGCCCATCATGGGGCCACAGTTGAGGCCACTTGAGGCCCGGCCACCTGCGGTCTTGCCAGGCAAGCACCAGGAGTGTCTTCAGGCCTGCCCGTGGGGCGGGGACTCTGAGGCCCTCTCTGGCAGCCAACCGATTCCCCACCATGCTCCTGCCTTGCTCCACGTGTATTCAGCACACTCTTGCCCGCCGTGTGCACGGGGCTATCAGGGAGTGAAAAGATGGAAACCTTGCACGGTCTCTACCGTGTGGCTCCCAGGAGACTTAGAACACGGGGTTGTGTCTGCCAGTGTTGATGTGGTTCTATATGGATGCCTCCTGATTCCATGGCAGCCCAGCCCCCAGGTAGACAGGCATCTGTGGACATCTCTTGCATTCCCCAAGGCAGCCAAAAGCCTGTACTCCGTCTTTGCATGAACCCGATAAAGGTGCCTGCCCCTTCCTCGAGGCCCTTTACTTCCAGCTGAGCCAAAACCACTGCAATAACCATATGGGTCTATGATGGCCATGATATAATGGTATTCTCCGTAGTTGTACTGTGCGCAACCTGAGCAACTGTACTTGGCTGGGCTAAATGCCCACCCCCTTTACCTTCCGCAGCTCCTGTTAGAGGAAACTGCCAAAGGAGGGTACATTTGGGGTACGTTGAAGTGCTCTCCTGCCCTGTTCAGAAAACACATTTGAAGAGAGCACAACTGGATTACATTTTTTTCTCATTAACAAACACAGTTAGAATCTTACCAAGAGTAGATGCTATGCCACGTAGGGAGATTCAGAGAGAAAGGGGCGTGACGTTTGCTCCCAAGGAGCCCACAGGTGATGGTTTTGAAGGTGAGAAGGGCCCCATCAGAGGCTGGGGCAAGGCTGGAGGGAACTCCCGTGGAGAGATTACGTGATGGCCTCTCATCAGGAGGGCTTGGGTGGACGTGGCCGGCAAAGGGAACGTGGAACAGAAGGCAGTGAGGTACTTACTACGAGGACGTGGGTAAATTATAAGGCCAAGTGGAGGGCATTTCAGGGGAGTGAAACTGAGTAGATGGAGGAGACTTGGCCGTGAGGCTGGGCTGCGATTGAGGTCCAAGGCAGGGGGAAGATGCAAAGCAGGGTGGGCGTGATGACTTTTGGGTTGGGCTGTTTGCATCCCTAGGCCCCGTCCCCAGGGACCAGGTGGTGGTGACTTGTGCGTGCACAGCAGGGGGAGCAGCGTGGGGACCGTGCAGGTGCCGAGGTCCTGCCCCAGTGAAGTCAGATCTCGCGTGTTGGGGCCGCATCCGGAGGGCAGATCTGCTCGGGCGGGACCAGGATTGGCCTGGGGCGGAGGTTCAGGTGGCCTCTGGTTCTCGGGGCTTTGGCGCATCTCTGGCGGCAGCACACAGAAGCCATCCTGAGATGGTTTTTAGGTTCATAAAGCAGCCAAAAGAGCCCCCCTGGGAGATTCTCACCTGGGGAAGGACTCGCCCTGAGGTCTGGACTGTGGGATTTCCCATTCTGATCCCATGCGGGTGGTCGGGCTATTCGGACAAAACTGGATGTTTGCTCCTGTTTTAAGGGAATGACTCTTGTGTTGGAGTTTCCCATCACTTCTCAAGTACTGCTACCCAGATTGTAGGTTTCTAACAGCCCGGAACTGCCTTTCCTGCCCTGGGCGGAGCCAGCTGCGTGCAGTAGGCCCTCCACAATGCTGAGCTGCCCTGCCCTCTGGGGACCGTCCCGGAGACCTCTTCACTCGAAACCCTGCGGTCTTCCTTCGGCCACTGCCATCCCTGTTTTGCACGCCTGCGTTCATGCCCATTTTGCTCCATTTCACGTGGCCCCGTGCTGGGTAACCCCAGGAAGAGGTCACTGTCTCCTGGGGGGGTTCGGCACATGGGGATCCTGACGAGGGCACCTTCCCCTGTTGTGAGGGCAGGGGGACTGCCCTCACTTGCTCTCAGAGTCCCTGCAAGGCAGGAATTACTGTTCCCACATTGCAGATAGGGAAACTGAGGCTCTGAGAAGCTAAGCTGGTGAATGTCCAGGTCGGGATTCAAACCCAGGTCTGTGTGTGAATGAAGGTGAGATGGGGTCATGATGGGCAGGGGACTAGGGGCTGTTTAGCTACTGAACTAATGCAGGAGAGAGGAATTCAAGCTGCCTTTCTTCAGATCAGAGACTAAGGAGTCAGGCGTTTCCTCGGTGAGCAGGCTGACGTAGCCACACAGCATAGGGGCAAGACAGGCAGCCATGAGCAAGTCAGGAAGTTCTTCACCAAGTCAGGAACCGATGAGAGGTTTAAGAGGGGACTCAGGAGAGGGGCTCTGCCATTAGCCTGGGAGGGGTCCTTACAGGAGGAGGAGGGCGTTGGCACATGCAAACGATGACCCCGCTCGGGACGGTTGCTGTTCCTAACACGCGCTGCGTACCTGGGCTCAGATGGATTGCTTGGCTGACTCCTCGTGAGGTCCTCAAGGCGTGCCTTGCTATTATTCCCATTCTGCAGAGCGGGACCCTGAGGCTCTGAAGGTCAGAGTGACCTTGGGGCCAGAGCAAAGCCGGGATCTGAGCTGAGCTCTGCGTGACGCTAATGCCTTCCCTCGCCCACCACGGTCAGTAGGGAGGGAGTCAGCCAGTGGCCGGCCAGCCACCCTGCCCCTAGCAAGTTCCCCGGCCTGGGGGACAGCTGGAGGGTCCAGCTGAAGGTGTCAGGGTCGCCTGCCAGGCGGGCGGAGCCGGCCCACCGTGAGGCCACGAGAGCGGAGAGCGGGACAGGGTCACCTTGGAGCTGGGCAGAGGCAGGCGTCGGAGGCCACATGTGTCCCCAGGGGGGCAGGCATCATCCTTCCAGAGTTTCAAGGGGCCGCTGCCATGCAGCAGCAAAAGGCGTGGCTTCAGCAGCCTGGCCCTTGGAGGCCTCTCGCTGGAGGAGCAGGTGGCGGGTTTGCACCTGCCCAGCCAGAGCGCCCTCAGGCTTGAGAAGTTCAGAGGTGAGGAGAAGGGGTGGTGGGGAGAGAGCTGTGTCTGTATTCTGGTTGGGGAAGGCATGGGATGGAAAGGTGGACAGGCCTGGTGGAGGGTCCACTCCCCCCAGAGCCCCGCCCACCCAGCTCCTCCCCTTCCGCTCCTGTGGTTCCTGGGTCCTGGCTCCCCGCCAGGCAGCAGTTAAATTAGTGGCTCCCTGGGGCCCCCTGTACTTGGCAGGCTGAGTGAGTGCCCAGGGACTGAACCCCGGCCCAGGTTCTGAGAACACCCTGGACCGGTCATCCTGGATTGTGTGCTCTGCCTATTGTCAAGGTGTGTTTCCGGAACTCCGAGCTTTCCTGGAAGGCAGGGTCACGCCCACGAGTTCCTTTGTGTGGCACCTCGTGCAGGGCTGGGGGGCTCAGCAGCGGGTCCGGACACCTGTGTGTCCTCCGGCTGCGTCCCCCACCTCTCGGAAGCTGCCCCGGCTCGTCCGTGCTGTGCGATGCTCTCGGCTGCTGCCCCCTCCCGGGCCACTCTACCTGGGTTGCAAGCGGGGGCCACGTGCTTCCTGCAGGTGGCGAATCCCGTGCTGGGCAAAGCTGACCTTCAGTCGTCTGCGACTTCGAGCCCGTCCCACCGTTCGCCGTTTGCATCCCCAGGCCTCCCCCTCCAGGACAGAGGTCTGCGGAATTCTTGGGGGCCCGCCCGCCGGGGCCCTTCCTCCTCACCCTGCCCTCCCACGGCAGCCCCTTAGGACCCTGGAGAAAGCCTCTCCGGGCTGCCTCCTCCCCCTCCCCTGCAGCGGCCCGCCCCGCCCCCTCCGACTTACTTCCGGGGCAGCAGGGAATCCTAGAGGGATGCAGCCCCCGGAAGGTGGGCGGGGTGCCGGGAAGTCCACCTCGGTCCTGCACCCGGTGCCGCGGGCGGTTGATCACGTGGAGACGCGCCCATACTCTGTATGGTGGGAGGCTTTGGCCACCGAAGCAAAGTTAGAGCTTTGGGGTTTCTTTCCTTTAAAAAAAAAAAAAAATTCTGTGCCAAGAGGCAGCTGGTGTGGCTTTAGACTGTCTCTCCAAGGGGGAGCCTGCAGCCCCCTTTCTCCCCATCCCCACGGCACGCCACCCCCCAGAGGAGGCCGGGTTGTCAGAGGCTTCCGTGTCACTGGAGTGACCTGCCCCCGCCCGCCGGCCGCCCCCTCCGCCAGCCTGCGGTTTCTCCGCTCGGGATGACGCCCGGCCGCCGCCGCCGCCGCCGGTGGCATTGTGGGCTCCGCGGAAGACCGAGGGGGGCCCGCGTTCCCCCGGAGCAGAGGGAGGGGTCGCCGCGTCTCCCGGTGCCTGCGGCTGCAGGGAGCACAAAGAATGTGATGTTTTTTTAAAGCCCTTCGAGAAGAGGAAGAAAAAAAAAAAAAAAACCTGCTGCCTCCAGTCTGCTCCGGCTGATTTCCTTGCGCTGCCCTGGATGCTGCCTCCGGCCCGGGCTCCGTAACGCGCGGCCTCCTCCGTGCCCGCGGGCCACTTACTTTCTCTGCTTTCCGGTGCCCAGAGCCAGCCCGCGCTGCCATCACCATGTATGACTCCTGCCTCCTGCTCGCTCCCGCTCTGCCTCTGCCCGGCCCCCCCCTCCGAGCCCGCCTATCCCGTTAGCCTGCCCCCCAGCTGCCTTCACTCCTCCTGCACCCGGCTTGCTTGCCTCCATGCTGCCTGGATCCCGCGAGCTGGGGTGATTAATTGGCTATGATGATGAACGTCCCCGCTGGAGGATCGGCCACGGTGATGATGACGGGCTACAGTAATGGGCGCTATCCCCGGAATTCTCTCTACAGTGACTGCATCATCGAGGAGAAGACCGTGGTCCTGCAGAAGAAAGACAATGAGGGCTTCGGATTTGTGCTCCGCGGGGCGAAAGGTAAGAGCAGCGGCTCCCAGCCTGGATACATCCACATGTGTGTGTGTGTGTGTGTGTGTGTGTGTGTGCACGCCTGTAGAAAAAATGTTCCCCAGCTCAAAAAGAAGCCCTTTTCCTGGGGGTACTTGGTTGCTAGACAACCATGTTCTTTAACATTCTGCCTGTTAAAACATCGGGGCTTCCTTTAGGAATATTTTTAATTTTCTGTACACAATATTGCTCTCTCTCTCTCTCCCCCAGTCCCTCCCTCCCTCCCTCCCCCCACTCTTTTTTTTTTTTTTTTTAAATTCCTGGGTTTCATCTATGTTTCATGGTTTAGTTCAGCCTGATTGTGGCTGGCTTCGGAGCTCCTGGTCTCAGACGCCCAGAATTACCCGGTCCCGAGTTTCAGGCACCTCAGAACTGCCCCGTTCTGGGAGTGGGCCCCAGCTCCGAGTGCGGCAGGCGTCCGGGTGCCCGCCTCTAAGGTGACTTTGCAAGATGGTCCCCTCCGCCGTGGCCCAGCCGGCAGCATACATGTCACGTGGCCTGCAGTGAGGGCTCCAGGAACATGTTCCACGGCAGTGCACCCACTGCCAGCCCTGAACTTGGGGTCTTCCCTTCCACAATAAAACAAAATGGCATCACCTCCCTGTGAGAGGAGACATCTGTGCCCCGCGTGTGTGGGGAAACCGTGTGCAAGTTTGATCTCCGAGCCTCCGTGCCACGCTGGGGGTCCTGCACCTGTGCTGGCCCGGGAGGCCTCCTTCCCCGGTGGCAGCCCCACCTGCTCAAGGCTCAGGCTGCCCTGACAGCAGCTCGTCCAGAGGGAGGGAGAAGAGATACATCTGTCCCCGTGTGTGTCCATGACTGCCTGTGTGATGTCTCCCCTCCCCCGACGTAGGCCGTCTTCCTCTTCCCACCCTCCACCCCCGGCCTCACATGACCACCCAGGAAAGTCCACCTCTTCCCCTAGAGTTTCCCTCTGCAGCTCTGGGGCCCAGAAGCCAAAGCTGGCTCTGCTGGGGAGCGGGGGCCCAGCCCTCCCGTGGACGCTGGCCGCAGAGTGGCCACAGAGAGCCGGGCTCCCAACAGAGGGAATTCATAAGCGGATTCCAAATCTGTAGCCACCCACTGGGTCAGCGTTCTGTTCCGTCCACGCTCCAAGTTGAATTCCCTTGGTTGCGAGTCTACGTAGATGTAAATTTGGCAAGCGGTTCAGTGTGGTGTTTCTGTAGCTCCATGTGGTTATGGGGGGAACTTTTCCATTTATAGAACTGAAAATGTTTAGTCACTGATGCTTTTAAAGAAAATGACAGGCGTGTACATACAGACATGGACAGGGGAGCACGTTATCCTGTGTTTTCAGCGCAGAGGCCAAGAGAGATGTTGGTGGCACCAAAATGCAGTTGGCTCCATCGCTTGAGTTGGTGTTGACCCGTGACCAGGAGTATCAGCCCCTCCCCAGGGGAGAGCTGGCCTGGGCCACCCACTTCCCACGGAGACACAAGGGCCTGCTTTCTCCCAGGGTCCTGTGGGAGGCCTGGGCTACCAACTTGGAAACATCTCCCAGGCTTGTAATGAGGTATACCTTGTCTTCCCAGCGGATACGCCCATCGAAGAGTTCACACCAACGCCAGCGTTCCCAGCCCTGCAGTACCTGGAGTCCGTGGATGAAGGTGGGGTGGCATGGCAAGCCGGACTGAGGACTGGGGACTTCTTGATTGAGGTAGGGACAACGGTGTTCATATCTTTCTGCCTGGGGAGAGTGCCGACTCTCGTGGGGTTGGGGTCTGTGGTCTTGGCAGCATGGTCATTGGGCCAGATCTGGGGTCACGCATGGAGGCTGCCATGGAACGGGGTTGCTTGGTTATCTCCACCCACGGTGGATGCCATTTTCTGAGGACTGTGCGTTGGGATTGTCTTTGAGACTTTGGCTTTCTCTCTTTGGAGGCTTGAAATGTATGTAACTTGGCCGTTGGTCTTGAAGTAGGAGGTAGACAGAAGAGAAAGATGGTTGCCGTGATGTCGGGGACACGCGTGGATGTGTGGTTGTGACTGTATGAATAGACCCAAGAGGAGCCATGGCCCATTCTTGTGTCACGAGGGCAGGCTGGAAACCACTGTGCTATGGCTGTTGCTCACATGAGGTCTGTAGCGTTGGTGGCTGAGAGTCTGTTGATTTTTAAGTCGAAGTAACTGACCGGTTGGATGGATGATGGCCTTCCAACACCAAGGAGCCTGGGCAAGATGGGTGGCTGGAATTGATGGTACAGAAAGGAAACTTTTAAACTCAGGCACTGGGAAAACTAGCTTTTGCTAGTAGGTGAAAGGAGGGAGAGTCCTCTTCACTTAAAAAATCTCACTAGACGTGAGTGCCCGGCTGCTTCAAGCCTCACCTGGAGTCGTCGCCATGTTGGTGTGTCTGAGGTACCAAGCTGCCGGCACACTTGAGCTCCCTGCCCTTTGCAGGTTTAGGTGTTACTTTCAAAGGGATGTGTTACTCTTTGGAAATATAAAGAATAAAAGACTATGTTATAACTTGAAACAGTTATTTGTAAGAGGCTTGGTCAGCTCAGATGGCCCCCGCTGGGAGTTCATGTTTCTTGCAAGAGCGTTCCTTAGGGCTAACCCTCAGCCCTGTCTTATCTGCTCTGGAAATCCACCTGTAGGTGGAAAGAATGGGTGCACGGTGTCCAGCTGGGCACTCGGTGCCTCCGCCGTGGGGCCGGCCAGACACTTGTTCGTTCTGGAAAGGAGGAGATCCAGGCCATGGCGAGACAGCCGCTTGAAGCCATTTCTCCCCATGATGCCTCACCTTCCAAGGGTGCTTTTTGAGCTGCAGTTCTGCTCATGATCTCCTAGGTGTTTCTGAAGGCTATTAGAGTGATGGAAATCCGGAAGGAAAGATACTGTTAGAGGAGAGAGAGCCAGGTAAAACAGAGAAGGTGCTTTACCTTAGACCAGGCATCGTGCGTCGGTCTCACTTTATGTGCTGAAAGATGTGTTTCAATTACTACTGACCAATCAGAGCCTGGCTCAGATGAAGAATTGCACTCCTTTGGATTCTTGTCCACTGAAACTGTGGGATGCGTATCCAGCACGGTGGAGCCTGAAACCCACTGTGGTTTCATGAGTTAACTTGATTTGTAACCTCATGAAAATGCAGAGAGACTGGGTTGAATCATCTTCTGTAGGTTGCAGTTGTGATGTAAGTCCTCTTCCCGTGTGTGTGTGTGTGTGTGTGTGTGTGTGCGCGCGCGTGCGTGTGTGTGTGTGTGTGTGTATGAGAGAGAGGCAGAGACAGAGAGAGAGACTCCAGTAGGTTGCCATAGCTGTTGCTGGTTCTCGGTTTTAAATAATAGATGAGGGCTGCAGATGCAGGAGCATCCCTGGTTGTTAGGCTCATCACATTGTTTCCTTGACAAACTAGTCAATAAAGGAAGCGTGGGACGGCCGCAGAGTGTTTGCTGGGCCCACCCCTCTCCCAGGAAGCAGAGCTGCGCTCGGTTGGCGGACGTGTCCACAGCGCACACCTGGGCCAGGTAGAGAAGGCATGCCACCTGGTCAGATGGATGGAAGGCTCCATGGAAATTAGGAGCATGAAGAGTTTCTGCCCTTCTGTTTTCGAAGCACCTCCTTTGACATTGCTCTTAACCTCTGCTATGCAAACGTATTTGCCATTTTGGAACAGCTTTTATATTCTGGGTAGCCTCTGAATTCCAGGATTCCAGGAATGACTGGCCCTGAGCTGCCTTAAGGTTATGTTTGTCTTATTATGTCTCAAATGACCTGAAGGAGACGTGGGGCCAAAACAGCCCCAGGCCCTGCAAGGCTGCTCACCACGGGTCCTACTCTAATGGGGAGCACAGTGGGCCGGCCGAGTGGGGGGGGGGCCCTGGGAACCTTGCTCCTCCCACTTCATTCCACGGCTGCCTCATGGGGCTCAGAAATTCTCCTTTAGGAGCTTGGGTGTAAAAGACTATCTCCATTGAGTTGTTTTCCTAGCTCCCGGATTCCGCCACTGGAATAGTAAAATCATTTATAGCCTTATAGGTGCGTGTTTTTTGCAACGGAAAATTTTTCTATGTTTTTCAGTGAAAAGCTTCAACCTTGGAAGGATTGTTTTAGACAGACTCACATGTCTTAGGTGGATCTTTGTTTTGACCGGAAGCCATCCTGGAGGCTGGGGTTTCTGGGCTCTTGGTCAAGTGCAGGGTCCTGTTTGGAAGCTGCCCTGAGGGCGGGCAAACTGTCCACATCTCCCCACACCCCCCCGCAAGCCTTCCTTTCTCTTTGCCATTGGAAAGGAACTCAAAGCGTGTCCGATTTTTATTTTCACTTTAAAAACGCATGCTGCAGTGTGAACTCTGGGACCAAGAGGCAACTTCTGAAGGGAGTGTTCACTCTTCAAAATCTTCAGCAACTACTGAATTTCATTTTTCCTTCTTGGACTTTGTCAGAACGCACACAGGGTCATCTTGCCGGCATTGACCCTGTCAAGAAGGGTTTCCTTTGTGCGTGCATTTCTTAGGTGCTCGCACTCTAAAATGTATATCTCTCTGCTTTGCCCTTGGAAAGGAGTCTGTTCTTTTGTTGACCATGCCCCTCCCTCGTGCCAAAAAGCCAAAGGTTTGAATGAAGTTCTGTGGAAAAGGCTATCTTCCAGTTGGGAATTACGATGAAATAGATGGGCCGTGGTGTGCCAGCAGGTTGTCATGAAATCTCATCCCAGGGGTGGAGAAGAGGAAGTGGGCGCTCCGTGCATGGGGACATTCGAACAGGTGGCTCCATAGACCACGTGTGTTTACCATTTTCAGATCAGCTTGATGTGCTAGAGTCCCCGCGGATGGCTGATGACACTGAAGCTTCCCCAGAGAGCTGTCAGGGGCAGTGGGAGTGGACAGGGTGGGCAGTGGGCTCTGAGTGTCCCTTTGGGGACCTGGGTGGGTGGGGAGTGATCCTCAGAGAGGTGGGCCGGGGGCAGTGACAGCCCAGAGGGAGAAGCAAGCGGGGCAGTCTGGGCAAGTTTTCTTCCTGTGCGGGTCAAATTTAAGGTTGGGGCCTCCACCAGCCAAGAATGATTAAGGACCAAATGGAAACCCAATTCAGACTGGTTTAAGTAACAGGGAGACTTCTCGGGGAGAGTTGCAGTGGAAGTTTAGAGGCAGTCAGCCTCAGGCATAGTGTATTGAATACTCCGTCTGCTATTTCTTTGAGATTATCTCGGTTCAAGCGCGTCACCCACAGGAGGTGGGGCAGGAGAGACCGCTTGCCAGGAGGAGTCGTCAGGAGGACGTGGATGTCACGGGTGACAGTTTTGCACGGAGTAATTAAGGAGACTGGAGGTGGGGATGTCATTCTGACTCCTGCAGGGACTCAACAAACTGGAGTGCCCGTCGGCCTCACCCAGCGAAAGCAGGCTGGGCACCAGGGTAACCTGCAGACCTTTCAAAGACACTGAGACCTGGGCCCAGCCCACACCTACAGAATCGGAACCACGAGGCAGGAGCATCTGTGTTTCTAGGGAGCTTCGGTGCCGCCGCCGGGGGTTCCGCTGGGCAGGCAAGGTGATGACCGGCTGGCCTCATTGTTTGGCTCTTTGAACATCTTAATTTAGCATTCTAACAAAAAAATAGAAGCAGGCACCGCGCTGATCTCACTGGCTTTCTTCCACAAGCCTCCCCATTTGGAAACTCGAGTTTTGTTTCTTGCATTACTTTTGTATACTAAAATATCCTGTATCTCAAGAATTGCTCATACTACAACTAAACCGTAAACATCAAAAGAGCAAACAACATTGACAACAAATACAACCAAGGGCCCGTGTCCTTATTTGTAGTCATCGAGGGTGTATCTGCCATGCACTGCAATATCTCATCCGACCCTCACAATAATCCTGTAAAATAGCATCCGTATTATCCCCATTTTACAGATGAGGAGACTGAGGCACAGAGAGGTTAAATCACTTGCCCACAGTCATGCAGCAGGGGAGCTGGGATTCCAACCCAGGCTGTCTGAGTCAATAACACCACAGCTCAGAGATGCTAGGGGATGTTTTGATGGGCCGGATGTATACATGGGCACAGAGTAAGAAGAAACAGACAATGAGAGGCCCACTTTTATTTTCAAATTAGCAAACACTTTTTTTATTACTATACCTGTTACTGGTGACAGCACTCCTAGGTTGCCGCGTGAAAGAATAAATTGCCATAAACTTCTTAGAAATGGATATGGCAGTTTGTAATAACCATAAAGCTGAACCAGGAATTTTACATCTAGGAACGCATCCTCAGGGAGTGATCTAACACACAAAAACAAAAACAAAGCAAAAAAACAGGCAAAGATCACAGTGCAGCAAAAAGAAAAGGGTGGAGGGGGAGGGGGATGGTTAAGGGGACACCATGCATCTGTTGTGGATTTATAAGAAAGCATTAAAAATTATGCTTGCGAATTTATTATGCAAAGTTCTTACTACCAGCAGGAAACGGTTATACCTCGTATTAGGTGAAGAGGGCAGAATTAAAGTTATCTGCACAATATCATCTAAATGATACCACCTCCCCCCAATATAAGCATAGGAAAAAAAGGAGAGAAAGTATTAACCCCTAGGTGATGGGATCCTGTGTGATCATTTTCTCTTTTGCAGACTTCTCTCTGTTTCTCAGATTTTCTAGAATGACAATATTAACTTTTGACAGGGATTCATTTCACAAATGGAAAATTCTTCCTTAGAAGAAGCCATCTCATGCAGATGAGCAATGTCTCAGCCTCCGTGGCCACAAGGAGTTACTGTTTGCTTTCAGGTCAACAGCACTGTGGTGGGCGTTAATTATTCTCCTGGGGCCAGCACGCCCCAACCTGATGCAGTTCGGGAGACTCCCATGGTTTTTGTGATTGTTTTCTTAGTCCTGAAGTGGCCAGTCTCGTTTTGTGTTAATTTCCCTAAACAGGTTTTCCCTTGCAATTAAAGCAGGCAGCAATATCCTTCCTCCTAGGAAAGTGATGCTTGAGTTTGCTAATTACTTTTTCCTCGTATTAAATACTTGCACTAAAGATGGCCTGGAACTGTTTTATCATCTCAGTTTGCATTGAAGTGAGGACGCTGAGGGATGCCCTGGTGTTTTCCTTAGAGACCGTTTGAGTACCTTATGAAATGTTTGTCAGGCTGCTGCTTGGGAACCGGGACTTGGAAAATGTACCACAGATCCTAGCTGCATGTTTGCCCAAACCATTACTTTCAACCCAGCTGGAGGTATGAACAGTTGTTACAACCCGGTGATAATCGGTCAGCCTCTCCAGCTTGAAAATTCAGTATTACACGGAGGAGAGTAAATAGTAAAGTCCAGGTGATTCCTGATCAGTGGTTATGCACATCATCAGTCAGCACACGCTTCTTGGGTCTCAACATTCCCCTCAGCAAATTGGGTGGTTGTGTGAATTAAGGCCCCGGAGATGAACTACAGTCCCTTGGTGTATCCGCGGACGATTGGTTCCAGGACCCCCCGCAGATGCCAAAATCCATAAATGCTCAGCGTCATAGTCAGCCCTCTGTATCCGAGGATTCAGTATCCACAGGTGTGGAATCTGCAGATACGGAGGGCCAACTATATATTTATTGGAAAAATACGAATATAAGTGGATCCAGACCCTTCAAGCCCGTGTTGTTCAAGGGTCCATTGTATGTGCCACCCTAACTCTAGGCACGCGAGCTGCTGTTATAGCCCCTGTCTTGTTGGCTAGGATATCATGCAGGGCTAACGGTGCTGGACATAGTATCCCATCAGTATTTGTTATTGATCATCATCTTGTCCTTCATCATCATTAATGGTGCCTGACTCAGAAGATGAAACCAATGCTGATTAGCTGAACCAATAATAATAATAAGTCACACATGGAGGACATGGTTGCCAAGGGGGAGGCAGGGAGGGGGAAGGAAGGATTGGGAGTTTGGGATTAGCAGATGCAAACTAGTATATATAGAATTGGATAAATAACAGGGCCCTACTGTGTAGTACAGGGAACTGTATTTCATATCCTGTGATAAACCATAATGGAAAAGAATATGAGAAAGAGTGTATATATACATAGAACCAAACCACTTTACTGTACAGCGGAAATTAACACAACACTGTAAATCAGTTATACTTCAATTAAAAAATAATAAGTCACAGTGTTATAATAATGACAGGTGATTGTTACCACCGTCGTCTCCAGCATGTAGCTGTTACAGAGCACACCCGCCATGGGCCAAGCACGTACAGTTGGGCACTCCCAGCCAAGAGCGCACTGGCTGTAGCTCCGTGGTGCCTCTCCGTGGAGGGGACATCAGCTAATGCAGACACCTACCCCGCCCCACCCCAAGCCCCAAATATCCTTGGCAGGCATGCCTCCGGATTTGGCTTGAACCTCTTTTCCCCAGGCACTCACTGCCTTGCTCAATCCTATTTTGGCACGAGTCTGGCTTTTAGGTAATCTTGGAACTCCTGTTCATGGTTCTCATTTTACCCTCTAGCAACAAATCCCAGAGACGAGGCCAGAGCCCTTTGTGGTCTCCCCAGTGCCAGCATTCCTTTTCAGCCACGCCACACTGCTCACTTTCTCTGTCTTGCCTTCCAGGATATCATGAGAGGCTTTGTCACATGTCCTGCTGGTGGCCTGTGTGGCCAATCTAGGAACTCTACCCACTGCCCTCCCCCGCAAAATTCTTAATATCTTATTTAAGTCGTTTTAAATGGATATTTAATTCAATAACTAAGTTAAAGAGCGAATGCCAGATGTTAGCAGGAAGCTAGGGCGACTGGCGAATTCTTGACCTTGACTCATACTGATAATTTGATGGTCAGGTTGTGTCAGTTTTATGTTAAAAGACGAGTAGGTTCCAGTGGCTGTCCTGGGTCCCTCCGGATGTGGAGTGTCTCTGTTCTGAAGCTCTGTGGCTTCTTGCTGTGCTGGTTTTGGAAAAGCCCTGGGCCCCCTGGCTAGCTTCCCACTCCAGCTCCCCTGATCCTGGGCTGCCAGCACCTGAGCTACTGTAGGAGGGGAGGCTGTAGCCATCTTGACCTGCCTCTCCATCACCTTCCCGAGCCTTTGCTAAGGTCTAAGCTTCCTGCTGCCTTCTCAGGGGTGGTTGAAGAACATTCCTTTAGTAGCAAACAAAAAGTCAGCACAGAGGAGTTCAGCTGATTTTGTTGTTCTCGACTTCAGAATACGTCAGTGCCCAGGGAAAACTGCTGTCATTAGAGTCTTTGTCCTCCAAGGCTCCTACCACTGGGGTCTTTGCTGTCCGAGGCTCTAAAGAGGACACTGCTCTTGGGAAGCCCCTGGGAGGCTGGGAGGCTGGTCCCCTTTCCTGCACATAGATGTAGCCCCTCCTGTACCTAGAGAATAGTTCGCTTTGTCCTCCATACTGACTGAGAACAGGTGGTCCAGGCTGAGGAATAACCCAGAATCCTGCTGAGAAGGTGGATGCGGGTGGCTTAGCTATTGCAGGTGTGCAGTCTTGGCTCGTTCATTTTGGGGTTCTAATTTGAAGTATCAGTGATTTCAATTTCAGGCTAAAAAAAGATTCAGAATCACTTCAGGGGACCACGGCTGCTGTGCTCAAGGCTCCGCGGGACTGGCAGATGGCAGTGCACTGGGCTGGATAGGGACAGAGGGGAGCCACGGTCAAGGGCGCGGGCTGTGCAGTGTGATCTGGGTTTGAATCCAGGCTCTGTCACTTCTTCACTGTGTGAACTTGGGCAAATCCTTCATCTCTTGGCCTCAGTTTCTTAAACTAGATAAAAATGTGTGTGAAGCATGCAGTTTCTGGCAGAGAGAGCTCTCAACAATTGGTGGTAATTGTATAAATCATTTTTGCAACTTCATTCATTCACTTCTGCAGCACACATTGGGTGCCCACCAGGTGCTGGGCTGGCATGTGCTGTTGGGAGGGAAGGCATGAATCAGACACAGTTCCTCGAGGAACTCACAGTCTGGAAGGAGGGCAAAAAGTAGGGTATGGGGGCTTCCCTGGTGGCGCAGTGGTTGAGAGTCTGCCTGCCGATGCAGGGGACACGGGTTTGTGCCCTGGTCCAGGAGGATCCCGCATGCCACGGAGCGGCTGGGCCCGTGAGCCATGGATGCTGAGCCTGCGCGTCCGGAGCCTGTGCTCCGCAGCGGGAGAGGCCACAACAGTGAGAGACCCGTGTACCGCAAAAAAAAAAAAAAAAAAAGGCAGGGTATGGTGAAGGCCCCAATTTAAATCAGGAAAAGGTCTTCATGAAAGAGGTGGTGTTGGCTCAATGCTTTGATAAGTCAGTGGGGTTTCTACAGGCAGAACACTAAAGAGGAAGGGGTCCAGAGAAAGCTCAGGGGGTCGGGAACATTCAGGGAGGTTTGGAGAGTGGTCAGATGTTGTAGAGCTGAGAGGCTGGTCCAGGCAGGGCCTGGAATATCAGTTTAAGTAGGTGCAACTATGTATGGCTGGTGGGTGGCAGGGAGCAACAGAAGGAAGGGTGGTGTGACTGGACCTGTCCAAGGTACTGGATCTCTGCGGTGCATGGAGGCTCTGCAGGGTTTAGACCTGTCCGTGGTGCTGAAATCTATCCAGGGGTCAGACCTCTCCAGGGTGCTGAACCTGAGAGCCGCGAGGACGGAGCCTGCCATCGGGAGGAGCCTGGTGCAAGGGCTCAGCACTTCCCCTCCCTCATTCCCTTCTCCTCCCATCTCTGTGTCCTGTGTCCTTGGCCTTCCTGGACACAGCAGCTTATGATTCAGTGAGTGTGCTTGTCTGCTTGGTGGAGACATCTCTTCTGTGAGGAGGGGTGAAGGGATCACTGCGGTTAAGCATCTGTGCTGTCCTGTGCTCTAAGCCAGCCTGACGTCTCAGCTCACACATCACCTTCTCAGGGAGGGCTTCCCAGCCTCCCTCTGGTTGCCCCCGACACTAATGCTTCCTCCGTGTGCTTCCTCAACTGTCCGAATCTTCTCGTGTGTTGGGTGGTTGACTTACGTTTGTCTCCTTCCCAAGAATGCCTGCTCCCTCTGGGATGGACAGTTTGCTGACCTGGTCTCTACTGTGTGTCCAGTACACAGCACAGTGCCTGATACATAAAAGAGGCCCCAAAACATGTTCAATGGTGGACACTCCTGGGAAATAGGTGTTTTATGCTCATTTTGCAGGTGATGAAACCGAGAGATTATGTAGCCTGCCAGGGCCCTGCAGGGAGATCTGAATCTAGGCTGACTCCCAAGCTTGGGTCTGGCTGATACCTTGGATAAATCCTGGGTCACTGAAATGTAATCTTATAATGATCTTCCTCAACCCAGGAAGGATGCTATATATCCAGCCCCAGTCTACACAGGGTGAGGTTTGCAGAAGGCATGGTGAGCTGAGATCCCCACATAGGAAGCTTCTGGTTCAGTCTTCTCTGGTGGGCCTCTGGATTCGCCTGTAAGGAGCCCTCCTGGGTCTTTTCCACCTGCCCTCCCTCCCTCCCTTCCTACCACTCACCCACCTCCCAGTGAGCGCTGCAGGCTCTCGTTAGCATTGATTTATCTCTGTCTGCAGTGCCCTTTTGTGGGGAGTTTCATGATACAGTGGTTAGGTTGGCAAATGAACTGAAGGAAGGCCTTGTGCTAAATGCCCTGTAGGATCTTTTAATTGATGGAGTTTGTCAGTCTTGGGCATGAGGGTGTGTGTGTGTGTGTGCCAAAAATAAATAGAGTTGAAATAAGAATGAGCGGGGAAGGGGTCATGGAAGGCCACAGTTACCGTCGGATGCTGCAAAATCCTGGGGAGGGTCTCCTTGCTTTTGTGCCATGAGACCAACCACCCACCAGCCAGTTTTCCGCTTCCCTCTCCCCGGGGCCTTCGGTTTCATATGGCAAAGTTTTCAGTGCGCATCCTCTGTGCTCGGCCCTCTGTGGGCAGGGCTAGGGGTCCTGGAGATGAAAGAGGCCATCTCTGAGTTGAGGGGCAAAGTGTGTGGGGAGAGGGAGGCCTGTAAACTTGGCTGGGGTGCAAAGGGAGGGACGGGTTATTTGGGCAGGTGCAGGAGATGGCAGATCAGCCTTGACCTTGGCCCTCTCTCCCTGGTCTCCCCAGCACTAGCCCACACCGCTGCCCCCCCACCCCCGCTCTTTCCCTCCTTCTCTCACACTCGCTCTCTCACCGTTACCCCTCTTCCACCTCCCCCTCGTCCAGCAGGGTAAGTCCAGCTCGCTCTCAGCTCTCTGCCCAGTGGACCCTCCTCCAGGAAGCCTCCCCAGCATTCCCCATGACACCTGCTCACTGTCAGTGCCGGTCACTGACCCTGCCTGTCCTGGAAGCTCCACGAGCTAAGGAGCCATCCAGAGCCGAGCACGTGGCAGTCACTCGGTCAGTATCTGTTAAATGATGGAAGGCACCACAGGGGCAAGGCACAGCCTGGATGCAGGCTCAGAGGCAGGGACGCGTAGGAATGTACGGGGAATGTTGGGAGGCCCAGGACGGACAAAGAAGTTGTGGGACCTGCAGGCCAGGGAAGGCCTTGAAGCCCGAGCTGAGCGGTGGGACCTCACTCAGTCACTGGAAGCAAGCTACCTCAGGGATTTTAGCAGGGAAGTTCATGGCCTGTGGATCACCAAGCTGGGGCCTTGTAAAGAAAGGGGGTGGAGGCAGAGAGACCCGATTAGAGGCTGCTGCCCTTGAGAAGCAGGTTAGAGCAGGACTTAAAAGCACAGTCCCAGGAGGCAGCCCACCTGGGTCCAAATCCAACTCCTCTACCTATGTGCTGTGTGGCCTTAGGTAAGCCACACAACCCCTCTGTGCCTCAATTTCCTCATCTGCAAAGAAGACTCATAGTATACACAAGAGGAACCATTACTATTGTCATTGCTGTTGTTGTTAGCCCGTGGGAGGGATACAGAGCTGACCAGAAACCAGCTGCCTTTTGTGGCCACCCGTGGCGGCAGGCTGCTGGGAGCCAGGCCAGTGCTTAACGGCGTGGCTCCTGGTACAATGACTTGAGTTTCTAGATTTCTCCCAAGCAAGGATGCCGGACTGAACATCCCACCGCCCCCCACACCCCACCCCACCCCGCCCATTCCTACCGTGTCTCCAGCATCGGCTACCAATGCTAACACACATCCCTAAGCATTCTGTGTGTACTGATTCGTTTAGGCATCATCAGAAGCCTGTGAGGTGGGTTCTCGCACTGTCCCCGTTTCTCAAATGAGGAAGCTGAAGCACAAAAAGGTCAAATTAGCAGGCTCAGAGTCACAGAGCTCCTACAAGCTCTACCAGCTGGGTTTCCAAGGAGGTCTGGGCCCAGCGCCATGTTCTGACCACGTAACACTCCTGCCTCTCAGACATTCACACTGTCACCCAAGGAAAAGCTCGGGTAATGCCACCAGGAGACAGGGTTACTATAGTGAGATTTATCTTGGGTTTTTATTTCTTTATACGTATCTGTTAGAGATACATTTTGTCACATGTGTATACACGTGTACTTTCCTCCTTGTGTATATCTTTTTTTATTGTGGTGAAGTACACATACCTGAAAATGTATTATTGTAATCATTTTTAAACATGCAATCGAGTAGCATTTAGTACATTCACAATGTTGTGCAACCATCACCTCTGTCTAGTTCCAGAAGCTTTTCATCACCCCAGAAAGACAAGCCCGTAGCCATTTAGCAGACACTCCCCATCCCCCCACCTCCCTCAGCCTCAGGCTACTGCTAATGCGCTTTCTGACTCTATTGACTTCCTGTTCTGGACTTTTCATATATGTGGAATCCTACAGCACATGGCCTTTTCGCATAGAATGTTTCCAAGGTCCATCCGTGTTGAAGCCTGTGTCAGTGCTCTCCCTTCTATGGCCAAATAATACCCCACTGATGGTTGAGCCACGCTTTGTTTATCCATTCATCGGTTGATGGGTATTTGGGTTGTTTTTACCTTTGGGCTATTGGTGAATAATACTGCTGTGAACAAAAGTGTACAAGTATTTGTTTGAGTCCCTGTTTTCAGCTTTTGGGGGGTATGTACCTAGGAGTGGGCTTGCTGGGTCCTAGGGTAACTCTTTGTTTATCTAAACTGCTGACCCAGCCTTGGGTGGAATCAACAGGTGTTCAGTGAGCACTTAGTAAGTAACCCCCTTGATGCTGGGCCTGGTGGAAGAAGCCTAGGAGCAGAGGAGGGGAGCCAGCCCAGCCCATGGAGCCAGAGCTCAAACCCACTGGCGACATCACTGCTGGACAGCATATGCTGACTGCAAACAACATAAACAGCAATGATGACAATGACAAAGGGAGATGCTTGGATTTCTTGAGCACCTCCTGTGTGCCAGGCTTCATTGCTGGGATTTCATGTGCTGAACCCACTTAGTGCTCTGCTGAGTTTGGATGCTCCTATCAGCAACTTTCTCTGCACACAGAGGCTGGAGCACAGAGAGGGAGACTCACTTGCCTACAGACACACAGCGAGTGGGCAGCAGGGCCGGGCTGTGGCCCAGGCAGGTGGCTGCTTCAGAGCCCACATCGTGAACATCTCTACCACACGGCCTGGAACAAGGAACGGAGTAAAGGGGCTGGCCAGGGAGGGACCATGGTGGGCTGGAGGGTCGGGGAAGGCTTCCTGGGGTGGGGGATAGTAGCAGAACCGACTTCCCAGGAGAGCGTGGGATGGGACATCCACACAGAGCGTCTTGCCCAGCATCCAGAACACAACTGACCAAGGGGCAGGGCCTTGAGAGATGGGGGCCCGGGGGACGGTGGGGTCGGGACATCTCCCAGGGCTGTCTTGGCACCCCAGCTGGTCAGGGGAGGCAGGACATGCCTCAAAGGGCTGCATCTTCCCCGGGCCGGTAGTGTTCATATAGAAGACATGTAAACCTGTTGCCCCTGGATTTACAGAGGCTGAGACTGGAGATGGTAGAACCAAGGAGGACCAGGGGCCAGAGGGACCATAGCAGGGGTGGCAAGAAGGACTGTGGGGACAGGTTGTGAGGATGGGCATAGCCCTGGTTCTGGGTGGCCGGTCATCTTGGAGGTCGTGGGTGGGTCACCTGCCAAGAGGGCCAGAGGTGGAAGGAATAGGAGAGCCTAGAAAAGGGACACCTTAGGTGAAGGAGGCGTAGGAGGCGTGGGTTACAGCGTCCATGGGGGCAGTGGGGACGGCAGGGTCAAGAGCAGGAAGGGCCGGTTTCAGCTTTAAGTGATGGATGTTCACCCAAATAACAGGGTTCATGGCCACTCAGTGAGAATATGCATCTGCTGCTGGTGGTCAGCTGTGTGCAGGACATGCCAGGGTCTCATTTCACACTCCCCCTAGCACCAGGAGCTCAGTTCTGTTGATGGTCCCATTTTGTAGATGAGGAAGTTGAGGCTCAAAAAGGTCACATGATGTGCCCAGACTCACACAGTTCTCATGGTGGGTCTGGGCTTGACCCTGGAGCTTGGACTCGAGGGCTGCAGTGTCCCCTGTCACATTTTCCAGGTGGATCCTACTGCCCAGCCTGGAGGCCCAACTGGAGATTATGAAATAGTTCAGGTCTTGAGGGGAGGCACTGACTAAGCAGTTTGAAAGTCCATGGAAGGTGAAGGTCATAACTCCTTAGAGGACCCCCGGGAAGCTTCCTGGAGGAGGTGAAGGGAACTGTCTTAAAGCATCAAGGGAAGTTGGTTAAGAATGGGAGCAAAGCAAGAGTGCCCCATCTCCTCCATTCTCTCCAATGTGTGTTATTCCAGAACTTTCTCTACAACTGACACAACTCAATCCAAACTGGCTCAGGATGCAGAGGGAATTTACTGGTTTGAGTAAGTGAAAATCCCAGAGATGTTTGGCTTCAGGCTCAGCTGGATCCAGGTGATCAGTGATGTTCCCAGGATCTTACTCCCTCTCTCTGTTTTCCTCTGTGTTGGCTTCACTCTTGGGTGGGTTCTCCCCATGAAGGTGGCAGATGTGGTTTCCAGCAGCTGCAGGTTCTCATCCTGTCCATTGAAGAACCCCAGCAGAAAGAGAGCATCTCATTGGCCTGCTTTGGGTCACATGTCCATCCCTGAGCCAGTGATTGGCTAAGCCACTGGAAGATGCTATTTGCCCGAGTTGGATCACATGCCCTCCCCTAGACCTTGGGCTGGGTCAGCCCCCTTGGCCACAGGACTGAGAGTCGGGGTGGGTGGGCTCTCAAAGGAAGGTTGAGTTTCAGGTGTGAGAAAGAGGAAGACGAACCGCTGGGTAGGCAGATTCAGCAGAGTTTGAAACTCATTTTAGGCATGGACTGAACATGTGGGATCACGTGTGTGTCTGGGTTACATATCTACAGACTTACTTTGAGCAATGGTTATATAAGTCCAGGCCTGGTGGCTGGGGAAAACAGAAACGAATCAGGCCCAATCCTTCTTCCCAAAGACCATGGAGTTAGACTCTCCCCCAAGCCTCATGCCCAAGAGGAAGGCATCCATCACACATTAGTATTTCCTCGGCCAGTATTTTCAAAGGGAGGAAAGGAGTGAAAACATGAACTGGAGAACAGGAGGAGTCGAGGGAGCACAGAAGCTCCTGGTTGTCCCCAGCAGAGCTGAGAGGGGGCAGCCCTGGGGGCCGTGCATATTGGGAGAGATAAGCTGTGGCCACACTATGCATTAATTTTGAGGGTGAGGGGCCTGGTTGGGCACCTTTGCTTGGGCTGGGGGCAAACTTGTGATAAGTGAGTATCTCAGTCAGCTCAGGCTGCTGTAAAAGTTACTATCTTGACAGGGCAGCTTAAACAGTAGACATCTGCTTCTCATATTTCTTTTCTTTCTGGAGACTGGGGAGGCCAAGACCAAGGTGTCGACTGATTTAGTTCCTGGTGAGGCCTCTCTTCCTGGCTTGCAGACGGCTGTCTTCTTGCTTTGTCCTCACATAGTAGAGAGGGAAAGAGAGCATCGCTCTGGCACCTCTTCTTGTAAAGGCACTAATCCCGTCATGGGGGCGCACCCTCACCTAACCCTAATCACCTCCTAAGTACCCCACAAATACCATCACACTGGGAGTTAGGGCTTCAAGGTAAGGATTTGGGGATAACACACATTCAGTCCATAAGAGCGTGCTTGGGAAATGAGCTCCCGGGGCCTTGGACCTGCTGTGCGGGGCGAGGCCACATCTGATGGACCATCTTTCCAGCGTGAGACTCAGTCAGTTACACAGAACGGCCTCCCTTAGGGAGGCATGGTAGCCAGGGAGACCAGAAATGCTACCGTCTCGGCCCCAGGCCTCCACGTGCGAGTTGCTGAGGTCCACACGGGGCTGGAACGCTCTCTCCTTTGCTGAGCACCTGCTGTGTCTCGTAAGGGAGGTGACAGTCGTACCCTTCTGCACCCTAGGCTCTGGGGGCTTGGTCAGCATGACGACCTTGAGAGCAAGGGGATGGGTCAGAACTCGAGCCCAAGTCCGGGCTCTGGGTCGGTGGCTCTTGAGCACCATGTGGTCTTCTGGGAGGGTGGCCCTGAGGGCTGGCAGGGAGCCTGGCCGCCTGCACTGGGTCCCAGGCGTGCTTCGAGACGGGGGCGTGTCAGTCTCTGAGCACAAGGTGACTCAGCCCAGGGGCTGGTGGCAGGCACACGCGTCATGACCTTGTCGTTCGGCAGCAGTCCAGCCCCTGAAGCGCCGAGTGAGCCCGTAGCGATTGGTTCCCATTCTCGTGTCTGGCCCGGCCTCCTCTGTACCAGGAAGAAATTGTGTTTGTTGTCCGTTAATTTTCCAGGAGTGTTTTTTAATGAGCCTTCTGGATGGAATTGCCTGTTTTGGTTTCATTTGGGGTTTTTTTGGAGAACAGGCTGTGTGCCCAGCAGCCCCCTGGCCAGCCCTCTCCATGCGCACCCTCATCACGACCTTCTGATTAGCCCCTTGCTTGTCCATCGCCCCCGCTCGGCTGAGGTCACCTTAAATAGCCAGTGACCTCCTTCATTTGCTTATCAAGATACAGGTGCAGGTACTGGTTGGCACAAGGCACAGGCTATTGTTTGGGAGATAAATGCATGATGGAAGGAATTAACGGAATGATCACAGCAAAATGGGACTCAGCGGCTGGGAGGCTTGGCCAGCAGGTCTGGGCATGGATTCTGAGGTCGTCCTCTCTCTGGCGTTGCTCATACTAAGCCTGTCTCTGGAATACTCTTGCGAAAGTTGTGCCTTCAAAGGTCCACCTTCCTCTTTACTTACCGTAGGAAGGGGAACATTGCCACCTCGCTCAGAGCAGGAGCTGACCTGCGGGGAGGGGCTGTGGACTCTGCCCTGGGATGGGAGCCCCTCTCCGTTCTCGCCACTGCCCCCCGAGGTGTCCAGGCTGGGAGGCTTCGGGAAACAGAGGGACGGGGACCAGGAATTCCAAAGCCGGGGTAGAAAGGCTGTGTGATTCCACTCATAGCAGGTCCCTAGAGGAGTCGAAACCCTAGAGAAAGTAGACGGTGAGGGCCAGGGGCTAGGGGAGGGGGACGGGGAGCTAGTGTTTAATGGGGACCGAGTGTCAGTTTGTGACATGACGTTCTGGAGATGGACAGCGGTGATGGCTGCACAACAATTTGAATGTGCTTAATGCCCGTAAGCTGTACACTTAGATATGGTTAAGATGGTGAATTTTGTGTTATGTGTACTTTACAATTTATTTTTTATTTTTTTATTCTTTTGAAAGAAAGCAAGCAATGTTCTTGACTTTTTAAAAATACCGTGAGACCACAGGTGAGTCATAACTGTTCCTTCGGCTCTGAAACGGATTACCGATGCCCCTACCCGCTGTGCATGGTCCTAGGCTCCCACAAGACATGGACATGCTCTGTGTTGTGCGTGACCTGTCCCACCGGGATACTTGTCTCTCACATGAACGAGCATGTTCCCTGCAGCATCTTTGAAATGGTGAAAAGATGGGGAAGACCCCGGCAGTAGGGGTGAGTCAGGGGAGCTGCGAGCATCCTGATGGCCACCCTTTCTCCCCCGGGCCCCATCTCAGAGGCCCCCAGAGGCCCCCCGGCTCCCAGCACTCCTGCCTTCCCCCCATCCCCAGTCCTTTGATCAGCTTCCTGTGTATTCAGGGCACTCAGCACCACATGGCATAGTTTATATGCATATTTTATTGTAGGTCTGTCTCCCCGGCCCCGGAGGGGGCTGTAAACTCTAAGAGGTCAAAGACTGTCTTTTTATTCACCTGGCACGTAGCAGGCCCTCAGTAAATCCTTGTCAGATGAAGGAAAACTATGCAGAAGTTCAAAAGAAAGAGGTGAGTCTCTGTAATGGCCTGTATGGGAAAAGAATCTAGAAAAAGAGTAGATATATGTATTTGTATAACAGATGCACTTTGCTGCACACCTGAAACTGGCACAACATTGTAAATCAATTATACCCCAATAAAAATTGGAAAAAAAAATAACTTGCAACATAAAAAAAAAGAAAGAGGTAAGTGCAGACACAAGGGATCCCCAAAATGTAACCCTAAGTGGCAGACACAGGTTTTAGAACAGCCACTATAACATGGAAACGTTTATGCTTTCTTTAAAGTGTTCAAAGATACTGTACTCATTCTCCGTACTGTGAATTTTCCGAGGGAACATGAATGTGTGTAGAAGTTCTATGATAACTGGGTTCCCTGGGAGAAGGAGGTGGGCACGGGGGCGAGTCAAAGGGAGGCAACTCCTGTGAAGTGCAAGTTTCTCTAAAACTTGTATTTGTCACCTGATTAAAGTTGAACAAACCGGCAAGATTATGGCTGGTGAGCCCGAGGGTCACCGCTGCATCGTTCCCGATCTCTTAAGGCCTTCGGAATTCTTAGCCGCCTTCAGCGGTGAGACTCCCGTTCCAGCTGTAAATCTCCAGGAAATGCGTGCCCCACTTGTGTCACTTGCTGTTTCCCAGAAGACAAGGGCAGGTACAGGCAGCCGCGGGAGGCCTCCCTTTCCGGCTAGTGTGAGCAGAAGGGAACACTCCTCAGCTTTCCCTGAGTTGTGATCACGAGCCACTGTCCCCATAAATCAGGCAGAACTTCGTTCTCAAAAGCGGTTCACCCGGGACGATCCGGCAGGCCACCTTCTGCTTGGGGTTACTGCTAAGTACCCCCCACCTCCCCACCATGTCATCCGCTGTCTCCACCTGGTCATTTTCCCCCAGCGCTGCAATTAGGGATTTAAGTTTGAATCGAACAGGAAATCAAAGTTATAAGGCTCGTGGCATTTTCGGCCACAAAAGTTCACCTGGAAGCCAGCCTGACTGCTTGCTGCTCCTCAGAATGGTCTGCGATCAGGGGATCAGGGCACAATGCAGGAAGTGTCGGGATGACTTCGCCTGGTGTCCTTTGAAAGAGACCCTGATGGCAGAAACTGCGAATCTGTCCAAGGAGAAAAACCCATGAAATAGCCTGCCACAGGGACAGTGGGGACACACAGCAGCCCCGGCCCCTGTCCTTCTGACCTTCCCCGCCCTGGCATCCGGTCCCCCGTGACCCTCTCCCTCACCCTGAGAAGTCCCAAGAAAGAATGTGACTGTACTCACCCAGAAGAGTCAGCGCCAATGACAGTCCCTAGTGCTGGACCCTTGCCCAGGGACAGCTGCCTTCACAGGACTCCCACCACGTTGGAAACTCCTACCACATTGGACCTTGTGTCGCGGTGGTAACGCCAGACGCTGTAACAAACAGGCCCCAGGATGAATAATGATTGTAATTTGAACAATGGAAGTTTATTTCTTGCTCCTTTCAAGTCGCAAAAGGATGCTCCCAAAGGCTGGCCAGTCCTCATCCACGCTTTGATTAGAGACCCAGGCTCTCCCCATCTCCTGGGTCTTCTATCCCCAATATATGGGTGTCTGGGTCGCCAGGCTCCACCGCATCTGGCTGGCTAGTTACTTCCACCTACGTTCCGCTGACTGGAACCCCATGTCCTGGCCGTCCCTCACTGCAGGGGAGGTGGGGCCCTGGTCTCCCTGGGCCATAAGGAGTGCAAAGGGTCAGTCTCGGCCATTGACGGAGAAGTGCCTTCTACTAGAGCCTATGGACAGACTTAAGCACTTTTAAAAGAAATGCATCGTAGAAAAATTTACCATTAAAAGAATTCTGTACAGTATTGGGACTTCCCTGGTGGCGCAGTGATTAAGAATCCGCCTGCCAGTGCAAGGGACACGGGTTTGAGCCCTGGTCCGGGAAGATCCCATGTGCCGTGGAGCAACTAAGCCCATGTACCACAACTACTGAGCCCGTGTGCCGCAACTACTGAAGCCCATGCACCTAGAGCCCGTGCTCCACAACAAGAGAAGCCACCGCCATGAGAAGCCTGCACACCACAACGAAGAGTAGCACCCCTCCTGCAACTAGAGAAAAAAGCCCACGTGGAGCAATGAAGACCCAATGCCAAAAGAAAAAAAATTCTGTCCAGTGTCTATTGTTACTTTTCATGAGGGAATGGCCAGTGTGTGACTTTAGCTGAAATTTTATAAGTGGAGCAAAGAGGCTCTTCCTGACCCTCTAAGTCCCATCCCGGGTGGTCACCACTAGGATGCTGGTCAGTCGTACTATCGGATTAGCATCTTCGACCCCATTTTACAGATGAAGATGGTGACGCTTCCAGCGATTGAGCGGCTCACTCAAGATTCCAAAGCCCAGACTCGAGAGCGCTCTATGGGCATCCCGCCCTGGGGGTGACTTCCTTCCTGACCCCCAGCCACAGGGGCAGCTCTGTGTGAGCAGGGGGCAAATCAGGCCTCCCTCGGGCCGCAGCTCTGCCCGGTCGGTCCTCGTGGGGCAGAGGGCCAAGGAGCTCTCCGGGGTCTCCTTTATAAGGGCACTAATCCCGTTTATTAGGGCTCTAGCCTCGTGACCTAATCACCTCGCCAAGGTCCCACCTCCACCCACCATCACACTGGAGGGTTAGGATTTCAACATAGGCATGTTGGCGGTCAGCAGGGCGGGAGGGGACTCAAACATTTAGGCTATAGCAGCCGGACGTCAAGATTTTTCTAGAACATCTCCACATTGCATATGTTGGTAATTGTTCAGATTTTCTATTATTACTACACTAGAAACTCAGAGTGAACAAAACGGGGCTCCCTTGGCCACCTCTGATCCAACACAGCACCTCCCATCAGAGTGAGTGGTGGTCCGTTTGTTCTGAGCCTCCCGGACTCACTCTCTGCTTCAGTGAAAAGGGGGAGAGCTTCAGGCTGACTCATCTTGCATCCCAGCTCCAGGGATGGTCGGCAGGGAGACACGGGGCCAGTCCACACCCTCAGCCTCAGTGTCCTCGTCTGTAAGTGGTGCCAGGCAGGTGCGTGGTGTGGGATTCAGTGACTGCAGGGGAGGCACGTCCCACACGGAGCCCGTCCTCGGTCACCGGAAGCCTTTCCTACTCCAGCCTTGGCTTTGGGAGTCCCTCTTCCCAGCAGCGTGTTCTTCATGCTGGCAGCTGGCGGTGTCTCCTCCACCAGCCCATTCCCCCCAGACCCTGGAGCACATACACTCCCTGCACAGCAATGATTAGTGTAGCTACCAGATTATGGGATCAACTTCTCGGCAGGAGAAAATTAGCCCCAGTTGCCATGTGCATCCCAGCCCACTGCGGGCTGCCGGCTGGCCCAGGGGTACCTTCCAGCTTCCTCTGCTGAGCCGAGAGCGCTTACCTGCGACGGGACCTGCCTGTACGGACCTCTCAGGTGAGCTCCGCAGGCCTGGGTCCACAGGTAAAGCTGAGGCTGGTGGCTCACAGACCCCAGACGAGGCTACCTGTCACACGGCAGGCTCGCTGGCTTGCTGGAGGCTGGCCCAGGTGCCATGGTGGCTGCTCCTTGGCATTTCCCTGGGCTGCTGGCATTCTGGGTGTATCGGGGTGCTGGGATCTGGGGTTACAGGACTACTGGGGTCCTGGTGTGCCAGGGACCAAGATCTGGGGTTCAGGAGGCTGGGGTAAGGGCAGCAAGGCTGCTGGGGTTCTGGGGGTGCAGGGGGCCAGTCACACTCACAGTGCCCCATCTTTCTCCACCCTGCTCTCCGGAGCACCGGGCAGCATCCCTGTGAGCCCAGGCCCCACCTGCTCCCCACCTGTGAATAACAAACAAGGCCTGGCTTCCTTCAGGCACCGGGTCTAGTCAAGCTAACTATGCTGTCATTCATCTGAAAGGGCTGGATTCCGGCTACCTGGTTCAAGTACAGGGTGTTCATGTGGAAAACCTGTATCGATAGTCAGTTCTGTGCCCCATGGCGGGACCTCGGCAGGGATGGAGAGCCCTGGCCCCGCCTAGGCGTGCTGGGGGGACTGGAGTACACAGTCCACAAGCACCAGGACGGGGGTGGTGGTGATGGCTCAAGGGAAACAGGTCTACACACACATACACACATACTCCTACATTCACACACATTCAGGGACACACATGTGCGCACATGCACACATACATACATACTCGTGCACACTCTCTCTCATGCACACACTATAGTAGGACAAATAATGGCCACCCAAAGATCCTCATCCCTGGGACCTATAAATGTCACCTTATATGGGAAAAGGGTCTTTGCAGACTTGATGAAGTTAAGGATCTTGACATGGGAGGATGATCGCAGATTATCCAGGTGGACCCTAAATGCCATCACAGGTGTCCTTGTAAGAAGGGGGCAGAGGCAGATTTTACACGGACAAGGAGGAGGCCACGTGAAGTCAGAGGCACAGACTGGAGGCCGGAAGGGTCTTCCTCTAGAGCCTTCTAAGGGAGGACGGCCCTGTTGACACCTTGATTGCTCACTTCTGGTCTCCAGACTGAGAGAATCCGTTGTTTTAAGCCCCCAGTTTGGGGCCATTTGTCACAGCAGCCCCAGGAAACGAATGTATACAGGCACGCGTGCACACACTCACACACGCACCCGCTAGGGCGCGGTGGCACAGAGCAGCAGGGACAGAGCCTTCATCCATGGGTGTCGGGAAGGGACCCCAGAGGAGTGAGATTTAGGCTGAAACCTAGAAGATGAGGGAAATGCTGGGGAAAGGGCTGGCCAGGCAGATGGGGGGTGAGTGCCAAGGCCCTGCCTGGACCAGGAAGGGGTGCCGTGCGTTCTAGAACACTCTGGGAGGGGGCAGATGAGGTCAGAGGAATGGGTGGGGGCCAGGTCCTAGGGGGCCTTTTAAGATGCAGTGAGGCCCAGGACAGTGGGGACAGGATCAAGGATTTTTGAAGCCTTGATCTGGCCACGTGGAGATCTGTCCTTCAAGAAATCACAGCCTGCGTTCACTCCCTCCATCCCCTCCCTTTTTCTTTTTTGGACCGTTACATTCATTTAATGCTTTTTTAAATTGTGGTAAAATACACATAGCAAACTTTACCATCTTCACCATTTCTGAGTGTCCAGTTCAGTGGCCTTAAGTACGTTCATAATGTGCAACCATTCCCACCATCCGTCTCCAGAACTCTTTTCATCTTGGAAAACTGAAGCTCTGTCCCGACTGAACACTCACTTCCCCTCCCCCTCCCCCCAGCCGTGGCAACCACCATCCTGCTTTCTGTCTCTATGAATCTGACTCCCCCAGGGACCTCATAGAAGTGGAATCCTGCAGGATTTATCCTTTCATGTTTGGCTTCTTTCACTTGAAGCAGAATGTCCTCAAGGTTCATCCACGTCGTAGCAAGTGCCAGAGTTTCTTTCCCTTCTAAGGTTGAATAGTATTCCATTGTATGGATGGACCACATTTTGTTTATCCATTCAGCCATCCGTGGACACTTGGATTGCTTCCACCTTTGGACTATTATGAATCATGCTGCTGTGGATGTGGGTGTACAAATATCTGTTCAAGTCCCTGCTTTCAGTTCTTTGGGGTACATACCCAGAAGTGAAATCACTGGATCAAATGGTAATATTATGTTGAATTTTTTTTGAGGAACCACCATACTGTTCTCCAGAGCAGCTGCACCATTTTACATTCCCACCGGCAGTGCACAAGGTTCCAGTTTGCCCGACTCTTGTTATTTTGGTTGTTTTTAGTGTGACGCGGTATCTCATTATGGTGTTGACTTGCATAATGACGGGTGCTGTTGGCGATCTTTTTGTGTGCTTTTTATTGGACATTTGTTTACCCTCTTTGGAGAAATATCTATTCAGGTCCTTTGCCCATTTTTAAATTGAATTATGTTTTTGTTATTGCTGAGTAGTGGGAGTTCTTTCTGTATTCTGGATATTCATCTCTTATCAGATAGACAGTTTTCAAACATTTTCTCATTCACTGGGTTGCGTTTTCACTCCGTTGATTGTGTCCTTTGATGCACAGAAGTTTTTAAGTTTGAGACAGTCCAATCTATTTTTTCTTTTGCTTCCTGTACTTCTGTGTTATAGCCAAGAATTCGTTACCATCCAGCCAGCCCTTTCTTTTCTCTTCTTACTTTTCTCAGCAAATCCCAGGCATCGAGTCACTTCCCCTGGAACACTTCAGTCTGCATTTCTTAAACGCACAGCATCCTGCTCGCGAGACCCAACACCGCCGTCCAACCCAAGCGTTCAGTTGGTCCCTCAGCATCCTCTGAAACCCACCCATTGTCCCCTTTCCCCAGTCGTCTCAGGAATGGTCCTTTCAAAGCAGTGACTTGTCTCAGGACTCAGCGTGGCTTGTGGCAGCTCCGTCCCCCAAGTTTCTTTCAGTCTAATCCGTCTCCCCTCCTTTTCCTGGGTTGGCTGGCCATAGGCTGCTGCACACCTGGATGCATCTCTGTCTCCTGTGCTGTCATTGACCTGTTCTTTCTGTGCCTCCTACTTCTTGTAGGTGGAGGTGAGCGCCAGCAGCTCCATCCACTGGGCCCGACAGCCCACTGGGGGTACCACGTGGTTCATGCCTCATCTCATCAGGAGGCACGGAGATCTGGTCCCTCCCCCCAGGGTGACAGAAGCTGGGGCTGCGGGGTTGGGCGGTGATGGCTCTGTCGTGAAGCTCCCCACCCGCCTTTCGCCCAGGGGGTCTCTCTGTCTCTCCAGGGCGGGCTCCGCCGACATCGATGAGTTCATGAGGCTGGCGAATGGTCATTTCCTAATCTAACACCCCTTGCACAGTTATTAGCTGGCATTCTCCAATCGTGAAGAATGTTCCCCGATCAAATAAAACGATTTGGGGGAATTCCCTGGCGGTCCAGTGGTTAGGACTCGGCGCTTTCACTGCCGGGGCCTGGGTTCGATCCCTGGTCAGGGAACTAAGATCCTGCCAAGCTGCGTGTGGTGAGGCAACAAACAAACAAACAAACAACCATGTGGTTAAGCCGAAACACTATTTGTACAAGAAGGCAAAATAGATGCTTGATACTTTCTTTTGCATTATCAAGTTTCTCTGTAAGAAGCTAGTGCCTTAGCGATCTCCATCCACATCCAGGGAGTTGGGTCTGTATTGCTTTGTTGGGGGCGGGGGGGGGTCTCTTTCTCCCTCTGTCTGTCTGTGTCTCTCTTACATGTCCTTATGGACTCACAGGAGTTTATATATTCAGTGCATCTAAATCCGTTGCAGACATTATTCTCTTTGACTGTCTCGCCTTTGCCCGGTGGCAGCCCCTCCTGCCCATATCCAGGTCTGGGGACCTGAGGGCCTGTCTCCTCAACAGGCACCAGTGACTCTCCAGACCCTCCTGCCCTTTCATCGGTCCGAGGGCCTCACTGGGATTCAGGGGTTCATGTAATGATGTCTCTCGCAGACCCGGCGTGCCTGCCCACGTGGCTGAGCAGTGTCTTCTTGTCATATCTGCACCCTCACCCCATTGCCTTCTAAGTCAGCAGCACCTTATTTCAAAAAATTAAAAAATCAATAGTAATATTTTCTGAAAAAAATTATTGCTGTACATTTACCCTTTTTAGCTTTTTGTGGAATGACCATTCTGGTTACCATATTTACTGAGTGCCTGGACTAATACCTGTTCACCACAGCCCTGGTGGATGGGGGTCTCCAAGCAGTATCAGATATAAATAGGGGGTGGGGGCAGTATTTTGTTGTAAAAGAAGGTTCTATAAAATAATCCAAATCTAGACTGTTATCAGGGAAAGAAAGGAGCCTCTGGTTGAACCAAGAACATGGGTCTGACTCAAAGGCGCTTTCCAACCCACCTGGGAAGGGAGCCACACCTGGGGCCGCTCAGATCTCAGGAGAGAACCAGGAGCACACAGTGTGGATGCTGGAGTGAAATCTGGTACCGTCCACTTTTTTAAGATTTTTTTTGAGGTGGACCATTTTTAAAGTCTTTATTGAATTTGTTACAGTATTGCTTCTGTTTTTTTAAATGTTTTGGTTTCTTGGCCACGAGGCATGTGGGATCTTAGCTCTCCGACCAGGGATCGAACCTGCCCCCGCTACACTGGAAGGCAAAGTCCTAACCACTGGACCGCCAGGAAGTCCTGTACAGTCCACTCTTGAAGAACAAATCTCATCGGAATGTTTAGCGTTTCAATATAGCCTTTCTCAGAAAAGAGTTGACAATTTCGTTGTACTTTGTGTTTTTTTTTGCTTGTTTGTTTTTTAATTTAATTTTTATTTTATATTGGAGTATAGTATATTTACGATGTTGTGTTAGTTTCAGGTATACGGCAAAGTGATTCAGTTATACATATACATATATCTATTCTTTTTCAGATTCTTTTCCCATATAGGTTATTATAGAATACTGAGTAGCATTCCCTGTGCTATACAGTAGGTCCTTGTGGATCATCTATTTTATGTATAGTGGTGTGTATGTGTTAATCCCAAGCTCCTAATTTATCCCTCCCCCTCTGGTAACCTTCCCCCTTTGGTAACCATAAGTTTGTTTTTGAAGTCTGTGAGTCTGTTTCTGTTTTGTAAATGAAAACCACTTAAGCCTTCAAATACATAAATTTTCTTTTCAAAAATAAGGGGAAATCTAATGAGTCAACTTTCACATGTGATTCTGAGAAATGTAATAGAGAAAATTACCTTTGGAAACCGCTTTCCTCTTCTGAGACTTGTGTTTTCCAAGATGGGCCGCAGATGGGCAGTCAGAACGAAGTGGATCGTGATCCAATTACCCCACAGATTTCAGCCCCGAGACTCGAGCTCGGGAGGCCTGGCGGCGAGGAGGGCCGTCCAAGAGAAGCTGATTAGATCAGAGGACACGGCTCCATCCTGCTCGGGATGTGCGTATTTACAGCCCTATCTGCCCATCCAGGAAGCATCCCCGCATCCCTGGCCCCCAGGTTAGGACAGATGCCGGGCCCATGTCCCCACTGCTAGGGGCACCTGCACCGCCCTTTTCCCGGCACCCTTTACAATCACCCCCCTTGCTCGGAATTCCGCTGTGTGCCTGGCTCTCGGACCTCAGTAAGTCAGTGTCCCTTGAGTGACTTGGCTGAGCCGATGGGGAGCCCAAGCCTCGGTTGCCTGGACGGGGAAGTCAATGCTGAGAAAAAGGGAGCAGGACCACAGTTTTGTTTGGAGAGGGCGGGGAAGGGGTGTGTGTGCACCCGTGCGCCGGGGGACATTCTGATGACACAGCCCCGTAGGCTCCTCTCAGACTCCACCTAAATGTGTCACTTGCACAAAATCTAAGAGCCTGGAAAAGCCCTGATGGCCCTCCCTCCTTGTAGGCAACTGGGCCTCATTTATTCTGGGAAAATCAACCCCCTTCTCTTTCTAAAGGCCACGCAGAAGGGATCTGCCCACTTCTCTCGGTAGCTGGTTGGTCTACCCTTTGCCTCCACATAGCTAATCTGATGCTCTGTTCTTGCTATTTAAATTTAAATTCCTATGTGTCTGGGGGACGGGGCCACCAGGGGGTGGGAGCCGGGTCACCAGGGGCAGGGGCGGGATGACAGGCAGATGTCAGAGCCGGCTAGGCTGGCCGTGGGGCCTCGAGACCCTGCCTTTGCACACGGACCTGTTACTGTTCCCGCCGCAGTCAGGGCAGCCCTGGACCCGCCTCCCCTTCCATTTGCTGCCCTCTGGGTCTGTCCCGGGCTGACCAGCCCTCTGGGGCCCGGAGTGTCAGACCTGCGGGCACCTGCGAAGTCAGGGCCAGCCCACTGGGGGTGGTTTCTCCTGCTCCAAACACAGGCCCTCACCTCAAGCCTTGAACCTCCAGGTAGCTGCGCAGCGTGGTGGGGAGCAGGGTGTGAGCTAGAGCCCACTGTGGTCACATCTCCAGCTCAGGCTCTCCCGGTGTGGCCCTGTATGTCTTTTTAGGACTCATTGTTGCCTTTGGCCCAGTTGTGGACTGGAGGTGGGCCCCTGGGGGATCTGTAGTCCCAGCCGGAAGGATGCTGGATGCTCAGGCCTCGACCAGTCAGCTGCAGGCACAGCCCACACCCCAGGACTCCCTGTAAGTTCTTGGAGATGCAGCCACAGTCCCCTGCCATCCTCAGGACCAGGCTGGGGCTGGTGCCTCATTGCTCCCTGTGGATGGGGATGACAGAGCCAGGGCTCCCGTGTCCCCCCCCCCCCCCAGAGAGGAGACGAGGAGGCCCTGTTCTTAAGGCATCTTACAGTGTTGTGCAAACGCCACCACTTTCTAGTTCCAGAACATTCCCATCGCCCGAAAAAGGAGCCCCGTACCCATTAGCAATCACCCCCCACCCCATGCCCCTGCCCTGCAACGCCTGGCAGCCAGGAATCTGCTTTCTGTCTCGATGGATTTGCCTGTTGTGGGCATTTCCTGTAAATGGCATCGTACAACCTGTGACGTTTTCTGTCCCACTTCTTTCGCCTAGAGCTGTTGCCTTTGGCCCTCAAAATGAAGCCCCCTCCCCAAATCGGGGCAACTGACCACCATCTCTCAGCCCCGTCAGTGAAATGGACACAGGAGCGAGACTGGCCTCACACTGCTGTCGTGGATGAGATCCTCAGGGCTGCAGGGCTCAGCGTGGCCCCTGTGTTAGTAATAATGGCACAGCTGTTATTATTATCCCTGTGTTCGAAGCTTGCATGACTTAGGAGCTGCATCCAGTGGCCAGGAACAAACCTCAGGGTCTTAATCCACAGAGGGATCCTGGGGCTCTCATGGAGCCAGAAATCCGGGGGTGACACTGAGCCTCCTCCTGGCCGTTGGCATGGCCATCCTCAGTGTGGGGCCTCCTTGGCGTCCCAAGATGCCCGCTCCACCCCAGCAGGTCGTGGGAGCTCGGGCAGCAAGAAGGGGAAGGGCCGGGGGCAAAGGAGTGAAGGTTGGGCCCACCCCCGTGGAGAGCTTTCTCGAAGCCCCTTAGGTGGTCTTCCCTCGTGGCCACTCTTAGCAGTGAGGTCAGGCTCAGGAGAGACCTTTAGAGCTGGTCCACTGCCTCCACCCCCAAAGATGCAGTTGGGGTCCCCGGAGCAAGGAAGAGGAGTATAGAATGGGTGTTGTCAGACTGGTCCCCCATGGGGCTGGCCACCATCCGCTGGCCAGACAGCTGGGGAAACTGAGGCCCAGGGACGGGGTGGGGCTTACCAGTCAGGGGTCAGTGGGGAGGCCTGTCCGCTGTAGGTCTCCGGGCTCAGGGAGGAATGGCAGAGGCTTGATCAGAGTGTCCAGGGCATTTGCAAGAGGTGGTTCTATTCGGCCCACTGCCCTGCCCCTGCCCCTTTGCATCTGGTGGGTGGCAGCCCAGGGTGGGTACATTTTAGTGGGAGAGGGAAGGGTCCAGGGAGAGGAACTAGCTCTAGAAAGCACATCCAAGACCTTCTGGGTGGGATGAGGGGGCCAGGACCTCTTCCTATGGCAGGATGTAGGGGTGGGCTTGGGGTGCTAATGACGGAGGGTCCCCAGGAAGGCTGTGCTGCCTTGGGTACCCGTTGGGCTGCATGTCCCCCCACATTCAGACTGCAGTGGCCACGTGAGCAGCAGCACATGCCTGCCACCAGCCCTCTCTGAGCGTTGGCACTTCCCTCCCAGGCTGGAATCGACTCCAAGATTAAAATTAATTTCTCTTCCACTTCACAACAATTGTGCGGCCTCTCCCAAGTACATCCTGTCTTTGATTGCACAGAACACGCTCTGCCTTGCCGCGCTGGAGGCTGGAGCCCCAGAACTGGGATTATTTACCCAACCAGGGCCTCCGGCGAGCTGCTGATGCTGCCGCACCTGTTCACTCTGCCGGTGGAGAGGCTCTCCCAGAACCTGTCGCGGGGGGGTGGGTGTAGCGTGGGAGATGCTGCTGCAGCTTCTCCCCCGCCAGAGACCACACCCACAGCCGGGGGGAAGGCAGAGCTCAGGGGCCTGCAGCTCCGGAACTCAGAGGCTTGATGCTGGGTGCGAGCTCTGCCTTCAGTGGGCTGGGTGACCTGGGGCAAGCCACCGGCCCTCCGTTACTTCTGCAAAAGAAGGAGCCGGATACTTACCTCTCAGGACTACTGCAAGACTGAACAAGATCCCAGCGAGACATGCTCTTTATATATTGAGGCACTACCATGGTACTGTGTATCCAGCCCTCACAGTACAAAGAGTCCTCCCATTGGTCTTCACCGGGTGAGACTGTGTGCAGCACAGGAGTGACTCGGCCCATTTTGAAGGTAGAGAAACTGAGGCCCAGAGAATGATGGAAGGGATGAACCTGGGTAGGAAAGAGAAGGAGGGGGCGTGTCCATTTGGTACCTGCCCCACCTTCCTCCTTCTGTCACATAACAAGCATCCCTTCCGTCTCCACCCCTGAAGCCAGCCTCCTGCCCGTGCCACCTCCTGCCTGGAACACCCCCGCAGGCTTCTGTCAGAACTGAGCTCCCAAGTCCCCTTCCTCCGGGACCTCCTGGCTTAACCTGTGGACCTCCTCATGCAAACGTGGGCTACCTGAGCAAATCTTCAGATTTAAGAAACCTCCCCCATGCCAGGGATGCCAGCCTTTTAAAGGGTGCCCTTGAGGTGTGATACCTTCCTAGCCTGTAGCAGTCAGCACAGCCTAGGTCAGGCTGCGGTAACAAACAGCCCCAAGATCACGGTGGTTTATTTCCTGCTGGCCCTCATGGCCTGATGGCTCTGCTCTGTCCCATGTCATCCTCACTTAGAAGCCCGGGTGGGTGCAGCCCCCACCCACTGGCCGTCACCAGCTGGTGACGGTGGCCGAGGTGGGTTGAAGGGGGGAGCCTGGTGAATGGCGTGGTGGCTCTCTAAGCTTTGCCTGGATAACTTGTCACTTCTGCTCCCCTCTCATCGGACACACGCAGCCTCAAGAGGGTGGAGAAGTGACACCTTGCATATGCCCAGACAGAAAAATGGGGCTTCTGGTGAACAGAACCCAAAAGCGAGAGCCTTTCATGCTAGAATTCCTGGCCAGATGGAGGGCTGGAGAGAAGAGATGCTTTGGGCAAAGTGCCTTCCCTCAGCCGTGCCACTGTCCTAACTTCTGGGCATCTGTCTGACTCGCTGTCTGTGTCAGCTCCTGGGCTCCCTGGGTTGGGGTCCCCAAAAATGAAATATATGTGGCCTGAAGAGCTGATGAAGAGCATCTCAGCCCTTGCTGGTGGGGCTCAGCCCTCGTCCTATGTCTGCTCTGGGCCTTGGGGCGTCAGGAAGTGGCTCGGGCTGTGATATTTCTCCACACGGCAGCAGAGACACCCTGCCTTGCTCCAGGGTGAGAGCCATCGGCCTCTCCTGCTTTTCCATGAATCTGCTGGGCCTTGGACTCCATGGCGTGAAGCTGCCTGCTTGGGGTTTGATCAGATGAGACAAGGTCCTAAATCAGCCGAGGGCCCCGGCCTGCCTGTGGTAAGAAGTGTATTCTCCCCACGGTGTCTCCCTGCCTCTCGGTCCCGAGCTTCACGCCACATTAAATGCAGACATAGTGACTGGTATGTTTGTTTCACAACTACACCCAAACATAGAGTGCATGCTCCGTGACGTCCAGATACCATGGGAGAGGAAATCATTCAGATGTCTGCACAGAGGCCGAGGTATTGAGCGGACCAGAAAACACGTCTGTCTAAATGGGCCCGGCAAACCATGTTGCTGGGGGCGTTTTCCGTTGCCACCTGAGTTGTGACTCTCGGCAACCGTCTCTTAGCAACTGTGGGTGTGGGGTACCACGCTCAGCTGGGAGGGGGGCTCTGGGACCAAGGCTGCCTGGGAGGAGATGAAGGCAGAGCTGTTTAGGGGGTGGGGCAGAGGCCTGGGCTCTGCAGCAGGGAGGGGTCCACTAAGACACCAGGCCCCCATGTCCCAGAGGTCTCCGTGGGGTGAATGGGTGGGGACCGCTCTTCCTCCATTACTCATCCTTCTACGTGCGCATTTTATACACGAGCATGTCCTCCTTTTCCATATTTACACAAATATCTTTTATTCCGTTTCCCGGATTTGTTGGCAAGCAGCTGGGCTGGGGTTACATCTGGCACCGGCGTGATCGATCTCTGGATGGTGTGGGGTATGGAGATTTGAGGGTCTTTCTGAAACAGCAGAGGGGCTGAGCCATCAGAGCTCAGTTCCCCCACTGCTCGGACTCTGGGCAGGTTCCCTGATGTCTGGGCCTCAGTTTTCTGACCTGTAAAATGGGGGTAGGCCCAGGCACTGAAGAGCTAGCCTGACCCAAAGAGAGGTCCGGCCCTTGCCTTCAGCTCCTGGGAGGGGATCTCTGGGCCCCTGGGACGTCCTGTCCTGCCTGATACGTGTCTTTGTCTGCTGGGGCTTCAGCCACCACAGTCTAACAATGTGGTTTGTAATGGGGGATTGGGGCCACCCCATATCAGTTTTTTTTTTTTTTTTTTAATTTTATTCATTTATTTATTTATTTTTGGCTGTGTTGGGTCTTCGTTTCTGTGCGAGGGCTTTCTCTAGTTGCGGCAAGTGGGGGCCACTCCTCATCACGGTGCGCGGGCCTCTCACTATCGCGGCCTCTCTTGCGGAGCACAGGCTCCAGGCGCGCAGGCTCAGTAATTGTGGCTCACGGGGCTAGTTGCTCCGCGGCACGTGGGATCTTCCAAGACCAGGACTCGAACCCACGTCCCCTACATCGGCAGGCGGACTCTCAACCACTGCGCCACCAGGGAAGCCCCCATATCAGTTTTGACCTCTGGAACAGGCCGGAGAGAAAACGTATTAGCCCAACCCTCTGGGAGGAGCTGGAGGCCAAAGGTCACCACGGGGCAGTGTGTGATGGAGCCCCAGGAAAGACTTCGACACCCTGGTGGGGGGAGCGTCCTGAGTTGGGAGCATGTGCATGTGTTATCACGCGATGATGCTGGGGTGAACGTGTCCACCAGGCAACAAGCAGACAGAGATGGCGCTCGGGTGGTGATACCTGCTGAAGGGGACCCTCACGTGGGTGCTTAAGGACCAGGGCAGGAGGGCATCTCTCCAGAAAGGCGTCATTGGAGCCTGAGTGGGGCAGCCCTTCCAGACCAGGGAAAGGTGTTCCAGGCAGAGGGAACAGCCAGTGCAAAGCCCTGGAGGCAGGAAGGAAGTCCCAGGGCATGTTCTGGGAGCCGAGAGCCCCACAGGGAAGCAGGCGTGTGTCGTGGCAGAAGGGGTGAGGGTGACATAGGCAAAGCAGCGGTGGCCTCACTCTGGGAGCAGGGGTGGCCTGGGGCCCGACCTACACTGGGGAAGGTCACGCTGGCCGTATGTGGAGAGCAGGTTACAGGGGCACCAGCGGGAGAGCCAGCCCAGTCGAGTGCAGGGATGCCACTGGATGGGGGGACAGGTCAGAAGGATGGTCTGAGGGAGAGAGGACAGGACTGGCTGATGACTGTGAACTGGGGGGGACGGTGAAAAGAGGAATCAGGCTGAACACACTCCCCGGTTGGCCGTAAGCATCTGGGTGGAGGCTGCGGCTTGCTGGGCTGTGAAGGCAGGGCCGGGACAGGTAGGGGGGCCAGAGCCGGGGCCTGGCTCTCAGACGGTGTGGTCTGTGGTGCTTCCTGGACGTCCAGGTGAGGGGCAGGTGCCGAGAGCAGGGCCGGGGCCAAGAGGCAGCGTCCAGGTAAGAGCAGTGGGTGAGAGGCCCCCGGATGACCCAAGACATCACTTAGGATGGGGGAAAAGAACAGTGGCCGGAGCCGAGAGGTTCGTGGGAGAATTGGGGGCGGGAACCACAGAGCCCCTGGGAGAGACCGACGGACGGGGAGCAATGCGAGGGGACCGCTTGGGGAGGTTCTCTTTGCAAAAGAGACGAGAGAAACGGGGCCTAGTGGCTGGGAGGGAGGTGGGATCGGGCAGCCTCTCCCCACCGAGGCTCTCTCAGCTTGTGGGGCCCATCTGCACGTCGTGGGGTGTCGAGCACCTCCTGGTCGTGACATCCAAAAACGTCTCCAGGCAGGGGTCTCCCGGGCTGAGGACCCCTGCGTTGCGGGGAGATGGTTCAAGGTTCGGCTTTGTTCTTTTATCAGGCCCCTGGCCCTGGGGGCGGTTATTTGACAGACAGGACTGGGTGGCAGAGGAAAAGGTGGCCGTGAGTCCTGCGAAGGCTGGGGGACCGTGGTTGCCCTCTGGGAGGGGGCAGCATCCACCAGGCCTCCTGGAGGAGCCCCTCCCCGGAAAGGGGGAGGAGGGGACCAAGCACCGCCTGTCCTCAGGGGCGTGGTCCTTTCCCCTTGTCCCCCGGGAGAGCGGTAGGACATGCACCCACCTCACGGAGACTCGGGGCTGGGCAGTGAGATGCTGCGAGTGACAGGCCACCCCCCGCCGCGTCCATCCATCCGTTCTCAGCGCTGGTGGCTGCACGTCCTCCTGCGAATGCCCCCAGCCTCGGCCCCTCCTGAAGCCAGGAAGCCTCCTGGAGGCGGGGCGCCTGCAGGTCCCGGGATGTTGGGTCCCAGAAGGTTCTGGGCAGGCTGAGGCTGGCCTCTCGCGTCCCACACCCCCCAGAGCACACCAGGGCCTCCTGCTCTGAGGTGACCACACTCGAAACACCTCCTCCCCGTGCGGGGGCAGAGGCCCCGGCAGTTCCCACTTCTGGGATGTCTTCCGCATTCTTGGCAGCAGGTCCCGCTGTCCACCCGCCGTTAGGACCGAGGCCGGGGACCGTCCTCCGTCCCAGTGCCCAGCACAGCCCAGCCGTGTCTTCCCCACATCAGCCTGGCTCCTGCCTGCCTGGGAGGGATCAGGAGGTTGGAGGAGAATCCCAGGGCCCCTTGCTACCCTGACGGCCTCTGATTCTCTCTGGTTCATTGGTCCGGAGCAATGCGGTCCAACAGAACTTTCTGGAAATGTCCCATCCGCCCGATATGGTACCACTGGCCACACATAACGACCACATAAAATGTGGCCACGTGACTAAGGAACTGAATTTTTATTTAATCTTAAGCAATTTAAACTTAAGTATCCACAGGTGGCTGGGTCACCATATTAGACTGCCATCACCGTCCGCTTAGAAGACTCCCCAGTGGCTCCTCCCTTCCTCCCTTTCTCCCTCCCTTCCTGTCAGTCTCTTCGCAGCACCTGCACGTGCCCCGTCCACACCTGGGCCTGCCGGGCTTCTGGGCCGGGGGGTGGGTCGGGCAGTAATAAATTAACAAGAGCACATGCTCTGAAGGACATAAGCCAGAGGGACATGGTGGGGGCCAGCCAGGAGGTCAGGGCCACCTCTCTGAGGAGGTGAGCAGGGAGCTGGGAGCAGAGAAGCCGAGGCTGGCAGCACCCCCATCCCCTGGCAGTGGGAGCAGCTGCAGGAAGGCCCAGAGGTGGAGACTAGCAAGAGCCTTGGGGACAGGAGGTCCAAGTGACGGGACAGAAGTAGCGCGAGCGGGAGAGGCAGGCACAGGCCCCGAAGGACGCGGTGAGGAATTCAGACTTTACTTCCAGGGCGACAGGGTTTGGGATGGTCAGTAACACGGGGTGGGTGAGTGCGCCTCGGCCTGTCTGGCTTCCACGGGAAGAATGGATTGGAGGGTGCAGCAGGTTACGTAGTGTCCCCCACCCAAATCTCACTCCATCAGCAGCCTTGTTTGGAACTAGGGTCTCTGCAGGTGTAATTATAAGGATCTTGAGATGAAATCATCCTGCATCCGGGACCCCAAATCCAATGACTAGTGTCCTTCTGGCAGGAGGGGAGACACAGGAAGTTGGGAGAAGCCCCCGGCAGAGCTGGGAGGGAGGCTGCAACAGATGCCCCTCTGTACCTGCAGGAGCTTCGGTTTGGGGCTTCTGGCCCCCTGAACTGTGAGAGAATAGGCTTCTGTTGGTTGCAGCCCCCAGTGTTTAGTACTCAGTTGTGCGGCCCCAGGAAACTCAGCCAGGGGACAGGAAGACCCAGAGGAGGCCCACAGTCCATCCAAACACTGGGGTGGAGAGAAAGATTCAGCCTTGGGGGTCTGTTCCGAGGCTAGAACTCACAGATGGGGGGATCTGGTTTTCTTCACACTCAGCAGGGCAACCGCAGGGCCCTCTAGGATAGGCAGCTGGGGTTGGGGTGGATGGAGAGCCCCGCTGTGCCCTGGTGGGGGTGAGATGCCCACTAGACCCCCCGCTGGGTCCAAAAGGTGCCAAGGAGCCGTGTCGGCTGGCCCACTGACAGCCCCAGTGACATGCTTTGACCCTGACTCACCTCAGGGACAGCCCGGCAGAGCGGCCAGGGCCCCTCCTTGGGGGGACCGGGCTCAGCTCTGGGAACCCCAGCAAGGTGTGGATAGAACCGGGAGGTTTGTTGTAGCTCAGAGAAACCAGAGCTCCGAAGCCTGTCTTCTCCTGGGTTGAGGGAAGGGGCCGCAGGTGGTCTTGGGCGTGGGGTCCCACCCCTCAAGGTCCTTCCCCCTCCCCAGCAGGGACCTGCAGGCTCCTTAGGCCTGGACACAAGCATGCCTCCCACTGGCAATACCTGTCAGGCACACTCTGTCGCGTTCTGCCTTGAAGCCATAAATCATGTGTTTCTCAGCTTAGTTTACCGATGTTGCCGGGAAAGATTCATAGCAGTGGTCCTCTTCCATCTCCATCCTCCTTCTTAAGTTCTCCTTGCCCCCATGCACCGGCAAAATCTCCTCCCTCCGAGATGGTCACCAGCCTGGGTTGCTTGGGGACGTCGCAGTCCAGACTGGCCCCGGGCTGGAGCCGGGTCTCTGGATTCAGAAGGCCTAGGTGTGAGTCCCATTCCTCCACATATTCCCGCTTGTCAGCTCCTGCCTCAATTTCCTCGGCTGTAAAATGGGGATCAGGATGGAGGGACATTGTGAGAATAGGTGCCTCAGTGTGAGTAAAGCATTTAAAACTCCTGTTGGACATACAGAGCCCCAGAAATGGGGCCGTCCGGGGAGGTCATCAGCAGACTCTTTCTCTCCACCCCAGTATTTGCATGGAATCTCCCTATGGGTCTTGCTGCCCTGCTGTGGTCACTCAGAGGGGAGACTGGAAGGTTTAATCCCCCTGTAGCCTTTGGAGCAGGTGCTGTTCCCACCCCCCTTACAGATGGGGAACTGAGGCCTGGTGGGTGTCACACTTGGCCCTACAAATGTCTTCGTCAGCACAGGCTGCCATAGGCTGACAGCTTAAACAACAGACGTTTATTCCTCAATGCCCTGGAGGCCGGACGTCCAAGATCAAGGTGCAGGTAGATTCAGATCCTGGTGAGGGGCCTCTTCCTGGTTTGCGTCCTCGAATGACAGGGAGAAATGGGGAGAACACGGCCCTGGTGTCCCTTCTTATAAGGACGCTGACCCTGTCAGATCAGGGCCCCACCCTCATGACCTCACTTAACCTTGCTTACCTCCTTAAGTGTTCCATCTGCAAAGGCAGGCACATTGGGGGTTGGGACTTCAACAAATGAATTTGGGGGGCGGGGGACACACGTATTCAGCCCGTCACAACAGACTGCGCTTGGCCTGCGGGCAAGGCAAGCATGGATGAACAGCCCCGCTAGTAGATTTCAGAGCAGATGGGAAAGAAGGACCCCAGGACGGGGTCTCTGGAGGGAAGGAGGACAGGAAGAGGCATCACCTCTGGGCCCACAGGTGGCGGCAGCGTTGCCCAGAAGAGTCAGCTCTCCGAGTTCCTGGTCATCCTGATGGGGTTACCTGTTCTGCTTAATTAACCCTTCACTGACAGCCCCTGATATCTGCCTTTCTCCCAACCCGGTACAGGCTTCTTAAAGGCAGAACGATTATGTTTTTGTTAGGGTGAGACTGCAGCCGGGAGATGATGCTTCTGCCATGGGAACTATTGAACCATGTCTCAATTAGGCTAGCTAATATTTTAGGCTCCCGAAGTGCCAGGCACCGTGGGCAGAGCTTAACTTGCATTCTCACCCTGAAACTCCACACCCACCCCATGGCACCTCTGGGGAAGCCGCAGTAGAGAGGTGGGCATGGAGTGGATGCACCTGTGACCCTAGTGGGGTAAGGACCCATTTCCACCCAAGTGTGGAGACCAGGGCAGGGCAAAGTGAAGGCACACGTGTTCTGGACCAAGCAGGTCCTCACAACAGGGAGGGTTGGCATCCATGGACCAAGGCCAGCCCAAAGGTCAGTTCCAGAAAATATCACCAGCCGGTGCCAGCACTGTGGGGTCCCTGGGCTGTGACCTCCCCTCCAAGCCCAGGGTCCTCCTGATGGAAGGGCAGCGTCTTCCTGGGGTCGGCTGAATCACAGTCCCCAGGACATCCACATCCTAATCCTCCCGACCTGTGTATGTTGCCAGCCACGGCAGAAGGGACCCTGCAGGTGGGACGGAGTCAAGGCTATTGAGATGGGAGGCTATCCAGGGTCATCCACGTGGGCCCAGTCTCATCGCAAGCCTCCTTACTAGAGGGAAGCAGAGGCAGATTTGAATACAGATGGGGAGCCGGCAGAGGTTGGGGTGTTGCAGCCACAGCCACGGAACAGCTGGAGCCCCCAGAAGCCGGAAGCGGCAGGAAGGGTCCTCCCTCCCCTGGCGCTTCCAGAAGGAGCGGGGTCCCTGCCCACACCCTGATTTCACCCGACAGTTGGACCTGCAGAGCTGTGAGATAAGTTCGTGTTAAGCCACTGAATTTGTGGTCATCTGTTTCAGCCGTAATAAGAAATCTAATACACTCGCATCTGGGTCTTCAGGCTTAAGTGATTAACACACAGGAAGTGCTTAGAGCCGTGCTGGGGGCAGGGCTGGGGGCTGCCCTGAGGGAAACTTGACAGAAGCCCGGCCTGCGGACAGGAAGAGGCAGGATGACGGATGATGAGCAGGTGGGCAGTGGCTCCCCCTCATTCATCTCCTGGCTGCTTTTGGGGTGTCCCTGGTCCCCACAGAGCTCACCACCCTTTGACATAACTCTCAGGATTGGTGGCTTTGCTCCACTGTCATGTGTAGGTCCTGGAGAGCTGGCCTCCACATTGGCAGACCTTCCCGGCCCGATTTCCCAGGCCCGGGTTTGTTTTCACCACATTCCGCGTGGTGTCGGCCTTTAGACGTGGGCTAATGTGACCCAGAAGTTTGGTACCGCTCTCTGAGCCGGTGTTAATTATGCTGGATTACGGTATTCATAAACCGCGTGCCTCGCAGTTCTTCTCTAGGCAGCCAGCCTCGTGCTCTGTGACTGACTTACTGAGTCCCAGTCGCAGGCCTGGGATTGGGTTATGGGTCCTGCTGCTCGTGGGATTCTAGTGGGAGGACTGCCGAGGAATCGTGCGCCTCTGTCTTTGGAGAGCGAGGTGGGACGTGAGTGCCTGTTAACACGGGACTTGGGTCCTAAGGCCCAAGGACTTTTCCCTCTGGGTTCATTTTCACCTTCTGAAATGGCCTTGTCCGTGCATTACACTGTGAACACCGAGTTAAAATCGCCCTGTCGTCTAGGAAATCAAACTTACACGTGCCTGACACGGTCGACATCCCTCAGGAGTTCCGTTTTCAAGCTTAGGTCGTGTTTGCTGGCGGCAGACCCCACCCTGCTACTGAACATCTGGTCTCCATTCCTGCCGCCCTCTCAGTTTCCATATTCACCCTGAACTTGAACTTTCTCTGGGGCTGGTGGGTCCTGGAAGCCCGCCTCAGGCTTCAGTTGCTATGTCTCCCCTTTTACCCAGCCCCCCAGGAAGCCCAGAACTGAATTTGCATCCTAACCAGAGTGCACTTGTGGTCTGTCCCGACAACCCCTGGTTTTGACAATTCACTCAGGGTCTTCTTACACCCAGCTCTTTAATGAGTTTCTCTTTTATAGCAAGTTTGGCAAACTATGGCCAAATTTGACCCACCAACTGTTTTGGTGCACCCTGCAAGCAGACAAGTTCTTATATTTTTAAAGGGTTATCCACACACACACGCACACACACACACACACACACACACACACACACGGGAGAATCTGTGACCTTGACCCTAAAATATCTAAACTCTGGCCTTTGCAGGTGACATTTGCCATCCCTCTTGCGCGACGGCAGGTGCGTGTTCAGGAGGTTGGCTGCTCACCTGTGGGCCGTGTTAGGTGGTGGCCTTGACAGAAGGCCTGCCTGGGACGCAGCCAGGCTCTAGGCCTCTTGGGCCTGGAAACGCATCCCAGCCTCCATCCTGGCAGCCTCAGCCTCCCTCCTTCCAGCCCACCACCCTCCTCAGGTGTCAGGTCCTTACCTGGAAGGACCCGCCCAGGACCCAGAGCTGGGCTCTGGAGACCAGGTCCTGGGCCTGGAGGACGCGGCACCCAGCACCAGCCTGGGGCCTGGTCCTGCCTCCCGTCCCTTCTCCGCCCCAGCCTCTCCCGCTAGTACTCAGATATTATTCCTCTGCTGGGCTCACCCTCCAAGGCTGTGGACGGCCTCCTCTTGGGGTCCCCCGAACTCGCTCACCCTTACGTCACCACTGACCCAAGGGGGAGCCAGACCAGGGAGCAAGAGAGGTGTGGGGACAGAGACCTCCCTGACCGCTCACAAAGCCAGCGCTGGTCCATGAAGCTGAGCTCTGTGGGCGGGCGGGCTGCTGGCACCGAGCCCGGAACTGGACCAACCAGCCCAATAGCTGCCACCCAAGGAGCCAGGCCCCGCCACGGAGGGCAGATGGGGGCTGCCACAGGCAGAGGTGCTCCAGCCCCACTTCCCCTCTGAGCCCACCTGGTGGTGGGCCATTCCTCGCCCACCCCTCGGGCTCTGGGCCCCGAGAGAGGCCGAGGGCATCGGGCCCTCCGAAGACCTCGCCCACGAAGTGCTGCAGGTATTAGCACGTGGTTAATGGGTCCATGCGCCGTGTGGATCAAAGAAGGTTGTCTTTCTTTCCTTCCCCCAGCCTCACCAGACCTCCGGGACCACAGTCCCCCAGATAGGAGCAGAATAGCTGCCGCTTCCCTGTCCCATCTTAGAAGCATCTAAACACAGGGATGGGAAGTGCAGTCCTTCCTGTTGCTGAGATAAAGTGGTGGAATCGGGCGGCTGCAGAGCTGTGTGGAGAAGGATTCCAGTGTTCACCCCGTGCTCAGGGGATGTGCACAGCCTTGTGGATCTGTGCAGGGCTTTGGCCGTCCTCGCGCTCACAGCGATGAACTAAGGACCTGTCTGGTCACGAGACAATGGCTGGGCTGGAGGGCAGGCGGGGGGAGGACCTGGAATGCTGCTTGTATTAGTGTCTTAGGGGCTATAAGGAAGTGCCACAGCTGGGGGCTTAGAACAACGGAAATGTACTGTCTCATTGTTCTGGATGCTAGAGATTCCACATCAGGGTGTCGGCAGGGCCCCCCTCTGCTGCGGCTCTAGGTAAAGATGCCTCCGTGCCTCTTCCCGCTTCTGGGGGCTGCCAGCAATCCTGAGCCGGCAGCTGCTTCCCTCCAACTCCACCTCTCTTGTCGCATGGCCTTGCCCCTCTGTCTATATCTGTGTCCACATTCCCCTCTTCTTATAAGAAGAGTCATTTTGGATTAAGGACCCACCCTAACCCAGTACAGCCTCATCTTAACTTACATCCTAATTCTATCTGCTAAGACCCTATTTCCAAAGAAGGCCACATTGACAGGTGCCAGGAGGTAGGACTTCAGCGTATCTTTTCGGGGGGACGCACCTCCAGCGACAGCACTGCTGCACAAAGCCAGGCCTTTCAGAGCCTTTTCCAGTTTCAACACTTTGTTTTTGGAAGGATACATGGAAAAGACCCCAAGTTGCAATTTCTTTGGAAAACAAGTGTCATTGTCCACAAAAGCTGAAAATGCGCCAACTGTAAGAGCAGCGGCTCACTCTGGGGCACACACACCACCACTACCACCCCCTGCCAGACTCACGAGCGCTGGGGACACACACAGGAAGGTTCCGAACCGCTCTGCTCACGGTGGCAAGAAACTGGGAATGACACGAGTACCTATTAACAAGAGAAATGATCAGGAAACTGTGATGCCTTCGAAGAAGGGATGCTCTCCAGCAGTGGGGAAATGAAGGAATGTCAGCCACGCACATCAGCGTGGAGAAATCTCAGAAGCAGCGTGGAGGGAAAACTTTAAGCTGTAGAGGAAGGCATAACGTTTGATTACAATTTACGTCAAGTTCCCTAAAAAGGAGGCAGAATGAATCCATGGATTGTTTAGGGTTATGAACATGTAATAACACACAAAAACACAAATGCAGAATCCCAGTTACTTTGGAATAGAGGTGGGGTTGGCACCTGGTGGCCTCAGCAGCGTCACAGCGCTCTGATATATATATATATATACTCCTAGGACGATGCTTCATTAAAAGTATGATTTATCTAAATACACTTATATAAAGAAGGAGAGAAATATTCGAGAGGACATATGCATGTGTGTGTATAAGTGAAGAAAAACATTTGAGCGGCCACGGACGGGCCCTGCAGCCATCAGAACAAAGACCAGACACCCGGGAACTGAAGAGATGGCCCTAGCCCTGGTGGTGGCGAGGCAAGCAGGGTCCCAGGAGCCGGGGTCCTGAGCTCACCAGGGCTTTTGATTTGCACCCATTTCGTTGCACTTTTCCACAGGCATGTGCCCAAGCAGCAGCCATGTCCCGGGAGTGTGGAAGTTGCAGCTGAGCTCTTTGGTCCTTTTCCTCGTTGCCTGAGCACCCACTCGGGACCTTGTCCTCGGGGAGACCCCCAGGCCAGGGCTGCTGCCTGGGCTCCTTGCAGTGACAGGCTGGGAAACCCACAGAGCTGGCCCATGAAGCACACCTGGGGAGCACCTGAGCGGGGCCCATGTCAGAACACCCCGTGTGCAAGACGTACGGCAGGGCGGTGGGGGGAGGGTTGTCTAGGGCTCTGTGTAGGAACGGCCCCGGGACCCAGCTGCCCCAGGCTCCCCTGGCTCCAGGCCTGGGCCTGTTCTTGGTGAGAAGGCGCATCTTCCAGAGCCTTCTTGCTCTGGCCTGAAGCCCCACCTGGAGACACGGGCCTGGTCAGCTGGATGCCAGGTGTTCACCTGTCCTGCGGCAGTCTTGAACTGTACCACTGACATCAGAGGCGGGGTGTTGTGAGTGGGCTTCCGTGGCTCTCCGGGTGGTCCTCACCAGCCCCACCTTGCCTGCTCTCGCACTCAGAGCCCCTGTGTGCAGGCAGGAGGGGGCACCTTCAGGGCCCTTATTAGAACACGCACCTCCACAGGTGACCCTCGAAGGCCCCCCTGACCCGGCACGGAGCCCAGGGTCCCTAGGCTCCCCCTATGATGGTCTCAGTGCTCACGACCCCCAAGGGCTGCCATCCTTAGCAGCTTGCAGATATATTTGGGATGAGGCTTTTGGTTCCCTTTCAGCAGCAGCCTAGTTTCGTGATCCTAAGTGCCTGGGAGAAGAACTGAAAATTGCCTTTTATTGCCATTTTCAGTAGAAATGAAGACAATTCTCTAAACTCCTTTGTTCATCCTGGAAGGCCCATCCTGAGTGCCTGGCTACCTAGAAATTCTCCCTAAACAGTTAAAGGAATAAAGGATTCTCAGATGGCACCTCCCCTAGGACGCCCTCCTGGATTGCCCCTGGCCAACAGGTCCCTGCCCTCTGTGAGTTTTTAACCTTTCCAAGACCATGGTTTGATGCAGGGCTGAGGTAAAGCATGGGAAGATAAACAAATGCAGAAATGCCCTCAGACCCGAAGTCTTCTGTCTCTCTCCCATGTCGCTCTGCCCTGTGATATAGCGCAGGGGTTGGGGGATCCATGAAGGATGAGATATAGGTGGTAGGTGGTGACCAAGTGCCTGGGGCTGCTGAGGAAACAATGCAGGAACGATATGGGAAGGGGAGGTGGGGAGCAGCCAGGGGCTCCAGTTGGGCCTGTGGAGTCGGGGGTGACGATGCTGTCTGGACCCGCCCTGGCCTGCCTCACCGTCCCCTCCGAGAGCAGGACCCCACCTGACCGGCACCTGTGAACTTGCCCTTTGCAACCTTCGTGAACTTTCCATCAGGGACTTCTGTGAAAGAACCCTTTCCTGCACTGTTTTAGCACCAGCCCTGGGAAGCGGCATCTTTGATTTGAGAACCTCAGAGCTCTTTTTCAAAGGATGCCGCTTCTAATAAATTCCAAAGCCTCGGCATTTGGGGATAAGCAGGTCTTGGGTTATAGAAATCTGGAAAGCCTAAGTTTGCCTGTTAGTCACTATGGCGACAGGTTCAACATCCTCAGGGTGCCCAGAGGTTCCATGTGGAAGCAGCGTTCATCTTTAAAGGACCATTTGTTTTTCACCATCAACGCGTTTTAAGATGAGAGAGATTTCAGTTGTTCTTGGCACAAGTCCTGTGGATCCCCACGGGTCCTCTCGCGTGACACTGGGATATAAGAGCTGCTTTAAGTATTCAGAAAGCCTAAAGGAGCTGGAAGCGCTCCTGGGGACCCCGTGCATGCCAGCACTGTGTCACATTTACGTCTGGGCTAAAATCACATCCGCTAACTCAGAATTCTCCGGACCTGTTCTGTCAACTGGCACCAATCAACAGCTCTGGCTGGCAGTTACATTTGTCTTTCATTAATATAAAATGGAAAATTAATTATTACTTCACAAGTGCAGGCTGCTTAGAAGACCATCATCCTCAGAATCAGTGAACAAAGGGAATCCTTGGAGCCCAGTTCAAGCTTCCGTGTTTGCCTTTGAGAAGCCCAAGGCTTCGTGCGGGATGGGGACTGGCCCGAGGTTACAGGGCGTGACGTCTGCCTCCCCACAGACCCTCTGGCAGAGCGGCAGCAAACCAGACTCAGGCATGAAGTAATTCTTTGCTGGTCAGGCCGCAGGCGGGGCCTGGAAGCTGAGCGCAGAGGCCATCTATGTTAGAGGCAAACGTGCCCATTTTCCAAATCTAAGAATGGGTTAAGCTGATGGAATTTCAGGGGCACTGAAGCACCCCTCTAAGGCCCCCGTTGGTCCTGTAACTGTTTTTTTTATTTTTTGTTTTTTGTTTTTTGCGGTATACGGGCCTCTCACTATTGTGGCCTCTCCCGTTGCGGAGCACAGGCTCCGGACGCGCAGGCTCAGCGGCCATGGCTCACGGGCCCAGCCGCTCCGCGGCATGTGGGATCTTCCCAGACCGGGACACGAACCCGTGTCCCCTGCATCAGTAGGCGGACTTTCAACCACTGCGCCACAAGGGAAGCCCGAGAACCTTTTCATCCCCACAAAAGGAAACCCCATTCCCATTAAGCAACTCCCCCGCCCCTCCCCCTAGTCCCCAGCAACCACCAATCTGATCTCTGTCTCTGGATTTACCTATTCTGGACATTTCTTTTTTTTTTTTTTTTTTTTTTTTTGCGGTATGCGGGCCTCTCACTGTTGTGGCCTCCCCCGTTGCGGAGCACAGGCTCCGGACGCGCAGGCTCCGGACGCGCAGGCTCAGCGGCCATGGCTCACGGGCCCAGCCGCTCCGCGGCATATGGGATCCTCCCAGACCGGGGCACGAACCCGTATCCCCTGCATCGGCAGGCGGACTCTCAACCACTTGCGCCACCAGGGAGGCCCCTGGACATTTCTTATAAATGGAGCCCTGCACTGTGGGACCTTCTGTGTCTGGCTTCTGTTACCAAGCAGAATGTTTTCAAGGTTCATCTGCATGGTAGCATGTATCAGTGCCTCGTTCCTTTTTTTTCTTTTTTAATTGAAGTAGAGTTGATTTACAGTGTTGTGTCAGTCTCTGCTGTACAGCAAAGTGACTCAGTTATACACGTATATATGTGTTCTTTTTTATATGCTTTTCCATTATTGTTTATCCCAGGCTACTGAATATAGTTCCCTGTGCTGTACATTAGGACCTTGTTGTTTACCCACTCGAAATGTAATAGTTTGCATCTACCAACCCCAAACTCCCACTCCATCCCTCCCCCTCCCCCTGCCTTGGCAACCACAAGTCTGTTCTCTGTGTCCGTGAGTCTGTTTCTGTTTTATAGGTAATTTCATCTGTGCCTCATTCCTTTTTATGGCCAAATAACGTTCCACTGTGTGGATGGACCCCCTTCTGGCTTCTCCGTTCTTCTGGTGATGGACATGTGGGTTGTTTCTCCCTTTTGGCAGTTGTGAATCATGCAGTCCTGAACATGGGGGGGGGTACACATGTGTGGACGCGCATTTTTGGTTCTTTGGGGCACATCCCCCAGGGGTGGGGTCCTAGGTCCTAGGGTGACTCTACAGTTGACTTATGGAAGCCCTGCCAGACTGTCTCTGTACCCATCGCTGGGTTCCATGCCCTCGGTGACATCTCTCTGGGGGCCCGACTTGAGTAGATAGAGCAGCCTTCTGGGAACTCTCATCCTCCCTGCAGCCGAGTCCCCCAGGGTCCTCTTCTCTTCTTCCACTCAGGAAATATCTGCCTTCAAAGGCAGTCCAGACACCCTTTCATTTCTTTTTGTGCGTGTGTGGTAAATGCTCTCTGAGCCTCTCCTCCTCCTGGGGCCGAGGGCTGAGGAGTGAGCAGACAGCCCGACCCCTCTCAAGCTGGTCCAGCGGCCGGGCCCTCGCACAGTCAGGGTTTTCTTGATTGAGTCCCACTGCCCCCAGCTGCCCAGGCAAGCGTCCTCTCCAAACAGTGAACTTCATTAACATCAATTTGTGTTTCCATTATCTCATATTCAAAACCAGGCAGCATCCTTCCAGAGAATTCCTGGGGTCTGCGTTGTGAGGGTTATTTATAGCCGTCCAAGTGAGGTTCTGTGTAATAAACCGCATTGAGCTGAGTGGCTTGTAACTTGAGATCAAGTTCCATCATCTGCTGTAAACACACGAGACTAAATAGGATAGACTTTCCATCATGAATGAGCCTCTGTGTGCCCGGGGCCCATGCCCAGGTGGTTGTGTGGGGAGCTGAGTCCTGCAGCGAGAGGCCGGGACAGAGCAGTGCCCCGTTGCTGACCGCTGGGGACATGGCCAGAAGGAAGAGGCAGAGCAGCCCTCCCTGGGTCCCTCTGCTGAGCATGAGCTGGACACTAGCCCTTCCATGAACCCATTTTCCAGATGAAGAAACTGAGGCTCAGAGAAAGGATGGGTGATGTCGACTGAAATAAAAAACAGACAGCGTGTGAGCTGTGAGTTTCAGTTTTATTCAGGGACGTACTGAGGACTATAGCCCGGGAGACAGCCTCTCAGAAAGCTCTGAGGAACTGCTCCAAAGAGGTCGGGGGAGAGGCCGGTATAGATGTGATTTTGGCCAAGGGGGTACATGCCATCAAGCACAAGTCTCGGTAGAAGGTTGCTGCTGGTCACGAGGAACAGACATCTCAGTTAATGATTTTAGTGCTTTTCCAAGTATGGGAAGATGCAAGAATTCGGGTGCGTAAAAACTTTTTCCTGAAATGTAACTATCTAAGGGCCTGTTTTCCCAAAGCACAGAGTCCCTCGTCCTGCCCTTTCTCCGGAACTCCTTTTAGCGTGTATTGTAGGTCAGTGACTGCAGTGGTCAATGACTTGATCCTTGCAGAACCAGATGGGAAGCGACGTTCCTTGCTTTGCAGTGACCTGCCTGGGCTCCCAGGTCTCAGAGCTACAGGGCTGTGATTGAATCCAGCCTGCCTCTCAGACCCATGGGCCCACTCCCCAGGGGCTGAGATTTCCCCAGGGGGCCCCCTAGCTGTATGACTAAGTCAGTCCCCGTGCATCCCAACCAGTGACTGAAAAACTAGCTCTTCACACAAAGAGAGGCAAGAAAAAGACCCTCCTTGCACGTCAGGAAACATTTCCAGCAAAAGCATCTGGGGAAACCTGCCTCTGTTTCTTCCGCAGAAAACCTGATGGGAAGTGGTCCGGAGACCTGGTGCTGCCTTTCCTGTGTGACCCTGGGGGAGTCACTCAGCCTCTCTGGTCAGAGTCAAGCAGACAACAGGCAGCTGCTCACCCTGCCCTACAAGGACAGACCAGAAGTAGATTCTTCTTTCTAAGAGAGGGTGGGGAGGAAGGGGTTAAACCCTGTCCAACAACAAGAACACTGGGTGACCTCCTCTCGACCCCAGCTGGCCGGGACCTCTTGCCCTCACCCCTGGCCCTCTCTCTCTGGACAGCACACTGGCTTCCTAAGGGACAAGCCAGCCTGGAGCCAGACAGCACGGCTGCTTCCAAGCAACGTACACCGGCCAGTGCCTGGCCGCGGGCGTGGTGGCAGGCCCACATGGGACCCTGGTGCCACTTTCCCCTTGGACAGGACAGAGGAGTGTGAGAGACACCAGCCCCTCCTCCAGGCCAATCCGCTTGGTCCCCAGCGAGCAAGTGTTTTAGGTTGGGGGCGTGGGTAGCACCAGATGGGAGCGCCAGGAAGGGGGAGTCTGATGGTGACCAGGTCCCCGGGTCCTTGGCATCTGCCGGTGGGACACCTCTGACCTTCCAGAGAGGCCTGGCCCGGAGTTTAGCCCAGAAACCACTTCATGCAATAAAATCTCCCTAGGCCTGTGGTATGAGGCTTGGGCAAGTTGTGAATACCCCGAGCCTGGACCACTTCTTTTCAGGCTTGAGGAGGGCCCATCGCCTCATTAGTTTCTGGGGGTGAGGCTGGATGCTTTGTGGCAAGTTGCTTCCCTCTGAGGGGCCTTGGATCCTCGCATGGATCTGAGACCCGTCTGACCCCAGCTCTGTGGAGAGGCTGGAGTAGGGGCACGGCCCTCGCTGCCTGCGACCCGACCCGGGTGCCTCATCTCTGAGCTGAAACACATGCATCATGGCAGGGGCCTGGGGGTCACAAGCCAGAGGCTGAGCCTTGCTCGCCGGTCTCCAGGGCCAAGTCCAGGGATGAGGACCCTGTGAGCACAAAGCCTCCCCAGGGTGTTGCCTGGCCCTCCCCCCTCCCAGCATCTTCCTGCTGCTGCCTGATCCAGTAACGGGGATCGTGGCTGGGAAGGGGGGGGCGCCCGAGGACGGGGAACACATGAGGTTTGCTCCTCTGGACTCTGCACCTGGGTACCTCCCAGCCCTGACTGGGTCCTGGGGGTCAAAAAGGCGGCTGGGACTCGGCATGGCCCTCAAGGACAGGGGGAGGGTCCGTGTGTCACAGGTAACTGTGGTGCAGCGTGGTCTGGGATGCGCGAGGATGTTTGCAGGTGGGTCAGTGGAAGAATGGAGTAGTCAGGGCTCTAGAACATCGGACTCCAAACAAGGCTCTGGACCAGCAGCCTCCGCACCACCCAGGAGCCTGTTTGAAACGCAGCTCTCGTCTCCACCCAGCACCTGCTGAATCCTACTCTGAATCCTAACAAGATCCCAGGCAATTTGCTTGAACGTTAAGGTTGTAAATGCAAAAGAGGATTTTAAGAGAGTGGGTAGGAAGAGTCTGTTAGATGGAAAAGGTGGGGGACAGACGTCCAGAGGCGTCAAGAGCACGTGCAAAGGCACTGAGGCAGGAAGTAGCTGGACTTGCTAAGGCTGTTTCTATGAGACCCTCAGTCCCAGTGGAGAATAAGGAGATGGTTTCCAAATAATGGGATGGGCTGATTTTCAGATGGGTCTTTGACAGTGATGGGGTGGCTCAGAACATTCTTTGGGTGCCCCGGACCAAGAATACTCCCAGGCAGTGGGGCTCTGAGAAGCAGCCCCAACTTTCTGTGGCCCATCTGGGGACCCCAAGCCCTCTGGTGGTTTTTCCCCAGAGTTCCTGCGTGATGATATTTTACAGCATCTTTTTATTCCAGGGAGGGAGGGAGGGAAGAATAAATTATTTCAGAGGGATCACTTCAATCCTGTGTGTCCTCTGGTGTCTCCATGCTTCCTGCAGAGGACGTGGAGAGAGGTGAAATCACTGAAGCAGCAGCTGCATTTCTCTTCAGTCCCGTTCCAAGTAGGAATGTGGCTTTGGTGCCAGGCTTACAGCTCGGCTGCCGTGGTGACCGCGGACCAGAGCCAGCCTGCCTGCCGTCTTGGGGCTGGTTGCCATCAGATTTCCCAGGTTCCCTTTGCTCTGGCACCAGGAGAAGAAAGGGGTTGGAAATTTATATCTGTAACTCGCTTTTGTGCACTGGGTCCAGGGAACTGCGGGGTCCGGTTTTGTACCCCTTGCCTCCATCCGCCTCTTTGGAAGAAAGTATGAGGTGGAAAAAGTTCCTGATCCGTCTGCACTTCCACTGAGCAGTAACTGGAGTGGAAACTGCTAAAAATAAGGTGACTGAAGGCCTTGGGCCATTAAGAACTTGGCAGGAGCTCACGCCACGCTGGAAGGTGAGAGACCAGCTGCATTAGGAAAACTCAAGGGTCGAGAGTTTGACCTAAAAATGAGTGGTGATGAGAGGCCATCCCAAGAAGGGGCCCTTCCCGGGTGGACGGCAGGCACACAGCTCGCCCTTGGGGGTGTGTGAGCTCGGCTGCCCCTGGGGCTGCACTTCTCACTGCGGGCGTGCCCGCCCCAAGGCACACGACCGTGTGACCCTGTGACCGTGTGAGCAGGCCACCCCGAGCAAGAGCTTCTTCCCAAGAAATCGCTCTCAATTAAGATCTGGAGTAGCCGGGAGGACATTTTTACATACAAAGAAATGCGGCCTGATGGAAGGGGCCGTCCAGGGTGGAAACACTGTTCGTAATTAAATGTGTCCCCTCCTCCTTGGAGGGCCACTGCAGGCCTCCGGCCTGGCCCTACCCAAGGTCAAGTCCCTGCCCCTGGCCGCCCCACCCCAAGGCCCATCTAGACTCCAGCTGAATGAAGGGCCTTGTGATGATAGGGATGGTGCCTATGGATCGGCCCCCAAACTGCTGAGCCCGCCCTGTAAGCCCTCACGCGTGTGTGCGCAGGTGTGCATGTCTGCACCGCCCCTCCCCCTCCCCGGGTGTCAGGCTCCAGGACCGCTCTGTGTGTGTGTTACTGTGTTACATTGTATGTCTGTGTATGTGCACACGTGTGACAGTTCACATGGTACACACAGTGCGGGGGAAGGTCTCCCATCCCTTCTGGCAGTGGCATCATCATCCTTACGCAGTGACCACTACCCTGCCCTTTCCCGGGCTGAGGGTCACGTCCACAAAGCAGGTGTGAGGATGGTGCCCACCCCGGTCCAGAGTGCCGGCACCACCTCTCCTAGGGCCCACTAGACTCACCGTCCAGACCATTCAGAGGGCAGAGGGACCTGCAGGCCCCCGAGTAGCTGTGTATGTTGGGGGTCCCCAGTCGCTGTGTCCAGACTGGACAGGGGTGCAGGGAGGACCCAGGGAGGGGGTTCAGGGCCGGGCGTCAACCAGTGGACAGTCTTCACGAGGCTTCCTCTCCCGGGAGAGCCGGCTGCTCGACGAGCCCCCCGAGGCCCTGCACATCCTAATGTCCCACTGCTCCCCGCTCTGGAAGTGACTGCTGCCCTCGGGTCAGGACGGACAGCCCCCCAGGAACACTCAAAACTCTACACCCGCCTCCCTGACTGTTAGGTCAGCCAAGGTCACAGACATGTGCTCGCTTGGTTCTCTTTTGTCTGGTTGCTCTGAAGCCCCCTCCCCCCACCATGGGTGGGAGAGGCATTTGGGGATATTTATTAAAGGAGGGAGAAGGAGAGGGGGCAGGAGCGGGTGTACGTGAGCGCTGGGAGCGCCCGCCCACTGGTTAAGTATTTGCTTGAGTCATTGTACTGGGCTGTCCTGCTTCCCTGAGCCTCTCTGCTGGGCGCTGACCCCCATCTGCTCACATCACTGCGGCCACCAGCATCCAGGTGGGTCACTGCATGCCCCCTGGGTGGGGGGAGGCTCCTTATAAGCGGAGGGCTCCCTGGACATCTCCCCACCTGCCAGTTAGGCTGGGAAAGGGGCACGATGAGGGAGGCAGTCCGGGGGCCGACCCCCACCTGTCCTGTCTTCTTCCAGGGCCTTTTGAGTTTTCGTGAAAGCACCAAAGCTTGGGGGTTAGAGGAGGGGTTGGGAATTGGAGAAGGACTGGCCCAGGAAAGGACTGCCCAGCATGGAGGAGGCCACTTCCGCAGATCCCAGCTCTGTGGCTGTGTGACCTTAAGCAAGTTACTCAACCTCTCTGTTCCCTGGTGTCATTATCATTATTCTTAGTGGTTCATCTGCTCAAGAGTATTTGTGTTCCTCCTGAGTAAAGGTTCTACTGGACCCTGGGTTCACGACAGAGACAAACACAAATATTTCCCATACTTAGCTTGTCGTTCAAGGAGACAGAAAATAAATAAGGAAGGAAAACTGTTTACAAACTGTGAGAATGCCACATAGGCAGCAGCCAGGGTGTGGTGACAGTAATGCAGGGGACCTGGATAATTTGGGCAGGTGATCCTGGGGGCCTTCCTGGAGGAGGTGACACTTCAGCTGAAACCTGGGTAATGGTAGAGCCAGGCGGTACCCAGAGAGGAGCATCACAGGCATGGAGGAGGGAGGCCTGGACCCCTGTGCTTTAGGCTGACCTGTGGCCCTGAGAGACCATGAGATTGCCATGGGGACCGTGGAGTGTGGGGAGGATGATGCGTCAGGCAGCCACCGCTTTTTGTTTTCAGGGCCACTTTGATGGGGAGTTTGGGAGGTGATGTTGGTCTCTGCCGTCGTGTAGGTGGTCCACTCTCCTGTTGGCAAACGCTGGGTGGCCTCCTGGCTTTTGTGGCTGTAACCAGGGCAGCTGTGGATGGGCCGGACCGGTCGCTGGATTGGATCTGGGGGGGCCAGGTTGAGGAGAGTACACAGGACATAGGTTTCTCCTTCAGGCAGTGGGGTGGGGGTGGGGTGCCTGTACAGAAGAGGGAGGGCTGGAAGAAACATCTGGAGGGCAGTGAAGGGTGTGGCTAGGCGAAGCTCTCAGAGGAAGTTTGCAGCCCCCTGCCTGCTCTTGCCTGGAGTGACATGTGTGGCCTGAGCTAGGGTCCCTTGCTGTCCAGAACTGGACTAGTCTGGTGGACGTCGCCCATCAGTGGCAGGTTCTGTCCTACGTTCCTTCATCCAGGAGTCAGCAGGGAGATGCTGGCCTGAGCCCAGGGACCGTTGGCGGGGACAGCAGGGCCCTTGGCTGTGAGCTGTCTCCCTGCCCCTGCTTCTGGGCTCCCTTTGGGGTGGGCTACCTGCGTTGTTTTTTTTTTAATTGAAGTATAGTTGATTTACAGTATCGTGTTAGTTTCTGGATGGCTACCTGCATTTATATCACAAACAGAGCTTACTTTTGCCTGCTTCCCAACTTTACGTAAGTGGAATTTGGGCATCTAGGTTCTTGGATGACCTGCTTCTTTGGCTCTCATGATGCATTTGAGGTTTATCCTCAAAGAAGTATGTGCCTTGTTTATTTGTTTCCCAGGAAACGTAAAGGATTCCACTTCAGACCAGACCTTAGTGCCTCATCCAGAGCCCATGGGGCCAGGTTCCTTTCAGAGCAAAGGTGATAAAATAAATATGCATTATGTGTATATGTTATACTATAAACTAAATTTTAAAAAATATAAGGTTCTATTGTATTTTGTATAATCCCAGTGAGTAGCAAACGCATTGATTTTTCCGCATCAGAATATCCGGATGTTCACACAAAGTGGGATAAATGTAGGTGATTAATGCCTTTGCTTCTGTCGTGACCAGGTTTTGCCACCAATCAAATTACCCAAAAAAAGAAGCGCTTTTTGTTTTCAGGGCCACTTTGATGGGGAGTGTAGGAGATGATGTTGGCCTCTGCCGTCGTGTGGGTGTCCACTCTCCCGTTGGGGAACGCTTGGCAGCCTCCTGGCTTTTGTGGTGGTAACCAGGGCAGCTTTCCCAGGGGCTGGCACAGAGCTTTTGGTAGTGGCCGTTCTGGTTGCCACACTGCCCCCCCTCCCCACCCCACTCCCCCGCCCCGCACCCCAGCCCATCACGCTGGGAGGCAGGTCTCAGAGCTTTGCAGCTATTGTCCAGACCTTGTGGTTTTTGCCCATCTAAGGGCATTCAATGGTTTTTCATTGGCATTTCAATTCGTATTGCCCGATTACCAACGCACCCCCGGAGCATCTTTTCATATGTTTATGGACCGTTTGGGGTTCCATTTCTGGGAAATGCTTGTTTACCTCTTTTGCCCAGTTTTCCCTGGGGTTGTTTATCTGTTTCTTCCTGATTTGTGTTCTTTGTATATTCCGTTTGCTACTCCTTAGCTTTCCCCTTCCCTCTTTCTGATGAGGAGCAGTTCATAATGTAATATAGATGAATTTACCCAACTTTTCCTTAAGGGCTTGTGCTTTTTTGTGACTTATTTAAGAAATTCTTTTCTACCAAGAGGTCATAAAGATATTTTCCAGTCTTACTTTCTAGGAATTTAATAAGTTTGCCTTTCACATCTAAGTCTTTAATCCAGGAATTTGTGTGTGTGTGTATGGTGCGAAGTAGGGACCCAATTTCATTTCTCCCCCCCCCCCCGTCCCCGCCGAGGTGGAAAAACCCGTTCTTCCGGCATCATCTGTGGAGACACTTTTCTCCAAGTCATGCAGTGCTGTGGCTCTATCACAAACCAAGCGTCCACGCGGATGCGGGTCTGTTTCTGGGCTGGGCATTGGTGCCTTTGTCCCGAACACATTTCCCTTCCCCCACCCAACCCACCTTGTTCCTCTTTAGGATTATTTGAGCTATTCTTGTATCTTTACTCTCCCATATACTTTTTTTTTCAGTGAATCAAGTTACACCAAATAACAAACAAAAAAACACCCTGTTGGGATTTTTAGTAGCATCGCATTGACCCAAAATAGACCAAGTTGGGGAGAATCCACACCTATGCCATATCATCTTCCTCTCCAAGAACGTAACTGTTTCTCCATCTGTTAAGGTCTTTTTTTGTGTCATTCAGAAAGATTTAATAATTATCTCCATAAAGAGCTTAAAGGCGACGTTTTTAGATTTATTTCTAAGTAGTTTCATCTTTTGTCGTTTCGTGGTATATTTGTTTTTAATTACATTTGCTGATTGTTGCAGGAGTGTAGAAATGCAGCTGACTTAAGTATATAGATTTTTTATCCTGCTGCCTTGCTAAAATTCTCTTATTAATTCTCATCTTTTATCTGTTGGTCATATCTCTTATTCTTTTTTCTCTCCACTGAGTAGGACCCACCCGCCATAAAACATTGAATAGAAGTGGTGATAGAGGGCGTACTTGTCTTGATCCTAAAAGAAATGCTTTCAAAATTTCTGTTGACTCTAGGCGTTTTTGGACGCACAGTTTATCAGGTTAAAGTATTTCATTCTCTTCCCAATGTGCTGAGGGGTTTTGGTTTAATTACAAATGGATATTGAATTTTATCAAGGGCGTTTGCGTATCACTTGATAAAATCGTGTGGCTTTTCCCCTTTGCTAATTAATTACATGAATCGATTTTCTAAGAGACCCGCCTTAGGCTCCTAGGATAACCCAAGTTGCCATGATGAAGTAATCTTTTTAATACATCGCTAAATTCCATTCGCTAATATTTCATTTAGGATTTTTGCATCTAAGTTCATGAATGAGATTTCCTGTAATTTTCCTTTTGGATACTGTCCTTTTCTGATCTGAGAATCAATTCAGGCTCACAAAACAAGCTGGGGAGCGGTGTTCTCGCATTTTACCTCTGGAAGACGTTCTTGTGGTTAGAATCATTTTTTCCTTCCGTGCTGGGTTGACCCTGCTCAGCCAGCCAACTGAGCCTCATATTTTCCTGATGAAAAGATGGGTAATTGCTGGTGTGATGTCTTTCACGGTTACCGGACTATTCCGGTTTTGATTCCTTCTTGAGTCATTTGTGCTAACTTGGGATCCATTCTAAACTCCTTGCCCAGATATTTAAGGCCCCCGAGCCTACATTTCCAGCCTCTTTCCCTGCCTTCTCCACCTTCCAACACCCTGCACTCCAGCCGAGCAAAGCTGTGTGGTGCTCCACGCACGCGCCCTTCATTCATCCGACAAACTCGTATCAAACGCCGGCTGCAGCCTTCCTGCCCCTCCTCCTGCAGCGGCCTCGGGCTCTGCTGGCCCCGGACTCCACGGGGGTGGGGGTGGGGGGATGGATAGGGTCTCATTCACTGCCAGATCCCAGCCAGGCCCCGCCGGTGCCGGAGGGAAAGTGCAGGCATACAGGTGGGCTGCTCCTGGATGGGATGCCCGGAAGGCATCTCTTGGGAGGTGACATCTCAGGTGGGACCTGCAGGGGCAGGGTGACTGTGACAGGTGAGGAAGCTCTCTAGTCCCGACTGTGGCCAGCTGCCACAGGTGACCTTTCACATGGCTTTTCCAACAGGCCCCAGACCCATGGTGAGGTCCAGAGAAAACTACCCCTGGGCTCCTTGGCCTCCAGGGTCTTCTGGAGCCATAGCTCTCCCGTCTCCCAGTCTGAGTCCTCGAGTCGTGGGTGCTCTGGAAGGGACAAGCCCCAAGAAGGCAGAGGGGCAAGAGTGAAGCCAGAGCAGGACACGGGGCAGGAGCCAGCAGCCTCATGCCCCTTATGTGCCCAAACCTGCCCCCAGCGCCCCACTGCTGCTGCCCACCTGGCCCGGAGGGAGCGGCTACACCTGGCAGCCAGTGCATTTCATACTCAGCTTTCTCCAGAGGGCCCTCGGTGGGGGGGCCTGTTCAGGGCTTTCGAGATGGATATAAAATACAGGTGCAGGGGCTTCCCTGGTGGCGCAGTGGTTGAGAGCCCGCCTGCCGATGCAGGGGACGCGGGTTCATGCCCCGGTCCGGGAAGATCCCACATGCCACGGAGCGGCTGGGCCCGTGAGCCGTGGCCGCTGAGCCTGCGCGTCCGGAGCCTGTGCTCCGCAACGGGAGAGGCCACAGCAGTGAGAGGCCCGCGTACCGCAAAAAAAAAAAAAAAAGACAGGTCTCACTCACTGGGGTATGGGGGGAACTTGTATCCCTCCATGGCCATCAGAAGACTGAAATGAAATAAACTAAAATATTCACAAAGCGTAGGGGCTGAGTGGTGGCCCCTAAAATTCATGTCCACCCAGAACCTGTGAATGTGACCTTATTTGGGGAAAAGGTCTTTGTAGGTGTAATCAAGGTAAGGGTCTCAAGACCAGGTCATGCTGGATTACCCTGGGTGGGGATGGGGCCCCTAAAGCCAGTGAGGGGTGTCCTCATAAGAGACAGAAGATGCCATGTGATGACGAGGCAGAGGCCAAGTGAGGTGGGGACTTGACCCCAGATTGTGGAGGCTCCTGGGATAGCCGGGTGGTAGACCCCAGGGTCACGACCACACAGGATCCCCCTTGTCCCAGTCGGTCCTCCTGTCACTTCACTCATGAGTGTGATCTCCCCCAGCAAGACCTCAAAGAAAGGGCCAGGCCCTCCCCTGGGCACACCCTCTGGCCGTGGTGGCAGAGGTCAGCGGTTAGCGTCGGTTGCAGGTAGGCACTCAGCCTGTCTCACCGTGGCCGGACGAGACGCATTGCCCACTGCCCCCGGGATGAAGCCCGTGGCAGGACGGCCACGTCTCCCTCCATCTTCTCTCAGTTCCCCCCAGCCCTCCCCCTCTAGAACTGTGTCCGTGCTGTGCCCCAGCCCCTCCCAGCCTTCAGGCTGCACTGTGGACCCCACTTCCTCCTCTGAGGAGCCTCCCATGACTCCCCGAGTCGGGGTGAGGGCCCAGCTCTGGCACCCCCAGTGCCCTAGGCACACCCCATCAAAACACGGGTGCCCCTGGGCTAGGCGAGTTGTCTGTGGGGCCATGGCACAGGGCGCCTGATAAATGCTCGCTGAGGGGAGGGACGGGGCGGGAGTGGAGAAGCAGTGGCTGCCCTGTGCCGGCCCCGTGACCCACCGGTCCCGCTGCCTGGGCAGTGCCTGATGGACCCCCAGAGCCAGGACCCAGGCCACGGCTCTGGGTCACGGCGCTTCTCCCGCCCCAGAAGCTAGAACCCCCAAAGCCCCTCGCCCTCGCTCCCACCCAACCACAGCCCATCTCAGAAGCACCCCCCCCCCGCCCCCTGTGGGCTGTGGTTTCTTCTGGAACCGCCTGGCAGATGCGCCTCCACCCCTTTGGTCCCCACACACCAGGTCGGCCAGGAGGAAATACAAGGGGTAGGAAGCCTGGAGAGCAGCGAAGTGTCCAGTTCAGCCGTACGCCCCTTAGGCCTTCCATAGATTTGTGGCAGGTGCCTCCTGTGTGCCAGCAGCTTTTGTCAGAGCACAGGGGAGGGAGCTGTCCTTGGAGCGGGGATGGTCCACGTCCCGGGGCAGCCAGAACAAGTGACCACACACCAGGCGGCTTAAACCACACAAACTGTTGCTCTCACCGTCTGGAGGCCAGAATCCCAAAATTAAGGTGTCAGGAGGCTTGGTTTCTCCAGAGGCTCCAGGGGAGGGTCCTTCCTGCCTCTTCCAGCTTCTGGGGGCTCCAGCTGTCCCTGGGCTTGTGGCCTCGTCCCTCCAGCCCCTGCCTCTGTCATCCCATGGCCACCGCCTCCGTGTTTGTGTATTTTCTCCTCTTATAAGGACACCAGCTGTGGGATCAGGGCCCACCCTACTCCCCGTGACCTCATCTTAACTGATGACATCTGCAGAGACCCCGTTTCCAAATGAGGTCACATTCTGAGGCTCTGGGTGGACATGAATTTTGAGGGGACACCATTAAACCCAGTACGGGGGGGGACCCTTGGCCTGGGGAAGGCCTGCGGGTCCCACCTCTCCTGTGACTGGGGGGTGGAGTCTGGGCCTGGGGCTGGGGGTTTTCTCCTCTGACTTCATAGACATGTCTGAGGCTGCTGGGTAGCAGAGCAAGTGGCCCTGGGCGGAGAGAGCTCGGTGCCAGGCTGGGTGCTTCCCTAGGTGGGCACGGCTCCCTCTGGGCCTCCGAAGCCGCATCTCAGAGGTGAAAGTTCATCTTTAAAAGAAGCCTCGGTCGCGTTATAAAGAAATTTATTCAATTAAATGTTGCTGCGCATGGTGCTGTGGATTTTTGAACAAACGGGCACAGACTCCGCTGGCTGCAGGAAGGCCGGGGAGGGTGGGGCTGGCACGGGGGCCTCCGGGCCAGCCAGGCCTGCAACCCTCACCCCACCCAGTCCCGGGGCTGGTGCCAGGGCCCACCTGCAGTTCTGCCTGGGCTGTGGGGCAAAGAGCAAGAGCAGGAGGGGCCTCGGGCTGCAATAAGCAAGGCTGTGGCAGCCGGGCACCCCACCTCGGGCACCGCCCATCCCGGGAGCTGCAGGGGCAGCCGGCCCCTTCCCCAGCCGCCCAGGGAGCGGGGAGCGTGAAATGAGTGGCGTCCACGAGAAATGAGCTCCCTGAGGAGGACCCATTCCATCAGGCTTGAAGCCTTTCTCACCCATCATAGATTCAAGTTCACTTTTTTTTTTTTCTTTTGCGGTACGCGGGCCTCTCACTGTTGTGGCCTCTCCCGTTGCGGAGCACAGGCTCCGGACGCGCAGGCTCAGTGGCCATGGCTCACGGGCCCAGCCGCTCCACGGCATGTGGGATCTTCCTGGACCGGGGCACGAACCCATGTCCCCTGCATCGGCAGGTGGACTCTCAACCACTGTGCCACCAGGGAAGCCCTCAAGTTCACTTTTTAAACGTTTTATTGAGGTGAAGATAAACCATTTCAGAGTGTCCAATTCAGCGGCATTCACTGCTTCCACAGTGTCCCGCAAGCACCACCTCTAGCAGGTTCCAGAACATTTTCATGCCCCCCCCAAAAGGAAGCCATGCACCATCAGCTGTCACTCCCCTCTCCCTCCGCGCAGCCTGGCAGCCACTCGTGGATTTTTGGTCTCTGTGGATTCTGGACGTCTCTATGGATGCTGGACACCTATTCTGGATGTTTCATGCACATGAAATCACACAGGATGTGACCTTCTGAGTCTGGATACATTCACTTAGAGCACAACATCATGGAGGGTCTTCCACATGGCGGCGTGTGTCATGGCTTCATTCCTTCTTGTGGCTGAAAAACATTCCCCTGCATGAATGGACGTACAGGTTTCGTTCACCCATTTGTCCATCGGTGGTGTTTGATGGGTGTCAAGCTCCCTCTTTAAAGGGACCTGTTTTCTATTGATACAAAGCGCTCATGGCCCTGAAGAATATTCTTTCGTCTGGATGGGCAGGGAGGCAGGGCCAAGCCTCTGAGGACGGGGAAATTCAGGTAGGACAGTGTCACGGGGCCTTCCTGGTCTTGCCCGGCTGCCCGCAAGGTGTCGGGGGTGGCCGCGTGTGTCAGGCCTGTGGACACAGCCAGGGCGGCCTGGGAAGGTCAGCTGCAGGCTGGCCTCACTACCGCCAGGTGGGTCCAGACCACGCCTGACACCACAGGCCCCGCACAGGTGTCCTCATCGTTGTATCAGAGGGGCCAGCGCGGTGTCTGCCATGTGCTTGCTGAATGAATGAATGAATGAACTAGTGAAGGAATGATGACGGCTGCACAGACACCCCGCCCCCCAGCTCTCCGTCTGCTCCCTCCCTTCTCGCATCGGCAGTGACCTAGGACTGCGAGGCTCCGGGGGCCTGGCCCCCCTCCAGGAGGTGGACAGGCTGTGCGAGGACCCCCGTCACGGGACGCGAGGGCGGAGCGCCCGTTTCCTCTGGGCTTTTCATGTTCTGTCCTTCACGGCGGGAGCTGGGAGGATGCTTGCCTCTGCTCTCGGCCTGTTGGGGAACTTTGGAGAGAAGCTTGTGTTGTAATGGCCTTTCTGTCTATGGAGGATGGGAAAGGGGACCCCGGTGGCCCCCACTGTCTCCGTCTGCCTCGCCTGGGTGCCTCCCAACAGCTGGGGGAGGGGGACTGCCAGCCAGCAGGCTTGGGGGCTGGTTGAAAGGACAAGATCGCCCCTTTATCCCTTCAGAAGGTGGACACGCTTTGCTTGGCAGACCCTGAGGCTTCCTGGCCCTTAACCCTCATTTGCTCGCTCAGCCATTCATTCATTCATTCATTCGACAGATCGGTCGTGGACGCCCGCTGCCTGGTGGTGTTGTAAGAGGGTGCCTTCTGAGCACTTTGGTGTTTGCTGACTGTTCTCCTCGGCAGCCCCATGGGGCAGGCGGGCGGAAGAGCCACCAGGCCCAGTGAGGAAGCGGAGGCTGGGGGAGGGGGCGGTGGCATGGCACCGGCATCCTCCAGGACGCCTTTGCCAGGAGCCGAGAGCTCGCGAGCTTTGCCAAAGCAAAGAGATCTAGAAAAGACATTTTGAGGCTCTAAAACTTGAAAAGATAATAAAACCATTTAAATGAGTAAATATTTAATGAAGTTTGTATCCGAACTTCATTTACTGTTCATGGAATGTTCATTTTAAACTAATGTGTAGGTGAGATTTCTCAGTGGGCAAGAAATCTCAGAACCACGTGAGGATCACTGAGCAGGTACGGTCCATCCCCAGCAGAGGACCCACCCAGCCAGACGGCTGCAGAAGCAAAAGTGTACAAATGTCTTCCGATATCTCACAGCCAAAAAGTTAACACTTGCTGGGCTGCATGTGCACTGATATTTGAAATAGTGTTGGGGGCAGGGGCTTCAAAAGGCAGCAGAGGTGGCCTGGGCCTCCCCTGGGCTGTGGGCACCATGCATGGTCCTGGGCACGAGTGGTCTGTGATGTGGGGTGAGAACCCCCTGGCCCCCACTCACGGCCAGCACCCCAGAAAGCCTCCGGCTTCCCGAGTGACTCTGTCTTCCTTTCACCCAGGGTTTGCTGAGCACCTGCTTTGTGGCAGGCCGGGGTGGGGGGATGGCTGGACGTTGATCGTTACCACAGTGAGATGGACACGCCCAGCCTCCCTGGGTGGGAAACGGGCGCCCAGAAGGTCCTCATTTCGGGCAGGTGTGACTGATCGAGGCCGCAGGCACGTAGTGAGTCCCAGGCAGACCGTGCGTGGTGAGATGATGTGCAGAAATGGGGGTGGGCGTGTAGGAGGACGCTGTGGACCCAGAGACACGGGCCAAGGAGCCTGCCCAGCAGCCTCAGCCAGGGTGCACATAGCTTCCGCTAGAGAGGATGGATTCCCAGCCACAGGGCCGTCCACCACTTGGTGGAGGGTTCAGAGTGTGTTCACCCTCCAGCGAGCCAGACCCTTCTGCCTCGTTGTCCAGCCCAGGCCTCGTCCCCTCTTGAGGCAGCCAGAGACCAGGGTCCCCAGTGCCCAGCTTTCCCCACAGTGTCCACCTGACTGGTGGTCTGTGCACGATGAGGGAGACCAGCCCTCACTTCTTAGCTGGCATATACTGGTGTCCCAGCCTGTGCTCACTCCCAGCAGGGGTGACGGAGGGACAAGCCAGTGAGCACAGGACAGTGTCCGGGAGAGAAAGGGTGATGTGACGGAGGAAGATGAGCCTTGAGGTTTTTCGATGGCCTGGACTGTGCCCCGCTAAATTCACATGTTGGAGCCCTAACCACATGTGAGGGTGTTACCAAACTCGGGTCCGGCTGCTCACAGCTCGAAAGCCAATACTCGAGAGACAAGTGTTGGCAGGAAGGAAAGTTTGCTTTATTCAGGAGGCCGGCGACCTGGGGAGAAGGTAGACTCGTGTCCAAGAACCAGTCAGGGGGCAAGAGCTTTTAGAGGGGAGTTTCAGGGGTGCACAGGCGGAGGGAGGGGGCTACGTGCAGAACAGCACAGTCAGCCCTGACAGTCGTCTTGAAATTGCTTGTGTGTGGTCTGACCAGTGTCATCTTGATTGTTTTGGTTTTTTTTTTTTTTTTTTTTTAAAGAAGACGTTGGTGGGTAGGAGTTTATTGATTATTATTATTATTATTAATTTTTTTTTTTTTTTGGCTGTGTTGGGTCTTTGTTTCTGTGCGAGGGCTTTCTCTAGTTGCAGCGAGCGGGGGCCACTTTTCATCGCGGTGCGCGGGCCTCTCAATATCGCGGCCTCTCTTGTTGCAGAGCACAGGCTCCAGACGCTCAGGCTCAGTAGCTGTGGCTCACGGGCCTAGTTGCTCCGCGGCACGTGGGATCCTCCCAGACCAGGGCTCGAACCCGTGTCCCCTGCATTGGGAGGCAGATTCTCAACCACTGCGCCACCAGGGAGGCCCTTGATTGTTTTAAATAATCTTCAGTTCCAGGGTCCATTTGTTGCCATTTCCTTGAGTCCAGTCCTCAGAATTGTGTAAGATGGAGCAGCTTATGTCATGGCTACAGTCTGGTTATCATGCAATTAACTTCCTCCACCTGGTGGGGATTTCAGTAGCTACGTAACAGGTCCAAGGGTACTGCTCAGGCTATTAGCTACAGCCCTGGCGGAGGAACTGAAGGTCCTTGACTTTGTCTGATGGCTAAACTATTATTATTTTGTCTTGTTTGACTGCTTTTCTTTACTTCTGCATTTTTTCAATTCTCTGGAGAAATTTATTCTTCGAGTAAAGTTTTTCTACAGAGAAGAGGCAGGCGAAGGTCGTGGGTGGCTGGGGGAATGGGGGGCATGTGTCCTGGGAGAGCCCCATCGGGTCCTGCTTAGTTACAAGGGTATGTGGAGGGGGGGTCTTTGGGAGGTAGTTAGGGTTAGATGAGTGTGGAGCCCCCATGATGGGATCAGTGTCCTTTTTACAGGAAGAGGAAGAGACCAGAACTCCCTTCTGCCATGTGAGGACACAGAGAGAAGGCAGCCGTCTGCAAGCCAGGGAGAGGGTCCTCATCAGAGCCTGGCTCTGCGGACACCCTGACTTCTAGCCTCCACACTGTGAGACGATCAACTCCTGTCATTTAAGCCCCAGTCTAGTATTTTGTTACAGCCATCCGAGCTGACTTACACAAGGTCTCACAGAGCCGGGTTCAAATCCCAGCTCTGCAGGGTCCTAGTCAATGACTTGCCAATGACTCCTGACCACAGATCTGGTGTGGAATCCCAGATGGGCAGAAATCCTGCCTCTCACTCTGGGTGGGGACTGGTGATGGCATCCCCTCCCCAACTGGCCGACAATGGGTTCCGTTTACCTGCGCTGCTAGTTCACCTGTGATCACCTGGGCCGGCATGCCCCGGGGCTGGGCCCCCCCAGGGGGTGGGCCCCTTTTCCCACCCTTGCTTCTTTCTTCTCTGTCTTCTGTTTTCCATCCCATTCTAGTTCTGGACCTTCTCTTTCCCTCCAGCTCTCTGTCTTTTCCTTTTTTTTTTTTTTTTTTTGCAGTACGCGGGCTTCTCACTGCTGTGGCCTCTCCTGTTGCGGAGCACAGGCTCCGGATGCGCAGGCTCAGCGGCCATGGCTCACGGGCCCAGCCGCTCCGCGGCATGTGGGATCCTCCCAGACCGGGGCACGAACCCACGTCCCCTGCATCGGCAGGCGGACTCTCAACCACTGCGCCACCAGGGAAGCCCTGTCTTTTCCTTTTTAAGACTTAACATCTGTCATGGGCAGAGACACTACTTAAAAGAGTAATTATTCAAAGGGCAAGGGTCTTGCCCCCAAGAGCACCCTGGTCAGCCCCAGACGCCCCTGGCTCTTGTTTTCTGTGGATCTTCTCCACAAACACCTTTTCTCTCTGAAATATGGACTTGTCATGTTCTCCATTGTAACCTGCCCTTTTTCAGACAACATAGGGAAACCATTTTTCCACATCAGTTAAGTACCGATGTCTGTGATCTTGATGGCTGCACAGAATCCCCCAACCCAATTTCGTCTCCCTGGCTTTCACTGCTAGGAATGTTCCTGCGATGATGGTGCTGTTTCGGGGCATTTCCCTAGGGTCTCCTTGCCTCCCCTTCTGCCGCCCGGTCTCTGGCCTGGTAGGACTTGCCTACTGGGGCTTTCGATGGCCAGTCTGCCTTTAGAGAGCGTTTACAAGAGGGGCAGGGAGGTGTACTGTTTGATCCTCTGGGTGGTTTGTGCGGTGTGATGTCCCTGGACGGCTGAGGGAACTGCCTTCATAAACCCCAGCACAATTCGTGGAATACGGTGCAGCCGTGGAAAACAATGCCAGAAATCCAGTGTCCCAGCCAAGACAGCCAGGTGATGAGAGCACGTTGCAGGAACCACAGACTCGAGAGTGACCCCATTTTATTAAAAAGGACACCTACATGTTTCTGTATTTGTACAAATGTCTGAAGAGGCATGTTTGCAGTGCTCCCGGGAAGGGGATGATGAAGCTGGCAGCAGTGAGGGTGGTGGGGGGGACTTTTACTTTTCTATGATATTCAGTAGCAAAGCATTCTGGGACAACGTAACTTAAGCACCACCCCCACTCTGGTAGGTGAGGCTCTCACCTGTCCCAGGTAGAAGCCTCCAGAGCACACTCCCACAAACAGCACTGGCTATGAGCTGTGCTTTCTGCATCATTCTCCTGGAAGAAGGGAGTCCAGAAAAATAAACAAGAGGAGGGAAAGGCCTTGTTCAAAAATTCAGGTGCCTTGTGACCAGTCCTGCCAGTTGGTTTTCAGGGAGATGGCGCTCGAGCCCAGCAATGGATGCTAAGGGTCCACACATGTCCCCTCCACGTGCCACTTGGCCAGCCGCACAAGATCCTCATGGAGATCCGTGTGTCACACTGCCCGGCTCTGAGTGACCCACTGGGCGCCAGGACCACCTGTGCTGCTGGTTCCTGGCTCTTCCCTAAGAGAAGCAAAACCAATAGACAAACACAGTGACCTTCTAACAGCATCCCCACCCCGGCTGCTTGCCCCCCCATGCCTGCAGGAATCTCTCTAAGATACCTAGACGCTTCCACTGAGGACGAGCCCCTCTCCCCTGGCTCTCTGGCGTCCCATATTCTGCCCAGAATGCTTCGTTACTGCACACATAAATAAGGCAGAAAAGTAAATGCCCCCCTTTTCCCTGCCCCAGTCTCACCTGCCAGCCCCGGGCACCAGCCAGGTCTGATGGTTGCGTGCTTGGGAAAGCCTTTTCTGACCTTGCTTGATTAGAATAGCCCCCACTGTGTTACTCACCCCAAGGGCAGGCACCTGTACCACCCTCCAAGAACCTTCACACTCTGATTAATTGTTCATTCAGTGTTCCTGCAGGCTGGGAGCTCCACGGGTCAAATCTGTCTTATTCCTCACTGTCTCCCTAGGGGAGGTGCTTATTCAGTAGTTCAAATCGCTGTTGGATGGAAGGATGGATGGGTGGCTGAATAGATTGATGGATGGATGGAAGGATGGATGGGAGCACACCTGCACTTACTAGCAACAAAGAACAGGGACCGATTCTGGCCAATTTATTAATGACAGGGTTGGGCGGGGGCGCGTATTGTAGGACAATGTCCTCTGGGAGTCGGAGCCTGGGGGCCTGGAGCAGCTTTACAGACTGGCTACTGTCTCTGTCCCTCCCTCATGCTGTCCCATCTCCCCTCTGTTAGTCTGTTCTACTACCACTGGCCCCGAATTCTCTGATTCTAAAAGTGGCCAGTCCATCTGGCTCTACAGGTCATCCCCACTCCATCGGGCAATGACTTTTGCATCAGACCTTGACAGCGGCCCCTGGCCAGCCAGTGGATGAGCCACCCCTGGGTCAAGTCCTCTCTGGGGTCAGTGGGGCTGCCAGCGCACAGAGTATGGTGCAGTGTCCGAGCTGAGGTGGGGTGGCCGGGGCAGATCCAGCGAGGCAGGGCTGTGAGGTGGCACTCACCATGCCTCCTGCACAAATCCAGGACAACCTCTACAGCACCTAAGTCAGGCCCCAGGCCCAATGCTGCCCCAGGAGTGGTGGCAGTGAAGCTGCAGGGCTTGTCCTCCAACCCTCCGACCTCCACGTCTCTGCTGACCGTCTGGACAGGCACCAGCTCGAGTTGCAAATGGGCAGAGCCGCGAAGTGAATGGTCTGGGTAGTAAGCAGGCGGTGATTGCTAGAGGGCGGCAAAGGGCGGCCGGGAGAGGGGCGGCGGCAGCATTCAACGCGGTGGTCAGGGCTGCTCGGCACGAGGGGAGAGAGGGAGCTGAGTGGGTGTCTGGAGAACATCATTCCAGACCCCACGAGCCGTGCCTAGAAGCTGGAGGAGAGCAGGGACCGGGGGGCTTGAGGCTGGGCTGAGTGAGCTGGGAGAATGGTTGGTGGTGACATATGGGACATGGCTGGACCAGGCCACGGGGACCTCACTGGCCACTGTGCAGGGTTGGCTTTAACTGCCTGTGTTTTGTGCCCTGGGCAGTAAGATCTTCTTTGGCCGCCTGGTTGAGAATAGACGGCAGGGGGGCGAGGGCAGCTCGGAGGTCCCTGCCCGAATCCATGTGAGAGGGTCCTGGCAGTGGGCATGTGGGGTGGGCGGACTCAAGGTCGACGTTGGAGAAGGTGGGTGCTGGTTTGCTGATGGGGGGGTGGAGGGGTGAGGAGGGCCCCCAGGAGGACTCCAGGGTTTTATCCTGAGCAACTCAGCACAGAGGGGGCCAACCCTGGGGACCTGGGGATACGGCTATCCGGAGCGTCTGCACCCTACTCCGTTTGCCTGGGCCCCCTGGCACTGCCCTTCTGTAGCCCGGAAGTCAGCTGGCCCGTGGCAATTGCTTGACCTGGCTGAAGGAGACCCCTGCTGGTATTTGCCAACCGCTCACTCGGTTGTGTAACGTAATACAACCTGGGGGTCTCTGAGCACTGCCTTCCCTCCTAGTCGCTAGCTCCTGTGCTCCCAAGCACTCCCCCCACCCAGGAGGCCTCCTTCCCACTCCTGCATCAGTTGGGGTGACACTGTTGGGCCACCGGGAGTCCCCCGGGGTCCCCTCGTCTCCACGGCTCCCTCACACCCCTCAGAGAAAGCCCCTTGTCCCTCCCCCAGGGCCAGGCAGAATTCGGAACCCCCCACTGTCCCCTGCCATGATGGCCCCCAGGTCGGCACCCAGCACCAGCCCTGACCGGCCAGCAGGTCCTTCCCCAGCACCGAGCATCACCCCGTCCATACAACAGCACCCGTATCCGACACCAGACCCCACACACTGACCCCAGCCCAGACCCACCAGCTCGGATCGTCTGGGGATAGGGCCCAGGGTTCCACATTTCTCCAAAGCCCCCCTCCCCACTGGCTCTGAAGAGCCACCAGATTCCTGCATGGCAGACTCAGTGACCCCTCTGGCTGTGACCTCTGGGCAAAGCCTCTTCAGGAACCCCCGCTGCATCCAACACCAGCTGGGGGTCCTCAGGACCAGTATCATTGAGGGGCCGCCCTTGATTTGCCAGGAATGTGGGGACACATTTGCCTGGCCTCCAGCCTGCAGCGCCTCATCAGACCAGAGCGGGTTCCTGTCTGTATTGTCTGTGTTGTCTGCTGCTTCTGTGCAGAGCACAGCGGGTCCAAGACTTGAAGGAGGAGGAGAGGCTGAGTGTTCTGAGCAGATAGGCTCACTCTGTTGCTCGCCGTGTTCAGACATGTGTTCACACGCTAACTGGATCTGGGTCCTGGGCATGGCGGGCTCCGCGGAGATCAACCAGCGCAGATGGAGTTGAGGGGCTTGGAGGGACGGGGTACCGAGGGTGCAGGCCCTTCCCATCGCTCGGACGCTGGCACTGGGTGTTTTCTTCCCTTTGTTCTGCACGGTACGAGCTCTCTGGACGCCTCACAAAGCAGGCCCGGGCGGCTGCCCCATCCCCATCTGCTCTCTCCTTGGGCCGAGCCCTCCCCTGGTGCGGGCTCTTTGGCTGAAAGGAGAGACTAGGCCGCGACAGACATTCCAACCCCACCTGCCTCAGCCTGAGAGATGGCATCGGGACCTTCTCTGTATGGGAGATGAAGTGAAAGCCCAGAGAGGTCAGATGGTTTCCGAGGGTCACACAGCTCGGAGACGGCACAGCAAGGATGGAGGCAGGTTCCTTCCGTGAAGATGCCGGGCTCTTTATACTTCCCGTTCTGCCTCTGAGCGCCAGCCAGCCCCCAGATTCGTTCTTTGCCCTCAGCTTAAAAGATACAGTGAAGGGGCTTCCCTGGTGGCGCAGTGGTTGAGAGTCCGCCTGCCGATGCAGGGGACACGGGTTCGTGCCCCGGTCCGGGAAGATCCCACATGCCGCGGAGCGGCTGGGCCCGTGAGCCATGGCCGCTGAGCCTGCGCGTCCGGAGCCTGTGCTCCGCAACGGGAGAGGCCACAACAGTGAGAGGCCTGCGTAAAGCAAAAAAAAAAAAAAAAATACAGTGAAGTTGTGCTGTCAGTCAGAAGTAAAATATATATAAATAAATAAAAAGAAAGCCCAAGCAGCCCTAATGTAACGCACAATGTGTTCTTCAGATAGAAAGGTGACCTCTGTGGGACGACAGCAGGCCTTTCCTAATTTAGTGGAATAACTGATTAGCTGGCGGTTTTATTTCAGCGACCACAAAACCCTTTCCTCCCCTGCCCCCCCTCAAAGGAACTGATTCCCCCACTGCGTCCCTCCCGCCGAGGTCCCCGTGAACGACTCGTCTGCAGGAAAGGAGGACCGTGAGCCTGGGTTTAGCCTGAATTCAGGCTCCTCTGGTCCCCAGCCTAGCATCTTCCTCCCTGGGTTACCTCGCTGAGGCGGTTTAACCCAGGACGGACAGGGGCTGATGACGGCAGAAAGGGGTTGGGGGCCTCACGAGTGCCCTGGACACGGCAGGCTCTGTGACAAGGCAGGGCGACTGGGGTGGGGGGGCGCTCCTGGTGTTCACAGAGGGGCTCGAAAACCAGCAGACCAGCCCCCAGGCCCGCCCTCACCTGCCCTGCGTGTCTCGGCCGCTGCGGGCGGCACGCTCCCGAAGCCTCCCGCTGGCACATAGACTTGGTGCTGGAGCCGGGCCCACTGGCCTCGCCCCTGCCCGTGCCAGGTTCTCTCTGGCTGTCTCAGGAAGCCCGGCCAGGCGACCGCTGGTGGAGCTGCAGGTGGACTGGGGCTGGAGAGTGGGGAGGCCGCTCGCGTGCACGGTCTCGAGGCGCCTCGGCCGAGGAGCCGTCCTGGGTCCTGGCGGGGGGCCTGCCCCTCCTCTTCATCTGGAGCCCCCGTTGGCGGCAACAGTGAGCAAACCCCAGCGTGCCCCGAGCGAGGCTGTGTCACCAGCAGCCCAGCCTGCTGACCCACGCAGCACATCAGCGGCTGGACTTCCTTTTGCGGGTGGGCGATGGACGGGGTTGAGCGTTCTGGAGGCTGGCGGGGTCTGTGACAGCGAGGGCCACTCGGAGACGGCCCGCTGGTGCCACGTGGACACGGGGGCAGTTTCGGGGAGCAGAGCGGAGTGCCGCCGCCTGCCTGTCGAGAGGTATCCAAGCACAGCTGGTCCCTACCAGCGGGCAACCCCGCAACCGAGAGGGGAGGAGCTGGCCTGGGAAGACCCCTCCCCCACCGCCGTCAGCCCTCAGCCGGGTCCCCCGCGGCTCACCCTGCTCCGGCCTCTGCAGAAGCCAGCTGTACCTGCGTATGTGTTCCCTGCGGCTGCTGTAACACGTGACCTTGTATGTAGTGGCTTAAAACAGCCCACGTTGGGCTTCCTTGGTGGCGCAGTGGTTGAGAGTCCGCCTGCCGATGCAGGGGGTACGGGTTCGTGCCCCGGTCCGGGAAGATCCCACATGCCGCGGAGCGGCTAGGCCCGTGAGCCATGGCCGCTGAGCCTGCGCGTCCGGAGCCTGTGCTCCGCAGCAGGAGAGGCCACAACAGTGAGAGGCCCGCGTACCGGGAAAAAAAAAAAACAAAAAACAGCCCACGTTTATTATCTTGGAGTTCTGGAGGTGAGAAGTCCGAAGTGGTCTCACAGGGCTAAAACCAAGGTAGCGTCAGGGCTGGTTCTCTCTGGAAGCTCCAGGGGAGAATCCATTCTTTTTATGTTCTTGCTGGGTCTTCGGGGAGGCGATGCGGCGTGGGGGGGCCATCAGGACAGACGGCACGCCATTGGTTTCAGCCAGTGACTGCTCCCCCGTCCCCCCGATTCTGCCCACACTCCAGAGTCCCAGGTGCCCCCCATCCCATAGCTCTGGCTCCCCCCCACCCAGTGGAGCTGTTCTTCCCTCTCCTCCTTCCCGGTGCCATCGCCCCTGCCCCCACTCCCCAGGATCCGCTGTTCTGCTCTGCGTGCGCTGCCCGCCCAGCCCCGCCCCTGCACGTATCGCCAAGGGCACGTGGCTGCGTCCCCTGCCGCGTCTGTCTCCTTCCCCATCACGTCCCGGCCGTCTGGACACAGGGCTGGCACGGAGGCCCCGAGGAGAACGTGTGGGGTGAACGTTGACCTCAAAGGGTCCCGTGCCACAGGCCAGGCTGCAGAGGTGGGCATCACATTGTACTTCAAAGCGCTCTGCATCTTTCTGGGAGACTCTGGGGGTCTCCTGTGTCTGGCACAGGCTGGGGCTGGTTGTGAGGTTTTGCCGAGAGAGCCGCAGCGCCCGGGAGCAAGCCTTTGCCTGTAGGGCTTTGGGGGTCCCCCAGATGCCGCCTTTCACACAGGGCAGTCGGCTCAGCGGCAGATTCTGGTCACGGCCACGCAGCACCGTTGAAGGGCCAGCCCAGGCTGCCACGTGGCGGAGGTGGGTCTGTGCCGACAGGTGGCCGACACGGATCAATCACCAGGCAGCGAGCAGGGCCGATCGAGTCTAGGTTGGGGTCCCCGGGCCTGGCACGGAACCTACGCATCCTAGGTGCCCCGTACAGGCCACCTCCTTCCTTCCAGGGCTCTGCTCGGCGGGCTCACCCAGGTTCCCTGTGATTGTAGACACGGGCCGGGGTCTCGCAGGGGCCTCCTTTAAGTAAGACGCATTTAAACCCTGCCCAGCCATGGATGCCCCCGGGCAACGGGTCCTACCCATCTGTCCTCTCCGAGCTGTGTGGCAGCCAGACACTGATGGGGGCCGTCACGGGGACCACGCCGGGGCCTCCTTCTGTTTTATCAGGAAGTCGCACCTTTGTTGTTCATTTAGACGCTTGGTCATGCCTCATGGGTTCGCTGGCTGGGAATGCTGGTCTTGAACAGTAGGAAGACCTCACCACAACTGGTACAGAGCGGGGCCGGGCCGGGGCGATGTCCACACCCTCTGGGTCTTCACGCAGCAGTGATGGGGTGGGTGCAGAAGTTACAAAAGGCCCTACTTTTTTTTCTTTTCCATGATGGTTTATTACAAGATATTGAATATAGTTCCCTGTGCTGTACAGCAGGACCTTGTTGCTTATCTGTTTTACATATAGTACTTTTTATCTGCTAATCCCAAACTCCTAATTTATCTCTCCCCCAACCCTTTCCACTTCGGTAACCATAAGTTTGTTTTCTATGGCTACTGTGACTCTGTTTCCGTTTTGTAAATAAGATCTTTTGTATCATATTATATTCCACATATAAGTGATATCATATGATTTTTGTCTTTCTCTGCCTGACATACTTCACTCAGTATGATAACCTCTAGGTCCATCTATGTTGCTGCAAATGGCATTATTTCATTCTTTCTTTTTATAAATTTATTTATTTTATTTATTTTTGTCTGCGTTGGGTCTTCTTTGCTGCATGCAAGCTCTCTCTAGTTGCAGTGAGTGGGGGCCACTCTTCGTTGCGGTGCACGGGCTTCTCATTGCGGTGGGTTCTCTTGTTGCGGAGCACAGGCTCTAGGCATATGGGCTTCAGTAGTTGTGGCTCATGGGCTCAGTAGTTGTGGCTCACGGGCTCTAGAGCATAGGCTCAGTGGTTGTGGCACACGGGCTTAGCTGCTCCGCGGCATGTGGGATCTTCCCGGACCAGGGCTCGAACCCGTGTCCCCCTCATTGGCAGGTGGATTCTTAACCACTGCGCCACCAGGGAAGCCCCTTCGTTCTCTTTTGTGGCTAGTACTGCATTATATTTTTATATATTATACATACATATATATATATATATATATACACACATATATATATATATATTTATATATATATATATATATATATAGCCACCTCGTCTTTACCCATTCATCTGTCGATGGACAGTTAGGTTGTTTCCATGTCTTGGCTATTGTGAATAGTGCTGCTATGAACACTGGGGCGCATGTATCTTTTTGAATTAGAGTTTTGTCCTGATATATGCCCAGGAGTGGGATTGCAGGATGATATGGTAGCTCTATTTTTAGTTTTTTTAGAAACCTCAATAACGTTCTCCATAGTGGCTGCACCAATTTACACTCACACCAGCAGTGTAGGAGGGTTCCCTTTTCTCCACACTCCCTCCAGCATTTATAATTTGTAGGAATTTTTAATGACGGCCATTCTGACCGGTGTGAGGTGGTACCTCACTGTAGTTTTGATTTGCATTTCTTTAATATTAGTGATGTTGAGCATCATTTCATTTGTCTGTTGGCCATCTGTATGTCTTCTTCGGGGAAATATCTATTTAGGTCTTCTGCCCATTTTTTTGATTGGGTTTTTTGGTTTTTTGTCATTGAGTTGAACGAGCTGTTTGTATATTTTGGAAATTAAGCCCTCGTCGGTCACATCATTTGCTCTTAGGTTGTCTTTTTGTTTTGTTTGTGGTTTCCTTTGGTATGCAAAAGCTTATAAATTTGATTAGGTCCCATTTGTTTATTTTTGCTTTTATTTCTATTGCCCTAGGAGACTGACCTAAGAAAACATAGACACAATTTATGTCAGAGAATGTTTTGCCTGTGTTCTCATCTAGGAGAGATGTTGTATGGTGTCATGTCTTACATTTAAGCAGAAGGACTACTTATAATAAGTCAGAGTGAGAAGGATATTTAACCTAGTGTTTACACTCGCCTGTATTCAGCAAAGGCTGGAAAGAAAGGGCAGATGTGAGACCCCCTTCTGACACTGCTATGGGCATGGGAATGCCACCCATCCTGGGTCAAGGCAAGACACAGGCTGAGAATCGCCACAGTAGATGATGCCTGAGCTCATGGCATCCCAAGGGTCTAAACCATCACAAATGAGCAACATTTTCTTGGAAGGAACAGTCATTTCCACTTGAGAAGAAAATCAGTTCCTTAGTTATCTCTGAGCTGGGCTAAGATCCTTTGGCTGGCTGTTCTGATTGTTCCAATACTGTGAAAATCAGCAGGTGGAATCATGTACCCACTTCGCTTGCCTTCCGGCACAAGGCCGCCCCTTGGCTGGTAAGCCCTGGTGTGTGAAATAACGGCTCAGCCTGTGACCCACCCGGGCCCCTCGGGCCGTGGCCACCATACCCTCCACCTTCCTGGGGACACGCTGTTGCCATCACTGTGGCCAGACCACCGTCGTCGCCTCATGGGAGTGAGCAATGGGGGCCCTGGGACATAGGCCAGGAAGTCTGTGTCTTCTCTCGGCATCTCTCGTGCCCGCTGTGGGAAAGGATGGTGTGTGCCACCTGCGACCTCATGGGCTGTGCGTGATGTCACCATCCTCGGGTGAGCAGAGAGTGAAGCCTCCTGGAAACTGGCTCGTGTAGAGCTGGGGTACAAGTTCAAAAGCAGTACCCATCCCTCCTTTCCTCGGGAGGCAGGGGCCCCGGCTCTGGCAGCCTGTTGTCATTCTGAGAATCACAAACGCATTCTGCAGACAGAGGAAGGTGGGGCCTTTCAGGGCGAGGGGGGCTCTGGGCGTCAGCCTGCCAGGTGCCATACACCTCTGTGTGTCCGTTTCCCGCTCTGTGAAATGGGTACAGAGCGTCTAAGCATTGACAGGACACTGCACTTACCACGTGTATAAGTTTGCTCAGGCTGCTGCCACAGAGTGCCACAGACAGGGTGGCTTAAACAGCAGAAATTATTGTCTCCAGTCCTGAGGCTGGAATCCGAGATCCAGGTGTGGGCAGGGCTGGTCCTCCTGAGGCCTCTCTCCTCGGCGTGTAGACGGCCGTCTCCTCCCTGTGTCCTCATGGGGTCGTCCCTCTGTGTGTGTCTGTGTCCTGACCTCCTCTTCTTATAAGGACCCCAGTCCTATGGGATTAGGGCCCCACCCTAGTGACCTCGTTTTACCTTCATCACCTCTTCAAAAACCCTGTCTCCAAACATAGCCACATCCTGAGGTGCTGGGGGTCAGGACTCCAACATGGGTATTTCAGGGACACAGGCCAGCCTGTAAGTGTGTTCTGGGCACTGCTCAAGTACTTCACGTCCCAGCCATGAAGCTCCCACAGCCCTGGGAGGGTGAACTGGTTGGAGGCCCGGGCAGCTGACCTCTGACCTCTTCTCCTCCAGACCTGCCCAGCCCCCAGCCTGTGCACTCTCCGCCCCCTACCAGGCCCTCCCCGGACCTGACGTCTTGCTCAGAGGGGCCGCCCTGAGCCCACCGCCCCTGGCCCTTCCCCAGCATCCTGAGCCCCTTTCGGTCCTGACATTCCCTCCACCCTCTCCACCCCTACCCTGAGGCAAGAATCAAGAGCTGATTCCACCGGAAGGAAGCCGAGGTACCTGACGCAGCTCAGGCATCGAGATCGAAGTCCAGGCACCACTCAGGCGGCTGCTCGTGGCTGGTCCCAAACTCCTCTTCCTCTTGGTTTGGGGTCTCTGCCAGGGTCGGAGGAAGGACCCTGGTGACACAGGCCGTGTGGAGGCCCAGCTGCGTCTCTGGGGAAGCCACCAAAGCAGCAGGTCCCACGGAGCTTTGGGATGGGGGCTGCGAAGAGAGCCTTCTGGGAAATGGAAGGTTCTGGAGCAGAGCTCCTGACGTGGACGGGCCACCAAGGGGAGTTGGGCCCGGAGCCCCATCGCCGTCCTCACCGACCACTTGTCCTGTGATGCGGCGTTGGTCAGGGCTCCTGGGGGCTGCAGGGCTGACCGTGACCAGGCGGGGAGTCCTGGGCTCTTGTCCGCACGTGCCCTGTGCCGGGAGCAGCAGTGGTCAGTCGGCATCTGTGCTGCCGGCCACTGTGCAGGTCCCACACGCCTGTCACCCGGCTTCATTCTCGAAACTGGCCTGTGCGCTTTGGGTCCCTGTTTATGATGAAGTGGAGGCTCTGGGAGGCTGTGTGACCCCCTCCCCCCGAGCGCCAGTGGTGCTGCCCGGGGGTCCGAGCCTGGCCCGTCCACCGTGGCCATCCTGCAGGGAACCGGACAGCCACAGCCAGGGTCTGGGACACCAACAACCCCCTTGTCGTGCTTCAGAATGTCAGTGGTCACCCCAGGCGTGGTTTTGAGTCACTCTTCCTCTTTCTAACGGGGTGGGAACTACCAGTCCCCTGGGGGCTTCCGGCCTCTGCTTTGTCACGGTTTCCAGACTGAGGGAAGAGGGTCCTTGGTGACGCAGGCACGGAGACGGGGGTGGGCAAGGAGGGCCCTCACTGCTCATGCTGCCCCGGGAGAGAGGGAGCGGGGACGGGGGCCTCGAGCCTAGGCCCCTGAGCGGCTGGTGGAGGACCAGCGGGCCTGGGCAGCCGTGTCTTGGGACCTATGTAGTGATAATGACCGTCCCATCCACAAGCTGCATGACTGTGGTTACTTCTAACGGGCTGACGTTCGCTGGGTGTTCACGGCCTGCGGACTGTGTCCCTGTTTCGAGTCATTAACCAAACCGATCCCTCTGGGATAGCGGCTCTGCTGTCCTGTTTCCCAGTGAGGCCTCAAGAGAGGATGGCTCACAGGTGCTCTCAAGGACCTCTGCTGAGCCTCACAGCGGCCGTGGGCATCCCCATCCTATAAAGGGAGACACTGAGGCTCGGGGCGGCTGCGGCCCCTCCCTCAAGCGGCTAAGGGCAGAGCTAGGGCTGGGAGTGTGCTCTCCCGACCCCGGGGCTGCTGCTTCTTCCACTGGCGGGGCTGCCTCGCAGCAAGTGCAGGGCCCACACACCGCCCACTTTCCCTCGCAGGCAGGGCTCAGCGCTGGACCCGCACCCCATCCCCCCGGGAATGAGGATTCTCGTCCAGTCTCATCCCATTCCATCCCATAAGGAGCTCTGGGTGGGAACAAATGGCCCGGTGCTCAGAGATTCCACACGCCTGTTCTCAGACTTCATGCCCCACGAGACACTCCACCAAACGCCTGCCTTCCCAGGCTGGGGAGGGCACACAGTGTACCGACCCCGGGCACCCTGAACACTCCACTGAGTCAGTCAACAGGTGCTGAGCCCCTGGCGCCACCAGGCTGCACATGGCCAAGCTCCGCGGATCTGAGGTGGATGCTGGGAAAGGAACGTCCAGCCCCCGCCCTCGGGGGCCTCGGGAGCTCGCCTTCCATTGCTCTGCCCAGTCCGTGTTCCCGAACCTCTGCACTCGCCACTCAGCCACGGGCCAGGTTTTCCAGAAACATGTCAGGCAGTGCTCTGAAGCCCCCAAACCCCTTCCTTCTCCGACCTTGCACCCCCAATGTCTGTGTGTCTGTTTATGTATCCACACACTGGGGTGCATGCACGCCTTATCAAGCCGGCCCCACATACACACACTCCCTGCCCGGGGTGGGGGCCAGGAGTGCATGCTGAGTGGGGGAAGGGCAAGGGGTCCCGTGAGCCAGGCCCCCCTCGAGGGCAGAGGGACAATGACCAGAAGCTCCTTGTTAGTGCAAACCTGTGAACATGGGAGGAACCAGGGGCCAGGAGTCAAGTACTTGATTGATGAATGAATGAATGAATGAATGAATGAATGGAGATGTCAGGCGACCAGTCCAAAGGTGCAGTGTGAGGGAGGGGCAGAGGTAGGCACCAAACCAGCCAGTCCTGCCTCCAATGGCCCCCCACCCTGCTAGTACCGTCCACCGTGGGGAGGTGGGGCTTTGACATCCTACGATGTTAGTTCCAGAGGGATGTGTGTGGAGCACCCAGCCCTGTGCACCAAGATGTTCCCAAGAGGCCGGCACAGCCTGAGACCGGTGACAGTGCCCCAGCAGAAAGGCCCCAAACAAAACGTGAGCTGGAGATTGATCGGCCGCGGTAAACTCAGGCAGGATCTAGCGGGATGGGGCCGGGGGCTGCTGTGAGTACTGTGGGCCGTGAGGTCATACACAAGGGGGGCACTTGCTGGGCTCTCCGTCAGTGCCAAGCTGGGGGGCATGGCTGAGCCTGGGCCCTGGCCCAAGCAGACCAGACTGGGCAGAACTGGGAGATCTGGGCTGGGGGCAGAGCTTTGGGCGGGAAAAGAGAAGGGCTGGTGGCCAGAGAGTGCCTGGCATAGCAGGGCCAGCCCCGGGGAGGATGCAGAGACCAGGGCTCTGCCGGGACACCATCGATGTCGGCCCAGGCCCTGCAGCAGGGCGGGGAGCAGCCCCACTGTCACGGGAAGGGGGCTGCGTGCCCCCGAATCCTCAGGCTGAGAAGCACTTTGCAACCGCGAGGAGGGAATACAGAAATGGTCTTTCCTGAGCTGACGTGCGGGGCTTGGGGCAGGAGTGTCAGTTAGGGTCCCATTTCCTGTCCTCACCGCAGGAGCAGTGGGGCTGGCAGAGGACATGGATTCAGACAGCATCTCCCAGAAATCTGAAACGTTGGAGGGGCCGTTGCGAGGTCACGTTCGCGTCTTGGTCACACTCTTGTATTTTCTTCATACTGAATGCCGTTTCCCCACGTGGGGCAGCCTCTCTGGTGACCTCCCGCAATATGGTGTGAGGATTTTTTTTCCCAAAGAGCTTTACTGAGGTATCAATATAATCAATGTACAATAAACTTCAGATATTTAAAGTGTACAATATTCTGAATTTTGACATATGTGTACCCTGGTGAAGCCGTCACCAAGTTCAGGATAACAAACACTTCCGTCACTCCAGAAGTTTTCCATGCCCCTGTGTCACCCCGCCTCCGACCGGCCACCATCACTCAGCTTGCTGCTTCTGCAGAGTTTGCTGTTTCTAGAATTTTACATAAGTGGAATCACACTGTCTATGCTCTTTTTTTGGTTTCTTTTGCTCAGCGTAATTATTTCAAGATTTGCTTGTGCCGGCCTTTCCTTCCCCCGTGTTTCTGAGTGAGGGTCCCATCTACGATGTCCCACTGTGTGGTTGTGCACTCACCTGCTGATGGGCATTGGACAGTTTCCACTCGGCTGCAGATAACAGTGCTGTGAATATTCACGTTCAAGTCTTTGCTCAGATACGTGTTTTTGTCTCTTGGATAAATACTCAGAAGGGGAAAGGGCTGGGTCACGTGGTAGATAAATGTGTAACTTTTTAAGAAATTCACAAACCGTCTTCCAAAGCGCCTGCCCCATTGTGTGTTCCCGCCAGCCACGTGTGAGAGTTCCGGTTCCTCACCTACGCTTGGCGTGGTCGGTCTTTTTCATTCTAAACGTTCTGATAGGTGTACACGCAGAAGTGTCTCGTTGTGGTTTTAACTTGCATTTCTCTTATGACCCACAATGCTGCCCTTACTGGCCAGCTATGTGTCTTCTTTGTGACCAGAACTAGGAAGCTGTGGGCAACACGCCAGGTTGGGGTGTCTCCTTGTCCTATTCTCTCTCTCTTTTCCTCTCCCTCCACCCTCTCGCTTGGCACCTACATCTTCGGTTGTGTGACAGGCAGGGTCTATGTCCCTGGAACCACACTGATAGCTCTAAAAAGGGAGCTGCATTTGAGGCCCCGAGGGATGTGGGGCTGAGTGGGCACGAGTTTCTGGGTGCCTCGGCCACCCTGGTCCCCACTCCAGGCCTCCCCACGTCCTACAGCCCCTCAGCTGAGAGAGGCCCCCTCGGTGTTCCCTCTCAAGAAGCCAGCCTGGAAGGAGGCTTGGATCCAGGAAGGAGGCAGCACTGTCTGAATCTGGGCCCACAGGCGGCATCAGGCTTTCAGCAGAACAGGCAAGGTGCCAGCCCTGCCCACAGAGAGGCGTGGGGTGCAGGCTGCTTCCAGGGTAAGGCCTCCACGAGGAGGCGGGTGATGGGACAGGGGTCCGTATCCCCAGAAGCAGGCTCGGGGGTGCCCTCGGGGTCCCCAGCTTCTAAAGAGAACCAGGCAGCACCCCTGCTGGGTCAGGGCCACCTAGAGAGCGTACCCCAGGGAGGTTCTACCATTAGGAATTTGAAATACATTTTTTTTAGACTGCTCGTCAAGGACAGGAGTGCCCTGTGCCCCTCATGAACCCCATAAGATCTAAAAGAAGGAAGGGCTTCAAAGGGCCAGGGCAATGCAGTTCAGCATAGCAACCAGCTGAATCCATTTTTATTCTGGGCTCTTTCAACTTTGAGTGATACAAGTCCCCTCTCAACAGTGGAAGCTGCCATTTTTTTAGGTCAAAAAACAGTCAGATAGCGACAGCTTATATGGTCCAACTGAATAGCTGAGGTTCATTCAGTTGGCAACTAACGTGCAGGTGACTGAACAATTAGGGAGTGGGTCCCCCGATGCTCGGCTGGATGCAGAGGTCCACAGTGGCACCCCGCTCTCACTCTCTCTCTGTATCTCTCTTTCCTCTCTCTGTGTCTCTCTGTCTTTCTGTCCCGGTCTGTCCCTATCTCTTGCTCTGTATCTCTGTCTCTGTCTCTCTGTGCCTCTCTATCTCTCTCTGTCTCTGTGTCTCTGTTTCTGTCTCTCCATCTCTATCTCTCTGGCTTTGTCTCTATCTCCCTCTCTCTCTGTTTCTCCCCGGTTGACCTGCTGCGCTTCCGGGTGCTGGCCTGTCTTTCCCACTAAGGACCCCCTTCCCTGTTCACACACCCTCCCAGCCCTCCCCTAAAACAGACCACCTTCCCCAGGAGATCTGGCAGAATCCAGGCAGGATTCTGACTGGCCTGACTTGGGTCACATGACCCTCCCTAAACCAATCACTGTGGCCTGGGAAATGGGGAGCTCTGATTGGCCAGGACTAGATCATGTGGGTGTTCCCATGACCAGAGAGGGCTGTCCTCCCATTGGCAGTGTGCGGGACCACATGGGGAGGCCGGGGAAAGAAAAGGACTGCAGTTACCAGCAGGAGGGAACTGGGGAGCCACTGGACAAACAGAGCTAGGACCCCCATCACCGCCACCTGGGCCTCTTCTCCCTCCTGGTGTCTCCTCCCTGTGTCAGCCCACCATCCACCCCTGCCCAAGGCAGGGGGCAGGGAGTTTCCTCCTGGGCCTTCACAGGGGCCCAGGTCGTGCTGCTCCACCCTCCGTAGCTCTGGGACCAGTCAGACCGAATTCCCTGCCACACCCTGCCTGGAAACCAGGGAACAGGACGTCCCACTGGGGAGACAAGCAGAAGAAAACCCAGGCACAGCTGATCAGCGCCCCCGCCCCAGGCCCCCCGCAGCCATCCACCACGGAGGCTCAGCCGGTTAGCCCTGCACATCCTCACTCGGCACTGATGTCTGCTCAGAGGGCAGGAACCCCAGAGCTGGACTCACTTTCCCCTGGTCATTCTAGGGTAAGAGGAGGCAGTGGAGGCCACGCCCTGTGTGCCCAAAGCTGAAGAAAGGGCAGACGGGGAGCTTAGAGCTTCCTCGGGGAACGGGAACCGTGGCCTGGCTGTGGCTGTGTCACTCACCGTCCAGGGCTTCCCAGGTATCTGGTAACCAGCTGCGTGGGAGTACCAGGGGCTCGAGTCCCCAGGAAGGAAGTGGTGGGGAGGGCACTCTACAATGAGGATGATGTCAAGAACAAAAGGTTTGGAGGCCGCACGTTGCAAACAAACCCGGCTTTGCCCCGCGTAATTGCCTCCAGACCAACACTCCCCCTGGATGAACCATCCCCAGACCGCTCCGTTCTGCCTCTCATTCATTGCTTTCCCGAAGAGAACAAACCCCTCCCCTCCCGGAAGAAGTGGGCAGGCCAGCAACAATGTGCTGCCCACACAGGGAAGGAGGTGCCGAGTGGCCCCGTCGTCCAGGAGGAAAGCTGGCTGTCTTCCACAGCAAGGTGGCTTTGGGGAAATGCAGGCACTTTCCCTCCAGCCAGAGGTTCTACCCAGAACGAGAAGTTCCCCAGCTCCCCGGAGCTCTGAGAATTTCAGCCGCCTCCAAGAATCCATCAGGTGCGGTCTCCGGGATCATTTTTAGTGCTTTTTCTGGGTTATGAAGCTGAGGAATTCCCGCAAGGGCCTTTCGGGGAACTGAGAGGGGGAAGGGAACTTAGCTCTCTGCGTTTCTTTCATGGCACTACCTTTTACTGAGTTCTTAAGCTCATGGCCGGGATGTGTTCAACCAGGAAGTCAGGATCCATCCTGGGGCTGGAGACAGCTCCGCCCCTAGCAGGGTCCCCACCTCCAGCCTCCCCCGGTGACTGTCTCCGTGTAAGGGGTGGCAGTTGCAGTTACCAGAGGAAGCTGACCTCTAGATTCCTCCTGTTGGGAGGTCTCCTCTGACCCCGTAGCGGAAAACACCCCAGCCAGGATGGAGGCCGAATTCCAGCCACCTGCCCCAGCCTCGCAGCCCTCCGTGAATGCACCCCCAGACTGCGGTTGACCGTGAACTAACTGCCTGGACATGTCACTTCTAGGGTCATTATTCAGTCTTCTGTGGCCTCTCTCTTCACTGTGTTTCGGTTTGAATTAGCTCCGTCCATTTTAAGCTGCTTACGTTGGAAAATACTCAACTCAGCATCCACAGTCTCCCAGCCATCCCTACAGCTAGCACAGGGCTTAGCACCTGTCTCAGCTCGAAATGCCATAGCCAGACACCACAGACTGGGTGGCTTAAACAACAGAAATTCATTTTCTCACAGTTCTGGAGGCCGGAAGGGCCAGTTTCCTCTGAGGTGTCACTCCTTGTCTTGCGCACGGCCACCCTCTTCACACAGCCATCTCTCTGTGCAGGCACATCCCTGGGGTCTCTTGGGGTGTCCCACTTTCCTCTTATAAGGACACCAGTCAGGTTGGATTAGGGCTTACCCGACCTGCCTTGCTGTTACCTCTTTAAAGGCCCAATTTCCAAATACAGTCACACTCTGAGGTACTGGGGGGTCTAGACTTTAAAATATGAATTTGGAGGGGACACACTTTAGCCCATCACAGCAGCCCTATAAAAGATGCTCTGCAGACCACCTTTTCATCAGTTGTAGCCAAGTGTGCCTGGCGTAAGGTGGAAGGGTGGCACCCCTTGCAAGAGGGGTGTCACTCAGAAGCCTTGTGCCTCAGTGAAGGGGACCGTGCATCCTGCTAACAGAGGAATCGATCAAGCCAGGTGGGGCTGCTTCGATCGCGGTTAGCAGATGTGTGGCTGAGTAGAGATCCTTCCTTCCTTCTGTCCAGGTAATTAGTGAGCAATTTCAAAAGCTGGAGGCTTTCCTGCTCAAATCAATTATTCAGACTGATGCATCCAAAGGTCCCCAAACAGGAAATAGAGAGAAAAGAGGTGCTAAATGGTTATGATAGAGACTAAATGACTTACTTCTTAGTGGCCCGCGCCAGATCTCACAGCATCTGTGAGCTGCTGTAACAGCTAGGTGCCCGCAGGCTGCCGGTGCAGGAGTGGGGCGGTGGGGAGGCTCGGGCTCTCAGGAGTACCAGTAATTTCTTCCTTTATCCAGATCAGTGGTCACCTGTGTCTTCGTCAGTTGTGATCACGGATCCCAGAATGAGCCCAAGTGGATAGCCTCAGTGTTCATTCTGGCATTCGGGCTGCGGGCACCACCTCACCTGCCAGTGAGCCTGGGGCCAGGGGCTGCTGAGGGTCTTCTCAGCCCTGAGCTGGGGTCAGGGAGTGAACAGTCACTGTCCAGGGCTGGATGGCAGTGTCACTTTTCCACTCCCACTGGGGGGCAGCTACTAACAGCACAGTGAGAAGCAAGGTGGTGTGGATTCAAGGCAGGGAAGTGTGATTTTGCTTAGTAAAAATAATACCATGAATCAGATGATTGTGGAAGTTTCAGGAAAGGTCGTAGGGTTTCCCGTGGTACTCTTCTTTCCTCTTGTTTATGTTTGCAATTTTCAAAAAAGAAACTTAGACATTAAAAAACAATAATAATGCTTACTGCTAAGGCTGTTTCTACTTGTGGCCGTGATGGGAAAACAGAGGCCAGATTTACCTTTCTGCAGGAAACAACCAAAGCTCAGACAATATAGGAAACAATAGATTTAAGACTAGGCATCGGGCAACAAATGACAGTGATCCCTGAAAGGTGGGAAACAAAAGAGATTGTTACTGAACTCAGGTTTGGCTGCTCATCGCTCAAGAATCCAATACTGAGACAAGTGTTGGGTAAAAGGAAAGACAGCTTTATTGAGGAAGCCGGCAATCCTGGGGAGAAGGTGGACTCATGTCCCAAAGAACCAACTCCCCATTGCTGATCAGGGAGCAAAAGCTTTTTTTTTTTTTTTTTTTGCGGTACGCGGGCCTCTCACTGTTGTGGCCTCTCCCGTTGCAGAGCACAGCCTCTGGACGTGCAGGCTCAGTGACCATGGCTCACGGGCCCAGCCTCTCCGCAGCATGTGGGATCTTCCCGGACTGGGGCACAAACCTGTGTCCCCTGCATCGGCAGGTGGACTCTCAACCACTGCGCCACCAGGGAAGCTCCCGAGCAAGAGCTTTTAAAGGGGAGTTTCAGGGGTGCACATGCCGGGGGCAGAGGGAGGGTGCTACATGCAGAAACAGCACGGTCAGCTCTGACAGCCATCTTGAAATTGGTTGTGCGGTGGTCTGATCAGTGTCATCTTTATTGTCTTAAGTACAGTTAATCTTCACTTCCAGGGTCAGTTTGTTCCCATTTCCTTGAGGCCAGTTCTCGGAATTGTGGCAGCTTACGTCCTGGCTACAGTCTGGTCGTCACATAGTTAACTTCTTCCACCTGGTAGGGGTTTCAGTATCTATAAGACAGCTCACAGGATATGGCTCAGAATATTATCTAGAGCCCTTGAGGAACTAAAGGTCCTTGACTTTGTTTAATGGCTAAATTATTATTATTTTGTCTTGTTTGACTGCCTTCCTTTGTCTCTGCATTTTCTCACTTCTCTGATTAAATTTGTTCTTTGGAACTCAGGGAAGGCCTAGGAGGCTAAAGTTTTTCTACAGACAAGAGACAGGCAGAGGACATGTCTCTTGTCCTCAAGGCCCCATAGGGCCCTGTTCCATTACAAGATGAGCCCTCTGACCACCCAGCTTCCTGCACCGAGAGTTTCCAGGCTCCGCTCACAGAGTGAGAACCCCAGCAGAGGCTGGAGGGGTACTCCAGGAGAAAAAATGAGCTGAGAGCCAGTTGTGGGGTGGGGGGGCACGGCAGCTCAGTTTGCAGGCTAGAGTGCCAAAGGAGGCTGCCCTCCAGAATTCAGCAGAGCACTGATTAGCACGTGTGTTATGAAACTACCAGAAGCTGGAGAGAGTATCACCCAAAGGATTAGAGAACCAGTATCTGGCACTCATTCAGGTTGGGGACAGTACCTCTTCCCACCCACCAGACTGAATTCATGGAGCATCAGGAAGAGTCCTCAGAAGGGTCTTGCCTCCGTACTGGAGAATAATTAGCCTCAGACTAATCATGGCTCTGGTCTCACCTAACAGATCTTAAAATCAAGACCTGAAAGAATCAAACTCTTTCCAGGTAATTTAGCCACACCCAGAACCAAGCTCAGGAATATCTATAAGAATATAAAAATATCCAGCACCCTCAAAGTGAAATATGCAACGTCTGGCATCCATTCAGCAATTCCTGGATATGCCAAGGGCAGGAAAACACCACCTGTGATGAGGAGAAAGTTCACTTGGTCAAAACAGACCAGGGACACAAATGTTAGAATTTGCAGGCAAGGATAGTAAAGAATCATTATAACTATTCCATATGCTCAAAACGTTAATATAGACATGGAAGTTTTTTTTAACTCACTGAACTGTACACTTAAAAATGCGTAAGGTGACAAATTTTATGTCCTGTGCATTTTACCACAAATAAAAATTTAAAAATTTTAAAACTCAAACTTCTAGACGTGAAAATTATAATCAGTGTCTGAGATGAAAAATACAAAGGGTAGGGAACTTCCCTAGTGGCCCAGTGGTTAAGAATCTGCCTTCCAATGCAGGGGAACTGGGTTCCATCCCTGGTCGGGGAACTAGGATCCCACATGCCGCCGCAGGGCAACTAAGCCTGCACGCTCTAGAGCCCGCACACCACAACTGGAGAGAAGCCCACGCGCCACAACAAAAGATCCCACGTGCCCCAACTAAGACCTGACACAGCCAAATAAATAACTAAATAAATAAACAATTTTTTTTTAAGAAAAGAGGTTTGTTTAAAAAAAAGAAAGAGAAAGATACACAGGGTGGGATTCATGGCAGATCAGATGCTGCAGAAGAAAAGAAGAGTGAGCTTGCAGAAGCATTAGAAACTACCCAAAGGAAACACACAGAGAAAAAGGAAGTGTCATTTAAAAAAAAAAAATAAGAAGAAAAGAACAGAGTTTCAGTGAGCTGTAGAACAACTCCAGGCAGCCTAATGTGTACATGTGAGTCCATGAAGTAGAGGGGATTGAGGTGAGGAAGAGAACAAAGAGAATATTTGAAGAAATAATGATGGAAATGTTTCCAAATTTGAAGAGGTCTGTGAACTCCCAGATCCAAGAAGCTCCATGCATCCCAAGCTCAAGACACTTAGGGAAAAAATATACACCAAGGAGCATTGTTTTCAAATTGCTCAAAACCAGGGATAAAGGTAAAAATCTTAAAAGCCACCAGAGAGGAAAAAAAGACGCATTACATACAAGAAACAAAGACAAGCATGACAGCAGATACATTTTCAGAAACAATCAAGTGAGAAGACAGGGGAGAAATGTTTTTAAAGTGCTGAAAGGGAAGAAAAAACAGCTATTTCAAAAACAAAGGTAAAATCAAGACTTCTTCAAAATACCGAAGCTTTGATACTCCATCACCAGCAGACCACACCATAAGAAATGTTAAAGGATGTCTTTCAGGTGAAAGGAGGATGACAGGAGATGGAAATGCTCAGAGGAATGAGGGGCACCAGAAATGATAACTGCCTGAATATGTAAGGAGATTGTCTTACTATTTAAGTCCCTTCAAAAGTCATTGACATTAAACAGAAATGACAACAATGTACTTTGTGGATATAACATGGAAAGGTAATATGTATGCTCCCAATAGCACAGAGGCTGGGAGGAGAGGAGTGGAAAGGTTCTTATCCTATATGCAAAATTAGAAAACATCACTTGATTAAAAGTGAAGGATATACACCATAAACCCTAAGGCAACCACTAAAATAACCAAATAACTATAGCTAATGAGCTGACGGAGATAAAATGGAATCATAAAAAATATTTAACCCAAGAGAAGGCGGAAAAAGAGGGAACGGGGGGTTACACACAGGACAAATAAAAAATGAATGGAAATAAGACAGAGCTAAACCTAGCCATATCAATAATCCTATTAAATATAAGTAGTATAAATTCTGCCCAATTAAAAGGCAGAATTATCCAGTTGGATGAAACAGCAAGATGCTTGCCTCCAGGGGACACACTTCAATTACAGAAATGCAAATACGTTAAAAGTAAGAGGGTGAAAAGAATATACCACATTAACACTAATCAAAAGAAAACTGGGAGGGCTATTTTAGCATCAAAGTAGATTTCAGAACAAAGAATGTCAACAGAGTTAAAGAAGGTTACTTTATAATGATAAAAAGGTCAGTTCTGTAGAAGGACATAAGAACCCTAAGCACCTAATAACAGAGCCTCAAAATACAGGAAGCAAAAACTGCAAGGAGAAATAGACAAATCCACAATTATAATCAGATTATTTCAACATCCCCTCTTTCAATAACTGATAGAACAAATAGACAGAAAATCAGTGGATAGAAAATTTGAACAACACCAACTAACTTACCTAACTGATGTTTATAGACCTCTTTATGCTTTCTTTTCAAATGCACTTGGAACAGTTACCGGATAAACCATATTCTGATTCATAAAACAAGTGTCAATAAACTCAAAATCATTCAGGTCATACAGATGTGTTCTCTAACCACAAGGGAATCACATTAAGAACCAAATAAGAGAAAGGTCTCTGTAAAATCCCCAAATATTTGGAAACTAACGAATACTATTTTAAATAATGCATGGGTCAAAGTAGAAATCCAATGGGAAATTAGAAAGTATTCAAGCTGAATGAAAATGAAAACACTACATATCAACATGTGTAGGATGCCACTAATGTGGTTCTTCATGAGAAATTTATAGCACAGAATGCCTCTATTAGAAAAGGAGAAAGCACTCAAATCAGTGACCTCAGCTTCTATTCTTAGAAGCTAAAAGAAAAAGAAAATTAAAGCCAAGTAAGCAGAAGAAAGGCAATAATGAAGATTACAACAATTGATGAAATAGAAAATAGAAAAACAATAAGGAAAAATGATGACACCAAAAGCTGGTTCTTTGAAAACATCAATAAAATTGATAAACCTCTAGCCAGGCTAACCCAGAAAAAAGAAAGAAAGGAAAGAAAAGAAAAAGGTACAACCTACCAGTAGCAGAAGTGAAAGCAGGGACTACAAGTCCTTTCTCCACTGAATTGCCTTTGTCTTTGTCAAAGACCAGATGTTCACATGTGAATGCAGGTCCAGTTCTGAGCCCTCTTCTGTTGCATTTTCGGTTTGTCTGTCCTGGACCACTGTCTCGATTACTACCTCTCCATGATACGTCTCCAAATCAGGTTGCGTTAGTTCTCCAACTTTGTCTTCTTTTTCACGCGTGTTTTGGTTATCCTAGGTATTCTGCATTTCCGTGTGAATTTAACAATCAGCTCATCATTTTCTATAAAAAGCCTGCTGGGATTTTGACTGGGATCGAGTTGGGGAGAACCGACATCTTAAGACAATACTGAGTCTTCTGCCGCAGAGTCGTGGGGAATCGCTCCTTCAAGTCCAGTCTTTCACATCTCTCAGCAGTGTTTTTGTTTGTTTTTCTGTTTTTTGGGTTTTGTGCGATGTTAATACTCAACTTTATTTCATGCGCACTGGTTGAATATCAGCTGGAGAAGTATTTCATTTACAACAAAAAGTCAGGATTCTGGGACATAAAACACAGTCTCGGTCATAAAAACACATGTCAAAAGAAAAATGTGGCTTAATTTATTACCTCAATTTTGTGCCCAAGTTTCCCTTGCTATTGTTCTTTTTATTAATTTTATGATTTTTATGGTTTACTTATAAGCAGAATGCTGTCCCCAAATGGAAGAACCTGTTTACTAGTAAACTGTAAACACTGCTATAAAATAAAGCAGTGTTTTTAAACTTTACTTGTTTAAAATTTATTTATTTATTTGTTTGTTTGTTTTTTTGTTTTTGGCTGAGTTGAGTCTTCGTTGCTGCGCACAGGCTTTCTCTAGCTGTGGCGAGTGGGGCTACTCTTCGTTGTCGTGCACAGGCTTCTCATTGCGGTGTCTTCTCTTGTTGCGGAGCACAGGCTCTAGGTGCGCAGGCTTCAGTAGTCGTGGTGCACGGGCTCAGTAGTTGTGGCTCGCGGGCTCTAGAGCACAGTCTCAGTAGTTGTGGCGCACGGGCTTAGTTGCTCCGCAGCATGTGGGATCTTCCTGGACCAGGGCTGGAACCCATGTCCCCTGCATTGGTGGGCAGATTCTTAACCACTGCGCCACCAGGGAAGTCCCTCTCAGCAGTGTTTTAAAGTTTTCAGTGTGCAGGGCTGAACATCTTTTGCCAGATTTGTCCCGAGCCATTTCGTGTTTTTTGAAGATATTGTAAAGGTATTTATAAATTTCTGTCTTGATTGTTTGTTGCTGTTATACAGAATTACACTGATGGTCTCCACAGGGTTCCACAGTTTTTGCCAACTAGGTATACAGCCCCAGGGTATGGGTGGTCCCCGGAGGGAAGAGAGGGCTGATCTGTCTCAAGACCCTTTTTTTACATCCTACTACTTACTGTTTGGGCAAGAGTAGGGTGGGCAGAGGTGCTTTCTTACATTTGGGGGATAGGTTACCTGGACCCAGGGCCTCTTGGTGGATGGCCGGGCCCTGCGATGTGAGCGCCACAGGGAGGAGACCCAGGCCCCTCTGTGGTATCGCCCCGTTTCCCAGCTCCTTGTGGCATTTCTTTGCTTGAAAGATGAAGGATGATAGAGTTCCTGGTGGCATTTTGTCTCTATTGGTATTTAATGTATTTGCCAAGCCTGTCATTTTGAAGAGGGAAATGTTCAAATAGCAGTGACTCAGACCCTGGCTCCGCATCCTGGTCTACCGGCCTCCCTCTCTCCACTGGGGGGTGGGGGGAATGTGTGATGGACACCCTTTCCCCACTAGGAACACAGGCAGCGGGAAGCCCAGCCTCCGGTCCAGGGTGGGCGCTGCTCCCCTCGGAATCACCAGGCAGCTGGGTGATTCCACGGCAAGCTGCCTGCCCACCTGGGAACTTCCAGGCCCGGCTCCCCTGGCATCACTAGGGACTCAGCACCAGGAGGGGTGCCTGGTCTGGGGGCGCTGGGAGGAGTGGGGCTTTCTGCTTTGGGGGGGCTGTGACGAGTGGGCTGCCAAGCATGTGAGATGTCGGGGGCCATGGCTGGAAGAGCAGGGGCTTCTCACCGCCCCCGTGCCTGCAGCACTGCCAGCCTCCACACCGGCTTCCTGCCCTCATCCCACCAGCACCCCCATACCTCGCCCCTCATGCTGCTGGCCTGGCCTCTACTCCATAGAGAGCTCACCCACATGCAGCCCCCAGGGGCCACATCAGGCCTCAGAGCCAAGGCTGCTGACCAGGTCCAGGGCTCCCTCACCCACAGCTCCTCCAGAACAGGCTTCCAGAAGCTTCCACCTGGAACCCCTGCAATGTCAGTCCCTCCCTTCAGGGTGACCAGCAGGGACTTTGGGGCAGGGGCAGGCCTGGGGACTCACTATATGACAGTACGTTTGTTCGCTTTTTGTCTGTAACTCACGCAAGCCTGAGACGGGTCGGCTGCCCTGTCCCCGGCCCTCAGAGGCACCTGCCTGCAGGAAGCACGTGGTGCATGTAGCATGAAGAAGGAAAGCTTTTAGTGCAATGCCTGATGTGTGACGAGCAGTTGGAATATGGGAGCTGTGAGGACCATGGGAGTCACAGCCGTGATGCCAAGACATTTATGGCTGTGGCTTTGTAAAAATACAGTGAGGCTCCACATGAGGATTTAAAGCGACTTTATTCATAATCACCAAAACCTGGAAGCTACCAAGATGTCCTTCAATAAAACTGTGGTACATCCATTCAGTAGAATATTATTTGTTGATGAAAAGAAACGAGCTACCAAGCCACAAAAAGACATGGAGGAACCTCAAGGGAAATAAGCCAATCTGCAAAGGCTTCACACTGTGTGATTCCAAGGTATGACATTCTGGAAAAGGCAAAAGTATGGAGACAGTAAGAGCATCAGTGGTTGCCAGGGGCTGGGGAGGAGAGGGGTGAATAGGTGGACCACAGGGGATTCTTAGAGCAGTGACACTGTTCTGTAGGATGCTGGAACACAGGTGGATACATGACAGTATGCATTTGTCAAAACCCATAGAACCTACATCAGCAAGAGTGAACCTTCCTGTAAACCGAGGACTTTAGTTAATAATAATGTATCACTATTGGTTCACCAGTTGTAACAAGTGTAGCACATCAATGCCAGCTGTTAAGAGTAGGGGGACTGGGCTGGGGGAAGGGGGTCCGTGGGATCTCTTTGTCCTAAATACTCAATTTTTCTGTAAACCTAAAAATGTTCCAAAATATAAATTTTTTTTTTTTTTTTTTTTTTTTTTTTTTGCCGTACGCGGGCCTCTCACTGCTGTGGCCTCTCCCGTTGCGGAGCACAGGCTCCGGACGCACAGGCTCAGCAGCCATGGCTCACGGGCCCAGCCGCTCCGCAGCACGTGGGATCTTCCCGGACCGGGGCACGAACCCGTGTCCCCTGCATCGGCAGGCAGACTCTCGACCACTGCGCCACCAGGGAAGCCCAACATAAATTCTTAATTAAAAGAAAACGTGATCATGTACATCCTCCCAAGTTCTTACCTGTGGCAGAGTGGGCTTCTTAGGGAACCCATCACCCAGAGGACGGAAAAGAGAAGCAGCCCTAGAACCTTCTGCAGAGCCCCACGGGGGTGATGACCAGAGTGTGCCACTGGCCTTCCAGTCCATCTGAGGGGCGACTCCCTGTGATCCCATCAGAGCTGAGGTGCAGGGAGGAAAGCGGGGTGTCTGGAAGTGGCTGGCGGGTCAGGGAGGTGCGTGTGGTTTCTGATCAGGGGACTTCGGGGCAGGGTTGCAGACGTGGCGTTTCCTCCTCCACATGCAGCTCTGGGGAGGCTCCGGTGGAACCAGGAGTCCCTGGCACACGAGCACAGGCTGATAATGCCCTCCACTTCCTTCCCAAAGAGAAATCATTTTGAGGCCACCACCCACATGGAGGACATCCTGCAGCCAGAGGTCCCCACTCCTCAGTGGCCCCAGGCTGTTTCAGGTTCTCCTTCACAACTTTATTCAAATCACAACCCCCTGCCATGCACCAGCTTGCGGCCCACTAGGTGCACAGCCTCTTCTTCTGGGGCACACAGCTCGACACCACTGCCCAGGTGCCCATGTTCTGCTGTCAGGCTTGCCCGTGGATCTGAGCTCTCATTCTGTGGCCAGAGCTCCACGTATCACCTCACACTCTCCATCCGTCCACCTCATGGATGCAGATGGGCCCCAGGCCCAGAAGCTCCCTGTTGAGAATGGCAGCCCCTGGAGCCCTGAATCACTGCTTGGAAGCGAGCTGCCACTTCTCATCACCTGGATGAGAAATAACTTCCGATGGGACTGAGCTCTTGTTCATTAGGGAGCGTTGGTTTTAGCAATGGGTGTGAACTTGTTCAAGGACACAGCACACACACCCTGACTTCGACCCCAAGTCACCCAGATGACGACCCCTTGAAACCCAAGTGCAGTAGAGGCAGAAGGGACCTTAATATTGTCCAGTTTAGCCCACTCAATTCCCCAGAGAGGGGACGTGTCTTTCCAAAGATCACAAAGCCACGTGTAAAAGGGCAGGGTGCCGGGGGTCCTGACCCTGATTCATTGCCCTTCCCCACACATCACTTGGATGTGACCTCCAGCACCGAGGGGTCAAGAGAGGAGCTGGGGTGAGCAGTCAGGATGAGAAAAAAATTGTTGGGACTTCCCTGGTGGTCCAGTGGTTAAAACTCCACGTTCCCAATGCAGGGGGCACAGGTTCCCATCCCCGGTGTGGAGCTAAGATCCTGCCTGCCGCGCAGTGCAGCCAAAAAAAAACTGGGGGACTGTCGTGGGCTGAACCGTGTCCCCCAAGTTCATATACTGAAGCCCTAACCCCCAGCACCTCAGGATGTGGCTGTATTTCGAGGTGGGGCCTTTAAAGAGGTGATGAAGGTAAAAGGAGGTCACGAGGGTGGGTCCTAATCCCGCAGGACTGGTGTCCTTATGAGAAGAGGAGGTCAGGACACAGACACACACAGAGGGACGACCCTGTGAGGACACAGGGAGGAGACGGCCGTCTACACGCCATGGAGAGAAAAGAAATTACCCTACTGACACCATGATCTCAGATTCCAGCCTCCGGGTCTGGGAGAAACATTCCTGTAGTTTAAGCCGCCCAGACTGTGGGACTTTGTTATGGCAGCTGAGCTGACTCACCCAGAGACTGTTGGAACTGGGTCCAGGTAGAGGTCAGCTGGACCCCAGATCATCCTCTGTCTTAAAACCCATGTGTAATGGAAAAAAATCCCAGTCCACGGGGACTTGGCTGGCCCCTTGCTTGTCTTGCATTATGAGGGCGTCCGCTCTCTGGCCACTCATCCAACGGGACCCTTGGGGCCACAGGTTTAATTAACACCCAGCGATGGGCCCTGGGGCTGCCCAAGTGACCTACTGTTTGCCCAGAGGCAGCCACCACCCTCGTGGGCCCAGGTGGGAAGTGATGAACTACCTTCCGGGTGAGCGCCTGGAGACGGGTACCTCGGAAATGAGGCATCTCATCCCCTTTGAGAGTTAATCCTTTGCTTCGGGGATTAATTTTTCACTTGCTGTCTTAGAGTTGACGCACTAGATAAATTACTCGTCGTGATTTGGGACACGCAGGAGCTCAACTGAGCGATAAATCTCCCGGGTCTCCTGGGTGCTAGAGCTCAGCCTCTGCCCACGTCCCTTCAGGAGGTGCTCACACACGCGCTCATCTGGGAGACCCGGCCGATAGATGATGCCTATCCGGGGCTCTGGTGGGCCAGCCCAAACCGGCCTCCTGACCTCGGCCTGGGCTGGATACTCCCGGCAGGCTTTACTGCATCCCCTCCTCCTGGGAAAGGCCAGCACAGACGGCCGGGTTAGGGGGCCGAGTGGTGGGTGGCACCATGTACCTTACAACACCAAGAAAGCAGGAGGTACCACGGCCTTAGGACCTGTGAGCCAGCCGGCTCCCGCCCACCCCCAGGCAGGTGAGGGCAAGGGGGTCTTAATCCTCTGACAAAGGCTGCATTTTCCATCGCTGGTCCCCCCTTCCCCAGCCCTTACCGGGGTCCTTCCGTTAAAGACCGCGAGTGTTTTCCACTTCCGTAGCTGTGAGTCCGTGTCAGCCTCCAGTTGGAGGGTGAAGGCTTCTCTCAGGAAGGAAAACTCAAGTCCTGGGTTTGGGCTCATCTTCGGCCACCCCCGTACCCCATCAGCCAATGGGCTGAGAACTGAGCGATGTGGGTGGCACCGGCCCCAAACCAGGGACAAATTTGGGGAGGGGCTCAGCAGAGATCAGGGAGCCCGGGCCCTGCGTCCTGTGTGCGTCCCCACAAAGGAGGGGCAGCTGCCATTGCCATCAGAGTCGGAGGCAGGCCTGAACGCTGGTGGCGATAGGTATTCTGCTGTCCCCCCGGCCGAGACTGTGTGCAGTTTCACGAGCCTGTGTCCCGGGTCTTGGTGGGCAGGTCCTAAGAATGTAATCGGCAGGTGCCGTCAGGAGAGGCTGGCTAGAATCGGCTGAGAGCCGGACTGGGGCTTCTGGGTCTTTGCAAGCCTGTACCTGCTGGGGAGCCTGGATTTCGAAATGTCATGAGCATAACACATAAAATGCAGCTCTGTGTCCTTGACCCGTGCCTGTCGGTGTTGACGATCATGGAAATGGGCGGCCTTCCAAAGGCATGATTTTCTAGGGAATTCCTGGAGGGTCAGCCACACTGAGGCTGTTCCTCTGTTCCTGTTGGATGAAGCAGCCCTGTGCTGGGGGGTCCACAGCATGGGGGTCCCATTCGCGCTGCCCCACTCCCCGGCTGGCGACCCCGGGCAACTCACGTCCCAGAGGAGCCCCGGCTCCTGAGAGGGAGTGACAGCCCCGGCTGCCCTCCCCAGGCTGCCCTCCACCCAGGGGACAGCGGCCGTGGACTTGCTTTGTGGTGTCAGCAAGGGTCGTCCTCGCGGCCTGGTGTCCGGCACCTCAGAGGGGCGGGCGGCTTCCAGGTCCTGAGTAAACAGGGCGCCTTTCTGGGCCATCAAGTCCCCGGTTTTCAGGGGCACACGTTGTGGACTTGGTGTGAGAGAATCCTCTGAAGAAAGTAGAAAAAGGGCAAGTGAGGGCTCACTCCTCTGAAGCTGCCGGGTAGGAAGAGTTTTCCTCCACCTTCTAGGGACCTGGCGGGGTCTGAAAATTAACCTGACAAAAATTAACAGGAGAAAAGTATACAAATCTTATGGAATTCTTACAAGTACGTGGGAGCCTTCCCGAGAGAATGAAGACCCGAAAAAGTGACCGGAGCCGGAAGGTTTTATATCTTTTAGACAAAGAAACAATGAATGTGTGAAGAATTGACAAGACAAAGGGTTTGGGGTAGTCAATGGTGAAGGAGTCACTGGGAGATAAGGGTTAGTTTAACAAGGTTGGTTTGTCCAGATTTCTCGGCCAGAGGCTCTGGGGGAGCGTCCTTCCTGCCTCTTCCAGCTTCTGGGCTCCAGGTGTCCCTGGGATGTGGCCGCATCCCCCCAGGCTCTGCCTCTTGTCACACAACCTTCTTCCCTGTGTGTGTCCAAGTTTCCCTCTTCTTATGAGGACATCAGTCATTGGATTAGGACCCATCGCAATGCCCTCATCCTAACCTAATTGCATCTGCAAAGACCCTGTTTCCAAGTAAGCTGGAGTTAGAACAGGAACACACCTTTGTGGAGACACGCTTTTCACCCACAGTGACCCCTGATCCCAGAACCCAGGGTGCAGCACCATTAGCCCCTCCTGGGGGGCCACACCCAGAGCCCTGCAGGGACACAGCTCATCTGGACGCTGGGAGTCCCCACCTGCCACCACTGCAGGGAGAGCAGCGCGAGAGGACAGGGCTCCCGAAGCGTGTGCCCAGGCCTGTCCATGCTGGTCGGAGGCCAGGCCCTGAGGACGCTGCCACCAGCCCCGCTGAGTCCTCTGAGGCCAGCAGGAGAGGGCAGGCGTGTCCACTTCTAGGAGTGCATCCTGTCCTGAGTTGATAACAAGCTGTCTCCGCTCTAGTGCCTCGGAGCTCAGACATGGGCTGAGCTTTTAAATTTGATAAGAGCTTTTAAATTCTCTGTTTCCATTCTGATTGTCCACGTAAACCGTGAGGAGGACAGAGCTTCCCTCTAGCAGAGATCATTTGCACCAGGAAGACAGTTACCTCAGATAAGCGCTGTCTTTCAAGTCGGTTATGCCAGCTGGAGTCTCCGGGAAGTTCTTCTTTTCCAAGTGGGTCCGTTCCTTCCTCATGGCTGAGGAATAGCAGTAAAACGCAGGCGTGCACTCCGGCCAGGCCCCGTGTGGGACAGGGGCCGGCGCAGAACCAGCTGAGGCAGGATTTGCGCAGAGATTCCACAGCTGGAGGGACCTCGGGGCCCGCAGGAGAGGTACCTGCTCTGCACTCACTTGGCCGGACCAGCGAGGGGCCCGGAGCATCCCAGCAGCTGCAGAGGCCGGCGGCACAGCAGGCAGATCCCAGGCGGACCCCGCCTGGTCCAGCAAGGGTCTCCGCCAGCCCCGCCCCAGGGAGGGGCTCAGACAGAGTCACTCAAACATGGAGTGATGGGGGGCCGAGAGGGGTTCATTCTGAAGGAAGGACTGCAGAAGGGGGCAGGGTATCTGGGCAGGTGTGTCCTCAGTTCCCGGCACAGAGGTCCTGAAAGTCTTGGGATTTACTGTCTTTTGTTCGCCAAGGAGACGACTCTGGTGTGCGTGGCAGGAGGGGTTTCCTAGAAGGCTTCAGGACGGGGGTGGGCGGTGCTGGTGCCAGAAAAACCCTCCTCTGGGGAGGGTGGGGCGAGCGGAGATGGGCTCAGTCACCATGGGCCAGTGATTCCCTGTCATCCCTACATAATGAAGCTCCCTCTAAAACTGAAACAGCAGGCTGGGGGAGCTTTGGGGTTCTGGGAGGGTGGGCCCCAAGAGGGTATGGAAACAGCCGCCGTACTATGTCCCGTGCATTTCTTCCATCTGGCTGTTCCTGAGTCAGGTCCTTTAAAATAAACAGGTGGGGGCTTCCCTGGTGGTGCAGTGGTTAAGAATCCGCCTGCCAATGCAGGGGACATGGGTTCGAGCCCTGGTCCGGGAAGATCCCACATGCCGTGGAGCAACTAAGCCCGTGCACCACAACTACTGAGCCTGCGCTCTAGAGCACGCAAGCCACAACTACTGAGAATGCACACCACAACTACGGAAGCCCGCGCGCCTAGAGCCCATGCTCCGCAACAAGAGAAGCCACCGCAATGAGAAGCCCACACACCGCAATGAAGAGTAGCCCCCGATCGCCGCAACTAGAGAAAGCCCGCGTGCAGCAACGAAGACCCAATGCAGCCAAAAATAAATAAATAAAATAAAATAAAAAAACTTTAAGGGCTTCCCTGGTGGCGCAGTGGTTGCGAGTCCGCCTGCCGATGCAGGGGACACGGGTTCATGCCCCGGTCCGGCAGGATCCCACATGCTGCGGAGCGGCTTGGCCCGTGAGCCATGGCCGCTGAGCCTACGCGTCTGGAGCCTGTGCTCCGCAACGGGAGAGGCCACGACAGAGAGAGGCCCGCGTACCGCAAAAAAAAAAAAACACAGAAAACTTTACAATAAACAGGTAGTTTATTATAGTAAGTAAAGCACTTTCTTGAGTTCTGTGAACCATTCTAATTACTGAGCCCGAGAAGGGGATCATGTGAACCCCTAATTCCTAGCCAGCGGGTCAGAAGTGCGTGTGGCCCCGTCGGGCGATGTCAGAGCTGGGAGGGGCCGTCCATGGGACCGAGCCCTCCCCCGTGTGGTCTGCGCTGACTTGGGATTGAGTTAGTTGGTGGGGGGCTGGTGTGGGAATGATGAATGTATTTGGTGTCAGAAAAAACACACGAGAACACTAATGGCTGTTCCTGGAGCCCCTGCTGCGTGCCAGGTGCTAAGGTGTTCTGTGCATGGTCCCCTCTCGGCCCCCCAGCAGCCTTGCGAGGTGGACACAGACACTAAGCCGTGTCAGGGGGTCAGGGGGGAGGGGGACTGAGGCTGGAAGGTTGGGACTCAGCTCTACAATGGGCTTCAGGCAGAGGCTGCACAGGAGGGCAGTGCAGGGCTTCTGGGGCCCATCCGTGCCCAGGGTCTGTGCCCGGGACGCCACAGAGACTGAGGCCCCAGGCCAGCAAAGGCCGCACGGGAGCGGAGGCAGCGAACGGTCTCTGGCGCGGGAGCAGGGAGCTCATTAAGAGGACGACACACGCGGGGAGAAGCCGATCAGCCACGCGGGGCGGCGCTAGACGAGCGGGATTAGTAGTGCAGACGGCGTGCTCGGGGACCCGGGAGGCCTCGTCCAGCCACGTACCAGGCTCCCTGATCGGGGAAGCACAGCAGACGGACTCGCCTGCAGCATCCGTCACCACAGGCTCTGCCCGCCCTCCGCCCTCTAAGGCTCACCATCCGGGATTGGCCTTTGCTCCGCTTGTGTTGGAGAAGCTTCTCCAGCCCTGCGGCCCCCTTCCTCTTGGGCCCACTGCCATCCTGGAAACAGCCCCGTGGCAGCTCTGGACCTCAGGCTAGGCAGCCCCGCGGCCCCTGGCGTGCCTGTGACCGCTCCCCTTGGTCTCCAGGGCTCCGGCAGGGACACGGAACAACAGAGGTGACAGCCTTGCCCACGACTCACCCACACCTGTGCCTCGAGGGCTCCCTCTGGACTCAGAAGCCAGGTGGGGTCTTGGGGTGGCCCCTGTTGCACTTGGCCCTTTGTTGCCGAACAAGCTCAGGGCAGGCTGAGGTCACCCTTTCAGGTAGAATAAAAAATAAATATTTGGTCCTTGTCCTCAGTTACTGGCACAGGCTTCCTAAAACTCTTGGCATGTAGGTCACTGGGGCAGTTGGTGCCCAAGTCACTGCAGGGGTGGTCTATTTAAGCCCTTGACATAGACCCTGCCTGTAGGGCCATCCTGACTCCAGCGGCTGCCCTGCTGGTCCCGGCGAGGGGAGGAGGCCCCAGGGGGCATTGTCCACCGTGGACTCAGGTGGAGGTGGCCCCCTCCTGCCCTTGCCTGGGGAGAGCCTCTTCCTGGCTTGCAGATGCCACCTTCTTTCTCACCGTGTGCTCGGGTGGCAGGAGGGAAACGGCGAGCTCTCTCCTTGTAAGGGCACCACTCCTGTCCGGTCAGGGCTTCACCCGCGTGACATCCTATAACCCTAATCATCTCCCAAAGGCCTCGCCTCTGAACGCCATCCCACTGGGGGTTAGGGCTTCAACACACGAATCTGGGGGACACAAACATTCAGTCTGTAACAGGCGGCGGTCATTACCAGCTGGCGCAGAAGGTCCCAAACGTGAGGGCTCCACCTCCGGGGGCTCGTTCTACCCTCGTGGCAGCTCTGAGATGGGCACTGGGATCGCCCCATTTTACAGGCGAGGAAACCGAGGCCCGGAACCGTACCATGGCCCCAGGCCTCTCCGCTGGACGTGGAGGGTGTGGACTTGAACCGGCCCGTCATCCTCAGCCTGGGCGCCCCTCCTGGGCTGATGCAGAGTGGGTACCAGGCTGGATTTCCCTATGGGCTTGCTTCTAGGCTTCTTCCAAGGAGGGGTCCTGCCAGGCGGAGACTTGTTTGCTAATTGCCTCCCGCTGACTACGAATTGGGCACCGAGTCCCTCTGTACCGCCTGGGCCGTGAGCTCTGTTTCCCAGTCCTGGAAACTCAAATCCTGGAGCCAGAACAGGGCCCTGACTCAGGCCCACACTCTCCGTGTCTAGCTCCGTGTCCTCGTGGGCCCTGTGTGGCTCTGTCCTCCTGCCCATGGGCTTGACCGCTCAGCCTTTTCTCCCGCTTGGTTTCCTGCCTCTCCCCTGTGATCAGGAACCCATGAGAGCGCGTAGGCTCCGAGGGACGGACGGAGCCGGCTGCTGGGCAGGCATGTGTGTCGGCCTTCGTGACGTGGCGGGCGGCTCAGGAGCTTCCTGGCTGGCAGAGGAGTGCCCCCTTGCTGGGGGGGCCCTGAGCAGCCCCCGGGATGGCCCCCACACTCAGGTGGACGGTTCTGCTCCAGACCGTTTTCTGCCTGGAGTCTGGCTCCACCCAGGCGGTCGTTCTCACGGGGGCTGATGGGCCTCATTCCCGCGGGGACCCCCCATCGCCAGAACCGAAGTGGCCTGGCTTCCTGATCCTCCGTTTCTTGCTTTGGAAATGCCACTCTGGGTCCCTCTTTCTGTCCTGGCTCAACACCGACTAGGGCCAGGACCCCAGTCATCTCGTGGGAGAGTAAGGGGGCCGGGTCGGCTCCCCTAGGGCCCCAGTGAGCTGCCCACCGTGCTCACCCCGTCCTGACCCGGGCACAGAGACCCCATGTGCCATCCAGGAGAGGCCCGAGCGGGTGGCTCTGGGCCTCTCCTGGATGTCCTGGGAGTCCTGGGCCTGGGTGTCCTGAGCCCAGCCCCTTGGGACAGACTGTGGCTCCAGACCCCCTGACCCCTCGGGCCACAGCTGAGCATCCCGGGCAAGGATGGGAGAGGCCGTTTGGGGCCTGCTGGCTGTGTCCACAGGTGGAACCACCCGATCCTGTGGGGCGGGGATGACACTGGACCCCACCCCAAGGCCAGGCCTCAACCCAGTGGAGACAAGGGGGGACACATTGATCCCTCCCCTCCCCACCTTTGTGCTGTCCCTCTCCTGCTCGTGGGTGGTTGCACGCGGGACCAGATGGCTGAATGAGCGTTGGGCTGTAGCGCAAACCTGGAGTGAGTCAGCCACTTGGAAATATCACTCTTTCAGGAGTCTCTGGAGCCCTTCACTTGCCCTCTAAATTTAAAATCCAACTGAGCAGGTAACTCACCTGAGAGTCACACGATGGCTCCCGGACCCGGGACTGGGATCCAGCGCGCTGGCCCCGCCCCTCCCTGGTCCCTGCTGCCCAGGGAGCCCCCTACCCTGCCGAGGTGGCCGGGGTCTCCGCGGGAGCCCGTTTCTTCGCTTCATTCGGCGTTAGTGTGTATGAGTGTCCCGGAGCTGCCCTAGCAAATGACCACAAACCAGGCAGGCGGCTACAGACAACAGGAGTTTATTCTCTCCCAGTCCTGGAGGCCAGAAGTCCCAAATCAGTTTCACTGGGCTGAAATCTAGGTGTCGCAGGGCTGTCTCCCTGCAGAGGCTCCACGGGAGGCTCCTGCCTGCCTCTTACCGCCTCTGGGGGCTCCAGGCGTCCCTGGGCTGTGGCCGCATCCCTCCAGCCTCTGCCTCCGCCTTCACACGGCCTCCTCCCCTGCGTCTTCTCTTCTTTCTCAGAGTACTTCCGTGAGTAGATTTAGGGTCCACCCTAGATCCAGGGTCATCTCATCTTGAGATCCTTGTCTTAGTTACATCTGCAAAGACTCTTTTTCCAAATAAGGTCACATTCACAGGTTCTCCTGTTAGGGCACAGACATGTCTTCTGGGGAGACCCCTGCAAGGGGCTTCCAAGGAGGGATGCTCGGGGGACACCCGGGGGCAGGGCTGCTGCCTGCTGAGGGGTCTACTGCACTGGTCCTAGCTCCATCTTCTTCCTCGGGTCCCCTCCTTATCCACTCTGCTGTCACCCTGGAAACCCTCCCCATCTGCCTGCCACCCACAGGACAAGCTCCCAGGCTCCTCGTCCCCAGCCTCTGACGGGGCCTGGCTGCCCCAGTCCTACTGCTTCTGGCCTTGCTCAGGCTTCACCTTCACTCGGAAGGCTGCCCCACTCTCCCCAGCAAGGCTCCCCCTCCAGTGCCCACTCTTCCCTGCCAGGCCGCCCCTCTGGCCTTCTGTGTCTTCATTGCCTTCCCCTGGCACTGGGCCACCTGGGCACACATCTTGTCTGCTTCCCCCCTGGACCAAGTTGCAAGCAGGTCCCTCCTGGGCACTCACTTAGCAAATGTGTCCAGTGTGGAATACCTGGCCCAGCTGTGCCGGCCGCATCCTAGGGGGCTGCAGAGAAGGGAATGTGCCCACACGGAGCCATCACTTGGTTTTCCTAATGGAGGAAGCGGGAGAGAGATGCAGACAGACTGGCCCCAGCGTACACCTCATGTCCCCACCTGTCCTGAAGAGCTGGGTTTCGTAGTGATTGATCCTTCTGGCTTCTGATCAGGGCTATGGGCATAATGTCACAAGAGAGCAGGACCCAAGGGCACAGGGACGTGGAACCTCTGAGTGGGACAACACCTTATTACCAAGTTTCTCAATTAGGGACTGGCTTCCACTTTAAAGATAACCAAATTAGGGCTTTCCTGGTGGCGCAGTGGTTGAGAGTCCGCCTGCCGATGCAGGGGACACAGGTTCGTATCCCGGTCTGGGAAGGTCCCACATGCCGCGGAGCAGCTGGGCCCATGAGCCATGGCCGCTAAGCCTGCGCGTCTGGAGGCTGTGCTCCGCAACGGGAGAGGCCACAACAGTGAGAGGCCCACATACCACACACACACAAAAAAAGATAACCAAATTAAACAGCAGCTTTAAAACAAATTGAAGGTTATTTGATCTTTAAATCTGTAAGTCAGTAGTTACAGGCATTCGTTCAACAGGCCAAGGATCCAACAGTTCAAATTATCTTGGCCATCACCTCATTGTCACAAAACGGCTGCTGAAGGTCCAGCCTTAGCAGCCACATTCCAGTCAAGAAGGCCAAAGGAAATGACAGATTAGCACCTATATTAGAAAAGCCAAACTTTCCTAGAAATCCCAGGAGATTTGCACCTGCATCTCACTGGCTAGAACTCTGCTGCCTGTCTCCCGCAGTTTCAAGGGAGACCGGGAAATTATTCACTTTAGAATCTGGGAGCATTGCTGCCCCAAACAACATCAGGATTACAGCAAGATGGAAGGATGGGGGAGAATAGCCATCGGCTGGGCTCCGGGAAGTACCTGCCCTACCACACTCCTGGGGCCAGACATGTCCAAGCCCTAGAACACAGTGCTTGGGAGCCCCGGATGGAGGGAGAAGAGGGTGAACAGACCAAGCTCCAGCCCCTCCCCAGCCTCCTCTGGGGAGCGCCTCCTCTTGCTGGGGCACAGCCCGGAGCCCCGCACTCAGAGGGGCTCAGGAAAGGCTGTGTTTGTCTCCTTGTGGGAGAAAGCGGCCTCTGCTTTGTTCTGCCCCCGTGGCTCCCTGGCACAAGAAGTCAGAGCCAAGTCAGGGGTGCCTGCTGGCTCCCAAGCCACGCAGAGAGGCATCCACAGGCTCCAGCCCCAAGTGCTCATGGGGGAGACTGAGTATGGGAACCAGGCCCTGAGCAGTGCGTCCTTGTGTCCACCAGACACACGGCCTCCGGGCTTGGGGCCAGCTTCTCTGCCCTCGGGCTCCCAGGAAGTGGCACCTGGGCTCCGGGGGGACGGCTCAGCTGGCCTGGTGGCGACGGGCCCGGGGCCACACAGCAGCACGCCGCCTGTAGCCCCCAGCCGCTGTGGAGCGGCCTGCAGCCTGAAGCACCAGCCCACACACTGACGCAGCTCCGGTTTTATTTTAGACCAAGTCTCATGCTCAGCACAGTCCAACAGATTTGAACTTTAACAAAAAAAGAAGAAGTATGACGGGCCCAGCCACGCCCTGCCATTTACAGCTGGCCCAGCCCCCCGGCTTCCGGCCACGTGGGGACGGCTCAGCATGACGCCAGGCAGAGGCAGGGAGACTGGGAGGTCTCCTGGGCTGATGTCCAGGCATGGGTGGCCTTCAGCCCAGGTGACCAGCCCCGGGAGGGCAGGTGTGGCGATGTCTGATGGCCTGGACCTGGGGGTGCTGGGCGTGTCCTCATGGCCCCAGAGGGTGTGAGGGTGTGCGTCTGCAGAATCGGGCCCAGCGCCCCCCAGCCCACCTCGGTCACACAGCCTCATTCTGGTCCACGCTCCTTTCCTTGCGTCCCTGGCCAGTATCCACGTCCTCCCCTGGTTTTCCAGGGCCCGAGATCCCTGTCCATTCTTCTCAGGCTTTCAAGCTCCCTGAGTACTAGGGCCCTGCCCCCTGCCAGCAGGTGGCCCTGGGCTGCACGCCTGGATCTCCCTACAGGATTCAGGGACCTCGCCCAGCCCTGCAGGGGGGCACCGCCCTGCTGCAGCGCTGGCCCAGGCTCCTGCTGGTTGGCCATCCTCATACGTTATATGTTTACAGTGTGCCACACAGTGCTTGACCGAACAGACATCAGCTGGACCAGTGGATGGAAGGATGGGTGGATGGACAGACTGACGGGCAGATAGATGGATGGGAGTTAGGGTGGATGGACATGGGGACAGTGGGAGAATAGGAGGACAGGTAGATGGATGGACCCTGCATAGGTGGACAGACGGATGGGTGGACTGACGGACGGATAATGGGAGGGAGGGAGGAAGCATGTCTGCAGGAACTTTCTCTGGCTGTAGCATCGCGCTGGGACCCTGCCTTCTGTGCGGTGAAGCTGGTCTTCCCTCCATCGTCAGCTCTGCCCCGTTCAGCGTGCCAGGGAAGGGAGGGTGTGGGCGCCGAGGACCACCCTGCTCAGGGCCCTGGAGTCACGCGTCTGTATGTCGCCTGACCCCCTGCCCCCGTGCACAGGGGTCCAGCTCCCCCTCCTGTAGGTGTGAAACCTGGCAGCCCCGGCCCCGTCGGCTCCCATACACGAATGCGGACGGTGACTGGACCTGCCTCCCAGGCCCAGCGAGGGTGCAGGGGCTCCTGCCCCCCTGGTACAACCCCAGGCAAATGCTGGCTCTTCTTTCTCCTTCTCAAAGAGATAGAGCAGGCAGACCAGCCACGCACAAGGGCTCCCATGAAAGTGCATGGGGAAATCCACGCAGTGGAACATTACTTGCCCGTAAACAGGAACGAAGCGCTGCCACACACTACAGTGCGGATGAACTGTGAAAAACGTTGTGCTGGTGAAACAAGACAGGTACAAAAGACACATTTTGTATGATTTCATTGGTATGAAATGTCCCAGAATGAGCACATCCAGAGAGACAGAAAGTGTATTAGTGGCTGCCAGGCGCTGGGGCAGGGTGTGACAATGGGCAATGAAAACGTTCTGGAAGCAGCCGGGGGCGGTGGTTGTCCAGCACCGTGAATGGACTAAATTGCCGCTAATTAGGAAAGGTGAATTTTACATTATGTGAATTTCACCTCAACTTTGTCTGCATGTTCCAAACCAAAAAGGCTTGTGGGAGCAGGTTACTGGGAAGCAGGGAGGCGCTGGTGGTGGGGCGGCTGGTGCAAAGAATCCCAGGGGGGCGGGGCGGGGGGAGCTGGGCGATGGCGGGGCCGGAGCCCGTGGGCCCCGGGCCCTACGTGGAGCTGGGCAGGAGGCTTGAGCAGCCTGGGCGGCTCTTTCTTTGATTCCCTTGGCTTCAGGGCAGAAGTGGGCCACAGGAGACCAGGGTCCTTCCCTCAAGGTCTCCCCCAGGCAGCTCACCCGGCGTGATGTCTGCTCTCCCGGCCACCCTGGCTCCAGGTGGGCCACCCAGGGCCACGTGCTGGGGGCGGGGGGTGGCACCAGCAGCTCAGCCCTGGGGCTGAGGCCTGGCTTTGGTGGCAGGAGAGACAAGAGCAGGTGGTAGGGGCTGTGACAGGCGGCCAGACGCTGCCTGATCTGGGGACCAGGGACGCCCCCTCCTACTGCCTGATGGAGGTGGCCAGATCTGGGGGTGTTGAAAGCCCACGGTTTTGTTTTTGTGTGTTTCTTAATCCCAAGAAGCACGTGCAGAGCTCCAGAGCAATGGCTCGTGTCAACTGCAGTTTCTCTCTTTTTCCTCTTTGTCTCATCCGTGTGATGAGGGACCCCAGTGCCGGGAGAGCGTGCCTGGTGCTGGGGTCCTCAGAGGGGCTGTCCGGGTGCCCTGTGATGAGGAACAGGCTGGGCAGATGAACAGGCTGTGTGTGCTCACAGGGGCCTGGCGTCTGTTCTGTGCTTCTCAGGGCAACACTTGCCTGAAGATTGTGTCATTTCACCGCCCTGAGCAGGGGTCATGGTGGCTCTGAATGTAGGTCTGTACGCAAAACTGTCCCTGAGCCAGCGACTTTCCGAAGCCCTTGTGAGGACGAGACAGAGCCGCGTTCTTATGGGCTGTACGGCGTCCTCCAAAAGCTGTTGGCATCCTGACCCCTAAAACCTCAGAATGTGACTATATTTGGAAAGAGTGTCTTCAAAGAGGTGATGAAGGTAAAATGAGGTCGCTAGGGTGGGGCCCTAATGCAGTGTGACTGGTGTCCTTATGAGAAGAGGGGAAAAGCACACAGACACACACAGGGACGACCCCGTGAGGACACAGGGAGGAGGCGGCCGTCAACACGCCAGGGAGAGAGGCCTCAGGAGGACCAGCCCTGCCCCCACACCCGGATCTCGGATTCTAGCCTCCCGGACTGGGAGACTGTGAATGTCTATTATTTAAGCTGCCTGTGGGGCTTTGTTACAGCAGCCGGAGCTGACGAACGCACAGGCCTTGACCCCCGGCTCTTGCCTCGAGTCCCAGGAGGGAGGCTGTGTGAGCACCACGTCTGGCCTGTGGGCTCTGGCCCCCGGTACTGGCCGCACCGCCCCGGAAATCCTCACACCCCAGGGCCCTAGCTTCCCGGACCCAGGTAGATGAAGTGCCCCCAGGCCCTGCCTCCAGAGCTGAGGCCCCTTCTACATCAACACAAAAAGCATCAATTCACACTAATAAATTGTAATTTGAAGGTGCCCATGGCAACCACCAACCAGGGGGCTTGCTGCTTCCTATGGGGGCTTAGGGTTTGGTCTTTATAAGGCCAGACCCTTGCATCTCGCGCCTGTGGGGTCTCCCCAAGGATGAGCATCTTAGGAGAGACCAGCTTCCCTCTGTCTTCAAGCCCAGGGAAGGATAAGGGTATCTGCCTAAACGCTCACTTTTTTTTCAAATGAGGTGAAACTCACATAACAAAAAATTAACCATTTTAAAGTGAGCCATTCAGTGCGTTTAGTACATTCATAGTGTTGTACAACCACCACCTCTCTCTAGTTCCAGGACATTCTCATCACCCCCGGGGAAGAATCTCTGAGTAGTCGCTCCCCATCTCCCCTCCTCTAGCCCCTGCAGCCACTCATCTGCTTTCCATCTCTGTGGATCCGCCTGTTCTGGACATTTCATAGAGTTGGAATCACACAATATGAGGTCATTTGTGTCTGCTTCTTTCATGCAGCAGAACGTCTTCAAACCTCATCCACGCTGTAGCTAGCGTGTGTCCATGTGATATTCCTTTTTACGGGTGAATAATATTCCATTGTGTGGCTAGACCACAATTTGTTTATCCATCCATCATTCATCTGTTGATGGATGTTAGGCTGTTTCCACCTCTTGGCTGTTGCGAAAACACTGCCATGGACGTGGCTGTGCCGATACCTGTGCCAGCCCCAGGTATGTCCTACATACCTAGGGGTGGAATTGCTGGGTCAGGTGGTCATTCTGTGTTTCACTTTTTAAGGAACCTTCAAACAGTTGTCCACATCAGCTGCCCATTTGCACATTCCCATGCAATGCTCACTTTTTTGCATAGGACGTGGACCGTGTCAGGTGCAGCCTTCGTCAGGATGGGCCTCCTTCCCTCGTGGGGGGCCTCTCCACCTCCATTGTAGAATCTGATGAGGACCGGGGGCCCTCCCCCTAGCAAGATGCGCACAGACCCACAGTGCTGCCCACAGCCTCAAGGCAGATTAGAAAAGGCACCCCTCTGCGGGGCGGTGTGTGGTCTCAGCGAGGCAAGCAGAGCGCAGGCTGGACACGAGTGCCACCCAGTGGGCATGCTCACGCAGTGAACAACCTGCATCATTGTCCAGGGCAGCCCCGGCCGCTGACGTGTGGAAGTGCATTCATCCCCTTATGGAACGGAGGCGTTCCAAGAGCAGCAACACAGTGGAAATGTCTGTTCAGCAAACTCAGTCTTTCTCCGACGGGCAACAGCATCCAGGAGTGGTGTTCTCCGCTCTCCTGCCCAAGTGCTGTGAGCTGGAGCGGGGAGGCCCGGGAGGGGGAAAGTGCTTGGAGGCCCACGCCTGGCCTCTGCCCTAGAGACGGGAGCTCAGGACCCAGCAGAGGGCAGCCCGGCTTCCAGGGCAACGAGGCCGGAAAGAGACGCACAGGTGGACGGCAGGGCTGAGGAGGCTCTCGGTTCAGCGCGGCACCAGCCAGCGAGCAACCGAGAGTGGACGAGCTACCGCCAGCCCCAGGTGACGTGCAGGCGGGGCTCCCTGGGGCTCAGCCTCTTCCGAGCTCTCACCTGAGCAGCGTACCAGCCAGGAGGCGCTGCTGGCCCCTGCAGGTCGGGGGACAGAGCTGTAGCACAGCATCCGCCACCCCACGGCAGGGCCTGGGGGACCCGGGTGGGATCTTGGCCTCGTGCTCATCCCGGAAGCTGTGCTCCATCCCATGGGACCCTGGCCTGCCATCCAAGTGGCGCCAGCCCTCCCACTGAGTCAGGGGAAAGAGCGTCCATTCACGGCAAGTCAGCCACCAGTCACCCCGCTGACCATGCCTGGGGCCAGCACTTTGTGGGCATTTACTTGGTCCTCTGGGACCCCGTGAAGTGACCCACCGTGGCCCAGAGAGCGGCTCCCAGTGACCAGTCGGTGGGCATGGAACCAGGACTGGGCTCCTGGACCTCAGGTTATTACTTTCCGTTTTTTTGTTAACTGTGGCAAATACACATAATGTGGAACTGACCGTCCTGACCATTTCTAAGTGTATAGTGGAGTGGCGTGAAGTACATTCATGATGTGCGACCATCCCCCGCGTCCATCTCCAAACTTCCCACTGTCCCAAACTGAAGCTCTGTCCCCATTAAACACCCACTCCCCTTCCCCTCCCCCAAACCCTGGCCCCCACCATCCTACAGTCTTTCTCTATAAATGACGACTCTAGGTCCTCTTATGAGTGGAATCACACGGGATTGATCTTTTCATTGTCCGGCTTCTTTCACTGAGCATCACGTCCTCGAGGTTCATCCACGTGTGGCAGGTGTCAGAATTTCCTCCCTTTTTGAGGCTGAGTGACAGTCCCTTGTATGGATGGACCACACTTTATCTGTTCATCCATCCACGGACCCTTGGGCGTTTCCGCGGTTTGGCTGTTGTGAATCGTGCCACCATGAACGTTGCACACAGGTGTCTGTTCAAGTTCCTGCTTTCAGCTCTGTCGGGCACATACCCAGAATTGGGATTGCTGGATCGTAGGGAAATTCTATGTTTAAGTGTTTTTGTTGGTTTCGGGGTTTTGGGGGGTTTTTTTGGCCACGCCACGCAGCACATAGGTTCTTAGTTCCCCAATCAGGGATCGAACCCATGCCCCCTGGAGGTGTGGAGTCTTAACTCCTGGACCGCCAGGGAAGTCCCCTGTGTGTAAGTTTTTGAACAACCACTACACTGCTCTCCACAGCGGCTACCCCATTTTGCATCCCCACCAAGCCTTTTCCTTTTGGTATGAAATCCGGCCGTGCCCCGTGGACATACTTAAAACCAGGTGACGGGTGAGTCACTGATGGAAGGACAGGTGTGCTAGGTCCTGAGCGTGTGTCTCTGGCCCAGAAACTGGAAACGTTTGTGTGAACTTTTTTTTTTTAATTTATTTATTTTATTTTTGGCTGCGTTGGGTCTTCATTGCTATGTGCGGGCTTTCTCTAGTTGTATAAGTCGGGGCTACTCTTCGTTGCGGTGCGCAGGCTTCTCATTGCAGTGGCTTCTCTTGTTGCAGAGTACGGGCTCTAGGCGTGCAGGGCTCAGCAGTCGTGCCACGAGGGCTCAGTAGTTGTGGCTCGCGGGCTCTAGAGCGCAGGCTCAGTAGCTGTGACGCACGGGCTTAGTTGCTCCGCGGCATGTGGGATCTTCCCGCACCAGGGCTCGAACCTGCGTCCCCTGCATTGGCAGGCGGATTCTTAACCACTGCGCCACCAGGGAAGCCCGTTTGCATGAACTTTAACCCCAAAACTCCACTGCTCCAATGTTGCGGATACAAATACTTGATATAAAAGGCTTATATACGCTCATCATTAGTCATTAGGGAACTCCAAAGCAAACCACAGTGAGATGCCACCGCTCACCAACAGGATGTCTGTGAGCAAAAAGACAGTAAGAGGTGTTATTGCAGGGAAACTGGAACCCTCGTCCACAGCTGGTGGGGATGCCAAATGGTGCAGCTGCTGGGGGGACAGTTTGGAGGGTGCTCAGAAGTTAATCTCAGAATCACCGTATGACCCAGCAATTCCACTCCTAGGCGTGTCCCTGACCACCTGGTTCCACCGTGCGCTCACGGCCACCACTACAGGCGCTGTGGCTTTGGGCAAACTGCTCACCTTCTCTGGGCCCCGGTCGCCCATCTGTAAGATGAGGATAATAATAGCGTCTGCTGACCCAGCTGTCCGGAGGATTCAATGCCAGTCCACAAATGACATGCTGCCCTGTGTTGGCTCACAGGAGGCGCTGTTATTATGTTCTAGCGTGACCTGCAGGGTCGGGGGGCCGCCTTGGAGCTCGGATTGCTTGACTCTGAGATGCCAGGTCTGGGGCCCAGGGGCTGCTGTGAGGCCAGCCTGGCTCTTCCCCCCGTGCTGGGCACCCGCCCTGGGACTGGGCAGGTGGCGCTGGCGGGTAGACACCTGCACCGTGGGCTTCAGCCGTGGGACTTGGCCCGACCCGTGGAGGGGGAGGGGCCTGGATTCTGAGGGCTGTCCCCCACCACCCGGAGTGGGCTCAGCTGGTCCTGGAGGCACAGGCCAGTTCTCCCAGCCCGTCCAGCGCCAGCATGGACAGGGAGCCACAAGGCCAGGCACGCAGCTCGAGGCCCTGCTGGCCTCCTTGTGACCCCCTGCAGGAGACTCAAAGTTTCCGGGGAACCTGCCCAGGCGCTGAACTGCCATCAAGGCTGGTGGGGCAGGTCCTGACCCACGGATGACTCCCTGAGGCTCCACCGTCGTCCCCTTCTGCACGAGGAAGCTGAGGCTCCGGGAGGCCCTGTGCCATTGGCCGCCCGGCCTTGCCCTGGGTACAGCCACTGTCCCCACGGGCCGTCAGAGGAGGGGTGGCTTGCCCAGGAGCCTGGCCACTGCTGGAGGGCTGGACACGTCCGACCGCACCGGGCTCAGCCATGTCTCACCGGCTTCCCCTCCTCTGTGATCTCACGTCTCAGTCACCGGCCGTGGGGCGCAGGCGGCCCCTGCTCCGCTCGCTGCCGCCACGGGGCCTCCAGGGAGCAGCGCCCCCTCGCCAGCCCCGGCCGACTCTTAATTACGCACGTCGGTGTCGTGCACGAGGCAGCTGGAGGGCCTTTTCTAGCAACTGCCCTTCTGAGTTAAGAGCAAAATGGTTATTTTAAACACACCGGGAAGTCAACCACTTTAGGATTCCCCAGCCTGAATCAGGCCCACCTGAGCACACACCCTTCCAGGGACCCAGGGGGGCCGTTCCGGAATGAGCTCCAGGCAGTGGCAGCAGCTGCCCCAGAGGAAGGGGCCAGCGTCGGCACTTGCCCGTCCCCAGTAGGGGTCACCAAGGTCTGCAGTCAGGCAGGGCACCCGCACCCTCTTTGGGAGGCTTAAGTCGAGGGGTCCTGGGGGCGGTGGTGGAACTTTCTGGAGAGCCTGGACAGTGGAGGGAGGTGCGTGGGTCAAGGGCCAGGTGTGTCCAGACCAAGGCTGCAGGACCCCAGGCCGTGCTGGAGGAAGCCAGGCCAGACAGAGGAGGGGTCCAGAGCACATCCCTTGGGGAAGCGTCAGGGGCCTGGGGCGTCTGGTCTACAGCCCAGGAGACCGGGTTGTTGGCACATCCTGGGGGGTGGGTGCCCCTGGAGGGGACAGAAAGGGCGGGTGCAGGGAGGTGGGCTGGGGCTCAGCTGGGCCCACGCGGGGTGAGATGGCTCAGGAAGGAGCGAGTCTGCCCCCCCGAACAACCCCGGCGGGGAGGGGCTGATGACGAAGCACGGCTCCTGGCGCTCGGGGCTCGGGTGGGGCCTGCTCCTCCCAGCGGCCCAGCCCCAGCCCCAGCCCCAGCCTCAGCGCGGGACCCAGAGAGCCCACAGGCCTCGGAAGACCAAGGCCTGAAGAGGAGCTGACTGGTGCCCGCCCCCTGCTGTACCCTGGCCCACCTACAGCCCAGCCTGGCCCAGAGCCTGGCCGCCCCCATTACGGGGTTCCCTTGGGCGCCGGCCCGTTGAATAGCAGCACGCCCGCCCGCGCAATCGTGAGTCCTGAGTACGGACTCCCCAGGGACTCGTCCCGCCCATCCAAGCAGACACCCCACCGGCTTGGCCTCACGTCCACTCTGTGAGGAACGCGTCCCCGGGCCGGGGGCCACTGTGCCCCACTCCCCCGCCCAGGCCCTCCCTCGTGCCCCCTGCAGGCCGCACCGCCTCCCCCCGGGCCACCCTCCACACCCGCTTGGCTTCCCCGGGAGGTGCCCACAGATTCGGGACTCTCAGAGGCCACCAGCCCCTGGGGTAACACCAGGGAAGAGAGATTCCTCCTTCTGGGTGTCCCCCGGGGCCGGCACGCGCCGAGGCTCGGTGCAGACACTGATGTCCAGCCCCCTTGAGTCGGACGTTGACGGGAACCCTGGAGCGTACGAGCCAGGGCTGGGATGTCGAGGGGGACCCGGCCGCCCAGCCCCTGGAGACGAGGCGGGCGCTCCATCCAAGGGGACGAGAGGCAAGGGGGCTTCTGAAAGCAGGGCCGTCCCGCCCAGGGCCCGGGAGTGGAGGAGCCCCTGCCCCACGTCCTGGCCCCTGGGCCTGGTGTGTGCTCAGCCCGTCGCGGTGGGTCCCGCCCGGTCCCGCCCGCCCTCTGGACGTGCCTGGTCCCGGGGATCCTGTTTGCATCTGCCACCGAGGCCAACTCCTGCATTTCTCCACATGCCGTTTTCTCTTGCTGCTGTCTTGGTATGACTGATGCTCCAGACAGAAAGTGGGAAAACAGGAGGAAGCAGCATCCTGCCGGCCCGGGGCTTACAGCGGGGGAGGAGCTGGCCTGGGTGCTGCCGCCCTAGCTTCCGGGCGGGCTGCGCGTCTGCGGTCGGTTCCTTTGCGGGGTTTGGGGCAGGCACAGAACTAACCGAGGCGTCTGATGAGACGGCTGCACCACCGCCTCCCCGCCAAGTGAGTCTTAGCGGGTGGTACCACCGCTCTGGCCTCAACCCCTCGAGGCCCCTAGTGAGCCAGTGGGTGTTTCTCCGAAGAAGCGTCATCTGCAGAGAAGGGTGTCGGTCTGTTCCGTGGCACCCGAGCTCTGCGCCGGGACCCCCTCTGTGCTCTCAAGACGGTCCATGCAGCATCCCCTTTGTCATGGGACCCGCTCTCGGCATCACTGGAACCCTCGGGTTCCATGTAGCCGACGGGCCTGCCCTGCAGCCTGGGACTTGCTGCAGGCTGTCCACACTCTTACCCTGGTCCCCACTCAGCGGCAGCCTCACAAGAGGGCTTTGTAGGCATGTGGTGAACACATGCTCAAACGTGGCACACGCTGCCTCCAGACTCCAGAAGGGCTGCCAGGCCTCATGCATGCATGTGTGCCCATGTGTGTGGAGTCCTAACGTGTTCCAGACTACGGAGGCCCGTGTGTGTGGAGTCCTAACGGGTTCCAGACCACAGAGGCCCAGAGCGTCTCAGAGCTGACAGCCCCTGCGTTTTTGTGGGGTTCACCTCCCACCCTCCCGTTTGTGTGTAAGGCATCGGAAGCACTTGCTGCTTCCTGCTCACCAGACACAGTCCCCACGATGTCACCCGCGCAGGGGCAGCGAGACGCTTCGTGGGAAGTCAGGTTGGTCGGCTCTGCAGCCGTGTTTCAGCAGAGTCAGACCCGGCATAGCCCTGAGGCCAGGCCGTGCGTGTGGGCTGCTGGCGTACTGCCCACGGGATCCAATGACATAACCGTGGCAAGTCCCCAGCACAGGGACACTCCACAGGTGCTCACTTAATGTTCGCTCTGGGTTTGGTTTGCTAGCAACGCTGCGGAGACGGCCTGGCCCCTGTGTTCCAGGAACCACGCCTGGGCCTCTGGGTCCTCGCCTCATGTGGACCTTGGAGCTGGCCCCCCATGCCTCCCTGAGCAGGGGCAGTGAGGAGGAGGATGCGGGGAGGAAGGGCACCATGATATAAGGGCAGCCTGCTTCCCCACTCGGCCTCCATCCAACACTCCTCCACTGCCTTGCCCTGAAATGCAGGATATTCACCTGGAGAAAGACAGCATCATGGGCTGAGAGCCCCCTAAAGCCCCCGAATCATGCCCAGCTCAGCCCCAGCTTTGCCTCCGACACAGGAAGTGATGAATGTCTGGATGCTGGCGGAGGGAGGGACACAGGTAGAGCAGCCGAGAAGGAGAAAAACGGCTGGAGACAAAGCCTGCCCGAGTGAGAGAGGCTGGCCTGCGAGCGTCCCGTGAGAGAAGCCGTTTAGGGGGCGTCGGGGAGGGGGGGGACCCTTTCCTGGAGAGCCGAGCCTCAGCTTTGCCGACACTGATGTCACACGCCCACCCACGTCGTGTCCTCGTGGAGACGGGTGGGACTCGCTCTCCCGGTGCTGCCGCTGGAGCTTCTGGTCTCGAAGCCCCATCCAGGATCACCGTCTCGCTTGGAAAATAGGAAGCTGGAACTTGAACCCGGCGTTCCGACCCCCAGTGTTTTCCCACCTTCCCAAATATTGATTGGGCGCCTGCTGTTGTGCGGTGCCGGGAATCTGTTATCTGTCACGGCCCCCGCCGCCATGCTGCACGCTGAGGTGTGAAGCTCAGCCCAGGTCAGGCCCTCCGTGTGTGCACAGCCACACACCAGCCTGAGTGAACACAGACATATGCCCACGGCACTGCCACGTGCCTCACTGCTCGGTGAGGGCAGGAAGGAAGCGGCCGGCTCTGAGCCCACGCCAGGGTGCTGGATCCTGGGGCTCGCTGGAACAAGGAAGCCCTCCGCCCCCCATCTGGGGCCTTGCGTGCAGCATCTTTAAAGGGGGTGTGACTGGACCACCGCCGCACGTTGCCAGGAGCAACTGTGGCTGCTGAGAGGCGGGCCATGGCATTTGGGGCCACAGCTCCTGACCAGCCTGGGGGCACCTCCTCTTCTCTCAGAGTGGTCCCAGGAGTGATCCGCCTGGTCGGGTAAAGCAGACAGTTACCCTGGAGGAGGGGATGGTGCCTTTCTCCCTCCCCTCTCCGCGTCCCACCACAGTGGTACAGCTGAGGGAATAGCACACGCTCACGGATGCCAAGGGCAAGCTCAGGGCATCCCTGGAAGAACACAGCAGGTGGCTGGCCAGCCTGCGTGGGAGCCTGAGCGGGGGCCATGCCTGGAGCTGGGGGAGGGGCCCAGGTCTGGAGGGACCGCGTTCTAATCAAGAGGAAACAAGATCGGGGTTTGAATAGACCGTGGTTTGAGGCAAGCTAGGAATTAATGAGGCCCCGAACTCCTGCACGTGCTCTCACACCCCCGCAAAGGACACGCGAGACGTGGCTGGCGGTGGCTGCCCTCGGGGAGGGCAATGGCCCGACCGCAGTGGGGGAGTCTGCCCGCTGGCGCCTTGTGAGTTGTGTCCCACGTGCGCCTTTCCCCGTAGAGGGGTTTTCAGGGACCTGATGGGCGACGTCCAGTTAAGGCAGCTGTTGAGGGCCGCACCTGCGCTGCTTTCTCCTGAAGTGTAAACCACCCAAGGCAAAGGGGTGAAAAGCCGGCGGTAACAGGATTTTGGAAGCCTGATGGCACGCAGACTTAGAAACCCCAGAGCGTACGCTCCTGGGCTGCGGTGGGGAGAGCGAGCTGAGGTGGAACTGCCCCGCGGGACCCCCGCAGGCCAAGGCCTGGCAGCACCCGGGTCCTCTGGAGACGGAGGTCACCTGGGGCCCCGTCAGATGAAGGAACCCCAGGGACTCCTCCCAGCGGAGGACCGGAGTGCTGGCAGGGGTCAGAGCGTCTCTGCGCGCCGCCCGGCACTACCTCCAGGGCTCGTTGTCAAGAAGAGGCAAGGGCGAGAGAAGCGTGGTCAGAAGGGGAGGCGGACACACGTGTACACACCCATGCAAGCGCATGTACACGCCTACATACACAGAAATGCACACGTGCACTCGTACACGTGCACACACGCATGTGCATGGACACACGTATACAGGCACACACAGGTATTTTCTCGTTTCTTCTTTTTAATGGAAGGATAATCAACACACAGAAATGTTTTTTTAATTTAATGTTGCCTTGTGGGTAGAGCACACGAAGAGGAAGAAAAGACTTTTCTGAATACAAATTGTTGTAGATTAGATTATGAAATTGGGTGAATACTTCACAATTAAATCGACATTTTAAAAATCAAAACCAAAATAATAGAAATGAACATAACCACAAATTAAACTAATGGCATTAACGGAGAAATTCTTTCAAGTGACAGTCTGTATCGCTGCACGCTGAAATCTTACGCTCTTTTCAGTAATTATATTGTTAGTAACGGTAATGATACTATTAGCCTGAAACTATCTAATGATTGTAATGATAGATATGATAGAAGATAGATAAATGATAGGTAGATAGATAGATAATAGGTGGTAGATGGACAGATAGACAGATAGGCAATATGTGATGGATGGGTGGATGGATGGACGGACAGACAGAAAGACAGATAATAGGGCAAGAAAATAAGTCATTACCTTAATGTCAGTCCTTAGGAACCCAGATTTTTAGCACAGAGAAAGGGATACAGATATAAAATCAAAGAAGGAAAACGCCTGCTATTCTAAATTTCAGCTAAAATTATCTATAAACTCCCAAGGAGCCTTGAACACGTTGTGTCACCAGCAAGCAAGGACGGTATTGAAGACGTTCACAGTCACATAAAAAGGTCTCAGGAGTGGCTGTGAAGGGGCCCCACTGAGCACATGTGGGATAATGGAGCATAAAAGGAACAGGAGCCCAGGGCCTCTTGCTGGGCCAGAGAGAAAGGAAACGGTGAAAAAACAGAGGAAGGAGGCAGGCCTCAGGGACACAGCAGCTCCCAACCGCGCGAGCCGGAGCAATCTGAGTGACCAAGTAAAGCAGTACTGGGTGCTAATCCACGAGTCCTGCTGATAGAAATAAACAACGGAATAATGCACAAGGAGAAGAGACAACTCTCCCTGCAGAAGAATCCCTAAAACTGATGTGGACAGTCAGCCCTCAAAGAGACGGGCCTTAACTGCCCACCCCTTGGGGGGTGGCTGTGCACGGCGACTTCCTTCCAAAGAGGACCGGGTGGGAAGGAGGAGAGAGACTAGCTTCACAGGGGACAACCTGACAAGCACCCCTCAGCCAGGTGAGCACGTGCACCAGCGCAGGCATCAGCCGTGTGCCCTGATACGATGGGATGAGAAGGCACTTCCTCCCCATCGTGGGGGAGAGTCCCCAATAGACGGGATAGTCCACAAGACGCCTGACGGGTACTCAAAACCGTCAAGGTCCTCAAAAATGAGGAAAGTCTGAGCTGTCACAGCCCAGAGGAGCCTAAACGTCATGTGTCGTCCTGGGGCAGAAAAGGACATTGGGTAAAAATTAAGGAAATCTGAATAAAATGTGGGCTTTAGTTAATAACAGTGTATCAACATTGGTTCATTGATTGTGACAAATGTACTGTCTTAATGTAACGTGTTCGTAATAGGGGAGACCGGGGGCAGGCATGTGGGAATTCCCCGTGCTATCTTCACAATTTTTCTGTAAATCTATAACTATTCTAAAAATTAAAAGTTAGGGGACTTCCCTGGTGGTGCAGTGGTTAAGAATCCGCCTGCCAATGCAGGGGAAAGGGGTTCGATCCCTGGTCCGGGAAGATGACACATGCTGCAGAGCAACTAAGCCCATGCGCCACAGCTACTGAGCCCGCATGCCCTAGAGCCCACATACTGCAACTACTGAAGCCCGCGTGCCTAGAGCCTGTGATCCACAACAAGAGAAGTCACCACAACGACAAGCCCGCACACTGCAACGAAGAGTACCCCTCAATCGCTGCAACTAGAGAAAGCCCACACACAGCAGTGAAGACCCAACGCAGCCAAAAATAAATATTTTTTTAATTAGACTCCACATATGAGTGCTATCATATATTTATCTTTCTGTCTGACTTCACTTAGTATGATCATCTCTAGGTCCATCCATGTTGCTGCAAGTGGCATTATTTCATTCTCTTTATGGCTGAGTAATATTCCATTGTATATAGGTACCACATCTTCTTTATCCATTCATCTGTTAATGGACATTTAGTTTGCTTCCATTTCTTGGCTACTATAAATGGTGCTGCAGTGAACACTGAGGTGCATGTATTCTTTTGGATTATGGTTTGCTCCGGATATATGCCCAGCAGTGGGATTGCTGGATCCTATGGTAGCTCTGTTTTTAGTTTTTTTAGGACCCTCCATACTGTTCTCCATAGTGGCTGTAACAGTTTACATTCAAGAACGGGTCACTCCTGAAGTTTCATTAATCTGAAAGCTGGTGAATAAAAAGAAAGAATGCAGCATGCCTCTTGCTCTTCTTTTAGAGACTGTCCCTCAGGGCAACCAAATAATTGAGGAGGGCAAGTTTCTCTTTACAAATTATTCCAAATAATAAATGGAGAAGCAACAACAGAAGTAGAATATCACCATTTTACAGCCCCCGAGCAGTAGACGATCCAGGCAGTGACCATCGGTGGCAGCTAAAAATGTTAGTGACCAGCTAACGGGTAGTGGTGACCATGCCTGAACCCACCCATAAATCTTAACATCGCAGAAGGCCACAAGCAGCAGACACTCGGGGGCTCTGACATGGGGACACAGCCCCACCTGTGACGTCCGCCTGCCACAAACCAAACCTGAACCAGGTTCCAGCCTCCAGCCAGCAGCAGATGGCAAAACAGAGGAAAGAGGCACACGGCAAACAAAACCAAGGGGGTGCGATGGCTTTTCTGCTGCAGCAAATGGACTGCGAGGGAATGAAAGAGGAATGGGGAACCCCACAGAGTAAAAAAGACCCATGCCGACAGACACAACGTGTGGCTTGTGTTCAGCTCCTGATTCCAGCGAACCAGCTGTGTGCTTGGGGACAGTTACGAGACAGTCAGGAAAACTCCAGCCTGATGGGAGTATTTCGTGATATGAGGACTGAGAGTTACCTTGTAGGTGTGATCGTGGTATTGTGGCTGTGCGTTTAGTGTGAGACTCTGTCTTTTAACACAAAGCAGCCTGGATTGCTTTCAGGCAGGGTGAGAGAAGGCTGGGACTTGCTCCATGGGGGGCGGTGCGGTGGGGTGCGTAGAGGCACTGGAACTGCTCCAGCCGGTCATGCTGGCGCTGGCTGCCAAGGCCGTGGTTGTCCAGAGTAATGGTCTCTCTGCTCTTGGTTATTTGTGGGACAATCTTCCATAATAAAAAACGGTAGAAATGAGCTTTTTAATTAACTTTTATTTTTAATTTATTTTCTGATAGTTTTAATTTACAGGAAGAAAATAGAGTGAAAAGTACAAGAGTTCCCACATACTCCCTTACCCCTCCCCACCTACCCATTTCCGTATTTTTAACATCTTGTTCTTCCGTGGTACATTCGTTACAATTGATGAACCAATACTGATATAATATTATGCAATACTGATACACTATTATTAACTGAGGTCCACAGTTTACATTAGGGCTCCCTCTTTGCATTGTACATTCTATGGATTTGGACAAATGTATAATGTCATCTGTCCACCATTACAGTATCATATAGAATAAGAATTTCACGGCTCTAAAAATCTCCTGTGCTCCACCTGTTCCTCCCTCCCTCCCCCCAACCCCTGGGAACCACTGATCTTTTTATGGTCTCCATAGTTTTGCTTTTTCCAGAATATCATGTAGTTGGCATCATACAAGGTGTGTCCTTTTCAGATTGGCTTCTTTCACTTAGCAAGGTGCACTTAAGGTTCCCCCATGTCCTTCAGTGGCTTGATAGTCCATTTGTTTTTATCACTGAATAACAGTCCCGTTGTCTGGATGTATCACAGTTTATTTATCCACTCACCTATTGAAAGACATCTTGGTTGTGTCCAAGTTTTGGCGATTATGAATAAAGGTGCTATAAACATCCATGTGCAGGGTTTTGTGTAGACACAGGTTTTCGCTTATTGGGGTGAATGATCACCAAGGAGCCTGATGGCTGAGTCACACGGAAGCAGTATGCTTAGTTTTGTAAGAAATTACCAAACTGTCTACCAAGTGGCTGTACCATTTTAGCGTTTCCACCAGCAACGAATGAGAGTTTCTATTGCTCCACGTCCTCGCCAGCATTTGTTGTTGTCAGTGTTCTGGATTTGGGCTACTCTAGTAGGTGTGTAATGGTATCTCATTGTTGTTTTAATTTGCATTTCCCTAATGACATAGGATATTGATCATCTGTATATCTTTTTTGGTGAGATATCCAGATCTTTTGCCCAATTTTTATTTGGGTTGTTTGTTTTCTTATTGTTGTAAGAGTTCTTTGTGTATTTTGGACGCTGGTCCTTTATCTGATACGTGTTTTGCAAAAATTCTCTCCCCATCTGTGGACTGTCTTCTCATTCTCTTGACAGTGTATTTTGCAGAGCAGTTTTTCATTTTAATGGACTGTTTATCAATTTTTTTCTTTTATGGATAGTGCTTCTGGTGTTTTATCTAAGAAGTCATTGCTAAACTCAAGGTCACCTAAATTTTCTTTTAAATTTTCTTTTACATTATCTTCCAGAAGTCTTATAATCTTGTGTTTTAACCTTTAGGTCTGTGACCCATTTGGGGTTAATTTTTGTGAAAGGTGTAAGGTCTGTGTCTAGTTTTGGGTTTTTTTTTTGCATGTGGCTGTCCCATTGTTCCAGCACCATTGTTGAAAGATATCTTTTGTCCATTGAATTGCCTTTGCTCCTTTGTAAAAGATCAGTTACTGGATTTGTGTGGGTCTATTTCTGGGCTATCTGTTCTATTCCGTTGATCTATTTGTCTATTCTTTCGCCAATACTTGATTAGTGAAGTTCTGTAGTAAGTCTTGACGTCAGGCACCTGGCTTTGTACTGCTTCAGTACTGCATTAACTATTTGGGGTCTTTTGCCTTTCCATATGAAGTTTAGGATCAGTTTGTCAGTATTCACAAAATAACTGGCTGGGACAGAAATCAGCTCTTTAGGGGTCTTCCTTAAATATGACATTGGTGAAAGAATTAATATGAAAGAGAAAGCCCCAAACAAACATACTGTGGAGGAAAAAAAGGAGGAAACAGACTATGCAGGGAGAGTAAGATTATGAAAAGACAGTATTAATATGATCGGTGAGATAAAAGAAGATATTGCATCCTTGCAGTAAGGACAAAACGTTCTTTTTTAAACTAATAGAGAACAAAATAAGAGCTCTTGAAATTAAAAATACAGCAGATATGAACATTTTGATAGACAAATTGAAAGATAAATTGAAAAGAATCTCCCAGAAAGAGATGTGGAAAGTTGGAGAGGAAAGATAATTAGAGGGCCAGCCCAGAAGGTCCACCATGTGCTAAATAAGTGTACCTCAAAGAGAAAATGAGGGACTTCCTTGGCGGTCCAGTGGTTAAAACTCCGTGCTTCCACTGCAGGGGGCGCTGGTTTGATCCCTGGTTGAGGAACTAAGATGCCGCATGCTGCACAGTGAGGGCAAATTTTTTTTAAAAAGAGAGAGAGAGAAAATGAAAGAAAAGAAGTGTTCAGGAAATAACGGAAGGAAACTTTCTAGAATGGAGGAATGCAAGTTTCCTGATGGAAAGGGATTCATGAGTACCCAGTATAAGAGATGAAAACAGAGATACACCAAGGCATATCAGCAAATTTCAGAAAACCTGGACCAAGGAAAATATGTTCCTTCTCTGTCTAGCTGTTTCATCAGTTTGAGACAGGGGCATTAAAATGTCCTACTATGTTTGCAGAGTTGCCTATTTCTTTCATTCTGTCAAATCTGGCTTCATTATATTGAGGCTCTGTTATTAGTTGCATAAATGTTTATGACTGTTATGTCCTTATGAATGACCTCTTGTATCATTATGAAATATCCCATTTTATTTCTGGTAATGCTCTTTTCCTTAAGTCTTTTTTTTTTTTTTTTTTTTTTTTTGCGGTACGCGGGCCTCTCACTGTTGTGGCCTCTCCCGTTGCGGAGCACAGGCTCCGGACGCGCAGGCTCAGCGGCCATGGCTCACGGGCCCAGCCGCTCCGCGGCATGTGGGATCTTCCCGGACCGGGGCACAAACCCGTGTCCCCTGCATCGGCTGGCGGACTCTCAACCACTGCGCCACCAGGGAAGCCCCATGTTTAACTTTTTGAGGAACTGCCAAACTGTTTTGCAAAGTGGATAAAGTCTATTTTGTCAGATATTAATACAGCCACTCCATCTATGGGAAATCCTTTTTCCATTGATTTACTTTCAATCTCTCTGTGTCAAGTGCACAAACAGCATATTTAGGTCTTTTTTTAAATCTGTTTTTATAGCTTCTGCTTTTTAACTGGAGCTTTATCCCATTAATTTCATTATTGACGCTACTCTTCCGTCCACTTAGAACTCACACTGCACACTTCACGTGAAGTATAAAAACTTGGCAGCCGTACAGCTGTATCTGCCTCACTCCTGCCTTCCTTTATGCTACATCTGCCTAAGGTATTGCATCTACTCACATTATAAACCCCACAAAACAATAGCATTTCTGCCTAAAACAGTCGTATCTATTTTTTAATGAGAATGAAAATCATCTTTTATATTTTGCCCAGGCATTTATCATTTCTCACATCCTTCATGCCTTCTAAAGATTCTTCATCATTTTCCTCCAGCTTAAAGAACTTCCTTTAGCATTATTTGCAGTACAGGTCTGCTGGCAACGAATTCTCTTGGTTATCATTTATTTACAAAGGTCTTTATTTTGCCTTCCTTCTTTATATTTTCAGTGGTTATAGAATTCTAGGTTGATGATTATTTTACTTTTACAGTTTTAAAATGCTGTTCCAGGCTCTTCTTGTCTCCATGGTTTCTGATGTGAGGTCCACAATAGTTCAAATCACGGTTCCTATGTAAGTAATATGTCCTTCTCTGGCTGCTTTAAGATTTCTCTGGCTTTCAGCAGATTGACTATCGTGTGCCTAGGCATGATATTCTTGGTATTTATCATACTTGGGAATCACTGAGCTGCTTGAATCTGTACGTTAATGTCCTTCACCTAACTGGGGAACTTCTCAGCCATCCTATTTTCTGACCCCTTGTCTCTCTCTCTTCTGGGCCTCTAATTATCATTATGTTAGACCTTCTGACCTTGTCCCCCAAGTCCTTAACACTGCGTTCACTTCTGAAAATCTTTTCTCTCTTCATATTGGGTAAGTCCTGTTTCTGTACTGAAGTTCACTCTTTACGTTGTCATATCCGTTCTGCTATTAAACCCGTCCAGTGCTTTTTTAAATTTCAGATACTGTATTTTTTTAGCTCTAACATTTCTCATGTTTTTTTTTTCTTTGCTGAGATTTCCTATTTTTCATGCATTAAGAGTGTATTTTCTTTTACCCAGTTGAGTATTGTTATAACAGCTGCTTTAAGGTCCTTGTCTAGTAATCCCAACACCTTGGTCACCTGTGGATTCGTCAGGTAAGTTTGTATTGTATCCTGCATATTGTGAATGTTATGCTGTGGCAACTCTAGATTCTGTTACACTTCTTGCTTGAGTGCTGATGTTTTTGTTTCAGTTGACAACTACCTTGGTTAGACTCAAGCTGCAAACTGTGTAGCCTGCTGTGGCAGCTACTCAAATATCAGTTCCGGTGTTTTAACCTTATCTGCAAGCTATTTTGAGTTGGCCCTGTGCACACACAGTTCAGATGTCAACCACAGACTTGGGAAGAGTTTACACACAGAACACGGAACTACTCTTCTCTGGCTCTCTCCTCTCTGGAATTCTCCCCTCACTTTGGCAGCTGTGGACACAAAGGGCTCTGTCCTCTGATTTCTCAAACCAGAAAGGCTTCGGTTTCTACCAGAGCATCAGGTAACTCACACCACTCTGTGTCCATGGCCCAAAGCTTCCGATTTTCCACTCCCATCCAAAATCTGCCTACCTTTGTTCACGTTCCAGAGCTTTCAGGGAACTGTTTTTGTTGGTTTGGGTTTGAGGATGAGGGAGTATATTCTGTCCAGACTTTACAGTTTTTACCTGCAGAAGAGCTAGTCTTAGGAGCTTACTTTACCTTACCCTCCAACCTCAAATTTTATACCCAGGCAAACTACTATTTAAGTGTGCAGGTAAAGCCATTTAAAATAGACAATGTCTAAAAAAAATCACCTCCCAAACTCCTTTGATTGGAAAACTACTGGAGAACGTCCTCTACCAAAAATGAGGTTCTGAATCAAAGAAATACATACATGTGGTCTAAGATCCAACACAAGACAGAATCAGAAGGAATCCTGAGGGTGACAGTAATGGGGACACAGGCCAACAGAACACTGAACCCACACTGTTAGAGAAGTCTTCAGGAGTGATTTGTTCAAGAAGACAAACTTAACAAGACATCCAATGTACCTGAAGATTTTGAAAAGAGATTTACGTAATTAAGGAAGTGTTTGGACTTGAATTACTGTTAAGTACACAGAAAATTAAACCAGTCTAAAAACACCAGAAAATTATTTCACTCCAGGGGAAACAAGACGCACTGGAAAAGGCAAAGTCATCATAGTATACCATGTGGTTTACCTGTAGACAGATGTTAGTCATGACGTAAACCCTGAAGGTTGATCTGGTTAAAACTACTATGTAACTATCACCTGAGGATGGAAGTCCTGGAAAACTGGTGGTACGGGGGATGCAGAAAAAGAGCTAAATTCGTAGTTCATCAGCCTCAGCTGAGGGTGACTTTGACCTCCCAGAGGACAACTGGCAAATGGCTAGAGACCTTCCTGCTTGTCACTTTGCGGGGGAGTGGATTGCTGGACCTGGTGGGTGGAACGCAGGGATGCTGCTTAACATCCTGCAGTGCATACCCGAGCAAAGAACTGATTGATGGGTCCAGAACTGCAGTAGTGCCATAGCTGAGAATGCTGAGCTAGATCATCATTTCCAGTAGTGGTGTGTCAGCAGATGACATCTAAAATTAAAGAAGCACCAAGTAGCAGCATGGTGAGAGACGCAGTGATGGATATAGAAAGAACCGGTTGAAGGCTTTGGGAATGAGAAGTGGGGCTAGGTGGTGAGGTCCTGTTGGCTTTGTAACAAGCCTTGTAGAATTCTGCCTCTGCCTCCTTAAACTATGTACACATACAAGCTTGCTATTTCAAGTAACAATTTAAGTGGAATTAGAGAATTATTTAGAAGGATACGAAAGCGTGTAAAGGCAGGCAGAAGTTCCCTGAACCAAGGTGGTGGCCAGGCTGGTATTCTTGCCCTCTGCCAGGACGTGGCCATGCTTTACTCCCTGCGTAAATTGCACCGTGTCTGCATCTAAGAATGATGCGATGGAGAGAATGGCACTGTTACAGGTGACTAGATCTGCTCCGAGGCTGTAATCTTCAGGACTCGGCTTAACCTGTAAATGTGGTGGCTGATTAAGGCACCCACCTCCTGGTGGCAGCATGCCAGAATTGTAGGCCCAGTGTGGTGTGTGTGTGTTTTTGGGTTTTTTGTTTTTGTTTTTGTCTTTGAGGGACCATGAAAGTTCAGTGGGCAACTGAAGAAACAGCAAGCATTTAACGTACTCAGTCTCTGAGGGTCCTGTCAGCACATGAGCACTTTGGAGTATGTGCTTTAAGGGTGGTAGCTGGCTCCACAGTCCCGTTCTGGCTACACTGAAGCTTCAGTTTGTTCAAAGGCTGGGAAACTGCAGTGCAGCTCTGCTCTTCTGTTCCTCTGTGCTGGAAGGGGGAGGGAGCGGCATGCTCCCATCCTGCCTCGCTGGTCATGGGCTTCCTGATTCCAGGTTGACTTGTGTTGCTGGTGTTTCTGTGCCTTCCCACAGCACAGTCACTTGACACCTCCGTGCTGTCGCTGCTGAAGTGCCACCTGTGCAGCAGCCACGGATCCACAAAAGCCCACGCAGCCCGCGGCTCTGGCCTTGGTGTGCTTCTTGCTCTGGGGGCCGGACTTCATCCAGAGCTTCTTTACTTGCAAAGCGGCGTGTGACCTTAAGTTGGGTGTGGCTGAGGGGAGATGGAAGGGGAAAGAAGAGCACGAGGGGCCCACGGTCAGGGTGGGCTCCGTGGAAGGGGCTGCTACCCACTGTGGGCTTTAGAAGCTGGTCCTTCTGTCTGGAGCAGGTGTCGCGCTCGTCCTTGGGGGGGGTCTTTGAGCCCCTCCCCACGCCTGCACTGGGCCATCACGAATAGCGCAGGGGCTCGCCCGTCGGCGGCAGGGTGCGGTCCTCCTCTTGGTCCGCCCTCCTCGCACCGGGCTGGCCGCCGAGGCCTGAAGGGTGGACGGCCGGGGGCCGTCTGTGCTGCAGACATCTCACCAGGGCCTCGGACAGCTCCGTCCCACACAACCCATGTTGCCGCGTCCCGTGGTTCCAGACCTGACCGGGTCTCCCCACCCCTCCTGCCTCCCTCCGGTCCAAGCGGCCCGTGCTCCCAGCCCGGGTTCTGCCCCACCCCCTCCTCCCATCCCGAGTGACTGGCGCTCCTGAAACATCAACCTGCCGCACCCCTCTCATGCTCAAAACCTAAGGTCTCAGCTGGCACTCAAGGCTCCTCTGATTGGGCCTCTCAGAACCCAGGCTTTTCTTCTACTCTCTCCCCGCTGGGTTCACACTGCTCTGGCCCCCTGGCCGTCTTGCTGTCCCACGAATGTGCCAGGCTCGTGCTCGCCCCTGGCTGCGCCGGATGTCCAGTGCCCCATCACCACAACCCAATGCCTGTGCACAGCGCCCGCCCCTCTCTCTTGCCGGCCGTGCTTTCTCTGGTGGCACTCAGCACAGCTGAGATGACATCTGTTCATTGACTTCCATGCCGTCCAACTCCCCCATGAGAATGTAAGCCCCCGGAGGGTGGGGACGGACCGTCCACCCCCTGTACCTCCTGGATTTAGGGGGCCCTCAGAGCAAGAGTGTGGTGGCTGGAATGAACGAATGAGCACCGCTGTCTTGGCATACCTGTGGGAGGAGAGACGCAGAGGGAGGGAGATCAGTGGGCCTCGGACGGCGTGTCCCGGGTATCTGCGGTCTGGCTGAGTTGGGCCCGTTGCTTCCCCGCTGGCAAGCTCGGGGACAGCCGTGCCCTCTCCCTCCACCGAACTTCTTTACTCCCTGAATTCATCTGGCTCCCTAATCACCCTCTGAGAAAACCAGCGAAAAGGAGAGCCGCTAGGAGTCACTGCAAAGACTGCGGCTGCCGCCCGGAATCAGGCGCATCTCCCCCTCCCAAGCAGCCTCCTGAACCGCCCTTCCCCGGTGGCCAGCTGTCTGGTTTGCCCATCCAGGCCTGAAGGGGTTCCCGGGCCCTGGGAGAGCCGGGGTGAAGCAGACCGAGCTGGCCTGGAAGAGGCCCGCAGAGGTGATGAGATCCGCTCGCCTGGGTCCTGGTCGTCAGAGCCGGGCACCTGGTGCGTCCGCTGGGGTCTGGTTACATGGGGTGCTGGATTTGTGAAGACTCACCAAACCTTGCTGACTCTTCTGTTTGTGGCTACACTGCACTTTGACGGTTTTTAAGGAATCCACAGCAGGAGAAAGAAGTACAGCAAAACGTGGACTGGCGATCGCAAGCCTGGGCAGGGTTTCAGGTGCTTCTTTCAGTTCTCGATCATTAGGGCAGTTTTCTTTCCTCGAAGACAGCGCTTGGAGCCGCCATGGACCCCACCTTCTGTGGGTTCGCTCTCTGTGCCTCCCTCCGTGCCCGGCACTCACCCCAGGAGCTGGGGGGACAGCGGGTGCCAAAGCCCACCTGGGAGGGGATGGGGGCTGGGCCACCAAGGGAGGCTCTCCCCGCTCCGAGCCCAGTCCGCCTTCCTCGCAGCAGCCGCAGGGACGTTCGCTCCCGGAAAGCGGCCCCGGCGGTGACCAGCTCTGGGCTGCAGGAGGCCCGGCCTCACCCTCCAGGCCGCGCGGCTGCTGCTCGGTTTCCCCGAAGGCACCTTGGCCCCCACGGGGCCTGCCCACGTGCGCCCCCCTCCAGGCGGGCGCCAGATCCCATTAGCTCACTGCCCTGCCCTCTCTCCCCGCAGGTTAACGACGAGAACGTTGTGAAGGTCGGCCACCGGCAGGTGGTGAACCTGATCCGCCAGGGGGGGAATCACCTCGTCCTCAAGGTGGTCACAGTGACCAGGAATCTCGACCCGGATGACACGGCCAGGAAGAAAGGTGCCCTCCCAGCCGCCAGCCCTGCCCGAAGGATGGGTGGGGGGCAGGGCTCTTTCCCCCCAGCCCCCTGTGCTCAGGCGCTTGTGAGGGGGGCCCCAATCTCCTGATGCTGGGGGCCGGGGGGGGGGGGTCCCGTTCCCCCTGCCCCAGAGTAGGAAACAAGTCAGAAAGGGAGGTTAGGAGGGGACTCGGGCTTGCCCACAGGGAGGGGCGGCCTCAGGCCAGGGCTGTGCTCAGCAGACAGAGGCCTGGGGGCTCCCGCTCCAAACTGACCTGCATCGGTCACTGTGATGGCATGCAGCCTGGGCCCATGGAACGGAGAGGTCCTCGGGCCCACCCTCCTTCCCAAGGGAGGTCACAGCTGGGGGACACTGGGGCTGAGCAAGGCCTGCAGAGGGGCGCCGGGAGCAGGCCAGAGCCACCCCTCGGCAGGAAAGAGACTGGAGAAGCACGTCGGGACCTCCGGTATTTCAGCACAGCCGTGACCACTGCCAGCTTCCCCACCTCGGGGGAGGCCCCATCTCAGCCTTCCCAGCAGGTCCAGGGGCCCCACCTGCTGTCTGTTCTGGAAGGGGCAGGGGGTGGCGGCACTGGGGCCTGGCTCTCACCTCCCTCCCTCCCGTCTGCCCCCCAAGCTCCTCCACCCCCGAAGCGCGCCCCGACCACGGCCCTCACGCTGCGCTCCAAGTCCATGACCTCGGAGCTGGAGGAGCTCGGTGAGTGCCACGTCCGAGCCGCCCCAGCCCTGCGTCGTCGCCAGCACCCAGCACGCCGGCAGGCCAGCCCCGGCGAAGCCCCAGCCTCTGCATGGCCCTCTGCTTGCTCTCTCGCCCCTCTCCTGGCCCCGACACCCAGAGAGGGGTCAGGAAGCGCCCCCGTGTGCGGTGCTCCCACGCTGGCCCGCTGGGGCCCTGCAGGCTTCGGGGGTGGTTAGTGGTTTCGCCTAACCTCCTTTTGGTTCGTCTAACATTGTTTTGTTTTGAATTTTTGGGCCTCTCACTAGTGGATAAAGGTAAGCTGCCCCACTGTGGCCCCCCTCAAGCAGCCCCCCTGCCATCTAGGGTGCCCCCCCAAATCTTTCCCACTGTGTATGGCTCAGACCAGAAAGCTGTGGCCCTGGCGAGGGGTTGGCGGGCCTGGTGGGCTGCAGGCCAAGTGCAGGGGGTTCCTGGTGCCTTCTCGAAAGGACTGCAGAGGACAGAGGGCTGTGGCCGCTGGACCCCCCCCCCCACGGCCTGGGGAAGGACGCGCAGAGCACCGTGAGCCCTGGGCCTAGTGGCCACGTGGCTGATGGAGAGGGAGGACTCCGGGTGCTGGCCAGACGTCACACTGGGGTGTCACCACGGCGCCCAGGGACTCCTCCAGGAGGAGGTCGCTCTGACCCCACGGGAGGGGACGAGTGGACTGACGGCTTCCTCCGCTGAGGGGGCTCAGTGGGCAGGCAGGGGAAGCATCTGTGAGCTCTGCCCAGGGCACGTTACGGGGGCACAAAACAAATCGTCAGGCCCAGCTGGTCCAGGGGCTGGGAGTCTGAGCATCCTCACTGGTCTGCAGCTTGCTGTCGCTGCCCGCTGGTCCCAGCCTTCGGGGGGAGACCCTTCCCTCCGGGAAAGTACAGAGCGGCCCCTTCTTCCTGGCAGCTCCTTTGGGAGGGTCTCCCACACTCTGTCCTCCCCACGAGGGCCCCCTCGCCTGTCACTGTGTCCGGGGTCTAGAATCTGCAGCTTAGCTGGAGGCCTAGGTCCTCTAGAAAAGGGCAGCACTCCTGTGGGGCTGCCCACCTCCACCCAGAGCCACGCGTTCGCCCAGAGCCCCTTTCCTCTGGCCCCCTCCTTGCCCACACCTTGTCTGTCCAAACAAGACTCTGCAGGAAACGCCCCCTGAACCCCAGGCCTGGCCCAGCCCCTGACGGGGAGGACAGTGTGAATTATCACCCGTTTTTCTCTAAAGTTTACAGGCAGCATGTGCCACGCAGGCTCCTCCAAGGCGCCTGTGGCGGGCTCCCCCCAGGAGAACCCGCGGGCAGGTCACCTTTAAGGGGGTGCAGCTCAGGGCGCTGTGAGGGTCCTTCCTAAGAGCTGCCTCAGCTCACGCGGTCCAGTTTGGCGGGGTGCCAGGAAGGGGTGGGTGCTGAGTGAAAGCCCCTTGTCCCCGCGGGAAGCAGGTTTGCCGGAGAGCAAGTCAGAAAAGGCAGGCCACCTGCCAGCAGGTCCCAGGAGAGCGTAGACAGTGCATCCCTGCCCACCCGCGTGTGCCCCAGAGCCAGGGGTGTGCGCGGTGGGGCAGTCGGCCCCCGAGGCAGCCGCCACCACGGGACTCACGCGCCCCTTTCTGTTTGCAAGCCTCCGTCCGGAAGAAGAAGGGTAAGGGGCGACCCAGTGTCTGTCTCACCCCCGCACGCACGCCTGTGGCCCTCCGCGTCGAGTCCAGACCGTGCCGTGACCTTGTACTGTCTTCTCCCTGCTCGGGGCCCCGGGACACATCCCGTTTCAGTCTGTCACACCTGCCCCGCCCCTCCCGTCTGTGGTGCCCCAGCGTGTTCTGCGTCTCCCCAAGTCGTGTCCACGTCATCGTAACTGTGGGGACCCCGCGCCCTGTCACAGCTGGGCCTGCCCGGGTCGGGGGAGCAGGCAGCCTCCGTGGCTGCTGGCCAGAATGCAGGCCAGCAGGGTCCCTGGCAAGTGGACCCCTGAGCGCCCTCTGCCGTGGGGGGCGGCTGCCACCTCCCTTCAGCTCCAGAAAACCCCCCGCTCTCCAGGAGTCCTGCTCTACACACGCAGGAAGACTGCCCTTGAGCTGGGGGCAGCTGCCAGGCCATGCCGCTCCCTACCCCTGCCCCTGCCCCAGGCCGGCGTGGAGACGGAGGACCCAGCCTCTGTGCCGTGAGCAGCTAAGACACCAGCCGGGCCCCAACCAGCCCCTCCCGCAGCAGTGCCCACATCTGGGGGATCTCTCCCCGAGTGGCTGGAGATGACCACCCCAGCGACTAAAAGCAGCACTGTCAGTTCAGGGGCAGGCGGGGACCCTCCCACAGGCCCGAGGCACTACCCGAAATGCTGAGATGGGGAGGCAGGTCTCGGAACCCAGCAGGGCGGTATCTGGGGGCAGGGTCGCGGGTCCTAGAGCACCGGGAAGCGCCTCCTCTCTCACCCACTGTCTCCCCAGAGGCAGGCTAACCCTCTCAGCCTCTCTGGAGCAGTCCTGGGCCTCCCCCCCTCCCCCAGGGGCTGCCCGGGAAATTCCCAGTGGGCTTTCTAGGACGGGTCTCTGTGTCAACCACGTGATGGATGGCCAGGGCACAGGAAGTTTCCTGGGATTACCTTTCCCTCTGAACCCCCCCCCCCTTCGATCCAAGGCCAACGCCAGCTGGCAGGAACAGCCCCCTCCGTCCACCGTAACTTCCAGAAGAGGCACCGCACCAGGGGCTGCAGGAGCCCCGTGGCCACAACAGGGCTAGCCGTAAAAGTCTGTTGTCAGCGGGGAGCAAGCAGCTCAGACTTGGAGCCGGCCCAGCCTCGGGGGTACCTGTGGCCTGCCCCCACCCGCCCCCAGGGGCCCCAGCAGCCAAACACCCCGGGCTGTGACAAAAGGACAGAAGTCGTGTTCCGCACGGCCAGCCTGGGCCAGGGCAGAGTCGCACAGAGGACAGGCCAGAGTCCCGGAGAGGGGGACCCACCTTCCTTCGGAGAGTGGAGAAAACTGGATGCGAGTCTGAGCTCAGATGCCTCGAGTCTTTCCTGAGGACCTGCTCTGGTCCCCAGACACCATGCTCACAGGCACCAGGGGGCGTGAGGGCCACGCTGGCCCAGGGCAGCTCCAGGCCAGAGCCGGTGGGACCGGCTTCACCACGGCTTCCAGGCCCCGCGGGCCCGTCCCTTGGAAGGTGTGTGACCCACAGGCCAGGGACAGTCTGCTGGGGTCAGACCGCCCGCCCCCATTCCCGCACGGCCTCCTGGGACTATTAAGCAAGAGACGGGCAGCTGGCAACAGCTGCTGCTTTGGCGCGGGCGGCTCATCATCTGTGACGCCAGTGCCGTCGGCGCTTGGCTTTCCTCTTGGAAGCTGTGTCGTGGAGGAAATCCTGTGCCGTGCCCTCTCACCCCGAGACGGGGCGAGGCTGGCCCTGCCCCCCAGAGAGCCTGGCCAAACAAGCTGTTCAAGGTCACAAGGAGGGACAGGCTTCATGGACGCCTCCGGGATTAGGACACATTCCGTGAAGCCGACCGCCCGAACAGCTGAAGGGGCTGTGAATCCCAATTGCCGGACACTTCTGGAGCACCTGGGATGCTCTCCCGACGGTTCTGCGGGGCAGGGGTGCTGGAACCAGCCCGGCACGTGGCCACAGGCAGACGGGCGGTCACAGAGTCTCTGCGGTGGGTGCCCCATTGCCCCCCGGGGAGCAGTGCAGCAGGAAACACGGCCACAGGCTCCTCTCGCAGCCAGGTGTGCCGCGTAAGCCCGGGGGCAGCCTCAGCTTCCCCAGCTCGCCCGATTTCGGGGGTTTCGCGCCACGATTGGATGCCTCCCTCCTGCAAAGCCGGCGACGTCTGCTGGACGAGCTGGGGTCTCTCCCGCGGGAGGGCTCGGACACGCGGTTGACCCTGCCTGTGGTCAGCCGAGGGCCCCGGGTGGGGACTCCGGTGACAGGCAGGGGTCCCCACCTGTGCTCTGGTTCCCGAGACACGTGGCTGCGCGCGACCCACCCATGCTTGACATCCACCACCCGCCCTCCCCACCCAGGAAGGGTGCAGCCTGTGGACGGTGGGCACCAGACTCTTCGTCTGCTTAGAAAGTTAAAACACAGGAGTCACTTCCAGAGCGTTTCCATCAACTCCCTACTAGATTGTTTCTGAAGAGCTGACAGCTTCCCAGTCGGCCTGCAGGACTGCTTTCAGCCTCAGAGCGCTTCATTTTAAGACTGCAGGGGGCTGGACTCACTAATCCTCTTCATCTGGAATCCTTGAATAGAGACGCAACTCCAGGCTCTTACAAACCGTGAATAATCCTTATGAGGCCAGAAAGACAAGCAGGAACCCAGTCTCACAGCTTTTCTTAAAAGCCTTCACGTGCAGGCAAACAAACCCTCCAACACAGGAGCTGAGCAGAGTCTCGAGTCAGGCCACCAGCCTCCCTTTGAGACGAGGGCCAGGAGGGGACCCGGGCCCCCGGGAGGGAAGCGACGCAGGGTGGCCTTCTGTACACGAACCGCACAAACCCGCACTAACTAGCTGTCACCAAGGACAGAACGATAGCCCCCGACACAACCCCACAGACCAAGACGCTCTCACGTGTTCTGGTTCAAAAGAAGGCTTAGGTGGCATGGAGACCAGAGGGCAAAGGCCTAAACAAAGACCAGGACGTCCACGGCAAGGTCGCCGTGGCTCCAGGGGATACACCTTCAATCACACCCCAGACCCAGCGTGGATGTGGCGTGACTGTGCAGGCGCGGCGCCCTGACTTTCCAGTCAGCTGGACCAGGCAGACCGTTCTGACGGCAACCCATCGGATGGCCGCTGTCAGCCAAGGCTCGGCACCCTGGCCCAGGGGTGGACACGGGGGCCAGGTGACCCCAACTGGAGCCCAAGCTCCCACCTGCTCCCAGAGTTCCACCTGCACAGATGACCTTAGGCATCCCAGATCCCCAGTTGTTCTCTCTGCAGAACGGGAATGACCCCTCCCCTAATGGCCAGGTTCCTGTTAGAATGAGAAACGGGACGAAGGTGCTGAGAATTTCCATGGGGTCGGGGACTGCTGTCGTTAATGATGGCGCCTTTGCCTCACCTGTACACACCCACCATCGAGGTGTGTTTTGGGGGTGCCTGCCACATGCCTGGGGCCCCAGGCGTGCTGGGGGTGGGGGTGGGGGGACCAGACGTGGACTCGCCGGGCCCAGCTGGAGATAGGAGCCTCTGGAAGGTCCAGCTGTTGTAACTCTCCATCCCAGGAGAGCCGTCTGGCCCCGGAGCCCCTCGGCCCTCGCCCCGTGCTGTGCCCCGACGTGGCCAGCTGCACGGTGGCCGAGCTCCCCACCTGCAGTGCCCCCCATGGGAGAGTCGCCCTTTCCCTAACTCAGTGGCATCCCCTCCAGGCCCACGTTCCTGGAGGCCCCAGGGAAGGGGGGGAGCCTAGCGAAGCTGCACAGGCTGAAGCTAAGGCTGGGCCTGAGAAGACGGCCGAACCTGCGGACGAAGGTCCCAACGCGGGAGACGGACCTGACTCCCCGCCGTCGTTGGAGAAAGAGCTGCACCTTGGCCGAAGCAAAGCCGACAGCCACCGGGAGGTGCCCGGCTTCCAGGAGCGGGCCAAGGGGACCTGCAGGTCACCATGGGCTCACTGGGGACGTCAACCAAGGACCCTGAGTCCTCTAGCCAAGGGGGCGGGTGCGGGGGGGAGACGAGCACAGGAACAAGTTAAACCCCAGCCTGAAGAGAATCCTGGCCCAGACCCAAGCAGAAGGCTTCCTGAAGGAGGCACGTCGCTGGGACTGGGGGTGTGGGGCAGGGGATCTGGCAAAGGGAGGAGGGTCAGAGGAGAGGCTGGGCCACGAGGGTGGGCGCTAAGCAGCACCACAACCGTAGCTGGGCTGGCCAGAGACGTGGGTGTTTCCAACCGACTCCCTAAGGGGGCGGGTGCTTACCAGTGTCCCTCGAGGAGGCCAGAAGCCGGGAGAGCCGGGGGTCCCGGAAGCAGGGAGGATGCCGGGGCGAGGGTGGGGGACCTGGGAGTCCCCGTGCCAGCTGGTGGGTCGGGAAGGGCCTCCCGCGAGCTGCCGTGCCTGAGCTCCTCGGCCTTCCCCGAGCAGGCGACCTGGGACTGTGGGGCCCTCACCCTGGTCCAGGATGTGGCTGGGCACCGACCAGGAAGGGGCCCCGAGAAGCCAGAGGCCTGCCTTTTAGGGTCTGTGGGGACCTCTCCAGCGGCAGTGCTCTTCCTGGGGGGCCACGGGCCTTAAACCCGGTGCCTGGAGCTCCCGCCCAGACTCTCACGCTGGCCTCGCAGCTTGGGGCTGCTGAGACTCCAGAGGCCTGGGCCTTTCTGATGGCACGAGCTTCGTGGGGCGTCACAAGACCCCAGAAGGGTGTGGGGTGAGCTAGGAGGAGACCGCGAGCTGTGGACAGAATGTTTTCGGGGGGTGGCCGGGAGACTGCAGCGCCTCACAGGGTCCAAAGTGGGAGAGTCCCACCAGGCCCACCTCACGCTTGTGCTCCCCGGGGGCGCCCCTGGTGTCAGCAAACCAGGGCCCTGCACTTTAACAGCCCTGACGGCTTGCAGGCGGAGGCTAGGGTGTCGGGCGGGTCCAGGACATGCTCCAGTTTTCGGGTTTTCCCCCAAGTGTAACATTTTAAATTTAAATTTTAAAATCGCTTCTTCATCTGTAAGCATCACCGATAACTAACCCTTGGCTTTCTTTTTCACAAGGAACTGAGAATGTTCAGCTCTTGGGGGAGGGGGGACTCCCCCGCACAGCAAGGCACAAACCTCGACTGGCTCCTGAGCGGGGGGCTGCCTCCCCTCCTCACCTCTACCCCTGCCTACACCCACGCTGCCCAGCCGCCTCCAGCCCTGGGTGCTGGGTCCTTAGGCCCTGGCAACTGCACTTAGGTTCAAAGGAGCCACACCTCTGAGCTCTTAAAAAGAAAAATGTTCAAAACGTTGACTTAGCTTCCACCAGCAAGAAGAAACCGCGCTAGTATGAACAAAGCGATGCCCTCTGAGTGCCGGGGCCTCTGGGGCTGAGGCTGCATTGCCCCCGCGAGGGTCTCCTTCCCCTCTTGTCCACGTGCACCCGGCGGCGGGGGCGGGTACAGCTTGGGGGACACGTCCTGTCAGTGTCAGCGCTTGTGGCCGAGAGGCACGCGTGCTCCACACCACAGTGACAAACCACGTGTACCATAAAAGCTTTGTGAAAAGGCGCAAAGCACTCGGGCATTTTTCTAACTCAGCCCCTTGCCCGATTGTGTTTTGGGGCTTCGCTCACTGACGCCCGTCCTGACGGTCATGTTCACGTTGCAGATAAACCCGATGAGATAGTCCCAGCCTCCAAGCCATCCCGGACTGCTGAGAGCGTGGCAGTGGAGTCCAGGGTGGCCACCATCAAGCAGCGGCCCACCAGCCGGTGCTTCCCCTCTGTCTCGGACGTGAACGTGAGTGGCCGGGCCGGGGGGAGCGGGCGGCAGGCCGGCGTGGGCAGACCTCGCGGTTGCAGTTCACCCTCCCCAGCGTCCAGACCCGGAGCCCCAATCCGCGTGCACGTGGCAGGCACCCCAGTCCAGTGCAGACCCGCAGTGAGGGGCAGGCCACCGCGTGACCGGCTCAGTACCTCGCCCCGAGGGCCTTCCCGTAGGCCACCCGGAGCAAAGCAGCAGCCTTCTGGGGCGGACGAGGCCCGACCCCACCACCCCGGGGAGCAGGGCCTCCGCGTACGCCTGGGACCCCACCCCTCGAAGGTCTCAGGCCACCGTTATTCCCGGGGGGCGGTTAGCAGAGACCACGGGCCACGACGGGCTGGCAGAGCCGCCCGTCGTCCGGGCAGGCTGCTTCTCTCAGGTTCCAGACGTGGACCTCTGCACCCCAGCTTCGTGCCTGCTGCCGGTCTGAGCCCCACCTGTCACGGTTACTTCCTGACTTTGTTATCTTCTCTGGATCCGCCTCCCACCGACTCACTCTGTTTAACCGCGCCTCTTCCTAATAACGCCCAGAAGTGTCATCAGTTCGACGTGATGGTTTTGCGTAGTGCACGATACAGGCTGCCCCCTGCCTGCCCTCGTCTCCAGAAGGCCCGGGCGGCTCCTCCAGGGCCCTGCGTCCCGAATCCCCACCCCCAGTGGCACCCCGTACCCAGCTCGTTCCAGACACCCTCCAGGCCCTGGGCCGGGCCGACGCCCAGAGCCTGGCTAGACTGGGTCTCGCGGGAACAGCCTGGGCGCGCGCACGCCTGTTTCCTTCGGGCTCCGCACCCGGCTGTTCCGAGTGGCCCTCCGACGCCGCGAGGTGAGGCCGGCCAGCAACCTGCCTTCCGGTCGAGAAAGCAGCAGCTTGGGCGGGGGCTGCACAGGGAAGCCGTTTGCAAAGCGAAGGAGGGACACGCGAGGCTCCTCCTGGACCAGGCGGAGGAGGAAGGACTGGCAGCCTGCCTGCCACGGGGCCCACGTGCCCCAGGGCACCGCGCTCGGCTTGTCCCCCTCTCTGGGCCACTGCGGTCAGCCCACTTTGCGGAGGCGGGCGTGGCCAAGGTCGGACCCCACTGCCCACCACCAGGTGCTCTTTCCTACAGGACATGCGTCCTGGCCATACCCAGTCAATGTCAGGCAGACCATGGCTCTGCTGAGCAGGACTCATCGGCCCTTTGAGGGCAGACAGGGCCCCTTCTGGGTCCTGGACGCTGGTGTGGCCCGTCGTCAGCCTCAGCTGGACACTGAGGTGCTCCCAGAAGCAGCTGGGGGAAGCCCCATGACAGGTGTCTACTGCCCAGGGCTTCTGTGTCTGGCTGCCGTGGGTGGCGCTGGTCTGACACAGCTCACCCCGGGCTCTCTGGTTTGCAGTCCGTGTACGAACGCCAGGGGATCGCCGTGATGACGCCCACCGTTCCTGGGAGCCCGAAAGGCCCATTTCTGGGCCTCCCTCGAGGTACGATGCGAAGGCAAAAATCAATAGGTAAGCAGCGTGGCCACACCCGCAAAGGTGCCCCTTGGCTCTCAGCACCCTCGGCAGTGCCCCTCAGAGGCCCCAGGCCCGCCCACCAGAGGATGGGCACCCGGCCTCACCCCCAGGGAGGCCTTGACCATCTGAGCTGTCTGAAACTCTCCTACCCTCTGGATACCAAATCCAGGGTGGCTTCCCAGCCTCACAAGCCAAGTATCCGTGATAATACCAGCAGGGTGAGGGGCCGCAGTCAGGAGGGAGGTGGAGGTGGGCAGGTGACGTCCAGGAAGCCCCTCGCCCCCGCCCTGCATGTTTAGAGTGGGCCGGCGGGGTGGGCCCAGGTCCCCTGTGAACTGCCACTGCCACGCTTTGTGGATGAGCTCGATGGACACACTTCTAAGGGTGGCTGGGCCAGGCTCTCGCGCTCTGCGGGTACAACGTACTCTGTGCTGCGGGAAACTGCTACCTTCTTGTTAACTTCACGTGGTTCCTGCTGACTCTGTTCCGGGCAAGGTAAATGTGACCCCTTCAGACAGCCCCTTTGTGAGATAATCCAGCGCTGTCTTTACCGTGTAAATTCTCAGAGGAGCTAAGGCCACTGCCGGACACTGGGGGACGTGGCACTGCTCTGTGTGTCCAGCACTGCGGTCTCAGGCCTGGCGCCTCTGTCGCTAGTTTGAAGGGGTGGCAGCTGGCGGGAACTAAACGATAAGGGATGGCAGGGGTGGCATCTGCCGGTCCCCAGAGTCCCCCCAGGAGCTCGGGGCCACCGCAGAGCAGCGCACACGCCATCTCCTGCCCCGGCTCTCTAACTGATTAGTAACAGTCGATTTCCTCCTGCCAGACAGCAGAATCTTTCTATCAGGTTAGTGAACCTTACAGTTCGGCATCTGTAATGTGAATGTAACAATTTACTCCATAAGGCGTATTCTTAAATTATTGCTCCTTGGGCACGTAATTGTCAGGCAGCCACCACGTACGCACGCTCAATGAGAGGCCTCTGAGCAACCATCTTTGCGATGCCAAAACGCCCTCCCACAAGGAGTATGTGAAATTTGGAATACCCTTATCGAATGGAAGTTCTCACTGGAATAAATTATTGTAGTTTGTCCTAGGAGCGTTTTTGATTTGGAGTGATTCGTTTTGTTACTTCTTTGAAAAACCTGCATGCCCACCACGCGAGACCCTCGTACTTGACGTCTGTCAGCGTCCGTGTCTGTGTGCCGCTTCCCGTGTCCGGAGTGCGTTCCGTTGATGGTTTTATATCTTGAGCTGTCGGAAAGAATCTGAAAGTCCACCCAGGGGACACACCAGAGCTCTGGGGCCCAACGCGGCCGGATGCGGCCGTCGCCCCTGCGGGCCCTCAGCACCCTCTCTCACCCAACACCCACGGGCTCCATAGGTCCAGTCCTCCAACTCGGACCGTGGTCAGTGGGGACCATGGTAAACCACCGGGCCCCTCGGCCCAGCCCAGAGTGTCTTAGGACCCAGAGGACTTCGCTGGGGCAGGCGGCCGAGTGTTTGGTCAGGATCCTGCTCCCGGCTTGGGATGGGGTCTTGGGTTAGTAGAGGGTCTGGGCGTGTTGCAGCACCTTCTCCTGCCAGGGCCGCTCAGCCATCCTCCTGAGGGCCTGGGGAGCTCCAGTACCCTTCGGGGGCCCAGAGAGGTGAGGCAACAAAACGGGTTCCTGTCGAGCGGGCGAGGCCGCCCCAGGGTCGCCATATGCACAGGCTCTGCTCGAGGGCACCAGGCCTCCCCTGCGCACACCCGCAGCACCTGCAGGACGTCGGTGCTCTGACGCCCCCGGGACGGCGGCACCATCCGCGTCCCATAAGCCAGCGCAGCCACCTGTGTTCCCTGTGCCCTCGTTTCCCACACGCAGCTCGACAGCCTCAGTTCCAAACCCGAAGACACCCGCCGGGGGCCCTGGCCAAGCCTGAAGGGATGGTTGCCCCCTGATGCAGGCCACCCCTGCCCCCGACACACACTCACACGTGCGCATACGAACCCCGGGGAGTCAGGCGCCCTCCCCGGCTCGCGCCCGTCGCTCTGGGCACCATCTCTCTCAACAGCACGCACTCCGTGCCTCCCCGGGCCTTTCCTTCTTTTTTTTTTTTGGCTCGGAATGGGCCACGTGACCTCTTGGCATTGTGGCTTGTGCTGCATTCTGTGAACAAGTGCGCATCGTGATTCTTTGTGAGTCTGCAGAGACACAGCGTGTCGCACCTTCCTAGCAGCTTAGCGGGGTGTCTGTCATTGCCGTGATTGAAATCTAAACCTGCCTTCTACTTGTAGGAATCACGGGGGAAGAGCGACAATTTCTGGCCCCTCCGATGCTCAAGTTCACCAGAAGCCTGTCCATGCCGGACACCTCCGAGGACATCCCCCCGCCGCCACAGTCGGTGCCCCCCTCTCCTCCCCCACCCTCCCCCACCGCCTACAACTGCCCCAAGTCCCCAACTCCCAGAGTCTACGGGACGATCAAGCCCGCGTTCAATCAGAACTCCGCCGCCAAAGTGTCCCCGGCAGCTCGCTCCGACACGGTGGCCACCATGATGAGGGAGAAGGGGCTGTACCACAGGAGGGAGCTGGACCGCTACTCCCTGGACTCCGAGGACCTCTATAGCCGCAACGCCGCCGCCCAGGCGACCTTCCGCGGCAAGAGGGGCCAGATGCCCGAAAACCCGTACTCCGAGGTCGGGAAGATCGCCAGCAAAGCCGTCTACGTCCCCGCCAAGCCCGCCAGGCGGAAGGGCATGCTGGTGAAGCAGTCAAACGTGGAGGACAGCCCCGAGAAGACGTGCTCCATCCCCATCCCGACCATCATCGTCAAGGAGCCCTCCACCAGCAGCAGCGGGAAGAGCAGCCAGGGCAGCAGCATGGAGATCGACCCCCAGGCCTCCGAGCAGCCGGGCCAGCTGCGGCCCGACGACAGCCTGACCGCCAGCAGCCCCTTCGCCGCCGCCATCGCCGGGGCCGTCCGCGACCGGGAGAAGCGGCTGGAGGCCAGGAGGAACTCGCCGGCCTTCCTGTCCACGGACCTGGGGGACGAGGACGTGGGCCTGGGGCCGCCCGCCCCCCAGGCACGGCCCTCCAAGTTCCCCGAGGAGGGCGGGTTCGGCGAGGCGGACGGCACCGAGCAGCTGTCGTCACCCACGCCGGGGGCAGCCACCAGGGAGCCCGAGAACCACTTTGTGGGTGGTGGCGAGGCCGGAGCTCAGGGTGAGGCCGGCAGGCCACTGAACTCCACGTCCAAAGCCAAGGGGCCCGAGAGCAGCCCTGCAGCTCCCCTCAAGAGCAGCAATGCAGCCGGCCCCGAGAATTACGTCCACCCGCTCACAGGGAGGCTGCTGGACCCGAGCTCCCCGCTGGCCCTGGCGCTCTCCGCGAGGGACCGAGCCTTGAAGGAGTCCCAGCAGGGCCCCAAGGGGGAGGCCCCCAAGGCTGACCTCAACAAACCTCTCTACATCGATACCAAAATGCGGCCCAACGGGGAAGCAGGCTTCCCTCCGGTCACCAGGCAGAACACGCGGGGGCCCCTGAGGCGGCAGGAGACGGAAAACAAGTACGAGACCGACCTGGGCAAGGAGCGGAAGGACGACAAGAAGGGCATGCTCATCAACATCGTGGACGCGTCCCAGCAGAAGTCGGCCGGGCTGCTGATGGTCCACACCGTGGATGCGGCCAGGCCGGACGACTTCCTGCAGGAAGAGGATGAGAATGCCGACGCGGAACCGAAGCCGGACCGCTCGCCGTCCGAGGTGCCAGAAGGTGTTCCCGAAACTGAAGGTGCTTTACCGATCCCCGCTGGCCCCGAGCCCGCGGCCGCCGCGCCCGGCAGGACCGTCGTGGCGGCGGGCTCCGTGGAGGAGGCGGTGATCTTGCCGTTCCGCATCCCCCCCCCACCTCTGGCGTCCGTGGACCTGGATGAGGATTTCATTTTTACAGAGCCACTGCCTCCTCCCCTGGAATTCGCCAACAGTTTTGATATCCCCGATGACCGCGCTGCTTCTATCCCCGCACTCTCAGACCTGGTCAAGCCGAAGACAAACGACGCCCCCCCGTCCCCTGCGCTGAACTCCAGCCAGCCCACCAACTCCGCGGACGGCAAGAAGCCGGCTGGCCTTTCGAACTGTCTGCCCGCCTCCTTCCTGCCACCCCCTGAAAGCTTCGACGCCGTCACGGACTCTGGGATCGAGGAGGTGGACAGCCGGAGCAGCAGCGACCACCACCTCGAGACGACCAGCACCATCTCCACGGTTTCCAGCATCTCCACCCTGTCCTCCGAGGGCGGGGAGAACGTGGACACGTGCACAGTCTATGCAGATGGGCAAGCATTTACGGTTGACAAACCCCCGGTACCTCCTAAGCCAAAAATGAAGCCCATAATTCACAAAGGCAACGCACTTTATCACGATGCGCTGCTGGAGGAGGACGTGGACAGCTTTGTGATCCCCCTGCCGGCACGCCCGCCGCCCCCTGGCGGGGCCCAGCCCGGGACCACAAAGGTTATCCAGCCGAGGACCTCCAGGCTGTGGGGTGACATCTCGGAGGTCAAAAGCCCGATCCTCTCCGGCCCAAAGGCGAACGTGATTAGTGAGTTGAACTCAATCCTGCAGCAAATGAACCGAGAGAAAACGGCAAAGCCGGGGGAAGGACTGGACTCGCCAGCGGGATCCAAGCCTGCCAGCCTCGCTCCAAGGTAAGTGCGCGGCCGACGTGGGCGCAGCCCATCCCGAGCCGGGCTGTCCTGTCCCGGCCAGTGCTGACCAGGAAATGCCCTTGGGAGCAACGGAAGCGGACACGGAAACTCCTAGAGCCTTCTGTGTCGGCCGCCTCTGTCGTGCGCTCACGTGCTCCTTTCTCGCCCCCTGGACGCCGGTGCAGCAGAGCTGAGCGCGTCTGGCCCGGCAGGACGTGGCCCCCGCGTAGAGACGCGTAACGAGACGCTGCCACACAGGCCATCCCCGCCTTGGCTTCCAGGGAGGAGCCCTGCTCTCTCCTCCCGCGTCCTCCAGGTCTTGGCCAGGACCCCTCAAAGGCCATTCTGGAGCCTCACCCAGGGGTTGCAGGGGAGGGGTGCAGCGGCCGGGGGTCGAGTGAGCAGTGTGCGTGCAATCACGTGTGTGGTCACATGTGCGTGAGGGGCTCTTTTCCCCTCCTCCCGTCACTAACTGGTCTGAGGCCGGGGAGGGGCCGGGTTGCGGATCCACTAGTGAGCTCAGAGTGAAATGCAGCCCCAGAGCCCATCCTGACCCAGGGCAGACATCGTGGAAGAAAAGCATCCGGTCCTTCCCGCGTGGGTGCTCACAAGGTCAGGCAGAGCGGAAGGCACTGCCTAGGAACCGGGGGTCGCATGTGGGGGCCAGTCCTAAACCCAACCGCAGGGCTCTGTCCAGGTACACCACGCTGCAACTGGCCCCCGACCCCCTGCCTGTAGCTGGTGGATGATCCTCACCAGAGCCCAGTGCCTCCGGCCATCGCTCACAGTTCTCGGTTTCTTTCGCCCAAGACACACGCCACTGCTCGGGTCCCCAGGCAGCAGGGCTCTTCACGTTCCCCCACTGATGTTTACTCTCAGGTTTCATCATCTCAGCTAATGAAGTCGTTCTTCATACTCCTGCTGGGCAGGCGTTGGATTCAAACATCTCTCCATTAATCAGCACTATCGCACTACGGTCGGGTCCTGAGAGCAGGCTGAGAGCCACCATTTTCCCGGTTACCTTCCGGTGTGGGCGTAAGTTACGCGCACAGCTCCCACCGCTCCTCTGAGGAATGCTGATGGGCAGGTCTCGGTAGAGAGAAGCACGCCGACACCCCCGTCTTTTAATGGGGCACCCATCATTAGTGGCGTTCAAAGAGCACTCCGGCAGAACAGAGATTCCTTACAAATTCCCCGTTTCTGGTGGACGTACGTACACACGTACCTACAGGTGTTACGTGCTTGAAAGTCTCAAGGAAATGTTTAAAACTGGCTCCGTCACGTAATAGTACCAGTCTTTAGCTGCTAGGTTATGTGGAAGTACAACAATTAAGATGCTTTATCACTGTGTTTCATATTTTACAAAACACTTGGACGTGGGTGAGTAGTCTTTCTAACAGCTGCTGGAGAGCATGTATAATTATACCCATTTTTCAGAAGGGGAAATGGAGATTCAGAGAGGCCAAGCGGCTTGTCCATGTGCACAGCCAGCAGAAGACAGAGTCAGGACCAGGCCAAGGTCTTCTGACTGGCACTTCCCACCACTAGCGATGTCTGAAGTATGGAAGATGCAGAAGAAGGGCACAAATTCTAGGGCCGCTCTGGCCAGTGGGGCAGCCCACACGGCACCATGCTCCCCGGAGCACTCCCACCCAGGAGTCCAGGGGCCTCTCTGAACGGCATTAGATTGTAGGCCTCCCCAGCTCCTCTCCTGGCTGGGTGGGCTCACAGGAGAGGGGGTCTCCGAGTTGCAGGGGTCTCTAGGGTTTCCCTGAGTGGGAGGGGCCTGAGAGCAGGGGTCAGTGGGCAGAATCCTGTCGGACTTCTTGAGAGCAGCTGCAAGACCGATTCTGTCGACCCAGGCTCAGCTGCCAGGAACAGCCACCACCAGTCTGTTCTATCATTTATACCCCAGCCCATCACGGTACAAGCATGAGCTGCCGTCTATTCTGCACCCACCAAATGCCGGGCATCATGCAGCACAGGCACCCGAGGCAGAGCCTGAACCTGCTCCCACGGGGTCAGAGAGGGGAAGCCCTTGGCCACGGGCACTCGGCTGGAAGGCACAGAAGCACTGCGACCTACGGAGCTGCCTCAGGGTTCGACTCCTCCCCTCTCGCTGGAGCCAGGGATCAGCCTGGAAGAAAGGCGCCGCTACCTAACCGAACATCCGCGGGGCCGAGCTCACCGGGGCAGGGCTATTCTCAGGCCTTCGGAACCCCCCTTGAGTCCAGCTGAGCACCCAGAAGTCTTCTCTGCTTACCTGGTGACTGATAATCTGCAAGGGTGGTCACCGGGCGGCCTCCGGCACTGGTGACCTCCCCGAGGCGGTGTCCCCTCCCCTTCCCTACTCACTGCTAAGGGCTACACTGAGTTGGACCAGGAATAGGTCGGCCTGAGGCCCAAGGACAAGGAGAAAGGTCAGTCACTGACTCCAGGCACAAAATTGGACACTCGCCTGGCTACTCTGGCTTTTCCGATCTCACGGCCTCATCGGGCAAAGCCCAGTGGGCGTGAGCTGCAGCCAGGAGGTGGACTGACCAGGGTAAGAAGGGGGCAGCTCCTCAGCAGAGCCCCCCGAGCGGGTGACCGAGCACCGGGCACCAGGTATTTCTCACGAGCAGGCAGCACTCAACTGTTTTCCTTCTCACACACACACCCTCCCTGGGACAGGCCTCCGCTTCTCTGGGTCGTGCCTTCATTGAGAGGCCTGGGATTCAGCCATTCAGGCAGCAGACAAAACGCAGGATACTCCCAGCCAGGGCTCCACCTGCTTGGGTGTCTCACTGCTACTTTTAAATGCATCTACAAATTAAGAGCTGTGAATGGCCCTGGGCAAAATGAGGCACGAAACTGGATGAAGGAAATTCCTAGTGAGGGAAAAGAAATGAGTTTTTCTAGGGAAAACTGAAAACCGGCCGTGCTCTGAAATGACAGACAAGCAGCAGTGCAAACGCCCCAATTTCCACAGAAAGAAGTCTGATCGCCCAAGAAAGGGGCAGTTTTTTGAGCTGCTCCACAATCGTTTGTCCGCTAAGAGGGCAGAAACCTCAGGTGAACCTGCCCCTTTGTAAGTTACTTTTGCCCTCGGGGTTCTTTCTTAACTCTGAGGTGTGGTGACCCTGGGCAGGGTCAGGGAAAAGAGGACACTGAGCGACTATGCCCTCGCTTACTGGGGTACATGTGACTTAACCTGAGCCGTGCATGGGTGTCTGCCGCTATCACGTGTCCCCCGAAATCAGGGACGACACGGGCTCTGCCGACATCTTGATTACAGACATGTTGGCGAAAAGAAGACGATCAGGTCATTTTCTTCACTACCTAGCGTTCGTGGCATCCCCCCAGGCCTGATCTGGAAACACCTCCTAAGAACTAGGCCTCTGGGGTGATCGGCTGCTTCTCCTACTCAGCACCGCCCCAAGCTACCCCACGGGCTGGAGGCCCGGCCCAGGCGCCTGGCGTCCTGCAGGCCCGGACCTTCCCTGCAAAGCTCAGAGCTCGAGAGGATGACCGTGAACGGCCGGAGAGGCGCGAGAGCACTGCCGACACCCACGAGCACGGCCTTGCCCTGCAGCGGGCGGCCTGCCGTGCGGAGCCCTGTGGAAATCTAGACGCGCGAGCGGTGTTCCCCTCGTTTCAGAGCACCTGCTGTTTTCTGTAAAGTCACAGAGCCGGGAAGCCAGAGGAGGCACAGCCCAGCCCCACGGCCTCCTGAGGGGTTCTTGGTAGGAGCCCAAGGTCAGACCTCAGGGAGGACAGTAACAAAAGGGGTCAGGGAGGCCCGGGCCCCGGGGAGCTGGGCGCAGACTTAGTCATGAATTGTTCACTGGACCAGGGGTCACTGATTACACCTCAGTGTGCCAGGCACCGGGCTGGGCCCCAGGATTCCTCGCTGAACAAGGAAAAACATTCAAGGTCTCTCCTCTGAAGGGCTACATTCTCAAGGGGGAATGGATCAGAAACAATAAACAAGACGAACCCGAAGTGCGCAGGTACTGCCAAGGGACGAAGATGTCCCAACGAGTCAGCGACCATGGGCAGGACGGAGGTGACCCTCCTTAAGGAAGTGGCATTGGAACCACCTGAAGTAGTAAAAGGAGCCAGCTGGGCAGAAACGCAGGAGAAGAGCATCCCGGGCACCAGGACCAGCAAACACAAAGCCCAGGCACGGGCAAGTGCCCTCCACGCTGGAGAAACTGGCAGGGCTGGCGGGGGGGGGGGGTGGTGCCCAGAGGGGACCCGGCGTGCCGAGGGGAAGCGCTGGGCTGCGTCTGAGTTGTGGCAGCCATCGAGGGCTTAAGCAAAGGCTTGGCGTGAACTTTCGTTTCACGAAGGTGACCCAGCAGCTCTGCAGTCAGGTGGGTCACAGTGACACAGGGAAGCCCACGAGCAGGCCCACGTGGGGTCCCGGGGGCCTCTGCTCCGGAGACAGCGGGTAGATGATGGCGTCTGACACATGCACTCTGACCTAAAACAAAGGGGCTTGACCTAGGAAACCCAGGCATCATTTTTTTTTTTTTTTTTTTTTTTTTTTTGCGGTACACGGGCCTCTCACTGTCGTGGCCTCTCCCGTTGCGGAGCACAGGCTCCGGACGCGCAGGCTCAGCGGCCATGGCTCACGGGCCCAGCCGCTCCGCGGCATGTGGGATCTTCCCGGACCAGGGCACGAACCCGTGTCCCCTGCATCGGCAGGCGGACTCTCAACCACTGCGCCACCAGGGAAGCCCTTTCCCCATCTTTTGAACGACCGACCTTTGGAGGTGCTATAAAGATAGAAACTAAGAAGAGAGCAGTCTGGAAATAAGTGCCATTTTACATGCAAGACAGGGGTTCCTCACGAAAACCCTACGGTGTCTAGAAGGCAGAGGTCCGGCAGGCATGCTGGAGAGAGGCTTGTGCGGGAAGGTTCCAGAACCTCTGGCCCACAGCCAGTCACTGCTCGACAGCCAAACTGCATTTGTAAACACAACAGAAAGGCTACTTGAGTCCTCATTTCCCCGACCCCAGTCAACTCGGGCTGACCGATAAAATAACAGCGCATCTCGGGGTGTCAGTTAACCCTCCATTTTTGTTTTAATCCTCATGTTCCCATACGGATTGGATTGAAGAGGCAGGATAGAGAGTAATAGTCCAAGAGAGGGCGTGTGTGTGCGTGTGTATGTGTCTGTGTTCTAAATCAGGGCAACAGATTCTTGTGTGTTCCACCCGGGAACCCAGTGGTTGCTTAGCAACGTAATGATCTCTGCAACCAGGAGATCCAGTGAACGATACCCGCCTGATTAACCGAGAGTCCATCAAACCACTGAGAAGGAGGGCAGGGTGGACCGGCCCCGGGGAAGGCCTCCACTGGGCTCCTCAAACACGCTGGTTCTTTTCCAACGGCGACATCCCGCAGGGCCGTGGGTGGCCCCAAGCATGGGGCCAGATCTGACAACCCCCTTTATTAGCTGCCGGGCTCTCCTCTCTCGGTGTAGACTTGGCGCAAAGCACGGCCTCCCCCAACCAGGAACGCTGATTTGTCCTTCCTAAGCTGCAGAAGACAAAGGCAGCCCGGGAACCCAAGTCTGTGTATCAGCAGGGAACGGGCTCTCAGGGGACTTCAAGCAGAGGCTAACGTCATTCTCCTTCTGAACGTCCTCCTGGATGTTTCTCTCTAGATTCACATCATCCCCAGCCAAGGCAGGCATAGGTGTGAGTTTCCTAACTCTGAAAGCGATGCCCCTTCTGACCTTCTCTTCCGGGCAGCTCTGTGCACTGCGCGCTCTACCACGCGGCCAGAAAAGGAGCAGCGCGGGTCGACTCTCAGCCAGCGTCTGCGCCGTGGCTTTAGTTTCATCCATCGGAAAAAGCTTCTTGTTTTAACTGTAATTAATTTTGCAGCGTTCTCTCAACCCATTCCGTTTTGTCATTTCCATTTGCTCCCATGATGGGTGGTAACAGAAGAGGGTCGTGCTGAACAGAAGTAAGTGCCGCGTGCAGAAACCTCTCCTCTCTGGTGTGTTCTCCTGTCCCTCGCTCTCACTGCCCACCCATCTGTGTGCCTCTGACGACACACACAGCTGCCTGCAGAGCCTTCCTTTTAAAAAACATGCCAAGTACCTGGGAATCGCCGGGGTGTTCCCACAGGAGGGGGGTGCTGACACCCACCCTCGGGCTCAGAGAGGCCCACGGTTAAAGGCTGCCTGGGTTTAAAGCAGTTGCTGTCACTGGGGGATTAACTTGCCTCTGCTTCACAAGGCCCGACGAACAAGGTCACTTCCCAACTGTACTGCCCCAGTCGACCCAGTCAGGGCCACAGGCCCGGCGCCATGCAAAGTCACCTTAGAGGAAGTGCCACGTGCTCCTGTGACACACTGACCCGCTTCACAAAAAACCCCTCTCTCCCCTGAAGGTCCTAATTAACAAACAACTCAAATCCCCTCTGGGTGGAGCCGCTTTACCATCTCAGCTCAGCTGTTGTATCAAAGTGGTTCAAATGAGCCTTCCCCAGACAGGTGTGCCCACAGCCGTGGGGCAGACATGGAGGGGAGATGGGCCCTCCGGAGTGGGAACTGGGGAGCATCCTTCAGCCCTACTTGGGCCCCAGAGTTTGCAGGTTTCTTAAATGCCCGCTGTGCGCACGGCCCACCTCTCTCTCCAGGACCGAGGTCTGGGGGCCAGAGGGGCGGCTCCCCGCTCCCTGCAGGTGACGCCCTGGACCAGGAGGGCTCCTGTTTCTTGATTTTGAGTAGCAAGCCTGGCAGTAGTGGAGGAGGCATCCTCAGGGTCTCTCCTGGGGCTGCCTTTACCTGCTGGTACCCAGTGCACCAGTACAACCAGTAACCAAGGCCCCTGGAAGTTCTCAACAGGGGTCCCCTATGTGTAACAGATCCGGCCCTGGAGCCCCTGGCCCTCCAGGAAACTGTATCTGAATGCCCTGTGGGGGATGCGGGTCCCAGCCACGTGCACCTCCTGCCCCTGTAAATGCTCCTCCTCAGGACAAGATCGAAGCCTGAGTCGGCACAGGTCCCCCCTCAGACCTGCTGCTGCTTCCTCACGCGGAGATGCCGTACTCGACATAGCATCAAGTGGGGAAGTGTCACGAGGCTGAGAGGCACCCCGGTTACCAACTGGCAGTTTCACCCAAATACACACCCGCGGCAGAGAAAACAAAGAGCAGCAGAAGGACAGTCCAGAGCGCAGACAGATTGGGCCCCGGTGCCGGCTCCCTCCGGCCCGCTGATAAAGCCCCTCTCCCGACCCTGACCCTTTCACGCTGACACGGCGGCGTACACGAGCACCCCCAGGGAGCCACGGGGCTTCCCCCTTACTGAAACAGGGCCAGCCCGCGAGGTGCCCCTCCCTGCACTTGTCCTTTTAAGCCAAAAAGTCTCAGGCCTGGCAGGCAGTTAAGAAGGAGGGTCTCTTCTCAAGGGTGCCCCCCTCTGCTTGCTGAAATGGAGGCAAAAGATGCCACTTCCTCAGGCGGTACTGGCGTGGCACAGACACGCCCCGGCCAGGGAGCAGGACTTGGTCCGGGCCCGTCTCCAGGTCTCCCTGCCCGCCCCCAACCTGCCAGGCTCCGGTGAGTGGCCGCCCCGTGTGCTCTGGTGCCTCCCTCTCGTGTGCCCCCGCCCCGCCCCCGGCACGGCAAAGCGTTTGCTCACTGCCAGCGCACCTGCCGTCAGATGCTCTGCTGTGGTTTGGGTGTGTCCCGCCCCCTCCTCGGGGCGTTGTGAGCGGACCTGTGATGGTTTTCTCTGTTGCTGCCGTTTCAGAGGCCCAGAGGTCATGAGCACCGTCTCAGGTACGCGGAGCACGACGGTCACCTTCACGGTTCGCCCTGGGACCTCCCAGCCCATCACCCTGCAGAGCCGGCCCCCAGACTATGAGAGCAGGACCTCAGGACCAAGACGTGCCCCCAGCCCCGTGGTCTCGCCCACAGAGCTGAACAAAGAGATCCTGCCTGCGTCCCCGTCCGCTGCCGCCGCCGCTCCCCCTCCCACCCTCTCGGATGTCTTCAGCCTCCCAAGCCAGCCCCCTCCCGGGGACCTGTTTGGCTTGAACCCAGCGGGACGCAGCAGGTCGCCATCCCCCTCCATACTGCAACAGCCAATCTCCAATAAGCCTTTTACAACTAAACCTGTCCACCTGTGGACTAAACCAGACGTGGCGGACTGGCTGGAAAGCCTCAACTTGGGTGAGCATAAAGAGGCCTTCATGGACAACGAAATCGATGGCAGCCACCTGCCAAACCTCCAGAAAGAAGACCTCATAGATCTGGGCGTGACTCGAGTCGGGCACAGAATGAACATAGAAAGGGCTTTGAAACAGCTGCTGGACAGATAAGGGTGGCTGCGCTTTACCTTTACAGACTCCTTGTTATAAATAGAGATGGGCTTGCACTGAAGTGTTTGGATGGTGAGCGCCAGCCCCGTTCCACGGGCTGGTCTCCTGCTACCCAGAGAAATGCTGTGTGTCCCTGGCGTGGCTGAGCAGAGGCCTTCAACAACCCCCCCGCCCCGGCTCTCTGTGTGGGCTCCTTGGGCTGTTTCTGTCAAAGAGGGGACCAGGGGAGGGAGAGCTTGTAAGGTGGAAAGATGCGCGGCTTGCCTCCTGCACGCAGGCGACCTGACCTCACGGGCCCGGGAGATGCCCGCCGCCGCGCGCGCCCCTTGCTCCTGCAGGCAGACACCACTGCACTCTAGACACATACCTCCCGTGGCCTCCTCTGCCGTCCGGCAGCTCCGCCCGGGCCCAGGCGCAAGGCCTTCCTCAGCCTGCGGCCCCTCGAGGGCACTCAAGCCCACGTGCTCCTTTCTTTCCCGGACTTGGCTCGCAGAGAGACGCCTGCGGATGTGTGTAGCCGGTGCCCCTTTGGAAGGTAGAGAAACTTTCTTCCCGTGGATCCTTTACCCTGTCTCCTCCGACGTGCACCCGTGGTTCTCTGGCCATGAGGTTCCTGGCAGTGGTGGGTTGTCCGAATGGGATCGTGCCCAGCTTTGCTTAGCTTTCTTTCTTTCTTTCTGCAAATCTGTTAGCATAATTCCAAAGTGGCCAAACAGATGTCACATGGAGTTAGTCAAAGCACAAAGTCACGATTCCAAGGAGGAGGGAGACCTGGCCGTGGGAAGCAGCCGGCGTGCAGCTGCTGTGCCCAGAGTGTCCGCAGGAGGGGAGCCGCTCCCCAGGAGCCGGGGAAGGGGCTTCTCTGCCTTTCGGCATTGTTTAAAATCGAAAGCGTGTTGAATTCTGCAAAGATCAGAGCAGGCGAGCAACCAGTTCGACACGCAGGATGCCACAGGGCTCACGGTGGGCGTGCGCCGCGGCCACCCCCAGTTCTGAGCCCGGCCAAGGGGAAGAATCGCGGCTGAGACAGCCCCTTTGTCCCCCCGAGGCCAAGGAAGAGGGGATTTAGGGGCTTCTCCCCTTTTCCTCTGAGCGTCCAGGAATCCCACCAGCTTGTCTTAATAGTACAGCAGGTTTTTTGAAAACGCAGCGGGTATGGCGCATAGACAGAAGCCAGGGTGAGGGTGCAGTGCAGACGAAGGGAGGGCAGAGCAGGGGGGGTCTCGTGGGCGGCCAGTCTGGCCTCTGGCGAGGCTTGCTTGGGCCCCGCCGCATTCCTTCCCCTGGAGCCCCTCCCCTGTCACAGTACCTCTAATTTCCAAGGGAGGTCGCCACCGGCACACGAGCCACAGGACACCCAGTCAGGAGTCAGCATGCTCTCCCACGTGTGGAAGAAACTCGAATGTCAGGTGTTTGGCTTTTATTATGATTTCAGAACTAGCCTAGCCCATCTCTAATTATAAAAACATGATTTTTTTTTCCTTTTTTTCTTTATGCTCACAATCCAGTGTCTGATTAGGTCTGGAACAGCTCTAGAATGAATACGTAAAATTTAGCGATTTAAAATCTCTTTCTTTACTGCAAGTTTAAATAGTTGTACAGATAGTTTATAAGCACAATATTTTAAGAAAAAAAAAGTGGCTGGTCTACTAGGCAGCCTTTGTGCCACTTCAGTGCTAGAAAGTTAAAGAAAAAAAAACTTTTGTGATTTAATAATACTATTTCTGTGGAATAATTATAAAAGTATGACCTTTTTAAATCAACCTTATTTGGATGCATCTGAACCAGCAGAGCTGTGTTATATTTTCTATCTTTGCTAGAACTTCGTCATCGAAGGACAATTATTTCTTCAGAAGTGGTTGTAATTCACAATGCAGCAGTTTCTCCAAAAACAAACACACTCACCACACACACCATCTTTCCAGCCACACGCCCCTGAATTGGAAACTGAGTTTTGGACCTTCTGTTCCAAAACCTTCTGCAGGTCCATCTTTGTATCTGAATGATCCATTCCAACTTGAAATCAATTGAATATTAAGGCGCTTTACTTCCGTATACTTTCAATTTTTCCATCATGAGATGAACAGATCTTACCCTAGAGAAATTTCAAGCCAAGATACTACAGGTGGCCTGCTGAGGCTGCCCGATAGATCAGAAAATGTAAAATGGTGGTCTGGCCATTATCTGTCTTCCACTTGGTGATACTGCAAAATCCAGTAAGTACACCACCTCACCGTGGCTCTTTTCTCCTTTGCCTACTGTTGGTATTACCTCTCTGCTCGGTGCCAGGCAAAATGCTAGACAGACAGGACGAGAGTAAAGGAGGCCGCGGGTAGACAGTAACCAACGGCAACTCGGGGGCGTTGGGGTTACTGAACTTTGGTAACCAGAAGGTGAGAGCTGGCTGCTACTCCCTTTCTTAAAAGAGACTTCAAGTCACGTGCAACTGACCGGAAGCAAGCAGACTGAGAGACAAAAGAGCTGATGACATTGGTTGTTTCACACTGTCTTACTGTAGAAAAGTAACAGGACCCATCAGAACCTGCCCTGACCGACAAAATAAACACATTGCCAAGATGAATCAGTCTCTAGCTCTATTCGCCAGGTTTGCAACAGAAAGCAATAGTTCCTCATTTAAACCACCGCCCACTGTTCTCCCCCTTGGGACATGTCAGGACCAGGCCCTACCCTATGCCCCTCTTTAATGGTGAAACATGTTAAACTGCTCATATAAAGATCATGTTAATACTATTCCAGGTTTTAAAAAGATCCACTTTTGTTATATACTGTAATTTAAACAAATTGCATTTACATGCCTAGTTTCTGTAATATTGTGTATACAAAACCAAAATTGCTCAAGATGTAAATTATGTATACCTGCCAAGATACCTTCTCCAGGGTGTCTGTGCACATTTTAAGTAAATTCATATAATATAAAAATGACTCAATGTGACTGTTGATTTGCTGAACTTTACATATCACAAAGTGAATTATTTGTGGTACTTTAGTTAATAAAACGGTGATTTTTTTTTTTTTTCTGAGTTACTGAACAAGCAAGCATTACCCAGGGTGATCTGGCAATGACTTTTTGCGTGTGGGCTACAAATATTGATTTTTTTCCCATTAACAAATTTTTTTTTGTTTTTTTTAGAAATTAATACTTTTCACACTATAGTTTGTGTAACATGTGTTCGCATTATCTATGTTTCTGTTACTTTTGTGCTTTTATTCTTTTTAGACCTTATTAAAAACAAAAAGGAAAAACAAGCTCCTGTAATTTGCACTTTCTCCCAATCCTTAAATCTCTTGTATGGCAACCAAAATTACTGTTAAAAAAAATAATAAATATACTATTGCACTAAGGTTGTGGTTCTGATTGCAAACAGTGAAAACTTTCTGAATCAAACAAAAAGTTGCCAAGCTTACAATCCAGCCACTTGACCTCTGTGAAGCTGACCAGATGGTAGCTTTCCTCAAAGAGTGAAGATTCTCCTTTCGGTGAGCTAATCTGCCCCGGTTCCACTTCCTTAAAGCTTTCTCAGTGTATGGGTGGAAACGAGTATTCTTTCAGAACTGGGAAAGCGTCACGGCGGGCGGACGTCTGCGAACGCTGGCGCTCCTGTTTGGGACGGAAGCAGAGGGGCCCGGAGGGTGAGCCTGATGCAAGCCTTCCCCCCGAGGGCACAGGCTCCCGCGCACCCATGGCGGCGGCGGCGGCGGTCTTCCTGCCGTGGCGTCTGCACAACCAGCCAGGCAGCCCCACCGGCTGACACAGAGCCACAACGTTTCGGTGAACGAGGCAAGAGAATGCGTCTTCTGGCCAAGAACTGAGCCCGGAAGACACGGGCTATCCCTTCTGCTGGAGGGAAGCATATTTTCAACTTCAATACTGAACCTCTTCCGCCTCACAGCAGTGAAAAGTCACCGTCTTTAGTTCCTGAACAGTTCCTTCTGTTCTGGCACATTCTCCTCTTGAACGGCAGCCACTCTGTTTCTATGTTCCTGAAAACGTCTCAGCCTCGTACCTTTTGTAGTTTACCCTCCCTGAAGTCCCCCTGCTCCACCATCCAATGGTTCTTCCCAGACCCTAGCCACCACCCCCATCTTCACTGTCCAGTGGTTTCTTCCAGACCACTTCTTCCTGATGAATGTATCTGTCTTGTTAAGAAAAAAACAGACATTGGAAGACTTTTTCTTTTATCTGTACTTTATTTGATGCATTTTAATAACCAGTGAACTGGAATGTCTTCTGTATCTGTAGATATCCACGTACACACGCAAGTAGGTGACAATTCCACAGTGGCTGGGTGACCACAGCGGCTGCATGCATACGGGTCTGCCCGTGCTTTGTGGGGAAGCGGGTAGTTTCCAGGCTTGTTTCTCAGACTTCAGCAGATCTGATCACTTCAATTTATAATCCACGCTGTATCAGTGGTTTTGTTTCTTTATTGTTCCTGTAACATGTTTCTACATTTCACAGTCTTTACTGTGTTATGTTTAAAATTACAACAGTCACTGTCCATTGCTTCTACTCTGGAACTCTTTGTTTATAGCAATTCTGAAACTTTAATATGAGCCTTCAAATAAATACAGAAACAAAAAAAAAGGAAAAAAAAGTAAAGTGTGTGCCTTGGGTGTTTTGAACCTGATCTGCATAAAACCATATTGTACTCAAATGCTGTATATTTAATGAAAGGGTAAATATACCTTCACTGTATTAATGTAGCTGATAAAATAGTTATAGTGCCTTGGTTTCTGAACTGAGAAGCCCATATCAATGCACAACGAAAAGTAAAAAACAGTTCGAGAAATGAAATGTTGAGAAGACCTAGACATGATTCTGGAGCCTTCCTCATCAAAAGACTGTGGGATATACACAGTCATTTAAGTTAAAAAATAAAAAGAAAATTGAAATAAGATTGTGTTATCAATTAATTTTCCATTAAAAGTGCTCTCTACTATATCACTTTCAGTATTCTCATTTAGTTGAAATACAAAACATGGTTGAGAACTTCCAGGGAAAAGAAAATGACATTTTTACCAAGAGTCCTGGGCTTTCAGACCTACTTCCCCGTGTGTTGTGTCGCCCCCCAGTGGTACTTGTTGGTAATGCTTATGCAAGTCAGCAGTACCGATCCATCATCTTCCACGTTTTGTGAAAAATAAACAAAATGTTTGTTTTTGGTGATTGAGGCCACTCAACACAAAAGAATTACTTCCATTTTTCGTAAGCTATAGGCGTGGCAACACACAGTCTGTTTGTTTTTTAAAAGAAAGACGATGTGAGAAGTACATCCGTCTAGTTCTCAAGGCCGTCGTCTGCATTCGCTCCAAGTTAAGATGTTACCCTGCCCCTGCACAGCCTTCGTCACCGTGCAAGCTGGGTGTGAGGTGCAGGAAGAACGGCCGCCCTGCCTGGGGCTAGATTAATCACAGCAACAGTGAGGCCCGCGCGGCAGTGCCGCCCATCTTCTGGGGCCCCTCGGCAAGTGGGCCGGACCCTTCCGGAGGCAGGGCAGACGCCACATGCTGTGTCCACAGCACACCTCTGGCTTCTTCCGCCAGGTGCCTGTGCCTCTTCACCTCCCAAGACTATCAGTGGTGCTGCTGTTCACTGGGCCAAAGGCAACCAGATACCCAGGCTTTTCCATTTCAGTCAACAAACGTAGCCACCATGGGAGAACCTGAACGGGGTGGCTGGGGAGACACGACCCAGTTTCCCAGGGGGCGCTACTGCACACGCTGCTGTGGCCTCTGCTGGAGGTATGTACCAGCCCAAGAGCCAAAGGGGTGAGCCACCGACCACGGCTGCTGGGCAAGACAGACGGGCAGGCCAGCCCTGGGCCCTGCGTGAGATGGGGGCACCGGAAACAGCCAGGTGAGCAGGACTGAGGTCAGAGACATCTGATCACTTGCCTGCATCTGGCGGCCGGCCCACCTGTTCTGATGCTCCAACACCTCAAGCCATCCTGCCACTGCCCACTCAGAGTCTTCCTTGCCAAGGAACTTAAACGGAATTAGATGTGTTCTTCAAACCCCAGAACACAGAGAGCAGGAAGGGAACACAGCCCTTAAAGCTCCAGAGAAGAGACCACAGCACAAGGCAGAAATCCATTATTTCTGTGCACAGTCCCGAGAGGGAGTACAGGCTGGAAACAACAGTAAATCTCTCCGCGCCAGGCACCATTCAGAGCACTGCACCTCGAGTGTCTAACAGAGCTGTGAGGCAGGAACAAACAGCCCCATTTTACAGATAAGGAGACAAAGTCCTGCCAAGGTCCACAGCGATTGCAGGACCAGGACGTGCTGTAGAGCTTCCACAGCTACACCCACTTGCAGGGAAGAGCCCCGAGGGGTGCTGCTTGTGTCAGGATCCACCACTGGTGACAAGGACACAACACTCTGCCCCCCTCCAAATGCATGTACGAAGAGCCAGGGGCCCAGGAGGCTGGGCAAGCTGGGGGCTCCTCCCAGCTGAAACCCCTCAGGGTTGTGAAAAAGGGAGATTTAATTCAGAGGCAACCCGATACCTCACTTCCCTTGGCTAGAATCAGGGAGGCTGGACCTCAGGATCCCAGGCTTTCACAGAGCAAAGACATGATATTTGTAAAATGACCCCCGGCTTTGAGCCACGTGACATGTGGCATCTGCTTTTATTCCCATCAGAATTCCCACTCAAAGCTGATTATCTGGGCTTCCCTGGTGGCGCAGAGGTTGCGAGTCTGCCTGCCGATGCAGGAGACACGGGTTCGTGCCCCGGTCCGGGAGGATCCCACATGCCGCCGCGGAGCGGCTGGGCCCGTGAGCCATGGCCGCTGAGCCTGCGCGTCCAGAGCCTGTGCTCCGCAGCGGGAGAGGCCACAACAGTGAGAGGCCCGCGTACCACACACACACACAAAAAAGCTGATTATCTCCTTTACCGACAAGGAAACAGAGGCTCAGAGAGAGCAGATGCCACCTCCCGTGGGACACAGCAGCTGGAGACTGTGAGTCCTACCGAGGGAGCGGCCCCGGCCCATCCTCCCATTAAACTCCTCCTGCCCTGGCCCTGAGCTATCCCAATTCCTCCCAGCGCGCTCCTCTGTGGCCTAAGTCAGTCCAAGCCCGTCTCTGTTGCCTGCAGCTGCAGCTTCCTGGCTGACACAGCGCCTGACGCCAATGCCAGTGTGTTTTCTCCCACACCCTGCAGCCTCCTTCTGCAGTGAGAACTGGAGCAGCCCCCTCCTCTCCCTTCACTACCCCGCTCAGTGGCAGAGACAAAGGCCAATTGAAAAGGAGTCACCGAGCTGCAGAATGGGTTTGAAAATGAGTCTAACAGGCCCACACAGCTTTGAAGCTTCACATAAAGCCAAAGGCAGGGAGCAGCGGCTTCCTGCCTTGGCCTTGGAGCCTGCCATCTGGGCAAGCTAAAAATAAAGGCTCCTTTTTCAAGCAAGAGTTTATAAATGTGACCACAAAGGCCCTGATGAAGACATCAAGGCCCTGGAGAAAACCACATGGCCTGAAACCTTTAGCACCCCACAGGCTCGCCAGGAAAGCCCAGCTCTCCCTCTCCCACACAGGCACCAGTGACCAGGTTTTTCTGGCAGCGACCAGGAGAACGAAGTGGAGAGTGTGGGGGCTCTTTATGGTGGCAGGGAAGGAGACCATAAAAGGAGAAGACTGGGTATAACACAAAGTACAGGCCGCTGTGGATTCACAGCGGCAACACAGAAACAGAAACGGCCACGCCGCTCCCAGGCCTGCCATCCAGCCGCGCGCCCCCAGCGTCCCAGTGACCTGGGCCCGCCCGCCTCTCCAAGCCTTTCGTCCTTGCTCACCTTTTGCTCCAGCTGCATTCCCACCTTTGGGCCTCCTGTGTGCCTGAACCTGGAATGTTCTTCCCCCTCTCTGCGTGGCCGGGACCACCAGATTTCGAGTAGAATCGCCCCGATCACGCGCTCATATCTCTCCATTTTCTCTTTTCATGGCGCTCATGACTACCTCAGATTGGCTTATTAATTTGCTTATTGATTATCTGCCCCTCACAAACACACACACACACTTCTGGAAGATAAGTCCCACGAAGACAGGAGCTCTGCCTACCTCACGCCCTGCTGTTTCCCTGGCAAAGGCAATGTCTGCACAGGCCTTCTTCCAGAGGCCCCTAGTTGCCGCGCAAGCCTCGGGCCCACCGCAGCCATCCTGCAGCCACTCCGGCTCCGGAAGCTTCCATCTGGTCCTCAGAGACCTGGTAAAGACAGAGACTTCACTAGTGCCCCCAGGGACTCCTCCCAAGCGCTGCCCGCCCCTGTACTGACCCTTCTTTTTTTTTTTTTTTTTTTTTTTGCGGGGGTACGCGGGCCTCTCACTGTTGTGGCATCTCCCGTTGCGGAGCACAGGCTCCAGACGCGCAGACTCAGTGGCCATGGCTCACGGGCCTAGCCGCTCCGCAGCATGTGGGATCTTCCCAGACTGGGGCACGAACCCATGTCCCCTGCATCGGCAGGCGGACTCTCAACCACTGCGCCACTAGGGAAGCCCTGACCCTTCTTGACCCCTGGCCCAGAAAGTTACTGGGAATCCTCCCCCTGGCCCATCCATGTTTCTGCAGCCCGCATCCTAACCGCCTGCAGCCCCGCCACCCCGTGAAACCAGGCACCTCCTCTATCTAGAGCTATATGCCTCCCAGGTCCTGCCCCAGTAGCGCCTGCTGGGGCAGAAATCAGAGCCGTTCCCAGGTGGAGGGGGTGGAAGCTTCTCCCCAGGGAGGCGGTGGGTCACCAGGTGGGGAGCGAGGCACTTCCCAAATCCCTCACCAGCGGCTAAGCAGACGGCGCTGGGCCGATGCCCGGGCTCAATCGCCTCCTGCCCTCTGCCTCTCCCGCCACTGGCCTGTCACACAGGATGGGCCGCACCAGGCAGGTGGAAAGCACCAGCACCATGGGGGAACTCGGGAGATGGCTGGGGGGAACAGAATCCCCCAGGGCCGGGGCTGGGAGCGCAGTGACTCTCCCAGAACCGGGGGTGTGGCTAACTTACCTCAATTCCCAGCTTCTGGAAGAAGGCGCCCGTTCTGCCGTCCGCTGGCGGAGAGCTGCTCCGCGGACCACAAAGGCGCCCGGGGTTGGAGGGGCCTGTGCCCCAGGTAGCCCCGGGAGCCGCTGCCAGGCTCCGGGTGGAAATGGGCCGGAAAACGGAGTGCAGAGGGGTCACAGGGACCGGCCGGGCATCGAGGGGCTTCGCGCGCCATCTCGTCGGCCTCCTCCACCCCGCCCGCCCTGGGCATGGCCTATGTCGGAACTGCCTCCAGCCTGGGACGCCTGTGCCACCTCAGCCGCCGTCTCCAGGGCCTGCACCAGTGCCGCAAGGCCCCGGCGGACCCAGCGGAGCCAGTGGGTCCAGCAAGCCCGCAGCCTGGCCTCCAGGCCCGTCGCTCCTGCCTCGCGCGGGCGCTTGAGCAGAGTGCAGAGAACGCTGGGCCCGCGGGACACGTGCCCCTCATGAACCAATCACGACTGGCAAAAACAGGACCGCGGGGCACGTGCCCCCGTGAACCAATCACGACTGGCCAATAAAGGAGAGCGGGGCTCGTGCCCCATGGGGACCAATCATGACCGGCAAAGAAGCGTGAATCCATGATTAGCCCACCTGAAGTAGGCCGGGCAGCTTCTGACCAATCCGGAGACCAGGAGGCGGGCCATGGACGAGGCGGCCCCGCCCACCCGGAACCTCGGCTCTGGAGACATGGGCTTCTTGGCCTTCCTAGGCGTAGTGGGGCCTGGCAGCTACAGGTGCTCTCCAGGAGCCAGCCCTGGGGGAAGCAGGGAGAGCCGCTGCGGAGAAAACCGAGAGCTCCACCCTGGCTCCCTTTCCTCGGCGAGGTCTATGTTCCCCCGCCCCCACGCCCACTCTCAGCTGCCAGGCCAGGGAGACTCCTGTGTCGTGGGGCTCAGACAGCCGTGCGACCCCCGCTTTTCCATTGGGAGGAGCACACTGTTGAGGGTCATTGTCTTAATAGATTTGTCGTTTTGAGTTTCAGGGCCTCACAACCACAGTGGGTGTATATGGAGAAAGAATTACTGCAGTCCTGCCGCCAGACCTTTAGCACCTAGGCGAACATATCCCCTTCCCTCTCTTCAACACCCATCCCCTTACCTTTCTCCAATCACGATGCGCTTGCACTATATTGCTTTCCCTTCCCCCAAGCCTTGTTACAGGGTTGCAGTGTCCCCAGCTCTTCGTGGTAATAGCGGTGAGATATTCTTCCCTGAAGAATAAACTTACCCGTAACCCTCCAGCTGTGCAGCGTCGGGGTACAGCTGAAGTGCCACAGTGTCCTATTTGGCTGTGTGGCACTGAGTGCATGCCCCCCCCCCACCCTCCCAGGGGCCGTGGCCCTGCAGTTTGCAGAGCCTGCATGGGGACACCTCTGAGGGCAGCCCATCCGGCCACACCGAACACCCAGAGGCCGCCTCCATCCTCCTGAGCAGAGGGGCCAGTGGTTTTGCCCTGGGTGACCCCCCAAACCATGGTTTACTCTCCAGGGTGGGACCTCATCTGGGAACCAGCCGCCCGGTTCCTACCTGCACCAACCACCAATGAACCAAGCAACCTCTGGGCTTCTCAGTGTTTCCATCTGAAATATGGGCTGACAATCCCTGCGGCCCCAGGACCTTCGTGGGGGCAGATGAGGTCCTGCATGGGAAATTCTTTGGCAATGCAAAAGGGAATAACCACACACAGGCTGAACTATTTATTTAACCAGGAGGTAAAAATACATGTGGTATAAAACTCAAATCAGGAAAAGGCATGTCTCCCTGCCCCACTGGGCTCCCCAGACTTGGCGCCCCACCCCAAAGCCTATTAAAGATTCCTTGTGATTCTTTCCTGGCCGGGTGCATACATCTGCAAGCATATGCGTATGAATCATTAAAAAAACCCAAATATATCTCACTCTACACACTGCTGGGTACTAGTCTTGCTCTTTTTAAAATTATTATTGGACACGCCAAAAGGATGGGGAAAAAGGAGCACCCAGGTCCCCACCCAAATGGAGACACCAAACACCACAGGTAGCTGTGGTGTTTGGTGTCCAAGCCCCTTGCACCCTCCCTCCAGAGTCTACCTCCTTTCCTCCCACCCAGAGGTAACCACTGCCGAGCTTGGCGTTTATCATTTCTATGGATGTTTATATGTTTATTGCTTGTGTATGTGTCCATAAACAATATGTAGTATTATTGTGCACATTTTAAAGCCTTATGTAATTGGTCTCTACTTCATGCATGATAAACCCGTAGTCCTTATAAAGAAAGATTTATTCATTCACCACGCAGTTGTGTCTGCTGCCATCATCAGTGATAGTATCCTGATTATTGGCATTCATGAACTCTGCAGCTGTTCCAATATGACTTTTGAGATTCATCTAAGATGACAGATGCATCTCTAAATCATTTGTGGTCACAGTTGAGTAGTATTTTATTATATACACATATCAAAATTTATTTATCCATTCATTTGTTGATCCATCTTATAGAATAGTTCCCCCTTTTTTTTTTTGCTATAAAAACAATGCTTTTCGGGCTTCCCTGGTAGCACAGTGGTTTAGAATCCGCCTGCCAATGCAGGGGACATGGGTTTGAGCCCTGGTCTGGGACGATCCCACATGCAGCGGAGCAACTAAGCCCATGCGCCACAACTACTGAGCCTGCGCTCTAGAGCCTTCGAGCCACAGCTGCTGAAGCCCGTGCGCCTAGAGCCCGTGCTCCGCAACAAGAGATGCCACTGCAATGAGAAGCCCTCACACCGCAACAAAGAGTAGCCCCTGCTCGCCACAACAAGAGAAAGCCTGCATGCAGCAACGAAGACCCAGTGCAGCCAAAAATAAATAAATTAAAAATTTAAAAAAATCTTCATCACCCCAAAAGGAAACCCCATGCCCGTTAGCAGTCACTCCCCACTCCTCGTCGTCCCCCAGCCCCCAGCAATCACTAGTCTGCTTTCTACGGATTTACTGAGGCTGTCTTTTATCTCTACGTCACCAATTCTTATGCAAAAAGGCAAGAATATATAGTCAGTCAGCCTTCCATATTCATGGGTTCTGTATCCTCAGATTCAACCAGCCACAGATTGAAAGTATGTGGGGGGAAAAGTTCCAGAAAGTTCCAAAATGCAAAGCTTGAATTTTCCATGCACCCAGCAACTATCTTCATAGTATTGACATTATATTAGGTATTATATGTAATCTACAGAGATTTAAAGTATATGGGAGAATGTGCATGGATTATTTGCAAATACTATGCCACTTTACATAAGGGACTGGGGCATCCACAGATTTTGGTGTCCGTGGGGGTCCCGGAAGCACCCTCCCCCTTCCCCGGGATACTGCGGGACAACTATAGTGGGAAACAAATCACTGCTTTGCTCAGAGAGGGCAACCAAGCTGTATGGAGCTCTTTGCACCATCTAGTGGTCAGTTTGAGGAAATGTCTTGCTAAACCTCCTCCCCTTCTCTATTCCAGCCACGCCCCTTACAGGATCCTGCCCAAGCTTGCCCTTTCCAGCTTCTTACAACAGTCATTAATCTCCTTTAGGCAAAATCTCCACCAAATACCACACAACCTCTTCCCCCACCCAGAAATGAGGACTAGACAAACAAGTGATGTCAGTATCTCTCTTTGCCAGTGGGAAGATTTTCACAAACGCCGCTGCCACCCTCTCCTTGAGGCAATGTCCCCTTACGGACCCAAGCTCTACTCACATCCTCTGTTCCAGCAGCACACCTTGCTGGACCTAAAGCCTCATCTCCTGCCACATGTGCCTGGCAACCCCCCTAGGGCCTAGGTGCAGATACTGACGCATCGATGACCTCGTGGTAATTGGGATGTCAGGGCTAGCTTTCTGTTCTGTGTGCCTGCTCCCTCTTCTGTTTCACCCCTCAAGATGTTCTTTACCTTCTTACAGGCTGGACTCTGCATTAACAAGATGCTTGTTAAAATTTATCTAACACTCTTGGTATTTTATGGCAAGAAGGTTTTCATAATGTCCAGTCCCAAATATTTCCAGAATTCAAAGTCCTTGTTTGAATTTCCCATGAGCTTGTAGAGAATCATTTGTGTATTTTTAAGAAAGGAAGCAAACAAAGGAGAAAAGGAAGAAAAAAGGGAGCCATTCACTGGAAGTAAAATTAAACACAAGCAACAACAAAAAAATATGTTTTCACTTACTAGATTGTCAGAGATTTATAATTTTTACAATACTCATATTTGGCAAAAATACGAAGAAACACGCTCTCTTGTGTAAGCTACAGCAAACCTATTTACAGGGAAATTTCCTCCTCATTGACCCAGTGAATCAACTGGGAATTGTGTTTGCACTTACAACGGATACTGAAAATAACAATGGTTTAAATAGAATAAAAGCTTTATCAACACACACACACACACGGACACCTGAGCTGTGAGTTGAGTTTCACTCAGGTTCTTACTGAACTGAACCTGAACTGGAGACCACCTCTCAGATAGCTCTGACGATCTGCTCTGAGGGGAAGGGGGAGGGGCCAGTCTGTATATGGCCAGCTACGGAACATGCACAGCCAAGCATACCTCTCAATAAAAGGTCACTGTTGGGACTTCCCTGGAGGTCCAGTGGTTAGGACCCAGAACTTTCACTGCCAGGGGCCCAGGTTCGATCCCTGGTCGGGGAACTAAGATCCCTCACGCCACGTGGTGCAGCCAAAAAACATTTTTTAAATAAAAATAAAAAAACAAAAGGTCACTGGTAGTCACGAGCAACAGGTATCCATCTCAGTTAATGATTTGTGTGTGTGTGTGTTTTCTGTGTATGGGAAGATGGAAGAATCTGGGTTCATTACAATTCTTCTGAGATATCTATCTAAGGGGCCTGTCTTTCCCAAGTACAGAGAGCCTCGTCCTGTTCTTTGTCCTGAATTCCTCTCGGGGTGCACTGTCCATCAGCAGCTGCAGTGACTAATGATTTAATCCTTGTAGAACTGGATGGTGGGCATCATGCTTTATTTTAGTTTATTTCTCTGCCTCATTAAAAAGAAAAAAAAAAAAAAGGACTGAAGCAGGCAAGACTAGTGTGGCAGCTCCATGACGTCATCACGAACCCAAGCTCTGTTTCTGCTCCGCCATCTTCAGAGGGGACCTTCAAAGTGCCTCATAGTCCAAAACAGCTGGCAGAACGCCAGCCATCACACCCGTATTCCAGACTATAGAAAGGAGAAACAGGGGAATGGGGACTGGCTGTGAATGGCTATGGGATCAGGGCCTCACCTACGAGGAACACTGGCCTAGGGAAACGACTTTGATTTGAAGCCACTTCTCAACACTCACACCACGGCAGCTTGGGTCACTCGTTCAGTCACTACATCAGCTGCAGATCATCGATCCAGCACCTTCTGGCAACCTGGTATCGGCCTCATGGGGGAGGAGAGGGAAAATAGGGACCCTGCTCTTCAAAAACAGCCTAAGGACGGGAGATTAGCTCCCCGTGGCAGCTGTCACGAATGACCCCACACCTACTGGCCCAGAACAACAGAAGTCTATTACCCTACAGTTCCATAGGTCAGCATCCAGCGGGGGTCTCTCTGGGCTAAGACCAAGGTGAGGGTGGGGCTCCGGGCTGCAGGAGGTTCCCAGAATGAACCTGTTCCCTTGCCTTTTCCAGCTTCTAGAGGCGCCCCCAGTCCTTGGCTCGTGGCCCCTCCCTCCACCTCCCAAGCCAGCACCGGTTGGTCGAGTCCTTTTACAGGCCATCACTCTGATACCCCTTCTGTCTCCCTCCTCCACTCTAAAGGACCCTTGGGATTACATGGCACCCATCGGATAACCCCAAACCAAGGCCAGCTGATTAGAGACCTTACTTGTCCTTTGCCATGTAGGGTGACACAGTCACAGGCTCCCGGGACTGGCACCTGGACATCTTTGGGAGATCACTATTCTGTCCACTCGAGGGTTATTATCAGGCCTACAGAAAACATTCACACACATCTCCTCACACAGCCCACTCGGGAGGTGGTGTTTCCATTTCTTTTTTTTTTAAGTTATTTATTTTATTTATTTATTTTTCACTGCGTTGGGTCTTTGTTGCTGCACACGGGCTTTCTTTAGTCGCAGTGAGCGCGTGGGCTTCTCATTGCGGTGGCTTCTCTTGGAGCACGGGCTCTAGGCCTGCAGGCTTCAGTAGTTGTGGCATGCAGGCTCAGGACTTATGGCGCACGGGCTTAGCTGCTCTGCGGCATGTGGGATCTTCCCAGACCATGGCTCAAACCCGTGTCCCCTGCATTGGCAGGCGGATTCTAAACCACTGCGCCACAAGGGAAGCCCGGTGTTTCCGTTTCGAATAGGAGGTTTGATCAACAGAGAAAATATTGACATTAATCTAGAGATGGCAGATGTTAGTGGGAAATCTCTACAGCTCACAAATGACAACTCAACTGTCCCAGGTGGTTTTGAGCATCACTGAAAGAGCAATATTATAACTCTGATTGTGGGTAGGAATAAAGAAGCTTCTCAGCCAACCTATTTCTATTTGCTTACGTTCCCTTCCATTTGTCATTTTCACAATCACAGATGCAGAGTTTGTCTTCCCAGGGTAGAACAGACAGGTCAGAAGAAATATCCAAAGGGATATTGGGAGAAAAAAAAAGACAAAACAGAATTTAAAACCTGGGTCTGAAAGAATAAGATTAGGGTCTCCTAATGTTTCAGGAAAAACAAATTCCTAAAACGTATTGTTATGTCTTACTGGTAAGATGCATACACTCTACCCATCAGATCCTTAAGGTGTATCCTGGCAAAACACTCCAAATTCAAGTATGGAGAATGAGTCCTGAAGCCCCTGTCTGGGAGGAAAGAGGACGCCATTTTTAATCCCTTTTTCAGATGAAGAAATCAGAGCGTAAAGTCAAGCAGGTGCACGCTCCACACGGCACGTCCAGGGCGCAGAGCATCAGAACAGGGCATCCTTTCCCGAGAGGCCCCACCTGCCCGCCAGGCTCTGCGGTCAGCAGGACACACACAGACACGTCACGCAGACACGGCCAAGAGGTGGTCACAGGCGGAGACGGGCTGGGCAGACGCTGGGGCCTTCCTGCCCCTGCCTTTGTCCCGTTCTGCCCTCACCCCATCGTGGGGAAGCCTCCCTGTCCCGTTGCTTCAGGAGCAGCGTCCCCCGCAGGCAGCTGCAGGCAGGGCGGCCCGACTCCCAGCACTAGGGCCTCCCATCGGACCCCACCCATTGCCGTGGGGGGAGGGGGCCTCTCAGGTTTGGGTCCCGCGAGCAGAGCTGGCCAAGGGGCAGCACGAGTGTCCAGGGGGCAATGGTGCTACCTCCAGGCTTGAAGGGGCTCAATGGGGCAACTCAGCACCACGAGAAGGTTCCACAGGGGGGTCTGGTGGGAAGGAAATGAGCCCAGGAACTCAGGCTCCCAGCTCCCAGGTAACCCAGGTCAGCTCCCACCAGACGCGGGGAGTCAGGAACACGATGGGGGGCAGCCAGGGCCGACTTCCAAATTCCTGAGTATTCGGAGAGCGCCACTGTAACAGTCCTCCAGTCTTAGCTTGAAAGCAAAAGGTCACCACCACACCTGCCCAAGGATATAGGCAGCCCGCCAGGCCAAGGCCCTCAAGAGGGGGCTGGGGAGAGCACACCTTCCAGAAGCTTCGAAGCTCTCGTTCCGCCAGACAAGCCGCCTGCAAGGGGAGCCCTGCCTACCGCCTTGGAAACCGGGGAGCCGGGTTAGCACGCAGCACGCCCCACCCCTCACCGTCGGAGGCTCCAAAGCAGGAACCTACACGACTGGGAGCGGACCACCACTGAGCAGGGCGGCCTGGACCTGTCAGTCCTGACCCTCTGCTGCCGCCCACGACCTCCGGGGCTTCTCAGCTGACCTGGCAGCTGCGACCCCTCCCCCCCCCGCCACCCAAGCCTGCCCATCCTCCGCTCAGTGCCACTGGCTCCTGGACGCGGACTGCTGCGCCCCAGAGGAACACGATACCTTTGGCTACGCTGCAATCACATCACAATGTATTTTGAAAACTGTAATTCAGAAATGAGTTTTAAACACAGCATTTTCCGTCTTGCTTGGAATCCTTGCACAAATGATTGATAATTCGAGAGTTGAAACATTTCATCTCCTAAAAAATACCTTTTAAGGAGCGTGCCTCTTCAAAAGGGAAGCTAGTTGGCCCAGAGCTGATAAAGACAAGGCTTTACCTCGCTGGGTGGTGACAGCAAAGCCATCCCCCACTGTAGAATGAAGCGACCAAATGCAGACTGAATCAGCAGCAAGTGGATCAAAAAAAGTTTATTTTGATTACTTAATTTAAAAAAATCATACCTATGAGGTGTGCTACAGAAATTCAGATACAAGAATTGCATATAAAACCCGACCTAATCGTGGTAAAGCAAATGCACTTCAGGAAAGAAAACGTGTACCTCACGGTCACTGGCGTCCCAACACCAGAGACAATTCCACGTGGTCACCGAGAGGACGCTGCCCCGACCACGTGCGGGAGCTGGCGGGCCTCGCGGTCTCTCCCGGGGGATGGGCTCCCCGCAGCGGCCACGGCAGCGTCTCGGGCCACAGCACTCCCTCCTGTTCACCTCACATTCTCAGCCAAGTCGATCCATCAGATTTTGCTGTCACTTAACATGATATTTTGGCAAAAACATCACAGCCTCCTTGATGGGAAGCGTTTCTGCGGTTCACCACGGGGAAGGGACCTGCCTTCCCCCAGCAGCAGCTGTTTCCCCACAGGGCGGACACAGGCCAGCTGCCCGGGGCTGGGGACAGCAGGAGGGACAGTCTTTAAGGGACTGGTGACACTGCGGGGAGGCGGGGGCAGGGGCCCAGCAGTCCTCCTGGAGGCCGGGCATCGGGGGAGGCAAGAGAACAAGGACGAGGAGGGAGCCACGGAGAAAGGGGGGGTCTTTGCTGAAACCCAGCAAAGACTGGGATTTCACAGCGCGAGAGGCTTCTCCGACTGAGCGGGCAGCTCCCGTACTTAGCGATTGCCCGCAATTCTAACTTCCTATCAGGCCCTCCCTCTTCCTCCAAAACCCTGGGCAGGGACTCCTGCCCCCACCTCGTTGGAGCGGAGGGCGAGAGGTGGGCAGGGACAACACGCACACAGGACCAAAGGTCCCCGAAGTGGCTCCAGGCAACAGTTGATTTGGCAAAAAAAACAAAAAACAAACAAACAAAAAAAAACTTAAATGCATAAAAACAATCACCGAGTCCTCCAAGGAGCATGATTACAATATATTAGCAAGTTCTGTGGCGTAAACACTTTCAAAAGCATCAGCAAAAGTATTAAATATAAAAGCAGTATGCATACTCCCCTCGGCACCCTGAAGAAAACACCAGAAGGCAGGCGTGGCCACAGACGGCGAGGGCGTGGCCAGCTACAGTGAGGGCGTGGCCAGCTACCTACTGACGCAGCTCCACGTAGTTGGCGGGGAAGAGCCCGTACCTGCCCTTGCACAGCCCGCGCCACCAGCCATCGTCAATCATCTCGATGTTGGTGATGATGTCGTCGGGATCGAAGGAGATCTCATCATCGCCAGCTAGGGAGGAGGGCACAGAGAGAGGGCAGCAGTCACACTCAGCGTTCCCTGCTCAGCCACCGGAGGAAAACCCTCCAGCAGCCCCTCGAGCTGGTGGCCTCCCACCAAGGCTCCATGGGGGTGCAGGGTTCTGGGGGTGCAGGGTTCTGGGGGTGGAAGCTCCATGGGGGTGCAGGGTCCTGGGGGTGGAGGCTCCTTGGGGGTGGAGTGTTCGCTGTCTCCCCTACTCTGTGAAGGTGGCTTTGCACGCACAGGGGCGGACACAGAGACAGGGCAGAGAGCCCTTCGAACAAAACCCTAACCCAGAGCAGATGAAGTGTGGTTGAGGTAGATACAGGAATTCTTTGCACTGTATCTGCAACTTTTCTATAACCTTGAAATTGTTCCAATATAAATTCTTTTTAAAAATTGTAAATAACGCTCTGAGAGCCAGACTTTGAAGAGACGAACCACCGGAAGCCCCGCCCCCACCACTTGGGGCCCTCGGGGCGGTGTCTCACCAGCCTGGTAGTCGTAGAGGGCGACGGCTGTGATCCCAAGGTCGTTCTCATAGTCCCCGTAGGCACCCTCCTCTAGAATAAACCAGAACAGGGCCTGAGAGGGAAGCAGAGCTCCACGCTCACTCCCGTCAGACGCCCCTTCCTCAGGTCCGGGTGGAGGAGCCAGTCAGGAGAGGACGCTGCAGGGGTGCCGAGCAGAGAATCGGGCGGATGCGCCGTGGGCCGTCGGGCACCTTCTCCCAAGGGGAGGACCCGGCTCCAAGGAGCGAATCGCGTGTGATGATCTCGATAGAGGCACTGACCGTTTTCAGGGTATCATTTTTTACATTTTAAAGACTGAGCACTATTTTTAGGAAAGGTCATATCATGAACAAATGAACGGCAAGCAGGAGACGGCCGATCACACCTCACGCTGTGCTCAGGGAAGGTGAGAGCCCTGCCCTGGTGCGGATTCTGATACTGATTTTCATGTCACTCCAAGTGGGAGAACGGGCTTGTGTTACATCTGTCCAAACACATTAAAGGAAACCTCATCTCTAGAAATCAAAGACCAATTTGAGTGTTCGTCCATCTGTAAGATTTTCAGAGTGTGCAGAAATCTCCCTCTTCAGAGACCTCAACATACTCTGGCTTCCTGGAAGACCTCACGAGCTTCTACTCTGATACAACAGCAGCAGAAGCCCCTTCCTCCACGCCCACCCCTCTCAGCGCCCTCAGCACAAGCAGGGATCTCCTGGAACCCCCCGGGAGGCCAGGCCAAGCCCCCTGGGGTCCGGGGCCCGCAGCAGGAGGACAGGAGCCCCGCAAGCACGGCAGAGGTGGGGCAGGTCGGCCAGCAGGGGAACAGAAGCAGAGGGGGGTGGATGCAGGAGACCCATGTACCTGCTTGGTAGTGGCCCGGGGCCTCCGTGCTTTCGTAGACGGCCTCCGGGGCATAGGCCTCCTGGTACTCGGTGGTCTCCGTGCTATACACCGGCTCAGGCTCACTGGTGTAGCTCGGCTCGGCCTGGATCGGAGCCGCGGCCTGGGGAGAGTCAAGGAGACGGTTCCTGTGGCCCGTGCCGGGTCACGACCATGGCCACACGGCCAAGAGAGACACGCGGACCACTCTCAGCCCCGGCTGAGACGAGACAGACACAGGGGTGGGGAGGCATCACCTGCTCACACCCCGCGGACGCCTGGGTCCTCAAGGGTCCCGCAGTGCTGAGGGCCAGGTTCCTCCTCACAAGCCTGTCCTCACACCCCCAACACCCTGAGTCCTGCCGTCGCCAAAGACCTGACGGCTGCGAGAGCCCCGCTTTCCTGGGGCAGGTCTGGCCCGTTTCCTCTTTGGGTCCCAGCCCTCCCGGGCCTCTGCCGGCAGCTCCGCGGCATCGCCCCACCCCACGAGCTAAGGGCAGGTGGGCCCGCGGGTGGCGGGTCCATCCTCACCGAACCCTCCGTGGAGGTGAGTCAAGGGGGTGACCAACCAGTCCCACGCAAGAGGGCATCAAGAGCGTGCTGCTGACAGCCACCTGAGCCGCGATCCCAGGTCCCAACGTCCACCACCAACAGCGGCTTCAACCAGCGTTTCCGACCAGGGTCCACCTAAGGGCACCCTCGTGGGTCAGGAAAGGCAGGCGCACACGGAGAGCCCCAGGGAGAGCTGGTGGTCAGGCCTCGGCTTCCCACAGAGGGTGACAGAGGGGTGCGGCAGGCCGGGAGCGCTAATCCAGAGGCCACAGGGCGGGGCTCCACCTGGGCCGGGCACCGGGCGCCACTCCAGGGCTCAACAAGGGAGTGACGGACTCCTACTGGCAATTGCCCGTGGAGGCGAGGGGAACAGATCGGAGGGTGAGGGGCCACACGGTGTTGCGGGGTCGCGCGGAGCCACTCAGCGGTCAGGGGGTCACCCCGAGCAGGTCACTGCAGGGACACTGCACACGGCCACCAGCAACGCCCTAACCTCCTATCTTCCCGCAGCAGCCCCTCCGCCCACGCCCACCCCTCCCGTCACGTGGTTGGGCAGGGCTCCCTGCCCCCCCAGGACAACGTGTCATTCTAGCCTCCTCAAAGGACCAACTGCTAGCGACGGGCCCAGCAGCGGGCCCCGATGGGCGGGTGCACAGGGGCCCCTGTCCACGGGATTACAGACTCTAGGACCGCACCCGCCATACCTGTCACACCCGCCAGGCAGAGGGGTGAGCCTACGGAGCACCCCGAGGCCCAGGCCCACCCACGGTGCTCCCGCACCCTCAGCCCCTTTAGGCCTCAGCCGAGCTGAGCCAGTTTCAGTCCCTTGTGACTCAGTGAGCTCTAAGTGGTGACGTCCAGGTGAGGGAAGACAAGTGAGTGAAAGGGACAGCGGGACACAGGGGACTCGGGCTGGGCCGGCTGAGGACGGCAGGGGCCGAGCTGCTCTGGGAGGGGGGCCCGCAGAGCCTGTGGAGACCCGGCCATGGGGAGGGGGGCAGGTGGCTCAGTGACCCAGGGGTCAAAGGAGCAGGTCCCGGGGGCTGAAGACTGAGGAGGAAGGGCCGAGGACAGAGTCTCCGGAGAGGCCAGGGGAGGGGAGCCGAGGGGCGGCGGCCGGGCGGGGACGAGGGTCCTGGAAGGGAGTGTGGTCCCAGTCGAGGGCAGCAGGGAGTGGGTGAGGGAAAGACCCGCACCGGCTGACCCTTGGAGGCTGACTCAGGAGAGTGCAGTGGGGCCCGCGGGCGGGTGAGAAGGCCGGCGGGGAAGCCGAGGCGGCGAGAGGCCCCGCGCTCAGGAGGGCTGCCCTCCGGGCACCGGGCAGCGCAGGGAGGGACCCCGCCCACGGGGCGCTGAGCTGGGAAGGGTGTCTCCGGGGCGTCAGGGACTCACGGGCAAAGTGGATAAAAGCACCAACCTCGTAGACGGGGCTCGAAGGCGGCCTCTCCTGGGCCAGCTGGGGCGTGGGCGACGCGGGGGGCGTGGGCTTCTGGGCCCGGGCTTGCTCCTGGAATGCAGAGAGAGCGGCAGTCAGTGCGTCACCAGGCCTCCCCGCGGTCGCGCCCGAGCGTGAAGCACGCTCGCTGCCGCAGGAAGGAGAGGCAACACGGAGCAGAGGTGGGGCGCCAGAGATGTCCAGGGCGCGTCTGCTCTGCAGCCAAGGTCACGCGGTCAAGTCTTCTCAAGACACGGCCCCGGTGGCCCACACAGTCCTGCCCCCAGGGCTGACGGAACCAGCCGGAGGCGGCAGTGCCCCCCGCACACCTGATCCGGACGCCGCCACCTGGGCTCCGAGCTGATGCTGTAACGGATTGAGACTGCCGGGGACCTTCTAACGGAGTGAAGGGATTTTGCACATAGCACGGACGTGAATCTTGGGGAGGCCAGAGGATGGACAGCGGTGGACAGATGCTGACGTCCCAACCCCCAAGGTCCTGTGAATGTATGTCCTTACAGGGCAAGAGGCTGCAGCCGTGACCAAGGTAAGGACCCGAGACAGGAGGTGACCCTGGATTACCCGGGTGGGCCCGGTGTCATCACAGGTCCTTACAAGCGGGACACAGACAGTGAAAGCAGAGCTTGGAAGGGGCCACAAGCCAAGGGGGGGGCAGGGGTGAGGGGCGGGGGGCGGGCTCTAGAAGCTGAAAAAGGCAAGGATGCGATTACCCTCTGCGGCCTCCAGAAGGAAGCAGCCCCGTCACCCCTCCCAGGCCTTCCGGCCTCCAGCCTCTGAGGCGGTAACCGTGCGCCGTCCTAAGCCATGGCACGCGGCCCCGGGAAACCAGTGCTGACGCCTGTGAGGTGGACTTTCTCCACGCCACCGATCAGGAACCTGACAGCCTGGGGAGGGAAGTCGCTCCCCCAGGGACACGACAGCCATCAGCCTAACGCGCATCGGCGGCGCTGCCCTGTGGAAACCAACCCCTCCGGAGACCACGCAGCTCTGGACCCCAGTGTGGCTTTGCCTGACCCGCACCAGCAGGACGGTCACGAGTCCTCACGGCGCTGGCAGCTCGCCCACGAGTTAAATCCCCGAGGCCGCATGATTCCCCGAAGGGGCCGGGCCTAGGCCGGGCTGAGCATGGGCTTCTGGAGACCCGGGCCTGCCGCCCACCACGCAGCGGCACGAGGACCCGTGACGGCCCCCCTCCACCCCGCCACACCCCGATCTGGCGGGGAACAGAGACGTTCCTTCTCGGGGGCACCCTTGCTCCCGGGAATGTGTGGGTCGAGCAAGCGTGGCCGCCCGGCCTGCCAGAGGGAGCACTCGGCCACGTGCGGGCCGCGTCCTGCCCCAGGAGAGCGCCTCACAACCCAGAGGGCTCTGGCGCGAGCGGTACCGTGCCCATCGATGGGAGTCACTCAGGGGACAGGCAGGCGGGGAGAGGCTGGCAGGGGCTGGACACAGCGAGGGACAACACAGCGGAAGGGACGGCGAGAGAACCTCAAAGGCAGAGGGGCTGGACAACAGCGACCGAGAGCCTCCTTCTTCTCAAGCCCTCCAACCCTTCTGCAGCTTTCAGACTGCAGGGGTCCAACTCCGAGCCATAAAACGAGGAAGGCGTTACGTGAAAACGAGACCAAGTTATCGGGGAAAAATGCCTCCTAGTGTGCACGTGTGTGTGTCTGCAACAAAGAAAAACTTACAAGCGCCTAACTAAAAACTTAAAGGAGAGAAAGCTTTAAAGTTTCTGGCAATTAAGGAACGGTATGTGGTAATTATACATGTTTGCTATCATCCCGACTTCACCACATGTGATAAAAACGTGTTATCAGGGCTTTTTTTTTTTTTTTTTTTTTTTTTTTGTGGTACACGGGCCTCTCACTGTGGTGGCCTCTCCCATTGCGAAGCACAGGCTCCGGACGCGCAGGCTCAGCGGCCATGGCTCACGGGCCCAGCCGCTTCGCGGCATGTGGGATCTTCCTGGACCGGGGCACGAACCTGCGTCCCCTGCATCGGCAGGCGGACTCTCAACCACTGCGCCACCAGGGAAGCCCTATCAGGGCTTATTTAATTCCCGGCTCCAGCGCCCAGCGTTTCCTGACCGTTGCATGTTAACTACCTCAACCGCCCACTCTCCCTTGATGGGCTCTTCAGAGCCCTAACCACTGATTTGAGGAGGAAATGTCCTTAAGTTTAAATAGAGCTTTACAATCTATAAAACAACACACACGTTATTTCAGATTCGACGTCCTAGCCACCCGAGTCGTGGCGATTCCACACCCGTTTCACGGGCAAGAACGTAGGCCGCGGGACGGTGGCTGCTTTGCATCAGGCCGCCCGGTTGGTAGGTGACGGAGTGGGACCCGGGCCATCAGACATCAGTCCATCTACAAGAGTTTTAGGAAGGAGTCCGCACCCTCCTGCTCACCCCTCATAGCTCCCACTTCCACCTTCTCCAGTGCAAAGACAGTTTGTGAAGAATCACAAAAACACCTGCAGACCCGAGCTCCAGAAGCAAGAGCTACAAGAGCCAGCAGACAGCCTTCTTCACAGGGATTCCTTCTGTGTCCTCAACCTGCCACCCAAGGGGACAGCGGGTTCCCGAGGGTGACGGGTGGGAACAGACTGCGGGGGAGACGTGTGGACGGGGGCTGGGCCAAGGGCATGGGTGCCGCCAGCCTGACGGGGGAGGACAGGCCCGCAGTCGCCCAGCGCTGGAGCAGCACGGCTGGAGCCGGGGCGGGTCGACTGCTCATGTCTGGTGGCGAGAGACTGGATCGTCTGTGTGGCTGAAAGCTAAGTTCCTGAGCACAGCCTCCGGCGCGAGTTCAAAATGCTTTCTACTGATAACTTCCTGCAGCAGACGCAGGAACGAGCCAGACACGCGGCCCTGAGCACGCAAGGGGGGCCCGGGCGCCACCCGCACTCACGTCCGGCTGCCTGCGCGCCGCCTCCTGTTCCCGCTGCTGCTTCGCCATCCTCTGCGCCCGCTCCGCCTCTGCCTCCGCCTTCCGCCTGTCCTCGTGCTCCTTCTCCCTCGCCAGGTTTTCAAAGTTAGCTCTGATGTTACTGGTTTTGCTGCTCACTACAGAGGAAGGAGAGATTTACTCAGGGCACCACCATCTCCCCCGGACCGGGCCTGCACCAGGGCGGCCTGTCCCTCGGGAGGCGATGCGCCCCCTCGGCTGCCGGCTCAGCCCCCACCAGGAACGGCCTTCACCGTCGCGTGTGCTGCACCCACAGCGGGAAGACGGCACAGCCCTGCGTCTGGAACGCTCTTACGTTCTGAACACCACTGTATTCTTTACCACCAGACACGCACAAGGAAAAAAAATCCCCCTAAGGATGCCCTTGATAAAACAGTAAAAAGTACTGATTGTGAGTAGATCTCAACCCTTTTAACATTTCGTGTGACAAAATGGGAGGGCAGAGCCCACTGCGACTGCCCCTGTGGATGTGCCGTGGGGCCTCCAGGGAAAACATGTGCTACTATCTGAGATGCAGGCCGAACTGATTTTTCCTGGAACATCATTTTCCCTGAAATGACAATGGACAAACTACGGTTACGCCATTTGGGTACGTGCCAGACCCTTTCTCCGAAAGGAACGAGCTAAGCCTATCCTGTTAAAAAACAACTACAGTATTTGTTGTCAGTGGGAAAACTCAAGCTTTCAAGCAAAATCAGAATTTTGGAAAATCCGTGTCCACTGCCACGAGTATGACAATTTCCCGGTTTTACTCAGAGACTCCGCGACGAGGTTGATACTATTACCGAACGTGACCTGGGAGGCGCTGTATAGTGAAAGGTGCCAGTGTGTGGAACATCAGCGTGACTCGGTGATTAATACTCTCCAGTGACCCTGACGCGATGTCACAAAGTCTTGCTGCGCAAGAGAGACCAACCTTTAAGAAAAACACTGGACGGCTGCCTGCTGGACTGGGGTACAGAGAACACGACCAGAAACGGCCAGTAAAATACTCTTCCCTTTTCCCACTGCTTATCTGGGGAGTCCAGATTGTCTTCACCACCCTAACGTGTCACGAGAGACTGAAGGAGTGAGAAGCACCTAAGAGAGCTCAGCTGGCCGACACGGAGGAGATTCCACAGAAACGTAACACAATGCTACCCTGGAACCTAGCCAGTATCGTACAATAACTGTAAACGGAGGATAATCTCTAAAACTTTTGAATCACTAGGTTGTACATCTGAAACTAATATTGTAAATCAACTAACTATACCTTAATTTAAAGAAATGCTACTCTTCTGCACTTTCTGGTTTTGAAAATGTAGTTATTTTTTTCATAAAAAGTATTAAGCTAATATGTGAGTTTCACTACTTTTAAATGTTTAAGTAATAAAATGGTAAATTCTTCTCGTCTCTGTTTTAATTCTAACACAGTAAAGATCAGAAAACATAACCCACGTAAACCAAAGTTCTTTGGTGCCTCAGCAATTTCTGCCAGTGTCCTGACACCAGAGTGTGTGGACTGCTGACCCACAGAGCATCCACAGGAAATAAATGGTGATCTCCACGTGCTGCGTTTAACTGACCACTTCCATCACGTGTAATAATAATTCCCCTAACTAAACGATATTCTCTTAGGCTGGCCCATGTTTAACGGTTCCCCAGCAGACACCAGGACCACAGGAGGCCTACGCATGCAGCAGGCACCGGAAGGGCAGGTTGCGGGCAGCCTGGTCCTCACCCGCGAGTGAGGAAGGAGAGGGCTGCCTTAACTCATGCAGACACGGTGACATGCTGCTCAGACACGCCACGGCCGGGGGAGCGGCAGGTACCACAGGGACCTCCCAGGGCCTGGGCCCCGGCAGTGAGCAGGGCCCTTGAGGACGTGCAGTTAACCTAGCTCTGCTTTGGGAAGCACCCCCCAAAACAGATCCCCGCCGCCAGAGAGCTGCAATGCCCGTGTCTGAAAGGTGCCTCTGAACCTCTGCAGGAACAAACAGCATCGAACAGGTAATCAGCTGCCGTCCCCAAAATACACAGATCAACTACGGTCTCCGTTAATGCTTCATCTGCTCCTGCCGACTCTCCTTTCCCCCTTAGCACTGTCCTGGGGACACCACACAGCGTGGAACTTCTCCCGGGAAAAACCACGGTGCTGCCAGAGGGTCTGCTAGGACTTACCTGCTTCGACAGGAACAGTCTTCTGGTAAGTGGAGGCCACCGTGGCAACGTCCTCAAAGGTGGAAGCGTTCTACCAAGACAGGAAAGGGGAGATCAGGAACGTATTTTTCTTTCTTCCTTCCCTCTCCCTGCACAAAGGCCTGCCCCAGATCTTCCAAAAGAACCAACCAGAGAGCCCAAAGATTTCATATCCACCCGTTCTGCACATTAACAGAGGCGTGAAAAGTGTGTTGATAACACATTGGCTGGTGACCATATGGGTCAGCGTCAGAGAAGAAACACACCTATGGGAGGGTGAATGGGCAGGGCCAGGCTGTTTAGGGCAGTGAGAAACTACTGTGTAGGAATGGACAGTGGCAGATACGAGTCACTACACGCCTGTGCAAACCCACAGAACGTACGATCCCAGGGGAGAACCCTAAAGCCGACCTCAGCGTTGGGTGCCTACAATGTAGGCTCAACGTAGGTTCACAGATCGATCGTAACAGATGGACCACTGGGTGGGGGAGGGGAGGTAGGGAGAATACGGGAAATCTCTGCACCTTCCTCTCCAATTTGAGCAAACTGCTCAAAAAAGCAGAAAAACCAAAAACCCTACCACATGCCTCCATTTCACAACCACAGACCAAGCACGTGTTCCTCCCAAGCTCTCGCCACAGACAGAATTTGTAGGGGAGCCCAGAAGCCTCTGCTGCGCTGGGAAAGGACCCTGGGACGTACAAAGGCCCCCCAATCGTCCAACTCTCCCAGTAAGCGCGACTCTGGTTCTGCAGGGACCCAACTCTGTGAGACTAAAAGGACAGCGACAACCGTCCACATAAAGGTTGACACGGGCGTGGACTGACAGCTCAGGGAAGCACTGGCCGCCGGGCACAAACGCTTCCCAGGGAAACACGCCGGGGGCTCAGGACGGTCACTGCTTTCCTGACACAGGAACTGGAAGAAAGGATGCGCAGAAGGAAGCCTGCCCTGCGGCCTGGGCAGGGAAGGGGTCAGCGCCCCCCCAGCTCCTGGGCCATGGCTCCTGCACACCCGCTGCCCGTCCCGTCCGGCCAACCCTCCAGCACAATGCTCAGGGCCGCCTCTCTGCCTTCGCCCACAGGCTTCCGGCAAACACCACGACCCCAAGCCTCTCGTTTCCAGCTGTGGGGTCCCCACCACACTGCACCCCCATCACCAAGACCCGCCCACCGACTACAGCCTTCCCCTCTCCCGCTGGCCACCCTCTGCCACCTGGACCCAGCTCCCCGCTCCCCACCGTCCAGCCTGACCAACTCAAGGTCTCGGCCTCTCCTGGGGCTCACCTGCCCGGAACCTCTCAGCTGCTTCCACCACCCACAGGGACTATGTGAGACCTGAGTTCCTGCGCCACCCATCCCCAGGGATGATCTCATGCTGCCGCCAAGGCTGAGACCTGGGCAGGTGCCTCACCCTTCTAAGCCCCAGGCTTCCCAAGCGCACAGCACAGACCACCAGCTGGCCACAGGGGCACCCCATGCCCCCCGCCATGCCCCAGGGTCTCCCTGCACCTCCCAGTCTATGGCCTGGGCTCCTCCCACCTTAAAACAGAACCATCCCCTCGGCTGACCAGTACCCAGCTCTCCCCGATCATGGCCCAAACGTGCCAATGCCACGGCTCCCTCCCTCCCACAGCCCAGACCCCTGCCAGACGCCAAGCGCCACCACCTGGCTTGCCCAGACAGGACGTCCCCAGCAACGCCTCGGGGCAGAGATGGCCCCTCCCACCACCACCACTCCGCAACTCTCCACCCTCAGACCAGCACCAGTGGACCCTGTGGGCTCCCCGCACCTCGCCAGGTGCCCTGCCCAGTCTCCTCTGACCAGCCTGCCCGCTGCATGGCCTGTGGCCCCCTCACCGTTCTGCAGGCTCCCCAACTCCACCTCCGTCTGCAGGCACCCCCCCTACCCCCTCCATCCGAACTACCTGAGCCGCCTGGCAGCCCAACCAGATGTGCCCACGGGGAACTCATCCCACCCGGCCCCACCATCCACCCGGGAGGCCCTCCCCCTCACCCCTTAAACGAAGGGGCTTCGGCACCCACGCTGGCTCAAGGAAGCATCTCTCTCCCTCCGCTGCCATCCCCAGGCCGAGCCAGAAGCACCAATCAAAGCGCTGAAGCCGCCTCCTAACCGGGGCCACAGCCTTGCGGCTTCCCCCGCGATCCACTCTCCACCCCGAGGCAGGGGGGCTGCTCGGCGCACGTCCTATTCACGTCATTTGCCTGTCAAACCCTTGCAGGGCCGCTCAGAACCCATCTGACGAAACACAAAACCTCACCGGGGGTCCGCAGGGCTCCCTGAAGTGGGTCGTGACCAGCCACTCGCCACCGGCACCCCTGCAGCGGGCCCCGGCTGGCTTCTCTCAGACCTTCTGTATCTGCGACGACATCTACCCCAGGCCCGCAAGGTCCTCGGTGTCCCCGTCCCCACGCCCACACACACACTGGCCCCGTCCTCCCTGGCGAGCTCCCACCACCCGCAAAGCCGAGCTCAGACTCTCACCCCTCAGAACACTCCTGGCCCCGCGGCCAGAGCTCTGTGCCCTGCCGCTCGCTCCCAGGGCCCACACGCGGTCACGTGACGGGGTCCCCCGAGGGGTCAGCTGGGAGCGTGATGGACAGGGAACTCCACGGGGACCAGCCCTGGCGCCCAGACACCCGACCGGGCACGGTGGCCTCAACCTCGGTCCGGCTGAACCGACGGGAGACAGGCCACGCCCGGTCCCCAGCGAGGAACGCTCCACGCGGCTCGTGGGTCTGCTCCTCTGACGCGGTTGGAATTTGGACCAGAAACCCAATCACCTGACGCGCTGAGACTCTGAAACCAAGCAGGAGGGACCAGCTGGACAAGGGCACCCCAGGCAGAGGCGAGCGTGGAGCCGCGCGGCCGTGTCGCCCCGCCTCTGGCTCGGGGCGGACGCCGTGGGGTCTCCCTGCAGCGATGTGCACCTTCCAGATCCGCCTTCCCCAAGAGGGCAGGCCCCACGACGCGGCCAGCGTGACCGAAGAGCTCGGTTTCCAGCTGGGTTCACCACCACGTACAGTCACAGCCACGTGTCCGGGAGGCGCTCGCGACGGCGGCCCAGCGCTGCGCCTGCCTGGCCGGGGACCCCGCCCCACCCTAAAATGTGACAGGGACAGGAACTGCCTCACAGCGTGGCCTCGAGGGGTCCAGGAGAGGACACCCGTGACACAGGAGATGAAGCCCGGCACGCGTGTCAGCTACTGGCACCGCCGCGGTGATGACACACGCCTGCCTGAAACGTTCGCGCTCTGCAAACACGCGCCAGGCGCCCACCAGAGACCAGGGACCACCCAGGGAACAGGCCTCGGCCCGCCAAGAGCGTCAGACGCCCGACCCTCTCAGCGGACAACACTGAGCCCCGGCCGGGAAGCACTCACCTTATCCATCCGGTCCTTCTGCACCCCGTACTTCCCGCCGAAGCCTCTGGAGTAGTCTGCAATGTGACAGCACGGCACTCAGTCCCGGGCTGAGGCCCGCCAGCTGCCGGCAGCAGGCGCACGCAAACAGGTCCAGAAAGAGCCCGAGAAAATGCACCCAGGGCAACAGGACGAGAACGGGGAACGATGAGCCTTCGCTTGCAAGGCGAGTTGGGCTTCTACCCGTGGTGCTCGGAAGCAAGCAGGTGAGAGGCAGGAAAGAGGTGTGGCATGCTCCCCGCGTGCTCCCGGGGGACAGGGGTGCGGGTGGCAGGCAGGGCGCCACCTCCTAGCACAGTCTCTGCTCTGCGCTCCTGCTCTACTGAGTGCTAAAAAGAAGCTCAAGTGCGGGGATTCTCTTGTTTTACTTATTTTTTTTCTCTTGCTTTTTTAAAAGAGAAAAGGTTTCCCGGAACTTCTACCAGCCAAATACTTAGGTTGCAGCAACACAGGTCTACATGACAGTCACACTGCCGTGCAGTACCAACGCCACGTCCATGCGGTCTGCAGGGTCAGCCCGAGGTGATTCTCTCCCTGAACACTGGGGCTGAGCGCCTAAACTCGGCCCCATAAAATGAGGACATGACTCTTTGCCAACTGTGTGCCCCGGTTCTAATGACCAAGCCTGAATTTTGACAGACATTAGATAACTGCTCTGAGCAAAACCACGTTTGCCATCTGGACTCCCAATATATGCACCCAGAAACCTCCTGTCGAGTTCCAGCTTTGCGCACGTACTGTCTGGTTCTGTGTGAAGGAGTCACACGTAGATGGTGTCATCAAAAAAAACTAGCAAAAACCAAAAAAACACCACCACAAATGAGACACAGAAACCACGTGGACACGCCTGCCCCACGCCCCTGGTCCAAGGCCAGTGATCGGGCGGAACCAGACACGTTTCTCCCGGTCTCAGAGGAAGGGAGGCGGCCTACTCAACACTCACAGGAGTCCCGGCAACAGCAAGCACTGCTGCAGAAGGCCGCCGGGAGACCAGAGACGGCCCACTCCAGGAGCGAGGCACGTCACGGGGTTAAAGTGACCTGCACCTCACGCCACCTTTGACCAGACACACACCCCAACGGTTATGGGAGAGAAAAAGTCAACAGGGAAGAAAGGGTGCGAGTGAATTCCGCTCCAGCACAGCATTGGGCTGGAAGTGCCCAGGTGCCCCTGCAGGTGACAGCGAGTGACTCGGAGGCTGAGCCCTGAAGTCTGTGCTAGAAGTGGCGGCGCTGGGCGGGGCTGGGGGGAGCCGGCGAGCAACTGTGCCTTGCTGGGACTCGTGCTTGGCCAGTTTCTCCTTGTAATCAAAGCCCACAGCACAGGGGTCCTGCCTCTCGGACTGAACACCAAATCTGCCTCCGAAACCAGTCTTATAATCTGAAGATCCACAGGTGACAGTGGAGAAAACAACCGAGAGGAAACACAAGTTTGGTTAGACTCAAACACGTCGCCTGGAGGAAACAAGGGCTGCGCCGAGCTCGGAGACGACAGAGCCAGCTCCCAGTCTCACCAACAGTCACAAAGGGCTCGAAAGGTTAAAGGACAAACAACGTCTGAACACGCGGCCCAGGCCCGAAAGCAGGTTAGCGACTGTATTTGAGCCGATTCGGAAAAGCCTCTCCGTGCTCCGGGACTCTCTGCGGGGCCCCGCCCATGCTGCAGACAAGAGCCCGCGTCTCTGCTCACTTGAAGAAAGAGACACGTTACACACGTGGCCCACCCCACAGCCGCGCGGCAGCCCCGCTCCCCAGCGTGCTGGCTGCGAGCCCGGGGCCCCAGCGGCCACGCTCCCAGGGACGGGGCGCCTCTCGGGCTGCAACCACAGTGCCACCCCTGTGGCCGCCCGGAGGGGCAGGCAGCAGCCCCTCAGGAACACTGCCGCAGCAGCTGGGGCTTCAGGGCCCAGGCGAGCACAGGCGCCCTGCCCCGCCCAACTGCAGCCCCGCAAGGGGGAAGGGGGAATCACTACGGGCGGAGGGGTCCTTCCAGAGCCGTGGGGACAGAGGACCCCCTCCCCCACTGAAGACAGGACAGCACTGCGACACAAGTACCGTGAGGCCAGGCACACGTGGACCTGTAAACAGAAAGGAACTTCTCGACGGGCCTCGCGGGCGAGCAGCCAGCGTGAACGAACCTTTCTGGGATTCGTGCAGATGCAGCTTCTCCTGGTGATCCCAGCCAAGGGCACACTTGTCCTGTCTGTCTGTCTGCACACCGAACTTCCCTCCAAAGCCTTTCACGTAGTCTGCGTGGACAATAAAAGGCCATAATCGAGTTATTAATGGGCAGCTCGCGTCAACAGGGAGAAAGCAGGTTTTCCGTGAAGTTCAACGTACACGATTCACTAAACCATCCTTTCTTTCCCCGACCTTTGGTGAAACTTCAGGTGACATTCCTTAAGAGGACCGCCCCGTAGTGTGTCGGGAAAATAACCTCATCTACCATCTCGGCACCGTGGATCAACACCGACGGGACCCCCTACAGGAACCCCCGAGGCATGCAGTGTCACAGCACGGACACGCCATTGGGTCTCACCATGTACACAGACGTGCAACACGCGGCCCCTGCTACAAGCCACGCCACTGCCGTGTTCAAGCTAAAAGAGCTCTAAGGACTGCCTTTCTTAGTTAACAGCTCTGTTTTTGGATTTTCTGTTTTAAAGTTCAATGTTTAACAGAAAGAGACATCCACCCTAAGGGCTCCCAGTTACGTTCCGTTTTTCCATCTCTGTTCTGGTTATCACCTATCACGTGAATAGCTGCTAGCTGGATAATAAGGGAAAACGGAAGCCACCTTTCTGGGACTCGTGCTTCTCGGTTCTGCCCTGATACTCAAAGCCGACCGCGCTCTTGTCCACCTTGTCCTTGTCGATGCCGTATTTGCCACCAAAACCTTTGGAGTAATCTGCAAACGAGAAAAGTACTGTTCACAAACCAGCCACAAGGTCAGCGAGCACGCTGTGGATTTTCGCAGTCTTTAAGGAAGTATTTTAATCACTCAATTTAAAAAAACAAACCTCAACTCTCGGAGGCTCACTCCAAGATCACTTACGTAGGAAACATTTAAAAGCATTCTTTGTATGTAACGATGGAACTATGAAGGGCAGCAAACAGAGCAGACGGACAAGTGTGGCGCCCCTCCTTCACCCCAAAAGACAGTGTGAGGTAACAGGTGACATAAAGTTTCTGGATTCAGGATGAGCCACGGGAGCAAGCTCTCGGAGGGGCAGCCCACCTCCTAACCAAAGCTGGCAGAGCTGTAACGGGGGCACCGCCAAAGGAACAGGATAAACATGGACTACCTTCCAGAAACGTCAGTTCAACTCAAAGCTAATTTTTTATGATACTGAGTAGCTATCTTTACGCTAAGGCACGACTCCATCACGGACACACTGACGGAGCAGAACGCAGGCAGAGATCAAATCCCTTCCGGGAACGCCTAGGGCTGCTCCCGGCACTTCGGCCTCTGCTCCCCGACTGCCCAGAGGCGTATTTAATCGTCTTCAAGGACATCTCGGGGAGAAAATCTGGTAAAAATGAACAGGATCCAACAGCGGGTGCTGACTGGCAGCGGGCATACGGGGCAAAGGAGTACAGGGGTGTGCCTAGCAGAGAGAGAAGGCAGAGTTTAAAGGAACCCCATGCAGCAGGCCCAGCGGCCTCAGGGCAGGCAGGCCCCGCCAGGTGTAAGGGAAGCCAGGCCCTCAGCAAACAGGAACCCCTCAGGCCCAACGGCCATCCCCTTGGGGAAATGCCAAGCCCGTGGGGGTTTCCAGTGCTGGCTTTCATTTTTGTTTCTTAAAAAAATCTGGGGTTTTAAAAAATACGTGAGCTCTCAGTTTATACGCTGGCCATTATTCAAATAATTTACATGTGCAGGCCAAACAAAACAAACGATGCAGAACCACCAACAGATCAGGAGCTCTGCAGCGGGGGTTGAATCTTTAAGTCAAGCTCCATAAACACACACCTCAGCGGGTAGAGGGCCGTAACTGATCACTTACATCACAGTGAAGGGAAAGTCAGGATGGCTTCTAAGGACAATCTAGAATGCTCTATCAAAATTTTAAATTCAACGTCTTTTGACCCAGCAACTCCACTGCTAGGAATTTATTCTTTTAAATAATCACTCATGTATATAACAGAATATTCACTGCAGTCAATTTTTTTTTTTTTTAACGAATTTACTTATTTTACTTTCGGGTCTTCAGGTTTACTTCGGGTTGGGTCTTTGTTGCTGCGTGTGGGCTTTCTCTAGTTGCGGCGAGCGGGGGCTACTCTGGGTTGCGGTGCGCGGGCTTCTCCTTGCAGGGGCTTCTCTTGTTGCGGATCGCGGGCTCTAGGCACGCGGGCTCAGTAGTTGTGTCTCGTGGGCTCTAAAGCGCAGGCTCAGTAGCTGTACCGCACAGGTTTAGCTGCTCTGTGGCATGTGGGATCTTCCCGGACCAGGGCTCGAACCCGTGTCCCCTGCACTGGCAGGCAGGTTCTTAACCACTCCATCAGGGAAGTCCCTGCAGGCAATTTTTAACATCAAAAATTGGAAATAACGTAAATTCCACATTCCAGAGAGGAACAGTTAAGTGGACCACGGAACAGAGGACTCAGCAGTCATCAAAATTACGACAAACCGCGACTTCCTTGGTGGTCCAGTGGTAAAGAATCTGCCTTACAACGCAGGGGACGTGGGTTCAATCCCTGGTCAGGGAGCTAGGATCCCACATGCTGCGGATCAACTAAGCTCGCGTGCCTCAACTAGAGAGCCCACGTGCCCTGGAGCCTGCGCGCCACATCTAGAGAAGAGAAAACCCGCATGCCACAACTGGAGAGGCGCCCGCGCGCCACAACGAAGAGCTCACGTGCCACAACCAAGACCTGATGCAGCCAAAAATAAACAAAATGGATAAGTAAATCTTTAAAGAAAAAAAAATATGACAAACCACCTACACCGTCCAGAAAGTAACAGGGACATCCAAGCACTTTTAAGTTAGAAAAATTATATAAATATAATATAAACCGATCTGCATCAGGGAGAAGTCCCCTGGGTGTGTGTCGGTGAATGCATGAGAAACGACGGGGCCCGGGGTGCCTGACGGGCAGCAGGGCGCCACTGCGGCCCACCTCTCTGCGACTCGTGCTTCTCCGTCTTGCCCTGGTAGTCGAAGCCCACGGCGCTCTTGTCCACGCGGTCAGACTGCACGCCGAACTTGCCGCCGAAGCCGCTCGAGTAGTCTGGGGACACAGGGCAGCGGTCAGCAAAGCGTGTCAGGCCAAGTGCCACCTTGGTTAAACGAAGCAAGACTCACCAGGAAGTCAAGCACGCATCTTAAAATGTACAAGCTACCCGCTGTCACACACGGGTGACGCTGGACGTGTCTATGTGCCTCTGCAGTCTGGTCCCTTTCAACTGCTGGAGGGCAGAGGTGAGCTGCAGGCCCACTTTGGGAAGTAACCGTTCAAATAAAGGTCAGTGTATAAAGACAGCTACGCAGCTGCACGGGTCTTTCTAGAAAAGACCCGACCCCTCCAACACATCGAGCCAGGTGGGCTGGGTGGACCGGCGGCGCCTAGAGCACTCCCAGGCCGAGCTACTTCCCTGGGTCATCGGATGACCCGCAAGAGGCAAAAGTAAACAAGCTTGCAAAAAGCACCTCAAGGGACGTCCCTGGTGGTCCAGTGTTTAAGGCTCCACGCGTCCACTGCAGGGGGCACAGGTTTGATCCCTGGTCAGGGAACGAGGATCCCACAGGCTTTCATTTACAAAAAGGCTTTACCAGGGAGCACTACCTCATAAAGATTAGCCTACGCCGTGTTAAAGACGCACGTACACGCTGACAACGTCGGTAATGTAACGGCTCTGTTTCCATCCTCAGGGGAAAGTTAGTTTTGCCAACCAAGTTAGAGAGGAAAGTGTTCGGGGTCAACGCTGCATGGATGAGGGGAAGCAGCTTCTGCTGCCACACGGGAGGTGGCACGGGGACACGAGACGCCAGCGCTTCGTGGGCTGCGTGGCGGGGACCCCACTGTCACACCACACCCAAAAGACCAGACACCTGAAGACAGCAGCGAACTGCCCGTGGCGACACCCCTGCCCCCAGGAAGAGGCCTCGAGTGACAACGTGCTCCTGCCCTCCAAAAGCAGGCGGGGCTGCCTTCCCGGAGTCTTTCACATCTCACCTTTCTGCGAGGCGTGTTTCTCAGTTTTCCCCTGGTACTCAAAGCCCACAGCAGACTGCAGTCACAGAGAAAAGGGAAATGTAGTTTTAAATGCCTGGATCCACGATGCATAGGACACTTTAAAAAACATGAACCATGTTATCTTTTGATCTTTGATTTTCTAAGCCATTAACACCCAAAGCCCTGCTGTTTTGAATTTGTACCCCGTGAAACGCTCACGGAAGCCCGGGGGCTGCCCGGGCCAAGCTGCGAGCGTAGCGGCCTGTCCCTCCCCGCCTCCCCACCAGTGGCGGACCCCGCGGAGCGAGCTCAGCCGCAGGACACCGACCCGGGCTGACTCCCATCAGCCCGCTTCTCAAATGGGGTCCCCAAGAGCCACACGAACAGCAGGAACAAGGCCCGGCACCGAGGTGGGCACCACGCACGCAGCCCAGGGGAAAGGCAAACGCGGGACCGTGGCCACACACAGCCTGGCCTGACCCCCAAGCCCAGGCTCTCAATGCCAGGACATAAAACAAAGGGGCTGACGGCCCTGAGCCAGGGACTCGAGAACAGTGGAGCAGCATCCGGACGCTCAGCACAGCGCGGTAAGCGGGCGGCCCTCTGCCAGTCCGCTCTGAACACCCTTGGGGGATCCCTGTCACAGTGACATCCAGGCAGGGACAGTGGGTGTAAACAGTCCCCGCTGGCATCCTGGGACAAATCTAAGGCTGTCCCGGAGTCATCGGATGAGTAGATACCAACATGGAGGTTTCTACAGCAATCAGTAAAAAAACCCCTTACACTTGACTGTTCTTTTGTTTGTTGGTGTGTCTGGCCGCACGGCCTGTGGGATCCTAGTTCCCCGACCAGGGATCGAACCCGGGACCCTGGCAGTGAGAGCATGGAGCCCTAACCACTGCACCACCAGGGAAGTCCCTGTTCTCGCCTCTTAAAGAGCCAATCATCTCAAAGCAACTGGAAAGGGGGGCCCTGTGAGCCCTGTGGTCAGGACGCACACCCTGCAGTCCCACGGAGTCGAGGCCCGGAGCACACACACCTGGTGGTGTGCTCTGACCTACGAGGACTGGCTCCCGTACCCTCCCCGGGCGCCAGCTGCCCAGGATGCTTCACTCACCTGATCAACTCTGTCCATCTGGACACCAAACTTGCCTCCAAACCCCCGGACGGAGTCGACCTGCGAGCAGTGCTTGGAAAGCTTCGACTGATACTCATGGCCGACAGCTGACTGGAACAGGTGGCAAAAATGAAGTGTCAGACTCCCGCCGGTATCCCCACATTGCCCGCCCCCCGTGCGGGGTCTAAGGGGGCAGCCCGTACCTGTGGTCAGCGTGGGTGACCCTAATTGAAACCACTCAACGTGGAAGTTAGCCTGGGGGGAGCTGCCTCCCGGGGGGCATCGCAAGCCACGGCCACCGGTCAGGTGTTCCCCGAACCCTCTCTGTATAGGCCTCCCTGGAAGCTGCCCAAGAAGCCCGGCCACAAGGGGGACTTCTGACATGACTGGGCATGGAGAACCAGGAGGCCAGGCCCCACCCGGAAACCGCAGAGCCAGCAGCCGGCAACGTGACTCCTGAGATCCAGCTCTGGGAAGACTGCTAGCAACAATCACCCTACTCAAACGGGACACTTTCACACCACGGGACCCAGGAATTAGGACACCACATGCATTTTGCTGACAAATCGAGACACAGACAGGTGCGCTGGAGTCACGCCTCGCGTTCAGAGTCAAGAGCCACTGTGCACCCAGCCTGTCCGGGAGCGGAGTGGGCCCGTCAGCACGTCATCAGCCCCACGGACGGGCAGGAAGGGAGTCTGGTGACATCGTCTCAAGGTCACGTGGCGAACAAGCAGTCCACCCCGGGGTTTCCACAGCGTTTCCCACGGTGGAGTCAGCAAACCATGGCCCAGGGCCCACGCCCGGCACTGAGACTTTTTGTAAATAAAGCTTTCCGGAACATACCACCTCTATGCACTCACAGAACGTCTACGGCTGCCTCTGTGTCTCAACAACGCAGCTGGTTCGGGAGCTGCCTGAGATGTTGCGGCGGCCGCAAGGCTGAAAACACTCCCCGAATTCTGAGCGGCCCCCGTCCTGCTCCAGCCTCCCAGGCCCCTGACCCTCAGTGCTCGGCACCAGGGTCCCAGGCTCCCTCAGCAGAATGGACAGTGGTCACGGACCCCTTGGCGGACATCGAGGACACAAGACGCATGCTTGCCACATGACCCAGCGCGGGGCGAGAAGGCACATCCAAACCCTGGTTAACTATTACTCCAGTGAGCCACCCCGCCTCGGGCCCCTCCTACAGTGAGGGACCCGCTAGCGCACCGTGGACCCCCTTCCTGTTTATCTAGAACTTCAGCAGCTGGGTTTGGGATCCAACCACTGCAGAGTCACCGCCACAACTGAGAACTCTGCAGGCCACTCGGAGTGTGCATTCTTTCCACAGCCCAGGGAGCCAAGTAGGTTCTACTTTAAAGTTCGGAGCTGTTACTTTCTCTCCTTTCCGGGTTGGTTCCGATGCCCGTAGCTAACAGCAGATCCACGGCACAGCAGCCTCGGAAAACCTCTGTGGCAGAGACCACCCACCCGCAGCTTCTGGGGTCTCACCCAGAGAACGTCAGCAGAGTAACCCGGAGGCGGCAGCACGCAGAGAGGATTCCCCAACTTGACTCTTCATCACAAAGAAGTTATAAGGACACTGCTCTAAAATATGGCCAGTGACAGCTTATTAGTTTTTCCAACTTTTTGATCAAAACAGATTTATCCCTCAAACTGCCCTTGATCTTATGTTGACAAGACCGTATTTATTACTGAACAGTCAGCACCGGGCAGAGCGCTCCCAAAAGCAGGAATGTACACTGGTCCCGAGATGTGCCTGGCGAGGAACAAAACCTGCATCACGGACCACGGCCCCCTCTGAGCCCCGAAAGAGGCGTGCGAGATGCTCAGGCCACAGCGCAGATGGGATCCCGATGGCTGCTGCACCTTCCCAGTCCGCAATCCTCTCACAAGTAGGTGCCTGCCCAAGATGCGTTTTTTTCTGGAAGTCTCTATCACACAGTCTCAACACGCAGATCTCAGGGCTTTTTTTCAATTTCTGGAAAGGACAAGTTATGAATAACTTCAGGGTTATTTGTTTCGGTTTGGAACCTTAGTGATTTCTGATGACAGGCTGGTCCAGTGGCGCTCCAGTGAGCTGCCAGGTGTGCAGGGAGGTGCAGGGGGAGGAAGCGCCCGCCGACCGCGGCGCCCCCGCTGGATCCACCTGAGGAGGACCACCGGCTGGAGTGAGGGCTGGGTTCCCTGAGCCGTCCGGGTGCCGTCAACACACGGCTCCAGGCACTCACACACCGTCCGCTGAGCGCCTTCACGGTGCCAGGCCCAGCACGAGGCGAGGACAGCTCGTCCAGGCCTCAACGGGAAGGACAGCACGACGCAGGAGTGACGCTGACAGCAGGCAGCGCAGACAAAGCACGGAGAGAGGCAGCCGCGGGCCGGCGGGAAGGCTGAAGGACCAGAGGGGCCTGGGCTGGGGGTGCCAGGGTGATGAGGCTCAGGCGGCACAGCGCAGTCCAGCAGCAGCCAAACAACCGTTTCGTTGTCCTTACCCAGAGCTTCCTGGATGCATCTGCAACGTTCTCCCCAACAGGTTTTTCCAACCCAGAGCTGGGGACCCAGATTTATACTGAACGTCTCTTTGCTTTCACTCCCGTAACCCTGAGAGCCTGGACTCCGTTGGGTGGGAAAGGCTTCTACCTACATGATGCTTTCATTGCCCGAAAAACATGGGGATTTTGCCCGTCTGTGCTCCTAAAAGCCACCAGACTTTCTAGGATCCAAAGATGGTTTCTGCTCCCCACGCCCCTGTGTGCTGTCCAGATGTCTCTGGGAGTGACGGGGTCACTGGGGGCGTCCCTGTCTCTCTCCTGCAGCCTGCCCTTCATAGACTCCGTCTCCAGGCTCATTTCAGACCTGGCTTGGGGTGCCCACAGGTCCCCATGTATCCACTCTGTGGTGACAGAGCCCAGACGGCACACTGTGACACAGCCGTGTCATTCCAGGCCCAGCTCAGATGCCAAGTCCGATCCAGGCACAAGGGGGACAGGGGTGGAATTACAGCCCAGAACCCGACCCAGATGATACCTCTGCACAGAATAAAGGCAGACGTCTCGCATTACCAGCCTGGGAAACCTACCTCTCTGGGGACGTCTAAAGACTGCAAACCTGCTTCACTGCAAACGCGCTACGGACTACCGTCCTCTCTGCAGGGCGGACACCAGCCCCACCAGCTGATCCAGTCCCTTCTCTGAGTGCCAGCAAAGGCTGCTGCATTGTTAACAGCTTCCATCTCCACCTACTTGGACTTGCCTGCCCCCAGCCTGGTGGGCAGTGGCATGACACCGGGGGCCAGGGTCCTCTCTGAAGTTCACTAAATGTGGGAAGGACATCAGCACGCCTGGTGGCTGAATTTCCACCCTTGACATGAAACAAGGCCCGCAGACTCGGCTCCGGTCTGCAGATGGGTAGCATTCAGGCCGCAGGCTGAACCGCCGCGGTGACCACCACACCCATATCCGCCTTCCAGGCCTCCGTCCTGGTCACAGAGCGGCCTCTGGCAGAACCGGATCTCCCGCTCCGGGGCTCCCGACACACCACCCACTCCCCAGCAACTCAGCAACTTAAAAGACCTTCCAAAAACGGGAGCCCTTCGCGGGTAAGGTCAATGGAGAGAGGATTACTTCTGGCAAATCCGTCCTCAACAAGTGGACTCCCAACTTTTCACCCAAGGGGGAGGTTCCTGAGTGACCACTCTGCCGACCGCGGTGAGGTCAGGCACGCCAGGGCCCCACCACGACGCGGCCACGCACTTACTTTGTCCATTCTGTCCTGCTCCACACCAAACTTCCCTCCGTAGCCGTGCGAGGCTTTGGGTCCCGTTTCGAGCTCCTTCTCCTTGAGGGTCTGGTGTTCTTGAAACACATTCTCTCTCAGCTTGTGTATGCTTGGGGGGAAGAGATCAAACAGGAAGAAACCCGTCAGACAGACGTGCGTCCTTGCTTTCCAGGAGGACAGACGAGGACAGGACGTGTCATCTCGGCAGATCTGCAAGGTTTCACTACTCGGTGGCTCCCCAATCCCTGTCTCCCTTGTGTTTGCTTTATTGTTCCACCAGCTGGTCCCCCAACTTAGCAGTTCTCAGAATCAGATGCCAGTTAACAGAAAAAAAAACTAATCTGAACTCACACAGTGAGTCATCCCAAACCCCCCGCCGCCACACACACACACACACACACACAGAGTTGTGCTGAAATGTGGACTTCCTCCCTTAAGGGGAAAAGCTCCTCGGCGTTTATCAGACACCTGACTTGGGAGAGCTAGTTCTGTGAACGTCCCCAGAGGCAGAGGGGAAAAGCAGAGTCCACAGCCCCGCATCCCAGGCAGCCCTAGGACAGAAGCCCAGAGACGCAGAACCCTTAGACGGCTGCTCTTTCCCTGGAGTACGCCAGCTTTTCATTCAAAGGTGAAGTGAGAGGTCTGCAGAATTTACAATGTGAGCGCCATTTTTACTTTAAACACTGGGAACAGTGGGACAGATCACAAGATGTGGCCAAAACCGGGCAGGCCAGGAAGCTTCTGCAGCTGTCTCCGTCGGGAGACCCACAGCAACACGGCGGCCACCTGATCCGGCGCCTCTCTGCCCAAGGGACAACACGTCCACACCTCAACGTTTGGACAACAATCCCAGAAGTTCGGCTACAAAACCAACCAGGCCTGGCCACCTCCCGACCCCGACAAGCACGGGAGGAAGACCAGCCTCCCAAGAACACAGAAGGACCAACAGCCGTCCTGTCCCTGTGTGCTCTCTGAGCTCTACCCACCTGGAGGCTGCCTGACGAGAGCGAGCTCCTTTCTCCTCCAACCCGCCCTCCCCAACGTGTTCTGAAGCCACGGGGAACAGAAGAGATGAGAGGCCCAGATGGCATCAAGTCAGAAGGCAGCCTAACCCCACAGCGGCTGACCCGAGTCGGCCCCTGGCACCACCGCCTCCGGCCAGTCCCAGGCCCTTCTTCAGGGGCTGTGGGGAGAGGGTGGGCTCAGCGACTCAGGGAGGGAGGAACACTGGTGTCTAAAACGCCCGAGCTGCAGACTTCACCTCCTTTTCGGGACGATCTACTGAGTCTCTCAGCCAAGAACAGCTTCATTTTACTGCAAAGATCCTAAGGCCAAGCAAGACCAGCTCTCTGCCAAGGACCAAAGCGGGTCACCAGTCTGTGAGGACACCTTCACAATCAGAGCACGGGAGCACACGCTCTGAAGCCGGCACAGACTGAGCACATTCTAAAAGGTCCCTTTATCTACACCTCCTGACAGGAAAACAAGCTGCCCCAGAGGTGGCCAGTTTCAACAGTGCCGAGTCAGACAATGACACGCTTCAAGCAGCTCTCCTATTTGAGGCTTTTATGAGAACACAATGCTTAGAATTCAGCTCATGGCATCCAACTGATGACGATAAAATAATAAAAGTATAACAAAATAATAAAAATTAAAGAAGGGTGTTTATGGTCTAAAGTATTCAAAGACATCCCACGCTTTAGAAACCTCCCTTCAGCAGACAGAAGAGCTTAGGTAACTGTGTTCCTTGATGAAAACCACAATATTGAAAAACAGACTCTAGAACTAAAAGCACGAAAGTCATTTGCGATGGGAATTTTTAAGTTACTGAGCACGTTTGTACAGGTACACAAACGTGTAGATATATACGTCAGGTCTTACATTCACCTACTGTATAAATATCGAGTCACAGCGTGCAGCAACGAAGACCCAACGCAGCCAAAACATACATACATACATAAAAAGAATAAGCTGCAAAAAATAAAAAATAAAATAAAAATATCGAGTCACAAAACAAAAGCGATCCCACCGTATGAAGCCATGACCTCATCTCTTATCCCTGCCTTATCTCTTCATCTTTCAGAACATCATTGTCACACAAATACTGAGAAAGGCTCTTACTTGATGTGCTCCTGGTGCCCAGACCCCTGGACGGTTTTGGCCCCCCATCGCTGCTCTTTTTCACTTACGTCATTCTGAAAAGAAAAATAAATGACGAGTGCACTCCACAGCCTGGATTGTAAGACAACCACCCACCCGCCCACCCAAACCCAAACCCTGGGGCAATCCACTCCGGGAGACGTGGAAGGCAGGCAGACTGGTGACTTGTACCACAAAATCGGGGTCGGTTTCCCAGTCGTCGGCTCCCGCGTCGTCCTGGGTGATGGACACGGTGTGGCCGGCCGAGGCTTTCCACATCTGGAAGAAAAGCGCCACAGTTGCAGAGGCCCGAGAGAACCCTGCGCAGAGGCCGACGCAGACACCTTTGCCTGGGACCCCAAAACCCTAGAGGGCACAGGGCAGGCTGGGGGGCTACAAGCTCAAATAGTCACTCATAATCCCCGTGCCTGAGTGACGCCCGTAGGAACAAAAGAAACGCAACATTTTTTAGCTCTAATACAGCTGTCAACCGGCATCAGAAACACATACGAAATGCTCCTGGCTTCAACTCAAGTGAGGAAATTTTCTGGAAAATAAAAAAGTCACGTGTGCACTTACTCATTGGGAAGCTCTTCCTCTCCCACTAAGTCTCATGACAACGATACTGTCCCACATTGGGAATGCACCGAATGTCACCAGTGGTAAATTCTGTTGTATTTTATGACAATTTTTTTAAAAGGCACCCATCTTAACTTCAAACTGGAAATTTGGAAATTACCGGAAACCTAATAATGATTTTAACTCGGACTCTGACAAGTCAGTAAATATTTCAAGCGTTGTTTTGCCATCTACTTGGGGAAATAGCACCTAAATGCCAACCTGTCCTCTACTAGGCAGCTCTGAAGACTGGCCACCTTGCCTCCTCAGCAGAGCCCTGAAATTCTGTGCATTTATCTAGTGGACAGAACAATGATGCAGCCTCACAACTGCAAAGGCAAAATCTAGCTTTTAAGGGTTTCAAAACAAAACTGTGTATAAGAAGAATGGATTCATTCTCCCCAAAAGTACTTATAAAATTTCATAGGCCAGGAAGCAACTGAGAGCTTATTTTCATCTAATCAACCGGAAGCCCCATCCCAGCGTCTGAACTGAGGACGAGCAAGTCTCGCTTTGTGGGGTCACTGTGCTTCTGTATGAATCCAGGCTGGACGAGAGCCCTTCACAAGCCTGAGACTCCCCTGTCCAGGTCCACCACCCCCCGCCAGCTCCGCTGGGTCACAAGTCCAAGGTGGTGGCGGGGGCGAATCAGGGTGCAGAGCTCTCAGATTTCCAGATGCAACTCCCGCCACGTCACCTGGGCAGGGAATCGTGTGCCACCAGGTGGGACAGGACCAGCAATGTCCCTTCAAGGCCACTTCAAACCTTGCTCCCCTCTGACCACGTATGGCAAAGCATGGCAACAATTTCCCAGACGTGGACTTCCCTGGTGGCTCAGTGGTTAAGAATCCGCCTGCCAGTGCAGGGGACACGGGTTCGAGCCCTGGTCCGGGAAGATCCCACATGCCGCGGAGCAACTGAGCCCATGCACCGCAACTACTGAGCCCACGTGCCGCAACTACAGAAAGCCCGCACGCGGGACCAAAGACCCAACGCAGACAAAGATAAATAAATAAATAAATAAAAGACCAGTTTCTTTTGAGATTAAAGTAAAACATAGAACTTAACCAAGAAATAGTTTCTTTAAAAAAAAAAAATTTCCCAGACGTGAACTGCTTTTGACACAGTTTTCGTGAGCCGACGGACTAGCTTCAGCCCGACCAACGCACGCCTTCACAGACGGAGAAACAGCTGCCTGAAGCTAAATGGTCTGCCCTCAGCGTCTGACACCCCAAGCCAAGTGCGCCCCATGACACTGCACTGTCCCGGAGAAGGTGCTGCCCGCCTGCAGGACTCCAGCTGCCTAGAGTTCCAACCACTGAGGAGACGGTCACACACAAGACGGGGGTCTCCAGCGAGGCTCACTTCCCCCCGAAGGCAAAGGTGAAAGCCAATGTCCCGGCCTGAGACTCTTCCAGACTCACGGGGCTATAGCGCTAGCAGAGCCCGCTCTTCGCCCACCTTTCCCAAAGCCGGCTTCACTCGTGCGCAGGTGAGCACTTCCAGGCTCTCCCTAACGTCGTGCCCGCTGCCTCCCCCGCCCACCATGGGACAGGAAGAAGGCGCCAGGTGGCTGCTCAGACAGGACAGAGGTGCTCCAAGTCCTGCACTCCAGAGTTCTGCGGAATCCCCTCCACTTCCTAGACCACAGGCAACACTGGAAATTGACTTTATTTTTCAAACAAGGAAATTTCCTCCCAGACAGTTATCATCCCAATCTCTGCAAACCCAGCAAAAGAAGACCCCTCTCATTCCCCGTCAAAGGGGTTTACCTTGCCCACCCGTGGGAGAGCACAGGAGAATGTTCGCAGTGCACAAACCTTTCTTTTCCAAGTAAAGATGAAAGATGCTCACAAAACTCTGTTTAAAACACGGGAATCCAACGAGGAATTTCCAGGCATTTGTGAATGATTCTGTCTGTAAAAAGATTAAGAGTAAAAAGCTCAGAAGGATATGTGCTGACCGGCACCCAGGGCAAATCTTTACGTGTAGAGATCCTTTTAGAATACCTCTGAAATCCTCCCAAACATAACGAGGTTTTTGCAAAGCAATCTGAAAGGAGGGTGGGAAGAGTTGCATTTTACTAACCAAAAAAACTCAACGGATTTTCAGGCACAGTGAGAAACTACAGAAAATAAAGAAGTTCCAAAAGATTTATAACTGAAGTTTCTTCTTAATGCAAACAGAAACTATTGCCTCAACGGCTAACATACATTTCCTGTTTGCTAGAATCCTGACTGCTTTCCATTTCTGTTCCATCCTAATTTATGACTCTACTAAAAATCATAAAATTCTATTACCCTGGGTTTTTAAGAAACAATAACATAAGAGAAGCACTCCCTGAAGGAAGGGGTCATGATGTGGCTGGGATAAAACCAAGCGTGGCGACGGCTACTGGAATGTGAAGAGGGGCGACTCGGGGAGCAAAGGACAAGCAGGCTGCATCTCTGATGAACGGGTACGGTTACTGCACAGGACCAAGACTCCAATTCCCCAAGCCACCAGCTCAGCACCTCTTGACTGCACACTGCACTGCCAGACATTACAGATGAATACAATCCCCTTGTTCCCTAGGAACAAACCAGTCACAGGCACACACCACTTGTATCGGCACAGGGCTTGCCATGCTTTAGGAGCCGAGGGGTGATGCTGTGCTGACCCTCCTCACACTCAGTTTCCCCTTTGGAAACCCTAACTTCTGCAGGTTGCTTAGTACATTCTGGCAGTTATCAGCCAGCATCTATAAAAGTCTACCCAAGGGCAGCTAGTGATAGGCTCAAATCTACAATAATGTATTACCCTCTCAATACTTTAAGTTTTTGAAAAATCATGGAAACAGCTGTTTGAAAAATTAAAAGCCTGGGTTTTTTTGGATCCAGAGGTAATGCCTCTGGACCCCTACCTCACATCATACACAAAAACTAACTGAAAAATGGATCAAAGACCTAAATGTCTGAACTAAAACTATTAAACTCTTAGGAAAAAAAAAACACATAAGCATAGATTTTTATAACCTTGAATTTGGCAATAATTCTTAGATATGATATCAAAAGCACAAGTGAAAAAAAATAAATTGGACAAAGTTTTAAACTTTGTGCTTCAAAGGACACCTGTCAAGAAAGTGAAAATAGAGCTTCCCTGGTGGCGCAGTGGTTGAGTCCACCTGCTGATGCAGGGGACACAGGTTCGTGCCCCGGTCCGGGAAGATCCCACATGCCACAGAGCAGCTGGGCCCGTGAGCCATGGCCGCTGAGCCTGCGCGTCCGGAGCCTGTGCTCTGCAGCGGGAGAGGCCACAACAGTGAGAGGCCCGCGTACCGCATATATTTTCAAATCATATAGAGAATATATAAAGAACTCTTACAGTTCAATAATAAAAAGGACAATTAACCGTATTTTTAAATGGGGAAAGGACCTGAACAGACATTTCTCCAAAGATACAGAAATGGATGATAAGCTCAAGAAAAGACAGTATCATTAACCATCAAGGAAATGCAAATCAAAACCAATGAGATACCACTCCACACATTCTAGAATGGCTACTATCCAAAAAACAAACAATAATAAGTTTGCTAAGGGTGTGGAGCAATCAGAACCCTCTTATGTTGCTGGTGGGAAAGTAAAATGAAAAAGTCTGGCAGTTCCTCAAAAGGTTAAACACAGAGGTACCGTATGTCCCAGCAATTCCACTCCTAGATATACACCCAGAGAAATGAAAACTTCCACAGAAAACCTGTAAAGGAATGTTCATAGCGCATTACTCCTAACAGCCCCAGAGTGAAAATAACCTAAGTGTCCATGTTATGTAATAGATACACAGCAGGCAGTCTATGCATACAATGGAATACAATTTGGCAGTAAAAGGAGTGAAGCACTGACACACGCTACAACACGGATGACTCCTGAAAACATTATGCTAAGTGAAAGAAGCCAGACACGAAAGACCATATATTATACAGTCCCATTTATATGAATGGTCAGGTCTGGCAAATCTACAGAGACCAAAAGTAGATTGGTGGTCGCTTAGTGTTGGGGGGCTGGGGGAGGGGGACAGGGTTTCTTTGCGAGGTGATGAAACCACCCACGCACAATTAGCTTTCCATTAACCTCGCCCTCTCCAGGGCAGCAGGAAGCCAAAGGGAACAGAAAGGCATCTGAGCAGCCAAAACAGATATCACAAGGCCCACTCTCTGCACCACAATTGCTCAGAGGACTCCCCTCCCACCTGAGCCTCCTGCAAGGTGACTCAAAGCACCGCCTGCCCAGTGAAAGACAAGACCCCTGGTGGACAACGCGGCACCCCAGGATGTGGGCCACTGCAACACAAGGCAGTCCCCGGGGCTCACCACCATTCTCTCCCTCAACCATGTGCCTCCCCAGCCCCCACTGCGTGCCACGGACCAAAGATCTGCATCACCAATGCCGTTCATCCAATTTAAGTGTTTTATAGATACGTCCCGCAAAATGTTTCAACTAAAAGTCACAGACAGTGGGGGCAAACTGCCAGTTGGGGGGGGGAGGGGCAGAGCATCAAAGACAGCCCTGAATCCCCGGCTCTTCACTCTTGTGTCCGGAGGGGCCTTTAGGACCCTTCCTTGCTCCTTGGGGTCCGGGAGTACCTTCCATCCAGGAGAGGAGCGGGCCCGCCTGCGGCAACGGCGCGGTGACTCACCCCGCCGTCAGGCCCGGCCCAGCGCCGGCCTGCGGGGCCGCCGGGCCGAATCACGCGGTCGGGCCCCGGCGGCTTAAGCCCCGACCAAGCTCCGCGGGGCCAAGTCACCGCGAAGCCCCAAGCGGGGAGCGCTCGCCCGGGACGCCTCCGGAGCTGCGTCCAGCGGGAAGAGGATTCCTCGCCCCGGAGCCCGACGCGGCCAGATCCCAGAGGGAGGAAGCCCTGTCCCCCTCCTCCACCCGAGACCCTCCGGCAGGGCCATCCAGCTCGCGTCGGAATCCTCCCCAAGAGCCCCTTCCAGCTGATTTCCAGCACACCCAGAGGAGGGGCTGTTCCCAACCCACAGTCTCTCAACTCTGCAGCTGCGCCGGTCGCTGCATTTCCACTGACCTGATTGCAACACCTCCCGCTAGGTGCGGGCCCGGGAGCGGGGTGGGAACTGCCCCGCCCGGCCGCCGGGAGACCCCAGCCCCTCCGCCCCTGACCCCCCCGGGTCCCCTTCCTGTAGGGCTCCTCTCCTACCCTAGTCCCCCTCAGCCCTCCGCCCAGGCCCCTCCCTCTCGGCTCTCTGCCCCCGTCTCCTAACCCTCCAGGTCCTGGATCCCCTCCCCGTAGGGCCCCTCTCCTCCTAGTTTCCCTCGGCCCTCCGCCCCCTTCCCCTAAATCCTCGGGGCCCGACCTCTCCCCCTAAGCCCTCTCTCTGCCCCTTCCCCCGACCTTGCGGGTCCTGCACCCCCTCCTGGAGGGCCCCTACCCTAGACCCCCTCGGCCCTCTGGCCCCTTCCTCCTAGAGACTCGGGCAACCTCCCCTCATACCCCGGACCCCTCCGCCTCTGGTCCCTCTCCTCCCCCTTCCTGCCCGCAGCCCCGGGCCCCTCCCCCTCCATCGCCCCCAACCGCTCAGAACCGTGTGCCCTTCCCCCTCAGGCCCCGACCCCTTCCTCTTCCCCCAACCCGCCCCCTTTCCTCTGACCTCAGCCTTTCCCTCCGGCCCAGCCCCTCCCTCAGTCCCCAGCCAGCCCATCCCCTTCTCTCCGACCTCAGCCCCCTGCCCCGGGAAGCCTCGCCCGCGCTCCCCCCGCGCCCGAAACCGCGAGCGGAAATGCGGCGAGACCGCCGCCGCCGCCGCTTCCTTCCCGTTTCAGGACCCGGCGGCGCCCCGGGACCGCAACTGAGGAACCGGCCCTCCCCGCCTGGCGGAAGGCGCGCTCGCTCACCACCGCTGGGGTCGCTCCGGTCCGGCCCAACTCCGCCCTGTCTCCGGCGCGCCCCCCCGCTCCCGCCGCTCCCGCTGCTCCTAGGCGCCCCTCTCCACTTCCGGTTCCGCGGGCGGGGGCGGGGCCGCATCCGGGTCCCCGAGGCCGCGCCCCCTCCGGCACGCCCCGCCCCCGCCCGGTCAGAGACCTGCGGCCTTGCTGAGACAGCGGGGTGGGAGCCGTGGTCCAACCCCGGCTGACCGGCCCGCGGTCCCTGCCGCTTCCCTCGTCCACGTGGCGCCGGAAGCGCCCCCCGCTGGCGCAGGCGCGAGCTCCGCCCAGGTGCCAGCCTGCAAAGCATGCTTAAAAGTTAGATGACTGTACGGAGTATATTTAGGCCCACCGTGCGCGGGCCAGACTGTGCTCAGATGCACACAATCCAAGGTGGTCATACTGAATTCATAGCACAGCCCGAGGGAACAAAGGGAAAATGAGCCGAGAAAGGGGACAATGCCAAGTGCGCTGAGCCCTAAGGACACAGGAGGTAACTGTGACGGCCAGTTACCTGGAAGGAATAGCGCCCTCCTCATCCATCCATGTGACCATCCATTACCCATACGTACATCATCCATCCATCCATCTTCTCCATCCATTTTCCATCCATCATCCATTCACCCACCTATCCATCCACCCACCCATCCATCCACCTGTCCATCCAGAGAAGGCCAGATATGTGTCAGGAATAGAGGTCAGCAGAATAAACGTGGTCCTTGCCCTCAGAGACCTTTCAGCCTAGAAGAGGGGTCAGGCATTAATCGAATAGGTATATACTTAGGAAACAAGGTATATGCTATAGAAGAAGTCAAAGGTCATGACATTATATTGGGGAGAAGATGGGACCCGAGCTCATCCAGGAGATCGGAGGTTTCTGTGAGCGATTAACATTTGTGCTAAGATCTGAAGGCCAAACAGAAGTAAACAAGGTAAGAAGGGAAAATTTTTCCAGGCAAGGAAAGAGCCTGTGCGAAGGCCCTGAGGCAGGAAAGGTCTTGCCACATGGGAACTGAAGGAAGTTCAGTGCAGCAGAAGTGTGGTGATGAAGCAGGGTAGTGGGGCCAGACGGGGCCAGGTCATGTAGAGATTGGGAGGGCACAGCAAGGACCTTAGTCTTTATTCTAGAAGAAACAGGAAGTCCTTGGAGGAGATTAAGCAGATGGCAGACATCATACAGTTTGAACTGTAATGAAATCCCTCTGGCTGCTGGGTGGAGAGTGGATGGGAAGAGGGCCAGGTAGGATCCTAGTAGCCTACTGGCTACCACCAGTTCAGGCAAACTGGTGGTAGCAAGTAAGATGGAGAGAAGTGAGTAGGTACAAGATACATTTAGGAAGTTAAATTGTCAGGTTTGAGGATGGACTGGGGGTATGGGGTGGGGAAGGAGATGTCAGGGGTCAAAGGATAATTTTTTAAAGATAAAATCATGATTTTCATACGCATGTAAAATGAGCACATGTCAAAGATCTTATTTCACTTAATAATAAATGAAGCAAAAATGTGTTGCAACTTGTTCAGAGGAGAAGTCGAAGGCATGCTGAAATGAAGTTGCAAAAACCGGTCTATCCATAGGGCAATGTCAGTTGTATTTCATTGGACACAGGTAATTTGCCTTTCTGTGGATGCAAATTATTTGCACTGCTGTCTGTTTTCTACAGGTTAACTTCTGCCTCTACAGAGGTATGGAATAATCAAGGCAAAAATAATAAAGGCACACACACTGTAGAATCATGTTTATCAGAGGCTTCAGCATTCTGTTAAAAGAATATCTAAGAATCATTTTTGCCCATTCTAAAGTCTGGGATTTTTCCTTACAAAAGGATGACTCCTGGTATCTGAGTAGAAGGGTTGGAGGGTGGGGGAGAAGATGCACCAAGATTGCAGTGGAAAAGTGAGGATACCTTTGTGGACTTGGTACCTTTGAGGGGCCTGTTGCATGTCAAAATGAGGTCCATGAAGTGATGCTGGAGAGATGGCTTTTGAGCAGGAGCTTTAAGACTAAGCAGGATAAGGATGTAAAAAGGTAGGAAGGCCATCCCGGGAAGAGGGAGGGATTGCGGCAAAGGCACAGAGGTGGGAAAGAACGGGGTCTGCATAGAAAACCTTGAGGTCAGATGGATAGAATCGAAGTGTTTTCACTTCCATCATTACAACGGACAGTGCAGTGCTGTGTGCAGTCAGGCCTCAAGCTAATTGCTTGGTGGACTAAGGGAAGACTCCGTTTTGATATAGGACTTTAGGCTCTGGAGGCAGAGGGTCTGACAATAGATCCCAACACCAAGGCCTACTAGCTTTGTGACCGTGGCCAGTCACTCCGTCTTTCTGAGCCCCGGTCTCCCCGTTTGTGCAGCTAGCTGTTGTCTCCTGGAGATTGTAATATGCAGGTCCCATGTTGCTTGGTTAGCCCAGGGCCCGGCCTACAGTAAGTGCCCAGTAAGTGTTGACCCTGTTGACTGAAAAAGGATGCACAACGTGAGAGTTGTTGAGTTAAGTTTTATTTGGGGCAAAATGAGGACGACAGTCTGAGAGACAGCCTTTCAGATGGCTCTGAGGAACTGCTCCAAAGAGGTGGAGTCGGGGGGGTCAGTATACATATGATTTTAGTGAAGGGAGGGGTACATGCAGTCAAACACACATTCTCACAGAGACTTGCTGCTAGCCACAAGGTGCAGATGTCCCTGTTAATAATTTTAGTGCTTTTCTAGGTATGAGAAGACACAAGAAATTGGGCTCAGAAAATCTTCTCCTGAAAATATCTAACTATCTGAAGACCTGTTCTGCCAGTTTCCCCCCCCGCCCCCAGCACAGAGCACCTCATTCCTGATCTCCACCCTGACCTCCTTTCAGGGTAGGTTGAGGGTCAGTGACTTCAGTAGCTCATGACCTCATCCTTGTAGAGGCAGAGGGAAATATCAGACCTGGAATTAGGGGAACTAACATTTGGGGACAGCCTGGCTTTGTCAGACACCACTGCGAGATTTTTAAAGTATAAGTGTGATGTTGTGATTTATAAGAAATATGGGGACTTCCCTGGCAGTCCAGTGGTTAGGATTCCAGGCTTTCACTGCTGTGGCCCGGGTTCAATCCCTGGTTGGGGAATCGAGATTCCCGCGAGCCACGCAGCACGGCCAAAATAAAAAATTTTTAAAAAGAAGTATGTATTTGGTCATTCAGATGACCAAATGTATATTTCTTATATATAGTTGATCTTCATTCACAGTTCCTGTTTTACAGCTCCCCAAACCCTTCGAATTTCCTAACTGTTAAGAGCATAAATGTGTCTCGTTAAATGAATGAGCTGACTTTTGGAAAGCACCTAAGGATGGGAGCTGGTTGCCAGGAGAACCAACTAAGTGACTAGAGGGTTGGAAATTTCAGTCCCACCCTTGAGCTCTGGGGAGGGGTGAAGCGAAGAACGGCGGGTTGAATTAATCGCCAATGGCCAATAGTTCATCCGTCGTGCATGTGTAACGAATCCTCCATAGAGACCCAAAAGGATGGGGTTCTGGGAGCTCCCGAGTTGGTGAACGTGTGCAGATTTGGGGAGAATGCTGCTCGGAAAGCATGGAAGCTCTGAATCCTTTCTCACACCTTGCCCTGTGCATCTCTTCCATCTGGCTGTTCCTGAGTTCATAACCTTTTAAAATAAATCTGTGATCAGTAAGTAACAAGGTTCTCTGAGTTCTGTGAGCCACTCTAGCAAATTCATCAACCCCAAGGAGGGTTGGGAACCTCTGACTTATAGCCAGTGGCTTAGAAGCACAGGTGACAACCTGCACTTGGGGCTGGTGTCTGAAGTCCAAGGAGGAGGTCGTGGGAACCTCCAGTCTGTAGCCGGTGAGTCAGAAGTGCAGGTAGCAACCTAGACTTGCAGTTGACATCTGAAGTGGGCGTGCGGGAGTTGTGCGACTGAATCTGTAACCTTCAGGCTCTGACGCCACCTCGGAGCAGGTAGCGTGAGAACTGAGCTGAATTCTCAGGCGCCCTGCCGGTGTCTGAGAATTGTTTGTTGGTGTGGGGGGACTACCCCGACATTAGAAGTGGAGTCTCAGAACACCAATAGGATATTTCATTTTCCCCTCAAAACAGCTTTATGCATTGAAATTATTTTTTAAGAGTAGCTTTTATTGAGCTATAATTACATAAAATACAACACACCCACTTAAAGCATACCATTCAGTGGTTTTTTAGTATTGTCACGAGGTGGTGCTGTTACCCTCCAGGGCTCTTGGCCTCCTTAATCAATAGAAATGGATCAGAGGCCAGACAAGAAATTCAGGCAAGGCTGTACTGGGGCCCCTGCAGCAGCAGGGGGGAGCGAGAACAAGTAACAGGTTCCCTTGCTTGCTCACTTCCCGAGGGGAGGCCAGCTGGTTCCTTCTATGGGGTGAGGGTAGGGGTGTGTCCTGGGGTCGGGCTGGAGGTGTGACTTAGGGGGTTTGCCCAGCCCTTTGGTCGTGGTGTGTGCAGGGGGCCTGCGCAGTGCCCTGCTTCTGCTCCCGGCTCTTCAGAAGCGGCAGTTGGGTTTTGGGGCTTTTTGTATCTTCTTGTCCATAATTTGCCCCAACTGTACATGCATGCAGTTATTTTTAGTCCCTTAAAGCTCCTTTGTATTTTGTTGCTCAAGGAGATGTTTGTCCAGATGTAAGCACTGCAGCAAAGGGTCCCAGGTCCCAGGTCCCAGGCTGTCTCAGTGCAACCATCACCACAACCGACCTTTAGAACATTTTCATACCCCCCGAGAGGAGACCCTGCTTGTTAGTGATCAATTCCTAACCACCCCGCCCCACCCCAAGCAACCACTCATCTGCTTTCTCTCGATGAGCTGGAATTATTTTTTTTATATTTATTATATTACATAATTATATAATACATACGCCACATTCAATGAGCTGGAATTACTGCTTCCGTTGTCTAGATTAGAATAACCAAAGCTCACAGGAGACTGGTCAGCAGGAAGGTGGCATGAGCTTTGTGACGCACAAAGACCACTGTGGCTGCTACGGGGAGGACAGACCATGCTTCAGAGTGACTTCTGGGGAAAAGGTGTGGCAGGCTCCCCCGCTGAAGCACTGTTTCTGTCCCTCAGGAGGGTGTGGGAAAGACCAGCTGGCCACCTAGCAACTGTAGAACCGTTGTAAACTTTCAAAAGCAAAAAGGTGCAACCATGCTCCAAGGTGAATACCTCTGTGGACCAAAAGTGAACAGAAATGCAAAGCAGTGAGCAGGCTGAGGCTGCGGGTCCACTTACACGTGGATTATTTTCCAACAGTAAATGCGTTAGACCCACGTGGTTCAAGGTCGCTTGAATCTTCGGCTGTGGAGGAACCGCGCCTACAGAGGGCCCACTATAAATTATACTCAGATTTTTGACTTTGAGGAGGGCTGGCACCCCTAACCCCTGAGTGGCTCAAGGGTCACCTATGCACCAAGAAATACAGTAAAACTGCAAACTCTCAAGAATCAAAAATCATAAAAGCTACCAGAATGAAAAGACAGATGGTTTGTGAAAGGATGACAGTTAGCCCCACTACAGACATGCCCTCTGCCTAAAGGGTGTCAGGTGACAGTGGGCTAATATCTTTGAAGGGTTGAGAAAAAATAACCATCAATATGGAATGTGATAGAGTATTTCCGAGAGTGTGTTGTAGATGTTATAATAATGAGCCTTATTATGGACTGAATGGTGTTACTGACCCCCAGCACCTCAGAATGTGACTGTATTTGGAGATGAGATAGGGCCCTTAAGGACGTAACTAAGGTTAAATGAGGTCATAAGGGTGAGGCCCTAACCTAATAGGACTGGTGTCCTTATGAGAAGAGGAGAAAAGCACACAGACACACAGAGGGACGACCCCATGAGGACACAGGGAGGAGACGGCCGTCTACGCGCCGAGGAGAAAGGCCTCAGGAGGACCTGGCCCCGCCCACACCTGGATCTCGGATTCCAGCCTCCAGGACTGGGGACAGTGATGTCAGTTGGTTAAAGCCCCTCATGTGTGATATTGTGTTGTAGCAGGCAGACTCATACAGCCCTCAGTGTGTCCACACCTCTTTGTTGTGTGACTGACCTAGCCGGTTTGGGCTATAATAACACAATACCTTAGGCTGGGTGGCTTATGAATTTATTTCTCACAGTTCTAGAGGCTGGGAGTCCCAGATCAAGGTGCCAGCAGAATTGGTGTCTGGTGAGAGCTGGCTTCCTGATTCATAGCCGGCCAGCTTCTCCTTGTGTCTTCACGTGGCGAGGGAGCTCTCTGGGTCTCTTTTATAAGAAAACGAATCCCATTCATGAGGTCTCCACCCTCAGGACCTAAGCATCTCCCAAAGGCCTCACCTCCAAATACCATCACACTGGGCATTAGGTTTCAACGTATGAATTGGCGGGGGGAACACAAACATTCAGTCCACAGCAGTGATGTAACTGTTCCGCTTATCAGGAAACAGATCTATTTCTCCAAGCTTTTGAATCTGGACTGGCATTGTGACACTCTGATCAATAGAACATGGCAGAAATGACATTGTATGAATTCTATTTTGGGGGGGATCCCCCCACACCACACAGCATATGGGATCTTAGCTCCCTGACCAGGGATCGAACACATGCCCCCTGCAGTGGAAGCATGGAGTCTTAACCACTGGACCACCAGGGAAGTCCCATTGTATGCATTCTAAATATAATGTTAAGGATCCTTAACATTACGATGTTAGCCCTTATGATGCCTTGCTGCTTCTGGTCTTGCAATCTTGGAACTTGAGACTACACTGCTGTGAAGAATCTCCTGGAGTGTGAGAGATGCCACATGAAGGAGAAGCCAGGCCTCCCAGCCAAAAGCCAGCACCAGCTTCCAGGTACTTGACTGAGACCATCTCGGACTTCCCAGCCCCACAGGAGCTGTCAGGTGACTGCCATCACGTAAGTGGTTCCAGGAAAGGCCAGCAGAGGAACCACCCAGGTTGCCAGTCCACCGGATCAAGAGAAACAAGAAATCATTTTTTTTACCACCAAGTTTTGGGGTGGATTTTTACAAAGCAACAGATAAGATAGCAGATGGTGATCTTTCAGGGAACTGTGAAATCAATTTTCTGGGGGAGGAAAACAGCATAAAAAAGTATATAAGGGCCTCCCTGGTGGCGCAGTGGTTAAGAGTCCGCCTGCCGATGCAGGGGATACGGGTTCGTGCCCCGGTCTGGGAGGATCCCATATGCCGCGGAGCGGCTGGGCCCGTGAGCCATGGCCGCTGGGCCTGCGCATCCGGAGCCTGTGCTCCGCAACGGGAGAGGCCACAACAGTGAGAGGCCCGCATACCGCAAAAAGAAAAAAAAAAAAAAAGTATATAAGACGGCAGAATAGAATATATGAGTTCATTTTATACATAATAGTTGCAATTATCTATTGCTGTGTAATAAGGCACTCCAAAAGTTCATGGTGAAAAACAACCACCATTTTATGCTGAAACTTCATGGATCAGGAGTTTGGAAAGTGCAGGGGATGGCTCATCTTTGTTTTCGATGGAGCCTCGGCTGTGATAGATCAAATTTTGGGCTGTGGCTGGATGAACTGATTAGGACCGTATGTCTGGGGCCTTGGCTCTGCTGGATGCATTCCTCGTTTCTTCTCCCCATCATGTCTTCAGGAACAGGAACGTCCAACTTGGCTTCTTCACTTCCAATAGGCTGGCAGGAGCCGTGAGGATCTCGCTCTGCACAGCTCTCCATGGGGCCAGCTTGGGCTTCCTCACAGCACGGGGGGCCTGGGTAGCTGGACTTCTTACTCGTTGGCTGGTTTCTGCAAGGTTTCTGCTGACCTCGCTTCAGAGGTCCGTGAACATCACACCTGCTACATTCTTTTGGTCAACCAGGTAGGTCACTGAGGCCAGCCCAGGCTTAAGGAGGTCCGGAGGTGGGGATTAAGACCCCACCTCTCAATGAGAGGAGCAGCAAAGAATCTGCAGCCTAGGTGGTATTTTGTCACATACTGTATTTCTAAGATGTCATTGTTTGTAAGACACATCCTGACTTCACGGGTAAAAAAATGTGAAAAAACGGTCTTAATAAAATTGATGAAATGTAGTGTATACATGCTGAGCTGTGGTGTAAAATGTTTTCCACTGTGGGTTGCTTAAAAGTTCAAAACTAGGCTAAATTACATTCCAAAGTGAGAGCCAAGAAGCAATTTCCAGACATCTAGTCCAGACTAAGACAGTTTGTCACATGGAGGATGTCCCTAAAATAACTATTAAAATTTTTGTTATGCTAAAAAAATTCACACGAATGCAAAAGTAGATTAATATAATAAAACTTCATGAAACCGTGACCCATCTTTTTTTCTTTTTTAACATCTTTATTGGAGGGTAATTGCTTTAAAATGTTGTTAGTTTCTGCCATATAACAAAGTGAATCAGCTACATGTATACGTATATCCCCATATCCCCTCCCTGTTGTGTCTCCCTCCCTCCCACCCTCCCTATCCCACCCCTCTAGGTGGTCACAAATCACCCAGCTGACCTCCCTGTGCTATGCGGCTGCTTCCCACTAGCTATCTATTTTACGTTTGGTAGTGGATATATGTCCATTCCACTGTCTCACTTCATCACAGCTTACCCTTCCCCTCCCCATGTCCTCAAGTCCATTCTCTATGTCTGCATCTTTATTCCTGTCCTGCCCCTAGGTTCATCAGAAGCTTTTTTTTTAATTAGATTTCATATATATATATATATGGAATACATATATACGGTAGTTGCTTTTCTCTTTCTGACTTACTACACCCCGTATGACAGACTCTGGGTCCATCCACCTCATTACAAATAACTCAACTTTGTTTCTTTTTATAGCTAAGTAATGTTCCATTGTATGTATGTGCCACATCTTCTTTATCCATTCATCTGTCGATGGACACTTCCATCACCCATCTTTAACAGTTATCTCCCGACAGGGTCAATTTTGTTTGATCCATATCCTGACTTAACCCTGCCCCAGGATTATTTTAAAGCAAATGCCAGACACTGTATTATTGCATCTGTAAATACTGGGGAATACTGTCTTTCCACGTGCCTTTTTTGTTGTAATCATAGTAATCCATTTGGCTTGGCAATAAATAATATTTACAGCCTTATTAATGGAAACAGTGGACATGGATTCAACCAACTTTGATTTAACTGTGTTGGGAGAGAAAAGGGCAGGGCAGAGGAATGCTAAAATTCCCATCTACCATAAAGAGTTGCCAATCTGCAAAGTCTAAAATTGGTGAATCAAGGGTTTCCCTGATGGCGCAGTGGTTAAGAATCCGCCTGCCGGTGCAGGGAACACGGATTCGAGCCCTGGCCCGGGAAGATCCCACATGCCGCGGAGCAACTAAGCCTGTACGCCACAACTACTGAGCCCGAGAGCCACAACTACTGAAGCCCACGTGCCTAGAGCCCATGCTCCTCAACAAGAGAAGCCATCGCGACTAGAGAAAGCCCGCACGCAGCAACAGAGACCCAACGTTGCCAAAAATAAAAACAAATAAATAAATTTATAAAAAATAAAAATAAATAAAATTGGTGAATCAAGAGGCCACATTAAGCACAAATTATTTAGGAGTAAGGAAGCAAATAGAGGAAAGAGTTAACCCAGTTGTACATGGACCACAGAAGGGGAAGTCAGAGAGTGGGGCCGCTGGGGTTTCACTTAAGTGATATACATGTTATTACTTTGATTAAAATAAAACATTAAGAAGAAAATAAGGTGGGGACTTCCCTGGTGGTTCAGTGGTTAAGACTCCACGCTCCCAATGCAGGGGCCCCGGGTTCGATCCATGGTCCAGGAACTAGATCCCACATGCATGCCACAACTGAGTTTGCATGCCACAGCTAAGGAGCCTGCCTGCTGCAACTAAGGAGCCTGCCTGCCACAACTAAGACCCGATGCAACCAAATAAATAAATATTAAATAAAAAAAAATAAGAAGTTGGAGAATTGATGACTAAAATCTCTTTGGCCCTATAGGTAGTGTAATACTACAATTCCTCAGTTACGTTGTTTTTTTAAAAATAAATTTATTTATTTCATTTATTTTATTTTTGGCTGCATTGGGTCTTTGTTGCTGCGCGCGGCTTTCTCTAGTCGCAGCGAGCGGGGGCTACCGTTCGTTGCAGTGCACGGGCTTCTCATTGCGGTGGCTTCTCTTTGTTGCGGAGCACGGGCTCTAGGTGCACAGGCTTCAGTAGTTGTGGCGTGCAAGCTCAGTACGCACGGGCTTAGTTGCTCCGCAGCACGTGGGACCTTCCCGGACCAGGGCTCAAACCCGTGTACCCTGCGTTGGCAGGCGGATTCTTAACCACTGTGCCACCAGGTAAGTCCCCAAATCACTTTTTAATAGAGCAGAGCCCGTCTGTCTACCTTTGCAGCTAGGGACACTCGACACACTCCAGTTGGAAGAATACCTCTCCTACCAGTCAAACCTGTTTGCACGCCACGGGTCATTTTGATTATTTTAAAATATTTTCCATGTTCTTCCTGGCCAGTCTCTGCCCGCACCTGCCAGGTCACTCTGAGCCGTCTGACGCTCCTTCCTCCCACGTCCCAGCCCGGCGCCCTGCTCTCTGCTCACAGCGTGGTTCACGGGATGTCGAGGGTCCAGTCTCCACTAGAGGGCAGTCCCTGGGGAGGGCCAGTTCTACCCATCCTGGTATCTCCAGGGCAGCAGGGTCTTCTCCAGAGTGCCTAATGGTGGTGGTCCCACAAAGATACGTCTGTGCACATCTCTGGAACTGGTGAATGTGACTTTATTTGGCAAAGTGATCTTTGTAATGTAATTAAGGATCTTGAGATGAGATCGCCTTGGATTACCTCGGTGGGCCAATGACAAGTGTTCTTATAAAGAGACAGAAGATGAGACACTCAGAGGAGAGGCCACGTGAAGACAGAGCAGACTGGAGGGATGCGGCCATGGCCACGGAAGCCAGCAACCACCGAACACAGGAAGAGAGAATGGACCCTCCCCTCGAGCCTCCGCAAGGACCTGGCCCACCTCCTCTCCCACTGCACCTGCACGCCGGGCGGAGGGCTGCACACAGTGCTGGGCTCAGACAGCAGTACTTGAAAAGGTGCCCCGCTGAGTCCAGGACATGAAACAGCAAAGGCACCGGCTACCCATTCTCACCAAGGGATTAAGCCAATGAAATGTAAGAAACAAAAGGATCTGCTATATTTAGAAATGTATTGAGGACTTCCTTGGTGGTGCAGCGGTTAAGAATCCGCCTGCCAGTGCAGGGGACACAGGTTCGAGCCCTGGTCCAGGAAGATCCCACATGCCGCGGAGCAACTAAGTCCATGCACCACAACTACTGAGCCTGTGCTCTAGAGCCCGTGAGCCACAACTACTGAGCCCTCGTGCCACAACTACTGAAGCCCACATGCCCTAGAGCCCGTGCTCCGCAACAAGAGAAGCCACTGCAATGAGAAGCCCGCGCACTGCAACGAAGAGTAGCACCTGCTCGCCGCCACTAGAGAAAGCCCGCACACAGCAACGAAGATCCAATGCAGCCAAAAATAAAAATAAACAAATTTATAGAAATGTACCGGATGCCACGTGGGTAGTTACAATAGCAGCTGTGGTAGCACTTGGATGTGCACCTACTCATCTACCTGGCAAGAACACAGGAAAGACGGACTCTTCCGGATGCCCCGGAAACCCATCTTGGGTGAGGAGAGGATTTAGCTCGCAAAAGGCAAAGAACAAAAACCAAAACCACAGTGACCTCAAAAATGCACGACATCAAACTTAAAGAGAGATCCTTAAGGGTAGGATATGTAGCCTAACAAAGAGTTTTTAATGGTGGGAAGAGTCAAGATCCTCTTTAACGTGACCACACCTGGACTGCAGACTGATTTCCCTCCCACCCCTGTGACGGGCAAGCCCTGGGCACTGGCTGTGAAGTGGAGCAGACCTAAGAAGCACGGCTAATGAGTGTTCTAAGAGAAGCAAAACTACAGAAACATCTCCTTACTGCTTTCTTTGGGTATTTCTCCATCGAAACTAGTTTTTTTTTGATTTGTTTTGTTTCGTTTTGTTTTTTGCGGTACGCGGGCCTCTCACTGCCGTGGCCTCTCCCGTTGCAGAGCACAGGCTCCGGACATGCAGGCTCAGCGGCCATGGCTCACGGGCCCAGATGCTCCACGGCATGTGGGATCTTCCTGGACCGGGGCACGAACCCGTGTCCCCTGCATCGGCAGGCGGACTCCCAACCACTGCGCCACCAGGGAAGCCCTCGACACTTGTTTTTAAAGGCCTAAGTGGAATCAATGAAACGAGTTGTCATAATTATACACCTGCAGCTTATGCATCATGCATGACTCTGTTTGCAGAATCTTTCAGATACTCAAGGCTCGCTTGGCTTTGGTCAGACAAAAATGGAATGTGAGATGAGAAAAGCACTCTGTGGTTTTAAATCTCACACGTAAGTTAACCCTGAGAACCAGGACATGCAGGAAGTAAGGCTGCTCCTAAGTTCAACTGGAACATGAGCACGCACAGGCTCTAAAGGGGGAAACACACAATGACCTGACAACTATGCTGGCAGAAACAAGCCGGAATGCATTCATCCACATAAACAAAACACGTGCCATTCAGAGAGGGAGCCCGTCAGCCCTGGAGGGACAGTCGGGACAGGAATGAAAACCGAGGCCATGGTCAGCAGTGTCCACCCAACAGGGCCCAAGTAGGGTGGTGGCCGTCACCAGGCTGACCTGATGGCAGGAACACCTTCGTGGCCAGACCTGATGGCAGGAACACCTTCGTGGTGGTGAGGGCGGGAGACATCACCTAGTGAGCTCAGGCGTCCGTGCTGTCGTCCTCGTGCCGCCTGCAGTGGCCCTTTGTGAGCAGCCACCTGCACCCACCCTGCCACCCACTAGCGCCCGGCCGTTTCCCTGGGGATCCACTTTCAGCCCTCCAGCTTGGGTGTTCCCACCCCTCTGTCACACCGAACCCGCATGTGACTCAGGACTTGGCTTGAGCTATCACAGAGGCCATGAATCTGGAAGGACACAGCCCTGGGAGCCTTGTGTGACCACGTGGGAAGAGCAGGACACCAAGCCTGCACAGAGGAAGCGGAGCTGAGGAACGCGTGCGCGCACACCGCCACCAGCACGAGTGCCTCTGCTCTGCCACTTGCTCTGGCCCTCCGGCCTCACCTCAGCTTGAAACAGAGCCCAGCTGCCGCTGCTCCACCAGTGGCTCCTAGAAAGGCACCTCCTGCAAGAGCTGCTGTTCCGGCTGCCCAGTGTGTGCCCAGGGCTGTGGCGGCACAGGGGCATCGGACAAGTGTGGCTGCCGTGCCTGATGTCGGGGGGAGCCTGATGCCGGGGAGCCTGCTGCTGGGGGGAGCGCCTGCTCCCAGACGTACCCAGAGCCGTGATTACGAATCTGCATTAGAAACCTTGTTTCATACTTCCCTAACTCCCTTGCTACATTCTCGTTTCTATGGAATGTGTGAATAAAATTTGCTGACTAAAAAAAAAATTAAAAAAAGCACCCACACCCATACACATGCATGCGAGCACACGCACACCCCCGGGTCTCCTCCTTCGGGTCCAGGTCTGGGTTGCCCTCGGCCGCCCCATCCCTGGACTCCACAGGTGAGCCTACGCAGCTCCACGCTGTTTCCGACAATCGGCCCGGTGCCTGGGGCAGCAGAGGCTTCCAGGGCCCGGCTCCCCGTAGGTACTGATGAGAGGGCGCCTCTGGTCTCCAGAACCGAGGGCACGAACACCTGGTCACCCTCTGGAGGACACCCGACCCTACACTCTCATCGTCCAGCCTTTTTAGTCTGTCCATCCATTCCTATAACAGAATTTCCATATGACGACACTGGCTCCAATCAGTCGGCCTGGAGCGGGAGATACGGCAGCTGCAGTCAGTTTTCAGTAGGAGTACAGCTTACCCTCGTACTCTGTATTGGCAGTGGAAAATTTTGCTTCAGTACTTTATTGAAAGAAAGCAATAAATAATACTGTGATAAAAATAGTTCAAAAGTAGACTGTACATACTTTGTTACATAATCAGGAAGTTCACAAAAGAGGAATAGAAAAACAGAACGGTAACAGTGAACTGTACAAGTAAATTAAAGGCAGAGCCCAAATGTAAAAAGACACGCCATCTCTGTCTACCGGTACATCAGCTGCGTAATAAATAATGCACCATGATCTGAACACATCTCTTGCTGGCTTTTTAATACGCCATTTTAAAAGTAAAAGTTACATTTGCTACTTATACAATCCAAAATGGCTATATCGTCAAAATCTAAAAATGTACGACTAGGTCCATTCTTTAAACATGTTTACAGACAAATGTAAAAGGATGATTTACATCAGAAAAATAAGGCCTTGATGAGAGCTGCACTACATTATTTTCAGGATCTCGTGCCTTCACCTTCCGCGTGCACCAGTGTCTCCCCAGTGAGTGCAGTGCTTCGTGATTGGTCCTCTAAGAGTCGGCGCCCTTGACCCGGCTTCCCAGGAGGGGGGCTGGGAAGGGGGCGGGCGCGGCGGGCTGCGGGGGCCCAGGCCCCACCCCCCCCACCGGAGTCGCTCTTCCCCCAGCTCGTGGCTTCTGCCAGTCACCCAAGACGAGGTATCCGGATCCACAGAGGCCAGGCTATGGAAGAGTTCACCGGTCCTACGAGATTTTCATAGTGTTCTAATGATCCTTTCAGTCCAAATTTGATTAGAAGCTGATATTTAACATCCCGTATTTTTAATCTCTTCACGCTACAGAGTAAAGCATTTCTTGCTAGAAAAAGTATAGCTAAGGTCAGTCATTAAAATACAACAATTGCTTGAAAGTAAGTTGGCTTCTTTCAAAATGATTGTTGTAGGGCTAGGTTACACTTCGTAAAGGATATGCACACTGTGTCATGATGATTTTACAAACGCAGTAAAATCCTTTTCTCTGTCATGGTTTATCATTAAAAAATTAAACAAGAATAATTACAATAAATGCATAATTTACAAAAGCCCTCTATTTGTTCATAGGATTTATACATACAAGCATTACAGTACATTCCTTTGAAAGACTAAAATCAGATATAAGAACATGAATTGATCTGAAAGGATATTTATAGCCTGGATATACATGAAAAAGTAAGTAACTATAGAAATGAAGTCATAAGTTTACATAAATATAAGAAACATTAAATTCTAAAATATTTTCTCTATGGTATTCATGAATTTTTCACTAATTAAAAACTCTGTAATAAAATATCTTAGGGTCCATATAACAAGTATTAACAGATTAAAGATTCCATTGAGCTCAAAATGTAGTCTTTGCTGGATTCAAAATGCTGCATAATCATCTGTAGAAGTAGTGTGGGTAAACTGGAAAATAAAATAAAAGCAAACGAGTCAGTCTTGAGACAGCTTCAAGTGCCCGAGCTCCTACCCCTCCACGACCCCCCCAAGCCCTACCTTCTGTGCTTTGGCTGCTTTTAGAATTTAGGTAAGTATCAAGGACCAAGCAGATCAAGGAGAGAATTCCTTGACTTTCTTTCGACATACATCTAAAAGCTGCTAATAAGAAAACCAATCATGCATTCCAGCTGAGACTTGACAACAGAACCCTGAGAGCAGCGAGGGGAGGGCTGGGCTCCCGGGCCCACACCCACCCAGAGCACCACCTGCAAAGCAAGGGTGGCCCCTCAGCAGCGGCCGACCCCGAGATGCCAGCGCAGTTTCGTTTTAAAGACGGGCCTCTGGACTGAGAGGCACACGGCGGTGCAGCCTCGTGAACCCTGATGCTTTGGGGCTTGTTCCCTTCGAGAATGTGCACGCAGGACACGGTGCTCCAGCACCGCTGACACGGGAGCGACGCCAGCACGCAGGGCAACGCGAGGGAGGCCCGGGCCGTGCACGGACCACTCCCGGCGGCAGCTAAGCGCCAAGGTCACCTTCCGCTCTCCTGCCGCCCCGCCCCCCCGACGCTCCGGCGCCAGGGCGTGGCCTCCGCGCACCTGCGGGGCCGGGGCCGCCCTGTACTCACCCGCGGGGGCTCAGCAGGAGTAAGTCCTGACTGCAGCGGAGTCCAGCCTCTGCGCTCCCGCCACGCTGCCTGGTCCGACAAGCACGGGAGGAAGCGTGCAAACACAGCGTGCGGTTAGTGGTGGGACGCCACACGGGGGCACGAGGACGGACACGCACTCACATCCACAGCGGCCACCTCCTGAGGGCTCTGGGGGAAACCTCTAGAGGGGGAGGGGCGGACGAGCCGGAGAAACGGAGCCTAAGGGCCACCACGTGAGGGCTCCCTTTACCTCCGCCACCCTGGGGGGCACGGGGAGGTCACGCTACAGCAGCAGCCACAGTCCAATGACAGAGAAACGCCTGCACGGTGGGTGACGACTACTCAGCGTGACCGCGTGGTCCCTCCTGAAACCCTCTAGATTCAGAGAGCGCCTGGACTTCTCTTTCGCTGTATCTGCGAGGACGGTAGTCGGGCAATAGTAACAGCGGCCACGTGACGGGCCCCGCCAAGGGGCCTGAAGCCCGGCACCCATGGTCTGGAGGCCCTGCGCTCTGCTGCCCCAGGGGGACCCGCCTGCTCTCTCTCCCCGGGGAGCCTTCCCCAGCGGCTTCGACAGTGGGCAGAGGGCAGAGGACGGAGACTTAGCTAACAAAGCGGAAGCCCAGTGTCAGTTTCCACCCGAAAGGATGTCACCACTGGCGTTTTTTTTCTTGTCAAGAAACAGGCTGCAGGGCCCAATAGGTAAGCCCTCACCCCGCTTCAAACTGAGTAAGAAATTTCCATAACCCCTAGCAGAAATCCGCTGCTCCCAATTCAACATTTTTCGTTTCCCCACAGGTCCACCAGGAACATATGTGACCAGTATTTGGCCGCGGTTCCAGGACGGGCTTAAGACAGCTGGCGCTCCTGATCGGAGCAGATTTTTTTTTTTTAAAGCCATTGATTTGGACGTTTTATTTTACTTTATTTATTTATATTTGGCCACGCCACGTGGCACACCGGATCTTAGCTCCCGACCAGGGATCGAACCCGCGGCCCCTGCATTGGAAGCGTGGCGCCTTAACCACTGGACCACCAAGGAGGTCCCACAGATTCTCTTTCTAAATCCTTCTGATGCTAAGAACCCCAGAGACCTGCTGCACTTTGCCTTCAAGAGCCATGAAAACAACCCACTTTATAGTTTATGCCTTCCTTATCACACAAGCGTAAAAAGTCATCTCCCACATGATATAATGCCTACACCTCCTTCTAGGAGTATTTTTTTTTTTTTTTTGCGGTATGCGGGCCTCTCACTGTTGCGGCCTCTCCCGCTGCGGAGCACAGGCTCTGGACGCGCAGGCTCAGCGGCCATGGCTCACGGGCCCAGCCGCTCCGCGGCATATGGGATCCTCCCAGACCGGGGCACGAACCCGCATCCCCTGCATTGGCAGGCGGACTCCCAACCACTGCGCCACCAGGGAGGCCCACTAGGAGTATTTTTAATTTATCAAAACTCTAATGTTAACATCACTGTGAGCATTTAACAGCAAAATGCGATTTATAACGACGAGAATGGAAATGAAGCAGTGAGGTAAATAAGAAAGCACTCATTTAGACTATCCAATAAATTGAAGGCCAAGCTACGGTTAAAATCTGTAAAAATGGGGCTTCCCTGGTGGTGCAGTGGTTGAGAGTCCGCCTGCCGATGCAGGGGACACAGGTTCGTGCCCCGGTCCGGGAAGATCCCACATGCCGCAGAGCGGCTGGGCCCGTAAGCCATGGCCGCTGAGCCTGCGCGTCCGGAGCCTGTGCTCCGCCACGGGAGAGGCCACAACGGTGGGAGGCCCGCGTACCGCAAAAAAAAAAAAAAAAATCTGTAAAAATGAACTGCATGCTCCTTGAAGAAAAATGCTATTAAAAAAAAAAAAAAAAAGTTGCTGGGTTCCCCCTGGGTTCCCCGCCCCCCGGGTTAAGCACATTATTGAATTCCGGCACCGAGATGCAGCTTTTTAATAAAAATGATGCCCTGTAAGCCACCCTCACTAAAGTGTCCAGCTTATTTAGCAAAAGGCTTCCCTAAATGTACTTTGCTCTGGTTTTCATACAGGCAGGTGAGAGTAAAAGTTACAAACCTACGCATGGGAAGGGCTGATAACAGGAGAAAACTGCAAACCCCGTCAGCACACTTCGAAAACCCCTCGCTCTCCTGCAGCCCTGCCAGGGCAGGCGTGGGGACGGCCTGAGTAACAGCAGCGCCGCAGCGGCCCTAAGGGCTCCGCCCTCACGGGACTGAGGATGCGCCAGGCACTTTCCTGAGCCATGACCCGCTCTGTGAATCACTTGTGTAACCAGCACAGCCAGCCGGGGAGGAGGGCACCCCAAGAGCCAGCCGGGGAGGAGGGCACCCCAAGACGACCCTCTCCCAGATGCGAAATGAGGCGCAGTGCTCAAGGCGCCTCCTAGGCCGCAGAGCCAGACTCGGACCCAGGCCATCTGTCTCTCGATTTTGCTGTCGAGTGGGGACACAGCAGCGCTGAGAGCCCACCCTTAACTAGCGGTGCTCTCCGGCAGAGCGGTTGTCAAAGGGAAGAGCAGAGCTGGGTGTGAAAGGACTATGGGCCCAGCCGTGCTCGGGTGATGACTTCTCTCGGCCTTACCTTCTTCCTTCTCCCCGGCCTTCTACAGCGTGTAAGGGACAAATAACAGTGAGGACGGAGGGAGGACAGGAAGGTGGAGGTTATTTCAAATGGACTCAGTCATCCTTCTAGCGTGAAGAGGAGTCGAGGGGGAACTGGGGGGGGTCTGAAGCTACTACGCTATTTTATGAAACAGCTTCTGAGCGCTGCCTGCCACACACACATCGTTACGAGCATGGGTGTCGATCTAACGCTCTGAGAACACACACGGTTCTTAGTTTTATTAGTTAGAAGAGTGTGCTAATATTCAACCAGACAAGAACTTAAGAATTAAGACTGTATTACTGTTAAACTTTTATAAACAGATGTTAGGATTAATTTTAAACATTTACACCTGGGCATGCAACAGTACTCAAGTGCCTTGTCACATATTAAGTAGGCCATTCTAGATCATTAGTAACGTTCCAGTCCCAGAGCTGCTCAAGCCGCCTACAAGCGGCTGCAGCAGCACTGCGTCACCTACCGTCCAGCTGCATCTTCTTTGGCTGCACAGAGGGCGAGGACAGAGAGGACGGGACCCGGAAGTTTGCGGGGAGAGTCTCTGCTGACCCAGCAGCTAAGCCACGAACATCCTTTGGTCTAAATTTTTTTCTCCAAGAAGGTGCTCTCCTAAAGCTTTTATCATCATCCTGGTGAATTAAAGGACAGAAAACAAGACAGATTTAAAAATAAGGGACAAAAACATAAAGTTACCAGCCCTTTAAGATGACTGAGCTTGTTACCGCATCTCTATTTCACCCTGTTCGTGACAACCATGTGATCAGCTGGGAACTGTGGAGAGCGGCCTGGGACCCGGTACCACTGACGCTGGGACCCTAACTGAGCATCAAGCAGGACCGCCTGGGCCGCCCGGGTGAACGTTCCTCCTGACAATTACCAGGCTTCACTTCTTATCTCGAAGGAATCACCTTCTTGCTATATAAGATAACACGTTTTTATTCGTCTTTAAAAACAGTTTTCGAGCTGTAAACAATTCTGTCTCATGCTGGGACGGAGCCAGCAAATGCTGCTTTAGGTGCCCTTCTACTCTCTTTGTCAAACTCAAGTCTCCTTAACGTCCAATGAAGAGAATAACAATAGTGTGGGAATAAATGAGTCACGGTTTTGTGTAAGGGGAAATTAATATTTTGTGCTTTTCAATATACTTATGAAACAGTCCCCCAAAGCACAGGGGCTCTGGATGAGGGTAAGACATCCGGCTGGTCGCCAAAACACAACTTAGACTCCATTCCTAAGCTGAAACCAGTGTTTTACGATATAAAAAAAATACTTTTGAGGGGTATCAAAAGTTAAATAGTGAAAATTAAAAAAAAAATACAAACCCCTATCTTACTGAAGACATTCATTTTTTAAAAATTAATTTTATTTATTTATTTATTTATGGCCGTGCTGGGCCTTTGTTGCTGCCCACGGGCTTTCCCTAGTTGCGGCGAGCAGGGGCTACTCTTTGTTGTGGTGTACGGGCTTCTCACCGAGGGGGCTTCTTTTGTCGTGGAGCACGGGTTCTAGGCGCACGGGCTTCAGTAGCTGTGGCTCGCGGGCTCTAGAGCGCAGGCTCAGTAGTTGTGGCGCACGGGCTTAGCTGCTCCGTGGCATGTGGGATCTTCCCGGACCAGGGCTCGAACCCGTGTCCCCTGCATTGGCAGGCGGATTCTTAACCACTGTGCCACCAGGGAAGTCCAAAGATATTAATTTTTTTTTTTTTTTTGCGGTACGCGGGCCTCTCACTGTTGTGGCCTCTCCCGTTGCGGAGCACAGGCTCCGGACGCACAGGCTCAGCGGCCATGGCTCACGGGCCCAGCCGCTCCGCGGCATATGGGATCCTCCCAGACCGGGGCACGAACCCGTATCCCCTGCATCGGCAGGCGGACTCTCAACCACTTGCGCCACCAGGGAGGCCCGATATTAATTTTTTAATAGCTCATTTGTTAATAAATTTTTTTTTTTTTTTTTTTTTTTCTTTTTGCGGTATGTGGGCCTCTCACTGTTGTGGCCTCTCCCGTTGCGGAGCACAGGCTCCGGATGCGCAGGCTCAGCGGCCATGGCCCACGGGCCCAGCCGCTCCGCGGCATATGGGATCCTCCCAGACCGGGGCACGAACCCGTATCCCCTGCATCGGCAGGCGGACTCTTAACCACTTGTGCCACCAGGGAGGCCCTGTTAATAAATTTTTAAGAGCAAAGCTTAACCTGTAAAGTAAAACTGTCTCCACATTTAGAAGAAATACCCTGACTACATGGTTCATACAAGTATGATAAGATAATGACTTTTAAAGTTGCATTAATGCAAATTAAGCTGAAAAACTTACTTCATCGAACCTTCTGTCGGTCCCCATGACCAAAAGGTTGTTAAACTCTCTTTCCAAGACAGCACGAGCCTGAAATCAGAAAACAACACCACCCTACAGCTTTCAACAATCTCATTTGAATATCAGCATATCCGGACTGTTTTTTAAACCAAGACTTTAAAAACAAAACAAAACAAAAAAACTCAAACTCTGATAGTATTTTAAATCAGGGGTTTAACATGGAGTCCATGGATGGCCTTTTGGGGAGAGGGATCCATGACCTCTTGGAAATTATATACAAAAGTGTGCTCTGTGGGTTGGTGCTGGTGGGAAGATCGGGGGTACTGGCAAAAGATATACAATCTTCCGCAGAAGAATAAAAAAATTTCTTCATTCTCAAATGAGCCCACAAGTCAACAAGAATTGCACAGGGCAATTACACGTAGAAACATAATTAATAAAACCTTCATCTGACACACAAAGAGTATTTCTCTTTCCACGGAAGAACTAAATCTTGATACACGTCACTCTTACCAGAGTACTGACTTGAATGAAAGTTCCCCTTATTTTGTTTACCGTAAGACTCTCATGCTTCCAACGGAAAATGAAAAGTCAATAGGCAAAAATACTGAGGAATGTAGCGTTACAGATTTTGAACTATTATATGACGGATTTGGTATGGAATGAGATTACTAGTGGTCTGAGATGTTGTTAAGTTTGGTCTCCATTCAGATAGGCAGCTACATGTCTGCCTGGGGAGAACGGACCACACGCTGCGCCCATGAAGGCCCGGCGTCTGGGCTGTACCTGTGTGTTCTGCGTAGGGATCTGTAACAAGAGGGCCAGTGCGCTGAAGTCGAAGGTTTCGTCTAAGGCCAGAAGGGCGCCGTGCACACCGCTCTCTACGAGATTGTTTGCGTATTCCTTGAGACCAATGGAGAGGATCCAGCGAATCACTCGATCGTTGCTCCAAACAAGCACATCTGCAGATGAATCAAAACAGTTTTAAAAGTGGCCTCAGAAAAGCTGTGTTCATCACGTATACCCTGCAGGCATGGCGGAAAGATCCCTACTGTGAAGCTGACCCTTCAGTTCCTGACAAAAGCTGGGAGACACCGCTAGGCGGGCAGCCAACCCCGACTGCACTGAGACGCTGATGGCTTGGCCCTTCTCCACTCCAGTGGAGGCTGTCCCATGAGAACTCATTCTTCAAGGGAACCCAAGAGGAATGAAGTTATTACGTACACTTAGTTTCTAGAGAATAGAAAACGAGGATCCGGGGATCAGAAACAAAAGGACACACAAGGATGTGAATGCCCACCAGGTACGAACACGTTTCAGATACAGACTTGAGAGTCTTTTGTGTGTGTGTGTGTGGTACGCGGGCCTCTCACTGCTGTGGCCTCTTCCGTTGCGGAGCACAGGCTCCGGACGCGCAGGCTCAGCGGCCGTGGCTCACGGGCCCAGCTGCTCCGTGGCATGGGGGATCTTCCCGGACCGGGGCACGAACCCGTGTCCCCTGCATCGGCAGGCGGACTCTCAACCACTGCGCCACCAGGGAAGTCCCTTGAGAGTCTTTTGATGTACTTTCTTCCCATCCCAAGGAGGAGCTGGCACCGTATCTGGACACCTTGCTCAATTCAGCATCAACCTCTCACTTACAATCGTGAAGCCTTTTTTCTTGAAGCCATTTTTGTTGTCTCTCTTTTGTTAAAAAGAGAGAAACTTAAAGATATTCTCCAGCATATTAGAGATCTGGGGGGAAGATTTCATATTAAGTCAAGTCATAAGTGATTAAGTCTGCGCTAGTAGAGAGCTAAAAAGAGCCACTCTGTACAAACACATCCAGATGATCACCTATTACTTTCAAAGACAGCTTCTGTCAACCGTAAAAAGATTTAAACCATTTAAACCATACAGAAAACAAATGAAACAAGATTTACAGATTTCATTTCCAATGCCCTTTTCTGGATAAAGGTATAGAATATATAAATGTTGGTTTCTGGCTTTTCTCATGATTCAAATTAATTCAATCACGACTCAACTATCTTTCAAATGGGCTGTCTCCCCAACCCTATTTTTACCTTTAGTTTCCTTCTTAGTAAAAGCTGGGGATGAAAACAGCACTTACACTCACAGTGCTGTGGTAAGGATTAAGTAAAGTAACCTGTGAAAGTGCCTGGACTTGTTCCATGAGTCTTACTATTATTATTACTATTAATATTATTAGATTTATTTTCTGAAAATTCTGGGAGGTTTTACATGGAGCTTAATCACTAACACCTTATTTAAAAGCACTCTATCATACCTGATCATTGAGAGGCGCACAGAGTGAGAAGCTCCCCCTCGGAGACAAGCATCTGACACCTCCCAGTTGGACAGCCCACGTCCTCCCAGGCCTCCGCACCCGCCTTCTAACTCAAACGCCTCTGCCCTCCTCCCTGGCTAAGCGGCTCCCACTGCGCCTTCAAGGCCCGCTCCCTCCAGCCTGGGAGGAGGGCCACGTGCTACTCTCCTCAAGTCCTTTGACAAATGGCCAGAGCAGCATTTTTCACACTTAAATCAAATGAGTGAACAGCAGGTCTCGTTCTTTTCGGCTCTGGAATTATCTACAGTGTGTAGCAGCATTTCTGAGTGAAACAGGACACGTGTCATAGTAACAGGAAATCTCTAGAGTCATGGGAAAAATGTTTACCTTGAGACACTGAACCTACAGACTGAGCACAAGGACATAGGCACAAGTGCTCTGGCCACAGAGGAGGATCTGAAAAACACTCCCTCCTCTGTAATGATGTCAGACACGTTCTCTCCACTTAAAGCGTTTCCTGATTTTTTTCTTTAAAACAGGAAACCACTGAGGCTGCTAGTACACTGGGAAGCAAGAAACACGACTGTACTAGCCTTTTAGTTCATTCTGGCTTTCTTCTCTTTTTCTTTCCAGTTCTTTCCGGTCATAATTTAACCTTCGCAGGCACATAATTCCACACTGGAAACTGTTTCTATTTCCAAGAGAAAAAGAAAAAAAAGAAAAAATTTAGACCTGGCAACGGTCAAACATCTCTCAGCCAATTAGCAAGAACTTGCGGCAACTAACCTGTGAAAACTGTCAACCATTTTCAGTTGCCCGCGAAGGTCTTTCTTGGTCAAGTGGTCCAGCATCCGTGCGTCCACGAGGCACTCCATGAAGTAGCTCCGGTACTGCGGGAGGCCCAGGCTGGGCAGCCACTCGTTGCCGATCCACTCGTGGTTCATGTCCCCGTATGCCAGTGTCTGCTTTCAATAATCAAGGACGATCAGCTCAGGAAAAAACCCATGAAAGCAGCCACAAGGACCATTTATATCATCTTTAAACTGGATTTTTAATCTGTTACATATTCTCAAAGGCTAATAAGCTAACGACAACGTGGTTGCTTGTAATTTCAAAATAACTTGATCTCTTATTTACTACCTTGTAAATTTGCTGGCAAAATTTTATACAAAAGGAATTATGCCATTAAAACTCTATGACTCTCTTGTGTGTATAAATTTAACCTATTTAACAACCACGATAAAATTATAACTGACTACACATTACTTTTCTGAAATAGCTTTTATACATAATAATACATCAACAAAGAATGATCACGACTCATGAACAAGTTTGAAGGATCAATCTAACTCTACTCATTAACAATATCTCTGGCTGTCTTTAATTTTATATTTAACACATTGTTTTCCAAATTTCCTTAACAAAACATCTGTTAACTTCCAAGTCAGTCCAGTGAATTAAAAAATAGTTTTAAAAGAAGCGATAAGCAAAGCAGTAACTGACAGGCTGAAAGGAGAAAGAGACAAACACACAATTATAGTCAGAGACCTCAACCCTCCTCTCTCAATTATTCAATAACTGATTGAACGAGGAAGCCAAAACAGACAACCAACCAACCCCAGTAAGGATACAGAAGCCTTAAACAATGCTATCAACCAACCTAACCTAATTGACATTTTATGTAACACTCCATCCAACAGCACGATACATTCTTTTCAAGGGGATATGGAACACTCTTCAAGACAGACAAACCTCAGCATACTTAAAGTGACTGAAATCATACAAAGTATGTTCTCTGACCTCAACAGAATTAAATTAGGAATGAATGAAGCAGAAAGGAGAAAATAAATGAGCAGAAATCAATGAAATGGAAACCAGAAAAACAGAAAATAAAACAATGAAACTAAAATCAGTTTCTTCATAGATATCAATAAAATTGACTAACCAGAGTGACCAAGAAAAAAGAGAAGACATAAACCACCAATGTCAAGAATGAAAGAGGGGACATCAGTATTATAGATCCTATAGACATTGAAAGGATAGCAACAAGGGTAAACTGTGACCAACTTTAAGCAACTTACATAAAATAGTCTAATTCCTAGAAAGATACAATTTATGAAAGCCACTCAGTAAGAAACAGATAAGCTGAATCTATTAAAACTCGAATTTGTAGTTATAAACCTTCCTACCCACCCATACATGCACACACATAAAATCTCTACCCTAAATGGCTTCACTAGTGAATCCTATCAAGCATTTATGAAAAAAATATCAATTCTACACAAACTATTCCAAAATAGTGAAGAAAAAAATGCCTAACTCATTCTACGAGGCCAGAATTATCTTGATACCTAAACCAGAGAAACATATATAATAAGAAAACTACAAACCAATATCCCTCAGAGACACGGATGCAGAATTCCTTAATGAAGTATCAGGAAATCAATAATCAATTAAACAAACAGGATATCATGACAAGTAGGGTTTATCCCAAGAACGTAAGGTTGGGTCAACATTTGAAAAACCAATGAAATTCACTGTATCAATGGACTGAAAAGAAAAACCACAATATCATCTCGAAAGACAAAGAAAAGGCATATGACAATACTCGTCATTTATATACGGAAATCTCAGCAATCTAGTAATGGAAGAAAACTGCCTCAACCTCATATAAAGAGCATCTACAAAAAACGGAGAGCTGACAACATACAATGCATTCTCCCTAAAATCAGGAACAAAGCAAGGATGTCTGCTCTCGCAACTTTTATTCAACACTGTATTGGAACTCCTAGCCACTGTAATAAGATAAGAAAAAATAAGTCAAATCATATGAATTGGAAAAGCAATAAAACGGTATTTGCAGATAACCTGGTTATTAATGTCGAAAATGAATCTGCAAAACAGTTACAAGAATAAAAATGAGTTTATTAGCAAAGTTGCAGGATACAAGGTCAACATATAAAAATGCACAATACTTGTAAATACTAGAAATAAACTGGAAATTGAAATTTTAAAAAATACCACTTATTATAACATCATCAAAACCCATGAAATCCTCAGGGATAAATCTAACAGAATATGTGCAAGGTCTGCACAATGAAAAATAAACACATTATATGTATATACACACATACCAAAGAAAGGTACTTGATGTTCTTCAGTCCAAGAAGACTAAGGTGTATTCAGAGGAATTCTGTACATTATGGAATCCCTGGAAATAGTATCTCTCGACTACCACCATGGTCTGTCTCAAGAATATGGCCTCTAATCTATTATTAATACCAACGAAGCTGGAAGGAATGACTCAGACTCCAGCAAGAACACTCAAATTCTATTAAAAAAAATGTTTCTAATAGAAAAAAAAATTCTATAAATAGTCATGAGTGGAGATAAACATCAAACATATTTGGGACATCATCACAATATCATGTTTCTTCACTCTTTCAAACCCAACTCTCATCTCATAAGCCTGACACTTACAGCATGAATATCTGGTATTATTTTCTTGCTTGCGGATTATGTGTTCTTAAAGAGACACAAGATGCAAAGACATTTCTAAACAGAGAATCCGTGGAAGCAGAAGCTTCCGTATCTTTGTTTACTCCTTAGGTACTCTAGTCACACCTAAATGGTCGATAATATAGGTTTCTGGGAAAATCAGGCTCAATCCCAGGGAGACCCACACCTCCTAGGCTGTCATCACAGCCTCTGAAAAAAAGCACACAATGGGGCTCTCTCATGATCAGAGAACATTTGGGATAGAAGAGACTCTATAGGGTCTATTTTTCCATCCCTGAAATGATCACAAATACAAATCAGTTTTCTGAACTCTGTACAAGGTGAGAGTGATGGCACGGATGCGGCTGTCCCGTTCGATCCTGTACCACCAGTGGGCAGTGTAGTCTCGCGCGGACAGCTGGGTGATGCTACGTGCTAAATGAAGGCATCCAAGGCTTTGACAACACCTTGATGTCTTCTTCCCCTGAGTGCCCAAGGGCATCTCAGACCTCCCCTTGGGTTAGGAGCTGGTCACTGTGCTAATACCACAGAGAATACGCACTGTACGCCATCTGCCCCTGGCAGCTTCGCGGACAGCAGGAAGCCTCTTTGCTTTCCTCTCCTCTAGGGGAGGGGTGGAGTGAAAGCGGTCCTTGCTTACGCTGAGGACCGAACGTTGGCAATTCTGGTGTCATCGGCAGGGCTCATCCTTGTTTATATTTCCGTTGCGAAAAGCGAACGTCCAGCTTATTTAATTTACACTTTGTGCCCCATGACGCAGGGAACTTTATATTCAAGTGCTCACCAAGTTCTGCTTCTTAGTGTAAAATATACTGATGTTTAAGTAATTATGAAATGCACTCTTTCAAATTCACTGATAGTCATTAGTGACTAGGTTAAAAAATTAATGAGGATATTTATCTGGAGTAGTGGCACAGAATACCTAAATGGTAGCGAGGGGGAGCTCACAGTATCATATTATAGCTTTTCCTCTTCTGTTAAAAAGTGATATAATTGGCTTTATTTCAGGAGTACAAATAGAAGGAAGCAGGTGTTTCAACCAACAACCTGTGATCAGGAAAATTCTGATTTAAAATTCCTTTGACTTTTCGGTTAAACAGTTATCCTCTCAAGGTCCGTGAACAGGTGCCACTAGTGAGTGCCTCAGAGAAACTCCAGCCACACCCGGCAGGCTTCAACTTGTGCGAGTCACAGGGCAATGTCAGTGGGATCACACGTAGGGAAATCACTGTTTTTAATCAACGGGTCTCAAAGTAAAGCTGCAAAACAGCTGTGACAGAGCTTTTCTAGAGCTGAAGTGGGGACCTAACAATTCAACACGTACGTTAAGCGAGAATGGGCTCAGTTTCTGAGAATCCCATCAGTAAGAAAGCCTTTGGAACAACACTGTATTTAGGACACTCTGTAGACAGAGGTAGAGTCTCTACGGCAACTCTTGTGTTGGAAATTTATTAGAACACGATTTTTCTCATCAGTAGATCTTGTAACTAACGCTACCCCCACCAGGGACTGAAATACATCATCTCAGGAGCTGCCAAAGCCACAGGGCTTTGTAGGAAAGACCATGTGTCAAACAAAGTAATTTACTCTAATGAGAATGAACTACCAGGGCACCACACAAGAAATGTTCAAAATTGTCCATGAGACGTACTCTTTAATCCTGTGCTTTCTTTGGCTAATGCTTTCAAATCATTAACAATATTCTACGTCAAGAAGTTAAAAACGTCAAGAAAAGTAAATTACAAGTTTTCATACTCCAATTCTTTTTGTTGCTGTACATATAGTGAAGAATACATTATAGAAAGTCTCCAACCTGAGCCCAGCTTCCCTCCTCATCTTCCTGATGTTACGTGGTTAGGGATGCAAAAGAACATAACTGTTAGTGTTGGTGAGCTTAGTAATGCAAGCAAATTAACTTTGCAGGGAGTTGCAGCTTAACTGGGTGAAAAGGGTCAAAGAATCAAAGCATCATGCAAAACTCATGCAAAACCAACAATTCGCATGTCTCATGCAAGGAGCGGACTTCCCACGGCAAGCACACCCAGAAGAGGAGAAAACTAGGGCCAGAGGGCTGAACTGAGGGCTCCCCTAAAGAAGACAGCAATTAAGTCTATTCTACATGGAGCAAGTCTACCAACTTTAAGTTCCTGAAAAAAATATAAAATAAGATGAAATATGGATTGTGCTTCACACATTTAACTAATACCTAAAGGAAATACTTAACCAGAACAATCGAACGTAAAACGACATTTCTGTTTTCCACAGAAAGGCCAAGAACGGCGCCAACCTGAGGTGGGGCTGCCCGGGGAGGGGCGGGGTGGGGGGTGAGCATGGGGCGGGACTGACCGTCTGGGGCGTGGCCGTGAGCGTCTCCATCTCCTCGTGTGTTAACCAGACATTTCCTGTGGTCTAGGGGCACCCCGTGACCGGCCACATCCAGGGCAAGGGCAGCGGTGACAGAGGGGAAAGGCGGCAGACACGTCAGCCAGGGCACGGGAGGGGAGCGGGTGGGGCAGAGGCCGTCCCCGCCCACCTCCCCGTCTGAGATGCCCACAGCGAGACACGGGCGGGCGCTCGGCCCTTCTGCTGGCAGGACCCCGCCTTCTTAAGGAGGACAGCCCTACAGCTTCCTGTGCCACACTGACACCTGAGCTCTGGGGGATCTAAAGAGCCGTTAAGCCATTGTATTTGAGACGGTCTCACGTAGTCAAAGCACAACAAAGAACAGGACGGAAGTCCGGCTTTGGGCTCTGGGGAGACGCATCTGAGCAGGCGCTGGCCGGTGACCGGGCCTCTGTCAGAGGCGGGGCGCAGGGCCACCAGCGTCCCAGTGACGGCACCGCCGGGCGTCCCCGCAGCCCCGAGACGGCCGAGACTCCGTGGGCGGTGGCCCCGCCTAACGGTGGGCAGGTTCCTCACGGGAGGCCTGTTCATCTTCACCGTCCATTAAACTCAACTCATAAGACGCTCCCTTTACCGAGATACTTGATAAAAACTGCGGGAAACCCCCCAGCACCTTCATTTCTGAAAAGGCGACTCTGGCGAAACACCTGGGCACAGAGCAGATCAGATACACTGAGATCACACGCACCTGTGCAAGAGGTGAGGACATAGGCTACTGTCATCACCACGACACTCCCACTGAGAAACAACAGAAGACAAGCGAACAGAAAAGCTTTCACGCTTTTCGTGTAAAGTAACCGTGAGCCCTGAATCAGGTGTTGGCCTGCTACTCAGAGGACGTACGTCTGTGAGGCTTAGTTTCCACACCGGTTTTTCTCTCCGGAGTAGGCAGACTGAAAGCAGAGTGGGAACTGAGCTGGTGTACAAAGTCTGCCCTTGAGAAATGAAGAGCTGGCCCACCCTGATCTCCCAATTATAATTCACGTTTTCATTACGTTAGTTTTTGACTTTTTCAATGGGAGGACCCTCTTAAAGGACTTCCAAGGTCTTCCCACGTGGAGCAAAACTGGATGAGCACAAACACTACTTGGAGTACACCTGCAGGTTTATGGACTCTTAAAATCCCAGGGTCTACAGCTCCCAAAATGGAAAGCGCCAACAGGCTGAACAAGTCAAACAAGGGAACCACTGCTTACAACGCAACCGGGGGTCTAACCTTTTTCTCCTTCACTTTCTTTAAACTCATAGTTAAATTTGTGATGATTACTTTTTTACATTTTCAAAAACTCCCATTTCTATATTACAATGCCACTGTAGCCAAGCTGTTATAAAAGTATTTAATGACGTATCTTTTAACAAGCCAATTGCAGCAAATTAAAAGTTGTCATGTCTTTGAATGCTAAACCTTTAAACCGGAACACTGGATGTGTTTATAAAGAACTGCGGAAGCAACACGCATAGGGGATGAACTCTTTGTACGGAAACGTACCGTTCTTGACGTAGGAGGGGCTGACGGACTTGTCAGGGACATGATCTCCTGAATCGCCAGCCTCAGCTTCAGCCGGTGCAGAGGGTTGCTGATGCCGATCTCGCGCTGGATCTCCGTGTCCGACAGGGCGGACATGATGGCCCCGCTCTTCACGTTGGCTCGGCAAGCAGCCACGTACCAGGCCGGCATCCCGACCCAGAGCTGGAGACGGGAGACACGGGGGCCAGAAGGTTATGCGTGGCGTACGGACGGGCTCGTACACTTGGCCAGGATTCAGAGAGGGGCATACGCACCTCCAGCCAGACGACAACAGTCGGCCCGTCCCACTGTGCAAAGGGTAAGCCTTGTCTCCGGGCTTCTTCGAGCAATTCATGCCTACAGGTGACAGATGTTCAGACCTTCAAGAGCCACACTACACACAGGCAAAGTGTCCTCTTTATAAAGTTCACCAAAGTGTGATGCCACACATCTCATCATCGTCCTTCAACCTTCTAGACCATCCACTGAAGGGTAGTTTGGAACACATCACACTGAACGCCTGAGTAATGAAATGCTGAAAGACCCTCCACGATTCTCTACAGAATCGTCTCCTTCCAGGAGTAAAGAATTACTACCAACTTTAAAAGACCCAGCAGAGGGCTTCCCTGGTGGCGCAGTGGTTGGGAGTCCGCCTGCCGATGCAGGGGACGCGGGTTCGTGCCCCGGTCCGGGAGGATGCCACATGCTGCGGAGCGGCTGGGCCTGTGAGCCATGGCCGCTGAGCTTGCGCGTCTGGAACCTGTGCTCCACAACGGGAGAGGCCACGACAGTGAGAGGCCCGCGTACCGCAAAAAAAAAAAAAAAAAAAAAAAAAAGTCCCAGCAGAGTCTTCATATCCAAGGTAGGATATTCAACACAAAACATAATCACTCATCCCTTTCTAAACAAGGAGGACAAATCTGCAGGAAGAGGAAACCATACCTAGGTCTGAACAGAGGAGTCTGCCTCAGAGAGCTTCAGGAATGCTCAACATTTCACAACAAAAACCACAGAGAACAATGCAGACTTTTAACACTAATAACGCTCTAATATAGCTAGCAAGGGAAGGGCTGGATTTTGGCTGTTTCTATTCTGCACTGCTATTTAGCTAAGTAGGTATTTGCTAAATTAAGATACTGGGTCATCTTTTTTTGGGGGGGTTATTTAATTTATTTATTTTTTGGCCACTCTGCACGTCTTGTGGGATCTTAGTCCCCCAACCAGGGACTGAACCTGGCCACCTCAGTGACAGCGCAGAGTCCTAAACATGGACCGCCAGGGAACTCCCTAAAGAAACATAGCGGCTTTTCATTATATTCAAGTAGCATTAGACTTAAGACTGTGAAGTCTATGTACAATTAAAGCTCAAAGTGTTTCACATAAAATTTCAAGTAAGTGTTCCTTTAAGTCAACCTTAGGTTTCCTGGGAATAGTAAATACTGTATTATCCAGGAATAATTATACCAGAGAACACAACATGTATCTTAATAGCTCAAGCGGAGTAAAAAAAACAGTAAACTTTTAAAATTAAAACAAACAAAGCTATTCATAAATTAACAGCGGAGTCCACACAAGACTGTGATCATCTTGACACAGGATCCCGAGGCTGGAAGGAGCAATGGGGGCAGGAGGGGCCTTGTCGGGCAGCGTGAGCCGTCAGCCGCTGGATCAAACGCTGCTTCCTGTTCCCTCAAGATGACGCCTCCGCAAAGACAGCAGCTACACCTTATGTAAACATTCACGGGAGCCACACAAGCCTCTGAGCGATGCAGACAAGGCCTGGGCAGGTCAGCCAGGGACAGCCCGAGCTCCAGAGTGTGGCCCCCGGACCGCCAGGCCGGCCGGGGGTGGGGGGTGGGGTGGGGCGGCACCTGCCAGGCCGGGGGCTTCCAGAACCCCGCGCTCTGAAGGGAGCCAAACAGGTACTGAATCCTTGGCACTTTGCCAGAGACTTCAGTTTTTAATATGCAACAGATATTCACTGTAGACAAGAAATTCAGGGTTAAAAAGGGCCCACTGATTCCACTACCCGGAGACTGGTGCACATTGCTCTGACTCTTTTCCAGGCGAGAGTCGTTCGCTTTCATAAAAAGCCTTTTCTACTATGGATGTATTTCTGGGATTTTAGAGCTCCGGTCCAGCGCCCTGATGACCCTGGGATACGGCGACGGAGGCAGGACAATGCGGCTGAGAGACGCAGGAAGGCAGCGAGAGGGCGAGGCGGCCCACGGCCTGGGAGCACGAGCCCCCTCCTCCCCGAGGTGCCCGTCCCCCGCAGGCGGGCATCAGCGGCAGGGCCCCCACTCTCGCCCCGCCCGCCAGTGGGGCACAGGAACAAATCACCGCTCCTCTCCCACCTCATCCAGGCACCCACTTCTGCCTGCTGCCGACAGAACCCGCGACTGCTCCGAACGAAATGCCACGTGCCCTGGGATTCTCTGTTTCTACTCTCTCCTGTTTCCAGTTCTTCTCAACTGGAAATGCTCACGCTCCCCTCGGTGGAGGCCCACCTGCTCCCGTGACTGCTCTTCTCCGGCACACTCTTCTGCACCACAGGGCTCTTGGCTGCCTTACGACCAACTGCTGAAATTTTATCTGTTTGAGATCTGGGGACTGCCAGGGCACACACAGTTTTGTCTCCCTCACTGACTCCCATCATATACAGTCTGAGAAACCAGGGGATGAAAGCAGCTATTTGGAGACTATTTGGGAAGCTATCGATAAATCCTCTGCCAGAAGGAGAACACCTGGTCTCTGGTAATGGAATATCGGTAACAAAAGGCCAGGAGAAAAAGACTTTATGACAAAAAATGGTATTTAAAAAACTGTTGAGTGGCAGAATAAAATCTGTTCAGTCCTTCACTTAGGAACAAATGTGTTTCTTTAAAAAAAGTACCGATATCAAGAACAAAGAAATAGATAAATGCGAAGTAGAGCCTACCAACTCGCCCATTCACTCACGTGACCACTTTCTAATAATCAACAGAACCGTCTTTTCTTCCTTCTTTACTACAGCTACCAAAATAAGCATGACAGGCACTTAGTCCTCAGCTAAGTTAACTGCAAGGGAAGGAGGTATTCCTTCACAGGTCAATCTTCTAGAAAACAAGAAATCTTCCGGTCATTAGCTCCCAAGCCTAAAACACAAGCACTAAGGTGACAGGACTCCAAATGCCTTAAATCTACCCAAAGCATCCAGCTCTGTTCTGAAGAAGCTGAGCTACAAGCCAGCATCCTGCGGGAATGAGGCGTACGCCATCTGCCGGGATCCTGCGGCCCCAAGCCACAGTCCAGAAGCAAACAGAGGACTCGCTCCGTTTCTGCTGGGATTGATTTCCTTCCTCTGCATCACTCTCTGCTGTCACTGTGTCACTCTCATCTGTGACCTCAGTTTACAGAGAGGACTGGGGACACGAGCCCAAGGGGGCTGCCTCCCCTGCGGGCCAGCTGGGACGAGGTCAGCACTGTGCCCACCCGGCTCGGGCCACGCGTTGGGGGCTACTCGGCTGGGACTTGATCTGCCCCCTCAAGGATCAAATTCTAGACCCCAAGTGGGACTTATTAAATACCTGCTCTAGTAGTCGACTGATGTGGCACACTTCCTAACCTCAGAGTTAGAGTCACAGGAGAAAGACGTTCAGAAATACGCTGAATTCTATGGGGAACGGACACGCCTATGAGAGAAAGGTCATGTCACGTGTGAATGACAACATGCGTTTTAAATGAGGACAGAAGCACCATGGTTGAGCTGTCTTTCGGAACAAGACGGTTGTGTGAGCTTCTGCTGATCACATACCGTAGGAGCGGCATCCTCCAGACAACAGACAGGGCCTCATTTCTCTGAGACTGACACTCTGCACACCCCGGCACCTCCTACAAAGGCTCACTGGGCTTCACTTCACCAACGCAGCCGCCCGGGCGGGAGGACTGCAGTGCTGCTTCCCGTCAAAAGCAGTGCAGCTCCGAGCCAGCAGCTGGCGATGGGCAACGCGGAAGGTTTCAGGACACACACAGCACAGCAAACCCCACGACTCAGCTTCCCCTGTGAGCGCACGACAGCGTCGACCAAGGGGAGGTGGAAAGACAGCATTTAAAGCACCAGGTCCTTATTAACGGGGTCGAGTTCAAGCGCCGTTGGGCAAGTGCCCGCACACGGGGAGCCCGTCTGGAGCCCAGGCCACCGCGATGACGGTCAGGGACGCCGACTTCCACGACAGCTGCAGCCTCCACGCCTCACCGAGCACGTCCAGCACCAAGTATGCCCGCCGTGCTCTCTCATGTAGCTTTCATGAAACCTGAAAGTCTCATCTTCACCAAATCTTGAAAATTCTCTAAAAAAGTGGAAGCACTCACTGGCTGTGTAAACTTAGCAGTTAAAAGAGCACCTCTGAGATAAACTGGGGCTTGATAAAAAGAAAATATTTCTGACAAGCGTGGTTTGATTCTCCCATCGATAATGCCATAAACATTAAACTATATTCAAACAGTATCTTTTCTGGAAAGCTAAAATATGTTTTTCACATTTATAAATAAAGCTTTCTCCCTAAAGTCAATTGTATCTCTGGTTAACTGACAGAACTAAAATTGCCCACTGTAGTCAGAAAACCTTCGGACCCTGCATTGTTCTCTAAGTTGCCAGTACATGTTAGAACTTGCCGCGCGTGACGATACAGCGGAGAACAACCTGCTCGTGCACTCTCAGCCATGGTAACACCGAGTCAGAAGTTCAGCCTGAGCACCCTAGCTCCAGAGGAACCTGCCTAGCAGACACACACACCAGTGCACGGAACTTCATCATACGCCGGGCAAGTAACCCAGCGACGTCTGCCACATGCAGCCCACCACCCAAGCTTCCTCCTGAGGATTACAAGACAAATGGAGAAAACACAGTGGAAAACTACGTTTGACGCTACGTGAAACAGCAACGCTCAGGAGCAGAGGGTGGGAGGGCTGGGCGGCACAGCCACAACCCCTCCTGGTCTCTAGCAGCTGAGCCGGAGGGTGTGAAATGAAACGCCCCAGCAGAATCTAGGGCACACAAATGTCCTGGCATGACTCCAGAAGGGCAAAAGGCTCTGACGTTAAGTCCCCATAAGCAAACGGCAATTACCTGAGTTCGGGTACAACACTCTCTGTTCAAAGACAGCAACACTCAAATCAGCTTTTGCTGTTGAGTGGTTTCTACAGATTTCTACTTCCAGGGAAGCAAAGACCAAGTATTCCTACGGTGTCGTAAGCAATGACCGAAAGGACAGCATTTCCCCCGGAACACAATCAACACTATGCCAGGCAAGATAACTGTGATTTCTGAGAAGAGAGCTAAAATGAGGCAGATTTCACAAAAGAAAAATCAACAGGCAACCTGAGGGGCTAAAGGCAAACTGGCCTCTCGTGGAGAGGGTCCCCATGGGCCCAAGGGTGGTCCTGGAGTCAGTGCCTACAGGCCCCGGATTCCAGACCAGTGTTGGTTTCTCAAGGTGCTTGACAGTGGCCGGATGACCTTCCCCATCGTCAGATTTATCACAGAGCCCACCCAGCTTCCCCCATCTCAAGGGCCAGTATCACCACCGTATCACCACCTTCCCCACTCTCAGGTTCGTGCTCACCTGAGACTACAAAGCGTTCCGTCTTATTTCCCACTTGTCAGTTCACTGGGACAGTCTCCGCCTAACCAGGTCATCTACTTAGCGCTGGTTTGGGATGTGGTCACCTGACACACAACCTGTCCTGGGTCAGAAAACGTCTCTGGACCCAGAGACACGTGCACACGCTATGTGCCTCTGTGCCTGATCCTGGGGCATCACAATGCCCGAGCTCCTTTGTAGAAAACCATCCCTACTGTTATTGCTTATTTTCAGAATCAGGACAACTCAGAATTAAAATTTATTAAGATTGCAAAACTGAGAGTCTGTTTAAGATAAAAATACAAAATCTACCAGAGGAGGGAAAAAACGGGCAACATGGTAAGTGACAACTTCCTGACTGATCGCTAATGTGAGCAGCAAATGCCAAGTCCCCGTAGTAGCTGCAGTTACACGTGTGTCTTCCCCAGTGCTGGCACTGTTTAAGGAGCCTCGTGTACATATACGTAGATGTATCTGTACAGCTAATGCTCGTAAAGGCCCCATGGGGTATGTACTTCTATGACTCCCATCTCACAGATGAGAAAACTGAAGCACAGGAAAGCCAAGTTTCCCAACGCCCCAAAGCTGACTTGTGCAGGAGCCGGCATTCAGATAACGAACGCTCTGTGGCTGAGCACGACTCGGCACCGCGACACGTCCTCGCCAGAGAACTCTCCAAAATGGACTAGGAACCCATGTGTGAGTCCTTCCTAAATTCACAGGTGTTCTAAGTCCTCCGGGAAGTACAGTTTAATAAAGGCTTTGGGTTAAGCTTTCAGAAGATAGTATATATACAGAGCTGGATATCACATTTAATCAATAAACATTAGTTAAAAATCAGGAACAACTGAAAACTGTTCAGTGAGATCGACAAACAACGAAAACCTTACTTTTTTTGAAGTTTACGATTTTTTTCAGCCTGTCCTCCCAATTTGCTGAGTCCCAAGGCATCTTGAGATGAGTTTTCTGTCTCTGAAATAATAGCTACGAGGAAGCAGAGTGGTCGAAACATTGAGAGAAAATCAACACGGCTGAGTTAGGTGTTTCTGTAAACAGGTGGAGGAGTTTTTGTAGGGAGAGTGAAGAAAATTCTAAAGGTGAACTTTCCGACCAGACGGCACACGCGCACGCACATGCGCATGCGCGCGCGCGCACGCGCACACGCACACACACACACACACACACAAGAAAATGCTCAAGAGGCAGGAAGGCTGACGCCTGGGAGACGCTGAGCTGCTCAAGGCAGGTGGACGTTACCCGTGCTCTCTGGGCCGTGTGTGGACCCACTGGGGAAACAGACCCGGGAGAACACCCAGCTCGTGTGAGAGGAAGCACGCGGCGGCAGCCCCCTGCCCGCTCTGAACACTGAAGGGTTGGCTGGAAACCACCCACCTTGTCCCAGCGATTCCTTGCCAAGGGCTCCAGGTCGGCCCTTCTCTTTCTTGCCGAACAAGCGGCCGATAGAGGATTTGATGCCCTTCTTCTTGGGGGCTTTGTGCAGCGAGTCCTGGCTGCTGTTGCTACTGCTGGGGTTGCTCGCGGGGCCGTCCTGCGAGCCTGTCGAGCTTTGGGGACAGAAAATGACCTTTAGCAGGGGGCCTCGCGCAACCACACCCCCTACAACGCTCGCTCCCCACGCCACGCGGCAGACGGGGCTCCTCGCGGACCGCGCCGTGCACAAGAGGTGCAGGCTCCCCACCACGGACAGCTGCTCCCGAGAGGCCGGGACTCTCTGACGTGAGCTCTCCTCCCAAGAGGGAGGGGCCCGACTCTAGACCACCCAGTGCAGAGGGCGCTCCGAGCCCCTCAAGGTAACGGCCCGGCAGGTGCAGACGCCCCTGGGGCCGGGGCAGGAGAGCGATGGTCACCGTGCAGGGGCACTGGAGAGATGACCACATGTGCCCTGCATCGAGTGCTGCCTGGCTCGGGACAGGAGCTCAGCAGGTGGTGGTCTGAACAAGGCCAGGGTCACAGAACCGCGACTGACGGTCTCCTGAGAGGAGGCACTGGGGGAGCGTGGAAGGATGGGGTGGGACACCGCACAGCTCGGAAAGGACAAGAGCGCATCCGAGAGCCACGGAGTGTCCTACGGAGGGGTAACGCTCAGAAACACAGCCCGCGCCGGGCGGAGGCTCCGGCCGGAATAGGAAGAAAGTTCCCAAAGGAGTTAATCTGTAGAATCTGAAGAAACGAGGTGTTTCTAAAATTGCTGATATCACTTAACTCTTTTCTTGCCAAGCTGACTCTGTCCAAACAGAAGGCACCTCCTGCCGGATTTCACTACAGCGCCCAGAGCAGGGGTCGGCACCCTAAAGTCTGTCACTTAAACAAACACGCTGAACTGAGTGGTATTTCTTTAAAATCATCATTCTGACTTGTTTTTCAAGAGAAGATGAACAAATGTCCTGAGAGTGGAAGGAGGAGAGCAGGGCCCTTACTTGCGTGCGTCCCTGATGTCCTCGTGGCTGGCTGTGTGCAGCGCCCCTGTGTGCAGCCGGTCCAGCCGAAGGGACCGCGGGGAGGAGGGGGGCGAGGTTTCACATTTGATGGTCGTCTTGTCGTCTCGTACCTCTTCTCGGGAAGCTGGCAGCTGAGGGATTGAGATAAGTGTAAAATTAGGTGACAACAGACTGTGACGGATAAAGGAAATCACGGAGGCTTTACATTATAACCAGAAACTTATTTGAAAACCTATTAGCTATGCTTTCTGCCAGTACAAAAAGGCTTGATCTAGCCTAATGCCATCTTAAAGGGCTGTCTTGTTCATGAGAAGCAAGGCTGTCAGCAGAGGGAGCAGAGAGCGGAGCCGACTCCCGCCGGCCTGCCCCCGCATGAGCGTGGAGACCTGGACAGCAGCCTCCCCGTGGCCTGCCGTCCCTAGAACCCAGGCCACCCGGACAGCCCCGCAGGGGCAGCAGAGAGCTGAGCCCCGCCTGAAGCCACCACCATAAACCATGCATGGCATTAACCGCCGCGATGAAGAGGACGACTGTATTTATCTCCTGATGCCGTTCAACAGAAACGCTAGCAAGGGTATAAGACACCTCTCTGGCAAACCTGTCCAGACCTTTCTGTTTGAGAGGAAAAAAGCAATAGCTTGTTCTAGGTCTTCATCAAAAGATGATCTCTTCCAGACTCCCAGCTTTTTGGATTGTAATGGGATGTGAGTATGGGAAGCAGGGTGGTGGTTACAGTATGGGGAACAGATTAACCCCTTCAGGGTCCAAGCAGATCTCCCTTATAAATTTGGGTTTTGTGGTTAAGCCAGGTTAGATTTTATGAAACATGCACGGCAAGCATTTGTATAAAGAATGAGACTTGAGCAACCGACCTGTGCCTTTTTAATGGGACTCTGTAAAGAATACTGATCCACTGCAGCCCCACAGTGGCTTGGTGACAACAAAGTGACCCAGGGCAAAATATAGCTGAACTCATTTAAGCGACAGCTGGATAAACTGTGTCCTCTCCTGATTTCTAATTACAATCATCAGATAGCAAAAGGCTAGAAAGGCTAGAAATCATCAATGTGAAACTTAACAGGGATCGATCTCAAGTTCAAGTTAAAACAATCCTTTATAAAAATCAAACGGGTCAGGGAAGTGACACAGGTCTGAGTTGACTATGGACTCCATGGAGACAAACAGCTGCTCTGAAGCCCAGTTAACACAACAAGCCCCTTCCCAAGGGCCTCTTCCTAAGGAAGTCCTCCGGGCCCACCCAGCCTGGCTGTCTCTCCCCTTGCACCTCCCCCGGGATGAGAGCCCACTCCACTGTGCCCACGTGACTAGGACGGGCAGCTGCACGCAAGCTGGGCAGGCGTCTCGGCGTCCACCTGCGACGTGGAAGAGGCGGCAGGTCCGCCGGTGCCTGGTTCTTGGCGCGCACACGCCAAGCCTACAACAAGGCCCTCTCAGTAGCCAGTCAGCGAGCTCAAGCTACCGCACGCAACAGACCAGGCCACCCGGCCGGGATGTAATCAACAGGCCACTACCTTTATTGAGAAAGTCTTGCCACCAAGAAAACTACAAACGTATGCAGCAGAACTGCGTCTCACTGCCGACCTGTGGACTGTGCAGGGACGGCACAGCACGGTCACCCCGAAGGGCACGGGTCTATCACTGTCCTCACTTAACAGCAGGGCAAAGCCGGGCCCAGAGCGGGTGGGCGGCTCACCCAGGTCACAACCGATCGGTGACAGAGCCGGGACTTTAAATTGCTGCACTGCTGTGGCCTGGCAGAAAGGTGCTGGCACACTGGGCGGCTGGGCTGCAGGACGGCGGCCCGCGTCCTGCACGGCTGCGCGGCGAGTGCACGCTCGGGGGGTTGTGTGCCTGAGAGGGAGGGAGGCATCATGGTCAACAGATCTGGCCCTCAGCGCACCGTATTCCCTCCAAGAACAGGGGCTCAGTCCAGGGTTATCTGAGAGGAAGGAGCCCCGAGCACCCTCCGTCAGGAATGCTGTGAAGGAGACAAGAGCTCCTGGTGGAAAAGCGGGCCGGGCGGCGCCGGGGCTGAGGTTCCAGGTTCTGAAATCAGACAAAGCCACACTGCGCTGCTGACTGTGTGAGCCTGGGCACAGCGCCTGGCCGCTCTAAGCCTCGGCGTCCACGTTGAATGGGGATAACAACAGCACCTGGACCTCACGTGGGTGTTTGTGGGATTAGGGAACAGACTCGTAAAGACTCACGAGGCCTGGCACAAAGTAACAGCCTACCGAACGCTACTACCTGTGACTATTAAAACTGCTTTCCCCCAAATCTAGCATCTATGGCTCCGCTTCCATCATTTCATTTTTTTTTTTTTTTTTTTTTTTTTTTTTGCGGTACGCGGGCCTCTCACTGTTGTGGCCTCTCCCGTTGCGGAGCACAGGCTCCGGACGCACAGGCTCAGCGGCCATGGCTCACAGATCCAGCCGCTCCGTGGCATGTGGGATCTTCCCGGACTGGGGCACGAACCCATGTCCCCTGCGTCGGCAGGCGGACTCTCAACCACTGCGCCACCAGGGAAGCCCCCCATCATTTCTTTTTAAAAAACACTATGGGGAATTTTCTGGTGGTAGAGTGGTTAAGGACTCAGCGCTCTCACTGCCTGGGGCCTGAGTTCGATCCCTGGTTGGGGAACTAAGACCCCACAAGCCTCGCAGCATAGCCAAAAATAAATAAGTAAATAAATAAATAAAATTTAAAAATAATAACAAAAAATAAAAAACACTATGTCTATTATAAATAAGCGTGCAACAATTAGAAGGCAAACAAGCGGGAGAAAGGCAAACTCTTACATTTGTCCCAGTGAACGACCTATTTCCAGCAGAACCATCAGCATATGTTAAGTGGAGGGTGAGTTTCAACACTTCCACTGAAACGTCAATTATTCACCAGTACTCAACCACATAGTGTTCATTCATGTAAAATGACAGGGACTCTTCAATACTTCACAAAGAAACAAAGGCATGCTAAATTACTAAATATTTTACCTTTCTACGATGTTTCCTTAAATCACTAGGCTGACAGATGCATGCAAAGAAATGAAGAGAAACCAGATTTACTGCACACTTTGAAGTTAAAAATTCAAGGATCAGTACAGGCAAATATATTAAAAAGAAAATGACAGAACACATGTAAGTGAGATAAGATTTAGAGAAAATGTAACTGGAAATAGAACATCTTTTTGACCACAAAAGTTAAATATAATAAGCTATTCAAGATTTCCTAGAGAAACACTATAAATTATTCCTCAGGAAGATACAATTCTATTACAACATACTCAATTTCTTATAATATGGCATTCTGTATAACAAAGGGCCCTAACAGTTGTCTATTCTAAGCCAAACTTCTCTATAACTTAGTTTTTCTTAATAAGAAACATGTTATACTTTAAAATAGCAATCTAACTGATGAGGAAGTAATTGCAATACCTATTTTAACACTGAACAAATCTAACCACCTACTGGACATTAATGTAAAATCCTTACCTAGAATTTGATTTAAAACGTCTCAAAATAAATTTATTGATTAAAGCAGATACCCTGTGAAAATATGTAAGAATAAAAGCTAGCATAATGGCAGATAGTCTTTACATTTTATGATTCATAGAAGATAATTTAATTAAAAATAGTCTAGTAAAGACATTAACTGTGCATGTTTAATAAGCTGATGAGATTTACCATCTTAAATAATACAAGCACCAAAACCAGAAAGTACGTTGTGTCAAAGAGCCCATTAATTCTACACTTAGTGGGTCATTTCTTTATATAAGCAACATCTCACTTATGAATTACACATATGCTATACAGTGTGAGCAGAAACACTCTGATCCATCTACATCATGCCTGTAGCCATACCTATTACGCAGTGATACACTAAATAAAACTTACCGCTATGGGGGAAAAACACTGTTTAATGAGAAACGAAGATAACGCAGAGACCCCACTAATGAGCCACGACCAAGCATAGACACACACTGTGGACCACAGAGTGGGGTGGACGGGGAGCGGAGCTGGATGGTAAACTACAGACTCGGCGGTGGGGAGGCTGGGGTCTGGATTAACAATGATAAAACAAAGGATGATACAGGGAATCTACACCAATGACAGAAGCAGACACACCGTCAGCCAGAACAGAGAACCATGTAACAACGAGGAAAAAAATACACAGAACTGTTTTTACAGATTCTCTGAAAGAAACTAAGCATGAAACCACAAATGAAATCATCAGAGTTTTAAATATCAGCTAATTAGCTAATGATGTAAATTATAAAAACAGTATGCCAAAATACCACAAAATGGACTAGTTAGCACTTCCCATGTCACTAAAATGATTCACAGTTGATTTAATCATACGCTGGCTAACAATGCAGCTAAAATGAAAATAGGTGGTAACAGAAAAAAATTATAATACAAGTGTAGCTAAAAAGCAGAATATTGTAAATATGATTTCATGTGGCAAACAGCAACGCACTCACAAAACCTAAACTAAATACACAGGAAAGTTACAGTGTGTGCTTCAGAGCTGCACGCTGTCACCGCCCGGTCATCGCATTTCCAGAGGAGGAAGCATGAGGAAGCCCGTTTGCTTCCCTGGGAGCCGCGGGGCACCAGCTTTTTTTTTTTTTTTTTTTTTTTTTGCGGTAGGCGGGCCTCTCACCGTTGTGGCCTCTCCCGTTGCGGAGCACAGGCTCCGGACGCGCAGGCTCAGCGGCCATGGCTCACGGGCCCAGCTGCTCTGCGGCATGTGGGATCTTCCCGGACCGGGGCATGAACCCGTGTCCCCTGCCTCGGCAGGTGGACCCTCAACCACTGTGCCACCAGAGAAGCCCAGGGGCACAGGCTTTTAACCTGGTTTCACATGCAGAGCTGGCGTGAGTGCGCGGCCAGGTGCCTCAGCAAGAGGACCAGTTTAGCTTTTTTGGTTTTGTTTTGACCGCATGCCCTGCCCCCTCTAGTGAGGCATCCCTAGTGTAAAGGAAGCCGGCACTGACTCGCTGTACAGTTTTCGAGATGCCATTAGGACTGCCTATGTTTACTCTTGCTAAGCTGTCTATTCCTGAAAAACAAAAACTTTCCTGTAGCTGCTGTGCCTTGCAGAGGCCATGCCCACTGTTACATAAAGGAGAACTTTGGATGAGTTCATGATGACATGCTAAGCTGGTGGTCCAAACATTAAAATTAATTTGCCATTAATTGGGGGACTGATTAAATACTAGCTGGCTTTAAAAATCTTGAACCTCTGAGCATAGCAAATGCACCTGATTTTCTTCTAGGTTAAAGCAAGCAAGCAAGCAAACCAGGTGTGCTGGGGGAGGGTGCAGCAGGGAGAAGGCAGACACTTACCAGAGTCATGACGCCTAGTCTGTCCACTTCCCTTGCCGGGCTGTGCGGGGCCCTTCGAGGGGTGGGCCGCCCGCTGCTGGGAGGGGAAGAGCTGGCCCGAGAGGAAGCAGGGTACGGGGGGATGGAGCTCACTGATCGAAATCGACCAAGGCTGTCTAAGCTCCCACTGCCCACCCTGCTCTCAATCTCCTCTGCCCGCTGCTCCGTGTTCTCCTTTTCTTCTTGTATCAACCTGAAACAGAATAACACCGTCCCCTGCCTTTGTCAGGAAACAGAGGAACATGTCTGGATAACAAATCTGGGTTTGTATTCTGTATCACGATTAACGACTTACCACTGAATCTTACAAAGCTGCTCCCGATCATTCACATTTGATTTTACTTATTTACACTAAAATTCTGATGGGGGCTGGGTGGCAACTCTCACTGCATAATGAGATATTTAAAATTTACAACTTTTACCTTCCCTGTTGTTACAGCAAAGCTGCATACCTATCAACTTTTTCAACTGGAAATCGGGAACTCTGATATAATCAAAAAAGCAATTCACAAAGCAATTTGGAGTTTCTAAACACAAGTCTCTAGACCAGATGAAAATACTGAGTTGATTTTTTTTAAGGTTGAATTTGAACAAAAGTATTATTTCATAAAGTTCTCTACCAGCCTCATGTGAGTTTCTTTTTTTCTGTTTGTTTTTTGGGGGTTTTTTTTGTTGTTGTTCCCCAACCAGGGATTGAACCCGTGCCCCCTGCAGTGGAAGGGCAGAGTCTTAACCACTGGACCGTCAGGGAAGTCCCTCGTGTGCGTTTCTGGATTCATGTCAACCACGCTGCATTACTCTGGAATTCAAGGTTAATGTTCTTCTCCCTGAATGTGTACTGGATGGTTAAATAGCAGTCTAAATATCTGACTATGCAAATACAACTATTTTGATATTAAAATACCGGATCCTTGTCGTAACCTTTCCAGTTTAAGTTCTACTTATATATCCTGAAAGTATTTTCTCATTTTTGATAACAAGTCGATGGACAGAATTTACCATTTATATCAGGTCAACCTGTTGCATAAGGAAAACATCACTTTTACCTGGCAACACGCTATAAAAATAAAAGTATATAATCGTTTCATAGTTCCCGCAGGGATGGGGAAAGACAGTCTTTCAGAGCTCATCTGGGTTCAAACACGGCACACGAAGAAGCCAGTCTATGAATTCAAAAGTGCAGGCAGCACAACCTACTTGTACCATTTTTGCCGTTTATTCTGCGGCCTTTCCTCTCTGGCCCCCATTCTCTGCAGGTGGGAATGGGCACCTCTGCCTGTGTTAATGTGACTAGAGCAATCGGAGCAGCAACTCTGACTGGGTCCACCACAGGGTCACCGGCCTGGGGCTGCTCTGCACGTGGACTTGGGACAGGAGGTGTGGCCATGGCAGATCTGACACCCGGCAGGCCTCAGGGTACCCGGTCACACTGCTGCCCTCAGACCTAAGGCCTCCTGGTCACTACAAGGCAGTCCTTTGGATTCTATTCCCTGTTTTGCAACATAGCTATTACAGTTGCTATGACAGTTTCTAAAGAAAACATCTTAAATACACTGATGAGACTAAAAAATACTCAAAAACACATCCTTTGACCTCTGTCTTCCAAGAACCAATTTTCACATTATGTTAATTTAAAAGCAAAACGCAAGTCCGAGTGGGAGTCTGCCAACCTGAAAACCCCAGCTTTTCTGTTCCCGGTGGCTTTGGGACACACTGCAGAATACGCGAGGCTCCGAGGGACCCACAAGAGGGCGACCCCTCCGTGCCGGAGGATGCATGGGCTGCAGGGGGGCATCACCTCGGGGCTCAGAGCTGGGGGGACACGCCGGCTGGCAGAGGCTGATGAAGGGTGCCCTCACTTGCTGCGGCACGCCCACCCTCACCTGCCCCTGCGCCGAGCTTTGGCCTTTCTCCCGGTCGGCCACCCCATCACCCAGCCCTGCCCCAGGAAAGGAATCCGGGGAGCCAACTTCGCCCCGACTCCCCGGCGCCATGTCTCCGCTCTGCACCCCGGCCGGACATGGCCTCAGCTCTCTGCACCCCGCCATCTCTCTCCAGATGTGTCGGCAGCTTCCGGGGGCAGGGGCTGAACGCCTCTCCCCCTTCCACGACATCTCACACGGTGTGCTGACACCACAACTGTGGGGACAATGCCCTGCTTAACTGAGCTTTATAATCAAGGGCAATCTCAGGACTTAAAATTCTTAAAACGGAACCAAAGTAAGTTTTCTTATTATGGAACACTTAGGCTTTTCTAAGTAGCGTCCACCCTCAGAGACACCGTGTTTCCGGGGAGCCAGGCATGGGCACACGCACCGGATCTCTTTGTTGATGGCGTCCAGCTGCTCCTGAAGCATCATGGCCAGGGTCTGGGCATCGGCCTGCCCGCTGGGCGACAGCAGAGTGGCCGAGCTGAAGAGGGTGTCCCTGTCTCCTTCACCGTCAGACACGTCCAAGTCGCTCTCAAACGCCTGGGCCACGTTCGCCAGCACGCTGGCTTGCTGGGCACGCTCCCAGTCCTGCTCGTTCAGGGTCTGCACCTGTGCACGAGAGGCCACGTCTCAACAGCAACAGTCACGGCAACTTCAATCTACCAGCAACTTGAAACAATTCTACACAGAGACCCAGAAGATTTTGGAAAAACGGGTCACGCTTAGAAGCCACCGACATCTGTTAAGTGAGCAGCATTTAAGAAATGGGCAGGAGGAGAATCTGTTTCTTAGACGGCCTGGCAACATTCACATCCTAGCCTGGACGGGAGGCAACTCTATGACATTATTCACAAGGCTGACGCGACCGCATCAGAAACAAAAACCGAAAATTAAAATAATTAATTCCGTGCCACCATCAGCCAGGTTGAAGGGAAGTAAAAAAACCCCATCAGATCCAAAGACGCTGGGTTCAGCTCAGCTGCCATAGCTTTTACCAGCGCCACCAAGTACCAGGGCTCTCGGAGGCTCCTCAGCGCTCCCTCTCCTGAGGCTGGTCTGAACACGCGCAGACACGAGCGGCAGCAGAGGGGAGACGGGAGAGCCAGCCCCCCACAGCCCTCAGGGCGCGGGAGCCGCAGCGTGGCGGGGCTTTTCCAGGGAACTGCACTCACATTGCAAGGGCACCTCTGTGCGGAGCCCAGACGCCCTCTGTGCTGCCATCAGAACATGCACAGAAGAAGCGTGCTCGCTGGGGCTCTGTGCTGCCTCCCCTCTGGGGCCGTCTCACACCCCTTCCCTCCCCAAACCTCCTCCCGGGCCCCATCCCCACCTCCACGCTCAGCCCAGGGTCCTGCCTCCCGTTTCCCAGACGTGACCTCAGAGTAACCACAGGGCAGCCTCTAGACGCAGGCTCCCCAGCCCCCTGCCCCTGGGGCCTGTGCCCACGCACTCCATCGTCTTCCTCTCCGACCCTCCCCAGGGCTGGGCCACCCCCTTCAGCTGGTCCAGGATCACCTGTCATCACTCCTCCTTCCCTGTGGCTAATCCACGTCCTACGGGCTCATTCCAACAGCCTCAGGATGTCCACTCCCTCCTCTCTCCTTAAAAGCACACAGCAGCAACCACAGAACTCTCCCTCCAGGGCTCCTTCCAGCAACCACCGCGTTTCCCTGAAAGCTCCCCAGGGCAGCCTCTACTCCCCCCCTTCCCTCCTCCACCCGTCTCCCACTCTCTGCAAGCAGGTGTGGCTCCAGGGGGCTCCGTGGAGCCCGCACGCCTAGGTCCCCTCCCCCATGCTGCCCCAGCAGAGCGCTGGAGCCTCTAGCTCAGCGGCCCCGCCCTCCCGGGCTACTCCTCACCTCCTGCCGCCCTTTCTCAGCCTCCCGACCTCTGAGACCTCTGAATCCGGGGTGCCCCATGGCTCTAGCCGTGGACCTCATCTCTCTCTCCACAGGCACCCACCGGGTGACCCTATCTGGCTCATGCCTTTAAATACCACCTGTATGCCCATGACCCCAAGTCTACCTCGAGTTGAGAGCTCTCCCGGGTCCAGGCCAGAACACCCAGCTGCCGACCTGTCCACCTGAACAGGACCGAGGCCCAGATCCCAGCCTCCCCCGACCCGGCTATCTTCCTCACAGAAGGAAACAGACCCCAGCCTTGAGCTGCTCCCGGACCGCCCCTGCCCCCATAGCCTACGTCCACTGCACCGGCCCGTCTGGCTGGCACGACCGTTACCTCCGAATGGCTACTTCCCCTCCCCTCCTCCCTCCTGGAGACCCTCGCTGGCCACCCTGTTTAAAAATTATTATTCCCCTCCTTGTTTGGCAACTCGGGTACCCTTGGTTTCCTTTCCCTGCTTATTACCATCTGACAGGCTGTGGTGACTGAAAAATACGTCCATGAATTCTTTAATCCTCCTCCCTTCAAGGGGCAGAGGGCAATTCTTCCCCGACCCCCGTGAGTGAGGGCAGGACTTCGCAGCTCACTCTAATGATCAGAACGCAGTGGAAGCACAGGGGTGCAGCTTCCGAGACTGAGGCGTGAAAGGGCTCTCCCCCGCTCTCTCTCAGAGGGAGTTCTGAGGAAAGCCAGCCCCATGAAGAGGTCCACACGGCAAGGACCGGGGCCCTCTCGACAACAGCCAGGTGAGGGAGTCTGAAAGCATGCCACCCAGCCCCGGGGGAGCCTTCCGGTGGCGGCGACCTCAGGAGGCCCTGAGCAGGGCCCATCCCACTAAGATGCTCCCACGTGCACACGAACTGTGAACTATTAAATGTTCACTGTGAAGCCACTAGGCTTTGCAGTGACTGGCTGTGTAGCAGCAGATAAAGGACACACACGGCATGTTTTACGTGACTTTCCATTCACTGCTGCCTCTCTCTTCTCACTAGGGTGTGCACGTTGTGGGGGGTGTGTGTGTGCAGGCATTTTGTCTGTTTTTAATTCTCTGCTGGAGCCCTAGGTCTGAGGATGCCTGGCCCAAACCAGCTGCTCACTGAATATGGGAGCTCAAAATACAGAGACATATATAAAAAATATACGCCGTAAAACGCACAAAAATATGAAGGCAGTTGAACTTCCAAATGAGAATTCTTCTCACTACAAGATGATGAATGTGTGTATTCGTTTACTCTTCAGGACGACCTCAAGCCTGTGCTAATCAGCACGGGGCTGTGCCTTACAGTAGGTCACAGGTTACCAAAATTTGTTCTTAAAAAAAAAAAAAAAAAAAGCTTGCCTTAAAAGTAAACTCTTAGCCAGAAAAAGGAAAATGGGGGGAGGGGAAGAGAGAAAGCCACCCATCGAGCTTTGTTTCAAAACAGTCTCCCGAACCACAGGGTGAGGAGGCAAGTATCTCACAGAGCGCTTGCCCCGGGGATAGGGGGCGGGGCGGGGCGGGGCTGGGGGGGGGCCTTGCCTTGGAAGGCTCGTCGCGCAGCGCTGCCAGCCGGCCTTTCTGGGGGCGTCGCAACACCGCGCTGCTGCTGAAGGAGTCCGAGGGCCCGTCTGCCACAGGGAACCTGAAATCTGGGACGCTGCCCAAGTGGGGTCGGCTGAAACACGGGGGAAGAAAAAGGTCATTATTAGGAGAAAACTGACCTCACTTTGTTGGCCAAGCCAGAACCTATCAACTTGGAAAATAAGTGATGTCACAGGAAAAGGTCGCCCAGGAGGGCACCGCTCTCCCGCTCCAACAGCAACCCGCCGCCTGCCCCACCAGCTGGAAAATTTCCACATCCGGGAAAACCAGTGCAGACACGAGGACATGCAAGTGACAGGGATGGAATCCAGCGGTCTGCGGTGTACAGGGGTCTGTGGTCCACCTGGGAACCCGTCCTCAGGTCAAGGTGTTGGGCCCGGGAACTGCTCTGCTTTTTCCTTGACATCCACACCTCCCCTCTGGCCTTCAGCTGTTCTCTCCTTTCCTGTTTGGGCCAAGATTCCCAGTGTGAAGCCCATCAATCACAAACATTCCTCTACCTGAAACACCGTCTACACCGCTCACAGCGCCTCAGACAAACCAGCAGCAGAAACCCCTCTGAACCACGGCTTAGAGCTTAGATGGACTGGTGTTTCCGAATCGAAAGCAGTCCTGGGTGTAATTAGATTAACGATCAAAACTCTAGGCTGAAGAAGTCCCAGAACGGGTGGTTGGGGCCCTGAGCATGACAAGAGAAACCGGGCATGGGTGTCAGGAGACACCCCGGTCAGCCGAGGCGCGGCCCAGCCTTGACCATGGGCCCACCGGCACCACGGGCCCAGCCCAGGAGCTGCTTGGCCCTTGTCTCTGGGAAGAAGGGTGGCGCCTTCTTTTGCAGGAGTCCTGAAATCCGGGAAACAGACCCCACTCCCCTGAGGAGAGTAAGCACTCCTCACACCCTCTGCAGAGCGGGCCAGGACCACGTGCCAGCTCAGCCCCCTCTGGTTCACGCACTGCTCGACACTTTTAAAAGAAATGTCTTCCCAACAAACACATGAAAGAATGCTCAATATCATTAATCATTAGAGAAATGCAAAACAAAACTACAATGAGATATCATCTCACACCAGTCAGAATGGCCATCATCAAAAAATCTAGAAACAATAAATGCTGGAGAGGGTGTGGAGAAAAGGGAACACTCTTGCACTGTTGGTGGGAATGTAAATTGATACAGCCACTATGGAGAACAGTATGGAGGTTCCTTAAAAAACTAAAAATAGAACTACCATATGACCCAGCAATCCCACTACTGGGCATATACCCTGAGAAAACCATAATTCAAAAAGAGTCATGTACCAAAACGTTCATTGCAGCTCTATTTACAATAGCCAGGACATGGAAACAACCTAAGTGTCCGTCATCGGATGAATGGATAAAGATGTGGCACATGTATACAATGGAATACTACTCAGCCATAAAAAGAAATGTAATTGAGCTATTTGTAATGAGGTGGATGGATCTAGAGTCTGTCATACTGAGTGAAGTAAGTCAGAAAGAGAAAAACAAATACCGTATGCTAACACATATATATGGAATTTAAGAAAAAAAAATGTCATGAAGAACCTAGGGGTAAAACAGGAATAAAGACACAGACCTACTAGAGAATGAACTTGAGGATATGCGGAGGGGGAAGGGTAAGCTGTGACAAAGCGAGAGAGTGGCATGGACATATATACACTACCAAACGTAAACCACATAGCTAGTGGGAAGTGGCCGCATAGCACAGGGAGATGAGCTCGGTGCTTTGTGACCACCTAGAGGGGTGGGATAGGGAGGGTGGGAGGGAGATGCAAGAGGGAAGAGATATGGGGATATATGTATATGTATAACTGATTCACTTTGTTATAAAGCAGAAACTAACACACCGTTGTAAAGCAATTATACTCCAATAAAGATGTAAAAAAAAAAAAGAAATGTCTTCAAGTGTTGCATAGGATTTATCCCTTGTTTGCAGGAGATCAAAGTCTGGAATCTCCCTTGAACCGCAACCGTCTCTCCCTTCCCCTCTGGCCTCATTCCTAAGGAAACTGCTCCTTCTTTCTCAGCATGACTTCTACCCAACTGCTTGGGGGCCACAGCACACTTCGAAATCCGGTGAAAGCTACGACACAAAATCCTGCACGTGCTTCTGGTGGCTGGTGGATCCTCTGAAGTCCACAAACGCCCCCGGGTGGTGTCGCCCCGCAGCAGTCATTTCCCAGTCTCCTTACGGAGCCCAGCCACCATCTTTCTCCCCCACTCGTCAACCGAGGCTGGCTTTCCTCCCAGAAGATCTCAGAGACAAGGTGACCGATTTCACTGGGAAGTCCTGCCAAACAAGCCGAGGCTGCCACGAGCCATCTTTTCAGTCCTCCCTCCGCACCCGAGGCCCCCCTCCCCACCTGCTGTGATCCGCCTTTTCCCATTTGTACAGCTCCCGACCACCTCTCCGCTAAGCCGCTTGACATTACACCTCTAGAACTGCCTCCTTGAAACAGCCCCTCCCGCAGTACCCAGCCTCTGCAGCCCACTGTCTTCAGAGCACAGAGTTCGCCTACAGCCCCAGCGGCGCCATCAGAACACGGAGGCCCCCCCACCCCCGGCCCCTCTACGCCATCAGAGCACAGAGCCTCCCCCGCCCCCCTGCGCCATCAGAGCAGAGAGCCCCCCGCCCGCCTCCCTGCGTCATCAGAGCAGAGCCACCCCCGCCCCCGTGCACCATCAGAGCAGAGCCCCCCCACTCCACCCCCTGCTCCATCAGAGTAAAGCGCCCCCCACCCCCTGCGCCATCAGAGCACAGAGCCCCCCCACTCCACCCCCCTGCGCCGTCTGAGCACAGAGCTCCCTCCCGCCGCCCCCCCGCCCCCCCCCCGCGCCATCAGAGCACAGAGCCCCGCCCCCGCCCTCCTGCGCCGTCAAAGCAGAGCTCCCTCCCGCCGCCCCCGCGCCATCAGAGCAAAGAGCCCCCCCGCCCCCCTGCGCCATCAGAGCACAGAGATGCCCCCTCCCGCCCCCCTGTGCCATCAGAGCACAGAGCCCCCCGCCCGCCCCCTGCGCCATCAGAGCACAGAGCCCCCCTCCCGCCTCCCTGCGTCATCAGAGCAGAGCCCCCCCACTCCACCCCCCTGCTCCATCAGAGTAAAGAGCCCCCCACCCCCTGCGCCATCAGAGCACAGAGCCCTCCCACTCCACCCCCCTGCGCCGTCTGAGCACAGAGCTCCCTCCCGCCGCCCCCCCCCCACCGCGCCATCAGAGCACAGAGCCCCGCCCCCGCCCTCCTGCGCCGTCAAAGCAGAGCTCCCTCCCGCCGCCCCCGCGCCATCAGAGCAAAGAGCCCCCCCCGCCCCCCTGCGCCATCAGAGCACAGAGATGCCCCCTCCCGCCCCCCTGAGCCGTCAGAGCACAGAGATGCCCCCTCCCGCCCCCCTGTGCCATCAGAGCACAGAGCCCCCCGCCCGCCCCCCTGCGCCATCAGAGCACAGAGATGCCCCCGGCCGCACCCCCTGTGCCATCAGAGCACAGAGCCCCCCTCCCGCCCCCCTGCGCCATCAGAGCACAGAGATGCCCCCAGCCGCCCCCCTGCGCCATCAGAGCACAGAGCCCTCCTCCTGCCCCATCAGAGCACGGAGCCCCCCCGCCCCCCTGCGCCATCAGACCACGGAGCCCCCCTCCCGCCCCCCTGCGTCATCAGAGCAAGAGCTGCTTCCTCGTCCTTCACTTTCACTGTCACACATGGCTCTGGTGACCATGCCCAAGGCTTTTCCATTGAAAACCCCCGCAACTGTGCCAGCCCTTCGGTTCTGGCACCCACGCCCCCTTCCTCACTCAAACTCCCAAAAGAGTAACAGGCTGTGTCCACCTCCTCCTCCCTCCAGGTACCCGCACGGTCCTCCTCACACTCGCCTCATCTACCCCCGTGAGCAGGGCTCTGCCTCCACCTCTGACCTCACCCTAGAGGACCTTAGCCAGCAAGTCCAGCATGCCGCTGTCCCGATCTTCCTCCACCCCACCCCCCACCATCTGTAAGCACACACACTCTCCTTGAAATTCTACCCCCCCGTGGTTCTGGAGACAGGGAAAGTTTCTGGCTCTGCCTCTATCTTCCTTGATTTCTCTTTTTTTCTAGGAGGTCCAGCAAGGACCCTAGACCCTGATGGTTCCCTACGTGTGCAAATGCTGAAATATCTGTACAGGCTCCGAACTGTCTCCTAAATCACGATCCAAGCAGGAGCCTCTTTCCGACAGACGAATGAATGTCACCAGTTAAGCTCTTCAATAACTTTGCTAAAGTTTAACTCTCACTTGATGACCATTTTCCACAAAGAAAGCAAAGAAAAATTTAAATAGCTTAATAAGAATTATTGCCCCTATAATGACAAGTAAGAAAAAAATCAGGATGCTGAGTGATTTGCTCAACTCATTCACAAGCCAGGTGATTCCTCCCACGGCAGCCAACGCCAAGTCACGTCTCAATAAATTTTAAAATGACTACAAGTCATTAACCTTCTGCGATTCTTAAGAAACATCAGTGTCACAGTCTGTCAGGTCCCTCAAATGAATACACCCAAATATTAACGAGCCGCACCCCCCCCTCCAAACCGCCTCCTGTGGTTTTGAGTCTTGTCAGTAATGTGACTGCCACTCTCCTAGGTACCGAGTTCTAACCTCAGGAATGATGTTTTACTCTTCCCTCTAGCCTGCCACTAAGCTACAGGCTCCTGGAGGCGCGACCATGAGCTATACCCACCCAGTCACACTGTCCACACAGCCATGACACGCCCTGGTATACACACGACAGTGCTGAGCAGAGCTGTGACCTGGGGAGCGTCCTACCTGTGGTGTAGGGGAGCCCCTCTCAGCCCCGTCTGGTCCAGTTCAGCTCTCAAGGCTTCCAGGGTTAGTACAAGCTGATCCTACAAAACAGCAAATGACAGAACACTGCGCCTATTGCTTTCAGGACATAAAATGACTCGCATCAAAATGTGCTCAAGTGCTGAACAAAACCATGACACGTTACATAAGCAGTTATAAATTCCAAACATTTTAGTTCTGAGAAAATTTTCTCCAAGAGTCCTATAGCAAACATAAACGCTCAGACCAGTATTAACTTTACAAACCGCAGTGAACAAAAAGTCACGTCTTGGTCGTAGAAAAGCTCTCAGAAGAGAAACACCAAGCCATTAACAATAATGGATTCTGAGACAAGCCGCACGTGGGGCAGGGGCGGGGGACACACACGCAGGGTTCACTCTCCGTCGCACTGGCTCCCCCGCATTGCTTTCAGCTGTCTACACCGAGCACACATCCACTCATGTGCCATTTCTACTCCCAGCGTCACTTCCTCACAGGGCACAGCGACGAGGCAGACTGCCGGAGCTTCTGAGTCAATGGACAGCCTTCCTGCTCTGCGCTGTGGGCTACAGCTGCCACTCGCCTCACGTGGCTACTGAGCGCCTGAGACAGGCCACCTCAAAGCGCCAAGTGCTGTGATGAGAAACCAACCGCACCGCAGGTTTCAAACCACACTGCAGGGTTCAAAGACTCAAGGTGGAGAGAAGAACGTAAAGTAGCTCCTTTGTTTTTAGAGCAATTATACGATAAGATAACATTCTGACGACATAGGGTGAAATACAATAAAATTAACTCCCCCTGTTTCTTTTTACTCTTTTAAATGTGGCTACTAGGAAATTTTAGATTATACATGTGGCTCTTATGATCTTTCTGATGGATGGCACTGTTCGAGATGAAAGGCTCCTGCTTTGTTTCAGCTTTCAAATGAACCCAGAAAGGACTCAGAATTCTGAACCATACGCACCTGCTGGATTCTAAATCCATCTAAAATGCAAACGCGTTCAACATACAAATCCAGGAGTGCTATATGTTATAGTAGTGGACTAGCCATAAAGAAAATGTAACTCAACTTCTGCTAAACAGCTGTAGTAATTATAATAACAATGAACCCAGCTCAATTCAGCTCTTAACAGATTTCTAAACAATCTAGAGATTGAAGCACCTTATCATGTTGCATTTCTTCTAATTGCTTTTTTGCATTTTCAACTTCTCGTAGGAGGGAATTCTGAAAAAGATATAAATAGCCTTTTAGTGTTAATTCTTAAAAATGTTCCATGTACTATAGGACGGCTACAGTTCTGTTTGAAACAGTAAAGCACCGCGGGAAGGAATGGGCCACGTGAACACACTATGGGCAGATGACACTCCCAGAGTAAAATGCCAGCCACGAGGCCAGATGACACCTTTTAATAATAACCTGTACATATAAAAGTTCCTTCTTCACCGACTGATTTTCTAGATGTACGGAGGTCAAGTTCATGGGGTAAGTTAAACTGGTTTATACCGGCTTTCAGCTTTTGCAGTTCAGTGGTCACTCGGGAAACCGGCACAAGTTTCACATGCAAAATTCAAATCTGAGACAAAAATATTCCTACCTTAAGGCCGGCCCGCAGATCAGGGAGGAAGTGAGGTAACTGCCCTATGTGGTCTCTAGGAATGCATTTCATCATGGGTTTTGTGTAAAATAAAATGAGCCACCTAAGTAGTAGTCATCACTGGTCTCTCCCAAACAAGCGTCATCCCAGGTGCCAATCTCAGGGAAGACTCTTGGGCCTCATCCTTAGGGCACTGGTGCAGTCGGGACAGGTTTTTTATCAAACCTGAACCAAAGTGTTGCCCATCAGAGCTTCTCTGACATAGATTCTCGGCTACTCCTTTACTCTGGTTACAGCTAAAGTAGTTCCATGATGAGAGTAGCGGGAGTCCAGGCTGACATTTTCCAAACCAAATGAAAAGAGAGAAGGCTGGAGTTGGAATATGAGAACACTTGTTTTTAGATGGTTAAATCTTTTATATTACATCACACACAAGAGACAGAAATAAACCTCTAATGCAAGAGCAATGAAGGGGTGAGGGTGGACCTGGAAAATTCTGGCGCAGGGGCTGATAATCTCGTCCCATCAGCCAGGTCCGGCTCACTGCCGGCTCCTCTAGGTTTCAGTGGCACACAACCACGTCCATTCCTTTACGGATTGTCTGTGGCTGCTTTCATGCTACTTAATTGATCAGCATGAACTTCTTCTACTCAATTACTCACAAATGGTAAACGCCTAAGATATTTACTACGTGGCTGGCCTGCTATGGAAACAGCTCTCCAACTCTTGTTCTGGAGAGTAAGAATGATAGGCAATTTCCCATATGCACAGCCTGGGCAAGGACATGACCACTGGCGCCCCTTTTGCAAAGGGGCCTTCAGGGACGTTGCGCTAGCGCACCTTATCTTCCAGAGCTGCCATTCTTTCTTTAAGATGAAGCTGAAGCCTCTCGTTAGATTCTGAAAGAAGTTTGTCAACAGTGTCTGATAAACGTTTATTGTGTTCTTCATTCATTTTTTCTCTTTGCCTTGCCTAAAATAGGAAAAACAAAAACTTATAAACTTCAACAAGTATGGTCATTATTTTAAAAGCGCCAAGGAGCGACGATGTGACTGGCCTATGCCCTGGCTCCCAGGCTGCCCCTCCCACTGCCATCTCCGGTGGACTCTGCACCGTCACCAGAACCGACTGGATCACCAGAGTTGACTGCAGGTGCAGAGAAAGGTCCTTCCCACTGCTTCTGTTCAACAAAGCACCCAGGGGCCCTCATTAGTGTCACCAGCCATTAACTGTCACATGGACTCAGGGAGCAGATTTACATGCAGAAAACAAGCATATTTTAAAGGGGATCAGCTTACACACACACTGGAGGGGGAACTTCCCAGCATGTAAACAGAAGCTTGAATCTGGATTAAGGGGGTAAAATGAATTCAATTTATAAAGCAAAAGGTAAAAAATTTCATTTTGGGAAAAAAACCCAGTGGAGACAGACTTTCACATGTCTTTCTTTATACTCTTAACATCACCTGAATTCTTTGTAATGATAATTTATACTAAAAAACTAGAAATAATTACCGCAAGTAATTTTTAAGTGTAATAAAATTGGTAAGTCTGTGTTCTATAAAACTAGCATCAACTTCATGGTTTCAAAAGCTTATTTTCACCCCATACCCTGAATGAACACAGAAGAAAAGTGGAGGGGACAGGAAGTGCTGACAGGCAGCACACGTCAGGGCAGGTCCCCTCGGTGGGTCTCCCTTTTCTCCTAGGTTGTTGGAAGCACTAAGTACAAAGCACTCAGAATCACGCCCAAAACACAGCAACCACCATCATCTAGAAGAGACCCAGCTCACCGCACGATAAGGCTGTCAGCATTCAAAATTTTTTAAAATAAATAAATAAATTTATTTATTTATTTTTGGCTGTGTTGGGTCTTTGTTGCTGCGCTCAGGCTTTCTCTAGCTGCGGCGAGCGGGGGCTCCTCTTGGTTGCAGAGCGCGGGCTTCAGTAGTTGAGGCTCATGGGCTCTAGGCACGCAGGCTTCAGTAGTTGTAGCACACGGGCTCAGTAGTTGTGGCTTGCAGGCTCTAGAGCACAGGCTCAGCAGCTGTGGCACACAGGCTTAGTTGCTCCGCGGCATGTGGGATCTTCCCGGACCAGGGCTCGACCCTGTGTCCCCCTGCACTGGCAGGTGGGTTCTTAACCACTGCACCACCAGGGAAGTCCCTCAAATATTTTTAAAGCAAAACCACTTAAAAGTTTGCTTTGAATTGCCTTAGTCACAAACAGCATCCCTACCGCAACGAGTTCTGGAAGTAATGAAGTGCACCCCTCAAGCGGTGAGAGTCGAATTCTCTGCCTAAGAGGGGAGAGCGTGTGCCTGTGTCGGGGGCAGGGGCGCCTGGCAGGCGGATCTCTTGATGGGAGAAAGACGCTTTCCTTCCTGGAAGCTCACGTTCGATGCTCTGCAGTCCAGGCCCAGGAATGGCGCTTTCTGGTGGTGACAATATTGATGTCGCACACCTGGACCTGGGGCCACCACTCGCTCTATTTCCTGGATGTTCCATCTCGCCGTGTGACCAACTCTTCCAGGAAAACTCTCTCAGGACTCAGCTGATGTGAGCCTCCACCACCACACTTTCCTGATGCTCCTTTTTATCCCAGCTCAACTACGGTTTTCCTCCTGCTCAGGAACGGCCATCCCTACGTCTACCTTTGTGTCTGGAACAATACTTTGGGATTCAGGACAGAGATCAGGCCCGTGACCTGAATCTGGGACTCCAGTGCCACACCCCAGGCAAGCAGACCCAACACCTAGGATGCTGTGCCTTAAGTTTCATGGGCACCCCGGGCTGGCACCTCAGGTTTGTTTGAGGGGGGCCTGTAAGGTCCCACCTGTACCTGGAGCAGCTCCCGCAACAGGCTGGTCAGAGCGGCAGGCGGCCTCCTCCCCACTACACACCGCCTGCGGGCAACCATGTGGCGGGTGCGCCAATCAGCAGACAGCACGCAGATGAGGCCACACACTGAATACACACGGCGGGTAGGGGGGTGGGGAGTGGCAGAGAAAGGAGGCGCCGTGCCTGCTCGAGCCGCGCCCCCCAGGCCCGGGCGCCTCCCAGGCCCGGGCTCGGCCTCTCTGCCCAACACGTACCCGCTGCAGCTCCTGGTGCTTCTCCTCCAACTGTGCCTCCATCTGGCGCAGCCTCTCCTCGATGTTGCCGTGTCTCTCTTCGGCCTGCCAGCAAAGAATGGTGTCAATTCAGCTCACAGTTGCCCTTTCCTGACAATACGCGGGGTACGACTGCAGTAGCAACAAGCAGGACGTGCTCTGCGTGGACCACGCGCCCCGTGCTCAGTGGAAGGCACGTGCTGACGTCTGCTCATACGTCCTGCGTGGCCCCATGCGTGACACCAGGAGGCAATTCACCCTCTCGGGCAGGTGACTGAGGCGTGACCGGCGCTGGCGATCGACTTGTGAGAGAAGATGTGCTGCCCCCACCCCGGGTCCCACACCCGTGGGCTGTGTTTTCGCCCCAGCCTCAGACTGCTCTGGGCGAGCCGGCATGGGAAGCAGGAAGCAGCAAGCACAGCAAGAGCAATGTACACATTCTACCTTCCTAAGCTGGGAAGTAAGTTCAAACAGTTTAGCGTCCTTAGCGGCAGAGTTTCCAGAAGACAAAAGGTCAGACTACAAGGCCGACCCAGGACAGAAGAGACGACAGGGGAGAAAAGAAACCGAGACTTTAAATGCAGATCACGAAGGAAAAGGAGCGCTTCTGTTACAGCTGTTAGCAATGAACTTGCTCTAAAGAAGGTCTGCCAGCACCTGAGGCCATCTGCCCACCCCGGGTCTGTCCGGCCCCCTCAGCAGCTCACTAAGCTCCAGGCAGGCAACACAAAACTCCTGACGGATGCACCAACACAGGCCAGGGCCCGCTTCTCTGGGCCTGGCCAGCGCCTACTGGCAGTGCAGGACCATGCCTCAAAGACTGGGCCGTTGGCTGGTTGTGCGCTTCCTACCCCCGTGTGGACGAGCCGCCCCCAGCACCGCTGCGTCACCCGGACACCCCCTCTCACCTGCTGGCTCTCCAGGGACGGTGAGGCTGTGAGGGCAGGGGCCGGGCCTTGCACATGCCCCACCATGATTTGTTGAACCAGTGAATGAATAAAGACTCAAAAACTTGTTTATTACAAAGTTACTTTGGCGGTCTTCAAAAGAGAATGGGATTTTCCTACTTCTGAGAAAAACTATCCTGCTCTTACACCAAGCTTCTATCCCAACCTTGGAGTTGCTGACTTAAGTAGCTCCAAGCAGCAGTGACTCTGAGCTGAAGCACCCTGGGGACACACAGAACACATCTGACAAAACTGGAGGAAAAATAATGTGGGGATGACACAAAAGCAGGGATAATGTCTGACATTCAAACTTGCTCCAGTCTCAGACAGTACAGCGCTGAAAACAAGTCTGAGCTGCTTGGTGGATTCAGGTGCGCTGTCAAGACCACAACAATAAGGCACGTGAACAAATCACCCTCAAGACCCAACTCTGGCGTCTGCCCCGCAAGGAGACCCAGGGCAGCACCTTGGAGAGCGCGGCCACCCGCTGGGCCAGCTCCGCCTCCACCTCGGGGAGGGTCTCTGCTCTCCGCAGGGTCTGCTGCAGCTTCTGCTCCGCCAGCTCCAGGCGCTCTTGCAACTGGCGGTTTTTATCCTCAGTCTACAAAATGAGAGCAAAGCGTCAAAACGGGGCAAATGGTTCAGCCATTTCCATTTCTAATAGTCTACTAAATTAGTTCTGATGGAAGCACAGCTGTTTTGGCAGCTGCTTCACAGTGAATTTTTTCTTTCTGTGAAGAGCGCACACCCACTTTCTTGGGCTTGATTTCAATGTGCAAAACACCTCTTGCCAAAGTATTTGCTCTTCCTAAATACCTCCAAAGAAGTCTTAAAACACACACACACACACACACACACAAGTTCCTATACATTAAAGCAAACCCGTTTTCTGTAGGAGCTTATTTATTCTTATTGACAAGTTAAGGAGAGAAGGGTTCAGTACTAACCCTTCTTAAAACATCATCAGAATCATCACTTGAAGGGAACCCTACTGACAACAGGCTGCCACGGGCATGTAAGCCAAAATACAGCATTCATCTCCTTTGAAATCCAGACCTGCTAAGAGTGTGCCTAAGGGAATACTGGTCGAGTTTTAGCTTTGTAAACGTAGGGTCATTCTTTTAGAAAATCCTCTTACGCTGAGAAATTTTCAATGTAGAAAATTTAGACGGATTTTTCTTTCTTTAAAAAAGGGAAAATGTTAAATCATCTATAGGCTCAGTTCCTGAGAGGTTAACACTTGTTACTATGCAGCTTTCTTCTTTTTTCTGTGTGCATATATCTCTACGTACATATACAAACAACAGATTATGCTTTAAAACCCTCAGAAAATAACAGCACATGGTACGTAGTATTTTCTGATCTGCCTGTTAAAGTCATTATTTTGAACATTTTAATGCTCTTAATTAGCATTCCACACCATACGTTTTAATGGCTTTCTAGTATTTTATTTTTATTTTGGGGCCAATGATATACTTTATAACACACCAGACAAACTCACTTTGTTTTTCAGAAGCCAGGTTTGGTTTCCCTGGTTAACTCTTGGTTATCTGAGACCACACAGAAACAGGAGCAAGTGAGGCTAACCAAACCACAGGAGACACAAACCTTACTACTCAGACTGCGTCTCTCAGTCTGCCATTTACCACACTGACCCCAGTTACCAACAGGCAGCCAGCTGCCTTGAAGTTCTTTGCCACTCTCTGCTCTTTTGGTAAAAATGCTAACAAGCAACAAAAGAGTCAGGAGGGTAGCTCCACAAAATGGTTAAACCAAATCCTAAAAAATGAAAACCTGTAAGTTGCAGTCACCCACAATTTTTTAAAAATTTATTTTATTCTAATACAGTTGATTTACAATGTACACCACACTTCTGAACATAATATTCTAAGATCATAAAAACTTTACACTGGGACTTGATTTCCAACATGGAAGTCACGCGAAAAGGTCTTCCCCCCTTCATTAGTAATTAATTAATAAAAGCCAGACAAAATTCGATAAAAACCACTACCTGTCGATGCATAGACTCCTTATTTGCAATCTCATTTTCCAGTTTATCGTTGAGGTCGTGCACAGAGGTGGCTTCACGCTGTGCTGCGAGGTAGCGTTTCTCGAGGGTAGTGACTCTCTCTTCCATGTCTTCCTTCTGGGCCATGGCCTATGTCGGGTATTTCAGAGGGAGAGAAGGGAAGTAACCAATATGTAACAGACGGGTGCACTCAGAGAGAGAACAAACCGGGCTGAATCCAAAGTTTCAAATCAAGTATAAAATTACTGTCCTCAAAATTTAATTGACAGACATGCCAGTTTTCTCTGATGTGAATGAAAATGCACTTACCTCAAAGATCATAAATATTCACCAAGTAATTAGCACTCATCTGTCTTTTTTATTATTTTTAAAATATATATATTTATTTATTTATTTTGACTGCACTGGGTTTAAGATGCGAAATGCAGGATCTCTGTTGCGGCAGGTGAACTCTTAGTTGTGGCGTGCGGGATCTAGTTCCCCGACCAGGGATCGAACCCGGGCCTCCTGCATTGGGAGCATGGAGTCTTACCCACTGGCCCACCAGGGAAATCCCAGCACTCATCTGTCTTAATGCTATGTCTGGCCACTCAGTTTACCAAGCTTATCCTTTTCTATATAATATTACCAAAAAAAAAAAAGAAAAAGCATAATAAAATATCCTGTTATTGCAAGAATTCCAGGAGGGGGAAGGTATCTGCCATGAAGACAGGACCTCTGTTTGCCTCACGATACAGGTGGAGATACAACAGTGAGACATGTGTCTCATTTTCTTGGGTAAAAGTTGGATGAAATCTCATCCAATTACCACAGAATTAAAGTAATAATATTAACAAATGGAAACAGAACTCAAAGTTTAATACAACTGGGGACTTCCCTGGTGGCCCAGTGGTTAGGAATATGCCTGCCAGTGCAGGGGACATGGGTTTGATTCCTGGTCCGGGAAGATCCCACATGCCGTGGAGCAACTAAGCCCATGCGCCACAACTACCGAGCCTGCGCTCTAGAGCCTGTGAGCCACAACTACTGAGCCCGCACGCCACAACTACGGAGCCTGCGCTCCAGAGCCTGCGAGCCACAACTACTGAGCCCGTGCGCCACAACTACTGAAGCCCACGCACCTAGAGCCTGTGCTCCTCAACAAGAGAAGCCCATGCTCCGCAATGAGAAGCCCATACACCGCAACAGGAGTAGCCCCCGCTTGCCGCAACTAGAGAAAGTCCGCGTGCGGCAACGAAGACCCAACGCAGTCAAAAATAAATAAAATTGCAAACAAAAAAAGTTTAATAAAACTGGAAGCAGCCTTCTAAAGCCTAATTCTTCTAAAGCAAAATTATATTACACAGTATCAAACGCTGAAACTAGGACCTGAACTTTCTGCTACTGCAATTCCTGTCCCCCAGCTAAAACTCCGCTTCAGGTCCCTCCCTGTTCACTAAGTAACCAATGTTAGCAAAGTCTTAATATTAAAAGTGGCAAGTCAGGGCCTCCCTGGTGGCGCAGTGGTTGAGAGTCCGCCTGCCGATGCAGGGGATACGGGTTCGTGCCCCGGTCTGGGAGGATCCCATATGCCGCAGAGCGGCTGGGCCCGTGAGCCATGGCCGCTGGGCCTGCGCGTCCGGAGCCTGTGCTCCGCAACGGGAGAGGCCACAACAGTGAGAGGCCCGCGTACCGCAAAAAAAAAAAAAAAAAAAAAAGTGGCAAGTCTGCATATTACACTCTGCCACCTCACCTCCCCCTGTTGCCAAAGAGTAATGTACACAGGTTATATAAACACATGCAAATATTTGTTTTGAATTCTTACATAAAATTACTCACACCAAGCTACTAAACAGAATGTACACCTGTTCTACATACACGTGAAAGGGGTTCTCTCTGCGGTGGTCTCACAGGGTGGGTGGGGAGGGTGTAGGAGTTGTCTGTTTACAAAGGAGAGGTTACGCTAACAGGAGGAGGTGCCAGAGAAGGCACCCAGCGCTCATTTGTTTTTACAGCGACAGCCAGCTAGTTTCTCATAAATCATGATACATGCAGAAACGTCTGCCAGAAGTGCACACATTTCTACGTATTTTTACAGCATGAGCCTGATGACCCAAGTGTGAACAAATGCCACTCTGTCTGACCACCAATATCAATATCGTACATTCCCCTCAAGGAGCGTAACATCAGAAAACGAGAAACACAGCCAATAATGCCGCCCTGGCAGAACCCACAGCCCATGCTCACGTCTCTCCGAGAGAACTAGCACCACAGATGTCACCACACTCGCTCAAAGTGTATCAAAAGGAAATCTGAGCATAATCAGGAATACATTCGACAGCCTAGAACTTATAGAAATGAGGAGTTCACACCCAGGGCATTACAGTCACAGCAGCACAGTAGGAAGGGCCAGCTTCATGTCCGTCCCGCTGCCAGTGGACGGGCTGGACCAGGCCTCCCCTACCTTTAAAGACCTTGACACAGAAATGGGGAAGCAGCCGAAGTCTCAGGGCACTGCTCTGTTTTGTTCTCACTCATACAGTCATCCCAAGGTTGAAGTAACTGGGAGAATGAGAGAGTCAAACCAAAACAGCCCACACGTTCAACCCCATGACAACACGGACACGGCAACTGTCACTCACTTCACGAACATCCCGCTGCAGTTTTGTGTTCATTTCCTCAGATTTGATGAGGTCTTTTCTGGCCGTGTCCAGATCTTCCTCCAGCTCTGTCACGTGACTAGACAGGGCGGCCAGGCGCTCCTTCATCTGGCTCTGCTCTCTTGACTGCTTGTCTATGATTTCCTGGAGCTCAATCACTTTAGCCAGGTCTTCCTCATGGCTTAGAGAACCATCAGAAGATCTCTAATGGGGGGAAAGAACCCTTAAACAGCCTTGTTTGCTGAGGGAGGAAATAAACCACTTCTGGGAAATCGGTAAGGTCAAAGCTGCTTTCTGCACGCTGTGGGTTCACGTGACTCTCACGGCCGCTCAGGCCGAAGTGGTGCGTTGGCGACAGGTTACTAACACGCGTGCACAGACTGGACGGGTGGGACGAGAACCAGACAGACGGGAACCAGGGACTTGCCTTTCCGTTCGCGCTGGGCGTGTTCTCTTGCTCGTGGTTTATGTCAAGCACCCCGTCCGTTAGTGTCTTTTTCTGGTTATTCTGTTCTTTAAGAATCATTAGCTAAAACCAAAAAATTGAATGAGAGTAAAGAAATAAGTAAAGGCAGCAAAACTCCATTTGGAAAAACACAACTGAAAAGAAAATACATGGTGATGTTATCCATCCTGAATATAACCAGGTCATTAAAGCCAGAATTTACCTTCTACTGGAGACATGGGTACTTAAGAGATTCTGCAACTCTGAAATAAAAGTCTAGTTTACTAATCATTAAAATGACCCAGATGGGCTGGTCCTCAATCAGAAAGATAAATAACATCTGATATCTACAACTACAGTCTTCATACTTTTTTAAAATGAAGGGATTAAGAATTAGGAACCCTCAGTTGAAACTGTATGACGACTTATCAAGCTTACCTCTTTATGTGTGGCACCTAATTCTTCTTCTAACAAACTACACCTTTCAAGTGCTACTCGTAACCGTTCTCTCACCTGAAAACAAAAGGGATTCAGTTAGTGTGTGTGTGTATATGTGTATATATGTTAATTTAATTCTTATTGCATAGCTATCCTAGTAGACTATTAGTGTAATATAACATAATAGAATACCTTTAATGTCTTTCGTTGATCTTAACGTCAAGAAAACCTGCTTGCTAATAGCTTTAAAATTTCACCCTAAATAAATTCTATTACCCAATTCCTAACAGCCAGTTGATACACAGAATATAATAAATCTTGAGACATTTATGCCAACTAATACTTTTTAACCATATAGAACTCTGGCTTCTTATAGAAAAACTGTGTTGACAAGAATTCAAGAAGCTCAAAAGTCAACTAAAGTTGCACAAACACCTGCGCTGTCCGCCAAATAACGCAGCACGTGTACAAACCCGGAACTGCCGTGTGGCGGCGGTACCTTCTCATCCAGGGCTTTGTGGTGCTCGAATAACGACTTCAGCGCTTTAAGCACTTCCACCTCGCTGGACACGCCTGCCGGGGACTGCGCCTGCCGCTTCACCACCGTCATCCTGAGGGACCGCTCGTGCCGCGAGACCAGGCACTCCAGATGTTCCAGCAGCAGCTGCACGGCAAGGCCAAGGTGAGCACGGTTTACAGAGCACTTTCAATCTCACACTAAAGCCAAAACTGTGCGAAGACAGGTCTGAATGCCTCCGGTTCTGTCTAAGTCAGAGAGAACTTCCCTGGCGGTCCAGGGGTTAGGACTCCGCGCTTCCACTGCAGGGAGCGTGGGTTCGATCCCTGTCCAGGGAACTAAGACCCGCCCCCGCTTGCCCTGCGGCGTGGCCAAAACAATAAATAAAGTTAGAGAAATTCCCCCTCGAATATATTAAAATTGCATTAACTCTCATCATAAATTTCAAGCAAGGTATGAGAACCCTGAACTGATCAACCCCAGTCCAGTCAGTGGGAAAATGTCGAAAATGTGTTTAAAAACAGACAGAGTGGATCATCTTTTGAGTTTAAAGACAGCAACACGGAGCCCAGTCGTGACCCCGAGGCAAATGTTCACGCAGAGAATCCCCTACTAACCCTGGTGTTGTTCCTTTCCGCTTTCAGTTCAGCGATTTCTTCTTCTCTTTCAAGGAGCTGTTCCCTGCATACATTTAGTTCTTTAGTAAGTGCTGCAAACTCCTAGAAAACAGTTAAATAAGTAAATAGATGTAAATATAAATACAAAAGAGAGCGAGAGAGTGTCTCTAAAGACCAATTCCCCCATCAAGCCTCTCCAGGCTTCACACAAACACAACTCCCGCCCTAGGATAAGCGGGACCTCTCTGACCCTCCAGAGAATGAGGGGTCCACCGGCCAGCCCAAGACCACACAGAACACCATAACTCAGATCAACCTTCACCCCTCCACCCCTGACCCTGACACGCACACGGCGGGGAAGGGAATCCAAGCCTGCCTTCTCAAGATCCAGGGAAGTCCAAGATATTTTCCTGAACATAAATCCTAATACCAAAGTGGATAAAGATATTTTTAAATGACTCACAGGCGTGTGACCTAGAACCACTGGGGAGAGTAAAGAAAAAAGGTCTAAAAGGCAACAGGCTTTGGAGTGTCCCCCAGGAAAAAGGCTAATGTTACCCCAAGGCCAGTCTGTTAGCCTGACCCCACTGAAGTCAGCCAGCCAGTCAAGAAACTGGTTAAAACGGTATATTTATGTTGTATATATTTCACCGCAATTTACACAGGTGCGCACGCACGCACGTATCCATGGTGCTCTTTGCAGACAAGGCTGCTCCTGAGAGCATCAATCAGCTACAGAATGTGAACGACTCTTTACTTCAGTACTTCAGTGCAGACCTGCAAACACGAAGACATCCCAGTAACGCTGGAGAGAAATAATCCAATGTGTCTTCAAACCTGACCAGGATTCTGAAGATACACCTTCAGAGACCTGGACGGCAGCATCGGCACTGGGCTTTACGGCTGGGAAGCAGGAAGTGCGGGGCAGCCAGGTGGACTATGTCTCCTCTCCATGTCCTCGCAGCGAGCTTGTTTCCCTTCCTGAGTTTCTGAGATTTCTTTCAGATGTGCCCATGTTAACTACACTGAAGAGCTGGTTCCTCTGGTAAATAACTAGCTGACTGTCAGATCATCTAATGTCTAACATCAGGGAGAGGTTTCCATCTAATGACTAAGACCCTGTATGAGAAACACTCTTCCCGCTACAGGTGAGAGAAAGCCTGACTCAGACTAGCCTAGGCTGAGAGGCAGTTACTACACGTGAGGGTCAAAGGCAGGGCTGGCTCTAAGTTCGTCTGAATTCAGGGCCCTGGATTTTTCTTTGATCACACTGTCCCCCTTTTGCACTGCAATCTGAGTCAGTTTCATGAAGAAAATGCCAATTCACTAAATCTGTCTTTGATTATGTCCAGTCCAAAGTTTATCATCCTAACATTTTTTTCACTGACTAGATTTCAGATTGTTTTTTGGCTAGGCCCTCCTGCTCTTGTTGCATTTTTGTCTCTTCTTGTCTTATGATTTCTAGTTGCTTTTCAGGGATGTTAGCTCAGGTTTGAAGCATCTGAAGCACACTTCTCTGACAGTTTTGCCAGGCCCCATCCGCGAATCTCAGATGGAGTAAAGGCACGGCTGCATAAGAAGCTGGCTCTGGGAGGGTCTCTCAGTGTGAGATCTTCGTGCTGTGGGACCTGGGTTCCAGCTCCCCTCGAGTAGGAGGTGATGTTGTTGGTGCCCACCTCTCCCCACCCAGCCTAGGTCCTGTGGTGGCCCCTCTGAGCCTCCCGAGGCCTCAGGCCAGAACTCTGTTTCCATGGTGACTGAGGGCCCCTGCTGCCTGCTTCCATTACAGACGGTGCAGATCCTCTCAGAGAACCAACCACCAGACAGGGCCGTGCCTTCCAGGTACTGCTTTCTACCCTCCCCGGGCCCACAGCTTCCTATAAAGCCCCAGTGTATAGAGGGCAGTTGGCCTCTATACACTGAGGCCAACCCCAGCTTCAGAAAGCGAGTCTGATTCTAGTTCTAATTCGCCTCAATGCTTCGGTTCCTATCACCGTAACCCATGGGAGCCACATCTCCTGTGCCCCCACCAGCTCAGGGCCTGGAGCACCGCGGGCCAGGGTATCAAGCCAGCTCAAGCTCCCCACACTGGGTATCCCGTTTCTATCCTTAAGGGTATTTTTCTCTTTTGGGGGCCTGGCCATATTTTCTGGTTTATGTTTCTCTGTTTAAATTTATCTTTCCGCTGCTGGGTCTGGAGAAGAGATATGTCAAAGCATGAGCTCATGGTGCCATCCTAACTGGAAGTCACAATGCACCCGGGAAACGGTTGCACACCTAGTCTGGCTGAACACCAGGAGGTGAGCCCGATCGCTACCCGGGCGCTCCGACAGAACAGACAGGCAAGCGAGCCACGACCCCCGCGCAGTCCGCGCTCTGCATGAGAGTCACCCAGGCCACCGTGGGAGCAGAGCGGAAGCCACCTCTGATGGGAGGTGGGCGCACGTGTCCAAAGGTTTGCTGCCGGGATGGCACCTGCACTGAATGGCAAGCAGGACCCAGCTGTCCAGCTGGCGAGAGGCTCGTCACGACAGTACAGCACTGGAGGTGGAGAAGGGCATCCGCAGGCAGGAGGAAGGTGAGGCTGGAGGTGGGCAGAGGCTAGACTGTGAAGGTCCCGCGTACCCCGTGAGGAGTCTGTGCGTCATCCTGAAGGCTCTGGGAGCTGTCTTATTTACAGACTTTGAGGGCCCTGAACAGGGAAGGGGCAAAACTCTTCAAAGTTCCAGGCAGTGCCTGACACAAAGGATGTGCTCAAAATGGGTTTGCTGGGTAAACAGAAGTCCCTGGGAGCAGGGCCCAAGCTGGGCTGGAGGAGGTTAAGAGTGAGAAGCCAGCTGAGGCCACAGCAAGAACCCCGGGGAGAAGTGAGGGTCTGACCCGAGACCAAGACTAGAGAGACGCAGAACATAAAAAGAATTCTCAGGGCAAAATGCAAGGATCCCACGTGCCCCTTGCTGTGGCCGTCATCAGCTTTCAAAGGGTCCTCTGGATGCTGTGTTCAGAAGAGCCTGTAAGAGGGTGAGGCCAGATGTGGGGAGGCAGCCTGGCGATGGGAAAGTGCAGGAAAGGCCAGGCGAGTGAGCACACCGTGGGGGGTGGGGGGGGGCAGGGCGCGCTGGAGAGTACAGCCAGCAGGATTTGCCGACAGATCCAACAAATCTGAGAGAACGAAGGGTCCAGGACGATTCCAAGGATGCTGGCAGGAGCGAGGGAAGGATGGAGGCCCCATTCTCTGAGAAGGGGGTGTCTACGGGAAGAGCAGGCGTTGAAGGGAGGTCTAAAAGTCCAGTTTCGGACAAGCTTAACTGGAGAGGTTCTAAGGCATTCAAGCGGAGCTGCACCTCCCGGTCTGGACTTCTCGGGGATGCTGGCCGAGGTGGGAGAGTGATCTCATTTCACGCAGACCAACAAGGCACTGAGTGTGGGCGATAAAAGATGAGGCTTGAGCCCTGTGAGAAGCCAACGCTGGACGGCTTAGAAACGAGAGGCGTCAGCAAGGGTGGCCGGGGAGGGCCGGGAGGGAAGGGGAACACCTCGGAGTCCAGTGCTCCGGAAGCAATGGTCAGCAGGGTCAACAGCTGCTGGGAGTCACCTGACTGGTCCCTGGCGGGCGGGTCTGCTGAAATGGAGGCCAGCAGTGACCATGACCACAGCAGGCCGGGAGCCCCGGCAGGGCCGAAAGCCTGGGTGGACAGAGGGCGACAGAGGATGGGAGGAGGACGGAAGTGAGCGCACACTCATTCTTTTGAGGGACTTTGAGTTAAGAGTAGGAGAGAAATAGGGCAGTGGTTACAGGAGACACGGGGCCAAGACAGCCCTGCTGCAGGAGGGGACAGGGGCTCGCACGCCGACGGCCAGAATCCAGGGGAGACGTGGGAGCCAATGGCCACCACCCGAGCAGCCGAGAGCAGATCCGTCAGCTGGGTCCGTGCAGAGGGTGCCTTTCCCGGGGGCGCCCAGTTCACCCACAGTCAAGGGAAAGGCAGTCGAATACATAGGCACAGATCCAGACACACAGGGAGATGTGTGGTGGGAACTTCTGCAAGTCCTCTTCTAATTTCTTCCCATCTCTCTGAGAAAACAGATGCCTTTGCATTGAGTGGAAGGGTGCACGCGGTGCACTGGGGAGGGTGGGAGGGGAGGGCACCAAGTAGCCACTGAGCAGAGAGGGGTTGGACACCAGTACCATGACCGTGGGCATTCGGGTCCACTGCAGGCTGGCAGCAACACCCACAGATAGGGAACGGACTTAACGGGAGCAGGTTTCTGAGTACGGTGAGGTAGGGTGTGTGTGTGTGTGCTGAGGTAGGGGGGGCGGGGGTGGTGTGTGTGTGTGTGTGTGTGTGTGTGTGTGTGAGATGATAATGGACTACGGAATTTCTGTGGGTAAAGAAGACAAGGGAGGGGCTTCCTTGGTGGCGCAGTGGTTGAGAGTCTGCCTGCCGATGCAGGGGACACGGGTTCGTGCCCCGGTCCGGGAAGATCCCACATGCCGCAGAGCGGCTGGGCCCATGAGCCATGGCCGCTGAGCCTGTGCGTCCGGAGCCTGTGCTCCGCAACGGGAAAGGCCGCAACGGTGAGAGGCCCGCGTACTGCAAAAAAAAAAAAAGACAAGGGAGACGTGGGAAGGGCAAAGGACCACAACAAGGTGGTAGGGTCACAGCCTGTAGGCCCCAGGAGGGTTGAATTCCGATGTTTTATTTTCCAAAGTCTTACTATCTATCATGAATACATTTCACTGCCTTTAAGTGAAATATGGAGTCAAAGCATAACAAGTGCACACTGCAAGTTTGTGGGCTGGCGGGGGTGGGAGGAGCTTGAAGACGCCTGTACACGCCGGTTACGAGCAACTAGCGATTCACACATTCACCCACCTTGGAACTAGAAGGGACCACCATCTAGCCCCACTTCCATACCCAAGCCTTTTTCCATATTCACTTTTCCTTTAACTCTTTCATCACCAGAAGCAAGCCTATGTCTTTTACATACAAAGTTTCCTTAAGTTTTTCCTAATAGCTCCAAACTGTCTTCATTCACCTATTAAGAGAATATTTAATTCCCATCATTTTGGCTAAATATAAGTGTTTCTTACAATAAATTCAACAGCTAAAACCATTCTATGATATACTGCTTTGAATATGGTAGAAAACAAATTTACAGAACTTCGATATTATTTTTACTCCTTAAAGAAAAACCTTTCTCTTTGCTCAAGAGAGAATTCAACTGAAAAAGTATCAAAGCAAATCTAAACTTAGGAGTTTAGATAAACATTAGACAGGAAATTCCAAAGTTTAAGATTCTAAAAGCATGTTCATATGTGCACTGCGTTTGTATTATCATTGCAGAAAAAACTAGTAGAGCCTGAATAAATCCCAAATATGTGCAATAAACGATCTACTCTATTACCATGATAGGAACCTAACTGTCAGCATCTAAATTTTTTTCTCTTTAGAAAACAATGTCTGTTTAAAAAGTACTGTAAGCCAGTTAAAAGTGACATTCTATTTACTGTAATTAAAGTTTGAAGTATTCTTTGAAACTGAACAGATACAACAATCACTGGAATATTTTCAGTTTAAAATATAAGTCTTCACAATACAGATTTGTATTTCCATTTGACATTTTCTAGGACTGAGACGAGGGAAAATAACATTCAACCACTAAAATCAGTTTAAGAACTTGATTTCACATAATGCGTGAAAATGCCGATACTTATCATTTCTGGATCTAGATAACAGGATCAGATTACATGAACCAGACATGACTGATCAACGTCCATGATCAAGAGACTTTCCTGGTGGCACAGTGGTTAAGAATCCGCCTACCAATGAACACGGGTTCAAGCCCTGCTCCAGGAAGATCCCACATGCCGCAGAGTAACTAAGCCCACGTGCCACCTACTGAACCTGTGCTCTAGAGCCCTCGAGCCATAACTACTGAGCCCGTGCGCCACAACTACTGAGGCTGCATTCTAGAGCCCGCAAGCCACACCTACTGAGCCCACGCGCCTAAAGCCTGTGCTCCACAACAAGAGAAGCCACCGCAATGAGAAGCCCGCAGGCTGCAATGAAGAGTAGCCCCTGCTCGCCGCAACTAGAGAAAGCCCACGTGCAGCAACCAAGACTCAACACAGCCAAAAATAAGTAAATAAAAATAAATCCGTTTATTAAAAAAAAAAAGTAAGTCCTATGGATCAGATGCAACATTTGGTTCTAGAATCGATGACCATTCTCTCTTCCCAGACACCAAGGGAAGTGGGAAGCAGCAGGGTCTGGCCACTTCCTACCCTCACGTGGTCCCGACCCCCTTCGCGTGTTCTTTACCTGACCGTCCGTGTTACGGTTCTGCATCTTCTATTCTCTATAATCTCCACCAATAGCTCTGTTTTATTTTTAAATTACGTTTCATTATTTTTGCTAACCCGCTGAAACAAGACTCAAGCTTCGCTGGAGGCAAAAAGTATATGTCCTCTTACTGTAGGGACACGGAGTATAATAAAGAATGGAAATGGGGTCTAATTTTTAGCAAACCAAAATGAACACCTGAAAAACTGACTTGCAGAACTGACTCAGTTTATCTTCTGACAGAAGCTATTGATATTTGCCACAGTCTTAGGTTTACAAGCATGTCAAATTTTGAACTGAAAGAAAATTAGAAGTTTATACCTTAAAATGAATCAGCAAATCATATTTGAAACTCTAATGTGTTGATTAAAATATGCTTGGAACGGTTATGTATAACTATCTATTTATACTGCGACCTAATGATGGGAGAAGAAGGACAGAGGGATACTTAGAAGGAAAAAAGACAAACTTTACACCTTTGCAAAATCTGAGTCATGAGCTCACTAGACATACTTAAAGCCGTGAATGCAATAGCACTGGATTTTCAATCACTGATTATTTGCAAGCAACAGAGCAAAATGCATAAGCAGTTCAAAAGTCCCAATATATCTGATTTATTTTTTCTCGTTTCTAAGAATAGATACTGACAAAATTTATGCTCATACTTAGCATTTGGCAATTAAGCAATCGAGACTGTATACTCTGAACCTCACGAAACACGGTACAGAGCAGTATTGCAGTGCGCTCTCAAGTTGGTTAAAAGCAAACACAAACTTGTATTTCTTTTTTTTTTTTTTTTTGTGGTACACGGGCCTCTCACTGTTGTGGCCTCTCCCGTTGCGGAGCACAGGCTCCAGACGCGCAGGCTCAGCGGCCATGGCTCATGGGCCCAGCCGCTCCGCGGCATGTGGGATCTTCCCGGACCAGGGCACGAACCCGTGTCCCCTGCATCGGCAGGCGGACTCTCAACCGCTGCGCCACCAGGGAAGCCCAAACTTGTATTTCTTATATAAAATATAGATGGACACCCACCAAACTGCTAATGCAGATTATCCACTATGGATGGGAAAGTGGGCTGGAAATGGGTCTTTCTTTTTAACTTATATTACTGTTTAATTTCAATTAAGTACGTACTCGCTTTGTTTTTTTTTTTTAAAAAAAAAAAAAAAAAAAAAAAAGACCAGGGACTTCCCTGGCAGTCCAGTGGTTAGGACTCAGTGCTTTCACTGCCGGGACCTGGGTTCAATCCCTGGTTAGGGAACTAAGATCTCATAAGCCGTGCGGCACAGCCAAAAAAATAATAATAATAAATTTAAAAATTAAAATAAAAAGAATGAAATCATTAGCCCAATTTATTAAAAAAAAAAAAAGGCCCATCTTCACTTCCTTTTTCCTTTCTAAACAAGGTTAAAACTACAGGGCACGAGCAGAACACAGGCTGCCTACGTGGACGTAACCTGTCCAGATACTTTCCCCCAAGGTCGCCGTATCTCAATCTCTAATTCTCTCTTCTGCTCTCCTACTCATCACTGCGAGGTGGCCTCAGCCTCCAGCCTCACTGAATGAGCTCCGGCTGACACACCAGCGCCACCCTTGTCTCCACTGAACCCAGTCCAGCCTCAGGGCTCGCCTACCCTGTCCTATGGGGGAGCATCTGACCCCTCCTTCCCACTTTCTTCCCCCTTGTCCTGGTCCCTAGTTCTCTGCTCATCTCATAACCGCTGGGGCCCCTGGGGCTCTGTCCGAGGTCCCCTGTTCACCCTACACACCATGCCTGTCTGACCTGTGTCAGGCTTCAACCCCCCACGCTGGGTCACTGTCCAACCGCCCACCATGGACCTCCCCTTGGCTGTCTTCCAGGACTTCATCATCTTCCTCCTGGCCCCCAGAGTAGAGGAGACCACATGGCCTCCCTCCTTTTCCTCCATGTTTGCCAACTGCTGGGCCTGCTAATTCGACCTCACGCTTGCATCTCCTAGACTGGTCGCTGCCGCCGCCTCCTCCACCTGGGCTGCCGTGCCGCTCTGCCCCAAAGAAACCCGGACCCATTAGGAGTCACTCCGAGTTACCCCCTGCCTACAACCTCCGGCAGCCACATTCCACACATATGGACTTGTACAGTATTTGTCCTCTAGTCTGCTTTCTGTCTCTAGGCACTTGCCTATTCTGGACATTCCACACATATGGACTTGTACAGTATTTGTCCTCTAGTGTCTGGATTCTTTCACCCAGTGTCATGTTTTCAAGGTTCATCCATGTTGTAGTGTGTGTCAGGGCTTCATTCATTTCTGTGCCTCAATCATAATTCCATTATGTGGATGTAGCACATTTTGTTCATCCATTCACTGGTTAATGGACATTTGGGTTGCTTGTGCTTTCTAACTATCATGAATAATGCTACTATGAACATTCCTGCATAAGTTTTTATGTGGATTTATACTTTGGTTTTGGGGCATACCGAGCAGTAGACATATTTCTTCACAATGTAAATGAGTGAATTGTTCCATTTCTGTTTCTAAATTCCAATTTAAATATCCAGCTATCTTAGCCATCACTCCTTTCTTCTTTGGAATGTATTTTCTTTTAGGCAAAAATTGGGATTTCCTCATGGACAGTAATTATAAATTTTGCTTCACATATTTTTATCTTTCTGCTAAAGGGCAAACCAAAATGTTTTTGGTTGTTATTAGCATGTCAGTATTTAAACACACGTAATTTCTTACAATTAATCAAGATAATCTGAAAAATAAATGCACATGTGTATTTCAAAACCACCTGAATATAAGTATGAATGCATATTTCGTATGTTTTAGAAACAAGTGTATAATGTCAGTGAAATATCACAGGCGAAAACATTCTAATTAAATTTAAAAAACTGAGCCTAGGGGTTGAGGGAGAATCAAACCAATGAAGTAAAAAAACCAAGGGCAGAAATCCTTCATTCAAATAGGAATGAGTACCTGCTGAGTTCTAAAACACTGGAAAATAACAAAATAAGAACACAATATGAAGTATGTTAACATCCAGTTTATATTTATATAATGTTTCAAACTTCCCAATAAAGCCGGTTATGTGGCTTTTAGCACGACTCATGCTTACTAGAGTATAAATCAGTTTTCATCTTCAAATATTTCATTTCATAGACCTATGCATGTCCCAAGACATTACTGAATCATAAAGAAACTGTCTTCAAAGTATGAGACCAGAAACTGCCTGTCTGACCTTGACTGTCTAAACCATCATTAGGAACAGCGTAGTAAAGTCCATATTTCCACAGAGATGTTTCTTTTCAGCTGTAACAAACTTTTAAAAAACAGTAATAGCAGCAGCAATGGAAGGGGGCTTAGGACAGAGCTTTTTTAACACAAACCTTCAAAAAATATATATTTTTTTGAAACAGTAATAAAGGTATACATAAGAAAAGTCTCCCTTCTAGCCCAGTTTGCTCTTCCACACAACAGGTAATTAAAGTCTAGATAAGCAAGTTTCTTGCTTATCTAGAATTTTATATATATATGTATATATATATATGCCAATACATACACCCATTTCTCCTTGCTTTTCTTCAGTTAAGGATATAACCTGAAGATGTTTCCATATCAGTTCATGATGTCCTCTTCCTTTTTTATAGCTGCAATGATTGCATATACCAATGAATTCAAAAGCCCTAATTTATTTTTTATTCACTTGCTGATGGACATTTGTTTGTGTTTCCAATCTTCTGCTATTACAAATAACATGGCAACAAATAATCCTGCACATATATCATTTTGCATGTGTGCCAAATATATCTGTGGGATAATCTGAGAATTTCTGAGTCAAAGGATATTGATAATTTTAAAATATACTGTTAAATCATTCCTCACTGGCCAGCAATGTGTGAAAACATGTCTCCTTATAGTCCCATCATCCTGGGTGTTATTAAACTTCGGTGTCAGTTTTTCCTTTTTGGATCCACCCTCCTTCCCTCTGGCCTGTCACATAGAAGTCTCCAAAACCTTTCTCTATGCTAGACACCGAATGCAAGCCCAGGCACCTGGCATGAGCAAGAGGTAACACGTTCTCCGGAGCACTCCTTCGCTCCCCTGACCCTCTCACAGCCAGGGAATTATGCTGACATTTCTCTTACAAAGAAGGCTCAGCTCGTTTGTGAGGTTATTACACGTCCTCATTTTCTCACCTGACAATCTGTAACACGAATGGCACATTTTCCTTATTTCAGTTACTGTTATTTATTTTTCTTGGATCACATACAAGTGAGATTGGTCTGTTTTTTACTTATCCTGATACATCTTGACATTCCTATATCCTTTTCTATAGAATGGCTTCTGATCATCATCTCTTAAACCGAAACATCCGTTAGCAGGAACACAAACACCTGACTTATGTCTTCTAGTGCAGTCATGCCCAAACATTTACATAACAAAATACTTTACTGTAAACTGATTTTTAAAATTCACTTTATAAGACAATTAGGGTATTGTACTGATTTCTTAAAATCATGTGTTCAGGTAGATTTTTAAATGGATATAATTTTATGATAGCACAGATTCTAATTTAAAATATTGTAAAAAGGAGCTATTGTATTGCTCTAAGGTACACACCTAGAAACAGACCTGCTGGATCAAAGGGTTATGTAATTTAATTCTCAATGTTTCTAATGTTATAAATTACAGTGTACTAAAGAAATATTAGTTTCACTGCTTTTGACATCTCTTTGTATATTTTATAATTTACAGGGTTTTGATGTCCTGACAAAAAGAAGTAAAGATCACAACAACTATAATTTTGTCCACTGATGATGAAGACTACTTGCACAGCTTCAGCCTGCATGGTCACCTTCACAGTCCTGGGCGAGGTGAGAACTGCATTACTACTTTTTAAACATAAAACATTATTTGCAAAAAAAATTTTTTTAAAGCATTTATTTTGTTCAAATGTCACCACAATTTCTCCACTTAGAATCTCTGCTTTTTTTTTTTTTTTTTTGCGGTACGCGGGCCTCTCACTGCTGTGGCCTCTCCTGTTACGGACCACAGGCTCCGGACGCGCAGGCTCAGCAGCCATGGCTCACGGGCCCAGCCGCTCCGCGGCATGTGGGATCTTCCCAGACTGGGGCACGAACCCGTGTCCCTTGCATCGGCAGGCGGACTCTCAACCACTGCGCCACCAGGAAAGCCCAGAATCTTTGCCTTTTCTAACCTCCCCGTGTCAATAAAGGGCAAATTAAAATATTATGCTATTATATAACAGTAAAAATAATCACAAACCTATGATTATTTACCTGGATATCCAAATTATTTATTTAAATATTACATATATAGCATACATACCCAAATATAAGGCAATTTCAAGTAAAATTCAATCCCCCTAGTTTCCCATTAAGACAACTGCCAAAAGATTTTCGGCCATTTTAACATACACTTTCAGGAATGCAGATTAAACAGCCAACTCTGACTCAGGCTCAGTCCTACATATTTATGAAAATAAATAGATAAAACGACTCATTCTAGTTGCATGCTAAGTTATTATATCTAATATGCTTATATTCTATCTACAGTCACATCACATGGACTTAAACCATTTCTGAGAGATCCTTTAACTATGTTTTCTTCTCTTCGCTGGGACAACAGTGGTTCACCTTCTGGTGAGCCCTTTGGGAATCATCGACGCCAACCACCACGTGGGCTTCGCCGAGCACCTACGTTAAGGAAACAACACGGCACACTCCAGCTGCAGGACACCAGGTGGACCACTGCCCCGTCACTCCCACGGCCGAGCTCCAGAACCACTGGTGGTCCTGCTGCAGCCTCCTGGCAATGGGGGCACCATCAAAACATGGGACAGAGAAATGTCTGGGAGTGATGGGAGGGTGCCCTCAGGGTTTGAGGCGCGCTGAATTTGAGAAGGAAGCCAATGCCATCCTGGGGGAAGGACAGCAACCTGAGGAGCATCTCCACTCCTCCAGTAAGATGACATCATGCTGCTCTCCCCGGCACCGCTCGGGAACTGCCGTACAGTTTACAGCTTAGCAAGTCTCCTGAAAAACCTTATGGTGTGCTCCTGGTTTTTCTGATTTAGTCACAATTTTAGAATATTCCAGGCTTGTCATTAGCTCCTAGTAGCACCTCTATTTTGCAAAAAACAAAAAACAAAAAGCCACAATCAACTCTTTTACATGTGATTAAGCACTCTGTGAAATTCCTTCATGACCTTTATTAACTTAGAACACCCTAGATGTGTTAAATTAGGTGTGGGAGCCTTCGGACGCCACCTTCCAGGGCCCTCATAGTATCAGCAAACACAACGGCACAGAAAGGGTTATAAGATAGAACCTACTGTTACCCTGTGAGACTGCCCTGTCGACAGGAAGAGAAATTTCCACCAAATTCCCAGCAGGTACTATTGAAGAGCAGCTCTCTGACATGCAACAGGGTCAGCTAACACTGCACCTGACTCTGCTCTAAAGCTACAATGTGACTCTGAAAGAACTCAGGAAACAATTATGGGGAATCGTGGCCGCCTTTTAACAGACACGGGGGACCGCGACTGAAAGCTCAAGCCTCAGCACACAGAAGACCAAGGACAACCGAGTGGGCTGCTTTCCTGATACACCAGATGGAAGACAGATATCTCGGAGTGAATCAAAGGTCTCGGTATAAAACCATAACTGAAAGTACTTTATTAGGGGTTTCCTCTTGCGGCTCCACTCTGCCTAGTCAATAGAAATACAAGTTTAAGAATGAGTAGTCTCAGAGTATCTACGGCTACATTTATAGCATTTCCTGAAATTCTGCTGACAAGTCAAAGAAACACAAATGCTGCAGTGTTTAAGGCCATATAGCTAAGGCTGAAAGTAATAAGCACAAATGAACTTGAAAAAGGCTTCTGATTCTCTGTTATGCAGCTTTCGTAACAAGAATGACATTGCCTACTAGAAGACCACAAAGCTGATTGGTGGAAATGATACAGATAAAGGGTTGATTGTCAACAAAATGTCTCGGCTGCCTGCAGGGCTGCCCCTCTGCCTGTCCAGAGTCTGCCCGTCCGTCACCATCCTCCCCCAGAACCTGTCAGACAACCAGCTCTGCTCCTGCTCACCACTTACCCAGGAGCCACACCCTCAAGGCCTTTGTCAACCGTTCTCCTCCCACCCCCGTGCTAAGGACCATCCCCACACTGTGACAGGGCCGCATCCCCATCACCATACTCCTTCCCCACCTACTGACCCGCCGGCCCAGCCCCACACCCTCCCGCAGGCTGAACACAGGGTCGCGGGCTGGGCTTGACCACCCATCTCCCGCTTAGGCTCCTCCAGGCCTCCGCCACCGCTTCACTGTGCGGACCCTAGTCTACTCGGGGGAAAGACGTGCCCCCTCACTACTGAAACCCCAGCCCCCCAAAGGGTCTAGCAACACACCAGTGTTCAGGCAATAGCTATGTACGAAACAAATCAGTAACATACGACCTCTGACAGCAAATATTACTACTTTGTAACCTTCTTAACCTTTTGTGGGTCTGTGTATTCATGTCTTGCAAACCAGTCTGACAAGAGCCCCCTGTTACAACAGTTTTGCCCTCTAATTTAACAAGAAGACACCTGAGAATGAATCAAAGGCCAGCTACAAAACCATAACTGAAGGTACTTTATTAGGGTTCCTCTGTGGCTCTAGTAAGCTTAGTAGGGTAGAAACACAGGCTTAAGGGTGAGTAACCCTGGACAACACCAGCTGGACAACACCAGCAATTTCTGAGGTGCTATTCTAAGTACACATAGATGTAAATATTAATGGCAATAGCGCTATTTTTGTTTGCTGCTTTTTGGTTTTCAAAGTATTTTCAATATTTTATCATATTTTATTCTCAGCCACCCAGTAAGGTGCTCATAATTACCTCATTTTACAAATTATAATACAGGCCCAGGCAGGTTAGTGAAGTGCAAAGGTCACTCGGTTAATAAGTGGCTTGGGGCTGAGAACTAAGATAACACAGTAAGTATCAAAACCAAGGCCACGTGTTAGTAAGCAGAGGATTGAAGACTTGAAACAGGTGTGGAGGGGGGTGGCGAGAAGGAAAGACTGGGTGGACAAGAAAAAAGTCACTCCGCAGTTAGTGAAAAGGAAGGGACTGTTACAGTCAACCAATAACGTCACCACCATCACCACGGGGAAAGACAGGGGGCAGCTACATACCCCCCAGGATATCTTTCTGTGATTTCTCTTGCCCCCCTCAAGGATGACCTTGATATATACCCCATCCTACTGCTTTATCTGTGTTCCTCAAGCTGACGACATTTTTAAAAAGCTGAAGAAAAGGTAAAAGGAATAAAAAGTAAAACCGGCCCCAGGCATCAGACTCCATCTTCTCCTAGAGATGGGACAGACTGTGAATCCCAGGAGGAATTGGAGGTGAGAGAACAGACCTCACAGGGCTGACCTCGGCCTTGAGAGACTGCTGGGGTTTTGAGAAAAGGGAGCGGGAAAGGGGCTCCACGAGAAGGGAGTGGTGTGGGCCACGGTGTGAGCAAAAAGACTGGTGTGGCCAGAACGAAGGGGTATTTACAGAGGGAAGTGGTGTGGGAGAGCTGAAGGAAGCCAGGATGTGGAGCTGTGGGCGCCAAACAAGGAGTTCAGGTTTTGCCTCTGCTGCCAGGGATGGGCGCTGCAGAAACCTGCGCACAGCAAAGGTTCAGGTTAAGCTGGGAGCTGTAAGAAGTGTGCTGGGTGGACTGGAAAGGGGAGAGGGTGCATCACGGAGGCTCGAGGCATGAGGGCCCAAGCAGCGACACCAGAATACAGAAGAAAATAAAAACAACATCGGGAAAGAAAAACCGAAACGGCGCTGAGTGGTCCTGGAGGGTGAGAAAGGAAGGAGAGGCGGCGCAGGGAGAGCTGGGAGGGGAGGCTGGGAGGCGAAGGCCCAGCGAGGAGGAAGCATGGCGCCACTCTGGGTATGAGATGCAGCAGGAGAGCCTGGGTCGCATCTAAAGGGTGTGACAAAACTTGCGGCTGGGGCGTGAAACGTGCATCACAAACTTGGGGATGAAGACACAACCGTGGCAGTCACCTTCAGAAGGGGGAGGCCGAGCCCACAGGAGTGAACGAATCTGCACGATGACTACAGAAAAGTGGCAGAAGGCTAGGATTTTAATGTATTTCCTAGTCACGAGCACATGACTAAGATAAAATGAAAATAATTATCCAACTATCTTTGGGGAGCAAGTGCTTCCTTTCCCTCAATTCTTTCCACAGAGGTTTTTTCCGAACATGAAAAAAAAAAAGAACCTAACACCTGCCAGTGAGCACAGGAAATACACAAAGACGAGAACACGAGCTCCCTCTACATTACTGACAATTTTTAAAGTTACTTTAAATTAGGATGATGTGTGGCAGGTTGTTTCTCTGTAGTATCACTATAAAACTTCCAACAACAGAATCTTAAGATGAAGTTAACTGAAGCAACACCAGTGTTTCAAAGCACAGGAAACACGCATATTCCAGGTCAACACCAAAGAACTTCATTTCTTCGTTGAGCGCAATGAAACCGTTTGAGCAGCAGGATGGGGTGCCAGCCTGGAGGTCACTTATTGAACAGGCTATAGCCTGAGCACTTGCAGGCACACCAGAGAACATCTCACTTCCTGGCAGCACCAGCCCTTTTAAGAACAGTCATTCATAGTGAAAACACTATTTCAGCGGGAAACGAAGAGGAAAGCACCGGACACTCAAGGGTTTGTACAAAGCACGCAGAACCTATCAGCAGGAATGTGCTTTCAAGCAATCTCTTAACTCATCGTTAAACTTTTGGGGGACCAAGTATTTCTCTGGTTTGCACAAAAAACAACCTTGGAATGTACATTCTTTCCAACTTAGACCCTTTGTTCTAACCACCCAACACTCCCCCCCCCAACCATGGACCTTTCTACCGCTCAGGTGGTCTTCAGGCACCCTGCTACACGCACCAAAAAGGCGGCACTTCTAGTTGGTGAAACTTTCTCCTTGAAATGGAGTAAAGATAATCAGGAACAGGAATAAAAACAACAAGAGACTGTGATAAAATAGAAGAGCTGCCGGGAGGAACACCTAATTTCAATCTCTGTTTACTGTATTCTTTTCTCTCTCCAGCAGGAGGTCGGAGCGGAGGAGAGATGGACGTGGCGACTGTCCCTGAAAATCCCAGCCAGGCAGAGTCTTCGCTGCCTGCCACCTAAGCAAACACCACACTGCTTTCTTACACTGTCAACACGCATGGTCATACTGTTGCCGCGTGGCATCCATTTTAGCCCCCCAGCCTCGGAGCCCCCTTCCTATGGCTGGGAAGTGGTCTGTCCTTGAGGAACGGCATGCGACCCAGAGGAGGAGGCAGAAGCACCAGCCACCTGCTCTCCTGGCCTCTCCCACGTCTGGGGACAGCGCAGAACAGCCCCAGGCCCACCAATCACAGGCCTGGAGCCCAGACTCCGAACGGGAAGCAACAAGCAGTGCCCAGAGGTGGTCATTCATCCGAGGCTCCGGGCAATGGTGTGGGCAGTGCAGGTGCAGTTTCCGGACAAGCAGCTTCACCAGAGCCTCGCACAGCAGGACAGGGCTCGTGGCCTCCAGGCCTGGTCCCCCCATCTTCCCCGAGACGCTGGGAACTACTCAGTGTGCACAGTCATTTATTTTTCTGCACGGATCACCCAGGCAGTCTGTGACTAAGCCCCTCAACTTAGCATGCTTATTTTACTCAACGCAGAACTTCACCCATTTTCCTCAGTGAGAAGTATAAATGAGCATTAAAAATGCCACTGCCTTTCTGACATCACCCCACGCCGTGGGCACACTGGATGGAGGCAGAGACTGTTGCTGTGTGCATCTTACAGTTTATATTGTTTGAACTTCTTTTTTTTTTCACTTTCCTCCTTTTTTCCCCTAGTAACTTTGGGAACCCAGAAGGAAAGGGCCCCTCCTCATCGCCACACTCCCTGGCGCTGCTCAGCAGAACACCGGCTGACGCCTCCCGCGCTGCTCGGAGCCCAGGTGCTCTTGGGAGGGCTTCCTGGACGTGCGCAGGGTGGCGTCACCGCAGCCTGTGAAGCAGCTCTCAGCGCAGGCCACGGAGTGAGGGCCCAGCCCCAGAGCCCAGGCTCTTAGTTCAGCACGGCCTCCAACTCACACAGTAAGAAAAAGCGGCTCCCTCCACACAGGCAAAAACAAATGCAGTGAAGAAAGTCCTTGCAATTTCCCTCCCATCATTTGATTCCTTGCACAAAACCTTCTCACAAAACCTCCATTCTTACACTCACGGTAGGAATCCCATCCCATCCAAATGCACCAGGATGTTTCTCGTTGAGTGGCTAAAGGACGCGGCCTTGGCCGGCGGGGAGAGACGTCCGGCCGGCGGGGCAGAGCGTCTGCTCAGGACCAGCTGTGCCCCAGCATCACTCCTCACTCTTCAGCCCCAGCTGCGGTGAACACCACAGCCAAACGTCGACCTTTCCTTCCCACTTACAGTAAAGGGCTGTGCAGGAGCTACAGAACACTGACAGTCACAGTGCCCAAAGGGACACGGAGACCATCTAGCTCCCAGGGCTTCCCAACCATCCTCCCCGGACCCCCGTGTGGCCGCAGGGTCTCGGCACACGAGGCTCCAGGCGGCACTGCGCTCCCTGGGGAGCCGGCCCCTCGGAGACCCTCCAGAGACAGGCTCCTTTCCATAAGGCTTTGAACTACAAGGTCGAGTCCCCTCGCCCCTCCCCATTCTATAGAGATGTGACCAGAGGCTCCAAGAGGTGACCCGGTGACGGAACCAGATCAGAAGCTGTCTCAGGGCTCTGCCGCGCTGCCACCCAGCTACCTGCATCACAGACAGTGACAGAAGACGGGCCTTGCACACCCTGACATGCAAACTGCCGGCTGGTCTGTTGCGTTCCAAAGCCACAGCTCTTTCCTTACTTACTGTTGCAGTGATCCACCCAGACCTGGCGCAGTTCAGTGCATGTGAATCTCACCAGGGGCCGAGAGTTGGCTGAGGGACACGTGCGCACGTGCGCTCCGGGGTCGCCGTCCACAGCACACGTAGACCCCTGGGCACAAACTGCGGGCAAGAGCTTCTGGGGAAGGTGATGAGGAACAGAAGAGAAACTCTAAACGTCCTGGATTCGTCAAGTTAAAGAGCCGCAAGAATAGTCAGAAAGAGAATTAGACAAGACATCTAAGAACGGATGACTTTAAACATTCTGGGCATTAGAGGAACCAACTGATGGTGTCAGGAAACCATCGTATTCGCCCCACGAGGCTCTGCAGGGCGGCGGGTGCCGTGGGACCACCAGAGGGCTCCTGTTCTCGGCGCTGCCCGCCGCCCACAGGCAGAGCCGATGGGGACAGAGACCTTTTGCTGAAGAAGCAAACCCCGGCACTCACAGGACCACCCCCACGGGCACTGGGGGCATCCTGCCAGCCCCACCTCCTCCTGCAGGGAGGAGCCCTGGAGTGAGACTGCCTGGGTGCAAACAATGACCACCACCTGTGATCTACGGGGCTCTGGGGAGCTCCCCAACCTCAATTTCTTCATCTGTAAAATGGGGTACAAAATAGCATCCTGCTTTCTAGTACTGTTTAAAGTATACTCTATAGGCAACTTCCCTGGTGGCGCAGTGGTTTAGAATCTGCCTGCCAATGCAGGGGACACGGGTTCGAGCCCTGGTCCGGGAAGATCCCACATGCCGCAGAGCAACTAAGCCCATGCGCCACAACTACTGAGCCTGCACTCTAGAGCCCGCGAGACACAACTACTGAGCCCGCACTCTAGAGCCCGCGAGACACAACTACTGAGCCCGCATGCTGCAACTACTGAAACCTGTGCGCCTAGAGCCTGTGCTCCGCAACAAGAGAAGCCACCGCAGTGAGAAGCCCGTGCACCGCAATGAGGAGTAGCCCCTACTCGCCACAACTGGAGAAAGCCTGTGCACAGCAATGAAGACCCAACACAGACAAAAATAAATAAAGTATACTCTATAGTATCATTATGAGGCTTCAGTGAGATAATTCACATAAAGAGGCTTAGAGGCTATCATATATCACTTATATGTGGAATCTAAAAAAAAATAATACAGGAATTTCTTGGCGGTCCAGTGGTGAGGACTCCGTGCTTCCACTGCAGGGGGCATAGGTTCGGATCTAAGATTCCACAGGCTGCTCGGTGCAGCCCAAAAAAGAAACAAATGAACTTATATACAAAACAGAAATAGACCCACAGACACAGAAAACAAACTTATGGTTACCAAAGGGAAAGATGGGGGAGGGATAAATTAGGAGTTTCGGATTAACATATACACACTAGTATATATAAAATAGATAACCAACAAGGACCTACAGTATAGCACAGGGAATTATACTCAATATTTTGTAATATTCTACATGGGAAAAGAATCTGAAGAAGAATATATATATATATGTAAAACTGAATCATTTTGCTGTACACCTGCAACTAACACAACATTGTAAACCAACTATACTTCACTTAAAAAAAAAAAAAGGCTTAGAGGCAATACATGTTGGCTATTATCTCATTTAATCCCCCTGAACATCCATCCATACAGCCCCTGGACAGTGCCTAACACATGGCAGACACTAAGTATAATACTTGCTAAATAAAAACAAATAGTTACTGTCCCTCATTGACTGATGAGAACGCTGAAGGCTCACCTCTGAGGAAACTGACAAAAGTAACCAGGGCAGGAAGGCTGGCCCACAAGTCTGCCGACTCTGCCTGAACAGACTGCTTTCCTCGAAAATGCACCCACCTTGACCTGGGGTCCATGGTGGGGCAGGCGTGGGATGGAATCTACCCAGAGAGACAGGCCCGCGAGTGAGAGATGCGGTGCACACCCGCAGGCCTGCTTTAAGCTCTTCGTTTAAGTCACTGTCAGCTTGAGGAGGGAGCTGCGCTATTGTGTTGTAAAATGCCTTCAGATAGCGCAGGGGTGAAACGCCAGTGTGCCGACAGTCTCCCGTCAGCCTGTGTCTGCGGTGGAGGGAAAGGAGCTGAGCCACAAAGCAGCAAAGTGCTATACAGAACTTCTTTAACCCTTGGCCTCAACTGGATTTCACACTTAGTCACAAATAAAGTCCTTTAGATTTTAATTTGCATGAAAACAAATACCATATCAGACTATTCAAATTAATACTCAGACTATTTGAAATACTCTTTCCCTGCCACATCTGTTTCTGTGTTGGGGTACAGATGCCTGACCTTACCTGGCGTTCACATTTTCCCATGAAAGACTGTCAAGGTGGGGAGAAGAGCGGGCCCTAGCTTCTAACAGCATCTTCCAATTTCAAGAGAGATCAATGGCTCAGAAATATCGATTAGTCTCAAGTAGAACTTAAACTTTTATACCGACATGCCACACATGAAATCAATGATTATGTTACTACTGACAAGGGTTTAAAATTACACAGGCAGAAGGGATAATTAGCCCATTTGCAAAGCAGAAAAACTTGGAAATGCAAGATATGTTTTAAGCTCCCAAATTTATTTTCAGAGCAAAATGAAATTTCCCCCTCAGAATAACATTGAGACTCTGCAAGCCAAGCGTAAGAACTCTCTGGGTGGACCTTCCCTGCCAAGGACCTGCTATCCAAGCCTCCAGAACTGGGCCAAGAGCTCACTTCCAGCTACAGGGAAAACCTACGAAGTGGAAACATTTTGTCACATCTCTAATTAGCATTAGCAAGCAACAAACCTTCAGCTGTGCTTCATTTCTGAGAGTGAAAGGGAACACTTGCTAACTGCTCAGGATAACAGGCACAACCCAGGACCATCTCACGCAAACCAGGAGACATGGTCACCCCACCTGTGAGGGTTGGGTGGGACAGAGACAGGAGAAGCAAGATTTCTGAGAATGCCTTTTCCTATAGTTCTGATTTTTGAACCATATAAATGCTTTATGTATTCGAAAAAAATTAACTCCAAAAGAAAAATGCAAACCCTAAAATTAAGAATAAACAGAGGGCTTCCCTGGTGGCGCAGTGGTTAAGAATCAGCCTGCCAATGCAGGGGACGCGGGTTCAAGCCCTAGTCCGGGAAGATCCCACATGCCGCAGAGCAACTAAGCCCGTGCGCCACAACTACTGGAGCCCACGTGCCTAGATCCCATGCTCCCCAACAAGAGAAGCCACTGCAATGAGAAGCCCGCGCACTGCAACGAAGAGTAGCCCCTGCTCCCGCAACTAGAGAAAGCCCACACGCAGCAACAAAGACCCAATGCAGCCAAAAATAAATAAATAAAATAAATAAATTTATTAAAAAAAATAAACAGAAACAAATGAACTTAACTGTATATCAAATTTTATTTGCACGGTTATGTTACTTCACATTGCTTTAAAACCCATTATTCTAACTATATATTATTAAGATACATTTATTTATTCTAAGACCCCAAAGAATTGCAAAGAAATTATAAAACTTCATACAGTAGGATGATTATAATAATATGGTATTAAAATGTTAAAAATATTTCATGTATATGATAGGATAAAGAAAATAATGCTAACATCATTAGAAATCAAAACAGTGTAAGACAAGAATTATAAATAGATAAATTAAGGGGAAAGACTTCATTTTAATTTGTTAAGGAAATATCAATATGAAATCCACGGTTTTTAAAAAATGAATATTTTTGTCTAGCTCTGTTCCCTAGGAGGACCTAAAAGATGCTAACCCCTGTGACATGAGCACACCTGGCCCCCAAATACTGATCTCTAAATACTTCCCAACAAAAAGGAACCAGGGCTCCTCAGAGGAATGATTTCAGATCTGAGGCAGGAAAAACACAAAGTGGGCCTGGGACAAATTTTTGTTCCAGAAAACAAGGAAACATTCAAAGACTAAAAGGGCCTTGGCAAAGGCCACAGGAGCCAATCCAAGGGGGACAATATAAGCATCTAAGGAATAATGACAACTGACTGTAATACACCAAATAAATACCAATCCAGTGTCCACAGTGACTGAGAGAGAAAGAGAATAAAAAGGGATGCTCTTTACAGAGGAGTATCGATTAATAAACGAAGGAGGACCGAGAGTCGGAGGAACCATCACTCTGCAACTTCCAATGAAAGAAGTGATTTGGCAGGAACACCAAATGGATGCTAAGGTCCTAGGAAGTCCCCTAGTGACCAGGAACGTCCCTGGGGAGCAGGAGGAAGTGCAGAGAGAGAGACAAAGAGGGGTCAGAAACCACCGCCTCAGCCCAGTGAGCCCACCTCCCACCACAAGAACGGGACCACCAGAAATCGTTCCCTCTCAAAGTGAGGGCAAAAATGGGGGAAATGAGGTAAGGCTGGGAGGTAAAGTGGGAGACGTTAAACCCCACTGGAACACGAACTACACATCATTTATACTTTAAAATGGTTTCTAACTGGTGTATTGCTCTTATAATTTTCTAACCAGTAAAAAATGTAAATCATATTTAAAGCTGTTATGGTGAATATCATCATGCATAAGTTTCCTCCAGATAAGAACCATTTCCTTGGGCTTCCCTGGTGGTGCAGTGGATAAGAGTCTGCCTGCCAATGCAGGGGACACAGGTTTGATCCCTGGCCAGGAAGATCCCACATGCCGTGGACCAACTAAGGCCGTGCGCCACAACTACTGAGCCTGCGCTCTAGAGCCCGTGAGCCACAACTACTGAAGCCCACGCAACTAGAGACCGTGCTCCGCAACAAGAGAAACCACCATAATGAGAAGCCTGCGCACTGCAACAAAGAGCAGCCCCCGCTCGCCACAGCTAGAGAAAGCTCACACACAGCAATGAAGACCCAACGCAGCCAAAAATAAATTCAAAAAAAACCAAAACTGCTGTATAAAAAATTAATTTAATTAAAAAAAGAGAGATAAGCAACTGGCCTAACAGCAGGCAGTTAATTTGTAGTCAAAAGTAAAATGCAGACCTGTCTAGCTCCAAAATCCATGTTAAAAAAAATATAAATAAATGAAAGAGTAATCTGGAAAAAAAAAAAAGAATATGAGCCTTTTTGAGGATCTTTACATACAGGGCAAAAACTGCTTCTCCAGAAGAGTTAGTTACCAAACTACTTAGCAGTAGCTAGCGCTAAGAGCTAGCAAGCAGAAGACAGGGTAAGAAGAAGGAACTTCTTCTCTGAGAGAACAGCATATTTACGAAGAAACTGCAGGAAAACAAAACATCTCCTGTGAGGAATGTCCTACAACCCAGTATGGCTGGTGAGGGACAGAGAGGTCGCTGGGGTCAACCCCTCCTTGAATCAACCTGGTGGAAGAAGAGGGTCCAGATCTCGCCAGTGGACCTCAGAGGCGGCGTCCGAGAGACAGGAAAGGTGCCTCCTCCAGGGCCTGGAGACTAGGAGGGGAGACAAGCGGTCTCCTTGCTTTCTGACCACCTGACTAGGTAGAAAACTGTACCATCTCAGGAGGAGGGACAGACGTGGGGAAAAGCTTGTTTGGGCCCGTGCTGAATTCAAGAGGCCCCAAGTCCACCCAAATGGAGGTGCGCCAGGCGAGGATGTGTGAGCTCAAGCAGTAGAGCGGGCAGGACAGAGGGTCGTGGAAACGTGAGGAAGCCGCCGGCCGAGTCCCCCTGCGCAGACACCCAGCATCGGCCGCTGCTTCTGCTGCGGTCCTGTCCACGCATCAAACTTGGCCAAACTCAACTACACAGAGTCTTTCATTCTCTTTCTCTTTGCACAAATGAAGAGATCTTGGGCCACGGGACCCTTCCTACACACTGAGTATTCAGCACCCAGAACAGTGCCTGACACAGAACAGGCGCTCAGTGAATATTTGAAGATATGAGTGTATACATTATACACATAAGCAGTATGTATACTTTATTAAAATATTACATACATTGTTCTGTGCTCTGTAAGATGGGTGACGTTAAGGGGTTTAAAACTTTTGCCTGAAGTACTGAGTGACGCTACAGCTCAGCCCATGTACCCCAGTGACTCCTCCGCCAGTGGTTTCCTCCCCATCCCTTCTGGCCCCGCCCCACCCATCCTCCACGCAGCACCAGCATGACCTCTAACAACCTTCAACCAGATGGTGTCAATCCTTCCCCACTGAGGCCAAAACCGTCACCACTATCACCACTATGACCACTACGACCACCATCACCGCTATCTCGAGACGAAATGGCTGCAGAGCTCTGCCTCTGCCACTGTCTCCCAGGAGCCCAGAACCCGGAAGCAACTCGGTCACAAGGGGCCCCACGGAGACGGAGGGCTCTGCTCAGCGGCGCAGTGAGTGTGTGCGAAGAGGGCAGGGCCGGTGCTCGAACACGACTTTGAAAGGACACTGTTCCAAAGTGGTACTGAACAGTATTCACTGTTCCAAAAGCACTAGAAATACCCGTGGTCTCCTGAGAGGGGTTTTGCCACCTCCACTTACTGAAAAAGCCGCCAGTGACGCTCACTGGAAGGGCCCCACCTGAAGTCCAGGGCATCCCTAGAATCCACCCTGGATGCGGAGTCACTGAGCCACTTTCACCTCACTCTGATTCTGAGGCCAGTTCTCCCTGACTGACTCACTCACTCAAGCTCAGCAGTGCTGATCCACCCTTGCTAAGGGCACTGACAGTGAAGCCTCACCCCGCTGCGAACTCACTGGTGCTTGAGACAGGCTGGGGATTCTTCCCACCAGAGCCTCTCGACCTCGGCCCTCGGTTGCCAGATAACTGGTGCCGTGGAGGGGGCATCGCAGACGTTCAGGGGCATCCCTGCCCGAGCCTTGACGGCCGCAGCCCCTCAGACCCCACCAGGTGTCACCCCTTCCTCCGCCCCGCATCGTCTCCTGTCCCCTCTCACCCTCCTGGCTGGGCTGCGCTTCCGCCCTCCTTGCGCTCCGATCCCGGCACAGGCTACACTGCTCCCCGCTCAGCCCAAACCTCTGCTGTGACAACCAACACTCCTGACGCAGGCAGACTAAGCTGTGATTTTAGGACCTTAGTCCTTCGGGTGCTTGCAGTCCTGTATCCACCAGTCTCAGGAATTAGCAGACTCTGGCAGAGACAGCGGCACAGTTTTGGGGTCCTGCCCACAATTCAGCCTGAACACATTCTCTTTTCTCGGTTCTATATATTGGAGTTCTCTGAGATGTCTTTTTAAAAATCTCAACTGTTGCTTTCAAAAAGACTGTAAAATCACTGCACTCAACTTTAAGAATAAAATCTTCATTTTCAACTTTAAAATGAAATTGAAAGGAAGACTAAAAGCAGTAATTTTTTTTAAACACTGAAAAAGAAAACCCACATGTGATCAATTCACAGAACAAAGGTCACATAACCCCTCCCACCTCCTCAGCCTTCTCCTCTGCCACCGCCAGCCCCGGTCATCACCACCAGGCTGGCACAGGGCAAGGGGAAGAGGGGAGACCAGTGCGGAGCTGGGACAATGGCCGCGAGAGGAGCCAGAGTTCAGGTCCTCTGTCTCCAGGGGGAGTGGGCCGCTTGCTCCATCTTCTTTCCAAGCTCAAGTGGCCGAGCATGGGCAAACTGGGGATTCTGATTAGAAACGGAATAGTGGGGACTAAGCAAGGACCAGTGGTCCTTGTTCTCCTGCATCAAATAAAGATGATCAAATATATTTACTATTACGTGTTGCTTCAGATGGAGAGAACACACCACTTATTCCCCACTTCCAGTTATGTACGTGAGCAGCTTGTAGGTCAGCCCGCCAAGAACTAGAAAAGCTAAATAAAATACATTTTTAAAGTCTGTCTGAAGCCATCAAAGAGGTACTGAGGCAACCAAAACTGGAGGGTCCAAGACTCCAAAGAAAAGGGAAGCCCAGTGAGGGAGCGGGAGACTGGGAGGGGCGCTCCTTCCCTCGGGGCATCTGCCCACGCTGACTCTGGGAAGAAAACGCAGTGAAAAGTCAAGCAGAGGGGACTAGCTAACAGAGCTCTGGACAGTTCCATAAGGCTGGGAAGACAAAAATTCTAGTACAGGCCTGACAAGTCAGCTAGGATTTTACGGACTAAGCTCCCCGAGAAAAGGGAGGCACAGAAAATGAGCCCAGCACTCTGCACAAACTGGCTGAGCATCTGAGTTGCAGTAACCTCATGGTGCTCAGGAGACAAAAACTGGGCTTCTGGACCTGCCAAGGAGGGGCCCTGGGAAGCTTCCAGATGGAGACCCTGGAGGGCTCCACCCTGGGGTTGGGGGGAAGGTGGATGAAGGCAGCTGAGACTGAGGCTTACAAGGACTCCCAGCCTCGAGTCACTGAGTCCCCGACTGAACCGAGAGCTGTGACCCTACCCTGGGTCTGCATCACAGGAAGCTCTGAAGGAAGACAGCATCACCCAGAACCTCTACAGTTTTTCATACATAATGTCCAACACTCAACTAAAAAAACAAAAACGGGCGTAACAACAAATAGGACCAAGAGAAAAAAAGAACAGAAATAGAAACAGATCCGGAGGGGACCCATACACTAGAGTTATCAGATGCCAACTTCAACTGTTCAAAAATATACTTGACAGGGCTTCCCTGGTGGCGCAGTGGTTGAGAGTCCGCCTGCCGATGCAGGGGACACAGGTTCGTGCCCCGGTCCGGGAAGATCCCACATGCCGCGGAGCGGCTGGGCCCAGTGAGCCATGGCCGCTGAGCCTGCGCGTCCAGAGCCTTTGCTCCGCAACGGGAGAGGCCACAACAGTGAGAGGCCCACGTACCGCAAAAAATAAAAAAAAAAAGAAAAAAATATACTTGACAAAAGGAAAATTTTCCAAGAATCAAAACGGATTCTAGAACTTGAAAATAACAGTGATTGAATTTAAGAACTCAATCTATGGGCTTAACATCAAATCGGACACAGCTGAAGACAGGATCAATGAACTGAAAGATGGATTAGTTTAAAAAAAAAAAAAAAAGAAGTTAGAGGAAAAAAAGTCTATCCAAGGAGCCCAAAAGACACCGCAGGACACTGTTAAAAAGATCTAGTGTACATATAAATGGAGCTCCTCACAGTGGAGGAGAGACAGGAAGGGGAATAAGAAACACCTATAAAGATAATGGTCAAAGTTGGTTAAGAATCAAGCCATTGACTCAACAAAGAAAACCACACATTGGTTTTCAGCAGCTCTTCTGGTGTCTAAGGCAAAAAGAAAATGTTAAAGTGCCCAGAGGAAAAACGGCACTGCCTTTAATGGCACAACAACACTGAGAGCTGACTTTTCCAGAAAAAGGAAGTCAGAAGATAAGGGATTGGCATCTATAAAATGCTGAAAAACAAATAACCACCAACCTGGAATTCTATACCCAACAAAAACATTCTTCAAAAGTGAAGGCAAAATAGGGGCTTCCCTGGTGGCGCAGTGGTTAAGAATCTGCCTGCCAATGCAGGGGACACGGGTTCCAGCCCTGGTCTGGGAAAATCCCACATGCCGCAGAGCAACTAAGCCCATGCACCACAACTAGAGTCCGTGAGCCACAACTACTGAAGCCCTCACGCCTAGAGCCCGTGCTCCGCAACGGGAGAAGCCACCGCAATGAGGAGCCTGCGCACCACAGGGAAGAGTAGCCCCCACTCGCTGCAGCTAGAGAAAGCCCGCATGCAGCAACAAAGACCCAATACAACCAAAAATAAAATTAAATAAATTTATTTTTAAAAAGTGAAGGCAAAATAAAGACGTTTCAGGCAAATGAAAATGAGACAACTCATCACCCACAGACATGAACTAAAAAAAATATGAAAGTAGTTCTTCGAGAAAAAGAAGTCTCTGACAGAAATATGAAAAAACAAGTGAAAAGCAACAAAAAGGGTAACTATGAGAATAAATCACAATATTAACTGTACAAAACAATGATGATAATGCCAAAAATGTATCTAAAATTTTAAAGTATGATAGCAGTGACACAGGAGGTGGGAGGGCGTTCTGGGCAGTTTGAGTGTCAAAGAAAACAGCAGTGTCAGGGGGGCAGTAAAGGCAGGCACGAACCTAGGCTGAACTGTAAAACACGCCCTGTGTCTGCGAGTGTATATCCGACAACTGACACGGGAACACAGAGTTAAAAACACTTCATACTTCTGAAAGAAGGTAAGAGAGAAACAACACAGAATAGGTGGGACAAACAGAACACAAATAGTAACACTGTACCTATAAACTGAAATATTGCAATTACATTTAAATAGAGCAAATACGCTAATTAAAAGACAAAAACTGTCAAACTGATTAAAATAAAAACTATACACTATTCACAGAGGTACATGTTAAGATATAAGATCACAATCAGGCGAAAGGAAAAGATACCCAGGCAAACACTAACAGGAAACTGATGTGGCAGATATCACTGTCAAATAGTGTCTGAAGTAAGAAGCGTTACTAGAGATAAAAAGGAACATTTCATAATGATACAAGTTCAATCTAGCAAGGAGAATTCTAAATTTGAATGTACCTAATACCATAATCTCAAAACATCAACACATAAAAATGGAGAGAAGTAGAAAAGGAGAAACAGCCAAATTCATCATCACAGTGGGAGCCTTTAAGATGCATCTCTCAGTAGAAGGGGGCTGTCCAGTATGCAGTCACGTGCAGCTATGAGGTAGTGATACTTGAAGCGTGGCTGCTCCACACTGAGATGTGCTGCAAGCAGGAAATGCACAGTGGATTTTAAAGACTTAGTATGAAAAAAAGAGCGTAAAATATTTCATTAGTTTTTTTCATGTTGATTACACACTGAAATGATAATATTTTGGATATCTGTGTTAACTAAAATATATTACAATTAATTTCACCTATTTCTACTTTATTTAATGTGACTACCAGAATCTGAATTACATGATTAACAAACCTGATCTAACTGATACACACAGAATACTGCATTCCCGCTGATACGCATTGTTTTCAAGTGCCCAAGGAACACTTCACAAAATGAATGTGTATTGGGCCATTAGGAAAGCTCAACTCATTTCAAAGCATTGAAATAATGCAGGGTATCTTTAGGGATTGCAGTAGATAGACAGTTTATGCCCCCTCAAAATTCATCCCCCCCAAGATGATGGTATTAGGAGGCACGGACTCCGGGAAGGGTGAAGTCCTAAGTGCAGTGAGCTCCCTTTCGCCCCCTTCCGCCCAGTGAGGACAGTGAGAAGAAGCTGGACATCTAGGAACCAGGAAACAGGACTCACCAAACATGGAATCTGCCGGCACCTTGATCTTGGGACTTCCCAGCCTCCAGTACTATGAGAAATAAATTTCTATTGTTTATAAGTCAGCTAGTCTATGGTATTTTATAACAGCAGCCCAAAAAGACTAAGATAGGGATCTTCATGGAATTAAGCTAGAAATCAACAGAAATAATGAGAAAAACCTCCCCAAACATGGGGAAGTTAAACGACACACTTCTTTAAAAACTTTTTAAATAATAATTTTTGGAAACACAATGAAAATTAGAAAATACTTTTACATAAAAGATAAATGAAAGTTTGGCTTATTCAAATTTGTGGGATGCAGCTAATGGTGTTTAGAGGGTAACTTATAGCCTTAAACACATATACTGGAAAAGAAAGAAGGCTAAAAATCAATTAAGCATCTATCCCAAGAAACCAGAAAAAAGAATAGCAAACGAAACACAAAGCAGATGGAAGAAAAAGGAGCAGAAAATAAGGAAATAGAAAACAAATATGAAATTAAAGAAAGAAAAATCAATAAAGCCAAAAGTTGGTTCTTTGAAAGGACTGATAAAATTGATAAAGCCCTAGAGACTGATTAAGAAAAAGAGACAAAGCACAAATTACCAGTATCAAGGATTTTTAAAAGGGGATATTATGAACCCCTTTACACTTACTAATTGGAAAGTTTGGGTGGCCTGAATAAATTCCTAGCAGGGGGAAAATGCTTTACCTAAACAGGCACAAGAAGACATATAAAAATCAGAAAAATTCTATTTCCATGTAAATAATTAAATCTGAAATTAAAAGCCATCCCATAATGAAAATCCTACACCAGCTGGTTTTGCCAATCAATTCTTCCAAAAATCTAAGAAAGAAAACACCAATCTCACAGGAACTCTTCTGGGGGTAAAAAAGGAACACTTTCCACCTTGTTTTATGAGACGAGCATAACCTTGATACCAAAACCCAACAAGGACAAGAAGTATAAGAAAGTAAAATTACAGACCTTAAATACAGATGCAATAATCCTAAACAAAATTAACAAATAAAATCCAACGAAAGGAGAACACATCAAGATCAGGTTGGGATTATTCTAGAATCACAAAATTTTTTAAAAAGTTAAATCACCACATAAAACAAAAATCACTTGATTGTTTTAAAATTTGCAGAAAATATACTTAAGAAAATTTAAGGTAATAATTTTAATTCATGATTTTATTTTATTTTATTTTATTTATTTTTTTGCAGTACACGGGCCTCTCACTGTTGTGGCCTCTCCCATTGCGGAGCCTAGGCTCCAGATGCGCAGGCCATCAGCCATGGCTCACGGGCCTAGCTGCTCCGCGGCATGTGGGATCTTCCTGGACCGGGGCACAAACCTGCGTCCCCTGCATTGGCAGGCGGACTCTCAACCACTGCGCCACCAGGGAAGCCATTAATTCATGATTTTAAAAAACTCTTAGCAAACTAAGAATAGAGGTAATTTTTCATATTTTCATAAAAATATCTACATAAAAGCCACAGTAGGGCTTCCCTGGTGGCGCAGTGGTTAAGAATCCACCTGCCAATGCAGGGGACATGGGTTCGAGCCCTGGTCCGGGAAGATCCCACGTGCCACGGAGCAACTAAGCCCATGCACCACAACTACTGAGCCTGCGCTCTAGAGCCTGCAAGCCACAACTACTGAGCCCGCGTACCACAACTACTGAAGTCCGTGTGCCTGGAGCCTGTGCTCCACAACAAGAGAAGCCACTGCAGTGAGAAGCCCACAATGAAGAGTAGGCCCTGCTCACCACAACTAGAGAAAGCCCACATGCAACAACAAAGACCCAAAGTAGCCAAATAAATAAGTAAAATAAATAAATTTTTTTTAAAAATTAAAGAAAAGTTACAGTAAATATCATATGTAATGGTGAAATAGTGAAAGCTTTTCCTCTGATACTGGGAATGAGACAAGGATATTTATTCTCATTACTTCTGTTCACCACTGTATTGGAGATCCTAGCCAGTACAATAAGGCAAGAAAAAGAAAAAGGGTTATAGCAACTGGAAAGAAAGAAAAAAAAACTTATCTGCAGACATAATTGTGTATACATAGAAAATACAAGAATTATTACTAGAAATAAATGAATTTAGCAAGTGAATACAGAAAATCTAATTCTATCTCTACATACTAGTAATTTATAATGGTATCAAAAATATGAGATATCTAATTGAACATGGATAAGACATACAGAAAACTGTAAAATTTTAAGACAAATTAAAGAAGATCTAAATAAATGGAGGACTATATATACTGTGTTCATGGATTATAAGAACTATATTAAAAAGACGTCATTTCTCCCCGCACTGGTCTACAAATTAAATTCAACCTCAATTAAAATCCCGGCACATTTTCTGGGGAAAGACAGCCTAGTGGATTCTAAAATTTATCTGAAAATGCAAAGGGTCAAGATTAGCCAAGGCAATACTGAATAATGACTCAGGTGTAGGATTTAAATTACCAGATATGAAGACTGACTAAATCTACAGTAATTTAGATAGCGTTGCATTTGTGCAAAAGAGACAAAAAGATCAGTGGAGCAGAGGGGAGTCCAGAAACAGACCCATACACTTACGGTCACTTGATTTACAACAGAGATGACAGTGCAGCACACTGGGGAAAGGATGCTTTTTTAATAAAGCGCATACACTGAAAGGTTAAAGGTTAGCCGTGCACTTAAAGGTTAGCCATACACTGAAAGGTTAGCCATACACTTAAAGGTTAGCCATACACTGAAAGGTTAGCCATACACTGAAAGGTTAGCCATACACTGAAAGGTTAGCCGTACACTGAAAGGTTAGCCATACACTTAAAGGAAAAAAAAAAAAGGAAGCCTGGCCCCTATCTCACACAATAAACAAAAATCAGTTTCAGATGGATTACAGATCTAAATGTAAAAGATAAAACAATAAAGCTTTTACAGGATAACATCTTCATGCAACTTCGTGATGATATCTTTCAATGAACACAAAGCGCATTAAATATTACTGAAAAGACTGATCACCTGGGGTACATTAAAATAAAAAATGATGCTTTTAAAAAGCTTTATGCTTTTTAAAAGACACCACTGAGGACTTCCCTGCTGGCGCAGTGGTTGAGAGTCCGCCTGTCGATGCAGGGGACGCGGGTTCGTGCCCCGGTCCGGGAAGATCCAGGAAGATCCCACATGCCGCGGAGCGGCTGGGCCCATGAGCCATGGCTGCTGAGCCTGCGTGTCTGGAGCCTGTGCTCCGCAACGGGAGAGGCCACAACAGTGAGAGGCCCGCATACCGCAAAAAAAAAAAAAAAGACACCACTGAGAAAGTGAAAAGGCAAACACACCCCCAAAAAATCCTGCCATACATATACGTACTCAGAATATATAAAAAGAACTCCTTCAAATCAGTAAGAAACAAAACAGACAGCCCAATCAAAAAATGGGCAAAAGACAATTATTTCGTCAAAGAAGGTAAGCAAGTGGCCAACGAACGCCCGGGATGTTTACTGGCCGTCAGGGAGCAGGTCCCCACCCCACTGAGCTCCTACCGCTCAGCACCACCACACAGCTACAGCCAAAGAACTGACGATACCGAGGGGCCGAACAACCAACGGCTCACACACTGTGGGGGGCAGGACAACGGTCACACCACCTTGGATAGAGCCTACTAAGGCTGAACATACTCCATCACCTGGCGGTGCTACTCCTTTGAACACGCCCAACAGAAACACATACATATCTGCACCAAAAAGCAAGTAAGAACATTCAGGGCAGCATTTGTAAAAACTAGAAACCACCCAGATACCCATGAACAACAGAAAGAATAAATTATGGTACATTCGTACACTGGGTTATTAAATAGCAGATGAGGACGAACAAACCTACATGGATAGAGCTCTCAAAGATAATGTTGAATGGAAGAATCAAGAAATAAAATATACACGTTACTTTATTTCATTTACATAAAGTCAAGAACATGCCAAATTAATCAACGGCAGAAAGTCGAGACCACAGTTAGCTCTGGGAGACAATTACTGGGAGTGGGTGGGAGGGGGTTTCTGGGAAGCCTGGTAATGTTCTATTTGTTGGTCTGGGCAGTGGTTACAAGAGTGTGTTCGCTTAATGAAAAATTCACTGCGATGTACACTTATGATTTGTGAATTTTTCTGATGTATGTTCTGTTACAGTTAAGTTTTTCTTAAGTACACTATTACTTGCCTACATAATCTGGCAGGAGTTTATTCACACGCCTACCTGGTCACACAATTAGCCACCAAACAGAAGACAAATGCCAAGAAAGGGAAGGATCCAAAAAGTGTTTACTTAATGGTTCCTGTGTTTCTGAAACGCTGGACTCAGGTGCTCAGGTGGTGAGGTGAGCTGGTGACATCATCACATTCTCCACTTAACAAGGCATTCCCAGGCTACAACACGGAGCAGCAGCTAGTAACAAATCACTGAACGACTGTCCCACTGGCTGCTGTGACAACGTCCACGGCATGAGACTGGACTTTACAAAACTCCTGTCCCTTACTTGTTACAGCCCTTGTGCTCATCCTTTCAAAAAACTACACTTCAGTGTATGTACCTCAAATTACAAGAAGACAAATACAGTTACGAAAGAAACAAAACAAAACAAAAAACCCAAAGTACTAAAAAGATTTACAAATACTACAATAAAATCCCAGTAAAACATAATTTGGCCAACCCTTCTAAGCTTGTGGTAATAAAATCTGACCCAAACAAACTTGGTAATTTACAAGATTCAAATGAGAAAAAACTTAATGATTCTCAAATTGACCAAGACAGAACATTACAGCACTGACATCAAATTATTGTTGCTAAAAAGGGAATCCAAATGTTTAGCTTATCCATGTTTCAGGAGAATTGACTAAAGCCCAGAAATGCATTAAGGCTAGTAAATATTCATTTACTAATTTACCACTGCAGACCCATCATGAGAGAATAAATGCATGCTTATTCAGGTCTACCTGAAAGCACCATAAAGGCACCTATTATGAATAGGTAAAATGGCACCTACACAGCTCGTAAACACCCAAGTAACATACACATCTCCCACTGTGCTCTGTGCCACCCAGCGCACACTCTTCTAGCTGACACCCTCTCCCTGCTCCTATCATTAGATCCTCACTAGGCTCCATAAGAAAAGGCCTTGAAACACTGCTCCAAACACAATATCCTTAGATGAAAAACTTTAGTGTGACTGTAAGCTTTATAATTCTCATCTGCCAAAGAGAAAGTTCCAAAGGAATCCATCTTCAGTCTTCTATCCCCTAAAACCAACTTGATTTACAAAACACTGGTGTTCTGAGAAAGGTGGACTGTAAAAATATTTTTCCTGTGAAATCAATCCTCTTTGTCCAGTAAATTTCATTAGGAAATTGGAAATACATAATACAACCCATGGAAATACACATTTAGGCAAGGAATAGCTTAAGACAGCAAAACCAAAGGCACCACAGAGCTTGGTTACTTCATGGCCCTTTTTCAAAAACTCTGGAGCACTATTCCAAATCTAGGCAGTTCCTTCTGCCGCTCCAAAGGGGAACAAGAGCAACAAGGTGTTTCTACAGAACTTTATGGTACACCAGAGTTTGTTCTCACTAAGAAGTTTAATCCTCAGGAATTTTATCTATATGGGACTTACAAATAACAGAACCACCATTTCACAAGTGATTACGCAAAATAAACATCTAAAAATTTCAACATCGTAAAAAAGCGTTTAGAAAAAACTCAGGTGAAAATCACCCATACCTGTGGAAGCGCAGTATTGAGCTGCCTCTGCAAGGAATCTCTTTCGTGACCAACCTCGTGTAACTTCCCCTGGGTTAATGCCAGCGTTTCTTGGGTCTCTCTCAGAGTGTCAAGGAGACGGTCCCTCTCTTCCAGCATGGAGACCATCAACTGTTCAAAATGTGAATCTGCATCTGGCTGTGAAGGGGAGCTGGACCCATGGCTCCCACTTCCTCCTGGGGGGCCTTCTGCTTCACTGATGGTCGGCATCACCTCGCACATCATCTTGAAATGAAAGACCCAGACCACTGTCATCAGGTGCAAAATAAAGGCTTCCACAAAGCTGCAACTTTATAGCTATCTGTAGCTGCTAAGTGAAAGGCTGACAGCCTCATTATTCCCAGATCTGACTGCTATGCTCTGTACAGAAAAAAACTGGGAAAACGTACACATGCATATCCAAAGTGCCCAAAACACACAAGATGAAGACATTTAATACTGACAATAATCCAGTGAAGGAGTAAAGACCAAAGAAGACTACCCTCACATAAAGAACAAACCCTGTGGCATTTTCTCTGCAAAGCTGTACTTTCTAGTTGTTGAAAACAAGTGTGCTTCTGTAACCTTTTTTTTTTTCCTTTCTATTTCCCGGTGGGGGAGAGAAAGTCAGAACACGTGCCACCCAATCATTTTTCAGGAAAAGCACAGAAGGAGCATACAGCCAGTAAAACTGACAAGTACAAAATCCATCAGGCATCTTAGAGGAATGTGTGCAGTCAGCTCCTAGGAAGGACTGACGGCTCCCTGAATTCTTGGGCTGGATTTGGTGAGCGATAAAAGGAACTGGACTCGTTAAGGGCGCGAGAAGTGTTTTTCAACGGCTGCAATGGTTGGTCAGTCAACCTAACTTACGTAAACTAACAGACACCTCCCCCCCAAAGAAAATTCCACAATGGAAATATAGCAGGTCGAGAGAGACGTGCACGGCTAGGAAGGAAGGAAAAGTGAAAGGTGAGATTACGAGAGGCTACTAAGTGTCTCAAATATAATGACGGGGCGAGGGGCAGGGGGCCGGTTACCGAGGCTGCCGCCGGTATTCCGGGCTCGGCGGACCCCCGGGACGGAGATGCCCAGGACCGCGTACCACGCAACTGACAGTGACAACGACTCTAGCCCGCTCGCACCCGCACCCGGTGCTGCAGCAGCCCGGACGCCAGGGTGGCGAGAACGATTCACCACGGGAACCCAGCCTGGCTCGGGACTTCCTGCGGCCACAGGTCCTCGCCCCCGCGCCCAGCGCTGGGGTCCCCGGGGGCGCGGCTCACCTGGCGCTGGGGTCAGGGAGGGGGGGCGCACGGCCCTGAGAGCCCGTTCGTCGGGGGTCCCGCGGGCCCCGCCCCCTGCCCCCGCGACCCCGGGCCCCGCTGCGCACCCTTCCCCCGGGGCTGACACTCACCAGCCGCGCGGCCCCCGCGGGGAGGGCGCCGGCGCCCGGGGCCCCGCTCCGCCCCAACCCTGTTTCAGTCCCCCTATCCCTTACCTTGCTCGCCGGCGGGAGCGGGCGAGGAGGCTCCGCGGCGGCTCGCGGGCGGCTACTCGCTCCAGGCGAGCTCGGGGCCCGACGAAGGCAGCCCGCGCCCGCCGCCCGCCCCGCGCCCGCGCCCGCGGCCCCGGGCCCGCCGCCCCCAGTCACTAAGGCCGGCCTGCGGCCGGACACTGGCAGAGCACAGGAGGAGCGGGCCCGGCTGCGCGTCGCCGGCGTCAACGTGCCCGACGTCGGGCGCGTCGGCGCAGCGTCAGCGCCGAGCGCCGCCGGCACGCCCCGCCCCGTCCCCCGGGGGAGGAACCCAGGGGGCGGCCGAGTGTGCAAGCACCGCCTCCTCAGGGGGGCGGGCTCGCCTCTCGGACGCCGATTGAGTGGATACAGTAGAAGCCCCGCCCCCGGCCCCGCCCAGGTGGGTGAGCCTCGGTCGATTCGCCGCTCCTGATTTCCGGCACCGGGCTCCGGGGTTTGGTCCTCTTCCCGAGCAGCGTCTTCCACCTCGGGGGCTGCCCCCAACTCTCCGCTTACAGCCGCGGAGGACACCGAAGGCCGTTATCGAGCGTCTACTGGGTGCCAGGTTCTGAGCCCGACACTTCCCGAAGGTCACGGCTACACACCTTACGCCGGAGCGCACCCCAGTGCAAGTCACCTGTTTGCAGCTGGTCGGAGCCTACGGTGTGGCCTCCGGAGCCTCTTAGGAACCGGTCCTTGCACGACTCGGAAGGACGCGGTTTCTACGCAAGACCCATTACCGAGCTTTACCTGCAGTACCTGGGGAGGCAGAGATGGGCAGCGTTTGATGTTGAGGCTCCTGGGCGCTGTGTCGAGAAGGCAGGCTTTGGAGCTAGGCACACCTGGTTCAACTTCCAGCAGATACTTCTCCCTGCGGTGTGGGCCTGGGCACCGCGGGGGAACCCACTTGTAAGATGGGAGAGTGATACAGACCTACCCCAGGGCTGTTATACAGAATGTTCAGGAGCACCCAGTCAAGGACCTGGCTGGGGAGGAACTCAGCGAATGGTGGTCATTTTTATCTTTCTTAGCATTGTTATCCTTATACAGATCCATATTTCATCCTTGCTCAAACTTTTAAAAACCCCTGCTATGTGCCAAGTCCTGTGCTATATATTGCAGATGCAGAGATTAATAAAAACACCTTTAATAACTTAAAGCAGATGCTCCCCACTCAAGGTCTGACTCCTGGATCACAAACTCTTGGCAAAACAAAATGTCCAGGCATTGTTGCCAAGTGACACTGGCCGCTGTCTGGCTAAGTCTAAGTGAAGGCTGCATGGCGGGGGAGGGGGGTGAAGCCTTCCAAGGTAGATTCCTTGATTCCCAGTTGTGAGCTCACCAAGAGCAGGCGCTATGTCTGATTGGCTTTCTTACCTCCCAAGTCCAGGACCACACCTTTCATCCACGTATTTGTTCACTCAATAAATATTTGAATGACTCCACATAAATATGAATTGGCATCCCTGATCCAGGGTCTGTAACAGAGGAAAACACCCAGCTCCCCTCAAGTACCAGTACCAGCTTAATTCATCCAGCCCATATTGGCACCATGCTCAGAAAGTACCTGCCTCCTAAAATATCAGCGCAATACTAAAATTGTGTTCAACAGAGTAGAATGTTCATTCATTTCATGAACATTTATAGAACACTGTGAGCCGGGCATGGCCTAGGTTTGGGGAACACAGGACTGCGAAAGACATCAACTGCCCCCAATTCACAGCCTGGAGGGGAGAAGAGAAACAGACTATTACAATGTCTGTCCTAGAAACAGCGTGTGACTTGGTGCCTTGGGACCACAGAGGAAGGAGGAACCAACTCTCCATTGGCATCACAGGGGCTTCACAGAGGGATAACATCTGAGCTGGGTCTCAGGATGAGCAGTTTTCCAAGCAGAGAAGGGAGAAGCCCATTTGGTATAGCGGCAGGAAACAGAGAATCCCAGATTTCACTCATTTTCATGCATTCATTTCATTCCCTCAGATTGCAAAATCAGTTAAGAGGAAAATTGTAAGCAACCTCAAATGGCCCACAAAAAAAGACTGGTTAAACCATTGCACTGCAAATGACAGAAAGCTTGATGACATTCAGAGGTATATTTTAGATGACTGGCAAAATTCTTTATCCTGACTGTGGTGGTAGGTACATGACTGCATGCGTTTGTCAAATCTAACAGAACTGTACATTAATGTGTAAATTGTGTCCTAACTTTAAAAAATTGAAGTATAGTTGATTTACAATGTTGTGTTAGTTTCAGGTGTATAGCAAAGTGATTTGGTTATACATACATATATTTTTTTTCAGATTCTTTTCCCTTATAGGTTATTACAAAATGATTGAGTATAGTTCCCTGTGCTATACAGTAGGTCCTTGTTGGTTATCTATTTTATCAACATATACCTAATTTTTTTAATGGGGAAAAAAAACTTTAAAAAATACCAAGTGACACACAAGTATATAGAGTGTGAGCCCTAATTCAAAAAAGAAAAGTTGGTGTTTAGTTGAAGTCTGTATTATCTAAAATTTATTATCTTGTATCTGAAAAATTCTAAATATTATTGATATTAATCAAAGTGATACAATTTTAATAAAATGAGTCTTACATGAAATATTTTTGAAAAGTGAAATTCAATTTTTTTTTTTTTTTTTTTTTTTTCTTTTTGCGGTATGTGGGCCTCTCACTGTTGTGGCCTCTCCCGTTGCGGAGCACAGGCTCCGGATGCGCAGGCCCAGCGGCCATGGCTCACGGGCCCAGCCGCTCCGCGGCATATGGGATCCTCCCAGACCGGGGCACGAACCCGTATCCCCTGCATCGGCAGGCGGACTCTTAACCACTTGCGCCACCAGGGAGGCCCTGAAATTCAATTTTAAATCTCAAATTTGTAAAACAAAAACCTGTATGTCTATATGTGAAAACATTGTTACTGAGTTCAATTCGTTTCTTACATTTCTCTATATATGTATGTACAGAGATACTCCTAGAAAGAGGTAATGTCAGCCTGTTGGCAGGGGTTGTCTTTGAGGGGGACAATGGGTTGTTTTCACTTTCTTCTTTGTGCTAGTTTGTGCTTTCCAGATACTTTATCACGAATGTGCATTCTTTTTATCATCAGAGGAAAAAAAACCCACCAGTGTTACTTTAATAAAACCTAGGCAAGAACAAACCATGGCACATTGCTTTCTGGAAGCTAAGATGACATTCTGATGTAGTTATATCTATATCACTCAACTAAACTCTGTCCCAGAAGTATTCACCTGAAAAATATTTCAGAGGCTCAGTCAGGAAAACAATGAACACGAGAAATGTTTTCCCTCCAATTCTTCTATTAAAGGCTAGATAAAATATGGGAGTACAGGTGGGGGTAGAGTGTTTTTTACTGTGCCCAGAGTTGTGTTTTCACAAATGTGCCTGCCAGCGTTGACTCTCCAGATGATGTAGCTGTCAACCTTGAGCATGGCCTGGGCCACCTCCCCTTTCTAGAGAGGTAAGGGGCCTGGGAGGAGAGGTGAGATCAGAATGTGGCCTGGCCTCTATCACGGAGATCTGGGTGTGTCCCAAGTCTACTGGAATATGTAAAGCAACCTAATGAATGGTGGTGGGACAATACTACTCTGGGGTGGGGTGGGGTGGAGAGGTCTGAGCTGGGGGTGGGTGATGGAGGATGTGGCTCTCCGTTTAAGAGGAGGAAACTGAAGCTCAGAGATGCAAATAGCCTTTGCCCAGCAGCATCCAGCTAATTTGGGAAGAGCTGGGACTGGAGGCTTGAGTGAACTGGGGGTCCTAATTGCTGATCTCATCACTATGCTTGTGAGCAAGGAATGGTCTCTTAAAGGGGCCCCCAAAGAGTAAGCACTTTATCAGTGGGTCTCAGTGCTGCCCCAGTAATCCAGTCCCCTGCGGAGGAGGTGAGGCCCTGGGCTTCATTAGCTTGATGACTTTAGCCATTAGAACCAACCCTGTCTGGGTTTCCCACGTATCCCTGCCAAGGTGAGGAGGGGTTGACAGACAAGGAGAAAGGGAAAGAAAGAAGACTATTCGTCTCATTTAGTTCTTAAGATAATTCCCCACACGGCTGTTCCTGTATCCTTCCCACTATACACATGAGGAAACTGAGGTCCCAGTGGCCACTAAGCAGGGAAGATCATCAGCCTGCGTGGTCCAGTTTCCATGGCAGTTCTGTTTCCCACAGTTGACCAAGTAGCTGAAGTTTTGGCCCATGACCGAGCCTGTCCGGAGCTTGGTTGGTGTGTGTCCATCCCCAAGAGAGGGAAGGAGAAAAAGCATTTACAGAGAACCCCTAACTCGTGTAGCCTCACTCAAGCCTCACAAGTGTATCTTCCATCCTTTTATGGATGCGAACACTGAGACGCGGAGAGATCAGATTACCTGTCCAAGGCCCCCAGTTTATGATTTGGTAGAAGCTGGGGGTCTTGAACCCAAGACTGCCTCCAAAGCCAGTTTTTGTGCTGCTACAACAGAAGGAGTCCCCAGGCCGCCAAAGCTGGGGACAAATCCCCTAGACCAGTGCATCAAGGCACTAAACCTGATGCCCATTGAGGGACTACATGCCTCTCCACCTCCTGGTCTGAAACACGCTCCATTGTCCCAACACAGTGCCGGGCACAGGGAGTTACCAGCTCCTAGAGGACCTCAGAGCCTCCCACATGGACATGAAGACGTCCATCCCTTTCATCTGTGTAAGTTTATTTATTTATTCTTGGCTGCGTTGGGTCTTCATTGCTGCACGCAGTCTTTCTCTAGTTGCAGTGAGTGGGGCTACTCTTCATTACAGTGCGCGGGCTTCTCATTACAGTGCCTTCTTGTTGCAGAGCATGGGCTCTAGGTGCGTGGGCTTCAGTAGCTGTGGCACGCAGGCTCAGTAGTTGTGGCTCACAGTCTCTAGAGCACGGACTCAATAGTTGTGGCACATGGGCTTCATTGCTCTGCAGCATGTGGGATCTTCTCAGAGCAGCGCTCGAACCCGTGTCCTCTGCATTGGCAGGCAGATTCTTAACCACTGCGCCACCAGGGAAGTCCCTGTGTACTTATATTTAAAAGCAAGTCATAAGCTCCTTGCAACTTGCTTCTCTTGACAACTTCATTATGCTCTTCAGATAGAGCCAATCTAATAAAAACGCCCAGCAATTGGAGGAAGAAGGGCCTGGGCAGGTAGTTCAGACTCTCCAAGGGCTCGGCTGGGGGCCCAGCCCTGACCTTTACTTTGACCTCGGGTGGAGTCCATACCCACACGAAGCCTTGATCTCTTCATCTGTAGACAGGGATAATAACACCCACACTAACTATCATGCTGGGATGTTGTGAGACTCATGGCTGGACATGAGAAGTGACCACCCTGGCATCCCTGCTGGTTCCCTGCTGAGTCTGGTCATCAGGCCCCTCTTTGAAAGGCACTTTCGCACAGTAGTTATAATTGTAGGCTCTGGAGCCCAGTGGCCTAGTTCAAGTCTTGGTTCTGCTTTTTTTTTTTTTTTTTGCTTGCGGTACTCGGGCCTCTCACTGTTGTGGCCTCTCCCGTTGCAGAGCACAGGCTCTGGACGCGCAGACTCAGTGGCCATGGCTCATGGGCCTAGCCGCTCCGCGGCATGTGGGATCTTCCCGGACCGGGGCACGAACCCGTGTCCCCTGCATCAGCAGGCGGACTCTCAACCACTGCGCCACCAGGGAAGCCCAGTTCTGCTTCTTTTTGACATGGCTGTGTATTCTTAGGCAAACCCTCTCTGGGCCTCAGTTTCCTCATTCCTGAAGTGAGGATGATAGAACCGCCTCATGGGGATGGCTGTGAGGGTTATGCTAGTTGGGAAGGGCGATATAGAAGATCTCTATTATCACCTGAGGGGGTCCCTTTCATCCAGGCCATGCTCATCCCTGGAGAGAATCGGGACTGAGCTGAGTCCTCTGGTATCTCATTGCCCTTTGACCCCGAAAGGCTAAGAGAGGGGCTGGACCCTGATCTTGTCAATTCCACGTAAGGGATAGTGCAGGGGCTTGTGGAGTTTTCCTCTCTGTCAGAAGAGAGAACAGCATGGGAGAAAGCCTTGTGGTTCTTCTTCTTATTTGCCCCCTGACCTTCAGGACATGCGGCCAGGAGCTGTGGCAGTGTGCTGAGGCCACAAGGGGAGACACTGCCCATTGGGTTTCTAGGCAGGAATTCTTTCCCACCATTTCTCATGGAAGTTATGTTTTTCCTAATCCCAAACAGAGATATCAGTCAAGACATCGAGACAAAGGGAAAAGCATTAAAATTCTCTTTGGAGAATGAAATAGTCAACATGAAGAGGTTACTGGTTGGAAAGAATCCACTGGTCAGGTCAAAAGCAAGGTCAGAAAGTGCTCTCACGTGGAGTTGAAGGATAAGGTTGAGATTTTGGGAACCAGGACAGAAGCACAGGGGCAAGGACCAGCCACTATGGAACCAGTCTGGCTTGTGGCTGCAGCACATTGTAACTGCCTGCTCGGGGCCCTGCCTGTGCCAGGAGTGAGTCATTCATGTGAATAAAATAAACATGAATGAGTTTATACACACAGGATACTTCACACAAATCCTATGAGTGGTGTTCTAAGGAATAAACAAAGTCCTTAAATTGGCGAGTTTGTGATTCTGTGTAGTGCTATTAAACTTGCTCAGGGATCTCAATGTTACATGATTTGAATCCAACTCAGCAATACTTGCTGGCACTTCTCAGTGTTTGAATATTCACTGTAGGCTATGGTTTTATGAAGCAGATGAAATAGTTTCACCACTAAAAAAGTGAGCTTGTGGGGATGGAAAATGGTATTCCATGCAAATAGAAATCAAAAGAAAGCTGGAGTAGCAATACTCATATCAGAAAAATAGGCCTTAAAATTAAGACTGTTACAAGAGACAAAGAAGGACACTGCATAACAATCAAGGGATCCATCCAAGAAGAAGACATAACAATTGTAAATATATATTCACCCAACACAGGAGCACCTAAATATATAAGGCAAATGTTAACAGATATAAAAGGAGAAATTGACAGTAACACAATAATAGTCAGGGACTTTTTTTTTTTTTTTTTTTTTTTTTTTTTTTTTTTTGCGGTATGCGGGCCTCTCACTGTTGTGGCCTCCCCCGTTGCGGAGCACAGGCTCCGGACGCGCAGGCTCCGGACGCGCAGGCTCAGCGGCCATGGCTCACGGGCCCAGCCGCTCCGCGGCATATGGGATCCTCCCAGACCGGGGCACGAACCCGTATCCCCTGCATCGGCAGGCGGACTCTCAACCACTTGCGCCACCAGGGAGGCCCAGTCAGGGACTTTAACACCCCATTTACATCAATGGACAGACCTTCCAGACAGAAAATCAATATGGAAACACAGGCCTTAAGTGACACATTAGATCAGATGGACTTAATTGATATCCCTAGAGTGTTCCATCCAAAAACAGCAAAATACACATTCTTTTCAAGTGCACACGGAATATTCTCCAGGATAGATCACATGCTGGGCCACAAAGCAAGCCTCAGTATATTTAAGAAAATTGAAATCATATCAAGCATCTTTTCCAACCACAATGCTATGAGATTAGAAATCAACCACAAGAAAAAACTGCAAAAAAAGTAACCTTGTGGATGAACCTTGAGGACGTGATGCTAAGTGAAACATGTCTGCCACGAAAGGACAAATTCCACATGCAGGAGGTCCCTAGAGGAGTCAAATCCAGAAAGACAGAAAGTAGGACGTGGGGGCCAGGGGTAGGGGGAGGAGGATGGGGAGTGAGAGTTTAATGGGGATAGAATTTCAGTCTAGGAAGATGAAAAAGTTCTGGAGATAGCGAGTGGGGATGGTTGTACAACAATGTGAATGTACTTAATGCCACTGAGCTATACACTTAGAACTGGTTAAGATGGTAACTTTTATATTCTATATAAATAGAATATAAAATAGAATATAAATAGAATAGAATATAAATTTATATTCTATATAAATATATATATATATATTACCATAATAAAAAAAAAAGCAACCTGTACTTTCCTATTGCCCAACTCGAATAATGCTTTGGACTCCTAAAAATCTGACCAACATCATTGTCAAGTGAAAGAAGTTTTTCTACAACTGGCATATTTGTCATGAAACAAAGGCTCAAGACTATCAGACAGGGCAATTAATCTTTTTAATATCATACATTTGTGGAATTATCTTTAAATTTTTAATAATTTATTTTTGTATCAAAGAATAGTTGATTTACAATGTTGTATTAGTTTCTGGTGTATAGCAAAGTAATTCAGATATATACAGAGAGACAGATAGATAGATACAGATATAGATATAGATTCTTTTCCATTATAGGTTATTACAAGATATTGAGTATAGTTCTCTGTGCTATAGAGTAGGTTCTTGTTGTTTATTTATTTTATACAGAGTAGTCTGTATCTGTTAATCCCAAACTCCTAATTTATTCCTCCCCCCCTTTCCCCTTTGGTAACCGTAAATTTGTTTTCTAAGTCTGTGAGTCTCTTCCTGTTTTGTAAATAAGTTCATTTGTATTATTTTTTTTAAGATTCCACATATAAGTGATATCATATATTTGTCTTTCTCTGTCTGACTTACTTCATTTAGCATGATAATCTCTAGGTCCATCCATGTTAAAATGATTTTTAATTGGCATTTGTCTTTTGCTGATAGTCCCTTCTTTTTATGTTTTCTGTTATCCAATATCTACATCAGATAGAGATCCTTCCCACATGTTATTAAAATATGTAATATTGTCAAAATATATTAGTTTATAATAATAAGAAGCCACGAGTGTATGATTTTTTTTTTTTTACAGAAAACCTCTGAACCTGCTTACTAGGGTCCATCATTATTGAAATCATATAAATACACAGTGTTTTGAAAAATAATTAGGGTTTGGGGAATTCTGATACCTCATTCCCAAGTCTCAAAGATGACTATCTGTTGGGAATTTGGAAACCGTGATTGCTGACTTACTGAGGAATGAGGATCACACTGAGAGGCTGTGCCACCCAGCACCTGCGCCCAGGGCCCTGGGAGTCAGAACAAGAAACAAGCGTGTTGTTTGCACTCTTTCCTTGAATGAATGAATGATCTCACTGCAGCCGGCAAAGCCTTTTCTTTCTTCCTGACACTTCCTTAAAATCACTTTAACTTTGATAGATGACATGACAACTGTGGGGCGTGGCCATTTTAATCCATTTCATTCATTTATTCAACAGACGTGATCATGTCGAGCCACTTGATGCCAGGCGCCGGGCCATGCGCTAGAAATCAGACAGTAAATCAGGACGGCAGAGCTCTGTCCAGCGTCGAAACAGACAAGCAAACAAAAACTGCATCTGTTTGAAAATCATACGTGTTGCGGCCATGAATGGCTCTGGAGACGGGCTCGCATCAGTTGGATCCCCTACATCGAGAAGTAGTGTTGAGGTTGCCCCGTGGCTGAGAGCTCCTCTCTGCCCTTCTGCTCCCCACCGTTACGCGGGACGGGAAATGAGTTTCCCCGGGGAGAAGCCAGAGAGAGGTGGACAGACATGAACTCAGCGTCAATTAACTGATGAATCCGTGTGTCAAGCTAAGACCTCTTATGTGCATTTTGGATCTTTGCCTTGGAGCGTCTGGTTGTCCATCTTCACTGCTAACACCAAGTTAATTTGGAATCAAAGGCTTAGCATTTCATGCCAAAACAAACAAACAAAACAAAACAAAACAAAAAAGCTGAAAAACTTTTTCTTTGAGATTGGCATGTGTTTTAGTTTGCTAGAGCTGCTGTAACAAAGTTCCACAGCCTGGGGGGCTTAAACAGCAGACATTTATTGTCTCCAGTCCTGGAGGCTGGAACCTGAGATCCAAGTGTGGGCAGGGCTGGTCTTCCTGAGGCCTCTCTCCTCGGTGTGTAGACGGCCATCTCCTCCCTGTGTCCTCACAGGGTCGTCCCTCTGTGTGTGTCTGTGTCCTTTTCTCCTCTTCTCATAAGGACACCAGTCCTACGGGATTGGGACGTGCCCTAGTGACTTCATTTTTCTTTAATCACTTCTTGAAAGACCCCAACTCCAAATACAGTCACATTCTGAAATGCTGGGGATCAGGACTCCGACACATGAATTTGGGGAACACAGGTCTGCCCGTGACAGCCTGCCTCAGCAGCGTCCTTGGCTATGATGTAGATACACCAGTAACCTCCCCCCACCTTCAGTGTTAACTTCCTGCCTATCACATTTCGATTTACAAGGTCTGACCATTGACTAGTCTAAGCTGGAACAGCCAGGGTGGACTCAAGGACTGCAGCCTACATTTTACCCCATTGAGAAACATGTTTTAAAAACGAATCTGGAAATACCCGAGCTGGGGGCGGGTTCTCAAATCCCCATTTTTTAATGATATTTTTTACTACCATGCCTGAAGAATACCTACAGTCGTTTCTTTATCCCACGTTGGTGAGGTTGTAAATGGTTAATGACAATTTGCCTTTATGTGTAGCTTCTGGCAGATTTCTTCAACCTGGCTACTGACGTTGTCTAATTGTGTGTGTGTGGTTTTTGTTGTTGCTGTTGTTGTTTTGGGGGTTTTTTTGGCTGCGCTGCGTGGCTTGTGGGATCTTAGTTCCCCGACCAGGGATCGAACCCGGGGTCCCAGCAATGGAAGCACTGAGTCCTAACCGCTGGACCGCCAGGGAATTCCCATAATCCTGTGTGTTTATACCATGTTTAGGGAGGCACCTGTGATTTTCTTGTGCTGTACAGATTTTCACACATCTGATGCTCGTTACAGGCCGCTTCTCTAGATAGCATGTAAGTTTAGGTCAAAATAGCAGATTTTAGGGCTTCCCTGGTGGCGCAGTGGTTGAGAGTCCGCCTGCCGATGCAGGGGACACGGGTTCGTGCCCCGGTCTGGGAAGATCCCACATGCTGCGGAGCGGCTGGGCCCGTGAGCCATGGCCGCTGAGCCTGCGCGTCTGGAGCCTGTGCTCCACAGCGGGAGAGGCCACAACGGTGAGAGGCCCGTGTACCACAAAAAAAAAGAAAAAGAAAAAGAAAAAAGCAGATTTTAGCAGGTGAGTCAGATCCAATGTGAAAGGAAAAGGTTCCCCACATATGAGGCAAACTTACTTCCCACAAATGGAGCCTTGACCGCCTGCTCCAACCTCACGGTGCCCCTGCCCCAACCCACCCTCCTCACCCAACCCTGCCTCAACTCCTCTGCTGCCCACTGCCCAGGCCGCCCTCTGGCCGTACCTTCTCCTGGCCCGGATGAGAAGATGCTGATGGCAGGGGTGGCTCACAGCTTTGCAGGGACTGACGGGGAGCACTGTCACTGTCCCCTCTGGCCCAGCGTTCTCAGGACCTGCTGGCTGCGGTTCCGGACGAAGAAAGGGAAACGAGGCCCATTTCTTAGGCAGTGGGTGTGGGGACTTTTTTGGGGGATCAAAATATTTAGACCTGAGAAAATGCCTTCCTTGACCCAGGCAGCAGCAGAGTGTGTGAACACCCATGAAGGCTCCAGGCAGGGTGTGAGGGGCGGGGCTGTGAAAAGGAGTTTGCCAATTCCCGGAAGAAGCTGGACAACTGGAACACAAATCCACCCACGCTGTGCTGGGAGGTGCTGCCCCAAGGGATTTCTAAGAGCTGAGCGCCAAAGAAAAGCCGGGCAGGCTCACAGCCAGAGTTCTGGGAACTGCCCATCCCAGGGCCTGTCCGTCCGCGGTAATTCACAGCGCTGGCTGGTTTGGGCTTTCACACCGGGCAGGATGGGAACACGTGGAATCTCTTTACCCGGCTTCTCAGCGTGGAAGCTGTAGGCAGAGGCTTTGCACAGGGAGGGTGGTGGAGGCATGGGGGAGGGCCCTGGGCAGGGTCTGCTCTCGGTCGGGAGGCAGGGCCTGGCAGCACTCTGTCCCTCTGTCTGTCTCTCTGCCTTGATCTCCAGCACCGAGCAGGTAGGCAGTCATCACCTGTGGAACAACTGCTGTCCCCGGAAGGGTGCCAGGGAGCCCACGTGGAGCAGTTCCTTCCTCCTGGACGGGTCGGGTGCCTCACTGTGACGCAGCCCACCCTGCAGGCTCCCTCGGACCAGGGCGGGAAGGGTCCGGATCACTCACACCCGACCTCATTCATTCGGGGCACAGTGATCTCTCGAGGGCCTACAGGGAAGGAGGGAACAGGCCAGGCAGGGTTGGGGAGGAGATGAGCCTTAAAGAAGTAACTACCCCAGCCTTTCTTCAGTCACGTGGTGAGACATGCCCCACTGGAAAGGATGGGAGCAAGGAGGGCTGATGGCAGTGGCAGCGCCACTCTCACCTAGTCTCATGGGGGAGGGTGGGGGGCAAGATGGCGGTGCCGTGGCCGCCAGGCGCGGGCGGGAAGTCCTGGCTGCCCCTCCGTGCTTGGCCCATCTTAATACGCCTGAGAGGGCTCCTGCGAGAGCTTCCAGCAGCCGTGAACAGACCCCATCTCCTCCATCCCCTTGAGCAGCTGGGGGACCTCAAGGCGTAAGACGTGGTCCCGCCCCGAAGGAGAGGCCATGCCAGAAACATTCCCGCTCTACGGGGCGCCCTAGACTTTTGGATCAACACGTCCCTCGCTAAGTAAATTTTGAGCACCTTCCTCTACGTAACGGTGGGTGGGTAGATCTGTCCGCGTTCTATTCCTGGGCCCTATGAATGCGATCTTACTTAGAATAAGGGTCTTTGTAGATGTAATCAAGTTAAGGATGTCAAGATGAGACCGTCCTGGATTGAGGGTGGGTGGGCCCCACATAGAATGACTGTGTCCTTATAGAAAGAGGAGGGGACTCAGACACACAGGGGAGAAGGTGTGTGAAGACGGGGGCAGAGATTGGAGGGATGCGGCTGTAGGCCCAGGAGCGCCAAGCGGTTTTGGCCACCCCAGGGAGCTAGAGGAGTGGCATGGGACAGATTCTCCCTCTGAGCCTCGAGAAGGAACCAACCCTGCCCACACCTTCATTTCGGATTTCTGGCCTCATTTCTGGTCTTCGTTTTGGATTTCTGGTGTTGGAGGTGCTTGATCAAAAAGTCCAGGGCCGGGACTTCCCTGGTGGTGCAGTGGTTAAGAATCCGCCTGCTGGGCTTCCCTGGTGGCACAGTGGTTGAGAGTCCGCCTGCCGATGCAGGGGACATGGGTTCGTGCCCCGGTCCAGGAAGATCCCACATGCCGCAGAGCGGCTGGGCCCGTGAGCCATGGCTGCTGAGCCTGCGCGTCCGGAGCCTGTGCTCTGCAACGGGAGAGGCCACAACAGTGAGAGGCCCGCGTACTGCAAAAAAAAAAAAAAAAAAAAAAAAAAGAATCCGCCTGCCAATGCAGGGGACATGGGTTTGAGCCCTGGTCCAAGAAGATCCCACATGCCGCGTAGCAGCTAAGCCTGTGCGCCACAACTACTGAGCCTGCACTCTAGAGCCCACGTGCCACAACTACTGAGCCTGCGCTCTAGAGCCCGTGCTCCGCAACAAGAGAAGCCACCGCAAGAGAAGCCCGCGCACAGCAACAAAGAGTGGCCCCCGCTCGCCACAACTAGACAAAGCCTGTGCGCAGCAACAAAGGCCCAACGCAGCCAAAAATAAGAAAAGAAATTTAAAAAAAAAGAAGTCTAGGGCCCCCAGGATAGGAGAGAATACAGTTCTGTTGTCATAAGCAGTCCAGTCACTACAGGAAACGACTACATTAAACATTCCCTACCAACATCCTACGTGCGCTGTCAGACCACAGAGCAGCTGGCATAAGGCAGGAGCAACCCAGGAAGAGGGGAAGATAAAAGTGAAATCCGGGGTCGTGGTTACCTGTGGGGTGGGGTGCAGGGGAGCTGGGCATGAGGCGCACTAGAAGGCGTGATTGGTCCTGGCTTGTTTTATTTCTTAAGCGGTCTGTGGTACGTGGGCGTCCATGTTATCTCGTTATTATTTTCACCTCTGTTCTTTTGTATAAATGAACTATTTCATAATAGACGTTTTTTCAGAGGGCAAAGGATTTGGAGTCATGTGCTGAGTTCATTTTCTGCACATTCCAGCCTGCGGTTTGGGATGCTCACTTGGGGGTAAGTGGTGGTGGGGAGACCGGAGTGCTTGGCTCAGGTGGGCACACCTTATTGGACCCCCCAGGGGCCAGGGTGGGACCCCAGCTCCAGTCACACAGCTGATCCCTATGGCAGTGCAGGGTCTTTCCAATAAGAGAGGAAAAGATGGGTCTTTTTTGTCAAATAGTTTAACACTTGTTTACATTTAACTTAGACCTTTGTGCAAATATCTTAAACCCAGATGGGGTTTAAGACAAAAGACATGCTGTCCTCGTTTAAAGGCTTGTGTGCTAGGGAATTCCCTGGCAGTCCAGTGGTTAAGACTCCGTGCTTCCACTGCAGGGGGCACGGGTTCCATCCCTGGTCGGAGAACTGAGATCCCGCTCGGTGCTCTTTGCGTCCCAGTCTCCATCCCTGTGGGTGACAGAAAAACAGGTTCTCTCGCCCCTGGCCTATTTCTCACTGTGTAAGGTTAATATTACCTCTGGGAACCAGAAGCTGAGCTGTGCTTCTGCTCCCCACATGGATGCTTTCCTCCTTGCAGTGCTTTCTGGGAATACCTCCAAGTACTGGCCAGCGTCTGCAGGATGGGGGCAGGAGTGGGGACCGTCGTGAATCCCCCTCGAGCCCTGTCCCTCAGCCTCAACCCGACAGGCCACCCTGGCTCAGGAAAGCCCGCCCGCAGCAGTCCAGGCTGAGTCAGGTCGTGTTCCTCCCTGGTTTCTGACACACCTGGAATGAAATCCACAACTCACCCAGCAGCAGTCACAATGGCTGCCTTAGTGGCTCTCAAACCTGCCAGGCTGGTTCCTGCCCCAGGGCATTTGCACTGGCTGTTCCTCTTTTCCCAGAACTCTCTGACCTGACCTCTCACACAGCTGACGTCTCCCAGTCTCTGAGTTGTCACGCCATAGAGTCACCTCTTCCAGGAGGTCACCCCGCCAAGGAGCCCCTCACCCCGCTTGCCTCTCCTGCCCCATCCCTCACACAGCTCTTCGTGCAGCTCCTGGCCGTGGTGCCAGTGGGGAAGGGGGAAGCCGGGAGCCTCAGTCAGCGAGGCAATGAGCTTGGTCCTGGGAGAGGAGGGAGAGAGAGGTAACCAGGCCAACTCCCGTCCCAGCTATTGCAAGCCTATGAGGTTCTGTGGGCCCAGGTGCCGAGGACACAGGGAGGGCAAGAGGACATGCCCTCGGCCCTCAAGGAACCTAAATTCCCCGTGGGTGTAGACAGAGTGCAGGGGAAAGGAGGTGGTGGGGTCTGGGAGCCTGGGGGAAGGCACCACCTCTGGCCCAGGAAAAGCAGGGCAGTCTTCCTGGAGGAAGCAACATCAAAGGCAGGACAGAAAGGACAAGTAAGAGTTAGTCACGTGAGGAGAGTGGGGGAAGAAGTCCCACGCAGAGGGACCAGCATTCAGAGGCTGGGAGGAGGGTGTTCACTGAGGCTGGGGCGTCTACTAGACACTTCACCCGCTCTTCCCAAAGATGGGGGGGGTTACTCAGATTTGCTCTGCCTGAGGGAAGGGAAATTCCGCAAAAGAGAGAGGTGGGGGACTTGCCCGGTAGTCCGGTGGTTAAGATTCCGTGCTCCCACTTCAGGGGGCACGGGTTCCATCCCCGGTTGGGGAACTAAGATCCCGCATTCCGCACAGCGTGGCCAAAAAAATTAAAAATAGATAAATAAATAAGTAAAATGGAATTCCCAGATGACAGCCCCAAAAGATGCACTTATAAATGGAAGAAAAAAAGAGGGAGAGGGGGCTTCCTCCCTCCCACCCCCTTTGCTGGGGCCCCCTGGGACAGTGAGGCGGGCCCCCAGCGGGCCGCCAGGAGGAGCGGGGGCAGGGTGGGGGGTGGCTCGGCCCCTTTCCCACGCCTGCAGGCTCCTCCCCCTGCAGCTGTGCCAGCTGGGGCTCCAGAGGGGTGTGGGAGCAGAGCCGCTGGCTCCCACCCACTGGCCAAGCAGCAACCTGCCTGGGGATGACACGCTGCAGTCTCTCGTGAGAAAGATGATGAGGACTCCTAATAAAAACTGAAGAAACCAAACCCAGCCAGGGCAGCAAGCCTCACTGGTGCGGTGTGGCGAGCCAGGCCGAGCCAGGAGTGGCTTCCCTGGGCTTTGGGCTGAACTAAGGCCGTCTGGGGCCGGCGGTGGAGAAGGAAGGGCAGGCTGACCGGCAGGGCCAAGGCCCCGGGCCTGGGGGACGCTTGCTGGGCAGACACAAGGACCGTGGCAGCCACACGGAGGTCTGGATTCCCAGCCTGCGCGTGCAGGTCCGCTGTGATGATTATTATTACGATGTAGTCTCCCTCATCCCTTCCGCACTCAGGGAGTCGGGGGTAGGGGAAGGGATGGGTTTCCCTCTCAGTGGCTCCACGTGTTGCCTCGTCCTGGGGGTGGAGCGTGAAGGTGGTGAGTCCTGGGGTGAACAGGGTCAGGGGTGCCCCTTCTCCGACACTGGGGACCTCGGACACATCAAAGGCCCAGTGGTAGCCAGGAGGCTGGCCCCAGTCCCCGGCTCACTTAACAGGCACTCCCTGAATGCCTGTTACATGCTGGCACTGTCCTGGGGGATGTGAGTGTCACGGTGAACAAGACCAGGCGTGGGTCCCTAAGCTGGAGGGGCTTCCGGTCCTACAGGAAGCACTGGCAGCATCAGAGAAGCAATACATAAAAAGAGCCACTGACTACTCCACCGGCCTCAAAGCAGGCTCCAAGGCCAGTGTGCGAAAGTTAAAACCAAAATCCCGTGCGGTCTGCGTTTTCCCCAAGCAGTCCCCGGAAACTGCTCTCTTCCCGGAATCCAGAGCCCCCGGCTCAGCGCTTCTCTTACTTGGTACCCACGGCCCTCTGCCCTGTTCACCCCACACTCTCCTCCCCCTCCCAGCTGTGGCCAAACCCCCTGGTCCCTTTGTAGGGCTCCTCAGCCTATGGCGACCCCCTTAAACATTGGGATTCCATAAGGCTCCATCCTGAGCCCTCCTCTCCATCTGTACTCCCCGGGAAATCACATCCTTTCCTGAGGTTTCAATGACCATCTAGACAGCTATGGTCCCTGTAATGGGTTGAATCGTGTCCCCCCTAAAATTCATGTGTACCTGGAACTTCAGCGTGTGAGCTTATTTGGAAATAGGGTCTTTGCAGATGCAGTTAGTTAAGATGGGGTCACACTAGAATAGGGTGGACCCTAAATCCAGTGACTGGCATCCTTACAAGAGGACCGTGTGAAGACACACAGGGGAGAAGGTCAAGTACTAGAAGGGGGCAGAGGTCGGAGGGATGCAGCTGTAACGCAAGGTACACCAAGGATCGCCGGAAACCACCAGACGCTGGAAGACGCAAGGAAGGATCCTTCCCTGAGTCTATGGAGGGAGCACGGCCATGCTGATACCGTGATTTCAGATTTCTGGCCCCCTGAACCACGAGAGAATAAATTTTCTGTTGTTTTAAAGCACCCAGTTTGTGGTCACTTGTTAGAGCAGCTCCAGGACTCCCATGCAGCCTCCAATCTGTCTCCTACCGTGACCCTGAATGTCACCCCTGCATTTCTACCTGCCTACCACACGCTCCTCTCTCGACATCTGTTCCTATTCCGGAATTCCTCGCCTGGGGAACCACATCCGGGCTGCCCAAGCCTAGAGCCCAGCAGTCCCCCCGACTCGTCCCTGCCCTCTACCCCGACATACAATGACTCACCAAGCCCTGCATGTTCCACCTCCTGAATCTTCCTTAAAAGCCAAAGAGATGCAACCAAATGCAATCCTGGAAACTTGACGGGTCCCTGGATTTCAAAACAAACAAAACCCAACTCTGAAAGACATTCCTGGAATAACTGGGGAAATCTGAACTCGGACTGGACACCAGATGCCATCCTGTTGAACTTCCAGTGTGATACTGGTCTTGTGGTTAAGGAGGAAAATGACCTTACGCCAGGAGATGCAGCTGAAGGGCCCTGGGACAAAGCATTGTCATGACTGCAATTTCAAGTGGTTCAGAAAAAGGAAATCTACCTGTCTCGCTATCTATCTACTGAGCGAAGGCAAAAGAGGACCGTGGTAATGACTGTTGAATCAAAGTGGAGACCGTGGTCGCCAACTATTCTTCCAACTTTCCTGCAGGATGAAGATCTTCATGATGAAGAGTTGGGCGCAATCTTCTGATCTCATCCTGTTCTCTCGACCCTGCTGCCCGTGCCCTGCTCCAGCCCCCATCGCCTTCTCCTGTCCCAGGAATCTCTGCTTCAGCTTTCCAGTGGGCTCCCTTGCACCACTTCTGCTCACCCCTGCCTCCCATCCCTCCAGCCCACTGTCCACAGTGCAGCCAGACTCAGGGCTCCAGACCCAGACCCTTATCATGCCCTTCCTTGCTTGACACCCTCCAAGCCTGCTCTTGGGACAAAGTTCAAATACCTCATGTGACTACGAGGTCCTTTGTCACCTCTCCAGGCCTGCGCTACTCTCAACTTCAAGCTCAACGCTCCATCACGTTCTCCACACTGACCTTACCTCCCGCCCTTCACAGGGAACACACTTCCCGTCTTTACCTGCCTGTGCCACCTTCAGGTCTCGACTTAGATGCTGCTTTTCTGCAAGTCGTGTGCCATCACTGTGTGCTCCATGGCGCACATTTACTCTGTACATAATGTAGTAAAGCTCGAATGCTGTATAGTAAATACTTTCTGGTGGTGTCTCTCCCCTACCTGACAGCTGTCCCCATGAGGGGAAGGACTGAGACTGTATTGTCATTATCTCCTGCCCTGCTGGCAGAGGCCCTGGCACATTGTAGGTATGCAATAAATAATTGATGAGTGGATAGCTGTATTGGGGCTGGATGGGTGGATGGACGGGTGGATGGATGGATGAAACAGGACAAGCAAAGGTGTCATGAGACCCTGGAGGAGGTGGGGATCAAGTTTAACTGAAGAAGTCTTATTAGAGGAGCTGAGAGGGCAGCATTTTGATGGAGTTGTGATTTGGTGAGCGCTTCTTTGCTGGACACTAGACTGGGTACTTTACATGTATAATCTCCCTTCATCCTCGTGGCAGCATTTGGAGTGAGATATCTTTCCCTTTTCTAAGTCTTGTTTCATTAGTAATTATTATTTTAATAAAAATTTTATTGGGAGTCACATAGACACACTATATAAAATAGATAAACAAATATATATAAAATAGATATACTGTATAGCACAGGGAACTCTACTCAATATTTTGTAATAACCTATATGGGAAAAGAACCTGAAAAAGAATATACATATATTCATACACACACACACACACACACACGTGTATGTATATATAACAGAATCACTCGCAGTACACCTGAAACTAACACACATTGGAAATCAACTATACTTGAATTAAAAAAAACTATAAAAAATTATCCAAAAAATCTTAAAAAAATTTTTAATTAACGAACACTTGCATATAACACAGCATTGAAAAGGTACAAAAGGATAGACAGTGAAAAATAAGCTTTCCGAGCTGCTGAATTCCCAGACTGTTGTGGACACAGCAGGATTTCAATAAATATGCATTGAATTGAATGACATTTTACACATGAAGAAACTGAAGCTCAGAGAGCTATGGGAATTTGCCCGATGTCTCACAGCTTGATACAAAGGCAAAGTCAGGGTTATAATCAGGTTCCTCTAACTCCAAACCTGCCCTCTCAGCCTAGGAGGAGAAATGGAGTGAGGAGGGCGGACATGGGGGGAATCACAGACAAAGGCTCAGAGGCAGGAAAGCTGGGGCATGTTTTGGGGACGGGAGGAATTTGGCCAGAGGAGAGGGCTTGTGTCGGGAAACTGGATGAAGCTGGAGTTGGCACAAGGCCTTGAATGCCAGGCTCAGGAGCAGGCACAGTGCTGGGAGCAGTAGCAGAACCAGGCGGAGGACAAGGGCAAAGGTGGTGTTTTTGGAGCGGGGGTGGCAGGAGGCTGGGGCGAGGCAGGAAAGCTGATTTTCCGGAGTGAGGTGAAAACAGCTGCAGAGAAACCAGCCAGACAGAGAAACTAGCCTCGGCTGGGATGCCTGCACCTGGTCCTACCTGCTCATCCTCCCCGCGTGGTCATTAATCACCTCCTGGCCCAGGGAAGGAACACGCCACCCTGCCCACGGGGCCACGGCAGTGCCTGGCAGAGACCGGGCGGCACCAGGGTGGCCGCTCCCTCTGAGCACTGACTCACAGGGTCAGGGTGCACAGCCTGGTTTCGGAGGCTCACAGGGACCCCGCGGCCACTGTGAGAGAGGTGAAGGGTGTCTGAGCCCCTCCGTCCTTCCTCACGGAGGTGGGAGGGTATATTGACTTAGAATTAGGAGTCCTAGCTCCTGGTTCTGGCTTTGCCACCAAACAGCTTTGTGACGTGATCCAGAACAAAGTTCCTTGCCTCTCTGAGCCTCGGTCTTCCCTTCTGTGAAATGGGATGATGCCTCTCTCAGGGATGCCAAGAGCAGCAAGGACACACTGCACGCGGCACCTGGGAGGCATGCAGTGAGCGTTAGTCCAAGTCTCTCCTCTTCCCTGGGCCTCAATCTCCACCTCTTTGAAATGAGGGTGACGGCTGAGGATGGTGGTATAGCTGTGGGGCGCTGCCGGCTGAGCCCACGCAGAGGCGGAGTGTGTGCCGGTTCTGCCCTCGGCAGCCTTTTGCATGTGTGATTTGCTTATGGGGATGAAATCTGCAAGGAGGGAACTTCATAGGGGGGTCAGGGGCTCGAGACTTGGGGAGGGGATGAGGAACAAAGAGCTCTGGGCTCCCCAGGGGCCAGCGTCATCTGGGACAGCAGTGTTCAGGGTGGTTGGGGGGGGGGGACAGTCCCTAGGGAGTGTCCCGGAAATGCAGGGTGGCAGGTTGCTTGTTACGGTGATTGTGGGTTCTACTGGACATTTAGTGGGGATAGGGGCAAGGTGCTAGATTGTTCTAGACGCTGCATTTCCAGAGAGTTAAAAGGGCTTTATGGGTGGCTTGTTATAAAAAGCCGGCACTGGAATTCTGACATAGGCTACCATATGGATGAACCAGGAGGACATGGTACTGAGAGAAACAAGCTAGACATAAAAGGACAAATCCTGTAGGATTCCACTCATATGAGGTCCCTGGAGTCATCAGATCCACAGAGACAGACAGGAGGGTGGTGGGGCCCGGGGCTGGGGGACGGGAGGGGGAGCGAGTGTTTCATGGGGACAGAGCTTCAGTCTAGGAAGATGGAAAGTTCTGGAGATGGATGGTGGAGATGGTTCGCAGCAATGTGAATCTACTTAATGCCACTGAACTGGGCACGTAACATGGTTGAGATGGGAAATTCTATGTTACGTGTATTTTATCATAATTAAAAACGTGTGGGCATGAGGTTCGGAACTGCTGATTCTGATGCTCAAGGTCGAGCCAGCAGGGGACCATGGGAGGATTTTACAGTTCGGGGTGACAGGACTGTAGGTAGTGCCCTGTGGAGTCAAGGCCCACCCTGTCCAGATGGCCGGAGGTGTGGTGGGGTGGGTGGGAGAGAGAGAGGGGCCCAGGGGTCTTGCCCACCTCTCCCTCCACCACCCACCCAAAGAGAGAGTCTTCCTCCTGATCTGTTTTCCCTGATGTGACACAGAGTAAATGCAGCTGGGACCTGCACAGATTAGAAAGTGGGGGGAGAAGTCATACCTGCGAAATACCTGGTCTTAAATGAGCTTTTAATTTTTTAAAATTAAATTAAATTATTTTAAACATTTATTTTATTGTGGTAGAGTTGATTTACAATGTTGTGTTAATTTCTGCTGCACAGCAAAGTGATTCAGTTATACATATATATATATATTCTTTTTCATATTCTTTTCCATTATGGTTTATCACAGGATATAGAATACAGTTTCCCATGCTATACAGTAGGACCTTGTTTTTCATCCATTTTATATAAAATAGTTTGCATCTGCTAGTCCCAAACTCCCAATCCTTCCCTGCCCCCCCTCCCCCATGGCAACCACAAGTCTGTTCTCTATGTCTGTAAGTCTGTTTCTGTTTTGTAGATAAAGTTGATTTGTGTCATATTATAGATTCCACATATAAGTGATATCATATGGTATTTTGTCTCAGTCTGACTTACTTCACTTACTAAGATAATCTCTAGGTCCACCCATGTTGCTGCAAATGACATTATTTCATTCTTTTTCATGGATGAGTAATAGTCCATTGTCTATATGTACCACATCTTCTTTATCCATTCCTCTGTTGATGGACATTTAGGCTGCTTCCATGTCTTGGCTATTGTGAATAGTTACATGCACTTTAAAAAAAAGTATTTAAAAAAAATTTTTTTAGGCCACACTGTGTGGCATGTGGGATCTTAGTTCCCCAACCAGGGATCAAACCCATGCCCCCTGCACTGGGAGCATAGAATCTTAACCACTGGACCTCCAGGGAAGTCCTACATGCACTTTTTTTTTTTTTTTTTGCGGCACGCAGGCCTCTCACTGTTGTGGCCTCTCCCGTTGTGGAACACAGGCTCCGGACGCGCAGGCTCAGCGGCCACAGCTCACGGGTCTAGTGGCTCCGCGGCATGTGGGATCTTCCTGGACTGGGGCATGAACCCGTGTCCCCTGCATCGGCAGGTGGACTCTCAACCACTGGGCCACCAGGGAAGCCCCTACATACACTTTTTAAAGAGTAAAATCTTTTTCTTTTTTCTGCCATGGTTGGTAAGTCAGAGAGAGGGGCTGAAGGGGCCGCCTGAACCAGGGGGCTGTGGGCAGAACTAGGGGGGTGTAGCTAGGAGTGGTGGTGTGTGTGTGTGTGTGTGTGTGACCTGCAGCTGCTGTGACAAATGACCCCACAAACGGAGGGTCTTAAAGCCACAGAGACATATTCTCACACAATCTGGAGGCGAGAAGTCCCAGAATTAAAGTGTTGGCAGGGCTGGTTCCTTCTGGAGGTTCTGGGGGAGAATCTCTCCCATGCCCCTCTCTAGCTTCTGGAGGTTGTGGGAAAGCCCTGGCGTGCCTGGGCTTGTAGCTGCATCCCTCCAACCTCTGCCTCTGTCCTCACACAGTGTTCTCCCCATGTGTCTCTCTGTCCAAGTTTCCTCTCCTTAGAAGGATACAAGTCATTGGACTTAGGGTCCACCCTACTGCAATGTGACCTTTTCTTAACCTAGTTACATCTGCAAAGACCCTATTTCCAAATAAGGTCCCATTTGGAGGTCGCAGGTGGACATGAATTTTTTCGGAACACTATTCAACCCAGTAGAGGGTGGATCATGGAAGATACCCCAGGCTAGGGTCCACTGCCTCTGTGGCTTTTCATGCTCTCTGTGATCAGGGATCAGGATGTAACTGACCAGGAGGACCCTATGGGGTCTTCCCGGAACAGACAGCACCCCCATCCTCCACCTGCTTCTCGTTTGTAGAAAAACTTTAGCCCCTGAGGCCTTTTCTGAGTTCCAAAGAATAAATTTAATTTAATTAGGGAAATGAGAATATGCAGAAACAAAGGAAAATAGTCAAGCAAGACAAAATAATAATAGTTTAGCCATTAGACAGAGTCAAGGACCTTTAGTTCCTCCTCAAGGGCTAGAGATCATATTCTGAGCCACATCCTTTGAGCCGTTTTGCAGAGACTGAAACCCCAGCAGGTGGGAGAAGTTACCTGCATGCTGACCACCAGCGTGGAGACCCTGACTGGCAGGAACCAGAAGGTTGATGATACTGACTCTCAGTTAGCTCACCACCAGCCAATCAGAAGAGTGTCCACGAGCTGATACACACCCCACAATCCCTTCCCAGCACGTAGCCCCTTCCTCTTTTCCCTGTAAAATCTCTGAGCAAAACCTGGGGAGGGAGGAGCTGGTTCTTTGGGACATGAGTCCACCTTCTCCCCAGGATTGCCAGCTTCCTCAGTAAAGCTGTTTTTCCTTCTACCCAGCACTTGTCTCTCAGTGTTGGATTCTTGAGCAATGAGCAGCCAAACCTAGTCTGGTAACAAAGAGGGCTGCCAAGATGGATCCGGGAAGGCCGTCCAATAAGAACATACTCTGGCCCCTACCATTGACAGTTTCCCTTCAGCAGAAATCTTTAATTCAGTGCTGCTGTGTCAGAGGGGAGATGAAATCAAGCCACAAGGCTCTCCAGGACCTGGAAGGGACTGTTTATGGAGAGGCTGTCACACCGAGGGTGGAGGCTGAGCCCTCCAGGTGGGGCAGTGTGGCCACCACGTGCTCACCCAGTGTAATGGAAATGCCCCTTGTGAATGCCCAGCTCCCATGTGGTGTCACCGAAGCTCACCTGGCCTGGGCTAAGTGCCCTGGCACTCCTTCCACCGGGCGTAGGGCCACTGCAAGTGAACCAACAGATCCTTACTTCTTCCAGCTGTCTCCTGGGAGTTGATTCCTGTGGATTATGAACAGGATGTAAGCTGATCAAGGAAGGGTAGGAGGGGAGCCAATCAATCATGGTTGTAATCACCACAGAGGTCACTTATTAGGCACCTATGCTGTTTCAGGTGTTGTCCACCTAGAAACCCTCCTGGGCCCCCTCTGAGGCCAGCATGAGTGTTATCATCTGTGGCAACTGTATTTTCCAAAAGAGGGTTGCAACAACATCTCCTGTCCCACAGGCTCTTCTAGAACCTTCCCACTGTCCCACCAAGGAGTGGGGTCTAAGTCCCCTGCCCTTGAACCTGCGTGGGCTGTGGATTCACACTGGCCATGAGCCCTGAACCACTCGTCGGTGATTCAGCCACCCTCAGGCCGCCATATTGGGAGGAAGCCCAAACTGGAGGCCTGGAACCAGAACCAGTCCACTGAGCCCTCCTGAGTGTCCGACCCACAGGAACCCTGGCAGACAGGACATAACTGGTAGTTTAAGCTGCTAAGTGTTTGGGTCGTTTGTTATACAGGAATAGATCACGGCATCAACAGCCAGTTTCTCAGTGAGGAAGATGAGGCTCAGAGAGGTCAGGTAAACTGGCCCAGGGCCACACGGCAAACGCACAGGAGAGTCTGAATTCAAACCCAGTTTGATGATGTCAAGGCCTGGGCTCCACACAGCTAACATTTTCTCCACCTGCACGTGTGCACAAGTGTGTCAGTGAGGTCACCTGTGCCAGGAAGAAAGCCACTCAAAGCCTTTTGCTGCAGCTTCAGAAGGAACGGTGCTGGGCTGGGGGCAGAGACCTGGGCTGGAAGGAGCAACTACAGGTCAGGGCCCTGGGCCACCTTGTCGTCAGCCTCGCTGTCTTTGCCCATCTGGTATCTCAAACGCTCATTCCTCTATTGATACCGTTTCCTGAAACACCTGCTGTGTGTAGGCTCCCGCTAGGCTAGGTGCTCAGAAGTCAAATGTCAGTTGAGTTTCCTATTGTCAGGGGCCCCCGTCTAGTGGGGAAGACAGGCCCCTAATGGTCCACCACCATCCAACCCCCATCACAGTGGGACATGCTCATTGCAGAGGGTGTCATGCTGCCGGCAGGGCTGAAGCTGTGTCTTCTGAGCCTCTAGAAGGTTACCCTGCCTCCCCAGGAGAGCAGAATCCTCACCTGCCTGGCTCGCCGCTGTAGCCCCCTCGCTTGACATGTAACAACATCAGCTAACTTGTGGGGGGGGGGCTTCATGAGTTCTGGGCTCTGTTCCAAGCACATGATATGTACTGATGGATGTAACCCTTTATGCCCATTTTACAGATGAGCAGGACTGAAGTGGGGAGAAGCTACATAACTTGCCCAGGTCACCCACCCAGCAGGGAGCAAGGCGTGGTTGTCTGGCTCTGGACCTGTCACTCAGAACCACAAACAGTAGGTGCTTGAGAAACATCGACTAAAGGAAGACCCAGGGGAACGTTTAGGCGGAGGCTGGGAGCTGGGCTGCTGCTTACTGCGGAGCCCTGGGGGAGGGCATGGAAGGGTGGTTCCAGGCTAGGAGCGGGAGTGTCAATAGGCGGCCGTGCAGGCTTCATCCTATCGTGCTGTGCTTTCAGCCTGTGGGGTGTGATCAGCTGGATGGTTTTAGGGAGCAGTGAGGTAAGGGACCTGGCACTAAATAGCACCGAGTCACATGGTGAGAAAGATGTTCCATTTTCAATTATCCATCAAGTCCTGAACAAACAGATTCAGTCTCAGCCTAATGATGACTAATGTCTTTTTTTTTTTTTTAAAAAAAACAGAAAGAGCAGCTCTTGGGTTCAGAGCCTTGAAGGGCAGCTGAATCTATCCACAGTTTTAGAATATTATTTTTCGCTGCATTCATTGTCACCTTCTGCTTACTCCAAGTGACATGGTGTTTCAATCAGTATTGGGTTTATGGCAAACGTCTGAAATCCCCAAATCACAGTGGCCTCCGTGAGAGAAGTTTATTTCTCTCATACAAATGCAGTCCTGAGGTAAGCCTTCCAAGGTCAGTAGGGAGGTTCCATGACCATCAGGAACCCAGCCTCCTTCTATCTGGTTGCTATACTCCCTCATGGCCTAATGTAGCTGCCCATGCTCCAGCTATCATGTTTGCATTCCAGCTAGAAGGATGGAAGAAGGAGATGCTGACGCGCACATCCTCCTCCTTTTAAAAATACTTCTAGGAAGTTCCAACCACCGCTTCTGCTCGTGTGCAGAACTTCGGTGGAATAGCCATACCTTGCTACAAGTGGGGTTGGGAAATATAGCCTGGATCTGGGCAGCTAAAAGTCAGGGCTCTAGTGTAAAGCGAGAAGGTGTGAACAGACAGTGGGGACACCAGCCACGTCTGCCACAGATTGTTTTCCTTTTGGGATGAAGACATCCTATTCCCTTTTCATTTAAAATTCAGTGAGGAAAGAGAGTCACTTCAAAGGAAAAGGTAAGTAAATAAAAAAACAGGTGGCACATGGCTAAGGCAAAAATTTCCAAGCTGGCCCTGGAATCACTGAGATTTGGGAAACACACTGTGAAGACAGAAACACGAAGTGAGTGTGTAAGCTGAGAATCAGGCTGGCTCTCAGGCCCGGGTGTGGAGAGGGGCCTGCGGCTGGAGAGATCCCAGGAGAGTCGGGGAGGAAGCAAGTACTTGTTTCAGAAGAGAGGCTGAGAGGGTCTGAGCCAGGCAGCGGAGCTGGAGGCCAGAAGTGTGGGGTGAGGGCAGCCACCTGCCTGCTGAGAAGGGCCAGGAAGGCTTGCAGGCTCCTGCTGGCCTGCCTGTTTGCTTTGGAGGTAGGCGCTGAGGTCAGGGGCCCATGATGGGGTTTCAGAAGAAAGAGAAATGTTTGGAGCCAAGGTGGTGAAGTTAAAGGGGGACAGGTCAGAGGTCAGTAGCTCAGAGGCTGCTGGGAGGAACCCACGAGGTCAACTAGGCTAAGCCCACAGGGGGTCCTGAATAAGTGAATGCACAATGCACTGACGCGGGCAGGACTCATGGCCTTGTCTGCATCTTCTCACTGCGTCCTCACAGCACGATGAACCTGCCCTGATCTGCTCCCTGCCCCAGGCTTCCTGCACCGTGGTCGGCCGTGCTCCCTGCTGTGCCCTGATGCCAGGAGCAGGGCCTGGCACAGGAAGGCCACCGCGGGGACGTGCTGGTGAACGGTGAGTGGGTGACCGACCTCTCCTGAGTCTGTGCCCAGACTCCCTCCAGCAAGCGTTGCATGGGTGGAGGCAGCTCCAGTGGCGGTGGCGAGGGCTTGATCTCCCCAAATAAAAGGGGTGGGGACGGAAGTGTGGCTTTCGTGCTCCACCCTGATCCCCCAGGCGGGAAGCCAGCAGACGGGCCCATTTCCAGGACCGCAGTGCTTTCAGCAGAGTATTTTTGGAGCACATGAGCCTTATTTTAGCTTTTGGGGTTGCTCCCACCCTGGTGCTGCCCCCCAACCCCAAGCTGGGCCACTTTTGGGGCCTGTCTGGGGACTAGAAAGTTCTGCAGGGCAGGCTGGCTCTCTTGGTCTGGCAGAGTGACTGGAGACCTCACCCCTCCCCTTCCTGCTGTGAGACCCCGTGCTAATCACTAAATTCCTCTGCACCCCCATTTCCTTACCTGTCAAAAGGGGAAAACACCTCCCTTAATACAATTCAAGGTTTCTGTGAGACTAAAACAAGAGGCAAGCCCCAAAGCACTTAAAAAAATCCCAAAGCTGCTATACAGTTTTAACCAGTGCCACCTTCTTCCTAAGGGATAATATGTGTGTGCTACCACATTTTTTTCCGTGTAACTCTCCTGAACCTGCCTGGAACCAGCCCCACTAATCTACTTGCTGCCTCCTGAACAAACCCTCCAATTTCATGCCTCTTGGCCTTTGCACTTGCTGTTTCCTGTGCCTAAACTGCTCACCATCTGGCAAACTCCCACTTATCCTATGAAACCCAGCTCAGAAGGCCCCTTCTCTGAAACACAGTTAGATGTCCTAGATATTGCATGGGCCTTGGAGTCAGGAGGCCTGGGTGCTAGTCCTATCTCTGCCTTGTGACTTGACAAATCACTGCAACTCTCAGGACTTCAGTTTCTCCACTTGTAATTGTTTCTGTTTGTCTCCACATCAGCACTATGTTTTATTTGTCCCAAGTCCTTTTCTTCCTCCCCAACGCCTGAGGCAGTTACTATCCCAGGATAATAACAAATGAGCATCAAGTTCACTGGGCTCTGCATTCACTGGGCTCTGGAAGCCCCAGGGGAAGGCAGAGTACCCCCAAAATGACTCACGGGAAATGCAGGTTGTGAGTTCAATACCAGTGAGCAGTAAGTGCCTGTAGGCAAAGCTGCGATCCCTTCCTTAGCGGGGCCTCATCCCCCACGTGGGTCCTGACACTGGATGCTCAGCCATGAGGACCCAGAGCCCAGCTGCGGGGACCCAGTGGGTGTCACAGGAAGCCCAGTGTTGCTCTCCTGAGGAGGCTGTGAGCACCGTGCCTCTCCCACTGGATTGGAAGCTCCGTGAAGGTAGCTCCCGGATGCAGCTCCCGTCCTGGCGACGTCTACCCCGTACACAGTAGGTGCTCACTGAACACTAGCTGACAGGTGACTGAGTGGGTGACTTTGGGCAGGCTCTTCACCCTGAACTTCATTTCCTTCAGCTACAACCATTTCACAAGGGATCGTGTCTTTAAACTGGTTTATAATATTTTTTGACAGGTAGACATTTTTAGTTTTTCATGTAGTTGAATTGATCAGTCTTTCATTTTACGGCCCTCTCCTTCCTCTTCAAGATGATAAATTCTCCCAGGGTTGCTTCATATTGAAAAAAATCCAAATCTTGTATGCATTTGGGATTTATTTTGGTAGAAGGAGGGAGGTAAGGATGCAACGATCTTTCCCAGTTGTCCTAACCCCGATTTTTGAATGTTTTTCCTCACTGATTTGAAACACCATCTTCATGCTCTAAATTCCCTTTTGACCACTATGATGTCTTTCAGTGCATCAAATATCAGAAAATCCAACCAAAGTGTCCTAAAGAATTGTAAAAAGAAGTGTGAGCAGGTGATGGAGCCCAGGGGCAGAGTTTAAGTCAATTCAGCAACTCCGTGACACATCTCTTGGTTCTGCTGTCTGCTACACAAATGTCATGGTTATGACACAGCACCCGGAACAGAGGCTGTGGGCGTCCTTGTACCCACCCTGGGCTTTAGAAGCAAGTCATAGAAGCCCCCAGCATCCCATTCCTTCGAGGTAGGTCCTATAATCATCCATTTTGTAGATGAGTTAATTTGCCCAGCGCCATGCAGCTGCTAAATAGCAGAGCCAGGATTCGAACCCGGGCAGTTGGCTGCAGGGGATGCCATGCCTCTCATAGCACTGCTCACTTTGTCCCTATTACATCTATCTTATTAATTCTGTTCTCCTTTGCCTCTACAGGGTCCCCCACTGTGTGAGGAAGAAGAGTTGGTCTCTTAGTCTTGTCCGTATACTTACGTTCATTTGAATTTCCACAATCTTCGGTTTATGGTCTGGGCTGCAGACAACATCAGCGGGACCAGATGACAGAGGACTCCCCTTTCTCACAGTAGGACTCGGTGGCTGGGCCTGGGTCAGGTGCTCCTCGGTGACAGGCACTGGGGCAGGTTCCCCAGGTATCATCTGATGCCTCCAAAGACCTTAGGGAATGAACGTGTGATCCGAGAGTTTCATACCCAGTCAAGCTGGCGTAAAGGCAAGTCATTTTAAACACGTGCCGTCACTCTGGAATAATTACAGTAATGACATCGTGGTCTTTACCATGTGAAAGCAACTCCCAGCCACTCACCACCACTCATCTCCTTGGAGCCTGAAGTGGGAGAGGGCTGGTCCTGCCAGGTGAGAAAGGGAGGTGGGGCACCACTGTGCAGTCACCAGCTAGAGGGAGGTGAAGGGCCCCTCCCCACCGCCCCACCTGAGCCGCGAGCCCTTGGCTGAGAACCTACTGAATGAAGGTGTGGACGCATGGGTGGGTGCGTGAACGGACCACACATTTCAGACCTTCCAGAGCCAAGAGGTGTGTGTTCTTGCGCATGTAGCATCAACCCTGCCCAGGGAGGGGACCCTTGGGGTGGCCGGCGGCGATTCAGGGGGTGGGGGATCCGCCCTAGGGTCCATGGTGGACCTCTTGCTGGGACTAGGCGGCGTGAAGGGCAAATCCTGGGTCTCGGTCACAGCCGGGCACGATGGGCGGAGAGGCAGCCTGGTCCCTGCCCTGGGGCCCCTGGACCTGGTCTTTTATCATCGCAGTTCACTCACCTGCTCAGCGGGCACAGTGAGCCTCTGCTCAGAGAGCCGCTGAGCAGCTCTGGAAGCCACGGTGATGAGGAAGCCGCGCCTGGTGGGGCACGCCCAGGGCAGGAGGGGTCCACTGTGGGTGGCGGGCATCAGCCGACACTGGGTGTCTGAGCTGGTCCTCAGTCCCCCGGGAGGCTGGCATTTGGGGAGCAAGCTGCATAGGGCCCGGCGCCCCTCCTGTTCCTCACAACGCTGAGCCCCAGGACTTGCCCATGGGGGTCTGGGCACCCTGCAGATGGGTTTCTCCAGCTGTAAGGAGTAACAGGGACTCAGACTCCCAGGGATGGACAAAGTTTTATTTATAATAATGTCACTTCAACACACACATAGGCCGGAGACACGCTTATGCTCCTAGCCCTCGTAACTTACAAAACGCCAATAAAATTCAAATTAGACAGAGAGAAGTCCACGAAACGAATACAATTTAGATTAATAATATAACTAAATGGTTAATTTAATGTGAAGGATGATTTTAAAACTTGTGGTAAAATAATACCAACATAAAATTCACTCACAGTGTTGTCAACCATCATCCCAACCATCTCGAGAACTTCGTCATCTCCCCAGACAGGTCTGTCCCGTGAAACACGCGCTGAAACAAAGTCGTTGCCCGTTCCGAGACTGTCACCAAGCAGGTGTGGGGAAGGGAAGCTTAGCCCTGCCTGGTGCCTGGGTGACCAAACGACCCACGTTTTCCGGTTTCCAGCCTTCGCTTGACGAGGACACCGCTGACGCACTGACTCGGCCTCTGTTGCCTGGTGACAACTAATGTGGTTGGTACCCACGTGGGACTCTTGCCACAGTGTATTAACTTAGTCACTGACTTAAGAAACTGAGGGCTTCTTTGACGAAAAAGGGTTTCAATTGCACATTTTCCTTGTAAAAGGGAAGCTTTGCCTGATCCGGCCGATGTACGGTGACCGGCCATTTTCGAATAAGCACACGCGCGACCCTGCATCACGCTTGCCTGTCTGGTTCCAAAACGCGATGCACACAGGAATCCTGTGGTTAGAAAGCAGTCAGCAAGATGACTCAGAATACGTATCATGGGAAGAAAAACACAAAACTGAAAAATATGTGGAGAGAGCTTGCGGTTTCTAGGAATACAGTCGGGAGTCTGCAGCATGACTATTTCTGGCGGCTGACGAGGCGGGGCAGAAGGGGCAGAGGCGGGGGCAACGAGAAAGGCTTGCGAGGTAGGGTCCAGAGGAGCCGGTGCTGCTGCGTACGGGAGCGCGAGCCCCAGGGAGGGGGCCGCGGTCTGCGCCGAGGGCAACTAACCGGGCTGTGTCGCCAGGCACGGAACCGGGCACGCGTGGGGGGATGCTGAGGCGGAGGCGCCGTGCGCTGGGCGGAACACCTGCCCCCACCACGCCCACGTCCGAATCCCAGAAATCTGTGATCCGGTCACTTGCATAGCAAGTGTTGCTCCCATGGGTGGGGGGCTGGGACAGGGCACGGAGGCGGAAGGAAGCGGCCAGGTGCCCTAGAGGCCGCACAAACCAGGAGAGCGCACCGTGGGACCGGCAGCCTCCACTCTGCAGTGCACTTTGGGGGTGGCCGTGGGGTCGCCTGGGAGGAAGAGGAGCGGACGGGAGGCGGGCCAGCCCCCGCCCCAACGGAAGAGTCTGGAGGGGGCGGGGGCCCTGGACGGGGACCCACAGCCCCGGGCGCCCAGGAGCAGGGCTGGCCTCGGCGAGGTGGCAGGGGGAGGCCGGGAAGCCTGTGGGCCGGGAGAGGGAGCGACCCTTGTCGAGGAAACACTTGTTCCAATTCTCCTTCGCTGGCTGGGAAATCTCCCGCAAAGCACGTACATGTGGACCCTTCTTTCCCTTCTTCTCAGGGGAAAAAGGATTGAGAGCAGAATGTGGCTCAACTTTCGCTTCCAAGGAAATCACGTGCAGCTTTATCAGAAAAAATTTTATGTGACTGAAAAAAAAAAAAGGGATGGTTTTTTTTGGAAAGTTGCTGTGAGAAATCCTTGTCCAGAAATTGCAGCAGCTCACAGCCTACGTGGGGTGTAGCTGACCTGTCCCCAGGGTCACAGCTCTGGTTAGATGTCAACCACATCTGTCCCAGGAGGGGTTATGAGAAGACCCGGAACGGGAATCCCCTGGCGGTCCAGTGCTTAGGACTCTGCGCTTCCACTGCAGGGGGCACGGGTTCAATCCCTGATCAGGGAGCTAAGATCCCGCAAGACGCACAGAGGCTGGGCTCAATGTTCTGAGACCACACAGAGCAGAACAGCCTTTGGCAGACCTCTGGGGCTCTGGGTGACATGTTTGTTTTTAAGGTAAAAATAGGGCCACAGACTTGGCCAAGCACTTCATATTTATCTAATGGCCCCTTTTCAGGAAGGTGGAGCCCCAAGGGACAGAGCCCCTGGTTCACACCCAGGTCAGGCTCGAGAGCCCATGCGGCGCCCTGCTCTCCAGGACACCCCCCCTCACGGTCCACGTTACACCTGGGACTGGTATTTGGCGGACAACTGAAACCGTTACAGAAACAGGGAAAATATGGATAGCATACAGAAAAACTATCGTTCAGAGAACTGCTCTCCAAAATTTGCTGTGTACCTTTCCACTTTTAGGGCCCATATAGGCATTTGTGCTTTTTCTATACACTTTTTTTTTTTGATGTGGACCATTTTTAAAGTCTTTATTGAATTTGTTACAATATTGCTTGTTTTGGTTTTTTGGCTGCGAGGCACGTGGGGTCTTAGCTCCCCGACGCACCCCCTGCATTGGAAGGTGAAGTCTTAACCACTGGACCGCCAGGGAAGTCGCTCTATACACTTTTATTGTGCCTTTTCCTTTTGTGTCACAAAACTGGGGAAATTGTGTGCTTTCTGAGGGCAGGCTGCCTGCTTGCTCAGTCTCACGTCAATGCCTGGCAGCGCAGCTACAGTGGAAGCCTCCTGACCACTGAGGACTGAACAAACGGAGGATTCTACCTGGCCTGGAGCTCCCACCTTCCGGGGCCAGTTTCTTGTGCAAGTTCACCCACCACCAGGCTCTGCAGCTTTGCCCCAGCGGCCCAGAGCCACCACGGCTGGCCCACCTGCAGGGCCTGGGAGGCAGACAGCAGTGCTGGAAGGAGGCGCTTTCTCATCCATCACCTCTTGTGTCCTGGAACTCAGATCTGTGCCTTGGGGGTGAGATTAGGTCATGTGACTGGTCTACTGCGGCTGCTCCAACACCCTCACCACGTGGACCAGAGCAGCTCGCTGAGGGGAGCCTTTGGATGCCGGTGGCCAGGGGGACCAGTGCCTCACCTCACGTGGCACGGAGTCGGCCCAGTGCCGGGTCCCAGGCCTTGGAAAATCCTGAGTGCTGTAAGCATGTGTTGTCAAAGCCTCCATGAGAGCACCTGGTGCGACAGAGGGTAGAGGTTCCTTCCAGGTGTGAGAACCGTGCCGGGGGATGCAGGCCAGGGTGCCCAGCACCCTCACATTTCAGTAGCATATGCCATAAACCATAAGAAGATTGGCAGCACCTCTGAAATCTGCCTCTGTTCAAGAAACGTGGACACATTTTCCAGGTCACCTACGTCCCAAAGCGACCCGTTAGCCAAGCCACTCTCATTTACTGATGATGATGATGATGATGTGTGTGTTATCCACAGAACTAGCCCTGACCCGAGGTCCTGAAGAGGCAGATGCTCCTGGCAGGCGGGGGAATATTCTGTGCATGAACCGGGCCAGGCCACGCCACTCTGGGGCTGAACTGTCTCAACTCCCAAACTTGTGATGAATTGGTCAACACTCGTGTTCCCGGCCAGGCTTTCGGGGTCAACAGAGTAGGGCCACTTCTGTCTTGTCTGCTGCATGACCCCAGCTCCTAGCAGTGCCTGGCACTAAGTATGTGCCGAAGGCTGGGTCCACAGCCTGGAGGGGAGTGTTGCTAGGATCTCAGCAACCCAAGGTCAAGGCGGCATGGCATGACATCACAAGTAGCTTTCCCAAGGTCACAGCAGGAAGGCGCAAGGCATGAACGCTGGGCTCTCTGCCACTTTATACAATACACAGTAGTGTGTATATGTCAATCCCAATCTCCTAATTCATCCCAGCCCCCTAAACACTCCCCTTGCTAGTGGTCCCCGGAGCTGTTATGAAATGCAGCCACCCTACTCCCAGGTTGGGCCTGTGATAACCTTCAAGGGACACTGAAATCGACTACAATGGGACTTCTGAGAGCACGTAAAATGAAATCATCATCAATGGGATGAGAAAATTCTTTGTAATGTGGAGGTTTCCTTTGTAAAGGCCCTGATTCAATAGGGTTACCTGAGAAGCAGGAAGAAAGATTACTTCTTAAAATCACAGGCTCCAGCTCCCTTGCCAACTCTGTTATCAGAAAGATAGTGGTTTTGACACAAAATAGTAACACACTGTGGAATCACAGGAATCATACTTCTCTGAACTAGCATCTGCCCAGCCCTGTGTCCACATTTTCTAAACACCTCACAGGCATCGCCTCACCCCTATGCCACCTGCCCTGGGAGACGGGTCTACACCACCAGCCTCGAAGCCTTTGGCAACCATGGGGATGGCAGAAGGAGCCAGCGGTTCCAAGCACGGGCTCCAGAGCTGGACAGCACTGGCCACCAGCCCAGCCCCCCCATTACTACTGACTTGCCTCCAGTTCGACTCTGCGCTTCCTCACTTGTACAACGACCAGGTTTATAACCCTAACCACCATCTTTTATAGGTCCCTCCTACGTGTTGGATGTGGCCCGCAATGTCCTCTGGTAGGAACTCGTTTAACGGGGATGAAAGCATCTCCCTCTGAGGCTGATCACAGTGCCCAGAGCCCGCGCGGGCCCTCACCCGGCTCCCTGCCGGGTCTTCACACGCTGGCACGGATGGGACATGGTTAGCCGCGGTGGAGGGAACCGAAGTTCAGAGTGGGTAGATGCCTTTGGTCCTGGAGAAGAGCAGCTGGGTCATCGGGAGGCCCCCGAGGCGGGCGAGTCTGAGTCCCAGGACTCAGAGAGGGACACAGGATCCCCAGTCTCGCTCTGGAGGGCCCGGGCCCGCTGACCCTCCTCGATGAGGTCTGCCACCAGGTTCAGCCGGCAGGCCCTGAGCGCCCTCACCAGGTGGGACACGGCCGCATCGTCCCGCCTGCTGTTCTTCCAGACTCTCAGCGACTCCCTCACCTGTTCTGCCAGGTTCCGGGGATACTTCTCCTCAATGGCTTCAATCTTGGCGTCAGACACTCTGAGGTGACGAGCCAGCTTCCTCCAGTCCTTCCCCACGTTATCACAGATGATGTCAAACGCTGCCCGCAGGTCTGGGGAGGGAAAGAACACAACGACCGACCAGAGATTACGGGAGCTCTTTAGGAGACAGGTTACCCCACACTCCCTGACGGGCTCCTCGGTGCTGCCCCAAGGGCTGGGTACCAAGAGGTCCTCCTGCAGAGGCCAAGCCTGCCCCGGCTAACCACACCCTGAAACGCTACCCAAGAGGCGTGGCCTGCTCTGAAGACTTCCTGGTTGGGGTTGGGGTGTGTTGTAACGGAGATACCTACTCAGGACAGGGAGATGGAGCTGCTCCCCCATCTCACCCTACAGAGGGTTGAATGGTGGCCCCTAAAAAGTATGTCCACATCACACCCCTGGAACCGTGAATGTTAACTTATTTGGAAAAGGGCCTTTGTAGACGAGATTAAGTTGACGATCTTGAGATGAGGGGATCATCCTGGATTACCCAGGTGAGCCCTAAATCCAGTGACAAGACCACGTGCCATGGAGGCAGAGACTGGAGCGATGCGGGCACAAGCCAAGAACGCCTGGAGTCCCCAGAAACCAGACGAGGCATGAAGGCTCCTCCCCGAGAGCTTTCAGAGGGAGCATGGCCTACTGACACCCTGATTTGACTACTGGACCGAGAACTGTAAGAGCATCAAATTCTGTTGCTTTAGGCCACCAAGATACGGTAATTTGTGCGCCAGTCCTGAACACCCCGATTCTTATTTTGGAAGATGTCCTGACTGACACCTGTCCTCCGTCTCTGGCTACTATGTCCTCATCTGCTGAAAAGTCACTACTGAGATCAGCATGACAGACTACAAAAGGCTGTTTCTGGACGGGGGCAGGGAGAAGAGGAAGGACAATATGCTTCTTGGAAGGCTCCTGCAAAGTTGCATCTTCAGCTACAAATCCCTGATATGCTGTCAGCCTGTGTGCCAACTCCTCCAGATCTGTGAGGTGGGCACCTGCGTTACTGACCACTTGTACAGAAGACGAAATGGAGACACAGGAAGGTAGGTGTTAAGTTATTTCTTAGATCACACAGCTAGACAATGGCAGAGCCAGGACCACACCTTGATGGCCCATTGTGCAAAAACTGTCCCTTATCAACCAACCCGTACCTGCTGTGACGCTTCTGGTGTACTTCCACTCCACCCGGGAGGTTAGCAATGTCCTTTCCTTTCGGGTAATCTCTAACTTACCCGGAGGGAGGGGGAAGGTGGAGAAAATACTGAGGCTGGGGGATGGGTGTCCATGCTCTGCAACTTAGGCTGTTAACTTCCGTGCACTGTGGTTCTCCCATTTGCAAAGTGGGTATATTACCCGTCTCCCAGGGCTGTTTAGAGAAAACCCACGCAAACCGAACCCGGAAAAGGTTAGGCGCCCGGGAGATCGAAACTGCTGCAGGTCCAGCTGACCCTGCCTCCCCCGGCGCCCCCCAGTGCTCAGGCCCCCTCCCCCCACCCCCGGCTCCTCCGGCACGGTCTCGCCCGCCCCCCCAATCCTCAGGCCCGTGCCCCCGCCTGGCTCCTCCGGCGCGGCTCCGCCTGACCCCCAGACCTCAGGCCCCCGCCCCCACCTTGCTCCTCGGGCGCGGCCCCGCCTGACCCCCAGACCTCAGGCCCCCGCCCCCACCTCGCTCCTCCGGCGCGGCCCCGACCGCCGCGCCCGCCTCGAAGTCTTCCAGGCGCCGCAATAGGTCCTGGCGCCGCAGGGAGACAAGCAGCTCGCGGAGCAGCACGGTGTTCTCGGAGCTCATCTCGTTCTGCTCCAGCAGCACGGAGAAGAGGTCCAGGCCACTCTGCACGCGCTCCAGCTTCCTCTTGCCTACGCGGCTCTGACACAGGAACTTGAGCTCGGTCAGCTCGCTGCTCGACAGGCCGGCCGACACTGAGTGCAGCAGCACCAGGAACGGGTCCATGGCGGCGGGCGCGGCGGGGCCCGGCCCCCCTCTGGCTTCCCCCGGCCCGGCCCGCCGCCCGCTCTCTGGCCGCGCCCCCACAGACACGGCCCGCGTCTCCTCTAGGGCCCCGCGCCCTTCGGCCTAGCGACGGAGGTTCCCACTTCCAGCGTCTGATGCCCCCTCACCGGAAGTCTCCCTTGGGGCCGCTTTCTCTCGCGAGAACTGCCGGGGCTCGCGCATGCGCCCCGAGTCCAACAGTAGCCATTTCCGCCCGGGGTGGGGGCGTGGCTTGCGGCCGCCGCCAGGAGGCGCACCAGACAAGCTGACGGCGGTGGGATTGGGGCGACCTCTGCGCCTGCGCCCTGACGTCCTTCTCCCTCTGGGTCGGGGCCTGCGGCCGTGGGTGTCCCGACGCTCCGGGCGCGGGCTGTGTGTTCTGTGGAAAGTTGAACTGCGGATGCCGATAATAAATGCATTTATTTATTAACATTTGTGAAAATGAATGTCCTTTAGTGACCCCTGGAGATCTGTGTGCAGAAAAGACTATTCAGAGTTTTATTTAGTTTTAAAAGATTAATAACTACTTGATTTTTTAAGGTTATCCTCATTATTTTTCTGAATGCTTATTAGCGTTTACTGACGCCTACTGTGTACCATGCAGTAGGTTTTGGAGACAAATCGGGAACAAAGTGCCAAAGGCACCGCCTGCCCGGAGCTTACAGCATCAGGACACAAGGTTACCGAACACAGATAAGGAAGTGCAGGAAAGCCAGAAGTTAATGCGAGTCGCGGCCAAGAGGATAGGGGGATGGGGAGTGTGGAGGTGGGGCGGCGCACGTTGAGAGGGCGGGGTCCCAAGGTGCAGGTGCACGTGCCAGGTGTGAGGGGCCAGGTGTGTAGGCTTGGGGGGAAGAGGGCGGGGCCACAGCAAGAGCAGAAGCAAAGAGGAGGGCGGAGGTTGCAGGAGCAGAACCGGGGAGGAAGGGGGTGGTCAGCGAGGGGAGGGGGCGAATTAGGAGGAGCCAGCTAAGAACGCGGCTTTACTGTCCCGGAGACCCTGCAGAGGGTGAGTGGAAGAGTGAAGCCATCTGAGTTACCTAGAGGAAAAAAAAAAAGTATATATATATATATATATATATATATATATATATATATATATATATATATATATATATATATAAAATTGAGATATAATTCACATTCTCTATAACTCACGCTTTTAAAGTGTACATCTCAGTGGGTTTTAGTATATTCATAAGGTTGTGCAATCCCCACCATTAGCTACTTTTAGTTTCATCTCGCCCATGTAGAAACCTGGTACTCATTATTAATCACTTCCTTTCCCTCGCTCTTTCTCCAGCCCCTGGCAACCACTAATTTACTTCTGTCTCTCTGGATTTGACTGTTCTGGACATTTCATGTAAGTGGAACCATACACTTTTGTGTGGCCTTTTGTGCCTGGCTTCTTTAACTGAGTGTAACATCTTCAAGGTTCATCCTTGTAGCCTGTGACAATGCTTCTTTCCTTTTTATGGGTCAGTAGTATTCCATTGTACGGATAGACCACATTTTTGTATTCAGTCATCAGTGGATGGATCTTTCAGTTTTTTCTGCTTTTTGGCCATTATGAATATAATAAATCCCCTACGTAGGAACCTTCAAGTTGCGAACTTTCAAAGATGCGAACGTGGAACTTACTAATGAAGACCTGATGGAATTGGAGGCCCAGAGAAAGGACAAAGAGAGACAAGAGGAAGAACAAGTAACTGAAGAACCAAAGAGATTCATGATGCAGGAAATGCCAAGGGGATTTTCTTTTTCTTTTCTTTTTTTTTTTTTTTGCGGTACGCGGGCCTCTCACTGTTGTGGCCTCTCCCGTTGTGGAGCACAGGCTCCGGACGCGCAGGCTCAGCGGCCATGGCTCACAGGCCCAGCCGCTCCGCGGCATGTGGGATCTTCCCAGACCGGGGCACAAACCCACGTCCCCTGCATCGGCAGGTGGACTGTCAACCACTGCGCCACCAGGGAAGCCCTCTGAGTTACATTTTTATAGAATCACTGGGTAGAACCCAGGAGACTCCACAGTAATCCAGATGAGAGGTGCAGCCTTCTTTTGATTTTGGGCTGTATGTAAACGAGAGGCACTGAGGATGCTTGTAAGGTCTGAGAGATGGAGCGTCCATTGGCTGACCTGAGGAGGGTGTGGGTGGGGCTGAGGCAGGAGATAGACGGGCCCCAGTTTAGACATTTACAACTAACCTCCTGTTTACGCTTTAAAAATAAAGATAATAACAGGAACAGGATAAGCAGCTGGACTTTGTCTCCTGTGGACGCTTCAAGGGAATGGGAACAGCAGAAACAGAGAGGGGCTGAGCCATGCTGGCATGAAAGACAAAGAGACCACATGGTTCTCATTCTTGGGGCCAAGGAGACCCCCTCCCAGACTATGCTTGTGCAGAAAGGTTAAAGGGAGGGGGCGCTAGACCATAATATGTTCTGTTAACCTCTCAGAGACCCTTGCGCTGGAATCCATCTTGGCTAAAAGATGCATGTGCACACAGGGGAGGGCACTGAGTCAGACCAGATATGGACTCAGAGCCAGACAAAGCAAGATGATTGGCCAGAGGAAACCTAGAAGAACTTCCCCCCATATAGTTTAAACCACCCCCCAAAGCACACGCCTCTCTCTCTCTCTCTCTCAGCCTTCCTGTGCTTTCTATTCTTCTCTCCTAATAAACACTTTACTTGCCTCACGACTTTTCATCTGTTTGCTGATTCTTTCCTCAAAGCAGATGAGAGCCAGGGCCTGGCTCCTAGCCAGTAGTCCCTGGTGGTCTAGTGGTTAGAATTCGGTGCTTTCACTGCTGTGGTCCGGGTTCAATTCCCAGGGAACTGAGATCCCACTTCAAGCTGCTGCTCACTGTGGTCGCTCACAGCCACCTGAGATCAGGGTGAGTTTGGGGGAGGACCTAGTAGAGATGTTGACTGGATAGTGGGATGTGTGGACCAGGGTTCAGAACAGAGATCTGGGCAGGAAATGTGAAGTTGGGAGTATCCTGCAGATAGATGGTGTTTGTGATGGTTAATCTTTTTTTTTTTTTTTTTTCTTTTTGCGGTATGTGGGCCTCTCACTGTTGTGGCCTCTCCCGTTGCGGAGCACAGGCTCCGGATGCGCAGGCCCAGCGGCCATGGCTCATGGGCCCAGCCGCTCCGCGGCATATGGGATCCTCCCAGACCGGGGCACGAACCCGTATCCCCTGCATCGGCAGGCGGACTCATAACCACTGCGCCACCAGGGAGGCCCGTGATGGTTAATCTTATGTGTCAACTTGACTAGGCTAAGGGGTGGCTGGATAGCTGGTAAAACATTATTTCTGGGTGCGTCTGTGGGGTGTTTCTGGCAGAATTTAGCGTTTGAGTTGACTAACAAAAGCAGATGGCCTTCCCCAATTTGGGTGGCATCATCCAAACAGAATGAAAAGGCAGAGGAAGGGAGAATTCGCTCTCTCTGCTTGAGAACCGTTGCCCCCCTCCCCTCCCCCCCCAATTTTCAGGGCTTTAGACTCAGACTGAATCACACACCAGCTTTCCTGGTTTCCAGCTTGCAGATGGCAGACTCTGGGACTTCTTGGCTTCTGTCACTGTAAGTGAGCCAATCTTACAATAAACCTTCTCATTTATCTCTGTATATCCTATTGGTTCTGTTTCTCTTGAGAATCTTGACTAATACAGTATTTAGATCACCTACAGAATGAGGTCACCAATGGAGGGAGAGGAGAAAGAAAAGAGGACCAAGGTCTGAGGCCAGAGGGCAGCTACTGTAAGGGAGACACGGAGGGGCCAGGGAGGAGGCTGGCATGGGAGGGTTAAACCACATCCCCATCCGCTGGATCCCCAACCCTGCTGCCACATTTCTTGGTCCCCTGCACATGGCATCTCCTGACATTACTACACCTTTTGCTTCCTGCTCTGTTTTTTGCCTTTCACCCCTGCAGAACACTGCAGAAGCGCCCTGCAGAAGCACCCAGAACACTGGCTGGCACTTCATAGGAGCTCACAAAATATTTCTGACTGAATGAATCTTGTACAAGCCTTGGTTAATCTGAATCTCCATTAGCACAATTATCCCTGCGTCTGACCCACTTCCTCGCAGTTTGTAGCCTATCTTTTTATCCTCTTTACATGATCTTTCACAGAGCAAAAATTTTAACTTTTGATGAGGTCCAGTTCATCAAATTTTCTTTTTATGGATTTGATGGTTATAAGGCTATTCAAACTGTCTATTTCATCTTAATTGAGTTTTGGTAGTTTGTGCAGTTTTGAGGAATTTGTCCATCTTTCTAAGCCTTAGACTTTATGAGCGTGGTGATTTGTAGTATTCCCTTATTTTATGTCTCAGTCCATTGTGTGCTGCTCTAGAAAATTACCATAGACTGGGTGGCTTATACACAACAGAAATTGATTTCTCATGGTCCTGGAGCCTGGATATCTGTGATCAGGGTGCTAGCAGGGTCGCATTCTGGTGAGGGCGTATTCCAGAGTGCAGACTCTGAGTTCTCATTGTAGCCTCACATGGAGAAGAACAGAGAGGGAAGCAAGTTCTCTCCAGACTCTTTTAAGGGCACTAATTCCATTATGGGGGCCCCATCTTTAAACACTATCACAAGGGGGGAGGGTAGAGTTTCAACATATGAATTTTGGGGGAACACATTCAGTCTGTAACATTATCCTTTTTTTTTGTGGTACGTGGGCCTTTCACTGTTGTGGCCTCTCCCACTGCGGAGCACAGGCTCCGGATGCGCAGGCTCAGCGGCCATGGCTCACGGGCCCAGCCTCTCCGCGCATGTGGGATCTTCCCAGACCGGGGCACGAACCCGCGTCCCCTGCATCGGCAGGTGTACTCTCAACCACTGCACCACCAGGGAAGCACAACATTATCCTTTTAACGGCTATGAGACCTATAATGAATCCTCAATTTCATTCCTGAAATTGGTGATTTGTGGCTTCTCTCTTTAAGTTTCTCTGTCTTGCTAGAGGTTTATTGATTTTATTTATTTGTAATGAACCAGCTTTTTGTTTCAATGATTTTTCTCTACCCCCCCCCCTTTTTATTTCATTTTTTTTTTTTGCTTGTCTTGGCTATTTTATTTCCCTCTCCTTGCTTTGGATTTATTTTGCTCTTTTTTTCTTGTAGTTTGTTGAGGTAGGCACATAGGCTATTTATTTCTAAGGTAAGCATTTAGTTTTATGGATTTTCCTTTCAACATGACTTTAGCTTTGTCCCACAAATTTTGATATGCTGTGTTTTCATTTTCATTCATTTCTATGTATTGTTATTTCCTCTGGGACTTTCTCTTTGACCCATGGATTATTTGGAAGTATGCTGTGTAACGTACATGTGTTTAGAGATTTTCCTTGTTGTCTTTCTGTCATTGATTCCTAGTTTGATTCCCTTATGGTAGAGAACAAACTCTGGATGGTTTCACTTCTTTTAAACTTGTTGAGCTTGTTTTAGGGCCCAGTATGTGGTCTGTCTTGGTAAGTGTTCCCTGGGTTCTTGAGAGAAAAAAAGGGTGCTCTGTTGTCATTGGGTGGCATGTCTATAGATGTCAAATAAGTCCTGGAACACCCCCACCCCAGCCCGCCCCAGGCTCCTTCTCATGCCTTCAAGTATTCTGATAGAAGTTCTGCCCACCTAAAGGATTTCTCTTCACCGCTGTCCCTCAGGGATGCCTCAGAGAGGGGCTGTAGTGCTACAACCGTCCACTTTCAGGGGGTGCCTGTGTATCATGTAGAACCCCCCATAAACCAGGCCTGAGTGTTCTCTTCCTCTGTCAACCGATCATAAGGAACTCTCTGTGAAGCCACAGGTGAACATGAGTGTACAACTGTCTGTTTGAGTCCCTGCTTTAAATTCTTTTGTTTATATATCCAGAAGTGGAATTGCTGGATCGTACGATCATTCTGTGTTTAATTTTTTTGAAAAACCATCGAAGTGTTTCCCGTAGCAGCTGCACCATTTTACATTCCTAACAGCAATGCACAAGGGTTCCAATTTCTCCACAGCCTCACCAACTCTTATTATTTTGTGGTTTTTGGATAATAGGCTTCCTAATGGGTGTGCAGTGGTGTCTTGTGGGTTTGATTTGCATTTCCCTGATCACCATCTTGAGCATCTTGAGTATCTTTTCATGTGCTTATTGCCCATTTGTATGTCTTCTCTGGAGAAATGCCTATTCAAGGCCTCTGTGCACTTTTAACTGGGTTGCTTGTCTTTTTGTTGCTCAGTTGAAGGGGATCCTTTTATATTCCGAATATAAACCCCTAATTAGAAATATGGTTTGCAAATATTTTCTCCTATTTTGTGAATTGCTGTTTCACTGTTGATTGGGTATCCTTTGATGCAAAAAATTCTTAAATTTTGATGAAGTCCAGTTTATATGTTTTCCTTTCACTTGACATTGTCTCTTTAAAAAAAGAAAAGAGAAGCCCGCGCACCACAACGAAGAGTAGCCCCAGCTCGCTGCAACTAGATAAAGCCCACGCACAGCAACGAAGACCCAGTGCAGCCAAAAATAAATAAAATGTAAAAAAAAAGAAAGAAAATGCATCTTTTGCCTGTTTCATGGATGAACATTGGTCTTTATTCATGAAGACGGTGAACAGAGTTACTTTCCTTTCTTTTTCTCCTGTGTCGTCTCAGTGTGCTCCGGGATCTTTCTTTTTCTGTTTGTTTTGGTTTTTCTCATTCCTTTCGAAGTCTCTCCTTAGATATTTGGGGATTCTGGGCTTTGCTTGGGGGTAGTTAGCTTTTTCCAAAAACCACCCCCCCAAAAAACCCTCCTTCCTGGGGGCAGGGGTACATGGTGGACAGGACAATGGCCCCCAAGGTGTCCAATCCCAATTCCCAGACCTTGTGAATGAGTTAGTTTACATGGCAGGAGTGACTTTGCAGGTGTGATGAAGATGAAGGACTTTGAGATGGGGTGATCATCTTGGGTTATCCCAGGGACCCCACCCATCACGGTCCTCATGAGCGGAGAGCTGGAGAGACAGCCGCGGGAGAAGGGCTGGCCACCATGGCTGGCCTGGAGATGGCGGGAGGGGCCCAGCCCTGCCCACACCTTCCTCTTAGTCCAGTGAGACTTGTGTCAGACATCTGGCCCACGGAACTGTAAGGTAGTACGTTGGTGTTTTAAGCCACTGGGTTCGTGGTCATCTGCCCCGGCCACAAAGAGAAAACCTACACAGGCCCCACATGCTGGGTCTCTTTCTTTCCTAAGGGCAGTTCCCACAGACAGCCAGCAGGAGGCGGCAACCACCCACAAGCAAAACCAGACAAACACTCCTGCTGAGGTCAGGATAGCCATCAGGCCAGGGTGACAGCTGGGTGAGGAGGGGTGACCAGAGGGGAGCACCAAGGGAAGCTTCTTGGGTGCTGTAACATTCTGAGTCCTGACTACAGAGGTGTGTGATTTCTGGGGAAATTGATTGTATACTCAAGATCTGTGTAGTTTTCTGTATGTTATACTTCAATAAAAAATGTTGGGGGAGAGAGAGATGAGGGGGAGGGGGCGGGGGTGTGTGGAGAGGGGACAGCAGGAATGGACACACTAAATAAATTACCTGGAAGAGCTTAGGAAATCAGACCTTAGTATATACAAGGTTGCCTTTTTCCCAGGGGTGCATCCTGACAGGCTCTTGGCAGGGGCAATGTCTACCAGCCCTTCTGAGCAAACCAGGCTTAAAATGCTTGTGCTGAGCCAAGTCGGTGTCTCTGGGCATCAGGTGTATCTTTGCTACAGGCTTCTCTGAAAAAGGCTGTGAGTGAGCAGGGGGTGGGCTACTTGCTGTGGGCATATCTGTGGTCCAGAAGGCACCACACCTTACCTCCCATGGGCCCCTTACCTCCTCCACCACCATCCCTGTCAGCTTGACTCAGGTCCACTTGGCTCAAAGGCAGAAAGGCCTAGTCATCAGTCTTTTTGCCATCCATCCATCCATTCAAATGTCCATCCACCCATCCATGTAACTACCCAACCATCCAACCATTCACCCATCCACCCATCCACTCATCCAACCATCCATCCATCCATCCATTCAAATGTCCATCCATCCATCCATCCATCCATTCACTCATCCACTCATCCACTCATCCATCCATGCAAATGTCCATCTATCCATCCATCCACCTTTCCTTTCTCCCTCCCTCCCTCTCATATCCACCCATCCACCCATCCACCCATCCACCCATCCATCCATCCACCCATCCACCCATCCACCCATCCACCCATCCATCCATCCATCCATCCATCCCTCACTCACTCACGTATTCATTCATTCAGCACTTTCTGGTGACTTCTCCATGCCTGGCACTATGTCAGTGCTGCTTCCTGGCCTCTTTTCTGGCGAGTGTTAGCATTTCTCTACTTTGCTGTGGCTCTTACAAAACACGGATGGGTGAATGAGTGTTGCCGAAGTGCGGGGCACACACCACCTGTGGTGGGGGGCACGGGAACCTGCAGGTGAAAGTGTGTGTGTGCTGGGGATGTGGGTGCCAGGGCCAGGGGCTCTGAGTGCAGCCTTGGGGCGGGGACAGCCCTGTCTCAGGCACACACCTTGGCCAAGCTCAGTTCCAGGGAAGCCCACAGCTGGTCCTGGATCCCAGGAAAGGGACCAGGCCTGCGGCTTGTCTCGAAGGGCCAGTGACTCCAGGGGCTGCAGTCTCAGCCACCGCCTCAGCCAGTGGGAGAGTGGGGAGAGGGGCCGTGATAGTCAGAAAGGACACGCACCTTCTAAAGAAGAAGGGCCACCACCGGTCCCCAGTCAAGTGCAAGAACGTGACATGGTGAGAAATACAGCTGTGTCATCAGATGGCGTGATTTCTCAAGAGAACATACAAATCTGGATTTCTATGTGTATGTACCGGGTTTTTATATATTAAATTAACTAAAAAAATTTAACAAGCACTGAACCTATCAAACAGAGGTATCTTGGGCTGATTGCAGCTCACAGCAGCCTCCACCTTCAAGAGAGCTGCTGAGTCCCCATAAAAGATGCTGGCAGGAGCGCCCCCAGCCCCAGACCTCAGGCCCCCTGCAGTCCCTGCTCCTTCACTGTCTTTGCTTGGGGCCCAGCCCTGCCCAGCTCCCGCCACACCACTCCAGGGACCAGAAGCAGAAACTGTTCAGTGCTGAGTGCCAGGAGCCTGGGTCCGAGGGATGGCTGTGTAGCCAGCTTGCTGTGTGACTGGAGCAGAGCCCTGACCCTCTCTGGGCTTCACTGTGTCCATCTGTGAAATAATGGCACCATCTGACCCGCTCATCTCTGGGGGTCCTTTCGCTGCCAGATCCCAGGTCTTTGTGATGTTAATCTGTTGGCTTTCTTCCACCCACCTCTACCACCCTCGTCCGAGTCCCATTATTGCTCATCTGAATTTCTGCAACTCTCCTCTGTGGCTCCCCACCCCACTGCAGTGTCCATCCAAAGCCACCAAGACTTCAAAATGTGAATCAGGTCCATCACTGCGCTGGTTAAGACCGCCGGACCCTGCCGTGGACTTACCACCAAGCTTGAGGTCCTCACTAAGCCAGGGGCTGGTGCGAGTGGGTCCCCGATTCCTGCCGCCTCCTGCCCCATCTCTGGCCACCTCCCCACTGTGTCTCCCCTCCAGACATGATGGACTTCTTGCTGCTCCTCCAACTCACCCGGCACACTGCTGCCTCAGGGCCTTTGCACATGCACTCTGCTGCCTGAACCATCCTGCCTTCCTCCAGGGTTTTACATTCTGGTTCCTCCTTGTTCAGACTCCAGGGACCTCCCTGCCCAGCTCGGTCACTCTGAGTGACTCTCAGTCACACCCCTGTTTTATTTTCATCAGCACCTCTTCCTTCCTCTGAGATGATCTGGTGCTGGGTTCATTGTCTTGTTCAGCCTCTGATGCCCACTGCAAGAGGTCATCCCCTGAGGGAAGGGGCTGTGTCTGCCTTGCTCACGGCTTCATCCTGAACGTTGCCTGGATGGATCTCTCTAAGGGGTGCCAAGGAGCCCCGTGATCTTGGGCAAGTCACCTCCCCACTCTGAGACTGTTCGCTCATGTACTCACTGGGGCCAAAGATCCTCCCCCTGGGAGGACCCATGAAAGGGGAGGGCTTCCGGCGATGCTGGCCCTGGGAGCCACCCTCATCAGGACTAAGGAAGAGGTTCTAAAGCTTTAGAAGGAACTTTTATTTTTTAATTTATTTTATGGCCGCCTTGCACAGCATGTGGGATCTTAGTTCCCCGACCAGGGATGGAACCCACACCCCCTGCAGTGGAAGCGCAGAGTCTTAACCACTGGACCGCCAGCAAATTCCCCAGGACATTCTTGACTGAGCAGCAGCCAGGGCCTCGTGAGCTTGGGTTTGCTGAGACATCCCTGGGGACACAGCAGCACAAGGGGCGCCCGAGGCCCTCCCTGGCCCTGCAGGTGTGCGGGTTGAGGCCTTGCTGACGTGTGAGTGCGAAAGATAGTCTTTCAGGAAATGATGGTGATTATCGGTAATGAATTAAAGAAAAAGTGCCCCCACTTGCCCAGATGAAAGCACTGGCAACCCTGGGATGGTCCCAAAAAGGTTTTGGGGAAGTTTTAGGTCCACAAAATCCAAAATACTAAAAACTCTGTCGGGTTGCGGGCACCACGGGTTGGGATTTGGGTATCGTGGAAGAGGCTGCTGGGAAGGTGTGACCACAATTCCCCCCTCCCCGGCACACATATGTGTACAGGCATGCACACACACAGACAAAACAACACAGAAATGCATATGCACGCAAACCACACACGTGTGCACACACAGACACACACACCCATGCACATATTTGTGGACAGACAACATCCCAGGAACATCCTGAACGAGCCATGTGTCTGGGGCTGAGGATGTGGAGGCTTATGAGTCCCTGCACATTTGCAGGTCCAACCATGGGGCTCTGGGGTTGGCCCCTCGAGTTTCCTGGGGCAAAAGTCACGCGGACAGCGTTTGAGAGGAAGGTGTCATGTATGCAAATTTATTCAGACGAGCGTTCAGCCAAGGTCCTCTGTGGATTTGTGTACATTCACTTTTTAAAAAAAAAGAATGGTTTCCATAAAAGGATTTTTGGTAATCACCTCATTTTTAATACAATGTTTATATACAAAAAACCCCATTTCAAACCACTTACTGTACAAGAGAAAGTAGAAGCATCAGATTGCATGACTTTAGCAAATAACAAAAGTCTGCTACACCTACGGACTTCCCCCCTAGTTGACAGCTCACACACGTTCAAGACAGACACGTTTATCTTTTTGTCCCTCCCTTCGGTGAAACATTTCTTTTATGTTTCTCTGGGTGCTTGAGAAATTTCAGATCATCGGTTAGTATAATGGCTGCAAACTGAGATCATTCTTATCAGCTATGAGATTTGTTTGCACAAGCTTTTAAAATGATAATAGTCCAACAGTAACATTCCTGTAAGTAAAAATATAGAGAAGTGTTACCAAAATAGAAGCCTTTATTAATAAAAATCTTTGGTATTAACAGTATTTTAAATTCCTCTCAATGATATTTGGTTAGCTAATAAAATAAAAGCCTTTGAGCTACAGAGAAAAAACCCTTACATCCACTGTAGAATTGATTTTTTAAAAAACCCAATAAATATTCTGAAGCTGCAAAAGTACCCCCCAGAAGCCTTAAGACTTCTTGCAACCCTGAAGCCGTCTGCAGAAATGCCTCAGAGGTCATAATCCCTCACCGCCCGTTTTTCTGTCACCCTGAGGTGGGGGAGGCATGTGGCTGCTGGTGGGACCCCAGAGGTGCCGGTTGGCGCTCATTCAGGACACCTGCACCCCGCTAGTTCTCCAGTAGGAAATTCAGAGCTTCCTGGCCCTCTGAGTGGACGGAGCCAGGGCACCTCTCTTTCTGACCAGTGTCTCAGTTTCTGAATCCAGGGAAGGAAAAGGTGATGAAAAATCTCACTTCTTCAACCTAGAGACAGGTGATGTCTTTTGGAACTGGTGTCAGCATCGTTTATTCCTTCTCCACTACTCTGTTTGCCCTCAAATCTCGCACCAGCTTTTGTCTCATGCCTTGGAATACCACCTCGCCTCTCTCTTAAGGCATCGGGAGGATTAAAGAAGATGTCTTCTGGGGGCTGCTTCTCACCGCTAACGGCCAAGGAGACCCTAGACTCCAAGCATCGCTGCCGCAAAGAGCCTGCATCCGCTGTGTATCACCCTGTCCCCATTAATCATTCTGATTAACCTTGAATACTAAAGATAACAGAATTCCCTGCCTAATGGTCTTGTGCAAAAACAAGGAAAAAAAAAAAAAGAGAAGAAAAAGACGGGGAAATGTTGTCCTATCAGAAGAAAGTGGTCTTCCAGGCTTGCCACAAACCCAGGAGCCACTGGGCCAGGGGGTTGTGAGAAGTCGCCTGCCCCGGGAGAGGGTGCGCGCGTCGTCGACGGGGATGCCCAGCAGCTACAGGGCGCCCCCGGGGAAGTCGGGGCTGTCCGGTGGGGCAGGGGGGCTGGGGCTGTGGTTGCTGAAGGGCTCCGCTTTCTTCCGGTCCTTCTCCATCCACGTGTCCAGCAGCTGCTGCTTGCCCTGCTCCTCCCTCATGAAGAGCTCCACCATGAGGAGCTTCTCCTTGTGCATCTGCTGGCTGATGTCCTTGGGGATGTCAGGGATGACCCAGTCCACAAAGTCGCTCATGAACATGACCAGGTTCTGGAAGGAGAGTCAGCATCAGGGGGTGGGAAGGAGGACCCGGGAGGCACTCCCACTTCCACCTGCACCCCAGCTGGCAGTGCCTTGTCCCGTCGCACCCCGGCCCCGGGACCTCAGACACACCTGGACTTCCCAGGCCTCGGTTTCCTGGAAGGTATAAATGAAACAGGAAACCAGCCAGGGGGGGCCTCCGGGGGCCGACTTTCTTGAAAGAATCTGAGCTCAGTAAATAGGAAATGTCTCTGAGTGATTTTGAATCTCTTGGCTGGGAGGCTTAAGAAATGATCTGATGGGTTACACATCACCAAATACAACAAGTGTTAAGGCTTTAAGGGAAAATAGTCAAAATACAAAGAGCCCAGAAACGCAGGGAGCTTAAACTGTCTCTGATGATTCCGCAGGCCGTTCTGTCATTTGTAAGGTCTCCCGGGATCACCCTGAACGTTTGCCGCCTCCCTGGATGCATTTCTGCTCCATAGGGTGCAAATGAGTGGGCTTTTACGGACAAACGGAAATCTCTGGTTTTTAAACTCCCGTCTGACCGGCACTTGTCGGTGCGTATGGCTGAGTTAGTCGCCTTGTCATGGAAGGTGCTGGTGTCCCCCCATCCACCATCACCTTTCTGGGTTAACGCTCCAAGCCCCCAGTTGTGGTGGGTGCTGGCCACTAAGGCTCACAGAGGCTCGTCTCCAGGGAACCGTCCCCCGAGTCTCCCTGTTCCCGGCCTGGATGGCTGCAGCCAATGACTGGCCAGGTGGGCAGACTAAAGGCCCTCTTTTGCATCAAGGTGGGCCCACGTGTGTGGTGGGTTTCATGCTCCAGCCCAGACCCCCTCCCAGCTGAGCTCCGTGCCCCCAGCCCCTTGCAGGGCCTTCCCTCAATGACCGGCCTGCACCAGAATCCTTGGGTCAGGCTCTGCTTCTAGGGAACTGGGCCCCAGACACTAGTTCTGGCTCCAGAGGGTTATGGAAAGCTGGCGGACAAGGCAGTGGGGCCTTGGGGGCCGGAAGCCCTGCCAGGGGCCACACTGTGTAGAAGGGGCAGGGCTGGGGCTTGAACCCAGTTCCTGGATTCCAGGTTCTGGGAGCCACACAGGAGGGCAACCCCAGCACGGCCTCCCCGGCTGGGACCTCAGGGCCGCGTGCATCAGCTACTCCCCAGTCTGGGGTCCTGTCCACTGGGAATCGCTCGGGCCTCAGAGTTCGCCCCACTCCCCAGAGACTGGGCCAGGCGAGGCCAGGTCCCCTGCCTGCTGCGGGGGGCAGGGGGGCGCTGGGGTCAGCTGGGAGCCCACTGCCCTCCTGTCCCTGCCAGCCCTGTCCACCGGGGCGTGTCTCCTGCTGCACAGTGACAGGGGACACTGAGGTGGGTCCCTCCCAGGTCTCCTTCAATAAAGACGCCTTGCATTTAACTAAACCTGCGTTCCCTGAATGACCCCAGTCCTTCCGGCACACCCCTCCCGCCTTCCTTTAACTGAGGAGGGTCTGGGACCTGTCCTTGCCCAGGGCCTGGGGTCACCAGTACTCCCCACCCTTGGGTACCCAGGGCAAGTCCTCCAGCCTCCGGGCCCCCGACGCTGGCCAGCTCCTGTCCTCCTGACCCTGTTCTGGGCATAGAGCACCTCCTCGGTGCCTCAATTCCCAAACCTTCCGGAAGCAGACAGGGCCCTCGCACCTGGAAGACGATGACAAAGGCCAGCCGGGCGGCCAGGACGGCCCAGAAGTCCTTGGAGATGTCGTACTTGTGTTCCGACCATGGTGGTTCCCGGTAATCTTTGTACCTGCAAAATGGAGGTGGGTCTTCGAGAGGAACTGGGGTCTGGCCGCACCGAGGGGCTTGTGAGTGTCAGGAAAGCCTGAGTCGGACCCTGGGCCAACTGTAGGGCAGCACCCTCCCGGGAGGAACAGGCCCCCCTCCAGCCCACTCACACGCCCAGGGAGTCTCCCCATGTTGGAGGGGGTGCCAGCACCCACGTGGGCTGGGCAGGCCAGAGGGGCATCCCCATAAGTCCAGCCGTGGGCCCATAGAAAGAGGCTCTGGGACCATCTGGTCCAGGGTTCCAAACGGTTGAAGGCAGTGGAGCCCATTTTCCCAAAAGAAATCCCAGCTGAGACTCTGGCAGGTCACACAAAGCAAGTGGGGCCTCCCTGGTTGAAGAGGGGTGGGGTCCCTAAGCCTAGAACCTCAACCCAACCCCCATCATCCACAAAGCTCCGGGAAGGGTTCCCTGAAATCCAGTTCTCCAGTCTCGACCCTCTCTGTCAGGGAAACTATTGGAAAAAATGAAACGTTTTCTCAAAGTAGCCCTTGTACGACGTTAACCATACAGTTGGTGTGGTCAGGGCACCAGGGAACTGTCCCCAGGCCCACCCTGCCCCACGGGGCCCAGCGCCCAAGGGGCATGTCTCTCCCTCTCCCAACTGTTAGCTCCTTATCTCCGTGTAATAAATACCAGCCCACCCCTCTTCTCATCCTTCCAGACATTGCCCACGAGCGCCTGCTGGGAGACAAGTCTGCTTACTTCCCTGGCCCCCACGGTCCCACCTCTGTCCCTCGTGCAGCGGGAGTGGTGGGTGCCTCCTGGGCTTCAGGTCTGCCTTTTTCTCAGAGGCCCAGAGATGCCTGACGTGAGGCAGAGTGATGATGAGAACCCGGGTTCTGTCCCCACCAACCGCCCCCAAATTTGGGGGGTGCTTGGTTTTAACGGGGCTGACCCCCTGTGTGGGAAAAGCTTCCCTAAAGCTGTGTGAGGAAGGCATGGCCGGGGCGGCTTCTAGGTGCTGGGCTGCAGGTGTGCCCTGCTGGTTACTGAAAAGCTGAGGCCCAGCTGGGGAGACCAGGAGAGGAGGCACCTAGCTGTGTGGGCACAGGCCTCGCATAGACCCAGAGCCGGCTCCCGCCTTGCTGTGCATCCCTGCACCATGGATTGGCCTCTCTGGGCCTCGGTCTGGCATTCCCTCACTTAGTCACGTCGCAAGTATTTATTGAGCAGCTACTGCATGCCCCTGCATTCCAGGGGCAGAGCTTGCGGGGGGCACAGACAGGGCCCCTCACCCACAGAGCTTTGTGTCTGAGGGAGCTGGATGGGAGCCTCGGAGGGCCTGTTCAGAGCTAAGCTGCCAACCCCAGAGATAGGATTGGGCTGGGAACACACCCTCTGGTGCCAGATGCTGAACCACGCAGAAGATGCACCACCTGATCTCCGATGGGAACAGGCATGCCCTGTTCTCCCAGCGTCAGAAGCCATACACATTTTCTCTTCCCTCTTCTTTCTGTTCTCAAGGCCAGCTGCACCAGGATCCTGGGAAATGTGTTTGGGTCACCTGGCAAACTCCTATGCATCCCTCAAAGCCCACTTACATAAGAACTGTCCACATGCCAACCCCCACCACCTGCACTGACCTCTATCAGAGATGATCTTACAGTTTTCCTTGCTTTGCTCTTGTGCTAAGCCTGCCAGCTCTCCCTGGGGAGAATAATAATGCCCTCTCTGGGGCTGCTGTGAGCATTCAATGAGACCATGTCTGTTTCAGTGCAGGAATAAATGGTAGCCAGCAGTGGTCACAGCACTCAGCTCTGCTAAGCTGCCTCTCCCATACCTGCTGCCCCAGGCTGGGCTGGGTGCTGCTCCTCCCACAGCCAACTCCTCTGGGAGGCGGCTTGACAGGGGAGCGGCCGGCAGCACGGAGCTCACGGCACCTACAGCACTGAATAGTGGGCAACGGTTGGGTGGGCCTGGCTAAAGCCCGAATCCCAGGGAGCAGAGTGGACTGGCCCATGGCCTTCCTTCTCTGTGGGGGTAAAAGTAACAAGGGTCTCACTTAAAAGCCAGGTCTCTGCTCTGTCTCCTCGGCCTCCCCCTGCGTGGCCAGGACTCCTGACCGATGCATGGATGGGGAGCTGCTTCCGGGGGCTGGATGCCCGATGCCCGATTCTTACCCAGGAAACACCAGCACTGACATTTCTGAGGAAATTTATAATAAAATGTCCACCTATATCCCGGCCTTCTTTGTTCTAAATCATTCTTCCTCTAAAATTCATTTGGAGTTAAATAGGTCGGCCTGAGTGTGTTCTTGGCGTGGGATCTTCAAACAAAGCGAGAGAAGTGCAGTGCTGGCTGAGAAGCGGCAGGGGTCCTGGGCCGGAAGCTCGGGGGTCTCTGGGGCCCGTGCCTGCGGAGGATGGGGAGGAAGGGACCTTGAGTCCCTGCCCTTGACCCCCAGCTCTCCAGGCAGACCCTGCCCGAGGCGACCACGCGGGGGGTTGAAGCAGATCACCTGGGCCTTTCCTGTGATGTATGTGCTCACATACATGTGCCTTGAAACATGCGGTGGGTGGGATTCTGAAAAGCGGGAAGCATGTCGTGTTGCATGTTTGTGTGTCACCTGCCCTTTCTCGTTGGCAGGCCTGGCTGTACCGGGTCCCAGAGTAGGTGTGGTCCCTGCCCTGACACAGAACACACGGCATGTCATGTAATTTCTCTTTCATCACTCGGGGTCAGCCGGGCACATCTGCTGTTGCAAAGCCATCAGTAGCACCTATGCTGGATAGGTCTGCCTGCCTGTTCCAATGACCGCACGCGGTGCTGTTTTTCCATTTCTTGGGCCAGTTTTTTTTTTTTTTTTGCAAGCAGCCACATGCCACTGCTTGTTGCCGTCAGCACCCTGGACCCTGGTGGTCTCCTCCGCTTCCTGCTACTAGGGCAAGGGTATGAAGACAGACAGGTGAGCTTCATAGAACTATGGGCAAAGTAAGAGTAAACAGCCTTGGGGTAAATCATCTGCCCTACGCAGAAAGGGCTGCGCGTCATCGCGTGGGCTTTGTGACACGTGTTCTGGCCCTTGCAGTCTTTGGTGTTCTGAATCTCAGCTGGGCTGGAGGCGGTTCGGACTGCCAACAGATGCGGAGCGTGCCCCACTCTGCCTCCCCGGTCTCAGCCTCACGGCAAAGCCCGTGGCCAATCACTCCACAGTCCTCTGTTTCCTGACCCAGGATGCCGTGCCCCTGCCTGCTCCTTCAGTCCTACCGTCCACCACGTTTCCCTTTACACTTTATGCTCCAGAACAGGCTGCAGTTTCCCACCCACAGACACCCCTGCTCACCACTCTTCTTTTACCCACTTTGCCCCTCCCCTTGGAGTGACCCCTACTGCCTCCACCCTCTACCTGGGCTTCCGGCTACTATCACCCCTTTAACTCGATCTGTTTATGCTTCTGTTGCCCCTTCACAAAGTCCCTGGGCAGCAGGGGTCATGTGGCCCACTCCCGAGCCCCCAGCCCTGAGCCCCCGGCCCCTAACCCAGCCAGGCTGGCACGTGGAAGACGCACAGCGAATAGCCAGGCCTGGCTCTGCCCCTCACTCGTGCCCCCGCTTCCCTGCCTCCGTGTTTCCTGGGGTGCTCCCTGCCTGCCCTGAGTGTCTGGCCAGCTGATGGGGCCCCGCAGGTTGGACCCTCTCAGACACCTGTTGCTTTTGCCTGCCCAGCACCCAGCACCCCAGTTTTCCTTGTGATGCCCCCAAATCTATGGCCATGACTCCATACCCTGGCACACGACCCAGGCCTAGCCAATAAGAGCCCCGCACACTCTGGCAACAGTGATTGGTTCAGGGATGGGCCTCTGACCCAAGACAGGTCATTGAGACTCAATCCTAGGACTTTTCCTGACTAGTGGGGAAGAAAGCCCCCCCCCCTACTGGGACTGCTGAGCAGAGAGGACTGCTGGGGGACACTTACTGCCTGTCAGGAAATGACGCCCACATGCAGGAATGTATAAAATTGGGAGGCAGTGTCAGAATGGGGCCGGATGACAAATGGCAGCTCCTGGATCCAGCTGTGCCTGAAGCCTACCATGGACTTCTTAGTTAAAGAACTAATAAATCACCTCCTACCCCCACCCCAGGGATATTTTTTTTTCCCTTGATGCAAGATTGAGGTGTTCTGTGATTTGCCCTGAAAGAATCCTGGCTTGAACTGGGGTTTTCGCAGAAGCCCACCAAATGGGGCTCTTTAAAGAGAGCTGCCTGGGCGGTACCTGCAGATCTGCACCTCGTAGCCCAGGTCTAGGGGGTCGTTGGGGGCCGTGCCGTTCTGGAAGTCGCTGACATTGAAGGAGGAGAGGGTGTGGTTGACGAAGCCGTGCATGGTCCCGTTCTCACTGTACATGTAGAGGTACACCAGGCGAGGGATGAAGTCCGACGTGAAGGAGATCACGAACGCCTGGGGCGGGGAACAGAGCAGTGAGTGCGGACGCCACCTGGGACGGGGAGGGGGACGTGCCCCGCCTGAGCCAGGGCAGCGCTGGCCCTGGGGCCCGGCCACGTGACCCAAGTTGGCAAACATGACCTCATGGCCTCGGCTCGTCAAGTGACAAATGAAGGGTTGGGGGCATTCCTGTCAGCCCCTCCAGCACCTTGAGGAGAGGGCCTGGGGGCTGGGAACAGGGCGCCCCTGAACGAGAAGGCTTGGGGACAAATGCTGGCTGCCTCTCACTGGCTGTGTGGCCCTGGACAAATCGCCTGACCTCTCTGTGTCTCCATTTTCTCTTATCAACCAGGGCTAACAGTGCCCACTCTAGATGCTTCTCCTTCCTGGCTTGTTTGAGAGCATGGCAGGGAGGGAAAGTGCTTTGTAGATTGTGAAGTTCAGACCCAGCTCACCGTATTCTAGAGCAGTCCCCGGGGCAGCGTAGTGTAAGGCCAGTATCAGAGCATGGACCCAACGGCCTGGGGTAAAGTCCAGCTCTGCCTCTTATTGGCTGTGTGACCTTGGGCAAGTCACCTGACCTCTCTGTGCCTTGGCTGTATCACCTGCAAGTTGGGGCAATAACCCTCTGCCTCCATGGGCCGTGTGTGCACTAGTGGGTGGGTGCACTGAATGGGCTTAGAAGGGCCTGGAGCATTCTAGATGCTCAATAAATGTTAGCTGCTATTATTATTGTTGCTGCTGGTTGTTCTCACGAGACATCCAGCTTGTTCCTAGCTGCTCTGCTCTCAGCGCCCTCATGCGCATGCCCCAGAGGTGCTGTACCTTGGTGTTTCCAGCCTCTCCCCATCAAAATGTGCCCCCCAGTTCAGCCCGGGTCGGGGTGTGGAGCTGTCGCCATCCAGTGTGCAAGCTCAGCCCACGGGCTCCCTGTATAAGTGGGGTTTCAAAGCCTTAACCCAGCAGGACTGGGTGGCTGACAGGGAGCTGTCAGCCAGCAGGGAAAGCAGATCCAGGGCTCTGAGGGTCCCTTCTCCTGGGTGGAGCATCACTTCCTGTGCCGTGGGGACTGAGTGTCAGGGTGTCACTGTGACCCTGACCCAGCACTGTGACCATCTGCTCCAGGGAGCTGCCTGCCCCCCCACCCCCGTTCCACCCCCGACCCTACAAGGCGCAAGGTGGCAGCTTCTGCGGGGCTCAGGCTTGGCCGGCTGGTGGATGGGTTAGGGTCACAGGGCTGAGGTGTTGCAGACCCCCCTGGGGTTCTCGTGTCAGGAAGGCGTGGACCAGATGCTGGGGCAGGGCCATGGAGGGCGGGGCACTGTCCTCAGCAAGCTCGTGTGCCTGTGTGTGCCTGTGTGCGTGTGTGTGTGACCGGCAGGTTCCTCTTCGCTCCGTGTTTCAGGATTTCTCAAACTTTCTTTAAAGAGCGGGCATGAGTTTCACATAAAGGGGGAAAGTTAACTTTTTTTTTTTGGCCGTGCCGCATGGCTTGCGGGATCTTAGTTCCCCGACCAGGGATCGAACCCGTGTCCCCTGCAGTGGAAGCACGGAGTCTTAACCACTGGACCTCCAGGGACGTCCCAAAATTAACTTTTTTTAAAAAGAGCAGAAGAGTTGCTAATGAGGAATCTCTGTGTCTCTCTCTGTCTCTGTGTCTCTGTGTGTCTCTCTCTCCCGCCCTCCCTGTCTCTGTCTCTCTCCCTCCCTGTCTGCCTCTATCTCCTTCTCTTGTTTGTTCTCAGGAATTGGGAGAGAGGGGACTTAGGGTCCAAGGTGGGCACGGTGGAGGGTTTTGCCCCCGGTTGCAGAGAAAGGCCGAGGAGATTTTGTCATTCCCGCCAGAGCCCGCCCCACCCCTCAACAGGACCAAGGGATGCTTCTGAAGAGGAGAAGCTCCTGCCGGCTGGGAACCGCGCCGAGGCTGGAGGTACGGACCAGCTCCCTGGAAGGGGAAGGGGCGCCCGGCCGCATGGCAGCTCAGCCGGGCTTCCTGGCCGAGGTCCTGATGTCACCGGTCACTTACGTTGATTATGACTGCAAGCTTCCCGACGCCTCTGAGGATATTGTACCAGATTCCTGGGGGGAAGGGAAGCACAGGTTTAAAGACCCCCTTGCCCTGGCTCTCAGGAACTCGGGCTAGCAGGCAGCAGCCCGGCCTTCGCAGGGGCCGGTCTGGTCCTTTTCTGGGGCAGGTCAGACACGTGGTAACAGGGAATTGTTTGGGGAGGGCCTGGGGGAGCCTGGCTGACAACAGAGCCCGTGGCTTGTACTGGCTCATCAGCTGTTTGTAAGCAAACGGTGTAGCTTCTCAAAGAGGTGCTTAGAAACATCTGTTCCCTGGTTCTGAACAATCTCCTGTGAAGCTGCATAAACTACTGATCGGCTTGGATGGAGCCTTTTTCTAGAGAGACAAAGATTCAATTTGGATGCAGCTCCTGCCCCAAAGAGCCCACGCAGCAGTAACTGGAGACTGAAACCACGAAGTCTGATGTCCTGTGAATTTTCCGTGGCTCTAGTGCCAGGAAAACTGAATCTAGGGACAGGCCAGATGCAGAGCGAGTGTCAAGGAGCAAAGCCAGGGCCCCCGGCTGGTGAGGCTGGGACCATGGCCTGGGTAATGACTGGACAGCAGTGTGGTACAAACCATTTCCCTTCTGGATGCCCCCTTGTTCCCATCACCCCAAGGTGCAGCACTGCACCTAATCACAGGTGAACAGAAGGATGATTACACAGCACCTGGAGAATCACGTGCTGCTCCACTGGCCTCCCTCCCAGCAGAGACAAGAACCAGAAAGCCCAGGAAGGAAGCCCTTTACCCAGGGCTAGCCCCACTCCTTAGGGCCTCAATGCTGCGACTCCTGGAAGGGCTCCCGGTGCCCCTGCCCCCAACCTGACCGCGTTCCTATCAGGCTAGGCACACATCATCGAAAAGCTGGGGCTGGAATCCTGTCCCAGGCACTTTCTCTCCCTGCCCGGAGCCAGATCTGAGTGGTGACAACGGCGCTTCTCAGGAAGGGCTGGTGGGGACAGTGGCCGGTGGTTGGGGGTCTCTACCCAGGGCACATAGAGCTGCTCATGGGTGTGCCTGCCCTCGCAGTGAGTGCCCATCTCGGGGGTGTATGCTTGGGGGTCTGCAGAGACAGCAGGAGTTCAGGCCCATGTAGCCCAGAAGCTGGAAACAGCAGGCTGGGACCCAGCACCCGAGGTCTGCCGTGAGGGGGCTCCCCAGCTGCCGCCGGGGACCACTCCATGAAGCAAGCACTTACGCTGCCCGCTGCAGACTTTCTGCGGGGCCTCGCGGGAGTAACCCTCACCTCCCTGCCCATCAGCCGTCCGTGCAGGCTATCACCGAACCCGAGATGGGAAGTTCGTCCCGGTTCTGTTGGGTCTTCCCACGAGGGCAGCGGTTTTTGATTCACTTTCGCGCTGGAGCAGTGGCAGGGCGGTCACGGGGCCTGCACTCCTCGGGGTGCTAGATCCACCCACCCTTCCCGTCTCTTCCGAAGGAAGCACTGAAGGTGCAAGTGAGCAGGAGGCAGCTCCTCGGGCAACGCATCCTTACAAAATCAGCGCTGTGCACAGCCCACCCTCACGGCTGGCCGTCTCGGGGGCTGGGAGCCCTTCTGGAGACTCCGGGCTCCCGGGGAGGCTGTGAACTGCACATCCGTCATCCCTCCTGGGCCTAGCACGCAGCCTGGCACGTGGGGCTGGGTGCTGTTGGGTAAATGTTGGCTGAGTGACTGTATGAACGTAGAAAGCCCTTCCAACTAGACTTCATGCCCGAGCAGAGGTTGCCACATCCAGGTGCATGGGTGTTTCCTCGAGCTTGCCCACTACTTAAAAAATGCTGGTGGGAAAGTAAACTGATACAGCCACTACGGAGAACAGTATGGAGGTTCCTTAAAAAACTCAAAATAGAGCTACCATATGACCCAGCAATCCCACTACTGGGCATATACCCTGAGAAAACCATAATTCAAAAAGAGTCATGTACCACAATGTTCACTGCAGCTCTATTTACAATAGCCAGGACATGGAAGCAACCTAAGTGTACACTGAGAGATGAATGGATAAAGAAGATGTGGCACATATATACAATGGAATATTACTCAGCCATAAAAAGAAACGAAATTGAGCTATTTGTAATGAGGTGGATGGACCTAGAGTCTGTCATACAGAGTGAAGTAAGTCAGAAAGAGAAAGACAAATATCGTATGCTAACACATATATATGGAATCTACGAAAAAGAAAAAAAAGGTCATGAAGAACCTAGGGGTAAGATGGGAATAAAGACACAGACCTACTAGAGCATGGACTTGAGGATATGGGGAGGGGGAAGGGTAAGCTGTGACAAAGCGAGAGAGTGGCATGGACATATATACACTACCAAACGTAAACTAGATAGCTAGTGGGAAGCAGCCGCATAGCACAGGGAGATCAGCTCAGTGCTTTGTGACCACCTAGAGGGGCGGGATAGGGAGGGTGGGAGGGAGGGAGATGCAAGAGGGAGGGGATATGGGGACATATGTATATGTATAGCTGATTCACTTTGTTATAAAGCAGAAACTAACACACCGTTGTAAAGCAATTATACTCCAATAAAGATGTTAAAAAAAAGATACAATGCAAATAAAAAAATGTTGATGGATGTTTACAGATCAGGATGATGTATTTTTCACGCAGGCTCAGTGGCCATGGCTCACGGGCCCAGCTCCACGGCATGTGGGATCTTCCCGGACTGGGGCACGAACCCGTGTCCCCTGCATCGGCAGGCGGACACTCAACCACTGCGCCACCAGGAAAGCTCGGAATGGTATATTTTTAAAAAAGTGAAACTTGCTGCTTCTAAAGGAGCCTCAGCTCTGGGTCAGCAGCGGGCTGGTATCTCCATTACAACAGTTGGCCGTGGCGGGCAGTGGTGCCTCCTTCAGGCCACACAATGCACTGCAGGTCTCTCTGTACCAAGGCAACTCCCTTTATCACCACCAGTCGCTCAGAGAAACATTTATCCAAACCCAGACCTGACTAAAGTGGGGAGACAAAACCCCCCGAGCATTGGGTGTTTCAAGGGAGCTGGGAACAAGCACGCCTGCTGCGTACGTTTTGTCCACTCCTTCTTGCGGCCCCGCCTGGCCCCAAGGGCTCTGAGCTTGAGAACTCCGAGTGGGGGGCCGGGGTGCCAGTGAGCCGGGCAAGTTGAGGTTTCCGGGCAGGGGGCTGCCTCGTGGGGTGGCTCCTGAGCACAGCAGGAGGAAACGAGTCTGCGGCCGGCCCAGGGAGCGGCTCAACGGGCCGAGACAGGTGACAACAGAAAATGGGGCTGCTGAGGTGGGAGACGGATGGGCCAGCGAGAGCTTTCCACGGCCCGGGGCTGAGCCGGGCTTCCAGGTCCTGCAGTGCCTTTATGTCCAGGCCGACGGTCCTCTGTGCGATCCCCACCCCAGAACCATGGGCTCCTGTTGAAAAAGTGCAAAACCCGGACGCCGCTCCGGCCCGCAGGATCAGCCTCTTTTGGAGCCTTGACCCTCCGAGTTATTCAGACATACACTCTGCACTCCAGGATAAGAATCATTGCTCTGACAACCTCGAGGTACAAGGGGCTGATGCTGTTTGGGACAAATCTTGGCTTCCTTTATGAAAATCTCACGGGGGGAGATGCCTCATTTCCATCTGCCTTCTTCATCAAGGCATCACTGCTGTCCCAGGAGACGCTAAGCCCCATTTCCAAGCACACGTCAGGGAGGTGTTTAGACGTGCCTGTCAACTCTCAGCACCCAGGAGCTGAGCTCAGGCAGAGTTCCTCACTCGGAAGGCTCTGAAGAATGAGCATGAGGGCAGGAAGCACGTTGGTCTGGAGTCAAAGGTCAGGACTGGGATGCTGGAGCCGGTTCCCACGTGCGCACGGGCTGGGTCCCTGCAGCCACTCGCCACGCCCCCCCACTCCAGGGCCAAGCAGGGCAGTCGCGGGGCCTATGCTTTGTGGCAGAGCTTCCTCCAGACACTCCTGGCGCCGTGGGTGCAGGTCATGGGGGCCACTGGGGCTCTCTGTCCCTTAAGGGCCCTGCACGGATCACAGGAGGAATACAAAAGCCTCTTCAAGGAAAGGTTACCGTGGAGGAGGCCATAAACAAACCCAGATTATGCTCCAACTGACCAGGCAGGAACCAGGAAGAGAGCAGCCAATCCGTAAGGACTGGGAAAAATCGAGGAGCCGTGAGCGGAAACCCTGAGGATATGATCCAAGCCCTGCTCATGGTGGGAACGACAACACCCACCAGGGCCGCGGAGGGCCGGTGGCAGCGTGGCGCCCTGGTGCTCCCTTCCACCCTGGGGGGCTGCAGGGTCTGCGTGCTGCTACAGGACACGGCCACGGCTCTGCCAGGCACAGATGCCAAAGCAAACTCTGGCCGCTGTGGACACGCCTGGGGCCTCCGGGCACCTGAGAATTGGGCCTTTGTAAGCAACAAGTGGCGGGAGGCGACGCTCTTTTCTTCACGGCCACTGGGCACGGGCTCAGGATTCCCAAGGACTGTCCAGGGAGTGCCTGGCGGGCTGACCGTCTGCCCCATCCAGGCCTCAGGCGTGCACCTCATGGAGGTGTGCCGGGAGGGGCTGAGGGCTTGAGTGCTCCGCTTCCAGCTCAGCTCCGCTACCACCTGGCCTCAGTCTCTCCATCTGGAAAGTGGGAACAAGGATTTGTCCCAGCTTCCCCACGAGGCTCCTGGGGGGACTCGACAGCTGAAAGCCCCAGAGAAAATTCAATGCCAGACACAGCTCTCTGGGGTTGTCCTCAGAGCTGGGTGGGGTACGCTTCCGAGAGCCCTGGGTTCCACGTCACCTTGATCTCGAGGGGGGATTTGCAGATACGGCCTGTGGCCCAAATCAGTGCATGGCTGGTGTTTGTTTGGATGACCCACGAGCAAAGAATAGCTCTTGCATTTTCAAGTGTGAGTGAAAAAAGTGTGAGAAACTTAGCCTTTTGGTGAGAATTCTGCACATCACCTCACAGTCCACAGAGACAAAAACGTTTACTCTCCAGCCATTCATGGAAACGTGAGCCAGGCTCTGACTCAGTGCAGCAGCAAACCCACTCCTTTGGACTGCTGTCCTCCCCGGCCCTGTGGCCACGGCCCTCCCAGCTACGTAGGGGTGTGGTGTGAGGGGCGAAGGCTCGCTCCAAGGCCACAGATGACGCAGAATCAGGGACCCTTGGGGCCAGAAGGGACTTCACAGGGCCAATGAGTTCAGGGGCCTTAAAATCTTTTTTTTTTTTTTTTTTTTTTTTTTTTGCGGTATGCGGGCCTCTCACTGTTGTGGCCTCCCCCGTTGCGGAGCACAGGCTCCGGACGCGCAGGCTCCGGACGCGCAGGCTCAGCGGCCATGGCTCACGGGCCCAGCCGCTCCGCGGCATATGGGATCCTCCCAGACCGGGGCACGAACCCGTATCCCCTGCATCGGCAGGCAGACTCTCAACCACTTGCGCCACCAGGGAGGCCCTTAAAATCTTTTAAAATCATAAACGAAGTCTAGGAGGGAGGACATCTGTTTGCTGAGTCTTTGCTGATTGTCTAGGTCGTCCAGATAGGAAGGAGACTAAAGTGTCAAAACACAGGGCGATGACCTCTGTACTGGAGCTGGGCTTAGACGTCCCTCCTGGTGGAACAGCGAGCGTGCCTGGACCCTCTCTAAGCCTGGGGCCGTCAGGTCACATCATGGAGCCCAGAGCACAAATGTGAACCAGGTGAAGTCACCGATATCTGAGCGTGTTTGAATTGTGAAAATGGCAATTTCATCCGGTTCAACCTGAGAGGCTGCACCGTGTAAAGCCGGATTCCAGGCTTCTCGGGGGACAGTGGTGGATGGTGGAGAATCAGTGGGCCTGGCATCATCAGCGGGTGTGGGCCGCACCATGGGGCCCAGCACGGGCCAAGGAGTCCCTGGCTGGGGATGCAATGGCCTCAGGGGCATTTTCAACAAGGGTGACCCAATGCCAAGGGCGAGAGAAAGTTTTGGAAGGAGTGATGAAGCCCCTGCAATTTTGCAAGATTATATTTGGGCTACAAAAGCCCAACCCAGACTTCTCTGGTGGCACAGTGGTTAAGAATCCGCCTGCCAATGCAGGGCACACGGGTTCAAGCCCTGGTCTGGGAAGATCCCACATGCCACGGAGCAACTAAGCCCATGCACCACAACTACGGAGCCTGCGCTCTGGAGCCCGTGAGCCACAACTACTGAGGCCTGCGCACCTAGAGCCCGTGCTCTGCAACAAGAAAAGCCACCACAATGAGAAACCCGCGCACCACAACGAAGAGTAGCCCCCACTCGCCACAACTAGAGAAAGCCCGCGTGCAGCAACAAAGACCGAACGTAGCAAAAAAAAAAAAAAAAATTATTCAAAAAAAAAAAAAGAAAAAAGAAAGCCCAACCCAAAGATCTATCTCGCTAGTGTGCAAACCTTATTTTGGTAAAGTGACAGATAACATCCCTAACACACAATTCAATCTTGTTCTAGGAACCAGCACAGAACTAGCACAGGTGCTGTTGTAACTAAAATTGTGTTCAATAGGAGATAAAACGAATATATTCTGTAATTTTCCATCTCATTTCAAGATAAAATCCCAATAAAGACCTTTTTGTTTTCACCCTGAAAATTGGGTCCCGGATTAAGTTGATTCCCTTTAATATACGGTGAGCATCGTCCTTGCTGGTGAGGGCCAGCTCTGGCCAAGGCGTGCATGGGGCTCTGAGCCCTTCCTGCTAGATCTCCCCACTCCTGGACAGACGGGCACCCACATCTGCTTAAATGCCTCTGGTGATGGGGAGCTCACCACTCCACAAGGATGTCGGTTCCACTTTCGACACCTTTGACTATTCGAAAGTTAGTCCTTATGCTGATGTTAAATGTCCCCCAACCCCAAGCCCCTCTTTCACATGGATGAGGAACCCCTTAGTGACTCGGGGTTAAAAAGCCCAGGCTGCTCTCGGCCCTGACTCGACAGGCAGGTGACACGATGCTCTTCCTTCATTGCCGGGAGGGGGCTCCCTCCTTCCTTTACTCTTCTGTGAACGTTAAATGACTAAATGATACACTCTGTAGGAAGGCACTGCTGAGCAGCTAATATTAGCTGGTCTGGCTCTGTGCTCTGGGGCCACGCAGACAGCCGGGGAGGGGCAGAGGTGCTGAGGACCATCAGAGGGAATGTATCTTGTGGACCTCCCGGAGCAGCACACCGGGGAGATACTCAGGTATCCGAGACACGAGCTCTTTCCCAAGTGTTCTCCGTGGCCCACACATCTCAGGAGTTGGCAGTTCGGGGTGGAGTGGAGAGGGGCCTGGAGTTCCTGCATCCTCACCCCCACCCCATCTCTGACTCTGTCCCCAGGGCAGGCGTAGTGAGGAGCCTGGGACCCCACTTTGCCAGCTCTGCCTCTGGCTTCCGGGGAGCAGCATCCTTTCCCCAAGCCCCGTATGTCCTCCAACCCCAGTGCCCAGGGCACTCACCGATGTCCTTGGCTCTGACGGCCACCGGCCTTCGGAGCTCCGTGATGAACTTTTTGGCATCCAGGCGTATCTCAATGATGTTGTTTAGCAGCGCAAAGAGCGGGGCCAGCGGGAAGGACGCGACAAACAGGGTGACAAAGCCGAACTGGATGACTGCAGGGAGGAGGAGGTGGCGGTCAGCACGCGCTGCCCCTGTCCCGGGACGGCAGGACCCCCGCCCCACGCACCCGGGTAGGACGGGGCCCTGCCTCCCACGTGTAAGAGGGGATCTCGGACACGCCCAGGCCGGGAGGGAGCTGTGGGCAAGGTTCCAAGTTTTGCTCTGGACCTGAGTCTTGCCTCTTGAATAAAGGGCGTGTACTCACTTAGCATGTGTCTGATCTTAAAAAATCACCAGTAATGGGAAAAAGGTGTCCGTGAGCACAAAGGCCCAGCCTCAGTCACCCTGTGTGCGGGCTGGGACGGTGCCCTAGTGCTTCCTAGGACCTGGGGGGCCCGCGAGCATCACTGCGTCTCCAACAGCCCCCAGTGTCCCCCTCCATCGGGCCTCGGGGAGCCGGTCGGGGCCCGCCGCCCGCATCTGGACAATCTCGCCCCTCTGCCTCACTCCCTCGCTGTTCCTTGTTCTCCTCGTCACGGGCTGGCGGGGCAGGTTGGGGAAAGGGTGCTGAATGGAAGCGAGTGGAGGAAGCTGGCTCAGGAACTGCACAGCCAGACCCCACCCAAGGGCACTCGGTGCCAGGCGGGAAACAAGGAGGCTGGCAGAAAGTCGCCCTGGGCCCGGCGGGCTGAGAGTGACCATTGTTAGCGCGGCGGGGTGCGTGGAGGCTCTGTGTGACCCCTCGTCCCAGAGCCACGTCCCTGGCCCCTCACGTGCCCCACGGGGGCTCCGCGGGATGCTTCTGTGGACGCTGGCCTCGCCTGAAGGCTCTGGAGTTATGATGGATGGGATGGAGGCCACTGGATAAGCTCAGGGTCGGGGCCAGGGGGCTGCTGAGCCCCGAGGCTGCGGGTTCCCTGAATCCCGAGTGACACTGCCTCCTCTTGCAGGGACGGCAGCGGGGAGGGCAGCTGGAGGTGCGGGTGGGTCATGCTCACTGGGCCTTTTCCTCCACCTACCCCATCCCAGCCCGAGTCGGCCTGGAGGAGACTGCCAGGCACAGGCTGGCTGCTCCTTGGGTGGGCAGGAGGGGCCTGCCCCAGGAATTTCATTTCACTAAACCCCAGAGGACGCAGGACTCTCCAGCCACCATAAAAATTAAAATCTGGGGACTCCCCTGGTGGCGCAGCGGTTAAGAATCTGCCTGCCAATGTAGGGGACATGGGTTTGAGCCCTGGTCCGGGAAGATCCCACATGCCGCGGAGCAGCTAAGCCCGTGCGCCACAACTACTAAGCCCACGCGCTGCAACTACTGAAGCCCACACGTCTAGAGCCGGTGTTCCACAACAAGAGAAGCCCCCGCTCGCCGCAACTAGAGAAAGCCTGCACACAGCAACGAAGACCCAACGCAGCCAAAATAATAATAATAATAATAAAATTAAAAAAAATTAAAATCTGGGGAAATGACCGACTGCAGTCTCTCAGCGGATCATAGGCTGCTGTTCTCGGTGTCCATCCTCCCACGGGGTCAGGCAGTGGAGACCCTCCTCCCAGGCCCCACGATGAGCATAAACAGCCGGGCAGAGGGCAGGCCTGGGGAAGCGGCACCCACAGGGCAGGGGGCTGCCCATCTGCCTCCGGTTCAGCCTGGATTTGATTCCGGGACAAAACAGAGGATGTCACCCAAACACCACACCATCTCCTTGTTTTAAGTCTCAGAGTGTTATGGCACCGTCGTCCAGGAAGCTGGGAGTGACTTACTGGGACCAACTCTGCCAACAGGGAGGGAAGCGCCCGCGGTACAATTAAACAGAACCACTCCTGCAACCCAAGGCCACTCCACCCCTGACCAGCCCACCCTGCAGACCAGTCCGTGGCTGGTTCGCCCAGGTGCCTGTTAAAATGCAGAGTCCTGGGTCCCACTCCGTGCAGACCAGGATTGGGCCCGGGAACCAGCATTAAAAATTTTTTTTTGGCTGCACTGTGAGGCTTGAGGGATCTTAGTTCCCCGGCCAGGGATCAAACCCAGGGCCCCGGCTGTGGAAGCCCAGAGTCTTAACTACTGGACCGCCAGGGAAGTCCCCCAGCATTTAAGATAAGCTGTCCGTGGTGGTTAGGGGGCACGACACTGTGGGACCCCTCTGCGTGAGTCTAGCCTTCACTCATCCATTCATTCAGGGAGCACGTATTGAACACCCAGTGTATAGCTGGACCTGTTCTAGGGGCAGGGGGTACAGCAGTGAAGAAGAAAAAAGACCTGCTTTCATGGAGCTTTGATTCTACAGGAGAGGCAGATGGCAGAGGAAGGAGAAAGGGATGGGGACTAAAGATATCAGCTGCGGTGAGAACCAGAAAGCAGGGGGAGGGGCTGCCCCTTTTAAACGCTGCGGTTGGGAAGACCCCTCTGGTGGGGGACTTTCTGAGCAGAGCCCTGGAGGAAGGGAGAGAGGGAGTGACGCTCATACCAGGGGAAAGCATTCCGGGCAGGGCACAGCCCGTGCAAAGGCTCCTTGGCAGGAGTGACCTCTATGGGTTTGGGTAACAGCAAGGAGGCCAGTGTGGCCCAAGTGGAGGGAGAGGTCGGAGGTGGGGTCAGGGAGGCTCCAGGTGGCTGCCGTGCAGGTCACACCTGGCCTGTCCCCTCTCTCTCTCGCCCCACTCCTGGGAGTCATGTGCCGCCTCTGGGCATCCTCCCATCCAGCGACACAGCTGCAGGTGACACGGCTGAGTCCTGGGTGTGTCCCGCTCCGTGCAGGGACCGCGGCGAGCCCCAGGCGGCCAGCTGGCCCTTTTCCGCCCTGCCCCGTCTCCCAGGACAGGATCCTCCCGTCACTCACTCATCTCCATGTACTCCGGGGTGAGGCCCGCGAAGGGTTCCAGCGTGTAATCCACCTCGTACCGCTGCTTCTTCTTCACGTACTCGTCGTGGTCAGAGGGGCTCTGGCGCTTCAGCCTCAGGTAACGGATGAACTTCTTCATCTTCCTGAAAGACACACGACGTCACCTCGGTTAGGCTTCCAGGAAGGTGGGCTTGGGGTTCTGGCACCTCCAAGTTGTTTTTCCAATTCTCTGAGCCATCGAGTGTTCTAAATCCCGAACTAACATCTTTGCCATGACCCCTCTGTTGAGGATTTCCTTTGCCGTTTTCCCCAGGGGCAGCGGGCAAGCATCACTGCTCTGTTTGTGACATGAGGAAACGGAGGCCAGGGAGGGCCCCTCAGGTGTCAGGGGTCTGGCCGGGCCCAAGCAGACTTGGCTGCCTTGGACCATGGAGGCTGGCACGTGGGTTTGGGGCCACCTATGGGTACCCTGCATCCTCAGCCAGTTGGGAGCAGGGGTCATCCTGGCCTCGTCCCTGGCCTCGTCCACTAGGGGTGGCTACAGCCCATCTTCCTCCTGTGTCCTCACCACCTCCCTGTTTCCGGTGCCCCCACCCTGGTCCTGGCCCCACATCACCTGTCACCCAGACTACTGCAAGAGTCTCCTGAGCACCCCAAGGCCCTGATCTCCCCCTTGCTCCGCCGTGACCTGAAGCTGATGCTACTCACGGGATGCCAATCTCAAACAGGTTGTTCTGGATCAGCTGCTTCCCCAGCATGATGATGCTCAGCTGGATGCACAGTTCCATCAGGCAGCCCCCCGGGGCACACTGCGGCACAGAGAACGGGCGTCAGCCCCTGCCCCCGCCCTGCCTATCGGGAGAGGCGACCCCAGCTCCCAGCGAGGGGAGGTCGGCCCTCGGGCTGAGGGTTGAATTGTGTCCTCCACATTGAACCCCCGGAACCTTATTTGGAAATAGGGTCTTTGCAGATGTGACCGAGGTAAGATGAGGTCGTGCTGGCATAGGGTGGACCCTGCTCCTATTGCTGGTGTCCTGATAAGAGGAGGAAATACACAGGTACAGAGAGGGGAGGAGGCCCCGTGAAGACGAGGCAGAGATCGGAGAGGCCCATCGATGAGCAGGGGAGGCCAAGGATTGCCTGCGGCCGCCAGAGCTGGGAGAGAGGCCTGGAGGAACCCTCTCTAGAACCTTCGGAGCGAGCGTAGCCCTGCTGATGCCTTGATTTTGGACTTCTGGCCTCTGGACCCATAAGAGAATAAATCTCTGCTGTTTTAAGCCACCTGGTCTGTGGTATCTTGTTACAGCAACTCCCGGAAGCTAGTACAACCTGGCCGACAGGCTCTCAGGGCTGGAGCAAGGCTCAGAGCGGAGTACACTGCCAGGGAGTAGGCAGCGGTGGGGCTGGATCTCAGGGCTGCTCCTTCCCCAGAGCCACGCAGGCTTGGGCCGTGCAGCTGGGAAGCCGCAGGGTGAGGAAGCCGGCCACCCCTCGGAGGCCTAATGCCCTGTCCTTCGTGGGCTTGTACTGGGGGCCGGGCAGGCCGTCAGAAGCTTAACTTGTCCAAGTGAAGGGAACTCAAGGGACACTGGGTGACACTCTGGGGCACAGCTCACTCCTCTCTCAGTCCCGAGCAAAACTTTATATACCATTACCAAAAAATTTATCCGGGACAGCCATCAGTCTCATTAAAAAAACCCAAAAACTTCCTCTGTTTTATTCTACTCCACAAAGGCATTTCCCCAACTTCTCCAACCACTAAAGAGATTAACAGGGTGTCATCTATGTAAATGATGTGTTATATAGCGGGGGAGCACATCGTGGGCTTTTTGCAAACATCCCTTACTGCGGATGAGGCCTATGTCTTGGGATGTTCAGGGGCCGGCATCTAGGCGGTTGAACTTCTAGACTGTGCCCCAGGCAGCCAGATCACCCTGTACCTGATGCCCACCCCAATCCTCCCTACCCTGTTTCACAGAATCTTTATCAAGAAGACCGTGATAAAAAAGAGCCTTCTTGGGGCTTCCCTGGTGGCGCAGTGGTTGAGAGTCCGCCTGCTGATGCAGGGGACACGAGTTTGTGCCCCGGTCCGGGAAGATCCCACATGCCGCGGAGTGGCTAGGCCCGTGAGCCATGGCCGCTGAGCCTGCATGTCTGGAGCCTGTGCTCCACAGCGGGAGAGGCCACAACAGTGAGAGGCCTGCGTATCGCAAAAAAGAAAAAAAAGAGTCTTCTTTTCCGATATGCTGAATTATTCTGGAAGTTGGAAATTTGGACTGGTTTCCCTGAGACCCGAAGCCCGGCTTGGTCTGACGGAGCAGACAGAGCAAGTCTGGGGGCCAGGACTCAGCGGCAGAAGGCAGCTGGATGACTCACCAGACCTGGAGTGGCCGGAATCGCTGAGCAGAAGCCAAAGGTCACCAGCATTGTGCTTGGCGGGAAGAGAGGTGGGCATTTCAATGTTAAAGGAAAAGAAGTGTAGCTGAGTCCTGTTTTTCCCTCACTAATTCATCTTAACCAAAGAGAAAAACATTCAAGGTCTTACAGACAAAGAAAAAAAAAAAAAGCGGGTGTAACTTTTTGGCTTCCATGACCCTGAAGAGACGTTCTCCTTTCAGGGTCATCCTATATGGACAGACCAAAGAAGAGCGAAGCCCCGTCCCTGCCGCTGGAGAACAGAGCAGGGGTCTCTCAGGGCAGGGAGCTGTCAGGTTTTCCGCGTGGACAGAACCAACAGAGCGGAGCAGTGCGTACGATCTCGTTACCTCTTCCATCCGGAAAGAACGGAAAATGTACACGTAGTCGCCTGGGCGTCCGACAAACCTGCAACAATTGGGGGTCATTTAGAGAGGGGAGAGCGGGCTCGCGGAGACCCCCACGTGGGGACTGGGCCGTGTCATGATTCCCCAGGTCAGAGCCTCCGGTGTCTCACAGGCTTTTCCCTCCGCCCATTTCACCGCCTAAGAATCAGCCACAGGGGTTTTCTGTTGGTTGAACGTTCATGTGATCCCCAAACCAACAGGTGGGTAAGAAAACATAGCTTCAACAGGAAACCAAGAGGCTGAGGGGCAGATAGAGGGGAGGGAGCCCAGGAGGGGAAGAAGGCACAGCAGCCTAAGGGCAGAGGGTGCCACCCACCGTGGCAGGGTCACGGAACCACGCTGGGGACTGCGGACCGGCTGGGGTGCGGGTGGTCCCTGAGGCCGCCTCTCAGCCTCCTGTGGGCTGTGGGAGTAGGGGCCCTCTGAGAGCCTGCTCTGATGTGGGTGCTCTCAGGGGGGGGCCTGTGCACCTTGGCCCAGCTCCAGGACCCCAGGGTGGAGTGGTACTTATAAATCACATGATGCCGAGGAAGGTGACTTCGGGAGGGGTTCTGGGATCAGCCCTGCCAGCCCCTAGGCGGAGGGGTGGTGGGGAGTCTTGGTGGGTGGGCCACAGGCCCCGATAAACCCAGGACAGCTCCAGAGGGTCAGGGCATGGGGTTCACCCCCCACCAGCCTGGAACACCAGCGGCTGCCTTTCCTGCATCTTCTCCTGCAGCCCTCACCCCCTGCACTGTGGGAACCCCTGGAGCTTGCTGCCTGGGGTCCCTGCTGCCTGGGGTCCCTGCTTCCCAGGGTCCTGTTCCCTGGGGTCCTCAATGTCTAGGGTCCCTGCTTCCCGGGTCCCTGCTGCTTGGTGTCCCTGCTGCCTGGGGTCCCTGCTTCCCAGGGTCCTGTTCCCTGAGGTCCTCAATGTCTAGGGTCCCTGCTTCCCGGGCCCCTGCTGCTTGGTGTCCCTCTTCCCTGGGGTCCCTGCTTCCCGGGGTCCTTATTCCCTGGGCTCCCCGATGTCTAGGGTTCCTGCTTCCCAGGGTCCCTGCTGCCTGGCATCCCCAAAGTCTAGGGTCCCTGCTTCCCAGGGGACCCTGCTCCCTGGGGGCCCAGCAGGAGCCAGGCCTCTCCCCAAACTCAGTGGCAGTGGGAGCCACACCGACTGCTCTGTCCTGGGCCAGGTGCCTCCCACCTGAAGAGAGATGAGGGAGGGGAGCCTTCTACTGGACTGCGGAAAAGCAGTGCGTTTCAGTCACTGAAGAAGCCCCTACCGGCCTTTGAAGAACGCCACGTAAAAGATGGGGGTGTAGGAATTCACGAACTTCAGCAGGAAAGCCTTGAAAATCAGCCTCTCCTCAAAGCTCTTCTCCGTCTTTGGAACCTCTAGAAGGAGTGAGACACACGCTGCTGAGCCACTGCCCCGGGCCAGGCTGACCACTTCCCTCAGTTGTCAGAGCAGTGGGGCTCAGAGAGGGTGAGTGACCAGCCCAAGGCCCCACAGCCGGAGGGAGGTGACCTGGGGCCGCCAGGCTCCAGGGCTTGGCCGGGGCACTCACCAATCTTGGTGAGCCACCTGGCTATGCAGCCGTACACCTCGTCCAGGAGGATGATGACCACCAGGTTGATGATGACCGCCGTGGCCGTAACCGTGACCCGGATGTTGGACCGCACGGAGGGGGAGGAGTTCATGGCTAAGGCGGCGGCCGTGGAGATTCTGTAGATGATGACGCCGAGGACGATGGCGAAGGTCACTGCGACCTGCGGGGGGAGGAGGGGACGCTCTTGGCCGGGTCCCCCTGGGCCCATCGGACAACCTCCCCCAGCTCCCTGGGCCCAGCTGTCCCCCCACCCAGGAGCACTTCCACTGCAAAACAAAGATGGGTGCTTCTTGTCACCCACCAAATGCCCTGGGCTTTATGGGTGCTAACTTCACAGATGAATGAGTGGCTAGATTCTGTCTTATAGAAGAGGAGACTGATGTTCAGAGAGGTTGGGCCACCAGGCCAGGTCACCCAGCACGTGAACTGGGATTTTCTGGGTGTGTCTACCAAGCTCGGAGGGCAAGGTTCTGCTGCTCACTATGGGGCATCGAGACATCTTGCCCACCGTCCCCGACAGGACTTAGGGTCGCTGCAACCCCAGTAGCTGCCTGGCTTGTGTGACGGCAGGCTAACTGCAGGGGGGGCTTCCCCCCAGCCTGGATGACCCTGAGTGGAAGCGGTGACGTTCTCGATGCTATTGCAGGAGGTGGGTGGGGCGTGGGATGGTCTGGTCCCACCGGCAACGCTGCAGGCCTGGCTGGGACAGACGGATGGGGTCCCTTCTCCCGACCTCGCCGGGAGCGACCCACACCCTTCGGCTTGTCCCTGGGAACGAGACCCTCATCTTGCCCAAACCACTGTGGGACCAGAACATTCCCTAAAACTTGGACTGGCGGCCACTCGAGAGGCCGGGCTAGGCTAGGATGACAAGTCTGTTCCGCGTGGAGCCGTGTGTCTGCCTGGGCTCATCTTCCTAACCCTCCAAGGCCCTGACTCGCCCTGGAAGACCTTGTCCTCACTGTGTCCTGCCCTGAGAGTGCGGATTCCTGCAAATGCCAGTCCCGAGGGGACACTGAATGGAGGGCAGCTGTGCAGGGCTGTCACCCGAGCCCGACTACACTGCACCCTCTGTGTGTCCAGGGTCCCGGGCATGTCACTCCCATTGAGGCTGTGCAGGGTGGCCCACCCCTGCCAGAACGGCCCCTCGAGGCTCCCAGGACAGCCCTGGAGGGGCATGGAGCCATGCTGTGTGCCTCTGATTGCAGTTTGGAAGGGCTGTGGCTGCTTCACCCCAGAGGGAGGCCACAGCGACAGGCATCTCCCAGGAAGCTCTTATTGTAAATTTCGGGCCAGTAACTCTGTAGCTGTCCATATCTGCGGGCGACTGAACGGTGACCACACACGCCCGGGGAACGTCCTGATGAAGGGGGGGCCCTGTGGTGAGGTGTGGGTACCTCTCGCCGCCAGCTCCCAGCTCCCGGAATGCGGGCTTTCCTGGGAAAATCCCGCGCTCCTGCCAAGAGGCCCCTCCCAGGGGAAGGCACCGCCCTGGGCTCCGGGATGTCCCTCCTGCCTGTGTGTGGAGGTGCAGACGGGGCGCCAGGACTGCAGGGTGACTCAGCAAGGTGCCCCCTTTCCCTGTCAGAAGGCCGGTGCATCCCCATGACAAGCCCTATAGCTGTGTTCCCTCCTGGGTGCAATGCCCCCTCTGGAAGGAAAGGGCTGTGAGGGCCAGGGTTTGGTCATTGTGTTCATACCAGCATCTCCAGGGCCAGGAGCATGGGGGCACCTTGTAGGTGCTCGCCTGCTATTTGTTCGGAGAATGAAGCTCCCGAGTGCAGGACAAAACTGATTCATCTGTGGTGGGGTCCCCAGTACCTCAAGGGTCAGCTAGTTCCCTACCCACTGTCCCACCTTTGCGGCAGTGACAATGTGCCCATTTCCCCGCCTCTCTGCAGACAGGGGTGGCCAGATGCAAGCAGAGGTGTGGGCAGGCCTTCTGGGAAAGCACATTCAAAGAGGGGCTGCCTCCACTGGCCTCTGTCTCCTTCCCCTTCCTCCTGCCTGGAAAGTGGAGGTGATATTGGAGGTGGGGCAGCCATGTTGTGACCAAGAGGGACACAGGCACAGGACAGGTGCGCAGAAGGCCAGAGACACCTGATGGAGGTGCCAGACCAGCACTCCACTGCCCACCATCTTGATCTTTATTATGAGAGTTTCAAGAGAAACTCAAACCCCGCTGAAGACTAATCAAGGAAGTGACCCGTAACACGAGGGCTCTTGTCCAAACTTGCCGTGGCACAGAAGGGCCCACAGCCTCCCACCTCCTGTCATCCCCTCACTGGACCTTCTGTGCTGACATTGCTTCTTCTCTGCCAGGAAGGGCTGAACCTTGGTGCCTGAGTCCCCCGTTTCCCGCACCCCGTCCCCTGTCGGGTGAGCCTCGGGGATGCTCCGGGCAGGGACCACGTCATCCTACATTACCCTGCCAGCACTCCTGTGCATTTGGGGGGTGTGCTCCAGGACCCTCAAAACACGGCTGGGCCCACTGCCACCCAGTCATCCTGACAGCCCAACGGCCCTCCCCCCACCCCCCAGTGGCTCCCAATCCGTGGTCTTGGGGGTCCCCACCACAGATTTCTTTACATCAGAGAGCTCCTTCTTGCCATGTGAGAGAGCGTTAGGGGAAACGGAGTCCTCCCTCTGCTTCCAACTGTTCAGGTTAGGGGGCCTCAGATGCCACCCCCAGTGGAAAACCAAGGCAAGCCCACCTGTGGGTCTCCAAGTTCATACGGAAGGGCGGGGGGTGTCTCAGGGCAGACTATCTGCCTGGCCTCTGGCCTGGGGATGGGGTGAGACCTCTGGCCTCCGTTTCCTCATCAGCAGGAGGGGAACAGGCAGGTGTGAGGCCCTCAGGCCACTGGGCATAGCCCAGCCCTTGGTCCACAGCGGCCATGCGGATGACCTTGATAGCAAGGTCATCGCTACACTGACCACAGGTGGCCCTGACCCATTGTGGGGGGGAATGAAAGCACGGCTAGCATGGGCCTGAGGCCTTCCAGGGATGCAGCCCAATTAACTGGGGATTAAAATCCCCTAATAGAGCCGGCCACGGTGTTGGCAATTTATTCAAATCAGCAGCATCCGGATGAGCCTGGCGTCACGGGCCCTCCGTCACCTGAGTGGCATCGTCCTGATTTTTGTCCCGTGTGTTCTTCACTTACTGGTTTTCTTTAAAAGCCCCCCGTTTTGTCTTAAATAATACCTGTGAACTCCTGGGTTTGAATGACTACTTACTTATGTGTGTCACTCTCAGAATGAAAGATGTGTGTCGGGGACCAAAGGAAACCACCGCACGGGCCCCAGGGCTTGGGAAGCCCCCTGGGGGTCACTGCAGCCTGGGGTGAACACAGCTGCCACGAGGATGGCTGGCCCCATCCAGGTGAGCACCGCACACCTTGGTACACCTCCCTCCTTTACCTCCCAGAGCTCACCATGAAGATGATGGAGACCAAATTGGTGAAGTAGGCTGGGAACCGGTCTTTCCAGGTCAGCTTCACCTTGTCTGTCTACAACACGAACAGGGCTGGGTCAGCGGTGGGGACCATCCCAGTGGAAAGATGTGTGTGTGCACGTATGTATGGGCGCAAACAACTTGGACAACAGAAACACAGTTAAAAAGAAATGATGATGAATGAATGCAAACATCTGGCATCTGGGGCCTTATCCCCGATGAAATGATGCTACGAAATGATAGAAAGAATAATAGTTGTCTAAAAAAGTGAGTCCTCTGTGTACGGGGCGTGATGGTGCCAGAGGCTTTTCTAAATTAGATGATCAGACCCCCGTCTGGGAGAAGCCTGGACTCCTTTTCTTGGCTGAAGGTCTCATTTCCAAGGCCAGAAGATCTAAGCTGTTTTCCTTCACCACCCAGACCATAACAGTAAATTTCCTTTGCAGAGCAAGTTGAAACAAGCCACCAGCACTCTAAGTTCAAACGCTGCCTGCCACGTAGCAATGGCGGAGAGCGGGGACACGTGGTCCGAAGGCTCTGGCGCAGGGACAGCAGGGTCTGGAGGGATCTGAAGTGGACGCTTGTTGCTAACCTGGGATGTTTCAAGAACGGGGTGGATTTTTAACGGGAAAAACGCATGGACGAGGTCAAAGAATGCTGGCACGCGTGATACCCGAGGCCACACATTCCAGGGCAGGTGGCATGCATGTTAACGAGACCAGGGACCGCTGGCAGGCAGCTGCGACAGGCACATTTCACAAGCTCCAGAGACAGCCGAGCTCCCCCTACGAACCCACCATAGCCATGCAGACACATCTCAACACACGTCACAGCCCGCGGGTGCCGAAGGCAGGCAAAGGAACGTGGATGTGAATGTTAAAAGGATAATACAGCAGTCAGTCGGTTGAGGAAAACACAGTGGACTTTGGTCGTCTGCAAACACTCAAGCCTCGCGACGGCCCGACGTGACATGTACCAGTTTCACCCCCGCCATGGCTGTCTTAACCCTCTGCCTCCATTTGTTTGCTGGCTCCTCCGGACGGTGCCGGCGCTTCTGGGGCGGGTGGAGGAAACAAGAGAGCACCGTGGGGTGAGACCGCCACCCAGGCCCCCATCGGCCCCCTGGGCAGCCAGCGCACCCCTGGCTGTGCCGGCTGCTGGGGCTGATTCAGGCTCTGGGCATCTTAAACCCATCAGAGATGGCAGAGACCCACATTCTAAAAGAAAGGCTGCCACAAAGGTAATGGAAATGAAAACTCCAGCCTGGACGCTCGGTGGGCTCCATGGGGCCCCTCTCACCAGACGGTGGCCGTAATTCAGACGGTGCATCTTATGCAAAGGCGAGGATGACCCTGAGCATTTTACGCCCGCGTGAAGGAAGCCACACTCAGAATGAATCCTAACACGTCAGTGAAGGGGTGGATCTTTTCTTTCCTAAACAGATTTGGTGCCTTAGCTGGAAAAATGAAAACCACAAAGTTGGGAGCCAGGGAAACGGAGGAGAAAATCAAGGGAGGGTGTGGCCCCACGGAGGCATTCAGGGCCTGGCGTCACCATCAGAGGCTGGCAGAAATGAACCCCGACCTTTGTCGTTCTGGTGATCAAAGAGCTCGGGTCAAAGCCAAGAAGCAGAGTGACCGGGAATCTGGCACGGCTGCCCAGGCCCGGCACTCGGGCTTGGTCGAGCCCCGGACTTAAGTGGATGTGACGTGGGCCACCGAGCCCTTTTTTCCTTAGGAAGGAATGAAATCCCAACCACGTTCACGCTACGAGGGGCCACCGTAAAGCCGTGGGGTGGACTGTTGGGGGGCGAGGATGCTGCACTGCACGCGGGTCGTGGTGGCTCACCATGGGGGCCTGGGGGCTTCAGAGCAGCAGCGACCACGCCTCTCCCTTTAGGAGAGGGGACGCAGCCCATGGGGGGCTCCTTGTTGGTGCCCTTGGTTCAAGGCCACAGGGCGGCTGCTCCGAAGGCAATGTGCTCGGGACATGCGTTCTGATGTGTTAAGTTAAAAGAACAGTCTTCTCATTTTGGGGTGAGGACTCACGCTTTTGTGGTTATTTTCTCTGCACCCTCGGTCCCTCTCAGACTCTGAGTTCCGGGAAGTGCACCCGCTTTCTGGCTGCAGGAGGACTGAGCTGGGCTTTTGCTCTGTTACGGGAACTGGGGCCCGAGAGGGGGTTTTGCTGCACCCACTTTGCCCCCCCAGAGGGGACTTTTGGTAATTGGGACCCCCAGCCACTCTGTACCAGCAAACTCTGTCCATGGGACACAATGACAAGAAAAGATCGATGCAGGGGTTCGCCTTGGTCACTCCCGGAGGCCAACGGTGCAGGTGTGACCCAGAACACCGGGATCAGGGAAGAGTGCCCTACAATTGCTCCCCATCCCTTCAGGACCTGACTTTCCAGCCTCAGTGAGAGGTTGACAAGGGCCCGGGTGCTCTGTGCTTGTCCCATGTCATATAAAAAACCTCCATTAAAAAAATAACCGAGCACCCCCAGAGGTTTGTGAGAATTCAGGCTGCAAACATGACTGCCAACTTGAATGAGAGGTTTTGGGGGAAAAGAAAGGCATTTGTTATAAAAAAGGTGATGGCTTCAGGAACTTCACAAAAACACTTCTCTCTCTCATTCTCATGGTCTGTGAGTGAGACAAGGAACTGGCCAGCTGCTCAGGGACCCTGTTGGGGCAAAACCCTTCCAACCATCACTCAATGTAGAACTGGAGGGCTGGACATAATGACCACCCAGAGCAAAAAAGCTGCAAAGCTACTCGGTTCTTGATGTTGAAATGTTGGCTGAAGTTTGAGATCACCCTCAGGATAGATCAAAAAGGTAGATCTCTACTCTAGCAGGTTTGACAAATCGGCCCCTTGCTTGTTTTATAAATAAAGTTTTATTGGAACACAGCCAGACCCATTTGTTTACCTGTTGTCTATGGCTGTATTTATCCTACAATGGCAGAGTTGAGTTGCTATGACAGAGGCCTGCAGGATCTAAAATATTTACTATCTGGCCCTGTCTGGGGGCTGGCCCCCCAACTACACAGTGTTTGCTGATCCCTGGTCTGAAATGTTGATGAATGTAGAATGTTTTACTGCTGGGAAAGCCAACTGGCAGCGGCCACCGTACCTCTTTGCTTTTGGATTCTTTCCTAAGAGACTTCTCCAAAACTCTGGCTTCATATTCGGCTCTGGGATGGTCCTGCAAAAGAAACCAAGTCAGCGGGGAGCCTTTGTTAATTCTGTGAGTTTGAGACCCTCAAGAGGAGCACGCGTGGCAAAATCAGCCCAGACATTCCCTTGGACACCCTTTGGGGCCAGTTCCTAGCTGGCTGTTTGTACCATTTCCAATTTAGAACTCATTGTATGCAGTTCATCCAGAATTCTCTACCTTGTGGGGAGCCCTAGACCACTGGGAAGGCCACAGAATCGGGCTCTGTGTCCTGCAGGCAGGTCAGTCTGCACCAGGCTGCAGCCCATCCTGCAGACCACTCACTCTGAACACCCAACCATGAACTGGCCCCTGAGAATATCCTATCTGGAGCTGTGGGGGTCAGAAGAGATGGCAGTAAGTGTCAGCAAGCAGGGGCAGACCAGAGGCACCAGACCTCGGGAGAGCCCAGAGCAGATCAGCGAAGTGCACTGGAACAGAAGAACAGGGGTTAAGAGAGACCCAGAGGTGGGGGAGGAAACGGAGACCCCTGCCCGCCGTGGAAGAGCTGCAGGGAACCGCTCAGCAGAAACAGACGGATCAGGTGTGCGAGAAGGTCCCTCTCCCGGGGAGACAGGCTACTGGAAGACAGAGGAGTGACAAAAAATTCCAAACCTTGACAGCCTCCTTCCGGGAACCAGAAACGTAAAACAAAAACAAAAAGATTTCATTACTAGTGTTGTTTTTTTAAGAAACAGGCTACGTCTGCTAAAGATGATACACTTAAGAACCTGGACGAAGGTAGTTGGACGTGGGTGGATAAGGAGGGCTCACTAAAGGCTGATGCTACTTTAGGGTGACTGCGTGTGTTGCTGCTTCCGCAGGTCACATGTTCTAGGTGATTCCCGAGGGAGTGCTGGGCTGAACTGTCTTAGACTCAGGGAAGGAACACACAGGCCAGATGACTGGGTACACAGGCTTCCTTCTGCTCCGAGAGCGGACACCTGGGGTCATGTCGTGGAGAGGCTGCCTCTTCGTCTCGAGTGACTAACCCCAGAAGAGGCCCTGGCCAGCCGTGGGGGGCTCGCTTTCGGGGACTCATTCAGGGTCCTTGGGGACCCGTGCCCAGTGGCTCTGATCGCCACCCCACCATCTAGGGTCTGAGCCATCAGGGTGAAGAGTTCACGGGATGGGTCCCCAAGGGATCGAACTGCCCCAGCCTCAGGGACATCATGAAAAGGGATGTTCTAAATCTACTTCCAAAATAACAAGACAACACTGCGTTTTGTTCTATTTGAATCTTTAGAACATGCTCTGGCAGACAGGTGACCCAGGGCCCGTCATGGGGAATGGCGTTCCACGCCTGTCTCTGCCCCTAAGGAGCTGTGTGGCTCTCCTTGCATCAGCCTCGGCCCCGCCATCTGTGAAACGGGACGATGAGACCCACTGGGGAAGAGGTTGAACCCAGAGGTGGGAGACGGGTTAAGGGACACCCGCTGGTGCCAGGCCCTGCTTGAATTGCTTTATATCTGCTGACCCAGGGAGACCCCCTCAAACCCTACTCCTCCATCCCTGTTTGAGGGGTGAGGACACTGAGGCACAGAAAGGTTAAGCAACTTGCCCCAGGTCACACAGCGAGGGTGGTGCAAGAACAGCCTGGTCCCAGAGGCTGTCTCATCTCCACTAAGCTGGTGCCTCTTCCAGCAAACTAGCACCCTTGTCTGTTGACAATACTTTCAGCACAGAGCCTGCACAGGGGATTCTCAGCTACACATTTGGCGGAAAAGTGATCCAGTCTTCGAGGGAGTGCGTGTGTGGGGAAATATAATAATAGGGATGTTTAAAAAGATGATGGAAGAGATTGTCACATTACAGTGAAAATGGATGAGCAGTTTCTCTTTAAAAAAACTGAGCAAAAGATTTCATAACATGAAGCTGTGGTCATCGTGGCCACACTTAATGGCTCTGCTATTTGGGAGACCTTGTTCCTTTTTATTCCCACTCATACCATGGGGATTCTGGCTGGAGCTGGCAATACGGGATGGGGCACTGGCAAAGTTTCTCCTGAGCAACCCCGGGGAGGGGGGTCCACCCGCCATTGCAGTGGCCATTCGACCCCGACTGCCCCTCTCTTTGGTGCACAAAGATGCCCAGTACGTGGCTTCCCGCTACTAGTGAAGGATCTGCCCCACTTCTCAGCCACGTCCGACTGCAGGCCAAGAGCTGGCTCTGAGGATTGTGGGTTTGGCACCCGGGGCAAAGCCTCACGGCTGCCTTTGGGGATTCAGCCTCATGGGTGGTGGTGATCCCCTCCCCAGGCCCGCGGTGCTGCCCCCAGACAGGATGAGATCAGCATGGTAAGCCTTGGCCTGAGTCCCCAACCACGCTGCTGGGTGGTGCGTCCATGTGAGCATGGAGATCAAAAACACTAGAAGAGACATCATACGGTTGCCCTGGCAACTGCGGGGGATTCAAACATCAGGGACGTGAACTGAGAGGCAGGCAGGGAGCAGCCTTGCCTGGGCTTTAGGACCCTATAGGGCTTCCACGTGAGTCTCCCAGAAGCAACAGGGTGGGGGCCGCGGGGGACACGCGGGAGGGCACGGGGTGGGGGCGCAGTTGCCAAGCCCACTCACCTCCTCCTCCTCGAAGCCTGTGAGGTCCCAGCGGTAATTGAGCCGCATCTGTTTACGCTTCCAGTGCTCCATGAAGGTGGCGGCTGCAGGGAGGGAGGAAAACCAGGAAGTTAGGGGCTCAGAAGCCCCACGACGTCAGATGCCATGAAAACATTCTCCTCTTCTGCACCATTTGGTAAGTGAGGGCAACAAGTGCTGGACCAAGAACTTCACATGAATTAAACTGTTCAGCTCTCCCACTGACCCTGTGAGGCAGGAATGATCTATCGCTCATTAAAAAAAAAACTTATTTATTTGGTTTATTTATTTATCTGGGTCTTAGTTGCAGCAGGCAGGCTCCTTAGTTACAGCACGTGGGCTCCTTAGTTGTGGCTCGCTGGTTCCTTAGTTGTGGCATACGAACTCTTAGTTGCAGCCTGCCTGTGGGATCTAGTTCCCTGAGCAGCGATCGAACCCGGGCCCCCTACACTGGGAGCGCAGAGTCTTATCCACTGCACCACCAGGGAAGTCCCTATTGCTTACTTTACAGTTGAAAAAGCTGAGGCACAGGGGAACCGAGTCCCAGCCAAGGTTATTCTGCCAGCCAGTGAGGGGCTGGGCAGGCTGGTCCCAGAGCTTTTGCTCTTAACCATCCTGCTCCATTGATCTTGGGGACCCCAAGTCACAGGTGGGGTCAGAGAGTGAAAGGGGAGCCAAGGTCACTCACTCAAGCTTCAAACCCCTGCAGGTGGCCTGACTTTAGAGCTGCACTCTTAGCTGCTACATCCTGCTTTGTATTCCCAACAAACTAAGCATAGTTCAAATGCCACCTCCTCCAGGAAGCCTCCGATCATCCCCCTCAGTGTCAGGAAAGAAACCAACTCCTCTTGGGACCTCTCCTGCTCATGCTGTTCATGCCACCTTCCATTATGATCCCTGTCCCATGTCTCGTGGCCCTTCTGGGGTGTGGGGCAGGGACGGGGCCTTGTCATCTGGGTCCCCCATGGAGAGCCCAGTGTGGGGCACAGACAGGTGCCTCAAGAGAGCTCACTGAATGAATGAATGGCTTTTATGGGTAGATACTTGCAAATGGAGATACCACTGACTGAAACATTTATCATTAATTCTTCCCACCCATGAGGGAACATCAGCAGAGGCTGAGGGCTGGAGTAGTGATAAGGGTGGCCATAAAGTTAAGCAGAGCTCCGGATTCTTGAGCTGCTATGTGCCAGGCGCTGTTCAAAGAGCCATCACATGAAGTGTTAGTCTCATTTAAACCTCATAGTAACCATAGGAGGGAGCTGCTATAATTGTCCTCATTTTACAGATGAGAAAACTGAGGCTCGGCAGAATTAAATGGCTTATCTGATAAGTGGCAGTGTGAAGACGGACATTCAATGAGGACTTCAGTGCAAATTCTTCAATATCATCCTTCACCAGGAAAGAATACAGGCGTTGGACCTGGCAAGAGATGGGTCTGAATCTGACTCACCTCCTGGTTCAGAGAACACACCCGCCTCCCCATTAAGGTGAAGTGAGAACAGGGCCTCCGAGCTTGCACATATCTGCGCATAATGGGTATCTGCCCATCAAGTATTAGCTACTGTACCAACCAGGTCCAGCCAGGAAACAGAAACCTCTTAGGTCTTCTGGACTGGGGTAATTTAATCCTGGGACTTGGCCACATAGGCAATGGAAGAGCTGAGAAGACAGGCAGCGGATGGTGAGACCACCCAGAGATTAGCGATAGCAGGAAGCTGCTGCCTATCTAGGGGTGGCGGGACAATGGGAGGTGGTGTCCCCAGAGCCAGGAACTGGAGCTGCCCAGAAGCTAGGGTCATGGAGGAAGGGCTTTCTGGAGGGAGGGAGAGCCATGGAGAAGGCGACACCTTTGCCACAGGTGCCCCAGGAAGCAGAGGAAGAGGAGGAGAAATACCCTGACTTCTCTCTTCCTCCCGCCTTCTGATCCGCCCCCCATCAGGGCTTCCCATTGGCTGAGCCTTCCAGGAAATGGGACAGCAAGGGAGCCTGGGAAATGTAGTTCCCTGCGATACAAATGTACTCTCAGCAGACACATATGGCTGGTGGGACAGGCCCATCTGCAGCCTGCACCGCCTCCTAAGAAGGAAGGTGTGAGGATGTTTCCTTCTGTCTCTTTCAACGTGTCCCTGGGTCACTGTAGTGGAGGCCCTTGGTTGGGGCCCATTCCCACACCGCCACCAGTTCTGGAAGGCCTGTCTCTCCTTCACTGTGTTCTGACAGCTGACTCTCTCTGGCCGCCTCTGCCTGCCCATGGCAAGGCCTCCTTTGAGACCTTGGGCTGAGTGGGGGAGGAGGGCTGGCTCCATGCACAGCAGGGGAGCTGGCCTGTTAACCTTCCCTGTCTCAGCCTCCCCATGTCTCCCCATTCCTAGGCTCACCGACCCACACCTCTACCTCCTGAACCTCCCCCTCCCTCCACTCACCAGCCTGCAGTGTGATAACTGTTACCTTTTAATGAGGACTCAGCCTGCACCAGGCTCTGTGCTAGTGATTTAGCGACACCAGTTACACAAACCCTCAAAACAACGCCATGCAGTAGGAGTGATTTCCACTCACTCTTTCACAAGTGAGGACAGAGACTCAGAGGATTAAATGCTCTGCCCAAGGTCAACTTCAGGTTAACAGCAGGAGTGGGATTTGAACCGAATTCTATTTGACCCCAGAGTCTACACTTAACCACCATACTTGACCGACCTTCTGCACAGATATTTGATTTTCTTTACGGGAGTAACAACTAGAGTCGTAATAAGTCGGATGATTACAGCAAAACTTGTATTGCCATTTTATGGATGAGGAAATGGAGGCACAGAGAGGTTAAGTAATTTGTCCAAGGTCACACAGCTAGGCAGCTGGTATTTAAACCCAGGCATTCTTGCTCTAGAATTTTACTGTTAAATGTCTTAAGATAGATACAAGGGCCCTTTCCCAGGGGTATCTGTAGGTTGACCAGGATCGAGACTGGACCTGAGGTCACACCTTGGAGGCCAAGGAGTGGAGATGGTACATAGACAAGGCTTGTTGTGCTCGGCTATGTTTAAGAAATGCAGGCATTTTATATAAAATCATGAGTTTCCTGCTTCTCCTTTAAAAATCAGAAACTCTGGCACCAGGAGGCTGGAGCCGAGGAGTGACAATTCATTTGTCAAGGTTTGGGCATGCCTTCTCTGCTGGGCCACAGACCCCACCATGTCCTATTGCCTGGGCTCTCTGGCTCTGAGTTTGCCACGCCTTTGCTCTGTAGCAAAGGGGCGGAGCTGTGACATTCAGGCTTGGCCAGTAGGACGGGTGATGGGAAGGCTCATGCTGAGTTGGGGGCAGTCCTGAGGTCTCAGCTCAGAATCAGGCATCGTGAGCAGTGTGAAAACTCACCTGCTACTGGACTGGGCAGAGGCAGGAAGAAAACCGAGGGCCTCTGCTTTGCAACTGTGCTCCTGCAGCCCTCCCCCTCTATACCAGCCATGTGGACAGCAGCGGGTCCTGCCAGGTTCTCATCCCTTCACTTCAAGGTACCCAATCATGGTTCTCCTGGCTGACGTGCCAACTACATCACACAGACGTAACGTGGTGTCTACCTGGTGTCAGGTGCTGGGTATGCTTGGGGCATCTCCTTTCATCCCACCCGCAAGCCCTCAGCGCAGAGATAACGCACTCCTTCACACCGATGGGTAAACTGAGACCCTGAGGAGTCAGGTGACTGGTTAATATACAGCAGAAACCTGGATCCAGGACTTCTGACCCCAAGATCGACTGGGGTTAGGGGTGTGGCTTCACCCACATGAGGACAAGCTGTGGGCCAAACCCGGTCCAGGGTACAAAAGACATGAAGAGATGGCCTTGACCCCAGCAGCCATGCGAGGGGGCCAAGGAGAAAAGACCATCCCCCCAAACTCCAGAGCCCAGAGGGCAGTGCAGCAGAAATCGCAGGTAGTGAAGAGGGAACCCAGGCCAGGGTGCAAGCAGGTGTTTGAGCTTCTCCCTTCAAACATTTGTTTTAATGACACAGTGTTAGACAAACACATTCTTCTAGAAGAGCCCAGAGGCAGCAGGTGAGTGATGAACCCTGGATCTACCCTGGTGGCGCAGTGGTTGGGAGTCCACCTGCCGATGCAGGGGACGCGGGTTTGTGCCCCGGTCCGGGAGGATCCCACGTGCTTGGGATCCCCTTGGTTGGAGCCCATTCCCACACCACCACCAGTTCTGGAAGGCCTGTCTCTCCTTCACTGTGTTCTGACAGCTGTCTCTCTCTGACAGCTCGAAGCAGGTATGAGCTTGGGCATGGGCCCGCGCCCCCCCACCTGCCTGTCAGACTCAGTCTCCACGTGTGTACAATGGGCTTGATAACAGTGCCCACTGTGGGGCCTACGGTGAGGCGTCCATAAGCCAATGCACCGCGGGGCCCAGGGGAGGGCCCACCCGTGGCGAGGGGCTTGACAGAGGAGCGGTCCCCCGACCCGGCTCACCTGAAGGATCTCCACCGCTTCTCATTAAGTGTCTGACGATAGAACAAAACGTATGGTTGGTTCCATTTATACAAAGCATCCAGAATATCTACAGATAAATCCACCACAGAGGCAGAAAGCAGACTGGTGGTTGCCAGGGGTGGGGCAGGGGGAAAGGGACAGATTGTTAAATGGGCACCAGGTTGCCACCTGGGAGGATGGCGGTAATGATGGCACGACATGGTGAGGGTACTAAATGCCACCCAACTGTGCACTTAAAACAGTTAATTCATGTTACGTAAATTTCACGTCAATTAACAAAAGAAAGAATCACAGAACAATGGGTACAGATTCTGCTTATGGGCTTAAGTGCCCCTGCTGTAGGCTGGAGCTGCAGAGAAAATGGACCAGGAACACACCCGCATGGTTACGTGGGGCAGGGGCAATCTGTCCATTTCCCCCAGGATTTCTTATAGAGTGTGGGCTGTGCCGGAAGCCCCACCGCAGGGGGCTTGCTGAAATACAGATTCCTGGGCACCACGCTGACCTGGAAGCTCCGTTCTGGACAAGCTCTGCATGTGGCGCTGTCCACACAGGCATCTGGACGCACTGGCCTACTCACTGTCTGCCCTTTCTTTCCATCCATCTCTCTATCCATCAGATGAGCTGCCGGTCCACCCCCCACAGGACCCCAGGCCTCTGCTTCGGCTCTCCTCCCAGGCCGCATCCCACCCTACCTCCCTCGGGCCCTGCTTGACCTGTCCAAACTGCTTTCACTCCTAGGCCTAACCCCAATTTCCCTAATTCTGGATGCTTCCTGGGCTGGCTGCTGACCTCCCCCTGCCCCCACCTTTCTGAGCTTTCACCCTCCCCTGAAATGCTCCTGATGACCCTGTGGCACGATCTTGGATGTGTCATTAGACGCTCCTGGTTCGGCCGCCCTTTGGTCTTTTGTGCCCATCGGAACCTCACAGGCTCTCAGGCCCGCCGTGGGAATCTCACAGGCCACGGAGGGAAGGCTCTGACGGATGCTGGGGCGCTTCTGTGGCTGCCCGGAGAACACCCCGTCTCCCTGGTGAGGTCCAAGCTCCTTATGGGCTGAGGTCTTGTCTCCCAAACCTGTGCCAGGCACTCTTGAGCCGCGGAGGCCCCAGGGGGCAGGCAGGGCCGCACCCTCCTTAAAACAAGACCCCTGGGAGCAGAGACCAGCTTCTCAAACCTCTGGCTCATGACAGTCCGACGTCTGCTCAGCACAGACTCCTTTCTCTCAATGTGGAGATCAGAGATACATGTCCTCGGGCTGCAGGAACCGGACAAGAGAGTGACCTGAAACTGAGTGGGGCCGTGTGGGGCTCCCTGGCACGGAGGCCCTTTTTGTCCCCCATTTCTTATAGGCAAGACTGCAGCAGCCCCCGTGACCATCCCTGAGTTCCGAAGGGTGGATTCAAACAGTTGCTAATCAACAGAGAAGCAGCCAAGCAACCACCCGAAGCAAGATTAAAGGGACCAGAGAAACTCATCAAGATCAGGAGACAACTGCTGGGCTTCCCTGGTGGTCCAGTGGTTGAGAATCCACCTGCCAATGCAGGGGACGCGGGTTCGAGCCCTGGTCGGGGAACTAAGATCCCACATGCAGTGGGGCAACTAAGTCCGCGCGCCGCAACTCCTGAGCTCCGCGCCTCAACTAGAGAGAAGACGGCGCACCGCGATGAGGATCCCGCATGCCGCAACTGAGGCCCGATGCAGCCAAAAATAAAATAAATTAAAACATCGGGAGACGACCACCTGAGATGAGATTAAGGGAGTGCAGGCCCTGCTCACCACACCCTAATCTTGTTAGAGAACCCCCCGCCCCCCGCCCTTTGAACCGCTGCTATAAATCCCTTCATCAAATCCTCTGGCGGGGGACACACACAGTTTTTCGAGGCAGAACCGGTGTGTCCCCCTTTGCCTGGCAAAGCAATAAAACTCTCCTTTTCTACTTCACCCAAAACTCTATCTCTGAGATTTGATTCGGCACTGGTGCCCAGAGAGGCCGAGCTTTTGGTCACAAACCCACCTGTCGGCCCACAGGGGAGACAGGGCTCCCGCACAAAGGCCCCCCACCCTTCATTTTCTCACTGATTCTATTTATTTATCCCCTGAAAGAGTGTTCGCTCACAAACCCGCTGCTGGCCTTTTAATTCCAGCAGAGACTCAGTCTCTCTCCCTCCGTCCGCACTGGGTGACTCAGCCGGTGACCTGCCCACTCCATTCAGAGTCTCGGGTGCAGCCCCCCAAGGAGGGGTTTCAATCACACCTGTCACTCCACTAATGCCGGGACCATCTTTCTCCAGCTCCTTGCAGGCAGGCAGGCTCAAATCAAATAAACCCCTTTGTTCTGCCTGGAACTGACAAGGCTTTAAAACCCCATTATTATGCCATAATTTCAGAAAATTGATCCCGGGCGGGAACAGCTAAATGGAGCTCAAAGTTTCTTCGTGTGACACCTTACTGAATGAAGGCTTTGAATTGTCATAAATCCCAGGCAGGGGAGAGCTCAGCCAGAGCTCACAGGCTCCAGGACCCGCGGGTCAGCCTCTGGGCAAACCAGACCCCACAGTGGAGCGGAAGCAACATGAAAACAGCGGCCAGAGGTGACTCCTGGGGCGGTAGAGCCCCGCTACTGTCAGTGTCAGGTTTGGGGCTGCTCTCTGTCACCTTGCCAGCAGAAGCGTTAGCAGCTGAAGGACAGGAAAAGAAAGGACACAGTGGGAGAAGAAACACCAGTGGGAAAATGATCCTTTACAGGGTAATAAACAAGTAATTGAATAAGGGACTAAAAAAAACCCCTCAACAGTGGCAAGCTCGCTGCTAATTACGCCTGGGGGACGATGGAGGGACTGAGTCTCCACCCTGGGGGCAGGGACGGGTTGTTAACAGGCACCGCTCAGCCCAGCAGGCCCTTTCCTATTGCTTCTGGCTTGACTTATAATAAGCTCCTCTTTCCATAAGTGCTTCATGAGAGTGGTTTGGCTTTTTTGTTGTTGTTTTTTTCTCCCCCAAATGGGGGTGTGTAGACTGAACTTGCCCTTGACAGACAGGCACCTCTGTTGTCTCCTACGGTGGAAGTGGAGCTGGAGGATGTAGGGACAAACAGCGGAAACACAGATTTGCCCGTTTCCCTGCGTCTTGGATAGGGGAAGGATGGGACCATCTGTTTTTCTCCCAAGGACGGGGCTGCTGGTAAGGGCTGGCCAACACCTTTGAGGCTGTGAAGTGGTACCCCTTTGCACACAGTAGGTGCTCAATAAAGAAGCATGACGTGACCAAGCTGGCTTCCTTGAGGGGGTGCATAAAATTCAACCAACTCCCTGCCTCCTGGCGGGTTGAGTGGCATTGCTGCCTGTGTGCCCCTCACCGCCTGCTCATGGTGAATCTCTGCTCCCCCAGGAGGGCACAGAAGGGGGGTGGAGGATGTTTGGATGGAGAGGTGAGACCAGGGCACTAGCCTGGACCGTGAAGGCCGGCAGGCCAGGCACGGATCTATCATGTCTGCTACAAATCGGCTAGCTGTGTGATCTTGGGCAAGTCACTTAACCTCTCTGTGCTTCCCTGTCCACATCAGAGAATAACAGGGTTTCTCTCCAGGGTTGTTGTGGGGACCAGTGAGGTAGCCTGTGCAGAACTCTGTAGGGGGAAAGGGAGCCTGTTTCTGTGGAAGGAGCTGGGGAAAATATTCCAGGTGAGAGAATGAATTTAAGGTAAGCCTGCCAGGAATAAGCACACACATGAGCTAGACCTGATAAGTAACGCTGACAGAGGGAGTAAAGCCCAGGGGTCAAGTATTTGGGGCTGGGAAGCCAGAACGCTGGGGTTCAAGTCTTGCCTCTGCTGCTTGTTAGCTGGTGTAACCCTGGGAAAGTTGCCTCATTTTTTTCAGCTGCTAAATGGGGTAGTAAAGCCTGTTTCCCTCCTATAGTTACTGGGAGAATTAATGAGTCGCTCACATAAGATGCTCAGGACAGTGCCTGGCCCATAGTAGGAACCAGCCAACCAAAGCTAGTGTTCTTTTCTGAAGGAGATGAAGTGACATAATTCACAGAGGCCCCCAGGCACAAGGTGACAGGTTAGATGTGAGCTCCTATCTCCAAGGGTCTAGGCTGTTTTCACGTTTTCAAGAAGCAAGGGCTCACTGATCCGATGCAACAGCTAGCACGACATGACAACTAGCACCAGGCACAGCCTTAAGACATCACAAGACGTGACTCACTTGACATTCCCAACCACTGTCTCCATTTTACAAATGGGGAACCCAGGGCCCAGAGAGTTGAAACAACTTTCCTGAAGTTGCACAGCTGGCAGGTGACAGATCTGAGAGTTGAACCTGGGTCTGGCCCAGGGACTGGCACTATTACCTGCTGACTAGCCATCCTGGCTCACAGCCAACGCAGCTGGGTATTGAATTGGACCAAACTGTCAAGCCGGCAGCTGTGCAGCTGGGCTCCACTGTGGGCGTGAATGCTGCTGGGTGAGCCTCCCCCGCTCGGAGCTGGGGAACCGGGAGGCTGGGTGCCCAGCCAGGAGGTGTTCCAGCCTCAGCTGGGAGCTTCCTGGGCCCCGATCAGAGAGGAAGGAAGGGAGCCAACCAGAGATCTTGAGGAAGGCCAGGGAGGCTGGCAATGAGAGCAGAGGGTGGTGGGGGGCCGGGGGGTGGTTCTGATAGACGCAGGGTCCAAAGAGACAGGGGCGGGCAGGGGAGGCGGAAGAGGCTCAGGGCAACGTGGGCTCCCTTCCTGGCCCTGCCAGTGGAGACCCACTTTCCTCATCTGTGAAATGGGGACAATTTCTCAGCTGTGGGATAAGGTGGGATGAAGCTCAAGGAGCATCCAGCCCAATGTCAGACACATACACATCAGCTCAGTGAAGATGGCCACTGAGCCTAAATTTATAGTCAGGTTGATCCCAGAATTAATCATCCGAGCTAGAGTGTGGTGCAGGGAATCTTCTCATAAGCCACCATGAACCACACACAGACATCAGCTCCCCATGCTCTGTGGTAGCCCCGGCAAGGACTCCTCCAACCTCAGCTTGAATGCCTCCTGAAACAGGGTGCTCACCACCTGCCAGGCCAGCCCAGCCCAGCACTCACTGCTGGAAATCTCTCCCTTACGCTGAGCTGGTGACCTGTGACTCTCATTCTCAGCCCCATTAGGAGGACCATCATGTGCCCATGATGACTGTGCTGATCGTGAAGCTCTGCTTCGAGCTCCCGGAGCTTGGGTGGATGGACAGTCCTGGGTGTCTCTATTACTCGGGTGTCCACGGGCTATAGGCCACTGCCGAGCCAGGGGGGGAAGGATGTGGAGGGGTGATGTTCATGAGTGGGGCGGGGGCTGTCATTTGTACCCCTGTGCTCCACGCGACACGGGCTTCGCCAAGCCTGAGGCATCTCCTTAGCTCACAGGAGGGGTGGGCACGAGAGCCCTCTGAAATGAACAGAGTCTCCTCCATCGGAGGCCCTCAGTTTGGCACAGCTGTTACCGGGCGTATAGGCAGGACAGTGGGAACAGATGGAACACAGTTGGGGAGCCCAGGGCCAGGGAAGGAGGGCGCGAGAGGCCCGCTAACTGCTGCTCTTGCACATTCTCACTGGCCTTCTTCCTCCACGGTGCCCCTGGAGCTCACGTGGGTCTTGAGCAAAAGCCCCGCCGCTGTCCCCAGTCAGAGCTGGGTCAGCCTCCCTCTATCACCTCCCCAGCTGCTTCTCATGTAAGTTGCCATCTCTGACTCAAGTTAAAGACGAGAAAACTTCTGATACAGGAGGCCGACTGCTCTGGCTTCTGAGTCCTCCCAGTGAGAACACAAAGTCCTCTGCGGCCCTTGCTGGCCTCCAGGGTCCTCCTGCTCCCACTCCCACTTGCTCCCTGCACCCGCACCACAGGGCCTTTGCACATGCTGCGCCCTCCTGAATCTTGGACTAAGTCAGTGGATGCAGTGGTTTTTCCTCCCATGGTTTCCCCTGTGCCCAGCACAGGCACTTAGTAAATACCAGTTGGTACGCACGCTACACGCAAGGCACATCACCTTCTCAGTCTCACACCCCCGCCGTGTGTCAAGCAGCCCTGCCTGTGGTTTGTGGTCACAAGGGCAGGACCGTTTACTGAGAGTCAGCCATGTACGTGCTAAGCATTGGCTGAGATTTTGTGCCCGCTGTCTCTGATCCTTATCACACCCCCAGTTTACAGGCGAGGAAGCTGAGGGTTGAGTTATGTGGGGAAGGGCAGAGCTGACTTCCCTCCCCCAGGGCTCCTGTGCCCTTTCTGTGTGCAGCTCCATCTCCGACTAGCTGGGAGTCCCTGAGGGCAAAGACTGGGGCTCTGGTGCCCAGGGGATGGCTCAGCACATGGGTGCCCGAATCCTGAATGCCCTGCTGGCAAAGGCTGTGTCACGGGGCCACAGAGGAGGAAACGGGTTTATCTGCTAATCCAAAAACGTCTGTGGAAATGCATCCAGCCACCACTTACCCACCTCCCGTGCCCCCCAAGCCTGAGATGGGTACCAGGTAGGACCTGGATTCAGGGAGAATCCTGGAGGAGGAGCCGTCTGCCCTGGACTCCAGGTAGCAGTGGAGTCCAGTGGTTAAGGGCACAGGCTCTGGAGTCGTATGTTCACTCTTTACCTTGGCCGCTCAGGAGCTGGGAGATCCTGGGCAAGTCACATCAACTCTCCCTGGGCCTTGGCTTCTTTACTTGTAAAATGGGCATGTGACACCTTCAGGGGTGCTGGGGGTAATGAGAGCTGTGCCCCAGGGCCTGGGCCTGGTCAGCTTTCCCAGCATCATCGGGAGGAAGGCAGAACCCTTGGCACTCCTTGTCCTAAAGCAGCAACAAATCCCGGCCCCAGGAAAGAGGTCCCGGTTCCGGGAGCAAAGCACCCTCCTAGGCTTTTCATGAGGGGCTCTTGGCCGGGTCAGATGCATCTGTGGGTCGTGACATAGTACAGACCCCAGTAACCTGCAGACAGAACGGGGGATTCTTTCTGCTGACCGTTCCTCCTGTGTGCATTCCTGGCAAACGGTCCTGCAGGTAGCCTCAAGGAGAGGGAGGGCATGTCGGGACCCACCCGAAGTTGCCTGTGCCCCACAGACGGACGGGGTGGCGGCGCTCGGCTTACCCCAGAGGGCCATGAAGATGGAGAAGAAGACAGTGGCGGGGTTGTCGAAGAGGTGGCTGGCGCGGGCCGTGGCGCACGCAGAGCTCATCTTCCAGTAGCTGCAGGTCTTGTCACACAGCGGGCACATGGTGATGTTGTGTCTCTGGTCACACATCTCCATGCTGGAAGAGAGGGAGTAGCCCAGAGTCCCCTGGCCGATGCGCAGGGTCCCTGCCGGCCCACGTGGACCGGAGCCTCCCAGAGCCACATCGGGTGGGAGAAAGTGCTGGGGGTCCCCGCCGTGGTGGACATGGTCTGGCTCAGCAGCCAGCTTCCGCCGGCGCCCACATCCCTCTTCTCCATCCCAGGTGGGCTTTAGGGACGTCTGACAGCTGCTGCCACACAGGGGCCCCAGCTCGGTTTCACACTCTGTCACCCCTTAAAGCCTTAATGGTCTTTGAACTGGGCCCTGCATTTTAATTTTGTACCCAGCCTGCAACTTCTGTAGGTGGTCCTGGGTGTGGACCCATCGGACTTGCTGTGTGGCCAGTGAGCGTTCATCTCTGAAGCCGAGGTCCCAGCCAGCCTCCCTCTGATAACCAGGCACCACCAAGGTTGTGCTAAGAGTGAATGCTGTCCAGGTCCTGACTTGACAAGGCCCCGGAGACCCGAAGGAGGAATGGGATCAAGGCACGAGAACGCCACACCCCTCCTGAGCCCTGGCCGTGAGCCTGGCACCTGCTAAGCGCCGTTCCTGCGGGCTTCAGTCCATCTCTGTGGGGACGCCGTGGGACAGCTGGCCCCGGGCAGGCCTGGGTACCAGCCTGCGGACATCGCTGGGCACTCTGGGCCCCTAAGAGGATGGAGAAATGGTTCTTCCAGACCTCCTCCCAGGAGACGGGTGGTTGGGTTGGAAGGAACACACCCACAAGCTGCTTGGGGTTGGGGGCCCACCACGCCGGGCTCACCCCGAAAGTGAGGGGCAGTTCCTGCTCAGGATACTAGTCTGGCTCAGGGAAGGCTTTTGTTCTGCTGAGTCTGGGGCTCGAGCCCAGGGGGTGTGGCTGGACAGGATGGGGAGCTGCGCGATGCCCAGTGGCCTTCCTCCTCCGCCCTGCCCAGCACTCAGGCTCTCTCCTACTAATACTGAAAAATACAATAAGGGCCATTAGCTGTGTGAGCAGGAGCCTGCACCGAGCGTCTACCTGGCCTGGACCAGCTCTGGGGCTATTACAATCCCATCTTCATAGATGAGGAAGCGAGCCCAGAGAGGGCAAGTCACTTGCTCAGGGCCACACAGCAGAGTGGGGATTGAGCCCTGGGCTCTGTCTGTCAAGCCCGTGCCCTGCACCGCTCTCAGCTGATGCCCAGAGGCCACAGGAGGGCTCCCTGCTGAGACCAGGTCCTTGACGGGTTATTCCTGCCCTCTGTGCCCCCGGCCCTGTCCTTTAGCCTCAGACTCAGTTTCTCCTTCTGGAAGATGAGAAGGGAGGCCAGAATTAGGCCCCGCCAACTCTGCCCTGCCCTGCCCTGCCCATCTCCCTGCTAACTTGGACAAGATACTGAGCTATTATTAGACACCGGGCAGGAGTCTGATTCCCAAGGGTTAGGTGGCTATCGAGGAGGGGGGACGAATTGGGTGGTTGTTATTGGCTTTTAAAAAAAATTTCTGGATGCACAGAATCGTGGCTGGGCCACAGCCATTGGTGTTGGAGAAACATTTGCTGAGAGGCTGTGAGGGACCCTCCTCTGCTAGCACTGTGGGCATTCAGCTCAATTCTCTTCTCACAGTTCCTCTTACCAAAGACTTATTAAAAGATTGTGTACATTCTGTATGTGCCAGGCACGGTGTCAGGCATGGGAGAGGGAAAGATGGACCACCTGCTGCCTCGAAGCATCTGGGGGAGTGCGTGTGTGAGCACGCGTGTGTGTGCCTGTGTGCACGTGTATGTGGGGCGGGGACAGGCACACAGAGGCCGTAGGGCACCGTGGACTCGGAAGCCAGCCAGCTCTGGATTTGAATCTCAGCTCTACCGCTTTTGAGCTGTGTGGCCTTGGGCAGGTTGCTCCAACTCCTTGGGCCTCAGTTTCCCCATCTATAGAATGGGGATGCTGAGAATAGAGAACCCATTTTTTTTTTAAAGGCCATGGCATTTTTATTCAAGTATATTGGTTTTTGTTTTTGTTTTTTCTTTGTTTGTTTGGCTGAGCTGCGCAGCACATGGGATCTTAGTTCCCCGACCAGGGATTGAATCCAGGCTCTCGGCAGTGAAAGAGCGCAGCCCTAACCACTGGACCACCAGAGAATTCCCTGAGAACCCATGTTACTGGGTTGTTAGGAGGATTAAACAGGGGAACGCACGTGAAGCCCTCGGAACGGCCCTGGGACTCATCCTCCCGTTCACCATCATTATTGTGGGAATAATGGAGCCTTGTCCCTCCCTGAGCTTCCTCTCTTCTGGGGGCCTCTCCTGAAAGGCAGAGGGGCAGGACATCTCACCCATGCAGGACCCCAGCCCCTCTCAGGGAACCTGTGGATGGAAGGCCCCCTCCGCCATTGTCAGGGTGCCGCCTGGGGCCCCGAGGATGGGAGGGGCCGGGGGGGCCAGAGCCCATGTCTCTGCCTGCCTGTGAGCCCCACGGCTGCCCAGCCCTCCTCCCTGCCAGCTTAAACAACGTCAACCAGTCAAAAAGCCTGTTTCTGCTGGTTTTAAACCCTCAGCCTCTCCCTTCACTGCCTTCAGCCAAAATAAAGACAAGCCATGGGTGGGCCTGCTCTTTGGGGCCAATAGAGGGGCAGGGGCGGCAGGGCAGCATCGTGCGGGGCGCAGGGGGTGCAGGGGGCACTGGCTATCCTACACACTGGCTTGGGCCACATTCCAGGGGGAATGCACACTTCCTGCTTTGTTCAAGACACCAAGTGAGCAGAGGCCGAGGTCAGACCGGGCTCGAGAATTCCCAGTAAATGCTGTTTGCATCCCTGGCTGTGTGACAGCGCTGGGCTGGTCTGGCCTGGGGATGTCGGCGTCCTTGTCAGGGAGCCCGCGCCTGCCTGGGCAGAGCATCCTGGACGAGGCCACCAGCCCAGCTTCTCCTCCAGGACCGGCAGGAAGGCGGATGGAGAAGTCTCCGTGGGGGGCCCCTCACCCTCCACTCAGTCCCCTCCGCGTCTGGGCTACTTTGATCTCTGCCTTCCTCAAACCCAAGCACAGTGAACTCGTGTCATTAGCAAACAAAGGGACAAGCTTTCTCCTGCCTGTGCCCAAAATAACCCTGGAGGGACATAAGCCAGATTCCTTTAACGTTCTGATTCCGGGTGGGTGGAATATTTTAGGTGTTATTCATGTATTCACAAATCACTTGCAAAAAATTACTGGATGTGGCCTTTCTGCACCGCTGAGTCCTAAGGAGTCAGTGTCTCCACCAAGTAAAAGTCTCCTTCACTGCCTCTTCTGATCAGAACCACGGATGGATTGTCTAAACCACAGCTCTGCTTCAGAGACACTGGGCTGAGCTGTAAGAAACGTAAACTGTGCTGATGTACCGGGACTGTCCCCAACAGACCGCCAGCTCCCTAGAGGCAGGGCCAGGGGCGTCCACTTTTCTATCCAGTGTTTCGTCCATTGGCACAGTGTTCCTGATGGAAGTTAGGCCTGAAATCCTGAACTCATAACACAATCAGTTATCCCTGGGTCGGTATTCGCAAGTCTAGGAAACCACTAGGAAAGAGGGGAGACGGTGTCCTCAAGCTCCCGCTGCTTGACTCACGTTCTGGCTGCCATTCTGGGAGAACCACACCCGGCACGATGCCGGGCTGTCTCTGGGGTCCTGGCCTCCTTCCAAAAGCCCCCCACGCCTGGCCTACCCCTTGGTGAACAGTAGCAGGACTATCAGCCCTGCGTTCAGAGACCGGGGCAAGTTGCACCAGGTCAGCTCTCATGACGGTTCTGTTGTTGCAGCATTTCCCAAGGCCGTGTGGACAGGGGATGCGGCATGGACACAGGGCCTGGCTGGCTGAGTGCGCTGCCCCGAGGTCTCCAAATGGTCATCCGTCTCATTTCCTGACCGCACAGGGAAGCGGTCAATTTGTCACATAATGACCAAGAACTAAATGGGAAAAAAAGCTTCAAAGAACGAAAAGGAGTTGGATATTTATTTTATGTCTTCCTCTCGACAATAAAGCATCTCTGAGGGCGATCGTGTCTGCAAAGGCCGCCCACACGCTCAGATGGCTATTATATCCTTTGGACTGGGCGGCTCTCTTTCTGACACCGCCTGGCCTGGCCTGGAACTTCCCGGGGGGACTGAGCGGGTGCACGGCAGGGCAGGGGTTGGGGTGAGGGGCCCGAGTCCCAGGAAGTTCTGTTCCTGCAGTAATAGGAACGTGGCTCCTTAGTAAGATGAGGATGTGTTTGGAGAGAGGGGCTGCCCGCCTACCTGGGGATGTTCTCATCGACGGTGGCCCATCCGTAGAGGAAAACGATGATCCCGACCACGGAGGCGGGGATGAGCATCTGGGTGTAGACGCCCAGCCAGGCGAAGTACAGGCCAATCTTCTCCCCAAAATACTTCCTGCACCGCAGGGCAAAGCCAAACAGAGACACACTCTCAATCCACATCAGGGGGAAAAAATTACACCCTACCCCCTTCCCCCCAGCGAGGAACAGCTCATAGGGGGGCCCCTGATTCTCTCAACCAAAGAAGCAGAGACTGGGGGCCCCTGAGCCAGGCTGTCAGGTTTGGGGTGTTCTCTGCTTTCCCTATGGCAGCACTTCTCTACCGTGCCCCGAAGGTGGGAGCATTTCCGTTTGTGATGCCCACGCTGAAGGGCATGATGTCGCCCGGAGGCTGTCAGCTCTGTTCCAGCCCTGTTCAGCCTAAGAACAGGAATAAACTCCAGCCCCGAGGCACCAAGAGAACCAATCACTCTGTATATTAAGCGTTTCTGGCTCCTCGATGGGCTGAGTTCTGGTCTACGTGTCCCCAGCAGCACACCCACTGCCTGATCTGTTCGCCCCTTCCTGCCCCGGGACGGAGGTCCCCTCAGGAGAGGACGCATTGCCCAAAGGGGCAATTCTTACAAATTCCCAGGCAGCTCTTTTCTTCCTTTCAACACAGAAAGAAATCACACCAGATGCCTGGCTGGGTTAAGCTGGACTGTGAATTTAGGGGGAGACAGTGAATATATGACAGATGAGAACCCGTCCTGCAGGGAATTTGAATAAACTGCTATCTAAGGCTCAGCCAGGCTCCCGTCCTGCCGGGAGACATTGGCTTTCCTACACAAGCTCTTCAAGTTCAAGCAGGCCCCCATGCGCTGCACACTCAGCACAGTCGAAATGCACAGGGACATCTAACCGATCAGGCCGGCTCCCAGCGTCCCCTCTCACCTGACAAGGTCGATGGGCTGGTACTTGTAGAAGACCCCGTAACTCGCCCACTCTTCGTACAGGAGCTGGGAGAGAGGAAGTGGTGAAGGGCTGGGGAAAATGTAACGCTCCCAGGTTGCTCCCCAGAACTCAGAGCTACTGGGCCCCCACTGAACTGAGGTGTCCGTTCACAGCTACGTCATTCATTCATTCAACAAACACGTACAGAGGGTCAGCCCTGTGCTGGGTACCGTGGTGGACGCCGGGTTCTGAGCTGAGCACAGCAGACACAGCCCTGAGCCCTGGCGCTCCCGTTCTGGTCAGGGAGACGGACACGAGAAAACGGGTCCAAACTTTCAGCTCTGGTAAGGGCCTTGAAGAAGCCACGGGTGGTGGTGGGCTCTCCGAGGAGGAATAGGCTTATGTTTTTAGGCGACGGTGGGGATGGGAAAGAAACTTCTGGCAACATTATAGAGTCCTCAATGCTCACGATTTGATCTGGAATTGATCTCAAATGGCCTGCTGCTGTCAGACACCTCACTTTCTTTGTAAAAAGACAGACCCACCAAGCTTTGCGGCAGAGAAATACCAGTGGTACGATTTTTAAGTCTCACGGGACGCAAAGAGAGCCCGATGTGTTCTCCTGAGATGGGCTGTCTGATTAACACAGCTTAGTGAAATAAATGAAATCTACACACCCCATCATGCCCCAGGCTTTGGGCAGGATGGCAATGAGCTTGGCGATTGTAAGCCTTGTATGAACGCGTGGGTATAGGGTGTCCTCGGGAATACGCTGGGTTAGGACTGCTGGTTTTAATAAAGAAATCCCATGCATGTGGGTAATTAATGCTTTACCAACCTGAACTCAAAGCCTACGGTGACAGTGCTGGCTGGAGGGGAGCTGGGCCCCAGCTGGGAACCCAGGGCCTCGGCTGCCCATCTCTGCTGGCAGGAAGCAGGGGGTGGGGGATGCCCATGAGAACTCACCACGGGCGCCAGGTCTCTCCTGTACACTGAAGCCTGACTCGCATCCTTTTTCCTTTTCTTAATATTTAGACTTAAAAATCTGGGGGTCTCCTATATACAGATTCTGCTGTGGCCCCCGAACACAGCCTTTTATATCATCGTCCCCAATACTCTATAGACTATGGACTGAATGTGTCCCCCCAGATTCATAGGTTGAAGCCTTAGCCCCCAACATGACTGTATCTGGAGGCTGCGTCTTTCCAGAAGTAATTAAGGGTAAACGAGGTCATGAGAGCAGGGTTTTGACCTGACAGGACTGGTGTCCTTACAAGAAGAGGAAGAGACACCAGAGCTTTCTTTTTTCACGTGCGCACATGGAGGAAAGGCTGTGTGAGGACACAGTGAGAAGACGGCTGTCCGCAAGCCAGGAAGAGAGCCTGCACCAGAACCTAACCCTGCCGGCACCTTGATCTGGGGCTTCCAGCCTCCAGACCTGTGAGACATAAATGTCTTCTGTTTAAGTCTGATATTTTGTCATAGCAGCCTGAGCTAATATTACATTCTCCCCACTGACTTGGAAGATCCAGAGCTGATGGGATGGATTTCTATGCACAAAGATGCCTTCAACTGAGTCTCTGAAAATTAAAAATGTCTAAGAGGTTCCCGGGGACGGGGCCAGCTTCCACAGACCACAGAGTCAGGGGTCCCTAGAAATGACCTTCTAGCAAACTTTCCCATTTCCTCTCTCCTTCTGCAGCTCTGAAAATAATACTCAGGAGAACACAAGTGCTGTGTTTCATCAAAAGTCAGCACACAGGGACAAAATAAGCAGGGAGGAAAATAACATAGAAAAGCTAAATGCATTCTTAATAAATTATGAGCGAACCTTGCTGTCAAAATCCTGGGTTTCGCCTGCTCTGATCTGTAGAAGAGTAGCTTTCTTTAGATTTTAAGTCTCTCTGTAAGTGGCACAAGCAGGACGTGTTCAGCATGATTCCAAGTTCTGAAAGACTTAATGGCAAGTCTGGCTGCTGGTGGGGGAGCCTCTGTAGCTTCCGGGTAAGGAACTGGGATGCCCAGAGCCTCCCCCCATCTCAGAGGAGAAGGGGTCCAGGAATTGGAGGTGTGCTGCCCTGCTAGGATGGTGGCTCTGCTGGGTCTGGAGTCGGTGTCCTGGGCAGAGTCCCGAGTGGGTGATCTGAGCCAGGCCTTTCCCCTCTGAGCCCCGTTGGGCATCCAGGGCAGACCCCCTCCCCTCTGAGCTCCATCACCTCCTTGATACTGAAGGAGTCTGTCCTTCCTCCCAGGTCACGGAGTGGACGCAGATGGGCTCATGCTTTGTGAAGTGAAGTGCTGGGGGCTTGTTATGTGCCATCTGTCTGATGACGCAGAAAAGGAGGAAAAGCCTACAGTTTTACTCTCTAAAGGAGAGGTCTGAGCCAGCAAACTCTGATGAGATCGCGCAGCACCTCTGGAAAGGCAAAGCAGCCGTCACCAGTCACCAACCGGGCAGCTTCCTCCCCTCAGCTGAAATTTACACCATAGACCAGCTGGGGGAGCGTCAGAGGGAGACGGAGGGAGGGAGGGAGGAGGGAGTGGGGAGGGATGAAGGCAGAGACCCTGGGATGGAAAGAGAGGGAGTGGAGATTGCCACGGGGGAGGGGAGGCACAGACCGAAGCTCTGGAAGGCTTGTCCGCATCATGCTGGTCACCCTGTTCCCGGGCCTGCCCGCTGGGACTGGCCACAGCAGGCCGGCCACCATCCCCTGAGAGATGTGGCAGATGGGGGCACACTCCAGCTTTCTACATAAACCACTTTACCTCGGTGGACTTTTCTTCCTGCCGAGAAGAGAACATCAATCACCCTGTAGCTGTCAGCGTAAGGAAATCGAGCATCAGATCTCCTGGCTATGGTTGGCAGAACTCTGGGGGCCCCTCAGTCTGTGAACAGGTGGGAGGTGTCGGGGGCCCTGAGGCAGGTCAGCTGGGCACCGGTGGCTCTGGTCACTGTGACCCTGGGAGCCTTCCAGCACCTGGACCTCAGAGGGATCCTGGCTCCCTCCACCGGCATCTCTCCTGCCCAGACCTCCCACGTGGGCCCATGTGGCTGGGCACGTCCATCACAGCACTGACGCTGTCCTTAATTACTGTGTATGTCCTCCGCCCTTGCTGTCTCCCCCTAGGATGGAGGCACCAGGTTTGTCTGGTCTGTGTCATCCCCAGCTTCTCAAACAGGGCAGATACCAGGTTTCCAGGAAGTAATTGTTGAATGAATGAATGAATGAATGAATGATGGGCCAGGGCCCCGTGGCTCTCAGTGCAGTACAGGAATGAGGCCACCTCAGTCCACACCTGGAGTAACCCTCCCGCCCCCCAATCCTGGAGGAAGGAGCGCTTGGCCCCGAGGCCCCGAGTGTTTGTGGCCCAAAGATGAGGCTGATCGTTATGGCCTTGCTAAGCCCTGGCCCAGGCCTGCCTCTGCCCTGCTCTGCCAGCTCAGCATAGGACCGGGGCTTGGCTTGGCTACGTCCCCCCTTCTGTCCTCGGGCACTTGGGGCTCCTGCCACTGACGGGATGCCACAGATTTTGTCATCGTGAAAGCAAAATACTCGGAACCAGATCACTTTAGATGCAGCGACCATGAGAGAATGAGTTCTCTGAGTTAGGACACAAACACGTATCTGGGGCATTTCCCCTTCCTCCCTTCCTTCTTTCCTTCCTTCCATCCACCCACCACTACTCATCCTCCATCCATCCCTCCCTCCCTCCATCCATCCATCCATCCACCCGTCCATCTATCTGTCAGTCCATCTGTCCACCCATCCACCCACCCATCCATCCATCCACTCATCCAATACTCCCTGATCATGGACCAGGCTTTGCTGGGACAAACATTGCTGGGACATAACATTAAGTGAGGAGAGGGGGGTGGAAAGCGGGCCGCATTCCAGGCAGAGAGCTTTTGGGTCTGGATGAACCTGGCGCTGTCTGCTGGGCCGACACACTATAGTGCCCAGGAAATAGTTCCTGAGTAATAACTGAATGAGACCGTCTCGGCACTGACGCGACCATCAGCCGAGTCGTCTTTAGATTAGAAAGGCGGCAGTGTGGCTGCAGCATGGGGAAGAGGGTGGGAGATTAGGGCGCAGGGGCCTGGGACTTGGAGGCTAAATGGCCAGAAGAGGGTCTCTGTGGAGGAAGGGCACCAGGCAGTGGCAGGGGGCTGCAGGGGGACGAAGCGGGCTGGGCTCTGAGGCCAGGCTTGGTGCAGGGCAGGCCCATGGACAGGATGGAGGAGATCTGCAAGTCACGGGCTCTCAGACGAATGCCAGATGTTACACTAAAAATAACCAAATATGTAATTTTTGTGCTAAATCAGATAGCATCTTCAGCTGGATTCCTGGGCGGGCGGGCAGGCGAGTTGTATCAAGTACCGGAGGCTTAAAAACACATATGGGGGGCTGGAGGGAGGTGGGAACAGAGAGCATTCCACAGGCAGAGTCTCCCGGGCCTTGCAGTTTGGGACAAGGCCTCCATTGTGAGGTTCTCAGGGAAACATCCCCACCCAGCACCTTGGAAGGATCCGTTCTTGGGAAGCAAGAGATGGGACAAAGGGGGCTGAAAGGAATGCAGAGCCCAGGGAGGGCTGTTCCCTGAGGTGAGGGAGGGCAGGGCTTGCTGGGGAGCTGGGATAGGCTCATGGGGAGGTGGGGAGGCTGGGGTCCGGGTGCGGGCATGCGAGGGAAGGAGAACTGGCTGTCGGGGCGCGGATGTGGGCTGGGTGCCGGAGCAGAGCTTCCTGAGAGCCTGGGTGGGTGGAATTAGGGAGAACCACTGAAGAATAAAGGATCACTAGGCATTTCCCAAAGTGTGTCTCATGGGACACCAGCTCCATAACTTTCCCGCTAAAAAGGGTTCCAGGTCAAGTCAGTTTGAGAAACACTGGCTGGACCACCATCCATCGTGTTCCCCGTGTGCTGCTGGGGGCTGGGGCACTCCAGGCGGCTGGCCCCGTGGCTCCCAAAGTTATTTTCCCGGAAGCCAGGCAGGATTAGGCCAAACGTCGGCCAAGAGCCCTGGAGGTTCTGGCCGATCCGGTGAGACACGGGTTTGAAGCTGGCCAGGTCAGTGCAGGAAGGAAGGTCAGGTGGGGGGCACGTGCCGTCCCTTCACCCGCTCGGACAACCTGCCGAGGATGCTTTTGAGAATCAGAGAGGTGAGTTCACCAACCTCCTCACTCAGATGTGGGGCTGCAGTGCTGTGACCCCCGGGGCCCTGTCCCCCGCTGGCCCCCAGACTCCCAGACCCCGAGGGGCCGTCTCCCGGCTCTGTAGCACCTACCTTCCTGTCGTTGAACTCCACGTTCTCCCCTTCATAGTCTCCCTGTAAAGAGAGAAAGGTGTCTTACTGTCCTGTAACCTTTCCAGACATGCACTCCAGCTGCCCCCACTACGCAGGTGAGCTAGTCCCAGGACAGAACTTCACACGGTGTGGAAGGGCGCCCAGGCCCCCTCCTCCCAGGATCAAAAGCGTCCCGGGAAAGCCCGAAGCGCCTTCCCCTCGACACAGAGACGACATCCAGGATGGGAACGCGGTCGGGTCCTTGGAACTGGTGACACAGAGGAAAGGGGGCTTCAGGGGCTTTAGGGATTGTCAACAGGGTGAACATGCATCCCACTCTGCCAGGAGGGTCCTGGCGTCTCATCCCAGGCCCCACTAGGGTGGTGCCCCCTTCCTTCTCAAGCGTCCCAGGAGGGACCATGAGTTAGATGATCCCAGGGCATACAGATCAGTGAGTCCAATGCTCCCATTCTACAGATGGGAACACCGAGGCTCAGAGGAGCAAACTGACTTTCCTGGGAGAGACAGCAAAATCCGGTCAGACCTGGGACTTGGATCCAGGTCTCCAAATCCAATGGAAGAGAAGGAGTGTCTAAAGGTCGAAAGCTAGCCCAGTATTCCAACGGGGGACACTGATGACTAGAAGCCTGGCCAACCGGTCCTGAGGACTGCCGGGCAGATAAAGCTCTGAGGGCTCTGGGAGGTCTGCCTGGTGCCCGCTCCTCTCACCAGCTCCTTCCGTGACCCCCCCCTTCCGGCCCCGCCAGCCCCCTCCAGGCGGGGAGAAGTTGACCACCAGGTGGGCAACCAATGCCTGTGGTCTTTGAATGAAGATGCTCTGGGAGCAGTTTAACTAAATTCCCCCCCCAAGTCTTCAGGGGCCCTCCCCACCCAACCCAATCTATCCCCTTCCCAGAGTTTTCCCTCTTGTCTAAGATGGCCCCACGATTCCAGCAGCAGCTCATTTCTGTAGAGGTCCGTTAGCCGGTGACTTTGAAGGGGGCAGATGCCAACCAGGAAGGAAGCCAAAAAGCCACCCAGCAGTGGCTGAAACGCCAAGTCCTTCTCCGGATTCGAATGCTAGTTATGGAGCAGAAGGCCCTTCCTCTCTGTGCAGTCCTAACAGGCTGCTGTCTGGTTGGCAATGACCCCGGCCCCTGGCCTGGCAGATGCTCTTGTTGAATGAATGAGTGAATGAGTGAGTGAACGCAGCAAGCAAGGCCCTGGAGAGGGTGGGATGCTCTGGGCCACGCACTGAGATGTGACCTAGGACAGCTCAGGGGTGAGAGGCAGATGGTGAAAAGCGTACACGCGCGGGAGGGGCCTGCTGCCTGCCAGAGGCCGAGGTGCAGCCTCGCAACAGCCGGCATCCTCTGTTTAAGGCATGGAGTCCACAGGGCTAGCTTCAGAAGGATTTATCTCCCCAAATATTTGAACATCAGCTTTGGTACTTAATGGGGTGTGTGTCCATCAGTTGTACAGAAAATTCATGGATGTAAAATCTCTTACTCCCTCGAGATGACTGAGATCCATCATCCCGCTGGAAAGAACCCTGGAAGCAGAGCCAGAGGATCTGGGCTCCACTCCTTGGCTGTGTGCGCGTGGGCAAGTTGCTTGAGCAGCTGCAGCCTCAGTTTCCGCATCTGTAAAGTGGGAACAGACCTCACGTGGTGGGCTTCCCTACTGCTGTGTAAGGGACAAAGATGATGGTGTGCAAGGAGTTTCTAACATGAGGATCTTGGAGATGCTTTTTGGGGGCTCAGTGGAAGTCTTGTACTCGTCGGTTTAAACTGCTGCGAGAATTGATTCCTAAGACAAATGTGGAAGCGAAGCCTGAGAAGAGGGATGCATCGGCCTCCAGGGGAGGACGCCGTGGTGGTGCGGCCAGGGGTGGAGTAGCCTGCTGTCAACCAGGGCTGGCTTCTGGCCCCAGCTCCTCCACAGGGGCTGTGTGAACTTGGGCGAGTCACTAAAGCTCTCTGAGCCTCCGTGTTTGCACCAGATTAAATGAGATAAAGCTCCTACTAGACACAGTTCTTTGCATACAGTAGGTGCTCAGAAATGTTGATCTTTCCCCTTTCCCTTTCAAGACTTAAAGGGCTGAATCAGACAGGCAGGGAGGCCCTGAAACGTTTCGGCTTCTGTCCCTGACGTCTTGGCAGGGGTGACAGTTCAAAGGCCAAGTAGGGCTGAGCAAACCTGAGCGGCACAGACGGGACGGATGAGCGAGGCGCCTTCTAGGGAGAAGCCAGAAGCGCCAGCCGGGACCTGCGGGGTCTGAGTCCTCCCTCGGAGCGTTCATCCCGCAACAGGGCAATCACCAAGATGGCTCGACTTAACCCCACGCTGCATTTATTGAGCACCTACTGGGTGCAGAGGCTTTCATGAGATGCATGCATAGTGCATGGCGGCCAAACAGTGCTGTCTTTGTGGGACGGGGAGCATGGAGGTCCAGAGAGGGAGGAAGACTCAACCGTGCCGGGGGGGCGGGGAAAGGAAGGCTCCATGGGGATGTTTTGTTTGCCCTGGGGAGGGGCTGTCCAGGCAGAGGAGGAGGGAAGAGCACTGCAGGCAGAAGGAACAGCATGAACGGAGGCACAGAGGTGGGAAAACGGGCTCAGTTGAGCCCAGATCCTCACAGTGAGTGACGGGGGACGGCGGCAGGTCGGCTGAGCAGCTTTCCCTCTGAGTCCACGGTCCGGGTGGACAGCCCTTTGCCATCCGGCCCCACCCCCCGTTCGTCCAATGTCTTACTGAAAGCCCTTCTGTTTCTGAATTCCTGCTAACACCCTTTGCAGCCCTGGCAACTGGACAGGGCAGGTATTATTTCTGACTTGCAGATGGGGGCACTGGGGCTCAGAGAGGACAGGGGCTGCCTCTGCTCAAGGTCACAGAGGAGTGAGCGGCCAGGACTAAAATCTGGGTCCCCGGGCCCCCATGCCTGTCCTCTCTCTCCCCTAGCCTTTGCAGTAACACACATTTGGAAAGTTCCAGAGATCCTCTGTCCGGAGTTCCCACACTGCTCAGGCCCCATGGCCCATCCCCAGTGCTCTGTTGAACTCTAGTCCTTGTTTCCATAGAGACAATAAGAAGAGAATCTTCTCTCTCTCTATCCCAAGCCAAGACCACGCGGCCGTGGCCACAGGCTATATTTGTCAGGGGGATACCAGTGGGATTTGGAGATTCGGCTCAGGAAACTGGCCACTTGCTCTGCAGAAACAGATACAAAACAGAGCTCACTGGTCATTCTGCCAGAGCTCGGGAAGGGCAGGGTAGGGGAGGCTGAGCCAGGGAAAGTTCTTGTGGACCAGCTGGCCGTGAAGTTCAGATATGGCCCTGCAGAGTTTCTGCCCCAAGTGCCCCTGTCTTGGTGGAATGATTTGGTAAGAATAGATGGCTCTGTGTGTGATTCTGGTCCCCACCTGGGGAACCAGGAAGGGCCCTGAGCGGCTGACATTTACAGGAGCGCCAAAGCAGGAAGCCCCGACCACAGGATAACAAGAGCTCCCTGGGGCGTGTGGCCCTCGGGGTTTGGAGAATCAAATGACGCGCAGAGATGAGCGATGTTTGTCAAGGTTACTTACATCGTGCAGTGGGTAGGCTGCCGAGTAAACGCCGTTGGCCAGCAGGCTCGTGATGCCTTGAAAACAAAGGCAGAGAGAGGATTACGGACCAGGCCCGTCTCCGACGGCTCCGTGTTCAATCAGAGCGGTCCCAAGGCTGTCTCAACCACCGAGAATTTTCTCAAAGCGAGCCACACCTGCTTGCACAGAGCCCGACCACCTTTCTGGGGTTTCCTCCCCGGGTTTGACTAGGAGATGATAAAAACATGCTCTACTGGCAGAATTAGGAAGACACAGAGGAAACCCCAAGAGGAAGTTACATCTGGGAGGAAGGAGGTACCCCCAAACCTGCGATTCACCAGCTACCCCCGCCTGCTGGAGGGCAAACCTGCAGGTGAGGAAGGGGATTGTAAGTGGTTAGAAAAGCTGAATCATGAGAAAAATATGGATGGAAAAATTGATGGTGTCAGAAAACACACATACAATTTGGAATTAGATTTTAGGTTGATTGGAAAAGCCAAAGAGGAGGCCTGCGTGCCCCACGCGGGGGCAGAGGCACTTACCGTATTTACCACATTTTCGCCTTTTACTTAAAAGGGCAGAGTCCTTCTTTCTTCCCTCTCCTTGCCCTGTTTATACATCCGGCTATTAGTTACATGCAAAAGGGCATGAAAGGATCAAAGCTGCATTTGGGGGGCAAAGCGCTCACGCACAGTCCAGCACTCCTGGGGGCAGGGGAGCGATGGCTGGGCCCCTTGTTTGCTGCCTGAAGCCCCGCGCTGGGGGCAGGATAAAAATAACCACACCTGCACCTCCTAGAATCCAGAGGTGTGGGCTTGGGCACCCAGCCCCAGAAGACAGCGTCGTGAGGGGGTAAGGCAGAGCTCGGCCGCGCATGGGTCTGGGGTTTCCCAGAGACCTGATCTTGCTTTGCACACATCTTTGGGGGCCAGCGCTGCCCAGGAGTTTCCACGAAGCCCTTTGCTGGTCACAGAACCCTCTGCCTGGATGAAGAGGCTTTCTAGGTGGTAAGGGGGTCAGATTTGTCAGTGGCCTGGCCAGCCCACTCTTGACTACTCTGCTGTGACACTGGGGGGAAAGGCACTCCTTGAAGTCCACTTAAAAATAGACCATCTCCTCAGCTAGTGATCTGGAATGGTCAGGGCACCTAGGGACACTTACAAATCCAAACCGGAGCCAGGTGGGAGCACGTGGCCAAACCCCCACGAGTGGAAAGTTCAGCTGCGGTAAAAAATGAACAAGGGGCCGGATCCAGGTTCACCGGCCCCCCCACTGCCCCTAGAATGCTCTCAACACCCTGCTGCCTCAGGTGCTCCTCTACCCGGAAGCCTCACCCCTCCAAGGTCACCTCATCAGAAAGACCTCTGATCGCTGGTTCTACATCCCCCATCACTCCCCATCCCCAACCTGCAGGATTATCTTCTGGTTTACCTTGTCATTTCTCATCTGTTTCCATCCTCCAGAATGGAAACTCCCTGAGGGTAGGGACCTTTCTGGCACAGAGGCTGGTGGGTGACCGAACCCATCAATGAATCTGGAGGTCAAGAGGGCCCTCAGACAAGGCCAGTGTGAAATGGGGTGCAGAGAAGGCCCCTCCATCTCTCTGCTTCGTCACGGGCACGGGGAACCAGTGCTGCCAGGGAACTGGCCAGGACACACAGCGTGGCCCGGGGTGGGGATCAGCTCTAGCTGAGAAGCGCCAGACCCTGGACTCCCTGCAAACCTTCACAGCAACCACACGAGTCTCCACCAGAAGGGATCCTACAGGGACGCTAAAGGGAGACTGAGTTCTGAGATGCATCGCTGGGACTAGACCCATGCTTCTCCCCACCACTGGTGGCCGGGGCCCCCCTGGAGGACCTTGCTCCACTGGGGACAGTTTTCCTGGCCTCCTCTCGACTCCTGAATGTGTGTCCCCCGCCACGACTTAGTACACGGGCTTAGAGATTTCAGGCCCAAAGGGCGGGCCCGTGACTGACCACTGGCCACCCTAGGCAGCCTGTCTGAGCCTGGAGGTGTCATCCCCCCCGCCCCCCGCCCGCTGCATCCTGGGCCTGCCCCAGACTTCAGCTGCGAGCATCTGAGTCCTCCTCCTGTTCTTTGCTTCCTTCCCTCCCAGGAAGCCAATAGGCAGGGCGTCTCTCCCGATACATAGGCTCTTACCAGCCCTGCCCTGCACCCTCGAACCACAGGCTTGGAGCTTCAGATGCTTCCAGAGCATGAAGGATTGTGCCGTGAGCTCCGCTCTCAGCGGGGCATAAAGCGGCTCAACAGGAAGGGGGGAAAGACTGGGAAAAGGCATCACTTTGCCCTGAGACATTTTGCTTTAGCAAACTCAGCCTGCGGCGGTGGGCAAGGGACCTGCATGGCAGGGGGCGGGGTGGGGGGATGGTTCCCTCTGCACGCTTTAATCGAGAAGGTTTTGCACCTGTGGTTGAGGTGTTCTGTAAACCAGTACCCGAGGAGCCCAGCGGGGCCGGTTTTGTGGCAGGTTCCGCCTAAGGGCACACGTCGAGGGGCACCCCTTCCAGCAAGGCCACGGCCTGGGTGGGGCACCTTCTAGGCTGTGTGCGTGTCTGGCTGCTGCATCAGGCTGCCGCCCCGGCTGGAACCCTAACTACCTCCCCCTGGACTGTGAAGGTCAAGAGAGGGTCAGGACCCCTTGGTCACCCTCCAGTTTCCAGCAGCCAGGATTTACCGCCTCTGCATTGAGAGGCTCCACAGGCCACCAGATGCCTCAAGCCAGAGAGGAGGATCCTTTGGTGCTTAAAAGGGCTGTAAAACCGCCCCTTGGTCCTGGAACGGCCCTCCTGCCTGAGACTGTTACACCAGGCTTAAATCAAAACCCTCTAAAAAACCCCAGCCCGGCCACCCGCCTCCCACGGAGAAGATGGAGAGGCAAGATTACACAGCGAGATGAGCGCTGAGCTCAAGCCCCAAGCACGCCCTTACCCATGCTGTACTTGGCTTTGGTACACGTTGTTCTCTTCAGGATTTCGTAGACCTGTTGTGGAGACAAGGGGGGACCAGAGCTACTCCATCACGGGTCACCGGGAAGGGAGGTGGTGACCGTTAACAGTGCCAGCCTCCTGTATCCCCCAAGGATGGGGTCAGGATTTGCATTCTTGGGGACAAGGTCACCTCGAAGGGCCCACACTGTGCTTGGGCTCAGGAGTACGGGGGTCCTGTGCACTCTGGTGGTGGGTTTCCGCCCCTTTTGGCTGAGAGGTGAGTTGGAATTCAGAGGCATGAGGACTCCGCTGATAGGACCACTCTCGGGTGTGGCCCTGTATGTTCTAGAAACCTGTGCCCCTTTTACGAACAAAACATTTCACTTTGCCGCCTCAGGAGCCCCGGCTTGGGGGTCTGCCTGCCTGGGTCTGCGTCCTTGTAGCCGTGTGGTCTTGGGCTAACTACCTCGTGCCCCGTGCCTCAGTTTCCCCATCCACAAAATGGGGTGAAAAGAATCGGCCCTGTGCCATAGACGCGTGGGTCAGAGCACTCCAACCCCCCGAGACCCCGCCGAGGTCCCACCCTCCAGTGCCCCCCAGGCCCTGGGCCATCTGACCTTCTCTCCTCCTCTCTGTCCGCCCAGCCCTGTCCCAGCAAGCCGGCCTCCTGGCTGCCCCCCTCACTCGCCAACCCTCTCCTGAGGCCACAGGGCCTTCACCATGGCTGTTTCTTTTGCCAGAAGCGCTTCTCCCCGAGAGCTAAATGGCTACAGAGCCACCTTAACAAACGGGTCACCGAGCAGCCACCATCCCTGTTGCTCTGCCTTCTAACTTTGCTCTCTCTCTCTTTTTTTTTGGCCGCCCCACTCGGCTTGAAGGATCTCAGTTCCTCGACCAGGGATGAACATGGGCCCTGGCGGTGAAAGTGCCCAGCCCTAACCACTGGACCGCCAGGGAGTTCCCTAACTCTGCTCTCTTGTCCCGGATTACTTCACCTCTGCCATGTGCCTGTTGCCTCCCTCACCTCCCGCCCATCTTGGGCAGACACCAGGTGCTCGGTAACTGACTGATGAATGAATGAATGAATGAATGAATGAATGACCCAGTTAGCTGGCTCTCTCCCTGGCACCTCTTGAATCTAATCGGTGGCCTCATCCCGACCTTGCTGATTCTCCCATAACCCCCTCCTCCCTTCCATGTGCAGCCACAGCCCCCCTTCACAACCACCCCTGTGATCCCACATCCCCCCTCCATCTGCCCTTCCACAACTGGCCACTGGCAGTGATCTTTCTAGGACGTTGCTCCACAACCATCTATGGCTCCCTAGTGCCTACAGGCTGAAAATCCAAGTCCTAAGACCAGCACCTCAGGCCCTTCCCCATTGTTCCTTGCTGATCCCGACTCCTACCCGCCTGCACACTGGGAGGCCCCGATATGCTAGCAGCACCGGGAAGGAGACAGGAGGGACTGTTGTATCTTTGTCTAGAAGGACGCTGGGTCTCAAGACCACAGGGTCCAACTAACCGAGGGCAAAGTTTTGAGTCACCAAAGAGTTTCTCTGGAGCGTTGGTGTTTACAAACAGGCCTTCAGGGTCTCTGGGAGAGAATGCCCCCTATGCCAGAGGTAATCGGAGTCGTGGATCATTCAGCTAACACTTACTGGCTCAGACAGAATTGCCTTCTGTGACTTGGGGATCACGGTCTGAGCTCAGTTTTAAAGTGGATTCTCCACGAGACGGGGCCTAGAGCTTCCATTCACATATGACCCCAACCCCAGGCCACCACCCCGACAGCAAGAGTGAATTTACGGGGACTTCCCTGGCCGTCCAGGGGTTAGGACTCCACACTTCCACTGCCAGGGGCCCGGGTTCGATCCCTGGTCAGGGAACTAAGATCCCGCAAGCCACATGGTGTGGCCCAAAAAATAAAATAAAATAAAACAATAAAGTAAAAAAAGTAAAAAAAAAAGAGAATGAATTTACGAATCTGCGCCCTGCCCTGTGCTTCCAGGAGCATCCTGGTGGCTCCAGATAATGTAAAAACTGGGGTGCACATACGTATGGAAACACAGCACGTGCCTCAGTTCCCCCAGCTGGCCATTCCAATTCTCTCCCATCCCAAAATGACAGAGAAAAAGTGAAACCGTTCAGGTTCAACTGCATCTGGTTCTCCTGAGCGGTCTGTGTCCAAGAGGGAGAACTTACCTCTCCTGGACCACATGTCAGCCCCAAGCTACACCGGCTGCTGACATTTTTCATAAACGAGTTCCTCATTGTTTATTATAAATTATGAGATGTAATTGCTAATTTCATCAGAACATGGTCAATAATAAAAAGCACAGCAGTGGCTGTGTTCCCGGCGCTGCATCCAGGTTACCCTTGGTGTGGGCGCACGGCTGCCCTTTGAGCAGGACGCCACCTTGTCCCGTTTGCGAGTCGCTAGGCTGGGAGGGGACACAGGGTTGATGGGACCGGGCTCTGTCTGTCCAGGCAGTGGCCTGGGCCCCCCACGCCAAGGCGGCCTACACCACTCACTGTCCTGTGCCTGGGTGCCTGCCAGTCTCAGGATGTGGCTGTGAGGGGCAGTTATCTGCTCAAGGTCAAGCGGCCGCCTCCTGCCAGCCCTGCCCCTCTCCTCGCCAGGCTGGGCTTTCTGGGCCAGGAAGAGAGAGAAGCAGCAGCTTGGCTACGAGGTTAATACTTGTTTAGACAGAAGTTGGGTCCTGAGCCGTGCACAGCCCAGCTTGGCTGGTGGACAACTTGGCGGCCGATGGATAAACATTAAACCAATACCTGGAGTAGGGCAGGGCGGCCTGGTCAGATTTCAAGCCACAGTTTGCTCGTCTGGCAAAGCTCTGGAAATCGACCCAAACCCTCGTCCCTTTGCCTACACCACCCCATCCCTCCTGTCAGGCCTGCCTGCTCACAAACCTCCAGAGAGACAGGGACGTACAGATTCCACTAAGGGCAAGTGGCACGGAGGCTGGAGAGGCGTGCTGGGAGCTGCAGAGATGCGGGAACATTTTGAAATGACCCAGCGGGTCTGGAGTCCCTCTGCTTCGTCCCTGCTACTCCACCCCGGCCATCCCCTGGGCCCCTCGCAGCCCGCTGGTTTTATTATTCTAATTATTTCTGCCACAGACAATTAGAGCCCCTTCCACCCAGAGGAGCTTGGCTGAAATGAAATTATCATCCCGTTTCCCCGGGGGCCACCTTGCTGAGGAGCTATGGATTCCCATGAGTGAGCGATACTTACTATCGTGCTCCGGGTTTTGCTGTCGAAAAAGGAATCCTTGTCAGACAGGTCAAATCTGTTGAAATTTTGGGAACAAAAAGAGACGCAGCTCACTGGAGTCAGCGCTCCCGGTTTCCGAGGCCTTGGGGGACCACACTACCCCCATGAGCGGTGACCGTGAAATTGACAAAGCTCTGTCTGCACGCACGCCGGGTGTGACCCGACCCTGGGCATTTGGAAGAGGCTGTTCATCCCCTCACCCCTTGGGAGGCTGGGAGACCCCCCTGGGTGGGAAGTGACCCCAGGGCAACTGTGGTCAGACCTCCCTCGCCAAGGATCCCTTTTCCTTCCAATGACACCCTCGGGGGCAAATTTTAGTCTCTGCTGCAGCACTCCTGGGGTGATCCCATCGTCCGACACTTTACTATTTAAGACGGTCTCCCTATAATTTCCAAACTGTTTCCGTCCTGAGGTCTTGGGCCACACAGAGATTTCCTAAGGCTTCCTGAGGGCAGAGGGATGTCTCTGGAACACATTACTCGATTCCCAACACACTCAGCGTACAGCCGGGGAGGGCAACTCGGGGTTGGGGGTGGCCCAGAGCCTGGAGGTGAGCCAAGCCTGGCAAGGCAGGGGGTGCCAAGGGAGGTGGCCAGGGCCCTGGGGGTCATGGAAAGAGGGCGTCTCCCTCTAATGCGCGGGGGCCCGGGTCCTGGCGCTGGTGGGAGGAGTTGGGCCGGAGCCACTTCCTTCTCTCTTATGTCTTATCCCCAGGAGGATCGGGAACCAGCGAGTGAAGCATGTGGCCCCGGCCCTGTGACTAATGCCCTGGCCAGGGCGGAAGCCCCAGTTCTAAGCGGAGGCTCTTCATGTCTCGTGGGACCAGTGGTGTCCAGGAGCCTCCCACCCCCTAGAGCTCGTCATCCTAGCCCCACAGGATTCCCAGACTCCAAGCTTTCTATTCCCACCCCTGCCCTCCCTCCAGCTCTGCCTAGTGAGGCCCCACGGAGGCCTTGCAGCTGCCGCTGACCCAGGTGGCTACGCCCCATTGCCCCTCAGGAGCAGGGGAGGAGGGAAGGTTCCAGAATAGGTGCAGCCCCGCCAGGCAACCGCACTGGCTGCGACTCTCTGGGGCCTCAGGACTCCAGCTGGGGCTGCTATTCGGTTCTGGGCTCCCAGAGCTCGGCAGCCTTCAGGGGGTGCAGCTAACCAGACCCGACTCCTCGGGACACATCCCAAGAGGGACCGAGCAGGGCAGGGGGAGGGTACCCAGACTGCTGCTTTGGGGCTTTAATCCCAGGCCCAGGCCTTCCCTCACATGGGCTCAAGCTAGTTTTCCCAAGTGTCACCCAGCAGGACAGGACTTGCTGTCCCCTGAATTCCTCAGTTAATAATGACCTTGGAAATTATTTCCAGGGCCTCTTCTGTGCTCAAGAACCACAAGCTCTTATGCGAATATGCTTCAGGGGCTGAAATCCCCCACTTCATTGGGGGTTGGAGAACTCCCTCTGGCCTCAGAGGACCACATCCAACACAGGGTGGAATCACCACACAGCGGGGGGCCCTCGGGAAGGGGCAAGCGGGTGTGGGGGGGCCCACTTACAGGTGCTGCTTCTCCCGGGAGAAGGGATAGGAGAGCCTCTTTGTGGTCTGGGGTCTGTGCTCCGCCACCTTGGGCTGGATGGGGTCCGTGATCTTCTGCAGCACAGAGTTGATCTTTTTCAGGAGGCCACGGGTCTCATTAATGTGATACAGCTGTGGGCGAGGCAGGGCAGGGGCACGCATGTCATCTGCTGAGCCATGACTCTGGGAATCTATTCTGAGACGGGCAGGGAGCGAGCCCCCCGCCACAGAGACGGCCCGGCCTGGGAACAGGGGGCGGGGATGGGCCACGATGTCCCCTCCACGCCCCCTCCACGCCCGCGTTTCTAGATGAGCCTGAAAGCTCAGAGTTTCGGGAGATCCCAGCCAAAAGGGCAATTCTAGTACATGCCAGAGAACTTCCCCCAACTTCACTTTTGTTTAAAAAGAGGTAATCCAAAGGATTCTGGCGGCTTTGAGAAGCTGGGAGCTGACTCGCTCCCGAGAACAGCTTCGTCCCCCTCTGCTTTCCTCCCCAAGGACAAAAGTAAACCCCGACGCCCTGCTAAGCTCCTTGGACGCACTGGCAGACCGTTTCCCAGCCTGAAGTTGTCAGAGATTAAGAAGAAAAACCCCAGCAAGCGAGGAAATGGAATTAAAATGAGTCTGATAAATGAGCTGAAATACTGAAAGTACGAATGGTCAGAGCGGGAAGTTTCACTGTGTTTGTATCTATGAGAAGTTCCCGGGCTCCTGTGGCATCTCTGGGGGAGCGGGTTATGCTCTCCGCCCGCAGGACACGGGAGCCCTCCTGCCCTCCCGGGGGTGGCTGAAGCTCCCTTGGGCTTTCGTAACAACTCAGACCCTCCTGATGACCTTTTCCTGCCGGGCAGCCCTGAAACGGCCCCTGTGGAGTGGGAACGTCAAAACTCACCTTCTTCGTCGGCATCTTCAGTTTCAAAAACTCAGCCTCTCTGCACAGCACGTTCCAGGGGGCGTGGATTTTTACAAATCCAACCCCGTGAATTTTCGTCTAGAAAGAGGGGAGAGGTCCTTGGTCAGCGTGGGCAGATGTTTGGGGCTGAAAACCGTTTTCACCTTCGGGGGCAACTACAGTTTACTGGGCAGCTGCTTCTCCCTGTCACCTTGTGGCTCCTCTGACGATGCTTCGAGGCATTGCTAGAATCCCCTCCTTCCAGATGACAGAAGAAAGCTGTGGGGCTGAGAGGGCTCCCCCCACCGGGTCCCACGGGAATGATAAACAGCCAGGAGGGTGCCTGGAGGGAGGTCCCAGATCCCACAACACCTGGGAAGTTCCCAGAGGGGTAGCCGAGGGGCCCCAGAGCAGCCTGAGCCACAGAAGACCTTCCACAACTGAGAGCCCAGGCCCTTCGACTGAGTGGATGTACTCGGTGTCCCCGGGGTGCCCAAGCAGAGATGAGGAGGTGATGGTGAAGATGGTCCCCTCTGGGCATCTCTGAGGGGTCAGGACACACCTCTGTCTGGACCTGGCCACCCTCCGGGTTCCCTGGGTCAGCACTGCCTTTATCCTAATGTGAGAGGACTCGAGGCAACCCTGCATTCAAGTCCAGCCCCACTCCCCCACTAAGCTGCTGTGAACTTGGACAAGTCATTTCTGGTCCAGCATGTCTGAATGACAGGACTGGGCAGCTGAGGGCCCCTGAGTGCTGCCCCACCGGGAACTGCACAAGCTAAGAGCTTCGAGAACTGACTCCAACGAGCTCTATGGGAAAGGCAGGACCACTGCCCCCCTTCACGGAGGGGAACACTGAGGCTTGAGAGATTAAGTCACTGCCTAGGTTCCTCAGAAACTTAAAACTAGAGCCACCGTGTGATCCAGCCATCCCACCTCTGGGTAGTTATCCCAAGGAAATGACATCAGGATCTGCACCTCCATGTTCACTCCGCATGACTCACGACAGCCAAGATACAGAAACAACCTAAGTGTCCTTGGACGGATGAATAGATCAAGAAAGTGTGGTAGACATATACAGCGCAGTATTATTCACCCATAAAAAAGAAGGAAACCCTGCCATTTGTGACAACATGGATGAGCCTGGAGGACATTCTGCTACATGAAATGGGTCAGAGAGACAAGCACTGCATGGTATCACTTATATGTAGAATTTAAAAAATGCCGATTTCATAGAAACGGTGTTGAGTAGAATGGTGTTTGCCAGGGGCTGGGTGGGGGGATGGGGATGGGGAGATAGGTCAGAGGGTACCAGCTTTCAGTTATAAGATTAAGTTTTGAGGACCTAATGAACAGCAGGGTGACTCTAGTTACTAATATGGTATCGTAGACTTGAAAGGTGTTGAGAGATCAAAGTGTTCTCAGCGCGTGCACACGCACATGCACACACACACACGCACACACACACACAGAGTTAACTGTGTGAGGTGATGGGCGAGTTAATTACCTTGATCTGGGTAACCATTCCATGGTGTCTATGTGCATCAAGTCATCACAGTGTAGACTTTAAATATACACAATTATATTTGTCAATTACTCCTCAATAAAGTTGGGGGTGGAAAGTCAGGGCCTGGCATCTTGCAGCTGGCGGGTGTGGGAACCCGGGTTCACATGCAGGCCATACATACTCTTAATCGTGGGTGAGACCACACACATCCCAACAGGTCTCTATTTTTCTGGTTTTCTCTGTTCCGCTTACCTTTCGTGTTTAAGCGATTCCCTTTATCGAGCGAATAGCAACAATGCGGCGATAACACGCTTCCCCATCGAAGACGCAGGTAACACCAGCAGACTTCCCAATCACCCCGAGATAACTGGGGTGCCCCATTGCAACAAAAAGCAAAGAGACACAACATTCCCCTCAGACAGAGCCGCCCTATGGCAGTGGGGTCCTCAGTCCACCAGCCGTCTCAAGGGGACCCCCGGGGGCTTCGAGCCCACGCTGGGCCCCCAGGTTGAGGTCCCACTTCACCTTTCCACAATTCCGGGGTCCTGGCAGAAGGGAGCCAGGCCACGGCAGGGTGGGGGTGTGGCCGGTACTCGGGACTCAGTATGGGGCTGACTCGGGTCTGCGCTGGGCTCTGAGCCCCAGGTCCCGTCACCAGCCTCAGAGTATACACAGCTCATGGGACCACTGCAGGTTTTTGGCAAAAAGCAACGGAGTCAAAGTCACTTGGGACTAATTTTTAAGAAAAAATCCTCCATGGTCCAAACACACTTGTCCAGCGCCAGCCTCGGTCCCCAGTGAGACGTGGGGCTCCCGGTCATCCACGTGGAGAGCCACAGACGGCTCTGCCTGCACCCTGCCTGGGCAAGGGGACCCTCCCAGATGCCGAGCTCCACGTGGGGCTCCTGCCTCACCTCGAGAGAAGGGCCACACCTGCTGGGAGAGCTCTGGCTCATCTCTCCATCTCTGATGCAGAGGCCCCCATGCCCCCCACAACCAGAAGAGCGAGCCTCTCCCCGGGGCCTCAGTGTCACCGCACAGGCCTTGTCTATGTGGCCCCAGCAGGCAGACAAATCCTGTCTGGAGCCTCCCAGCTCACTGGCCCTGCTGCCCATGTCGGGGCAGTGCAGATGCTCCATGTGTCCACTGAACGAGCGGATGAAGTCCCCTAACAATGATGATGACAGGGGTCGGGGCGGGGAGGAGGTTGGGACCCACCGGGCGCTCACTACGTGCCAGTCTCTGCTTCGGGCATTTGTGCGTAGTAACTCATTTAACCCCACGACAGGCCCGTGAGGGTGATCCTGCCACTGTCCTCACCTTGGAGCCCAGAGATTCACTCTCTGCAAGTTCACCGTGAGTGTCCAGGGCAGGCTGCAGCCAATAGCCACAGGCTGGGCAGCTTTAACAACACAAATTCATTCCCTTCCAGTTCTGGAGCCAGAAGTCTGTGATCAAGGTGTGGGCAGGGCTGCGCTCTCTCCAGAGGCTCCAGGGGAGGGGCCCTCTCATCTTACCCAGCCGCCGGGGACCCCAGGCCTTCCTGGGCTTGTGGCCATATCACCCCATCCTCTGTGCCCATCTGCACAAGCCTTCTCCCCCTTGTGGCTCTGTGTTTCAAGTCTCCCTCTCTTTCCTCTTCCAAAGACATCTGTCATTGGATTTAGTGTCCACACGAGCCCAGGAAGATCTGGTGCAGAGATCAGTAACTTACTTACATCTGCCAAGACCCCTCTTCCAAATAAGGTCACATTTGCAGGTTCCAGGAGGACAGCTTTTGGAGCTGCCACTTGGCCCACGATACTTAAGTGCAGGGAGCTTAACAAAGTGGCTGGAAGCTTTGAAGAAGCAGGTCCAGGAGCTGGGTCCTGAGGCTGCTTCCAGGACCAGGGTGCTCGGGCACAGGGACCAGATGCGCAAGGCTCAAGGTGTGCTGTCTGGCGTGAGGCACACCTGCAGGGAGCCTGGAGCCTGACACCACGGCCCAGGGCTGGGGACTCAGTGCGCGGGCTTGGGAACGGACGTGTGGACTAGCGTGGATCAGAGGAGGCAGCCCGGGGGCTCGGGCAAGGGGAACTCAGATCTTCCTGCTGCCCTCAAGGGGCAGGTCGGGTGGGCACTGGGGGACGCCATGGATTGGGCGGCCTGGGTCCGAGTCCTGGCGGGCTGCTGTGTTGTCTCCAGCAAGTGACTCAACCTCTCTGAACCCCCTTTTGCTCATCTGCAAATCTTTGCAGTACAAGACTTGCTTCACAGCTGGGGGAGTCCCTGACACCCCTAACACTTCCATCCAGCCCCGTGGCTGGGGCTATGGCTTCTCTCTGTGACACTGAGGCTGGTGAGACCACGCCTGCGTGGACTCCTTTGGCTAAGAAGCTTGAAGCCACCTCCCCAGCTCCAGGAAGCCCCGGGGGCACCATGAAATGACCGAGAAGTGACCATGGACGGCCCCATGAGGCAGACCCCCTCTTTCCCGTTACAGCCCAATTTTATTTCTGTGCGCACTGCTCAGCCACGTGCAAAGACCCAAAATATATTCTTCCGAGTCCGTGGCGAGTTCTCTCGATGGTGGTCAAGGACCAGTGCCCGGGCTGGCCTCCCTGGGAAAACACGCTCCGTTGTTTACGTGAGCAGTGGGGTCCCTCCCAGGGAAATATCTGGCAGGATTGGGAAAGGGATCGTGGGACCGGTTGGACAAGAACACATACGGGATGTTTTAAACCTTGGTGCCCAGCCTGACAGCAGCCCCCCTGCAGGAAGAAATTGTGAGATGCCGGGTCCCTGAGCCAGATGCCCCGGAGCCGTGGGTTCTGTCCTGACTCTGGTCCCTATGGTGTGGGGAGGTTGGAGGCCACAGAACTGCCGGGGCCGTGCACCATGGCGTGGGCGTGGGGAGGGCCAGGCGTCAGGGTCCCGCAATGGCCTGCCACCAAATGCTGGACAAAATAAATAAATAAAATAAATGTCACGTCTTGAAGTTGCTGAAGACCTGAGCAGACCCAGAGGAGCAAACAAGGCCATGCCATCCAAGGGGTTTCTACCGATGCAGACACTTGGGCGGGAGCGGGGACGGAGGTTTCTGCCCCAGGCCCACCCAAATGGGGAGTCTAACAGAAGACCCTCCCCCATGGAGCCGGACCCCCCCCATGGAGCCGGACCCCCATGAGATGACACTTTCAGGTGACCCAGAAAGGGCTCCCTCCTCCAACCCTGGGAATTACAAGGAAGGCAGTCCTGGTGCTGAGCAGGAGAGGGAGGGGATGAGGACCACCCCGAGAAGTCCTGGTCCCAAAGGCCACGGCCCCAGTGGGTCTGGGCACCTCAGCCTGTGACCTTGACTCAAGGTGGTTCTGTCTATAAAGCCTTCAGTTGTGACGAATGCAAGCCTTTCTGGACAAGGGCATCTTCCTCCTGGGCTTGGGGAACTCCCCCCACCACCATCATGGGCTACATAAGGGTGGTGGTCAGTGGGCAAGCGCGCCAGGCCCACCAGGATCGAAGACAGCTGGAGGAGAACCAGCAGAAGTGACCCCCTCAGCCTTGGGATTCTGAGAGGATTAGATGGATAATAAATCAACTATGCTCACCTTGTTTAAAGAAATAAACCTAAAGACAGAAAGGTTCTGCAAAGGACAGGAAACTATTAAAAAATGACACAGCCAACTTGGAAAAGAACCAAACAGAACTTGCAGAAATAAAAAGTGTCATAATGAGAAGTGAAAATTCAACAGACACGTTTGAAGGTACTTGACTTCTCCAAGGAAAGGGAGACACATGGGCGTATAGCAGGGAGTTGCCAGTAAGGAGATGCCAGTAAGGTATGCAACCCCCCACAACTCCCCTGCTCTCAGGAAGAAAAAAACCAACCCTGATCTGTAGCTGCAGCATTTGCCAATTTCCACAGTGTAAATACTCCCGCCGTGGCCTATTTCAAGCTACTAAAGTGTTAACACCCGGTTGGCAGAATTCCTGATGAGCCAGAAAAAGCTGACTCCGGCACACCACGGACCTAGAGACACAGGAGGATGTCGGAACTGCAGCCAGAGTGGCACAGATTTTAGCCCGACTACTTGGGACCCGGGCAGACCTGCCCTTGGGGAACTTTAAAGACATGACTTTAAAAAAGTGTTCAGAATTTACTTTATAGCAAGTATGCTTCCACAAAATCAAGACAGGCCCAAAGGAAGTCAGGTGGGGTGTGTAAAAGCCTCAGCACTTAAGACTCAAGAGACATCAAATCTTTAGGGCCAAAGAAATGAATGCGTAATGGTGGAACTGTGGAGAAATGAGAGCTTCAGGACTAGACAATGGCCCCTAACATCCCACTGTAGGAGAGGCTCATGGCAGAGGCACTAAGCCTGGGGATGGGAGTGGGGGGCTGAAGACCACGTGGTTCAGGGCAAAGGGCGTGACACTGGGAGCCAGGACCAAGGTTCAAGTGCTGGCCCTGCCCCTGTTGGGCCCGGTGCCCTTGGTCTCCTTGCCCCGCCTCTCAGAGCCTCAGTTCCTTCCCTCTGTAAAGGGATCTGATCCCTGTGTCACATGGCAGGTTAGGGCGCCCACACCAGGTGGGATGGGGTTTGCTCCCAAACTGACAAGTCCCTGAGAATGTCTGTTGCACCTTTGGCCTTATACATGCGGATGTCAGGGTTAGACCTCAGGTTCCTCAAAGTCAAGGACCCCCACCCCAACGCCCAGCCTGTGAGGAGGGACCGCTCCTCTGTGCTCATCACCATGCTTATCCAAGCCCCAGAGATGCCTCAGAAACCACTCATGCCTGCAAAACCTCAGCTGGAAACTGGAAGAAACACGTCCCCCTGCCTGTCCCATGACCACCCCTCGGGGAGGAAGGAAGTGCCATCACCTCCATTCTACAGATGGGAAAACTGAGGTCCAGAGGGGGGAAGCCATTGCCTGAGGCTGCTCGGCCAGGAAGTGGCTGAGCAGGGTCTGGACCTGCACATGTGGCCCTCACAGGGGCCAGGCGGGGTCTGAGCCTCATTGGGAGCTCAGATATACCCACCACCTGGCGGTGCATCCCAAAGTTTGGTGTGGAAGCAGCACCCAATCTCCTGCAGTCAGTTCCTCACTTGCTTTTCAAAAGCAACATCCACAAAGATGGGAAACAGATGTCACGACGGCCCACACCAGCTTCGGGTAGGAACACGGAGAAACAACAGCCCACCAGCCCCAGGGCGAGGAGAGGAGCCCCCAAGAGCAGCATGAAAGCAAACTGATTTTACAGGGTTCGCGTGTCCGCGGCCTTAACAATTCTGCCAAAGCCGGGGTCAAGTTCAACTTCAGGGCAGTGCGGGCCTCGGTCACCCCCAGCACACAGCCGGCATTTTAGTGTGTGGCCTTCTTGGCAATGGCCAATGGACATAAATAATGTCCCAGCTTTGAGGCTGGACTTGAAAAATGCTGATGGATTTCAGTTGCAAGGAAACGTGTTGGCCACAAGCTGCTCTTGTCCGTTTACTGGGAACCCTGGACGCTGACCCCACTGCCGTTGGGGGGTAGGGTGGGAGGAGGGTCTCCTTGAGAAGGAAGGCCTGGGCTGCCTGTCTCCACGACCTTTTCCTCCCTATTTCCTATCACGTGTGTTGTCCCAGGGGGCCTTTGACAGGACACCCCTCTTGGACCCTCATGTGTGAAACCGACTTTGGGAGCCATCCTCTGGATCAGGCGCCAGACCCTAACTTGACACCCAGGGTCCCTCTCTTGCAGGGAAGCAGTGTTCACACTGGGTTCCTCTGAGCCTGCGGTTCCCCGGGGGAGGGTGGGAGCAGTGGCGAACCTATGGTTAGAGCCTGTTGGCCAGGCTCAATCTCTATCCATCCTATAATGAGGGTTATGAGCGGGTTTCTTCCAGACCCATCACTTCCCTCTCCACGGTTCTTGGCCCAGTGTACCCAGTACGGGGGTCTCTGTCTGGGGCTACCTCTGGGGCACTGAATAGTGGATCAGGGGCTTGCATGGATGTTGGGGGCCCCTTCCCTGGGATGTTTCTGATGGCTCATGGGGAACAGGCTTGCACGGTCCTCACACCTCCAAGTATGGTCCAGGGTCGGCCGCCTCATATGCCCTGGGAGCAGGTTAGAAGCACAGTGTGAAAGCACGCAGACCTGCTGAGTCAGAGCCTGCATCTTGGCAGGACCCCACGGGGTTCCTGTGCACGTCCCGGGCCCTGCACCGAGGCAGCCAGGCCAAGGCTTTGTCCCCCCCAGACCACCTGCCCTGCTCTGCCCTCCAACCACGAGCCATGCCTCCCCCACCCACTGCTGTACCTCTAGGGGTCCTGCATGAGCCACCCCACTCCTGGGCTAACACCCCTGTGCAGAGTCTCAGCTCTGTAGCACGGTGAATGGTACCCCCCGAAAGAGACGTCCACATCCTAACTCCCCGTATCTGTGAAGGGGACCTTATTGGGAAATGGGGTCTTTGCAGATGTCATCAAGTTAAGATAAGGTTATACTGGATTAGGATGGGCCTTAAGCAGAATGACTGGTGTCCTTATGAGAAGAGGAGAGACGTACAGAGGAGGAGGCCACGTGAAGACGAGGCACAGGTTGGAGGGACGCGGCCACAAGCCCAGGAACACGCGGAGCCCCCAGAAGCTGGAAGAGGCGAGAGGAATGCTCCCCTAGAGCCTTGGGAGGGAGCACGGCCCTGCTGGCGCCTTGACTTTGGACTTGTGGCCTCCAGAACTGGGAGGGAATCAACTTGTGTTGTTTCAAGCCCCCCGCCCCAAGTTTCTGGTCATTGGTTCCAGCAGCCCCAGGACACTCACTGTTCTGTGTCCCTAAGAACCGCCCCCCACTGTGCCCTCAGCCAGGCCGGTCTTCCACTGGTCATCACGGGATGTCTTCACAACAATAAACCTCCTGACTCGGGAGAAAGGCTCGCACGGCACACAGGGGCCCCATCCGTGTGGGCTCGTGGCCCACGCTGCCCAGGAGCGGCTCAGTCACACGCACCCGCTGGCCCCTGGGGCAGCAAATGCAGGTCACACACCTCTGCACTGCTGGTGACCTCCATGTGCTGCCTAGTCACAGCCGGGCCAGCAGAGAGTTGAGGAGGGGTTCCCAGATGCTCAGGAGGCTTTATTTAACTGCCCCCCCATTTCTCTCGCTCTCACTTCCCTTTTGCCCTCCACCCCCATCCAGCCTTTAAAGCAGGCTCTCAATATTGGCTCCCCGGGGATATTGACAATGTCTGGGGACATTTTTGGTTGCATTTAGGGATGCTGCAAAATGCTGAATGCCAGCAGTGCCGAGGCTGAGAAATCCCGCTTTAAAGCAACGATTCTTCATCTTTTGGGCATCATTGTTTGAGTATCTGATGGATTCCACGTATTTTTTTCTCCCCAGGAAAGTGCACATAAGTCCCTAAATTTTGCTTCAAAGTGGGTAAGATTGTGCGATTGGGCTCTCTCTCTGAGGCTATCTTGTTCCCCAAACTGCAAACTCTTTCACTCCTTGTAATCAGAGCACACCCCGGGAATGAGTCATGAGCCGGGCATCTCTCTGCTAATCTCACTGGCAGGGGACCGTATACACCCACAGACTGCACGCACCCGGCCGGGGCTGGCCCCTGAATAGATTCTGGTCTCAGGTGAGCAGGTGAAAGCAACAGGCTGCAGTGAACGAAGGTCCTTTCAACAGCCTCGGGGCCTAGTTCACCTCAGAGGGAAGCTCGGGATTGCAGGGGCCCATGGGAAACTCGGTTAGGATCTGAAAGACTACAGCAGGAAGACGGTTCACACTCAACTCCAGCTGCTTTGAAACCTTGAACTGTCTAGTTTATGCCACAGTAATATTTTCATTTAAAAAAGACCCAATCTGCATGAAGAACCTAGGGGCAAGACAGGAATAAAGACACAGACCTACTAGAGAATGGACTTGAGGATATGGGGAGGGGGAAGGGTAAGCTGTGACAAAGTGAGAGTGGCATGGACATATATACACTACCAAACATAAAACAGATAGCTAGTGGGAAGCAGCTGCATAGCACAGGGAGATCAGCTGGGTGCTTTGTGACCACCTAGAGGGGTGGGATAGGGAGGGTGGGAGGGAGGGAGGTGCAAGAGGGAAGAGATATGGGAACATAGGTATATGTATAACTGATTCACTTTGTTATAAAGCAGAAACCTACACACCATTGTAAAGCAATTATACTCCAATAAAGATGTTAAAAAAAAAAAAGAAAGACACAATCTGAAAAACTGAAACTATTTCCTCTAAGATCAGGAACAAGACAAGTTTGCTCAATCTCACCATGATTATTCAACATAGTTTTGGAAGTTTTAGCCACAGCAATCAGAGAAGAAAAAGAAATAAAAGGAATCCAAATCAGAAAGAAGAGGTAAAACTGTCACTGTTTGCAGATGACATGATACTACACATAGAGAATCCTAAAGGTGCTACCAGAAAACTACTAGAGCTAATCAATGAATTTGGTAGAGTAGTAGGATACAAAATTAAGCCACAGAAACCTTTTGCATTCCTATACACTAATGATGAAAAATCTGAAAGAGAAATTAAGGAAACACTCCCATTTACCACTGCAACAAAAAGAATAAAATACCTAGGAATAAACCTACCTAAGGAGACAAAAGACCTGTATGCAGAAAACTATAAGAAATTGATGAAAGAAATTAAAGATGATACAAATAGATGGAGAGATATACTATGTTCTTGGATTGGAAGAATCAACATTGTGAAAATGACTATACTACCCAAAGCAATCTACAGATTCAATGCAATCCCAATCAAACTACCAATGGCATTTTTCACAGAACTAGAACAAAAAATTGCACAATTTGTATGGAAACACAAAAGACCCTGAATAGCCAAAGCAATCTTGAGAAAGAAAAACGTAGCTGGAGGAATCAGGCTCACGGACTTCAGACTATACTACAAAGCTACAGTAATCAGTACAGTATGGTACTGGCACAAAAACAGAAATATAGATCAATGGAATAGGACAGAAAGCCCAGAGATAACCCCACACACATATGGTCACCTTACCTTTGATAAAGGAGGCAAGAGTATACAATGGAGAAAAGACAGCCTCTTCAATAAGTGGTGCTGGGAAAACTGCACAGCTACGTGTAAAAGAATGAAATTAGAACACTTCCTAACACCGTACACAAAAATAAACTCAAAATGGACTAAAGACCTAAATGTAAGGCCAGACACTATGAAACTCTTAGAGGAAAACAGGCAGAACACTCTGACATAAATCACAACAAGATCCTTTTTGACCCACTTCCTAGAGAAATGGAAATAAAACCAAAAATAAACAAATGGGACCTAATGAAACTTAAAAGCTTTTGCACAGTAAAGGAAACCATAAAAAAGACAAAAAGACAGCCCTCAGAATGGGAGAAAATATTTGCAAACAAAGCAACTGACAAAGGATTAACCTTCAAAATATACAAGCAGCTCATGCAGCTCAATATCAAAAAAACAAACAAACAATCCAATCCAAAAATGGGCAGAAGACCTAAATAGACATTTCTCCAAAGAAGATATACAGTTCACCAACAAACACATGAAAGGATGCTCAACATCACTAATCATTAGAGAATTGCAAATCAAAACTACCTCACACCAGTCAGAATGGCCATCATCAAAAAATTTACAAACAATAAATGCTGGAGAGGGTGTGGAGAAAAGGGAAACCTCTTGCATTGTTCGTGGGAATGTAAATTGATACAGTCACTATGGAGAACAATATGGAGGTTCCTTAAAAAACTAAAAATAGAACTACCATATGACCCAGCAATCCCACTACTGGCATATACCCCGAGAAAACCATAATTCAAAAAGAGTCACGTACCACAATGTTCATTACAGAACTATTTACAATAACCAGGACATGGAAGCGACCCAAGTGCCCATTGACAGTTGAATGGGTAAGAAAGATATGGCACATATATACAATGGAATGTTACTCAGCCATAAAAAGAAACAAAATTGAGTTATTTGTAGTGAGGTGGATGGACCTAGAGTCTGTCATACAGAGTGAAGTAAGTCAGAAAGAGAAAAACAAATACCATATGCTAACACATATATATGGAATCTGAAAAAAAAAAAAAAGGTTCTAAGGAACCTAAGGGCAGGACAGGAATAAAGACACAGATGTAGAGAATGGACTTGAGGACACGGGGAGGGGGAAGGGTAAGCTGGGACAAAATGAGAGAGTAACATTGACATATATACACTACCAAATGTAAAATGGATAGTTAGTGGGAAGCAGCTGCATAGCACAGGGAGATCAGCTTGGTGCTTTGTGACCACCTAGAGGGGTGGGATGGGGAGGGTGTGAGGTAGACGCAAGAGGGAGGAGATATAGGGATGTATGTATATGTATAGCTGATTCACTTTGTTATACAGCAGAAACTAACACAACACTGTAAAGCAATTATACTCCAATAAAGATGTTTAAAAAAAAAAGACCCAATCAACTGCTGGAAAAGCTTCTTAAGCTCTAGAGCTAAATTATCAATGAAATTGTGGGTCACTGTGATCTTGTGATTTGTAATAAGAAATAAATCCTCAGTCTTTGTTCCCCGGTCCTGGCACAGAGTTCCTAAAACTCTAGGAATTTCCTAAGTGGGGAGAGCAATAACGGTGTCTCTTGTTAGGTGACTTTTTGGAAAGAACCTCCTTTCCAAAGGATGGGGGCTGGTTGCCAGGGGAACCAACCACGTAGTTAGAGGGTTGGAACTTCTGGTCCCTCCCCGGATGTCTGGGCAGGTGAGAAGGGCTGCAGGATGAATCAACCGCCAGTGGCCAGTGATCTAATCAATCGTGCCTGTGTAATGACTCTTCTATAAAGACTCAAAAGGACAGGGTCTGGAGAGCTTCTGGATTGGTGAACACGTGCCGATTTGGGGAGAATGGTGCTCAGAAAGCATGGGAGCTCCACGCCCTTCCCTCACACCTTGCCCTGTGCATCTCTTCCATCTGGCTGTTCCTGAGTTATTTCCTTTTATAATAAACCAGTGATCTAGTAAGTAACATGCTTCTCTGAGTTCTGTGTGTTGCTCTAGCAAATTAATAGAACCCAAAGTCCTTAGAACCTCTGAACTGTAGCCAGTGGGTCAGAGCACAGGTGACAACTTGGGCTTGCAAATGACGGCTGGTCGGGGGTGGGTGGCCTTGTAGAGCCCTTAACCTTGGGGTCTGATGCTACCTCCAGATGGGTAGTGTCCAAACTGAGTTAAGTTGTAGGACATCCAGCTGGTGTCGGAGAAGTGCTGAGTGGCATGGGGAAAACAACCCATACGTGTTGGAATTGGGTGCAGAATCCTTATCACTTATTGGGACAATTCAGTCTTTTTGGGGGGCCATAATCAATGTCTTTACATTTGCTATTTATTTCAAAGTCATGGAGTTTTTAAAAAGATATGTGTGGTGTAGTATTTAATTGGACTTGGAAAGGTTCTTTCTTCTCTCCTTCATGAGCACGGCCGTTCCATTTCCATATGAGCAAAAATATATGATTGAATATTCACATCAGCCAATGAGAATTCCCTGACTGCCAGACTCTGAGTTAAGTACTCTATGACAATCCAGTGATGTAAACACGATTGTTATCTGTTTGACAGATGGGGAAGCTTAATAAGTCTTGCAAAGGACAGGTAGAAGGTCTGGGATCTGGCCCGGAGAGGGAGAGTGAATTACCAGATCCAGGGGACAGGGATGTCCTTTCAAACATGAGATTTCAGAGCTGTAGTCAGGCAAGTGAGAGAGAGTAAATCTCTCGGTGACTGAGCCCAAGATCACAGCTCCCAGGAGAGGCCTCTGCCACCAGCCTCCCTCCAGCCTCCCCTGCCTCCAACGGAGGCCATTTGTTCCTCCAGTTATAAAGGACACTCTGAAGTCAAGCCTGTAGAGTAGCAGTATTGTTTTGACAAAAGGCCATGGGGCTGGCCTGGCGGGACTGGGAAAAGTCAGCGTGAATGACTGTTCTCTCTCCCGAGCGGCCTCAGCTCAGGTCTAAGACAAAGTGAGACAGAAACCTCCAAAGGACCAGCACAGGCCTGTCTGCAGCTGCGGCCCTCAAAGTCAGGGAGACAGGCTCTCTGCCACCCGGTCAGGATCCAACCTTTGCTTCCTGATCATCAAAGCGTTTTAAGGCCCCTCGCACCCTCGCAACTCCAGGGGGAACCAACCCTACAGCCAGAACTCACCAACACGTGCCGGCAGCCAAAGCCTCACCCAGAGGGGTGGTGCCCGTTGAGAGCAAGATGCCTCTACCACCAACCAGGTCAAGTTAGAATGAGGCCCGCTGAGCATATTTGGTTGCTTTCAGGGGAAGTCACATAATCTTGTGAAACAGCATTCACACCGGCTCCGTTATTGTAGCTTTCTATTCTAGGTACCCCCAAAGCCTCCTTATCACCAGACCCAAAGCATTCACTATTTAAGGACGCGGTGGTTCTCACTGAGGAAAATAGCAAAACTAATACCAACTTCTATGTTAAACATTCACGACGGACTCAGGGGTCCCTAAGTCAACCTGCTGGCTACTTTTTCTGCTCCTAATATGTTGTAGAGACTTTGGCTGATTCTTGGTTAATCTACACAGCGACAGTTCCTGCGGGCTAGAGGTCTGACCCCCACTGTTCATAGAAGAAATACTCCCTGGCCCACCGTGCACAGAGAGGTTAAGGAGTTGTCTGGGGAGCATCAGCAAACCCGCTGAGAAGTTGAGGGGGCCGCCCCGCTGTCCCCAGGCCGCCAAGGTCAACTCTCCGTGCAGTGCCATGACTTCTGCCACTGGGGCAGCCAGCTGGCCGTGCGGCCGACCTTTTGCTCTCCCCAGAAAACTTCCCTTAGAAAGACTCTCAGGCCTTGCCAAGGAGAGAAGCTCTGGAAACCAGTGTTTTGGTCACAGATTTCAGTGCGCTGGGGGCCCCGGGGATCAGCCAGGCCAATCTCCCCCTTTGACAGATTGAGAAACCGAGGCCCGAGAAGCCAAGGTCAAGCGCCAGGGAGACTCCTAGGAGTCCTCCGCCCGTGAAACGGTTATCTGCCCATCTTCCCAGGGGAGGAACTGACCAGAGCAGGAAATGCCTTAACCCCCGAGGTCATTACCGAGAAGGCCAGCCCCTCCCTGGGGCAGATGTGGGAAGGGCGTTGGCTCCCCACACTCGACCAGAAGGGCATTGGCCTCGGCCCTTTTCTAAGAACAGGTGACGGTAGAAGGACCTTCCCGCCCGCCCGCCCGCCCGCCCCGGAGAAGGGGATAGTTACGTCCTCATCCCGCTCCAGCTCCAGGCCCGCCTCCATCAGGTTGCCCTCGTATTCATCCCGGCGGAAGCGCTTGTCATCCTCGTGGTAGTCCAGCGGGGGCTCGGGCTCGCCCGCACCCACGGGGCCTGCCTTCCCGGGCAGGGGCTGGTCCTGCCGGGCACTGCGGGCGGCCAGGCCGGCGTCGCTGTGCTGGACCCGCCTGGCCAGGGTCCTGCTGCCCGAGGCCCTCTTGTGATGGTACACCAGGACGTGGTCCACCTTGCGCTTGCCGTCCCTGAAGTACAGGCCATACTTGCACTCAGCATCGGGGTCCACGGACAAGGAATTCAGCAGCTGCGGGGGGAGAAGACGAAAGTCACTCTCCGTCAAGGGCTCAGGGACGGGCCTTCGGAGGGGAGCGCGTTTCCAAGACAACTGGCCACCCGCTTGCCCTCCCCAATGCTTTCCACTCGTACCCTCTGATCACTAGGGGCCCGGACGGCTGAGAACACTGCAGAAGGCCCTGCCTTCAAGGAGCTGACATTCAAGAGACGTCGCTGCTCCCGGCACTTGAAGATGCCAGGCTGGATGCTCACACGCGAAGGCCTCCCGCCTCTCCCTAGTGAGCTCAGGTTGCCTGGGAGGGACCAGGCGGCTGGAATGGGATGTGAAATCTGCACGGCCAACCCCCCGGGGGGTGCTCTTCGCACAGGCCCACAGGGTCCCAGGCAGAGCAGAGCTGAGCTCAGGTTCTGCACATCGCGACCTCTGACGGCCAGCAGGCGTGGCAATGTCGTGTCAAGGTGGCTGCGGGACCGTACTGGCCCTCGCCTGGCCCGGCTCTGCCACTGATTAGCTGTGTGGTCGGGGCCAGGCAACCACTGTGTTAGTCTGACTCTCCCAAGTCAACTCCCAGGCCGCAGTTTGCCTGGGGCGTGGTCTCAGGGGCCAGAGCGAGGTGGGGGAGGGAGGGCGGGGGCCGGTAGTGGCGAGATTCAGGGTGGGTCGCTGCACATACAGTCCTGCCTCGGTGTCCTTATCTGCCTGAAGGACTCCAGGGGGCCAAGGAGGCGAGGCGGGAGCCCGCCTGGGGTGGAGGATTCAAAGTCCAGGTGCCACGGTGCGTGGCTTCTGCTAAAGCCATACCCGCATCTCTAGCATCCCCGTGGGATTCGGCTGGTTATTGAGGGTATTAGGTTCTGCTGCAAGCTGGTCTTCAGGAATAAGAGAAAATAAATAAAATCATGCTGGGAAGAGGCCATACGAGCAACTCTGCACCATTCAGAGTCTTCGGAGCTGCACCAGGGCTAAGGAGCCAGGCCCACACCCAGGCGGGCAGCTGATGCTGGGAGAGCTGGGGGCCTGGGTGGGAGGAGGGAGGCCCAGCCCCACCCCCCCCGGCCCAGGACAGAGACCATGGACCACCCCAGCGTCTTTGGTGGGTCATGTTGCAGGAGAGGCGGGAAAGAGTTGTTTATCACAATTTGTCAGGGGAAACTGAGGCCCGGTGGGGTGAGGGGCGCCCGAGGTGACAGTGCAGGCGGGCTGAGCCCAGCCTGGAATCCTGTCTGCACACCCAGGGCGCCCCTCCTCAACAGTGACAGGGACTTGGGGTGACACTATTTCTCAGCATGGGGCACATCCTTTCATGGAGTCCCCGCGTGAGGGCCACTATAATTAGGGCTACTTGACCCGGAGGAAGTTGGGGCTCATGCGGGCGAAGCGATCTGGCCCTTGCTCCCCGGCGGACCCCCAGTGGCCTGCTCCACTGGACACTGTTAGAATGGGTGTAGCCGCTCAGCTGAGCTGCACTTCCACCCTCACTGCTCCTGGAACCACAGGTCAGGTGAGGGTGGAGTGGAGCTTTGGGCAGTGAGAGGCCTCAGGTAAGTCCAGGCTTGGTCCCTCTCCAGCTACGAGTCCTGGGGGAATACTCTACCCTCTCTGGGCCTCAGTTTCCGCCTCTGTAAAGTGGGTGGATAATAGAAGCCGCCCCCACTGGCAGCCAGGAGGACTGAGTAAAAGAACGTCTAGGCTGGGTGGACTCTCCCTCTAACTCCTGGGACAGGCATCCCGGGCCCATCTCGCCTCCCCGCCCTCCATCCCGGTGTGAAGGCAGGTGCTCCTTCTCCTGGATTATATCAGGAAGGGCAGGGAAATGCAGCGTCACGGGGAGCTGGCCGCTAAAGGTGGTTCCTCTCCTCACAGGGGAGTGGGCAGAAAAGCCAGACCCGAAGGCTGCCTGGGGGGAACGTGGAAGATGCTGGCTAGCGCTGGGGAATAACGCTGCTGCTGACGGGCAGGGCAAGAGCATGGGAGGCGGTCAGAGCCAGGTGGACACGTGGGCTCTGGGCGGGCAGGGCACACCGCCTGCCGTCAGCATCCTGGGCACTCCAGACTCTCAGCATCTCTACAAGGGGTTCATCCCTATTTTCCAGACGGGGAATGCGGATCTTCTGAGCTGAGCCAGGGGCCGTGTGCCGCTCTCGAGGGCTGGAGTGGTCATCCTTGTCTCCTGCCTGCAACACCTCTCACCAGCTTCCTCTCCCACCCCGCACCCCGGCATACACCGGAGCCAGGACATCTCATCCCCTCCTCCCTGCCTTTGCACGTGCTGTGCTCCCCACCTGCACGCCTTCCCTTCCTCCTCTGTCCTTCGTAGTTCTCCCCAGCTTCCCCAGCACTGACAAACCCCCTGTCCTCTGTGATCTGAGGTCCCTGACCTCTCCGGATCTCATGTCCTGGGACTGCCTCGGAGCCGGCCATACATAAGCTCCTAACTCACGGGGGCCCCTCAGCAGGCTGGCAGGACACCGGGGGCTGGGCCAGGAACTGTCCCTAATGCAATTCCCTCCACAACCTGCTGCACACACAGCGGGCTCAGCACCTGGTCTGGGTCCCAGAAATGCTTCTGCTTGGCTGGAATAATGGCTGGTACTGAGCAAAGTGGACCAATGAGTCCTTAGTGAATGGGAAGGAAATTCAGAGTGACCCCCATCAAGTCAGAGAGCAGGGAAATTAACGTAAGGAGAGAATTCCCCACCAACACAAGACAAGAAAATGTTACCAGGTTCAAAACTGAATGCCCATCCATCCACTGGGGCCTGATCGAGGACCCTCAGAGTCTGACAGTCTGCGGAGCACATAAACATCCCCTAAACATCTCGTGCCATTGGGGGGAGTGGTAGCATGGAGGCCAGACAAGAATGGGTGTCCTTTGCTTCCATCTGAAGACCAGCTCTGCCACTTCTAGCTGTGTTACCCTTAGGCACGTAGCGTAATACCTTTGTCCCTCTGATCTTCTCTTTGTAAAATGAGGGCCAGAGGGAATAAACAGACCTCCCTCAACTAATATGACTTCCCTCGAAGGGTTGTTCGAAGGATTAAACATGTTAATATATGTAGAGGGTTTACAACAGGGCCTGGGATACGGTGAACCCTCAACAGAAATTTGCTCTAATTGGGAACTGAGACATGGCACAAGTAAAGGACTGGGGGAGGACAGGAAAAAATAATCTCATGGTCGAAGCGGACCACAGGTTAAAGATGGTGGCAGTGGAAAAGGGAGCCGACTGCCAGGTCCAGCAAGAGGCAGAACCAAGCACGGCTGTGAGGGTCCCAGATCCTGCCCCAAGGCCTGGCCCTGTCACTAATCTGTTGTGTGATCCTGGGCAAGTTGCTTTGTCTGTTTGCATCTTGGTTGTAAAAATTGGGGATGATCCTACCTGAATAAGTGTAAGGGGCGTGCAATCTTCAAACAGAAAGTATGGGCTCTCTTCCTAGTACATTCAGCACAGGCTGGTAGGCCCGCAGGGTTTGGAGAGCAATTCTGGGCTGGGCTTAGAGGGAGCTGGGGAGGTAGATGCACAGCGAGGATCACAGAGGCTGTCAGGGTGGCCATGTGACTTTTTGGGGTCCTTCCATGGAGCCAGAGTGGTTGCTTTTCTTGTGCAGAACAGGACAAGAAGGCAAAGATCTAACTTGCAGTGGGAGCGATATGGGTTAGACTGAATGCCTAACTTCCCAATTCAAAGGCTTGGGAAAGCTTCAGAATGTCCTTTCTGTATCCTTAGGAAAGGGACAGTGACCTCTTGGTGCACTTTTGCTAAGGGCGAGGGATTTCTCATTCATCTTTTTAATGCTCGGCACCGAACGCACGGTTCTGGAATGAACGCATGCATGGGGGAATGAATGACAGAGGTGTGGGGTTTGCACGCTGCTACTGGCAGGGGCAACCAGATCAAGGACACCGAAGCTGAGACCCAGCCAGATCAGAGCTTAAACACCACACCCCCCAGCTCCGAGCCTCAGTTTTTCCATCTGCGAGATGGGGGCAAAAACATCTCCTCTACTTAGGTCGCAGGATTCTTGTGAGGACCAAGTGTGATGGGAGAACTGAACGTATTTTGAAGATGAACCCCTGAGCTGTCCCAAGGAAGGTAGAAAGATGGCTGTCTGAGGTTACGTGGGAAGAGGTCAGGGGCCAAAAGTCCCCTTCACAGCAGGTGTGCCCTGACCCAAATACTACAAACAGCGAGAGGGCAGTCTACCTGTCTCTGCAAACTTCCTCCCCAGACTCTTAGAAAAGGGCAGAAGAGGAGAACGGAGCCCTGTATCCACACCTTGGTCGCTGGGCTGTGACCCAGTGCATTCTTTCTTTATATTTATTTATTCTTTATTGACGTATAGTTGATTTACAATGTTGTGTTAATTTCTGCTGTACAACAAAGTGATTCAGATATATATATATATATATATATATGTGTGTGTGTCTATACATTCTTTTTAAAAATATTCTTTTCCATTATGGTTTATCATAGGATATTGAATATAGTTCCCCGTGCTATACGGTAGGACCTTGTTGTTTTTCCATCCTATATGTAATAGCTTACATCTGCTAACCCCAGCCTCCCACTCCATCCCTCCCCAAACCCCTCCCCCTTGGCAGCCACAAGTCTGTTCTCAATATCCAGGATCCAGTGCAGTCTTTAATTTGGCTTCTTACCTGGAGTTTGGAGCTCCAGGAACTGAATTCACACATTTGGGTGAAATAGCCCAAGTCAGGGCGAGTCTCAATGATCATTCTAAGGGAATCTACTGTATTCACTTTTTCCATTTCATGGGGAAAATGAAATCGGTGACCTGCAAAATTTCTTTCCATTTCGGGACTCGTTGAATTTCAACTCCGAAGGGAACATCACTCTTAAACACTTTTATTCCAAAAAAATTTAGATTAAATCACTCACACTGCATATCAATTTATGATTACTGGGCGAATTCCGTGATCTATAAACAGATCATCTCCAACAGCAGATAAAGAGGATGCTCTTATCTTGAAGGCAGGCAGATGCCAGCATCGGGTGCCTGTCCCTGGGGTGTCTGGGCTTGTTGGGACACAGATCCCGGGCCACTGACAGCCGTCAGTTTGAAGGAAGAAAGTAGAAACACTCAAAGATTAACATAAAGAAAACTTAAAGAAATAAACTGCACCCAATCTGGACTCTAGCTTTTGAGTCATCTCTTACACATCTTTTTACAGAAACAACGAAATGACTTTTACCCTTGAACTTGGGAATGACAGAGGGAGGAGAGGCACAGAGAGAGGGGCTGGAAACCACAGCCTGCCTGGGAGGGGCGTATTCTGATGGCCGATTTAAATGATGTTGACACCCCAAGTATGCGACGCATATCTGGGAACTGGCTAGGAACTTTCTGAAATGCAGTCCCCGCCCTCTGGCCTTTGCCTGCACAGAGCCACCTTCGCTGGGTGACTCAAAGTAATGACTGAGCAACAACTATTGGCTTGAGCTGTGCTGGGGATGCCCTTGGAGGCTCTCCCCGGCACACTGCCTGCCCTGCACAGATAGGCCCCCAGCTCCTAGAGCCACTGCTTCCAGCTTGTCTGTGGCCATTTCTCTGGTGGGACGCTGCTCAGCCCTCCTTCCTGCAGCCACGTGCTCCTGATTCACAGCCCTCCAAGCCCGTCATACCTGAAGCCTCCCCACCGTAAGAGCTGTGTGCAGAATAAGTCACTAGTCTCCTCTGGGCTTGTCTGCTTGCTTCTGGGCTGTGAGAAGCTTGAAAGAAGAGCCGAGCTGCCTCCTTGCAGACTTTGTGGCCCTCACCAGAGTTTGGGGGAGCCGAGAATTTCTGGATTGGGATAGACAACGGGTCCCTGAACTAAAATTCCAGAGCCCAGGGGCCATTTATTAAGGGCTCCATTTTTTTTTTTTTTTTTTTTTTTTTGCGGTACGCGGGCCTCTCACTGTTGTGGCCTCTCCCGTAGTGGAGCGCAGGCTCCGGACGTGCAGGCTCAGCGGCCATGGCTCACGGGCCCAGCCGCTCCGCGGCATGTGGGATCTTCCCGGACTGGGGCACGAACACGTGTCCCCTGCACCAGCAGGCGGACTCTCAACCACTGCGCCACCAGGGAAGCCCTCCATTTTTAATTTCACAGCCCGTTCATTCTCAAGTTCAATCTGGTCTACCTTGGAATGTCTGTTTCTCTCCATTTCCTTAGCTGCCACCTCTACCTCATGCCTCCTAACCGGTGTCCCGCTCATTCCCACCTCTGGGTTTTCAAATATGTGATTTCCTAGTGTGAAAGGCCCCACCCCACCCCATTATGGGTATAACTGGCCCCTTCTCCTCCAGAATGCTCATCCCTCCAACAGGCTGTCCGTGGTCACCTGCCTCCGTGTCTTCGCCCTTCCTAGCTCTCCTCCCAGCTGGTGGGTGACATGGGACAGTCATCTGCACCCTCCTGGCCTCAGTTTCTTCACCTGTGGTAACAACACCTACCCCATACGGTTACTGAGAGAGTGAAATGAGTTAACACAACGGCTGGCCCATAGCTCTGGAAGCGTCCCTTGTCGCTGTCTTGGGTAACTTCCACCACTGCTCCTTAAGCTCCAGCTGGGAGGGGTTCCCCGGCTCGTTCACTCTGGTGGTGTCCGGGATACCACAGGGCCTGGCACGCAGCAGGCACACAGTGTGCGCTGAAATGATGACCCTAAACTTTCAAGGTCACCACCAGCACTGGTCCCAAACACTGCCAGCATTTCTGCGCAAGCCCAGCTGTAGAGGACACCCCCATAGCCCACAGGAGCCCAATCATGACCTCAGGGGGTGCAAGGCCGGAGGGTCTCTGCCTTTCCCGGACCGCACCCCACAGGCACCTCCCTGGATGCCCGGCCGGACTCCGGCCGAGGCTAGAGAGGCAGTCTAGGGCAATCTTGGGCTTGGTCAGAGGGAAACACGGGGCTGGGGCCTCCGCATCTCCTGGGGAGGGGCTTTGGCAGTGGCTGTGTGGGCACCGGGGAGAAAGGGGAGTCTGTTCTCTGGCCCCGGAACGAGCGGCAGCGGGGCTCCCCGGCTGAGGGCGCTGGTCTCAGCCCTTCCCCCTTCAGGCAAACTTTGTTCCGGCGTTAAGCCAAAACCCACATGGGCGAATTCTGACCTCCGGGGATCCTTGCGACCGCTGGGTCCCGCCCCAGAGAGAGTGGTAGGGGGACCGGGGACCCCAAACAGGGGACCCAACCACGTGGTCGGCCAGGCGCTGGCCCACGCGGCCCGGCTACCACCCAGGCCAGGCGCGAGCGCCGGGCTGGGGACTGGGACTAGCGCGGAAAGTCAGTCTCGAGCTACCGGCGCCCGCCTGCTGCCCGGGGTGTGCGGAACTCCCGTGCCGTACCCCGCGCCGCCTCCCGCGCCGCCCCGGGGACTCCGCGCCCCGTACAGGTCGGTCCCCGGAGGGTGGCGGCGCGGTGGGGCCTGGAGGCTGCCACCCTCCCGGGGCGAGGCGGCTATCCCCCACGGGGCCCCAGCGGCCCGCTCGGGCGAAGCGGCTGCGGGCTGGGACGCGGGGCCGGGGCGGGCGCGCGGGTGGTCGCCCCCCACGCGCCCCGAGCCCCGCGGACCTGGCGCCTCTCCCCCCGCACCAGTCGCGCCCGTCCGGGGCGCGGCGCAGGTGCGCGGCCCTCCCGCCCGATCGCGGCCGCCCGCACTCACCGTGCCCTCGGACGGCAGGTAGCCGATGTCCTCGATGGCGCAGATGTTGATGATATGGACGCTGCGGTCCGCGGCCGGGAGCGTCGAGTACTTCTCGTTGACCCTCATCGCGGCCGCCTGTGCTCCAGGACCGCCGGGCGGCGCGCCCTCCCCATCCACGGCCCCGGCGGCCTCTGCAAGCGGACAGGCAGCGTTCGCGGCGCGCTGGCTCGCGGGGGGCCGGGCCTCCTGCTCCGCCCGCCGCCCGCGCCGCCCGGCGCCGGCGCCGGCCCCGGCCCCGGCCCCGCGCGCTGCGGTGCAGGAGCGCCCACCCTGCCGGTCCCGCGGGACCCACACGCCGGCCGGCTTCCTTTGCCTCCAAGAAAGATGATCCACGCTGTGCGCCCGCTTATGGCCGGGGCGGCGGCCACGCGGGTCAGATTTTCCGTAGAAATTTAAACACAGGAAGAAAGTATTCCATTCCTGCGGGCCCCTTCAAGTTTTATTTTTATCTGGGGAAAGCGCCCCTTGGTGGCCCGAGTTTCACGTCAGGGAGGAAAGGTTCAGTCGCCCCTACCTTACAATTCAGTTGGGGGTCACCTTGCAGGGAGACACGCTTCTGAGATTGAAGTCAGGAATGCTCTCCCTGCCCCTTCCCGCCCCACCCGCTGGCTGACTCCGGCCGGCTGTCACTCAGCTCTCACCTCCTCCGGGGAGCCTCCCCTGCTTTCTGCATGCCCGCCCTGTCCAGCTCCCCGGAGCCCCCTAAGGTTGCCCGCAGCCCCCATTTATGGAATGTTTAGTACTCTGTGCCCAGGCACGAGCAGAGTCTGGGACACAGTTCATCTCATTTAACCCCACACCCTGGTCCTCCTTTTGCAGAGGGGGCTGGGGACTTCGGAGGGCAAGGAAGTGTGGGTGGGGGGAGCTCGTGCAGAGTTGCCTGCACTCCATTATGCTCTGCAGCCTCCCTGAGGGACGGACGGTGACTTGGATGGCCTCCTCCCAGGACTAGCAGGGCTCGGGCACACAGCTGGCACTCCTCAGGACATTTTTAATCCTCCATCCCTGCAGGAGGGGGACGCAGGTCTCTGGGGGCAACCATGCTGAGGTTTAGCCCTCGGGGGCCACGCTAGCAGCCCTGCCCAGTGGGAATGAAGTCTCCCGTTTTTCTGCCCTTCTGCATGCCGTTAGTTCCTCAAGGTGTGTGTGCCAAATGCCACCTCCTCCAAGAAGTCATCCTGGACTGCCTCTCGCCCAATCACTGAGGCCCAAGAACCTGCCTGTACCTTGACTATAGCACTTTCTTTAATCCACCTCATTTTACAGTGGATTCATACAGTTGATGCTCAATAATTGCTTGTCAAATGGCCACTGAGGAACATTCAGAGCCTACAGAAATGATTCTAAAGAATGATTATAAAGCTGCCTTCTAAGGCCATGATGTCATCAGCCTGCTGTGGTTTCAAGAATGCATTCTGGGATCAGACAGGATGGGGTGGGGGAGATGGGATGGGGTTGGGTTCCCGCTCTGGCACTTCCCAGCCCTGCGACCTTGGACGAGGCTCCTTAAGCCTCACAGAGACTCCGTCTTCTCCCGTGAGCATCCAGTGTGTGTGAAGCTGCAGCTCAGTGCCGGGCACAGGGGAGGCTGGGCAGTGGCCGCCACTGTTACTACAAACTATCATCTTGTCATTGTCATGATCTTCTTCCCTCCCCCATTTAGACTCAAGTTTATGAATTTCTTGAACTTGGAGAAATGCAAGAAGGTTACTCCATCCTTGGGCTGGCCTTGCCAATGGGAGCTGAGTGGCCCTAAAGGACTCTTTGTCTGCACCTTGGACAGATAGAGTAGGTTTGGAGAAGTGCGCTAGGCTGCCCAAGGCCGGAAACAGTCCTCCACAGCTTCTGCCATGCCAGGGAGATCTTGCCCTTAAAAGTTGAAGTTTTCAGGGCTGGGAAGAATCACACACACACACACACACACACACACACACACACACACACAAGATTATGTAACTTCATTCTCTTATCCGTGTTGGTAAACAACCAAGATTGTGTAACCCTAATGTACGATCTTTCTAAATTTATTTTCAAGTGGCAAAGGGTCTTGCCGATGTCTACGAGATATAATTTGTGAAGAAAAGAGGAAAAATGTAATTCCTCAATTCTGGGTATGTTGGCATTTCCAAACGTTTGGGCGGTGACACTTGACTGCTGACCCCAGGAGGCCTGGGGGTTTTGTGCCTGAGCCCTTCTGGGGGCTGCAGGGTGGGGGACAGTCTTTCAGGCTTGGCAGCTCCCAACCTCCTCCGGAGACAGCGCCCCCTCTGGCTTTGCCCCAAAAGCTGTGTTTCTGCACTTGTTTCTGTGATTCATGCCTTAGCCAGGTTCAAGACATCTGCTTGCCTGTAAAGCATCACTTTCTTTGCCACATACAGTTGATTTCCTTGCTTTGCCCCGCTCCCTGCATCTGCTTCCTCTCGCCCCCTCCCCTAATCTTCTGAGGTGGACGGTGTAGAAATGCTTCATCAAGGGGAGGGGAAATGCAGGGTGGCCTCTGCACAGAGCAGGTGCAAGGATGGGCCAGCTGGGATCAATTCCATCCCCGGGCTACTTATGGCCTGGGCCGGGGGTGGGGGGGCACGGTTCTTGGGTCTTGGGATTCCAGGGACCAACAAGTAGTAAAAACATTCCCACCAAATCAGGAAGGAGGAATGGGATGCTTCTAGTTGAGATATCTCTTAAGTTAGAGGGTCCCTTAAAGGGTCCCTTTTGTTCTGGTGATGATTTCACCTCCTGGGTTCCCTGCCTTACAGTGTCTCACGGGCCATGATGTTGGGATTCCGTCTCTACTCTGAATCGCTAACTGCTTATAAACAGATCCTCTAGATAAACTGTTGCATTAATTTTGCATTTTCTTCTTTTTGACTCAGTGATTCTCACTGTTAAAGATCCAAAGGGGCTGATTTCACCAGAAGGATTAATTCCCCGCTCATGAATTAGTAAAAACCGGTCTCATTAGTTTAAGTGGTATCTTTTATTATGGGAAGTTATGGGCCTCACGGCTCACCCTTTTCTGCCACCGTATTGCCTTTTCGTGTCATTGTGATGTGACCCACCGTTAGGCACTTTCGTCTCTGCTGACATTTTAATAGTCACCAGGCGTACAAGCACAGAGTGACAAGGGGCGCAGGAGAGGAGGCTGAGCATGCTCCCGGGTGAATGCCTCCTTTGTAAGTGGCTCAGGAGGGGGCCCTTTCCAGTGGTGTTTTCTTTGCAACGTCAGTTTCATCTCCTTGGCATGGTGCACGAGAAAGAAAGAACGTCTGGCACTGTTCCTGCTTAGTGGCACCGGTCTGAGCCTCACCAGGAGAGCCAACCAAGCTTTACACAGCGAGCAGACTGAGGCTATAGTGAGCCGGGGCAGGGATTATTCCCACAAGGGTCTCTCTGATATGGCACTCTCCAGCAGGGCTTTCACCTTGGCGCGACATCTGGCGCTGGATTGTAATTTGTCCTGGGGCCATCCTGCACCCCGTGAGACGCTCAGCAGCGTCCCTGATGTCCTCCCAGTAGATGCCAGTGGCACCGTCTCCCTCCCAGTGTGACAACCAAACACATCACCAGACATTGTTAGGTGTCCCCTGGGGGCAAAACCCCTCCCTGTTGAGAACCCTGTTCCCAGGCTGCAAGGAAGACCCGGGAGACTGATCTTACCACCCCCATTTCTCTGATGGGAGTGGAGGCCTGGAGAGGTACTTGGCTTTTTATTAGAGATACACAAGGTGGGAGTTATGATTTGTTTTTACAAAATACACAGATGCCCCCCCAGGGCTGCTCTCAGTTGGTGGAGGGGCTGGCACAGCCCAGGACACACCAGGCTGCTCTGTCCCTCGTTCTGGCCACCCCTGCATGGGGCAGCCTTCTCCCCAGGACAGATCTCTGCACTCAGAGGTGCTAAATAAATGCCGTTGACTCACGGGCAGCCTGGGTGGGGAGAGGAGTGCAGAAGAAGTGATCGGCTCATGACTCAGGGCAATTATGAGCGCCAATGGCCACCCATCCCCCGCTGGCTCGGCGCCCCCTTCGAGTATCTGGTGGGCAGCCCCTGTAGGAAAAAAACGAACACCCCACAGGTATATGACCTAACATGCTAAAAGCGACTCAGGGTGTAATTATCCCCAGGGAAGATGTGTCTGGAGAATTTATAGCTGAGATACGGTGGGTGGGAGACTGGACCCCTGTCATTTCCTTCCTTCGAATGATATCAGAGCTCTGAGCAGAAGCTGGCAAGCTGCAGCTGGATGGGAGATTCCTTGGGCGCGGAAACTGCCAGCCCACAGTTCTGGAATGTAACCAAAGCATGAAGCTCTGTCTGGGGGACTTCCCCCACCCCCACAGAATCCATGGGTGTTGTTTCCATCAGAGGGTTTTCAGATGTTTTATGTGTTTTGTTAACCCAAGGCCCGCCTTCTGAGAATTCCTAGGAACTCTAAAAACATGCCCAGGATAAGTTAGAACCCAGCCCGTCACTTCCTCCTGGAAGCCCTTCTGGCCTGAGTCAGTTGGCATGACTCATCTCTGTTCTGCTGGCTCCATCCAGGCACTCAGGCCCATTTCTGCTCCATCTTCCTCACGTCTCCTCCTACTTTATTTCTCCACTCTTAACCCGCACCCCCGTCCCATCTTTGGCACAATATAGATTTCCCTGCTTATGTTTATTTATTTAACAAGCAGTGGGGCAGCGTTTACTACAAGCCAGCACCGTGCTAAGTTCTCCACAAATAGTAACTCGAATTCTTATAGTGATTACAACCATTTGCAAGTGGATTCACACAGATGTCACCCCCCCACCCCCGGCCAAGGTCCTTTCTTTGGAGGTCTGGGGAGAAGTCCAGACTGAGTCTCCAGTGGCTGCTCCCTCCTCCCCAGCAACCCTACAGCAATCATGATATTCATTCCCATGATGACAGACACTTGGGCACCAGAAATCCTGCCCACCGGGGATGGGATGCAGGATGCAGCCGAGACAGCCTCTGGACCACCCTGCCCAGCAGAGGGTGGAGAGTCTGATCACAGCGTGCTGGCTGCCCGCTTCTCAAAATGAAAGCCCTGCCCGGGGGTCTAACGCTTCGTCTTGGGTCTTGAAAGAATAGCAGAGTTTCAGCCTGCCTTGCTCTGAGTAGTAGCCTCTCAGCACTCCCCAAGAGAACAAAGGATTTCCAAGTCCCACGCACAGATCGCCTTCATCTGGGCTCACACCACACCAGGCAGAGCCTTCCAGATCATGGAGCTGCTGAGAGATAAGAGCCAGGTGCTCCAGGCTGAAGGTGGCGTGAGGCCCCCAGGCTGCAGAGCTGGGATGGAGCTCGCCCCATGCCCTTGAAATGTGTGAACAGGAGCAACCGCTCTCACCCGCACAGCCCAACCGACTGCATCCTCCCCATGCACGCATGCGTGTGTTTTGGAGTGCATCACATGTGCATTATTGCTGTCCTGGGGTCAGTGGCCACACACAACCCTGAATTTCCCTAAAGACCCATCTCGCGGGAGGCTGGACCCTGACGTCACAGCCTAGGTCGGTGACCTGGGTCTCCCTCCAGAGCTCATCCTCTTGGACCACTCAGTGTGACCTCACACAGCTTCCCCAAAGATCAAGCAAAACCAGAAATCCTTGGACAGAGGACCAGGCTTTGGTATCTTTATGGGAAGACCCTGATGCTTTCCTGTGAGACCCCAGGGCTGGAATAAAAGATCTTCTGGGTTTTTGTGAGGCCACGAATGGCCTTTCCCTGGAAACCTTGCTGTTCATGTGGTTGTGCCTTCATGTGTGTATGATTCAGTGCAGAGCTTCTGTTTTGTGTCAGGCCTCTGCTAGGTCCTGGGCCTCCGTCCTGCAGCCAAGCTGCTGGGCTGCAAGCTTCTCTCGGGTGCAAGCTCACTGCATCCTGTGTTCTGGGGCCTCCCTGGCTGGACACCCAGCCCAAAGCAATGACCCAATGTTTTTGGGAGGCGTGAATGAGCTGATGAACCAGAAGCCTCACCAACAAGGCACTGGCTCTCCCTGCCCCGGTGCTGGGGGTCAGAACTACGAACCTCCTCCAGGTTTGGGACCTTGGACCTCATCCTCCAATGGAGCTTTCTGGTGTACTAAAGGAGTGGGTTCTTGGCCCCTACGGAACAGCACTGTCCAATAGGAGCGTGATGTGAACCACTGGTAATTTGCGATGCTGAAATAGCCACATTACAAGAATAAAAAGCGTCAAGGGAAATTGATAACGTATTTTATGTAGCTTATCCTATAAAATGTTATCTTTTCAACACGTGATCAATAAAAAAATTATCGATGAGCTAGTTGACATTCTTTTTACCCTATAACAATTTGAAATCTAATGTGTATTTTATACGTACCCAGCACATCTTAATTCAGACAAGCCCTATTTCAAGGATCAGATCTGCCTGTGGTCAGGGGCGAGATACTGAACAGGTTAGCTACAGAGCCTTTTCTTATTATGTAGGAAAACTATATTGGATGGCTTTCATTTTCTGCTTTACATTTCTCTGTGTCTTCTAAGATTTCTGCAGTGAACACAAATTAGTTTTATCACCAGGAAAAAGGAAACTATTATTAAAAACTCTGACATACCATATAACCTGCAGGGTTACATGGTACCCTTTTTACTGTTTGAGGGAAAATGGCCAGTTTATCGGATTTTTATCTGTACAGCACCAATTTAGAGAAAACCACCTTTGCTTAGGGCCAATTGGAGACACGTTCCTAAAATATTTTGACAAAGTTTAGTCTTTAATTACAAAGCTTATATGATTACACAGCTGGTCACAGAGGCTTTTGAGTGGAGGAGGTGAAAGAGCTCTCTATTTGGAGACCCAGAGGGCAGCCACCTGGTCCACCTGAGGGCATCCTCCAAGGGTCCCTGTGCTAAGTGTTAGGTTCAGCAAACGTGGGCTGTCTGCCCCACCATGGAGCACGGGAGCAGATGCTGCCTGAGATGCCAGCCCAGTGCATGGGGTGGGGCATCTTACCCAGCTGTCTGCCTGCCTGGAGGACTCTTGGCCCCCGGCTCTTCTGATAGCACTGCCTGGGCTGGTTGGGGGGTCATTCATTCACTCACTCATGATTTACCCACTCATTCATTCACTCACACATTCATTCATTCATTCACTCACCCATCATTCATTCACGCATCCATGATTTACTCACTCATTCATTCACTCATTCATTCATTCACTTATTCATTCTCTCACACATTCTTTCATTCATTCACTCACCCATCATTCATTCATTCACCCATGATTTACCCACTCAGTCATTCAGTCATTCATTCATCATTTACTTATTCACTCACACATTCATTCATTCATTCGCTCATCCACTCACTCTCTTGTTACCTCCCCACCACACCCTGTCCATCCATCTCTGATTTTCTGTTCAGATTTCACCCCACCCCTCATCCGCTGCGTAATTCCCTTCATTGTCTCATTTCTTGTCTGCCCCACCCCCCCCTTGTCTAGAATGTCAGCTCCAGGCTATTTTGTCATGATTCATTCAGTGACTCCAGATTTCCGTGCCTGAAAATGACACCAGAAGTAAGCCACCGAGACGAGGACAAAGGTACAGAATTGAGCCGATGATTCAGTGAGTTTGGGCTCCAAAGCATTTTCTCTTAAGAGGTAAAATGTGGGAAGGCGGGGAGAGGGTGAGAGAGAGGAGCCTCTGCGAGCCAGGATGGCGTCTGGCTTTGAGAAAGCGTTAATAAGCCACAAGGAGTTAACTCAGCCCCTTGCATCCCTTTGCTTATGGAGACAAGACCCCAAAGTGCGTGTCCTGTAGAGTTAGTAAGTACACACACACGCACACACACACACACACACCACCTGATCCCTAAAGGGTTAAAAATGGGCCCAAAGTATGTGACCTCCTCCCTCACGCTTATACAATTTGTGGTCCTGGAATCCCCCCAGAAGCCCACCCTGACCACGGCCCAGATCCTCCACAATCTGTGACCCTGCAGATGTTGGAGGGCCCAGGGCCGCCCCCTGTGTGGTGCCCGCGCCCCTGCACCGAACACCATCCCTTCCAAAAGCAGTGCCTGAGAGCCACCTTCCCTGCTTCTTGTGTGAGAATTATTACATCTGAAATCAGGGTTTCTGGAAAACCAAATGTCTTTTTTTTTTTCCCCTGCCCCTTCCATCCACCCCTACGTGGCAAGAGAATCCCTTGGAGGAGAAATTTTCAGTTAATTCATGTTTTATTCTACAACTCGATTCTCAGGGCAAGCGCCTTGAGATCTTCCTAACCATCCCCCCGTCCTTCCTGCTTTCCGCCCCATTTGGCAAGAGGCTGACCTCTGACCTCAGCCCCAGACCCCTCACCTCCCTGTAGAACTCACTCCTGGCTCCTTCCAGCCCCCTTTGGAAGAGAAAGCGCATCCTGTCCTTTGTCAGGGAGGATGTCGGTGCCCCCAGTTCCTTCCAAAAGGAAAACAAGGGAGAAACATGGTGCCCTGAGGTGGATCCTGGCCTGTGTGAGCAGATGCATGTCAATCGTTTCGTAAGGCAAAGCGTGTTGAGGAGGATGCTCTGCTATCCAGGGGGCACCAAACCAGCCTGGCCCTCCCGCCTGAGAAAGCACACGGGCACATCGCTGTCGGCTGCAGTCCCGGCATGGATCTGGACGGGCCTCTGCGGTGCCAATGACGTTTGGGAACAGCTGGCAAGGGAGGGGCCAGGCGGCAGGGACCCTTCCTTCTCCCATCATGGCCTGTTGACTTTGGGGACCCCAGCAGGGGACTGTTTTTCCTTGAATGAGGGCCGGGATCCCCTCTCCACGGCCAGACACTTGTTAATGGCTTCACAGAAGTTAACTTTCCCCCTGGGGTTCCTGCTCAGGTATCGCCTTTCCCGAAGGCCTTCCTGTTCCACCCCCCGCCCCCCGCCCCCGCTTTGCTTTGAAGCAGCACTTGTTACCGGACTGTTTACTTTCTCTCTGTGCCAGGAAAGCAGGGCCCTTGTCTGTCTCTCTCGGCTGTATTCTCAGCACCTAGCAAAGCACACAGCAGGTTGCAAAAATATTAGGTTGGCCAAAAAGTTCGTTCGCGTTTTTCCATACGTTTCGGGAAAACCCGAATGAACTTTCTGGCCATCCCAATATTTATCGAAAGCACGAATGAGTGAATAACGTTGCTTCACCAGCGTCCGCGGACTCCAGCACCGCGCAGAGCAAGCGCTGTTACGAGGGGACCATTTTAATCTGACTCAACCAACCCCTGAGCTGCCTCTTGGCCAAAGGAGGTGTGGGATCTTCACCAAAGGGTTCTCCCCAGGAGCCCGGAGGGTGGAGCTAATGTCTTAACATTTTCAGGCCGCTGGGGCCGCTGGGGCCGAGGGTCCTGGGGCCACTGGTCCAGCCGTCACAGGAGCCCAGTGAGCAGCCCTCATCCGACCTCTGAGCTGCAGGAGGGAGGGAGCAGGCTGGGCTCTCCAGGCAGCTGGGTGCATCCCCCTCCCCTGGGCAATCAGCAAGTTTACTAAGGTCCTACTGTGTACAGCCACAGAACTGTGAGCCCCAGACACAAACGGAAAGACAGACCTGCCCGCACGGCGCTTACGTTGCCGGGGAAAGTCAGGAAACCCAGGGAGAGGCCTGAGAAAGAAAGATCACGGTAGGTCCTGGAAGGTTCTCCAGAGCGAGTGGTTCTCAGCCGAGCCCTCAAGGGTGACCGGGAACCAGGAGGATGAAGGAGAGGGGACAGCCGCTCCAGGCAGGGGAAAGGCCTGCAGGCGAGGGTGCCAGGGGTCTGGTAGGGGGGATGGTAGGGTCTGGAGGGGAGGGCAGTGGGGAAGGGCGAGGGACTGCCGATTCATCCATCAGAGAGTTTCCCCAGTAGTGCTGCTGCCCTGTCCCTGTGAAGTTACAAGGTTGCTGGTGCAGCGTAGAGGGGAGGGGGACGCCCCCAGAGAGTGGGCTGGGTGATTCTTCATGGGTGGCCACGGTGGCCTCTCTGTGAAAGGGATATTCATAGCCTCTCAGGAGAGAGAGACCTTGGGAAGACTTTGACAACCAGACTCTGTTTCTATGCAAATAAAAGGATTTCTAAGGATGTGCGCTGGTGCTTCCTTTTCAAGAGCAAGGGCTCCCCTGCAGCGGGGAGTTGAGGGGGGCAGGAGAAGGGACCAAGACAGGCTGAGCTGGTCTGGGGTGTTGGCGCCTTCTCCCTCCAGACTGTAGTGAGGCTGTGCCTCAGGGGCCCCTTCATCCAGCGTCCACGGCGGAGTGGAACGTCACGATGACGGGCTGGCTGCATCCCTGCACCTGGAAGTCATTAAAATTCCACGGGACAGCAGACGCCTCTGCTGTGCCGCTACCAGGTGAAGGCCAAAGTCAGGCTGCCTCTGCACATCCACCCACACCGAATCCCCAACGAGAGGAAGGTGTCACGTGCTTCGGCCCTGACACACAGTATGTGCTCACAAATGCTCGTGGAAGGGATTGTCCCAGAGGACACTTAAAAGTGTTGAGTTATCTATCAACATGGCATAGGCTTCTTCCCTCCAGGGACCTGCGTGCCTGCAGGGCAACCTTGGACAAATTAGGGAGGCTCTGGAGCAGGACCCGGCATCATGAGAGGACCCGGCCCTGGACAGTCCAGGGAGGAACATTCCAGGTGGAGGCTGCAGCCAGGCGGGGCCCTGAGCTGGGATGAGCGTTGAGTGAGGGGCACGAGCGTGGAGGCTGCTGAGGCTGGTGGCGGACCTGGTCAGAGCAGAGGTGGGGTGGTCGGGCTGCAGGGCCTCGGCCCCTCTGGGTGGGGGAGGAGCGCAGGAGTAGAGGGATGCGGTCCGAGCTCTTTGGCTCAGTAGATGGAAGGGTTGTGCCAGGGTTTGGCAGAGTGTGGGGACCCAGGATGTGCATTTTAGCCAAGGACCCCGGAGCCTCTGGTCTGGCACCACCCCTCGACAATGTGCAAGGCCTCCTCTGACGACGGCTGAACCCAGGAGATCTCAAGCCCTGTGATGGAGGCTTCACTACCTCTGAGGGCAGCTGACTGCCCCTGGGGCAGCTCTGAGGGAACCTGCTCCGAAAAGCCAGCCCTGCTTCCAGGCTTGGGCCACCTGCAGAATTACCCCATCATGAGAACAGCATCCAAAATTTAGAGTCAGCCGTGCAACAAAGCTCCCTGTATCTCCTCCTTGCTTGGACGAGCAGCCACAGTTTTCTCTACTCCCTGTCCCCAGTAATGCCATGAATCACTCCCAACCGTATATTTTCAAAATCCTTTGTTCTGGAACATGGACACATGCAAGCTAAGTGAGGACTCAGTGTTGGCAGCTCAGTGTGTGAGTGCAGGGCTCTGCAGAGGCCCTCCTGGGTCGCATCCCCCTCCATCCTTAACTCCTGTTCTCCTGGAACTGCCCCAAATGTCTATATCGTGGCCCTAAGCTCTTCATTGACTGAGACAACAAATCTCATGAGAACAGGCAAACTACTGATCTAATTCATACTAAGGTGTAAATGACTTTTTTCTCCCACGTACTTTTAATAGGAGAACCGGGCAACGAGCATCAAGTCCACGGACATCTGGGGATGGGGGAAGTGGAGAGAGGGAAAAAACGTCCCAGGCAAAGGGAAAGGGGAGAAGGAAGGGGTTTGGGAGAAGGGGGACAGGGAACACCTTTATTTCCTGTTGGTCTGGCCTGGACTGACGCAGCCCTTCACTGCCTGCTGACTTGACTTTGGAGGCCAGCATAACCAGGGGGGCGCCAGCATCTGTCTGATCCCTGAGGGCAATTTTAAAGCTCACTTCAGTCCCAGGCTTCCATCTGAAAAAATCTCTCCAGAGCAGAAGCAGAACCAAGAACAAAGGAGAAAGAATTGTGAAGCCACAACAAAGGGCGCCTGGGGGACTGAGAAACCCGCTTCTCAGACAATCGTCTGGCCTTGGAGAAGTGTTCCTTCTCATCTGCGGGGCTGAGGCCAGAGAACCAGCCCTGGGGGGCGGGGGTGCAGGAGACACGTGGTGCTCTTCTCGACAGAGGGACAGACAGATGGACGGATGGTGCCCAAGAGGTGGCCATGCTTCTGCTCCTTGGGCGCAGGCTGTGAGACCCCCTACCCTGGCCCCGATCTACCCTGCAGGCTGGGGGTCCAGCCACCCCAGCATGATCTCGGGAGCAGGAAGGGCTCTACCTGGCACTTCATAAGCCTCCTTCCCTCAACAAGCCATAAAGCTGCCACGTACCCATTGTGGGAACAGCCTCTGTGCACTGGGAAAGTGCCCCCCACCTGTACGCGCCAATCCGCTTCCAAAGTGTGAAGACTTCTAGTACAGAAGAAAGAGGAACGAAGAAAAGAGGGGAAGAAAAAAGAACTAAACAGGAGAATGAGGGAAATAAAGAGAGAGCAGAGAGCAAGATTCCCTGGAAACGTAAAGACCTGTATCTCAGAGAAGAGGGATGGGGAAGCCCCAAGGTCAGAGTCAGGACCTCCCCCTGCCCGTGTCATATTGAATATAGTTATTGGTGGTGGCTTGACTTTGATTCATCAAAAATTTACCCAAATATCATATAATATTGCTTACATGTGGAATCTAGAAAAATGACACAGATGAATTTATTTGCAAAGCAGAAGTAGAGACACAGATGTAGAGAACAGATGTATAGGTATCAGGGGGGAAAGGGGGAATGGGATGAATTGGGAGATTGGGATTGACATATATACACTATTGATACTATGCATAAAACAGATAACTAATGAGAACCTACTGTATAGCACAGGGAACTCTACTCAGTACTCTGTGGTGACCTAAATGGGAAGGAAATCCAAAAAAGAGGGGATATATGTATATGTATAGCTGATTCACTTTGCTGTACAGTAGAAATTAACACAATATTGTAAAGCAACTGTACTCCAATAAAAATTAATTTAAAAAAACAACTTCTCTCTCTAAGAAAAAAAGTTACCAAAAGAGGGGGGAAAAAAAGACTTGCTGTGACCAGGTCATGTTTCTCCAGAACCAAGAGGGTTGTGAAGCCTAGGGTGGGTGGGGTATGGAAGGCCCGATTTTCATCATCACATGTAATGAGACACCAAAAAAACAGTGGGCGAGACACTTGGGGACGGCTTGGCTTCCCAGGAAAGGGTGCTAATGCCAGGTGGTGTGGTAAGACTTGCATTAGCATGAATTTAATCTTATCTTTAAGAAAGATGGGGGGCTTCCCTGGTGGCGCAGTAGTTAAGAATCTGCGTGCCAATGCAGGGGACATGGGTTCGAGCCCTGATCCGGGAAGATCCCACATGCTGTGGAGCAACTAAGCCCGTGTGCCACAACTACTGAGCCTGTGCTCTACAGCCCGCGAGCTACAACTACTGAAGCCCGAGTGCCTAGAGCCCGTGCTCCACAACAAGAGAAGCCCCCGCAATGAGAAGAACACGCACCACAACCAAGAGTAGCCTCCGCTCGCTTCAACTAAAGAAAGTCCGCGTGCAGCAACAAAGACCCAATGCAGCCAAAAATAAATAAATTTATTAAAAAAAAAAAAAAAAGAAAGGCGGGAATCGCTCAGCTAAAATGCCTGCTCATGCTGCCAGGCCACTGGTCAGCAGACCAGGGTGGAATTTGCTGGGATTCGAGGGGCTGAATGCTCCTGCCCCCTCCCCACCTGCTCTCCACCTTCCCCTCCCAGCACCGCCCCCCCCCAACAAACATATAGTACCAGGCACGCTTGGGCCTATGGCAGTTTCTATCCCAGGGAAGTTCAGTGTCTTGACTAATGTTTGTGTCGGGCTTCACAATCTGAGATTTTCAACTGCTCCCAGGGCAGAGGGCAGCTAAGTTTGGGACACACCTAGTCTCAGGGGGACAGACACGCACACTGGTGACCGTGGTGCCGTGGGACCAGTAACCCTTTATGGAGACAGGCATGGAGTCCATGGAAGCCCCGTGGAGGGAATGCTGAACAAAGCTCCAGAGGGAGGGCAGCTTCTGGACCCTCTGCCCACCTTGCTCCAGCCTGATCCCTTCAGAACCCGCAGCGCCAGTGCACATTTGTTCCCAGGGTTCTGCCTTTGCTTACAAGATTCAGCTCACTGGGCAGGTGTCTTTAGGGTCTTCTGGAAGATGGGTCCCCTGGGGAAGGCTTCCTGGAGCACATACCCATCCTTTGCAGATGTTTGTAAATATCTATCAGGGGTGTGGCACCTCCACACAGCAAAAGGCTCTGGTCCTGATTCTGCCCCTGTATTCAGGGCTCACAGCATCTTCTTAATTAAAAAAAAAGTCACATCTCTCTTCTCAAAGTACCCTTGGCTGCATTCCCTAAGACTCATCCTCACACAAAGTCTATGAAATACACGGCACAGGTGTCATTAGACCCATTTTGCAGATGAGGAAACTAAGGCCTCAGCAGATCCGGTGGCTTACTCAGGGTCATGCATTTGGAAACAACAGAGGTAGAGGACCCTCCCCTGACCACCTGAGCCCAAGAGCATGCTTTTCTGCTGTAGTCTGAGAAGTTGAAACTCTCAAGGCCACGCTCTGTGTGTACACCCCTCTAAGGCATAAAAGGGTCTGCTGGAGGTAGCAGCTGGTAAGATGCATAACAGGAGCTCTGCTTCTGGTCACAGGAGTGTCAGAGTAATCTTTCTGCCAAGGACAACTGTAGAAGCTGGATAAAAACAACCCCCCCAAAAAACACCCCTAGGTATTGGAAGAAATTGGAGGACAACTGAGTCAGACAGGACTCAAAGGCTAAGACCCCAGAGAGAAGGGAACCATGGAGAAACGGGCTCAACATTCTGCTTACTTTATTCCCAAACTGCTCATGTACAAGGCTGAGCAGCTGAGAAATAAGGCAGAAAGTGACAGCTAAAAGGATACAAAGGCAATCAGAGATTTGGGCAGACTCTTGATTCTGGGGAAGCAACAACTGGAGTTCAGGGCCCGCCAAGAAAGGGGTGGGTCCTGGTAAACTGTCCAGCTTTCAGATGAGAACCCTGAAAGGCTATGTTCGCGAAGGAGACCATCCTTCCCCAAATCTTGAAGTCCAGCCTCAAATCACATCCAACCCTGATAGAAACAAGCTGACCTGTCTGTATTCTGCCCACCAAAGAACTTAAAGTCCTCTCTGGACGAAGCAAACATCAGTGTCCAAGATTCAATGAAACAGTACCACAAGTGCCAAGAAGCAGGCTCAAATCATTAAAAATCAAGTAATACAAATAAACAAAGGAGTCAGAAGCAATACTCGAAAAGAGTTCAACCAAGAATTTTCCACAACTGCTGACAGATGCCAGGCCACATTTAATTATGGATGTGAGAAGCTCTATCAACGTCAAGTGGAGACATACAAAGAAAACCACATGTAGCTACAAGTGTACCTTGTTTTATTGTGCTTCGCTTTATCACGCTTTGCATACATTGCATTTTTTACAAATTGAAGGTTTGGGGCAATGCTGCATTGGGCAAGTCTCTCAGCCCCACTTCCCAACAGCCTTTGCTCACTCTGTGTCTCTGTGTCACATTTCGGTAACAACATTTCAAGCTTTTTCATTATTCTTACATTTGGTACGGTGATCTGTGATCAGTGACTTTGATGGTACTATTGCAGAAAGGTTACGACTTGCTGAAGGCTCAGATAATGATTAGCATTTCTTAGCTGTAAAATATTTTAAAACTATGTACATTGATTTCTTTTAGACATAATACTCTTTCACACTAAAAGACTACAGTATAGTATAAACACAATTTTTTTTTTTTTTTTTTGCGGTACGCGGGTCTCTCACCATTGTGGCCTCTCCCGCTGCGGAGCACAGGCTCCGGACGTGCAGGCTCAGTGGCCATGGCTCACGGGCCCAGCCGCTCCATGGCATGTGGGTTCCTCCTGGACCGGGGCACAAACCCGCGTCCCCTGCATCGGCAGGCGGACTCTCAACCACTGCGCCACCAGGGAAGCCCAAACACAATTTTTATATGCACTGGGAAACCAAAAAATTCATGTGACTCACTTTATTGTGATATTTACTTTATTGCAGTGGTTTGGAATCAAACCTGTAACATCTCTGAGGTATGCCTGCACATAATAGTGACACTGGTGAAAACAAAGGACAAGGACAAAAGCTCTTAAAAGCAGACAGAGAAAAAAAGACACCATTTTCAAAAGATCAATAATAAGGTTAATGGCTAACACTTCCACAGGAACAGTGGAAGCCAAAGACAATAGAATGGCATATTTAAATTGCTGAAAGAAAACAACAGCCAACTTAGGATTCTATATTCTAAGTATTTTTCAAGAATGAAGGTGGACTGTAAATATATGAAAGATTTGAAAGGAAAAGTAAACTTGCTCATGATGCCATGGAAACTCAAAGAAAAAATATTCTTAAAATGTTACTATGGGTATTTTCTTTCTATGAATACAGACTGGATTTAATGTTGCTCTGGGGGTCTTAAAAGCTGAACTAAATAAAGATTTGTGAAATAAGTTTAAAAAAAAAACAATGAAGGTGGAATAAAGATGTCTTCTGATGAACGAAAACTAAAAGACCTCATTGCTGACAGATCTGCTTGGAAAGAAATACTAAAGGGAGTTTTTCAGACAGAAGGGAAATAATCCCTAATGCAAGTAGAAAGGAATGAATATCATGGGAAAGGGAAAATCTGATGAATATTGATTGTTTAAAATGGCAATAATAGTGTCTTGCGGGGATTGAAATATAGATAGAATTAACACCTGACAAAAATAAGACAAAAGGTAAGGGGGTAAATGAAGTGAAAGGCATTTAATGATCTACATAGTCCAAAAGTGAATGGTAAAAGCACTATTATAAGACAGACTCAAAAAGCTAGGATGTATTTGATAAATACACTGTAACCACCAGAGGAAGAATAAAAGGATGTATAACCAGATAATAGAATAGAAATCGGAATTTAAAAATGATTTGATTAATCAAAAAGAAGGAGGTAAAAATGTACCCCCCAAAACCCAAATGGGACAAATGTGAAACAAAGAGTAGATGGTGGGTGTAAACCCAGATATATGTCAACAATTACATTAAGAATAGATGGGCTAAATCCTCCAATTAAGTGGCAAAGTTATCAGACTAGATTTTTTAAAAACTTCAACTCTATACTATTTACAGAAGATGCACTTTAGTATAAAGAACCAGAATGATTAGATGTTGAAGGGTGGAAGAAATATATACCACGCAAACACAATCAGAAGGAAAGTTGGCGTAGCTATACTAATATCAAATAAGGTAGATTTCAAGGTAAGAAATTTTCCTAGAGATTAAAAGCAATGTCTTAGGTCAATTCAGCAGAAAGACATAACAATTCTAAACTATGTTTACCTCAAAGTACATAAAACAAAAACTGACAGAATTAAAATAAAAAATAAATCCTCAATCATAATTGTATGTTTAACTGTGAAAATTTAACTTTCAGAGAATGGTAGGATTGTAGACAAAAATATCAACTAAAACTACAGAATACAGATTCTTTTCAAGCACATGCAAACCATTTGCCGCAATGGCCCATGTCAGACCATAAAGCCAATCTTAACATATTTTGAAGGACTGAACTGTTATTTTCTGATGACAGGGGAAATAAACAGAAACCAATAACAAAATGACAATCCCCAAATGTTTGGAAATTAAGTGATACTCTTCTGAATAATCTATAGACCAAAGAAGAAATCACTTTGACAATGTGAAGATAGTTTGAGCTGGATACAATGAAGATATGATATCCCATACCATATTATCATATGTAGCTAAATCTGTGCTTGAAGATTGTATAGACCTAAAAGCACGTGTAATCAAAAAGAAGAAAGGCTGATATCAATGATCTAAGTATGCATATCAAGAAGCTAGGAAAAACCAGCACATAGGAAAAACCAGCACATCAAACTCAAAGCAGAAGGAAGCAAATAATAAAGATGAGAGTAGACATCACTGGTTTAGAAAACAAATGCATCATGGAGAAATTAGCAAAACTAAAATTTAGTTCTTTGAAAAGACTGCTAATATCGATAAACCTCTATCAAGACTCAGGCCTGCCCCTAACAAGAGAAGACTGTATGCCATATATCTAATATTTAAGTTATAAATCAGGCTAACAAACTATTAAATAAAATATTTTCTCTCCTCCTACTTTGAGAAATATACCTTTGCACAACAGAGAAGGTAAGGTCCACATCTAGAAGTGGCAAAGTCCTCAGAGATCTGTCCTGGAAGATGGGGTGTTGGGGAGATGATGTCTTCCCCCCAGTCTTGTCACCCCGGCACCATGTCATACCATGAGGATCCTGCACATCCACGCTCTGACCACAACTCCGCAGACAGCTGCCCTCAGCCACCCAAGGGGCCTGCACAGCAAGCCCATGCTCTGCCTTTGAGAGGGCAGTGAAGGGAAGGGGCCCATGTAGGCTCTGGAAGTGGGCTGGGGGCCATTTGGGTAGGATCTTTGGAGCCTGAGTGTCCAAGCATGGTATCAGAAGCAGGTGTGGGCTCAGGGTGGGCAGTGATTTCACCCCATGGGGAGGGGTGAAAAGGAGGAGATACAGAGCAAGGCACATGCAGAAGTGGGTTCTGAGCAGGGCCCTTCTTGGCAGGGATAAAGAGAAGGAAGTCCATGATCACTAACAGAAACAAGAAGGCAGATATCACTACAGCTCTCACAGACATAGAGAGATAGCACGAGGGCATTATGAATAACTTTACACAAATACATTGGAAAAGTTACACGAAATGGACAGTATTCCAGAAAAACCCAACTTCTTAAAGTTTTCCTATGAAGAGATAACCCCAATAGTCCTATATCTATAAAATAAATTTGATTTAAATCCTTTTCACAAAGAGAATTCTAGGTCCATATGGCTCCACTGGTGAAATTTTCTAAATATTTCAGGAGAAAATAACACCAAGGTCTCACAAACTCTTCCAGGAATAAAGAGGGACTACTTCTCAATTCACTTTAACCAAGAAAGGACATTACAAGGCACAATCTCTCTCTTAAACATATATGCAAAAACCCTAAACAAAGAGATTCCATTAACAAGGGTAATATATTATGACCAAATTGAACTTATTTCAAAAATGTAAGGTTGGTGTAATATTTAAGAATTAACAAAGTAAAGAAAAAGACACGTGATCAACTCCCTAGGTGCTGAAAAAGCATTTGGTAAAATTTAACACCTGTTTATGATAAACACTCCTAGCAAACTAAGGATAAATGTCTAAACCTGCAACAAATCGCAACTAAACAGTAAAATATTGAAAGCTTCGACCCAAGGTTGGAAAGGTTGGAATTGAAACATGTCTGCCATCTCCACTTCTATTCAATGTTGCCCTGGAGGTCCTAGGAATGCAATAAGGCAAGAAAAATAAATATGAAGCTATGGACTGGAAAGGAAGAAACAAAACTGACATTATCCACAGACAACATAATTCTGAATGGAGAAACCCAGGAGTACCTACAGATAAATCATTAGAATTAATAAATGAATTAGGCAAGGTCATTGAATATAAGATTAACATTTAAAAGTTAATTATTCTTCTGTATTCTAGGAACCAACAAAATCTGAAAAACTGATGCCTTTTAAAATAGCTTCTTGGGCTTCCCTGGTGGCGCAGTGGTTGAGAGTCCGCCTGCCGATGCAGGGGACACGGGTTCGTGCCCCGGTCTGGGAGGATCCCACATGCCGCGGAGCGGCTGGGCCCATGAGCCATGGCTGCTGGGCCTGCGCGTCCGGAGCCTGTGCTCCGCAACGGGAGAGGCCACAGCAGTGAGAGGCCCGCGTAAAGCAAAAAAAAAAAAATAAATAGCTTCTGGGGGCTTCTGGTGGCGCAGTGGTTAAGAATCTGTCTGCCAATGCAGGGGACACGGGTTCAAGCCCTGGTCTGGGAAGATCCCACATGCTGTGGAGCAGCTAAGCCCGTGCACCACAACTACTGAGCCTGCACTCTAGAGCCCGCGAGCCACAACTACTGAAGCCCGTGCGCTTAGAACCTGTGCTCTGCAACAAGAGAAGCCACCACAATGAGAGGCCCGCACACAGCAACAAAGAGTAGCCCCGGCTCGCTTCAACTAGAGAAAGCCTGAGCGCAGCAACAAAGGCCCAACGCAGCCAAAAATAAATAAATTTATATAAAAAACTAACATTAAAAATGTGAAGTAGCTGAGAACAAACAAAAAAATATGCATGACTTCAACAAAGGAAACCAGGAAATCCATTCTGTGTTTATGGATTGGAAGACTCAATATATTATTATATGTTGTCAATTCTCCCCAAGGAGATCTATAGATTCAATGTGATCCCAGTCAAAATGCCAGAAGGGGTGTGTGTGTGTGTGTGTGTGTGTGTGTGAGAGAGAGAGAGAGAGAGAGAGAGAGAGAGAGAGAGAGGGAGACAGAGAGAGAGAAGACTGACAGATTGACAAGCTGATACTGACATTTGCATGGAAATGCAAAAGGTCAACAGTGGTAGAGAAAATTTTAGTTCAGGGTAGAGGACTTATCCTATCTGACATGAAGACTTTTCAAGCTACAATATTGAACAGTGTTGTGTTGTGCAAGTCTAGAGAAAGGGATAGAGAAATAGATGAATGGAACAAAGCAGGGTCCAGAGACAGACCTACACAGATACTGTTATTTGACTTACAGCAAGATTGCCACCGGGGGGGAAGGCATCATCTTTCCAACGAATGGTGTGAAATCAGTAAATGGTGTGGACAGCCCTAGGGAGAAAGATGAACCCTGACCTCCTACCTCACACCATACACAAAGCCAATTTCAGATACAGGAATAATACAACAAAGCTTCTAGAGATACTATAGGAGACTATCTTCACGACCTTGAGATGGAGAAACATTTCTTAAACAGGACACAGAGCACAGTAACCACAAAGGAAAAGATGAATACATAGGACTTAAAATGAAGAGCTCTTAAAATGAAGAGCTTCTGTTGATGAAAAAATACCACTGAGTCAAAAGGTGAGTCATAAAGCAGGAGAAGGTATCTGCGATACATATATCCCTCAAAAGACTTGTATCCAAAATATATAAATAAGTCTTATGAAGGAATCAAAAAAGACAAACAACCCAATTAAAAACCGAAACCGAAACCAAAACCAAACAACAACAAAAACAAACCTGTACACGCTCTTCCTCAAAAGAGGCTTTCCAAATGGACTATATGCATGTGAAGTGGTGAATCACCACTACTGGTCACTTCCTGGATTACTACCACTACTTTTTAGCATTTGTCTAGTCAGCTAAATTTAAGATAAGACTAAGAGTTATAAAATCCATGCTTACTGCCCGTAACAGTGACCATAACATAGTAAGTACTCAAAGCACCACCTGCTGAATGAATGAACAAACTACCATTTATTCAATAACAACTACGTGGTAGGCATTGATTGCATTTTGTGTGTGTGTGTGTGTGTGTGTGTGTGTGGTACGCGGGCCTCTCACTGTTGTGGCCTCTCCCGTTGCGGAGCACAGACTCTGGACCCGCAGGCTCAGCGCCCATGGCTCACGGGCCCAGCCACTCCGCGGCATGTGGGATCTTCCCGGACCGGGGCATGAACCCGCGTCCCCTGCATCGGCAGGTGGACTCTCAACCACTGCGCCACCAGGGAAGCCCTGATTGCATTTTATACCTGTTGTTTTGGTCATCTTTGGGAAAATCTCTAGGCAGGGACTAGTATTCCCATTTGACAGATGAGGAAACTGAGGCTTAGAGAGGCAAAGTAACTTGGCCAAGGTCAAGGCTTGGAACTGCAAAGCCAGAGTGGTGGGCACTGAGGCCCCCAGGATGGTGCTGTCTTGGCTGGGTGATTGGGAAGTTTCAGGCAGCATGAGCTGACGTCCCAGATCGTATTTCCTGCCAAGCCGTAGCTTACTCTGCTGAGCTGGATTTTGACATCTTTTTGGTTGTCGGATTTTCACCTTCCAGGTGCTGCAGCCAACTCCCCACATAAGCCACCAGAATCAATCAGGGGCTGTCGCCGGTGGCAACTCCTGTAAAAAACAGTCATGGTTCAGGAAGAAAACATATCCTGCTCATCCGGGAACCGTATGCCCATGTGTTCACAGGACACACAAACCAACCCGAAGAAACTAGGCATAGCCCTTGACATTCAAGAAGAACCTGTTTCCGCTGGCAAACACAGCACCTCAAATCCTGTCTATCCACTTTCTGGTGTGGTGGTGAGGCCCCCAGGTATGTCATTTCCTGATAAGCAGAGACTACTGCCAGTTTGGCTGCCTCCAGGGTGTGCTACACAGCACCTAGTGGCTGGCAAGGTGACTGCCACCTGTGCGCCACTCTGGGCAAGGGGAGAGAGGGGAGGCGGGGAGGAAGGGAGGGAATGAAAACCAAGGATAAAGTTTATTTCAAGTTTTGGAGTTCCTGACATTCAATCTTATATCTAATCAATAAGCCACTCACTCAAAAACTAACCTCAAAAACTTGATTAAACACAAGCAGAGATGGCCTCCATAACCATTTTTGAAGCAAGATGGGGAAGAATATAAACTCATCTTAAAAAAAATATTCTGGGTGAACCTTAAACTTTATTCAACCTTCAAAGAAGCTAAAACATCTAATAAATTGATACAGTTTATAGAAACTAGATAGATTATTAAATAGGAAAATGTTTACTATGTTTCAAAAACTCAAATCCACCAGTTCATCCATTGGGTAAATGTTTATCTAAAAGTTCAGGGGCAAAGTTAAACAGTTGAAATAAAATGGAATTAAGCCTTAATATTTTGTTTTACTTTGAGTACAGAGGGGAGACAAAAATAATATCTCATAAAATGGAAAGTTTCTATTTTCACCAAAATATTTGGAAAAGTTCTTTTATTTTTAATTTGGATTACCTAGATTCCATGTAACTTTTGCAAGGGAGGTTTCAGCCTAATACTGGGAGCTGGAGCCTAGCGGGGAAACTGGCTTTGGTTATTATTTAAAACATTCATTCCACAAAGATACAATTTGTTTCAAAAAGTGTCAAACCAGCCAGAAACAGCCTGTAAATGTGGTGCTTGTAAAATCCTGATGACTCCAGGGGAATTTCCATTCTCCCTTCCTTTCATTTGACTGTATCTCAGGTAAAAAGGCTCATCCTGCATCTTCATACTTAGGGACTGCCCTACTAGATGCTGAGTTCTTCATTTCTGAGGGTTGTTTTTTTTTTTTTTTTCTGGGTCTTTTGTTTATGATGATGATTTTATACGCAATCATCAGAATTATTTTAAAGAGTGGCACGGAAATGCGGTATTACAAGAAAAGGTCGTTCTAATTCAAACAATGGTACCTAAAATGTTATCTTTTCTCCTTGTTTTCAGTTGAGAAGAAGGTCTTCAGAGACCCAAAAGTAAACGAAGTTATTCTTAATAGAAAGCCCTTCTTTGGTCTTTTTTTCCCCTCCACCCCCAACTGCAGAGAAAGAATTTGTTACAGCCTATTTTTCTGTCTTCTTCATACTGTATCAAGTCTTGGCCTCACACATGTAAGCTTTCAGAGTCATATACCTTTAATGTCTTTCAATCTATTGTGGCCATTATTCTTATTTTTCCATACATTTTTTGTTTGTTTTAAAATAGCTTCAGATTTACAGAAAAATTGAGGCGATAGTGCAGAGAGTTCCCATATACCCCCCATTACTAACAGCTTATATTAGTATGGTGTATTTGTTACGCTTAAAGAACCAATATTGATACATAGTTATTAAATAAAGTCCAGACTTCATTGAGATTTCCTTAGTTTTTACTTACTATCCTTTTTCTGTTCCAGGGTTCCATCCAGGACACCACATGATGTCGGTTATTCTTTCTGATGCTCTTTCTGACTCACTCATTCAGCTTTGAACATTTCTTTGCTGCCTGGTTCATTCAGATGCTCCAGGCTCATTTTGGTTCTTTCTTACCCTGGGATCTAGAATCATCCAGTTCTCACAGGGTCCCGGGTGGTCTCATTTGCCTTAAATTGCCATATTCCTGGAAAAGCTGGAAATCACAACAAGCCAGGTTGTGTTTGTAACTCCCAAATGTTAGAGCTGCTTTTGCAATATTCGTAGCCATTTTTTTTTTTTTTTTTTGGCGCTCTTTGCCCAGGTAAGTTTTGCTAGGCTCTCTGGACTAGAGGCTCCCAAGCCTAGCACATTGTTAAAGGGCTCCTGAAGATGGAGTCTTGGGTGGATGTCAGGTGACAACCAGCTACTGTGTGTGTCACCCTTACACTTTGCATCCCAACGCTTGGATAAATAAAAAGAAACTGCTCCACAGGGGACAATGTGTGCTTTTACGGCATTTAAAAAGCAGAAAGTTGCCACTGCAACACAGGCACGCACTGGGCATTTTCTGCAGAAACAGTTCTTTTTCACGGTTATCCATCACAGCTTTCTTGTGCATTCAGAGTGTTTTTGCTCTTCCCTGTGAGGCCCATTGGCTTGTGTGATGCCCAGACCGACTCAAAGATCAGATCTCAGTGATCTGGGGACTGAACTCCCTGCTCCTGTCTTGCACCTAGTTTCTGAACAGTCATCTAAGTTGATGTCACATATTCCAGAGCAAGAAAAGACTGGACTGGGGGGAAGGGATGAGGAGCATCCCTTTTTCTCCCAAGACCAGTTCCAAATGAACAAAACCCTCGCCATCTTGCATCCCTATCTGTCCAGATTCTGTATCACACACAGAGTCCTCCTCCTTTCCATCTGAAGCTAGTCAGTTTGCTGTTTGATCCTCAGATGCGGGGGTACTTATCCAGAAGTGCTTTTTCCCAGGGATGGGAGTGGGAGGGGAGAGAGCTCTGGAAAGCAAAGCTCTTCCCTAAAACATCTCATTCATAAGATACTAAAAACAATCTGTTGTGCAAATCATGCTCAGCTTCACATCCGGATGAATTAGAAGCTCCATTAATTCATTAGCGACTGAACCTTGGCCCTGGTGGCCTGGCCTGGAATGTTTGTTGACTCTTTTGCTGGTGCCTTCTGTGTCTCAGTTATGAAATTTTAGGGCCAAGTGGAGGACGATAGAAACTTTTGCTCTAAAATAGCCTTATTCTTCAGATTTGTTTTCTTTCTACATGAACACAGTTTCTTAACATCCAGCCAGTTCCAGAAATTCTGCTTTTGGAACACATTTGGGATGAACCATTACTTACAAAAATGGAACAGTCAGTTCCAAAGTACTGAATTTTTTTTGTGTGTGTGTGTTACGCGGGCCTCTCACTGTTGTGGCCTCTCCCGTTGCGGAGCACAGGCTCCGGATGTGCAGACTCAGCAGCCATGGCTCACGGGCCCAGCCGCTCTGCGGCATGTGGGATCTTCCCGGACCGTGGCATGAGCCTGTGTCCCCTGCATCGGCAGGTGGACTCTCAACCACTGCGCCACCAGGGAAGCCCCAAAGTACTGAATTTTTAAAAATCTTTTTTATTTTGGAAAGAAATTTAATATTGAATAATTTCGAACACATAGAGAGGTTTCAAGGATGGTACAAGGAATACCTGAATGCCTTTTACAAAGATTCACTAGTCATTTCTGTCTGCCCCGTTTGCTTTCTCATTCTCTCTTTACCTACTTCCATTTCTATTTTTATTTCCGTCTGTATGTATCTACAGAGTATTTCTTTCCTGAATCATTTGAAAGTAAGTTGGTAACTAAATACTTCCGCATGTATTTCCCAAGGATAAAGACATTCTCTTACAGAACCACAGTACAATGATAAAAATCAGGACATTTTACATGGATACAATGCTATCTAATCCACAACGTATATTCAGATTTTGTCACTGTTCCAAAGATATCTTTAATAGCATCCCACAGCCCCACTCCAGATCCAGAATTCAAAGACCAAGCCTTGCAGTTCACTGTCACATCTCTTCAGTCTCTTTTGATCTGGAAGAGTTCTCCAGCCTTTCTTTGTCATTCTGGATCTTAACAGTTTTTAAGAATACAGGCCAGTCACTATTTTTTCCTTTGTAATCAGGAAGAAATTTGTTGAGAGATAACCTTATGACTATGTAAATGTTATGTTCTTTCTCAAGAATTCACTGTCAGCAGTAGCTTTAGCTACTTCTATATTTATAATTTAGTATTCAATTGTAAGGAAGATCTTCCTTTTCTCTCACTCTCTCTTTCCCTATGGACACATACCTTTCTGTTTATTTAATGAATTACAATCTGTTACTATAGTATTTATTTTGATGGTCCAACTGTTCTGGACTTGGCCAGCGAGAGTCCTTTCAAGCCAATTCCTTTTGTTAACAACATAAAATTAAGTCTTATTTTTTGATCCAAATTGATAATCTCTGCCTCTTAAATGGAAAGTGTAGACCTTTTATATTTAATGTAATTATCAATAAAGTGTAGTATAAATCTACCATCATTATACATATAACAAGCATATATATATATATATATATATATATATATATATATATGCTTTCTTCTGAATTAATTGAGCATTTTTTTATAATTCCATTTATCTCCACTATTGGATTACTAGTTATATAATTTTGTTTTACTTTACTTTTTAAGTGGTTGCCCTTAGGTTTACAATAGACATTTTAAACTATAATAGTCTACCTTCGAATAATATTTCACCACTTCACATGCAGTTTAAAGACCCTCCAACAACATACTTCCATTTCTCTCTCTCAACCTTTGTGCTAATCTCATCATACATTTTACTCCTATGTGTATTGTAAACTCCGTAATACATTTTTTTTTGCTATAACAGTCAATTATCTTTCAAGGAGATAAAAAATAAGAAAAAATTTTATGTTAATCCACATATTTGTTATTATTTGTTAATTATGGTGCTCTTCATCCCTGTGTGTAGATCCAATCTTCATTCATTATCACCTTTCTTTTGCCTAAAGAACTTCCTTTATCATTTCTTGTTCTTCTGGTAATGATTCTCTCAGCTTTTGTTTTTCTGAAAAAGTCTTTATTTCATTTTTAATTTGAAATATATTTTTGCTGAGTGTAAATTGTAGGTTGCCAATTTGTTTCTTTCAATACTTTAAAGGTGCTGCAGCACTGTCTTCTGACTAGCCTTATGTTTTGAGGAGAATTCTGTTAATTCTTTTTTTTTTTTTTTTTTTTTATTTTATTTTATTTTTTTTTTAATTTTTATTTATTTATTTATTTATGGCTGTGTTGGGTCTTCGTTTCTGTGCGAGGGCTTTCTCTAGTTGCAGCAACTGGGGGCCACTCCTCATCTCGGTGCGTGGGCCTCTCACTATCGCGGCCTCTCTTTTTGCGGAGCACAGGCTCCAGACGCACAGGCTCAGCAATTGTGGCTCACGGGGCTAGTTGCTCCGCGGCATGTGGGATCTTCCCAGACCAGGGCTCGAACCCATGTCCCCTGCATTGGCAGGCAGATTCTCAACCACTGCGCCACCAGGGAAGCCCTCTGTTAATTCTTAACTTTGTTCCTTTTTATATGACATGTCCTTTTTCTCTGGCTTCTTTTAAGATTTTCTCTTCGTTACCTGTTTTCAGCAGTTTTGACTAGGATGTGCTTTCATGTGTTTTCTTTACGTTTTTTCTGCTTGGGGTTTGCTAAACTTTTTAGATATGTGGGCTTGTGGTTTTCATTCATGATGGAAAATTCTTGGTCATTATTCCTTCAAATACTTTTTCTGTATGCACCCCCCACCCCGTTTCTTGGACTTTGACATTGCCCCACAAGTCACTGCTGTTCTGTGTATTTTTTTCCTAGTCTTTTCCCCTCTGGGCTGTATTTTGAAGTGTCTCTATTGCTGCATCTTCAGCCTCACTGATCTTTTCTTCTGCAGCACCTTATGTGTTGTTCACCCCATTCTGTGTATTCTTCAGATCTAGAAGTTCTATTGGGATCTTTTTCATATCTTTCATTGTTTTCCTCATTTGCTAATGATTTCTTCTACTTTTTTAAATATATGAAGCATATTTTTAATTGCTGTTTTCACATTCTTATGCTCTAGTTCCATCATTTGTATCATTTCTGGGTCTTTTTTGTTAATTGACTTTTCTCCTAGTTATGGGTCATATTTTCCTGCTTCTTCACTTGTCTCATACTCTTTAAATTGGATGCCAGACATTGTGATTTTATGCTGTTGGGTGCTGGATTTTGCTGTTTATTCCTTTAATTGGTGTTAGACTCTGTTCTAACACTAAGTGAGGTTGCTTAGAATCAGTTGAATTCTTTCAAGGTTTGTTCCTAGGCTTTGATAGTGCAGGTCCAGAGCAGACTTGAATCCAGCTAATGCCCTGCTGTGTGATGCCCCATGTATTATGGGATTCCCCCACTTCAGCTGGTGGGAACACAAGCCATTCCCAGACATCTGTGAGTCCTCAGAAGTGTCTGATTTACTGCTTTCTGTTGGTTCTTTCCCCAGCCTCAGGTGGTTTCTTCTCATGCCTGGGAAGATCAGTACTTGCCAAAGACTCAAGGGCACCCTTTGCAGCTTTCTCTCTCTCTCTCTCTCTCTCTCTCTCTCTGTCTGTCTCTCTCTCTCTGCTGCATCCTCCTCTCCATTCTCAGCTTCACAAATTTTAACTGCCTTTGCCCCCTTCACCTCTGATCTTTGTATCCTCAACTCAATGAGACTGCTGGGCTGTTTGGGCTCCTCTCCCTGCACTGCAGCCTGAACACTGCCTCTAGGAAGGAAGATGGGGGCAATTATCATGGGTTCACCTAGTCTGCTTCCCTTTTATGAGGAATCATAGTCCTGAGCCGCCTGTTGTCCAAAATTTGAAAGCCATTGCTTCATAGATTTAAAAAAAATTATTTTATTTTATATTGGAATATAGTTGATTTACAAAGTTGTGTTAGTTTCAGGTGTACAGCAAAGTGATTTAGTTATATGCATCATAGATTTTATTTCAGTTTCTAGTTGTTTAAGGCAGGGTGGGGACTGCTAAGTCTGATGCCTCTCACTCCATCATGGTCAGCATCATGAGTCCTGTCCTGTGTCTTTTTTTTTTTTTTTTTTTTTTTTTTTTGGTACACGGGCCTCTCACTGTTGTGGCCTCTCCCGTTGTGGAGCACAGGCTCCGGACGTGCAGGCTCAGCGGCCATGGCTCACGGGCCCAGCCGCTCCGCGGCATGTGGGATCTTCCCGGACTGTGGCATGAACCTGTGTCCCCTGCATCGGCAGGTGGACTCTCAACCACTGCGCCACCAGGGAAGCCCCCTGTGTCTTTTTAATGCTCTCCTCACCTCAGAGCACATCCTTGCCCTGGTCTCATTGTGTACTTTCCTGGCCCCAGCCCTGGAATCAGCCATCTCTCTGAGAAGCCTTGGTTCCCTTTATTGGGGAAGGATATTTAGAAGCCAAGATCTAGGTAACCAGGTGTATGCATCACTTCTGGTTTGTTGGCAAGTTTTTAAAAATAGAAATGAAACACCTATGCAGGAAAACAAGCAGGAACCTCAAGGGGAGTTCCATGTCCCTTTTTCTTGAAAATGAAACTTTGCAGAATAAAAAAATTCCTTTCACGTTCTCCACTAATAGAAAAAGGAAGAACAGGGAAACTGCTCTTTCAACAAATCTGTGTTGAGAACTCCTGAATGCCAGGCTGTGTTCTAGACGCTGAGGATACAGCAGGGACCAAACCAGACAAAGATCCCTGCCTTGATGGTGCTTGCACACATGACCACTGCTATTATGTTGCTGTTGAAGTGTCTCCTGGGGTCACACCTTTTTTATGACAGTAAATGTGGCCATTTCTACATAGTTCCAACATCTGCTCAAATCTCAGCCGTGTTAACAATCACTTAAATGTGTGTGCTTTGAATCGCTTAGATGCGTGTTTCCCCGAGACTAAATAGCTGGGTGTGTGTGAACTTAAAATTCAAATCTCAGGGTTATATTTGTAAATGCCCTCCTGAAAAATCAAGGACATAAACCCAGATGTTAAAAGAATAAAAAGAGTACATGCTGTCGTGAGGAACAACCCTTGCTTTGTTAGGAGGGTCAAGGTTCTTTTAAAGCGTTAATTTCCTTGCCCTGTCATGTTTACCACTGCAGCAAGGCACTCACAAAAATTCACAGTTTTTACAGAGAACTTGAAATGTGATGTGAATGCAAATGTTGCTTGTGATTTAAGGGGTCAGGATCCTGTCCTCCCAAATGCCATACACGGGATCAGGCGCTCAAAGCGTACGGCTCCATGGGGTCTCTGGGCTGTAAGGGGATTGAGACCCCACCTACTTCAGAATTTTATTCAATGCTTGAACCCGCAAGCTCCTGGGATGTCTCCACAGACAGAGCCCCTTGAGCTGAGAGGCTTAGACAGCTCTTTCTCTTGCTGGTCATTTAAACACTAGTCAACTGTTTCTTTATAATTTTTGCCCACTCTTCTATGTTCTGCTTTCTGAGGCCACATGGAACACATACAAGTCTTTCCTAGTCCTGCCCTTCAGAGGCAGCTCTGTCCCCCCACGCCGGCCAGTCTTCACGGGACCTGGTTCTGAATCCTCTCACGTCTGGCCACATCCAGCTGTCACGTTTCCATCCTCACGCTCACTTGCCTCTTCTTTTACAGCCTGAGGACAATTTCCTGCTTCCTCCTTGGGTTGGAACCCAAGACTCTGCTACAGAGCGAGCTCGTGATCCTAGACGAGCTTCTCGACCACCTCAGTTTCCCCATTTGCAAATGGAACTAACCGTGTGCAGCCCAGGGCTGATGTGAGTGTCAAATGGTGATGCAGCCACATCTGCCCGCACAGAGCCCAGGCCCCGGAAGCCCTCAGCAAACACCAGCTAGTGATGCTGTGCTACCTGGCGGCTGTTTTACTACATGCTTTGGGTCTATTATTTCAAGTCTTCAAACAACCTTTTCAGGAGTCGAAAAGGAGGCTCAGAGAGGCTAGGTAACTTTCCTGAGGTCCCACAGCCAACACACACCCCTGCTTGCTTGACCCTAAAAGACATGTTCTTCCCGCCAGGCCTCCTAGGTCAAACAAGCACGGCCCCTGATCTCCTGCCTGTTTTCCAAATGGGGGTGTTCCCAGGGTTGGCCCTCCTACACCCCAAGTTTGTGCATTCTTTCTGGGTCATCATATCTCAGCCATTGTCCACATCACCCCATGTGTTAATTAACCCCAAATCCAAGGGCTCTTTCGGCTCTTACCCTTCTCCACAGCTCCAGACCCCTATTTCCAAAGGCACCCCCCACGGCTCCACCTGAGTATCCCAGAGGCATCTCCTCCATCTTTCCTCCTCCCGTGGATCACGCCCCTTGGTGTGCTGCCTCCAGGTTAGCAAAGTGCTTTCACAGGCATCGTTATTGAACACGACCGTTCAACGCATTTACCCAACAAGGCACTGGTGAGCCCCTTCTGCAGCCCACACAGTGCGTGCATGAGTGCTGGAGGGCCAGTGACACTGGAGTACAGACGCACTGGAGGCTATGCCCAGGCACGTAGCCAGCAGTCTGAGGGCAGAATTCTGAGAGCCATCCTCGTGAAGGGGATGCTTATTAGGTAGGATGGTGGGATACAGGGTGATGGAGGAGGGGGAAGGAGTCTTCCATGTCGCTCATTTGCTCATTCACGTACTCATTGAGTAGGTGTGTACTGAGTGCCAGCAAAGCACCAATCCCTGCCTTAGACGCTGGGAGGCAAACATGCCTGAGATGGGGCTCCCCGGCTTTGGGAGAGAAAACAGGTCAAAGACTAGGTGTAGTCGAATGTCAGAGCTGGTTCGGGGGGGGGGGGGCGGGGGAGAAGGGTCCTCAGCCCTTTCTCTCTTCATCCCCAAGAGGAAGAGTCACCAGTCGTGCCTCAGTTACCAGTGGGCAGGTGCAGTGGACCGAACGGTGGCCCCCAAAAGGTATGTCTACATCCTAACTCCTGGGACCTGTGAATATAACCTTATTTGGAATAAGGGTCTTTGAGGATATAATTAAGGATCTCTGTGCTTTGTGACCACCTAGAGGGGTGGGATAGGGAGGGTGGGAGGGAGGGAGACGCAAGAGGGAAGAGATATGGGGACATATGTATACGTATAACTGATTCACTTTGTTATAAAGCAGAAACTAACACACCATTGTAAAGCAATTATACTCCAATAAAGATGTAAAAAAATAATAATAATTAAGGATCTCGAGATGAGGTCATCCTAGATTAGGTGTCCTTATAAGAGGCACACAGGGGACAGACACAGGAGAAGAAGACAAGGCAACGTGATGACAGAGGCAGAGGCTGTAGAGACACAGCCACGAGCTCTGGGATACCTGGAGCCCCCAGAAGCTGGAAGAGGCAGGAAGGATCCTCCCCTGGAGACTCTGGAGGGAGCACGGCCCTGTCAGCACCTTGATTACAGACTTCTGGCCTCCAGAGCCCCGAGACAATACATTCCTGTTGTTCTGAGCCCCCGTTTGTGGTTATTTATTCTGGCGGTGGCCCCAGGACATGCACACAGCAGTCATGACAAGTGAAAACGTCCAAGTGGTAGAAGGACTTGCCTCCTTGCGTGCCCTTCGCATACTTAGCCCTCGGCTGTTCTCCTAACCTGGCAACACAATCTACAACCTGGACACAAGCCTCGTGTAGATCTGGACCTAAGACTCGTGCTCCTGTCCCGCTGCCAGGCAGCTCTGTGGGGGGCACAGCCCTTGGCTGGCTGGAAAGGGGGACCCCGTTTCCCCTTTGCCGCTGTCCCTCTGTGCACAGCACACTCGGGAACTCACAGGGAGAGGGGAGGCTCACCCAGTGGGGTCCCGCCCCGCTCTGGCCATCAAAGTGTCTAAGAGCACCGGGTGCCACCAGGGCCCAACGTTAGGCCACTTGGGTGCAGAGAGGAAGGTGTGGCCACTAGATCCTGTTGTCCTGCCTCTTCCTGGTCTGGGAGGCGTTCAGAGCAATACATTTGTCAGTTCAGCAAATATTGACCAAGGAGCCCGTTCCCTGCTGGGCCTGGGCCACTGCCCACTGCTTGGGCTTTTCTAGCTCTGGTTTCACTTCTTTAAATGTATATCCCATTAGATGCAAAAGCCCCAATATTGAAAACAATTGCTTGTGCGGAAACTCTAACTTTTCTGCATGTAGTTTGGAATGTCTTTGCTCCCTGCCCATCTGCTCAAGTTTTTTTTTTTCTTTTCTGAGGTATAATCTTTGTCCAGATCTGTCCATCTGCCAGCGCCCTGGCAGCCCCCTTTCCTGCGGCAGAGACCACCCAGCTTGTGGCCACGATGGCAAAATAAACGCCAGGGGAGGTGGGCAGAAATCAGTGTGTTATTGTTCTTGTATGATTATTAATTTATGTTGGTTTTGGACACTGCATTGATCAGGGAAGAAGAAAGACTGACGTTCCCTCTTGGTACAGCCGCGCACGAGCTGACCTTGTACTCTGTGCACGTTTGCCTTCCCACCCACACTCTGATGCTGCAGGCACCAAAAGCCTGTGGAGCTTTCTGGGTCCCTCAGCTAAGAGGGACTTCTCTGCCCTCTGAGCTCCCAACACACTGTGCCTGCCCTCCCAGACGGCACGCAACACTTTCTACCTTGAATCTGTCATAAGTTGGGTGCCTGTCTTATTTTCCAGACCAGGATTGGCCAACTCTTTCTGTAAAGAACCAGAAAGCAAATAGTTTAGGCATCGTGGGTCATACAGACAGGACTGGCTGCATAATTGATGGGCCTCCGTGAAAAATGAAAGTGCAGAGCCTTTTGTTAAAAAAGTTTTAGGAATTTCAAGATCGTGACACAGATGATCAAGGTGGTGACATGGAGCCCTTCTAAGTGCAGGGCCTCATGAGACTGTACAGGTCACATTCTATGAAGTGGTCCTGCATATGGTCTCTGTAGCAATGACTCAACTCTGCCGTTGTAGTGCAGAAGCAGCCAGAGACAATATGTAAATGAATGTGGGTGGCTGTGTTCCAATAAAACTTTATTTACAAAATCAGGAGGGGTTGGGGGAAGATTTGGCCCCCGGCTAAGAGTTTGCCAACCCCCGTTCTATACAACTGTAAGTTCCTTGTAGGCAGGGCATCTCCCACCCATACACTCAACCACCCACCCATCCATCCATCCATCCATCCATCATCCACCCAACCAACTATCCAAACATTTACCCATCCGTCCATCATCCATCCATCCACCCACATCCATCACCCATACATCCACCCATCCACCTATCCATCCCGTATTCATCCAACAAAGCATTACTGATCACCTACTATGCTTCAGGCACTGCACTAGGTGGGAGGCTACAGAGAGAAGAAGCTGTTTCCTGCCTTAGGGACATAGACTCAAGAAGGCACATAATCATCTTGGTGCAATAAGGTGTCCGAGGCTCATGGTAGAGTTTGAATTGCACTAAGGAAGGATTTATTTTCACATCCTCGCAGGTCCTCGTAGGCAGGAGAGGAATAAACATCAGTGACTGACTGAATGAAAGCCTGTTTTGGTGATCTAGACTCTCGGTCTTGGGGGATTTGTTGGAACCCCAGAGAAAAGCTGCGTGTGACACCATGTGCACCTTCTGTGACTTTGGGCAAATGACTTAATCTCCCGGTCTTAGTTTTCTTGTCAGTAAAATGGGGGCAAGCTGGTCCCCTGACAGGGATGAAGGGAAGATGGAATGGGATAACCCAACTTGGAGCACAGAGCCTGACCCCTGGATGCACATCGAGACGGAGTCTCCTTCCTTCCCCTGGCTCAGCACCCAGCAGGCCCAGAGGAAAACATGCTGAGCTGAAGCGTTGGAGATACAGGAAGATGCTGTTAAAGGGACCTGCTTATGTGCGTACAGACACAGAGAAAAGCCTAGGCGAGAGCCGGGTACCCTGTGCGCCGTAGTTGTCCCCCAGGGAGACAGTCACTGATTTCTTCTGTAACATTTCCATTTCTCTTCCCTCCCTCCTTTCTCCCTCCCTCCCTCCCTCCTTCTTCCTTCCATCCTTTCTTTAATTTCTCCTTCTCCTCTCCTCCCTCCCTCCCTCCCTCCTTTCTTTCCCTTTTTTTTTTTTTAAACAATGAACTTGCATCCGTTTCTAATCTGAAAAAACAAAAGGCAGCCCTCTTCCATTCCCAAATGAACGGACTGGATTAAAACACAGGCACCAGGATCCTGGATCCATTCTTTCTTTTTCCAGATGGAGGGACGCTGCAGAGTTTCCGACCTCGTCTCAGTAACGAGACTAGAAACTCGGAAACCACCACACGTGCCTCCCTCCCCTGCCCCCACCTTGGAGGTCCTGTGGATTCGACTCTTCAGGTTCACCCCGAATCCACCCACCTCTCTCCACGTCCACTGGCCTCGCCCTCGGCAGGGCCATTGCCACCTCCCCTGTCCCCACTGGTCCTCCCGGCTCCTTGCTCCCTCCCCACCTGGTCCCTTTTTCCTATCCAGAGTGGCTTTTCAAGACACAACCAGATTGGGTCCCTCTGCTTCTTTCAAAGCCACCTTGGTTCCCCATTGCCTTAGACATAGGTCCCCAGCTTCTCACAAGGGTCCACGCCCGCCTCATTCCCTGCCTCCACCCTTTCTGATAATTGCTCTCCTGTCACGGGGGCCCCTTTTCTGGCCCTCAAACCAGCCAAGCCCTTCATCAGCCCATGCTGCTCTGGCTGGCCTCTCTCCCCATCTATCTCTTCCTGACGCCTGGTCTGGTGTAACTCCCAGGTCCCTCTGTAAGCCCCATGTTTACATCCTTCACCACGCAGACCACAGTGGGAGCTCTCTAGCCATCTGGTCTTTTCCTGCCATCTCTCTCACTAGACTGCAGGCTCCAAGGGGCAGGGCTCACATCTGTCCTGCTCTTCTCTGAGCTTCCGGAGCCCCAGAGAGCACCCATCATGTGGCAGAGCCTCAATAAATACCGTCGAGTCAATGAAAGCAAACGAGTGGACGGTGGGTGAGGGGGTGGGTCGGGGTGGGAGCTGCCCTGGCATCGAAGTTGCTTCCACAGGCAGAAAAAAAGTTTCTGGGCTCCTAAGGATCCCTTCAGGGCAGGGGGGGCGTGAGTCTGCAGCATCCTGAGTCGTGGTGCTCAGGGCACTGCTGTTCCTGCGAGCGGCTGGGGCAGCCTGGCCAGTACTAGGCAGGTGAAGCCTTCTCCATCAATACCTGTGATGGTGGCCCTCGCGACCCAGGGTGTGGCTGGGGTCTTTGGAGAGTCCCCTGCTCACCTCTTCACCCCTGGGCTTTCTTTGTTCCCCCACCTTAAACACGAGACCCCACCCTCCCTCGTCCAGTCTCTTGGTCTCCCAGACCACCCCCTCTGGTTCTCAATGGCTCCCCTCAAAAGGGGCCCTTCCTCTTATCCTCCCTCCTCTCCCCAGCAGGGCTCCCTGCAGCTGGTGTCGTGGCCTTGGTCAGCTGGATAATGGCCCCTAAAGATGTCTAGGTCCTACGTCCTAAGCGCTGGGACTTATGACTATGTCATCTTCTATGGCAAAAGGCACTTTGCAGGTGTCATGAAGACTCTTGAAATGGGAGATTATTTTGGATTATCTGGGTAGGTCCTAAATGCCATCACATGTGTCCTTGTAGGAGGGACATTTGACTACAGACGGAGACAGAGGCTGGAGGAATGTGGCCACAAGCCCAGGGACGCCTGGAGCTCCCAGAAGCTGGAAGAGGCAGGAAAGATCCTTCCCCGGAGCCTTTGGAAGGCGTGCAGCTCTGCCCACATCTTGATTTCGAATTTCTGGCCTCCAGACTGTGAGAGACTAAACTTCTGCTGTCTTAAGCCATCAGTTTGTGGTCATTAGTTCTGTGGTCACAGGAAGCCAACAGAAGGTTCCAGTGGGAGCCCCAGGATGCTTTCAGGGGCCTGTGCGCTACCTGTGACCTTCACGGCTTTGACCCTTATTGGCCGAGACACGAGTCACAATCACGGACGTGGGTGGGGCTGTTTGCTGGAAGCGATGATGGAAGCCCCCCACCCGACGCTGCAGCCGCTCCAGGGGGCTCTTGGCTCTCAGAAGCCCTGACAAAGGGTGCGGGGCTGTGAGCTCAGAAGGCTGCTGAGGGCTGTGAATGTGCAAGTCTCCCCACCCCCTCCCCTGAGAACAGGCAGTTTTTCCCCCCGCACCCTCTGCCAAGTGGAGTCGACCTCCCCACCCCAGCCCAGCCTAGGGCCGGGGAGGAAAGTCCACTCTGTGAACTTGAAGGAGGAAGGGATATCCCATCCTCAGGTGCCCCATTTTCTCACCCTGCCCACCAGCACAGAAGTGGGAGGATGCTCCTGGGTTCCAGCTGCCCTGGGACACGAGCCTCTCCACACACATGTGCAAGGTGCATGCATGCACTCACACACCTGCCTTTAACCTTAACTCAGCATTTCGGAAATGAGAAAAGAGAAGGATAACGGCTGGAGTGCGGGGAGAAGGGACCCGACAGACACTTGTAAACCCCAGGCCCGGCCTGGCAGCAATCACCAGTTATTAGGGCTTCAACGAGACAGACCTGTCTTTAAAGACACTTCATTTTTACACCCAACAGCTCTGAAAACATATCAGTCTCTCTTTGGTAAACCTGGAAAAGTCGCTCTTTGGTTTAGTAGTACCTTAACTTTTAATGAAATGATCTACTTGTTAAGAAAACGGAAATACTTTCTACCCTTAAAAAAACCCATGGGTATATTTAACTTAATTGTTTTAAATACAAAAGAAAACCACAGAAGTTCAAAAGCCAGATGCCTTAAAATAACACAAATGCCAAAATGACGTTAGACAGAGACCAGGATTTTCTTGGTGTGCTTTAAACGGCGCTTTAAAAATGTGCAGAAATTTAACTACTTTCAGCTAAAGGTGAGCACTATTTCATATCTTCACACTAATGAGAAGTTCACCTGCATCCAAAGCATCCCTGGGCATCGTCCTTCCCCTCCAGGTAGGACCACAACAGAGCATCCTGTCCAGATCTGCCTTTATCGTTACTTCCACATTACAGAAATGGCAAGTTTTGCTGATTCAACCACAAACAGTGGGCCTACTGTGTGTGAGGCACTGTTTCATGGGCCGAGGAAACAGAGTCCCCACCTCCTGTGGCTTACAAGTTAGTAGGGGAGATGGACAACAAACCACTCACTACATGGTTTGTCTGGGAGCGCTGAGTGCTGTGGAGAAAAGTAAATCAGGAAAAGCACATAGAAAGGGTCTGATGGGATGGAATTAGGGGTGTTGCTGTCATACTTAGAGGTGTAGGGGGGCACCTCTCTGAGCATCTGAGACTTTTGAATAGAGACCTGAATGAGGGGAGGGTATGAATCTTGTGCGTAACTTGAGGAAAAATGTCCCAGGCAGAGGGAACAGCAACTGCAAAGGTCCTGAGGTGGAAACATGTTGGGTGTATTTGAGGACTGGTAAGGTGGCCAGTGTGGCTGGGTGGGGTGGGGGAGGGGGAGGGTCCTGGGGCATGAGTTCAGCAATGTGGGCAGGGCCAGACCCAGTAAGGTCCTGCAGGCCATGTACAGTGGGCAGCCATTGGAGGGCTGAGAGCCAGGGAGGAGCAGGATCTGCAGTTCAGGAAGGCTCAGCATCGTGAAGAAGATGGGAGCACAATGCTGATCCGTTGTCTGTCTGCTCATTGCGGTCTCCTGATTACAGCATGTTTTATTGGTTTGAGAAAGTGAGCCCAGTCTCTCTCTTTTTTTTTTTTTTTTTTTTTTTTTTTGCGGTACGCGGGCCTCTCACCGTTGTGGCCTCTCCCGTTGCGGAGCACAGGCTCCGGACGCGCAGGCTCAGTGGCCATGGCTCATGGGCCCAGCCACTCCGTGGTATGTGGGATCTTCCCGGACCGGGGCACGAACCCGTGTCCCCTGCATCGGTAGGCAGACTCTGAACCACTGCGCCAGCAGGGAAGTCCGAGCCCAGTCTCTTGAATAACAGTAGCAGGAATGATATCCATCATCACCAGTACCATCATCACAACCATCGTCACAACCATCGTCACCATCACCTTCAGTATCACAGCCATTACGGTCATCACCATCATAACCATCATCACCCTCATCACCATCAGCCTAATCACTGCCACCATCATCATCACCACCCCCCCCCCCATCACCGCCATCCTCATCAGCACAATCATCATCACCATCACCTTCATGATCACTGACATTATGGTCATCACCATCATAACCACTGTCATCACCACTGTCATAGCAGATATCAAGTATGTCCTACATGTCAAAAAGACTGAATATTGTTTCATCCCCACAGTCACCTTACGGGCTGGGTATTCTGTCCCACGACCTCGTTTGGATGAGACACGGAGAGACGAAGTGACTTGCTCAAGGTCAGCCAGCTGGTGAGGAGAAGAGCTGGGCATGGAACTTGGATCTGAGGCCAAAGCTGGGCTCTGAAACTGCACTCGTGTCTGTCTGGTGTCCTGAACAGCCATGGACAGGACTTTGTTTTTTTCTGTTGTTTTCCCTCGAACTTAGACCCTCAGATGCTCTTCCACTGTCAGGGGAGCCCAGCATTTCATCACCGAGTCCCTGCAGCTGTCTGTCCCCTCCCTGTTGCCCTCAGAATGCCTGTGTGGGTCACTGGGGGCCCCCCGGTGTTCTCTGCCTCCGTACGTGACTCAAGAGACCAATGTGTGGGCCAGGTCCTCCTCTCCAGTGGAGACGGCTCTGGCCACAGAATGCACCCAGTCCTGACCCAGCTGTCAGCTGAACCTGGGTGTCTGTGCACAGACACCACTCTGAGCACATGCAGCTCAGACAAGACACTGGTCACGGCAGTGGTTAAGACCTTGGGGTCCTGGGTCAGAACGGATGTCTCTGAACCTCAGTTTCCTCCTCTGTGAGCTGGGTGGAGGGCCATGAACCCTGACATCCCACAGTTGTTGCAAGAATTAAAGCAGATTGGGCACGTGGAGCCCCTGGCACGCCAAATCTGTCAGACGTGAGAAATCTGGGTTGTTATAGTTCTTTTGGCCATTGTCCGAGGGACCCCTTGAAGAGAAGTTATTCTCTATGGGGTGGACCCAGCTCTCCATATGCGTGTCCTCTGTCAGCTTCTATTCCCTGCCTTTGATCCTCTGGTTTTCCTTGAGGAACCACTACCGTTAGCTCTCAGCCTACATGGTTCAGGGCAGTAGAATCCCCCCACTCCCCGCCAGGGCTCCAGGAGTGGCCACAGGGCCTGCTTCTGGCCAGTTACAGCTTAGCATCCCCCAGGTCATAGTGACTCATTTAGGAATGATCACAAACCTGACCCAAGTCAGTACAATCAGAGCCAACGTTGGGACTCTAGCTGGAGGGCACAGGGGACAAATGTTCTTGGTTCCCTGGAGTTGCACAGGGTGGAGGCCAGGAGGTGTGCTTATCATTTGGTTACCAAAAGAATCTTCCTGTGAGTGGACCCAATCCAAAGAACAGCAGAGCCAACAGATGGAGAAAGATAAAGCCTTGGTGACATTGAGCTGCTGGACCCAGCTATGCCTGAAGCTGGTTTTCTTTCACTTACAATCCAAACAGAACTGAATAGTACAGATGGGTTATACTGACCCACCTGTGTTCTCTTGTTCAGTGTCTATCTGGTGAACAACCCCAGATTTAAAGCACAAACTAACTGCAGCCCTGTTTTCTTCCTCATCTCCCTCTCAGCAGCCATCTTCTTTCTTTGACTCTCAGCTCACAGATGGCCTGGGGCAGAGACACACACTCTTATGAAGATTCTGGGAAAGAAAGTTCTACATGAATTCATTAACAGAACCTTTATTATTTTAAGCCATCTAGCGATGGTTTAAATATTTGGCATTTCTTAAAATAAACAGATCTTCCCATTTGGGTCGTCTTGTGGTCTGGGCATGAGGCTGTGACTCCATAACCAGAAAGAACAAAAGCCAACCTCTCCAAGCCCTGACTTCGGCAGAGACCAGGACATCTCAGGGCTGGTCCAACCTTACCCTGGAGGAAGACAATGTGACCTTGTCCCCATTCAAAGGGTTCCGTGGTCACCTAAATTTGGGGAAGTCTGCACTGCACCTTTCTTGTGGGCATTCATCATGTATGTTAGCATCAGAAAAGACATGCTATCCAGAAATGGACTCAGCTTGGTTTAATGCAGGCACCCCCAGACTGGTCAGCTCCTGAGGACGGGGGTCGTCTGCCCTGGTGCATGCACTCAGCACTGAAGCCTCAGAACACCTTTCCCCTTAATTCCTAATGCAGCGTGAGCTTCCCGGAGCTGTTGTAACAAATCACCATAAAACAAAACACATCTACTATCTTACAGTGCTGGAAGTCAGGAGTCTGAAACAGGTCTTGCTGGGCTAAAAGCAAGGCATTGACACAAATCTCTAGGGAAGAACTTGTTTCCTGGCCTTTGCCACCTTCCAGAGGCTGCCAGCATCCTTGGCTAATGGCCCCTGCTTCCATCCTCAAAGTCAGTCACTTCAACCCCGACCCACTGCCACATCCCCTCTGGCTCTGACCCCCCTGCCTCCTTCTTTAAGGACCCTGGGATTCCACTGGCCCCGACCGCATCATCCAGAATAATCTCCCCACCCCAAGATCAGCTGATCAGAGGGCTTTTTCCTAGAGATTTGTGCCGATGCCTTGCTTTTAGCTCAGCAAGACCCATTTCAGACTCCTGACTTCCAGAACTGTAAGATATTAAATGTGTGTTGTTTATTTTATTTTTTTATTTATGTTTTTTTTGCGGTACGTGGGCCTCTCACTGCTGTGGCCCCTCCCGCTGCAGAGCACAGGCTCCGGACGCGCAGGCTCAGCGGCCATGGCTCACGGGCCCAGCCGCTCCATGGCATGTGGGATCTTCCCGGACCGGGGCACGAGCCCGTGTCCCCTGAATCGGCAGGCGGACTCTCAACCACTGCGCCACCAGGGAAGCCCAAATGTGTGTTGTTTTATAGTGATTTGTTACAACGGCTCTGGGATCTTTTTTTTTTTTTTTTTTAATGATATTATAAGTGCTTTACTCAATAACCTGGGCGCGGCGCAGGTGAGGTGGGAACTGCACCATCATAGTGCAGTACCTGGACATTTGTGGGGACTGATTCCAGAGTCTCCTCTCACCCTTGGCTGCATTGGTGGGGCGCACGCTAGGGTCAGGGCTCCTGGGATCATTCGGTCAAGCGGTGCCAAGGCCTCAGACCCAGGGGTGGGGGTGGGGGTGCCTGAGCGCCTTGGAGCCTTGCTTTACCTTCGGTTCCTCGACAATTGTATAGACAACTGTGACCCCGAAATGTTTTGCCTGCGCCGGACTGGTTCCACATCCAGTACCAGCTGATCGTAGTGGGTTGGGTACAGGGCCTGCTGCACGCATGGCTGTGCCCTCAATATCCCCGTTGCGCATCGGATACTTTCTGCACACGAGGTCTGAAAGTCGGATCTGGGCGGTCGGTCCGTCTCTACCGCAATCTCTTTCCAGCTGCCAGCTTAATTCTGCCTTCACACGTGATGCAAGATATTCACAGGTCCGGGGATCAGCGTGTGGACAGTCAGGAGGCTGCTATTCTGCCCACCACACCTGCTAAGTGGGGACACATCCAAATGTGGATAAAGAAGAAACCGGAGTTGACGATCTCTAGGGCCATTCCTGCATTCGCTCATTCAATAAATGTTTATTGAGTATCTACTGCGTTCCAAGCCGATATGGGTACTGGGGTTACGGCAGCCAAGGGGCGAGACCAAGTCCTACCCTCTAGGGCTTTTTTAGTTAAAATAAAGAGGCTAAAGCAGAGGATGACCCCAATCTGAAAAGGTCGCAAAGGGAAGCTAGTGTCTTGCCCACCCTGAGGCCGTCTGTGGTCCAGTCTCAGAAAACCTTGTTTTTCTCTGGAGTTCTGCCTCAAAGTGACATGAAATGTCAAAGGGCCAGGATGGCACACCTGTGCTTGATCCCGTTCCCTTGCTGCTTCTGACATCCAGGCTTTTGGGGAAACAAGCTCTCACATGATGGCAGCTTGGGTTTTTAAATGCTCTGAGCAGCCTCTGGGATTCGGTTCACACGCTCCTGGCTTTCAATGTCAATGCCACCCGGGGACGCAGGGCAACGGGACGGCGTGCAGGGGTCATGGGTTCTCACTTCACGTCTCTGGAGCCTCCCTGGGCAAGATCTGGCTCCTGGGGCCTCGCCCAGCCACTGGCCGGCGTTGGATAAATCTCACCACTGGGATTTCTCAGACGATTAACATGGGAAAACAGAGGGGGTGAGCAGGCCGAGGAAGTGGACGCATTAAAAATAATGAGGCTGCTTTAAATGGATGCAGGTTCCGGGGGAGAACGTGAACTAAGCTGTTGGTGTATTTAAAAATATACTTCATTTTCCATTCGGTCTCTGTTTAATCTCTTCTGATAGAGCTAAAAAAAACCCCAAAAACAAAAAACAAAACACTCCCTATTCTAAAAACTGAAATGTATATATAGTTTAAAAAAGAAAAAGTGGGGCTAAAATACAGGTCAAAAGAGCACTCTGTGAAGATGATGCTTCCTTGGGTCCAGCGGGGCCTGAGAGAAATTTACAATGAAGTGGAGGGTCTCAGCTTAAGTGGGACGACAGAAAGGTCCATCACTTTCCTTGACCTTGGTGACATGGTGAGGGAACACTCACAGGGGAGTCAGGAAGGTCAGAGTTCGAGTCTTGCTCTCCCTTAGCAGCTGGGTGAGCCTGGGCAAGCCGTGTGACTTCTCTGAAAAGTAAGTACTAATTCCCACTGGAGGGGTCCTGGTGCCTGGGCTGACGTGTGTAAAGGAAGCAGCCAGCGCCATGCCTAGCTCAAAGTACCCACTCAATAAATAGACCAGTAATAAGGAAAGAGAAGCCATTACGCCAGCAGAGTATTCACAATAACCTTGCCTGTGAAGATAGCCCATGGTTTCTTTGAATCATCGTCTTTTTTTTTTTTTTTTTTGTGGTACGTGGGCCTCTCACTTCTGTGGCCTCTCCTGTTGCGGAGCACAGGCTCTGGACGCGCAGGCTCAGCGGCCATGGCTCACGGGCCCAGCCGCTCCACGGCATGTGGGATCTTCCCGGACCGGGGCATGAACCCGTGTCCCCTGCATCGGCAGGCGGACTCTCAACCACTGCACCACCAGGGAAGCCCCATCAAGTCTTTTAATGTGCCTTGTTCTGATTTAGGCTAATGACTCCTGCTTGAATATCACTCAGCAAGGAGGTGACCAGCACCGCTCTGGGGACCCTCAGCTGGACACCGTCCTGCAGGGTGGAAGAGGGCTGGAGTTACAGTGGGCAGGGAGAGAAGGTGTCTTGGGAGAAAGCTGTCTGAGTGAAGAGCTGCCCCCCTGCCCGAAGCTGGGGGGACAAAATGAGAAGACCACTTGGGGGCTTGGTCAGGTCCCTGGACTTGCGGGGAGGGTGGACCAGAGTCTGACTTGTGCTTCAAAGCGTCTCTGGCAGAAGGCTGGCTGGGGTGTCCTGGGCAGCAGTGACTGTCCCCACTGACAGCGTGGGTTTGAGGGCCCTGAGGATGTTAGAGAGTGTCCTGTGGACTGGACGTGGGCCCTTGGGAGGGAGCCAGCCAGGAGTGAAGAGACCCTGTGTGTTACTCTCAGCTACAGAGGCTCAGGGGGGTCTGAGTGGGATGTTTTCATTACACCAGGGCCCCCAAACCCACAAAAGTAGCTCAAGAGATTCAGCTGCAAATACAAGCCCAGCTGGGAGCCCCCATGCCCCTCCGGCCACTTTCCCCTCCCCCAGCCCTGGAGGGTCCAAGAGCCTAGAGACGGGTGGGCAGAGGGAGGGGAGGAACCCAGGAAATGAGAGAAGGCAGAGGCAGGGGTTAGGGTTAGTGAAGTCTCACAGGGGACCGGACGCTTTAATTATCCTCAGGAGACCATGCTTTTGTGACTCAACAGGGCTGGGAAAGCTTTTCTTCTGACAGTGACCAGAAAGTCATGGGGCCTGCCCTGGAATTACCCGGGGGGCTGGGAAGAACCAGTCCCAGACACTGGTGGGTGGTAAACGGGCTCCTGGAACCAAACAAATCAGACCTGATTTACAGTGTTTGCTGACGGCTGAGGTGTAAATTCTTCCACCCCTGCCAAGGTCAAGGTCCCAGTGTGATGTCACCGAATGCAGAGCTGGGAAGAGACACAGACAGTTCGCTCTTGTGAGCTGGTGTGAGCAGGTGTGAGCCGGCCGCAGCACACCCAGGTTTGAAGGGGCGGTGGGGAGAAAACGGGACCTTTCCTGCTCTCCCCTCTGGATCCTGCTCCTTTAATGTAATGGTTTCCCTGCTTTATTGTCCTTGGGAACACCCCTCCCAGCCTTACATTTTCTGCATGCACGTGCATATAGGGGTAGGAAGGTCTTCCTTCTCTCCCCTGCATCCCAAGATACGTGAGAACAGGCGTGCTGTTCGGGCCTCTCACTGCTGTGGCCTCTCCCTTTGCGGAGCACAGGCTCCAGACGCACAGGCTCAGTGGCCACGGCTCACGGGCCCAGCCGCTCCGTGGCACGTGGGATCCTCCCGGATTGGGGCACGAACCCGCGTCCCCTGCATCGGCAAGTGGACTCTCAACCACTGCGCCACCAGGGAAGCCCAGGCGTGCTGTTTTGATCACGGCTAAATCCCCGCCGCACAAACCTGCACAGATCTGGCTCTGAACGGGTTCTCAGTGTTTACTGAATGAATGAATACATTAGTGAATGGGGCCCCTCCTCCAGGAAGCCCTCCCTGGCCCCCAGGCAAGGACAGGTCTCCCTGCCACACACCTGTACTACGCCATGGACTTTGCAGCACTTCATGGGACAGCATTTGGCAATTCCCTGGGCTCCAGGTGTGCACGTCCTGCTGGAAGAGAAGCCACTTCACGGCCGATTCCAAAGCGGCCTCATTTACGGCCACATCCCCAGCCCTGGCTCCGAGCCCGGCACTTAGCAGACCCTCAATAAATACTCCCGAACAGGTGGCCAAATGGATAATTGGCGTGTGGCCTAAACACAACAGGGGTGGGCTTTGGGGGAGCCCCCCACTCTTCTGAGCACCCTGGGGCTTCATCAGATAGGCAGCTTCCACCCAGCAGTGAACAGCAGGTCTTCAAGCCATCGGAGGGCCCTTGATTCTTGCTTGTGCTTCCACATCCAACCCAGGTGGTCATGCCGCATCCGGGCAAGGGGACAGTCACCACCCCAAACGTTGCCGGGCACCAGCCGGAGTGGAGTCTAGAAACAGTCAGAAATACTCCCGTCCAGAAGGGACCATGTCCTCTCCACTCACTACATGAGAGCCGGATGAGTCCACGGCCCACCGCTCACCAGGGGCCAGGAAGCCCCACCCGTCCTCGTCCCCAGGAGGAGGGGGACCTGCTAGTGAGCACTGCCAAAGGCCACCTGACTTGTTCCTGAAACACAGGCGTGATTGGCAAGGGCGGGCACAGTCCAGAGCAGAAAGTATCAGGCAGCTCGGAGCAGTGGGCAGCCCGGCCCGGCGCTGCCTGCGAGGGGCTGTCGGGTGGAACCAGCCGTGGGTCCTGTGCATTTCATCCCGGGGGTACGTCCCGCACAGGCCCCCGGGACCCTGGCTTTAATTCTCTGCTGCTGCCATCTTGAAAGTCTTCATCATTTTTGAACAGAACCTGGCATTTTCACTCTGGCATGGGCCCCACTAATTATGAAGCTGGTCCTAATTGTAAGAGTGGGCGTTTCACAAAGGGGTAAAGGAGGGTGTCTTGCAAGCATGTGGGCGGGGGGTTACCACTGCGGGCCCAGAGCCACCAGGGCCCTGCCCGGAGACACCAGGAGGACAGAGACAAGTTTTACATGCAAACAGCTTCATTCAAATAGGAAACAGGCTCGGGGCTTAAAAAGAATCTCTTTTGCCTCCTAAAGAGTTAGCTTTTATGATTCAGCGTGGGGGTGCAGCCCTGCCTCCTGGGGTCTTGCGGGGCTTAGATGTGCGAGGAAACACATCTGGGTTTCCGCCTTTATGTGGCGGCCACACCCCTCTCCCCGCATCAGGACCCAAGATACACCTTGGCCCGTGGGTTAATTCAGTTGTTGGACAAGGATTTGATGCCAGGCATCTTTCTAGGGAAATAGGGAGTGAACAAAACAGACAAAAATGCTTGCTTGCGGTGGCTTGCATTCTAGTGGGGAAGAAAGAGCAGGAAAAGAAAGTCAGGCGTACAGTGTGAAAGGCAGGGATCAAGCAGGCGCTGTGCTTGGGGGGCAGAGAGCTGCCCTTTGGAAGTGGCCTGATCACTAATAGAACACGGTAGAGACCCCGCATCGCAGGCCCCGTCCGCTTCTCCTTTGCCAGGGTGCAGCCAGCCTGGCCTGGGCCTTGACCCCCTTTAATTCGTCCGCTGACCTGACAGCCGGACAGAAAATCGTTCAGGAAGACAACGAGGCTGCCGCTGAAAGGCACCCCCAGCTCTCCCAGGAGCTCCCAGGCACGGAAGGGGCGGAGCCGGTCCCTGATGCTGTCCTAGTTTCGCTCTCGCGCCATTTTCCGTCCTCAGCATCCCTGACCTGCCTCCATGCTTCCGCTGAAATCAGATGGCCGAAGTGAGGCCGAGGGACGCAGGCTCGGACCACCTCCCCTCTTTGACACCAGATCCAGGGTCAAAGGCACAGACGAGCAGTCACAACTTTCTATCGCTCTTCTTGCTTCCCAGAGCCGTCTCCCCAACTTCATCTTATTTTTGCTAACATGCAAATTGGGAAAGCAGTGAAACCCAGCAGTGCATCCTCTGTGTTGATGTCCTGTGAGCAGATGCTTGGAGGTGACTTTCCGTCACCCTCCTGCTGCCCCACAAAAAGGGGCGGGGGGGAATGTGTCCTTGGAAAGTCTCTGCAGCTGTGTGGCCGTGGGCGTGTCTCCTGACCTCTGTGGCGTCACGTGCCCCCTGCCTTGTTCCCTCTCTCCTTCCCTTGCCCTGCTCCTCAAAGGGCTACAGGGCGAGCAGACCCCAGGCGCCACGAGCCGCTGCTGCCTAGTGGTGGTGTCATCTTCCCCGTGATGAGCGGGACCAGGAGGACGGAGTCTGAGTGACAGGAGCTTGCTGGATGCCTGAGTTAGCGGTGTGGGAAGCCGTGAGCAGGCGTCACCAGGAGCCAGATCACAGTGAGCTCAGCAAAAGCGGCAAAGGAAAGCTTCCGTCCTTGGAAGCGCCAAGACCACGGTCTTCTCGACCTCCAGTCGGGGTCCCACTGCCTCCCCATAGTGACAGGGCAGCACAGAGATGGGGCTCAATGTCTGCTGGGCCACATGCTGGCCTCAGCCCGGAGCCCCTCTGGATGGTACCCCCCTGAGGCCAGGGGCACATGTGAGTCCCCTGGATTATCCAAAAGGGCCCTGCACATAGTAGGTCCTCAACATCTAGGAACTGGGCCAAAAGGAGACGGGGGAAAACTCCCCCAAAGTTAACTCACTGGTATTTCACCTGCTTTTCTCCTTCACCTGAGGATTTTAAGACTTTTTAGCAAACGATTACAGCCAGGAACACGCAACCATGGGTCCAAGAGCGAAACAATGAAAAGACAGGAGAGACAGAGCGTAGCCCTGAAACCTTATACATAAAAGGGGCTGCGGGCCTTTCATGAAGTAAGGATGGTCTGCAGAGCCCTGGGCGCAAGGCTTACAAACTGTCACTGGTCCACATGTCTGGATCTCCTTGGCCACCGCCCTCTCTCCTCTGGATTCCAGGAGCAGCCCGACACTGCCTCCCCACCCCGGCTGCCGTAGCCAATGCTGGTGGGAGCATCACTTGTAGAGCGATTTTGGAAAGTGTCGAGGCGTCATCTACTAGAGCCCCATCTGAGCACACCTTTGACTCAGCAATTCCACTCCCAACAGAGATGCTTTCACGTGTTCACCAAAAGCCCTGCACAGAACACCCGGAGGAAGCAGCTCTGCTCTCCATAGCCCTCAATGCAGCCCGCCGCCTGCAGTAGGACCATCAGGAACACGTGGAATGAAATGAATGCGCTACATGGCACATGGGCTACAAGGACGTGGCTCACGGCACATGCTGAGCCGAAGAAGCCGGGTGCTAGAGTACTTGCTGCCCGATTCCATGGGTAACGATTCAAAACCAGGCAAAATGTTCCATGGTGTTGGAAGGCACAGGAACAGCTGCGGGTGGGGCGGACTGGAAGGGGTCATGGAGAGGATATGGAGGTCACATTCTTTTTCTTTCCTGAGTACTAGTTACCTGAGTGCATTCCCTTTATGAAAATCCATTGAGTTGTACTGCTGTGGACAGAATTGTGTTGTTCTCAAATGCACACGTGGAAGCCCTAACCCCAGTGTGACTGTATTTGGAGATAGAGTCTTTTTTAAAATTTATTTTGGCTGTACCGGGTGTTAGTTGCGGCACGCAGGATCTTTGTTGAGGCATGCGGGATCTTTCGTTGCAGCATGTGGGCTTCTTAGTTGCAGCATGCATGTGGGATCTAGTTCCCCAACCAGGGATCGAACCCAGGCCCCCTGCATTGGGAGTGTGGAGTCTTACCCACTGGACCACCAGGGAAGTCCCAGAGATAGAGTCTTTACGGGGGGAATTAAGGTTAAATGAGACCATTAACCTCAAGGGTAGTGCTCTAGTCCTGTAGGGACACCAGAGAGACACAGAAGAAAGGCCATGTGAGGACACAGCAAGAAGGTGGCTGTCTGCAAGCCAGGGAGGGAGCTCTCACCAGAACCCAGCCTTGCTGGACTTTGATCTTGGACTTCCAACCTCCAGAACTGTGAGAAATACATTTCTACCGTTTAAGCTCCCTGGTCTGTGGTATTTTGTTATGAGAGCCTGAGCGGACTAATTAGCGTATGCTTAGGACGTGTGCACTTTTCTCTACATATGGCATATTCAATTAAAACTTGACTTAAAAGGCAAATCTGGTCCTAGCCCTCCTCTATTTGCAATTCTTCCCTGGCTTCTCATCTGCTCTTAAGATCAAGTCCAAATTCATAATGTGGTCGTGAAGACAGCCTGATTGAGCCCCTCTTGGCCTTTCTAGTCTTGGACCACTCTGCCACAGCTTCTCTGACTTTGTTTCAGTTGCTTGAACATGCCAAACACTTACCTGCCTCAGGGCCTTTGTGCCTGCTGGTCCTAAAACACTTAAAACACTTTCTCTACCTTTTTGCATAGCAAACTCCTCATCCTTCAGGTTCCAGTTTAAGTTTGTTTTTTCCTTGGGAAAGGTTTTCCTGATCCCAAGCTGGGTCAGATTCCTCGAGTATAAACTCTCAAAGCACCTGCCTTTTTCTTCATTACACCCCTTCCATTTGGACATATATGTAATATTGCTGCCTGTTGTCTGTCTTCCCCACTAGATTGTGAACTCTTTGAGGGCAGGGGGTGGTCTTGTTCTCCGGTGGGACCACAGTACCCACTGTGAATGAAAAGATGGATGGATGGATGGATGGATGGATGTAGAGTTGGATAGATGGATGGTTGGATGGAAGGATGGAGGGCTGTATAGATGGATGGTTGGATGGATGAATACATGGACAAATGGATGGATGGATGGTTGGATGGACAGATGGTTGGATAAATTTATGAACAAATGGATGGATGAGTAGATATCAATCCCAATAAAAATATCTCCAGCAGGCAACAATTCTGTTTACAAGAAGCCATATGTTGAAACTTTGAGGTGCACAAATGAGTCAGCACTCTGTGCTCTGCTGATTTTTAGGAAGTGATCTAAGAATACATCTCTCAGCCTTTCATCGATGAGGCAAATGATGAACCTCTTTAAATATTTATGTTTTTAAAGTGCTAAAGTTTGGAAACACCTAAAAAATACTCCTGTGATGTATTGTCTACCTTAGGCCTTCCAGCTATATGGAAAGGGGAAAAGAAATTTTTTCTTTGGAAAATGGATGAAGGACATTTCCCCAGCACCAGAATCGGGGAAGTGAGAAGATTCTGGTTCCTGCACCCTAGGTGTGTGGGCAGCTGGCACGTGCCAGGGCAGTGGCTGCAGTGGGTGTCAGAAGCCCATCAGTGCTCATCTATGAGCTGCAGGGTTAGACATAGGTGGGGGTGTACGATGAGGTGTTGGGTGTCCCAAGGCCTGCGTAACTCTTCCAGGTCACCTCCTCGCCCACCCCCAGCTGATCTCTGTGTCTTCCAGTTCTTCCATCCTGCTCTCTCCCCTCCAGGTCTTTGCATATGCGGTTCCCTCCACCTGGAACACCCTTCCTGAGCCTTTCCACCTGAGTAACGCCTGCTCTTCTGGAGGTTGTCACTTCCTCCAGGATGCCTTCCTGGGATTCCCCCCGACACACATCAGACTCTCCTCCCCCTGCTCACCCTGAGTGTCCCCGTCCCGGTACCTTCAACCCACATTCACAGAGCAGGCAGGTGTCACTATTTGCAGACAGGTGTCGAGGCACTGGGAGTGGGTAGTGAGCAGGACAGCCCCTGCCCCCGGGAGCTTACATCCCAGTGGAGGAAATACTAATACCCGCCAAGAATGCAGAGTGTAGTGAACCACAGTCAGACCAGCTGTGGACCCAGGTGGAGGGGAGGGGCCTCGCGCGGGTGGGCGGTGGCGCAGGTGGCTGAGGATGTGCAGAGGGACGTGGGCAGGAGGGACAGCAGGGACCAGGGCCCGAGGCGGGAGCGAGGGGCCTGTGCTGGAGGGACAGTCAAGGGGCCCATGGGCCCCTCCTGATCTATCCTGTTGATGCTTGAGTGTCCGTCTGTCTATCTGTCTGTCTCATGACGGTTTCCTTGAGGCAGTTTCCTTGAGGCCCGGAGCAGCTTCTGGAAGGCGACTGGGGCTCAGCCAAGCACCAGCAGGGTCTGTGTGGGCTGTGCTGGCTGCCCGCCCTCACCTACAGATGGAAGCCAGAGGGCCTTTTCCCCAGCTTGTCTGATTCCCTTTCCCTTTCCCTCCCACGACCCTACAGTGCAGACGGTTCCCTGTGATGATGGAGAAACTCAGACTTAGAGACAGATACCACTAGCTTGGTCAGATGTATCAGCGGCCCCTGCAGGAGGACCCGGGCAAAGCCTGCAGAGACCGCAAACCTCAGGCGCTGAGAAGCAATCCGGGCAAGTGGGCAGGAAGGGGCACAGTAGGGGTCCCTGGCTGTGTGGCTGGGACCAAAGCTCCATGTTACGGGCTGAATTGTGTCCCCTCAAAATTCCTGCCTTGGAGTCCTGACCCCCGGCACCTCAGAGAGTGGCTGTATCTGGAGCTGGGCTTTTAGAGAGGTGATTAAGGTAAAATGAGGTCACTAGGGTGGGGCCCTAGTCCAATGTGACTGGTGTCCTTATAAGAAGAGGAGATCAGGACACAGACACATCCAGAAGGACGACCCCGTGAGGACACAGGGAGAAGATGGCCGTCTACACGCCGAGGAGAGAGGCCTCAGGAGGAACTAGCCGTGCCCACACCTGGACCTCGGATTCCAGCTTCCAGGACTGGGGACAGTCAATCTGGCTGTTTATGCTTTCCAGACTCTAGGACTTTGTCATGGTGGCCCTGGCTGACTAATGCATTTTCCTTTAAGGGGAAAAACAGAACTGACATGCAATCCTCCCTAACTTCTGTGACATCCAAGGAAAATCCTAAGGCTCAAACCTTTGGACACGAGCTGCAGAGGTTATTCCCGGATCTCCTTCTGGAAGGCCTATGAGTAAGCAGGGGCTTTCTATTGTTCCGGGGAAGATAATAATAAAAGCAGGATTTATGCAGTTTGCTTATCTGCACTCACTTCGCAACCAACCCCCTCGAAGGGCGCCCTCCGACCCCACCTCACACTTGGGGATGCTGGAGCACTGGGAGGGGTAACTGTCAGTCCCACTGCAGGAAGCAGACCCTGCCCCTTCCTTGGGTGCAGCCCATGTCCCTTCTGGACCCTCACTGGCATCAGTGGAGACTTCTAGCGACTATTCTGGCAGAGCTGTGACTCTCCTGAGAAAGAGCTGCATCCAGGGATGCTCAGAAATCCCTCGGACAAAGTCCCTGCCCTGAACGAGACCCTCCCCATCAGTGGGTCCTGGCTTGTTGAGGCTCACGCTGGCTGTTCCATAGGCCTTTGGTCCTTTGGTCCCCAATTGGCGTGAATTCTTCTGTGTGTTAAGAGAAGGAAATAATGAAACCTGCCAGGGCCATGTCATCATTTCCAGACGTCTGGGGTGCATGTGGGAAATGCCTGTGGCGTTTGGATCCAAGAGGGCTGTCTGGGCGCCAGGGGCCCATGGCTAACTGCCTGTGGAACGCGACTTCGTCTCGCTGGAGACTCTGTGGCTGGGCCACGCTCTCCCTCAATTGCTTGATATTCCCTCACTGAGATGTGCAGGACGTGGGATGCTGAGTGCTGCATTCACGTGGGCTTCCTGGAGGTGGTGTCTCGGCTCCTGGGCAGGGGAGACTGGGGGAGGTTCCACTATGGACAGTGACCTGACAGCGCTCAGGAGAGCACTTGGCACAGTCTCCCTTTGTAAGGCCTCTGTGGTCATCACCTGCCACCAAATCTAAAGGGCACTTGCTTCATTCAAAGTTGTAGGAAAAGTGGAAGCAGCTTAAGGCGCATATCACTAAAGATGAAGGCAAATACCACACCCTTTAAAAAGAGCTAATGGCTCACAAACAGGGTGATGGTGGCAGAAAGACAGACACACAGACCAATGGGACAGAATAGAGAATCCAGAAATAACCCTTGCATATACGGTCAAACCATCTTTGACAAGACCATTTGGTTGAACCACTGAATGCAATGGAGCAAAGGACAATCCTTTCAATGAATGGGTTGGGAAAGCTGGATCTCCACACACAAAAGAGTGAACTTGGACCCTGACTTTCCACCATCTACAAAAATTAACTCAAAATGGATCGAAGAGCTAAATGAAAGACTTGAAACTATAAAATTCCTAGAAGAAAACATAGGGGGAAATCTTCATGACGTAGGATTTGGCAATGATTTCTTGTATATGATGCCAAAAGCACAGGCTACAAAAGCAAATATAAACAAGTGGGATTACATTAAACTTGAAACTTCTATGCCACCAAAGAAACCATCAATAGGGTGAAAGGTAACCTACACAAGGGGAGAAAATATCTGCAAACCATGCATCTGATGAGGGGTTCAAATCCAGATGACAGAAAGAACTCCTCAATTCAATATCTAAAACCAAAAAATCTGATTAAAATTGGCAAAGGACTTGAATAGACACTTCTTCACATAAGATATACAGATGGCCAAGAAGCATATGAAATGATGCTCAACAACATTAATCATCAAGGAAATGCAAATCAAAAGCACAAGATATCACTTCACACCCATTACGGTAGCTACTATCAAAAACCAGAAAATAACACGTCGTTGAGGATGTAGAGAAATTGTAACTCTTGTGCACTCTTTTTAAGTTCTTTTTTTTTTTTTTTGCGGTACGTGGGCCTCTCACTATTGTGGCCTCTCCCGTTGTGGAGCACAGGCTCCGGACACGCAGGCTCAGCGGCCATGGCTCACGGGCCCAGCCGCTCCACGGCATGTGGGATCTTCCCGGACCAAGGCACAAACCCGTGTCCCTTGCATCGGCGGACTCTCAACCGCTGCACCACCAGGGAAGCCCTCTTGTGCATTCTTGATGGGAACGTAAAACGGTGCAGCCACTATGGAAGACAGTATAGAGGTTCCTCAAAAAATTAAAAATAGAGCTACCATGTGATCCAGCAATCCTGCTTGTGGGTGTATCCCCAAAAGAAGTGAAAGCCGGGTCTCAAAGAGATATTTGCACCCCCGTGTTCATTGCAGCACTGTTCATAATAGCCAAGAATTGGAGGCAACCCAAGTGTCCACTGACTGACAAATGGATAAAGAATATCTGGTCCATCCACACGATGGAAGGTAATTAAGCCTTAAAAGTGAAGGACGTTCTGACACATGCAACAATGTGATGAACCTTGAAATCCTTATGCTCAGTGAAATAAACCAGTCAGAAAAAGACAAATACTGCATGATGCTACTTTTATGAAGCATCCAAAATAGATAAACTCTTAGGAACAGAGAGTAGGATGGTGAGAGCCTGGGGCTGGGGGGAAGGGGAAAAGGAGAGCCGCCCAATTAGTGCAAGAGTTTCAGTTCCGCAAGATGAAAAGTTCGAGAGATTTGCTGTACGACAGTGTGTATCCAGGTAACGCTGCTGCACTGTACATTTAAAGATGGGCTGCCCGGGAAATTTTTATGTATTTTTGGCAATAATAATAATAACAGAGCTAAAGCCTCTTCAAAGGATCAGATTTGTAGGAAAGGGTAGGTGTACTGGCGTCAGGGCAGAGAGCAGAACTGAGGAGAGAGGTAGGCAAGCAAGACGCATGCTGGGCTAACTTCCGAGGTAGGTGTGGACACCGGCCCCTACCTGTGCCGTCCTTGGACTTGGCAAGTTCATTTAAGGGAGCTGGGGCCACACAAGGGTTGAGTTCATACAGGGAGATCACAGGCAGGCAGGAAGAAGCCTGTGGGGCTCAAATGTGATGGCGGAGGGAGAGAGCAAGGCTGGCAATTGGGACGCATGCTCATGTAGGAGAGAGTTTGGGTACCAAATTGGATGCAAGCTCCCGGAGCCTCTGCGATGTGCTAGGCTATGTGCACAGGTGGGGAGCTGCCCTGCAGGTAGAGATGAGGTGGCTCAGGGGATGCGCAGGCAGGATTAGGGACCCGGGCTTGTCTCCATATGAGTAAGAACTGAAAAGGCCATGTGTAAGGAGTCTCCAAAGTGCTCCACGAAACATCATCTTTGGTTTCTTAATGGGTGGCAGTGCCAGGCAAGCGCTCCTGCAGAAGCCTCCCTTGACATTTGTTGAGGGTTTGCATGGGGTCTTCCATGGCCATGGTTTCAAGGGGGCTCGGGTGCCTTGTATTGGGAGGGCACTCCCTTGTGGGCCTGGCCTTGGATCCTTAGAAACCAGAACTCACAACAGCCCGAGTCTTGGGGGCTATGGGTGCTTCAGGATCCCATGTTGGCGCCAACTGTTTTACAGATTGAAAAATGGAAATGGATTTACCACTTGGTCTACCCTGCTTTCCAATTCAAACAATGGATTGCTTTCAGTTAAAAGAGAAACAGTCCTTAATTGGTAGCCTCATCATATAACTATCATTAAAATGATCAAACTGCACTCCCGGACAGACTGACGTTCGCTCTTAACAAGGCGTGGAAAACCACCTCGTGGTGCTCCAGATGGAGAAGCTCTTTAAAGACCGAGACTGTCCCTTCTCTGTCACTCATGGGAACTTTCCATTTTGAGTTCTTTGGAGTTGGTAACCTCATTTGATTGGTCAACTCACTTGTGAATCGTGCACAGGAAATAAAATGAGACGGGGGGGAAGCCATGGCTTTATTTATAGAAACCTCATTTTTGCTATCCATCAAAAAAATAAACACAACCCACCTCACACTAAAAATATGCTTCTGAAGATCAACAATGAGCCATGTTTGGCTGACTCCCTAAGAAGTGGAGATTTCAAATGGTAGAAATTTCTCACAGACGTTCCTAGAATAATCTAGGAAGGACAGTGTGCCAACAAGCCTTTTTTTTTTCATTGACATTTTAAGCAACATGTCACCTCCTCCTTGACTCTGAAACTGGCAAAGAGAAGCCTCATGCTCTGAGAGATTGGTACAAGCTGTGTGAGCTTTGCCAGTTTACTTAACCTCTCTGAACCACGTTTCCAGTGTAGAATGATATCTACCTTTCAGGGATGCTGTGAGGAGTAAACCGGATAATAAACCCATAATAAAGTTCTGAACACAAAAGAGATGCTCAGTAACCAGCAGCGACAATCATAATACACTCATGGTGAGAATTTTTTGCCACCAATTCTGATTCCACAAGTCAAGGGCTGTTCACAGACCTGCTGGTGAACGTTGGCCTTCCTTGGGACCATATGTTAAACCTCTCCCAGCAGCACTGAAAGATTATTTTTTAGGTTTAAAAGAAATGAGGGAAATCACAAAAAGGATAGGTCTGTTGCTCCATGATATATTTTAAAGACAGAATGATGGAGAAGCCCTTGTTACAAGCCCTACGTCCCAGAGGATGCCACATAACGTCTCAACACGTTTTATTCCTATGGCATCCAGTGGAGAGGTGGCCTGGAGCACTGCAAAGTGCATGGAACCTGACCCCACCACTTCCTGTGTGACTGTCACTGTCTTCTCCTCTGTAAATGAGGAGGAAGTAGCACCTGCTCGGTTAAGGCACACACACAGCACCTGGTGTATAATCATGCACCACACAGCTTAGCCATTATAATTATTCATAGTGATAGCATTTTATAATCTGCTCCTTTTTCTCTCTTGTCACTTAACTGTGCTCTATGTTTGTTTTTACTCATCACTGTAAACCCCACACCCAGCACAAAACAGACACTCAACAAATTTCTGGCTGACGAGGCAAGAACATACCTTGTCCCGAAGGAGATGAAGCTGAGTAGATGGGAGGGTGATGATAATACCATGTGATGAGGAGCCCACAGGAGGACCTGCGGGGCTGCGGGGTGGGGTGGGGGGACATGGGCGGAACCCTTGATGAGCTCCTGGGGAGGGGGAAGGTTTCAGGAGGGAGGAGGAGGTTTTCCTCATGGGACGTCTACAGGTTGTACCTCACCCCTCACTGATGAGCACTTAGGCTGTTTCCAAATACTTTTCACTGTTCTGCACAAAACAATCGTTGCCCAACTCCTACTCAATCAGTTCCTTAGGATATGTTTCTAGAATTGGAGCATTAACATCTGTCTTATTCGCTCCATCCTCCACCCACCCATCCATCTATCCACCCACCCATCCATCCATCCAACATCCATCCATCCATCCATCCATCCAACATCCATCCATCCATCCAACCATCCATCCAACATCCATCTATCCATCCATCCAACATCCATCCATCCATCCATCTGTACAAACTTCCTTCCTGCCTTCCATCCATCAGTCCATCTATCGAACCATCTATCCATCCATCCTCCATCCATTCATGTACCCATCCATCCATCTATCCTTTCTTCCGTCCTTTGTCCCCCAGTAGAACTTACATTTTTGTTCATATTGGTATTTTATTTCTCTTAAATTTATTCCTAGAGTATTTCTATTTCACACCCCCCACCTTGCTCTTTTGTATTGGATTCTTTCTCCACTGTAATTTCCAGCAGTTACACCTGATTTGGCCACACACTGACTCTGCAGAGCTGTTAGCATCTGACTCCCTGGCTGAGCTGTCCTGTTAGTTCTAACCAGGTTTGAGCTGATACTTTTGGGTTTTTCAGGTAGGCCATCATATCATCTTCAGTCAGTGACCATTTTATATCCCTCTTTCAATACCTATAATTATTATTGAATTTTCTTGCCTAATAGCACATTCTAGAACTTTCAGGACATTGATAATTAACAGAGCTGATCACAGCATCCTTGATTGTTCCCAACTTTAATGAGACCACTTTTAACATGTCACTATTCAATGTGACGTTGGCTCCTGGCTTGAAATAGATATTTCTAACCCTGTTATGAAGGTGTCCTTTTTGTTCTTTTAAGAGTTTTTGGCAGGCAGAGATGTTGAGTTCTATCCAATGTCTTCTTCAGCATCAAGTCAAGAAGATCACAAGTGGAGCACATTGCAGGAAGCCACGATTCTCCCACCCTGGCCTGTAGCTGCACCCCTTGCCATGCCACTTTGCAGTGCATCCCGTCAAGAGGCAGAGGGTGTTTCTGTAGCTTGAGCCTGGCCTGGCCCTGTGACTTGGTTTGGCCAATAGAATGAGACAAAGTGACAGACCTCACTGGGCCTCCACGTGCCTCCATTCTCTATCCTGGACCTGGCTACTGCCTGTGAACAAGCCTGGGCCAGCCTTCTGGAGGATGAGGGACTGATGTTTACTGCAGAGTCCTGGCAATCACGGAATGAGCCTGCATGTGTAATTGGGCCCAATTTTTTTTTTATATCCTGCCTCGTTGCCAAAACCTTAGCAAATGTGACCAGGCACTCGTGATCAGAATTGGCTACCCGAAAGACATGGAAGCAACCTAAATATTCATCGACAGAGGACTGGATAAAGAAGATGTGATACATATATACAATGGAATATTACTCAGCCATAAAAAAGAATGAACTAATATCATTTGCAGCAACATGGATGGACCTAGACATGGTCATACTGAGTGAAGTAAGTCAGAGACAGAGAAAGACAAATATAATAGGATATCGCTTATATGCGGAATCTAAAAAGAAATGATACAAAACAGAAATGGACTCACAGACTTAAGAGAATGAAATTATGGCTACTGGCAGGGGAAAAAGGGTGGAGGGAAGGGGTAGTTAAGGAGCTTGGGATTGACATGTCCACACGGCTATATTCAAAAAGGATAACCAACAAGGACCCACTGTAGAGCACAGGGAGCTCTGCTCAATGTTACGTGGCCGCCTGGATGGGAGGGGAGTCTGGGGGAGAATGGATACATGTATATGTATGGCTGAGACCCTTTGCTGTGCACCTGAAACTATCACAACATTGTTAATCGGCTATACTCCAATATAAAATAAAAAGTTAAAAAAGAAAAGAATTGGCTACCTGAGACTTTATAAAATTGAAGGCTCATTTTTGAACGTCTTATTGCTTCAAAAAATGATGCTACCATCAACTCATGGGAGAGGATGGGTGTGGTCTCTGGGGTCGCCCAGGAGCCTGGCTTCTAGGTGTGCGATGCTTAGAGCAGAATGAGCATGATATCCAGAGTGAGAACATGGCAGCCGACACCCAGGATGTCTTAGGCCCCAGAGGTACAGCCAGTTGAGGCCACTTTCTAAGTGGGTGGGCCTAGGGAGCGTTGCTGCCATCCCACAGGGGGTCACAGAGTCTAAGCTGAATGAAGCCCCCAGAACACTGCTGTCCCTAGGGCTTCGCTGTGGTGGCTTTAAAATATGGCATCGAATTCTTTGAGATTCCTCTACTCAGAAGGGAGCCTAATCTCCCTCCACTTGAGTGTGGACTGAGCTTAGTGACTCACTTCTAACCAACAGAATAAGGTAGAAATGACAGCATGTAACTATTGAAACTAGGTCACCAGAGGCATTTCAGCCTCTTCCTCACTTTCTCTTGGACCACCTGCTCTGGGGAAGCCGGCCGCCATGTTGTGAGGAGGCTCAAGCAGCCTGTGGAGATGTTCCTGTGGTGAGAAGCTGAGGCTCCTGCCAACAGCCCTGTGAGCGTGCCATCTTGGAGGTCAACCCTCCTGCCCCAGACAAACTTCAGATGCCTGTAAACCTGGATGACATCTTGACCACAACCTCATGAGAGATCCCCAAGCCAGAATCACCCAGCTAAGCTGTTCCTGAATTTCTGACACACAGAAAGAACCTGAGATAATAAATATGCATTAAGACACAAGGTTTTGAGGTCATTTGTTACACAGTGCAAGATAAATAATATACTTCTTATGGTGGCTCTGAGTGGTGACTTCATCATTGTCAACTTGTTCTCTTTCATGAACTCAAGGGCCTGGCAGTTTTCTCATCTCTAACTTCCCACTAGCATAGACTTCTTAGTTTACTGGACACTCTACTTAAAATGTATGCCAACTTGTTGCTTGATAAGGAGTGAGCCCGGGTTTCTCAGACTGGTGTTGTACAAGAGAAGCAGGTCTCTGACCAAAGCCCTTCTACAGACCACTGTAGGAGAAGCTCCCAGAAGCTGCCTGACATTTGTTCTAACTGCCCTGGCATTGGTCTCTCACCCTTGTGGGGGGATTGGCAGCTGGCTAAGCTTAACTCAGGGTACCCCTTGAAGACAGAAGCCAGGTCATAATTTCATGGTGGAATTACATGGTCAGTGAGAACGCTTTCCTGCAGAGCTGCTTTAGGTGGCTTGAAGCAGGGGTGAGTTCTGGCACTTCCCTCTCCTGATGTCTTAAAAACATCTCATAGGAGCTTCACACACACACACAGACATGCAGACATGATAATGTTTTTGGTAACAAAACTCACATGTGGCCAGCACCAAGAAGCCCTCTTCCTGACCCCCGAAGGGAAACCACTATCCTGATTCCTGTCTTCACAGATGCATTTTGCTGTTGTGTGCCCTATAAATGGGGTTGGATGGAGTTCTGTTCATTCTATAAGTGGGTTCCTACAGTGTGCGCTCTTTAGTGTCTGGCCTCCTATGTTCATCGCGACCTTGGTGATTCCTCCCCATGTTGGGAGCAGCTGTGGGTGGTTCACCTGAGGGATGTAGAGGGCTCCATGGTGGGAAAGGACCACGGGTGTGTATCTGTCACAGGGCTGGTGGGCATTTGGGGGTCCGGATTTGGGGTCATCATGAAGAGTACTGTGAGGAACCCTCATCTGTGTCTCTGGACAACCAAGGGCGGCATGCGTCTCAGTTGAGTCCCGTGGGGAGAGGTCTGCTGGGCACCAAGTCTGCTTGGTTCAGCAGCAGTGACTCCCAACTATTGAGTTTCCAGTATCAACTCCCACTCCCGCCAGCAGCCTGTGAGAGCACCTTGGCCCCGCGCTCTGGCCCGAGGTTGGCATCATTTGCATTTTGCATTTTAGCCCCTCTAATGTGTTTATGATGGCACTGAACTGTGGTTTCACTTTGCATTTCCTGATGACTAATGAACTTGAGGGCCTTTTCATGTGCTTACTAGGCCCTTTCTTTTAAGATGCTTGTTAATCACCAGATGTGATTTTTGGGTTCCTGGGAAGCATGCCTATCTCTTGAGAACACACTGATAAGCTTTCTCCCAGGAGCAGTGACACATTTCATTTTCTTCCTCCAAGACTAGCCCAAACACACAAACGAGACTTCGAGCTACTTGTACCGATCCATTTTCTCCCCAAGGGCTCATTTTGCGTCACTCTGACCCCATTTTAATATCTGCATACAGCAGGTAATCTGGCTGAGTTACAGTTACAAAGGTTTTGTCATGGAGAGCCCGCCGGGAGTTCTCTGTAAGTGCCTTCCTGAGGTTTCACTTTGGCAGAGGTGAGCATCTGGTTACACCTGACCCCGAGCCTTTTCAGAACACAACAATTGTGGCTGGGCTGTATGGAGGACACTTGGGACTCCCCTGCCCTCTGTCCTTGAGGAAACCCTTCGCACTGTTATCAGACACCCCCCAGGTGTCTCCAAGTGGACGTGGGAGAGCCCTCGCTCAGACTCTCACTATCTCCACTTTCACAAAAGGGTGGGGACTCGGGCCCACTTGATCCTCAGCGAGACACACAGGTCCCTGGACAATTAACATCAGAAAAGAGCTGTAGAACGGGGAATTCATTCATTCGGCAAATGTTTACTGAGCACCTACTATGTGCCTGGCACTGTGGGCATGCTGAGGATTCAGGACACACAAGAGATGCTATCCTGGGCCACCTGGTCTTTACATCAGTGGAGAAAGAGGGGCAGATAGTAAATAAGTCCAATAAATCAGACCCAATTATGATTCCAAGACCCTACTTGGGGGGACGGAAAATGGGGAGCACTTTGGCCAACGGTTTGGCAGTTTCTTAAATAGTTAAACACACTTTTCCTCATATGACCCCCGTATTCCAGCTGGAGGCATTTATTGGAGAAATGAAAACATGCTCATAAAAAGCATTGCTCCTTGCAGCTCCATTCATAAAGGCTTCAAACTGGAAACAACCAATCTTTCTAGGAGGATGGATACGCAGGCTGTGGTCCATCCACGTGATGGGATGTACCCAGCATCAAACCCACTACTGCTCCACATGACTGAGCACCAGAAGCTGGACTTGGGGGAGTCCTCACCCTACGCTTTCTTTTATAGGAAGTTTAGAACAGGCAGAATTAGTCCTTGGTGGTGGGGGTGGGGGGCTGATGGGGAACAGGTGTGAGGCCACTTTCTGGGGGCAATAGGACTATTTCATATCTTAACAGGATATAGGTTATACAAGCATAGGAAGTTGTGTTAAAACTGATGGCACTGTGCACTTGAGATCCGGGCATTTTACTCTATGTGGATTACACCTCAGTTTAAAACATCTAATTAAGACATGTGCTCAGAGCTATAAAGGAGAGGGGCTGGTGTTAGGAGTGGGGGTAACGGGCACCCCCAGTGGGATGGAGAAGGATAAAAAAGTCTCCATCAGATGACATCGAAGGCCAGAGATGAGAAGGAAACAGAGAAAGAGGGCTCCAGGGGAGGAGGCTGCTTGTGCAAAGGCCCGGGGCTGCCGTCTGGGGTGGCTGGGGGACAGCCTTTCCTGAGACACCAGTAGACTTTCATTTTGTGGCTCTGTGACTGGTAAGACGAGCGGGTCCAGAGCCTGAGGTGAACTCTACCTGGTCTCGGTCCTCGCTCTTCTCTGGCTCCACCTTTGGCTTCCTTCATTTTTTTTTTTTCATCTTAATGTTAATTTAAGCTATTTTCTTATGTTTTATCCACAAGTATAAACTGGCTATAATCTTTTATTTGAGGGATGGGAGGACAAAGGAGAATTAAGGGTGGAATGTGAACCAGCCCAGGTAAGGCTTTGCAGGCCATCCACGTTCTCCTCGTGGGCATGGCAAGCTCATAAAGATTCAAATACAATGGCTATTCCTCTCTTCCCCACCCAAAAGAACAGTGATAAGAGCAGACATTTAAACATTGCAGGTGGTTCCACCTATCACTCACCTCCCAGGGAACCTGAGTCGAGGGAGGTGAACCTCCTGTTCCTTGTTCAGGTCTCATGCCCTCGTGCCTTTCAGCGTGTGGGCGTCATCCACGCCCCAGGACTCCAGCCCTCGAGGAGCTGCATGCATTCTCTAGATTCACTGTCTTTTAGAGGTTGAACTTCATCTGGCACCAGCCAAAGACACAAGACACTGGTGTCTCTTCTAAGGCAGCAGGAAACACAGTTGGCTCTGGACCTGTCTTAAAGATTGGCCTCCAATGTGGCCTCCTCAAGGGACTTTCAAAGTTAATCATCCTTTGACTCTAACCTCCTCCTTAGATTTGGGAAGAGGGGAGAGAGCACCAGATTTGGAGTAAGCAAACAAGAGCTCTGGTCCCATCTCTGTCACCAAACTGCTGTGTGACTTTAGGAATATCACTCAACCTCTCTGAGCTCCCGTTTCCTTCTGTCACCAGGAAAATGAGGGGGTTGGACCTGGATTTCTCATTCTGGGGTCTCTGGAAGGGATACAGGACATTCATTAGCCTCTTTAAGGGCAGAAAAACACCTGTTCTAATGACTATTTATTAAAATCAGTGATATAATTATTTAAAGATTTCCCCCTTGAGATGGAAGTTGGAAGCCTCTGTGTGTAAGTGAGGTGGTCAGTTGAGGTCAAGACTCGATTTATGGCTCAGCTGGACACTTCTAACAACTCTTGGAGCTTTGGCCAAGTGAGAGTTTTAAATTGTTTCTATTCTTAGTCACATATTGTTTAATATATAACCCCAAGTGTCGGTGGTGGAAGGACTGCTGATGTTAAAATACTAATTAAGAAAGAGCTCACATATGATAAAAATTTAGTAAATTCAGCTTCAGATGGTTTCATAAGTTGATGGCTATAATCTAAAATCAGTAGCTCATTAAGAAATCTCCAGAACCTCAACCACCAATGTGAAAAAAAAGAAACGAGTAACTTCACACAGGAGAAGCCTGACACCTCCCCTCAGCCAGGTGGGCAGGCAGCATCCCAGGGACCGGCCGTGTTGATGGCATATGACCTCATGCGATGGGATGAGAAGGCGTTTCCCCTCTGTGGTCCTCCCCCCAGACCCACAATCCCAGTCTCAGCATGACAAAAAGTTCCAGCTGAGGCACATCCACAAAACAACTGCATTAGTCGTCCCCCAAACTGCCGAGGTCATCAAAAACAAAGAGTCACAGCCAAGAGGAGCTGAGGGAGAAATGACAACTAAATGGGTGGGATCCCGGGACAGAAAAGGACAGCAGGTAAAAGGACCAAGGAGTCTGCGTAAAGTGTGGCCTTCAGCTCATAATAACATATCAGTATTGGTTGGTGCGTTGTGAGGATGTACTGTAACAATGCAAGGTGTTGACAACGGGGGAAACGGGTGTGGGTTATATGGGAACTCTGTACTATCTTTGCAATAATTCTGTGCATCTAAAACTGCTGTAAAAGAAAAATTTATTTAAACAGAGACGGAGTGGTGACAATTACCCAACTGTAACTGGCTGGGCGGGAGCCTTGCTCACGTCTGCCATGTGTTTCTGGTGGGGAAGAAAGAGCTGGTAAAGAGTCTGAACCCAAGGCTGAGTCGTCATGCAGAAACAAGTCACGAACATACAAAATTAGCTGGCTGATTTTTTTTTAACATCTTTATTGGAGTATAATTGCTTTACAATGGTCTGTTAGTTTCTGCTGTATAACAAAGTGAATCAACTATACATAAACATATATCCCCATATCTCCTCCCTCTTGCATCTCCCTCCCACCCTCCTTATCCCACCCCACTACGTGGACTTAAAGCACTGAGCTGATCTCCCTGTGCTATGTGGCTGCTTCCCACTAGCTATCTATTCTGCATTTGGTAGTGTATATATGTCCATGCCACTCTCTCACTTCGTCCCAGCTTACCCTTCCCCCTCCCTGTGTCAACTGGCTGATTTCTAAAATGCATCATGCAAGATAATGATGATAGTTCAGACAAGATAATCCCAGACCAGTCATACTGATGACAATTTTATTTATTTTATTTTTATAAATTTATTTATTTTATTTATTTATTTTTGGCTGTGTTGGATCTTCGTTGCTGCAGGGGGGCTTTCTCTAGTTGCAGTGAGTGGGAGCTACTCTTTGTTGCGGTTGGTGTACAGGCTTCTCATTGCAGTGGCTTCTCTTGTTGCAGAACATGGGCTCTGGGCACGCGGGCTTCCATAGTTGTGGCATGTGGGCTCAGTAGTTGTGGCGCACAGGCTTAGTTGCTCTGCAGCATGTGGGATCTTCCTGGACCAGGGCTCAAACCCGTGTCCCCTGCATTGGCAGAAGGATTCTTAACCACTGCGCCACCGGGGAATTCCTGATGACAATTTAAAATTCATATATATATGGGACTTCCCTGGTGGTCTGGTGGTTAAGAATCCACCTTCCAGTGCAGGGGATGTGGGTTCGATCCTTGGTCAGGGAACTAAGATCCCACATGACGCAGGGCAAGTAAGCCTGTGAGCTGCAACTACTGGGTCCACGCACTCCAGAGCCCGCACGCACCTCAGCTAGAGAGCCCACGCACTCTGGAGCCCAAGTGCCACAACCTGAGAAGCCTGTGTGCCACAACGAAGAGCCCACATGCTGCAAAGAAGACCCAGTGCAGCCAAAAAAAAATTTCATATATATGTATTTATCTACCTCTATATATAGAGATTATATATATTATACAAAACACATTATGTAGAGCTATCTCTGTATCATCTACCTGCCTATATGCATCTATCCATCTATCTATCTATCTATCATCTATCTATCAATCAAGGGGAAAACTTTCCATGCTATACCAATATCCAAAGTGAAGTATTTTTCACTTAAAACCACTCCTTTTTCATATAGCACACAAATGAAATGCAATGGCATGCTTAACGCCCAGGAGTTCGCCTGAGACACGAACACCGTGCATGGGTGTCCTGAGCCCAAGTGGGCGACGCTGATCTGGCCCAGGCAACCCCCAGGTCTTCTCCAGCTCTGATCTTGGGGGTTTAAGGACAAACGGGTGGTGTAAAATCAAACTGGCAAAACCACACTAAGTCCTGTCCTTCTGGAACTTTGTGGAGTGCAGGGAGAGTGACACTGATAGAATACTGCTAGCAGCAGATATAGGGGCAACTGTGTAAGTGCTCAGGGGAGAGGAGCCTGGTGCTGAGATGCCACTGGGGTCAGGAAGGACCTCCTGAAGGAGGTGATGGAGCTTGGAAGAAGAAACGGCCAAGAGCCCAGGGAGCAGGAAAGAGAGGATGAAGGACCATAGGAAGGTCAATGAGGCTGAGGGCAAGCGCTGGAGGTGAGAAGGAATCGGAGAGGCAGGTGAGCCCCACCTGTGGGCCAGGGCTGGGTGAGGGCTGGCGGGGGTCCACTACAGGGGGAGGAGGGGGGCTAGGTGGACACAGGCCAGTGCAGAGGCAACAGTGGAACTGAAGAGAGGGCAGCACAGACACGGGGAGCCGTAGGCAGCTTTGAGACATGCATAGGAACTGGCATCAGATGGACCAGGTAGAGGGCGGAATGTGGGCCTGAGTGGAGGGCTGCCAGCACCACGCACAGCTGTGTGACTCGCTTAAGCCCTGGAGGTGGGAGGGATCTGAGCCCCCTTGGCCTGAGGACAGGGCTGGGAGTAGGAAGGAATGCTCCATGGGCTCCTGCTCCAGCCCGGAGCCCAGAGTCCTCAAGAGCAGAGTCTGCAGTAGGAACACGAGTGCAGTCTGGAGCTGCTCTGCACCCCCTTACCCCTGTACCCCCAAACCCCGGCCATTCTCCATCCAGGAAACACAATGCAATAAAAATTATGCCCAATTATGCCTTCTTTCTAACAGCTCACATCAACAGCTCCATTTCCACCCCCAACGGCGTGTTCAGACTTTTGAAGTGAAGGTGCCGTGTAAATGCATTAAAAAATCATTCTACACCCGAGGCTGTACGTGGGCAGAAATCATTCCAGCTGGGTGTGAAGGGAAAGGATGAAATCTCGGATGTCACCGGGAATGTTTGTACACCAGCCCCAGAGGCAAATGGGGGTGCAGCTGGAGGCAGGAGCTTTTGGCAGACTGGAGGGGGTGGGGCCTGGTGGGTTTGGCTGTGTGTGGGGGAGCCCAGAGCCCAGCTGGACTGCATCGCAGTGCAAGGCCCAGAGGGGAGCAAGGTAACCCCCGGGCTGCAACAAGAAAGCAGGCTGGGTTACCAGGCAAGACATCTGTGCGCACACAGGCCCTCTGAGGGCTGAATGCAAGAAACCAGGCGTTTGTCTACCCAAAGGCCACGTGACCATCGTCAAATGGATTTCTGAGGGTCGGCAGGCTTTTAATACTTCATTACGCAGCATGAAAACGCCACCACAGGTGCCTGGTGCTGGAAGCCGGGGGCCGTGACTGCTGCTGGGGGTGCCCACGCCAGGCAAGGGCAGGCTCTGGAGAGGAAGATCTTATCGGCCACACCCGGCTCCCTGCTGGACTTCAGCAGCAGCAGAACCTCCCCCACTAGCCCCCCCAGAGGACTGCCTTCTCTTTGGAGAGCTGGGGAGGTGGCAGATGAGTTGGGGAGGACCCCAAGTCTGGAGCTGGGGACCCAGTTCTGGTCCTTGTCCAGCTGTCCCAACTCTGGTCTGAATCTAGGGTCCCCCCATCTACGCTGACTGATTCACAGGGTACCCTTGGCTGTGTGAGTGTGGACATGTTGCTTGGTGTCTCTGTGCCTTGGTTTCCTCATCTGTCAAAAGGGGCTCATAATATTACTAATGATATTACCAACTTACCAAGTGAATATTAAAGGAGGTGACGTATGCAAAGGGCTCACAACAATGCCTAAAACAGAATGAGTTGACAAAAACTGACAAAAACTATCATCCATCCCTCCACCAAGCCCCACCATGCCAGGCCCTGTGCTGGGGCTAGAGAATGAATCCATCCAGGGAGGCAGACATTATGGATGCAGTTACCTGAGACCTGACCTGTTGTGTGTCTGAAGGAAGTGACAGCTGAGGTGAAGCAGGCAGGGTTGTAGGATGGATGTGCCCTCGGCACACAGAGCTTACTTAGCCAGAATCAGGACCTTTCCATAATGTACACCACAGTGTAAATCAAGACAGGCTGTAAACTCCATGAGAGCAAGGACGGTGGCTACACTGTATCTCCAGCTCCTGGCCCTGTAACTGGCCCAAAGACAGAGAGTCATCTACCTCTAAGTTGAATTGAATTATGCATCAAACTGCAGGGGTACAAGACAGGTTTCTCAATCAGCCACATGACAGCACAGAAGAGAAGCTCACTGTATGTACAAGGGCATCAGAGGACATGATCAAGAGAGTGAAAAGACAACCTGTGGAAATATTTGCATATCTTATAATTGGTAAGGGTTTAATATCCAGAATATATAAAGAGCTCCTACAATTCAATAACAAAAAGACAAACAATCCATAATAAAATGGGCAAAGAAATTGAGTATATTACGAAGACTATATACAAATAGCCAACAAACACATGAAAAGATGCTCAACATCATTAGTCATTAGGCAAATGCAAATCAAAACCACAATGAGATGCCGTTTCACAACTACTACAATGGCTGTCATGAAAAAAAAAAGCAAAACTAACAAGTGTTAGTGAGGATTGAAGAAATAGGAACGCTCTTACACTGCTGGAGGGAATATAAAATGGTGCCACAGCTGTGGAAAACAGTTTGGTGGTTCTTCAAAAGTTAAAGATATGATCTAGCTATTCTGCTTCTAGGTATATACCCAAAATAATTGAAAACAGGACAAACAGACAATTGCATGCAAATTTTCATTGCAGCTTTAATCACAACAGCCAAAAAGGGGAAATAACTCAAGTGTCCATTGAATGAATGGATAAAGAAAATGTGGTCTCACATTCAATGGAATGTTATTCAGCCATAAAAAGGAATGAAGTTCTGATACCTTGAACCTTGAAACCATGTAAAGTGAAATATGCCAGACACAAAAAGACAAATATTGTGAGATTTTGCTCCTGTGAAGTATCTAGAATAGTCAGATTCATAGAAACAGAAAGTAGAACAGAGGTTACCCCGGGCTGGCATTGGGGGAGGGAAATGAAGAGTTATTGCCTAATCAGTACACAGTTTCTGTTTGCGGATGATAAGAAAGAGTTTTAGAAGTAGATAGTGGGGACTTCCTGGTGGTGCAGTGGTTAAAAATCGCCTGTCAACGAGGAGGACATGGGTTCGAGCCCTGGTCCGGCAAGATCCCACGCGCTGCGGAGCAACTAAGCCTGTGCGCCACAACTACTGAGCCCGTGTGCCACAACTACTGAAGCCTGCACGTCTAGAGCCCGTGCTCTGCAGCAAGAGAAGCCCCCGCACCACAATGAAGAGCCCTCGCTTGCTGTAGCTAGAGAAAAGCCCACGCGCAGCAACGAAGACCCAACACAGCCATAAATAAATAAATACAATTTAAAAAAAAAGAAATAGTGGTGATGGTTGCACAGCATTCGAGATGGACTTTAATGCCACTGACTGTATGCTTAAAAATGATTAAAACGTTATGTCTATTTAACCTCAACTAAAAAAACAAAAACCAAAAAGGTGAACTCCTCACCTACCCCGACCCATACCTGTTTCTCCAAACAGGTCAATCCAAAAATCCTGGAGCAGTCCTTGATTTTTCTTTTACTCTCAGACCCTCCAACCGATGTGTGAGCAATTCCTGTCGGCTCTACTTTCAAAATATACCCAGAGGCTGACCTCCACGGGTCCCGGCACAAGGTCACCAGCATCTCAAGCCTGGATTTCTGCAAGAGTCTCCGGACCGGCCTCTGTCCTTCCCCCCTCAGCCTGTTCTCCAAAGCAGCCAGAGGGATCCTGCCCAAACCTTGGTCAGCTCCAGACCCTTCCAGCAGCTCCCATCTCACCCAGCCCAGTGGCCAGGGACACATCACAATCTGGACTGCCTCTCCCACTCCCTCCAGATTCCGTGAGCCCATGGGCATGTTTCGGGCACTTCAGGTGTGAGGCTTTGCACTGGCTGTTCCCTCTGCCCCGAGTGCTCTTCCTTCAGGTGTGTGTTCCCAGGCTGCCCATCAATGAAGGCTTCCCTGGCACACACCCTATTTAAAATTGCCCCCTGTTCTGTTCAGCTTTTCTTCATGGGTCACATCACTAGCCAACATATGACATATTGAATTCTCCTACGTGGTCAAAAAAGTTTCATGAGGGGGCTTCCCTGGTGGTGCAGTGGTTGAGAGTCTGCCTGCTAATGCAGGGGACACGGGTTCTAGCCCTGGGCTGGGAGGATCCCACATGCCGCGGAGCGACTGAGCCCGTGAGCCACAACTACTGAGTCTGCGCGTCTGGATCCTGTGCTCCGCAACAAGAGAGGCCGCGATAGTGAGAGGCCCGCGCACCGCGATGAAGAGTGGCCCCCACTTGCCACAACTAGAGAAAGTCCTCGCACAGAAACGAAGACCCAACACAGCAAAAATAAATAAATTAATTAATAAACTCCTACCCCCAACATCTTAAAAAAAAAAAAAGTTTCATGAGGGCCAGGCCTGCATCTGCTTTGTTCCCTGCTGTGTCCCAAGCCCTGAGGACGCAGTGCCAGGCAACCTGTAGCTGTTTGTTGAAGAGGCTCGTGAAAGTTTCGGGAGGGACAGCTCTCCCATCCTCTCTGAGTGGGTAGCATAGCGTGGTGACAGTGCACAGCCAGACTGCCTGGGATTCAGATCCTGCATCTGTCATTTATCAGCTGTTTGACCTTGAGTAATCTCCTCATGCCTTAGTCTTCTCATCCATAAATGGGGAGATAGTAGTGTCCATCTCATAAAGTAGGTGAGTCTCACATGTGACGACGCCCAGCACACAGTGAACTGCTCAACCAACAGCCATCTTTACCCACCAGCTCTCCCTCCCTCTCTCCACGCCCAGGATGCCATCAGTGTAGAGAGGCACCTGGGCTAGTTTCCAAGAGGAGGGGCCTTCCCGGCAGGGTTTTGTGGGATGAGCAGGAGTGAGCCGGGCAGACGTGTCCTGGGGGAGGGGTGCCCACCCCCACCTCGTCCTAATCCCACCTGCCCTTGCGGGAGGTGCTGACCATGGGCTTATGAATAAATAGCTTATTAATAAATAACGAGGGAGCTTCTAAAGAAGGCAGAGAGGGACGTGGCATCTGTAACAATCGATTGCTCCAGGGAAGCAAGAATGAGCCGGTCCTGGGATAAGTCTCAGAACATCCGGTAGGGCTTCACATCTGGGTCTGTGAACTGAAGCTTGCAGTGATGAAGATGAGGAGGGGGAGAAGGGGAGATTAAGAGGGGATGACGACAATGGGGGCGGTACTCATGCACAGAGCGGAGCCACTCCAGCAGAAAGGCTATACACTCAAGTCATCTTCACAAACCCTCTGGGTTGACAGCTAAGGCACAGAGTGGTTGAGTAAGTTGGGCAAGGTCACAGAGCTGCGGGCAGAAAGCTGGGATTTAGAATTGGGTTCTCCACAGCTGCACCCCCCTGCGAGGACGTCCCCTCTCAGGGCCTCAGGGCCTGGCACGGAGACAAAGCAGAGGACTAAGGCCCCTTTCTATCCGCCACCTCCCTGGCTTTATTACTTCCTATTTACCTGCGAGCACCAATGCAGCCTCTGGGTCTTAATTACACCGAATGAGCTAGGGAGTAGTGTGATGCTGTCAGAGTTTGCCCACATTTCTTGCATGCCAGCTGTGGTGGAACAGTATGCCCCGCGGCAAACCCAGGAATGGAGGCTGGGGCACTGGTCCTAGGGTCTTAGCCCTGTCACTGCTAAAGCCCAGAGCAGGGGAAAGGGGGCGAGACCCCTGCCCACCACACAGAGTGGAGATGCAGGTGAAGGGAGCAGAAGGTCTGCTCTAGGAGTGGAGTCTGTCCATCATTACGGCTCAGATCTGATGGGTCAGACCCTCAGTTAGGGAAAGCCTCCCGATACTCACATCGGAGATATGGCCTGCCCCCCCCCAATTTAAAGGATCTCAAAACCGAAGAGCAAGCCCCCAGCTAGTACACTCTCGTGTGCAGGAATCAGTTTCAGCTGCATCACTGGGTGATTCTGCTTGGGGTGGGGTAAGGGAGAGCCAGAAGCCTCATGGGAGCTGGACCCAGGCATCCTGGGCTCCACTCTTGGTAGCCCCATGTACTAACTGTGTGGTCTCAGTTTCTTTGTCTGCACAATGGGGAAGATTCCGCTCCCAGCTTACAGGGTTGGACTGAGGATGAAACCAGTGAAGTGCTCAATTCTGTGCCCAGCTGAAGGCAAGAGCTTGGTTAGATGCTCACAGATGCTGAGTCTGGGGCTCCTGTGCCCAGCTGGTTCCAGAACTCATCATGTCCGCACGGGAGCTGGAAGAAGCCACGCGTGCAAGCAGGCCAGTGTGCCCAGAACTGTCCTGGCTGACTTCTCAAGCCTGACTCTTCCTTCCTGTTCCTAGGTCTGGCCTCCCCCCTCTGGCTGGCAGTGCCCCCTCTCTCTTCCTCCTGGGAAGAATTTGATGAGTATACAGTGTCATTTCTAGAAAGAAGCCAAATTGGGGGCTGTTTAAGAAGCAGACATCAGGATAAGTTGCTCCATGGGAATCCAGCCCACCCTCACCAAAAGAGATGGGGGGATGGGGGGATGGGGGGAGGAGGGAGGAACAGTAGCGGTGCTTCGTGCTATAGTTAGCGGCTCCTGGTTCCAGGTGGCTCTGATTGCAGGGCACAGCATCCTAACCAGGGCGCTCCCGGCTGGAACTCAGCTGTATAATTAAATAAGGCCGAGTGCCCGCTTGAGCCCCTTGTCACTGTCCCGCTCTGAGGTTTATTTAATAACCTCTGAACTGGGAGGGGAAAAATCATTCAGGAAACATTGCTTGGGTCATTTATTTTAAAATTATTGGTATAAAAATAGCCAGGGTCATGATTTATGTGCAGGGAGGGGTCGAGAAAGCCAGGGACTCCCCCTCCCAGCTCCTGTCCAAGCCTCGTTTGTCCCCTCCAAGTTCCACCGCAGTTTCCATTATGACTTCAAGTCAGAGTAGTTACTTTACATCGCAAATAAATCTCCAGAATAGCACGGAAATGTTATGTGTATTAATAGCGCCTGTGAAAACATCCGAAAACCTTCCATCCGCCGAGGGCCTCGGAAGCCGCTCGGCTGGAAGATGCTCTCCCAGGAATTGAAAACCGCACGGCAGGCCTGGCATTTGCCCGCCAGGGGGCCGCTGCCTCCCCCAGCCCCGCCCAGCCCGCGGTCCAGCTGTCCGCCGTCAGTTTGTCTGTGAGTGCCCCCAGTGACCTGCAGCCGACAAAGTCAGCCCCCCCAAAAAAGCTCGCGGGGGACGGTCCCCGCCGCCGGAGACGCGGGTCCTTGTCGCCTGCCCCTTGGTCCCGGGGAAGCCGCTGTCCCCGAAACGTCCCCGACGCCGCTGCCGCCACGCCCGGGACCCTCGCCCCCCTGCGCCGCCCCTGGATACTCACCAGCTGCGGGGGCTTCCTTGGGGGGCAGCCCCTCGAGGCCGATGTCGCCCTCCAGCATGGCGTGGCTCGCTGCCCGGCTCCGGTGCGCCCCGGACGCACAGGGTCCAGGAAAGGGGGTGATGAAGTCACCCCCAGAGGTCTGCAGTGACTCTGAGGGCCGGGGTCCGAGCCCAACTTGGGAGGGGACGGTCCCTCTTCGCCTCCCCAGACGCAGCACGCGAAGCCGCAAGTGCAGGAGCCAAACTTGGCCGCCCACGCGCACCGCCGCGCCGCTCCTCCCCCTCGGCTTTTTGGGCTGGGGGTCCTGGCCGGCTCCCCGCCACCGCCCCCCCGGGGCTACCTGCGGACGCCGCCCTCGCCCCGCCCCGTGCGCAGCGCGACTCCCCCGCGGCCACCCGGACACCGAGCGATGGCGCGGGACGCTGGAGGCCAGCCGCAGCGATCGGCCCGCGGGTCCCGCCCGCCCCCGGCCTCCCGCTCTGTGCTCTGCGGGGCGAGTCTCCACCAGCTGCCGGACCGTCTTATCAGTCGGGGTGAACAGTGGGGCCCTGAGCGGCTGTGCTTGACGGGTCCCCAGCCAGGGCCCCAGGGAAGGGGTGCTGACTGGGGGGAGGGGCAGCGATCCAGCCCCGAGAGGCTGGCACAGCATAGGGCGTCAGTGGAGAGTGCACTGGCCCCCTCCCCCAGGCGGGACCCCGACTCATCACTCTGAATTTGTCAGAAGAGGGAGGAAGTGAAGCCCAGGGATGGGAAGGAGATCTGGAGGTTACAGGGCAAGTGCCTGGCCTGAACTTGAACACCAACCTATGCAGAACTTGGGAATCTGGATAAAGTGAGAACTGCCCCCAAATCGGAGAAAACTGTGTTATTTGAGGATTCTAATTAAGCGAGGCTAAGAGGACTCAGCCAGGGGTGCTGGCAGGGACTTCCCACCCACATCCTGCAGCCCGGCTCAGGGCTGGGAGCCGGGAGGTACCATTCTGCAGCCCTGTTCCTGTTTAGAAGGCAAGGTCTGGACAATTCAGCATCCTCCTGGACAGCAGAGATGTGGGCATCAGGAGAGTGCGGAGAGCCTTAGGCAAGGCGCCTCCTGTCTCTCCTAACCTCACACCCATGACAACTCCAGGTAAATAACTATAAATTCTGGGCAGAACTGCCTTAAACAAAACGTTAATTTAAGCTGCTCCCTGATCACTGCATGGGCAGTGGCAGGACGGGGCAGCCTGACTGACCTTTTGAAAGGCCATCTCCCACTTTCCACACCCTGAGGAGGAGCCAGGCTGGTGCCGGGAGCCCACCTGGGCCGGGGACCCCTGGATCACCTGCCAAGTAAACACCCCACAAGCCCCCGGCTTTGCCCGGCTCCGGGTGGAGATAGATCCAGCCACCCTGGGGAGACAGACCACATCCACGTGAAAGGAATCTATGCCTCCTTGAGGATGGAAGACCAGTCCTCCCTGACCCCTGCCAAGCCTGCTGGCATTGGTACCCACGTGTACTGCTCTGGGCGGAAACGCTTGTAGTAGCAGCAAAACCACAAAGAAATGTCTCCAGCTGGGAAGTTCTTCCCTGCCCCCCACCCAAAGTGCTGTGTACAGAGAGGAGATTCAAGCCTCCTTCTTCCCAAAGGGTCAGGGAGAGAGGTGACCTGCGATTGTCCTTTGTATTTATCTCGTTTCAGTCTGGACTAAAATATTGGGAGACGAGGCACCTGGTGGGGGGCTGTGGATGGATAAAGTCTCATCCTGTGAAGAGGCTGCCAAGAAGCCCCAAGTTGTGTGCTGCATACCCCACATGTATACCTAGGATGGCTGAGGGGTCTGGATGGAGAAAAAGCACCGTAGGGGCCCTTGCTGGGGCCATGTGCATTTCACAGAGTCTAGTCATCTGACCCAAACCGTTGGTGTGCGGGAGTCCAGATACAAACTCATTTTTCTTGGAAGAGTCTGATAGCCAACGTGATACATAGCAATAGCTCAGTTGTGTAAATACACAGAGAAGATTTTAGAATTCTAACCCCTGGAATGATGAACTATAAACCAAAAATGCTCAGGAGGAAAAAAATGTAAATAGGTCTTGGGGCTATTTTTAACCATCATTGTTTACCTTTTGGGGGCAGAGATGGGCTATTGTCTAGTTAGCCAGCTTCAAAAGGCAGATTATTTAATGTATTATTATTAGAAGAAATATTTTAAACCACCATTAATAGATGTTGATTCATTCCGATTGAAGCCATTTTTCTTCTTTTCATTTCTTGGCTCCAATTAAGCTGCATTCTGATGAAACCCTTCAGCTGTGTCCAACATATGCAAAAGAGCCGGTCAGAGATCCAGACCCTTTTAAAAAGATATTTCATCCTATCAAGTTTTAAAAGATATTTTAGTAAATACCCAAACTGGCGCATTTTTACAAAGATTGGTTTCGGCTGCTATTTTGGTAAATGCTGCCAGGCTGGGGCGAGACCGGGCTCCCGTGTGGCGTGAAAGGGGAGCGAGTGCCCTAGAAGAACGGATGCCTGGGGACCCAACTCGTTTTCCAGGGAGCCCCCTGTGCAGTCAGGAAGATGTTTCTGTTAAAAGCAGAGTGGGGCAAGTGGACTGTCCTGGGGAGGGACACGCCTCCCACTGGAGCCATCATTACGGATACAGGAATCATGCTGCACGATGCTTATAATTATGGAAAATGGTTTCCCTTTTCGGCAAAGCGGGGAGGGAGGGAGGGAAAAGAGGCAGTTCGCAGCAAAGCTGGGGCCAGCACTCAGGCCCTAGGGTTGGTTTAAAATAGGCTTTGCAGGCTGAGGCCAGGGCCCTGCTGGGACAGGCTCAGCCCTCCCCAGGCCTTATCAGACAGGACTCAAGGCCACCAAGTAACAGCACTTGGGTCTCCACTGCCCCCAAATGCCACTCAGGAGTGGGTCAGAGGCCAGAACTGACTTGACAAGCGATGTCACAGGGCCTAAGGCCACCCGCCTCTGCAGACCCCTCTGTGTATCACCTGCAGTCACTCAGGCCCCTCAGAGAGACCGGGAGATGCCCAAATTGTCACATACACCCTGCCCCCACTGTCACTCATTCTCAGAACACGTCCGGGGTCACGGGTCACTTGAATACTCACTTCTGGTAGTCTCGGGAGGTGTGTTTTGATTTCGATCTGGTTCTCTGAGCATCCCTCGCCGTGGGTAGGGCCCCTTCTCAGGCTTGGCAGGGGATGAACCCCCCGCCCCCGAGAGCCGGTGTATAGCCGGAGGAGATAAGCAAGGTGGCGGAGGAGTTAAGCCCGGGGCCTCTCGGGGGAGATGGAAAGAGGCTGGCACCCAGTCGTGGACAAGTTGCTTCTCGGCACCTCGGTTTGTGCATCTGTAAAAAGGGCCTCAGCAGTAGCTACCTCTGGAGGTTTGGGGAAGCTGGAAAGAGAATCAAACTTCCAGCCCAGAATCTGGCGCGTTGTAAGCCCTGGATTAGAGGGTCTTGTTATTTGTATCATCCTCAGATGAGGCGGGCGGGGACATGTGGGGGACCCTGAATGGCAGGGGAGGACGCTCCCGACTGGGCAGCTCAGAGCCGGCAGTGGCCCCTGACCTGGGGACCATGGCGGGGGGGTGCGGGCCAGTTGGAACAGGCCAGCTTGGCAGTGATGGGTCGGGTGAGGGATGAATCTGAAGGCAGGGCCGGGCACACAGTGGGGTCCCAGGCAGCTGCACTGAGCAGAACCGAGCAGGTGTTTTTTGCCAAAAAAAAAAAAAAGAAAAAATAGTATCAGGGTGAATTTCACATACTATAAAGTTAACCATTTTAAAGTAACAATTCAGTGGCATTTGGTACATTCCTGGTGTTGTACAACCATCGTCACTGCATACTTCGAGAACATTTCCATCACTCTAGGTAAAACCTAGGACCCTGTAGCTGTCACTCCCTGTCCCCCACCGCCAGCCCCTGGTAACCACCAATCTGCTTTCTGTCTCTTGTGGATTTATCTCTTATAGTTCATATAAATGGAATCATACAAAATGTGGTCTTTTGTGTCCCGTTCCTTTCACAGTGGTTTTCTTTTTCCATAATTTTCTTTTTTCATAATTCGTAATGTGTTTGAGGCTCATCCACAGTATAGCACGTTTCAGAGCTTCATTTCTTTTTGTGATTGAATGATATTCCATGGTCTGGCTGTGCCACGTTTCTTTATCCATTCATCCATTGATGGACCTTTGGGCTGTTTCCAAGGTGTCTTTGGAAAGGACCTAAGGGGTCTCACTAAGGTACCTGCAGGGGCTGGGGAGGGTCCCACTATGACCCAGGGCCCTGGGCAAGGCTGGGCAGAGAGCTCAGTGGCTATGAGAAGAGGGGGGTGGAGGGGGAGGGGGAAGGGGGACTAGAGAGCAGACAGTGAGCTGGGGAGAGACCAGTCAAGCCTTCTCTGCAGCTGGAGACTGGAGACAGCTGCTTGCTGCTGATACCAGGGGCTCCTGACAGGGGCACGCAGTTGCTAGAGTGAGCCTGGGCCCCGGCACTGATGCAGGGGACCTACAGCTGAAGCGGGTCTGTCTCTGAGAACTTAACCTGCAGAGGGGCCTGCTGAAGAGGCAGCCGCTGGGTGCTTCCCCTCGGGAGTCTGTTAATTTAACAAGCACTTACATATAGCACTTACTGTGTGCCAGGCCCTGTTCCAAGCACTTCATAAATATCAGCTCTATGCCATCCATTCTATTATCATTCACACTTTACAGATGAGGAAACCGAGACTCAGAGAGGTGCAGTCACTTGTCCGAGGTCACACAGCAGTAAGTATAGAGCTGGGACTCGAGCTCAGGCAGCCTGACTCCAGAGTCTGTGCCGGAACTGATGTGCTCTAAGGTAGAAATCCAGTGTTTCCCAAACATCAGTCATCCAGAGTCCCACATCCTGGTTTGAGCCTGAGCAGTGATCCCCTGGGCTATGATTTGCTTCATATTTTCCTTTAATCCAGCTCACTTTTTCAAACTTTTGGGGACTATTTTTATTGTTTAATTGTGGTAAAACATACATAACATAAAATTTACCATTTTAGCCATTTTTAGGTGTACAGTTCTTTGGCATTCAGTACATTCATAATGTTGTGCAACCGTCATCCATCCACAGAATTCTTTTCATCTTCCCCAGCTAACTTCTGTCCCCATTCAACACTCACTCCCCATCCCCCTCCCGCAGTCCCTGGCGCCCACCGTCCTACTTTCGGTCTCTATGGATCTGACTCCTCTGGGGACCTCATATGAGTGGGATCATATAGTATCTGTCCCTTTGTGTCTGGCTTATTTCACTTAGTATGATATCCTCAAGGTTCATCCATGTGGTAATGTGTATCAGAATGTCCTTCCTTTATAAGGCTTATCAAACTTTATCTTTTTATTATTATTTTTTTGCGGTACACGGGCCTCTCACTGCTGTGGCCTCTCCCATTGTGGAGCACAGGCTCCGGACGTGCAGGCTCAGCGGCCATGGCTCACGGACCCAGCCGCTCCGCGGCATGTGGGATCTTCCTGGACCGGGGCACGAACCCGTGTTCCCTGCATCGGCAGGCGGGCTCTCAACCACTGTGCCACCAGGGAAGCCCTCAAACTTTATTTTAAAAGTACCCAATATCTCTATTGGAAATGGAGAATCAGAATCACTGGCCATAAACAGAAGGTGATAGTTTAATAAAGGACAATAAAAATACAACAATGTTCAGGTCTACCTGGATGCTCCGCCCCCGGGGACCCTGAACCTGAGATGGTACCATCGCCCGGGAGACCACCTGGTAAAGAGTGCATGGACCTCCTGGAAGCAGGCTGAGACTTTCTCCTTGACATGCTGCAAATATCTGCAAGGGAAGCGAAAACCGCACTGTGTTCTCACTACATCTGTGACCCCCCATCGCCCTAGATTGGTTCCCTTTGCACCCGAGCAGGTCTGCAGAGCACTTGTGGCCCCGGGGGCTGCATTAGGGGAAATACCCAAAGTAATCATGATCGGTTCGGTGTATTGCACAGGTTTTGTGATCCGACACTGTGACCCTCCCACCACTGGCCATCTTCCCCCTTAGATGCAGGAGGGCAGCCTCAGCCTCAGAGATCTCAGGCAACACAAGGCCGCCGGAATTCAATATTTGCTTTGTTGTCTTTGCCTGGGTGACCTCAACCAGGTGAGGTCTGAGTTATGCTTCTCACTTACAGCTGAGGAAACTGATGCCCAGAGGGGACCATGGCTTGCCCAAGTCCACACAGCTAGTAAGTGGCAGAACTGGGAGTCAGATCCAGGTCCAATTGATTCTAGAAACTTCTAATTAACTCCAGAATTCTTTCCAATGCACTGTACAAAACTTCTATTTGTTTCTCTAGAATTTGGAATTCTCATGGATAGACCCAACACACTCATTGCAACACATTATTACGGAACAAGAAGGCTATGGAAACAATAGAAAAAACCCATAATTAGTCCCTTTTATTTTCTATGTCCAAAATCCAGGCTCGGGGCTCCTTGACCTCTCCTCAACCTTCCTCCGCTTGTTTGTTTGCAGGATGAAGTGGGCGAGGGGCCCAAGGGAAGACACTCAGCCCACAGTCTTCCAGGTATGACTAACATCTTGTGGTCTGTTTACACTTAAAGGCTGCCCATATTGTTTGAGTTTGGGGAACTAAACAGACTCTAATTAATGGTGCAAATATTTACCCTCATTGCCCCATCAAAGAAAACAGCCTGGTTTTTTTCAGAGTAAATAACATCAATGCCAAGGTTCTTGGCTATAAACCAGAGGGGAGATGACAGTCTCCAGATGGTCTCTAAGTTATCTGAGGATGGTAGATGTATCTGTAATTCAACACACCTGGTGCTTTTTCATCCCCAAAGGCCCCAAGAATATTCAATGGGTCCTCAGTAGAGATATCAAGCTTTTACTCAGGGGTTGATGGTAAAACGGTCTCTAGAGAAGGATCGCTTCCCATGGAGTTTAGTTTAAAAATACAACAATCAAGAAGCCGTCTGTCCTCACCCAGGGAATCTGTTTCTTAAGGCTCAGCCTTTCTCAGGTGCTTGGCCTACAAAAGCTTAGACAGCGCCATCTGATCGCAGGTACTTGCCAGGCAAGATGGCCCACCCAATGGCTGGAGGGCCAGCCCCAGCTAGATCCGCAGGGCAAGCCTCAGGGTCACGCGGGGTCTTTTGCACAAGGGGGCAGTTGTGCCCCAAATGCCAGCCCCTTCTTCAGGGTTGGTTGGGGGATGTTGATTCCCAAAGAAAGCGTCAGCAGCACCGCCTGTGGGGATACCCGGCTGCCTCTTCCCTGAAGGCCCCGAGCAGGGCTCCTTGAGGCCCCTTGGGGGGTTTCCTTCCCCCTTTCTGCCACTCAGAGACAGGACTGTTCACAGACCCTCGAGATAACGCTTTCCCAGACATTTGAAGGGAATCTGAGAAGGAAAAGTGAAACTCTGACCTCAGCTATCTCCAGAGGGCTCAGAGCCGCGACACAGTCCGCCCACGATGCCCTGGCGACGGGTGCACAGGGCCAGTCATCTGCGGGACAGCCCGATGGACCGGGAGTCGGCTTCCTTTGTCCTTGAAAAGCAGAGGGTAAGTCATGTCCCCAGGCCACCCTTATGATCTCGCTTACAAAACATTTGATTTAATACCTCACGCTCAGAGAATCGACCAACATCAGCCCTCAAGACTCGGGGCCACTCTGGTGGGCGGGCAGGCATCAGATGCTGGGCCAGCTTGCTGGTTGGGCCCACTCTGCAGGCTGCTGGGCTGGGCTGTGTCCCATTTTGGAAGGGCAACACGGCTGCCCACGCCACTCCCACTGCATCTGTCAGCGTGCTCCTGCCCAAAGCACAGGCGGCCTTGCTGGTGAGCGGCAGGCCTGGCCCTCAGCGCCCTGCTCAGTGAGGGGGTCCTGGGGGCAGGACTTGCCCTTCCATGGCCACGTCGCAGGGTCTGGACTAATATCCGACTGTCTGCAGCACGTTTCTGTGGTCTTTGATCATGGCGGCCAGAGTTGTTTTGGGATTGAAGGACCTCCTCCGGCCGCTGCCATGCACACGGACAGGAGCCCCGTGTCATCACCTGGGCCAGGGCTGGTGTAACAGGTCAGGAAGCACCCAGAGCCGTGTTCCGGCCCCTTCTTTTAATTTCAGTCCAAAGAATTTAGGACCATTTTGGGCCAGCGGGGTGGTTGTGTTTTCACTCTGGACAACGAGTCCTCTCTCGGTCAGAGAAGCCGCGGAGAGGGGGGTGTGGGTGAGGCCGCCCGGGGACCGGTCCTGGCTGTGCACCCTTTGACGCCTTCTCAAACTTGGTCTCAGTTTCTGCTCCGTGGTCTGGGGTAACAGGGGCACCAGAGCGCCCATCTTCAAGGGTGGGGCCCAGTATGAAGTGAACCCATGCAGGGAGTACCTGGCCTAGCACCTTCCAGCCCTCGATACGAAATTGCTGTGATATGTACCAGTCAGGGCCTGGCAGCAAACAGACGGCTGTCTCCAGAGGGGTTTTCTATGAATCGGTTCAGGCCCCCATAACAAATATGACAGATGGGCGGCTTAAACAACAGGGTCCACTGTCTCCAGTCCTGGAGGCTGGAGTCCCAGATCCAGGTGTGGGCAGGGCTGGTCCCTCTTGAGGCCTCTCTCCTCGGCGTGTAGATGGCTGTCTTCTCCCTGTGTCCTCACGGGGTCGTCCCTCTGTGTGTGTCTGTGTGCTTTTCTCCTCTTCTTATAAGCACACCAAGTCCTATGGGATTAGGGCCCCACCCCAGTGACCGCATTTTACCTTATCCATCTCTTTAAAGGCCCCAGGTCTAAATGTAGTCACATTCTGTGGTGTCGGGGGTTAGGGCATCAGTATATGAATTTGAGGGGGGGGACATAATTCAGCCCATGACAAGTTTAATGAAAGAATCGTTTACAGAGGCGTGGTCAGGTGAGAGGAAATCAGTAAGGGGTGAAGAGGCACGCAGATGCTGGCAACAGTGGGAAGCTGATACCCAGAGACAAGGGAGGGGGCTGGGCTGGAGCAAAGGGCTGCCTGATGCGGGTGTGGCAGCCCCTTCAGCAGAGGGGCCCAGCCTGGCAGGAGTGGCCGGAAGAATAGATGTCCAGTGTCTCTCTCCTGTCCTCTGGTCCCGATGGCCAACCGTGTCCAGAATCCAGAGGGTGGCAGGGACAAATGGACACAGTCCCTAACGGCTGGCCCCTGTCCTCTTCTCTGGGCCCAGAGCAGAGCAGGGTCGCGAGGGCGCAGGGCCCACAGAGGCTCCGCGAAGCACAGCGTGTGAGCGCTTTGACCCCCACCACGCGGACAGCTTAATAAACCAAACAGAGCAGAACAAAGTAAGACAAACAAACCGGTCAGCTGTTCTGACCCTGCCAGCCGGTAAGTTTGGAGCACACTGTCTAAAATGCAAGTCACCCCGCCTGGTAGATGACCCCAGCGTCTCACTGGCTTATGGGGATGACATTGGTTCTGGGACCAGAGAGGCTGTTTGGGGCAGCTGGTCCTGGAGAGCAGGGGTGCCCAGAGCTGCCATGTTCATGATAAGGATGCTTTTGCAAGTTGCCGAGGACCAAAGGATCCCCAAGCACCCATGAGTCTCTGCGTCAAAGGGGCCCAAATGGCCCCTGAAGGGGGATCATGGGCCTACCTTTGGGGTCTGCTCAGCTCCCCACACCCCCTGCTGCACTCAGGGGCTTCACTTACACAGAAAGGCACCAGCCCCTCACTCCCTGCTTTTCAGGCAGTTAGAGCTTGTGGTTCTCAGTGGACCCCATGAGAGGCTGTCCTGGGGGACTCCTCAGAGAGGATGTGGTGGGTTTTGATCATTTGGGGAAGGGGGCTGGACCAGAAAGGGCAGGGTTAGGATTCTCCTGGAATAGTGTGGCACTGTCCCATCGCTATGGCAGCCATGTGCAGTGGCAGGGTGTCCTGTGGCAGCGTTGGGGGCAGGACACTTGCCCAGCCCACTCGTGGCCTCCCAGGCTGTCTTTACTCCTGCCTCTTACAGGGCCTTCCATCATGTTCTTTTCCAGATGGAGAACCAGACTCAGCTTCTGTTGCTTGCAGCCGGGAATCCTGGCCCACGGAAAGTGAAACTTGCACTCATGTCCAGAAGCAGCTGGTCTTGGGCATCTTCCTTCTGAGCAACTGGTCTTATTTCGTGGACGCTGACTTGTGTAATGGCTCTTGTTTCGCTCTTCGGGTTGGTTGCTGGGAGGCTCAGGGGAGGTGCCCTGAGCAGGCGTTTAGGACCCTGTACCACCCGCAGGTGGTCCCACATTCCTCGATAAAGGTGTCAGGGCCAATAGCACGAGGGGGAGGGTCCCATTTGCTAAGAGACTGCTGACTCACACCCACCTGCCTTTTGCCAGCTTGGTGATCTCAGGCAAGGTCCTTCTTCCTTCTGGGCCTCAGTTTCCTTATCTGTGAAATGGGATCCATCACAGTGCCTGCCCCCAGCCTCGTTGTGGAGAACAAGTGAGCCAGAGCCGAGAAAACACCCCTTATCTTGCTCACAGCCGCCATTCAGTAAGTGCTGAATATTATTTTTAATCATCTCATTTCCAGAACCTTATTTTCCCTGTGCCTCACTTTCCTTGCAAACTTCCAAGTTATTTTATTTCCTGAGGAATTTTAAAGATCTTGGTAAGCCACCTTAAAGTCCTTTAGCTGGGATCTAAATCGCTTCTGCTCAAGTAGAACACGTGCTCTGACATCTTATACCACCTGAGAAGGATCACCCCCACCACTGCCAGACCGGGGAATTAAAAGTATTTCCATCTTAAAGATGCTCATCATCACTAATTATTAGAGAAATGCAAATCAAAACTACAACGAGGTACCACCTCATGCCGGTCAGAATGGCCATAATTAAAAAGTTTACAAATAACGAATTCTGGAGAGGGTGTGGAGAAAAGGGAACCCTCCTACACTGTTGGTGGGAATGTAAAGTGGTGCAGCCACTGTGGAAAACGGTATGGAGGGTCCTTAAAAAACTAAAGATAGAGTTGCCATATGATCCAGCAATCCCACTTCTGGGCATATATCTGGAAAAAAACTGTAATTTGAAAAGATACATGCACCCCAATGTCCACAGCAGCCCTATTTACAATAGCCAAGTCATGTAAGCAACCTAAGTGTTCATCAACAGATGAATGGATAAAGAAGATGGGGTACATATAGACAATGGAATACTATTCAGCCATGAAAAATAATAAAATTCCATGTGCAGCAACATGGATGGACCTAGAGATGATCATACTAAGTGAAGTAAGTCAGACAGAGAAAGGCAAATATCATATGATATCACTTACATGTGGAATCTAAAACACAATACAAATGAACATATCTATGAAACAGAAACAGACTCACAGACATAGAGAACAGACTTGTGGTTGCCAAGCAGGAGGCGGGGAGAGGGATGGATTGGGAGTTTGGGGTTAGCAGAGGCAAACCATTATATATAGGATGGATAAACAACAAGGTCTTACTGTAGAGCACAGGGAACTATATTCACTATCCTGTGATAAACCATCATGGAAAAGAATCTGAAAAAGAATGTCTATATAGGTATAACTGAATCACTTTGCTGTACAGCAGAAATTAACACAACATTGTAAATCAACTCTACTTCCATCAGATAAATAAAAAAAATAGATACATGAAAAAAAAGTATTTTCATTTTTAATAGAGTCTCTAAGCACCAATAGAAAATATTTAGAAAAGTGGATGACTTCAGGGGATAAATATTCATTGAGCACCTATATTGCCCTGGCACCAGTCTAGATGCTGGGGGTAGAGGGCTTTGAAACGTCTTTGCTGCTAAGGACCCACATCCTTATGCAGGAGAAAGAGGATAAGCAAATGATGCTGTGCTGGAGAATGAGGGGGCTTTGAAGAAAAGTTAGGCAAAGGGAGGGGAGAGAGAATGAAAAGATGCTAGAGACAGGGGACAGGGAAGGGGTGTTTGCACAAGGCCTGAGTGAAGGGAGGTGGGGAGTTGTGCAGGCATTTGGGGAAGAACATTCTGGGCCCAGGGAACAGCTGTGCAAAGGCCCTGTGGGCAGCTGGCTTTAGTCTCACAACCGGCCTGACTCTCTCAGGAATGCTGGCAAAGAGTAAGGACATGGAATCTTCCTGGTTTTATGAACCACATCTTCAGGCATAATCACAGGTAAATGTTGATACAGCGTATGTACACGGAAATATCTTATCACAATACAGTGTGAACTTGAGAGGAAAATCCAAAGGGTCTCAGATTGTTTTACAGCTCCAGGAAGATGACATATATGATGTTAATGACAGCATTTTACAGTTTCCAAAGTGGGGAGAAACACTATGTGTGTGTAAAACCCACCCAGGAAATGAGGTTCTTCAATTGTCTGTGAGGCTTGTCTCGTAATTGATTCAGTGCCCGCTGCTCGTGCATTTGGAATAACACTCATATTTTGCCAGGACTGGAAAATATGTATCCAAATGTCTATGTACTCACTTCAAAAAAAAAAAAAAAAAAAAAGTCTAGGCACCCACGCTCACTCAACTTTGGAGACTGAGATAAGCTAGCATTTCTAAACACAGCCGATTAGGCAAATACTCCAGCATTTCTCTGAATTCGCCTTCACTTTTCTGTTAAATGGAGTCGTTTATCTGGAGAAGAGACCCTGGGGGACCCACTGTCCCATTTTGCAGTTGAGTGACCAAGGCACAGAGTGAGGAGAGGACACCCAGGTCCTTTGCCAGCTGATGGCCTGCCAGCACCAGGACTAGGGATTCATCCTGAACCTGTGCCACAGACTCCCAGTTGCCTCCCAATATTTATTCTTTGCCTTTTTCTTAGTAAAAGAACTCCTAGTTTTTCAGCTGACATGTGACTACCCAGAAAAACGATGACATGGCTAGGCTTCCCTTGCAGCTTGGTATGGCCAGTGGGAATGAGTCAAAGTGTGTGGGCAACTTCCAGGGAGGGAGAGTACCCTTCTTTGCCATTTCTCTTTCCTGCACTGGAATGCAGATTTGATGGCTTGAGCTCAAGCAGCCATCTTGGGCCATGAGGAGGATGTATTTGCTGAACATGACAGAGCAGCCTGAGAGATGGACCCTGGGTCTCTGATGAGTTCATGAAACCCCCTATCAGCCCTGGAATCCCGAAATACCCACTTCTGGACTTCTCTTATATGAGAGAGAATTACTTTTTTTTTTTTTTGCGGTACGTGGGCCTCTCACTGCTGTGGCCTCTCCCATTGCAGAGCCCAGGCTCTGGATGCACAGGGTCAGCGGCCATGGTTCACGGGCCCAGCTGCTCCATGGCATGTGGGATCCTCCCAGACCGGGGCACGAACCCGCATCCCCCACATCGGCAGGCAGACTCCCAACCACTGCGCCACCAGGGAAGCCCGAGAATTACTTTTTAAAGATAGCTTTTTTTGTCCCTTGCTGTTGAACCAACAGAGACCTTCCCTGGGTCTCTTCTCCCTGCCATGTGGCTACTTCTGCAACCCTCTCATCATGATAGAGATAAAGAACAGCCCCAGAGAGGGGGCGTGAACTGTCTGAGGTCACAGAGCTTCTCTTATATAAACAGCCACTTCAGACCTGCACAGAGTAATTGCTAAAACAAATAGGGCCTACCTCCAGAGTGCTGGGCAAGACCGTGGCCTAGAGAGCATTTCCCAACAGGATGTTCACATGACCACTAATCGATGAGGCTGGTGACATTTTGAAGGCCTTTGCCACTGCGGCTGCTGTCAGCCCAACTCTGCCTCGTCCTCCTCAGGGACAAGCTGCAGGGCCTGGTGGGTGACCCCTGTGGCTCTGAGAAAACACTTCCCTGGAGGGCCAGTCTCTGGGACAGTTGGGGGCATTGATCCACCAGGCCCTGATCAGGCTTCTGATGTGAAGCATCATCCCTCCCGGGTTCCACCCAGGAGCAAGAAGGTCCTTCAAGATCTCCTTCCCTCCCTCCCTCCCTTCCTATTTGTCTGCATTTCCTGTTGGCAAAGATTTTCTTTGAGACCCTAAGGATACTGCAGTGCACACCCCTCCCTGTAATGACCTCTGACCATCGGAGACTCCTCCCTCCTCACAGGGACTCCCTCGTCTGATTGATGGGGAGTGACATAATTCATCCCAGCCATGCTCCTGCCACTGGGGTCTCACAGAGCTCCCAGCCGCCTCTTTCTCCTTACCCTACGAGCCCACAGCGGCGTTTCACGACTTCTCCGCTTAGTGAAAAGAGAGACACAATTTCTCAGTGGAGTCAGATACTTAGGGCCTCACTCTGAAGAGGAAATAGAGGCAGTAGCCAGAGAGTGATCGCTTCCCGGCTCCAATATCAGACAGAAAGCATCGGCAGGGAAAACGCTGCCATAGCCATCCTGACTTCCTTAGGAGTCCTCTGTGGCGGGACATGCCCAATTTACAGAAGAGCAAGCTGAGAGCTGAGAGTTTGATTTGCCCCAGGTCATACCAGCTAGGCAGTCCCGGCACCGGGATCCAGCCCTGCCTCAGACCAGATCCTGTGGTCTCCCTACTGCCCTTCCCAGCCTCCACCCTGGGAGGAAGTCACCACACATGGCCTTGAAAGGTAAATCTTGGATCTTTGGTGACAGCTGGAGAAGGAGAATTTCTTACTGCTAGCCATGCACCCCCATCCCTTGCCAGGGACCCTCCCCATGTCCCCTACACCCCTTGCCATCCCTCGGCTGTCTAAGGTCCTGCAGTGGTGCCCATTTCCATTCAGTCAGCAGTCACTAAGAAAGGCTGGTACTAACCTTGTTTATACTAGGGTGTGACTGACTGATACATGTCTAACTGCTCCCCTTTGGAGATGCTGGCTTTATAGTTGAGGGCTCTGAGGACCTAGGGCTTAGGGACAAAGGAATGCAGACTGAAGGATGCAGCTTCCAGCAGCACGACAAGGGGTCTTCCCAGGGGACCCCTTCAAGTTACAATCCTGTGTTGCCAGCAGGAAGGTACTTAAGGCCAGGTCGCAAGTCTGTGGGCATTGCAGTTAGCATAGGAGTATCACTCACTCCTGGAGAGAAATCCTGCCCAAGAAGTACTCCTGGGAGAGGTGGAGGCACCCCCAGGGAAACTGGAGAGCTACATGCTCATCCCCTCTAGAAGTAGATGGCACAGATGCAGATCCCAGCCCTTCCCTGAAAGGACCCCAGTGGCAGCCCCTCGTTCCTGACTTCAGTTGCCCCCTCTCTTCCTGTATTTGCTCCGAGATTCAGCATTTCCCACAATTCCCGGAGTGGAAGCCCCATCCTCCTCTGTGTGCATCAGGCTGGCCCCTCCCAGCCTCCCTCCTCAGGATGGCAGAGTGATGCCACTGCCTGGGGAGGAGACGGGTCCCAGGACAACCTCAGTGCAGGGATGTCCAAGCTCTGGCGACACTTGGCAGGTATTTGAAGGCCCCTCTGAACGTTCGATTGCTCAACTCACATTTCTCCTTCCTCTGGCTTGACTCTCAGACGCTTTGAGAACAAACCAAAAAATAAAAATTCATCCTTTTCCAGCTGATTTGCTCATTTTTGGCAAATCCTCACTTTGTCCCCTCTGCTCTTGGGACTTGTCTCCCAAAGGAGGCCAGAGGGTCATTCTTGGGGGGTGTTCTGGTTTTGGCCAAGGACATCTCTGGGAAGGCAGCTGCCCTGTAGACTTGACCTCTGATGAGAAGCAAAGAATGGGGGCCACCAAGAACCACCTCCCACCCCCTCTGTCCTACAGGAGAGGACGCCCCGGCTCGGCTCCTGGAATTCCCTCTGGGGGCCAGGGGTGGTAAGTCCACCGCCTCATTCATTCCTCCATTCATTCACTCATAGATGGAGTGATGTCATTCATTCATTCACTAATCCAAGGACGGAGGGTGGGGCTGGTCAGACGGATCCAAGTATTGGACTTGGTGACCGAATCCTTATGAGGCAAGAGGAGGGCTCTATCTTCAGAAATACCTTCCACTCGCCCCAAAGCGATCCATCCACCTGGTCCCTGATGCTGGGAAGACCCTCAGAGCTGCTGCCCACAGCAAGCAGGCCCCGTCCCTAAGGACCACAGGCAGGACGCCAACGGCCTGGGAGAGTGAGGTGAGCCGTCCTTGGTCCTTGCCCACCTGGCGGGGCCTTGCTAGGCAGACGGAACCCCTCAGAGCACAAGAGGCCTCTTCCCAAGACAGAGGGAGCTGCCCGGCCACTGTGTGGAAGAGGGCGGGGCTGGGACCAGGCCCCCATATCTGTCCCCTCTTCCTGCACACGGGGCAGCCTGGTGGCTACAAAAGGAGGCCCTGGAGAGGGTCACTCACAGACCTGAGGCCACGAGCTGTGTGACCCACGGGCAAGTGACTTCACCTCTCTGGGCCCCAGCTTTACCCCCTCATGTAAAATGGGATCAAAACAGCACATGGTGAGGACCAGGCCCTGTGCTTAGCGCCCTTGACATGTTTCACCTCAAATGTTTCCCACCCCAGGGTGCTGCAGGGTGGACGCTACTTTTTTTTTTCTTTTTTTTTTTTGCGGTACACAGGCCTCTCACTGTTGTGGCCTCTCCCGTTGGGGAGCACAGGCTCCGGACGCGCAGGCTCAGCGGCCATGGCTCACGGGCCCAGCTGCTCCGCGGCACGTGGGATCTTCCCGGACCGGGGCCCTAACCCGTGTCCCCTGCATCAGCAGGCAGACTCCCAACCACTGCGCCACCAGGGAAGCCCAGGGTGGACGCTATTCTTAGCCCCAGTTAACTGATGAGAAAACAAAGGCATGGAGGGTCAGGCAACTTGCATCGGGGCCAACCTCGTGAGGCCCCGTGAAGCTCAGCTGCATCACGGCCCGAGTGCTCAGTGGAATGCCGCATGCTCAGCTAGTGCTCCATACAGGCGGCGCGGGAGCTCTCAGAGGGGATGCTGGGTAACATCTGGGGACACTTTGGCGTTGTCGCTACAGAGGAGGGCACTGCTGGCCTCTAGTGGGTGGAGGCCCGGGTTGCTGCTAAACACCCTACAGGGCCCAGAGTGACTCAGCCCCAAATGTCAACAATGCCCAGGCTGAGAAGCCCTGGGTTGTGATTACTGTTCTCTGGAAGGGGTTTCCCTCCTAGGAAGGGTCTTGCATGGACATACCCACTGTTGGACTGCCCACCCCGGAGGCGCTTCCCCAGCCAGGCTGGGCTGGACACCACGAAAAACTGTGCTCCCTGGGTCCTCCCTGGACCCGTCCAGGGTCCCAGAGGGCAGGTGGGATGTCCAGCTGGGGCTGGGCTGGCAGCGAGCAGCGTGCCCCAGGCCCCCACCCCATGGATGCCCACTCCCTACTCGCCAGCAGAGGGTTCAGCTCCATCTCCTCATCTGAGTGTGCCCTGCACACTGGCCTCAGGTGGGCACTGGCTCCCAGCGGCTGGTCGGGACACCTCTGCACTGGTATCTCAGGCAAGGGAGTAGAGGCCGCTCTGGTGGGCCAGCAGAGTTTGCAAAATGAGTCAGCTGGCAAGAGAGCTCAGAGCATGTGGGTTAATCATTAACGCACAGCTCAGTCACTTCCCCGGGATTCCAAAGGACCCGGGCCTGCATGGCATCTACCAGCCTTGACTGTGGTCCTGGGTGACCTACTCCATCAGGACTAGCTTAGGCTGATTATGTGCTAAAAGGGAGCTTCAGTGCCCAGGGACCCTGTCTCCCTTTGTCCCTACATTTTCAGCCCTGAAACGTCAGAGTTGTTGAAGGAGAGTGGTCCCATCTCACAGCTCACACTAACCCCCTGGCCAGTAACAGCCCCTTCAGATCACCCTGCTGCGCTTCCCTAAGAGTCTGCTCTGTTCCCCATGCTGTGCCAGGCACTCAATGTACACTCGTTCTTTGAATATTCTCACCAGCCCTGCAAATGAAGGGTTGTGTGTCTCTATTTCGTGGGTGAGGGGGTGAGGTCCAGACAGGTGGCTGTCCAGCGACAGGTCTGGTTGAGAACAAGGGAGAAAAAGAGTAAATCATTTCTTCCCTTGGGGCCTCTGTTTCCTCAAGCTGTCCCTGCAGTGCAGGACGTGGCGAGGGTTAAGTGGGGCAAAGCAGGAAAAATTCTGAGCACCATCCCTGAGCACACAGTAAGCACTCAGTAAATATTGGCTGTCTCTCATGTCACCGGGCTGGGCCGTGTCTCACAGCCAAGGATCCTTGCCCGGTTTGCTCGCTGGTGTTGTCAGCACGTGGCAGGTGTTGAAGGAAAACTTACGTCAGGTGACTTGGGCAAAGCCACAGGCAAGCCACGAGTCTCAGCCCAGGTGGGTCTGACTTTTGGTGATGTGCTCTTTAAAAAGGCTGCATTTGGTGCCTGAGATCTCATCACTTGGGAAAGTGGATTACACTGCCTTTAGGCGGGTGGGTTTGAAAGCAGCGGTACCTGGATGTGGCCGCGGAGCCCCACCTCACGGGCCCCAGGCCAGCTGCCCCAGTTCCAGCTCACTGTCGGTGCAGCCCCCGCGCAGAGCCCAAGCCCGGTGACGGTCACTCTCCTGATTGGAGGAGGGGCGTGAGGGGGTGGACAGGTGGCGGAGGTGGGGAGGCAATGCGGGGAGACCTCTCCTGGGGGAAGGAGAAACTGGGACCACAGGGGGGCTCTTGGGGGTGTTAGGGCATGAAACCGAGGACTGATCGCTGTTGGTCTCCCCAGAAATCAACTCTGGGCTCGAGAATTTTATCCCAAAGCTGGTCCTGGCTCGCTTGGCCACTACAAACCCCTCCTGCACGAAATTCAAGGGTGATACATCAGAGGCTGCCATTGGAGAGAGATACAATAATAAACTTCATTCATTCATTCATTCATTCATTATTCACTCATTCATTCTCCCTTCCAGAAAACATTTCCTGAGCACCTGCTTTGTCCAGAAAGGCTGCTTTGGGGTAGAACAGAGTTGAAAGTAGCCTGCATCTGACAGCAAGCAGTGCATGGGAGCAGTGCAAGGGGTCTTGTGGGGAGAAAGTCAGGTTCAAAAATTCCACTTTGAAAGTGAGATTGATGCTCTCCTGTTGTCCCCGTTTTGCAAGAGCCATGTCCCCATCCTGGGCTCTAAACGTGTTCCACGCAGACAGCACCGGGTTGCGCCAACGCTGCAGAATCCCCCTGGAGTTCAATTTTCTCAGCTGTAGGTTAGACTGGTCCACACTCAGAGTGCAAATGCCAGCAAGTTGAAGCTTTGTTTAGCACTTAAAGCCTCCTAATGGGTTTACAACATTTACACTTGTCTTATTAGTAATACCAATTACTAAGGCTCAGCCCTGCCAATCACGCGTCTCGTTTTATAAATACTGTCGGGACAAGAAGGTCACCCACAGCTCTTTGCTGCAGCAATGGTCTTATTTGCAAAAGGAAGTTTGAAATACATTCTCAGGGCAGAAAAAGGCACCTCACGAATGAAGCTCTGAAGTTGGCTCTTGAAGAAGTGTCTGTTTTTGCTCAGGCCCTGGAATACAATTTTTAGAGGACCTTTAAATCATGCGTGTGGAAGTTCAAAGCCAGGTTCCACCACCCGGCTGCCTGGAGGCGAGACTGGGTCACCTCTGGGGTTTGTTAGTGTATTTAAAAAGTGACAAATGGTTGTTTCTATAAGGAACGTATAACTGGCTTTGGACAGAGTTATTGGATGCTGGGGATGGAGAGACAGCATGGACGGCATTGCTCCCCGTGCCCTTTGAGCCGCCCGCTTCATGCCGCTGTAAACAGTGAAATGTAATATTGCCTTATTTGGTGACAGAGCCAAGTGATCACTTGCAGAGGCCTCTTTGCCTTTGACTGTGTGAGAAACAATTAGCTCCACGTCCTCGTTCGCCTGGGCTGTGGATGTGGGTGCCACCTCTGTCGACTGGCTGGGGCTTCAGGGCCCCCTTCGGATGGGGCCCCCCGGGGTCTGGCGCTGATGGGCTTCTAGTGCAGCTTTTACAGACGCTGCCCAGGGTGCTGCCCGAGCCAGGGGAGCGTGCTCCCCAAATCCAAATCTGGGCCCCGCGGGCTTGCAGTAGGCTAGGTGTTTAGGTGCAGGAGACCAGGCGTCAGAAGAACCTCCCATTTCTTTGAAGTTCGTATGGATACACGGATTTGAAACAACAAAATTCATTGTCACAGAGCAAGATTCAAGAAGGCCGGGTGTCCCTGGATTTCTGGGGTGTCCAGGGGGTGCTCCAAACCCGGGCAGGGAAACTAAGAGCAAGATATTGGCTGTGGCTGGTGTCACTGGGGTGCCAGGCTCGGGCTCAGTACTGCCATGCATCCTGGCCATTGAAGTTGGGTGGCCCTTTTGCTCACAGAGAAGGGGCTGGACCACAGGCTGGTCTGTTGGAGGGGCAGCTAGCTGGAGTCCCAGGCCTTGAACCAGGAGCCCAGCAACAGCCATGCAGCGGATGCTCCTGCCCCCAGGAGCAGCCTGGAGGAAGTCCCCCTGCAGAGCCAGCTGCCTCATCCCCTGGTCCAGGGATAGGAGAGGCCCTCATGCTCCCTCCGTGAAAGTCTAGCCTCTGTGGAAAATGCAGCTGTCCCCAGTGGTCATCTGCTCAGTCACCACTCTCCACACCCGGGTGTTCCCTCCAAGGGGTGATTTGGGGTGAATCAGACAGTGGGCAACACAAGGAAACGAAGAGGAAACACAAAGGGGCCGTGACTCTCAGTGTGGCCCAGAGTGGGAAGGAAGCTCTGGTGCCTGAAGTGATGGGGTGGTGGAGCCAGGCCTGGCATCAGAGGGCCCTGGGCTCTGGCTCCAGACTTGCTGTGTCCTTCGGGTGGGGCTGCAGGCAAGTCAGTTCTCTCTGAGCCTCAGTTTCTCCATCTGTGAAATAAGCTTACTGGGGCCTGCCTTAGAGGGCTGTTGCGAGAAATACACAGATGGATATATGTAGAGATGCCAGTGGTACATGGTAGGTGCTAAAATGATGTTGGTGGGATTAAGTAAATAATTGAATGAGAAAAGATCACTCAAGTTTTCCAAAATGTTATTATTTCACCTACCATTTATTATGATGGCACACAAGAATGCAACTTCTGGGAAGTATCCTAAAGAGAGGATCTCCTTCCCCTTTCCTCTCCCTCTCTTACTGGCTGGGATAGACCTGTGATGGCTGGAGTAAGAGCAGCCATTTTAGACTATGAAGCAGCTTGGGGAATGGAGGCTTCACAAAGCAGAGCAGCAAAAGGTAAGAAGCCTGGGTCTCTGAAACCAGGGAGCATGTTTCTTTAACCACATACCCCAGGATTTTTACATGGAGAATAAACAAATTTCCATTTTGCTTAAGACAGTGCATGAAAGTATGTTGTGAACTGTGAAGATCCCTACAACAGTAAGGTAATGGCCCTATCTCCAATATTCAGAGTGAAGGACAAGTTAGTTAACTTTCTGCTGCCTTTGTTTTTCACCTTTAAAATGGGTCCAATGTTTATTATTATTTTGATTATTTGCCTTCGTTTTGCCCTCACCCTGCCATAACTCCTTTGAGTTGACTGTCATGATTCAATGTCCTCACTCTATACTTCTGGGTGCCCAGCCATCCCCACCCCCTGCCCTGCACTGTGCCCTTTCCACCCAGGCTGATTGTCTTCTGCGTGCAGAATGGGCCTCTTACAGAATCCTGGGACTCAGGGGGTGTTAGACGGTGTTGATTGCAGCTCTCCCCCAGTATAGGCTGGCCTCACAGCATCCCCCCCCCAGCCTCTCTGCTTAAATGCTTCCAGGGATGAGGTGCTCACCACCTCCCATGCAGCCTGATCATTGCTGGCAACTCTTCATGCCAAGAAGCATTTCCCAGAGCTGAGCACCAACTGTATGCCCTGGGACTTCCCTACCTACCTTGGATCTGACTTCGCCTGGGACTGTCCTGGCTTTGGCACTGCAAGTCTCACATCTCAGGGAACCCCTCCACTCTGGGCATACTGGACAGGCTTTCCAAGTGTATTAATCTCCTAGGGCTGCTGTAACAAATTACAACACACTGGGTGCATTAAAACAACCGAAATTGACTCTTTAACAGTCTGGAGGCCAGAAGTCTGAAGTCAAGGTGTCAGCAGAATTGGCTCTTTCTGGAGGCTCTGAGTGAGAAGCTCTGCCAGTTTCTGGGGGCTGCCAGCAATCCTTGGTGCTCCTGGGCTTGTGGCTGCATCCATCCGATCTCTCCTCAATCTTTGCGTTGCCTTCCTCTCTGTGTCTTCTCCTTTTCTGTCTCTTAAAAAGACACTCGTCATTGGACTTAGGGCCCAATCCATGCTGAATCCAGAATGAGCTCATCTTCCGATCCTTAACCTGATTCCAACCGCAAAAACCCCATTGCCAAATAAGGTCACATTCACAGGTACTGAGGTGAGGACTTGGACGTATCTTGTGGGGGACACCATTCAACCCCTTACAGCAAGGAATGAAGTTGACGCTTGTACTGGAAGGTCAAACAGGACTTAACTAGGTGAAGAGGTAATGACAAGAGGAATTCCAGCCAGTAGAAATAGCATGTGTAAAGGCCCTGTGGCCGGGAGGAGCTGACACATTAAGGAAATGTGTCTGAAAGAAGCCCAGGATGGCTGGAGTGGGAGGAAGAAGAAGCAGCACAGAGGCACTGGGGCAGGGCTGTGCAGGCCATGAGGAGGAGCCTGGCATTTTCTCTGCAGGTGGTAAGGGAAGTCTCAGCGAATGATAAGCCTTGAATAGCCCTCCATGCGCTGCGATGGCTGCTTCAGTGCCCAAGCCTTGACGACTTTCCCAGGCTCCCGATCACTGGGCCACAATGGACGAGTCCAGGTAAGCAGACGAAACTGCCTGGACCACCTGCTTCTTGTCCAGGCTTTTGCTGTCTCGGACAGGTGGGGCCTGTGCTCTGGATATTCATCAGAGAGCAGCCCTGCTGCTGGGGCCCCCCATAGCCCAAGGGGGCTGTCCCTCGGGCAAGGTTTACCTCCCTGGGCACTAGTTTCCTCGTCTGTCAAATGAAGTGATGTAATGGTCCTTACTCCTAGGGACTCGGTCATGACAAAATGAGTGAAAAGCCACAGGACACGGCTGGGTGCAGGCCCGGGGCCAGGTGAAGAGTGGAAAGGGCCAGAGAGGCCTGGAGACAGCCCTCTGAGGGGTCCAGGCTGGCTGTGTGAGCTTAACATGGAACATCTGCTCCCTTGGCCTCTACATGTGTAAAAGCAGCAAGGTGGCCTGGGTGATGGCAAAGATGTGGACGACAGTTTTCCACGAGCTTTCCAATGTACCTGGCACTTTTAGGAACCTCGTTTCCTCATTCGGTGTTGAAGCCCACTTGCATCAGTTTGGCTGGTGAGGAAGCTGACACATGAAGAGATTAAGCGATTTGGCAGAAGTCACCCTACAAGGTAAGAGGTGGGGCTGAGACCTAGAGTCAGGTCATCCGGGCCTGTCCCAGCGCTGAGATGTAATGGGGAGTCAGAGCTGGGAAGGCCGAGGCCACCCGTCCCGGCCCTGCTGGGCTCCTTCCAAGGGGAGGTGAGGATGTTGGGCCTCCAGAAACATCTCTTTGTAAACTTTAAAAAATCTCTGTTATTAAAAGATTAAGTGGAGAGGCAGGCACGATGCAAACATCAGATCTGAGAGCAGTTCCTTCTCCAGAAACCCTTCCAATAACTAAGAATAGTGGGTTTCCTTTTGCCCATTAAACTTGAACCCCGCTTATCATTTTCCGACACTTTATGCAGTGAATTTGAATTGTCGGCAACAGGGCCCGGAGCTGCAGGGGTTTGGCGGGCGTCCCACTAAGCGCTTTTGTTTGGGCCTCGAGATACGATCTCAGCTGTCTTATAAAGAGAGACCCAAGAAAAGGGGAAGAGCGGCTTTTTTTTTTCCCTTCTAAGATATGTTTCAAGTTCTGCCTTCTGGGCTGGGTTCCTGGAGAAATGCATAGGAGACCTTATTTGGGATTATTGAGTTCCTTGGATTTTATGGGCATTAGACACTTGCTCTCAGCACTGTGTCTGAGCTTCAGTTTCTGTGGTGGGTGATGGTGGGAGGCCGGCGCCACGTGGGGGGCTGCGTATGATGGGGAGAAGCTGGCAGACCCGGCCACCGTTGGGGGCTGCTGTGTGGCTGGGTGAGCTCCTTGACTTCTCTGGGCCGTCTCCCCTCCTGCTGAGATGAGACGTGTGTGCTGAGAACAGACAGCAGAGGTTTGTCGAGCACTCGCTGTGCACCCAGAGCAGACCCAGACGCTGCAATATCCCTTTAGCCCTCACTACAGCCCCATTGGATGGATGAGGAAAGTGAAGCTCAGAGACATTTAGTAAGTCTCTCAAGGGCACACAGCCCGCAAGGGGTCACACCAGAATTTGAATCTAGATCATTGTCTGCATAGGTTGTACTTCCGACCACCTCCCTTTCACACCCGCCACTGTCCAGCGGATACTTACAAGTGCCAGGGACTTGTAATCTTGCAGGCCAGCTTTTCAAAACCCCTTTCCTGACTCTAAAATGATGCAGCCACTACAGAAAACAGTTTGCTTCCTCAACAAGTTAAACAGAGAATTACCACATGACCCAGCAATTCCACTTTTAGGGTATAAAGAAGTGAAAACGTGTTCAAACAAAAGATCTTACATTAATGTTCACAGCGGCCTTCCTTACAATAGCCAAAAGGTGGAAACAACCCAAATGTCCACCAACAGAGGAATGGATGAACAAACTGTGGTCTCTCCCTGCCGTGGAAGGTTATTCATCCATAAAAAGGAATGACATTCTGACATGTGCTACACCACGGATGACCGCTGAGGACATGACACTCAGAGAAAGAAGCTGATCACAAAAGGCTGCCAATTGTATCATTTCATTTCTACGACATTCCAGAATCGTCAGAGTTACAGAGACAGAAAGCAGATTGGTGATTGCCAGGGCCTGGGAGGAGGGGGATGGGGGGTGACTGCTGTGGGTAGGGTGATGAAGACATCCCGGAACAACATCGTGAATTCATTAAATGCCACTGAACTGTGAACATTGAAATGCTGAATTTTATTGTTACGTGGATTTTACCACAATTTAGAAAATCTCTTTGAGGTTTGGGGAGGCTGAGGCTCGGTCCCACACCAGCAGCAGTTTTGCGGGGGAGTGGGGGAGGACCCCGCGGTGGGCTGCGGACAGGAAGACTGGGATGCAGACGCGCACCTTCTCGGGATTTGGCAGGAAACACTCCTGGCTGTGAGATGTAAACACCTGCTCTGGATCACCCAAGAAATCTACAGCAAAAGGTTTTCTTCGCAGATTCTCTGATGTGAGTGGTCTTCGTCGTGAGGGGGAAGCCGCCGGGGTCTCGAGGTCAAGGCTGGCGTGCAGAGAAAGCAGGTGAAGTCTCCAGGAGCTGCTCGGGGGCCTCATCCATTCTGGATCTGTGTCCAGTGAGAGCATCAGTTAACGGCCTGCTGTGAATGGCTGCGTGCCTCCGCGGGCACAGGTCATTCACGGTCCCTCCACATCCGCCCACGCCCACAGTGGGCGGAGACCGCGCCCGGGGTTTCTGGGATGTGCGGCTTTTGCTCCCTGGGCCCCCGGGGGCCACCCTCCCCACTCCAGTCATGAGGCCCAGGTGGAGCCTCCTCCCCCTTCAGCTTTGGGGTGACTGGCGCCCCAGGTGGACCTTGAGCCCCGGCAGTCTTGGGCTACAGTGACAGGTCCGGGGATGGCCCCGTGGCCCGAGCTGTTCCAGTGGCTGGGAGCCTGGGTGAGACACAGCCTGGAGATGCTGGTGTATCTTTGCCACCCCTTGGGGACAGCGCAGGGGATGGCCGAGCTGAAGGAGGCAGCTGTGTATGGGGGTTAGTGGACACTTTGACCTCCCCAGCAACGTGACCTGCTTGCTCTCTTCTCTAAGATTTCGTTAGGTTTCTGTCACTTGCAGCCAGAAGCACAGAGGACCGCAGGAGCTGCGGACATTTTAGCTTCCTCAAGGGCTGGGGTGAGAGCTGTTTGAGTTATAGCAGCAGCTGACTGGCCAGGAGACCGCCAGACACAGGAAGGATGGGGGCTCGGGACCTGCCCGCTAGGAGAAAGCAGAGCACGTAGGGGGCCCTGAGAGGGGAGCACGGGGTCGCTCTTCTCCTCACTGTGACCATGGGGTCCACGCCTCCTTGGAGGGCTAGACTTCCGCACCGTCCAGTTGAAAGGAAGGAGTCCTGCCTGGGCTCAGCCAGACGTGGGTGTGGCTCCAGCTGTGTGACCTTGGGCCTCCTTGAGGCCTCAGTGTCCTCACCTGCAAGTCAGAGGCCATGATATCCAACACCAGGCACGTGGTCCTGAGTGCCACCTGGGTTCTGGGCAGCCTGGCTCAGATTCTGGCTCCATCACTTACTGGCCACTTAAGCCCCACCTGCCTCGGTTTCCCCGTCTATAAACTGGGGTAATAAGGTGGCCTCCTCCCTAGGGCGACTGTGCAGCAGATGAGTTTGCGAGTGTAAGTGCTCAAAACGGTGGCCAGGTGAACATCGGCTGTCACTGGTCCCTGGCAGGGCTGTGGTGAGGACAAAGCCTGGCAGGGACACAGAGGCGTCTTCCAGTGGGTCCCCTTCTGCACCCCCCTCCCAAGCCATGCCAGGAGTCAGAGGTGGCTGAGGCTGGCCTCCCTCTAGAATAGACCCATTTGTCACCTAGTGACAGCCATGCCTGGAGCCCTTGCCTGGTCCTTAGCGGTGATGCCAGCATCCAGGAATGCCCGGACCTTCAGTCTCTTCTCTGGGAGCTCATGCATTATGGCTGAAAAGATAAATAAATGCCGCAAGCCTCGCTCCCCTATGATACAGACATCTACAAACACAAGGGGCGACCAGCACATGCTCCTCGTTAAAAATGGGGTGTGAAGGAGGCCCAGCAGGGGGTCTTGAAGCTCCCTCAGCTGTCCTGCCGGGAGCGGGCACTGGCCTGACCTGGCCTGACCCAGGCTGGGTAAGTGTGGGGCTCCTGCAGACCCTCAATCAGATTGTCCCTCTCCCCTGTGCCTCCCCCTCGACCCCCTTCCTAGCCCCTCTCCTGACTCTCCGCCTCTCCCTCCCCTCTTCTCTCACCCTCGGTTACACCAAAGCTCCCTGCAGATACAGCCCCTCATCTTTGCCGAGGTGGCTTATGGAGGGAGCACAGAAAACTCAAGGAAGCTGAAAACTCTCCTGCTGGTGGTCTTTGGGGATTTGGATCAAGGCAGATTTGAATTAAAATAAGACCGGGCTAGGTCGAGAAATCTTGATGATAAAAAGGAAAAAAAAAAAAAAAAACACAACAGAAGATGTGCCCCTAATTTTACCCCATTGGGAAGGAACTGTACTCATTAACCAAGGAATGTATCATTTATAGGATTTTTGACCTAGATAGAATCCAGAGACCTCCTATTTTGAGCACTGAGCACAGGCCAAGGGTTCCAAGAGACAGTGGGGAGAAGGCCTGATGGCAGAGCCAGCTTCGGGGCGTGGGACCCCACCATCACCCAGAGCCCTGAGCTCAGAGGGCCTGAGCTTGGTTTAATGCTTTGTTGTCTCTATCTTCAAATTCTTATTCTTTTACTGAATTTGTTTTTTGTTTTTTGTTTTTTTTTTTTTTGCTCTACGCGGCCTCTCACTGCTGTGGCCTCTCCCGTTGCGGAGCACAGGCTCTGGACACGCAGGCCCAGCGGCCATGGCTCACGGGCCCAGCCGCTCCGCGGCACGTGGGATCTTCCCGGACTGGGGCATGAACCCGTGTCCCCTGCACCGGCAGGCGGACTCCCAACCACTGCGCCACCAGGGAAGCCCTGAATTTGGGTTTTTAGGTCAAGTCTGATGGAGTGCGTGCTCTAGCACAGGTGCCACGCACCAGATGCAGGCTCACCCTCCCCTGCGAGCTGTGAGGCGTCACGACGGGGAGGCCAGTGAAATACCAGGGAGCACAGGGTCACCACGTTCTGAGAAGGTGGGACCCTCACAGCCCCGGGAGGGCAACTTCCATTCCGTCACGGGAAGGCGGAACTGGTGGTCACCCATCACCCCCTTCTCACCCCGTCACCTCTCTGTATCAAAGCTCCTGCTCCAATACTCACGATGCAGGAGGAAGGGGAGAGACGGGGAATGCAACAGTGGAGACAGTGTGTGAGAACAAAAATGCACACGTGGGCTTCCCTGGGGGCGCAGTGGTTGAGAGTCCGCCTGCCGATGCAGGGGACACAGGTTTGTGCCCCGGTCTGGAAGATCCCACATGCCGCGGAGCGGCTGGGCCCGTGAGCCATGGCCGCGGAGCCTGCGCGTCTGGAGCCTGTGCTCCGCAACGGGAGAGGCCACAGCAGTGAGAGGCCCGCGTACCGCAAAAAAAAAAAAAAAAAAAAAAATGCACACGTGTGTATGAGCTACGAAACGCACACTGTGTAAGTTCCGTGATTCCACGCACACGTTAACATGCTCTATTTTCCTCCCAGTATATATGTTTATTGAAGGACAGTTGATTTACAATATTTCAGGGGTACAGCAAAGTGATTCATACATATATATATATATATATATATATATATATATATATATATATATATATATATATATATATGTATCTCTTTTTTAGATTCTTTTCCATTATAAGCTATTACAAGATATTGACTACAGTTCCCTGTGCTCTACAGTCAGTAGTTCTTGGTTGTTCCAACATATACATATTAAAAATTTTTTTATTTTATATTGGAGTATAGTTGATTTACAATGTTGTATTAGTTTCAGGTGTACAGCAAAGGGATTCAGTTATGCATATACATACATCTATTCTTTTTTAAATTCTTTTCCCATTTAGGTTGTTACAGAATACCGAGGAGAGTTCCCTGTGCTCTACAGGAGGACCTTGTTTAACGTGCTCTTATATTTGAATTCAAAGCTGGCACCACACAGGATCAAGATGAACAATAAAATTCATGCTCATACTTTAAAATTCTAACTCTTTTCTACTTTACAACAACATTAAACAGCAAATAAAAAACATGACAAGCCGAGAAAGACGTTGCAGAGGAAAGACAAAGGCTTTGTGGTTTGGCACCTCCGGGGGCATTTTTCCACTGCTTTTTGGACCAGGACCCCACAGATCACATAACCACCCTGCTGGTTTCATTTCCGTTTCTCCGGTAGCTCTGCAGTGAACACGTGAAATCACTCCCGCCACGATGCTGAGACCGCTTTGCTGCTGGGGGCCCCTTGTGCAGGCAGGGGCCCCGAGACCTCTGCTCCCCCAGCCCCTCCTGCCCCATGGAGAACGGTGGGCTCGTGGGTTTTCCCTCCAGGACTCGGCCCTCCTCCTCCCACTGCAGCCGGTTCCTGCCGCATCTCTGGCCCCAGCGGTCACTGTAGTCTGTAGGACCTGTTTGGCTGCAGGACCACTGTTCCTAGCTGTGGCCTGGTCCATCCAAAAGGCTCCCCTGGCTCACAGCTTCAGGGGCTTCCCACTGTCCACAGGACTGAACCTCCTCCTGGACAGGCTCCAGGCCCCTCGGCCCCTCAACCCCCCCAGCTCCAGCCTCATCTGTGTCTTTCCCTCCTTGGCGCTAACCACTTCTCTCTCCTACCGGGAGCCCCTTGCCATTGGAACACACTCTCTGGGCTTTGTGCATGCTGTTCCCTTGGCCCAGAAGAACTTCCTGCTTCCTGCACAGGCCTGGTTCCTTTGCAGCCCCGAATTCTCAGGGAGGATGGCACCTTCCCTCCCCCACCCCAATCTAGGAAGATGCCCTGGGCTTCCACAGCTCACCAGCTCCCTCTGTCTCTCTCTTGCTGTCTTTCTGCCTCTGTCTCTATCTCTCTCCTCTTATCTCTCCTCATGTTGTCACAACTGTCTGTGAGCAGCTGCTTCACTGTGAGAACAGGGATGAAGCCAGGACCAAGCTCACGGTCTCAGACGATCATGGTGTCTACTGAGCACCCCCTCTGCCTGGCTCCCATCGGCTCATTTCTCTCTGACTCTGCCCTGCAGGGAGGTACACTTGCCACCCTAGTCTTCAGGTGCAGAAATCGAGGCTCAGAGCCCTGAAGTACCTCGTTCCCGGCCCCCACCCTGTGCCCGACCATGGAGGGCCGGACACGGTGACCCGCACACAGTAGGTGCTTTGTAATGTTGTCCAGCCTGCACACCTGGACTGACCCCAAGTTAGGGGAGCCTGGGACTCGGGGCTGAGCTGGCATCAGAGAACCCGCCTTTCATCCCAGCTGACTGGGGACCAGGGGTAGGGGCTGGTGACCACATCCTCCCTGATGCCAGGAGGTGTGGTCGTGCCAGGAGGTGCCCCTGCCTGTCAGGGAGCCTTTCACAGGGGCTGCCGCGGAGGAGTCGTGGGGCGTTCACAAACGGGGCTGATCTTGTGCCATTTGAGTGCCCCCCAGGCTCCGAGGTCTGTGTGTGCCCCAGGGAGGGCAGGAAGGGACATTCTGGCTTCCTGGCCTCTGTGAGGTGGAGCCCCGGGGGTTTTCCTCCGTGGGAAAAGGCGAGCTCTGTCCATGAATGTAAATAGATCAACAGATGCTGGTCCTTGGCAGCTCGACTCGGGCCAAGGTCACTTCAGTGAAGCCAGAAGATCCTGTGGGGGCGGCGAGGGCCTCAGGATGGCACAGCTGGGAGTTCAGGGCCCACAGAGGGCAATCCTGTTAGGGTCTCTGCTATGGGGCTGGCGTCCCCCTCGACTTACCCAGAGCTCAGTCCCATGGGCCATCTTCCCTGCTGCTCCCACCTGGGTTCCCCATCCCCGCAGGGGCCAGGACAGAAACATTGGGTCCAGAAAGCCAGAGAAGTTGGAGGAGAAGCATGGAGTATGTGGCTCCAGGGGGGCCTGTTCTAAGCCCCTATCCTCCGGTATCCCCAACACACCCCCACATTGCCTTTGATTTCGCACAGGTGTGAAGCCCACTAGTTAGGGAGTAATTAGGCTCAGGAACTACCTTTTTAGAAAATACTAATAGCTCTTAGATGGTCTGCTATCTATCGGTCATTGTCACTATAGTATAAATTAGTTTGTTTAGTAGGCTTTCCTTCTAACACCCCAAAGCAGAGGAGCAACACCGAGAGGATAGGACCTCTTGGGGATCCCACCCAGAGCGCCGTGGGAGGCGTGCTGCCCTCGGGAGGGTGGAGCCAGGGGGCACTGGGACATGTGAGGCACCCAAGGAAGGAGGGGGGGGGAAACAGTCCCATTTCTCCCGTTTCAAATGTTCCTAATGGACCAGGCCTGAGTTGAAGATGGTTGAGGAGGAACTTGTCTTCCTCCTCTTCCTCTTCCCTTTCCCCCCCCGTTCGTTTCCCCCTTTCCCCCGCCCCGCTTACCCCACTCCTCCCCTACCCCCCACCAAGACCCGGGATTCAGGCAATTACGGTCCGCACCAGAGTTCAGGGTGTCCGATGGGGTGAAATGCCACTTTTTATTGCTGTTAAGTACCACTTGTTTTTCCGACCATGTGGATAAAGCGGTCACCAGTGTAGACAAGGGTTCTGTGAGTGGGGTCTGGAGGGGATGGAATGGTTTGGCCTTTTCCCTCCAGCGTCCCTGAGGAATAGTGCTGAGGAAGAAGTGGACAGACATGTCCAGGGCGCAGGAGCCTCTTGGGGGATGGAATGGAAGCCCTGGGGCCCTGGCGATGCTCTTAGATGGATGGGAATGGTTCCAGCTGAGGTCACAGACAAGAGAGGGACGAAGGACCCACAGGTGTCAGAGGGATCCCACACCCACAGGCCCCCAGCTGAGCCAAAGTTTGAGGGGTCTGGTCCTGCCAAAGTGGGGCTCCAGCTGGGGAGAAGTGACAAGCCCTTGACTCCATAGTCTCTTTGTAGCCTGAGCGTGGGATGCCACAAGGACCTGAGCAGGGGGACCCCCAGGCCAGCAGCAAGGATGCTCTGGACCAGTGTTTAACAGCGACACCGTGTGGCAACAGCAGAAACAACGTGGGTCCAACGTGGGCCCTGGAGGCTGATTCAATCCTTTGGGCTCCCGAGGTTCTTGGACCGTTCACATTGGTGGAGGAGGATTCAAAAGGAAGATTCTAGACTTCTGGCTAAGCTGGGGGATGATGGAACAAAGAATGGGAAACTACAAAGGAAGTGAGTTTCTGTATCTAGGTGGGTGCTGGTCATATCGTCACCAGGGACACGTGCATGGGCCCAGCCTGGCAGTTTGCTAACAGTTTAGCACAGAAACAGGGATGGGATTTCCTGCTGGAAGCAAACAGCCCTCTCCCAGTGGAGCTCAGCCAGCCCCCTCCAGGGCTCATGACCTTCCAAAGCGTCCTACGAGGCCCCTCCGTCTCTCACCTGCCTCACTGAGCTGAACTGTGGGCTGATGCCATGCCTCCCCCAGCTCTCCTGGGGACCACAGTGGGTGCCCCCCAACCCCCTGCTCTGCAGTATCCAGATTGGAGCCCATTGACGGTGGAGGCAAGGACTTGACTCGCCTCATGCTTGGAGGGGAAATCCATCCATTGTCAAAAGTGCCAGCCCCCAGTGCCTGGTTGCTCCTGTCCTAGTTTGTCCTCCACAGATCTGCTGTCCCAATCCAGGAGAGGGCTGGTCTGTCTGAGTCACCGGTGGGGCGCCTGCTGTTCGGCCGTAGGGGTGACTCTCACGTGACAAGTCTGACCTGACCGGCAAGCAAATTCGCCGATGGCACCAACGTGTATTCACCCACAGGGGCAGGACTCGGCTCGCCCCCAGTTCCTCCACCAGCGGATACGGCAGGTCACCCAGACCAACACCCTCCTGGGGGGCAGGGATCTTGGTCCTGTATCCCGGGTCAGACCCCCCCGGAGTCCCTCATGCCTCCTTGCACCCTTCTCAGCCCTGTGTCCGAGGGACTGGCCTGCACAGGTGGCGTGTGGACAGCTGTCCTCGCCCTCTGGCTTCCGGTCGGGTTGGCTGCTGGGAGAGCCTGGCAGAAGCAGGTGAAGGAGAGGCTGAGGAATTAGTCCCGGCTCCTTCCTGGCGGCGGTCAAGTTCCTCTACCCAAGTGGGCTGTCCTACAGCTGCAGCTCTATCCTGTTCTGGCAACCCCTCCCCTGTCACTTTGGTCTGGGGATGCAGGGCTCCCCACCCACTGCTGCCAGCCTTGGGGGCCCTGGGCAGGCCCCCCCCACCCCATCTCTGGTTTCTCTTTTCTCTGTTCACACCTGTAACAATAGTTCCCTTCAATAAATGCGCTCAGGTCCCCCCTTCTGCATGGGCTGTGTCCTCTCTCGCCATCGGGACCCTTCTAGGAGGAGTCTCAGTCCTTGGAGAGGCGGCTGGGCAGTGCAGGTGTGAAACGGCCCTTTCTCTAACTGTTTAAAATCTGTCGCTTATCACAGCCACTCTTTATCCTGGGGAAAGACCAGCCTCCCCCTGCTCTCTGCTGTGAGTCAGCCCTGAAGATGTCAGGAGTTAGCTGTGCGGCTCCCTATGTCTCCTTCCCTCCAGCCTAAGATTCCTGGAGGTTCCGGCCCCTCCCTGTCTCGGTCTTTGTTCTCCCGAGCACACCCAGTGACTCAGGGTCCCCTTGACGAGCAGGCCCAGGCGTGAACTTGTGTCCACTCTCCGATGCTCTGATGGTGGGGCTCAGATCTGCAGAGACAGCCCAGGGCTGGGGCCAGGACAGGCCAGGGCGGGGCTGTGGATGGGCCCTCCCTTTCATTTGTTCACAGCCGGGGATGGGAGCAAGTCCGGAAGCCTTTCCACCCCGACTCTCCAAAGGGCGGTGGGGAGGGTGGCTTGCTGAGGTTGAGTTTGTCGACTCGGAATTCCCTGCTCAGCCGTGACACACAGCCCACCATGTGGGGAGCAGGCTGGCCTGGCAGCCAGGAGAAACCGCAGCCCCACCTGGGGAGCCAGCCTGGCTGTGAATCGGAATCATCTGGAGAGATTTTAAAAGTACAGGTGCCCAGAGGGTCAGCTCAGGGAGGATGGTTGGATGGGGTGAAGCAGGGCTGCCTCTCTGTGCCAAGAACACCTGGGTCAGCTGGGATCATCGTTACTCAGAAGCACAAGCTGAAACCTGGGGATATTTCCATGTACTGTAATGATGGGAGCAGCAGGAACTGGGGTTTCTGGAACATTCTGGAATGTTCCAGAATGTTCGACATGCCTGGCGGGGACCACGAACCACTTTGGGTTTTCGTCTCTTTTTGTAATTGTAGAATGTGGAAATGCTGGAGTCTGGATTTGTGGGTGTCCCCTTGACCAGTGCAGGGTGCTCTCATGGGGGCCTCCAGGTCACATGGCAACGTTATGCAAATCAGGTTAAGGTGCCCCTTCCACCCGACAGAGCTGAGCAAGATGCAGACCTACAAGGTCTGAGCCGTGAGTGATGCCCTGAGCTGGGCCCTTGTGCAGCACGCACAGTGCGCACAACACGGGTGTGTGGTTTTCGGGGGAGTCCAGGAGATCTCTAAACTTGGCGGTTTTATTTCTAGGCGGTTTGGGCAATTACACAAGGGAACAGAGGAGACACACTGTCGTGTCCTCCCAGATTCACAGGTTGGAGCCTAACCCCCCCGTGGGCTGGTGCTGGGGCCTCTGGGATGTGATCAGCATTAGAGGAGGTCGTGAGGGAGGGGCCTCACTCACCCATGGCAAACAGCCCCCAACCTCCCTTTAGACACTTCTTGCCTCTGTCAGACCCTCTTGTCCAGCTGCCCACCTTGGGGCCATCAGCCGAGCTCCTCTTTGTCTGCCTGGGGCCTCTTCTTTCCCCCTCAGTAAAGACAAAAGTCCTCCTGCCTGGCAGGGCAGTGAGCGGCTGTGCTGATACTCCATCATGCTCCCGGGGTCCCATCTTGTTACACACAGAAGAGCACAAAGAGGAAAGTCAAAACCACACGCAAGCTTGCCACCTGGAGGCAAATTTTATTGGTCTTGTGTCCAGCATTGTTGTGAAACATCTTTATACAGTATTGGGGTTTTCCTCTCTGAAGCATGGAACCTGATTACTCACCTACCCACCCACTCATTTATCCATCCACCCACATATCCATCCATCCACCCATCCATCCATCCATCCACCCATCCATCCATTCATCTACCCACATACCCATTCATCAATTCATCCAGCTACATATCCATCCATCCATCCATCCATCCATCCATCCATCCATTCATCTACCCACAAACCCATTCATCAATTCATCCAGCTACATATCCATCCACCCATCCCTCCCTCTTCCCTCCCTCCCTCTTCCCTCCCTCCCTCCATCCATCTACAGTCCAGCTTCCCTCCCCTCCTGCCCCCTTCCTTCCATCCTCCTCTCCTTCGTCCCTTCTCTCCTTCTTTCCTCTCATCCAGTAAATAGTCACTGAGCACGTGCCATCTCTACTATCCCTGATTAGGTTCCTCTAGGAAACGAGTGTTTCCTGATTGAGGTCCCTTGAGGCTAAAGGCCCACATCCCAGGGACCAGCCTCAGAGAAATGGCAAACAACAGGAGCATGCCCCAGTCCTGTGGATTCTGATTTGGAATTGCTTTCTTGCGACTTTCTTTTGCTGATTTGCTTCACACTGTCAGGTTCTGGGGGGCAGGAGCCCCGCATCACTGGGACCCTTAGCTGTCGAAGTGGTGGTTAGTTGAGGTTTGATTTGCTTCTTGGCTTCCACCAAGTGAGACCTGTAAGCAGGTGAGTGGAGCCAGCCTGATCACGGGCAGGAGGTGACGCCTGAAGTAGGTAGGAGGAGGTGTCCCAGGAGGAGGTGCCGGTGGGCACCAAGGAAGACCCCTGCGTTATGCCTTCTGGCTCAGGAGCAGAAGAACCCCAGAGAGAGCAGGCAGGGGTCCTGAGAGCGGACTCCTCCACGGTCTGGGGTACACGATCCTCTCCCAGCCCCAGGGCCCTCTGACCAGAGGAGGCCAGACCTAGAGCCCTGGCCGCAGAGGGTGGGGGTGTGCTCCGTGCTGTCTCGAATTAGCACAGTGAGAACCTCGGCCGCTCCAGCCCCGGAGAACGGCAGCCTTTCCCGAACTCCCCCTGGCTGGCCCATTCTGCCTCAGTTTCCCCCTGCGCTCCAGCCCCTCCTCCCACCTGGGCTGGGAGCCTTTCCTTGAACGCTGACCAGCTGAGCAGGGACCTGGGGTCCTCTTGCCAGTGCTTTCCATCCCAGGCACCGCCCGGTCCACCCACCTCAGGCCCCTGAGGCAAATTAAAAAGAGGGACTGTGTTTTCTCGGAAGGTGCCGACTGCGTTTCCCAGGAAAAGGCTTGCTTGTCAGGGGGTGGAAGCATTCCAAGTGATCTTTACCAAGAATCTGCTTAATGGCAAGATTAGATTCCTTTCCATCAGGATGGATTTTAATCTGCCCCCCACTCATGCGAGAAGAACAGCACATTTCTACAGAGTCACTGACCCCTTTGCTGATGCTGGAAGAATCCAGAAGGCCTCGCACCTGGATCCTACCTTCAAACAGTGAAGCCCGGGGTGGTGGGGAAAGAACCTCTGAAGTTTCTTAGTGACAAGCCCAAAGGTATGAAATCAGGAAGGGCTGTCCAGGGTCCGTGACCCGCGTGGGCCCACCCAGGGCAGGGTCTCCCGCCCTTCCCTGCCAGTCTGGGGTACCCGGCAGCCTCGGTAGGCTGGCTCAAGCCTCTCAGCGGGAGGCTTCTGCTGCTTCTCTCTCAGGGCCGGTCCTGGAGAGACTCCCAGCACTGGCTTCCGGGTTTGGCCTGGGTCAGTCCCTGGAATAGCCTCCCCCTGGGACCCAGTCTCTCTACTGCACGAGGCAGCGTGGGAAATAGCTGAGGCTTTGATACAGACCCCCACCTCCCTGCAGTCTGGTCCCCGGGGGAGGTGGGAGGGGCGCCGATGCAGAGAAAGCGTCCTGTCCTCCACATCCATCACTTGCCCAGCGGGACCGTCCACTGCCTGTGGCCATGTCCCTGGGCCTCTCAGGCTCCTCTGGACCCCGCATTCAGTAGGAATTCCACACGCAAAGTTCTCCTCTTTCGGGATCCCTTTAAGGACCTGCAGCCAGCCTACAAGACCAGCGTCATCCACCTTCCACCTTCCACCTTCTACCTTCCAGTCTTAGCAGTGACTGGACTCATGCAGTGTCCTGGTGGCCAGCAGCGGCCTGCCCTTCTCTGGGGTGGGTCCTGTGGGTCCTCAGCATCTCCCTAAGGCCTCTAGATCCTGCCGGCCTCCCTATCGGTCCCCGTCCGCCAGCACCAGCCTTTGGAGGTCACCATGTGTCACTGGCAAATCTGTCTTCACCATCTAGAACAAAAACTGCTCGCGGGGGTCAATGGCTGGGCTGGGCAGTGCCTCAAGAGTCACCTCAGTCTGGAATCTGGCCCTCTGCCCCTAGAAGAGAGACATACCTTGTCCGTGTCAGTTTCATTCATTCATCTCTCCAATAGGCGCTAGAAATGTGCGTGGGGACCAAAGCACCACATTCCTGGCCTCCTGGGGATTCAGGTCTGACGGGGGAGATGGACATTGATCCGAGAAAGCACACAGACCAGTGGAAATTGTCATCTGGGACTTGTGGCGATGGCGAGGCTTCTGGAGCCAGGAGGGTATGCCACAAGGGCACCGGTCCTTGCCAGGGAGGCCAAGGAACTCCTCCCAGAGGTGATCACACGAGTTGGGAAGCAAAAGCCACCAAAGGCTTCAGCCCCAGGTCGTGGCTGGTTTGCTCTCTGGGTGGAGCAGATTGGAGGGGGTCCCAGCAGAGGCAGGTAGGAAGTCAGGGCAGCTGTCCAAACAAGAAGTGATGGTCCCCGGGGCAGTGTGGGTGCAGAGGGGAGGAAAGGACATCTCTGCGATGTTTGGAGAGCACTGCCCTACTAAGATAAACCAGGTCACAGCAGGTCACCGTGGAGTCCTGGTCTCCAGCATAAGAGCAGCCTGGGCCTGGCCCCTAGCTTCCCAATCCTAATTGCCCTGACCTTTGCTCTGCTGGTTTCTCCAGGGTCCTTGCCTGTGTTGATTTGGGCCTGGGAGAAAATCGCTGCCACAAGCCCACTGGCACTGCCCCCTTGGTGGCCCCGGGGAGCCTGGCAACTGCTGTGGCTTTATTTGATGAGCCAGTCCTCCTGCATCTGGCTTTTGTGAGCTTCTTTGCAGTAAAGCTCCTTTATCTCCTGAATGATGTTTTCTGAGTTATCCCTTCACAGGCCCACGGAGGGAGGCCCGAGGTCACAGGTGGATGGGGCCAAGGGCCAGGATTCACACCTTCTCCCAGCACAGCATACCTGGTCCCGCCCTGCCCCACCCACCTCTGGGAGTTTCCTTCCTTGTTGAGAGGAGTGGAGAGGAAACTAAACTTGACATCAGGATGGACCCTCATTCTCCGCCTTCCTCTTTCCTGTGGGCCTCCCTGGGGCGGTGGTTTTCAATGGGGCTGGGGCTGGGGTGGGGAGCCCCGCTGTTTTGGCCCCGTGGGAACACGCGAGGATGTCCGGAGGCATGTTTGGCTGTCAGAACTTGGAGTCGGGGTGAGACTGGCGTCGAGTGGGTCGAGGCCATGGACGCGGCTCATCATCCTTCCAGGCACAGGACAGGCCCCACAGCAAAGAATGTTCCAGCCCCAAATATCGACAGTGTTGAGGGTGAGGACCCTGTCCTGGGGGAAGCCCAGCCCAGCCTCACTGGTTCATGGATCTGGGGCTCCAGTGGTCCCAGCACTGACTTTAGCCCCTCTGTGGCTGAGAGCACTAGTGCACTATTTTTACATCTTTAATAAAAATTTGCTGTGGGCACCGAGTTGCGGTTTTGGAAAGAAGGAAGAGTAAGAATTGAAACACAGGCAGGGGACTTCCCTGGCGGTCCAGTGGTTGAGACTCTGCGCTTCCGCTGCAGGGGGTGTGGGTTCGAGCCCTAGTTGGGGAACTAAGATCCCTCATACCACGGCCAAAGAAAAAAAAGAAAAGAAAAAAAAAAAGGAACGCAGGCAGGAACGGCCCATGTCACTGGGGACAGAGCTAAGCACAGGGCAGTTACAGCCTAATGTGGTCCCTGCTGTCACAGGATCTGCCCTGGGGATATAGCTTTGACTTCGGGCCGGGACAACCAGGCCAAAGGGTGTAGCATGTGCAAAGGCCCTGAGGGGTCACCACTGGATGGATTAACGCCCATCTGTCTGAGTTGAGAAGATGGAAGAGGGAAAACTCCCCACGGAGGCTCAGGGTCACCCGGGAGCCGGTGACCGGTCTGCTGGGCACCCTTGTCCCTCCCTGGGCACCCTGACTCCTCAGCACACAGCTGCCTTTTCACTCCGTTGTCTCTGGGGGATGGTTGCTGATGGCAGCCAGGCCATCAACCCAGGCTTTGAGAAATGGCAAATCCTGGGACCACTACCTCACAACACGGGAGAGGACCACCCCCATTCTCACACTGTGGAGGAAACACAGCCTGGGATGGCTGCGCTCACGAGTCTTGGAATCCGCCCAGTGCCCTGGCCTCGGCCATACTGCGGTCTCTGCCAGGACTGAGTGACCCATTCTCACTGCACGGCACAGGACAGGGAGAGGGCAGTGCGAGGGGACAGCTTGGGGGCATTTGCCCGGGAATCCACATCCAAGCCCACCCTGGTGTTCAGGGAAGCTGTGCCCTGCCATGTCCTCCTGTGGATACCCAGAAGGGCTGGACACTGCGGGAGGGCTGGCTGGGAGGATGGGACTTTTGTTCTGTGCAGATCCGTCCACATTCTCTGCTGTGAAACCATGCCATTGGTCTTCAAACTTGGCAGATAGACTTCCCGGCCAAGATAATATCCTAGCAACCTCTCAGGGTGACCGGGACACCCACCCGTGGTTAGAGTTGCAAAGTTGTTTATATTGAATTTTATGGCATTTGAGGGAACTTGGCGGTTTCAAGCTGGGAGGATGGTTGTTCAGAACTTCGAAAAGTCAATCCTGGGGCGGCGGGGCCTGAAAACAGATGGGCTGGCTTTTCAGGAGCCTGAACCTCTCAACTTTCCACTCACCCCTGGGAGTTTGGAGGCTGCTGGGCAGGGGGAGTCTTGTCTTCTCTGTGGAGCTACGTCTCCTGAGAGAGGCCGTGGACACGCACCTCACTGGCTTTGCCTCCCCGAGCTGTAGGTGCCGGGCTTGTGGCTTCTGGGGCCTCGCTGGGAAATGTATATGTGTGTGTGACTCTGTGTTTGTGTGTGTGTGTGGCAGGGAGGGTGGGATGCCTGGGGTTGGATCAGACAAAGAAGCCAAAAGTTCTGAAAACTTTGTGCTATTGTCTGTTTTTTTAAATTGAGGTATAGTTAATGTACAATGTTATATATGTTTCAGATGTACAACATAGTGATCCATAATTTTTATTTTTTAAGTTTTTTTTTTTTTTTTTTTTTTTTTTTTTTTTTGCTGTACGTGGGCCTCTCACTGTTGTGGCCTCTCCCGTTGTGGAGCACAGGCTCTGGACGCGCAGGCTCAGTGACCATGGCTCACGGGCCCAGCCGCTCCACGGCATGTGGGATTTTCCTGGACCAGGGCATGAACCCACGTCCCCTGCATCGGCAGGCGGACTTTCAACCACTGTGCCACCAGGGAAGCCCTATTTTTTAAGTTTTTAAAATTTTATTTTATTTATTTATTTTTTATACAGCAGGTTCTTGTTAGTTATCTGTTTTATACATATTAGTGTATATATGTCAATCCCAATCTCCCAAGTCATCCCACCACCACCTTGCCCCTGCGTTCCCCCCTTGGTGTCCATACATTTGTTCTCTACATCTGTGTCTCTATTTCTGCCTTGCAAACCGGTTCATCTGTACAATTTTTCTAGATTCCACATATATGCATTAATATACGATATTTGTTTTACCTTTTCTGACTTACTTCACTCTGTATGACAGGCTCTAGGTACATCCACGTCTCTACAAATGACCCAATTTCGTTCCTTTTTATGGCTGAGTAATATTCCATTGTATATATGTACCACATCTTCTTTATCCATTCATTTGTCGATGGGCATTTAGGTTGCTTCCATGACCTGGCTATTGTAAATAGAGCTGCAATGAACATTGAGGTGCATGGTGTCTTTTTGAATTATGGTTTTCTCTGGGTATATGCCCAGTAGTGGGATTGCTGTGTCATATGATAATTCTATTTTTAGTTTTTTAAGGAACCTCCATACTGTTCTCCATAGTGGCTGTATCAATTTACATTCACACCAACAATGCAAGAGGGTTCCCTTTTCTCCACACCCTCTCCAGCATTTGTTGTTTGTAGATTTTCTGATGATGCCTGTTCTAACTGGTGTGAGGTGATACCTCATTGTAGTTTTGATTTGCATTTCTCTAATAATTAGTGATGTTGAGCAGCTTTTCATGTGCTTCTTGGCCATCTGTATGTCTTCTTTGGAGAAATGTCTACTTAGGTCTTCTGCCCATTTTTTGATTGGGTTGTTTGTTTGTTTAATTTTAAGCTGAATGAGCTGTTTATATATTTTAGAGATTAATCCTTTGTCTGTTGATTTGTTTGCAAATATTTTCTCCCCTTCTGAGGGTTGTCTTTTCGTCTTGTTTATAGTTTCCTTTGCTGTGCAAAATGTTTTAAGTTTCATTAGGTCCCATTTGTTTATTTTGGTTTTTATTTCCATTACTCTAGGAGGTGGGTCAAAAAAGATCTTGCCATGACATGTCAAAGAATGTTCTTCCTATGTTTTCCTCTAAGAGTTTTATAGTGTCCTGTCTTACATTTAGGTCTTTAGTCCATTTTGAGTTTATTTTTGTGTATGGTGTTAGCGAATGTTCTAATTTCATTCCTTTACATGTAGCTGTCCAGTTTTCCCAGCACCACCTATTGAATAGACTGTCTTCTCTCCATTGTATATCCTTGCCTCCTTTGTCATAGATTAGTTGACCATAGGTATGTGGGTTTATCTCTGGGCTTTCTATCCTGTTCCATTGATTTATATTTCTGTTTTTGTGCCAGTACCATATTGTCTTGATAACTGTATCCTTGTAGTATAGTCTGAAATCTGAGAGTCTGATTCCTCCAGCTCTGTTTTTTTCCCCTCAAGATTTCTTTGGCAGTGATTCATAGTTTTTAAAGGTTATATTCAATTTATAGTTATTAAAAAATATTGGCTATATTCCCTGTGCTGTATGGTATATCCTTGTAGCTTATTTACTTTATACAAAGTAGTTTGTATCTCTTAATCCCCTACCCATCTCTTTCCCCTCCCCCTTTCCCTCTCCCCACTGGTAACCACTAGTTTGTCCTTTATATCTATGAGTCTGTTTCTTTTTTTCTTATATTCACTTGTTTGTGGTATGCTTTAGATTCCATATATAAGTAATATCATACAGTATTTGTTTTTCTCTGTCTGACTTATTTCACTTAGCATAACACCCTCCAAGTCCATCCATGTTGTTGCAAATGGTAAGATTTCATTCTTTTTTATGGTTGAGTAGTATTCCATTATATATATATATAATATATATATAATTATCTTTTTTTAAAATTTGAGCCATCCTTGTGAGTGAGAAGTTGTTTTTCATTGTGATTTTGATTAACATTTCTCTAATGACTCATGATATTAAGCATATCTTCATGTACTTATTGACCATTTATAGGTCTTCTTTGGAGAGATATCTATTCAAATACCTGTCTTTCTAAATTGGAGTGTCTTGTTATTGTTGAGTTATATGAGTTTTTTATGTATTCTAGAAACAAGTTCCGTATCAGATATATGATTTACAGATCTTTTTCTCCTGTTCTGTATGTTGTGTTTCCATTTTCTTGATGATATTGCTTGCAACACAAAAGTTTTTGATTTTGATGAAGTCCAATTTATCTATTTTTTCTTTTGTGGCTTGTGTTTTTGGTGTTGTATCCATGGAGGCTTTGCCTAATCCAAGGTCATGAAGATCTAGTCCTATATTTTCTTCTAGGAGTTTTATAATTTTAGCTTTTATATTTAGGTCTATGATCCATGTTTAGTTAATTTTTGTGTATGGTGTGAGGAAGGGGTTCAACTGAATTCTTTTGCACATGGATATCCAGTTGTTCCGGCACCATTTGTTGAAAATATTATTCTTTCCCCATCAAATGGTCTTGGTACTCTTGCCCAAAATCAAGTGGCTATAAATGAGAGGGTTCCTTCTGGACTCTCTATTCTGTCCCACCAGTCTATCCTCATTCTAGTGCCACACTATGTTATTACCGTAGCTTTGTAGCAAGTTTGAAATCAGAAAGTGTGAGTCTTCCAACTTTGTTCTTCTTTCTCAAGATTTGCTTTGGTTATCCTGGGTCCATATGAATATTAGGATCAGATTGTCAGTTTCTGAAAAAATACAAAAACAAAAGCCAGTTTTGATTTTGAGAGGGATTGCATTGAGTTTGTAGATTAGTTGGGGGAATATTGCCATCTTAATGCTAAATCTTCTGATGGATGAACATGAAATGTCTTTCCATTTATTTAGAACTTCAACTTCTTACATGTCCACACTTTTTATAGCTTTCAGTGTACAAGTCTTGCACTTCTTTTGTTAAATTTCTTCCTAAGTATTTTAATCTTCTTGCTGCTATTACAAATAGTGTTGTTTTCCTAATTTTATTTTCATATTGTTTATTTCTAGTATGTAAAAATACAATTGACTTTTTGTATATTGACCTTGTCTCCTGCCACACTGATGAACTTTATTATTCGTTCAAATAGTTTTTTTAGTGGATTCCTTCCTAATTTCTATACACAAGATCATATCCACTGAGAGTAGAGAGAGTTTCACTTCTTTTATAATCTGGATGGCTTTTATTTCTTTTTCTTGCCTAATTGATCTGGCTAGAACCTCTAGTACAATGTTGAATCAAAGTCTTTGTTTTTTTCCTGATCTTAAGAGAAGAGCATCCAGTCTTTCATGATTAAGTTGATGTTAGATGTGAGTTTTTCACAGATGCCCTTATTGTGTTGAGGAAATTCCATTCTATTCATATTTTGTTGAGTATTTTCATCATGAAAGAGTGTTTTGTTAAATGCTTTTCCTACATCTATGAAGATGAACTTGTGGTTTTATCTTTTATTCTAACAATGTGGTGTATGACTTTGATTGATTTTCATATGTCGAACCAACCTGGAATTCCTGGGATAAATGTCATGTGGTCATACTGTATAATTATTTTGTATGTTTCTGGTTTTGATTTGCCAGTGTTTCATTGAGGGTTTTTGCATCTATATTCATTAGGATTTGTAGTGTTCAGTAATATTCTATTTCAGATTCTTGCATGGTCTATGGTTTTCAAATTTTTGTCCTATCTTTATTAAATTTAGTATCAGTGTTATACTAGCTTTTTCTAAACATTTTTGAAACTTTTCTACTTTTTCCATGCCCTGGAACAATTTAAACGGTATTGGAATGATCTGTTCCCTAAAATTGTGTTAGAATTCCCATCTGAAATAACACAGCCTGGTGCTGTCTTGGCACGAGCTAGAGCTATCTATTTAAGAATGTCATTTTTTTTTATGGTAATTGGGTCATCGTCTCTTTTCTGTCTCATCTGGGCTTAAGTCTTATAATTTATATTTTCTTAGAAAGGATCTGTTTCATCCAAGTCTACAAATTTATTTGCATAGAGTTGATCAAAGCATTCTTTTGTGGTTCTTTCCAGTTTCTCTGTCAGTGTTTCTCTATTTGTATTGTCTTATTCTGTACATGTATATGTTCTCCCTTTTTCTTGATTAATTTCGCTGGTTTAACTACCTTTTTCCCTCCAAAGAGTCAGCTTGGCAGAAACTCTCTTGGGATGATGCTGCAGTTGGAGACCCACCCTGCATGGTCCTCTGGTCCTCCCTCTCTCCTTCTGGAGGTATCAGCCCTGCATAGTGGTCTGAAGCTTCTTTGCTCCTTCGCCCGCTGCCTCCCTCAATAAACCTCTTCTAGGTCAAGTCTTAGCTTTGCATCTGGCTCTTGGCAGACCCAAACAAGCCCCTATCGTTTCCTGGCTGCTCTGTGGAGAATGGACTAGAGGGGTGGGAAGGGAGGTAAGGCCGTCTGCCTGGCTGTTGTAGTGGTCTGGGAGCAGAGGGACCCTGGCCTGATCCTAGAAAGTGGGGAGCAGGAGGGGGTATATAGTAAGGGAGGGTCTGAGAGCTGTTTAGGATCAACAGCACTTGGGCATATAACTGCATAGCTTACATTTTACCATTTATTGCTTTTGACATTCCTTCTCAGGACCATAGGAATCAGGCAAAAGTACACATCTGAAGGCAGAGTTGGAATGCTTATTCACAGTCTCTCGACTTTCCCTTAGTTCCCTTCCCTGCGGGAGGGTCTGACTAGTTCTGTTGAGGTCTGGACAAAATGTCCGACCCAGGATGCCAGCTGGGTGGCCAGCAGTTCACCTTCCCCCCAAGATGCTAAAAGAAGGAAAAATCAAGCAAAACCTGACACTTTTCAGGTGGGTTTTGTGCTATTTGTTTTGGGTTGGTTGTTTTTGTTTGTTTTTTGGCCATTCTGTACATTTTCTCTTTTACGAAATAAAATGTTCTGGTGAGAGGGAACCTCAGAGATCATCTTAGCAGAGAAGGGAAAGGGGGACGCCAGGTGCAGAGTGTTGCTGCTGCCCAGGGCCGTCTGTCTGGCAACTCTAGGTTAATCTATGTTCTACCTTAGACCCTCTCCCCAGATTGTGCTTGAACCAAGAGCTCCGGGTCTACACACTGTTTTCACACCTTGTGGCATGCTGATAAGGAAACCGAGGGGCTCTCTGAGATCTGGAAGCAAGTGCAAGGCTGAGCTGGGAACCCTGGTGTCCCACCTCCCCCCTTCACCTTCCCCCAGCCAAGGTGAGCAGGCTCAGGTGTGCAGGCTCAGGTGTACAGGCTCAGGTATGTGGGCTCAGATGTGCGGGCTCAAGAGTGGTTCCTGCACGGGGCACATATGCACTGAAAGCAGATGCAACATGTCAAGCTGGTGTACACCTGTCCAAGGTGTTAAGGTTCACCAGGTGTGCCCTGCTCCTGGCATTAAGGTTCACCAGCCGAAGTTAGGCCACAGAAGTTGAGCTCATTGCAGGCAAATGCCGTGTGCATGACTCTGAGCCCCTCTCAGGGCTGAGGGAGGAGCAGGTAGGTGGGTCCTAACCCAGAGGACCAGAGGCCTTACAGGACGCCTGACCTGAGGGCCCATCCCTTGCGGTTTCTGACCCGCCCCTCCTCTCCTTCCCGCCCCTCCCTTTTTTCATTGTCCTGCATTCACTCTATAGGTAGCACAGTCAGGCCTGAGCTGGCTGCTGGGTGTCTGGGTGAACGTGCTCACAGAATAGGGCCAGCCAAACCCAAAAACTGAGTACACATCAGAGCAGTGAGTCCCCCCAAATGCCAGGGTGCTCTGGGGGTGCAGTCACACACACAGTAGGCACCTCCTGGGCTCTTTCCATGGGCCGGGTCCTGGGGACCACCAGGGAGACAGTCACAGGAACCAGCTTATCGAACAGACTGGCCTCCTGAGGTCCTGGGAAAGGATTTTGTTTTACCCAACTCTTCAAACAGTCCTGTCAGAAGTCCCCTCCCTGGCCCGCGGTCAGGTGTGGATTTTTTGTGAAGCTAATGCAACTTCAATCTCAGGTCATCTTACTTGCCAGGGGCTTCCAAGGGCCCAGGAGGGACTTGGGTGTTGTGTTTACAAGGTCATGTGTTTTTGTAAAGTTTGCAAAAATAAGCGATTTCTGTGTGGTGGACACACTGTAGGTTGACGGGGCTGGTCCCAGTGTGTCACACCCTTGCATAATTCCCTTCCTTCAAGCGTGGGCAGATCCTGTGACCTATTTCTGCTGGATAGAATACGGCAAAGCTGATGGACTACCGTGTCCATGAGTACGGTAAGTTATAGGGCCAAGGCGAAGGGATTTTGCAAAAGTCATTAAAATTCCAGACCACTTAACTTTGAGTTCTTCGAAAGATGGGCTCGGGTGGGCATGACCTAGTCAGGCAAGCCTTTGAGAGGGCGCCCAGGCCTCTGGTGAAGTCAGAGGCTGTCTCTTGCTGGCTTTGAGAAAACCAGCTGCCCTGAATCCTAGAGCAGCCAGGAAATGAAGCTGCTGACAACTTGGGTGGGTTTGGGAGCTCCTCTCCCTGAGCCAGCCTCCAGATGAGAATGCAGCCTGGCCAACACCTGGATTCCAGCCTAAGACCCAGACAGGGGACCTGGCTAAGCTGCGCCTGGATTCCTGACCCAGGGAAATTGTGAGATTACACATGGGTTTTTTTCTAACCTGCTAAACTTGCGGCAGTGTGTTAGGTAGCCATAGACAACAAATTCCTTATATATTCTTTTTTTAAAATTAATTAATTTATTTAATTGGCTGTGCTGGGTCTTAGTTGTGGCACTCAGGATCTTCGTTGCAGCATGTGGAATCTAGTTCCCTGACCAGGGAACGAACGCAGGACCCTGTCTTGGGAGCGTGGAGTCTTGACCACTGGACCACCAGGGAAGTCCCAACAAATCCCTTATCGTGATATATTCTTTTTCGTCAAGTGTTCCTCCACCAACTCTCTAAGCTTCGGGTCCCAAAAAATCCTTGATGCTGTAGCTTTCTGGTGCCTTTTGGCCATAGGAATGGTCTTACTTCACCCATGACGACTGCCTTTCACAGACGAAAATGTCCCGTCTGGTCCACAGAAAAAGTCCAGTCTCTCAACCAGGTTAAGTCTTCTCTCCCTAGACTCAGGCCTGCCCTGGCTCAGGCCCCTGCAGGGAGGAAGGGCTGCAGCCAAAATGTTGAAAGAGCAGGTGAAGCTCTCTGTGAGTGTCCTAGGGCTGCTGCGACAAACAGCCACCGTCTGGGGGCGCTTATGAGAGCAGAAGTGATTCCCTCCTGGTTCTGGAGCCAGAAGTCTGTGATCAAGGCACCGGCAGGGCTGCGTCCCCACAGGAGGCTCCACGGGAGGGTCCTTCCTGCCTCTTCCAGCTTCTGAGGGCCCCGGGTGATGCCTAGCTTGTGGCCGCATCTCTCCAGTCTCTGCCTTATCGACACCCCGCCTTCTCCCCTTGTGTGTCTGTGTCTCAAACCTCCCTCTCCTTTCTCTTATAAGGACCCCAGTCCTTGGATTGGGGGCCCCCTAAATCCACCATGATCTCAAGACCCTTAACTTAATGATATCTGCAAAGACCCTTTTTCCAAATAAAGTCACCTTCACAGGTTCCAGGGGTTAGGCTGTGAATGGATCTTTCGGGGGGCCACTGTTCATCCCCCCACTGTCACTTTCAGCGTCCTTTCCAGAAGTGAACGAGGAACCAAGTGTGGGGCAAGGTGGGAGGTGAAGTGAAAGGCAGAGATGGAGAGGACAGGGAGGTGCCCGGGGGAGAGGGTGTTGGGAAGGCACCTGCAAGGGTGACATTTAAGCCTGGACTGGACGGCTGAGAAGGGACCACCCCGTGAAGAAGAGGCAGGGAGACTGTGGGCAGAGGGGCCCCCGCCGATGCAGGCCTGGGGTGTGAGGGCTGAGGGCCCAGTGTGTCTGGAGGGTGGCAGGTGGAGAGGATGGCAGGGAAAACTGTGGCCTGGCCAGTTCGGACTCTCCTGCAGAGGAAGCAACCATTCACCAGTAGCTGGGAGGCATGGAGGGGCGTTTCCGGGGACGAGATCCTGTGCTGCGGTGGTCTGGCAGCCTCCTTGTGACCCTGGAGATGCCACCCCGCCTGTATTTCACCACCAGGCCTTGTTCCTGCTGGATAGGGGGGAACCAGCGTTGCGGGGTCCTGGGAGGGTCAGGCTGGGCCCCCCTTCATCCGCCTGGAGCCCTGATGAGAGTTGCATAAAGCAAAGTATGAAGCCAGGCAGCTCTATGGGGTGTTTGATGAAGACTTTAGGGCATCAGAAATCATGATTGGAGGTGCGGCTGCCTGCTCTGTGTGGCTCAAGACACAGCCTCGTGCGGGCCTCTGCTGGACCACAGGCCACACCCGGGGAGTCTGGAGCCTGGCCAGAGTGTTCCCTTTTCCTGTGGCCCCTAACCGTTGGGCCATCCTACCAGGTGTGGCCCGGAGCCCTCTGTGTACGGGATGTGTCCAGAGCCTTGCTCCCCAGGCCTGGCACCACAGAGTGACACAGTGACAGGGTATCAAAAATCGTGGCGATTTTAACGGGTTTTTCTCTTAGACGGTAGATGCTGGGCTTCTGCTCCTTTGTGCCAGGGTCTTGACTGGGTCTTGTGGTCACATCAAAGTGACAGGTGCATGAAGTTCTGGCACCTTAGGGCTCACCTAAGTGGGGGATGGGGGACAGTAGACAAATGAATAGATAATCCGCTGGGAGAGGGAGGGCTTGGGGGAGGCAGACCTGGGTGTATTCCTGGGCGGGGGGGTCGGGAGGCCTCTCAGAGCAGGGCTTGAACATTCCAGGCAGGGGTGCTGTGAGGTTGGGTGGGGTGCCCGCTTGGAGGGAGGTAAGGTGGGGCTGCATGCAGGAGAAGCAGAGAGACCCGCCTGGGGGCGTGGGCCTGGGCCCCTGAGAGGGGGTCCCGAGGATGCTGGGCTTCCATCCAACAAATGTCCTTTTCACTTAAGGTGGCCCCAGCTGCTGTCTGAGATGATGAGCCCAACTCGGGCAGTGGGGGGCAGGGGCGGTGGTGCCCCCCAGGAGTTTGCAGCCCAGATGGACCGGCGTGAGTCCCACTTCACCTGGCCGTGCTGTGGGCTCGGGAGGGCGCTGGCTGAGCCCTTAGCGTGTGGCTCTGTGGGGAGAGGGAGGGCGCAGGATCCCAGGCCTGGAGGGCGGGACCCTGAACCCAGGCTGCCGGTGGAGCTGGGGCTACCGTGGGAAGGGCCCTGGCTCTCTGGGACCTGGGCCCCCACTGGAAGTGGGATCATCCCTAGAGAGACCCTTGGCTGGCCATGGCAAGGTGGAGGCTGGCTCCCCGACTCTGAGACCCCTCCCCAGGTTGCACAGCAGTGGGGATGGGGCTCATGGCCGCCTCAGGGCACAGCTCCCACCTCCCTCAGCAGAACAGCAAGCCGTCAGGGCCGTGGGCTCTGGAGCCAGTGAGGGCGGTCCGAATCCCTGCTCCTCGAGAATGACCAGTGGGCAGCCTGGGGTGAGCGCCTTCCATCCTGCTGATTCTTGCTTTCCTCCTCTAACGGGGGAGCTGAGGGGTCAAAGGTAGGGCTCACAGGCTAGCCCCCTGGGTCCTGGCTGTGTGACCTTAGGCCATTTACACCACCCCCATCTCTCCCCCATCCCCCAGGGCTTTCTTTTCTTTTCTTTTCTTTTTTTGCGGTACGCGGGCCTCTCACTATTGTGGCCTCTCCTGTTGCGGAGCACAGGCTCCGGACGCACAGGCTCAGTGGCCGTGGCTCAGGGGCCCAGCCGCTCCATGGCATGTGGGATCTTCCCGGACCGCGGCACGAACTTGTGTCCCCTGCATCGGCAGGCGGACTCTCAACCACTGCGCCACCAGGAAAGCCCAGGGCTTTATTTTCCTGAGTGAGTATTAAATGTGTCAATATACCAAAAGTGCTGACCCCTGTGTTCACAGCTGCACTATTACAATAGCCAAGACATGGAAGCAACCTAAATGTCCACAGATAAATGAGTGGATGGAGAAGATGTGGTACATATATACTACAGAATACTACTCAGCCATAAAAAAGAAAGAAATAATACCATCTGCAGTAACATGGATGGACCTAGAGATTATCATACTAAGTGAAGTAAGTCAGAAAGAGAAAGGCAAATACCATATGATATAGCTTATATGTGGAACCTAAAATATGACACAAATGAACTTATCTATGAAAGAGAAGCAGACTCAGACATAGAGAACAGACTTGTGTTTCTTGTATATATATATATACACACACACACCAAAGGTGCTTAGAACCCCGTTTGGTGACAAGAGCTTGGCTACTTGTAGCTATGAGCATCAATGCACAGGGCGAGCCAGCCACTGCCCTTAACAACCCAAATGTGGACACGGCTTAGTACAATGAAGATTATTTCTCTCTCATATCACAATCCAGTGCAGGAAGGTGAAGGAGAGAGGGTCTGATCCACAAAGTCATTTGGGGATCCAGGCTCCTTCCAGCTTGTGGCCCTCTTACGGCTTCAGAGTCTTCCTCTTGGGTCCTCTGCAGATGGGGGATTCCAGGGAGGCTCCTCTGGGCCGGAACCTCCAACTACAGGCTGAGGCCACGCTAAGTGCAGGGAGGCTGGGACACGTGGGCCGGCTCTGTGTCCAGGAGGAAAGAGGCCAGTCTGTCTTAGTCATTATTGCTCTTACATCCTGCAGCAGCTGGATCACCAAGCAAGGTGAGCAGCTGGAAGGGCCTGCGAGGGCCTGGCAGGCGAGCGTGTTACTCATCCTCCCGGTTACATCCGAATCGGCTTTGCCATCCCCGAGTGAGGCTGCAAAGGGAAGCTCAGCCCTCACAGGGCTCCCCGGAAGGCTCCTCCCATGGGGACTATGTACAATATATGTCATCAGCCACCTCTTTTAAATTCCTTAATCTTATTATTCCTTGGTGGGAAGGCTTGAACATTCTTTTCGTATTAAAAAATAATAATAATAAAGTCTGACAAGTTTCTTAAATAGCATTCTTTTTTTTTACCCTTGGTCTCCAGGAGGATCATTTCCTGCTGGGGCCAAGGATGGGGTCCCTCTGGGTGTCAAGGGAGTGAAAGCATTTCTCAAAGAGGGTCTCCTGGCGGCCTCTTCTGGCCCACTTGCTGCCAGCCCAGGTGACAGAGCACAGGCTGTCTGCACAACTGAAGCCCCAGGAAACGCCTTGCCCCCTCCAACTCCCCTTCCCACCTACTGTAGAAGGTTCCTGGCTGTGCAGAGGCACTTGCTAAAATGCAGATCTCTAGGCCCCACCCCGGTTGCTCTGATGCAGATAGTCAAGCAGGAGAGGAGTCTGAATTTTTAGCAGTGCCGGGGAGATGCCAACGTGATCTGTCCGTGGCCTGGAATCTGGGAAACCAGGCTGTGGAGGACAGCGAGATGAGTCAGACACAGCCCTGCTTCTGGGACCATGACTGTCTGGCAGGAAAGGTAAGACAGGACCCCTATCGACTGAAAAAAAAAACAAACCCACAACCTAAAAGTTGTTTATGTTTTATTCGGCGCACTTGCTGAGAACTCAAGCCCCAGAGGCAGCCTCTCAGACAGCCCTGAGGAACTGCCCCAGAGAGGCAGGGGAGAAACCAGGATGTACAGGGGGGTTTTTTTGTTTGTTTGTTTTTTGTGGTAAGTGGGCCTCTCACTGTTGTGGCCTCTCCCGTTGCGGAGCACAGGCTCCGGACGTGCAGGCTCAGCGGCCATGGCTCATGGGCCCAGCCGCTCCGTGGCATGTGGGATCTTCCCAGACCGGGGCACGAACCCGTGTCCCCTGCATCAGCAGGCAGACTCTCAACCACTGCGCCACCAGGGAAGCCCTGTACAGGGGGTTTTGAAACAAAAACCAGGTAGTTGGTACATCAAGAGATCACTGTTAATTAAAGAAAAACCAGACATCTCAAGTTAATGAATTTAGCACTTTTTTATGTCTGGGAAGATGCAAGAGTCTGGGTTGATTGAAATCATCCCTTTGATAAGCACCTCAACTATCTAGGGCCAGCATCCTGCTTTTCTCCATCCTGAATCCTTTCAGGGTGCACAGTGGGCCGTTGCGGCTGCAGTGGCTGCTGTCTTGACGGCTGCAACATCCTTTGTTTCCCGATATGGCGGGCGACATTCTTCTCCACACCCCAATCAGAAGCACCACGTGGGAGCAAGGCTAAGGGCAATGGCCCGTGAGCAGAACCCGGCTTCAAGCTGCATCTGGGGCCCTGTGCTGTCTGGTGTTGTGTCTTGGTGGATTCCATTTTATAGATGTGAAGACAGGATTCTTGAAGGCCAGTCATCTGGTCCAGTCACCCATAAGCAGTGGAGCGGGGTTTGAGTCCCCAGATACCACCATCTCTTGGGCCTAGAGCCCAGACTGTCCGACGCATGAGCAACTGCCTTTGAAGGTGGTGATCTGTGTGCCTCTCTCCTCTGGGGGCTGCACACGTGGCTACCTGTCTGAGCCAAGGAGCCAGGTGGCGCCATGCAGGTCCCTCCAGAGGCCACACTGATTCCCCACCTGCATTTTCAAAAAATTTTGAGGTCCAATTCACATCACATAAAATTCATCCTTTTCAGGTCAACAATGCAGTGGCATTTTGTGCCTTCCCAGCGTGGTATGACCACCATCTCTATCAAGTTCAAAACATTTTCATTACCCCCAAAGAAACCCCACACCTATTAAGTAATCACTCCCCGTTTTCTCTAACCCCAAGCTCTGGCAGCAACCCTCAATCGGCATTCTGTCTCTATGGATTTGCCGATTCTGGATGTTTCATATAAATGGGATTGTGCGACGGGTGGCCTTTGGAGTCCGGCTACTTTCACTGAGCAGAATGGTTTCCAGGGTCGTCCCTGCCGTGACGGTGTCAGTGTTTCAGTCCTTCCCACGCGCACTCTTGCTTCCTAGACCTGGAGAGCAAGGAGCTGCCCTGGGGAAGACGGCTCGGCAGGCGGGATGCTGCCCCCCGGTGGCGGGGCGGGAGTTTTCTTTAGACCCAGGTCTCTGCCCTGGCTTCCGCCCACCCCCAGGTGAGCCCAGGCAGCAGGAAAGCACAGATGCATCTCTGATGTAGGGGAGCATACGGGGCAGCAAGGGGACCACCGCAAGCCTCGAGCTGGGCTCTGACTCCTTCCTTTCTCCAGCCCTGGGAGGTGGTGCATCTACCAGCCATTTGGCCTTTTATAAATAACCTCACTGGATTTTGTGTGAAAGCACCATTTTTTTTGGAGGGGTGTGCGGGTTGCTCCAGGCTCTGCTTATACCTTCAAACCAATTTCCTCCTGAAACAGTCTCAGCCCGGGCAGCGATGCTGGCCTGCTGTAGGGTGACTGCCTTCCCACCAGACCTGGCACTCAGACTCCAACCAAAGCCGGTCCCCGGTCCTGGGGAGACAGAGCTGGATCCTCACTTCCCAGATGAGGGCCCACGGCATCCCCCTGTGCCGTGGAGCAGGGAAGATGCCCGCCTGCCCCTGCTCCTTTCCTTCTCGAATCTTGTCCAGGGAGGCCCTGCAATCCCAGTCCTGGCCCCCGGGCAGGGTGTCAGAGTTGCACCCGCCCCTGCACCCACGCCCTCCGCACCTTGCTGTGTTTTGAGAATTGTGATGGGTGTGGAGTGAGACAAGCAGCATCGCGGTGCCTGAAGACAGGCCGGGCTTGTGGGAATTCTTACGCAGGAGCACCTTCCTGTCGCTGCCCTTTCCGGGGCCCCTGATGGACCACAGGTTCTGGCCAGTCGTGAGGCGTGACCCCCCGCACTGATGACAGGAGGAAACCATTTATCATCACGGAAGGATCTGGCTGCTGGCGTGTTTATCCAGAGGAAGGAAATAAGCTCTTTTCATCTCCCCCGAGCGGTGTCTGGCCCACTTGGCCGTCCGATCTGTCAGCGGGGGGAATTTTAAATAACGTGTCCTGTGTTTGTCGGTACCTGTTTTGTGTCTGCCTTGGAGCTCTCAGCTCATCACTTCCTGGGTGTTGTACTTTATTGCCGCTTCCTCCCTTAAATAAACTGTCATAAATTTACTGCTTGTCAGAGCCGAGTTTAGAAATCTGGGCCAGCAACATGCGCCGGCGAGGCAGGGCTCTCTCCTCAGGCCAGCGTCCAGTGTGGCCGACGTGGGACACCTGGGGGAGTGCGGGATGCCGGCTGCGATGCCTGCTGTGGTCGGAGAGGCTTGCAGGCTTGGGGATGATGTGCTTTGTTTTTCCACATTTCGAAGCCAGGGAACTAGTGAAAAATCTCACCTGGCAACTGGCATGGAAATTGCTGGAGGGCAGTCACACAAACCCAACAGCCTGTGTCAGTCTGCATACTCGTGGCCAACAAGATTGTTGCACTAAGAGTGCCTCCCACGGTGTTCATACCCCAGACCAAGTGACACAGGAGTGAGGCCATAAGACTAGCACCTTCCCATCCAAACATCCATGCATCAAACACCCATCCATCCATCCATCCATCTATCCATCCATCCATCCATCCATCCATCCATCCATCCATCCATCGACCAAACATCCAGCTACCTATCCGTCCATCCACTGAGGCGCTGTCATCTCATATGTCCCTATGCACTGGACACCTTGCAGCCCCAAGAGAACAATGCCCCAGGGAACCCCTTGGCTGTGGGTAGAGGGGACTTTGGTCTCGGGGGTGATGGGGGGTCTTGGGGAGTTGGGGGGCAGCTTCCAGGAGGAGAGAGATGCCCCATGCTACTGCAGCTCTTAGAAGAGGGTGGGGTTCAAAGAATGAATCCCTTTCTGCCCCCACCGACCACCTGCTATCTCACAGGTCCGGGGTAATCAGAGTTAACGGCGGGTTCTGCTGCATTAGTGTCCCGGGACTCTCGAAACAAAGTACCACAAATGGAGTGGCTTAAACAACAGAAATTTCTTCTTTCATGGTTCTGGAGGCTTGAAGCCTGAGGTCAAGGTGTGGGCAGGGCTGGTGCTTTCCCCTAAGCTGCTCGGGATGGTCCATCCAGGCCTCTCTCCTGGATCCTGCTGGTTCCTTTCCTTGTGGCTGTGTCATGCCAGTCTTCACATGGGTTCTCCCTGTGTGAGTGTCTGTCTCCATTTCCCCTCGTTATAAGGACACCACTCATATTGGCTTAAGGGCCGCCATGCCCCAGTACGACCTCATCTTAGCTAATTACATCTGCAATGACCCTATTTCCAAATAAGGTCATATTCTGAGGTAATGGGGGTTAGAATTTCAACATATGAATCTGGGTTGTGGGGAACACAATTCAACCATAACATCTGCAGACGCTAAAATCCCTCTTAGCGTGGAAAGGGGCCGCTGAGAACCCTGACCCTCTGTTGCCCTCCGACGCCCTCTCACACGGGCCCCTAGAGGAGCAAGTTCCAGCCACCAGGAACTACACAACCCCGCTCAGGGGCAGGGGCAGGGGCAGGGGCAGGGTCAAGGTCAGGGTCAGGGCGTTCAGATCCCTGTGGGACCTCAGTTGAGGCCACCTCGGCCTCTTAGAGAAGTAGGATGGGGGTTGGTGACAGCTGATGAGGCCACACGGAGAAGACATCGGGGCAGGGGACTGTTAGAGGTGCTGCTGGAGTATTACCGTCAGTCTCCCAGGTGGGCACCGTGCCCAAACCGAGCCTGCGGAAATAAGGAGCCGGCTTTCCACACACCCATTATCTGGAAAGGATTGCTCAAACCGTAGTCCTGCTCTCAGGTGGGCACAGCGATGCAGACACCTGCTTCTGGCCCCGTCCCCTGTTGCTTAATCCCTGGGCACACCGGGGACTTTCCAGCCTCTGGGCCTTGGTCCCCATGGTGCCCTGCACTCCCTGGGCGTGTGCCATGCCACCCCTTCCGGCAGCTGAATCCACCCATCCACCCATCAGGAAGCCACGCTCACCCTCTTGTTCAGTCACATCTCTCAGTCGGACTGTGGAGCCAACGAGGGCCAGGGGCCTGGCTCTCCCAGCCCCGCCTACCCCAGGGTCCCTGGCTGGGGGCACACAGCCGAGAGAGCCGGTCAAGGGCTCAGCACTCCTGTGGTCTTGGAGGCCTGCCGTGGGTGGGCAGCAAGACCAAGGCCACAGACGGGGCCCCGCAGGCCGAGAGGCCCCAGCCTGCAGCCCGCTCTCAGGGTGCCCACTGCCCCCCTGGCCACTCCCCCTCCCAGTCTGAGCCTGGCTTTCTTCCTCTTCCTGTCGGGGTCACTGGCTTTATCTCTTGAAAGGAAATACATTTGTCTTCTGACAAAGGGTGGTGGTGAGTCTGTGGTCCTGAGAAGCCAGGAAGCTGTGAGTGACCCAGGAACCCAGTGCCCCTTCCCCACCTGTCGGAAGTGGGGAGGGGGTCAACGTCTCAGTAGCAGATCCCACAGGACAAGCATCTCATGACTGGAGGTGAGCTGTGAGCTAGAACCTCAGAGGCTGCCCCGGACTCCTCGGGCCCCTGGGGAGGCATCTCTGTCCCGTCTCCTGGGGAGGAGGATGGAGCTCAGACCTGCCTGGGGCTGCGGGACCTACGCTTGGCCCAGGACCCAGCGCGGGGCCTGGCCCCGAGCCTTTCCTTACCTCTCCCCAGCCATGCGCTGCGGGTGCATCGTAGAGATGGTCCATCCCAGAGAGCGTGGGGACGCTCCCCACCGTCTCCCACTGATGGCACAGGGCTTGGGAGGCTCACGGGCTGCAGGCTCTCTGCAGACACGCTTTGTGGGGCAGGGTGCGTGCATCAAGTTTCCGGGAGGTGGAGAGGGTACCACCCCTGCTGCACCCCTGCTGCAGGGCAGCTGAGGAAACAGACACAAAGAAAGAAAAGGGCCCAAGCTGGTCCTCCTGGGGGGCCCGGCACACGCCGGCTTGCTGGGAGCTCTGGAGAGGCTCCAAGGCTGGAGGGAGGAGGGGGACCCCGATGGAGGACTCACCCCAGAAGGGGGCCTCACCCCAGGAGGAGCTCAGGACACAGGGAGCCTCCAGGTGTCGCTGGGGAGGAAGAACCCCGGGGGGGACGACACAGAGAGGACCCTAGAACACTGGGGTGCCGTGTGTGTGTGTGCATGTGAGTGGGTGTGTGCACGTGTGTAAGTGTGCCATGTGTCTGGGCATGTGTGCATGTGCGAGTGCCGGTATGTGCACGTGTGTGTCCACGTGTGTGTGTGTGCACGTGTGTGAGTGTGCCGTGTGTCTGGGCGTGAGTGCCGGTATGTGCACATGTGTGCACATGTGTGTGTGTGCACGTGTGTGGGAGCACCAGGGAGCCAGGCCAGCTAGAGTGAAAGGGCTGTGAGGGGAACATAGCTCAGGAGGGCCATCACCCTTGGAGGCTCCACCATCCGGGTGCTAGGGCCTCCCAGTCCTCTCTGGGCGAGGCCTGGTGTGAACCAGGGGGACAGCAGCCTGGGGGAGGGGGGAAACCAGGACGGGGTCAAGGAAAGGGGGCTCAGGAAGGGGGTCGGGGAGCATAAAGGCCGAAGAGCATCCGTGAGATTTCACAGCAGGGACCCAGGCCGGGAGGACGGCCCACCAGGGCCTTGCAAGGTTCTAGTCAGTCTTGGGAGCCACTCCTTAGGTGGGAACAGGGACGTAGTGTCTGGAAAGGGCCAAGCAGGCTTTCAGGGCCCACACCCCGCGAACCCAGAGGCCTCTGCCCTTGGCGGATGGGGTGGCGGCAGCTGGGCCCCTCAGGAAGGCTCAGCAGTGAGGGCCAATGCTGCCCCCTGGTGGTAGAAAGAACCTCTGTCAACCGGCTGTAACGTTAAATTTTCCATCGCACAACTTTGCCTCAAGGCCCTCGGAGGCTGAGAAAGAAAGTGTGTTCACAGGAGACCTCCCGAGTGAGGCTGAGTGATCCAATGACCTTGTGTTCGGGGGTGGGGGGACATTATTACATGTCATCTTCCAACACCCCCTAAGGCAGGGCTGCTGGCCTGTTTACAGACGCCTGGCCTGGGCGCTCTGCCTGCAGCTAACAGAATCCACACTTGAGCTCAGTCTCCCACGTGACCCCTCAGCCCCACCCTTCCCATTTACAAACGGGGAAACTGAGGCTCAGGGGGTGGAGTGACCGTCCCAGACACCTGCATCGGAGGGTCACCCTTCCCCGAAGATTTCACCCCAATAGTCCAGGGCCCTAAGCAGATGCCTCGTGGGGAATGTCTTTTGGGATGCAGGGCATGCTGCAGCGGGCCCCCAGGAAAGCCTGGAGAAAGTCCTGGCTAGCTGAGTGTTTGTGTTCTGGTGGCCAGCACCCTGGGATCTGGAATAATACTACCTGCCTCAAAAAACTGGTGTCGGAATAGAAATCCTCAGGAGGGCGATACCCACGGCAGGCATTTGGTACCTATTATTATAATAAGTCCCTTGGGCACCAACGGTGCACAGGGTCTGTGGTAGGCTGAAAAAAGGACACCCCCAAAGATATCCACATCTTTTTTGTGTGTGTGTGGTATGCGGGCCTCTCACTGTTGTGGCCTCTCCCGTTGCGGAACACAGGCTCCGGACGCACAGGCTCAGCGGCCATGGCTCACGGGCCCAGCTGCTCCGCAGCTTGTGGGATCTTCCCGGACCGGGGCACGAACCCGTGTCCCCTGCATCAGCAGGCAGACTCTCAACCACTGCGCCACCAGGGAAGCCCGATATCCACATCTTAATGCCCAGAACGCAGGTCACATATGTGACCTTATGTGGCAAAAGGGACTTTTTGGGTGTGATGAACTTGAGGAAGGAGTGGAGAGGGGAGCTTTTCTTGGATCCCCCAGGGGGCCCCCACGTCATCACAAGGGTCCTTACAAGAGGGAGGCAGGAGGGTCAGAGTCAGAGAAAAGATGTGATGCTGAAGCAGAGGCTGGATGGAGGGAGAGAGATTTGAAGACGCTGAACTGCTGCCTTTGAAGAGGGAGGAGGGGGCCACACACCAAGGAACGTGGGCGACTCCAGAAGCTGGAAGAGGCAAGGAATGGGTTCTCCCTGGAGCCTCCCGAGGGAACCAGCCTTGCTGATGCCTTGATTTTAGCCCAGTGAGACGTCTGATCTCTAGAAGCACAAGAGAATAAATCTGTGTCGTTTCACAGTCGGTAAATCTGTGGTCATTTGTGACAGGAGTGTAGGACACGAATGTAGCTCCCGTTCTAGGAAGTGGGTGACTGTCCTCTAAATGAAGGGGGTCACGAGCCCCCCTCTGCCCAGACCCCAAAGCCAGCCCGAGGCGGCCTTGTGGGGACACTGAAGCAGCCTCAGTTCTCCCTGGCTGTCCAAGGAGGGGACAAAGGCTGGGGACCAGGGGCTTAGGACTCAGAGCCCCCAAAGAACTCTTGATAGTGAGATGGCCTCGTCATGGCCTGTCCCTGCTCTTCCCAGCCAGAGCCTGCCAAGAGAGACCCAGTGGGGAATAATAGAACGTTCTTTTGGACATGTGTCTTCCTATTTTTAAACTGTTGCTTTTTTCCTCTGTAACTTTTTGAATGTTGAAAAAGGCCTGGGAGCTATGGTCCCCAGTCTGTCTGAAATTATCTCGGGTGGCACAGGGTCCTGGCCTTTCACGCCCTGTCTCCACAGCCAGCAAGCGCATCTGCCTGGCACGGAAGAGTCCTAGCCCCACTTTGTGGAGGGAAACTCTGAGACTCGGGAGCAGAAGTGACTGGGCCAGCGTCACCAGGCTCATGAAAGAGCAGGGGCTGCATCCAGACTCAGGTCCCTCTGAAGCTTCTGGCTTTTTCCCATGACACCATGCTGCCCCCCAGCGGTGGGTCTGGTTTTTCGGAGAGTGCTAAGCTAGCCACAGCCCCCAGGGTCAGATCCAGACCTGGAGACATGGATCAATCAGGGAATACGGTTTGTGTTGCTCGGAGCACAATGTAGGCTGGCTGGGAGCTGGCATCCCTTAGGTCGGGGAAGCGGGGCTGGAGCAGGAGAAAGTCCAGGAGTCTAGGAACTGGGTTGCAATTGATTTCCATTTGCGGCCTTAAAAGTAAAACAATGAGTGTTTCGTGTCTTTGTTCAATGCAATACTCAAGTAGGTATTGAGTCCTATTTTATGTGCTGGGGTCTGGACACAGAGCAGAGAAGGGTCTTGCCGTTGAGGAAAGGCACTCCAGAGGCAGCGTTATGGAGGTTGAGAGGCAGGAGTGTGACTTTCTGGGGGAAAGGTATTCCGGGCAGACAAAACAGCACATGCAAAGGTCCTGAGGCCAGAACTAGCCCGCTATGCTTGAGGAACAGTGAGAAAGCCAGAGTGGCTGGTGCTAGGTGGGGGGCACATTGAGGGGGTATGAGGTAATGGAGAGGTGGGCAGGGACTAGTTGGGGGGCTTGGAGGCCGTAGTGAGGAGTTGGGAGCAAGTACTGCGGGGGTTGTTTTAAAGGGTATGTCCTTGCAATCTGGAAGGTCGATGGAGTCACAGGCTATTTAGATTTGGGTAGGGAAGCTCTGGTGAATGCAGTCCTTTGCTCTGGCCTTGCAAAAGTAGGTTTACTGCTGCAAAACCCACCTGCAATATTGAAATTCCCACAGAAGGATGCAGTTTGCTTTTCAAATCTGACCCTCTCCCGTTGCTTGCCTCCTTTTCCCCACTGAAACCAGGTTTTCGTGTGACGTGTCATTGGATAACACGGGATTCTGTGAAAATGCAGCTCTCACAGAACTGGTGCTGGTAATTCTTGACAGTTCCTGATGTCGCCCCTCCCCCGCCCCAGCCGTGGTGGAGCGTGGCCGGAGCCCCTCCACCTGAGGGATGTCTCCTAGGCATTCCCCTGGGCATGGAGCGGGAGCCCTGTTACTCACAAGACAGCCCCGCCCCACACAGCTCCCTTTTCATCCCCCAAACCATCCTGACCCAGGGCTGTGAGCTTGCGTTGGGCGGGAAGTTTCAGGGAGAACAGAGCAGGAGAAACTTCACATTCAACGTCAGAGTCCCAGACACCAAACTCAGCACCTTGTCTGTATTGACTACAGAATCCCCACACCAGCTCTTCTTACAGACGAGGAAACTGAGGCATAGAGCGATTGAAGGCTGGGCAGGGGTCCTGCAATCTGCAGGGAGAGCAGCGTTTGCCATCCCCTCTGCCTCTTGGATGCGGGGCGCAGCACGCCGCTGCCCTGGCCACACCTCTCCGGGGCCCCAGCCCCTCGCCCCCTCCTCCCCTCCCTTCAGCCCTGGTCTCCAGGTGCTCACTCTCCCATCTCTGTTGCAGGCCCAACGGCTTAATTCTTCTTCACTTTGTCCTCTTGTTCAGATGTGCTGGGACCTCAGCTCCTTCAGGTCCAAGGAGGAGGCATCAAATGCTTGATGACATGGAATTGTTTTCCTTTGCATTATTTGTTTACTGTCATCTTCCTCTGAGCTGATGAGGTCCTGAGGGTAGGCACCCCCTCCCCAAGGGTAGAGACCATGCCTGTCTTGCTGACCACCATCTCCCCGGCACCCAGCACAGGCCTGGACATAATAGGTGCCCAGTGAGTGTTTGCTGGAGGAAAGGACATGTGAACAGACACGCAGGAGTGTGCACGCATGCCCTGTCATGGAATGTGACGTTTGCACTGTCTCGTTCTTTTCAAAGAAGGTTCATGTCAGGGAAGGCTGAGGGCAGAAAGGATTAGTGAAACAACAACGTCTAGGGAATGGTCTAGGCTCTGTGCATGAGACCAGTCTCCTATTCTGACTCCACCTTCCTTCAACTTTTTTCCCTTTTGCCCTGGCTGCTAGGAAGCTCAGAGCCAGTTTGTGTAACCCAGGGCTGAAATAGCTCCCTGGGGCCCTGGAAAGCCTCCCCCTCCTCCCCCTCCCCCCCTCCCCTCTCTGCTCAACTTCTGCTTGTTCTGACTTCCTTTCTATCCCCCTTTTATTGCCTGACACCTCCAGTGCTGTGGAGAGTGGGCAGGTGAGCCAGAGGGAAAGGCCTCCTAGGAAAGCAGTGCTGGGGGGAGGGGACAGAGGCGGGGCCCAGAGGCGGGAGGCCCCACCCCTCTGGGCCAATCCTTGGTACCCTGGATTGCCCGCCTGGGCCTCCTGTACCTCCAGGAGCCAGCTCCAGAATCCAGCGAGGACACGCAGATAAGATCTCGCCAGATAAGGGATCCCTTGACCCTGGGCATGGAAGGAAACAGCAGGGCTTTAACCACGTTCTCCTGGCATCAGACTTACACGGGAATAAAAATACCAGGTGTGCTGGGTGTGGAGCCTCCAGAGAGACTTCCCAGCCTGGCACCGCCGGGCCGCCGACACCACTCAAAGGTGAGAAGCAACAGGAAATTCCAAACCTGACCCCACCCCACGCGCAGGAGAGGCGGCCACGGAGGCCCCCCCATCTCCGCCCCCCACCCCGGCCCCCGCCTTTAACAGCTGGCTGGTCGCCCTGCGCCTCGGTTTCCGCATCTGAAAAATGGAGCCACAACAAGAGCCCCCGCCCCAGGTGGGTGCTAGGCTCGATGACAGAGCCTTGTAATGGACTCGGGCCAGCAGCGGCAGAGGATGTGCTGACTCAGGGTGACTCCCGGGCTCCGCTGATGCGCCCGGCTACTCTCAGTCTGAGATCACTCTGCTCCCGTGAGGGGACTCGTAGGGCCCGGCTGCACAGCAGGCTCCACCCCCGGATGCACTTCTGGAGCCGAGCTGGAGGCTGGGGCTGGTGGCCCCAGTGCCGTGGGCTCAGGCTGCTGTCCGGCTGCCTCCCTCTCGGAGTGTGGGTGGCGCCTCATCCCTTCTGTCCTCACAACAGGTGCTCGGAAGGGCTTTCTCCATCGACTGGACTCTCCCAGTGCCCAGGCCCAGGTGGGAGAAGGGCAGACCGGGGGACCCCAGTCTGGGTCTGAGCCACAGCTGCACCCCCTGCTCCCATGGAGTCTAGCCCACATTCCCACATCTGAGCGGGGCCCCGGGAGCAGCCCCACAGAGTCGCATGCAGGGCTGTGGGGACAGGGGCTTCAGGAACAGGGCTGCTCCTGCCCGCCCCCAGCCTGGCCCAGCACTGGGTACCTGGGGCAGCTGAGCAGACGCTGATGCCTGTGAATGCAGGATGCTGTCGGTGCCCCCAGTGACCCTGCCCCAGAGAGGGGGCTCTAGGAATCCTTCGAGGCCCCGTGGCAGGTGCCCACCTGGGAGTCCCTTGGGCAGGAGTTGACACCTTGCCCCCCCCCCAGGAGACAGAGATACCAGCAGGGGCCCTGCTTGGACAGGAGCCCCCGGGGGATGTTCTGTCGGAATGAGGGACTCCTGGCTTGAGCCAAACTGGAGACGCCCACTCCGCCGTTCCAGAGACTGACCACCAGGGGGCAGCACCTGCCTGGGGACTGGAGTCCTGAGCGGGCAGCGCTCCCCCCACCCCGCCCCCTCACTCATAGATGCTGCTGGAATCTCATGTGCGGCTGGCCCCCAGGAAGCTGGCCTCTGCCGCCAGCACGGCAGGGAGGGGGGATTGTCCCCTCCCCCTCATCCCCCAGCCCAGAGCCAAAGGGATCTGGGGCTCAGAGGGTGGTGCCCCCCTCCCGGCTCCCAGGCTTGGGGGCAGCTCTGAGGGCGAGGGGCTTCCTTCCTGCTAAGCCTCCCACAGCCCTGGACTGCCACCCAGCCCCTGGCCCCTCCGGGTTCGAGAGAAGAGCGGGAGGCCTGCCCCATACTAGGCTGGGCCACAGGTGGACCTCGGAATGCCAGGAGCCGCTCTAGAGCAGAGATCAAGGCAGGTGGATGGCAGAAACGGCCTCTGGGGACCTGCTGGCAGCCTTGCCCTGGGGGGCAGGGATGGCATGATGGGGCGCACTGGGAAGGGCCCCGGAAAGGGGCTCAGAGACCTGGATTCGAGCCCAGCCTCCTGCGGGTTCCACCCAGGTCTGGAACCTCTCTGACCCTCAGGCTCCTCATGTATACGATGGGGCCAGGACAGCCTGCTCTGTGTGCCCCCTGACAGGACACAAGAGGTGGGGCGGGGTCCCAGAGGCGCTGGGGGCATCCTGGGTCAGTTAGAGGTGTCCCTTCCCAGCTGGACCCGGTTCTCACTCCAAAGGATTGTTTGGAAAGCTGCAACTTGGGGCCTGAGTGCTGGCAGAAGCAGGGGCCAGCCGGGAGCAAGGTGGTCGCCATTGTGCTGGGCCCACCAGTAGGGGGCGCCACCCAGCAGGGCCTCTTCTCAGCTCCCTGGCAGTTGTCATCACTAACAGAGGCCAGATTCTCCAAAGGGCGGCAGTCACCTCCTCCCTGGGGCCAAATTCAAAGAGCTGGTCAACCCAGGAGCTGCTGCAGATGTGTGCTGCGTGTGGGAGTGAGCTCCCCGTCCGAGAGGGCAGCTCGCCTCTGCTCACGGACGTCCCTCACCCCCGTCTCACTCACTCCTCACCCAGCCCTGCCAGGGCTCGGGGAGAGGCATGGGGGTTTCTCACCCCAGATGTCTGTAATGCCGCAGCCGCTCGTCCTGGAATGCTTGAGCTGCCCTCCAGTAAGTCCTCCCTCTCTAGGGCGGTACTACCGTGCTCCAGAGTCCACACAGGCTCCCATGCCTCTTGGAGCCCCCCCGTGGGTCCCTCATAACACACCGCATTTGGATGTGGCACCCGGCCCTCCTCCTGCCCCTGGGCGAGGTTGTACCTCCGACCTGGGTCCAGCACGGAGACGGTGACCCCACCCCTTTCCCCTGCCCCAGCCTCACAGCACCTAGCAAATAGGAGGTGCTCCTTGAAGGGAGTCAGGCTGGATTTTAGGGTCTTGGGGGCAGTGACCCTGGAAAAAGGAATAGCAGTTGTTTGGGGTTCTGGGTTAGGCCAGAGAACTGAGAGAAAGGACACCAGGCCAATCTATACTGGCCAGAAGGCTGCCCGGGAGCATGCTGCGTCCACTGGATCTCTGTGGCGAGACTCTCCTTCATTAGACACGTATGGAGTGCCAACTGTTTGCCCAGCATCCCTGAGAGCAACCAAGGTGCAGGCTCTGTGATCAGCCCCACACGAGGTCGCAGCGGGGCTGCTGGCATGGGGCTGGGAGGACAGGGTCAAAACGCCTGGGAAGAACAGTCAGAGGTGGAGACCTAGCAGAAGGGAGGGCAGACACACAGGCCTCCCCTGGCTCTGGGCCCATTTACCTAACTTCCCACTGGCAGCTCCACAGGGGTGTCTGCCCCAAAGCCAGCTGGGCATGATCAAAGTGGCTCCCAGCATCCTACCTTCAAACCTGCTTCTTCTGAGCCCCCTCCCAGCAGAAGACGCCCAATCCACCTCTCCTCTCCAGCCAGAAAGCTGTGCCCCCTGCCCCACCCACCTCACCCACATTCACGGATCCCCTGTCCCCGGCACTCAACCTCCTCGATCTTAAAAAATGTCCCCTGCTCACGGTCCCCACCGCCAGCCCCAGGCCAGGCACCAGCATCTCCCTGTTTTCATAGTGGCCTTCCCAACCCGTCGTGGGCTCTAAGGCATCCTCCTGGCACAGGGCAGCAGGAGGGAGTGCCATGGGGTGGGGTGGGGGGAAGGGAGAGAAAGAGGAGTGCAGGGACCCCAGCAGAGGGGGCTGTCTGCAGTGGGTGCTGCATCCCCAGGCCAGTGGCCCCTGGGACCAAGGAGAAGCACTCCCTTTGGTCTACCCTCCACCTGGGGCTGGGATGAGGACATGCTGGGCTGCATGCCCTTCTGTGCTCCTGGGGAGGAGGCTGGACTGCTTGGACAGGGAGGGAGAGAGGGTCGCCACAGCAGCGGCCCGGGGCCAGCCAAGCAGGGTACTGACTCTCCCTAAACCCCGTCTGGGTCCATCCAGGCTCGCAGATGGCCCTGGCCTGACCCAGGAGAGGCCCAGATGTGGGACCCCGACCCCGGCTCACAGCTGGCGCCGGATGTTTCCCAAAGTGTCTGCTCCCTCCTGGCCACGGCAGGCAGGCCAGGCCCTTGTGGGCTGGAGGGAGAGCAGAGCCGGGCATCTGACTCCTTCCCCGAGACTCCGGAGCTCGTTGTATTTTATTCATGAAGACGAGGTGGCAGCTCAGAGGGCTTAAGGGACCGTGTGGGTCGCACAGCATGTTGGGGGCAGACCCGGGACCTGCCCAAGCTGGGATTCTGAAGTCCAGGCCACCCGCTGCCCACCCGGCCTGCTGAGCGGTGGAGCCCAGTGGCCCTTCCGGTTACCCTGCAAGGTCGATTCTGTAGGTCTCTGTCCCCCTCACCTGCCCGCACACCTGGCCCCGCACCCAAAGTGAAGATTATGGTGCTCGACCCTTGTGTGAGCGTCCTGGGGCTGCCGTAGCAAGTGACCACATACCAGGAGATTAAAAGCCTCAGAAATGTATCCTCTCCCGGTTCTGGAGGCCAGAAGTCTGCAATTGAGGTGCGGGCAGGGCCCCGCTCCCTCTGAAGTCTCTCGGAGAAGCTCTTGCCTCTTCTGGATTCTGGGGGCTCCAGGCGTTCCTGGCCTTGGGGCCGCATTTCCCCAGCTTCTGCTTCCATCTTCACGGGGCCTCCTCATCCGTGTCTGCGTGTATTTTCTCCTTTTCTGTCTCCCGTAAGGACACTTGTGGCTGGATTTCAGGCCCTCCCTAAGCCAGCAAGGTCTCACCCGGAGGTCCTTCCCTTCGTTACATCTGCGAAGACCCTTTTGCCAAATGAAGCCACATTCATCACGGGCACATCTCGGTGGTGAGGGTAGCAGCGGTGTCGAGGTTACAAATCAACCCACTACACCCCCAATATGATGTGCAAGATAAAGGTAAAGTTACATGATAAAATCTGTTCCAGGAACATCTGTGCTTGCGCGTGTGTTGTGGTTTTTTGTTTTTTTGTTTTTTTTTTTTTTTTGCTTTACGCGGGCCTCTCACTGTTGTAGTCTCTCCCGTTGCGGAGCACAGGCTCCGGACGTGCAGGCTCAGCGGCCATGGCTCACGGGCCCAGCCGCTCCGCGGCATGTGCGATCTTCCCGGACCGGGGCACAAACCCATGTCCCCTGCATCGGCAGGCGGACTCTCAACCACTGCACCACCAGGGAAGGCCGTGTTGTGTTTTTTAAAAACACTTTTTCAAAACCTTCTCTCCTCATTTTTCTTTCTCATTTGGTCCCCTCCCTTGTGGACACAGCCTGCTGAACACGTGTGCTCCACGTGGGCCAGTCACAGAGGGCGGGTGAGGACGAAATGAGGAAGGGCCGGCGGGACACAGCACATGATACCCGGCACGTGGTACCCGGTGCGTGCATGGTAAGGGATCAATGATGTTTTACAAGAAACTGACGACCCCAGGAGGTCATTGTCAGGCGTGGGAGCAATGAGGGGCTGAGGGCGTCTGGGAGAAGGAGGGCAGGGGGACAGGGACTGGACCTGACCTCAGGTCCTTTGGTACATCCGGCTGGAGGCTGGCCCCTGCCCACCAACCTCCGCACCCCTGACCCCGCTCCCCGCATGCCTGACCCACGCCGTCTGCAGCCGTGCTGTTCCACCAGCATCGCTGGTTAACTCCAGCCTCCTTCCTCTCCCCCAGTGTAGCAGTTTGGGTGACAACCTCCAACAGGGGCTGCAAACCCCTGCCACAGTTCAAGTCCTCCTTCACCTTTTTCGTAGAGCCCATGAGCTAAGAATGACTTTACATTTTTTAAGGGGTGAAAAAAAAATCAAAAGAAGAATACTATTTCACGGCGCATGAAAATGACACGGCCTTCCAAGTCAGTGTCCATCGGTGAGTGTTCTCGGTGCCCGGCTGCCCATTCATTGACTCTTGTCAAGGCTGCCTTCCAGCTACAAGGTGGGGGACTGAGAGATGTCATAGGATCGTGGGGCTGAAAATCTCCCCTCTCTGGGCCTTTACAGAAGGTCTGCTGGGCCCTGACCTACAGGCTCACCCTAGTGAGCACCGGGGCGGGGCCTGGCCTTCCACGTGGGTAAATGGAGAGTTCCGTCTGGACTGAGGCAGGATCCCCAGAATCTTAATACAACGACGTGGACAGACATACCGTCACTAGGGAACGTTTGCCGAGCCCGGGAAGAGCTACGCTAACATTGCACACAGCCGGTGGCCTTGCAGTTTAGGGCCCAGGCTCTGGAATGTACTGCAGCTCTGTGGCCTCTCGGTGCCTCCGTTTCTCCATCCTGAAAGTGGGGATGATTGCATTTCCCTGGGAGAAAGGATCCCGAGAGTCAAGGGCATGTGACGTGCTTGGGACGGTGCTGGTCCCCAGTGTGGGCTCGGGGCTGTGCGTCCCTCGCCGTCTCACCCTATCAGGCACATCCACCTGCAAACCCCACTCCGCCCTCCATGAAGACCCAGCCTGCACCCTCTCCCACCAACTTCTATGGTCCTGCTCCATTTCACTAGCACTGGTCCCAGGGCCACCCACTCTTACCCAGATGATGCAAGAGCCTCCTAGCTGGTCTCCCTGCCTCTGTCCTGCCTCTTCTGTTTACTGCTCACTCAGTAGCCAGTGAGTCTTTCAGAAAGCAAGTAGACCATTATCTCTTCTGGGCTCAAAAATCTGCCAGGCCCCATCTCACTCAGAGTCAAAGTCAAGTCCATATGCTGGCCCTTTACCTCTCTGATCTCCTCTTCTGAACTTCTCACTGACCCCCTTACCTCCAGCCCTCTGACCATTCTCTGAACACACTGGGCCCCTGCCCCAGGGCCTTTGCACATGCCATGACTACTATCTGGACCACTCTTCCCAGGAAGAAGAGTCTCACTTCCTCATCTCCTTTGGTCTTGACTCAGATGTTACCGGCTTGGTGAGGCCTTCCCTGGCTACCCGATAAAAAAACTGATGCTCCATCCCCCGACACGTGCCTGTCTTCCGGAAGTTTCCTGTTTAGCTCTTATTACCACACAACGGACCATACAGTCTATGTATTTGTCATGTTTAGCGTCTGTTCACTCCTACTGGAGTGTAGAGCTTGTGTCTGTTTTGGTCTCTGCTGGGTCCCCAGCATCTATGTGTGCCCCATAATAGATGCTCAATGCATATTTGTTAAGTGAATGAATCCAGGGTCCTGGAGTTAGAAACCTCTTACCTAGCAGAACACGAACCCCTGGAGCTCAGCCTGGCCCCTGCCAGCTGCCTCAGAGTGCAAACATCCTGCAGGGAGGGACCACGGATTAGCCTCCTAGAAGTTTCTATGAAGGATGCCACGTGGGTCAGAACCACACCGGCTGGTTTACAGAACCCTGGATGCTGCTACCTTCTGTGGCTCCCCACAGCCACCCTGGAAGTTGGGGGCTCAGTATCTTATGCTCACTTTACAGGGGAGGAAACTGAGGCTGGGAGGACGGTAGAGCCACCAAGGAAGGGTCTAACCTTGGCCTCCAGGCCCAGGGCTTTGCCCACCTCCACAGTCAGGGTAGTGGAGGGTGAGCTAGTGGGATGCAGGTGTGCCGAGAGGGGCAGGGGACCGCAAGGGGGAACAAGAAGAGACGTGGGGGCCTGGGCACCCCAGAGTTCTCCCTCCTAGAGTCTCCCCTTCCGTCACCTCCCCTGGCTCTGCAGCGGGCCTGGTGACCTGGGTCATCCCAGCCCTTCATGGCCTTCCCCCCTGCCCCTCCCCGCCAGGGTTCCCACGGGGCCCACACAGCTGCTGAGCCAGGGCTGGCACAGGGCCATCGCTTTACAGGGAAGAAACCCCGGCCGCTGCTCCCGCTCCCAGGCACCTCTGGAGATTGCACCTCCTTCCCCAGGAGCAACAAACTGCCCTTGTAAAAGCATAAACCAGTGACTGGCAGTGAGAGGCGGCTGGAGATAAGACAGACCTTTACAACCAGATAAGCTGACAGTAGCGTCCGGCTCCGTAAATTTGGTCCAGCACCAGGCCCCGTGGAGCGGATGCCCAGCTGGGCTTGCAAAAGATAAGAGGACACGGTGGTGAGCTTCCTGAGCTGGCCCCTCCCCAAGGATGGAGGGGGACAGTGTGGTGGGCACCCACAGCAGGCCTCTGGTCGGGGGCTGGGCTGGGGAGGGGGCCACTTGAAACCTGGTGACATTAGCGGTGACTTCTCCAGTTGGAGGGGCTCTGGACAGTGGGCTTTGTGTTTTGTTTTTATTTTTTATTTTTTCCCTTGATTGCAAGTGAAGAAACCCCCTCAAAGGGGCATTAAGGACATCTGGTCCCTGCAGCTCCAACATGCGACTCTGGTCCCTGTCATTCTCCATGTCTGGTCTCTGTGTCACTCTGGATGGTGACAGGCACCCTCCACTCCCACCCCCTATGACGCCCCTGCAGCTCCAGGCTAGCATCTCCCACCTGAGTCCTGGGAAGGAGAGCAGGTCCCCATCAGGTTTCTGCAAAGCCCTAGGAGAAAGGGCACCCCGCTGGCCTCAAGGTCAGGAATGCAGCTGATCCCACAGGGCCCGGCGGCGCATATGCTTAATGGGCCTGGAACAAGACAGGTGAGGTCAGCCTAGGCATCCCCAGGGACCTGGAGAGGGGTGGGTGGTCTCCTGAAGAACAATCTGGGCATGGGGAGGGGGTATCCCCTCTGGATGCTGAGCACACCACCGACCTCAAGCTGAAGCTACTGAGACAAAGACACCCCACGGAAGTCAGAGGCTGTGGGGATAGCCGAGGTGGGGGAGGGGTCCTGGTATCACTGCTTTCCGAGAACCCTGGCCCTGTGTTCAGGATGCTTGTGCGTCACTGCTTGCCAGGAAGATCCGGGTTAGGGTGGTGGCCTTGTGTGACCTGGATTTATCACCCACATCATGTCCCGTCTGACAGCCTGGGATGATTCTCAAAGTGATGTGCCTTGGAACCCCCAGGCTCTCCTTAAGCCACAGAGTTCTGGGTTCCATCCCTAGAGGTTCACATCAAGCGGGGTGAGGTGAGGCCTCTGAGCTGTCAGCACCCATGGGACGCCTTTGAACCACCTGTGAGGGTTTCTGCTCCGGGCATTTCTTTCTCTTGGTACTTTTTTTCCAAAGGGGAGGTGGAGAACACAAGAGAGAGTGAGGTGGTCAGTGAGGTAGCCCCCCCGCCCCCGCCTGCGGGACACAGACACAGGACCTCGGCAACATGATGGGGCGAGAGGGGTGGGGGGTGGCTCCGGCAGCCACTGCCCGGCCCCCGCGTCACGCACGAGACACGGCGAGTCCTCTGTTCTCCTTCCCACATCCCGTGAGGGAGACTCACTGCCTCTGTTTTCAGAGGAGGAAACTGAGGCCACGGAGAAAACAGAACTTGCGCAAGACTCCCCACTGGTACAGGGCACACCTGGGATTGCTCCCTAGGCCCACGGCATTTGGGAACCTGCTTGGGCATTGACTGTGCAAATCCCGACCGTCTGCCCACCCCGTCCATCGGCTCCACCCAGAAAGCCCTTCACGGGGCTGCCCCCTGGCCCCCCTTACCTGGTTCACAGTCCCTGGGTGACACACCTGGGCACAGTGCTCAGGGGCTCCCCCTAGAAGAGGTTGAGGGAACAGCATCTCTGGAGGCCAGGCTCTCCACAGGGGACCCCCATTCCCACAGCAGCATTGTGGGGGCCAGGCCCCGTGGCGGTGAAGGGGGTGCCCACAGAGCCTCTGGGCAAAGCCTAGCTGCTGTTTTCAGACGTGTGTTTCGTTGTCCTTAAATACAAGTAGGTCATGCCTGTGTAGTTAAAAAACAAATAATCAAATGATCAGAAAACGTAAAGTGAAAATTCTCTCTTCCCTTCACCCCCAGACCCGAGACCTGTCTTCCAGAGTTAAGGTCTGTTCACTTCTTATGATCCATCAGAAGTGTTCAACGCCTGGTGCCCTGATGCTGCTTGGGCTCACCTGACTCACCAAGAGCTCTCTGCATCTGCTCAGATAGTTTGCTCATTCTTTTTGACTGTTGCATAGTATTCCATCCCATGACTTGTCATAATTTACCAAAATATTGTTTTCTGTCAACCATGCAGTGGCAGCAGCCTGGAACCTCGGCTTGGAAGGAAGATGAATTCCTAGACCCATGGGAAGGGTGTGTTCATGCCCAGCTGGGTAGGCTTAGCCACACTGCCTCAGTGGGATGGGAAGAGGCTGGCTTTTCCCCCACCCAAGCAGGGAGGCGCACCAGGGTCTGTTGCTGCAGGAGGGACAGCACACACCGCGTGATGTCTTTGGGAAAATGAGGAGAAAAACTCACCCCAAACAACGTTGTAGGTGGCAATAGATATTTTTCAAGGAATGCAGAGATTCCCAGAATACGTAATGGGGATCTCCCTGGGAAGAGAGGGAATTAGGCTGGGGGTCAAGGAGGAAGGGAAGGTGCTTTAGTTTGATTGTAATATAGTCTTTTGTTCTTTCTTTCTTTTCTAAAAGAAATGTATATATTCATTTTATGATTTATGGAAAGTAAATACATTTTTTAAAAGACTAGACATAAATAAGCTTCAGAGGTTAAAAGTGGTTAATTCTGGGTCGTAAATACAAATGATTGCTACATTTTACTTGGTTCCTTTCTGAAGAAGTCAGATTTTAAAATATAATGTAAAAACTCCCTCCCTACCTTCTCTGGCACTGGAGGTAACTTGGACACGCGTGGCAGCCCCCAAGTCTGGGTTCCCCAGGGATGGGACCAGCAGGTGACTTATTACTCAGACTGTCAAAACAGGAAGCTGCAGAGAAGGAGTTTCCTTGTAGTATGGCCCGTGAATACCTCACTCCTATGACTCAGCAGCAGGTTCTAGGCACCTCGGTCATGGCCGGGGAACATGCCCAGCTGGTTACTGACCCTGGCTGGCTACCGGGAGCTCACGCTACTCTTCCAGCCATCCCGGAGCCAGTTCTGAGTTGGATCCATCTCTCCACAGCCACCCTAGCATTCTCATCATTATTGCCATCTGGCCAGGGGGCTGCAGGGGGTGTGGTAGTGGCCTGGAACCAAGCAGGATGTCTGAGGTTGGCTGGTATCCAGACCGGGGTGGGAGGGCATTTCTATTTTTCCATCCTCCACTTTCCTAGGGCTTGTCTGAATAGTTGGTTTGCTGTCCAATAGAAATAAAGTGGGAGTCACATAGGCAATATTAAATTCTCTACTAGCTACATTAAAAAAAAAGTAAAACAAAACAGGTGGAGTTAATTTTAATAATCTATCCTATTTAATACAATATATTCAACATGTTACCACTCGACATGTAATCTACACTACAACATTATCAGCAAGATATTTTACATTCTTATTTTCACAGTAAGCCTTCGGGATCTGGTGTGTATCTTACATTATGGCACACCTCAGGTGGACTTGCCACCGTTTGATAACTCTATAGCCACAGTTGGATGAGTGGCTGCCATGGTGGACTGCACAGATAGAGCCATCCTGGCCTGAGGGGGTCAGTAGCACCTTTCAGAAAAGAGCGGTGGAACATGTTTCTAGCAGAAGGATAGATCCAGGTCTCCTCCCCCAGCTCTCTACTTGGCTAGAAGGCACATGTACGTCTGACTTGTTAGGTGTGAAACCAGTGAGTGTATACACATGTACGATATATATGTAATTGAAGTCCCCAGAAGTGAGGAAAGAGGGGGAGTAAAGGAGAAATATTTGAAGAAATGATGAGCAAAATGTTTCCAAAATGGGTAAATAGTATAAACCCACAGATCCAAGAAGCTCAATGAACCTCAAGCGTGAGAAACATGGAGGAAATGATACCAAAGCACATTAGAATCAAATAGGTCAAAACGAGTGAGATGGAGAACATCTTAAAGCAGACAGAGAAAAAAGATGTATACAGAGGAACAAAGATAAGGGTGAAGCAGATTTCTTTTCAGAAACAATTTGAGCAAGAAAGCAGTGCAGCAGCATCTTGAAAGCACCGAAAGAAAAATCTGTCAACCTAGAAGTCTTTACCTAGTGAAATATTTTTCAGAAACAGAGGTGGAATATAGGCTTTTTCAGATACAGAAATGCTGAAAGAACTCATCACCTGGAGATCCACCTTCCAATTAATATTAAAGGAAATTCTTGAGGCAGGAAGAAAGTGATATCTGATAGAATTCAGGATCTAGATAAAGGAATGATAAGCACCAGAAAAGATAACTATGTGAGAAAATGTATGACTTGTTTCTTACTGTTTAAATACCTTTAAAAGATAACTAATTATATTGCAAAAGTAATAACAATGCAGTGTGGTGTTTATAGTATATGTAGAAATAAAATGTATCAAGAGCATAAAGGGGAGAAGTAGAATAGAAATGTACCATTGTCAGATTTTTATACTAGACATGAAGTAATACGATACCAATTGAAAGTAGATTGTGGTTAAGTTTAAGATATACACAATAAACTGTAAAGCAACCACGAAAATAACAAAACAAAGAGTTATTGCTAATAAGGCAACAAATGAGATAAAACCAAATCAAAACCAAAACTCAATTAATGAAAAAGAAAGCACTAAAAAGGGGGAAAAGGGAACAAAGAACAGATGGGACAAACAGAAAACAATAGCAGAATAATAGGCGTAAACCCATTGATCACATTAAATGTAAATGACCTAAAATACTCCAATTAAATGGAAGAGATTATCAGTCTAATAAAAATCCCAAACCCAACTATGGAGTATATAAGAAACTCACTTTAAATATAAAGACATAAATAGATTAAAAATAAAAGGGTGGGAAAAGATATTTCATGCTTACACTAATCGTAAGAAAGCTAAAGTGGCTGTATTAATATCAAAACAGACCCATATAGAAGATTTGTACAACACTATCAACCAACTTGACATAATTTATATTTGCACAATGCCCCACCCCCCAAAAATGGAATATAAATCATTTTCTAGTGCACATAGAACATGTGCTAAGTAGACCATATCCTGATTCATGAAGCATACCTCAATACATTTAAAAAGGATTCAAGTCACACAAAGTATGTCTTCTGACTACATTAAATTAAATTAGAAATCAGGAACAGAAGGATATCTGGAAAATTCCCACATGTTTGTAAATTAGATAACACAGTTTTAAGTAATGCATGGGTCAAGAAAGAAATCATAAAAGAAAATAGAAGGTATTTTGAACTGAATGAGAATGAAAACACCACATACCAAATTTTATGGAATGACACTTAAGCAGTGTGTAGAGGGAAATCTATAGCACTAATGTCTATATTTAAAAAGAAGAATGGTCTCAAATCAATGATCCAAGATGCTAAGAAACTAGAAAAAGGAAAGCAAGTTAAACCCAAAATAAAAGTGCCATATGGGCATAAAGACAGACAAATACATCAGTGGGGCAGAATAGAAGGTCTGTAACAAGACCTAAGCATATTGACAACTTGTTTTAAACCATGGAACAAAGGCAGTTCAATGGGGAAAGGAGTGGGATGCAGGGATAAAGTGAAATAAATCAAGTGAGCGAGACACAGTCAGAGAACAGAGGCGTGTGACCGCCTCAGAGATATCCACATGCCTGCCTGACCCCCCCACCCCACTCCCTTCAAAATATCAGTATCGGGGATACAGGGGAGCTGGACCATTCAAGTCCCTCAACTCCCTCAGGGCCTCTGAACCCTCCATCCTCTGCCTCGAGGTATGAAGTCACCACCAGGCGGGTGCTTCAGATAACCAGAGAAACAAATGGCTATTCATAGTGTGTATTCCTTAAATGTCAGGGTACCTGATGCTAATGGATCAGCTGATGAACTAAGTCCTGAGGAAGATGCAGCTAAGATTGGGCCCTGAGGGGCTTCCTTGGTGGCGCAGTGGTTGAGAGTCCTCCTGCCAATGCAGGGGACATGGGTTCGTGCCCCGGTCTGGGAGGATCCCACGTGCCGCGGAGTGGTTGGGCCCGTGAGCCATGGCCGCTGAGCCTGCGCGTCCGGAGCCTGTGCTCCGCAACGGGAGAGGCCACAACAGTGAGAGGCCCACGTACCACAAAAAAAAAAAAAAAAAAAAAAAAGATTGGGGCCTGAGAGGAAGTGTGGGGAGAAGTGGGTGGCCCCCAGACCTGGGCTGGGTGGGTGGGTGGGGTACTGATGGCGGGAAGGCTACTAGACCAGCCCACAGGGGTGCTCCATGGGACACCACCCCAGAGAGAGAGAGGGGTTGACTTTAAGGAAGTGGCCTGTGCAGTTGTGGCCAACTGTGAGTCCGGTGGGGCAGGCCAGCTGCTGGAACCCCAGGCAGGGTCTCTAGGTCATAGTCTTGAGGCAGAATTCCTGCTTCTCTGGGAAACCCCAGTTTTTTGCTCCAAAGACCTCCCACTGGCTGCATGAGGCTCACCCACAAAGCCAAGGATAATCTCCTTTACTTAAAGTCAACTGATGGAAGACATGAACCCCATCTACAAAAGCCCTTCACAGCCACACCTAGACTAGAGTTTGACCAAAGCACAGCCATCACGGCCCAGCCAGGGCGACACGTGAAATGAACCATCACAGTGAGTGAGCCTTGTTGGGTGGTGGGGGTGAAGGCTGAGGAAGGCATCCTGAGGGTCTCACTCCCACAGACAGAGCCTGGGAGACCCTGTCGTCAGCCCCCTAGACCCCCACCCAGGACACAGATTTGGAAACTAGAGTCTGGGACCCTTGAAATTATGTACAAAAATACTTTGTCTGTGAACAAGCCTATTGGAATTCCCTGGTGGTCCAGTGGTTTAGACTCCACGCTTCCACTACAGGGGGCACAGTTTCCATTCCTGGTTGGGGAAGATCCCACACGCCTTGCAGTGCGGCCCAAAACAAAAACAAAACAAACAAAAAATTATGGACAAGCCTATTGCTCTATTTTGAGTAGAGGTGTTTTAGCTTTAAGCAGATTCTCAAAGGGATCCATGACCCTAAAAGGGTAAGGACCACAGTCCCTGTGGGGTGGGGTGGGGGGCTGTGTGTGTGGTGGTTACCTGAACCAGGTCAAAAGCAATTTCCTATCCCTGGTTGGGATGGTTGTCACAATCTCCAGCTGTAAGACAGATCCGTGCATCTCTGCAATGACGGTGACCATCTCGGGAAAATTATTCTGCAGTTTTCAAAACTTCAACTTGCAGCCAGCTTTGATGGCCCCTGCTCATTAGCGTGAAAGGCCGGAACAAAAATCTCCATCTGCAAAATTGGTTCAGGGAGCGACTCTTCCAACAGGAGGGTGACGGCGGGACCCGTTGGGAATCTGATTTCTAACCGCTATTCGGCACCAAAGAGGAACGTCGGGCTGAGAGGTGGTCACAGCTGTGGCCCTGGGGGATGGGGTGCACCCTCTTGCCTGAGCCATCTTCCCTGGGGACTGTCCCACAGACTGTCTGGCTGTCTCGGCCAGACTGCAGTTCCTGCTCCTTGCTGACTGTCACATTCTTGCTCGGGCGGTACTGACTCAGAGCACAGAGCCTTGTTTCAAAAGGTCAACTTCCACTGAAGTGCCTCCCAAGGCTGATGACCCAGCCTGTCCACACATGCCCTGGGCAAGGAGCGGCCCTGCCTGGGGAAGGAGAGGTCAGGCCCGGTACCTTTGGCCCCACAGGGCTCCAGCTTCCCCAGACCCAGGCCCAGAGTCCCCCTGGGCTACAGAACCGGGGGTTGCCAGATGGGTGGCCCTCAGGCACACGAGGATCCCTGCAGCTTTGCTGACCATTGTCTACCTGCCCCGCCAGGTCCAGCCACCCTCGTTCCCCACCCTGTTTCTCTGCCCCAGGGGGCTGATGCTCACTGGCTTCCTGGCCTCTGGGTTCCAGCTGGACTCAGCAAATGGGAGATGCCACTGACAGATCAGGGTGAAGAAGGAGAGACGGGCTGGCTTCCTTCCTGCTGGGTCCCTGGGGGTGGCAGGGCCCCACCTCGACCCAAGGCCACAGCTCCTGTCTGGCATCCCCTTCCACAGCCCCCTCTTTCTCTGGGTCCTGTAACTGCTCCCTCCTGGCTCCAGGGCAGTAGCCAGGTGTTTCCCCATCCTTTGCCTTCCATCCCCCCCTCAGAGGGAGAGGGCTCCTGCTTCCACCTGGGTACGTACAGCTGTAACCAACAATAACAAAGGCAGCATCAACAGTAATAATAATTGTCATCCCTTGCAAGGGGCTTACCATGTGCCCAGGCACTTTATTTAATCCTTTGAACAATTTATGGAGTAGGTACTCTTGTTAACTCCCATTTTACAGGTGTGGAAACTGAGGCACTGGGGTGCAGAGCAGAGTAGCAGGGTCATTATTCAAGTCAAGGACTCCAGGACCAGGAGGAAGCCGGGAGCCTTCTCTGGAGTGGGGGCGTGGGATCATACCCAGCCTTGCATGCAATGTCACCCCTGGAACTCACGCAGGGGTCCCCTTGGGGTCCAAGGCTCCAGGTCCAGCACCGCCTGGAGAGATGATAGTGCTGACCGCTTCCCCCTCCCGGATCTGGACCCTTGGTGGGTCCCTGATTGGATGTCTTGACCCTTGCCTCTGGCAGGGCCCCGCTCAGCTCACACACCTGTGCCTTCAGGAACTGAGCCCCATTTTCCAGCTGTGACAGAGTTGTTGGTGGAAGCTTGACCTCGGCAGCCTAGAGAGCATCGCCCGAAAGTTACCTCAGCCTGCAAGTGACATGCGTGTTACTCTCCGTTTCCTTTCTACTCAAACAGAGGATTGAAAAGGAAAGTCGGTGAGTAACAGAGTGCAAGCTAAAAATACTCCCAATAAACAAACAAACCGGGTCAGGGATCAACAACCCTGGAGAAAGCAATTCCGCGCGCACAAAGGCCAACTGTTTATAACCTCAGATTTGGGTTTGTTGCTCAAAGAACGCTGTGGCCAAGATAAAGGCGGGCAGTGTTCTGCTGTGCAAGGGCGCCAGGACCCAAGGCGAGTCATTAACCTCTGCCGCCTTTACCTTCCCTGGGGCCCAATGCCTTCTGCCTGCTTTCCTGGAAAGGGCGTCGGGGCCGTGACCCAGGGGCTGGGCACCGAGCCAAGATGGCAACACATCCCACTGGGTGGTTTATATTCCGTACCAGACAGAACAGCCCCGGAGCCGCTGTTAGGTTATCAGCTTGAACTCCTGGGACTGGGCTCAGGGCCGCGAAGGCGGGGCTGGAGGACAGAAGGCGGGGGCAAGCGTCTCAGTCTTAGATATCAGGATTTTAACCCCAAGTAAACTCACCGGTTATTATTTGGGCTGGTGGGTCTTACACAACCTTGAGAAGGCTATCGAAACTTTCAGAGCCTCAGTTGGTATAAAACAGGGGTAATAACAGAGCCTGCTTCTGGGCTATTGAGAAGATTCCAGAAGATTCTGGAGGATGATGTGCTTAGCACAGAACCTGGCACACAGTAGGTGTTTACAGTCGACATGGGTCTGTAATTGGCATGGCTGTCGATTTGCTGATCTCTATAGACTTGAGGTTACGGGAGAGGAAATCAGGACGGAACACAAAGATCCCTGCCCGGCGGGGTCCCCAGTGGAGGCTAAGACACGTCCGTTCTCTCTTTGTTTCTCCGGCTTTCCCTCTCATTAGTCTGTATAATGAGCTGGAACTGCAATTAGGCACGCTGCCTCCCCGGGGACCCCGGCTCTCTGGAGCCAGAGCTCAGGGGCTGCCAGGGCCGAGGGGGGATGATGCGGGTGCCCGGAGGGGCCCGGCGCTCTCGGGAAGTGCCCCAGACTCCCCTTGGAGCAGGACACTGGCCTGTGAAGTTGGGGGTGACGGCAAGGCTGCACGGACACAGGGGGGCCCCAGAGTAAGCCCCATCTCAGCGCACCCCCAGATCTGCAGGTAACAGGTGCTGTCGTGCGTCTAGCTCACATCAGGGGACTTTCTATTTGGGGGGACGGCTTAGGGGCAGCAGTCTGGGTGGAGGGGCACTGGGTCAGGCAAACTGTGGCAAAGGATTTACTCAGCTTGTGTTCGGAGCTGCTAGTGGGGACTGGAGGGGCTAAGGCCACCCTCGTGGTCGCCAGAGAGCCCTGCCAGGCTGCCGGCCCATCCTGAGTGTGTGCACACACATCTGCAACAGAAGTGTGAGCGCCGGGGTGCGCCGCTCTATCTGGTTTGCACTTAATAGCTTGGGGACATCATCACCGCGGTTCTTATTGGAGGTTGCTGGGAGCGTCTGAAGCTGAACAGAGTGTAGGGTCAGCAGGCGTGGCCTGTGTTCTCTGCACTTTGCGAGCCGTGGCCTCCCAAACAGCTACCACTGGAAGGATGCAGATGCTGGGGCTGCTCCAGCTTTTCTACCCCGAACACTTAACACATCCAGTGCTTTTAAAAGCCAAGTTTGCACATGACCTCAGAGCTTTGGTTTGAAAGCTCTGTCCTGGCTCTGGGTCCACCAGACCCATAGTAGGGCTAATGGCAGGCAGCCCCCCTTTGGGGATCAGATTCGGATGTAGGTCTCTGAGGCCCATACAATTGGCTTTGCACGTCCTCTGACAAGGGAGAGACTTCAGCCGAAAGCCAGGGGTTGGGGTCTGGGGTCCAGGGTCTGGGGCCTGGGAGAAGTGGGCAGGGAATGCCGTGGCCCTCACCTCACAGGTGCTCGGGGAAGAGAAGGGTCCTGCCCTCGCTCACCCAGCTGGATTTCAGCAGAGATGCTCTGGAACCAAGCTTCCCAGGGTTCTCTGGTTTTCCAAAAGGAAATTTCCCTGTTATTTCTCTTAGATCCTGGAAGGCTACTTACCAATGGCAAAGCATGGTGCGCCCATGGGTGTATCTCCAGCCACGGAACCAGTTCAGGCTTGGGGGATGGAAACTTTTTTCCAAGCCTCTGAGCGCTCACATTAGAGCTCGATTGGCAATTAGCAAATGTCACAACCCCTCCTCTCGTCGCCACGGCTGTTTCAGATGTCAGATTCCTGCCAAGCTTCACGTCTTGTTCTAAAACCTCTTTCCAGAGGACTCGGGGGAAATTAACATCATGCCAAATGAAAGAAAACCCCTCGGAGCCTGAGCAGGGCCCGTCTTCCTGGGGAGGGAATTGAGCCGCCGCAGGACTCACGCTTATATCGACAGTGAAAGATTAATTGGTGTGCAGCGAATTATGGAAATGCGAGAAACCGTTCCCACCTCCGATTCCTTTGAAACCAGGGTTCCTGGATGCAGAACTGTCCGTCACGTGCCAGGTCCACGGTGGGGCTGCAGGAGTCCAGCCTCCTCCTTCTGTCTTCCAGAGGCTTCTCCCCAAGCTCTGGAGGTGAAGCTCAAAGTTAAATGTACTTAGAACTGGGGAGGGAGGTCAAACGATGGGGCAAAGCCACCCCCGCCCCTACTCACTGACATTTATTGAGCTCTTCTGCAGACCAGGCACCGGGGCTGAGCACTTTGCCTGAAGTAGATTTCCTTTAATCCTTCTAGCGACTCTACTGGACAGGCTCTGATCTTGGTTCCATTTTACAGGTGAGGGCACAGAGGCACAGACGTGGTTACCCAGATGGGCACCCAGAGGGGGTGAGGGTTACTGAAGTGTATTCGGAGGACGCTACCCAAGTCCCCTGGGCTTGGAAGTTCTCGGTGGGGCCCGAGATCCCGCGTTTCTTACAGCATCTCAGGTGATGCTGAAGCTAGTGGTCTGCAGAGGAGCAAGGGACCCCCTGGAGCTGATTCCCAGCTAATCTCTAAATGGCCAAGTGGAGACCCTGGGTAGCCTCTGCTTCCAGCCTTGTGTAGGGGTGGCCCCATCCATTCTGGGGAAGTCCCAGGGCAGGGGGAGCAGCTCTAGACAGAGGAGAGCATCAGTGTGATGGCCCCATTTTCCGAATGAGGTATGTGAACCCCAGGGAGAAAAGGAGGCTTCCCCAAATCCCCTGCAGGGCCTGACTCAGTGCCCAGGTGACCCCAGGCCCGGCAGGAGCTGGGGATGGGGGCTTTAGAACAGACTAGAGCACCTGACCTCTCCCAAATAAAAGGGTGGCTGAGCGCCTGCCCTAGGGTTCCGGCTCCACCCAGGGTTTCAGTTGGTGTCAGCCCACCTTGAAAGTGGCTCTAGGAAAAACTCTGCCCAAAGGAAAGGCCGCCACCGGTCACTGCCTGGTCCCACTGCCACCACAAGATGGCACTGTTTTGTGGGGTTTGGGAGGTTTTGCTCTGTTTATCTGCAACCTAAGAAGACCCAGGGATCTTCTCCACGTTTGAAGATGTTCTTAGGCTTAAGGGGCTGAAGGTAATTCTGTTGTCCTGGTGTAGAGGGCAAGAGACGCCCTCCTGTTAGGTGTGTGCGCTTGTATGTGTATGTGGGCACGTGCATACCTGCGTGTGTGTGGGTCTCTGTGTGACGGCGTATGCTCTTGTGTGTTTGTGCATGTTCACCTGTGTGTGGATATGTGTGTGTGCAAACAAACATATGTGTGGTCTGGCCCGTGCCTGTGCCTGTGTGCATATTTGCATACTTGGTGTATGCTCATCTGCATACCTGTGCACATGTGTGTATGGTGCCTTGTGTGAGTGTAGATGTGCATACAAACGTGTGTTTGTGTGCATGGTGCATGTTCTGGTCTCGTGCATACATGTGTGCATTTCTGCCTTGTGCTTACGTGTGCCTATTTATACTCGTGGTGCGTGCTCATTTGTATATACCTGTGCACATGTGTGCATGCTTGTGCGTGCACTCTTGTCTACGCACGTGTGTCTGCGTGTGTGTGTTGGAAGCAGGGAGTCCTGTCTCCTTTCCTTAGCTGTCCTTCCCCTCCTCTCCTCCTCCAGCTGGTGCTTTTGTTCTTCAGGGCTTTGCTCAGAGACCAAGTCCCCAGGAGAGAGCCGCCCTGAGGCCAGAGCTGGGCGGGGCATCCTATGGGCTCCATGGTGCAGGCGTCCCATGTTGATGTCTCCCTGACGACACTCTGAGCTCCCTCGGGTCGGGTCCTGGTGGTATTCAAGGGGGTCCCGGATTTGGGCCTGGGACCTGGACTCTACTAGGCATTTTGACCTTGTGACCAATAGACGCTGAATCCTGAGTGGTTCTCCCTATCTGCCAGGTCCTGTCCTAGCAATCTCTGAGGGTCATTTAATTCTTTGGACAGTCTTCTGGGCAGGTTCTATGATAACCTGTCTTATGATGGGCAAACTGAGGCTCAGAGAGGTTAAGTGACTTACCCTGAACCATCCACTAAGAAGTGAAATGCTGGCACCCAACCCAGGATCTGAGTCAGTTTATGGGGTGAAATGAACAAACGATTCCTTTGGTTGGATTCTATTTTTGATCAGGAGATGCTTCATCTGCCTCTCGGTTGCTGCAGGGGTGGGCCTTCTCTAAAGCCCCCTCCTCTGGGAAGCCTCCCTGACCCCGTCAGAGTGGATCCTGGCTCTCCCTCTGCTCCTGCAGCCTGTGGGCTTGTACCTGGTGGTCCCAGGGATCAGGGATGGTTTACAAGCCTGTGAGTGGGAAGCCAGGGGCTTGGGGGAGTGATCCACCCCTTTGAGACTCTGAAGAAACCTATTGGAATCTCTAGGTGCTGGGGTAACACAGGCACCCACAAAATCCCCCCAGCTCTAGGGCTTCACTGGCTATGAAGCTCAGTGCCATAGCTCAGGGTAGATCCCTGCCTAAGGGCCAGACGGCATCGTGTTCATACCTGCTCGATACCGAACATGGCTGGTAGTGGTGGTTGACTGTCTGTTTCCAAGAGAGGAGGAGACCTTTCATTCCTTCAATCCACGAACCTTTCCGCATGTCCATCACAAGCCAGGTTTGTGCATCAGGGAACAAATGTGGTGGAAATCCTTGCCCTGTTGTTTGCCTGGGTCTCAGCAGTGGGTTGCTTGGCCCCAGCAGTGGGTTGCTTGGTCCCCGGAGGTCCCCCTCTCCCTGGGAGGGAGCAGCCACCCCCTGTCTGTCTCGGTTCATGCTGAGCCCTTGGGCATCTGGAGTGATCAGAAAGGACGGTCACACCCCAGCTTTGCCTGGCATTGGCTTCCCTGCTCTCCCCCTTGCTGGGTTTATCCATGGGCTCCTTGTGGGCGTAAGGAATTCATTGAACCAAGTAGTTATCTTCTTACTGGGAAAACTATCTGTGGCCGAACTCCACGTAGGGTCCCCAGGCAGGGCCCTCCCTTCTGGGAGCCCATCAGGTTGGCCCACCCGGCCCCGTGCTTGAGGGAGGGGCTGCGGGTTCAGTCCCCTCACCCCTCTTTTCCGATCAGCATTGAATGCAGTTTGGTCCCACTGTGACATCAGCCTGTCACACCATCCCAGAGCTGCCCGTACCATCCAGGGTCTGCCCCGAATCCAGTGCTCTTTCTCCATCTATAAAACAGAAGCCATGATGGTGTAAACCCCACTCTGTGAACCCCTGGGCGCTCAGATGCTGGATCCCCAGCCCTGTGAGCTGACTGTACACGAGATGATGAGAAGTGAAAGTCATAGTAAGATGAGGACAAGGCGGACTTGCCAGCAGACTCCAGGTCGAATCAAGGAGGTAGTTCCATCCTGTGCTTTAAAAAAAAAAGAGAGAGAAAGAAAGAAAAAATAATCTTTTTTCCCCTAGGAACTTGTGTGCGAAAAACCCTCCAGAATCTCTCTCTGAAACTCGGTCCTGGGCACTGCAGTCTTGCCTCCCCTCCTCTCACCTCTGCCCTCACGTGGGTGTCACCCTCTCCTCTCCTGAGCTCGCCATGTCCCCACCTGTGGGTCATCTTCACCTGAGCCGGCCCTGCCCTGAGATCCTCTCCCGCCCCAGGGCTCAGACTCTGCTCACGCCTATGAATTTGTAGGTCTACGTGTTTCTCCTTCAGGACCAGAGTTGTCCCCTCCAGAATCTACCTAGTATTTGGCAGGCAGTTGGCACTTAATACATATTTGTTGATGGAATGAAGTCTGGGTTTGAAAAAAATGTCTCCAAACCCAGAACATTCTATATCCAGACCCTCTCCAGACACCACCTGGGAAAGAGGACCGGGCTTGTGAGCAGATTTTGTGCCAGAGTGGGAGGGGCTGGCGGCGAAGTCCCGGGGACGGTGCACAGGACAATGGGATTTAATGGTCCATGGTGGAGAACTCTGCAAAGTCCTATTTGGTAACTGCGTCCAGGCCCTTGGAATGTCCCAATTGGTATAAATGAATGGTTTGGAGGTACCAAGTGCTGTGAGGTCTGTCTCTGGATGTAAAGAAGGAGACGGGCTAAACTGAGATGCATTCTGACCCCAGACTCAGAGGCATTAATTACTTAAATGAATAAGTATTAAATCAAAGGCCTGGCTTCAAAAATTAAACTCAGATTAGCCCCTTGTTCTACTTCCTGTAGAATCAAAAACATTTGGTTGAAGACTGGACATCTGGGAGGGGAATGCCTACTGGGGAGGAGGCTGCTGGTCCCCACTGCCCCACCCGCCCCTGCCACCTTGAATGGAAATGCGAGAGTCTGGAGAAGCCTGCGGCAGTGGCCTCTCACCGCTGTGCTCCTGCACCTGGCCAAGGCTAGGGGCAGAGGTATCTAGAATATCGGCGGGAGAGACCCTCACCTAGTGGTTTCTGGTCTGACTTGGTCATTCCGGTGGACCCTTGAGCCAGGTGGGTTTGGGGCAGGAGCAGGGAAGGCTGGTCTAAGGTGAGAAGGCCAGGGATGCCTCCTGGTGGGCTCAGGCTTCTCCAGATTTGGGTTCTGGCTAGGTACACTCGGAGGGGCATCCCTGGTGGTCTTTTATGGTTTCACAGCCAGAGTCTGCGGCTCCCAGCTCATCTCAATCAGACCCACTCAATTTACGAAGCCCTCGGTGATAATTTCCAGGATGCTGATCTGAACTTGCTTCTCACCCGAAAAATGTCTGCCTTCAGCACAAAGGTCTGAACTCCTCTGTGAGCCTCAAAGCCCACAGGAGCACCGTCCTGAGATCTGGACAAGAGGGGCCCCAGGCCCTACACCTTAGAAGGCCCCTGGAGAGGATAGATTGGTGGCCCGCAAAAGACGTGTCCGCCTGGAACCCCTGAATGTGACCTTATTTGATACAGAGGTCTTTGCTGATGGAGTTGAGATAAGGTTCTAGAGCTGAGGTCATCACGAATCACCCGGGTGGGCCCTAAACCTAACGATGGGTGTCTTTATAAGAGACAGAGGGAGGAACGGTACCCACAGACACAGAGGGAAGGAAGGCCACGTGAGCACAGAGACAGAGGCTGGAGGGGCGTAGCCCAGGAACCCCTGGAGCTCCAGAAGCTGGAAGAGGCAGGAAGGATTCTCCCCCGGAGCCTCTGGAGGGAGTTCAGCCCTGCCGACACCTTGATTTTGGATGTCTGGCCTCCAGACCGTAAGAAGAAATCTCCGCTGTTTTAAGCCCCCTAGTCTGGGGTTTTGTATGGCAGCCCCAGGACACTAACACGTGCCCACTGCAGGCTTTTGGGGCTGGACCCAAGGCTCGGAGTTGGGGGCCCACTGCCACGAGCAGCAGACTCCTCCCTGCGCCTCCCTTTCCTTCTCCTTACAATGTGATAACAACGGTGCCTGCTCCATAAGGCTTGAGATGACGAAATGGTCCCATTACGTAGAGCACTTGGAGTGGCTCCTGGCATCTACCCGGTGCGTTGCTTGTTTCAGCTGTTATGGTGATGATTTTTATAATTTGTCCAGTCACTCGGCTTGTCGGTGGAGGGCCCATATTGGAAGCCAGGTCAGTCAGCCGTCAAAGTTCATGCTCTTGATGCCTTTGTTGAACTGTGAAAATGGGCAAAATGAATGGGCCTGCTAGTGGGCCTATAGTGTCATCACTAAAGGTACTAGTGGTTGAGCTAAACAGACCTGAGTGGAGTTCAGGAACTGCCTGATCCAGGAGCATAGGGGCTTTGTCCAATTCACAGCTGCATTCTCAAGACTTTGAACTGTGCCTGGCGCGTAGTAGGTGCTCAGTAAGTCAGCTTTGAAAGGATTGGTGACGAGCGATTTCTCTCCCCTCTCAGGAGGCCAGAGTTTTGGTCCCGTCTGCCTTGGCTCAGTGGGGAGGGGCAGGGATGGGCTGTCTTGCCCACATTCATGCTTGGGCAGGGGCAGTGTGTCTTTGAAGGAATGTGCGAGATGAGCGGTAGAAATGAGCCTGGGAGGTCAGCCCTCATGCCTGACCCCGCGGAGGCTGAGAGGTTTGCAGCTTTTTCCCAGCTCGCACTCCTGGGTCTAGCTACAGAGCAAGGCCAGAGGTCCTCCCTCCAGAACCCCATGCCAATGTGCACACAATCCAAGAGCAGGGTGGCCCTGGCCTGTGGATTCCTGGTGGCAAGACGGGACGGCCGTGATGAGCCAGAGGAGGCTGCTGCCTGGGAGATGGAGGGGTAGTAGCTCTGTCAGGTGGGCCTCGAAGGCCGAGGGTGAGGGTGGTGGGAGGGCCGTGGTGTACTGTGTTTGGAAAGATCACCAGCTGCCGTTGGGGCATGGATTGTGGGAGAGGCAAGGGGGCTCTCAGTAGAAGGCTAAGGTTAGCAAGGATGTGCCTGGATTGGGGGGGGGGAGCTTCAGTTCAAAATGACCCAAAGTAGCCCACCTCCCTTTCTGCAGCTACCGTGGGATGGATGGGAATCCCCTGAGACGGGGAGCGATCAATATCTAGTGGGAAGAGGATGGGGAAGGACCCGGTTGTCCTATCTTCTTGGCCTCAGCTTCTCCATCTGTGAAACGGGTAGGGACTGATCCTGCCTGCCCATGTCTTGGCATCCAAGATGCCTGGGAAAGGACTTGGTCAGCTCGGCTCCCCCGAACAAATGAGGCATCTCTGATGGGGCTGGGACTCTGAGAGAGGGCAGGGAGGTGGGCTGCAGGGGCAGGCATCGCTGGGAGGGCCTGGGACCCTCTGCCTCCCTGCTTCTCTTATTTTTTTCTTTCTTTCATTTTTTTTTTGGCTGCGCAGCTTGCAGGATCTTAGTTCCCTGACCAGGGATCAAACCCAGGCCCCTTGCAGTGGAAGCGCAGAGTCCTAACCGCTGGACCACCAGGGAAGTCCCTCCCTTGCTTCTCTTGAGACCCTGAAAAAGGTCTTGAGATCCATCATTGTTGGCTTGAGTTTTTTTTTTTTTTTTTAGAACACTTTAGTCGCTGTGAGAATCCTTGTTCCTTCTCTTTCGAAGCCCCATCCTCAGGGACAGCAGACCCTAATCTCTGGGCCCTGCAAGGGCCAGGCCTTTGAGCTGAGGCCCCTGCTCTTGGAAGAGGCCTGGCCAGTCATGGGGGCAGCTGCTCTGGAGACTGGGGCCGGGGGAGGGGAGGGCTCATAAAAGAAACCCTTCCTGCCCTTCTTGGGCCTGGGTCCCCGAAGGACACCATGCCCGGGTGCCTGGGGCCATTCCAATGCCCCCCTCAACAAAAAAAACGCCATTTGGCTCATCAAAGCCATTTTGTCCCCGGCAGGGCCCAATTTGCACCTGGTTGCAGGTCAGTGAGCCGGCGGGGGGGAGGAGCGGGAATGGGTTTACGATGGGGCAGGGTGGACCCGGGAGGCCGGGCCCCTGGAGGCTACAGAGTTGGCACCTTTTGGAGCCCCACTGCTGGTATCTGCCTCTCCCTGCAGGTCCCGCCCCCAGCCCATGCAGGCCAGCCGGAGGCAGGTCTCTCTGGAGCCATCTCCCAGGATGCAGCCGGGCTCCCAGACCCAGGGAAGGCCTCCAGGTGGGGATGGTGGGCCCTGCCTCCTCCAGGGAAAAGCAGCCCCTGGGTTACCACCAAGACTCCCTGCCTGGCCGGGCCAGAGTCACTGTGCCCTCAGCTGGTCACCACGGGGCAGCCAGAGTGGTCTTCCCCAAAGCAGACTGGTCACAGCACCCACCCACTGCCCGTCCCACGCCCTGGCTTATAGCCTTCCAGAGCCTTCTGTCAGGCTCAGAATCCCGGCTGCCCGTGCTCTCTTAGCCTCGTCCCCATCCCCCCTCCCCCGGCTCACAAGACTCCCGCTCTGTCATCCCAGGAACGCCCTCCCCAGTTCAATTATCACCTCCCCAGGTAGGTCTTCCCAGATTTTCCTGCCCAGCCATCCCTTCCTAAGTCCCTGACAGCCCAGATTTCATGATGCGATCAGCATCTGTCCTCCCAGCTGGACTCTGGGCTCGCTGGGGGAGAGACCCCACTGGGTTTGCTCCCCTCTGTGTCCCCACCCTCCTAGCAAGCCTGGGGCAGAGCCGGTGCCCCACAAATGGGTGTTGAGTGGAGTTACGACGGTGGCGGGTGTTTGCAGGTGTCCTGGCTGAGCCCTGGGGGGCTTGCTGTTCCCTGTCAGGCCAAGGGGGCCCCAGTAGAACCCGACCGCTGGGGACCCAGCTTTTCCTCCTCTGTCTCCATGAGGGGCACACGCTCTGGGCTGCGGCAACCCGAGGGTCTCCCCCGGTCCCTCCACCACCATCAGGGCGGGGAGCCAGGGCACTGGCCCAGCCAGTGTGGCGAGTGTGGGGCTTTACTCTTTACACGGCCTGCCGAGGGCCCACCATGATGAGACTGGGTGCTGGGCCCGACCCTGGGCATGTCCCTCCCAGTCAGACACAGGTGAGATGGGAGAGGCCCAGCACACAGGTTCCCTGTGACCATTCTGACAATGGTGACAAACTGGGTGACTTCAAACAAAACGAACTGATTGTCTTAGAGCTCTGGAGGTCGAGGCCTCAGTGGGCTTGATGGCTAAATTCAAGGCATCAGCAGGGCTGTGTGCTTCAAGGACAGAGCCTGTTCTCTTGCCTTTTCCAGCCCCGGGAGGCCGCCTGCATTCCTTGGCTGGTGGCCTCATCCCTCCGACCTCTGCTTCTGCAGTCATGTCCCCTTCTCTGACTCTGATCTCCTGTGATGACACTGAGCCCATGCAGATAATCCAGGGTAATCTCCCCTTAATTTAACTTCATCCTTAACTTTGTCACATCTGCAATTCACCTCTGCAACATAAGGTAACGAGTTCACAGGTTCCCGGGATCAGGACGTGGACATTTATGAGAAGGGAGAGACCCTTAGTATCCTCTCCAGGAACTGGGAGGGAGCCCAGCTGACCGAGTCAGATGGGCAACAGCTCACCTGGCCCCAGGGGATCCTGGCCCTGTGCTGGACCAGACTCAACTATTAACTGCAGCATCTCCCTTGGTCCTCAGAACAGCCCTCTCAGGTAGATGCTGTCATCACCCATGCTGTACAGGGGAGAAAAACCGTAACCAACCAAATTCAGCCAGGAAAGCTGGGGCTCGAGTCCAGCTGGCGGGTGGGAGGCCGGACCCCCAAATCTGCCTACCACCCTGGTCCCACATGCTTGGTTTTCATCTTAACTTTGAGAAATTTTTATTGGCATGTGATACACACACAGAAAAGTTCACAGCTCAGTGACTTACCCTTTATAGCCAGCAGCCTGATCAAGACACAGCCAGCACCCAGCCCCTCGCCCCAAGGGTAACCGATCCTGACCCCTATCAACATATCTGAGTTTTGCCTGCTTTTGCTTTGTATGAAGGAATCATCCAGTGTCTGTGCTCTGGGGTCTGGCTTCATTATCTTGACATTTGTCTCATTGTCCTTGGGTGGGCTGCAGGCCATGTGTTCTGAAAGCTCCACAGTACGCCACTGCACAGAGACACCAGGCTCACCTAGGCTCTCACCTCTCTGTGGGCTTTTGGGTGGAGTCCAGCTTGGGGCTTTTCTAACCAAAGCTGCAGAGAACATTCCAGTGCATTTTGGGGTACGTGTGCATGCATTTCGATTGGGTATACACAGGAGCACAGAGGCTGAACAGGGCTCGCCTTCTTTTTGTATTTTCAGTCTTATTGAGATATAATTCACATACCATGCAATTCGCCCTTCTTCTTTTTTTTTTTTTTTTTGCGGTACGCGGGCCTCTCACTGATGTGGCCTCTCCTGTTGCAGAGCACAGGCTCCGGACGCGCAGGCTCAGCGGCCATGGCTCATGGGCCCAGCCGCTCCACGGCAAGTGGGATCTTCCCGGACCGGGGCACGAACCCACGTCCCCTGCATCGGCAGGCGGACTCCCAACCACTGCGCCACCAGGGAAGCCCCACTTCTGCCTTTTATTTCAGAGCGTTTAGACCATTTATATTCAGCGTGGCCCCTGAGATGGCTGGGCTGATGGATGCCTTGCTGGTGTTTTCTGTCTCTGTTCTCTGTCTTCCCTTTCTTCTTCCTTCTCCATCTGCTTACTAGCTTTACCTCTATGTTTTCTTTTTGTTTGCTTGTTTGTTTAGCGCTCGCTTTGAAGTCTGTGTATCCCCACTCACTATCACATCATACACAGTTTTATGCAGAGTAAGAAACTAACTACAATATCCCTCCCCCATCTCTTGTGTTCTGGTTTTCATACATTTACTTTTACATAGGTTGTGACCCCCCGCCCAGAATAATCTATAATTATCTTTGCTTTAAGCAGCCATTTAAATATTTTAAGGAGATTTTAAAAGAGAAAACTTTATTTTGCTTCATGAAAGGAACTGTTTCCCTGGTGCCTTGCTAATCCTGGGTAGTGTGATTTTTTTTTTAAGTTTATGACATTTGGGGAGGCAAAAATTGTACTTTAGTGGACATTCCTTTGATGATAGAGCACTGAGTGGCTGTACAGTTTATATAGTAATAATACTGAATGTTAATTGAGCACTCACTATGTGCTAGGCTCTCCACTGCCTGCTTTATGTCCATGAAGTCATTTATTCTATGAAACAGCGCTGCAAGGTGGATTCTGTTATTATGTCTGTTGTTGCAGATGAGAAAACTGAAACACCCAGAGAGTGTCCCTGCCACACCCCCGCTGCTGCTGGACAGGACCAGGGTCACCTGCCAGTGATTCCCCTCCCAGCCCATGCCAGCCAGGGCCCGGCCAAGCCACCTGCAAAGCCACTACACAGCCCCACCACCTGGCCTGACTCCAGGGCTGTTGGCAAAGTGACAATGCAAGCCCCTTGTTAAAGTTATTAAATATCCAGAATACACAAAGAACTCTTACCGTTTGACAACAAAAAGAACAACACGCAGAGAACTTGAATAGATATTTCTCCCAAGAAGACATCACGTGGCCAATAAGCACTTGAAAAGATGCTCATTCTTCTTTCCAATGCAAACACAGTGGCAAGATCAGGCAAATGTCATTTGGAGAAGTCCGGACAAGAGAAAGTTGCTGGTGGTTTTTTTCATGGAGAAATGTCTGAGCAAGCGGTGCTGGGCAGTGGTCAGCACCTTGGGGAACGACTGCCCGGGAGACCTGGGTGTTATTTCCTCGCCCACATCGCAGAGCGAGTGAGGCGGGAACCCAGGCCGCAGAAGTCAGGACGGTGCTCTGTCCAGTGTTGACCTGCTTCCCGGCAGAGTCCTGGGCCATCAGAGCCCCAAAGACTATCTATGCCTCTTGCATACCCGGCTGGGGAGCATGGAGAAGGAGGGGACAAGAGAACCAGGGACCATCCGGTCCCTGCTGCTGTCCCCAGTGCACCTCTGGTTTGCTCTGCTTTGTCTGCAAATGCTCCATTTCATTTGGGAAACAGGAGGTCCTGCCAAAGGACACTTTTAAGTAGTGACCTACCACCACGCCCTTACAAGAGGAAGACTCAGGGAAGGGAAGGAGCTCATCTGAGGCTCCGAGGGCTCCTGCTTGGTGAGAACCACTGTGTGTCAGAGTCCGCGCTGACCGTCTTGTCCTGGCTGCCCTGATGCCCAGTGACGCAACCCCAGCTGATGGCAGGATGCACTAGAACCTCTGCCTGGTCTCCTGCCATGGGAAAGCCTTAGGGTCCACGTCCCAGCCCCCAGAACCAGCTGCGTTCAGCTCTGTCTGATGCAGGAGATCTGGTGTCTGTCCCTGACAAGAGAACTGTCTTTGTAGCGCTGATCCACGCCAGCTCCTGCAGGAATGCAGGGACCGTCCTGTGAATTCCCCTCCTTCCTGGACCTGTGGGCCACCTCTCCTCACACACAGTGGGTACTCGGCACACACACACTGGGGCTTCCTGAGAGAAGCCGAGAGCTGGGCTCACCGCACAGCAGAGCAGAGGGGCCACTTTTGAAAGCGGGTCCTGATCTATCACTCCCGCAGCCACCAAGCCCACATAACATCCTATCACTCTGAGAGGGACATCCTTAGCACAGTGAACCCACAGGCCCTCGGCATCCTGCCCCCCCGCCTTCGGTACTCAGCTCACAGCCCTCCCCCATCCCCGGGCCCAGCTACGGGCCACACTCTGATGCCACAGGACCTTGGCACATGCGTGCTCCGTGGTTTAGAGCGGTCCTGCCCATCCACCCTCACCTGGCGAATGCCCTTTCCTTCCATCAGGCCAGACTGCTTTCGATTTTGTGTCCTCTCCTCCGGGCTCTTTTCTCTCCCATTTCTGTAGTTAGCTCGTCTCCCCGCCTCCACCTCAGACTGAGTTGATGCGTGACGGCTGAGGCAGGTGTTGGGATCCCAGGAGTGGAGGAAGCTACCCAAGCTACCCAAGGGGACGTTAGTGCTAAACAAATGGAAATCAGTACTAGGTCTGAAGAGGTAGGCAGCCTGGGACAGGGACCGTCGACAGCCAGGCCCCCCAGGAGCCGCATGTGCCCCTCATAAGTGGTTGCCACACACCCTGTTGTGTGGACATTGGTAAGTCAGAGTTAGTTATCACCACTGGGTGACTAGGGTCTCTCCCTTACCAGCCTGTGAGCAACCACAGAGCACAGATGAGGAGCATGTCCTGGATCAAAGCACTGGAGCTTCCTGAGCCTCAGTCTTCCCATCTGTAAAATGGGGGTGATGATCCTGGTCCCTCCTGAAAAGGCTGAGTGAGGTGTTGGCGTGATGGGCTCCGAAGCCCAGTGCCTGGAGTGTCCCCAGGATAGATAAGGGGCCAGACCCACAGGGTGCCCGTTCCCAGTGTGGAATAGGATGGCGAAGGGTGCTGACCACTGGCCGGCCAGGCTCCCTCCCCCCACCAGTCAGGCACAGCAAAGAGCCCAGAGGGGTGGCGGGCTGACGCGGCTGCGGCTTTGGTGTCCCTTCAGCTCCGTGATGGCCCCTTTGAAGGTGCCGAGACTGACGGCCCCTTTGCGGCCGGAGTGGGGCTGGTCTGGGAGCCGCACCCCGTCACCAGGGCGTGACCGCGGGGGGGGCACCTCCCCTCCTCGGCCTGGGGCTTTGTGCCGGGCGGGCCGCGTGCTGGCTGGGAGGCTGGAGACAATGGGGGCTGCGGCTGGGCCGGGGGCTGGCATAGCGGGCTGGCAGTGAAGCAGAACAAATCCACAGGGACCTTCCTGTACCTCCGCCTGCGCAAGTAACCTAATCTGCGGGGAGCAGGGCCGCGGCCAGGGCTGGGGCAGCGCTGCGGCCTTCGGGCTGCAGTGTGTGTTCACAGGAATTTGAGGGCTTCCACTGGGGGGTTCCCGATCATTTGATGTGGCAATTAACGAGAGGACTTTTGTCGTCCGGAAAGACACGGCCGCCCACTTCAATCACCCTGTTTATGCCCCGGCAGAAGCCAAACAGCCCCAGCGGCAGATAACGGGTGGACTTCAAACGGCTCCAGGTCGGTCGCCCCTGGAACCGCCAGGCCGCGCAGCGCCCCCCGGCCTTTCAGGCAGCCAAAGCGTTACTTTTCCCATGAGAAGTTCCAGCCCTAACGGCAGCGGATGACAAAGGCAGGCGCTCACCCACTCGAGCCCTTTTCACGTGGGTACCTGGCTCTTGAGGTGGGTGGGAGAAGGCGCCAGTCATTTCCCATTGATTCAAAGGGCACGTGCCCCCCGCACCAAGTGGGGCGGGCCGGAGGTACCCTGGATGCCCACACGGGCCTGTGTCCCTGCCCCTTGTGTGTAAGGGGTGGCAGCTCCAGACTCCGACACCCTCGGAAGGAGCCTGCCTATCTGGAGTCAGTTCCTCTGTGGGTCAGATGATGAGGTGACGGTGACGACCGTGATGACGTCAGCCTCAGCCCAGCCCTCTGCTGAGTGCGGCACGCAAGCCTCAGCCCCGAGACAGCCTCACGTCGGCACCCGCTGGTTTACAGACTGGGCTGGTGAAGGTGTGGGGACTTGCCCGGGGTTGCACCTGGGCCCAGGGAGCAGAAACCCGTGGGACCTGGCTGCACTGGGCGCCCATCGCGCCTGGCGTCCCGGCTCTGCGGCCGAGGGCTAGCCGAGACATCGCGGATCCTCCTCATCAGGAAACTGGGCCTTTTACTCAAACCCAACCATTGCTGTAGCACAAGGTTGCGAGGGCCAGGCAGAGAAAAGCCTCAGCCCGTGCTGGGATCTGAGTAAAAGCTCAGCCAATTCCCCTCTGGGCCTCTGTTCCCTCACCTGTGAGCTGGGGGACCAGAGGGACCACAGATGCACAACACCCGGCACACCTGCTGGGGGCCCAGCCCATCCAGCCTGCCTGGTCAGTGCCTGGCTGGGACCACACCCGACCAGCTGACATCTAACCCCAGGCTCCTCATGGGCTGTGGCAGCAGGAACGAGGTGGGGTGGGGGATGGGAAGAAAAGGGCTGGTGGGACCTCCACGCCCATCTGTACCCAAGCCAGGTGCCACCTGAGTGCTCACACAATAGACACAGACGGGCCCTTGCCGGTGGAGTAAATTCTAGCCTTCATCATAGGCTGAGTCATTCCTTCTAGACCACGCTGTGGCGACAGAAGGACAGAGAGGGGCCCAGGCTGCTAGAACTTCCACTCGGCGGGGCCTGGCGGACAGTAAAGACAGACAGGACCCTTCCAGGATGGTCAGCGGTAAGACTGGGGACGGTTGGAGGGGACGGGGCGGGGGAGGACGGGGTCGGCGTTGACTGGGCAGTGAGGGAGGGATCCCCCGGGAGGTGATGTTGGAGCAGGGGACAATGAGAGGGACAGGGCTGACCTGCAGGAGGAGGAAGTCTGTGGACTCAGGGACCAAGGAATCACCAGTATAGGGGGAGCTTGCCAGGGACCTGCCAAGGACACCGGGACCCCATCTGGAAGGGCCTTGCCTGCCAGCAAAAGGAGCTTGCTTTTAGCCCGAAAACAGAGGAGCCACTAAGACGATGCTCCAGCCTTGCCATGCCCCTGCTCTACAGCCTTCAGGGGCTCCCCATGGCTTCCCTCAACAATCTCTTTCTCGCACTGGCATTCAAGGCCCAGCATAATGCGGACCTAACGCCTCTTGCGATTAGGACTCCAGCCATCCCCTCACACGCCAGCCCGCCTACAGCCTCCCCGTTCCCTAAATGTCTCCCACGATCCTGCCTCTGTCCTTTGATCAGGAGATGTCTCCATTCCAATGCCGCCTCTGCTACCGCTCCTCCAGCAAGGAACTGTAGGATTCATCAAGGCCCGGTGAAAACATCACGTCCCCCAAGAGGGCCCCTGACTCTAACTTCCCAGGGGTGGACTGCATGGGCAGCCCAGCTCTGTGGCCTTAGGTGAGGTGTTAGCTTCTCTGAGCCTCTCTGTAAAATGGGATAATAGTAGTAAGTACCACCTAGGGTTGTTGCTGGGATTAAATGAGCTAACGGGACTGGTCAGATTGATTGGCATTGCCGTATTTCATGTAATATAAGACACCACTGATTGTAAGATGCACCATTATTTTATATCCCTCTAAGGGTGGGAAAAGCTGACAGTTAAACCGTGACACACCTTGGAAGGTCCCTCTGAGTGAGCCAAAGAGTGCAAATTTTAAGTGGAAGGAAACAGTTGAGGGTTTTAAGCTAAGGAAGTACAAGGACAGATCTGAGCCCTAAGAGGTCTCCAGTTGCTGTCCTTCTGGAATTTTCCCCCTAGAATTCCAAAGCTGGAAAGAATCAGGGAAACTGAGACACAGAGAAGAGGAGGCCAAGCATGGGGTCACCTGGGGAGTTGAATCTCCAGGTGGAGGTGAGGGAGGGATGGGTTAGCACGGAGCAAAGGGCCCTCCCCTCGCCCCGAGTCTCCTGTCCTCAGAGTGGGCAGAGGCCACCGTGGTCCTTGCCTCTCCCACCATCATACCCTCCCACTGCTGCACACTCGGCAGTGGGCAAAGGTCTGGGAAATCGAGTTTTCGGTGATCAGTTCCCATTCCAGACAGAAAAGGGGATTCGGGGTTGACGGGTCGGAGTCCAGGGTGAGCCCTTTTGCGATGCCGCCACACTTCACTCGTCCACTATTCAGTGTCACATCTGCCGGGTGGAGCTGGAGGGACTGGAGATAAGACACCTGGGGGTCATGACCTGGCAGGAGAGACGGACAGGTAAACAGCAGGAGCTTACGGGAGCACCAGCTGGGGGAGGTCCGGGCAGACTTCCTGTAGGAGGTTACGGAGGCCCGCGGGTGGCTTGGCTGCAGCATCTGGATAGAAGCACCTCCAGAGCTTGGTCCTCCTTCCTGGAGCCCCGGGTTCCCTCTCCCTCTGGGCTGCCCTCAGGAGCCTCAGTAGCTCTGGTCCTGGTTTCTTTCCTTCAGTGTCCTCAGCCATGTTGGCTGGGTTGAGTATCAGCCGGGGGGCTCGGGTTCTTCCTCCACAGAGCACCTGCTGGATGCTGAGCGCTTGTTTCATGGTCTGGGCTTGGGGAGAGGCAGTGGTGAGGACCCAGCTGTATGCTCACGTGCTGTGTGACCCTGGGTAGAAAGCTGCCCTTCTCTGGGCTGGCAACGTCTCTCTTCCTGATGCCCAGAGACCACACTGTTACCACCGTCCTTGTCAGTCAATGAAGAGGTGGGGTGCTGACCTGGGGCTCCGACCCCAAAGCCCAGCACCTTCAACTCCCACCCCTGCCTACCCCGTGTGGCAGCCACCTCCCCAGCCCCGTTGCCAGGCGCGAGGGCTCAGGCCCCACCTCGGGCACGTGCCCGGCCATGCTTGGCTTCTACCCCAGGTGGTGCCTCTGACCGCCTCTTCCTGCACCTACCCACCTCCCTCGCACAGCTGGCTTCTTCTCAACATTTAGGCCTTGACTAGAAGTCGCTGCCCTGACCAGTGAAACCCTGGCCGCTCCATCCGCCCCTCCCCCAGCTCCCCATTCTCTGCTTTTCCCCCCTCTGTGCCCATTGCTCCCTCTCGCCCACCCTGGGCTACACGTTGGGGGTGGGAGACAGGCACGCCCAGCCTTCAGAACACACAGATACGAGCACAATGGCCATAGACACATCGTGCTCCAAGGGGGGCAGTGGTGGGGACATTTTCAGTGGGGTTTGACTTCCTGTCCCTGCGCTAAGAAAAGCAGAAATGTGCAGCTTTTCCCGCTCATGTGGAAGATAGAGAAAGGTGCTCAGGCCACCTGGATGAACCGCAGACTCACGAGTTCCAGCTCCTTCTCGGCTCGGGCAACGCTGTCCCATCTTTGGTGTATAAGTGTGGTTTTGAATTTTTCTTAAGGTCCATAAACAAAGACAGACCTCCCACGTGGCGGTGTTTGTACTTTTGGAATTGGTCAACCTGCATGGCCAGGAGCGTCTTCAGCGGCTCCGCCTCTCTTTGTCTACGTGATCCTGTCCAGGGCCCACGGGTGAGGCCTGAGTCCGGGGCTGGCGCTGCCACCACGCTCCTGGTCCCAGGGACACAAACCCCAACAGACTGATGACTTGCCAAGGAAGGCATCCCTTCCTAACGACCACAGCACCAGAAGGCCAAGCCCAGGCACCAGCTCTGCCTGGCCTGCCCTCGGAGGGTGGCTTGGGGACCCGGCCTTGGAGGGCGACCCTGGCAGAAAGGACTCAGAGGAAAGGTGGAGGAAGGGCCCCCACCCCATTCACGTAGCCAACTGGGGTGAGACCACAGGGGTCAGTGGTCACCCTGCGGGGGAGGGTCACGCAAGACGCTGATCTCTTCTCTGCCGGGTGATGGTGGTTACATGGGTCACTTCACAGCTAATCATGCAACGGTTCAAGGGATGCTGTGGTGCCTGGGCTTCGGAGCGGGTCTGGCTCTGGCTCTGCCACTCGCTCTGTGATGGGGCAGCTCGCTGACCTCTCCATTTCTAACCTGCGGAATGGGAGACAAGACTTCTTCCCTCCTGAGTGCTTCGAGGATTCAGTGAAACAGGGTGTGCAGGGGCTTGGGCCAGAATGAGCGAAGCTACCCTCTCCTCCACAATCAACATCCGTATCACTGTCAGATGAAATGCCAGGGAAGGGCTGGGCAGTGGCTCTGCTGGGCTTCTCAGTTGACCACAGCCTGGATGTGGAGGAAAGGAAGGTTCCAGGCCAGTGCAGGCAGCCAGGTGGGTGCCCAGAGGCGCAGCCTGGTCGGTGGATCTCTCGAGGCCAGCTCTGAAATTAACAAGGATGTGGGGCCTTAAGTATCATGGGGGTGGGGCTAGGCACCTCTAGCTGCAATGGGGCAATGGGGCAGGCAGCCTGGCCCCAAGGGAAGCACAGAGCTGCTGGTGGTCACTGCAACTCCTTTAGCGACCCATCAAGCATTCCGCATTCTGCCCCCACAGAAAGGTTCCTGGGGGAGCCCGTCCCCCGGGGACAGGCCTTTGACAGCTTCCTGGACACGGGCTAAAGTAGTTGGCTTTTGAGCATCGCTCTAAGACGGCAATTTGCAACTTCATCATGAGCTTGATGGATGAGCGCTGAGTGGCTCCTGGGCCACCCGAGGCCAGAGAAAGGCTGCTGACGTGCATGACAAAATGTTTTCTTACCACCCGGTGCCAGTGACAGGCCCCTCAAAGGAACTGCAGTCCCTGCAGAAGCGATTCACCCTCTTGCCTTTTTGTGGCGCTGAGGTCGGCAGCTTTTATTTGGCAGTTGAGAAAAGGGCCACAGGCTCCTTGCTGTCTCTGGGAATGCCATCCCCGTGGGCCACCAGCCCCCGGCCAGCTTGCACGAGGCCATGCTTCATTTTGATGAGGTTTCAAAAAGCCCCGTTGTAACCGGGGCCGGAGGGGACCTTGCCTCACCCAGGGCCAGAGTTAAGCTGCCTTTGCTGAATTCCAGGAGAGAGGAAGGGGTTCCTGCCATCTCAGCCATAATCCAAGGCAGCACTAGGTCCCCACTGTGCTCGGTACCCACGCACGGTCATCGAGTGATGAATTGTATCATAGATCGATTTAGTCTTGTTCCCACTAAACTGCAACCTCCAGGAGGGCCATTCTTACTGGGCATTTGATTCCAGCCTGGGGATAAGCAAACCTAAGACACACCTGCCTTGGGTTTGCTTTGCTTGGAGAACTGGATCAGGCCCCCCAAGGGTCCCTCCCGGCCCTAAGAGACTACATTCTGACCTCTGTTATGGGGTTGGCACACAAGTCTACACGTGTGTCAGAACCCACAGAACTGGGCACCACAGGGGTAGATTTTACTGTGTGTAAAGTGAAAGAATAGTTACCTCTCTCGGGGGCAGGGCACAGGGATGTAAGCCAGACTTCCTCGACTGTATTTCCTGGGGGAGACAAGATAATGGTCTCCCAAAGATGCCCATGTCCTGATGCCCGGACCTGTGAATATGTGACTTTACAGGGCAAAAGGGTCTTTGCAAGTGAGATTGAGTTAAGGATCTCGAGATATGGTGGGGGGCTCCAGGGGGCTCCGGGCCCAGCACTTCCCAGCAGACGACTCACTCCCAGCCTCCATTCAGCCCCTGCCACGCTCCAGGTGTTACTGAACCAAACGTGGGTCCACTTGCCTGTGTGCAGTAAAGCCAATCTACTGACACCGGGTTGTGGTGAAGGAAAATGTAGCATTTATTGCAGGGCGCCAAGCAAGGAGTCCAGGTAGCTAGTGCTCAAAAGGCCTGAACTCCCCCGATGGATTTCAGGGAAAGGTTTTTAAAGACTGGGTGAGGGAGGGGGGTTGTGGGGTGTGTGATCAGCTCGTGGATGTTCTTCTGATTGGTTGGTGGTGAGGTAATTGGGAGCCAACATCATCAACCTCCTGGTTCCCACCAGTCTGGGGTCTACGTGTTCGTGGGCAGCATGTAGTTAAATCCTTCTACCTGGTGGGGGTCTCAGTATCTGTAAAACAGCTCAAGGACATGGCTCAGAACATTATCTATAACCTGGAGGAGGAACTAATGGCCCTTGACTTTGTTTAATGGCTAAACTATTATTAATTATTTTGTCTTGTTTGACTGTTTTCCTTTCTCTCTGCGTTTTCTCACTCCTCTGATTAAGTTTATTCTTTGGAACTTGGGGAAGGCCTAGGAGGATAAAGTTTTTCTACAGACAAGAGGCAGGCAGAGGACATGGTTGGGGGGGGGGGTCTGTTCTGGGAAGGGCCCATATGGTCCTGCTCGGTTACACAGGCTCTGGGTGCAGCTGTGAGTGGGACAGACTGAGCTCATGGGTGCCCATCCTGGGGGGAGGGGGGCGGGGCACGTGGGTGACATGTCACATGACCAATGTGAAGGGCAGGCACTAATGGGGGCTCTCTGTTCTCACTAGGGAAGTTGGGAAACCTTCTCTGAGGGGTGATCGAGTGTGACACTGGGCAAGTTCTGCATGTCTGAGCATCCTCGCCTGTGAAATGGGGACCATGCCTGCTCTATCGTAAGTTGCTACGAGCATGGAGTGAGGTACAGCACAAGACAGGCTCAGGACCTCAATAAGTGGTACTTACTGTTATTGTTGCTGCCATTGTTACTGTTATTTAGACGTGGATCATCCCAGAGAAAAGCCTTTCCCATGATTACTATCGTTTATTGATCATTAATTTACAGATACTTATGTTGCAAAGTGCGCTCAGGACTATCTCTGCCCGCAGTGTCTGAGGCCCCTCCTGAAGCAGCAGCTGGCAGAGCACAGCTGTTTCCTCCAGGAGAAGGGGGAAGGGGAGATGGTGAGGGTGACCCTCTTTAGGTTAAGCAGGAACCTGCCCCAGGTGGGCAGCAGTCCTGGATTGCCAAGTTCAGCCCTGGGTCAGTGCAGATGAACCCCGAGGGACACTTTGTAGAGTTAGAGAGTCTCAATTTGAGGATGTGAAAACTGAGATTTGGTGAAACGGAGTGGTTAAGGAAAAGCAGAAGGTGTTATAGACAGAACACTGGACTGGAGGCTGGGGTCCTGTGTTTTGTCCCTGTATTTGCCTGTAACTTGCTGTCTCCTTTCTGGCAGGTCACTTGATCCCTCTTGGTGTCACGCACCCTATGACAGGCTGGACCAGAAGACAGCTTCATGCACGGCATCTCTTCGAGTGTTATAGAGTTTAGTTTTGAATGTGGGAGTAGTTAAGAACTGTAGCAGTTAGCTGTTGCTGTGTAACAAACCATCCCCAAATTCAGTGGCTTCATATAATAAACATTTGTTTCTGTTTTTAAAAAACCTACCCATGGCTCAGCTGGGCAGTTCTGCTGATCTGGATCAGATCAGATCTTGACTGGAGTCATCTGTAGTCTGCAGTCAGCTGGTGGGTGGTCTGGGGACTGGCTGGTCTAGGATGGCCTCACTCCCATGTCTGATGGTGGGCTGGCTGTGAGCTGGGGTGACGGGGGAAATGGGGCGACATGTCTTTCCTCCTCCAGCAGGCTAACCTGGGCTGGTCCACATGGTCTCGTCCTCTTGGGGCCTAGGCTCAGAGCTGCCAATTGGTCATTGCTGCCAGTGCTTTACTGGATAAAGCAAGTCACAAGATAAGCCTAGATTCAAGGTGGCATTCAAGGGGCGAGGAAATAACACTTTGCCCCTGGATGGGGATTTCTGCATCCAGAGGTATGGATTCAGGGACAAAACAATTAGAAACAGTTCAGCAGTCACTCAACAACGAGGATCAACAAAAGAGCCTTGAAGAGGGGACCAGTAGGAGAGATGCTGTGTAAATGGTATCATCTTCAGAAAGCAACTCAGATCCCAGCTAAGGACTGGATTTCACAATTTTCCTCTAAGTCACCGTGTATGCTATTCCCTCTTCCTGCAATTACTTTCCCCATACCCTTCTCTGTACGTTTTTTACACAAGAAAACATTCTCCCAGATTAAAAAAAAAAGTTTATTTGTGAGCACAGTCTAAGCTTTTATATGTGAGAGCATCAGAGAAATTTTGTAGGATGTACGAAGGCTTGTCGCTGGCTGACACACGGGATCAGTTTGTGGACAAGACAGGAATCTCAAGGTTTGCTTAACGTGAAAGTTTGCCCTGCAGCAGGGGAGGAAATGCACCTGTACACTAAATCTGGGTGGAGTAAATAAGTGATGGGAAAAGGGGACAGCTCTTCCTTAGAAAAGAATTCCATTTAATAAATGTAGAAAGAATTGAGAAAATAGAAAGTCACCATTAGAACAGTACAGTAATAATTGGTACACATCCACAGATAGAGGCTCAAATAAGTGGGTAAAATTTCAAGGAGAAACAAGGTATTTTCACAGTCTCAAAGTATCTCCCCCTAAATAATTATTAAGTACAACAGGAAAAGTAGTAACTTCAGTAAAGAAACTGGCAGGCACTGCCTTCACTAAGTGATCTAGGTTTACATCACCAGGAATAAGACAGATGAAGCTACCTGGATGGAAAAGGGGTATCTTCCCAGTGCCCGGGGGTCCACTGCCCTGATCTGGGAAGTCACCAGAATTCTGGCCACGCTCTCTCCGAGGCCACAGGGACTCTTGCCACTGTTTCCCCGCGCACCACCCTTCACTCACATTCCCCTTGCTGACTGCCAAAAATGATGCCCAAGGTGGCTCTAGGTCATGTCCTAAGACAAGTGCCCTTCAGAGCTTGGCTATAATTCTTGTCTCCCTATTCCAAATTCCCAGGAAAAGGACTATTTGACCCAGCTGGGACAGTCATGGGTGGCCTTGGTCCAGTCGGCCAGTCTGTGGCAGCTTGGAGGACAGACCAGTCACTGAAGACCTGGGAGGGGTTGCAATCAGGGTGGGCTTCCTGGAAGTGGTGAGGCTTGAGCATAACGACACTCTTGTTCTGAAAGATATGTGAGGGGAGGGTTACGTCTTATTCAACAAGGACTGTTACCTGGGAAGTGCACAGCTACCATCTGATGAATGAATGTCCCCCACATCCCAGGCTGACTCAGCTTCAGTGACAGGTACGCAAGGGGAAGACCTTGCCTTAGGATAATCCTGAAGAAAGGAAGCTTAGAGATTTGCAGAACCTTCTGGGAAGGGGTCAAGAGACACGGGAAAGTCTCCATCCATCCTGATGTGGAGGGAGATGCACAGATGACTGTCTGTGTGATCAGTGCCAATGGAGGGCAGCTGGTGGAACAGCAGGATGGGTGACCAGAGGTGGGAGCTGGAATGGGTGGAAGCAAAGGAGGCTTCTGTGTGGTCAAGGGTTGTTGGTGGACTTGGGTGATCCAACCCTGCACTCTGTTCTGGCTCCTGGGAGATAACCTCGGTGTACTCGGAGCATCCTCTCTGGAAGAGTGTGTGCACCTGGGCCTTTGGCCTTGCTCTATCAGTGTGGTCTTTGGAGGGACTGGAGACCAAGGAGTTCCACGTCAATGTGACTGACCCCCCCAAAAAAGCCCTGGACACCCAGGCTCGGGTGGGCTTCCCTGGTTGGCAAGACTCCAGGCGCATTGTCACACAGGTTGCTGGGAGGATGTGACCCCGGGGAGGAGAAAACCGGAAGCTGGAGCATGGTGTCTCCTGGATTCTGCCCCGCCAGCCTCTCACTTTTGTTGATTTTAATGTGTATCCTTTTGCTGTAACGTGGAAACATGAGTATAACAGCTGTGCTGAGTTCTGTTAGCCCTTCCAGTGATTCAATGAACTGGAGGGTGGTCTTGGGGACCCCTGAGACTTCACAGAGGAGGCGGTGAGGGAGCTGGGCCTGGAAGGATGAATGAGTCTCCCCAGAAAAAGGCTGGCATTCCAAGGAGAGGGACCCAAAACTTGGAGGTAGAGAATGGCATCCATCTCCTCCCTTCTTTTGCTTGAAGAGAAAATAGAATGGTGAATTGTGACTTCAGAAGGGGTGTGTACTTTTTACGTATATAATTGCATATATATTACATATATGTGAGTTCCCCTTTTAAGCACAGGCTTTGGGTCCATGTCTCCCAGGGGGTGTCCTTGCTGTAAACTTGATTCCTGGCCTGCTGAGAAGGGTGTCTGTAGGGGGTGAGAGGGAGTGGAGAGGCAGGAAGCAGTTTAAAGATGCTTTAGTTCTCTTCCCCCTAAGGAACCTGTTGGGGAGGGCATTTCTAGTTTCCAGAATCATCCACTATCATTAGAACTTTCTCTTTTCTGACCAAGGGAGTTATTGCCTGCTCAGATACACACAGAGGCTAAAAATTTCCCGGTCTGATGTCTTTGGGTGGGGGCAAGGGGACAGGCTAGTGAGGAATCTTCAAGCAGCCAGGTGGAAAACCCCTGTAAGTCCAGTTCAAAGGATGTGTGATGGTTCTATCAAACTGCCGAGGTAAGGAGCTCCAACTGTGTGGTGAGGACTCAGCAAGTTGATCTAAAGACCTCTGTGTGCCCTAAAGATTGATTTTCTTTGAATTTCTATTCTTGTGAGCTCCCAGTGAGGACTTGAGGTATATAGCCTGCTATGGACCACATTTTGTGCCCACCACAATCCATACACTGAAACACTTATCTCCAGTGTAATGATAGGAGGTGGGGTCTTTGGGAAGTGATTTTATCATGAGGGTGGGGACCCAATGATGGGATTAGTGCCCTTATAAGAAGACACATGAGAGAGCTTGCTTTCCCCAACATATACTTTTTTTTTTTCCCATGTGAGGGAACAATGAGAAAGTGTCCATCTACAAACCAGGAAGCAGGTCCTCACTGGACACTGAATCTGCCGGCACATGATCTTGGACTTCCAGTCACCAGAATTGGGAGAAACAAATGTTTGTTGTTTAAGTTGCCCAGTCTGTGCTGTTCTGTTATAGAGCCTAAGCTGACTAAGACATAGGCCCCAAGGACTTTGCAAAATGGGGAGAAAAGAAGAAGAATGCTTGTAAAACAGAACAGGCTGCAGTCACCCACTAACTGGCTTTACTCTCAACCCCTCTCTTCTGTTCCCCCCTCCACTCTTTTTAGAGATAACTGGGGCCTCCTCTCTGCTCGGACCTCCAACACCACCTTCCCTGTCCTCACTCTCAGCTGGTGGTCTTGCTTCCTGCTTTACTGAGAAACACAGATGCCATTGGAGAGACAGGACTCCTTGGAGAAATGGCTGATTCCAGGTGCAGGGAAGGTACCAGGTGAGTCTGGAGCATCTTATTCCAGTGAATTGGGAAGCGCTCAAAGAATTATGAGACACATCAAAAGGGGCTTTCACTGGTCAAACGTAGAACAAATTGGGGGTCAAAATAAATAATGATAGAAATGTACTATAATTCATTGACTAAAATAAGAAACCATGACTCCATGATGACATAAATAAGTAAACAAATAAATTGAAATACATATTAATTATGAAGGTGGAGAAACATCACAGCGCCGAAGGCCAGCAGACTCCACCAATCAGGGTGGACGGCACCAGCTGTGGGCTGATTGAAATTGCACATCACCTGACAGGAGGCAGTGAGAAGGACACAGCATCACTTCTTGCCAAAAAATGCAGAACCTGCCTGAACCTCATCCTGAGGGCACATCAGACAAACCCAAATTGGGAGTCACTCTTCAAAATAACTGGCCTGTATCCAAAACCATCAGGACTGTGAAGGTCAAGGGAAGACTGAAGAATGTTCCAGACTGAAGGAGACTAAGATTCTGAACTGGATGCTTTGCTAGAAAGACACTATTGAGACAGTTGGTGAAGCCAGAGTGTGTAGTGATATATCAGCATCAATTTCGTGATTTTGATTGTTTGTTGTGATAATGCAGAAGAATGTCACTGTTTGTAAGAAATATGCACTAGAGCAGTCAGGGGGTGGTGAGGTATCACACTGGCAATTATCTCAAGTGGTTCAAGAAAATAAAAGTTCTCTGTGTATTAGCTTCTTGTTGCTGCTGTAACAAATCACCACAAACTTGATGGCTTAAAACAGCAGAAATTTATCCTCTTCAAGTTCTGGAGGCCAGAAGTTTGAAGTTAGTTTCACTAGACTAAAGTCAAGGTGTCATTAGGGCTGGTTCCTTCTGGAGGCTCCAGGGAGAATCCACTCCTTGTTCTTTCCAGGTTCTAGAGGCTGCCTGCACTCCTTGGCTCATAACTTCTTCATTGCACCACTCCAACCTCTGCCTCCATTATTACATGTCTTACTTCCTCTGCTGTAATCAAATCTCCCTGAGCCTAGCTCTTATAAGGACATTTTTGGTTATATTCAGGGCCCACCTGGATAATGCAGGATACTCTCCCCATCTCAATATTTTTAACTTAATCACATCTGCAAAGTTCCTTTTGCCACACAAAGTGACATACAGGTTCAAGTTACTAGGACCTGCATATCTTTGGGGGCCTTAATTCAGCCTACCAGGATGTAACCTCAGTGAAGGCAGGGATCTAAAAATTTTTCTTCTTTAAGTACAGTAAGTGCACAGATGGTGGAGGTACACTTTGATGATTTTCAAACTGAACACACTTGTGTTTGAGGATCAGAACATTTCTAGCACCAGAAGCCTCCTTCTGAAAGCAGGGGTTTGCATCTGTTATGTTCATTATGATACCCACTGTGCTTGGAACAGAGCCAGGTGCCAAACAGCATTCAATGCATACTTGGAGAATGAGATGAATTCTGAGCTGGGAAAGATAGTGTGATATACAAACAGGCTTGTGTGAGTCAGGACTAGTCTCCACTTCTCTGAGTCTGTTTTCTCATCTCAAAAGGGGGATATCAATAGCTCCTGTTTTTCAAGATGTGATGAGAGTGATACAAAACATATAAAGCCCTGGAACAGAGACTGGTATGCAACAGGTGTTCATGAGCTCTCTCCTTCTGTCTTATGAATGCTAAAGGAGCTCAAGAAGAGGGAAGTCGTGGGACAGTCTGGGCTGGTGCACCATGGAGGTGATGGCCTTGGACATGCAAGCTTGGGGCATGGCTTAGAGCAGTCCGGGAGATGCTGGAGCTCCTCGGTGCCCTTAAAAGCTCCCCCACTGTAGGCAGTGCAGCAGCCATGTCCCTGAACCACAGGGTAGCCCCCAGGCTCAGCACTGTGCTCTCCAACTCCACTCAGCCCCTTAGCTAGATGCCCCAGGTGCTTTTCCTGTCTTGATGGGTTGATTTTCTCCTCCTCTTGTGTGGCCCAAGGAAAGTCCTCTTGCACTCACAGCCCGGGTCTCCTGAATACTGCACCCACCTTGGGCATCTGCTCACCTAGAGCCAGGAATTGGACAGGTGAAGAGCAGAGAAGAGGTGATATAGTGTGAGCAAAGGTGGATTGGGGGAATGTGCAGGCACTTTGAGAAAAATGATCTCTTCTGCAAACTAATTTTAGGTGCAGTAGCTTTGCCTCTTCACCCAGCTGCAAAGGTCTCTGATTCCACTTGACTGATAAAACCATTTACCTGAGGATTCGGTCTCAGCCCTTGGTCTTTGTCTCCATGCAGCTCCCATTGGTGACCGTGCCTTGGGGGTGCCCAAGGGCCAGCTGAACCCATGATCTTCTGTTACCTGATGGAGGTGCTTCTGGCTGAAGTCTACTGGACCACCTTCTCCCCTTCTGTCCCCTTTGCCTCAGCCCACTGAAGGTCACTGACCAGCCTGTATGCTGGCGTGAAAACAATTGGGTGTTTCCACTGTGTCATTCAAAGAAAAGGAAGGGAATTTTTTATATGAACACATCACACCCAGTTTTCTAAATATTTACACACAACCACGTCTCTGCCCAGAGGGCACATGGCCTCTTGTTCCCCATTAAAAACACATCTCTTCTGTTTGGCTGATCAGAGGGACCCAGCCATGCCCTATTCTCTGCCCCCAGAGCACTTGGAACACTGAAAGCAACTGCCCAATGGCATGTGGGGCAGCCCTGGGCAGGGCCCTTGAGGCCAGGGGCACCTTCTAGTATCTGAATGACTGCAGATGTCTCCCAGCCCATTTCCTCCCACCTGGCAACCAGAGTGTCCTTTAAAAATGCACATCAGATCCCACCACACCCTGCTCCTGATCCTGCAATGGCTGCTCCTCTCACTGGAGTCCTCAAGGTGGCTTATGAGGCCCTGTGCAATAGGCCCCCACCTCTGTCTCTGATCTCAGCGCCCACCACTCACCCCCATGTTAGTTTCCTGGGGATGCTGTAACAAAGGACCTCAAACGTGGTGATTTAAAGCAATAAGAATTCATCCTCTCACAGTCGAATGCCAGAAGTTCAAATTCAAGGTGTCGGCAAGGCTGTGCTCCCCACAAAGGCTCTAGGGAAGGATCCCTCCTGTCTCTTCCAGCTTCAAGTGACTGTCTGCAACCCTTGGCTTGTGGCTGCCTCACTCCAGTGTCTGACTCTGTGGTCACATGGCCCCCTGCTCCCCCTCTTTCTCCTCTGTGTGTCTCTATTATAGGGACAAATGTGATTGCACGTAGGGCCCACTCAGAGAGTCCAGGATAAACTCCTCATCTCAAGAGCCTTAGCTTAATTATACCTTTTTCCATATGAGGTAATACAGGTTCCAGGACTGGGACATGGACATGTCTTTTGGAGGTCCACATCCAACTCCATTTACACCCCAGTGTTCACACAACCCCAGCTCCCTGACCCCTGTTTTTTCCTTGACCACACGAAGCATATTTCCAAGACCCTCCTCTACTCTGATGGACTTTATGCAGGACTTAGAGGACTTTCACTCCTTCTAAAGCAGCACAACATGGCTACTCTCCATCCCTTTCTTTGGCTTTATCACCACCTGACTTGAACACATTCACATGTTTATTATTTTATTTTCTGTCTCCCTCAACCAGCATGAATGCTCCACAGGGCAGGTGATTCACTTCTGCAGCACAGGTGAGCATTCTGGCACTGGTGTGAGGTTCTGTGGTCATCAAGGACTCTGGTCCTTTCCCTTTCTTCTCCTCACTCTTCAGCATGGAACTTCCTTTCTCATGACCTCATGATCCAAGATTGCTGCTCCAGATCCAGCCACCCTGTTGGCATCCCAGAGGGAGGAAGATGGAGGGAAGGGCCAAAAGAGTTCCTTAAGAACCCCATCCAATTACTTCTGCCTGCATTCCATTGGCCATATCAACCTACAGGGCTTCTGTTCTAAAGAAAGGGAGGAGGGAAATGGAGGAAGCAACAGGCAGACTCCACACATCTGGGGATCTAAGCCCAAGGCATCTAATTCTGGGTATCCATGAATCTCGGGGACACACTTAAGGATTAGACCAGTTGCTTCAGTTCAAGGTGGTATCAAGGGATGTGGGGTCAGGGGAAAGAGAACTGGAATGGGAGTTAGGAGCTTAAGATGCCAGGTTGGGCTCTACCACTAATTGCTTTGACTTTGGGTTAGTTCCTCCCTTTTCTGTGCCCGTAAACAGAGAATTGGAATAGATCTTCAGCAGTATTAACATCCTAATCTTCACCCTCTTCATTATAATCCTCTTCAAGATCATCATAATCATCTTCTCCATCTTCATCATCATTATCATCTTCACCATCATCATCAACTTCTTTACCATCTGCATCATCATCTTCTCATCCGTCATCATCTTCATCTTCACCATCATCATCAATTTCTTCATGATCTCCATCATCATCTCCTTCACCATCACCATCAACATCATCTTCATCACCATCTTCTTCACCACCATCATTATTAACTCCTTCACCATCTTCATCATCATCATCATCTCACCATCTTCACTGATATCATTTTCTTCCTCTTCATCATGGATATAATTGTATCATCCATCACCATCATTGTCTTCCTCACACCACTAGCATCATCTTTGTCATCCTCATCTTCACTGACATCATATCTTCGTCATCCTCATCATCACCACTATCACCATCACAGCTCCTGCTGAGCACCTACTGTATACCAGGCATCGTATGCATCATCTCATTTAGCCCTCACTGCCATGGTGTCAGGAGGTTTGATTTCCTATCACCACCTTCATTTTTAACATGAGGAAACTGGGGCTCACGAAGGGTAAGTGACCTGCCACAGGCTGGAAAGTGCCAGAGCTGAAGTGCAAATCAGATTTCCTGACTCCAGAGGCCCCGTGCTGGGTTCCCTCTGGGAGGTTCCATCCTCAGCTGCCACCTACCGTGTGACCCATGGGACCTCAAGGCCCTAACCTCACCCAAGTGCTGGCAGAGCCTCTATGGGATTGCTTCATAGCCAGCCAGTCCCTCCACCACCACTCCTTTGCCCCCCAAGGCTTGAGAGAGGAGCCTGTTCCTTTCTTGCCATTGGGATGAGAGGGCTCCCTGCTTCTAGGCCAGCTTCCCTGGGCAGGGCCTGCCTGTTGATGACCCAAATCATCAAAGGGCCACGTCAAAGCTGCCATGGCGATTTACAAAAACCAAAAAGATACCTGGGCTGTGGGGAGCAGTGGGGGCCAGGTTGGGGAAGCCTGCTTAAAATGTTGTCTAAGGGGCTTCCCTGGTGACGCAGTGGTTGAGAGTCCGCCTGCCGATGCAGGGGACACGGGTTCGTGACCCGGTCCGGGAAGACCCCACATGCCGTGGAGTGGCTGGGCCCGTGAGCCATGGCCGCTGAGGCCTGCACATCCGAAGCCTGTGCTCTGCAACGGGAGAGGCCACAACAGTGAGAGGCCCGTGTACTGCAAAAAAAAAAAAGTGTTGTCTAAGAAGTTGGTTTTGCTGCTACAAGTAAGAGGGTACAGAGCCGTTTCCACCTCCCCAGCATAACCAGCTCCCTCAAAGGCCAGGACTTGGACTGGAGGCTGCTCCTGCCCACACAGGGCTCGGGTACCCAGATGAGATGGGAAGCTCTAGGTCTGGGGCAGCAGGTGAACTGAGGAAGGAGCAAAGCCTGTACCTACTCAGGCACCCAGAAGGGTGTCTGCAAGTGCCCTCAGGGTGCAGGCGGCCCGGGAGTCCCAGGATGAGGCCCTGAGGCTCTTTGTGGTTGCCACCGGGCAGCTACACCGCGGCCACTCAATTCCCCATCTCCTCTGAGCTCACGGCTGGGCTGTTGAAGCCCACCTGGCCCCCCGAGGGAGGAGCCGGCTGCTGCTAAGTCCTCCACCCTGAAGGGCAAGTTTGCCTTGTAGCCCAATGCGACTTGCCCTCCCAACAACTATAATTTTCTGAGAACTTAAGTTAAACATTGGGCTCATCATCATCCTGTTATGATTATTGTTGTTGTTATTCGCTAAGATAGGGCTTGCTCTCTGCCAACACTATTCTAAGGACTTTTTTTTTTTTTGTGGTACGTGGGCCTCTCACTGTTGTGGCCTCTCCCGTTGCGGAGCACAGGCTCCGGACGCGCGGGCTCAGCGGCCATGGCTCACGGGCCCAGCCGCTCCGTGACATGTGGGATCTTCATGGACCGGGGCATGAACCCGTGTCCCCTGCATCGGCAGGTGGACTCTCAACCACTGCGCCACCAGGGAAGCCCTATTCTAAGGACTTTATATGGATTAACTCATTGATAACAGCTCCGAGAGATGGGTGTCATTATCATCATCCTCATTTTGTACACGAGGGACTGAGGCCCAGAGAGGGTGACTTACTTAACCAAGGCCGCTCAGCAGCATCATGACTGGGACTCAGGTCTGTCCGACTGCAAACATGTGCTCTCTGGGTTTTGGAGTCAGCCTAAGGCGGGGCTGGCCCCTCGGGACGTCATGGCGAACTTGACTCTGGGTGGAAAGTTGGACTCAAGAACACGAAGGCATCTGTGGAATCATCCTCTCTCATCCTGAAAGGGCAAAGGGCGTGCTGTCCTGAGCATCAGAGACTTAGCACCTGGTTGAGGACACATGGACCTCAGGTTCCTGGGGTCTTATGGGAACTGCTTCTTGGTGAGAAATGCCACAAAGTGGCAAAAGCATGCATTAGTCACCTAGGCTGGGAGCTACAGCCTAGACTCTAGGAACCCATCAGTTTGGCGGCTGTGTGTTGATCACGGAGAAAAATGATCGTGCCACTGACCCAGGAGCCAGGCTGAGTCATGTCAGGATATATAGTACATCTCCTTGATTTATCCAGGAATTGGCTCCTGGGACTGTGGTGCCAGCAAGTCGGAAATTCACAGGGCAGGCCGGCAGCTGGAGGCTATGGATTGTTGCTGCCTTGCGATCACGTTGGAGCACTGCTCTGAGTCCAGCCCCTGGGCAGATATTTCCTGTGGGCCCTGGAGGTGCAGCGCTGGGCCTGCCCCGGGCAGGGGCTCGGGGTCAACTCTGCTGGTGGCCTCGACCTTCTTCGCACCCTGGGCCCTCCCAGCTCATCCACTTGAGAGGCAGCCTGGCAGCCTGCTTTGGGCACAGGCTCTGGAATCAGATTGCCTGTGTTCAGATTCTGGGGGCCCGACATCCCAGCTGAAGGCAATCTGCCGAACCTCTCCAGGCCTCAGCGTCCTCATCTGTAAAGTGGGAATTATGACAAGAGTGTCACCCTCTGGAGGAAATGCCTCACGTGAGGCATTTAGAGTGGAGTCTGCCCCAGGGCGAATGCCTCCTAAATGTCGCTTGCCCTCTGCCCACACGATTCTAAGGACCTTCTCTGGATGCAGTCATTTAATCCTGACAGCAGCTCTGCAAGGTGGGCACCATGGCATCGTCCTTATTTTACCAGATGCGGGACTGGAGCTGGTGATGCTCTTGGCATTGTTGGCGCTGCTGGTGTTCCCTTTGTTGGTATTGCTGGTGGTGAGGGTGCCATTGATGGTGCTGGCATCGCTGGTGCTGGTGGGAAGCTGGTGCCAGCTGCCCCCGTGGGCACACCCCACTCACACCCGGTGCCAGGGTCTCCAGGGTGCTGCTGTTTGGCTCCATGTGAGACCCCACCCCAGGCTTGTCTGCCTCCCACTGCCGGGCTTCTGGAAAAGCCCAGTGCTGCCAGGGGAGCGGTGGAGGAGGGGCCGCCCCTGCCAGCGGGCGCTGTGGGCCTGGCACTCCGTGCCCTTCAAGGTGCGCCAGACTGCAGCTGGCCCCTCCACCCGGCCCTTTCTTCTCTCCCTTTTGTGTTCAGGCCCTTTTGATTTGCGAACAAGGCCCCTTTATGCAGCGCCGGCCTCACCAGGCCCCGCCGCCGCCCAGTCCCACCCTTGGCCGGGGATTTCCTTTTCATTTGGCGCTAGGAACCCCGCTCAGAGCGAGACGGCAGGAGGGCTTGGTGGTGTCACAGAACCTGGGTGACTCAGCTTTCAGTGGGGCATTGTGGCCCCGAAGCTTTGATATTCTAAGTGGGAATCTCAACAAAGGGGAGGCCGGGGCCGCGGGAAGGTGATGCTCCTGAGAGGGCCCTTCGTGGGACGGCCTCCCGTCCTCGCCCGCCAAGAGGAGGCCCCTCTCCCAGGAGGACGATTGCATTTCGCCGGGAGGACTGGCCTGTGGCCCCAGCCTCTTAAGGACGACACTGAGCAGGGCAGCCGTCTCGGGGTTCGGGATGGGGGCAGTCAGCCCCTGGCTTCTCACCTGCCCTTAGTGTCTGCAGCTTCCCACGGGGAGGTGGCAGCCAGGTGTTTCCAGGCAGGGAGGTGCTTGGCGGGGCCTCCAGCCAGGGCCCAGGTGAGCTAGCCTGGAGGGGCCGGAGCTCTGGGCCCCCAGCAGCTGAAGGAGCCTGACCAGGAGGCAGAAACCTGCAGGGGCTCTGCCAGCCTGGACGCAGAGACTCCACGTGCAGACAAGATGCGAGAAGACGGCTCTTCCCCTTTGCTTGGCAGTCAGCAGTGCGGGGCCGCCTGGAAATTAACATAGACAGGACCTGAAATCAACTCTCTAGATCCTCTGAGCCTCAGTTTCCTCATCTGTAGAATGAGATCCTGGGTCTGCTCATTTTTGCAGGGCGCCGTGAGGGTCAGGACTGATGCTCATCAGCTCTTAGCCAAGCACACGATGCGGCCACGACACGTGAACTAGTTTTAGAATATGGTTACTTTGTGTTTTTAAATCTTCCCTTCATTTGCGTGCTGGATGTTGGTGCAGGATGGTCCCGAGATGAATCACGCGTGAGCTCAGGCCACCCAGGTTCGAATCGTGGCAGGACTTGGGGCTATTTAGCCTGTCTCTGCTTCGGGCTCCTTCTCTGCTAAGAGGGCGTCATGATCAAATAGACCCCATGGGTTTGTTGAAGGATGAAATGAGATGGTCTGCACAGAGGGCTTGGTGCCCTCCTGGCCCGTCGAGGGCACACTCGACCCATACACTGCTTCTGTGACAGTTTTTGGATGTGGTTCATCTGTGATTGGCCAGAGACACAGCAGCCAGGGGCTACGTGTGCGGACTCTGGGATCACACCGTCGGTTTCTGATCCCGGGGCCTCCTTTCCGTGGCAAAGCGACCTTGGGTAACGCACTTCACACTCTGAGTTCAGTTTCCTCCTCTGTAAAATGGGGGCACTGACGCCGCCAGCGCCTCGATATGACAGGAACCAGGTGCCCCAAGGGTCTCAAGACCAGGGGGTGTGGGATCGAAGGAGTCCTGGGTGAACTGCCCGCAAAGCAAAGGTCCTTCTGTTAGGAGCCTCTTCGAGGCAGATACCTTGCTCCAGAGAAGGTTATGGATTTAGGACAGATGGGGGATCGTGGGAAAGGGTCCGGGGAAACTTCAAAACTTTGACCTTTCTGATGATAATAACAGCTGACGTCTGGCACTTGCTGTGTCCCAGGCCATGTGCTAAGCAGTTCACGCTTAATCATCCCCAGAGGGAAGAACTGTCATTATCTCCATTTTACCCTGAGACCCCTGAGGCTCTGGACTGAGTGACTTGGGGGAGAGCCGTGAATAGCAGGGCTGGGCTTAGAACCCAGCAGAGGGACCCGGAGTCTCTGCTTAGCTGGGAAGGACTGTGGCACCAGGCAGTCTGTCCTGGCTGCCTACTTAAAACAGGAAGGCAGGGCTCACCATTTGCTAGGTTGAGCAAGGGAGCACCCCAGGACTGGCAAAATGGAGACCCCATCTCCTGGAATGGCGGTGGTCAGGGAGGCTCAGGGTGCCCTGGGAGCCAAGCCTGTGGTGGCGGCCCGTATCTCTGGGGGTCTGGGAAGCGCTCTCCGTCAGCTCCCATCACCCTCAGTGGGAGATGCTGAGTGGGTGCCTCTGCCTGCAGCTTGCCCTCGGAGAGTCAGTGCCAGGCTTTAGAAATTGCTTCAAGGTGATTGAGAAGCCTTCCAATGAGAGGAGGGCTCTATGTCCCCTCCCCTTGAGTCTGGGTGGACTTGTGCTCACCAGAAGAAAGTGGTGGGTGTGATGCTGGGTGATGGTTGCGGGGAAAGGAGCTGCATTGGAGGGCACGTATTTCAGTCACAAGAAGAGTAATTGCTGAGGCTCTAACGCACGGCATGGAGACCACAGCTGATAACTCGGTGTCATAGACTGAACTTTGCTCAGAGTAGATCTTAAGCGTTCTCACTCCACACAGAAGAAGAGTTCAGTGTGTGAGACGCATGTACTGATTATGTCCATCTTGGAAATCATTCCGCCATGTGTGTGTATGTCACGTCATCATGTTGTGCGCTTTAAGCGTACACAATTATATGTCTCCCCAGCTGAAGCCTGGGGAGACAAGCTGCCTACACTCTGTGGCACCCGGGTCTGACCCACAGGACCTGAGAGCATCGTGGGACAATGGGTGTGTGCCCCTGAGTGTCGGATTGTCTGTAACACAGCAACGGGAACTGGGACTGTCTTCCACTGGGGAGAAGAGGGTTAGCCACCAGCGCTCATCAGGGCCTCCCAGTGGCCCCCTGATGGCTTCAGCCCTGATGCCCAGGGCTGATTCACCCTGGAGGAGCCTGCTGGCACACAGGGGAGTTCCATGGATGGACCAGAAACAAGGGTGCATGAACACCCTAAAATTGTACACAAAATGCTGTGTGTACACACACGGGGGTGTTGGGATGAGGGCAGGTCCACAACATCCTTCAGAGTCTCAAGATGCTGCGTGGAATACATGGTATACAAAGAAGCAGCACCTCCACACCTGATTGGCCCGTTCCTGTAGCCGCAACCCTTTGCCATGTGGCTTTGAAGCTCCTCCCACAGGAGGTAGAGGCTATTTCCCCGCCCCCTGAATCTGCTCAGGACTATGGCTTTTTTTTTTCCGTCATTAATAAATGACTTTTATTTTGTAGCATTGTATAACAGGAGAATTTTAGGAAATATTTATTCTAATAAGTATTTATGGTCCAAGATGAAGAGGCTTAAGCCCAAAGAGATTAAATGCTTTTACCCAATGAATAGTGAAAGATCAGCCTAGAATCCCGTTTGCCTGGATGCTGTGTGAGTACTCCACACATTGCATTTAACCACGCTTAAAGCAACACTTATCCCTAACAAAACACCAAGTTGGCTTAAGCTATCTTTTCTAGGCATTACAGATTCAGCACAGTAAACTAATTCTTTGAATTGAAGTATAGTTGAGGTATAATATTATATAAATTACAGGTGTATAATAGAGTGATTCACACTTTTTAAAGGTTGTACTCCATTTATAGTTATTATAAAATATTGGCTATATTCCCCGTGTTGTACAACATATCCTTGTAGATTATTTTTTACCCAGTAGTTCTTACCTCTTAATCCCCTACGCCTATCTTTCCCTTCCTCCTTTCCTCTCCCCACTGGTAACCACTAACACACCTCCCTCTCAGGCTGCTTGGGAAAGATTCTCTACGGTGATGCCCGCAAAGGGATTTGCCACCGTGAGAGGGTAGAGGTAGAATTGTGTCCCCACACAAGATATCTCCAAGTCCTGACTCCTGGAACCTGTGCAGGGGACCTTATTGAGAAGTAGGGTCTTTGCAGAGGTGGCCACGTTAAGATGAAATCGTGCTGGCGTAGGGTGGACCCTGATCCAATGACAGAGGTCCTTGTAAGAAGAAAAAATACAGACACATAGAGCAGGCCATATAAAGACGGAGGCAGAGACTGGAAGGATGCAGCCACAAGCCAAGGGACACCTGGCGCCCCCAGATGCCAGGAGAGACAAGGAAGTCTCCTCCCCCAGAGCCTCTGGAAGGAGCTCGTTCCTGCCAACACCTTGATTTCAGACTTCTGCCCTCCAGAACCGTGAGAGAATAAATGTCTGTTATTTAAAGCTGCCCAGTTTGTGGTGCTTTGTTACAGCAGTCCTGGAAAACCAAGACAAAAAGCTGTTATTACAACCCCCCATCCCAGCCGGTACCCGCGACTGCAGGGCCTCCCACCCAGGAGCCCAAGTCCAGTGGGGCTCACTCAGGGCGCCTGTGGTTTCCCAAACCAAAGCTGGAATGTCTGACTCGGGGCTGTGGACACCACTTCGCTGGGCTGTGGTGCCCTCGACTCGCAGCTGGACCAGCTTGGGAAGGGGACACGCCCGCCTGCCCACCCGAAGGCTCCTCCAGGTGCAGTGCTCACAGTGAGAGCACCACCCACCCCCCCATCCCACCCCCCGGGTTCCAATTAGTCATCATTTCAAGGACTTAAGCCAAGTTCTCCCAGCCACTCACAATGCCCACTTGGCCCCTCTGGAGCCTTTTCTCTTCCCGGCTTTGAAGATGGATGATTTTTAAAGACCACAGAATTCAGACAAATTGGGGGGCAGAGATGGTTGGAGTCCAGGATGCTCTGAAGAGGGAGTGTGCTGGGCTCCACTGATCCCAACAGAACGCCAGGCAAAGGCTGTGGGTGGGCGATCAGCAGCCAGCAGTGTGGCTCAGAGAGGGCGGGGCCCAGGGAGGATGGGGGCCAGGGCAGCAGGCCTGGAGTCAGATCCTGCACCCATCACTCAACCCTCTGAGCTGGTCTCCACCTCTGCACAGGGTGAGGGGGGATTAGATACCATCACTGTGTAGCTAAGGTTGCTGCAGCCATCATCAATAAATAAAGAATCCAGCCCCTTGGGGCCCCTAGCCCGCTGTGTGACCTTCAGAAGCCTCTTGCCCTCTCTGGGCCTCTGGCTCCAATTGTAAATAAGGAAGCTAGTGGAGGTGGTAAAGGAGAAAACCTCTGAGGAGGGAGACAAGAGGGGCAGTAGGAGGCCCGCCTGGCCTTGTAGAAGGCAGCCTGCGGGGGCACGAGACCCAGGACCACTGGGGGGACCTCGGGGCAGACACTTGGATGCTTGTACCACTTTCCCGTCATCCCAGCCCAGCCCATAGGTCCAGGGCTTGGGACATCGCTGGCATGAGGAAGATGCTGGCTGTGGGACAGGGACTCCAGTGGACCGAGGAGGGATGGTGTAGCTGAAATAGCATAAAATGGTGAGAAAGCTCTCTTCCTTCTCTTTCAAGTTTTTTTTTTTTAAGATGTTGGGGGTAGGAGTTTATTAATTAATTTATTTATTTTTGCTGTGTTGGGTCTTCGTTTCTCGCAGGCTCAGCGGCCATGGCTCACGGGCCCAGCCGCTCTGCGGCACGTGGGATCCTCCCGGACCGGGGCACGAACCCATGTCCCCCGCATCGGCAGGCGGACTAGCAACCACTGCGCCACCAGGGAAGCCCAAGGGTCTTCGTTTCTGTGCGAGGGTTTTCTCTAGTTGTGGCAAGCGGGGGCCACTCTTCATCGCGGTGCGCATACCTCTCACTATCGCGGCCTCTCTTGTTGCGGAGCACAGGCTCCAGACGCGCAGGCTCAGTAGTTGTGGCTCACGGGCCTAGTTGCTCCGCGGCATGTGGGATCCTCCCAGCCCAGGGTTTGAACCCGTGTCCCCTGCATTGGCAGGCGGATTCTCAACCACTGCGCCACCAGGGAAGCCCCTCTTTCAAGTTTTCTTAATCGCAGTTGGCCTTTATACCACCCCCCTCCCCTTTTACAAAGGAAGAGCAAGTGCCTGCGTCTGAACCTGCGACTTGGTGAGAACTTAAGAATACCGTTTTTTGCAGTTATTTTAATAGTTACATAGTAATGTTTTACAGTTACATTGTAATCAGGGCAAAGGATGCTGGTCTCTATTCTTGACAAAGGTGTGGATTTTCCTTTGAAATAAATGTAAGTAAAAATAAAAACGAATCCATTTGTTCTTGTCAGATCTCTTTGTCTGAGAGATCGTCGGTGGATGTTTCTCAGCTGCTGGAGTTCTAGGGGGGAGACCCTGCCACGTCCCAGGAACTGGGGGGTCCAGTGATGACCCGGGAGATGGCGTGACCCCACGAAAGGCCCAGAAAGGAAGCCACCCCCGGGGACCCCGGGCCAGTCACTTATGCTCTCTGTATGTCAATTCCTCCCTGCAAAGCGTGGGTCACAGAAGGCAGCTCACAGGACTGCAGCAAGGACTGGAGAGTGAAGGCTGCAGACGTCGCTCCAGTGCTCACTGCACTTGGGGGTCATCGTCACAAAGACCCCATGAAGTAGGTGCTGTTATGTCTCCATTTTACAGATGAGGAAACGGAGACACAGAGCTGCTAGGCCTGAGGCCAGAGTCTGACTTCTGAGCCACTATGTGTGCTGCCGCATCCAGGACCACATGGCCTGTGGTGCTCATCGTGGCAGCGAGGCAGCTTCAGTGTGCGACCCCGGCCATGCACCGGCGGCTACGGCAGAAGTGTCCCCAAGCTCTTCCGCCCTGTGTGAACAGCACTGATGGCCGCAGCCCCCAGTCCTCCCCGACCCTCCACCCCTGGCAACTCGGGATGTGGTCGTGTGTAGCACACGTTTGCTGGTGGGTTTGCAGCTGGGGCATCTCGGGCGAGATCGACTGCCTCGCTGGTCCAGGACCCTCCGAGGGTCCCTACGACGGGCTTGGGGGAGATGCCTGCGTGGAAGCACTGCTGGGGAGCTGGGGTCCGTGGGAGTCCTGAGTTCCCGGCCTCACACGCATTTCTGCACGTGGGGTCTGGTTACATCCGGATGTCCTAGCATCCCAGAGAAAGGCCATTTTTCTTTCAGGTGATGCATTCTGAGATCAAAGCCCAGCAGAGATGGGACTCCTGTCCCTGTGTCCCGAGCCCCGGGATAATGGGCCCCCTTCCTCTCACTCCAGGCACCTGAATGAGCCTGGAGAATCCGAAAGGAATTTTCTTTAAAGTGACACTTTAAAGAAACCCACTCATGGGGAAACGAGCTATTTTTGTTGTAAAGACAATGGGGTGGATCAACATGGGAGGAAAAAAGGTCCCTCCTCACCCCCATTCCTCCACGCTAATCACTCTTGTGTCCTGTGTTTTATGTCTGCCCCCTGCCAGGACCAGGCCCCAGGTAATACATGGCTATCAGGTTTTCCATATAAAAGGATGCCTATATTTTTTCTCCTATTTGCAAACAAAATACACATACAATATTGAACGCTGCTTTTTCACTTAATATTTTATCACGAGCTTTTCCCCACTCAGCACATAATCGCCGTAATTATCCTTCAAGGTGTCCTGAGTTAGGCAGCATCACCTGGTGGTTCAGACAAATTCCAAAGCCCGGGTCCCTGCCTATGAATCCTGGCTCTGCCCCTAGGCCGCTGAGCACCTACAGGCAAGTTGCTTGAACTCTCTGTGCCTCTGTTTTCTCATCTCTGAGAAAATCCACTAGGGTTGTTATGCGGCTTAAAGGAATTAATATTTATAAAATGCTTCAAAGAGCACGTTGTCTATAAGCAAGTACTATATCAGTGTCTAGCAAATAGATTTTCTGTTTTTGTCAAACTCTGGGTGTGACCACCCCCTGCGGGCTACAAATTACATCCAGAAGAATAGCATTGCCTGCTTGGCTTTCTCTTTCTCGTTGATGGTTACTAAAGAGAGAGCAGTGTGTGGGCTTGGGTCCTGGATTCAAAACCCAGCTCATCCACTCCGCCCGTGTGCTCTGGAGGAAACTGGTTACGTTCTGTGCCTCAGTTTCCTCACCTGTGAAATGGAGCCAGTTGTCTCTACCCTGCCTGTTGCACAGAACTTGGGTTCCAGGCAAAGAGGGTGTGGGGTGAGAGGGAAGACATGCCCAAAGGTGGAACTCTTTGGGGAAAATAAAATGAGAGAGATTTGGAGTGTAGGAGGGACCCATGATGCTTACTGAGTGGTTAGTTAGGGTCCAAAGCTACCAGCATGAGGCAGGGAGAGGCTGCTTCCTGACCTACCCAGGCTCAGTAAGGGGCCCCCAGCTCGTGCCCAAAGGGCCTGAATGTGTTGTGGTCACTCACTTTTGTCACCCACCTGCTCCCTGGTGGTAGGTGTCTCCTGGCCCTCCCCACCGCCCCCCCCACCGGCCTCCACCAGGAAAGGAACGTGTCCTCTTCCAACTGCATCCTCAGCTCATGGCCTGGCACAAAGCAGGAATTCACAATGCTGTTGAATGGTTGAATGAATGAATGAGAGAAGGAATGAATGAATGAGAGAGTGACAAAATGTTTATAGAGGAGTTCTCAGACTGTATTTGATCTCACAGATGGTCAAAGACAGCAATTTCCACAGCTGGTGGATGTCAGATTTGCCTTGTTGGACATTTGGAAGCAACTGAAGCCTGGGCGGGGCTTATGGTGAAGATGGCCATGTCTCCTTAGTGCTCATGACACATGCCGAGCGGCTGTCAGGGGTCTCCATGTAGTCATGTGTCCTCCAGGTGGATGTCAGTGTCCTCCAGGCAGCATAAATGTCCTCCAGGTGGATGTCAGTGGCCTCCAGGCAGCATAAATGTCCTCCAGGTGGATGTCAGTGTCCTCCAGGCAGCATAAATGTCCTCCAGGTGGATGTCAGTGGTCTCCAGGTGGATGTCAGTGGCCTCGAGGTCTGATTTGTCTGATTTCACTCAGTCACAGATGAACCACCAGTGGTTTGAACGACTACCCCCAAGGCCACCTTGATGGGTGGTACGGTGCAGAGTCATCCCAGCGGAAGATGCACAGAGACACGGATGCTGATGGACGGGCTCGCGACGAACTTCTTTTGGGAAGGAATGAAGGCCCGATGTTTTAAGGATCCTTTTACAAGAGGTTTGTGATGTGAAAGCGGGTTCCTTCATGGGTTATCTCCCAGAATGACCTTGCGCCATCAGGGCTCCCGGGGCAGGTCCCCAGAGCTGGTACTGCCTCTGGCTTCTGGAGCTTTCCTGTCCTTTCCCCATCCCAGGGCCAGTGATGGGGTTACATCGCAGGACAGAGAGCTGGGAAGAAGGTTCTGGACCAATTGCTGGCCCTGCCACATCTAGCAGAGTGACTGCAGGGCCTGAGCCGGTGAAGACTGCAAAAAATATGTACGTCCAATTGCACTCCTGGCCCTGCACACAGGGGCTGTAATTACACTCACTGTTAGGTCGATCACTGCTATTTCCTTTGGAATTCAGCCAGCCTGATCTGAACCGGGCAGCTCCTACGAGCCTCCCTATGGGTCTCGCCCTCCGATTTTCAGAGTCTAGCTTGAAAGAAATGGCTGAAAAACCTGCTGTCTCCACACCAGGTGGGAGCTGGGGCCCTACCTCTCACAATATACTATGTGTGGGTGGTTAGCGGGTGCTAGAGGGGGTCGCTCAAGAGAGGAGGGTACCTTTGCTTTGCTTCAAAAAGACATTTCTCCAAAGGAGTCATCCGGATGGCGAACGGGCACATGAAAAGATGCTCAACATCGCTAATTCTCAGAGACATGCAACTCAAAACTACAGTGAGGTATTACCTCACTCCACTCAGGATGACCATCATCAAAAAGTGTACAAATAATAAATGCTGGAGAAGGTGCGGAGAAAAGGGAACCCTCCTACACTGCTGGTAGGAATGTAAATTGGTGCTATGGGGCACAGTATGGAGGTTCCTTAAAAAACTAAAAATAAGGTTGCCATATGATCCTGCAATCCCACTTGGGCATATATCTAGAGAAAACTCTAAACTGAAAAGGTACATGCACCCCAGTGTTCATAGCAGCCCTGTTCACAAGAGCCAAGACATGGAAACAACCTAAATGTCCATCGACAGATGAATGGATAAAGCAGATGTGGTACATATATACAATGGAATATTACTCAGCCATAAAAAAGAATGAGGGCCTCCCTGGTGGCGCAAGTGGTTGAGAGTCCGCCTGCCGATGCAGGGGATACGGGTTCGTGCCCCGGTCTGGGAGGATCCCATATGCCGCGGAGCGGCTGGGCCCGTGAGCCATGGCCGCTGATCCTGCGCGTCCGGAGCCTGCGCGTCCGGAGCCTGTGCTCCGCAACGGGGGAGGCCACAACAGTGAGAGGCCCGCATACCGCAAAAAAAAAAAAAAGAATGAAATAATGCCATTTTCAGCAACATGGATGGACCTAGAGATTGTCATACTAAGTGAAGTAAGCCAGGCAGAGAAAGACAAATATCATATGATATTGCTTATATGTGAAATCTAAAAAAAAAAAAAAAGATAGAAATGAACTTATTTACAAAACAAATAGACCCATAGGCATAGAAAACAAACTTACAGTTACCAAAAGGGAAAGGGGGGAGGGATAAATTAGGAGTTTGGGATTAACATATACACATGACTGTGTATAAAAGAGAAAACCAACAAGGACCGACTGTTTAGCACAGGGAACTCTACTCAATATTTTATAATAACCTATAAGGGAAAAGAATCTGAAAAAGAATAACTGAATCACTATGCTGTACACCTGAAACTAACACAACATTGTAAATAAACTATACTTCAATAAAAAAAAAAGAAAGAAAAAAATAGGTGTGGCCCATCACAAAAGACCACCTATTGTATAGTCCATTTATGTGACATTTCCAGAACGGGCTTGTTTATACAAACAGAAATCAGGTGAGTACTGGTCAGCGGCTGGGGGGTGGGAGAAAAGCGAGCGATTCTTATGGGGGAAGGCTTTCTGAGGGGTGAGTAACATGTTCTAAAGTTGATAGTGGTGATGGCTGAGCGTCTGAAAACTCTAAGACCCGCTGAACCCACTAAAAAACCTTAAGTGGGTGAATCGTGTGACATATGAGTTATATCTCAATAAATCTCTATAAAAACAAATAGCTTTGTGAGTTGGCACTGAAGAAAGAGCCCAGGTGTCAGCCTGTGGCAAAGTCCCGTGGCAGCCTCAGCAGGGCTGGGACAGTGGGTATCCCGGCCAGGTTGTCCCCGGGTGCCAGACAAGGCATTTAGGACACTGGATCTCTCTTTGCTGCGGAGTCAAGTTGTCAAAATATGGCCTCATCTGGGTACAAGAAAGACTCTGTTTAAATGCTCATCAGGACTTCCCTGGTGCCGCAGCAGTTAAGAATCTGCCTGCCAGCGCAGGGGACGCGGTTTCGAGTCCTGGTCCGGGAAGATCCCACATGCCGCGGAGCAACTAAGCCTGTGCACCACAACTACTGAGCCTGCGCTCTAGAGCCTGCGAGCTACTGAGCCCACGTGCCACAACTACTGAGGCCCGCGCGCCTAGAGCCCGTGCTCCGCAGCAAGAGAAGCCACCGCAATGAGAAGCCCGTGCACTGCAATGAAGAGTAGCCCCAGCTCGCCGCAACTAGAGAAAGCCCGTGCACAGCAACAGAGACCCAACACAGCCAAAAATAAAATGTAATTAAAAAAAAAAAAAAGCCCATCACTGGTGATTTATAAGGGAGGCTGCAGCAGCCGTGTGCCCACCATGGGGCAAAGCGCTTGTCTTCTGCCTTTACCAGGAGCTCTGTCTTAGGGGCCTACACTCCCCAAACTCCCGTGATCCCACATTCGTAGCCGGGCGGGGGTGGGGGCAGTGGGAAGGAGCCTAGGGCTCTGGCATCTTCACTAGTCCAGGTGTGACTGGGTCAAAGCCTCCACCCCATGCCATGGCCCGGCGCCCTGGAGATGGCATTGGTGGGACCCCGCAGGTCAGGGAGGGTCAGGTAAGAGGGTGCAGGGCATGGGGTGGGGGCAATGGCTGCCAGTTTGCAGGCAGGTGAGATCAAAAGCCGCAGGAACGAAAGGGGCCGAGGTGATTGTCCAGCAAAGGCAGGGCGCTCTGGGGAGCGATGCAGCCCAGCCGGGCCTCGGGCCCACACTCCAAAGGATCCCCCGCCCCGGGAACAAGTGCCTGTACAGGACAGAGGTCGGGGTTTGAGTTGGATTCTGGTGCCCGCTTTTCACTCAGAGCAAGAGTACCAAAGAGCAGGCTGGCCTTCTGGATTGCAGGTCCTGAGCCGCGGGGAAAGGTTCCTTTGTCAGGATGAAATTGGCATTGTGGCTCTGAGACGTTCTTTACGTTTGTGTGCACGTCCCCAGGAGAGACACCCACACCTCTCAACCACCCGGTAACGAGGCTGGCCTAGGGACAGCGAGCCCGCGCTGTCCCCCAGCCTAATGACAGCCCCGAGAATTCAGCCCATTGTCCCATAATCTGTGGCTAAAAGGATTTAAAATTCAAGAGAGAGAAATGCGGAGGCCAATTAGCTACATTGTGTGGGCCTCAAGCCGGCCGTGGCCACATCTATTGGGCCCCAAGGCCCCTCTTAAGTCAAGTGGGGTCTTTGCTTAAATGCCGCCGTCCGTCATTCCCCGAGTTGGACCTACTTTCATCTCCCTGTGTCAGGGTTTTGTGTGTGAATTGGGAGAGTGGGTCTAGGGCCTGGGGTCTCCAAGGAGCCCTGCCCAGGTCTACACTGTAGTTCATTACTTACAGTGTGGAGGTGGGCGGCGGGAAAGTTCCTGTTTGCGTTGAGACATTCACCCAAAATAATCTGCAAGGGGGCCCTTGGTGGGTCTGATTTTCTGCTCGCAGGTCCGGTTGATGAGTGGAAGAGAGCAAGGCTGTGGAGTATGAGTCCAGCCCCGCCGTGCACACGCACCGAGCTCCTGCTGCCTGGGCTCCCACCAGTTGCAGCATCCTTCCTGGGCGGAGCTGCTGTCAGAGGAAAATGCACGTGTACAGGGCACAGGGCAGGACCCCGCTGCCCCCCCGTCTGCTTCCTTCCTTCTCGTCTTTGCAGGCGTTAATCCTGATCCCTCAGTGTCCCCTCTGCCCCAGCCAAATGGCCTCGGCTAAGCATGTCTCGAGTACCAACTCCCTTATGAATCACCAAAGCAATACCTGCTCGCAGTAAAAATCAAAACAACGGTGAAATCAACACCAAAGGGTGATAGTGAACCGTCCTCTTCCCACTCATCCCTTCCTGGCATCCTCCTTCCCAGAGGTAACTAACCGCTCCTACAGCTTCCTGTATCTTTCAGAAACATTCTGCATATCCACGAGTGTGCGCAAATACTAATAACGCAGTAAGCACAGGTCCAGTACCCAAGCATGCCAGACACTGCCCCGAGTACTTTGCCTGTGCTAACGCATCTCAGCCTCACGGTAATCATCCCATTTTGCAGATGAGGAAACTAAGGCTTGGAGAGGTTCACTTGCCCAAACCCACACACATAGTAAGTGGCAGAATTTGGATTTGAACCCGGCAAGTCATAAATGGGATTGCAGTCCCCACTCTGTGATGCTACTGTGTGGTTCCCGTACAGGCCACCCCAAGAGCCTTCCGTCCAGGGAGCTCTCTGTCATGGTGACGGCTGCACGCCACAGTCTCCACGTGGGGGTGGTTTGCATTGTATCTGGGTTGATATCCTGGTGAATGAGGCTGCAGTGCACGTTCCTAGGCAGATTTCTTTCTGGACTTTGTGAGATGAAGTGCCCCCTGTGGGATTCCTAGAGCAAGGGGCATTCCAGTGACCATTGTCACAGATCCTGCCCGCTGTCTTTCCTGGAGGCGGCCCTGGCTTGCATGCCTTCCAGCTCTGCAGGACACGCCTGAGTGCAACTCTTTTCTTTGCAGCTACCCGGACAGTTCTGTCTGCTGGACAGACTCCCTCCCGTTTGAAAACTGCCTCAGAATCAGCTCCACGCCTCTGATGAGTAGTTCCACAGGACGGGTCATTTTCTAGTCTACAACTTTTCTGGAGTTTTGCCAGACCCGATGTTCTAGAAAACCCCCTCTATCCCTATTGGAAACAGTGACTCCAAATGGGCTGCCCACCCTGCCAGGCAGTGAGATGAGATGATGCTGTTCTGTTCCCTCCCGCCCGCCTTAAATGCCAGCATTGTGAGGACCCATATTTCCAACTTCTTTTCTGCACTTTTTCACTCAAATGACCAATGTTAGCAGATCAAAGGATGCTGTGGGGATTTCATTCATTCATTCATTTATTCATTCATCATCTCCAGGGGGATTGATTCAAGCCAAGCCCCAGGTGGAGACATCGAGGAAGCAGATAACAGCAGACCAGTCCTGGCCACCTTAGAACCTCACGGCCCCGTGGGTGAGATGCACTCAGGGAGCGGGGAGGAGGGACTCCTGATCCAGCCAGGGAGTGTGGGGAGGAGGATGCAGGGACACCCCCTCTGAGGAGGGACCTTCTGAGCTGGATCGCCAAGAACAGGAAGAATCTAGGCAAGCCAACAATGGGAACAGAGAGGGGATCGGGCGCTGTAGGTGGTGGGAACAGCCAGCGCAGAGATCCCAAGGTCCGGCCGAGCCCGTGCTCCCAGGGGGGCGCTGGGAGCAGTGACTAGTCAAGGCCGATGGGCAGGGGCTGGACCATGCCTGAGGTCACGGTCCTAACCCTGGAGGTGAGGAGTTATGGCACCGGCTATGCGTGGCAGGCACAGCGGGCTTGCAGGCAACACTGGCAGCTGGCCAGGATGGAGATGTCAGGGGAGCCCTGGGAGGCTGTCTCGCTCTGTGGAAGGAAGCCCACCCAGTAGGGAGAGGGGAGGGGAGTGTCCTTCCCCGGCCTCTTGAAGCTGGGAAATAAGAAACGTTTCCTAACAACAAAAGTAAGCGTGCGCCCAACCAGCCCCTTCCTGACCTGACTCCCTCTCATCTTTGCCTGATCCAGGATTTGGTCCCACAGTGAGGAGAGACTGTGATTCAGAACCCACCGGTCCACTGATGCCATCTGGCAGCCTGCCCCCTGGCAGGCAGTCTGCTGGTGGGGGGTGGCCAGCCAGTGAAGGCCCAGAACACAGCCCCTTCTCTCTGCAGACTCGGGGTCAGGCAGCAGTGCCCAGAGGTCCTGTGGGAAGTGAAGACGCACACGAGTAGCGTGCCAGTCCCTGAGGGCGGGGCCAGGGCACTCCTCCCTGCCAGCGCCCTGAGAGCACCTTTCACGCCATGCCCTCCACTGGCCAGCGCCCTACAGCTCCTGGTGGCCATCTCCACCATCCTGGCCATGGGACACAGGATGGCACTAGGACAGAGACAGACAGGGCCTGCCTGCCCTCCCATCCGGGAGGCAGGGGCCTCGGTGTCAGGATGGCACGTGGGAGGTGAGGGAGACTCACTATGCCTGGGGAGCTGGGAGCTTCCAAGTGCCGTGCACTGGGTCTTGCAGGAGTTTCTAGAAGGAAAAGGCCAATGGGTTCCCCGGGTGGTGGAGGGACCAGCATGTGTAAAGACCCTGGTGAGGGTGGGGCAGGGGTGATCTTGTGGGTGTGGGTTTGCTTCCATAGCTCTTACCAAGCTCTGCCAGGCCGTGATGGGGGTGGTGGGCAGCAGGTAGAAATCACAGGCCAAGCCCCTAACTCCACCTCTCCCCATCCACAGACCTGGGGGCACACCTCATTGCTGGCACTTATCATGGGCTATTGTGTACCCTCAAATTCATATGTTCAAGTCATTAACCCCTACTACTTCAAAATGTGGCTGTATTTGGAGATCTGATCTTTAAAGAGGTAATTAAGGTAAAACGAGGTCACCAGGTTGGGGCCCTGATCCCATAGGACTGGTGTCCTTATAAGAAGAGGAGGTCAGGACACGGACACACACAGAGGGACGACCCTGTGAGGACACAGGGAAGAGACGGCCGTCTACACGCCAAGGAGAGAGGCCTCAGGAGGACCAGCCCTGCCCACACCTGGATCTCAGATTCCAGCCTCAGGACTGGAGACAGGGACTGTCTGTGTGTGAGCCCCCCGGGCTGCGGGACTTTGTTATGATGGCCTGAGCTAACTGATATGGCCTTCGCTGCATGGTTATCATCCTGCCCTTTACCCTGAGTCACCTTTCAAGGTGAGCTTCAGAGGCACTGGTCCCTTCTGGTCGCCAGGGGGGTGTTGATGGCTTGCAGTGGGCACTGATCTGAGCGCTCCCTCACTGAACTCTCACACCCAGTGTGTGCAGGGGGAGGGACGGTCATTCCTGCTACAGAGGGGGAGACTGGGGCATGCAGAGGTCTGTCCAGGCACCGGAGGGCAAGGCCACAGGCCACGTCTCCAGAGGCCACGGTCCTGGTTGTTCCAGCTGCCCCGTGTGCGGCCCCATGCCAGGCACTGAGGGGGCACAGGGGCCGGAGGCTGCCCTCGGTCTGGCGCGGGCAGGAGCGGGGCCAGCTCACAGTGTGTCTCCCCTCCACCCCTCAATCCTGAAACAATTCCTCTTCCTCCTCCTTTCAGACTCAGCTTGGAGCTTCATAAGAGCCAGGAAACAAGCCAAAGGTCCATTGACAGAAGAATGGATGAACAAAGTGGGGTCCATCCGTACAAGCGACTATAACTCAGCCATGAAAAGGATGAAGGCACTGACACTCACTACCACGTGGATGAACCTCGACACATTTATGCCAAGTGAAGGAAAGCAGACACAGGGAGACAGAGAACGTACGAGTCCATTTCTATAAAATGTCCAGAATAGGGAAATCCGTAGAGACAGAGAGTAGATGTGTGTTGCTTAAGGCGGAGCAGGGAGGGAGGAATAGGTAGATGACAGCTAAAAGTTCAGGGTTTCTTCTGGGGTGATGAAAAGATTATAAAGTCGACCTGGTGATGACTGCACAGCAACAATGATGAAAAGTCATTGAATTGTACACTTTAAAGGGGTGAATTGTAGGGTATGTGGATTTATCTCTCAGTAAAGCTCTTTAAAATTAAAAAAATAAAAGTAAATTTTTTAAAAGACTCAGCTTGGGCGGTCAAACCCCCTAGGCCCCAGACTTCACGTTACCCTTCTGGGGTCTCCTTCCCCTCCACTGGTGAGCCGCTGTGCACTTGGGGTGCTCCTGACCCATGAGCCGGTACTGGGGCTGACCTACCCCAAGGTCCTGCCGGCTTATAGGAAAGGGGCAGGTCCCCTCCTCTCCGCACCCAGCAGCCCTCACTCTCTCTGGGCACAAGCAGTGCTCAAGGCCCCTTGGGTGCCAGCAGACTCACCACCCCTGCAGCCCAGTGGTCCTGGGACATTTGGCGAGAAGGGGGCCCCCAGCCAGGTGCATCCAGGAGGACCCTCAAGAGGGAGCTGTGACCCCCAGTTGGGGGCTCCTGCCTGGCGCTGGGACCAGGCCCTGCCCTTAGGAGTGGGGCGGCCTTGGCTGGGGAGGGCAGCCAAATGGTCTACCCAGAGGCAGTGTCTATTGGCAAAAACTGGCCCCGGTTGGGCTTGGAGAGTCTGCCCTCAAGGACCATCCCCGTTGCTCCTTGGCTTCTGACTTTGCTGGAAGCAAAGATGGGGCCTGAGAATAAAGATTCCCCTGCTCATCCCTGGACCCTGCAGCCTACTTGGGGGGTCAAATGGCCAGGTGCCCACACTGAGGCAGGTGGAGGTTCCTGTCGCCTCACCTCACCTCCCAGCTGTGTGACCTCAGGCAAGTCTCTTCATGTCTCTGAGCCTCCGTTTCTCACCTCTAAGGTGGGGTTGAACAGGGTTGTCTGTCGGGTTTCAGGGCCCCCTGGCTCTGAGCAGGTCCTGTGCAGGCCAGGCCTCTCTCCCCTGCTCTTGGGGAGGGGGGGTAATTAGAGTGAGTTTGGGGCCTGAAGCCAGCACCACATCTGATAGTCACCCCGGTGGGCAGGCTGGGACCACGTCACAGAACACTGTTCTTTGTCCCTTCCCCTCCCCTGCTCCCTCTCCAGGGGAAGGGCTGGAGGTGTCGGCCTGGACCTAAGTGGGGTCACAGAAAGTCACCCAGGTACGAGATAGGGTTGGGAGGGGATCTGGGGGTGAGGACACCCAGAGCAGAAGTCCCAGAGCAGTGGTGAGGCTGGCAGGGGCCAAGCCTGAGGGTGTCCAGGCTGGGGTCTGGAAGAGACCAATTAGTCAAATGGATGCAGAGACCATTTGGAAGCAATTAACAGGATGGCTATTACTGCATTACCCCCCAAGCTGGTTCCGTATGGAACGGGAGGTCGCCGTGGTGGGGATGTGTGAGTGCACCACCCAGCCCAGCACGAAGCTGCGAATGACATCTCTGCCCTGCCCGGAAGTTTCCATGAAATCAGGCACCCTTCCCTCAGCTGGGCCCCAGTGTCCGAGAGCCTGGCAGCCCAGCGACATCCAGAGCCAAATCCAAGTGTGTGGGAGTGTCCAGGGGGCAGGAAAGAGGGGGGCCAGGGAGATTTTGATGAAGAGGAGCCTCAGCGGGTGGGGAAGCAAAGGCATGGGGCCAGGAGGGAGAGGCCGCAGGTAGTGGGCTGGGGGTGCAGGCAGGTGGGCGAGTGCCCCCCAACACTAGCGGAGGATGGGGCTGCCGCAGGGCCCGGTGCGGGGCAAGGCGGGGTGCGGCGCAGATGGAAGCTTTGGGTTTTAGACACTACCTCTGACTTCAGCCTGGAGGCTACGGCCAGGGCCCAGGGAGCTTAGCTGCCTTGGAGAAATCCCCCTAAGCTGTGGTGAGCCGGGCCCACTGGAAGGGACCTGGGGAAGAGGGGCCAGCTGTCCAAGCTTGTCTGTTCACAGTGCCCTGTTTCACTCTTGGAGGCATCTTGGTTTGCATAATAAACTGTGGCTCCCTATTGATGGGGCCAGATCTGTGCTGACATGGTGGTAGGACCCTTGCAGGGGTACTTCTATTGAGTTTCTCTCACTATATTTGAGGCATTTTATTTATTGGCCTCGCTACGTGCTATGTGGTATCTTAGTTCCCCGACCAGGGATTGAACCCGTGCCCCCGGCAATGGAAGCGTGGAGTCTTAACCACTGCACCGCCAGGGAAGTCCCTATCTGAGGCATTTTATATACGAGAAGGCAGCATCTCAGAGGGGTGATGCCAAATGGCCAGGGTCACAGCGCTAGAAAGCAGCCAAGCCATTCACTCATTTATTCATTCATTCAAGGAATAGGTTCTGAGAGGCTTCTGTGGGCCAGGCACAGTCTAGGAGCTGAGGGTACAACAATGAACAAACCCAGCAGAACCTCCTGCCCTCCTGACCTCTCACCACCCTTGGACCCCTGCTCTGTGGAGCCCCCTGTCCCCACCAGTTCTAGGGTGGAGGCAGACTGGGGTGGGTGCAGGGTGACCCACCATGAGGTTTGAAACTGGTCCCAGGGCACTGTTGGGGCCCCAGGCATGGGGCAGGAAGGAGGCTGCAAACCCAGAGCTTCCCCAATTGGAGTTTTCTGGCTCCTCCCATCTTCCCGAGGTACCTGACCCCCAGAAGCAGAGCAAATGGTGTTTAGGGCACCTACAGCCTTCACTGTGTCTCTCCTGTGTTCTCATTGGAAGTTCAAGTGACCAGCAGCCCCAGGCCAGCCCTGTGGGTACAGCTCCAATGGGCTCCCCTTGGCTCCAACCTCGGGGGCTGCCTGGGGGCTGTCCTCTGTCCCTTGTGAAACAGGCTCCACCATTAAGGGGCTCTAGCAATCAGTGGCCTGGTCTTTAAGTCTAAAGACAGACCCAAGCCAGAAGCCACCTCCTCTGGGACTGGGGTACCGAGTGATGCCTCGCAGCCACTCAGGCACTGAGTGTGCTGGGGAGGGCTCACCGAGGACATGCTGCCCTGTCTGTGTTAGGCCAGGGTGGTGAGACATATCCCAATGGGCTGTGCTACCTCCTGCAGCTCAAGAGAGTCCCTGGTGCCCTCCACACATGCCCCTCACCTGGGAAGGACCAAGGTTCCAAATCCTGATGTACGTAGAAGGGATGGGAGATGCCAGCCCACCTGGCTCACCCCTGAGCTCCTGGACTGGGAGCCAGGCTGTAGCCTAGACTACTGGACCCTACAGCCCCAACCCCCCCGACCTCGCAAGTGCCCTTGCTTGAGCATGGGTGTCAGTATCAGGCTGGCTGCTGGCCAGGGGGCTGCTGGGGCAAAGAGGCTGCAGGAACAAGAGAGAGAGTGCGGATGTGGCTGTTCCCAACACTCCATGCTCAGCCCCCTTTCACTGGGGTCCCTAGGGGAGGGGCCCCCATGCAGTCTCCAGGGGCATCTACACTGCTACCTGGAACGCACCAAGGCCGGGATATCCACCCACCTTTGCCACTTTCCTCCCATCTCCCTTCTCTGTGGCCACCAGGCTTCCCGTGTTTTTCTCTGGGCATCACTCCCCTGCTCTCTTGGTCTGCATCTCTGTTTCTCAGTCTCTCTTTCCTTTCTGTCATACTCTCTCCTGTTCTCTGAGATCTTTCTCCCTGTCTTTCTGTGTCTGTTTCTCTTGCTTTAGGGCTCTCTGACTCTGTGCCCCTTTCTCTGGCTCTCCTGTCCCCCTCCTACCTCCCCAGCCCACTCTCTGGCCGGCCTGCTGTTGGGACAGGACCCTCCAAGCGCAAACCTCACCCTTCCCGATCTGCCCGGTCGGGACGCGCGACGGGATACGGCACCTCCCGACAGGTCCCGCCAAGCATCGGGCCGCCGAGAACAGTGTCCTGGCTCCAACGGGGAGCCCTGGGCGCAGTCAGAACCTTGGGGTCCCCCACGCGCGCCCGCGCCCAGGGCCCTCCCCTCCGCCGTGCTCTTCAGCCCCCTTCATTATGCGCCGCCTTTAATGGGCGTTTGTCAGCGCGACTTCCCCGCAAGTTGTTTTCGCGGACATCAGTCACCGGCGGCGTCCCCATTGTGCCCTGGGATTGATGGGGGGCGGGAGGGGGTGACAGGGCCTGGGGCGGCCGCCTCGAGGCCTCGGTCTATAATTTTCGGAGGCATAATTGGTCTGAGGGAGGGGGCGGGGGAGGGGCGGGGAAGGGACCTTTCAGAGCCGGGAGGGCGCACGGCGGCGCGGGCCGCGCGGCGGAGCGGAGCCGCGGCTCGACGGCTGGCCGCGGGGGTCGAGTGTGCGCTGGCGGCGCCCGGCCCGAACCCCGCGCCCCGCCGGGCTCCCCACCCGCCCGGCCGCCCGCCCCTCCCGCGCCTCCGCCTGGGGACCACGTCGGCCTTTTGTTGCCCAACCGTCTTTTCTTTCAGCTCTTTGCGCAGCAACGGAAATTTCACCCGATCCTGGGTGAAAATTAAAGGATCTCTCTTTCTCTCTCCCCCCCCCCGCCCCCGCCCCTCCTCTTCGCTCCCCTCCCCCCACCCCGCGGAGCCGGCTCCGAGCGCCTCGCCCCGGCTCCGCCGCCGTCCCTTCCATGGGCGCCGCGCTCTGCTGCAGCCGCCGCCGCCGCGGGGCGGGCGCGATGCCGCGATGGGCCTGATCTGGCTTCTGCTGTTCGGCCTGCTGGAGCCCGGCTGGCCGGCCGCGGGCCCCGGGGGGCGGCTGCGGCGCGATGCGGGCGGCCGCGGCGGGGTCTACGAGCACCTCGGCGGGGCGCCCCGGCGCCGCAAGCTCTACTGCGCCACCAAGTACCACCTCCAGCTTCACCCGAGCGGCCGCGTCAACGGCAGCCTGGAGAACAGCGCCTACAGTGAGTGTGCGGCCCCGCGGCGCCGCGCGGGGCATCCCCGGGGAGGAGCGGGGCCCAGGACGGGGTTGGTGCGCGAAGGGTGCCCAGGGACGCAGACCAGCCCTGCTGCCAGAGGGAGGCCGCCGGGGTCCCCGGGCCTCCCTCAGCGTCCGGGAGGAGAGCGAGAGTGGAGCTGGGGAGGGGTGGGGCGCGGGACACGTCCGAAGAGGGCTCGGGGCGGTGGCTGCCCGCTGTCGGGCCGGCTGGCCTGGCCCAGCCTGCCCCCAACCCCGCCCGTTCGTCCGAGGGGGTGCGAGGTAGGCCGCCGGGGGGCTCCCTGCTCGGCTGGGTTCGGAGGTCCTGCCAAGTTTGAGCCCTTGGAGTTTTTCGGAGAAAAGGCCCTGGGCAAGGCATTTCTCATCCTCTTTATTATTTTGACGATTTCTCCTCCTGCTGCCCGCCCCGGGGCGCCCCGTCATCCCCGCCGCCCTTGCGGCTCGCGGCCGCCCCGCGCCGCCTCTGCGCGGAGGACACTCGCCCGGACAGAGCGGGGCTCTGGGAAGGCGGCCGCAAGGATAGAGAATCGTGTCCCCAGACCGGAATCCCCAGCCTTCCCGCCTCTACCTTTGGCCGCAGAGAGACAGGCCGGGTGCGCGCCCCGGCCGCCGGGTGGGGGGCCGCGGGTTGCGGCTTAGGAGCACGCACGGGCGTCTGCCTGGGTCTGGGGGCGCAGATCCACTTTCACCGCGCCCAGCAGCCAGGACCCGCGCCCGGACTGCGCTGGAGCCGGAGTCCCGCGAGGCTCCAGGGTTTGGTTCCTTCGGCCAGGGGACCCGGGCTCATGCTGAGCCCTCCTTGCAGGAGCGCAAGGCCAGGGGGACTCGAAGCAGCTCCGCTTGCTGGGGAGCTGGAGGCCCGAGGCAGGAACTCAGTGGGGAGCGTGGGAGTGTGGCGAGGGTCTCGGGGGTCCTCCGTGCGACCCGCGCTCTGCTCCCTCCCCGGGCGCAGGAAGTGGTGCGGTGGATTCAAGGCGGCGGCCGGAAAACTCTACTTCCTCCAAGAAAGCCGCAGTCGTGCGAGGGCGTCTTCGGCAGACGCCTCCGGAGCCGCGCGGTGGGAGCCAAATGTTGCCAGGACGTCCTTGCGCTCAGGACGGGGTTACGGGAGCGCCTGCGCTCGCCTAGTAGCGATACCTCGTTTCTCTCCAAATCCAGCCTCCCCCTTGAGGCATCCAAGGCGGGCAGCCCATAGGCTGAGGGAGGAGGGCGCGCGCCTGCAGCCGCCCCTGTCCCGCATCCAGATGCGCGCTTCTCTGGTTTTCGGGCCGGTGCCGCGGAATCCGCCCAGCCTGCGTCCCGGGGACGCGAGAGGCCCGCATCCTGCACCCCCGTACGCTCCGCACAAGCCTCCGGCGGCCCGCGTCTGGGCCCTAGGATGGCTGACGTGTTCGGGGCCAGACGCACTGCCAGAGATGCGCCCCCTGGAGAGGGCACCGGCTGTTGCCCCAGCCGCCCTTCCTCGGAGCCATTCTCGGGGGACAATGGCCCCACCTGGGGCTTCGTTGCAGGTCCCCGGAAAAAAGTGCTTTCGGGTCCAAAAGGGAGGCGTTGGGGGAGATTTCACCTTTCTTACACTCAGTGGAGAGCGGTGAGCACAGGTGGCTTCCCTTTGTGAGCTCCGGGGTCTAATCCGGCCTCCTGCCAACATCCTGTAACCTGCATACAGGCCCGAGACAATGATCTCACGCCCACGTACATTGCCAGCGGGTTTGGGTGGCACCCAAAATGCACCAGTGGATTCCATTATCGACTCACCTCAGCAAGGGCCCAGCTCCCTCTCCGGGGCCTCTCCTAGCACCCCAGTGCTGCCCGTGAGCAGGGGCGTCCAGACCCCGCCATCTGCAGCAGGGCTTTGAATCCCAGTTCAAACACCTGTGCGCGGCCTTGGGCAAGTCACACAGCCCCGCAGTCTCAGCTTGCTTGTCTGGCCCATCATGAAACTAGCTCACCGAGTAGCGGAGAGGCTCCAAGGGGCTCCATGTCCTGCAGAGAGTCAGCATGGAGAAATACTAGTTTTATTATTTCCCTCCCAGGTTTGAATTCTTCTCCTGCACCTCGCATCCAGGCGTTTCTCCCTCCCCTGAACTTCCAAAGTCACCCCCTTTGGGCGTGTGCTGCCCTCACCTCCCCCTCCCGGAGCTGGGCTTGGCTTTGGGCAGGGCCATCAGGGGCTCAGGCCTCACCTCTGGGCTCTGTGGGAGATGGAGGGAGTGATGGGCCTTCCTGACTCTTCCCAGGTATCCTGGAGATAACAGCGGTGGAGGTGGGCATTGTGGCCATCAAGGGGCTCTTCTCCGCCCGGTACTTGGCCATGAACAAGAAGGGACGGCTCTATGCTTCGGTGAGTCCAATTGTTCATGTGGGGAGGGTGGGCACAGATGGAGCAGCCATCTCCCTTGAGCATCACATCAGAGGACATAAGGGGACATGGGCAGTAGAATGCTTTGTCCGGGGATATGCAGGACCGAGCTGGGACCAGAACCCCAGGTCCCGTGGCCCCTCGACCAATGCTCTTATGGCTGCTGCTGTTTAGAGGCAGCTCTTGGCTGGGGGGTAGACACGTCCTATGTTCTCCAGTGCTGTCCGGTTAGAAAAATGTTCCTCCAGCCATTCTGTGGTCACCTTCAAGGTAGCTGAGAGTAGGGGAGAGATTGTCCCCCAAATTTCTACCAAGATAAATGGACTCTAGCAGGCCTTGGAATGAAGCAGGGATGTGCGTTGGGCAAAAGCTCTTCTGTGGGGCTTCCGTGGTGGCGCAGTGGTTGAGAGTCCGCCTGCCGATGCAGGGGACGCGGGTTCGTGTCCCGGTCCGGGAAGATCCCACATGCCGCGGAGCGGCTGGGCCCGTGAGCCATGGCCGCTGAGCCTGCGCATCCGGAGCCTGTGGGCTCCCCCAGAGCTCTCCTGGGGGTGAGGAGGGGAGGAAGCGGGGCACGGCACAGCCAGGTCTTCCCAAGGGTGGAAAGGCAAGAGCTGTGAGTTCATAAAAGGGAACCAAGAGGAAGGGAGACAGGACCCAGGTCCCAGACACACAGTTTTGGAGCCCAGTCCATGCACCACCTGGGTCTCTGTAACAAAAAGTGTCCTGTAACTCTGTGGCCATTGGCAGTGTCCCTCCCCCAAGGGCGGGGAATACATGGAGTAAAATACATGTACTGGGAAATTCGCTGCCTCCAACTCGTCGATACATGCAATTTGGTTGATATTCCCTGAGCAATGAGAGGTTTTCCATCCACGCATCACCTAGACGACGCAGCCGAGGACCACCTCCCTGCAATTACCTTTCTCCATTCAGTCGTGTTTGCAGGGGAAACACACCAACATTTCCCAGCCCCTCTGAAGTCAGGCAAAGCGCGATCAAGAATTGCAGGGGAATCCTCCTTGAAGCAGATTATTTCATCACAGATTTTTCACGGCTTTGCTAAAGGAAATGCAGAAGTTGGAATGTACCCATTTGTTTTCTCTGACCCCGAGGCCCCTTGACAGAAGCTGTGTCTGAGAGGAGGGACCCTTGGATGCCCAGCCTTTTCTGTATGTGCTTCTAGAGTCTGCAGACACCACTCGTGGTTTATAAGGACACGCCCTTAGCCTGGGGTCCGGTCTGACTTTTCTTGAGGTGGACGGTGGCTCTCCAGACCCCTCCGGCCCTGGGGCCCTGGTGTCAAGTGAGCAGAACTGACTTTCTCTTCCCTGAAATGGTCTCAGACCACCCACAGTTGCTCCCATCCCTTATGGAGAGGGCACACCTTGCTGGCCTGCAGTCCTCGTGCAGGTCTTACGGACCAGAGAGGGCCTTTGTTCACGCTGGGAAAGTTCACAGAGTGGGGCAGGTAGGGCTGAATCAGGAGGGAAGCTTCAGGTCTCTGCCGTCTCTTCCATGGAAGACCCAGGCCCAGGGCTTTGAGGGACAGAACAAGCCATGCCCTGGGGGATCCCAGTGGGTCAGAACCTCCCTGTGGCTTCTGTCCCTGAGAGCTGATGGCAGTGGCTTTGGAGACGGAGAAGAGGTTCTTGGCCCCGCCCGGGATAGCCAGGAGGTCTAGCTGGATGGGGTGGGACTTTTCAGAGCACCTGGCAGGGAAGGCCTCACCGCTTTGCAGATAACCTGGGAGGTGAGGCAGCCTGGTTGCCATCCCGGCCACCTGCCCTCCCGTCCCCATCCTGCCACCACCAATCTGCCTGCAAGCGCTGCTCCCACTGCCCTGCCTCTTGGCTGTCTGAGTTCCCTGGTCTTTGCCATCACCCTGCTTCCCACCCTCCAGACTAGCTCATGCACTCTGTGAGTCAGTGGCCCTTGCACCCTCACAGCCCCCAATTCCAGCCCTGATCTCCCTTCTGAGTTATAGGTGCCCCCGAAATGTCCTGACAGCAGAGGACAGAGACCACCCTGGCGGAGGGCAGCACGCCCCCAACAGAACCCAGCAACTCCCCCGACTCCTCTGCCGTAATTATCACCCCACCGGCCACTCACTCAAGCCCAAGGTCAGCTAGGAGTCCTGGTGGGCACCTCCCTCTCAGCCCCACATTCAGTCCATCTCCAAGTCCTCGAATATACTTCCTGAATCTCTCTCTTCAATTTCTGCCTCCCTCTTCCTTATTCCTGTGGCCAGTGCCCTTATAACTCAGGCCCTCATCATTTCCCAGCTGGACCATCACAACAGCCTTGGGACCCAGCTACTGGACACCAGGGTCTCCCTCTTCCAGTCCACCCTCCCTCCCTTCCCCCTCCTTCCACCCATCCATCCATCCATCTATCAACATCCATCCATCCATCCAACCATCCACCTCTCCTTCCTTCCATCCATCAGCATCCATCCACCCACCCATCCATCCACTTACCCTTCCATCCATCCATCCATTCATCCATCCATCCATCTAGTATTCATTCCTTCATTCCTCACTGTCCTAGGCACTTACCATATGTCATACTCTATGCTAGGTACCTGCTCAGGGATCTTCCTAAAATGAAAATCCACTCATGTGATGGCCTCTGGGAACTCCCCATTACCCACAGATTATCACCCGGATTCCTCAGCTCAGCTCACGGAGGAACCACCCAGGGCACCTTCTGCCCCCATGTCCCACCATCACTGCACAGCTCGTGCCCCCACTCCAGGCTCTGGACCCCTTTGGCCCTCCAGGGCAAGCACTGCCGCTCGCCACCCGCTGCCCACGCCTTTGCCTGTACTCTCACTGCCTGCAGTGTCCCTGATCCCAAATGCCCACCAGAAAATGCCCTCCCCTCCAAGTGTCACCCCACTGGGAAGGTATCTGGCCACTCTGTGCACCCCTGCCTCGTCCCCGCCTCCGCCCTGCCCGGCCGGCTCTCCTGGAACAGCTCCAGGTGCTGGCAAGGCTGAGGCCCAGCTGGAAGAGCAGCACCCCCGGGGGGCGGAGTCTGACAGCAACAAATAGAATTAGAGCTGGTGGAGCCCAGGGCTGGGGGACTCTGGGGGCGGCACGTGTGGAGCAGAGTCTGAGGTGGGACCGCAGGGAGGGGACTGGCATTGGGAAATGTTGTCACGGTGAGTGTGTGATGCCTTTTTCCAGGTGATCTTAGACGCCCCCCCCAAGCCAGGAGCCCCTACAAGATGCAAACAAATGCCCTGCCCCCGAGAACCCCTCCATAGGACCTGAGCCCCTTGCCCTTTGAGGCTCACAGGACTGTACCCCTCTGGTGGCCCCCCAAGTGTCCCAGCTAAGAGCAAGCCCGCCAGGCCCCCTGGGCGATGGGCCTCAGCCCTGGAGGACGTACCTTCTCCAGGACAGAGGGGCCTGGGAGGAGAGTTGGTTCGGCGGCTGAGTTTTTCACGGAAACTCAATGCGGGGTGGGGTGGGGTGGAGGGGTGGAGGATAATATGCTAATGCAGCATGCCCGGCGTAGGGGTGGGGGCGGTCTGCCCTGAGCCCACCCACCCCAGAGGGCAGGGCATCAGACCCCTCTGTGATCTGGGGTCTGGCACCACCCCTGGGCCTCAGTTTCCCCATCTGTAAAGTCTGGAAGTTGGTCTCGGGCAATGGAGTCCGTACTCAGACCCAAGGAGCTCTGGGCATCCACCGAGGGTCTGGAGAGCAGAGAGGAGGGGTTGGAGTTATGGGGGAGGCACCACCCCTCCGCTTCAACCAAAGCTCTCCGGCCTTATCTCTGGGCTCCCGTGTCATTGGGAAGAGGTGTTCGGTGCTTAACATCTTGCTTCCTGAGATCTTTTGGGGTCCCAAGCTGCCCAATGCGTGGAGCTGGCCCCGAACAGCCTGTGACCCCTGAGAATGGAGCTGCAGGCCGCTGGGCCACCTGTGCTCAATAGCTGCTCCCCTCCCCCTCTGCAGATGGGCACAGGCCCCGAGGGTCTCCTGCCCCGCGGTCAGTCCCAGGAGGGAAGGCCAGTCTTTCTGTGCAGCTTTCCCTGTGCCCCCAGCCCTGCCCTTTGGCACAGCGCAGGGAGGGAAGCACTTTGTGGGATGGCCCTTGGCATGCCCGTCCATCCACGGCTGAGCTGGCATAAGGCATACCCGCCCCTCCTCTAGCCCCTGACTGGAGAGACCCCACAGCCACCTGCGGGGACACTGGTGAAAGCTCCTTACATTCTGGGTTTGCACCTTTGTCCCTCCAGACACCCACCTCCAAGAGGGCAGGGACCCGCCTTCCCCACCCTGCCCCGGACTGGCACAGACCCCTGCTAAGGGCATCCCTCCCTGCCCACATCCTTGTGGCCTCTGTGCTGCTGACCATGGCCCCTGCCCGCCCCACAGGAGAGCTACAACGCCGAGTGCGAATTCGTGGAGCGCATCCACGAGCTGGGCTACAACACGTACGCCTCCCGGCTCTACCGCACGGTGCCCGGCGGGCGTGGGGCCCGGCGCCAGCCCAGCGCCGAGAGACTGTGGTACGTGTCTGTGAACGGCAAGGGCCGGCCCCGCAGGGGCTTCAAGACGCGCCGCACACAGAAGTCCTCGCTGTTCCTGCCTCGGGTGCTGGACCACAAGGACCACGAGATGGTGAGGCTGCTCCAGGGCACGGCCGGGCTCCGCGGCAGCCAGTCCAGGCCTCCAGGCAGGGCCACCCAGCCCTGACGGCAGCGGCGGCGACAGCGGAGGAGGCTGCGGGTCTGGGGAGGCCGAGCTTAACCCCGGCCTGGGGAGCGGAGGCTTTGAGCATCCCTGCCCCACGGCTGGGCTCCGAGCTCAGGCTGCCTGGTTGGAGGGTGCAGACCAGCCGACGGACGCCTAGTGTCCACGGTCAAAGCTGACCCAGTGTGTGCAGGGATCCGTCTCAGACTCTCCTCTGGCCTGCCCCTGGATGCATCAGAGCTGGCTGCTGCTTCCAGGTCCCAAAGAACACGTTCCCAACTCTGCCTGCTTCTCTCAAACAAGGGTCACGTCGGAGGTAGCATCCCCGCGTCGTGGCTCGGAGGGGGCCACTTTAAACCGGGACACTTGTGGGTTTACGTCGGCCAGGAGGACCCCAACCACCCACGTCAGGCCGACCGAGGCATCTCCCTGCAGGGCAGCCGTGGGACAATGGGGGCGAGGGATGTGTGTGATCAAAACATTAAAGTATTTTATTCTACTTTGTTATTTAACAGATAATGATGCAGCCTGAGGAAACACTTGCAGTTTTTACTTGCACATATTATGATGATGGCAGAGTCCATGCCAAAGCGATGTTTGCAGATGTAAGATTGTGTTCTGAGAAACTGGGAGAAAGACGCATTTTAATGCCCTGGGTTTGAAAGGCAGTAAGTTTTTGAAACTGATAGATAGTTTGTGTGGATGGAAAGAAGAAGCTAATGCACGTGTGTGTGTGTGTGTGTGTGTGTGTGTGTGTGTGTGAATTCCCCTGGGTGTTTGCGTGTGTGTGGATGCGTTCCTGTGCCTGTGAGTGTCTGCATGTATGTGTGATTGTGTGTTCGTGTGTTCCTGGTTGTGCATAGATGTGCACATGTGTGGAGAAAGAGAAAGAGAGAGAGATCTACTTTGTTTAGAAAGCCCCAAAACTCCCTGTCTCCTGAAGGTGTGTGCTTCTCCGTGGACTATTTTGAGCACTTGTGCTGCAGGCCAGGTATGGCCATCCCCCATCTCCTTCATCCTCGCAACCTACCACCAGGGCCTTGAGCATTCCTGCCTTTGCCTAAGAAGTCGAGGCTCAGAGAGGTGATGCGATTTGCTGGAGTCCGCAGCCAGTAGGTGGCCCGACTAGCTGCCATCCCTACCCGCCCCCCAAAGCCCTGCTTCCCCAACAGTGCTGGTGGGCGGGGGCCGCCTGGGGCAGGCCCAGGTGAGAGCCAAATGGCGCGGACAGTGCATTCACTCTTCCTGGACCCTAAAGGGGGCAGCCCTCCCTGACGGCCGGGGCTCAGGTGCGGGGTATGGTCTGAGCCTGTGCCCACAGAGGACCTCGGCACTGCTCCCCTGCTGGGGTCACCCACATGAGCTAAACACACAGGAAGGCCGACTCAGCACTGACACCTGTGCAACATGTGAAAATCCCGGCAAAGAGCTGCTGGGCATAAAGACAAGGACGCTGCTCCCCACCACCGCCCCCTCGGCAAGTCAGATTCCGAGGAATTGTCCCCCCACCTCACCTGCAGGAATGAACATTCACAGCTACAATCATGAGCAGGAGTTCACGCTGGGCTGTCCCCCTTGAGTTTTGTCATTTATCTAGAATAAGATGCAGAAGGTGCTACCTTTGCTCCCATTTTGCAGATGAGGAAACTGAGGCTCAGCAGGTGAACTGGTCCCCACGCGTCCTTAGGAGGATGCAGTGGCATCCACCCCGGCACTCATTGCTACACCATTAACCGACAGGCCCTCGACAAGGCAGAGGGAGACATTTGGGGTCTTGGTTAATATTGAAAACGAGTTAGACAAGAGAACGTGTGTTTTCCGTAGTTGACAGGCTGTGCTTGGGTCAGTCCAGAGCCCTCTGCAGGCCAAGCAGCTTCATTTCGGGTGTGGGTCAGGAGAGAGTTACACGTGTTGAATCCCCCCCCCGTCCCAATTCATATGCTGAAGTCCTGCCTAGTACCTAACTGGTGCCTCATAACGGGGTCTTATTTGGAAATAGGGTTGTTGCAGGTGTAGCCAAGTTAGGATGAGGCCGTGCTGGAGCTGGGTATGCCCTGCTCCGATATGACAGTGTCCCTGTAAGAAGGGAAATGTGAGGGCAGACTTGAGCACAAGGTCAACGCCGTGTGAAGATGAGGGCAGAGATTGGGGTGATGCTTCCACCACCGAGGAACGGCAAAGGTCGCTGCAGATCGCCAGAAGTTACGGAAGAGGCCTGGACCAGATTCCCCGCCACACAACACTCAGAAAGGGCGCACCCTGCCCACACCCTGATCTTGGACTTCCAGCCCCCAGAACTGGGAGACAATAAATTTCTGTTGTTTAAGCTTCCAGCTCTGTGGTACTTTGTTACAGCTGCCTGAGCAAACTCATACAGGGGACAAGGGGCCCAGCTGCCTATCCACTCAGGTGACCCCTCCCAAAGGGAGAGGGACCCTGCTTTTATTGAATGAGGAGAAAGCAGGGTAGGCCCCCAAGCTTAACCTGTGGTGTCCGCCAAGCGGCCAACACCAGGCTCATCTAACACGGGCTTTGGGGGGCCTTGGGGTGCTCAGGATGGGGCCTCAGAGGATTTCCAAAGAGGAGCCTTCACAAGTGGTCCCATCCCTTTCTGTTCTTGAACGCCAGACACTCCCCTGAAACCAGCTTTTTGTTTTTTAAGCAATGCAAATGAACCCCAAAGGGAAAAAGCATTTCGTGTCAGTTTACAAGCACTTAAGTAAATATAGTGGGACCCAGGCTCTGGCCCCCAAGTCACTAAGAGCTGCTGCGTCCCTGGGACTTTGGGCGGACGGCCTTGTACCTGAGAGCACTTTGGCAGGTTGGGAGAGGGGGCTCACCCATGTGGCAATGCCACAGCTACGCCCGTCTCACGGAAGGGGACACTGAAGTGTGACTTGCCCGATGCTGGGAGGGAGGCTGAGGGCTGGCCAGGTGTGGTCCCCACGGAGTGTGTGTCTACCAGCTGCCAGGGCTCCTGGACCCAAGTCGGGCTCATGGGAAAGGTGGCTTTGCCTCTGCCCTGCTCCACTCTACCTCCCCTCCTGCCTCACCTGGCCCCCAGGGGGCCCCAGGGGCCCTGCCAGGGGAGACACTGCTTCCCCCCACCCAGGGAGCGAGGCCCACCCACCCCAGAGCCACCGGCCGCCCTGGCTTCCCTCTGTCCGGTTGGCATATTTGCAGGACACCGAAGCTGGTAGGGGTCTTCCCTGGGCGACCCTCTGGCCAGGCACCCCCAAGGGACGTCTTTGGCCATACCCAGCATTTTATTCCTCCTCCCATCTCCTTCCACTGAGGAGGCCCCGGACCCTCCAAGCCCACCTTCTGGTCCTGTGTTAATCGCTGCCTTCTCTCCTTCATGAGACATCAAGTCCCCAAAGGGACCTCATGGGGGAGGGGCTGGGGGCTGCGTGCAGGAGGGGATGGGAGCAGGCAAGGTCCCCGGAAACAGAAATCAGGATGAGGGTGCAGCCCGGTGAGCCCAGCACCCTGGATTCTCCTGCTTATGCCTGGAGTGGCAGAGGCTGCAGACCGGGTCCCTGAGCTCCAAGACGTGATGCCACCTGAGCCAGGACAGGGCGTCCCAGAGGCTCCAGGAACAACAGCCTCACTCCCTCCCCCACACCTGCCCAGCCAACGGGGAAAGAGCTGGGCCAGGGGGAGAGACTGGAGGGCATGGGGCATGTCTGGGGTCCTCAGGGGTCTCTGGGCCTTTGGGTCAGAACCTGCATGAGTGGGAACCTAAAATGGGGCAGATGCTGTGGAAGACAGGACAGCAGTTCCTTGAAAAGTGAAGCACAGAATAAGCATGTGGTCCAGCAGCCCCACCTCTGGGTACCGGCTCAAACGGAGCAAAAGCAGGACTCCGATGGGTATTTGCTCACCCTAGTGCATGGCAGGGTGAATCACAATTATCAGAAGGTGTCTGTAGAAAGATGAATGAATGAGCAAAATGTCATCCATCTGTACAATGGAATATTACTCAGCCTTGAAGAAGATGGAAATTGACACAGGCTACAATGTGGATGAGCCTGGAGGACATCATGCTCAGAGAAAGAAGCCAGACACAAAGGGACAAATCCTTCATGATGCCATTTACTGAAGTCCCTAGTGTAGTTAAATGCATAGACACAGGAAGTAGGATGGTGGGGGCCAGGGGCTGGGGGAGGGGGAGGGCGAGTTAGCGGTTCATGGGGACGGAGTCTCGATCTGGGATGATGAAAAAGTACTGAAAACAGATAGTGATGACGGTGACACAAGCTCGTGAATGTGCGCCACAAAACCGTATGCTTAAAAGTGGGTAAAATGGCTCTTGGCCTTAGAGCCGCCTTCTGAGAAACGTCCGTGCCATAAGAGTGAAGTGGGGGAAGAAGTGAATGCACAGGCTGAAGTGCAAAATAAAAAGATGAGTCAGAGGTCCAAGTAAACTTGTTCACCCGTGGAAGCCACAGGAGCAGAAACATGGGACGCCAGAGGCCAAGAACACTCATACAAATTGTTGGACTGCATGCCCACTGTCTAGACTTGTCTCAGTGGATCTAGAACACCTATGGCCATTCTGATCACCTCAACCACCTTTGAGAGACCCACCTTGCTTGTATCAAAACGGTCCCTTGGGGTCCTTTGCCCTGAAGCTGTGACATTCTGGACTAGTTCTGTTCTCAGTTGTGGCTGAATGTAAAATGTGTACAATAAATCATCTCTTTTGCTGTCTTAGCTGAAGAAAAAGAAAAGTGGATAAAACGGTAAAAGAACATCAGAAGTAGCTGCAGCACCTTGATTGCAGGACCCGTGGTATTGGCCTTACTGTCCTCTCCACCAAAAGTCAGGAAGAGCCTCAGAGGCATTCAATAAACAGTGCTGAATAAATTGGGGAAAAAAAGAATCTTTAGGTTGTGGCCAGTCGGTCATCCCTGCCTGCACAGAGCTGATGGGAGAGGCAGCCACTGGCCTTGGGGGCTGTGAGCCACTCTGCTTGCCCAGGCCTTGTCCACCCGCTGCCTGCGTGAAGCCAACAGACCAGGGACCCACTGCTGGCCCCTGAGCCCCGGCCCTGGACGGCCCTGTTGTCCCTCTCCGCCTCTAATGGGCAAGGCAGGACGGGCCCTGGGTAACCAAGCTTCAGCTGCTGGGAGCAGGCCTTTGAACCCCACGGCGGGTTCAAAGGGGGTTGAAGGACTCTGAAAGGTGAAGAAGCGGGTCTATAATTAGCGCCCACCCATTGGAGGGCGACCCTGCCTGGGCCACATTCCAGGGAGAGCCAGATATAGCCCTGGAGCTGACCCCCCAGCCCCTCTCAGCTGCAATAGCTGGAATGCCCGGGCGGCCACACTTGTGCCTGAATGCCCGGGTTGGGCGGCACGTCCATTCCTTGGAATGGGACTTGGGAGACGGGCTACTGCGTGGGGAGAGGGGCAGCACAGGTGTTGGGTTCAGACGCACCAATTCCCACACGGCCTCGGCCACTTCCATTGTCTCGTGATTGGCTGTGGGAGCCCAGGATCGGCTCTGTCTCCCCATTCCAGCCTCGATCTCCTCATCTGTCAAATGGGCTCCCACAGTGATCGTCCAGATCCACTGAGGAGACACAAAAGGTGATTGGTCTCTAAAAATAGCTGCACAGCCATGAGCGGGTGGAGGAGAAGGCCAGGCATGGAGCTTCCCAGCAAGATCTGGGAGACCCACCAAGAACGGAGCAAGCCTCCCCAAGGTCCCTGCTATGCGGTGCTCTCCTCTGACGGGCTCAAAGGTGAGGAGTGAAGGGAAGGTTTCGTGGGGCAACACACAGTGAGTGTTGATGGCAATGCGGGAATTCCTGGGAAACTCTATGCCTTGGGCAGGCTATTCATCCATTCATCCATCCATCCATCTCTCCATCTCTCCAAACATCCATCCATCCATCCATCCATCCATCCATACATACATACATACATACATACATATATTCGTCCATTCGCACATCCATCCATCCATTTATCTACCCATCCATCCATCCATCCACCATCCACCATCCATCCATTGACCATACACCAACCAAATGCCAGACCCTTTGCAGAGCAGAGCAGCGACACAGGTAAAACAGCCTAACCTTGTCCAGCAGGAGCTTGCAGCCTTGTGGTGGACAGAGCCACCTCTCTAAAGTAGTGGGTTGGGAGCAGTGACCTGGAGAAATTCAGGAAAACTAGAGCAGCTCCAGTCAGGACAACGGGACACCATCATTCAGGACCCCTTTCTCGAGAGCCAGTGCCTTGTGACCAACCAGCCACCAGCTAGGTGATAACCTGACAACATCCCCATCCCCCTTGGGAGCCACCCTGGTACAGGGAAAGGTCAAGACTGGGCTGGGGGCATGGAGGTGGGAGATAGGGCATAAGAACTGGCTTCATGGCGCGAGGGCTGTTTAGGACCTTAGGCCTTGGAGTTGGGCCAACCTGGGTCTCCATCGAGGCCCACCCAGTCTTGAAACCCCATTCATAGGCTGTGGAGCCGGATAAGGTGCTCTACCCTGTCCAAGCCTCAGTCTCCTCCTCTGTGAAATGGGGACAATAATGACACCAACGTCACAGGGCTGTCTTGAAGGTTCAGTACAGCTTAGGAGTGGAGGCTGGTGCCTGGCACACAGGTGGCAGGGCTCTTATGTCAGCTGTGACGTCACCACCTGGCTGTGGTGTGGGTCGGAGACCGTCGTGGTGAGTATGATTAAAATCTCCCCTTGGGCTTCCCTGGTGGCGCAGTGGTTGAGAGTCTGCCTGCCAATGCAGGGGACACGGGTTCGTGCCCCGGTCCGGGAAAATCCCGGACATGCCGCGGAGCGGCTGGGCCCGTGAGCCATGGCCGCTGAGCCTGCGCGTCCGGAGCCTGTGCTCCGCAACGGGAGCGGCCACAGCAGTGAGAGGCCCGCGAACCGCACACAAAAAAAATCCCCTTCACTGAGCACTAACTCAAGGCCAGCCCAGTCCAAGCAATTCACGTGTTTTCCAAACTCCCTCCATCTAATGACTCAGGCCATCTGCAAACAACCCTAGGGGACAAGGGTTGTGTCTCCACCCGTCGGTGAGGAAACTGACACTCAGAGTGGATGCAGAACGAGGGCAAGATGGCAAGGCTGGACGGATGGGACTTGGGGTTCCCGCCAGACAGAAGGCTCCAGAGCGTGCCCCTTCCCCCACAGAGAACTACTTGCCAAGCACACCTCCCAGTTCTCCAAGGAGGATGGGGCCATCCCTGGAGCCCCTGGGGAATGCTGGCTGAATACGTGAAGGGAAGGAGACAGTCAGGGGAAACCTGCCCTACCCCGTTTGATTCTTAGGTCTGGGTTCCTTTTTCTTTACAAGACATTCCTCCTTGACCTCCTGTCTCCATGAATCTTCCCACGCAAGCTCAAATTCTTGTCTCAGGAGAGCAGACTGAACCTCGAAGCATGCAGCAAGCATTAATGGTTTTTTCAAACGGGTCATCTCTTCACCAGGATGCTCTTCTAGCCCCTGCCTGCCTCCCACTTCCTCTGTTCTTTCTCCCTTTCCTAACTCCAGACCCACTGCTGGTCTGTACCAGGCTCTTCCCCACCACAGGACCTTTGCACATGCTGCCATCTGGGACTATTCTTCTCTCCACTCTTCACCTCACTGGTTCCTTGATTTTCACTTCTCAGGGTGTCACCTTCTCAGAGAGACCTTCTGTGACTATTCTACCCAAAATCGGGGTCCCCTCTTACTTTTTCTCACAGTGACTTGTTATTTTCGTTCATAGAACCAGACGCCATCTGTAAGTAATTGTATACTCACTGCTGGCCCCCCACCTATCACCCACCTGAGGGGTGAGGCACTTGGCCTATTTATCCGCCAACACAGAGACAGTCACTCCCTGAACTTCTGGCCCACTCTCCTCAGACAAAGAAACCCAAGGGCTTGTGATAGGAAGCCCTGGGGTCCAAGTGCATAGGACAGTGAGGGCCAAGTGGATATGGACGGAACACCAACAGCATCTGCTACATCCTGTCATCACTTCTGCAGATGAGAAAACTGAGGCTCAGAGAGAGTAAGCAATTTCCTTGAGGTCACACAGCCAGTGAAAAGCAGGTCTGGGCTGGTCCCAAGGTCTCTTGGGCCCCAGTGCTTGTACTACTACCCGGCATGGTCCCCAAGGACAGGCAGGACATCAAGGGGTGGGCACAATGGTGCAACCGCTATGGAAAACAGTAGGGCCATTCTTTACAATGTTAACACAGAGTTACCTATAACCCAGCAATTCCACTCCTAGGTAGGTACCCAAAGGAATTGAAAACATATGCCCACTTGAAAGCCTGCCCACACAGGAGTCAAAGAATGGAAATAACCCAAATGTCCAGCTGAGGAGTGGAGAAACAAAATACTGTAGTCATACAATGAAATAGTATTTGGCCATAAAAAGGAATGATGTTCTGGTAAATACTAGAGCACGAATGAAGCCTGAAGACATGATGCTAAGCAAAGGAAGCAAGACACAAAAGGCCACATACTTACGATTCCGTTTATATGAAAAGTCCAGAACTGGCAAATCCATAGAGACAGAAAGTAGATTGTTGGTTGCCAGGGGCTGGAGGGACACTGATGATGGGTACGGGGGTTTCTTTTTGGGAGTGATGAGAATGTTTTAACACTGACGTGGTGATGGCCGCACAACACAATACAAGCCCATTGACACCTCAAATGGGTGAATCAATAAATCAGGGGCTTCCCTGGTGGCGCAGTGGTTGAGAGTCCGCCTGCCGATGCAGGGGACACGGGTTCGTGCCCCGGTCCAGGAAGATCCCACAGCCATGGCCGCTGAGCCTGTGCGTCCGGAGCCTGTGCTCCGCAATGGGAGAGGCCCCAACAGTGAGAGGCCCGCGTACCGCAAATAAATAAATAAATAAATAAATAAATAAATAAATAAATAAATAAATAAGTTTGATCATCACAGCCAGGGGCTGCAAGTCTTTCTAGGAGAGTGGGGCTGATCGCGCCCTCCTATGCTTTGGCAGCAAGTGGGGACTGGGTTGTCCCAAGTGGTCTTGGAGGGCACCCCTGTCTGTAGTACCACTGCCCACCAGCAGGTGGCAGTGACCTCAGAGACAAGCCCTAGGCGGGCCCAGCTGACTGAGGACCACAGGGTCTGCCCAAGCCTGGTGGGCGAAGGTGGTGCCTCTGCTTGGTGACGTGCCCGCAGCACCTGCTGGGTCACACCCTGGGTCAGGCAGTCGGGAAGGAGTCGGTCATCAGTTCAGGACTGACAGGACCTGGGAGAACTGGACTATGCCAGGCCATCCCAACCTGCCCGCTTAGGATGATGCTTGGAGGGCAAAGGGCCCCTTCCCCAGCCACAAAGCAAGGAGCAGGCAGTGGCCGTGGGTCCTGGGTAAGGTATGCAGCAGGCGCCTACTATTGCTGACTGGACGGGAGACAGAGAGCTGCTCCCCCTGCCGAGAAGGTGTTTACCTGTACAAAATGCTGATGGTGATGGTGATGACAAACATGAGGGGTGGGAGGAGGAAGAGGAAGAAGAGAAGCACATATCGGGCACCTCCCACATCACTTTGATCTGAATTTTGGCTCCGAGTTGGGTTCTAATTCTCTCCATGTGATAGGTGAGGAGCCAAGACTCAGAGAAGGAAGGCTACTTGCCTAAGGTCACACAGCTTCACAACTTCCAAGGGTTGGCGCCTGCATCCAAACCCAGCCACCTGGGTCCAGAACCTCGCTTGGGCTCAGGTGGTCTTTAAAAGGGCCTCGATTTCAGATTTTTGTCTTAGGGTCCTTGATTAAACCAGTGGTTCTCAAAATGTAGTATGCTGACCTGGGATTTGGCTGGAAATGCATTCCCAGGGGAAGCACCCGGCAGTCTGTGTTAACCAGCCCTCCAGGTGATGTGCTAGCGTTTGGGAACACTTGAGTTAGAGGGACATCTCCATGGGTTGCTCACATGTATTAACTTAGCATATAAAATACTGCTATGAGCTGGGTGCTTTCCACCCATCACCACACTGAATTGTCCCAGTCACTCTGCAAGGCTGGTGGTTATGATCCCCATTTTACAGGTGGAGAAACTGAGGCTCAGGGGTAAAGCCCCAAGTCCCTAGTGGTGAGGCATGGGTCTGAGAGTTTAGACAAAGCTGGGTCTGAGAGGTTGCTGTGCCTGCTGCCCTTTGGACACATGATGGCCCTGGGGTACGTGGCTGCCCCCCCCCATTATGCATACTCTCTCTCTCTGTGGGCTAGAGGGCAGGTGGAGAGCTGGGAAAAAAGTGCTACCTTCACCCAGGTACGTGGGTCTTGAGAAAGTCATTGCCACTGAAATATGGGCCTCATTGTCCGGGGCTACCTCGGGCCTTCTGCTGGAAGGAGACAGGCTGGAGTGGGAGTGGGGATAACAGTTCCCCTATAGCTCACCAACACCTAGTCTGGGGCATCCCCAGCTCCAGCAGCATCAGATTGGGTCCTTCCAGTGCTCACTTTGTGTCCCCACCTTGAGGCTGCTTTTGGAACCAAATGGATTCGGATTCATAGCTCATCTTGGCCCCAGTTAAACTTCCCAGAGTACCTGTTTTCCCTCTGGAGTTAGAATTTAGCTCAGCTACAAAGGCCAGAAAATTCAAGATAAATGTACTTTAAAGAAGATAAAACCATTTATCTCTCATGTAAAGGAGGTCCAGGGTGACAAGGCTATGTCACATTCATCAGAGACTCAGCTTCCTCCCATCTTTTTCCTTAATAGTAATCATCTGGGTTTGACTTCATGGTACAAAATGGCTGCTCCAGCCATCCCATCCACATTCCCTGCAACAGCAACAAAGAAGACAGGCATGTTCCCAACCTCAGAGGACATCTCCCAGAAGCCACACCCACTAGTGTTGCTTACCTCCCATTGGCCAGAATACCCACTAGTGTTACTTACTTTCCATTGGTCAGGCTTTAGTCACATGGCTGCTCCAAGCTGCAGGGGAGACTGGGAAGTGTAGTCTTTACTCCAGACAGTATTACAGCAGGCAAAACTCTGAGTTTCTATTACCAAGGAGAAAAGAGAGAAAGGATATCGGGGGTCCCTGCTTCCTTAGGGTGGACACCATGATACCTCCTCCACCTGTTTGCCTCCTGGAGCCGTCAAGTCCTTCCTCCCTGGCGGCTTCTTCAAATGTCAGGAGCACGGGAGAAGAATGCGTGGCCCATTGGGTGTCCTCCCTGCTGCAAGAGTGGAGTTAAGATTTATTGCCAGCCCAGCCCGAGGCCACCTGCTGGAGGTCAGAGCCCCTGCCGGTCCCACCCCGAGCCTGGCCATGGGAGCTTCCCTACCCAGGGCCCAAGGGATGCATAGAGGCTTTTCCAACAGGACACTGAGCGGCTGTCATCAGAGGCCCCTCCCTGGACAGGGGCAGGGACTGGTGCCCTCACCTGTCATTCCCACCCTCCCCCGCCCGGTGGGGCCATTTAGAGGGCCACCAGCCAGACCAACACCTTCCTTAGAATCACAACCCAAGGAAGTGGCAGGGGGCAGAGCAGGGGAAGGGCAGGGAGGGGCTGCCAGCCCTTGAGGGAGGCCACGTGCAGGGCCCAGGAGCTGGCCCCCGCCCCCCGTGGGTGCTGGAAGTTCTTACCTCCGGCCACCTCCTGCGGGGGACAGGTGTTAGGTCTCAGCCCCCGGTCTGGCTCCTCCTGGGCCTGGCTCTCAGCACCCCCAGGTGATGCTGGCAAGGCGGGTGCAGAGTAATGGCGGTGTGTGATCTCTGGACAGCCCTCCGTGGGGCAGTGGTCATGGGGGCTCAGCTGGGGCCTGCAGTGGGCACACAGCTGGACTTTGGCTCCAGCTCAGTAGTGTCTCCCTGGCAGAGAGAACCAGGCAGCTCCATTCCCCGTGAACAGAATGCACCACGATTCAAGAGGGCTGGAGGGCGGAGGGCTGGGGGGAGGAGGGCACTGGCCCAGGAGCGGGGTTTCTTGTCCTGCCAGCTTGGCTACCAGCCACATGAGATGCTGGCCTCACTGAGCCCTGGGCACATGGTCTCTCGTTTGGGCCTCAGGATTATCCTAAGAAGTATGTGCTGTTATTATCATCCTTGTTTTTCCAGTGAGGAACAGTTCAGAGAGGTAAAGCCATCTACCCAAGGTCACACAGCACTGCCTCTTAATGGTCAGAGCACGGGCCTGAATTCCGATCTTTCCACCTCTTACTCACCGCTGTGTGGATGGGACAGTTGCTTTGCCCCTGAGCCTGTTTCTCCCTGTAAAATGCCCCACCCCCGGGCCTCCCTGGTGGCGCGGTGGTTGAGAGTCCGCCTGCTGATGCAGGGGACACGGGTTCGTGCCCCGGTCCTGGAAGATCCCACATGCCGTGGAGCAGCTGGACCCGTGAGCCATGGCCGCTGAGCCTGTGCGTCCGGAGCCTGTGCTCCGCAACGGGAGAGGCCACAGCAGTGAGAGGCCCGCGTACAGCAAAAAAAAAAAAAAAAAAAAAAAAAAAAAAAAAAAAAAATGCCCCAACCCCCTTAGACAATCTTGTAAACCAGGCAGTGTGAGACACTCGGGTGAGAAGGTCATTGTGTCCCCAAGGCAGGCGGACCCAGAGGTCACTGGTTCCAGTCCCTGTGTGATGTCCACAAGGGCCCAGGTGGGTTTCTGGAGATCTGGCCCACCCTAAGAGTCTGGGGTCCTGTAGGAGATGCTGTTGAGGGGGATGAGGCTGGAACTGCAGTCCTGGTCAAAGAGGAGGCAACCCCTTGTCACTGGGAAAAACTCACCCCTGTCCAGTGCTGGGCCCCCCTCACTGTGCCCACCCCCGAACCCACCCCAGTGTCCCCATCACAAGGATGGAGTTCTGTCCCGAGGGCCGGCGCTCTGCGGCGGCCATCGCTGAGGCCTCCCCCAGCAGCAGGTGGTGCTGTATCCCTGACAGTGGGGAAGGCCTGCTTGGTGCCATCTACACTCCCCGCCTGCCGCCCACTCTCGCTCCCTTGGTTCATACCAGCCTGGCGCCTTCCTAGCAGAGAGAGGACAGCGGGCCAGGCCAGCTCCCCAACCTGTGCAGCCAATGCTATGGAGGCCCCCATAAGATATACAAGGGACACATAGCTACTTTCAGATCGTCATAAAGTATAGCTCGGAGAGTGATGTGATAGGGGAATAGGTAATACTTTGACCAAGAAGATCTGTCTGGGGAAGAGACATCCAAGCTGAGACCTGAGTGATGATGGGGGGTGGGTGGGGCAGCAAGTGCAAAGGCCCTGTGGTCGGGAGAGTCCTGGCCCAGGCCCCAGGCAGCCAGGCCAGCTGAGGGGCCACCCGGAGCGTGGACAGAGGGGCACGAGGTAGGGGGAGACAGGGAGGACAGCCCGTGCAGGGCCATGCTGGGGACTCTGCATTTTGTCCTGTGTGTGGTCAGGAACTGGGTCTAGGGCTGTGGTTCTGAGGGCAGAGGCAGAGGTTGGGGGACCTTGCCTTGGCCTGCCCTGGGAAGGAGACCCCCACTGCTCCTTAAAGGCAACTGGTGCCACTCCTGTAGCTGCTAACCTCCCACCAGCCCCCTGATCAGGTCTTCCCTTGCTCTCCTCCAGAGCTGAGGGAATCAATGTCAGTATTGGCTCTGCTCCTCGACTCCCCCAGCACCATCTACCTGAAAGCCCATCCCCAAGTTCTGCCAAGTAACAGACCCACTTGAAGAAGAAAACAGGTGTTGGGACTTCCCTGGTGGCGCAGCGGTTAAGAATCCGCCTGCCAATGCAGGGCACACGGGTTCGAGCCCTGGGCCAGGAAGATCCCACATGCCTGGAGCAACTAAGCCCGTGCGCCACAACTACTGAGCCTGTGCTCTAGAGCCCGCGAGCCACAACTACTGAGGCCACGAGCCACAACTACTGAGCCCGCGTGCCACAACTACTGAAGCCCGCGCTCCTAGAGCCCGTGCTCCACGACAAGAGAAGTCACCGCAATGAGAAGCCCGCGCACCACAACGAAGAGTCGACCCTGCTCACTGCAACTAGAGAAAGCCCACGTGCAGCAACGAAGACGCAAACACAGCCAAAAATAAATAAATAAAATTTTTTTAAAGAGGAAAACAGGGCTTCCCTGGTGGCGCAGTGGTTGAGAGTCCGCCTGCCGATGCAGGGGACCCGGGTTCGTGCCCCGGTCCGGGAAGATCCCACGTGCTGCGAAGCGGCTGGGCCCATGAGCCATGGCCGCTGAGCCTGCACGTCCGGAGCCTGTGCTCCGCAATGGGAGAGGCCACAACAGTGAGAGGCCCGCGTACCGCAAAAAAAAAAAAAAAAAAAGAAAGAGGAAAACAGGTGCCTGTAGAGTGGGGGACTCAGCATGCTTGGTGAGGGTTCGTGTCCACCATCTCAGGGTCACTCAGACTTCTGGGGGAAGCATCGAGACCCCAAGAGATAAAGGGGCCTCGAGGAGGGGACACCCACAGCAAAGCAACTCATGGAATCAGCGTCAGCCCTGGCCACTGTCAAAGACAGTAATGAAAATCAAAAGCCATCTCAAAACCGTCAAGGTCATCAAAACAAGGCAGGTCTGAAAAATTGTCACAGCCAAGAGGAGCCTAAGGAGAGGGGTCCACCAGATGTGATGTGGGCTCCTGGGGCAGAAAAGGACATTAGGGAGAAACTACTGAAATCTGCTTAAAGCTTGGACATTAGTTAATAACAATGTGTCAGTACTGGTTCATTAATTGTAAAACGTATAACACACTCATGCAAGATGTTAATTCTGTAACGGGAAGCCTGGGTGCGGGATATAAAGGAACTCTCTGTACTGTCTCTGTAACTTTCCTATAAATCTAAAACTACTGTAAATTGAAACGTTATTAACAAATAAAATTAAAAATCCAGTATCATTGCTTGCCTGTCAAATTACTAAAGACTATCAGGAAAAAAACAAGAACAAAACCGACTTAACCCAGAGCTGCTGAGATGTGGGACAGCCTCCGACATGGTGCCGTCAGCGTACATGGGTGCTTTCGAGGACCGTAAACTTCAAGCCCAAAATTCTTGGCCTGGATCCAGAGATTCCGCTTCTGAAGATCACACCCCAAATGCAGAAAAAAAAAAGTTTATCCACGATGGTCATCACAGCATTGTTGATAATAGAAAAGCAAAAAGCAAAAAAAAAAAACCACCTCAGAAACTACCTAACAGAGCAGAGTGGTTAAGTAAACCATGGTACATCCATCCTCTCTACAGAAGTCAGGAAGTTTACAAAGACCACGCAATGATGTGGGACAATGACAGGGTATATTTATTAAGTGAAAACAAAAATTGTATTTTCAGGGTGGTTCACACATCCATCTGTTTATTCAGCAAATAAATATTTATTGAGGCCTTAGCTGTGCCAGGCTGCCCCTACGCTTAGGAGGAGGGGACCAGGGATCCAGCGGTTATCAGCCCCTGGGGTAAGGGTGTCAATGGACGTGACCATGCTGGACCCTGGGGTGGGGGAAGGACTTTCCGATGTTGAGTCAATTGCCTCCTGAGAAGGTGGGGATGGGCTTTCCAGGGAGAATGTGGAGCGGATGGAGTCCCATCTGGTGGGGACTGTGCAGGAAGACAAGACCTAAAGGCACAGGCAAGGCCTTTGGATCTTTTCCGTCTGGCAAGGGGAGACACGGAGGGTAAAGGTGCAGTGACCACTCCATCGACAGACAAATGATAAAGAAGATGTGGTGCATATACACAATGGAATACTACTCAGCCATAAAAAAGAATGAAATAATGCCATTTGCAGCAACATGGATGGACTTAGAGATTGTCATACTAAGTGAAGTAAGTCAGACAAAGACAACTACCATCGATATCACTTATATGTGGAATCTTAAAAAATGATACAAATGAAATTATTTACAAAACAGAAACAGACTCACAGACATAGAAAGCAAACTTATGATTACCAAAGGGGAAATGGGGGGAGAGAGAAATTTGGAACTTGGGATTAACAGACACACACTCCTATATATAAAATAAATAAACAACAAGGACCTACTACATAGCACAGGGGACTATATTCAATATCTTGTAATAACATGTCACGGGAAAGAATCTGAAAAAGACTATATATATATATAACTGAATCCCTTTGCTGTACACCTGAAACATTGTAAATCAACTATAGTTCAAAAAAATTTTTTTTTGAATTAAAAAAACTAAAAGAGGCAGTGACCAGATCAAATTGCTTCCGGAGCCACCGCCTGGGCTCTGGCCCCTGGCCGCCCCTCTCGCATTGTGGCAACCCATCCACCGTGACCTGCGTCCTCGGTCAGAGGAAACGGCCCTTCCCCTCAGAACCTATCAGAGCCTCCATCTCATGGGGCCTTTCTGCTGCTGCATTCCCGGCCTGGGTGATCAGGATGGACGGAGGCCGGGCCCCTTCTGAGTGCACGGTCACTGCTTCTGGCATGTCCACATCCCCTGCCCCCTGGGACCACAGTGGCTCATGAGAAACCAAACATCCCGGGCTCACTTGATGCCCAGTCTCACCAAAGCTTGGGTCCTGGGAAGCAGAGTCACACGGGGGCCTGGGCTGTGACCGAGGTCGGCAAGAAGCCCGTTTCACCCTGGTCCGGAGCATCTGTGTTAAAGAGGAAGCTCTGGGCCCCTCCGCTGCATTGCAGTGCAGGATCCTTCTGCCCACAAAGGCCCTCGCTGCTCTCAAAGGCGCCCATGAAGAAAGATCAGGGCTCTTACCTTCCTCATTCTTGCTGAATCCCTACCAGGAGGGTAGGAGGGGACTGAGGCTCAGAGATGGTGAGCGACTTGCCCGGGGTCACACAGCAAGTGGTTAGCAGAGTGGAACCCCATACAGGTCAACCATCAGTATGTTCCCATCCCCTCCAGTAACAGTTGCTGGGTTTGTTCCCGAGTCGCCTGGGCCCACTGTCCTTGTCCGGGCAACTGGGAAATTAAAGGAGTGTAAAACACATGGATGGAACACAAAGGCAAAAAGAGAGCTGATGGCCCACGAAGGCTTGGCTTTGGAAAGACTCAGTAGAGATGACTTACTACAAAGTAACGTGGTCAAATCAGGCGTGGGCGGGGCCTTGGGAAACGATGGCGGAAAATCCCAGCATCAGATGTCTGGGTTTGCCCTAAGCTCCTGTGGCTAACTTACATGTGGCAGAGCTGAGCAGCAAGGATAGAGGCCATGTATCCATAAGGCTCCTAATACTTCCTGCCTGGCTCCTTCTGAAGCTGTGTGCCTGCCCTGCCCTGCACCGTGGCAGCAAGCTCTCAGAAAGACAGACGGGATGGAGCCATACTCCAGCTTCAATGCTCCAACCGCTTCACTCTGTGGTCAAGATAAAAATGCCTCTCCGGGGCTCAGGACACCCCCGCGACCCACCTCCCATGCCTCCATCCCACTGTGTGCCCTGAGCCCCTGTTTCCTACATGCGCTCCTTCAGCCATGGGGTAAAGGGCACTCCAGGCTGGCCACGGGTGAGCAGGTCAAACACAGATTCCAAGGCCCAGCTTGGACCCTTGGGGCCGCCCAGACACTGCAGGGAGGAGATGGGCTGACAGCCCTCAGAGTATCAGAAGCTGCTGGGGATTTGGTTTAACGTGGATGAAAGGTAAAGTCTTTTCTGCTGCCCCTAAGCCAGACTCCTTTGAGCCCCCTCCAAAAGTCCCACCACCCCCCACCGACGAGGGCTCACAGAGGCCAGAGGTCTCTGCCCTGGGGCCTTTTCAAAGCCCTGCTAGTCCCTACAGCCCCTTGACGTCAGCACCCCCAGCAGGTCAGAGGCCCCCGTGTCTCACCTCCAAGCCTTGCACTTGGCCTAGGTCGCCTGCCCCACCCCGAGCAGAGCTTCCAGACAACCAGCTGCCACTTCTTTAGGGATGCCTCCCTGACCCCCAGACCAGGTCAGGGCCCCTTGCCCCCATCCTACCCACCTGGAGGAACTTGGATCCTGTTTCTAAATTCCCGCCCCCGTGGGGGACTCCTTGCTCAGTGTCTCCTCCCCGTGGAAAGGCAGCTCCGAGAGGCAGGGGTGGTGACGGCATCTCTGCCACGTCCCCGTGCCTGGAACAGAGCCTGCACCTGCAGGAGCACAGTCAACGTTTGTTGAATGACTTAGTGAGCTTCAACCTTGGGCAAAATACTCCCTGCCCTGCTGGCCTGACGCCATCACAAGACCATCTTACCAAGGTCAGAATGGGAAGGAGGGCACGGCCGAGACTGGGGAAATACTCAGGAAAACCACTCGAGCCGAAGGGGTGGAACCTGTTTAGTCAATGGCCAGCATTTCAGGTACCAGGTGACAGGATGTGCACCGGAGCTGTTTTGCAGTTTGATGTCTTTGGGATGCGGCCGCATGAGAACTTTAGGAAAATTAGACGTAGCATCACTTTATAGTTGGAATTCCTTTCCATATTTTTTTACATCTCCTCCGCTATTACATGTGTATGATCTTAGGGGACCAAAAATATTTAGGTGAGCAAACTCGTTCCTCTGGCAAAGGACATGGAGGGGAAGTGGGGCTCACTGATCAGAGCTCCGCTCTGTTCAGAAACTCAGCTGCCATGTGGGCTTCCTGGGACTCAAGGCGCAGGAGACTTTTCTCTCCAGATGCGTGCTCATGGGGTGACCCCGAACTGGAGTGGGCTGGGCTGCCATGGCTGTTGGATTCAAATTCGCTCCGGCCTCCTGGCCGCCTCCTTGCCTGGCCCCTGCGATTTCACAAAGAAAAGCAGAGCGTCTATGAAACTGAGAAGCCAGAGGCATCTTGGGGGGTCTGCCAGATTTTATTTTGGCTTCTGCTCCACGTTTGCTGCCGGTATTTCAGTCGGGCCCTCGTCCTAGCTACGACATGCCAGGGTCTGGGTTTAACTTGAATGAGCTGCTGGGAAGAAGTCCGGGCCTGATCTGACCTGGTTCTCAGGGAATGACCTCCGGGCTGGGAGCATCTATTTTAAAGAAGGCTGCCATTTGGTCTTTGCCAAAATAGTTGAAAGAAGACCCCAGAATAGCAGGCTGGGTCTGCCCCGGCTTAGAAGCGCATCTCAGGCTTAGAGGCAGGCGCGTGGGATGTCAAGGAGCAGGCGGCAGAGGCAGAAAAAGGCCTCTTGTCATCGAGACCGGGGGCCCGGGAAGGCCTTTGGGCTGCCCTGGAGGGTTAGCATCCCAGGCCTGGAGCTGCGGGAAGGCCCCGTGGGGTGACTCAGTAGCAGGACTGGCTCAGGAGAGCACAGGCAAACAGAGTGCCTGTTCCTTTAGGCATTAACTTAAATCTTCCTCCCCATTGTTACCCATTTTGCAGATGGGAAGGCTGAGGGTAAGAATGTTCCCAAGGTCTCACAGCCAGAGTAATGGATAGAGTCAGACGGTCCTCACAGCCCCCAGGAATGGACCACAGGAGGCTGTGTGGCCTCCCCCATCAGTGGCAGCAGTAATGTAACAACGGTGATGGGGAAACATTAGTTTACCTACTGCAGGCGGGCGATGCTTTCTGCTGTTTACTGAGCCTGGAAGAGGCAGGGGATGGGGGAGGGATTCCCTCGTCCCTGCACCTGGGGGCTGGGCTCCGTGTCCCCGTGTGCCCCGAGTAGGGACTGGTGAGCAGCCCAGTGTGGGTACCAAGGACACAGCCAGTGAGGCCGAAGCTGGAGGAAACGCTGCCTCTAGGGGTTGTACAAGCGCTGACTTCTAGACACTTGACTCAGTGAGGCTGTGCTCTGGCCGCACCAACTGTAGCGTCAAGTGAGACAGAGGTCAGGGTCCGGACCAGCCCAACCGTGGCCAGGCCACCTTTCTCAAGCATCCTTGCTCCCAGGCTTGTTGCTGGATCATGCCCAGATTTGGCCTCCGTCCCCTGCGTCCCTTTCACAGGGCCAAGTACAGCCCTTTATACTGGTGTCTTGTAGCCAGCATCCCAACCGGCCAAGGCGGAGCCAGCCACCAGGGGGGCCGAGTGCACTGCGCCCTCCCCAGGAGCACCAGGGTCCCCGCCTGGAGGCAGCGTGAGCACAAGCCAGTGACATGGGCCACTCTCGGGGACTCAGTGGGTGGAAGATGGGACACAGGCAAGGTGTCCATGTGAGTCCCCGTCTGCCCAGAACGGCCCAAGTGTGCCTCTTAAGTCCCAGTGCCAGAGTCAAGACCACCTCGTTTTTCTAAAAGCCCCAGGATGGACTTTCTTATGGCCACCCTGTGATGGGGGTTGGACTTGAGAGGTCAGGCAAGGCTTCCCTGAAAGGTCAAGGTCGAACTGAGGTCTGAAAGGTGAGTAGGGGATAACCAGGCCAGAAAGGGAAGGAATGCCTTTCCAGAACTTCTCCTCCGCTCCATCCCGGGCCACCCCTGCAGCCCAAGCCCCCATCACCTCTGGCCTGGTGAATAGGACCAGAAGGCCCATTGCGAAGCGTGTGCTCTCCTAGGATGGACCCCTCCCATCTCTGTTCACTGGGTCTTCCTCCCAGTTTGCAAAAGAAAGGCTCAGCTTTCTGCGCCAAACCTCTCCAGGTAGCTATAGCTCTGGGAGCTCTCTTCTGGTGCAGAAGCCTCAGGGCAGCAAACAAAGGCACATGGTGAAGTACCAGCTGATACTCCTTCCTGCTCTCTCTGACCTGGAAGCAGCCTCCTGCTAGGGTCAAGGATGGCTGGAGAAAGGCAGTTTGGCCTGCCCTGGGGGGCAGAGGGCCAGAGGCAGGACGATTCCATTCGATGACCCTGTCTCCCTAATCCCACAGTTGACAAAGATGCACTTCTTCTGACAGAGAGGTCCCTGAGACCAGCAGGCTCCCAGCTCAAGGCAGAGATCTGGCCCTTTCTCTCTATTTACAGATGTGTCCACCTATGGCCTTTCTCAGAGTTAAAAGTCCCAAGTAGGAGGTTTGCTATAGAGACGCATATTAACTCACTTGTTTGAACTGAAAAAATGCAGTTAGATGTCTTCTGATGATAATCTGATCTCTCCCCTGATCATCAGTAAGGTCAGTAAGGGACTGACCTTACTGATTATGTTGTTATATGGTGGAAATTTACTATATGTTGGATGAATGAAGCCCGTAGCTTCTGGGTGTGGAAAGAAATATGTGTAAACATATGATACGTTGGAAGCTTTTTATCACCAGTGTTGGCCAAGCCATATTGAAATCAGCAATGGTCCCACTTCTGCTCTTTTTTTCTTTCCTTCCGTGATAATGGGTTTAACAGTGTACTTCTGAGTAAAAGAATAACTGGCAGAATTAATCGCCCTTTCACAGGTCTTGGTGAAAAGACCTCTGGATACACTTCCCAGAAGCTGAAGAAGTGTGACTCCAACGACTGATGATACACCCTTTGCTGATTCAGGCAGCTTCTGAGTCTTTGCTGTCAACAAATTTGACTAGGATCTACTGGACGTGTCAGCAGACAGAGCAAGAAAAAACGTTTTTGATGATAAAATAGCATGTGATTTTGAACATATACTTTGTTTGGCAGGTGTTCAAATCCCCGGGTGACATCACTGTAACAGATCTTCCATTCCATCTAGTCATTTCTGTAAATAAGGCTTCTTGGCTTTTACATCAACAGAAATGGAAAATGAGAATGAAATTGAGGTCAAATTCCATGTTATTCCAGCAATAAGTAATAACGATCATATGAAATAATTGAAAAAAAAAACCCAAAGTCTGTCTTCTATCAAATTAAAAGATTCATTTCCAACGAATTTTATTTGTGCTTTTTACTTGTCCATTATTTGATATCATACACATGGTATTTTGATCGATCATGTATGATAATAATTGTGATGAAAACAAAATCCTAAACAAGAATGTTTAATGCTAAAAGTCACAAGAGGGACTTCCCCGGTGGCACAGTGGTTAAGAATCTGCCTGCCAATGCAGGGGACACAGGTTCGAGCCCTGGTCCAGGAAGATTCCCACATGCCGCGGAGCGACTAAGCCCGTGCGCCACAACTACTGAAGCCTGCACACCTAGAGCCCGCGCTCGGAAACAAGAGAAGCCCCTGCAATGAGAAGCCTCTGCAATGAGAAGCCCGTGCACTGCAACGAAGGGTAGCCCCTGCTCACCAAACTAGCGAAAGCCCGCAGACAGCAACGAGGACCCAACACAGCCATAAACAAACAAACAAACAAACAAACAAACAAATAAAAATAAAGAATAAAAGTCACAAGAAACTCTTTTTTTTTTTTTTTTTGCGGTATGCGGGCCTCTCACTGTTGTGGCCTCCCCCGTTGCGGAGCACAGGCTCCGGACGCGCAGGCTCCGGACGCTCAGGCTCAGCGGCCATGGCTCACGGGCCCAGCCGCTCCGCGGCATATGGGATCCTCCCAGACCGGGGCACGAACCCGTATCCCCTGCATCGGCAGGCGGACTCTCAACCACTTGCGCCACCAGGGAGGCCCAGAAACTCATTTTTAAAATATTTCAATTCACAGAAATATTTTGGTTCCAGAGAATCATGATAGGACGATCCAAAAAGATTTTCAAGGTTAAAATTACCTTAAATTTGGATAACACTGGTGGGGGAAATATAGATGCAAAGAAAAAAGGCCAGGAATGATGATTTTTGGCTGCTAGTGTAAAGCTCATTAATATTTTTTTTAAATAAAGGATGGAAAAAATGGAAGATAAATCGTTTGGTTTTTTAGGCTCCGTTGGACACACTAAAAAGAGTAACAGAAGAATTTTATTTTAAAACATCAATATTTAAAACATACTAGAGAGTACAGTCTTTGCAAGTAATTATGACAGATTTTGGATTTCAACTTGGAAAAGTACAAGGGAGCCGGCTCATTCCCGCACATGAGGGTGAAACTGACACTGAGGAGAGTGGGCCAGAAAAGAAAAGGAGCCGGGGTTCCCAGTGAACACCTGCCTCCCTGAAGGAAAGAAACCTGGGCTGAGCGAAGCTGCTCTGGGCAGGGTGCCCGGCTTGAGGGGTGAGGCCCAGACACGCTGGCCCTCTTCCCCACTGAGGTCCTCACCCCTGATTGCCTATCCCTGGGGACAAAGAAACACACATGTCTCCCAAGAAAAAATAATCATTTCCAGACTGAGGTCCATCGAAATCCGTTTTGGGGGAGGGCAGACTTATCCAGGCCTTCAGGGTACACTCCGCAGGCCTTAAACAGCCGGAAGCATCTTAGGCAGGTGACACACCAAGTTCAGAAGTGCCCGGGGGCAGAGGAGACCTGAGGGAGGGATCCAGGGAGGTATTGGCCCCAAAGCTGAAGTCTCGTTTCTGCCCTAAGACCACATGAGCCTGTCCCCCACCCCCAGGGCAAAAGTGTCTACACTAAGCAGGATGCTCTGACCAGGTATCACTGTAGACAGCTTTCCTAGATTTCCCCCGAATCTGGTCCCTGGATGCCCCTCTCCCAGGGAGCAGGATGGAAGTAGAAGGGAGAGTACCGCCAGCCTCACCATCAGCCTCATGTCCCACGGCCTCCGAAGACCAGGTGGGCCGTGGAAAGTGACACCAGGGGTTCTTAAAACGCCAGGTCACGGCTTGTTCCATTTTGGCCCTGAGAAGCAGAGGTCTGGCGGTGGAAACCCACCTTCTCGGAGAACGCAATCCCCCTGCTTCACTCCCCCATCTCCCCACACCACCTCCATTCATTTCATTCAATCCACCCAGAAACCCTCCCAGGTGAGCACCATTATAGGCTCAACTTGACAGAAAAATCAGCAGAGGCTCAGAGAGGGTAAGTGACTTGCCGGAGGCCACACAGCCCCACAGAGGAGGGGCCAGCTGCTGGAACCAGCTTGGCCCACACGTCCCATCACCTGAGCAGCCTTTGGGAAGTCACTGATCCTTGATTTGGGGCCTGTGATTGATTATTGCCCTGCAGGATAGGCGAGTAGGGGCAGGTGATATTTTGAGGATTTTCCTGGCTTTGCTGTCCTGGAGGGGCAGAAAGGGAAAGAAAAGAGACCCGTTTGGAGCACAGATGCCACACACAGCCTGAGCATGAGGTCCAGAGCCTTCCCTGGGCCCAGAGAGTCCGTCCAGGGTGCTGGAGTGAGAGGCATAGGAGGCGGGAGAGCGGAAGGGAGGAGTGGAGTGGCCTGAGCTGGCCTTTCAAAGGGCCTTTCTTCCACCCCCAGCGCCCCCATCGTGATTCCTCTGAGGGCCGCTGAGGGCCCCTCGTGGGCTGGGGAGCAGGGAGGAGGAGGGGCTTCGTCCACCTTCTCACACTGAGACTCAGTCCCGTGCATACTGCTGCAACTGACCCCGGGGGCTGTGGGGAAGAGGATGCACCCCACTGTCAGGGCTGCTGGGGGACCCTGAGCCTGGGGGTAGGGGAGCCACGCCCTCACCACACCACTGATGCCCGCATCCCAGCCTTTCCGGTGCTCAGCCCGCCAGGCCCACCGGCCACGCCCTGCAGGGTGAACTCAGGCTTGGCCTGAGCACCCCTGGAAGGGGATCCAAAGCCCCCCCAGGTCCACAGTCCTGTCCACCTCTCCCAGCACAGGCTCCCTCTTTCTTCTTGAACAGCCAGATATCTTCACCTGTGGCTCCTGCCCCCTTGACCCCTCTACTGGGGGCACCCCACCTTTCCATGGAGGCTCCTTCTCATCCTGTAGGTCTCAGCTGTACCACCCTCTCCAATGACCCTTTGTGTGTGTCTTTGGAGCGTTTCCCATGGTCTCCACGCTGCAGCCTCTTGCTGGTTTGCTGGTTTGGGATCTCTCCCTCCCCAAGATGTAAATTCTGGGAGATCAGCATCTGTGTGACTCAGGCAGGGACGCAGCCTTGGGACCTAGAATGCCAAGTGGATGGACCTGAGCCAGGGGGCTGGGCGTCGGGATAACCCTGGGTGGCCCTTTCCTTCTTTGGGCTTCTGCTGACTGCCGTGAAACCAGAGGGTCGGATTCAATGCCCCGGGTGGGTCTCTGTAGCTCTGTTTTTGATCTGAAATATTAAAAGGAACAGGTGGGGAGATGGGCACTTGACTATGTGTTCTATGATTTTCTTTTTCTTTTTTTGGCAGCACTGAGCAGTTCACAGTATCTTAGTTCCCCGACCGGGAACTGAACCTGGGCCCCCGGCAGTGAAAGCACCGAGTACTAACCACTGGACTGCTTGGGAATTCCCTCTGTGATTTTCTGAGTGAACAAATCTATTGGGGTCATGGTACCAGCATGCAGAGCTGGATCTCCACCCTGGAGTTGACAAAAGGTTTTCACCTGCATGGTTTGGACCTCTAACACCCCATGAGGCTGACAAGGCTGGGGACACGAGCTCTGTTTTACAGATGAGGAAACTGAGCCTGGTTTGGTGTCCAGCGCCCAAGTGTGCATTCTGCCTCTGCTATTTGCCACCTTGGTGACCTTAAGTGCGTTGCTCAAAGGCTCTGAGCTTCGGATGATTCTTCTGTGAAATGGTGACCGTAAGCCCAGCCCCACCTTCCAGGTCTGGGTGAAGAGAAAAGGTCATCGGGTGTGCAAAGCCCGCCAGAGCCATGCCGGATTCCTGGAGCGCCCAGTGCCGGGGACACATCCCAACCATGACATTATCTGGAGAGATGCTGCCAGTCCCCAGTGGCTCACACTGGGGACAGCACGCCCAGCACTTCACAAGTCTGATTCCTCCGGTTCTCTCCACGACCATGTGAAGGTGGACACTGGATGCTAAGGAGCTAAGCAAACTGCCCAGGGGATTCGGGTGAGGGCAGGGCTGGGCTGTGCTCCAGGCACCTGGCACCCTGCCCCGCGCTCCTATCAACCCACTAAGACTTTGTGTGATGCTCGGTTGGCGTGCGTCAGCCCGTTCTAAGTGCTCAACACCTATCACCTCATTTAATTCCCCCAGAAGCCCACTTCCCCAGGCTCAAGTATCTAATATGTGCAGAGACCTGCACACGCATGTGTCTGCCTGGTGAATTGCTCTGTTGAGTTCCAGCTGTAAAAACTGGCCCTGTGCCTGTCACTCAGACCTGGCTGGGCTAGCCCAGGGTTGAAGAGGAGACAGAAGAGAAACAAAGAGGGGGGATCAAGTGGGCACAGAGCCACCTCCGAATCCCATTCCCTTGATGCCCCGTGATCAAGGTGACCAAAAAAAAAAAAAAAAAAAAAAGCTATGAGAATGTATATGTGTATAACTGAATCACTTTGCTCTACCGCAGAAATTAACACAACACTGTAAGTCAACTAGACTTCAATAAAATAAAAGTTTTATAAACCCTATCAAAAAAAAAAAAAAAACATAACAGGGAATTCCTTGGCAGTCCAGTGGTTAGGACTCGGTGCTTTCACTGCCATTGCCCAGGTTTGATCCCTGGTCGGGGAACTAAGATCCCCTCAAGCTGTGCGGCATGGCCAAAAACAAACAAACAAAACAAAACAAAAAGCTGTGGAAAACAGTATGGAGGATCTTCAAACAATTAAGACTTAGAATCACCATGTGATCCAGCAATTCCACTTCTGGGTCTACACCCAAAAGAAGTGAAAGCAAGATCTTGAGCAGGTATTTGCATACCTGTGTTCTGAGCTGCATGATTGACAGTAGCCAGAAGGTGGAAACAACCCACGTGTCCATCAACAGAAGAATGGATAAACTAAATGTGCTACATTCATACAATGGAATAGTGTTCAGCTTTCAAAAGGAAGGCAATCCTGACACGGGCGACAACGTGGATGAAACCTGAGGACATGATGCTCAGTGACATAAGCCAGACACAAGAGGGCAAATACTGTGCAACTCTACTTATGGGAGGGCCCTAGAGGAAGCAAATTCATGGAGACAGGAGAATGGTGAATTACTGTCTGATGAGCAGAGTTTCAGTTTGGGAAGAAGAAAAAGTTCTGGAGATGGATGGTGGTGGTGGTCACACACATGTGGTTCTTCTTCTTTTTTTTTTAAATTAATTAATTTATTTTTGACTGCGTTGGGTCTTCGTTGCTGCGCGCGGGCTTTTCTCTAGTGGCGGCGAGCGGGGGCTACTCTTTGTTGTGGTGCGTGGGCTTTTCATTGCGGTGGCTTCTCTGGTTGCGGAGCACGGGCTCTAAGAGTGAGGGCTTCAGTAGTTGTGGAACATGGGCTCAGTAGTTGTGGCTCGCGGGCTTCAGCAGTTGTGGCATGGGCTCTAGAGCGCAGGCTCAGTAGTTGTGGCGCACAAGCTTAGTTGCTCCGCGGCATGTGGGATCTTCCCGGACCAGGGCTCGAACCCGTGTCCCCTGCATTGGCAGGTGGATTCTTAATCACTGTGCCACCAGGGAAGTCCTAACCACAATTTTGAAAAGCTTTAAAAAATTGTCTTAATCTCTCCTTTCTTTTGGAGGTTCTAAAAGAAATTGTGTTTCTTGGGTTGCTGCAGCCCGTGTAGACATGTCTCTACCACCGGCCTTACCCTTCTCCTTGAGGCCATTGTGAAGGTCTTCTCACCAAGGCCAAGAAAAGGAAGTTCAACAAGAAAACAGTTGAGCCATTTGCAAAGTTTGCAGCCTGGGAGCCCTGCCCCAGGCTGAGCCCTGTCGCTCCACCCTAAGAACTAGAACTGAATTTTTATGCTGCACTTTTTATTATTATTATTATTCCTATGAAGCCAAGTAAGTTCTTAACAGCTGGGCTGGTTGTTTTGAGAAGCTCTGTCACTGCTTCAAAGGAGAAGAAACCAAGAAGATAACGACATTGCAATTTTTCTGTAGGTTAAAAAAGGTCACAAGAAGGTTGTAGGCGGGGACTGGCCGGTTTCAGTTCTGAGCCTTTGTTCCCATCTGACACTTTACCCCTCCAGTCACGGCTGGTGTTGTGATGTAGGGCCTCCCGTAGGATAAAAATGTGGGTTGCTTATTTCACACACTCTGGGTATGGACTGTTAGCCGGGGGCAAGGAGACTGGGGTCTGAAGGGCTGACTATATTCAGCCTTTTCCTACGGCCCACGCCCTGTTGTTGAGGTTGGCGACCCCTGAAAGGGGTAACTGTCGTGCCCATTTTACAGATGGAGAAACTGAGCATGATCAGAAGCTAAAGGCTAAAATCATATGACCAACAGGGATGGACCCACAGTGTGATGCTGAAGCAGGGACCACAGGGCCCAGAACCTCCGCTCCGCAGGCTCCCCTGCACCCCAGGTTCTTGGTAAACTAGGCTCTTCAGGTGCAGCAGGGACTATTTCTAGTGGAAGGGAGGGTCAGCAAGTAAAGGAAGATTCCTTAAGGGCTGAGAAGAAGCAACAACCAGATGGACTGGGCAGAGGAGACCGCCTTGGGGGTGGGGGTCACGGCTGGTCTCCCGAGTGGCTGATATTTGAGGGGAACCCTGAGTGGGGAGCAGTCATCTCTTCCAGTGCGGAGGTTGGAGAGACGGAAACAAGACCCTGAGGACAGTGGCCGATGGGGAGCATCTGGGAGATGCGGGGGAGGCGAGGAGGGGGCCAGGGCAGGAGTCAGGTGAAAATAACCATCTTGTTACATCCTCCACCTGCAATCCTGGCGGATTAACCCTCATGGCTTCTGCTGGCTGCTTTGGACAGTTGAGGAAGCCAAGGCCTGATGGGCTCAGGGACCCACCGTGAGGCGGGGTGAAGGGGGAACCAGGGCTCAGCTCCTAACACCCCTGCTGGCTGCCAGCCCTTCAAAGGACAGTCATTGAGAACACCTGCCCTGAGGGTGGGACGGCAGTTCTGGGAGATGAACCAGCACAGGGTCCTTCACTGAACTTGCCAGCAAACAGGAGACATGGAAAGGGAGCTCCCTGTGGGGTTGCTGGGAAGAGAGGGGCCACACCCTGCCAGCAGCTGGGGGGAGACCTCAGAGGGACTGGGTCCCACCGCCCCAGAGGAGGTGCCCACGTGGACGTGGACTGAAGGAGGGGAGCCCGCCTTCCAAGCAGTTTTGCAAATGGGGGTTTAGGGGCCCAGAGGTGGCAGGACTTGCCCAGGCCACACGGAGAGTGAGGCACAGGGCTGGGGCAGGCTCTGGCCTCCTGTGCCCCATGGGGGTGAGGGGGCCCGGGGTCCAAGCAGCTGCAGAGCTGACCTTATAGCCGTGACTGGCAGCCCTGAGCCGGTACCCGGCCTCCCAGGAAGGCTCGGCCTGGACGGCCACTGCTTGGTCAGGCTGCAGGCCCAGAGGGAGCAAAGGCTCTCACCGAGAAGTCTGGAGACCGGGTGCGCGTCCGGCCAAGGCCACTCACTGAGCCCTGGGGGCCCCCTTTCTGGCCTCAAGCCAGAGACCTCCAACCTCCTAGGTGCCCTCTGTGGTCTGAATGAGACCCAGCAGGGTTCAGAGGTCGGTCCAAGGGCTCCTCAGGCAGGAATGGCATGGGAGGTGGGGAGGCTGAAAAGACCTGGGGATGATGCCTCTGGTCACAGGTGCTGGCGGCCACAGGGGGTAGGGTGGGCTCCAGGCCCCCTGCAGCGGTGGCTGGGCGGGACCTGCTGGGAGGTGACAGCAAGGCTCCTCAGGTACAACTGAGAACAGGGATTTTCACACCTAGGTGAGCCAGCATCTAGCTGGACCCCGCCCCCATCAGGCCATAATGGGCACAGAGAGGGCTGGGGACAGCAGGTGGGGGAAGGGAGCCTTCCAAAAGCCTGGCCTGGGTCCCTGCTAGGTTGGCTTCTGACTATGGCACTTGAATATTCTTGCTGCAGAATTAAAGGGGAGGGGGACAAAGGGTGTCCCCTATGGCCCTGGCCCCTGTCCTTGCATGGCTGTGTGCGTAGGGGGTGCAGTGCTGTGGCCTCCCAGGGTGCACCAGCTCACCCCCTGTCTTCTCTTAGCACCGTCCACTCAGGCCCCCTGCTCAGGTGATGCCTCCACCTGGTATACACAGCTCGATCCCTGAATCAGCCAGACCGCAGGTGGCCAAACCCAGGCCCTTGCCTCCCTCCACCCTGTAGCGCTGGGTTCTTCCTTCCAGGCTCAGGCGCTCCTGGGGCTTTACTGCCCTTACCCGCCCCTCATTCTCAGGTGTGTCCACAGGGTCCCAGCGAAGGAACAGGTTCCGGGGAGTCCCTGAAAGGCAAAGCGCAAGGAGTGACTTCTCTGAGCTGAGGGTACCAGGTGAGGGCGGCACCCAGGCCGCTGGAACAGAGGCGGAGAAGGGGCCCCACAGAGACGGGACAGGCAGGGACAAAGGGCAAGAAGCAAAACTTTGGCTGCAAGAGGAGAGTGGAGGAGACGCGAGGGTCGGGACCAACAGGTCCATGGGCCCAGCGAAGCCAGGGGTGGGGGCCGGGGACCCTCCAGGTGGCACTCGCGGCGCTGGTCCCCGGCCTCCTCCCCTCCCCCAGCCCTGATTGGCAGGCGGCCTGCGACCAGCCGCGAGCGCCACAGCGCCCCGGGCGCCCAGGCGAACGCAAACGGCCCCCTGCGGGAGTTGGGGGGGGGCGATCTGCTATATATAGCGGCTCGGCCCGGGCCGGCCCAGCGCGCAGGGAGGCGCGCACCGCTCCGCAGGGTCCCAGCCCCGGCCGTGCGTCCTTCCGCCACTGCCAGCCTCTCCATGCAGCCCGGGTAGCTCCCGGCGCCTGGGGGCTCCGTCGCTCGCCTCCGGCTTCTTCCCCGGCCTTGCACTCCCTGCCCCGGCCCAGGCCGTGCACTCCCGCAAGCCCCCACCGGCGCAGCTCGGCCCCCGGCTTCCCGGGCGCACCGACCCACCCACGGACGCACGGCCCGAGGGCGGGGATGGCGGGGCCCGGGGCGGCCGCGGCAGCGCTGCTCGCGGCGGTGCTGCTGGCCGTGCTGGCGCCCTGGGCCGGCCGAGGGGGCGCCGCCGCGCCCACCGCACCCAACGGCACGCTGGAGGCCGAGCTGGAGCGTCGCTGGGAGAGCCTGGTGGCACGCTCGCTGGCGCGCCTGCCGGTGGCCGCGCAGCCCAAGGAGGCTGCCGTCCAGAGCGGCGCCGGGGACTACCTGCTGGGCATCAAGAGGCTGCGGAGGCTCTACTGCAACGTGGGCATCGGCTTCCACCTCCAGGTGCTCCCAGACGGCCGCATCGGCGGCGTGCACGCGGACACGAGTGACAGTGAGTGGGACGGGGCGGGCGGGAAGGGTCGGGGCCCCGGGGCAGCGGCCGCCCCTTCCAACTCGCACCCGAAGGTCTCGGCTGACACCTGCCCGCGGGCTCTGGGAACCGGGTTCCGGTCCCTCTGGCGTGGGGACGCCGGGGACGCAAACGCGCTCGGCTCCTGGAGTCGCAGCAGCGACCGGCTTTGCGCAACCGGGCGGCCGAGCCCCGCCTCCCCGCCTTCAGAAGTCCGGGCTCCGGGTGACGCATTCCAACGCCTTCGCCCGTGGGCACTGAGAGCGCGGCGCAGCCACCGGCACCTGCGGGGGCCCGGGACGCGCGCCCGTGTTGGGGCCGGACTCGGGGGCCGCCGGGGCCGCCGCTCTCCTGCCGTCCCGGACGGGGCGCGGCCGCCGCTGGGTCGGCCCCTGGGTGCGAGCCCGCTGGGCTCCGGGGGCCCTTCGGGGGCGACCTGCGCCGGGGACCTGGGTCCTTTACACTCACCTCCACCCCAGAAGTGGACGTCCCGGAGGCGCGCAGGCAGAGGAGGGGGCCAGGTCGGGCGGCGAGGGCCGAGGGTCCCGTGCCCGGGAATGACCCGCGCCCCGCCCCCAGGCCTGCTGGAGCTCTCGCCCGTGGAGCGGGGAGTGGTGAGCATCTTCGGCGTGGCCGGCCGCTTCTTCGTGGCCATGAGCAGCAGAGGCAAGCTCTACGGCTCGGTGAGTACCGCGGGGCCCGGCCGAGCAGCCGGGCAGGATCGCGACGCTTCCAGGCCACCCGACGCCGGGATGTGGAGCTGCGGTGGGGTCACAGGATTGGAGACAACCCCCTGCAAGGCCCTGAGGCGGTGTGGCTGACCCGGGGCCAGCCCAAACGAGAGGCACAGTCCCAAGACAGGGACAGCGTTCCTGCCATCCTTGAGTGGGCCCTTGCCAGTCGGTCAAAGGGTGTCATTGGGAGCCCCTCACTGTAGCCCCTTGAGGGGGGTGGTCCCTGTGGGCAGGACTGCAGTCTTCAGGGTGGACACAGTGGTGATGAAATTTTCTGGCTGCCAAGTGCCAGGCAGGTGCCTGGAGCAGCAGCTGCTGCGGGCTGGCCAGGTCCCTCTAATCACCCTGTGAAGGTCTTGGCACCCTGACTTCCCAGGAGAGGCCTCGCAGCCAGGGTGAGACGGGGAGAGAAAGGACTCCCTGACCACCGCCCACAGGGGTCCCTTGGCCCAGAGATGGCTCCACCTGACACCGCTTCTCCTTCCCCGCCAGCCTTTCTTCACCGATGAGTGCAAGTTCAAGGAGATACTCCTCCCCAACAACTACAACGCCTACGAGTGCTACAGGTACCCCGGCATGTTCATCGCCCTGAGTAAGAACGGGAAGACCAAGAAGGGGAACCGGGTGTCACCCACCATGAAGGTCACCCATTTCCTCCCCAGGCTGTGACCCTCAGAGCCCCCAGGAGGGGAGTGCCAAGGGCCACCTTGGTGCACTTTCTTCGGATGGACAGTTTAACTCAAGAGTAGGTGTAAGATATTTAAATTAATTATTTAAATGTGTATATATTGCCACCAGATTATTTATGGCTCTGTGGATGTTTTGTATTTTTCTGAAAAAAGCAAACAAACAAAAAAACCCACCAAACCCTGACTTTTCTGGTAAAACAGTAGAGACCCTTCCACTGGGTTCATTTAACTTGTCAAAAAGTTGTCACAAGTGACTGCTGCTATTCCGTGTATTAAAAACCGGTGACATCAGTCTGTGACATCAACCCTGCTTTGCACTGTCCCCTGTGGTTTGGTGGTGAGCATCTCTGTGTCTGGAAAGGTTTCCTGGGGCTTTAGAAGCCAGCTAAGGAAGCTCCCAGTCTTGGCTTCATTCCTAGCATCCTGCAGCGCCCCACTCCCTTTGTGTCCTGAAGATATTCCTCAGGACATATCGGTTTACTTCGGGTGCAGAAAGCGCACTGTCGAGGCCACCACTGCCACTCTGTTTTTAGATCTGCCAGGAATGACCTTTGAACTTTGCTGCAGTCAATCTTCCTCGACCTACCAGATGGGGGAGACCCGTGGGCAACTTTATAAACTCCTGTTTTCCTTTTTTTGGATCAACCACAGCCCGTGTTTCTCTGTGGCCACTGGGGCAAAGGCAAAAACAAAGCAGTTTTGTAAAATCCGTCGGAGAGGAATTGATACTGCACTGGAAGGCTGGAAAGGGACAAGATTGGGTGGATTTACAACCACTGCCAAAACCCGAGGGGTGAAAGACAGTTTGCGATAGTGGAGACTTCTGATAAGTAATAGCGTATGCGTGTATATACTTTTTAAAAACTCAAAAACCAAAAACCACACACACTTCCCTGTGTTTGGGAAGCTTCGGGCTAGAACTAGCTGTTCATTTTAGGTGAAATGTCCTTGTCATTGTACAAAAACACTTAAGGCAGTTTGCGTGGAGGAAGTCACTGCTTCTCTCCGTTGCATTCCTGATTAAGTGGATTTAACATCTACCTCAAAAGCCCTTAAACCACTCATCTGGCAAAATCTGAAGACAGCTCAGACCGGGTGTAGGAGTTTGCCATCCCAAGTGGCTTTTTTTTCCATATGTAGCCAAAAAGGATTGCAGATAGTGTTGGTGTGCCCCATTCGAACCTTGTCACGTTTGAGCTATCTTTACCCCGTGATTTACTTTTAGTAAGCATAATCATGGTGAAAATATTTGCAGACAGCTGTTAGAGTACACTATATGGTCACCAAGTAACCTTATATTTTTCTTTATATATTTTACAAATGTAACCCCTGTCGTGGAAGCAAAGATGGAAGAGGCAGGGTCGGTGAGGTTTAAAAAAAGTTCCGAGGTGATGGCAAACATTTAATTTTAATGAATGACTTTTTCGAGTTTATACAAAATGACCTTAGCTTGCTACCAGAAATGCTCCGAATGTTTCCTCAAGACTTTTAATACTCTCCTAAGATGTTTCTGAACTGTCTCCCGAATTAACTTTATGGGAGTCTACAGACAGCAAGACTGGAAAAATCTGATTGGAGTTTTTGTCTTTCACATTCCTTTTTAAAACTCTTTGTTCGAATGCAAATCATCTACTTAAAATACTATTCTTAAACTGAGGCCTAGAAGAAAGAAGCCACTTAAGACAGGACCTTACTTCTCAAACTGTTGTTCAGGCCAGGCCGTAAAAATGTTTTTTAAAAAATTTAAACCGCGCCCTAGACTCCAGGAGTACTGAGCCATGCTCAGAGATCTCGGTGCTGATTGCGTAGGGGTGGGAGAGGGGTGGGGGGTGGGGGTAAGGAGCTGGGATTTGTGGCCGTTCTGTATTTACTGTTTTCACATAGTAACAAACCAGATTGTTTCAGATGCCTTAAATATGGGACGATGTCTTGTCCCAGAGCCCAGTCAGATTGTCAGGAACTCAGATGTCTTAAGGGCAGAACTTGGCCATCCTTGACCATGTGCATATATTCAGCGGATCGGATGTGAAGCGTGTAGAGACGTCATTGAACCTTTGAAATATTGTAAAGTGTTTCTATTGCTGTGATGGGGATTTGAGGTTTCTGTATTTACTGCTGTTTTCAGAATCTGTCTGTAGTTTTATACAGGTGCTGACCCATATTGTGATGTATGTGCTGTGCACATCGAAATACAGAATAAATGGAAAACATTTATCACGTGTAAAAAGAACCCCATTGGACTTGATGGACATAGTTGGGGAAGGTATCGCAAATGATTAAAACCTGCCTTGAAATGCCAAGATATGGCTCCCTCCCCCTGTCTCCCAGTGTCTATTTGAGGCCCTGAGCCTCGCCTGGCCGGGGCTGGGGTGGGGGGGGGGGTGGGGGGCGTGGAGACAGATTTTAGCCAGCTGTGTCCACACAAATGTGGCCTTGAAGACAGGAGCCTCAGGGGCGGGGCCTGGGGGGTGTGAGTGTCACAAAGTTTTGTGATGACGCTGAATCTTGCAGTTTATTCTCCTGATGGGGCTAATTCACACTATTCCCACCCAGGGACTAACCAGTGCCCCTCACCTTGGCCTGGTCCAGGCTAAAGCAATTTGTATTTTCCTGTGGGTGGAGAATGCAGCCCCCAGAGCTGATCATCAGAAGACTGACTCAAGTATATTTTTCAATCTCCCACCAATGAGTCTTGAAATCAATACAATGAACCCCAACTAGCCTTTTACAAAAAAGGAAATGGAATAAAATCATATAGAATAGAGCCTTCCAGATTGTGTCAGTCACAGTAAGGGAACAGATTGTCTTATGAGCACTGTGTCTACTATATGTATCCAACTGGTCTCTAATAGGATGTGATATAGGAGGTCTTAGTAGTGTTGACGGCAATTAAAAAAAAAAATTGAGCACTGACCTAACAGGCCTAGAATCTGTGTTCCCCTTCCCCCTCCAGAATAGATCCAGTCACTTGGCAAAAAGACCCAGAAAAAGCCATCAGGGCTGCGGGGTCCTTAATGGTACTTATTTTGCCCTCTGAGACATCACTTTCTTCTGGATGCCCATGATCTAAGGAGGACCAAGACATCCACGGGCCGTGTTATGGGTTAAATTGTGGGTCCCCCAAAAGGATACATTGGAGTCCTACCCCACCCCACCCCATACATAGAATGTGACTTTCTTTGGTAATAGGGTCTTTGCAAGGGAATTGGGTCAAAATGAGGTCATTAGGGTGAACTCTAGTCCTCTGTGACTGGCGTGCTTATAAAAGGAAGGTTGTGGCAAGAGACAGCCACAGGGAGGAGGCCTTGGATGGAGGAGGGCTGGGGTGATGCGTCTGTAAGCAAGGAGATGCCAAGGAACAGCGTGAACCCCCAGGAGGTGTGCAGAGGCCTGGCCCAGGCTCTCCCTCAGCCTCAGAAGGAGCCAAGCTGCCCACACCTTGATCTAGGACTTCTGGCCTCCAGGCCTGGGAGACAATACCTTCTCATTATTGGAAGCCACCCGGTTTGTGGTCCTTTGTTGCTGCAGCCCTAGGGGAACTTAGCGGGGTAGCTCTTCATACTCCTGGGGGTGGGGGGTGGAAAAGGAGTGAAAAGGCCCAGCCTTGGCCTTTTCTCCTGCTGTCCCCTGTGGTCCCCAGGTCCATGTCTGCCCTGGCCAAACACGGAAGGCTTCATCCAGCTTCTGAGGCAAGAACCTGCCCATGGTTGGCAGAATCTGGCAGTTGAACCGCTTGGCCTTCCTGCCTCTAGACTGATGTTGGGTCCAAACAGGGGGACTGAAAAGTCATTCATTCACTTAACACTTGTTTGTTGCATGCCTACTGTGTGCCAGGCGCAGCTCTAAGAGCTCGGGATACCCCAGTGAGGAGAACAGAGATCCCTGCCCCGGTGAGGCCCTCATCCCGAGGGAGAGGACTGTACATGACGAGCCGGGAGGAGACAGAGAGGCTGGGCCATGGGGTCCGTCTCAATGCCCCGGGGACAGCGGAAAAGGGACACTGGCGGCCAGGCTGAGAATAGACGGTCCAGAGGAGAGCAGGGGGCCCTGCTGGAGTTTCTCAAAATCCTCCTGCCTTCTAGGGCACCTCCTCCTCAGTTCTGTCTGTCCTTGGTGACCCAACAGGCCCCGCTTGCGGGCCAACGTCACTGCCTCCCGGCTGGCTGTGTAAACTGGGACGAGCCAGGTGACTTCTCTGTGCCTCAGGGGCCTGGTGTGTGGATTGAGGATGGGATGCGTGTGAAGTGCTCGGTACAGCAGACAGTCACCCTTCCCTATCGTCACTGTTATTCTCCTAAGAGACTTAATTATAGTCTTAACGTCCCAATTCTTTTTATCTTCCCGGTGCTGATGGGCTGATTTTCTGGCCGGTGTTAGGAGCTGCCGTCATCAAGAACAAAGCCCCTCATCTGGGTGTGGTGGAGTCTTCTCGGAGGGCCCTGTTTCTGAAGGGAACTCCGGGAACCCACCTCCCTCCTACCTGGGAGCCTGTACTGGTCCACTCCTGTCTGTTCTAGAATGTGACGGGGCAAAGGGGTCCTACGCTCAGCCTTTCTTCAGTGTGAATAAATTGTAATTGTTCTTGATTTAGAATCTGAATCCTAAGTGCTTCTTTAAAAAAAAAAAAATAAGTGGGGAAATTCCCTGGCGGTCCAGTGGTTAGGACTTGGCGCTTTCACTGCCATGGGCCCGGGTTCAGTCCCTGGTCAGGGAACTGAGATCCTGCAAGCCGTGCAGTGCAGCCGCCCCCCTACCCCCCCCCCCACAAAAAAAGTGGGATAAACAGCAAGGTCCTACTGTATAGCACAGGGAACTATATACAATATCCTGTGGTAAGCCATCATGGAAAAGAATATGAAAAAGGAAGTCCATACGTGTATAACTGAGTCACTTTGCTGTACAGCAGAAATTAACACAACATTGTAAATCAACTGTATGTCCATTAAAAAAAACATCATGGCCAAAAGAAGGTGGGGAGAAGGAAGGGTGCCCACGCTGGGCCATGTCCTCGCTGGGGACATGCTGGGCACACAGGGAGCCGAGCTGCCAGAGGAGACCTAGGAGCTCGAGCACCTGGCTGGACCATTGAACAGCAGCCCTGCCCAGCCTCCACCCCCAGTACCGCCCCTCCCCGAGCCTCACCCTCCTCCCACCCAGGTGCACAGGCCGAACCCTGGGATGCCCTCCCCACCCTTCCCACCGGCCTGCGGTCCCCCACTCAGCAGAGCTGGTTTCGCCATCCTGGCTCTGAAATCTAACCATCTCCCCACCTGCCAGGCAGTGACCTTTGTGCCTGTCACCTCTGCGTGGGCCCAGGTGGCTGCAGCAGCCTCTCAGCTGGCGTCCTACCTCCATCTACGCCCAACGGCCCGTCCTCTGGGGCCTTCTCAACGCACACATACGATCCCTGCCCTCACCCTTGCTGGAAGTCTGTCCACAGCCTCCCTTTGCAACGAGGGTCAAGATCACAGCCCTCGACGGCATGGTCCCAGAGGCTTTTCTCATCACTTACTGCTGCATTACAACCTACCCCAAAACTCGAGACGTCAGACAACCGTTTTATTAAACGTCCCAGTTTTGTGGGTCAGGAGTTTGGACAGGACCCTGGAGGATGACTCTTCTGCTTTACATGGGCTTTTCAAGGACTCAGCCTTTGGATGGGCTCAGCTGGGGTAGGGAGGGTCATAATTCTTCCCTGGCAACTCAGGCTTCAAGGAAGAGTGCTCAGAGAGGTCCAAGGCTTCTTATGGCCGGGACTGGAAAGTTCTAGAACATCACTGCTGCCACTGGTCATGCAAACCACCTGACCAGCTCAGATTCTGGGGGAGAGAAAAGCACAGAACTTGCAGCCTCTTCAGTCTATTGCAAAGGCCCAGTTTGCTCTCACCCACAGCCACCCCACTGTCTCCCCCTACCCCTACCCCGGTGCTTGGCCCTGCTCCCATCACACTGCTGCTGTCAGAGCCCAAAGTCCCCATCTATTCAGCCACCGGGCTTTTGCACGTGCTGCCCTCCTGGCCCCCAAGCTCGTTACCCAGGTGTGTCCAAGTCCTGGGGCGGCCCTAACAAATGACCACAAAACAGGTGGCCTAAAACAACAGAAATTTATTGTCTCATGGTGTGGAGGCCAGAGGTCTGAAATCAAGGTGTGGGCAGGGCTACTCTCCCTCCAGAGGCTCCAGGTGAGGGTACTTCCTGCCTCTTTCAGCTTCTGGGGGCTCCAGGTGTCCCTGGGCTTGTGGCCACATCGCTCCAGTCTGTGCCTTTGACTTCATATGGCCTCCTCTGTGTCTCTGTCCCTCTCATTACAGGAACATCAGTCGCTGGATTTCAGGCCCACTCTAAGCCAGAATGACCTCCTCTGAACTTGAATAATTACATTTGCCAAAACCCTGTTTCCAAGAAAGTTCTGGGTGGACATGAATTTGGAGGGCACTAATCAACCCAGCACATCCGTTAACGCTGATTTATTATTAAAATCACAACTCAAAGGCCATTTGCTATACGGACTAAAGAAATGAACACCTGTCCTGTGTTGGGAAGGAAAAGGCCTGGCATACAGGAGACGCTTATACAGGTTTGCTGGTATCGTCATTGCCCAGAACCTTCGCTGGCCGATTCCCACCCCCAATGGAGCCACATTTCCAGCGACTTGCTCCTTTGTGTCTTAGGTCAGGTTCCCCAGAAGCCAAACCTGGACAGAGATTCTTTTCTTTTTGAATTTTATTTTATTTATTTTTTATACAGCAGGTTCTTATTAGTTACCTATTTTATACATATGAGTGTATATATGTCCATCCCGATCTCCCAATTCATCCCACAACCACCACACCCGCCACTTTCCCCCCTTGGTGTCCGTACGTTTGTTCTCTACATCTGTGGACAGAGATTCTTGAGCAAGGGGTTCATTAAGGGAGGAACTCTTGGAAAACCCTGGAAGAAAATGAGGGAAGCAGAACTGGACCAGGAAACAGACAGATGTGACAACAGGGAGTCTGGCCCACCTGCCCCCACGGGGCGCTCTGGACGTGAGTGTCCCACCTGAAAGCATGGGGTCCCTGCTTTGCTCCTCTTGTCAGTCTGTTGCTGCCTGCAGCCTGCCCCAGGGGACAGTGGACCCTCCCGGGCACAGACAGACGAGGTGGTGCCTTTCCAGGAAAGGTAAGGGGCAGGGGCTTATGAGGCATCAGCAGCTTTGGGATAACGGCACCATCCCGGGGAAGGGGTCTGGGTGGGGACCACCAACATCTACCACACCGGCACTTCTTTGTAACCTTTCCACAGTTATGAACTGATTAAAGAATTATGTAATTATTTGCTTGGGCCTGCTTTCTCTCCCCAAGACTGGAATCTTTGAGGGCAGGGCTGAGCCTGGATTTGCTCACCATCTAAACATCCCCAGGACCCAGGACGGCCCTGGGTACCTATGAGGTACTCCTCGCAGGCGTCGGGGCAGGGGGAGCCTTTCCTGGGGTCATACTTGCAAGTTCAGTGTGCGTGCCCTCCCCCGAGTCGAGTCCACACTCCGCCCGCTAGACAGGAGACCAGGAGCCAGTTTCAGCTGGTGAAGGAGCCCCTGGGGGCTAACAGAAGGGCTGCCTGGTGTCCACCTCAGCTCACTGAGCAAGCTTGGCTTGCGGGATCTTAGTTCCCCGACCAGGAATCGAACCCGGGCCCTCGGCAGTGAGAGCGCAGAGTCCTAACCACTGGGTCACCAGGGAAGTCCCTCCCCTTTCTTTTTAACTGTGGAAAACAAAACATAAACCTATTACCATAACCATTTGTAAGCGTATCAGCTTGGTGACATTAAATGCCTTCATAATGTTGGGTAACTATCCCTCCCATCCATCCCTGTAACTCTCTCATCCTCCCCAACTGAAGCTCTGTCCCTGTTAAACACTAAGTCCCCCTTCCCCTCCCCCAGCCCCTGGCGCCCACCACTCTCTCAACTGTCTGTATGGATCTAACTCCCCTAGGGACCTCCTACAAGTGCAAATCTCACAGTATTTGTCCTCTTGTCACTGGCTTATTTCACTGAGCATCATGGCCTCAAGGTTCACCCATGTTGTAGCCTGTGTCAGAATTTCCTTCCTTTTTAAGGCTGAGTAATAGTCCCATTTTGCCTGTCCATTCACACATCAGCGGCCGCTTGGGTGGCTTCCACTTTTTTGGCTGTTGTGAATAACGCTGCTATGATATCTCTTCAAGACCCTGCTTTCACTTCCTTTGGGTATATGCCCAGAAGTAGAATTGCTAGATCCTATGGTAGTTTTATTTTAATTTTTTGAAGAACCTTCATACTGTTTTCCATAGTGGCTGTCACATTTTACGTTCCCACCAACAGTGCACAAGGATTCCACTTTCTCCACATCCTTTTCAACATTTTTTTTTTTTTGATGGTAGCTACCTAATGGGTACGAAATGATATCTCATTGTAGTTATGATTTGCATTCCCCTAATGATTAGTGACATTGAGTATCTTTTCATGTCCTTATTGGCCATTTGTATGTCTTTTTTGGGGGAAATGTCTATCAAGTCCCTTGCCCATTTTTTTCATCATGTAGTTTCCCATTGAGTTTATGAGTTCTCTATATATTCTGGCAATTAATCCCTTTTTAGATAGAGGATTTGCAAATATCTTCTCTTATTCTGTGGATCACCTTTTTACTCTGTTGACAGTGTCTTTTGATGAACAAAATTTTAAAATTTTCCTGAAGTCCAATTTGTCTATTTTTTATTGAATGAAAGATTCTTTAAATTCTGTACAGTGTTTTACAATTTTCAAAAATTTCCCTTCCATGATTTCATATAATCCCACAATTATCCTTTTTTTTCTACTTTTTCTTTTGTTGTCTGTGTCTCTGTGTCATACCCAAGAAGTCATTGCCAAATCCAATATCGTGAAGATTTTACCCTATGTTTTCTTCAAGAGTTTTATAGTTTTAGGTCTTACATTTAAGTCTTTCATCCATTTTGAGTTTGTTTTTGTTTATGGTGTTAGATAAGGTGACCTTATTTATTTTTTAAATTTATTTTTGGCTGCACTGCGTCTTTGTTGCTGTGTGTGGGCTTTCTCTAGTTGGTGGCAAGTGGGGGCTGCTCTTCGTTTCGGTGCACAGGCTTCTCATTGCGGTGGCTTCTTTTGTTGTGGAGCACAGGCTCTAGGCACGTGGGCTTTAGTAGTTGTGGCACACGGGCTCAGTAGCTGTGGCTCACGGGCTCTAGAGCGCAGGCTCAGTAGTTGTGGCGCACAGGCTTAGTCGCTCTGAGGCATGTGGGCTCTTCCCGGACCAGGGCTCAAACCCGTGTCCCCCGCATTGGCAGGCAGATTCTTAACCACTGCACCACCAGGGAAGTCCCATGATCTTATTTTTTTAAATAGCAGATAGCTCACTTATTTCCAAGTCTTTCTTTCCCCAGATCTCTTGCATTTAAAAGTGAACTGGGGGGGCTTCCCTGGTGGCGCAGTGGTTGAGAATCCGCCTGCCAATGCAGGGGACACGGGTTCGAGCCCTGGTCTGGGAGGATCCCACGTGCCGCGGAGCAACTGGGCCCGTGAGCCACAACTACTGAGCCTGCGCATCTGGAGCCTGTGCTCCGCAACAAGAGAGGCCGTGACAGTGAGAGGCCTGCGCACCGTGATGAAGAGTGGCCCCCGCTTGCCACAACTGGAGAAAGCCCTCGCACAGAAACGAAGACCCAACACAGCCAAAAATAAATAAATAAATTTATATAAAAAAAAAAAGAATACAGGATGATATGCTAGGTTATATGCAAATACTATACAATTAAAAAAAATAAAAAATAAAAGTGAACTGGGGGGACTTCATGCCACAACTGAGGAGCTGGCGAGCCGCAACTAAGGAGCCTGCTTGCCGCAATGAAGACCCGGTGCAACCAAATTAATTAATTAATTAATTTTTAAAAACCAACTTTACAACTCCAGCTGAAATGGAAAAACGTCATCGCTTGCCGTACACAGAAGGTAACCCAAGAAAACAAACACAAAATGATGCTGAGAAATTCTTGCAAGATGCGGTGTTCTGCCGAAAGCTCTGAGCCTGGGGCGCTCCCTCTTTTCTTTTTTTTCAGGGAGATTTGCAAGTGTTAGAGATGTGTGAAGGGCTTTCTATCACCAAACAGAAACTTTCTCCTCTTAATGAAAATGGCTGAAAGGGAATAACTTTCTCCCTGTGGGATTCCTGGTGATTTAATGCCACCCCTGTCCCACCTAAAATCCCCTCTCCTGATGGAAGGAAGCATGACACTCTGTGCTTGTACAACACCCTGTTAATAGGCAAAAAAAAGCAAAACCAGCAGAGACTCTGGGCAGACCTGGAGCCAAACCCCAGAGCACCCTCTCCACTAGGATCTGCCGACATGTGCCTCTCTGTGCAGAAGTCCAGACTCTTGGATAAAATGATAGAGGAGGTTCTGTGAAGGTTTTAAAAATGGGCGTGACTTTTTAGGTTCTCCTCCCACTGAGAGGCGGGGTCTATGACTCCTCCCCTGTTGACTGAGCGGGCTTCTGACTTCTCCCACTAGTGGAAGTGCCACTGTGCCTTCCGGGGCTGGGTCATGAAAGGTGACTCAGCATCTGTGCCCTGGACCTCTCATGCTTACAGCCCTGAGCCACCACCCTGAAGCCCAGCCACCCAAGGCTGCCATATTGAGAGGAAGCCCAAGCTGCACGAAGAGGCCATGTGTCCTTGCCGTCTGGCAACAGGCCTGGCCATGTCTGGAGTTCAAATCATCCCAGCCCAGGCACCAGACGTGTAAAGAAGCCTCCAGATGATGTCAGCTCCCAGCCGTTTGTCCTCAAAGCTGAGGCTCCAGATATCACGCCACGGAGACAAGCCATCCTGTGTGTCCTGTCCAAGTTCTTCATGAGAATTGGCTAGCCCAGTAAAACGGTTGTTGTCTTATACCACTAAATTTTGGGGGAGTTGATTATACAGCACAAGATAACAGGAGTAGGCCCTGGCAGAGAGGCAGGGAAGATGGATTGAAACATGCACCCAGCTCTCTTTGCAACCCATTCGTTCCCTGGAACCACAGGACATCCAGGGCAGGCTGCCCAGCTGGGCATTTTGCTTCTCGGGTGTGGGGAGGGGAATAGGGAACGGGGTGGAGAACACTGCTTACGTGTCTGGGAGGCTTCTGGAAGAATCTAGGATTTCCCTGTGCCCTGGGGGACCTCCAGCATCCAAGGCCAGTGTTCCTTGATGGGTCTCCTGGATGGCAAACAGTCCCTTCTGAGCCCTGGGCACCAGGAGGGGGCCAGTTAACAGGATGAATTGTTTCTGGCCCCAGGAACTGGCAGAGGGCTGCTACGTGCACCAGAGGCCCAGGAACTGACTCTCTCTGCACGGAGTCAGCAAAGAGAGGATGGTTGGAGGCCCTCCCTTCTGCCTTCCTGCATCTCCTGTCCTAGGGAAGGTGCTGCTGGGCCCTCCACGGTCCCTGTCGTCCTTTGCTATTCAGCCTGAGCAGTTAAGGGCTGAGGGAAGACAAAGTCATGAATAGGCAAAGAAAAATGACCACATGTCCCCGGGCCCTCAGCTGCCTGGGGAGGAAGACCTGGCCAGTGCGTGAGGGAGACATGACTGGAGACTGACCAAAATAAGAAAGACATCTCTTGAAGAGATGCGTCTAAAGCACATGGCACAATTACTTTCTAAAATGTTCAGTAGATGGATTTGGCGGGGGAAAGGGGTGATGGCTGAGTCAGAGATCTGAAGGCTCATCCAGAAGAAAGAGCTCACAGGCCTCTCCCTGCTCTGCTCTGACTCCCCACTCCCAGCCTTGCCCCAGCCTCCCGGCCTCCATCCTGTCCTGCACCTGGGCCTCTGCACACTGCCCCTCCTGGGCCTTGAGTGACTGACACCTCCTTTCAGCATCCAGCTCTCAGCACCAGCTCAGGGGCACTCTCAGATCACAGCAGATAAGCTGGCCTGCCAGTCACTCTCCCCTTGTGTGTAAGTGTCTGAAATGCCCATAGTTGTCTGGTTTTGCACATATTTGTTTGTTTCTGCCTCCTCTCAGTGGTGAGATCCTGGGTCAGGCCTTGCCTTCCTGGGTCAGGGCTGTACCCCAGAAGGAGGGCTGTGCACACAAGGGACCCTCACTGTGTACTTGTTGAATGAATAACTGAATGAATACTTGGAACCTGAACATCTGAAGAAAATTGGACTGGAGGTGGTTACATATGGTTAAGAACAGATCTTTGAAACAGAAGAAATCTGACTATTTACTAATGTAAATAATCACCTGGACTGATGGTTGCCTTTTCTGCATAATCTGTTCAATTATTTACTTCATTTTTTCTTTAAATCCACTCAGTTTGCATTTAAAGGAAACTGTGTATCCATCCTGTAATTGGAAAACTGCTATCCCTTGATATTAACAAGGAGTACCATACACATAGATCAGACTATGTAAAATCCTGATTAAATTCTAGATGGAACTGGTCCTCCCTAGAACATCAGCCTGTGTCTTGTCTCTCTCCATGTTAAAAAGTGAGGATTGGCAAGTCCTAGAAAGATCTGAGAGGTATATTGGCATCGAGACTTCCCATTGGAAGGATGAAGGAGGATGAAAAGGCAATCCCTGCACCACCAGGTAATTTAACATGACTCAATGCCGTTTCCAAACCAGCAGGCATACGTGGCCCACGCTTTGGGAAACACTGAAGGAGGACCCCCAAAATCAGCAAAGACATAATGGATATGAATTTGAGTAATTTATCCACAAGAGAAACCCCTCTGCTCTAAAGAAAGAGGTAACACATATGGAATGTATTCCACAGAATACATTGATGGATTGCCTATCCAGCCCCAAAGAAAGCTTAATGAATCCCCTTACCCCAAGAAAAGTATAATGTTATAAGACAATAAATAAACAAATCTAAGATGAATCTTAGGATTTCTATGCCTTGGAAATTAAAAAAAAAGAAAAACAACAAAGCAACTCTGGTAGATGGCTACAATAGCCACAGATTCTTCCCAATCCTGTAGCATCTGCCTTTGAAATATGACTTTTCAGTTTTCCCATTAAAGGGTGGAATCCATCTCTCCTTGAATCTGGGCTTGGCCATGTGACTTGCTTTGGTCAATGGGGTAGCCAACATGATGTAAGTAGAGGCTTGAAAGCTGCTTGGGCATCAGAGCATGCTTTTTCTTACTGCCCGTGGGAACCTTGTGCTCTCACCAGGAAGAGGCCCAGACAAGCCTGCCGGAAGAAGAGTTATGCCTGCTCCCTCCAACAGCCTGCCAACTGCCAGACACACAGGTGAGGCCATCTTCCATCATGAATACACTAGCAAGTTCCAGGTTGAGATGAAGGACACACAAATCTACCCCGAGGGCAGAAGCCCAGATCCAGGTGTGGGACCACAGGCTCCAGGGCCAAGCCATGGGCTCCCAGACACGCCCCCGCTGCGTAGATGGTCTCTCTCCCTGTCTGGTCTGGTCTGTGCCCCCTACGCACACTCACACTTCCTGGGAAGGCCGCTGGCCTCTTCCCAGCTCCTTGACACCAGCCCAGGAGCCTGTGGATTTCAAGAGAGGAGCAAACAGTGCCTGGAGAAAAACCCAGAACCTGCCAAGCCCCTGACTCTTTGAAACCAGCTCAAGGGCCGGACCTGATTTGTACTTCAGAGCTAATGTGATTAAGGTCGCGTTTGTCGCCAGAATATGTTAATGGACCCCAACAGCCCCCAATCACCTTCCTGGGGGGCTGCCCAGGATGCCCGGAGCCCAGTCCCGCCATCCATCCTCAGAGCTCTGAAGCTTTGCTGAGCTCCTTGCTTTGGGGTCTTCCAGAGAGGCAGGTCCTGCAGACCTCACTTCACGGGTGAGGACAGTCAGCTTAAATGTACCCGCCTGGCTGGTGGTAGGGCCCTCATTTGACCCTCAAATCTCTTTAACCCTAGACTCCCCTTAACCCCTTCACCCCAGTGAAGGCCTCAAGAGATTTTCCAGGCTGGAGAGATGAGGAGGGTCGCAGGTGTTTGAGCCTTATCTCCAGTGATCAGGTCAAAGAGAGGTCAAAGGCTGGCATATGAGCGTCCCCAGCTGCTGTAACAAATGATGACACACCAGGTGGCTTAAGATGACCAGTTTATTCTCTCCCTGCTCTGGAGGCCAGAGTCCAAAATCAGGATCCTTTCTGCCTCTTTGAGCTTCTGGGGGCTCGCAGTGTTCCTGGGCCGTGGCTGCATCCCTCCAGCATCTGCCTCCGTTGTCACCTGGCCTTCTCCCCTCGGTCTCTGTTTCTGGTTTCCCCCTTCTCTCCTCTTGTAAAGACACTTGTCACTGGATTTAGGGTCCACTCTAAATCCAAGATGATCTCATCTTGATATCCTTACCTTAACTACATCTGCAAAGACCCTATTTCCAAATAAATTCACACTCACGGGTACTGGGGGTTAGGACTTAGGCGTATCTCTTTGGGGGCACCATTCAATCCAACACAGATGGGGAAGCAAAAGCCCATCCCCACCTCGGCCAGCCTGGCTGGACCAGGAGCCAGCTTCTTGGGCTCCGGAGGAAGACAGAGAGAGCTGGCCTGGCTGACCCCATCCAGTGCCATGGCCCAGACACAGCAAACAGAGGAGCAAGTCCAGGCATGGGCAGTGTGTGCCCTTAGGGCCTTGACATAATGCAGAGGAAAGCAGATCCGGCCAGCCAGCATCACCCAGCCCTCAAGGTCCCTGCCCCTTCCCCAGCCTCACCTTCCTTCCACCCTATGCCCCTCATCTTCCTGCAGCACTCCAAACCATCCAGCCCCAGGGCCTTTGCACTTGCTCCCACAGCCTGGAGTTTCCTTGCCCCAGATCTTCCCAGGTGAGTTCCTCTACATCTGAAAGCCACCTCCCCGACCCCAGCTAGAGCAGCCTCCTGGACGTTCCCCGACAGCCCCCCAACAACCCAAACCAACGTGTGTCCGCCCCTGACTCGGAGCCCATGAGAGCAGGTCCCTGCATCCCCAGCATCTGGAAGAACACCCAGCACTCGGCAGGGACGGGACCATCGTTTGTTGAGTGAAGGAATGAGCGCAGAGAGCATCACTTTCTAGTCTATGTTTCACCTCTAGCCCTGAGGATCTGCTCCCAGGCAGGGCCCTGGGGACATTTGGGGACCTCCAGTCCTGGCTCCCACAGATTCCCAGGTTGAGCCAGGCAGACCCCTGGGGACAGGATCAGCCGCGCTTGCTGCAGTGCCTGACTTGGAGCCTTTTGGTGAGAAATGTGCATTTCTGGGGGCAAGATGGTCTCAGGAAATCTCCACCTATTCATGTGCAAACACAGGGCCTCTGGGATCCCCAGAAGCTGGGGCTTTGACAAGGAAGCAGCAGAGGGAGTGAGGGGCACAGGACCCTGAAGGCTGGCTCAGGGGCCAGGAGCCAAGGCCGGGCAGACAGACAGGGCCCGGCAGGTGGGTGGCCGGCCAGTGGGTCCTGGCCAGCAGTCCCTCTCCCAGGGAGCTCTCACCCAGCCGGTGTGCGAGGTGAGGCAGCTGGGTCCCTGGGGGCTACCTGGGTCCCCATCTCTGGTCCCGTTCACACTAGGCCTTGGCCCACACTCCGTCCAGGCAGGGGGTGTGTGCAGAGAGCAGGGAGGCAGGACTCAGTTTCCCCATCTGTAAAATGAGTCTCGGTTGTTTCTCCCATCTGCTGCCGACCCTGAAAATCTTAGAATTCCAGGACCTCAATCTCTTGCCCCAGGAGGCTCGTGTACCAGCCCCTCCAGGGTTGTTAGAGAAAATCCAGGATGTCCAGTTAAAGCTGAGTTTCAGGTAAACAACAAACATTTTAGTGCACGGGATATACTCATACTGAATTTGGGAAATACTTATACTAACAAATTCTTTGCTTTGTATCTGAAATTCAAATTGAACTGGATGTCCTGTTCTTACTTGCTAAATCTGGCAACCCTAATTCCCAGCACTTCTTTCTGGGGCCTCAGGGACTCTTCCGCACCCCTTTCTCCAGGGCAGGTCTTACAGGGAGACTGTGACCTGCAAGACCAGGACAGGATGGGCAGGGTCCAGCTCAAGCTTTGGGTTTGCCTGATCTGTTGGGGTCCCACTTTGGGGTGGTCCTGACCGAGGGGTTGTGCATTAAGTCATTTCACGGCTCACTGTAGCTTGGGAGAAATTCACGTTTCTCAAGGGGCCGTGTTGTGGAAGCCCTGGGATCACATGTCTGATGCTGTCCAGCGGAGGTGTCCTGAGGGCTTGCCTCCATCTCAGTGCCCCCTTCTCCCCCAGGATCACCCGGGCACAGGCGTAGGGGACCTTCGCTCAAAAGCGCAGCTAATTCCTACCCCTCTGCCTTCTTGTCTTCTGGAGTCTCTTTCTCTTTGCCTGGGCCACAGTCCTCCAAACACTGGTGGTGATGGAGGCATGGCCACAGTCAACCCTCCCTTGCCCTGGGGACGAGGCTCTGGGTGGTCCTGCCTGCCCCTGAGGTGTTTGGGGTCTGGCTCTATCCCTGATCCTCTCTTCCCTCCCTGGGCACCTCCCTGATTCATGATTCTGAGCAAACTGCCCCACAGCTGATTCTGAATGTAACACACTGAAGACCTCCTCGTCTTCAGGCTGCCCCCTCCTCTGAGGGACCATGGGGCACTCAGGATCGAGCAAACATTTCCTGCTGCCCACTGTATGCCAGGCACTATTCTAGTGAAGGTGCAAGCCTCCTGGCCCCAGGAGATTACATTTCTAATTTGGGGGACAGACAATAAACAAAACAAATTAGAAAATAACATAGCAAGGAAGGGCCATGGGGAATGCCGGTGTGTGCACGGGTTGGGGGCGGAGGCTGCAACTTTAATCCGAGTGGTGGGAAAGACCTTGCTGGGGAAACAAAAAAGGCGTTTGAGCACTGATAAGGGGGCAGGACCAGCAGGTGGACCTAAAGTGAGGGTGTGCCAGGTCGAGGGCACAGCCGAGACGAAGAAGCCCAGTGGCTGCAGGAGGTGGTGCGGTAGCAGAGGGCAGAAGCAGACGTTGGCTTCTACTTGGAGTGACGTGGGAGACACCGGGCCACTTAGGGCAGAGCAGGAGCCCGACGTGATTGTACTGTAAGCAGGTCACTCTGGCCGTTGGGCTGGGAACAGACCATGGTGGAAAAAGAAGCAGAGAGCAGCCTGGTGGCCCCTGAAGTCACGCAGGCAGCAGGTCAGTGGCCGGGACCAGAGGAGAGCTGGGAGGTGGGTGGGGCAGGTAGGCGGGCCGGGGGCTAGTTCTTTGCGAATCCCATGCTGGCCCAGCTCGTGGAGACACAGCCAGGCTGCCTCCCCGTCCTTGACTTTGATGGCCACTGACCCTTCAGATTGGAAATGCATTTGTTTTTCCCCTTTTCAATGAATGATTTATTTTCTGGTCTATAAAATGCACCCACCACACTTGCTCAGGAGCTCACAGACCCAAAGAAAGAACGTCAGGAATTTCCCCTCCCCACAGCCATGCCTCTCTGCCCGGCCCCCTCACCCCTGCTGGGTCCAGTGCCCAGAGGTCCCAAGCCAGCAGCAACCCTGTGGGGCCCCATAGGCCCCGTGGGAGCAGATTCCAGGCCCAGAGATCCACCCTCGCCTTCGGCCACCCCATCCGGGTAAGGTCTCCTCCCTGGTTCACCCGTGGGCTAGCTGCGGGCAAGCAGGGGCAGCGTGGATTTCCAGGGGCCGCGGGCCATCAGCTGAGCACTCAGGGCCTAGCAGGACAAGATTCAACAAGAGGAGAGAGAAGGTGGCTGGCAGAGGCCGGGAGTGTCCACCCCTTACTCCCCCCCATATACCCCGACACCCCCTCCCCCCGCCCCCAGGGACAGGAGTCTACCCAGCTCTGCTGTGCAATCTTGAACAAATCACTTAATCCCTCTGTTCTGTACGCCATCCAGCTGCAAAACAGCACTTAGGAGGCTGGGGTGCTGGGAGCCTTAATTAAGCCAGGCTTGCAAAGCCCTCCAAGGGCTGCAGATGAAAGGGCCTCTTGAAGTACAAAGCCTCAGTAACCCTCTCAGGCCCAGGTGGGAGCGAAAACCATGAAAGAAGGAAGGAAGGAGGTGGCCAAGGTCATCTGGCTCCTGGCACCCAGGCCAGCCCTCTCGGGTCCCCTCCCCGGGCCTCCCCGGGCCATGCCACGGGTACTGCAGCCTCCAGGGCAGGCTGTTCTCAGGGCAGAGCGAGGGGATGCTGATACGCTGCTCGGATGCTGGGGAAGGTGCCTTGGACCGGCATTCCAGGACCCACACGTGGCCCCAGACAGCCCGGCCTCCTGCCCCGGCACAGGCCACCTCCAGGCCTCTGCCCTGCCCTTCTCCCTCCCAGATGTCCCTCTTCTCTCCTCCCTTCTGGTGTCTGCTCTCCTTCAGGGCCACCCGGGGAGACTTCCTCGCCCCTCTGTACTGGGTCCTCCTGGGCGTGTCACGCATGTATTTCCTCATCCCTGGGGTCCTCAGGGCTCGCATCCCAACCCCAGAGGCGGACTGGCTACCCCCACTCCTGGACTGCCCACACCCCCATCACAGGGGGTGTTCTCTGATGTTCTGGAACCATCTTGCCACCTCACTCCCTGTCTGGAGGACTCCAAACTCCCCTTCTTTGTCTCTTTTCCCGTGATCCTAGCCCAGCCTCCGAGGACCACACTCGAGAAATGTCCACTGAAACGCCTCACATGTCACCCCTGGCATCAGTCAGCTCCGGTTCCCTCCGTGTACCCCATCCAGAGGGGCTGGGGACTCCTCCCAGCCTCCACACCAGTGACTTACAGAAAGCGGCATTCTGAGCATGACCAGGGCTTGCCCAGGAAGTCTGGGCACAGAGGGCCTCCCCCCACCCCACCCCGGGGACCATGACAAGGCCGACCTCCCTGCCTCCAGCTGGGCCACCTGCTGGAGCCCTGACCCTCCAAGTTCTCCCCCAGAAGCACTGATTTTCGAGGCAGACTCTGTACATACAGCACCAGCCCAGAGGCTGAAATGAGGTCCCTGAGAGGGGCAGGATGTGCCCAAGGTAGCCCAGGGCTGTCCACGTGCCCTCAAGATGCCTGTCACCCAGAGGGGTCCTGCGAGGACTGAGTGTGACCTGGAGCAGTCTTTCTGGAGAGCATCGTGGCGTGAAAGCAGATGTTCCCCCCTCCCCCAACCTGCACCTCAGCCTCCAGGCCGGTAGCCCAAGGGCATGATCAGGGCATGGAAATTGTCACACTTTTCCTGGAGGGAATGTGCAGCGGGGCAGCCACTGTGGAGAACAATCTGGCAGTTCCTCAGTGAGTTAAAGGTAGAATTTCCATATGACCCAGCAATTCCACTCCCAGGGATATGAAACGAAAACAAGAAAAGAGATGAAAACCTACGTCCACACGAAAACCTGCACACAGATGCTCATCCAGCCCTATTCACAGTAATCAAAGGCTAGAAACAGCCCAAATGCCCAAATGATGGACAGAAGAACAAACTCTGGTCCATCCATGCAATGGAATATTACTCAGCCATCAAAAGGAGTGAAGCACTGATACAGGTTACAGCACTGATAGACCTTGAAAACATTCTGCTACGTGGAGAAGCCAGACACAAAAGGCCATATGGTGTAGGATCCCATCTCTATGAAACGTTCAGAACAGGTCAATCCAAAGAGGCAGAGAGCAGACAGGTGGCTGCTGGGGGTTGAGCAAGGTGGGGTCAGGGAGTGACTGCTACCGGGTGCGGGGTTATTGATTTCTTGCAGGGGTGAGACTGTTCTGGAATTAGATAGAGGTGGTGGTCGTACAACATTGTGAATAGACTCAGTACCTTAGCATCACGCACGTTAAAATGGTTGGAATTGTCAATCTTGTGCTACCAGTATTTTCCACAATCAGAAAAATTGTTACATCCGGAGAAGCAAACGACCTCAGCGTCCACCTGTAGGGGACGGAGAATGCCTCGGAGTTGACATTCTGTGACATTAAAATGATGCAGAAAGGTGTTCCCCAGACATTAAGTGAAAGAACAGGTTAGCAATGGTTTGAACAGAAAGGTGTTTGGAAAATATAAATAGATGTGATTATGCATAGAAATTCTGGAAGGACAGACTCCCAAAGGCTCGTGGAGACCGTCTCTGGGTTGGGGGGATCACAGATGGCATTGTGTTTATGTGTCTGTGCACCTTCGTTCTCGGTTATTTCTAAAATGTCCACAGCAAACTTTGGGAACCAGAAAACATTTCAGAGTTGGAAACAGAAGAAAACCTCAAGATTTCTTGGAATTCCTGCCAGCCCATCTTAGGATACAGATGTGGGAGACTCAGCACGCGCCCCCTCCCCTGTCCAAGTGGGCTGCACATCTCCCAGCCACTGTCCCTTCCTGCCCAGGAGGGCCAGAAGCCAAGGAGGGATTTGGAAAGACTGGGGGAAGGTATGCCAGGGCCTGGGAAGCCAGATGAATTTCCTCCGTAGACGAGCATTCACTCATTCACTCATTCATTAACTCAAGCCTCTGTTGGACCTAACGTAACACTAGCTGGGTGTATTCTCAGGCTCCACGTGAGGGTCTGGGAAGCCCAGGAGACTTTATGAGGCAGGGAGGCTGAAGGGAGAGACAGGAGGACGACAGGGATGCTTCCGCCTCTCTGCACCAGGCTCCATTCCCTCCAACGACCCTGCACTGTTCTGGTCTCCTTGGTGGCAGCAGAGTACTGGTCTGTACTAGTCTGTACTGGCCAGGGCTGAGAGGTGATGCTGGCTGCATTGCCACGGAGGAGTCCAGGCTGTTCTCCCAGGGAGGCACTGCGTCTTCTCCAAACCAGCCACATGTTCGTCCCCTAACAACCTTGGAGAACATTTCTGGGTCCATTGGTGCCTTGTCCCCTTGCTGTGGACTTGACTAATCCGACAAGCGCCGAGGCCCCACTGTGTGCCAGGCCTGGGGATGCTTGCTGGGGGGGTCGGGACAAGAGTCAGACATGGCCCCTGCTTGGAGGTCCCTGTTCAGTGGTGCTTTCCAGGAAAGTCATCTGAGAAACCAGACACTCACAGGTAATGTGCTTAAAACTTTAGTCACTCGTCTGGTGCCCCCAAACTCCAGTGGTGCCCAACTAAGACCCATGCATTCCTGGGGGAATGGGCCCTGCCATAGACCCCCTGTCCCGCCTGCACCCCCTTGCTCACCACCCTCCAGCCACACTGCCCTTTCCGTCTGGCTCTCCAATGCACCTAGCTCTCTCTACCCCAGGGCCTTTGCACTTGCTGTTCCCCATCACCTAGCACATAGTAGGTCCTTAATAAGTATTTGTTAAATGCATGGATGATTAGAAAACGGGGTTGGGGGGTGTTGCTGATCCCTAAAATATTGCCTAGACTCCTGCAATGGGGCTCTGGTCTGGGCAGTTCTCTGGTCTCGACTGTTGTGAGGTTGTTTTAGCCGTTGTGAGAATCTACAATAATCGCCTCGCTCAGCACTAATCCTGAATTAATGAGGCAACCCTGGTTCTTTGGTGTTAATATTCTCTGAAGTTCGGCTCAGGGAAAAATAAAAAGAAAGACACCCCCCCCCCACCCACCCACCAAAGCAAGGTACAAGTGAACAGCCAAGAGTTTGGGGCGAGTCAAAACCAAAGAAAAAAGCAGAACCTGGCCCCAGTGTTTGGCCCAGGCAGCCTTTGAGGGCCAGCTGTGCCCGGCGTGTTTGTAGTGTGGGCCGCCCAGCCTGCCAGATGTTCCCCAGGAGGACTGCCACTTCAAACGCTGCAGCTCAAGCCCATTACCTGCGCAGGCTTTGTGTATTTCAAAGAGGAAGGCTGTTGAACTTTCCCTGTAATCATGAGGTCCCAACTTGCTTTTAATGGACCATTAGTGAACTCTGCAAGGAGAGCTCCCTGATCATTACCAGGTTCTGATGGCCTCGGAGCCCACCTGGAGAGGCCCCCCAGCAGCCACCTGCAGCTCGAGCTCTTGCAGGTCCAGGGAAGGCCAGGACCCCATCGGGCCATAGTCTGGACCAGGAGTGCACAGGATGCCCGGACTCACCTGTGAGCCCACAGGGTGGTATGCCTGGGGTGAAAAGCTCGACTCCACCACCTGCTGGCTGGGAGACCTGGGCCCGGTCCCCGAGTCAAACCAAGTCATCTTACAACTCTGTGTCAAATAATGCTAGAACATACCTTGCAGGTTCACTGAGAAGCTCTGGCATTTTATGAACAGTGAAACACCAAAAAATTGTGCAGTAGGTTGAATAATATCCCTCCCCGAAATTCATGTCCAGTTGGAACCTTATTTGTTTGCTTTTAAATTGAAGTATAGTTGATTTACAATGATTCAGGTATACAGCAAACCATATATATATTTTTTTCAGATTTTTTCCATTATAGGTTATTATAAGATATTGAATATAGTTCCCTGTGCTTTATAGTAGGTCTTCGTTGTTTATCTGTTTTATATATAGTAGTGTGTATATGTTAATCCCAAATTCCAAATTTATCCCTCCCCCACTTTTCCCCTTTGGGAACCATAAGTTTCTTTTCTATGTCTGTGAGCCTATTTCTGCTTTGTAAATAAGTTTGTTTGTATCATTTTTTTAGATTCTGAATGTGACCTTATTTGGAATAAGAGTCTTTGTGGAGGAAACTAAGGTAAGGGCCAAGATGAAATCATCGTGGTAGAGGGTGGGCCCTGAATCCAGTGACCAAGAGATATGAGAGGAGAAGACACAGACACACAGAGGATAGGCCTGTGAGGAGGAGACAGAGGCTGGAGGGATGTGGCCACAAGCCCAGGAACACCTGGAGACCCCAGAAGCTGGAAGAGGCAGGAAGAATACTCCCCTAGAACCTTCAGAGGGAGCACGGCCCTGGGACACCTTGATTTCAGACTGCCCTGCAGAACTGTGAGAGAGGACGTTTCTGTATTTTTAAGCCTCTACGTTTGCAGCAGTTTGTTCTGGGACACAGAGAAAAAAATCGAGTTGTTCTTACAGTTGTTGTTACTCTGAAGAATCCTCGGCACCACTGAAATGTCCCAGCGGAAACCTGGGCCTGACATCTGGCAGTGACCTCTGTAGATGGACAGCACCCTCTGCTTCCAAAGCAAGTGAGGAAGGAAGGGACGGAGCATAAGGGAAAGAGCTTTTAGAGTTGACAGATCTGGGTTTGGAGTGTGGCTCTGTGCCCCTGCCCAGGGCACAGACTTTGACAAGTCACTGCTCCTCTCTGAACCTCGGTTTCTTCATCTGTGAAATGGGCACCATTATATCAACCTTCGGGATTTCCGTGATGATGAAACTCCTGCAGAATGAAAACATTCTACATGTAGTGAGTGTTCAGTAAATGGAAAGGGTGTCTGTATTAGTCATCTACCGTTGCCTAGCAGACCACCCCCAGGACTTAGAGGTTGAAAATAGCAAGGACCGTCCAGTATCTCACATGGCAGCTCTGCATCAGGAACGTGGGAGCAACTTAGTGGATGGCTCTGGCTCAAGGCCTCCCACGATGTTGGTGTCAAGCAGTCGACAGGGGCTACAGTCTCATCTGAAGGTTTAACTGGGGCTGGACGCTGAGCCTCCAGGTGGTTCACTCCCATGGCTGTTGACACAGGGCCTCAGTTCCTCCTGAGTGGACCTTTCCATGGGGCTGTTTGGGTCACCTCACAGTAGGGCAGCCAGCTGCCCTGGGGAGCAAGCGACCCAAGAGCAAGGCGGCAGCCGTACTGCCTGGGGGGTCATACACCGTCATTTCTGCCATGTTCTATTGGTCGTACAGAGCCACACTGCTGCGGTGTGGAGATGACCTTGCAAGATCACAGATTCCAGGGGGTGGTATCACCGGCAGCCGTCTCGGAGGCTGGCTTCCAGGGAGTCAGGCAGACCCAGGTGCTCCTGGGGACACTGGTGGGCAGGATCCTGCACTCACAGGTGGCTTCGTTCTCCAGACTTGCCTTTGGGTCTTGCCTCCTGGGAGCCGGGAGGCTAATCTGGCCATGTGCCCTGGCATCTGGCCTGTCATTTTATTCATCTGAATCCTCTCCACGTCTCACGGTGTCTCCCCCATGCGGACACACAGGGCCTGCACTTTCCGCCCTGTTTCATAGGGTCACAAAGCTCATGATTGCAGACGGCCGGCCCAGGGCCTGAGTCAACAGCCCACCCAGGGACCTCACCCCCTCTCAGGGGAAGCGGCCTAAAGATCCGAGGTGCGTCAGGCCTGGGGCCTGGGAGACCTGAGACATCCTTGGGGCACAGTGGGCAGCCTGGACACCAGGGGCAGCAGCACCTAGGACACTCGCTGCGGCCCGAGAGCGGCCCCACCGGACTGCACGTGTGTGAGTGCCAGGGTACACGTGTGCGTGCACGTGAAGGCGTGTGCAGGAACCCGTGCACACATGTGATTTACACACAAGCCTGACCACAAGTGCCACCGGAATCTGTTCAGTCACGAACATTTCCACGCACAGTCAGCTTTCTGGATCACGGGTTCTGTCTCCATGGATTCAACCAATGGAGGCTCAAAAATATTCAGAAAAAAAATTCCAGAAAGTTCCAAAAAGCAAAACTTGAATTTGCTGCATGCCAGCAACTATTTACTCAGCATTTACAGTGTGTTCGGTATTGGACCCAATCTAGAGATGATTTAGAGAATTCGGGAGGAGGTGTGTAGGTTAGATGCAAATTCTACGCCATTTTATATAAGGGGCTTGAGCATCCAAGGATTTTGGTATCCGTTGGGGGTGGTCCTGGGCACATGCAGATACTGACGGGTGACCGTACGCAGGACATTGCACATGGTACACATGTAGGTGTAAAGAACTGCAAAAAAGCAAATATTCAAGTACACACCCCCAAGCTTCACAAGCAAAATACCACCGATAGCTGGGGGCATCACTCCCCTAGAGTAAACACCGTGCAGAGTCTGGGGACTTGCTTTTCTCACCCGATATTCCGTGTGTGAGATCCAGCCCTGCTGACGGCTAGAGGTTCATCTTTTCACTTCTGCCCAGTGAGCACAGCACAAACCACGTAACCACTCTCGTGGTGGGGGTGGGCTGGGGAACACGCTCAGATCTTGTTCTCTTCCCAGCAACACTGTCTGCGGGACATGGATTTCTCCAGGGCACCAACACCTAGGGTTTGAGTCATCGGGTGGAAAGATGCACACACCTTCGCCTGGATCAGATAACGCCAGATCGTTTTTCCAAATCAGTGGTGCCGGTTTAAACTTCCATCAGCTGTCTCTAAGAATCCTGAAGGGCATGCATTTTTAAGGTCCTCTTGGGGGGCTAATCCTTGGGTGGGTCAATCCTACCCCTCACCTGCTGTTAGCTGTTGAGCTCCCGTGGAGGCAGCGAGTGATGGGTGAGAATGTGGGCTTGGGATTGGGGCGGCTCTGGCTCCCCATGCTGTGTGTTCTCCAGCAGGTGATGGCGCCTCTCTGAGCCTCATCGGAAACTGGGGAGGGCTGCTGGGGGCTTAAAGGAGACAATCGACCTGCGGCATTTAGCACAGCTCCAGGCCTCCAGGCTGTGCTCGGAAAGGCCACCGTTATCATCTTCATAGCGCCTGCAGGCTCCTCTTCAATCATGCATTCATTCATTCACTCACCCGACAGTCATTTCCTGAGCACCTACTATGTGGGGCTGCAGCAGTGAATAGACAGACAGCAATTTCTGCTCCTCCAGGAGCTGACATTTTGGTGGGGAAGATAAGTAATGGACACGTTTTTAAAAACATAGAGTATATCAGATGGTACCACATGTCAGACGGTAAACTAATGCCAGGGAAAGGCTTGGGACTCTGAGTTAAAGGGGCACAGCTACAATTTCCAATGCGAAATTTTGTTTTAAGGTTTCATATGATAAGGAAACTCTCTGTCCCCTCACCCCACTTTCAGTTTCATGGTAAATCATGGGATCCAGGCCTGGCCGACCAGCACATGCCAGCTCCCCAGCAGCAGTCATTGGTTCAGAGACGGCACGTGACCCAAGCTTGTCCAAACAGGGGGAACCCTAGGACTTGGGGAGGTGCTCTCTCCCTGTCCACTGGGGCTGGGGGCTGTGCCATCTAGAAGTGATTATCTGGGCCTGGAACCAGTCTAGAGGAGCCAGAACCAAGAGACTGAGAGAAACAAATAAGGTCCTAGTGATACCCTTGAATTCCTGGAACAAACCAGACCTGAAGGTTTGGGTTGAGTTTTCCTTCACTTATTAGTGAAAAGATTCTAACTAATTCACCCTTGACACTGGCCACCGGGCTAGTGTGTCTTCTTAAAATCTTAAATCTTAAATCTTAAAAACTGTAATTGTCCAAGGCAGGCGTTGTGGACTGAATTATGTCTCCCCAATGATAGGCTTGAATCCTAAGCCCGGTACCTTATGTGACCTTATTTGGAAACGGGGTCTTTGCAGATGTAAGTAGTAAACTGAAGTCATTGTGGAGTCGGGTGGCTCTAGTACGATGACTGGTGTCCTTATAAGAGAAAACAGAGACTCAGACACACTGGGAGAGCACCACTTGATGACAGAGGCAGAGACTGGGATGATGCAGCTGCAAGCCAAGGAACGCCTAGGATTGCTGGCAACCGCCAGAAGCTGGAAGAGGCAAGGAAGTACCTTCCCGAGAGCCTTGAGAGAGAGCATGGCCTTGCCGATACCTTGATTTTGGACTTCTGGCCTCCAGGACTGCGATGAGCCAGGCAGGGTTGGCCTAGGTCCTGCAAGACCAAGAAGGCTTCTGAGATCCCAGGGCTGAGCAGAGCTGATGGGTCCTCGTTCGAACCTGCCTGTGTACCACTGTGAGTCCTCCGTCCCCTAGCATCTGATCTTCCCTTGGGAACCTGTAGGTGGAATTCAAGGGGCTTGTGACCCGGGAAGAGAAAAAGATGACATATTTATTCTTGCTAACCATAATGAAATTTAGCATTGTCTTCATTTATGAATGTGGGAAACCACCATATGTTAATACCATTTACTGCTATCGTGAGATCTTTTCATGTCATATTATAGTTGGTGTATTATCTTGAAACATCAGTTATCCACGTCACCACTTCAAAATGTTGTTTCTGAGATCAACCACTAGATCTTGCTATTGAAGGTATCAATAATGTAGCATGGATTTTGCTATGTCACAAATGTACATTTCAAATATTTTTGATAACTGCATTTTAGTATAATTGGTTACCATTTTCAGCCTATGTCATTTAATTTAAACATTTAAAAGTATTATTCAGAGAAGGGGTCCATGGTATCTGTCAGGTGTTAATGGGGTCTGTAATTCAAAATGCACCTCTGTTATAAAGGCATAGACGTACCCACTTTGAGCTGGGCACCAGGCCACCCAGAGTGAAGGTTATATCTTCCAACCTCCCGTACAGTTATATGGCCATGAGACTGAGTTCTGACCAGAGGGCCAGGAACAGTGATAACTTCTATGTTGTATCCTTAAGAAGCAGGAGATACTCTTGCCATGGCCTGGCTCCCGTTTGTGCATCCCACTGCTTGAAATGTGGTTGAGTGGCTGAACTGTCTTGTAACACACAGATGAGGATGCAATGTCTGAGGCTGGGGGAGCGATAAGGTGGAAGGGGCCTGGGTCACTGGGTGGTCCCGCCATCCTGCCTCAGATGATTCTGTGAGATGGAAACAAACTTCTGACTCAAGCCCTGGTGATTTTGGAGACTTTAAAAAACAGAGCAGAAACATTAGCCTCATCAATGCAGAGCCTGAGGCAGGGATTCAACCCACCTTTCAGAAAACAGATGATGCTAGAATTGGGCCCCCTCCCACATCTGCCCACCCTGGCTCCTCCTACCCTTGCAGCCAAGGTGAGAGGTGTTGATTCTCGTAAGCCCCACTTACTTTTGGCCTTTTGGACCTTCACACCGGGGTCAAGAGCCAACAGTCGTGGGCCCCTCCGTTTAAGCCTCATGCTAACTCTCTCCCTCAGTGTAAGGGCAATGCAGTGGGGGAGCACAGCCTCTGGGGCTCCCCAATGTCTATTAGGTGGTGGTGAAACATACTTTTGGCAAAGTGGGAAGCCTGCCAGTACCCAGATGGAGGCACCCATGGGAGTGGCCCGGCCCATCTCGTGGAGTGGACAGGAGCAGTCCCAGCCCTGCTCAGATTTCAGGATAGCGAACAAATAAATAGACAATGTTTTAAGTCCCTAAGCTTTGGGGTGGAGATTACCAAAACATCAACCGTCCCGTAAATATCCCAAGAGTTTGGTCAAGAAATCAAAGAAACCGTGATTTCATCCTGCATCGGACGTCACCTCTAAGTGTATTTGGTTTCCCTTTGTCCCATCACCAACTGAATCCCCCACCCATGAACACTCCTTTTGGTGGGCGGAGCAAGGTGGGAAGCAGAACCAGGTCTTGCCTGGTCTTCCAGGAGGACATCTACACCCCGAGTGAGAAGCTGACATCGGATGTTGGCTTGATTCATCGTCAAGGGGGGGAACCTGAGAGGGTCCCTGGCCTGCGCCCCTGCCTGGGGGTCCCCAGACAGAGGCCTCTCCCTCCCAGATGTTCCAAATGGAGGGAAGGAAGTGGGTCCAAGGGAACTCCTGGAAAAGCCCCAGGAAAAGCCAGCAGAGTCTTGGGTGGGCCGGGAAGGGAGGATTTCTGCAAAAGGTCACCGTCTTCTGCATTCCTCCACCGTGCTTGCGGCCCGCCAGTGCTGCTATGAAAGGTCCTTATTCTTCTCTGCCTGGTACCACCCAAACAGCCACTGCTGTAGTGGAGGGCGGCCTCGGGGGGCCGGGGGAGAAAGAGGCTAGCTTTCCTGTCTTCTCTTTTTCCTGATAGATTTTTGGTGTTTGTACACTTAAACGGCCTGGGGCCTCCAGCTTCGGCAGAATGTCTTGGAAGATGGGCTCTCTCCCCTGAAAAGCTGGGAGAAGCCACAGGACGTCATCACCCATCCACCCCCAGCCACGGAGGGGTTGGGGACTGGCTGGCAGGGCCTGGACACCGCTGTCCCCCAGCACAGACGCAACTCCTCCCAGCGCCAAGATGCCTGCCTGCCTGCCTGCCGTGCCCGACGCCACCGCCCTCTGGGGATCCTGGACACTCCTGACATGTCTGGTTAACAGAGGCCCACCTGCTTCAGACTCTTCTCACGCTTTGCTGCTCTTTGGAGCCCAGACGTTTGTGCGAGGTGCTGGGACTATCAGATCTGGCCGGTGAGCCGTGGGCCTGAGTCCCCTCGGTAGGTGTCCCACGAACACTCCAAGGCTGAAACCACTGGGCCCACGCCTGGAAGTTCACTTTTTCATGGTCTCATGATGGCATGGGGGGTGCTCGGGCCCAGGTCTCAATCCTGTTATCTTCCACTTCCTCTCTGGGTGACCTGGGCAGGTCTTCTCACCTCTCTGAGCCTCAGTTTCCTTACCTGTGAAATGGGCACAAATTACCCTGCCTCAGGGGTTGTTGAGAAGATTCAGGAGACCGTTTCTAAGGACCTGCCCATTTTAGGAGCCTAATGTAGGGGACGGTGGTCAGTCATCTGGGTGCTGCCTGTAGAGTCTGGTGGTGGAGACTGGGCAGGACTGTAGAAAACCCCGCAGAGACCCAGGGTTCCCAATTAGCAGGCATCTCACCCTGATAAGCCGCAGAAGACTGGGCCCAGCTCCCCGTCACCTGTGTCTGACACTTCAGCCACCATTTAACATCAGAAAGTTTATTGCAGCCTGCGGGGGCTCAGCCCAGCCCTAATGGGCCGGCCTGACGGGAGGGGCCTGCCCTTTGAAGAGGATCTTTATGGTAATTGATGGTAATGGTGAGCAGCCTGGGGGGGACAGTAGGAAGCCCCCCCAGGAGATAATCAAATTAGCCTCCAAAACAAATTACTTTCAGCCAAAACCAAATCACTTTCAATTACGGAGCAACAGATAAGACCCCATGGCCACAAAGCCACAGGCAGGCATGGGGGGACCCCACTGGTCCCCGAGTCCTTGGGATGTGGGGCTGGGCCCTGGCCTCCTTCTCCCATCCAGTGGCCAGAACTGAAGGCCACTCCTGGGACTTTACCTGGAGACCCCTGTCAGCAAGGTGGGTTGGGGGACACCTGTCACAGAAGTAGAAGAACAATGCCTTCATCTGGGGCTCAAGAGTGGGTGTGTTTGGGGGGCAGGGGCAGCATTTCCTGGCCAAGCTGGGGTTTAAGTGTTGACTGAGGGGACCTCCCTATTTGGATAGAGATGGACTTAGGGTCTCCCTCTCTCTGTAGGCGTATGAGGCTCATAGGCACAGCCCTGGTTCAGGACAGGAGAGGACCGAGGCTCCCTGGCGATGTCACCAATAGGGTGACCAACTCATCCTGGTCTTAGAGCGGAGTCCGTGTCCTGGGGAGCCCCTCAGTCCCTCTGGGCAGTTGGTCACCAGAGGCAAAGTTACACAGCTGCAGAGTGGCAGGGCTGAGGCCTGCCCCTCCCCACCACGCCAAGCCCTCCCTCTCCCCGTCCCGTCCATCTGTTCATTCACCCAGGAAGCACCCAGTGCACTGGAGCTGCCCTGATCCCTCTGAGGCTCCACTCCCAAGCTCTCCAGGGACAGTCCCCAGACCGGGAGAGTGACGCCCAATCCACACACCGTCCTTGCTGTGTGACCTTGGGCGAGTGACCCAACCTCTCTGGGCCCAATTGTCTGGTCTGTAGAACCTTCTAGAAGAGCCTTTCCCATCATGCCTCCTTTCCTCAGTCTCACCTAATAACCGTGAGTGCTATTTCATGGAGAACACTGAGCCCTCGGAAGAGAACCCATGTACGGCCACTCCCCTCCGTCCCTCCCTCTGGGCCCAGACCCTAGGCCTCTCAACCTGTCCAGCCCCTTCCCTCGCCCGTCCCGTCCTCCCTCCCAATGGCTCCAGGACACAGCTCCCTTCCTGCCCCCGTCTCCCGCACCCCGGGTTTCTCCTCCATCCTGAGCAGCAGATGGGCTCTGACGTCCCATGTTAAGCACAAACTAGCCCCTGGACCCCTTCCTGCAGCTGCCTCTGCTTCTCCGCGTTTACAGAACATGCAGTGGCCCCTTCTCAGCCCCCAGCTTGCAGGACCTCTACCACAGACCCCCCACCCTGCTCCGTCCACCTGCACCTCCTCCCTGTGGATTCCCTCCGGCAGGCTGCGCTGGTTCCCTCCTGAACTTGACCCTCTGAGACCCCCTCCCTCATCCCCGCCTCCCTCCTCACCCCCACTCTTCACTCCCCTGCTCCTTCTCATCCTGGACCTTTGGGCTTCCCTGGACCGGGCACCCCGGGTACCTGGGGGGCTCATTTCTCCTCTCCTCCAGCTTCCTGCACAAGAGTCCCATCGCCAGCGGCCCCGGGACTGTGGTGTAGATGGAACACCCGCCTTGGGCGGATTTTTTTCTAAGATGCCCACAGTGCCCTGCAGAAGTGAGGCCCACACCCCTGCCCTGAGCACCCAGGACGTGGGGTCCCAGGTCCAAGGAGGCTTTGCTGCTGTGGGGAGAAGCTGGGGGAGGCCGAGGCCCCTGAAGGGAGGCAGCTGGAGGGAGGCCGCGTCGGGGCAGAGGGGCTGAGGCATCTGGGCCCGGTCTCGAGGGTGGCCAGAGGCGCCTCCCAGCCTCCTGTGCGTGGAAGCCACCTTGGGGAGCCCAGTGGCCCACAGGAACAGATGCTGCAGAGTCCCCAGTTCCTGGGTATGGGATTTCCAGCCAAGAGTCAGTTGCGTGAAGCCACTCAGTTCAGGGGGCGGCACCATCTGATGTTTCCACTGATCGTGTATTTCTTGTTTGTTTCTTGGATTCACCGGGGCCACACACACGCACGTGGGCACACCCATTCACACTCACACCCTCCCATTCAGTCTCTTGCAGTCATGCACACCCACACATACGTGCATTGCACAATCGCGCACAAACCCACGCTCACACACGTGGATTCTCTCGTACACGCACACCTGTGCGCGCTCACACACATTCATGCTCGCACGCACGCATGCTCACATGCATGTGAGAGCTGATGCTCCACAAGGGCGGGGACTCTGCTTTGTTCAGACGGAGAGGCCCGGCACCTGGCCGCTTGGGCGCCGCTGAGACACCGGGTGGGCGTTCAGACGACAGGGAGGGGACAGGGAGGGGACCACTGGAGCCAAGCGGCTGCAGGGGGCTCACTTTGCAGTGAGCCTCACGGGAGTGCTGCTGTCGGGACTCTGGTGGCCCACGGGGCCCTCGGCAGCCACGGGTGGGGAGACAACAGGTCTCCAGGATCCCCTGATGCCAGGAGAGGAGGCCCTGCCCTCCCTCCTGGGCGGCACCCCGTGACCAGCTCTGATGGCGGGGCTTCAGCTGCGCTTCATCTGTCTGCTCCATTCATCTTCTGCTTCTCTGACTCTCAAACGGGCCCTTAATTGGCCATTTGGCCCCGAAATTAGGGGTGATTAGGATCAACCCCCAAGCAGCATTTCAGATGGCGGCCAAGGGTCTGAAGCCCCTCTTTGGGTCCCAGGGGCCTTCGACTTGGTCACATAAAGGTCAGCCCTCTGGCCTGGCATGGGTGCCTGGGCAACCTCTGACCTTCAGCTCTTAAACCTGACCCTGGTGATTCAGACCCGAGGCCCTGAGTACAAACGGCCGAGCAGGAAGGGCTCAGGGAAGCAGCCTGCGGGGGACCTCCATGTGCTGGAGCCTTCTGGCCTTCTGCTGCAGCCAGCGTTTTGCTGGGTACTGTGTCCTCTTGCGCCTCTGCAGGTGTTTGTTCTAGGGGTACAGAGACCCAAGCAGACATGCACCCCAGCCTGGGCCACAGTGGCCTCTGTTATGGACGCAAGGCAGAAGCCAGGTGCTGTCACCACCTCTCACCTGTCGCTTGGACCTGGGCAAGTTCACACACTCCTCCAAGCCTCAGTCTCCTGTCTCCAAAATGAAGGTAACCCCAGAACCCGAGGCTTTTCAGGGTCGCTCTGAGGGTTATATGACACATGGTACATTGTTCTTTCAACAGATGGGGAAGAAAGGATCAGCTCCCAGGGAGTCTGCAGCCTGAAGCAGGCCTGGCACACTGGGCTGGGGAAGCCTTGTTGAGCTTAAGTGGTGCTCAGGAAGCTGCCAGCGGGGGGCGGGGGGGCCCAGTGTTCTGGAGATCCTTCTTCGTTTACGAGGTCACAGACGCCTTTGAGAACCTGATGAAAGCGACGAGCAGGCTGTCCAGAGAAGTGCACGCACACACACATACACGCGCGCGCGCACACACACACACACGAGTGTACAACCTTGCACACAAGGCCAGGCAGGTCTGCCTTGTACAGCTGTGCGTGTTGTGCACTGCACAAAGCTTCGTCCAGCCTGAAGTCCGGCCCGCCACCCAGCTGGATGCCTGGCGTGGGGCTGCGTCTGTGCAACGAGGATACCTTTCTTTCAGTTGCAAGAACATCTTATAAGCTAGTGGGGGCACTGGCTGTGGTAGGAGCAGGGCGGCCTTGGGTCCCAAGCCCTGCTGGGCTCAGTGAGCCAGGCTTGCTCTCTGGGCCTCAGTTTCCCGCTTGGAAACAGGAGCTTGCAAGGCTCCCTCCATTCCTTAAACGTCAGGATGACCGGGACGCAGCACACAGTGGGTGCTCGGGTGCTGAGTAGGACAGTGGTGGTATTTCCGTACACTCCACGGGCAGGCAGGGCAGGTGCCTGTTTGTTAACATAGCCAATGATCCTGGTGGGCTTGTCCACACCTGGAAGGCATGGTTGCTTGCGGTGGCCCCTCTGACCTCTGTGCCTAAGGCACCTCAGCTCGGGCACCTGGGAGGCCCCCCACGAGGCTCCGGGTCCACAAGCCCACCCTCAGCAGCCTGCGCCTTGAGACACTCCCACTCCTCTTCCCTGGGGGTTGGTCCGCATCCACCTTTGCTCCAGGGCCTCTCCTGGAGGGGCCCAGAGGGCCGGGCCCTGTGGAATGCTGCACTTCAAGAGTCACAGCCCCCAGCGAACTGGCTGCATTGCTCCCAGCTGCCTTCCACCTTGGGGCAATTTATGGGGTCACAAACCACCTCAAGGGTGCAATTCCTTGCCCTGGTGCCAATTGGCCCCCAAAGTGCTTTACAACCTGCTTGTAGCACCGAGAAAGGGAGCAGCCCCTGGATAGCCCTTAGCCCCTGTGGCCCCGCCATTTGGCCCCCAGACCGGGGCAGCCAGGGTAGCCCAGGTCCAGCCACCTGGAGCCCCAGCTCGGCCGGGCACGGTGGCCCTTCCTCCTGCCCAGCTTTTCTGGCAGTGTTGACAGAAGTCACCTACGGTCATTTTTGAAGTAAAGCCATCCAAGTGCCTGGCCCCCCAGAAGGATGGGAGCGAGAATCCCACCTCTCCATGTAACACCACTGACCTCTCTGGGCTTCAGGTCCTTTAGGTGTGAAAGGGGGGTCATAAAAGCTAGTTTCAAAATTGTTGTGAGGATTAAATTAGATGACAGATGTCAGGGACCTAGTGAATGGTTATGATTTTATTAACATGAAAGTGGAAATTACCCAGAATCTCACCTTCAAAAGATAAGCCTGCTACTATCTGGAGCCTCTCCTTGGGGCCTTTTGCTTTCTTCTTCTTGTTATTGTGGAAAATAGCATACATACTAAAAAGTGCATAAAAGACAAAGTAGAGTTTCACTAATAGTTTTTTAAATTGAAGTGTAGTTGATTTACAATGTTGTGTTAGTTTCTGATGTACAGCCAAGTGATTCAGTAATACATAATATATATATATACATATACATATACATACATGTATTCTTTTTCATATTCTTTTCCATTATGGTTTATTACAGGATATTGAATGTAGTTCCCTGGGCTATATAGTAGGACCTTGTCGTTTATCTATTTTATATATAGTAGTTTATATCTGCCAATCCCAAACTCCTAATTTATCCCTCCCCCACCTGACATCCCAATGTTCACAGCAGCACTATTTACAGTAGCCAAAACATGGAAGCAACCTAAGTGTCCATCGACAGATGAATGGGATAAAGAAGACGTGGTACATATATACAATGGAATATTACTCAGCTGTAAAAAAGAATGAAATAATGTCATCTGCAGCAACATGGATGGACCTAGAGATTACCACAGTAAGTGAAGTAAGTCAGAAAGAGGAAGATAAATACCATGTGATATCACTTATATGTGGAATCTAAAATACCACATAAATGAACTTATCTATGAAACAGAAACAGACTCACTAACAATTTTAAGACAAAGACCCACAGAACCAATACCCAGGCAAGAGGCAGACCCTCAGCACCCAGAAACCTCCCTCCTGCCCCCTGGCAGCCCCAGCCCAGACTCCTCTCCCCGACGTAACCACTCTTCTGCTTTTGCCATAGTAACTTCCTTGCTGTAAGCTGGACACACCTCTTAAGGCCAGCTGCCCTGTGCTCTGCCCTCTGCCCTCTTTGTTACATTTGTGAGTTTTGCTCCTGTGGCCCCATGAACTTGCAGTCATTCATCCTCCTTTGCTGTGTAACATCCCACGGTGTGACTGTGCTACACTCCATTCATCCGTCTCCCTCTAGAGAGACATCTGGACCATTTCAGGCTGCAGCTGTAGGAACGTAGCTGCTCAGAGGGACGGTGGGAGGGCGATGGAGCCGGGCAGTGGGACTGCGGGTTGTAGCGCACTTGGAGCTTCCACACTACCGAATGATGCCAACTGGTTTTCCTTTTTTACCTTTTTCCTTTTTTTTGGCCGCGCCTTGCGGCATGCAGGATCTTAGGTCCCTGTCAGGGATGGAACCCGTGCCCCCGGAAGTGGAAACACAGAGTCTTAACCACTGGACCGCCAGGGAAGTCCTGTCAACTGTTTTTTAAGTCAACGTTTTGCTCTGCATCTATGTAGAGATCTTTGAAAAGTGGCCGTGGGGTCAGTGTGTGCCCACGCAAAACCAAAGGCTCCCCTATAAGTGCCTGTGTGTGCAGAGAACATTTCAGAAAGGCGATGTCTCTGTCAAAATCTGTTAGCAGTCAGACTGCTAGGCTTGGGAGGGGAACTACGTTTATGCTTCATTTTACGCCCTCTCTATTGTTTAATTATGTTCCCACGGGCATGTTTGCTTTATAATCAGAATGGGCTCATATGCGGGTGTCGTTCGGAAGCCTGGGATTATTAAGTGCCGAGGCTTTCTGCAAACCCACCTTGTTCCCGACCGGCAGGGCTGCCCATGCTGTGAGGTCCAAACCATCCCCAGGAGTTGGACGTTGAGGTTGGTTTCCATTTCTCACTATGGTGAACAAGACTAGAACAAATTTACCTGAATATCCATTTTTACCCATTTCTACGATCTTTCCCTCCCTTCCAACCAGGTCTTTAGAAAAAACATTATAAAACTAGTGCATGGTCTTTAGAGAAAATTTGGGAATTGGTAAAAACGAAAGAGAAGAGGGCAGACAGAGCCCACCGCCGGCCTCCCCCACCCAGTGCCGGTGCTACAGGACTATTTCCTCTGATTTTTTTCCCTGCCATGCTGGACTTGTGTTTGCCCTGAGTTGGAAGCCCCTTATACATACACTTCTGCAATGAGGGTCAGCGTTTGGGGTCACACAGTCCTCCCTCAGCTACTTAGAACCCAGGCACAGGTGGAAAGCAAGGCCATCATCTTACTGCTTTCCTCCTGGCCAGAGACAGGCCAGTGGTTGTATTGTCTCTGACAGCCTGCCCAATCCATGCTCCAAACCCCTGGCTTCTTCAAACCTTATGTAGGAGAAGTGGGGTGGGGGATACGCAGAGTGAAAGTGGTCCACCCCTGGCTTCTCAGAACGTTGGGCTATAGCCTGTAGCTTGTACATTTCCCTTTGCCCACCTTCACCCCCCCAACTCCATCCCTGACTTCATTCATGCCACAAATATCTCCTAAGCAGCTACGATGTGCCAAGAGGATGCTAGGTGCTGCAGAAACAGCAATATTCAGGTGGACGAGGGCCCTGCGCTCGTGAGCCATGAGCAGGGGAAGCATACTAAGTCAATGAACACACCAATAAAGAAGTCACGCTGTGTCGTGTTTTGTTGGGGTGGAAGGTCTTCTGGCGTCTGTTCTCTCCCCCACCCCACCCCTGTGCTGAGCACATTCATCCAGATAGTGCTGCCATAGTGCATCACCCCGGGATCTGTGGAGTTGTGCAGTGCACAACCTGGGCCACTGTGCATGGTGGCCTTGTGCCAGGGCCCCCCACTCACAGAGACCAGGAAGCTGCTAAACAGAGCCTCCTAAGGCCTGGGTATCTTTCCAATCCTCCCTTCCTAGAAATATCTGCATAATGGAAGAAGCCCTTAGGGAGGGCAATGCTTTTTCTCCAACTGCCTGGTTGGGTTGCCGGGAGACAGAACCAGAAAATAGCAGCACCAACTGTGTGCCAAGCACTGTGTACGGTGTTTCCAGGCATCATTTCATTTCCTGTTCAGAGCAGCTCTGATTCCCAATGAGGACACAGAAGCTCGGAGAGGCGGGGGAGCGGGGGAGCATCCCAAAGCAGGTCAATGTCAGACCCTGGAGCACCTGGGCTTTGCTGACCTTGGAGTAAACTGGCCCTTGAACTGTAAAGGGGGTGCCCTCTCCCCATTTGGAAGAGCCACAGGTGACAGCCCCCAATTTGTTCCCTGCCCATTAACAGCCCCGACCTCTGAACCACACTGGGCGTCAAGGAATTAGAGCAGAGATATGCCACCTTTTGGGAGCCGACACCCCTCCTCTTATTTAATTCCTCCCCGCCTCCCTCAGCCTCTCCAAGTGTCAGTTGGCAAGCATCTGTCCCGTAAATCAAAGCACTCCCGACTTGCTGGGTGTGACAGGTCTCCGAGAATTTCATGGAGCCCTTTGGAGGAGGCATCGTTGTGAACCGCGAAAGCATTTGACAAAGTTAAAAGTGGCCTGGAGAGCCTGGCTCTGGAGGAGCTGAGAGCCTCAGGCAGGCGCAGATTCCATCCAGGAGGGGCAGCTCCTCTGACCCTCTAAGGAAACCTGGGGAAGGTTCCGGCTGGTGGGGCCGGAGCAGCAAGGCCATTGTGCTGGAGCCCAGGGATTGTTTGGGAGGAAGGTGACACTTGGGGACGTGTAAGACAGCGCCGTCTGCACACCTTTGACCACCGAAGCCTCACGGACGTCCCCGCATGGGGTCATTCACTGTCGCCTGATCGGAGTCACTCAACCACGCCACAGGGATCCTTTGTCTGCCGGAGTGAACATCTCAGAAACAGCCGATTCAATAGCTTCTGTGTTGCGATTATAGAGAAGATCCATTTCCAGTGTAGAAAACGTAGGGAAAAGCAGAGACATATGCAAATAGAAATAAAATGGGTGCATTATTTCTTTTAATGTACCTCGATGCATGTTTTTGTTCTTTTTTTTTTCTTTTCCCCTCTGGCTTTACAAAAGCAGAATATTGCTGTGCATCCAGCCGATGTCTTGCTTTGCGTGCTCAGCATCCCACGGTGACGATTTCAGCTGGGGCTCCCTCGCTCACCTAACTGCTTCCTTAGCATTGAGCACGTAGCTTTCCCCACTGTTTCAGACTCATGGATTCTCTCCCCAGGTCTCGCCTGCTATGGGAAGCCCAGGCCCAGCTTTCAGTCGTGGGGTTTGGCCTGATGGGACTATGCCAGCGGTGTGCTGGGGCCAAGGGTGGACAGGGTCTGGGGAGGGTGCATTTTGAACCTGCTAGGCCAGAGGGAAGCCAGGTCAATGAGCCCATCGGCCCCCAGGGTGCCTAGAGGGGAGCCCCTTAGTGAACTAGTGTCGAGAAGCATCACTGGCCCTCCGCCAGGATGATCAGCCCCCAGTCTTGGGGGCGTCTCTGCTGGCTCTCTCCATGTCTTCTCCAGCAGACCCCCTTGACAAACCCCCGGTGCACGCACACAGGTGTGTGTGTCCCCTGTCTCTGCTGGAGGACACTCTGAGACCAGCCACCCACTACCTGTCTCTCGGGGCAAAGGAGGAGCCGTCTCGGCTGGGGGTCATTGTGCTGTAGTGGGACAGTTGGGACAGCATGGACTAAGGGGCCTGCTGATGGGGGGCTGAATGGTGTCCCCCAAGGGAATGTCCAGCTGGAAGCTGTGGATGTGAACTTACTTAGAAAAAGGGTCTTTGCAGGTGCAATTAAAGGTCTTGATATGAGATCATCCTGGATTATCCAGGTGGGCCCTAAATCCAGGGACAAGTGTCCTTACAGGAGAGAGGCAGAGGGACATTTGAGACAGAGAAAAGAGGAGATAGAAGCCATGTGAGGACAAAGGCAGAGGCCGGAGAAAGGGGGCCACAGGCCCAGGGATGCCTGGAGCCCCCAAAGCTAGAAGAGGTAGGAAGGACCCTCCCTCAGACTCTCGGGAAGGAACCAGCCCTGCTCACATCTGGACCTGGGGCTTCTGGCCCCCAGACGGTGGGAGAACAGACTTGTGTGTGTAAGCCACCCACTTTGTGGTCATTTGTTACGGGCACCCCAGGACACTGATGCGGTGTCCCGGGCTGCTGCTTGGAAGTGGCATGGCCCCGGCAGGGATACCCGTGTCCTTGAGTAAGGGTGAGGACCTGGGGTCTCGGTAGAGCCTGGCACGGCAGAGGGGCCTGGAAATGGCCGTTGGGGGCTGCAGCGACTTGTAGTCAAAGAGGTCGGGAGGCCAAGGGCCACCCCTCAGAAACATCTCGTGTGACCTGGTAGGAGGCAGGCTGCTGCTTAGCAGCATCCAGGTCCAGAGCAGCCCTGGACGGGGCTTTGGAAAAAGGCCCCTTCTTGTCGCAGCCTAAGTGCAGCTAAAGGTTGGGACTGGGGGCGACGAGACCAGCCCTCCAGACGTGCCCAGTGTCTGCATCCCAGCCCTGGTGGCCCGGCTCCCAGCAGCCCTCCGTTCTCACGCATCCACTGCAGCTGAGTCTTGTCCCATTTCCTAGATGGGGAAACCAGGCCCAGTGCTGGTCCCCAGCACTCAGCGGGAGCCTTTGGAAGGAATCTCCAACCCCCTTGATCTGTGGTATGTGCAGCCAGAAACCCTAGCCAGAACTGAGCTGGGAGCATCTGTTTAAATGCCTCAAAACAGAAATACTTCTGGTCTCTGCTGACCTGCCAGAAAGGCAGGGCTGGAGGCCTGGGAGCTGAGGATGCCGCTCTCATCCGTCCTCCTCCTCACCCGTGTCCCTCTCTCCTCTTTCCCTTAACAGACGTTTATCAGGCCAGGTACATGCCAGGGCCATGCTGGGCCCTGGGGATACGGTACTGACCAAGATTTCCACAGCCCTGCCATGGAGCTTATAGACGCTGGACAGAGGGAAATACGGAAGCAATGGCAGAAACCATCATTTGATGATGATTACGGTAAGTTCTGTAAAGGAGGCAAGGGTCCCTTCTGAGCTTCATTTCCTCAGCTGTGAATGGGGACAGCACCCTCAGGGCTGCCATGGCCAGAGGCACAGGCCACAGGCACACGCCCACACGAGCACATGCCCACGCATACAGGTACACACACATGCACACGCTCACACACGAGCACGTGCACTCATAAACACACACACATGTGCACGTTCACGGGTACGCACATGCATGCATGCAGTGTCTGACCCAGAGCTGGCACTCCGCTCCACGGTGACTACCATCAGTAATAAACGGTGCAGAATGCTCTGGAACGCTCAGCCCAAGTTGGACTTCTCACCATCTTCCGATTCCTAAAACTGCTGTTCCCTGTGCCATGGGCTTGGGTTTGCTTCTCAGGTAACCCTTCAAAGAGGAGGCTGACACCCCCAGTGGAACGAGACCCAGCCCCCAAGTCTGTAAACATGATCTCCCACTTTTAAAAATGGCATTGCTTATGACCGAAAGGAAGCTACCGATTGAAGAGAGAACTGAGCCACTGTCTACTGGCAGGGAGGGGGCGGGGGAAGAGCTTCTGAGGAATGGGAGAGCTTTTGGGGTCATTCCCTAGGGAACGGCTGCCTCGTAAAATATATCCTGTGACATCAGGGAGACCACGTGACTCCCGTTTATCCAGGAGACACGCCCCTGGAAGGCCCAAAATAGCCCGACTTCTCTACACCCTACTTGGTGCTGCGCTGTGGCACCGTGGGTCGGCCCCATGGCCTCCCGGGCCTCAGTTTCCTGCTCTAGAAAATGTGGTGATGATAGCGACCTTGACGAACCCACGGTGCTCTTACTGTGCTTCAACAGGAACAAATCTGGGAACCTGGTTTGGGGCTGGAAATCCCTCCCGATGCACCAGCCACTGGCTCTACAATAAGCCACGAGCGGGTACCAGGCAGGTGGGTGGGGCTTTCTCCTCTATTTTGTTTTTTTTTTTTTGCATTTTATTTTATTTATTTTTTATACAGCAGATTCTTATTAGTTATCTATTTTATACATATTAGTGTATATATGTTTATTTTTTATTTTGAAAAATCCCAAACCTCCAGAGAAGTTTCCAGAACAGCATAAGAAACCCCCATACTCCCTTCCCCCGCATCACTAACATTTGCCACGTTTGCATCCTTACTCTCTCCTACATATGTGTTTTTCTGAACCATTTGAAAGTTATGGATATGACAGTTTTATTTCTAAATACTTCACAAGCAAGGACATTTTCTACAGAACCACGAGACAATGAGAAACCCAGGAAGTTTAACCACCACAGACTGTTAACCAGCAGACAGTCTGCATTTACATTTCTCCAAGGCTCCCGGTAATGCCCTTTATAGCGGTTTACTTTCTCTTGACTTTTTTTTTTAAGATTTAAAAAAATTTTTTTATTTCTAAAAAACTTATTTTCTGTTGGAGTATAGTTGACTTGTAACGTTGTGTTAGCTTCAGCTTCAGGTGTACAGCAGTGATTTATTTATACATATACATATATCCATGCTTTTTCAGATTCTTTTCCCATGTAGCTTATTACAGAGTATTGAGTAGAGCTCCCTGTGCTATATAGTAGGTCATTGACAATTATCTGTTTTATCAATATATATAGTAGTGTGTTTCTATTAATCCCAAACTCCTAATTTATAGCCCCCCCCTTTCCCCTTTGGTAACCATCAGTTTGTTTTCTAAGTCTGTGAGTCTTTTGTAAATAAGTTCATTTGTATCTTTTTTTTTTTTTTTTTTTTTTTTGGCTGTGCAGCACAGCTTGCAGGATTTTAGTTCCCCAATCAGAGACTGAACCTGGGCCCTGGAAGTGAAAGCGGTGAGCCCTAACCCCTGGACCGCCAGGGAATTCCTTCATTTATATCATTTTTTTAGATTCTACATATAAGTGATATCATATGGTATTTGTCTTTCTCTTTCTGACTTACTTCGCTTAGTATGATAATCTCTAGTCCATCCATGTTGCTGCAAATGGCATCATTTCATTTTTCATGGCTGAGTAATATTCCATTGTGTATATATAATATATATCACATCTTTATCCATTCATCTGTCGATGGACGCTCAGGTTGCTTCCACGTCCTGGCTATTGTAAATAGTGCTGCTATGAACACTGGGGTGCATGTATCTTTTCGAAGTATGGTTTTCTCTGAATATATGATTGGGCAGGTGTTTTTAATAAGGGACTTTCAGAGTGTAGGGGGGTTCTTTTTCAAAAGACTTTATCACAAATCCAATGTTGCACTGGACTGTGTACGTGTGCGTGCGTGTGCGTGTGTGTTTTGGGACGGAAGGAATGTCGTTAAAATAGAGTGTGTTCCTGTCCCCTCTCTGCTGCCCACAGGCTCGATGTCTTTGGGCCCATCCTTTCCCCTCCCTGGTTCTTATTTTGTTCATTTAGGGATGAGGGGCTTCTAGGAAATCGTCTTTGCAGGTCCTGTCCAGTCCCAGAATTCTGAGCCCATCCACTTCAAATGAGCTGGAACAGCGCATTCAATGTCCATAGAAGCTTAGCCTCGGGGAACACCTACCTGTCCTTCCTGATGGTCTCTGCCCGGGCCAGGTGGGAGGAGACCGCCCTGAGCCCTGCTCCCTGGGTGACCTCATTAGGTTCCTTTCCCGGAAGCTGCTCGCCATTCCCTTACGCATCAGCGGGTCTTTACTGCCAGCCTGGCTTTCAGCCTCAGTCTCTCATCTGTCAAATGGGTCAACAGCTGGCTCTCAATGCTGCTGCAGGAATTCTGTGTGATAACGGCCTTAACTGCAGAGCAGAGACGAGGTCTTACACGTGAGCTGAGGCAAAGGAACCGGATCTGATCGTGGGTGAAAGTCGCTGCCCCTCTTCCCCCAATGCTGGTGGGTTTCTCTCTTTATCAACTTCACTCCAAGAGGAATTCCGGCATTCCGAGGGTCACGATGAAAATGACAGCGGGCATCTCAGAGTCCAGCAGTGCTCCCTGAAATGTAATTACGGTACAGGGGGCTATCCTGTTCCAGACTTCTGGAGAAGTTCTCATTTATGCTACCTGGCTGGCCCAAAGCATCCTGCCACTGAAATGCCACCCACACCCGCGCGGGGCCTCCTTGCCTGCATCTCTGGATGCCTCAAGTACATCCCCCAGCTGCAGGGGAGGAGCCCTGCCTCTGGGGAACCATAGGGCAGGAAGAAGCTCTGGCACATGAGGTCTGACCCATCAGAAGTGCTCAGAAAGGTTGGCAGATCAACAAAAAATCAATACGGTAATGAAAGCCAGGGAAGGGTGTAAGGAGGGATGGATGGAATGAACAAGGAAAGGATGGACAAACTGTCGAACCCAGTGAATTCGCAGCCACATCAACACCTCCTGGTTCCTTTAAATGATTCGCGCAATATTTCTTGACCACCAACTACGTGTCAGGATCTGCACGAGGCGCTGAGGGCTCGGCTGTCAACTGTGCAGACGCATCCCCCACCTCCGCAGAGATGTGTCCAGGAGGAGACACATGACAGAGCAATAATCGCACCAAGAAATAACAACCAGGTGTGACTGAACCTGGGCTGCTCTGAAGCGGCGGGGGAGGAATCTCTCTTGCTGTATTACAGGGAATCAACCCAGGGGCTCAGATGACCACTCTAGGAAAATACCCAGGCAGGTGATGGGGCTGAGAAATCGGAAGGCAGGGTCCTGGCCCCGGCTGAGCCTCTGAATTTGGGCGGGCCTCTCAACTTTCTGAGAGAGTCTGTTTTGGTTTTCCCTTCTTTCCTTCTTTTTTTTTTTTTTAATATAGTGCAATAATTAAGAATTTTATGACTTGAATTCAGACAGAACTGGATTCAAACCAAAATTCTGCTTTTATTAGCTTTGTGCCTCTGGGCAGAGCACAGTTTCTGAGCCTCACTTTCCGCATCTTTAAAATGGGTGCTGGGACTTCCCTGGCGGTCCACTGGTTGATTCTGCACTTCCACTGCATGGGGAGTGGGTATGATCCCTGGTCAGGGAACTAAGATCCTGCATGCCCCAAGGCACGGCCAAAAGAATAAATAAAAATAAAATAAAATAAAATGGGTGCTGTGTATTCACAAGCACCAAGACATGGAAGCAACCTAAGTGTCAATTAACAGATAAATGGGTAAAGAAGATGTGATACACACACACACACACACACACACAATGGAATATAACTCATCCATAAAAAGAATGAAATAATGCCATTTGCAGCAACATGGATGGACCTAGAGATTATCATACTAAGTGAAGTAAGTCAGAAAGAGGAAGACAAACATCATTATGATATCACTTATATGTGGAATCTAAAAACATGATACAAATGAACTTGTTAACAAAACAGAAACAGACTCACAGGCATAGAAAACAAACTTATGGTTAGTTTGGGGAGGAGGTGGGAGGTAGGGATAAATTAGGAGTTTGGGATTAACATATACACACTACTATATATAAAATAGATAAATCAATTAGATAAGGACCTACTGCATAGCACAGGGAACTCTATTCGATACTCTGTAATAACCTATATAGGAAAAGAATCTGAAAAAGAATGGATATATGTATAACTGAATCACTTTACTGTATACCTGAAACTAACACAACATTGCAAATCAACTACCTTTCAATAAAAATATAATCGGTGCTGTGAAAATTAAATGTAAAAACATAAAGTGCCTAGCACATTTCTTGGCACGTACTAAGGGCTTAACAAGTGTCAGCCATCCCCATCCCCATGCTCATGCCCATGCTCATGCCCATCCCCATGCCCATGCCCATCCCCATGCCCATGCCCACGCCCATCCCTATCCGCATCCCCATCCCCATGCCCATGCCCATCCCCATCATCATCATCATGACCAGCACAGCATCTGGTATATAACAGGCATACAGCAAAGTGAGCCCACTTTGTGTATCAAGTTTGAAGAATAATCAGTTGGTGGAGGCTGGGTTAGCAATCACAGGTCTGGGGTCCTAGTACTTTCCAATTTCAATATTTTAATTTTATCTGAGGGACATCACTACCAGCACGGTTAATGTCTTCTCATCAAGCTACTTTTTGTTTTCTTTCGCTGGGTCACATTTACGCCGTTGCTGCATTCTTACATCGCTACACTGATGGATCCAAATCTTTTCCGTTGGAACATATTTCTGTTTTGATGATGGAGGCAGTGGGAAAACAGAATTCATGGGCAGGAATCAATCCCAGGAAAAACTTGCCAGCTCCTATCATCACAAATGACAAAAGTCAGGCACAACCACACCCAGGCCCCGCCCGATGGGGGTGGGGGAGGAGCTGGCCAACTTGGGGGGGTCTCAGGCCCTGGGGGGGTCGGTGGGGTGGGTGTCTGAATCAACAGCAAGAGAGGCTGCCAGTCCCGGTTGCTGTGCCACCTGGGTGATGGCTGGTGGTGGCCGTGACTTAAACACCGTGTCAGATTCGCCCGATGATGTCTAGAGGAAGCTGTACCTCCCTCAGTGTAGACAGGACAGGGTAGTTCCCGAATTCCAGGAGAACGCCGCTCCAGCCTGCCCTGATCTAGCGGCCTCACGCTGATGGAACGCACATGGGAAGAGAGACCACGGGCCCAGTAATTCCCCTTCCGAGAGTGGGTAGGTGTGAGATGTGCCTCCACAGATGTCCTCCCCTGGTTGATGTGGACTGGGAAATTGGAAACAAGATAAATATATAGCAACAGGGGACAGACTGCACACCCCATGGTACACCACTCAGTTCTGCTGGCACCTAGAGAGGCCGCCTGCAGGATATTTAATGCCACGGGAAATGTTTACAGTAAGTGGGGCAACAGGAGGATACAATTCAAATACTTAAAAAAAATATATGAACACACTTTCAAAAGTCTGAGGAAGAAATTCACCCAAATAGAAACAGTGACTCGTGATGCAGTCATGATATTCCAGGTTTCAGAATTGCCCTTTGTGCTTTCCTGTATTTTCCAAATTTTCAACCAGGAACAAGGACGACTTTTGCACTGAAAATGTTCAAAATCAACTTTACTGAGGCATAATAATAATAAAATGCCGCCTAGTTTCAAGGGCACCGTTCAAGGAGTTTGGACAAATGTCGTTGCCTGTTATTATTCACAGCAATCAAGAAAAAGAACATTCCCATCATCCCAGAAGGCATCCTCTGGGCCTTTCCAGTAGATCCCCACCCCCACTCCTGCCTTGGGCAACCACCGGCCAGGATTTGTCACCATAGGTTGGACTGGTCTTTTCTTTAATGTTACCATTACATTTTTCTTTTGGATTTTTTAAATAATATTTTTATTTCAATTCTTCAGTACCATTACATTTTTAAATAAATAATAGGGACTTCCTTGATGGCACAATGGTTAAGAATCCGCCTGCCAATGCAGGGGACACGGGTTTGATCCCTGGTCGGGGAAGATCTAAGCCTGTGCACCACAACTACCGAGGCTGTAAGCCACAACTACCGAGCCCATGTGCCACAACTCCTGAAGCCCGTGCACCTAGAGCCTGTGCTCCACAACAAGAGAAGCCACCACGATGATCAGCCCATGCACTGCAACGAAGAGCAGCCCCCGCTCGCCGCAACTAGAGAAAGCCCACGTGCATCAGCGAAGACCCAACACAGTCCCCAAAAATAATTAATTAATTAATTTAAAAATAAAAATAAAATAAAATAAATAATAAATGTAGCAAATATAGCCCGTCTGTTATACACCTACATTTGCCAGGCAGTCTCTGTGTAAATATGGATCCCGTGTTTGATAGAGATATCTTTTATCTCTAATGTGAGTTAATTCTCACATGAACTCTTTTGGAGTTTAAAAACTTTCCTTTTTCTGTTTCACAAATAAGAAAACTGAGGCTCAGAGAAGACTTCCCTTTTCTAGGCTAGCAGGATGCCCTGTTTTTAGAATAATGATCCTAATAGGGGAAAAAGGGGCTTTGGTGAAGCAGAACGCTTTGGGGGAAAGGATGCATGTTCTAGTAGATTCTAGCAAAAATATGAGGCTGAGACTCAGGTGCCCCCTGCTCCCACCCCGAGTTCCAGTCTCAGCGAGGCCAAGAACTGGCTGTGTGGCTTGTCCCCCTCCCCTGCCACCTCCATCCAAGTCTTCACCATCCTTTCTGTCCTCAAAGTTCTTATTTTTTTCTGATGAAGATTTTTACCAACACCCAGAAGTTTCTGTAATTACAAAGTACTTCTCAACTAAGGGGCGGGGGTGGGGGATTTGGGATGGGCCCAGAGAATTGCTTGTGTATTTAAGAAGGCACTTTTGACATTGTAACGTAAATTTCTAACTGTAAAGTGAAAAGAAAAGGGATTACTTCCACAATGCAAAGCCTGGAAGTCAAGCTAAAGAGATTTTCTTAGCTGTTGGGATGTGGGTTTAGAAACAATGGAAACTGACCACGGTCAGAAGAACAACACCAACAAGCTCAGATGCAGGAGGGAGACCCCAGGAGAAGGGTTTAGGGCAGTTAAAAAAGATCCCAGCTAACATCAGATCCAGAACAAAGCCGCCAAGCCAAGCCCTTCTGGCCATCTGGGCCTGAGACCCCTGGGGCCCTGCGTGGGTCGAGAGAGTGTAGGGATGATTGGACCTTGCTTGCATTGCCCGCTCCACTCACCAGGGTGAGTCAGATGGCTCAGCCACCTGGACCAAATCAAATGCAGCCCGAACGCTGGAAATCAGCCCCACCCAGCACGCTGGGGGTTGCAGGGGTCGGGGTCTGCCTGGAGCGGCTCGGGAGCTGGCTGGTCCTCACCTCCGGGGCCATCACCGCTCTCACCTGGAGAGCCCCACCGTTAGCGGCAGCGCCCCCTGCTGGCCAGCGCCGCCTCTCCTCGGCCCTTTTTGGCTTCCTGCCACCACACGGACCCAGGGTACCAGCGAGCCAGCCCAGACTCTGCGCCCCACCGCCTGGGTGCAAACCCTGGCTGGAGGTCTGGCCGAGTGTGTAAGCCTCAGTTTCCTCATGTGTAGCACAGATTAACCACCGAAACTCGCAGACCATTGCTCTGACCATGAAATGTCACGTACACAGCAGCTCCTCAGGCGATGGCTGTCCGCCTCCATGAACTATATCCCAGGCACTATCTGTCCACTCTCCCGTACGACCCAGGACAAGGCTGAAAGCAGGCAGGAGGAGGCAGGAGACCCAGCAGGCTCATGACTTGTCCAGGGAGCAGCGGGGCATGATCTGTGCTGCAGAGGGTCTGACCCTGGGACCCACGCCCCTGCTAGGAGGCCACACTGTCTCCCTGAAATGCAGCTTGGCCTAGATTTACAAGCCCGGACAACAAATTCCAGGTTCATCACTTACAGGCTGTGCAGCCTTGGGCCACTGTGACCCTTTTCTGGGGCCCCCTCTCTGTTCAGTGGGGGAGGGCAGAATGCCGTGGGGGGAGAGCACCCATCACACGCTTAGAACAGGGCCTGGGCGTAGGAAGCTGCCACTTTCCCAGCTTCCTGTGCTCCTGGCTCCCGGTGGCCTCTCTTTTCCCACCATGGCCTTAGGAGGGGCAGCGGAGGGGTGCGGGGGGAACCAGAGGCCGCCCCGTCCTCCCCCGGCCCAATGTGGGGCACGGCCCCCAGTGCAGCCTCTGTCATCCTCCTCAATGCCCTGCATTTATCCAGGATCTTTAAAACGAAAGCTGCAGGGGAGGGTAATTAAGTTTAATAGGGGCCGCTGTCGATTTAAAGCCACAGGGGGGAAGTAATTAGATTTAACAGAAGCCGCGGCTTTCTGAACCAAGACACTCAGCGTGGGGGTCCCTGGCCTATAAAGCTTTCGAGATGATGTCTTTTTGTAAAGACTTTCCTGGTGACATTTTCTGCACGCTCCGTCATTAACGCCAGTCACCGACTGGGGTATGAACATGGCCTTTGCTCATTGAAATTCATTAGGCCTGGCATTACTTTCTCCCTTGTCTCCCCTGTTTGCCCTCCCGTCGCCCCTGAGCTCAGCCAGTGTGGCTTTTCCCCAAAACCAGCCTCCTGGGGCCCCTCACCCGGAGTTGGGGGCGGAGGGGTTGGAGGAACAATGAGAAAGAATCAGTGTTGTTGGGCCAAAAGCCCCCTAGGAGGACCCCTCTTTTTCCCGCCGGGCATTCTCTGGATGCGGTCTCCTTTTTCCGAGCCTCATCAGAACAGCCATCCCGTTTGCGGGAGCCACTGCATTGAGTGGCCCCAAATTCCCCAGCTGGTGCCTGTCCCCAACCCCGCAAACAGCGCACCCTGGCACTGCAGAAGCGCTCAGGGACCCAAGGACCGGACCTACGGCAAAAGGCCCCTCAGAAACAAAGGAGTCTCCCTGCGCCGTGCACCCTGGAAAGTCAGTTTGCCAATCCGCAGCTTGCGAGCCCACCCTGCCCCCCGAAAGGCGCCTTCACCACGACGGCCCTTCCACGCTCTATCTCCGGGGATTGCCGCGGGCCGGGCCGGGAGGAGGCGGGACGGCGACGGGGCGCAGAGCCAAGCCGGGCCGAAACCGGGGCTGAAGCGCCATCTAGCGCTCGCCCGCGCGACCCCATTGTTCCTCCGAGAGTGGAGGTCGCGCCCGGTCCCCAGTCGGGGGACAATTTACTGGGGTAAAAGCGCGGGGGGGGGGGGGCGGGGGTCGGTGCGGGCAGGGATCGGGAGAACAGAAAACCGGAGAACGTGAGAGGGTCTGAGCTGCAGGGAAAATTCTAGTGGACGGCTTTAGCTCTGGAGCTTTGAGGGTTGGTTGGGACCGTGGCAGGAGGGAATGGATGTGGAATTTTCGGGGAGAGGACCCCAAAGCCGAGGCGAGGCTTTTCCGACCGGGAGTAAAGGACGGAAAGCTCAGCGCCATCCCCCCCGCCCCCCGATCTTTGATCCCAGGATTCCTGCTCCGCGCCCCTGCTAGCGCCCCGCGACCGGCGCATTCCCCGGGGAGCCCTTGGCCTGGGGGCTGGGCTCCGTTGTCTCCTTGATTTCTTTGCAAGACCAACGTCGCCCAGCCGAGAGCGACCTGGCCGCAGGCTCGCCCCGCGACGCGGGGAGGAGCTCCCCCCAAGTCTCCGGCGAAGCCGGGCCTCCTCCTCCCCCAGATCTGGGCGGCCTGGGCGGGGTCACCCGGGCGGGGCCCAGGGAGAGGCTGAGTCGGGGGCGGGGTGTGAGTGGGTGTGGGGGGGGCGGAGGGCTGATGCAATCCCGATAAGAAATGCTCGGTGTCGCGGGTGAGACGCGCTATATAAGGTCGCCGGCCTCGAGCCGCCGCGCCGTCGGAGCTGGAGAGCCGAACGCCCAGGTTACCGGAGCACACGGCTGCCTCCTGTCTCGAGGGCCGCGGCCACCCCGCCTCCGCACGCTCCGCTCCGCAGGCCCTCCCGGCTGCCGCCCAGCCTCCCACACCCTCACCACCCGCTCTGCGCCCAGAGCCCCGAGCCCGAGGGAGGTGCCATGCGGAGCGCTCCGAGCCGGTGCGCCGTGGTCCGCGCCCTGGTCCTGGCCGGCCTATGGCTGTCTGCAGCCGGGCGCCCCCTAGCCTTCTCGGATGCCGGGCCGCACGTGCACTACGGCTGGGGCGAGTCCGTCCGCCTGCGGCACCTGTATACCGCGGGCCCCCAGGGCCTCTCCAGCTGCTTCCTGCGCATCCACTCAGACGGCGCCGTGGACTGCGCGCCGGTTCAGAGCGCGCACAGTGAGTGCCCGCCGGGTCCCCCACCCGTCACATCCCCCCTTCTTCCCTTTATCTCCTTGGGCTCCCGCGAGCTCCCCACTCCCGGGAACCCCAGGTCTTGCCACTTCGGCGTTCCACTCCCTCCCCGGACCCCCCGACAGCGGGAGGAGCTGGCGGAGGGGGAATGGGTGCAAGGACCTACTGCACCCACGCGTTACCCTCCCCTTCCCTCCTTCGGCTCCTGCGGACCCCACCACCACTCCCGGGAACCCCAGGTCTTGGCACCTCGGCATTCTACTCCCTCCCCGGGCCCCCAGACATCGAGAGGAAATGGGGGATGGGGGGGCACGGGCCCGCGCAACCACCAACCATTTCCACGTGTTGTGGGCCCCGCGGGCTCCGGCTGCAGTTTTGTGCTGTCTTCCCGCCCAGGTTTGATGGAGATCAGGGCAGTCGCTCTGAGTACCGTGGCCATCAAGGGCGAGCGCAGCGTCCTGTACCTCTGCATGGGCGCCGACGGCAAAATGCAAGGGCTGGTAGGTGTCTCCACCCGGCAGGACGCGCTGGGGCGCGGGCCTGCGGGCGAGGGGGGCGCGCTGGATCAGAGACAGGGTTTTCTTGCTTTCTCCGCCGGGGTCCCCATGGAGCTCGGAGGGGAAGGCTGCAAGGGACGGACTAAGCTAATGTCCGACTTTCTAATATGGAAGTTTATGGCTGGAGAATGCTTGAGACCCGCCTTTGCATTTCCACTTGAACCAAAAGCGGGTCCAGTCTGACGAAGGAAACCCATTTCTCGGCTCTTTGACGTTAAACGGGGAACCCCCCCCCCCTCGGGCCTTTTCCTCTTCTCCCTGTGCGTGTGTGGTACTCGGCCCCCTCCCCCTCTCCCTGCGGTATTTTAAAAGAAGGGGGTGGGGAGGAAAGAAAGAAGGGTATATCCACAACTTGGGTTTTTTTTTTTTTAAGTCAACCTTCAAATAAGTCAGAAGAAAAACCGCACTTGGGGTTGAAGAGTTTTTTTACATTGAATTTTTATCCACTAGAAAAACAGATTTTTGCAGCCGCTTTAGGGTAATATTGCAGTGGCCGTGCTCATCCTCCTGTCGGGCTCACCTGAATTGCAAAGGCTTTTTTGGGTGGCGGGGACAGGCTGGGAAGGCCCAGGTAACCATAGAGGTCTCAGGGCAGGAAGTGAGCAGATGCAGGGTCTCTGGTCGCCGGAACAAAGGCGGAGAGTTCAAAGGGATCCCGCGCCCCCGGGCGCGCAGAGGAGGCTGTGTGAGGTCCCGGCCTGGCGCGGGGCCTCAATGCAGCCCCGCTGGGCCGGGGGCTGGGATGGAGGGGCAGGGGCCAGGGGGTAGGGAGGGGACCGCTCCTCAAGGGATGCCCCACCATCCAGAAAAGATGGATGCAGATGCCCGCCTTTCCGCAGCGCAAATCTTTTTTGTGTCCCCAAATTTTGTGGTTCTGGTGCCCGTTTATTGTTTATCCATAGATAAATGAACCTGCCTGTTGCAGGCTTTATTGGCAGTCCTGCGTGAAAGGACAAGAATGGAGGCAAAGAAAGCTGATACCCAAAACCACTCCAAACCCGCAGTTACCACTTTTGTGACGTTTACTTATGGGGGTGGGGTGAGGGCGCCTGTGGAGGGAGGGCCGGCAGGGGCGGATGGGTCTAACCCACCATTCCAGTCCAAACTGGGGGGTGAGGGTCTCCTCACCTAAAATCCTGTTCTGCCTCTAGATCCCGTGGTCACGATTTAGCAAAACTTGAGGATTTTTTTTTTAAAAAACAAATTCCACATTCTTCTAGAAACTCGAAATCATTTCATTTCCTCTGTGGCAAATGAGATGCTAATTTCTCCCAAAGAACCAGCAGAGTGGAGTAGCTGCTCCATTTGGTTTTAATTCCCTTGTTTACCAATTTGCATTTCCCCGGCAGTCTGGTGGCCTTATCCCCGCACCGGTTGCTTCATTAGATGCAGGCCTTATCAGGGCCTTATCTAAGCACAGTGCTCACCCACCTGCAGTTCAGTGACCTTTGTAGGCTTGGGCAGAAATGAGACTGGGTGCCTCCCAGCGTAGTTTATGGCCCAGCCCTCCTGGCTCCCCGCCTTTGGCTGTCCTCTGTGTCCCCAAGACGTAATGACCCTCTCCAGTTTGGGACACGACTTGCTCATTCTCTGTGTTCTGGAACCAGAGACTGCTTTCCGGTCCTTCTGGCCACCCACGGGGTGGCGGCTTCTTCCTGGCCTGGGGGGAGGGGGCTGCCTTTATCTCCCCGATCCTGGCAGGCTGCCTGGAGGGCCCCAGCTACTGAATAAAGGAGCCAGAGGGGCTGAGGTTTCTCTTACCAGGGCACCAGACAAAAAGGCTCAGAACCGCAGTCATTTGGGCCTAAATGGGGAAAAGGTTCTTTCATCTGGGCCCCGGATTGGATTACTCCTGATTCTTAATTAAAAGACTGATCCAAAAAGGATAACCTAGCCTAGCAATGTCTCCCAATGTGCCAGTGGAATACAAGGGACTTTTTCATGGCAATAATTATATAGTCAATGTAAGGGGAAGGGAAACATGTGTGCCTATCGTGGCTGTGATTTTATGGATATTGCTCAGAGCAAGACTAAGTTTAAAAAGTGACATGATTTAGTGAAAAAGATAAGGGATCTATGTAAGGTATATATAGATATTGAGAATATACATAAAACACATGAAGTATATGTGTATAGTTGAAGGTTACAAAGTATAAAGGTACATAAGGTACATACATATGTATAATATATGTTTAGTATATAGGTTTAATGTTATATTTAACATGTATTTAATATGATATAATTTATTAAATATTTACCTATTAATACAATGTGATGTATGTTTAATGAGTATATTAATATAACAAAAAGGTTCCTACTTCGTATATGTGTATATAACATACTAAATATATATAAGTACCTATATATTTATATATAAAGTATATGTTTAGTATATATGTTTAATGTTATATTTAACACGCATTTAATATTATATAATCATATTTATATATTAATAAAAGTAATATGGTTAATGAGTATATTAATATAACACATGCTATATACTTTATGTAAGTATATATACCTTATACTAAATACATATAAGCATATATATATGTAAGTATGTGCTTTATACACCTTCATAGTTTATAACCTTTATATAACCTTTAACTGTGTACACACACACACACACACACACACACACACACACACACGGCTCATGGTGTGGACCCAAGTGGCAGTATGTAGCACGCATGCTCACCTGGCTCTGGTCTCTCTACTACTTCTGCCGGTGTCACACCCTGGTGGGCACCCACTGATGCTCACCAGCTGCCTCTTTGCTCTGCAGAGTCAGTACTCAGCTGAGGATTGTGCTTTTGAGGAGGAAATCCGTCCGGACGGCTACAACGTGTACTGGTCCAAGAAACACCACCTCCCGGTCTCCCTGAGCAGCGCCCGGCAGAGGCAGCTGTTCAGAAGCAGGGGTTTTCTGCCGCTGTCTCACTTCCTTCCCATGCTGTCCACCATCCCAACAGAGCCCGGTGAAATCCAGGACCACTTGAAGCCCGATTTGTTTGCTTTGCCCCTGAAAACAGATAGCATGGACCCGTTCGGGCTCGCCACCAACCTGGGAGTGGTGAAGAGTCCCAGCTTCTATAAGTAACTAGAGGCTCTGTCCTCCCACCCCAAGCCCCCGGAGACCAGGACCCCAGGCCTGTGGTGCTTGCGGACTGGGTTTTCTACAAGTATGATCCTGAGTCCAGGTTCTATTTAGCTTTAGGAAGAAACATTTAGAACTTGTACATAGACAAAGTTTTACATTGGCTGTGCCAGTTTCTAGTGGATAGACTTGTATGATCATAAAATTGTAAGCCTTCCATCCTACCCGTCCAGCTGCTACCTACCCCAGCCCCCCAACCCTGCTGGACAAGTCGCTGTGCTGCCCTGGTTCTGCTTGAATACCTCCACTGGTGGGGAGCTCACTACCTTTGGCAACGTTCTTATGCCAAGCTGACATTTTCTGCAGTTCTCTCCCATCCTTTCTAGCAGGGGCAGCCAGAGGAAAAGCAGTCATTTTAAACTCATGTACAGGTGATCACCTTGGTGAAACCTCAGGTAAATTGGACTCGACTGCATGTGAAAATTGTTCCAGATCTCAACTCCAAGGAGGCCCACTGGCCCTCCCCAAGCCCCTCTGGCAGAGAAGTAACTGGGTGCAGGCACTGCCCACCACGCTTCAAGAGCAGGGAGAGCGCAGAGGCCCCCTCCAGCCTGGGGGTAAATCTTGAGAACTCCCTGCTATGGCTGGTTCTGGGATGGGTAATCTCCACGGGACCACTTTGCAACCTACCCAGGGCAGATATGGCAGTCTACCCACCTCCTTTCCCTACCCCCTAAAGTGCCGGTCCCAGCAGCCCGTCCCTGTCACAGCCGCTGGGGTTTCCAGGGAATGGGATCTCTCGTGTGGATTTCACTTGAGGTCCCCTAGAGATGGAACCCCACTGCCCGCCCCCCCAACTCCTCGCTCTCACCTCACTTTGGGGGCTGACTCCCTCCTTACGCGCTGGGATGTTGGCCTGAAAAGGGCAAAACGCTGCCTTCCGGCAGCTGCTTCCCTTTTTCCAGCCCGTGGCCCCTTGGTGTGGGGTCATTCTGTGAATCGGGACTCAGCAGCCTCCCGCCTTAGATAAACCCAAACATTTCATCTCAAAGCCAGAAAAAGGAAGATCTGAAAGCCCCCCATCTCTCCAGTAACTTGTAAAAGCCGCATGGAGATCAGGTCCTTTCCCCAGCACTTGGTTTCCACTGTGATATTTATGAGTAATTTATTGTGTTTGATATGTACATCTCTTTATTTTCTTACTTTATTTATACCCCCAAATGGTATTTATGTATGTACACGAGGGTTTTTTTCTACATTAAAGCAGACTTTGTATCAAAAATTGTTTGGAATATTTGTGGAACTGAGACATTTGGGAGGAAGCCGGGGGGAGGGGAGGAGGCACTTGCTGTGTGTTTGCTGTGTCTGGGACTCATATTTGGGGGCACGTGTTCCTGAATGATCTAGGATGATGAGCAACATCCCCCTCCTCTACTCAACAACACATCAGTAACTTCCCCTACCCCCCATCGCGACAACCAGAAATGTCCAAAAGTTGCTGCATGTCCTTGGGGGACAAAATCACCCCCTGATTGGGAACCACTGTCCTACACATACAGGGTTTCTTTTGTCCAGTAACAAAGCAGGTGGTCATGTCTATTCACGGCCCAGCAATAACCCAGGCTGTTTTCTGTGACCCTCATGGTGTCTCTGTCATGTGGCTTTGTGGTCTCAGCATGGCTGTGTGCCTTCAGCTGAAACTTTTGTCTGTTCTCCAGCCAGGGACAAGGACTCATTGCTGCCTTGGCCTCTCATCTGTAAAGCCAAAGCTTTCTTAGAAATTTCCAGCAGATTCCACTTACATGCCAGGGCCACCCCCAGCTGCAGGGCAGGCTGGGAAAGCAGGTGTTAGGTGGGGCACACTGCCATTCTGATCAAACGGGGTGGGGGGGTCTGTTAGCAAGAAAGAAGGGGGGTGGGCGACAGTCTCCATGGGGCGACTAATTCAGGACCTACCTCCTAAATGCAAGTACAGATACATGGATTCAGCTGCTGAAATGTGCGTTAAAAGTCAAGATTGACGGGCTGACAGGGGTTAGGGGTGGTGTGAATGTAAAGGTGGTGCTGGGACAGCTTTGTATCTCCCTATCTCCCTGATGGTGTGGCATCAAATCTACACGCATGAGAAAATGCCAGAACTACACTCACCTTTGACTGACCTCAATTCCCTGCTTTTGATGTAGCACCAAGGTTACTTAAGATGCAGCCGTTGGGGAAAGCTGGGCAATGGGGACACGGGACCTCTTTGTACCGACTTTGCAGCTTACGGTGAATCTATAATTATTTCAAAATAAAAAATAAAGCCCCCTCACCAACTGCCAAGCAAAAACAAACTGTTCTCTGTCAACATAAAAACCACAAATGTTTGCTCTTCAAGCTGTCCAGGTCACAAATGCAGCGTGGATAAGTTTGAAGGCTGGGCAACAGACTGCTGGGGTACAGACACTGGCTGTTTGTTCTTAGCTGAGCCTCAATTTCCTCATCTGTAAAATGGGCCGAGGGTGGGATGAGAATGGAGCTGCAGCACACTGCCTGGAGTGGGCAAGTGTCTTCTTCACTCGCTCAGCAGGGGACTACTGGGTGCTTAGGTGGGGCCCTTACGATGATTGAGATCATTGTTAAAGTCTATGAAAACCATTTCACCGGGCACCTCCCACCCCACCAGCAAGGGGGCCCCACCCTCTAAACCACCTTTCACACAGATGACATGCCCAAGGCGCTCAGAATTGACCCCTGCCATTTGCACATCAAGAGGTCCCCTCATGGTTTAATGCCCCAGCCATCCTGGGCAGGCAGAACTGCATGATGCTTGCTGACACAGCATCCTCTAGCCCTGTTTTACAGATGAGGAAGTGCAGGACCAGAGAGGGCAAGGCACTCATCCAAAGTTGCACAGCCCAGAGGCACCTGGCGGAAGGGCTATGGGGTCAGGCCAACCCGGCAAGGAATCCTCAGGCCGTTAACCTGCTGCGTGACCTTGAGTCAGTCCTGTAGCCTCTCTGAGTCTGCACCCTGGTGTGGATGGTGAGATGAACAATGTCTGCCTTGCAGAACTGTTGGGGAAATCCAATAGAATTTTGTCTGCAAGATCCCGTTACATGGTGGGCTGCCAGCGACATCAGCCCTCACAAGGGCTAGAACTCTCCACCCTGAACCATTATTTCCACTGGTTCTCAGATCTGGCTGTGGATGAAAAATGTCGTCTGCCATATCAGTAAACAAAGGATGTTGCGGCCATCAAGCCCTCAGACACTGCAACTGCCTCCCCCCCCCCACCCGACTGTGCACCCTAAGGGGATTCAGGATGGAGAAAAGCAGGATGCTGGCCCTAGATAGCTTAGGTGCATATCAAAGGAATGATTTCAATCAGCCCAGACTCTTCCATCTCCCTGTACTGTACCGAGAAATGTTGCACTAAATTCATTAACTTGAGATGTCTGGTTTTTCTTTAAGTAACAGTAATATTTTGATGTCTAAGGCTTTGATGTGACTACCTGGTTTTTGTTTTTTTGGGTTTTTTTTTGGGGGGGGGTGTTGGGAGCAGTCCCTCAGAGCTATCTCTGAGGCTCAAGTCCTCAGAAAGGCCACGGAATAAAACATAATGCTCAACTTTAAGGTAGTGCATTTTTTCCGTTGACAGGATGCATATTGGGATCCCCTGGGGTATAACTAGACCCCAGCCCTGGAGATCCTCGTTTAATTGGAATGAGTGTGGCCTAGACATAGGGATTTTTTTTTTAATTGAAGTATAGTTGATTTACAATGTTGTGTTAATTTCTGTTGTACAGCAAAGTGGAATTTTTTAAATATTCTTTTCCATTATGGTTTACCATAGGATATTGAACATAGTTCCCTGTGCTATACAGTAGGACCTTGTTGTTTATCCATCCTGTATATAATAGCTTACATCTGCTAACCCTAAACTCCCACCCCACCCCTCCCCCAAGCCCCTCCCCCTTGGCAACCACCAGCCTGTTCTCATGGACAGAGGGATTTTTTAAACCTCCCCTGTGGTTCTCCTCTGCAGCCCAGGTTGAGGAGCACAGGGAAACAGGGAAAATGAAAAGCCTCCCTCCCTGGAACCTCCTCCCTACAGCACAGCTGGCAATGAGTAAATGCACAACCTTGTAAACTAATTCACACTAGAGTGTTGATGGTTGATATGCTTTCTCTCCAGGTCACATTTTCACTTGACCTGGTGGCCAAAGAGTCATGATGACTGTCTCTATGGATGATGTGGGCACTCTGGCAGGAGATAGGGAAGAATATTTTTTTGAGTCTGTCTCTTAGCATCCACCCACCTGCCCTACCTCCTAGGAAGGTAGCCTTGCCCTCTTGCTGTCTTTCCCTTCCTGCCTTAGATAGTGTTGTCAAATTTAGCAAATAAAATTCAGCATGCCCAGTTAAATTTGAATCTCAGATAAGCAACGCTTTGGTTTTTTAGTATAATTATGTTCTGTGCAATATTTGAGACATACTAAAAAATTATTCATTGTTCATCTGAAATTCACATATGACTGGTGTCCTGTATTTTATCTGGCAGCCCTTGCTTTAGCTCCACACTATTGAAACGGGGGTCAAATAAGGAGGCAGGACCAGGGGCAGAAAATGGCTCATTTGGACGAGCCTGTCCAGTGGTCAGAGCCCAGAAGCAGAATTCGAAAGACCCCAGGGGCAGGGAAGCCTTGGGAGAATCCCATTCTTTCTTTGGGTTGGTTCCTGTCTGTAAAGTGAGAATCCTTACACCCCCTCAAGGCCTGTGGCACGATGGGTCTGGGCCCAGACACAGCATCAGGTGTCAGCATCTCTGTGCATCTCTGTCTCTGTTTCCAGGCACTTTCCTGTTCGTGATGACAAGACGGTCCCCAGCAGCTTCGGCTTCTCTTCCGTCCTCCTGCAGCCTCGGCAGGGGTGACACACAGTTCTCTCCTACCAGCAGCTCCAGCAGGAGTCCCAGAATCAGGTCTGGTGGACCCTTATCATGTCCCAACTTCATTCTGCACCAGGTCTCCACAGCCGGGGCCAGGATGCTCTGACTGGTCAGCTCCATGTCACTTCCTCCAGCACCTGGAAGAGTCAGCCCCGCAAAGCTCTGGGATGGAGGAGGGTTGGTTCCCTAGAGGAAAACCCAGGGGGAGAAGCATTCCCTCTAAATGCCTACATTCACCATTTAGGGCTAGATTGGGTGAGCTTCCCTCTTCTGGATCAGGACATGCCACCTAGAAAGGATCCAAAGGACTGGGAGGTCTAAGGGGTGGGTGAGTATAGGGCCACCCAAGATGCAGAAACTGCTCAACCAGTTAGTTACAGAGGACAGGACAACCTACCTGCGCTATCAGACTGCCCTCCCCCACTATCAAGGCACCAGAAAGGAGGCTCAACTCCAGGAATGGGGAGGGGAGGTGTATCTTTTGCAACTGGGGGGAGAGACAAAGACAGAGAAAGGTGGAGAGAGACCGAGAAGGGGAGGGATCGGTGGGGGAGGGGAGAGAGAGAGGGAAGGGAGGGGGACCGGGGGACAGAGAGTTTTCTTAGCGGCTGTGCTCTGGGTGTCCCAACACACACACACAAGTCCTCACTGCCTACTGATACCAGACCCTTAACACTGAGCGGCGGGGAGCAACCTTCCTTTTACTTCCATCTTTTGCTCCCCCGCCCACCTTCCAAGTAAAATCGTCTTAATCTTTCCTCTGCAAACGTTGAGACTCACGTCAGATGTTACTGTTTTTGATTCCCCAAATAGGATCTTAAAAAACGCATGATAAAGCTAGTCTCGTGTATTTAGCCCTGGTGTGACCAGTCCGATGCGCTTTCCTTTCTGAAGTTCCAAGCCTTCTTCTAATTTCTTTCTCTTCAGAGAACTTCCTTTAGCCATTCTTCATTGGTAGGGCTGCTGTCAACAAATTCTCTTAGTTTTCCTTCCTCTGGGAATGTCTATGTCTCCTTCATTCTGGAGCCACCTGGTCTGTGAAATTCTGTTATATGGCAGCCCTGCTGGACTCAGACAGAACTCAATCTTTCCTCTTCCTTCCTTCCATCTGTCCGTCCATCCATCCATCCATACAAACTTCCTTCCCTCCTTCCTTCCATTCCCCCTCTTAACTTCCTTAATAACTTTAAGTTTCCTGCTTGCTTTCTCTTCCTCCCACCTAGAGTTTAAGGCAAATGTCACCAACTGCCATCCTTCCCAGAGGCTTATGTGTGCAGGGGACATCTCTGGAAGGAAGTGCAGGGAGCACGTAACTGTAGGATATATATATCCTGTACATATACCTGTGTGTGTTATAGACTGAATTGCATGCCCCCAAATCAGATGTTGACACCCTAACCCCCAGTATATCTCAGAATGTGACTGTATTTGGACATAGGGTCTTTAAAGAGGTTAATCCAGTTCAAATGAGGTCATTAGGGTGGGTCCTTCATCCAACATGACTGGCGTCCTTAAAAGAAGAGGAAGAGACACCAAGGATGTTTGTGCACAGAGAAAATGCCACACGAGGAAATGGGAGAGGCCGGCTGCCAGCCACCGAGAGAGGCCTCAGGAGGAACCAAACCTTGAACCTGCAGCCTCCAGAACAGAGACAATTGGTTTCTGTTGTTTAAGCCTCCCATCTGTGGTTTTTAAAATGTTTATTGAAATATAGTTGATTTACAATGTTGTGCTAGTTTCATGTGTACAGCAAAGTGATTCAGTTATACATACATATATAGCTATCTATTCATTTTTAGATTCTTTTCCGTTATAGGTTATTACAAGATGTTGAGTATAGTTCCCTGTGCTATACAGTAGGTCCTTGTTGTTTACCTGTTTTATATATAAGAGTGTGTGTATGTTAATCCCGAACTCCTAATTAATCCCCCTTTTCCCCTTCGGTAATCATAAGTTTGTTTTCTATGTCTGTGAGACGATTTCTGGTTTGTAAAGTTCATTTGTATCATATTTTAGATTCCAGATATAAGTGATATCATATGGTATTTGGCTTTTTCTTTCTGACTTACTTTGCTTAGTATGAAATCTCTAGGTCCACCCATGTTGCTGAAAATGGCATGATTTCATTTTTTATGGCCGAATATTCTATCTATCTATCTATCTATCTATCTATCTATATATATATATATATCTCACATCTTCCTTATCCATTCATCTGTTGATGGACACTTAGGTTGCTTCCATGTCTTGGCTATTGGGAATAATGCTGCTGTGAACATTGGGGTGCATGTATCTTTTCAAATTAGAGTTTTCTCCAGATATATGCCCAGGAGTGGGATTGCTGGATCATTTTATTATGGCACACTTAGCAAACTAATAAATATCTCCACATATGTTGCTGAGAATGAAGTCCAGATGAGAGAATTTAACCTGGACTTAGCCCATTTTCTTAGCACCTAAGCCCCATCAGGCAGGTTTTAATGTTCATTTCCCGCTGTACCCGCAGCCCCAGGACACCCACAGACACTGATATGATGTCAGCCTGTATCACTCACAGAACCACAGGCTATGGACCAGGAGCTCCTGGGGAGGCAGGATCCAGGTCTCACCCAGCATCTTGCGTCCTGGAGGCACTTGCTTGTGGGTGATGGAGGGAAAACCTAGGTGAGGAGGGGTCCTTTTGGCCAAAGGAAGAAGTATAACTTGGAGGGTGAGCCATGGGGGGGGGGATTCAGAGCCCTGGGGTCCTGTAGGTCCCTGGGAAGCTCCATCTGCCTTGGGGTGCAGAAGAGAATGCAGGGGAAAACATTGCAAGAGTGCTGTCCACCAAACATGCACCCCCTCCAGGCCAGGTGGGTGGGGGGCTGATGGACAACTGGGGGAGTGGGGAGCCTGGTGAGGAGTCCTCACTGGACGCAGCTATGACACCAGCAGCAGAGCTTGGTCCTTTCTGGGCCTCCACCTTCCCACCTGTAAAATGGGGGATCAGACTTGGGTCCCTGGATTCCACATGAAATTCCTTTTTAAAAGGTGTGTATTTAATTACACTAATAAAGGTGCATGAATTATTCTTGTGAAAAAGCAAATTCTATGGGCAAAGAAGAAGTCTATCTTCCTCCCCAATCCCCCCACCCCAGCTCACTCTCCCACCCGTCCCAGGCTGTGTGCATTGCTACATCCGTTGTTGGTACCACCATGGTCCCAAGACCTGTAATCCCCTGCCGCACTACTCTCCTCTCCCTGCCCTCACCTCCCCGCTCTCTCCATCCCACTCCATCCCTCTACCAGCCTCTCTGGCCTCCTGATGGCTCCTCCAAGCTGACCACTCACCCTTAGGCTCTGCCTGGATTGATTGCGCCCTCTCACTTTATTGCAGACCTTCCTGAGCATGACAACTAAACTAGCCTGCTTCGTCCTACACAGGATTCTGTCCTACGCGTGGACCGCTCTCAGCACCATGGACTGTGGAGGCACACGGATGCTGAGATACTTTCCTCTTATCAGCAGTACTCTAGAAACATCCTTGAACATGTCTCTCCGTGCTCATCAGCAAGCATTTTCCAGGGTGCTGTGTTCATTACCTAGAGCGGCCATAACAAATGACCACAAGCCAGGAGATTAAAACAATACAGATTTGTCCTCTCCCAGTTCTGGAGGCCAGAGGCCTGAGATCAAGGTGCCGGCAGGGCCCCCCTTCCTCCTGAGCTCTGGGGGAGGATCCTTCTTGCCTCTTCCAGCTTCTGGGGGCTTCAGGTGTCCCTGGGCTTGTGGTCGCATCCCTCCAGCCTCTGCCTCATCTTCTCCTCTGTGTCTCCACTTCTGTGTCACAATATAACACTTGTCATTGGATTTAGGGCCATGTGGGTAATCGAGGGTGTTCTCACCTCAAGATTCTTATACCTGCAAAGACACTTTTTCCAACTAAGGTCACATTCACAAGTTCTGGGATTAGCACCTAAACATGTCTTCTTGGGGCCATCACTCAACCCACGACAGATGGACAGACACACGTGGAATTGCATGAAAGGGCATGCACATTACAAACACTTCCAGAGGCTGCCAGACTGCATCCTCAATGTATCTACCCAGGAGCAATTTTAACACACACTTGGGCACAGACTCAGACTCATCAGCACCTCCGACCTCAATTTACTTTAGGGGAGACTGAGAACGGGTGGTGACGGTGCCACACCCACAGCGGGCCAGACACCAACCAACCTGGGCTTCCCCATACACGAGGGCTGGCGGGGGTCACCTCTTTGTCAGTTGTTCTGCCCACAGCCCCTGGGCCCCAGGTGGAGTGACTGATGCTGAAGCCTGGACCCCAACACCAGCCCCCATGAGGAGTCTGAGACCTTGGCGGGTAGCTGGGCCCAGACTCAAGCCGCCTGGAGGGGGAAAGCTCCAGGACATGAGTGCACCCCTGGGGGACCTGGAAGGCGGGGCTCCGTAACCTTGCTTCTCCCATCAGAACTGGGTAACCTGTCACTTGGCCCACATTTTCTCCCATATGTGATCTGAGGGCTCCGAGCCGACAGGGGCGGTGGACCAAGGCCCCCTGATCAGTCCCTGGTGGGGGATGGGTAGGCAGGGGCTGAGTCGGGTTGTAACAGAGGTGTCTGCCCAGGGAACGGGCTGTGACATTTGCCTCTTAGAAGCCGCGTACCCTTCCAGAGCCTCTGTGAGTTATGCTGATAAAGTCCATCTCCAAGGCTGCTTTTAAGAATGACAATGATGGGCTTCCCTGGTGGCACAGTGGTTGAGAGTCCGCCTGCCGATGCAAGGGACACGGGTTCGTGCCCCGGTCCGGGAAGATCCCACATGCTGTGGAGCGGCTGGGCCCGTGAGCCATGGCCGCCGAGCCTGCACGTCCGGAGCCTGTGCTCCGCAACGGGAGAGGCCACAACAGTGAGAGGCCCACGTACCGCAAAAAAAAAAAAAAAAAAAAAAAAAGAATGACAGTGATGACCTGCGAAGAGGCTCTGACACACAGTGGGTCCTTATCATCGTTATGGTGTCCCGGCTGGGGAAATGTAAACTCCGGAGAAGAATGTTCCAGAACTCGTAGGAGGGCAGAGAGGAGGGGGTGCCTGAGCTGCGGGGCGGCGGCGGCCCGAGTGGGGCGGGAGCCGGTCCGAAGCGCAATGGCGCCCCCCGGTGGCGGGTGTGCGAATTGCCCCGCGCGGGCTCGAGACCCGGAGGAGCGTGTTCGGGGCTCCCGTGCGCCCCATCCTCTGCCTCATCCTGTGGTTGGTTGATCAGCCGCCGCCCACCCACCCTCTTTCGCAGACAACCCCCGTGGGAGGCGGGAGAACCTCGGATCGTGGACCCGGGGAGAGTGCGAAAGGAGAGGAAGGCTCCATCCCTTCTGCAGCCCGACATTTTAAATGTATTATATTTATAATATTTATGAATTTATTCTATTGCCCGCGTGCCAGATACTCATCTTCTTATCAACCCTGCGAGGTGGGTATCAGTATTCCTCCCATTTTACAGATGGGCAAACTGAGGCATGGCCAGGGGAATTCCACTAATGCCCAGTGGGTGAGACCGCATTTCAGATGCCGTAAAAGCTGGTTTCCTGGACCAGAACCAGCCACCAAGCAAAGGAGGGAAGGGAAGGCTGTTGAGGGGACTGCCCACCCTTTGTTGCCCAAGACTGCACTCTGGGCCTGACTGGGGTTCTTCCGGATGCCGCCCTCCAGCTGGGGAGGAATGGGGGGGCAGTGCGTGGAGGGGGAAGGGCTGCTGGCGCAATTGAGGAAAAGTCCAGAGAGGGGTCCCCAGCCAGGGGGGACCACAGCCCTTGGAGGCAGACACTGGAGGCTCAGAGCTGAGGCCCCTTTGAAGAAAGGAAGGGGTGTCAGCCCTGTGGAGACCTTTGAGAGCCTCCACAGGGGGGTCATGTGTCTTATTCTTTTTTTTTTTTTGGAATTTTATTTATTTTTTATACAGCAGGTTCTTATTAGTTATCTATTTCATACATATTAGTGTATATATGTCAATCCCAATCTCCCAATTCACCCCCCCTTCCCCCCTTGGTGTCCATACCTTTGTTCTCTACATCTGTGTCTCTATTTCTGCCCTGCAAACTGGTTCATCTGTACCATTTTTCTAGGTTCCACATATATGCATTAATATACGATATTTGTTTTTCTCTTTCTGACTTCACGCTGTATGACAATCTCTAGATCCATCCATGACTCTACAAATGAGGGGGGGTCATAAGTCTTACACGCCCCCTACGCGAGGGGACGGAGCAGAGCTGGCTTGTGCCTTCGCCCATCACGTGGCCTCGACAGGACCCCTCCCTCTCTGGAAGACCATGCCAGGCCTGGACCAGTCATGGCTTGGTCTAGGGCTCTACTTCCTCGACCACAGGTGTAGTATAGCTCGGAAGGGCTAGCTCCCATCCTGGTAAAAGATCTTTGAGCTCTGATAAAGAAAACCCTGTATCTCTTTCGGGATGACCCTGCAAGCCATGGACAAACATAGCCATGGTGGCCTCTGGCCCCTCCTCCCGCCAAAGCTGGGGGTGTTACCTCTCAGCCTCCCGCATCCCCTCACTTATTTATTCAACAGCCATCTGTTGGGCATCTACTCTGTGCTAGACCCTGTGCAAAGTAAGCTCTGCAGCTTTGGTATCTGCTAACACCTAAACGTTCATATTGTCTTTTCAAACTTCATTTACTTTGAAAATCATGGTTTTGGAGAAACCGCTGCCTGGCCCATACTGGAGTCTGCGTAAGTGGGAAATAACCCCTCCCAGGTTAAGTCACAGCAACGGCAGGGTTTCTTTGTTTGAGCAACCCAGCCTAGCCCAGCCTGACTAACACAAGGGTTAAGAGTGGAAAGTAAGTCTCCTCTTAGACTTCCACGCCCTCCTCCGTGGAGGGCTTGTTGCCACATCTTTGTGCTACTTTCCCCAAATCTCTCTGCTTCTCTATCAGCATGTGACTCCCCTGAGACTGGCCCGGGGTTTAAGGAGGCAGGGAGTCTGGCCCTGCCTGCTTGGAGGACCCTCCTTTCAAGAAAGGAAGTGGCGGCCACCACCGTTTCTCCTTCCTGCATTGGGAAGCGATGGCTCTGTCCCTGTGGATCCCAGAGCCGAGCCAGAAAGATGGGTGATTAGGAGCTGCGGGGCTGGGGTCACACAGTATGGTCTGCATCTCAGAGCTTGTCTTGCACAGCACTGGCCTACGCCATTCAGCCACCCAGGGGTCCCTGCTGCCTTGGGGGTGGCGGGGCAGAGGCTCACCCCTGCTGGCCAGGGCCCTTCTGTAGCAGGTGGGTGTTCAGAGGACCCCTGCTCATGGTCACTGGTCACAGCTCAGGCCCCCACCCCTACCCCAGGTCTTCTGCTTTGTGGCTGCTGAAGGTTCCTGGGGAGGCAGGTGGAAAATGACCCTTGAAGGCAAGCTCCAGAGCGCCTCCTGCAGGGAAGGAGGAGAAGAGAATCCAACAGAAAGCCTGCAAGGGACTCGACCCTTGGATTCTCTGCCCCCTGCCCCAGGGGGTCAAACTTGGACGAAAGCCTGAAGCACTCCTCTTTTTCCAACTGTGTTTTCACTTATGTATGATGAATAGAGAACAAGAAGGAGGTTTGCTTCCTGGAAGTGAGTTGTCATTTAATGACTTCCTTTTAAGAAACTGAAATCCTTTTTTCCCTCTGATTATGAAAAGTGATATTACTTTGTGATAAAAAAAAACTTCATAAAAATATATAAAGGAGAAAATAAAGATTACTTATAATCTCATCAATCCTATCCCCAAGAGAGGGGCTCTGTAACTCTAGGACTTGGATAGAGTTAATCTACACTAGGAAAGGGACCCTGTTCCTGCAGATTATTATTATTTTTTAAAGTAGTTCTTACTTTATTTTCTTTACTTATTTTTTGCCCCGCGAGGCATGCAGGATCTTAGTTCTCCGATCAGGGATCGAACCTGTGCCCCCTGCAGTGGAAGCACAGAGTCCTAACCACTGGACCACCAGGGAAGTCCCTCCTGCAGATTATTTTTAAACATATAATAAAACCAGTCAGTATGCTTGCAGGACACTTCCCTGGTGGCGCAGTGGTTAAGAATCCGCCTGCCAATGCAGGGGACATGGGTTTGAGCGCTGGTCCCGGAAGATCCCACATGCCGCAGAGCAACTAAGCCCTTGCGCCACCCGTGCACCGCAACGAAGAGTAGCCCCCGCTTGCCGCAACTAGAGAAAACCCGCACACGGCAACGAAGACCCATCACAGCCAAAAATAAATAAATTTATATTAAAAAACTATGCTTGCAGGTTTCTTCTTCCACCAACATAGGAGCAAACGACACATTTTGTTCTTAACTTGCTTTTTTTGTCCTAATAAAATGGAAGTGTTTCCAGGTTAACCACTGTACAGCTATAGATCAATTTTTGTTTGGAGGCTGCCTAGTATTTCATGTGAATATAAAATTTAAAAAAAATCAATTCCAATAAGTCAGCACTTTCCAATAAGCTTTGATGAAGTTTGTTTTTCATTTTAGTTATACCACCTGGTTCTCTTTGAACTTGAACAAGAATATGCAAACGTTTCTATTTTTTAAAAAATTTTATTGAAGTATAGTTGATTTACAATATTGTGTTAATTTGGACCCAACACAGCCAAAAATAAATAAATAAATTAATTAAAAAAATATAAATGTTTTTAATGGAAAAGAATATGAAAAATATATATATGTATAACTGAGTCACTTTGCTGTACAGAAGAAATTAACACAATATTGTAAATCAACTATACTTCAATAAAATATTTTAAAAAATAGAAATGTTTGCATATTCTGGTGCAAGTTCAAAGAGAACCGGCTGGGGCTTCCCTGGTGGCACAGTGGTTGAGAATCCGCCTCCCAATGCAGGGGACGCGGGTTCAAGCCCTGGTCTGGGAAGATCCCACATGCGGCGGAGCAGCTGGGCCCATGTGACACAACTACTGAGCCTGCGCTCTAGAGCCTGTGCTCCGCAACAAGAGAGGCCGCGATAGTGAGAGGCCCGCGCACCACGATGAAGAGTGGGCCCTGCTCGCCGCAACTAGAGAAAGCCCTCGCACAGAAATGAAGACCCAGCACAGCCAAAAATAAGTAAATAAATAAATATTTTTTAAAAAGAGAGAGAACCAGGTGGATATAACTAAAATGAAAAACAAACTTCATCAAAGCTTATTAGAAAGTGCTGACTTATTGGAATTGATTTTTTTTAAATTTTATATTCACATGAAATACTAGGCAGCCTCCAAAACTAACCAAACAAAAATTGATCTATAGCTGTACAGTGGTTAACCTGGAAACACATCCATTTTATTAGGACAAAAAAAGCAAGTTAAAAACAAAATGTGTCATTTGCTCCTATGTTGGTTGAAGAAAAAACCTGCAAGCATAGTTTTTTAATATAAATTCATTTATTTATTTTTGGCTGTGATGGGTCTTCATTGCTGTGCGTGGGTTTTCTCTAGTTGCAGCGAGCGGGGGCTACTCTTCGTTGTGGTGCGCGGGCTTCTCATTGCGACGGCTTCTCTTGTTGCAGAGCACGGGCTCTAGGCACCCAGGCTTCAGTAGTTGTGGTGCGCGGGCTCAGTAGTTGTGGTTCGCAGGCTCTAGAGCTCAGGCTCAGTAGTTGTGGCACACGGGCTTAGTTGCTCCGCGGCACCTTCCGAAACCAGGGCTAGAACCCGTGTCCCCTGCATTGGCAGGCGGATTCTTAACCACTGCGCCACCAGGGAAGCCCAAAACATTTCTATTTTTAAAAGTGTGTTTTATTTGTTAATATGGTAGATCCCTGGGAGTTGGTTATACCATCTCCTTTATATCTTTTGTTATAAATTAAGTATTTAATATTAGTGTTTTGAAACCACTAGAATAAGTGCAATCAAGGCAGCTTTCAGAGGGAACTAAAAATTGAAGCTTAGAAAGCTCTATACCTTTGAAAACCTTTTTAGATAGTTTTCATTGTACCCATACAAATCATTTCTTATTCCATTCAATTAGGTGGAGAAATTTCAGTTCCTAAGATAAACACAAGGAAATATCACAACGTTTTCTCGAAAACTAACATAACAAGGAGAGAGATTAATTCAGATTTTTCCTGCCTACTTAAAAAAATGTTTAGTTGATATATATATTTTAAAATTTATTTATTATTATTTATTTTTGGCTGTGTTGGGTCTTCATTGTGGTGCACAGGCTTCTCACTGCAGTGGCTTCTCTTGCTGCAGAGCACGGGCTCTGGGTGCGTACACTTCAGTAGTTGTGGCACGCAGGCTCAGTAGTTGTGGCACACGGGCTTAGTTGCTCCACGGCATGTGGGATCTTCCTGGACCAGGGATTGAACCCGTGTCCCCTGCATTGGCAGGCGGATTCTTAACAACTGTGCCACCAGGAAGTCCCCTGCCTACTTTTTATGGGTTCAGTTGCTAACATGGGCACCAAATTTGAAACTTACTTAAGGCTTTTGAAAAAAATTATATTTGAACTTTAAAACTTTGCCTTTTTCTACCTTCAAGGCCCTAGTTTTAAAGTCTGGCCCTTATTGCAAAAGGAAGCAATTTCTGAATACAATATTAAAAATCCAAGATAATGTAATCAAACTCTTACCCTTCAATGTTAAGATAATCTGTGTTCAAAACAATATTTAGGAACACAGCCGGGGAACCCTCTAAATCTTTAATTTTCAGACTAATAGAGTGAAATGAATAATGTTGATATTTTTAACGCATATAATCTTTCAAAGCTTTGCACACTTTTTTAAAAAGCTTGAGGTTGATTCGTGGTCTTCTGTACAAATCTTTATACCCACGAATTTTATCTTGTGATTGGTCTCTCTTTTTTTTTTTCTCATCACATATCTGTTTCCTTATGCCAAAATATATAGCTTGTTTTATTTTCTTTCAGCTGATAAGGTTTATGGTCAGGACATGTATTTTATGTATGTCATAATAAGAGAACAGTTCCCTTACTTGGGACATGTTTGTAATACAGTGTGAAGTGCATATGGGAAAGATATAAAGTTGTATATATATGAAGATTATTTTTGTGTGGAAATTCAAAGGGAAAAATGTAACAAAATTAGCAAAAATGAATCGGTGGCCAGAGTGGTGGGAGAGTGGATTTGTTTGCTTTCTTGTTTTGCTCTTTTTCCTACATCCCAAATGTCTTGTGATTTCATTTGCTTACGAAAAAAAGAAAAAAAAAGTTAAAAATGAAAAGACATTTAAAGGACAAATAATACAAAGTCTATTTCATTTCATCTTCACAAAATATATTTTTTGAACGTTTTTTATTCTTGTAGAAGTCACTCGTGTTCACTGTGTGAACATGGAGTACTTAGAAAAAATATAAAAGGAAATTAAAAAATTACTGTAATTCCAAAATCTAGATATAATCACCGTTAACATTTTGGTGTGCTTACTTTAGTCTTTTTTAAAGCATAATTGTTTAATGTCGATGGAATTGGAGTATATGTAGAGTTTTTTCTTTTTTTCCCCTTTTGTTTCTGTTTTTTAATTTTAATTTTTTTATTGAAGTATAGTTGATTTACAGTATCGTGTTAGTTTCAGGTTACTAGAGTTTTTTTCTCTTTCCTTAAACATCACGAGCATTCTCTGTGACATTACTCTTGTTTCCAATATTATTTTTGGTGGTTGCTTAAGAGTCTTCCGTATGAATATCCTACCATATATGTATCATCATCCTCCCTTTTGTCATCATAAGCTGGTTTCTCTTTCTGGCTTTTACAGATCATGCTATCATGCTGCAATGGACAGCGTTGTACAAAAAATTTTCACTTTTCTCTGTTTATTTCCTTGAGCTGAAGCCCTAGAAGTGAAATTACTAGGTGGAAGGGTAAAAAACATTTTAAATGCCCTTCCTATCTTTTCAAACTGCTGGACCAAAAGGTAGCTTTAACTTAGGCATCCATGGGCGTTGAGAGTATATTCATTCTAAAAAAGATGATTTTTATTTTTTTACAATTTTAAAAAGGTAAAAAATTCAACTTTTTCTTTTGCTTCTCATTCTTTTACTACTAGTAAGTCTGTCTTTGCTATACTTTCGTTTGCCAGTCAGCTGTTGTTCTTTTCTGTGAATTATATATTCAAGTCCTTGGCCCATTTTTTCCTGTTAAGATGCATTTTTTTCTTATGCATTTGAATAAGTTCTTTATAAACCAGAAATATTATTCCTTTAGTTATAAAATTTATGACCAATATATCCCCAGATTGTTCTTTAGTTTTTAATTTTGTTCATTACCACATTTGCATTGGTTTTTCCTTTGTGATGTCCTCCGTGGCTTTTCATGTGTTAAAAATGCAACTCCAGGGACTTCCCTGGTGGTGCAGTGGATAAGACTCCGTGCTCCCAATGCAGGGGGCCCGGATTTGGTCCCTGGTCGCGGAACTAGATCCCACATGCCTACCACAACTAAGGAGCCCACCAGCTGCAATTAAGACCCGGTACAACCAAATAAATAAGTAAATATATTTTTTTAAATGCATCTCCATGCTTACCTGAATGTTCCACCTCAATTTTTAAATGTTTTTTTTAAAAAAAGTCTTTAATTCGTTTGGAACTATTTTGATGAATGGTATGAGATATAAATGGAACTTGACTTTTCCCAACCACAAATTTTCCCATTTTAGTGATTGATGCGTATCCCCTTTCCTCATTAATTTGTGGTGCTTTTTATCATGTGGAAAGGTTTTACATTTCCTAGAGTCTCCTTCCAGGCCACTCCATCTTTATTTCATTCATCTGTGTATTCTTTTTTTTTATCGGTCTATTCTTGAACCAATATGCTACAATATTTTTATGGAGACTTCTATCTTTTCAAATCTCGTATGGCAAGCCCTCCATATCATTCCCTCTTTCAAAAACACCTTAGTTATTCTTATCAATTTATTCATCCAGATGAAATTTAGAATTTGACACATTCTCCCCAGATCATGTGGAAACTGATTGGTATTGCATTTCTTCCCATCCAGGGGGGTGGTGTAGCTGTAGTTTTCTTTGTATAGGTCCTGCTCAAATCTTGTTATTTCTAAGAAATTTACTGTGATCTTGGTATAGTGGATTTCCCCAGTCATCCCTGCTCAGGCTACTACCAATTAGTGTTAGAATTAATAGAAAGCAAGTGATTTTTTTGGCAATTCTTCATGTATATAGCTACTTGCTGAACTCTATTACGAATTCTGAGAGTGTCTTAAATGCTTATTTGGGGATTTCTAGATGGACCATCACATCTACAAATAACAGTAGTTTGTCGGATTTTTTTTTTTTTTTTGGATAGACTTTTTGCTCAATTTTATTGCGTTGGTTAGGCCTCCTAGATGCGTTCAATGGGCACCTGATAAAGGCATTCTCGTTTTACTTCCGATTTTAATGGGAATGCTTTTGGTATTTCATATCTATGTTCTATTGTGGCTGATAGTTTGAAGTACCTTTTAAAAATCGTGTTCAGGATGTATCTGTCATGGCAATGACAAATGGGAGGACTGAAGCTAGAAGCTATTTTTTCAAGAGGCAGGGATGCCTCCAGCTGGAGTGAGGGCACAGGTGGCTCTTAATCATGAACCCTTCTGTGCTGATTCTTGACTCTCTACGTGAATTATGAATTACTCTGGTTTTGCTTTACAATCAAACAACTGCAAGAATAAAAACACAAAAACTTTTATTTCCAGTTTTCAAAAAACTATAGAGTTTCAATTAAGTTTCAACATGTATAATGTCTTTCCCAGCGAGTGTTAAGACGACCAGGCTGTTTCCCTGTCACCTGCTGCTGTTTCATCTTCCCTGGGGTCGGATCAGCCCTGCGTTTCTTGGACAAAGGCCTGCAGTCCCTGGATTACTGTTAACATGGATTTAATGGCATTGTAGGCGGGGTCTCACGTCTGACGTCGTCCTGGAGGGTGGCCCCTGGCTTTGGGTCGGGGTCGGTGGGGGACCGGGCCACTCTCCTCTGGGTCGTGCCTCCACGCCGGGAATTGCCCTTCCTGGAACTTTTCCCCTCAAAACCCCACTGGCAGAGCCTCCGGAGGCGTTGGTTCTTTGGTAACTTTTCCATTTTTTTCCCCCGATTCCTTCCAAGCCGCTTTTGGCAGTTCGGTTGCATCTGCCTGGTTTTGTGACGGTGAGGTCACAGGTCACCCCCACACACACCCCCACCCCCGCAGCCAGGTGGATGCTCCAGGCGGAGAGCAGCTGACCCCTGGCGGGAGCCGGGGAGCGAGGCGAAGAGGCCTCGGGGCGGGGCCGCGTCCCGGCCTAGCTCCGCCCAGCGCCGCCGCCGCGCACGCGGCTTGGCCCCGCGCCGGCGCGTGCTGAGCCCTCCCGCGTGCCGTCCTTACCCGGCCTGCGCCGCGCGGCCGCCCCCGGAAGTGGACTTCGCTTCTTTAGAGGCGGTGCGTCCGTGCCCGAGGCTCGTGGGTCTGCGGCCGGAGCGCTTGGCGCCGGAGCTCGAGGGGCGGGCCTGCTGCCGCCATGGCCGGGAGTCACGACATGTTCGACACCATCGTGATGGCGGATGACAGGTGGGTAGGGGGCTGGGCCGGGCCCCTACCCGAGCAGGTCTGCTCTCAGCCGCTGGGCTGCGGCGGCCGCCCGGGCCCTGGGGGAACGCGCTGTGGCTCAGAAGGCGGCTGGTGCGGGAGGGCCCGAGATGCTGCTGCTTCTCCTTTGCTCATCGGCCTCTCGGGCGAGCGTCATGTGCCCAGCTGTTCCTCTAGACCCTCCCTCGTCCGGGGCTGCCTCACGCATCTGCTCGGTCTGGTGACTGCCTCCCTCCAGGGACGGTTCTTCCTCGGGTGGGACGGACCTTTGCCATCTGGGCGCTGCCCCTTTTTCTTGTTCCTCAGTGGTAGGACATACGGCAGCATTCACGGACATGCTCTTAAACGTGTCAGGCGTCATCCTTTTCCCTCCTGAGCCCCCGGGGAGCGCCTAGGACTGTGACGAGGGGGGGCGGGGGAGCTGTTGGTTGCTTTGTGGCTGTCTTCCAGTGCCCTGCGCACTTGAGACATCAGTAGGTGTCAGTTAAGGAAGAGAGTGAACAGTAAACAGTCGCTGACGTTTATTTGGAGCTTGCTGTGAATTGGACTCTGAGCTAAGCGTTGTATCCAGTTATTTATTTTAGCCTTACTTGTGAAGTGGATCCTATGCTTCACCCCGTCTTTCAGATGAGGAGGCAAGGTCACTCCCAGGGCCACACAGCCAGTAAGTGGGAGCTATCCCCTCGGCCTCACTGGGTGCCCCAGCACACCCCTTTCACTTTGGTGACCAGGTTATGATGATGCCAGTTACACTGCTGGGCCTTCAAAGTCAGAGCCTTTATTCTACTGCAGGCGCCACGGTCACGGTACATTTTGTGATCATCTGATGGCGTTTCTCCTTGCTAGTCTCCTGAGATGTGATGGAAAGCCCGGTACATGTTGCAGAGTTTTTGTTTTTTTTGAAGCCCTTGACCAAGCAGTCTAGCTTACAGACCCAGAACAGGGGCTCGATGACCTGGCTGCAGACGAATTACCGGGGAGATTTTGCAAAGCAGATTCCTGGGCCTTACTCCAGACTTACTGAATACGAGGGGTGAGGCCCCTGAATTTGTATCTTTGAAATTTTCCTGTGTGTTTCTGATATTCTGCCAGGTTTGGGAATCACTGATTTAGCCCACCTTCCTCTTTGTAGAAGAGGTAAATTGGGCTTCCGGAATTACAGCGACTTGCCAGACGGAGAGACTTAGGGAGGGGTGGAGCTGAGGTTGGAACTTACGTTTTCTGGCTTAAATTTTCTTCTTTTTCTACAGTACTAGGTCTTGTCTTGCTAGGTCTGGGCAATGTGGAAGAGGGAGGTTTTTGCAGGAAGAATGCTCTTTCTCCTGTTTATTTGCTCATGCTTCCTCTTCTCTGTTGCAGGTTTCACGGGGAAGGTTATCAGGAAGGCTACGAAGAAGGAAGTAGCTTGGGTATGATTGAAGGAAGACAGTATGGCACGTTACATGGAGCTAAAATCGGATCTGAGGTAAGTGGGACCCCCCACTTAGAAAGGAATCCTTTTCTCTTACCAGTGACAATTTGCCTTGATGATCAGTATGATCGAGCCACGACTTCAGGCCTCTTCACGTGGCCGTAGGCTAGATAGAACGTTGACGGAGAAATCGTCTCAGAACGGAACCCGCAGAGGGTTGCTGTGTGGAGATGATGAAGTCAGGTGGGCTGGAGAAAGAGAAGACAAGTCCCCCCTCGCCTCAGGCGACGTCGAGTGTCTGGTGCTGCCCTGTGTCTTAAGCCAGCTGGATCCTCCCCCAGAGAGTGAGCACCCTGTGTCATGTGAAAACATGCCATTTATATTTCTGTTGAAATTCCTGATTTTCCTTTCCTCCTGCCCTTCGACCTAGATTGGCCCTCACTTATGGAGATAGCTGGCCCTAAACAGTAACGTCTGAGGCCGTCAGGACTGTATTAGGTGTCTGTTGCTGCAAAACGAATCAGCACAAGACACGTGGGCTTCAGACAACCAGTGCTTATTATCTCACACGGATCCTGAGGGTCTGTGGTCCAGGAGCTGCTGAGCTGGCTGGTTCCGGCTCGGGGTCTCTGGGTGCTGGAGTTAAGAGTCAGCCAGCCTGCAGTCAGCTGGAAGCTTGCTGGGGCTGCAGGAGCCACTTCTCAGGTGGCTGCTCACGCGGGTGTCCTCACCGCGTGAACTCTCCATAGGGCTGCCTGAGTGTCCTCGTGACACTGTGCGGGTGACCCACGTCGGCAGGGCAGAGGTGACGTTGTCTGTTAGTGCCTGGATTCAGAGGTCACGTGCTGCCTCTTCCTGTGTGTGCTCCTGCTCGTCAAGGTCACCCCGATCCGGTCAGGGGACCGCACAGGGCAGGATTACCAGGGGGTGGGGAGGTGGGGCCCAGTGGGGCCACCTTGGAGGCTGGCTGCCCCGCTGGTGACTTGACCTCCAACTTCTGTAGCCTGGTGCCCAGTGGGTGCTTCCAGAACAACAAGAGAAGAAGCACCACTGCCCCCTGGGCCCCTGCCCCCCTTTTTGTTTTGAGAGCTTGATATTTAGATCAAATATAGCTGTTGGTTAGTCATCTCACTCTTGAATGTTTCGTAAATTCACAGATCGGGTGCTACCAAGGTTTTGCTTTTGCTTGGAGATGTCTCCTGCACGGCTGCACCACTGAGAAAGACAGGTAAAGCTGAGCCTTCTTTCTTCTTCGGTGTCTGGATGCGAAGTTCCGGTTCCATAGCTCACTCTCACCTTGGGCGGTTAGTGCCTCAGTCCCCTCATCTGTAAAATGGAGAAATAACCAGGCTGAACCTGAAATGTTGTCATGAGGTTTACAGGAAATAGTAACTAGAAAGCACTGGGCACATTTCTGGTGTTGGGTGAACATCCGTTGTTATTACTTCCCAAGGGTCCTCGGATCCCACTGGAGGAGACCTTAGGGCGCTGAGTGGCTTTTGGTTACCCTGCCAGTCAAACCACGATGAAAATTATACTATCTTCTCCTTCATCTCTCCTCTGAGCTTGTAACAAGCAGAACAACAGTCGTGGTATGATCAGGGCTCAGAAATGGTGACTCCCTTGTCACTGGTTTCTTTAATGTAGCTGAAAGGTCTGCTAATGAGATGACCCATTTCATGTGTTTCACAGGTGTCAGGTACCTGGAAGCACTAAGTAACCATGAGCTGTTATTTGTAGTGTTTGTAGCCTTTTTTTTTTTTTTTTTTTCAGTTTATTTTTGGCCGCATTGGGTCTTCGTTGCTGCGCGCGGGCTTTCTCTAGTTGCGGTGAGCGGGGGATACTCTTCGTTGCGGTGCGCGGGCTTCTCATTGCGGTGGCTTCTCTTGCTGTGGAGCACGGGCTCTAGGCACACAGGCTTCAGCAGTTGTGGCACACGGGCTCAGCAGTTGTGGCTCGCAGGCTCTAGAGTGTAGGCTCAGCTTCTGCGGAGCACGGGCTTAGTTGCTCCGCGGCATGTGGGATCTTTCCAGACCAGGGCTCGAACCAGTGTCCCCTACATTGGCAGGCGGATTCTTAACCACTGTGCCACCAGGGAAGCCCATCTGTAGCCTTTGGAGCGTGCTCTTGCTGGGTGCTGCTTCCTGAAGCCCCAGGACCCTGTCCCCACCCCCGGTCTTCACTCTTAAGCTGGAAACGCACCCTTATGTGAAAGGCCGTCCTGCCGCTCATGGGAGCCGACACTGGGCTTCGGCGCTGCTCTGCATCATCTTGATGTCTGGTGGCTTTGCCTGGCCTGGGAGGGGTGCCAGGAGAGTGGATAACAGAGCAGGGAAGCTGGCATTCCCCCGTCCACGTGACCTGTCATCTTATTTGGAATATTTTGAATTTCTAGAACTTGGGCCACAGCCATATTGAAATGTCAGAGCGGGGATGCTCAAGACAGAGTCTGGGGGATTGTGGGCTCGCCTGCTCTCTGACTTGTCCTGTCACTGAGCAAGTGGGAGTTGACCGGATTCGTCCATCAGCCGAGGGCCATCTTGGAGAGATTTTCCTCTGAAGATTCAGTGGGAGTGGGCGGGTAGCTGGCGGTCAGGTTGGGACAGTGGTTGGCAGCCCCGGGCGCCACTGGGCGGCTGTCGGAGCGGAGCGTGGCTCCCCGCTCCCGGTCCACGAAGGCGGGGTGGGGCGCACTGACTCGGAATGCTTCAGCAGCCTTCCCCTCTCCCTGTACCGGGATCTGCGGCTCACGGGGGGCCTTGCACTGGGTGTGAAGGGTCTCACAGCTGGGGGCTGCCAACCCGCACCCCAGGGCAGGGGTTCCCTCCCATCCTAAAGCCGCGCCCCCGGTCTGTCCATCAGAGGGCCCGTGGCCCGCCGCCCCGCCATCCCCACCCCACCTGCAGAGCCCGGGAAGCCCTTTGAAACACAGCCTAAAACCCTTTATCTTAGAGCAATGGTTTTTGGATTTTCTAAGTCTACAGTTTTTTTTTTAAATGGTAGAAGGCGGGCAGAGGATCTGCTTCTTTATGTTTCACGTAAGGATGTTAAAAGAGAAACACCTGCCATGTGTGTTATCGTTCGGTGAGCTGAGGGAATTTTAACACCAGAGAAGCTGTGTGGAGAGCCCTGTCTCAGCCTGAAGGATGGCGACCTTTCCATCAGGTGACCATAGCTTTCTGACCCACCCTGAGATGCTACTCTGTCTGGTGAAGGCTTTTTCCCTTACACCAGCCGTGAGCGGGTCACACCCTCCTGACATGCACTGGCTTTGACCGTGGGATGGGCTGGGTGTGTCTGGAGTAGCTTCACTGACCCGGGAAGGCAGGAATGACCCGTCACTGCTTGCAGAGTTGGGAGTGGGTGGTAGTCGTTGTATTGTGGCAGGTACAGCCGTTTCCCGCATGTTGGCATCTGCCTTCCAACTCCCTGGAAACCAAGTGCTTTGTTGCTTTAATTAACTCACGCTGACCTTTCGCAGTTTTGTATTTTCTCCAAGAGGTGGCCGTCATAGTTCTTCTAAACTGGTTTAAAAACCGCAAATGTGAGCAGGTCCTGGTCACTTTGAATGGCTATTGCTTCATCCTAAGGATGAGTCCTTCAGGATTCCCAGGGATCAGATATCTGGCGTGCTCCTGACACCTTGGGGATCAGATGTGGTCCTGGGAAGGTGGCTCGGCAGTATCGCTTGCCTATGACCCAGAGGGCACCCACCCTCCCAGATGAAGCGAAGAGACTGATGTTTATCGAGCCCCTACTCTGTAGCACGTTCTGGGCTTTATCCTCCTGAGAGCCTGGGAGGTGGCCGTTAAGGCCCCACTTTACAGATGAGGACGCTGAGGCTCAGAGACAGTGAAATACCTGAGTGCCTTGGGGCGGTTGTGCTCCAGGCCGCCCACTAGCTGAGCTCCTTGTCTTCCTGGGAGAGGGAGCCAAACTCAAACACCAGCCACTGGTTTCTGCCCTATGGATGGAGGGGGCTTGCCGGTTTACCTGCTGTTAAACTCCCAGAGGCTGTGAGCGTGAGGATTGCAGATCCTGGAAAATCCCCAGGTTCGGAGCAGGTTGCCCGGCACTCTTTCCCGTCTGCTTCTGTCTGCTCTGGGGTCAGACCTGGGGACCGGCGGTCGGCGTGCTTGTTGGTGTTGCCTTGGCCGCTGGGTCCGGATGGAGCTGTCCCTGTAAGGTGGGTTCGCTCTTGATGTCCGGATGCGGTGTGGGCGGGCTCACATTGCCAGGTGAGTAAAGGTTGTTTAGTGTGACGACAAAGTGAGTCACCAGTGCCCGAGGCCAGGCGTGCTCAGCACGACCACTTTAAAGCCATCTAGCGGCATCGCTGTTACATAAGCTGAGCCTGTTGTGTGCAAAGGACTAAAAGTCTTTATTTCTGTGTTTTACAGCAAAAAGATGAAGGTCTTAGAATCGTTGATTAGAATGATTCAGAAATTCCCTTATGATGACCCTACTTATGATAAACTTCATGAAGACTTAGAGAGAATTAGAGGGAAATTTAAGCAGGTTTGTGTCCTGTGTGTTTCGTTTTGATCAGGGTGCCTTTCTCAGATGTAGTTGGGGCAGCCCTGGGGGCTCATTTTGCTAATGGTTTTGGGGCCACCAGTAACATATAAATGGTCAGTAAAGCAAATCCTTCTGTATGTCGATCTAAGGAAACCGAGGACCATCTAGGGAACAGGTGTGAGAACTTCTTTAAGGGTGGTGACCTAGACAAGTAGAGCTGCAGCTAGAGAGAGAGAGTTCTGCTCTAATTTAAAAAAACATTTTTTTTCTTTTGTGTTTTCAGCTTTGTTCATTACTAAACGTCCAGCCCGACTTTAAAATTAGCGCACAAGGTTCCGGACTTTCATTTTGAGGATGACAGACGCACAAAGACGAAACATCAGGGAACAGATGTTCGTATGTTAAGTGTTTAAAAATGTGATTAAAGGCAAAACAATGATGGGGGATTCATTGTTTTGCAGGGAGGGTTCCAGCTTGGCCGCTGAAAGGGCTTCCTTCCCCCGAGGTCTGCCGGGTGGCCTCCGTGCCCCCCACGGGGCCCCTCCACATAGGCCTGTCCTTTGTTGGGCCCTGTCTGCTCTGCAGCGTGAACGCGGCCCTGGCAGAGCCCTCACCGGGCTGGTCTTCTCTGGTCCAGGGTCCAGGCCCCTGGCTCACGGGTTCTTGTCACCTGGCAGGCCTGGCTGGATCTAGACTCGGGTTGGCTCTGGATAGGATAAACCTCCCCTTTACCCCCCGGGCTTTGGTCAGTGCTCAGAGGGACAGTTTTTTAAAAAATGAGAGGCACAGGGTTGACACAAAGCCGGTTAGTGGGAAGGAGTGATGGGTGCTGTGACATTTATTGACCCTTGAGATGCGCCAGTGCTGTGACCTGCTTCTCGTGTTTTATTTAGTCCCTTCAGGAGCCCATGAGGTAGGCGTTATTCCCATTTTATAGATGAGGAAACCAAGGCCCAAGAGACTGCCTGGTCCGAGGGCAGTGGGTGTCAGAACTGGGACTCCAGCCCTGTCTCCTGGTGCCCGCTCTGGAATGCACGGTCGCACCCACAGTCTCGGGGGTCCCTGCCCGCAGGTCCCCACTATGCCCCGTGGAGCCCTGGGGCATCTCATGTGGCCATGGACGTGGGCGTCTGGCTGAGGAGCAGAGGCCAGCCCTGTCCCCAGGAAGCCGGGACGTGCTCTTCCTGTGTCCCCGGGTGGGTGGGGCTCTGCAGCCTCAAAAATGGTCAAGGGGAGGAGACTCTAAGTGTGCAGAAACTTTGGAGCCTTACTGCAGCCTTCCTTCTAGTGTGAGTTTTTCTGTCTTCTGCCCGGACTTAAAAGGCATCATCTGTACGTGGTGCACGGCCTCAGGTGCGCCTTCGTCACAGACACCAGCAGCACTTATCTCGGGCTGGTGGGACGGAGGGGCTTTTGTTGTCGTTTTCCTGGGTGGATTTTTGTGCTTCCTAAGCAATCTGTTTGGATAATGTATTATTTTTATAATTGAAAAAAAAAAGAGGGCTTCCCTGGTGGCGCAGTGGTTGAGAGTCCGCCTGCCGATGCAGGGGACGCGGGTTCGTGCCCCGGTCCGGGAAGATCCCACATGCCGCGGAGCAGCTGGGCCCGTGAGCCATGCCGACTGGGCTTGCGCATCCGGAGCCTGTGCTCCGCAACGGGAGAGGCCACAACAGTGAGAGGCCCGCGTACCGCAAAAAAAATAAATAAATAAAAATAAAGAGTATATTTTAAAGCAAAAGGCCGTCTGGGACCATTTTTGATGTGACATCTAGGGAATTCATTCCTTTCTCCGTGATATTTGGGGTTGAGGTACCAGGGTCGCACCGAACAGCCTTCTGTTGTGTTTGTGTCTGCGTGTTTCATTAATATGCATGGAGGCAGCTACCGCGACAGGACGGCGTCCCGTGGTGTTCAGGAAAGGGCCGGGTCCTGCTGCCCCTGGCCGGCCACCGCGTGCGTTTATCACTGACCTCTCCTGCCCCAAACCTCACTCCCCCCCACCCCTTCCGTCTCTCTCCTCTCAGCCTCTCCCCTGCCAGGTGTCAGCCAGAGCAGCCGGCAGCCACTTCCTTTCCCCCATCCCGCGGGGCCGAGCTGCTCATGGATCATCTTCAGGGCCCCTGGACACCGGCCTGGCTCCTTCTTGGAGGGTGAGACCCAGTTTCCAGGACCCCTTGGTCACCCAAGACAGATGTTCTGGATTACAGTACAGACAGAGCCCCTGTTCGCGTCACAACCACTCTGTTCCTGTGATGCCACCTCCAGCGATGGGGTCCAGGGAGCTTGCTCTTCTGGCTCATGAGACGGTGGAGGACACCCGAGGGCTTCTGGGAAAGGTCACATCACTCTTGAGAGAGGTGGTATCTCTTTTGGAAGTTGTCCTGCGGGGATGCGACACCTGGAATTACAACAGGCAGCTTGCAAGCAGCTACGGATGAAGCCAGACCTGGGCGTGGCAGAGCCCAGCCAGAGAGGACCCAGCCCGAGGACATTGCCGAGCAGCTGTGCTGACTGACCCCCGAGAGGCGCTCTGCTTGCCAGCCTCGGTTATAGGAGGTGATGAATGCCCTAGTTCAAGGCCACTTCAGGAGGGCTTCCATTGTTTGCAGGCAAAGGTATCCTGCTTGCCCCTCCCCCATCCCATCCCGTCCCGTCCCTTCCTGTCCACCTACACCTGGTCCTGTTGGATATTAGCCCTTGTTGGGTTTCCCCCTTTCCAGGGGCTCGTAGATGCCCCACTGCTCTGGCCTGCTTGCTGCTCCCTGTCGGGAACTCCCAGCATATTTTGTGCCACATTATTAGCCAGCCGGGGCTGCCACAGCGAATGCTGCACAGTGGGTGCCTTAAACAACAGGCATTCACTGTCCCCAGTCCTGGAGGCTGGAATCTGAGATCCCGGTGTGGGCAGGGCCGGTTCCTCCTGAGGCCTCTCCTTGGTGTGTAGACGGCTGTCTTCTCCCTGTGTCCTCACACAGTCGTCCCTGTGTGTGTGGGTGTTGCTTTAAGGACTCCAGCCCTTGTTGGATTGGGGCCCACCTTGATGACCTCCTTAAAGGCCCCATCTCCAAATATAGTCACATTCTAGGTTCTGAGGGGCAGGACTCCAACATGAATTTTTGTGGGGACATAATTCAGCCATAGGGTGAATACAGGGTGGCCTGTAATAGATACCCTGTCTGGCTGCCTGGACAGACTTAACTTGGGAGAGAAGAAGCCCATTGCACTTAAAAGTTGAAGTTACTTTGGGACTTCCCTGGTGGTGCAGTGGTTAAGAATCCGCCTGCCAATGCAGGGGACACGGGTTCGAGCCCTGGTCCGGGAAGATTCCACATGCCGCGGAGCAACGAAGCCCGTGCGCCACAACTACCGAGCCCGTGCACCAAGAGCCCGTGCTCCGCAACAAGAGAAGCCAATGCAAAGAGAAGCCTGCGCACCGCAACGAAGACCCAACGCAGCCAAAAATAAATAGGTAAATAAATAAATTTTATTTAAAAAAAAAGTTGAAGTTACTTCATTTTATTTTTTAGAACATTAGTAATTGGGAATAAGCAGGCTAACCAATCCACCTGAACTTACCACGTTGGAACTGTACTCTCAGAGGCACCGTGGTGGGTGGTGGGAAACATCCACCCACAGGCCAGAACCCAGTCCCGGACGCTTACTTTTACTTCACGTTCAGCTTGTTTTTCTCTACCCAGCGGTGAGAAAAGAATGAAGTGATTTGGAGGAAGGGATAAGAAGTCTTATTTACCGAGTGGCTGCTCGTGGCCGCCTTGACCTTCCTTGGGTCACTGAAGTGCCCACAAAGCCTGTGAGGTGGGGTCGCTGCCTGCCCCCCTCACCCTGGCAGATGGTGGCCTGGGGCTCCCAGTTGAGTGATGTGCCAGCGGTCGCAGTAAGTGGCTGACCTCAGGCCTAAGCACAGTGGGGGTCAAGGGGTTTGCTTAAATTATTCTTAGCCAGAACAGAGTCTCATTTTCCTGATAATTCACAGCCTGTCTGTGTGACCAGTCTTGCATCTAGCTGATCGCGGCGGAGACAGTCGGCTTTATGGGAAGGGACCGCGTGGGCCATCAGCTGCCCTCAACCCTCTGAGCACGGCTCACTGAGGGATGGATGGGGAGCCTGGAGGCGGGGTGGGGGGGGCGTTCAGCTCTGCCTGGGGGATAAGGGAGTGGGAAGGTGGGCAGGAAGCCTTGGAGGAGGTGACCTTGGCATGACTCGCTTTGTGAGCTTTCATTTGAGCTCAGCACCGTGGAGAATGTCTCTTCCACCCTACCTGAAAACACAGCGTAATTTGGAGAGATCAAAACCTGTAAGTAACTGGTGAGGTCGTCCCAACTCCACAGTCATTCCATTCCTTAGTGAGTGAAGTAAGGAACCGGCCTGCGGCCCAGGAAACGTGTCCCCAAGCGAGTATGATCCATCAGAGAAAAGCAGGCACGGCGTTCAGTTCTCACAGGACACGAGAGTCGGGCAGGTGCTGGGCCAGACCCCCAGAGGGATGGGCCTATCCAAGCCACCAGGACTTGGGGGCTCAGGGGGGCTTCAGTGTCCCAAGAAGGACAGTCACTCCTTGCCTGTGAACTTCTCCATAGCTCTGATGGCTGATTAAACTCCTCACCTGACATTGAGGCCCTTGCTGCTGTGTCCCTTGGGGGCCCCTGTGGAAACAGCACTTTGGCCCCATCTCCCTGGTGCTCTTTACCAGATCAGCTGGGCCTTGGCTCCCTAGGGTTGGAGTGATACCTGAATATGATCCTGTTTTTACCCACTCAGGAGTGTGATGGGCCAGGGGACCCCATGCCCCAAGTAAACGGCCATGGAACTGAAGACTTGGTGGCAGGCTGTCTCCATCCTTTCAGCAAGGATTTATTGAACTTCCATTATTTTTGGTGGGCATGTGCCCCTGAAATCCCAGGGTGCTCCATGAACAGGTTCCCTAGCTCTGAGAGCTCAGACACATCTGTTGAGTTGAACCATGTCCCCTAAAAGATAGGATGAAGTCCCAGCCTCTGGTACCTGTGAATGTGACCTTTGGAAATAGGGTTTTTGCAGCTGTGACTCAGGTGTGCGTTACGGTGGGTTGTACTAGAGTAGGGGGCCCTACGTCTCACATGACTACGTCCTTGAAGAGGAGAATGCCGTGTAAAGAGAGACACACGGAGGAGAGGCAGCCGTGCGAGGGCAGAGGCTGAGAACGGAGTGAGGCGGCTGTAAGCCAAGGGATGCCGGGCGTTTCCAGCAGCCATGAGACCTGGGGCAGGGAGCACGGCCCCGGCCTCCAGGACTTTGAGAGAATAAATGTCTCTTGATGTAGCTGCCCACTCTGTGGTGGCTTGTTATAGCAGCCCCAGGACACTGATAAGGAGGTCTGGGCTGTCTGGCCGTCTGCTGAGTGAAGAGGCAGGACGCGGGCACGTCCAGACCCTTCATCCTGGCCTGACGTGCGGGGAGCTTCCTTCTTAAGGCATTTGCCTCAGCTCCCTGGTCTCCACTGCGCTGAGGGGCAGGTGGTACCTACACCCCAGAAAGACGCTGTTATCTCAAGGCACAGGAGCCCCCCGGCTCCCTCCCCCAGCTGCCTTTGGGGGACCCCGCTGGCTCTGTACAGGGGCCGAGACAGGGTCTGCCAGTGAAGGCTGGCTCGAAGCTCTCCCCTGGCCTCAGCCCCTGTTGTTTATATCAGTAATACATGTTACATCTAGAAAAGGTAGAAAACACACATACGGCGTGATAGTTAAGAAGCTTTGAAAATGCTAGGAAACTCATATCAAATGGACTCAAACAGTAAGGGGCTGTGATGGGCAGTCTCCAGCAGCTCGTCTGGAGACCTGGTCCCCCTCTTGCTCTCCTGCACGACCGGCTTCACGCTCGGGCTCCATCCTGTGGCCGTGGCATCACGGACGCCCCTGTCAGGGCAGACGGGCTGTGCCAGCCCCCAGGAGTCCTAAGGAACAGAGTGGAGTGCTCCCTTTTCCAGAAGCTCCAGAAAATGTCTCCCTGAGTCTCGTTGGCTGTTAGATTTCACATCCACCCTTGAACCTGCCACTCGTCCTGGGGGGCAGATGTGCTGTTGGCTTTGAGCCCATTGGCGCCTGTCCTGGAGCTGGGGATGGGCTCAGTCCCACCTGAGCCACTGAGCTGAGAACGGTGGTTCGCACCGAGTGAAATCTGGGTGCTGTCAACACCAGGTGGGGGGCTCAGTGTGGGCACAAAGACCAAGAACTGCCAGAGGAGGGGAATAAGGATGGCCTCGACCACCCCCCGGGGACCAGCGGGGCCTCCTTGCACACCTGCACGATGCACGGGATGGTGGTAGTCACACTGACAGTATGGTGACGTTTCCTGATTGATGCCTGTGCATCAGGCACTGTGCTCAACGCTTCGTGGACGTCGAGCCGGTGGTCCTCGCGTCACCCCAGGAGGCGGTCACCGAGCAGACTGACTGAGCCCCACTTCCGTGCTGGGTGTGTCACAGATGCTAGGATGCCCTCTCGGAGCCGCCCTTCTTATAGACGTTGACTATCCCCGTTTTTTTTTTTTTTTTTTTTTTTTTTTAAGAAGATGTTGGGGGTAGGAGTTTATTAATTAATTAAGTTATTTTGGCTGTGTTGGGTCTTCGTTTCTGTGCGAGGGCTTTCTCTAGTTGTGGCAAGTGGGGGCCACTCTTCATCGCGGTGCGCGGGCCTCTCACTATCGCGGCCTCTCCTATTGCGGAGCACAGGCTCCAGACGCACAGGCTCAGTAGTTGTGGCTCACGGGCCTAGTCGCTCCGCGGCATGTGGGATCCTCCCAGAGCAGGGCTTGAACCTGTGTCCCCTGCATTAGCAGGCAGATTCTCAACCACTGCGCCACCAGGGAAACCCTATCCCCGTTTTATGCGTGAGAAAGTTGAGGCCCAGAAGGCGAAGCCGCACAGCCTGAAAGTTGCAGAGCTGAGATCCAACTCCTGGGTCTTTTCCTCTAAAACGTGCTCATGTGTGAGAGAGTGTTTTTCAAACGATGACTGACCACGTCAGACGACACTGCCAGCATGCCTGGCCACCCTTCTCCAGGCCGGCTGACCAAGACACTGCCCTGACCGCAGGGGCCGCTGACTTGAAGTCTCGGATGTGGGTGGACCTGAACTTGACCCCTGGGCCTCCTGGCAAAGCAGGGCCGCCCCGAGTGCACGCACTGACCGTTGGGTGAAAATACTTGAAGACTTCGTGCGTTTTCTTCAAGCCCATGTTTGAAGACCTCGTTCTCGGCAAGGCAGCCAAACTGACTGCCAGGGGCCCAGGCCCCAGAGACACAAACTCGGCCACTGGCCTGGCTCGGTCAGTTCCCCGCCATGTGATCCTGGCTCAGTTACTTCACCTCTCTGGGTCCCGGTTTACTTGTCCCCAGCAGGAATCGGCTGACTCCCACCCTCAGCCCAGATCCCGCCTGGCTGTGCTCGTTGCCGTGCTGTCCTCTGTGGCTGCCTGCTCCGTACAGTGGAATAGAGGAGCTGGACGGAGACCATGGCCAGCAAAGCCCCTAACACTCCCTGTCTGGCCCTTTGTGGAGAAGCCTGCCTACCCTTGACCTGGAAGATGGGAATACTTGGACCTGCGAGAGGAACGTGGGCTCCACAGGGCCCCCTCGCCAGTGTGTCCCCTGCCTGTCACCAACCCCTGGGGGCTGTTTCAAGATTTAGGGAGAGGACTTCCCCGGCCGTCCAGTGGTTAAGACTCTGCACTCCCAATGCAGGGGGCGCGGGTTCGATCCCTGGTCAGGGAACTAAGATTCTGCATGCCATGCGGCACGGCCGTAAAAACAAAACAAAACGACAACAACAAAAAGATGTAGGGAGAAATGGTGTGTTTGGCCCTTAGCACAATGCCTGGCCCCCAGTACGTGCTGCGTGAACTTGAGGTATTGTCCTCCTGCGATGGGACCAGGGAAGGAACACGGCCCGGCATGCTCGGCGGGCTTGGGGTCCAGAATGTGGGTAGACCCTCCAGCTAGACGGGTCTGCTCTAGAGGGACCGCCCTGGGGAGGCTGTCTCGCTGCTAGTTGTAACTTGAAAGGATTAACAGACGCTGCCGTCTTTGATAGGCTCTGGGCCGACGGCAGCCCTTGAGCCAAGAGCTTCCCCATCCTCCTGTGCGCCCTGTGAGTGGCGGTGACAATGCCCCCGGATGTAGGCCTCCGGCCCTCATCCCTGGCGCTGCCCGCCCACCGGCCGTGGCTATTGTCTGCTGGGCCGAGGTGTGGCTCAGGGCAGGGGCCGGCGGGCAGGGGGACTGTGGGAACGGATTAGAGGCTGGGGGCTTGCGTCCCCTGTGCATAAACTCCTGATCAAAGACATTCCTGGGCTGACAGAGCCCTGTGCACGGCGGCGGAGGCCAGCCCAGCATGCGGGACACACGACCCATGCAGCCGCCCCCCCGGAGTTGGGATTGGCCTCGTGGTGGGACAGCCGAGCCCTGCTGCTGCCGGGCTTCCAGGAGGGACGGGCTCAGAGGGAAGGTGGGGAGCCTGGCGCCCAGAGTCCCAGCAGTACCCACCTCTGCAAACACGCCTGCCCTGTGGCCCCTCGAATCTGGGGCCCTGGCAGGGAACTGACTCGCCTTAGTGCCCAGGCTGTGTCCCGGGGCTTATCGGGCCTCGTCAGGGCAATGAGGTGCTCCCGGCCCCTGGGGAGCCCCCCAGCCCCCGAGTCCTCACAACTCGGGGTCTGCCCACGGCACCCGGGTCAGGTAGGGCCCAGCCCTCGGCAGCTCACAAAGCCCGCAGCCCGCACGCGGCCCTACTGCTCAGCACCCGCTGCATGCAGGCGGGGTGCAGGGCGTGGGCAGAGAAGGACCAGCCAGACAGCTGTCCTCAAGGGCTCACAGCCCGGAGGGGAAACACCACGTGTAATGGTTCCTGGACCACCCGGAGCCACCTGTCTGGGGCAGGGTGGAGAACACTGTAGAGAGTCTTATGTGAGCCTGGGGGAGAGCAGGGGGTGGGCACTCCAGCACACAACTGGAGGCCGGAAGTAGTCTGGTGTGTCCTGCAGTCCCCTGGGCAGAAACTTCGGGGAATGAAGAGTCTGAGGCTGGGGGAGACGGGGGGTGAGGCTGGGGGGAGATGGGGGTGTGAGGCTGGAGAGATGGGCCAGGTCCCAGGACCCTGGATGGAGCCGGAAGGAGCTAGAAGCCCCAGGGGGTTCTGGCAGAGAGGGTGGTGGGCCCGCCTGGGGCAGGGAGACTGGCTGCGAGGCAGGGAGGCCCCAGGTGAGTGGCCGTGGGCCGGAGTGAGAGAAGGCGTTCGGGCTTCCGGGAGGGGGCAGTGGAGTGGACACTGGAAGGCTTTGTCTCCAAAGGCCAGTTTTTGTTTTCCTGATATGCACAGGGCAGCCAGACCCCCATGGGGGGGTCCCCATGAGGAGATGCCCGAGCTGACGTGGGCGGTTGGAGAGGTCTGGGCCCATGGCATAACTGAGAGAAGCCTGCTGCCCCTCCCCCGGGGGCCTCACGGCTGGGGATTCGGCGCTGGGGGGCTCCGGGCCCCTCCTCACTCGGCCCAAACCCTCTGTGTACTTTGGGTCCCATCCGCGCCCCTGCCCCTGCCTCCCCCCCTCCCCCTGTGCCTCACAGGCCACCTCCCCGTCATGCCCTCTTCCTTTCCACCGTCCGACCTGTCAGCCCACAAACAGATTTTCCACCTGCAACGTTAGAAACCATCAAACAGCCCCGCAGGCTTGGTGTCCTGTGCGTCCAGCTCCCTGTGGAGTGCAGGCCGGCCCCCCGGCTTCCTCTGCCCAGGTTCTCGTTGGAACTTAATGCAGAGTGTTGCCCCTGCCCCTCAAGATACCCCGAGGCCCTCGCGGCGTCGGAGCCTCGCCTGGGCCCCTCTGTACGCCCGTGGCCGTCGACGTCATTGAGCCCCGGTGCTGACACAGACTAGTGGGTCCCCGGGGCTGAGCCACCGCGGCGGTGCAGAGCAGGCCCTGGGCTTCAGGGCACCTCCCGAGGCTCTGACCGTCCCTCGGTCCCCTGCTGTACGGGACCCCCTTTCAGCGCACCCTGTAGGCCCCGGGGGCAGGGCGGCAGCAGTTCTGGCGCCTGCACACCCCACCTCCTCCCAGAAGCTACAGGCCCCACCGACCCCGTGGGCACCCCCTGGGCAGGCTGGCACATGGCAGGCGCTTCATTAGGGCTGCGGTGAACTGACCTGGCAAGTAGTGCCATCCTTGGCGCGTGACCCAGGCCTCCTCCTGGCTCTGGAGCGCTCGCTGAATGCTCAGCTGGGGGATGAGGGCACCTTGGGGACCCCCAGGCTCTGGGAAGAGGCCCCGGCCCCGCAGAGCTGGGACCAAGATTCACTTCCCACCTCCACCGGCTTTGGGAATGCGGCCAGTTCGCAGGCATCTGGAGCCCAAAGGTGGACGTCACAGGTGTCCACCAGGCCTCCCAGGTCGCCGGGTCCGTGTGAAAGGCCGCTGGACCGCTGCCCAGACACTGGTGTTGTTCCCCCCTGCCCCGAGCTCAGGGCACCTTGGGGCCATGATTCACCCAGAGCAAACAGCGGTTTGCGCCAGCAGAGGGTTAACGCATTTCTCTCCTTTCCTACCTGCAAATAACCTGGGAGGGCGAACTGGCCAGGCGTGGGCTGGCAGGCGGCTGATCAACGGGGGTCATGTCACCGGGGCCAGAGCCGTAGTCTAAGGTGGTCGGGGCAGCCTGCAAGCCCGTCCTCAAACTCGGGGGGGTCCACGCGGCCCTCTCCCACTACAGACCTCTGGTCCGGATTTCCTCCCGGCTGGGAGGGCATCACACCCTCCTTCTGCATCACCAGGGGACCGCTGGCCACGTCTGGAGGCATTTTTGTTGTCACGACTGGGGTCGGTCCTGTCATCTAGCGGGTGGAGGCCGGGGATGCAGCCCAACAGCCCACGGTGCCCAGGGCAGCCCCCCATGACAGAGGATGGCCTGGCCCCGGTGTCCCCAGGGCCGAGGCAGGCACCCTACCTGCCTGCCACCCCCATCTAAGGAACTTGGGGTGCATGGCCCTGGCTCCCTGCCCACCCCAGGAAACAGACAAGCGGGCACTGCACTGGGGTTTTACCAATTTTATTTCTAGACTTTTCACGTTTGTCTTGTTTCCTGCTGGAAACGTGCCGGTTACATGTCTGTGCTGGGAAACACCGTGGTGTGCAACCAAAAACACACACAGACCCCCAGGTGCCTGCCTGCCCGGACCCTCAGACTTGCTGGTCACGGGACAGACTTCCTGTGCTCCCGGACCTGCCACTGGCCTTTGGCCTTCGAGCACACACATCTCACCCCCAACCACGGACAGACCGTCCCTCACGGACCCCGTTTGGTTCAGACAGAGACGCCGCAGCCAGAATGGTTGAGGTAAGCGGAAGCAGTGTTCCTGCAGGGGTGGGGTGGGGCGGGTTTGCACCTGCCAATGGCCTTGAAGCGCACGGGCTGCCCCGCCTGGGGCCGCAGCGGACGGTGCAAATCCTTTTGGTTCGGCAGCGTGTTAGGTGGCTCTTGGGCACACAGCACTGTTGGCTGTGGCTTCATGGAGATCTGAAGTCTCTTTAAAGGAGCATTTTTGCTATAATGACCAGAACAACAAACAGAACACTAATAACAGATACAACACACCCCAAACTGTGACACGGGCCAGAAGCGATTCCAATCATGCCAAATGACCGAGTCCTACAGCACAGCACCACAGTGGCACATTAAGACATACTTGTTACAATAATAATAATAATAATAATAATGCAACTTTCATAGCTATACGCAAAGAACGACACGGGCTGTAAAAACTACGATGATGGTAAATCCCAGGTCAGATGGAGAGTCCAGCATAACAGGCGCAGGGCAAAGGAAACGGACATGGCCTGTCTCCAGAGACGCCCGGGGGTCCTCGTGAACGCGGCCCGGCGGGGTGGGGATCCCCACCAGGTCCTTTTTGGGATCTCGTCCGCGTGTCTGTCTGCCGAAGCAGCAGACAGAGCCTGACCACCTGGTCTGCAAATGGCTAAGTGAAGCTTGAGGTATTGTGAAACAGGAACCTTTTTGGAATAGAGCAGTAATCACATTAAGTCAAAATTGATCACATAAAAAAAAGAAAAAAAAAAACCAACAACAACACTACCAAAAAAAAAAAAAAGGCATCCGTAATACATTTTTTCTATGAGAAAATTCAAACTAGAACATGGCAGTATATGACATTGTAAAACAAAAAAAAAAACTGATTCTCCAATAGCAGCAAAACAATGTGAAAGATAAGAGAAGCGATATGCATCTGTTTCCAAACTGTACTGGGAAGTCATCGGTAGCAGCGAATAAAGAAAAATGGAGCCGCAGCCTGTCCCTCGCGTGGTCCCCGCCCACCTCCCCTCCGCACACTTCCTCCCTCACCTCCTCGCTCCCTTCAACACTCCCTACAGAATAATTACAAAAAGGTACATAGCCAAGATGTGCAAATTATCTAGCGGTTGCTAAATTTCTTTTTTGAAAGGAGGGTTCGGGGATGAGACCGTATTGGAACTGAACTTGGAACTGAACTTGTTTCCAGCATCCTAATTGTGCTTATAACTCTGACACCTCTCCAGTTGGATCACTCTGCAAAAAGCCAATCAGGCCAAATTAGCCAAATCCATGTCTTTGTGTTTTTTTCTCGGGATTTTTCTCCCTCTCTTATAAAAGGACCTAACTTTAACAAACTGTCCTACACCTGCAACATCTAAGGCAGAAAAGTGTGTGTGTGTGTGTGTGTGTGTGTGTAAATCAAGGGGAGATTGCATTACTTTATAAATCATACTGGCCTTACGAACATCCTCTGCAATAAATATTCTTTTTAGCCTTAACTATAAATTATATATTTTAGTGTTTAAAAACCTTCCGTTGCAAAACATCTAAAGATAACTCTGAAACTGCTGGTTCTCTAGGTAAACCTTTAAGGCCCCTACTTTCAAACACCAGTTGGCACTGAAGGATTCCTAAACTTCAACTTCTCTACAGAAAAGGAAAGGAACACATCATCCTGGCAGTGTGAGAATGAATGCACATTTTCTTCTCCTTGACCGGAACCTAGCCCCCTCCAAAACATCACCTCCCTTTCGCTAACACCATACTGACAAGCACCTGCCTCGCCATCCTGTCTGCACCCAAGTACTGGAATATTCCCAAACCATTCCATTAAGAAACCGTTCCCCGCCCCCTCCACACACAACATACACAGAGATGTCACCTAGAGACTGAAAGTGCTTTGAAATGGAATGGTTTTGGAATATTGAGAAGGAACAAAAAACAAAAACAAAAAAACAGCTGTAGATTTCACCTGGATGTGAGCAGGCTGCAGATCTGTTGGGTGAAAAACCAGCACCTCATAAACAGGTAACTACAAAAATATGAAGATTATAAAAATAGAATATATTAGGTCACTATTGCGGTTTCTCTTTCTAGTAGCGGACGCTAGGAGTCGGAGGTGGCCTTCCGTCACCGAGGCGCAGGCTGGCGCCCGACAAACCCCTCAGGTGGTTGGTCCACAGGCAGAAAGAGGATCAGGCCTTGAAAATGCCGAACTCTACGCTACCCTAGCCGAGAGGTTACATCAGCCATTGACAAGGTGGAGGTTACATGCCTACCTACGAAATAAAATAAACAAATGACTTATAAAGTGACTACATGCATAAGCGAGATACAGGATGCCTAGAACCGCTTTAAAGCTGTGCCCTTAGGAAAAGCACACGGGTAGAGTTCTATCTAAAACCCTCTTCTACTTTAAAAATGGGTTGTGGACTTTTTCCTATTTTTTTTTAAACGTTTTTATGCTTTTTGTTTGTTTGAAACACATAAAGAATCAAATCTAATCCTCCCCTGCAGACTCGCTTCTTGTGTTAACGCCTACCTTGTAACACAGAGACACAAACATGAATATAAAAACTAGCTGATTATGGGGTATAAAATCCTCTATTTTTGTAGCACAACCCTCCTCCCCCCTCCAGCTAAGGGTTATGCAAATTCTATTTTTTCCTCTCCTTATTTTTTTTTTTTTTCCCTTAAAGATAGGTTTTCGGGGACGTTTCTTTTCTTTTGCTTAACTCAGAGACAAAAGGGAGAAAGAGCAAAGGAAAACACCAAGACACTGAAGGGCGGGCTGCCTTCCGATGGCGGCTCCGTCCGCGGAGCCCCAGCCGGCCCCTCCCCCGCCGCGGCGCCCTCAAATGTCCACGTCACGCACGTCGGTGGGCGTGCAGGCCAGGTCCGCCTCCTCCTCCTCCTCCCCTTCCTCCGCGGCCTTGGGGTCCAAGTTCTGCTGCTGGGCCTGGCGCAGGCTGGATTCCAGCAGGGCTTCGATCTGCTCCTGGCAGGCGCGGAGGCAGTCCTGCGCGAGACGGGTCCTCAGGAGGCGGTCCGCACCGAGGGGCCCCTTCCCAACGCTCACCGAAAACGCCGCCTCCCCCAAACCCGGGAAACCGCCGCCCAGACCCCAGGATCGACAGTGGGGACCCTGTTTGCCCACCAGCTGCCCTCCCGGCCTGAAAAGCCCACGGGTGAGCCCACTCAGCACCCAAGGGCTCCGGTGGACACAGACGCTCCTGCCCACCTGCCCCGAGGCTTCTGCCTGCCCGGCCGCTCGCTGGAACTCCTCGCCAGGGCTCTCATCTCTGGGCCCAGGTTCCCACCAGCCCCACCGCTGCCCTCAGCGAATTCAGCGCCATCTGATCCGGGATGGGGAGGCCCTCTGAGCCCCGCTTTTCGGCCTTAACCTCTGCCGTGTCAGCCCTCGCAGTGAACCCAGCATTCCGTGATGAATGGCCGTCAAAAGCGTTAGGCCGTGCTTGACCGAGGATGAATGCTGGGCGGCCCTGGGGCCTTTATCCCTGTCCTCTCCAGTTCGGGCCTGCGTCCTGGGAGACGCTCCGGCCGCGCACAGCTCCCGGCAGCGACCACCCCGCGTGTTCAATGGAGAGGAGGAACCCCGGAGGCCGGGGGCCTCTCCTGGTCCCACCGCAGGCAAATCTCCCAGCAGCTCGAAGGCGCTGCCCGCAGCCGGGCAGCCGCGGCTCCCGGATCTGAACAGAGAGGCTGTCCCAACTCCTGGGATGCCACACAGGGCTTCTGTTCTAGAACCAGGGAAAGGCTCCAGGGCAGCCTGGGAAACAGACCCATGCCTTTCCCACAGGAACGAGATTCAGCACGGAGAAAGCGCTGCTAACTTCCTCCTAGATGGGGCTGGAAACGGTGTACCCCGCCCCAAAGAAGTGAAGCCAGGCCAAGAAGGCTTCTGAATGAATCCCTGGAGATCTCCCAAGGGGACAGGGCTTATGGGGCGGGGGGGCTTTCCTACCCACCCTTTCAGTATTCATCACGGCAAAGGAGGAGGCAGGGAAGGTGCAAAAGGCCCCATTTTACAGAGGAGGAAACTGAGGCCCAAGACTCCTGACGGCCTCCTCAGGCTCTGATCCAAACACCCACCACGGTCTACTGAGGCCCGAGAGCCTCCACCCACCCACTGAAGGCAGCCCCCCGGGGATGGCTCCCTGGCCCCTGTAACTTGGGGGGCCGTGCTGTGGAGCGGAGAGCAGAGGCATACAGGAGGGTCCTCCCCTCTCTGCAGGCCCCGGCGCATCCTCCAGGTCCACGGCCCGCGCTTCCTCCTCCCGGCAGCCTGCTTGGCACTGCAGCCTGACCCCGTGAAGAGCAGACTGTGACCACGGGGGCCAGCTCTAGGGGAGGGCAGACTCAGCCACGCCCCGGGGCCTCCACAGCCCAGAATTTGCTGTGTCTGAGCTCATTGACGTTTGTCACCCGGTCACCAGGCTAACAAATTTCAGCCTCAACTGATTCCTCCCACCATTCCTCAGCCGTAAGGCATTTTGCTTCAGATCTAATTAAAATAATCTCTATTCAGATAAGGGATCACACAGCGATTTCCTACCACTGTCTGTAGACAGCGCTGTTTGTGAAGTTTCTAGCTGGGGGATGGCGCTGGCCCTGGCAGCCAGGCGAGGATGCCTCCCCCTCCCAGGGGGCCACCGAGCTGCCCGCGCCTACAAACAAGAAGGCATCCTCCTCTGGGGGTCATGCAGGCTGGCGGCCAAGCACCGCTGGCAGAGGACAGGCAGGCATCCATCTCACACCCAGCTTTCCTCCCCGAGCCTCCTGGGCGCTCAAGGGTGGACCACCAGAAGCGGCCGGAGCCAGAGCTGGACCTGGACCGGGGATCGGGGTCAAGGCGGCCACTGGCTCCTACTCGGGACACTAGTGGGCCTGGCAGTGACCCCTGCCACCAACCTTGCTGGTCTAATCTGGTGAAGCCCCAAACCCTTGTAATTGTTATTTTAATTCTTTGAGAAAAAAAAAGAAAAGAATGGGGAATAAGACAGTGGCATTTTTAAGTAAAAAGATACAATGGACTGCGGCTTCCAAAGCAGCAGCCTCTCAAAGGGGGTCATAAAAACAAGTTGTCTGTACCAGGCCCATTGTGGACGGGAGACCTCACAGGGGCCCTTGTAAAGCGGCCATTTATCGGGCATCCACGCTGTCGCCCAGACAAAGCTCGACCGGGCCTCACCCCACATACCATTAGGGCACGGATCATCGACCCCGCCTGCCGTGTGGCCCCTCTTCCTGACGGCCCCCCGCCACGACCCTAGGAGGGGTTTAGGCTCCTGGGCGCCCCTGGGGCCACCAGAAGCCTGGGAGGACCCTCCCTCCCATCGCAAGTTCTGGGAGGTGTTTCTCCTCCCAAAGGAGCCCCCCCAGGAGACAGGGTGGAGTGGCCCCCAGGCAGCGTGTGCCAGGGCCACGGCCAGGTCCTGTGCCTCTGGACGCAGGTGGCTGCCTGTCCCCCACGTGGCCCCAGCCCCTGCCACTTCCCACCAGACGACTGCAGCTCGGGACCCCCAGGCCCTGGATGCTTCTAGTACCCGGTGCCGGACAGGCCCCCCAGCCAGCACCGGAGCGGTCACTTACCGGGTCACACCTGATCACTTTGGAGAGGAACCGCGTCAGGCGGTGATAGGACAGGAAGCTGTTGGCACTTCCCAGGTGCAGACCTTGCACCGCGGCCACCACGCTCCCGGCAGCCACCATGGAGGGCGGGTTGGAAATGAACTTCACATCTGCAGAGAGGGAGGGAGGCAAAGGGGTTGTGAGCAGGGACGCAGCAGGACCCCTGTGACCTGGACCCCCCTGAGGCCCTGTCCCGCAGATGGCTGATCCTGAGGGGGTGGTCAGGAAGTGGGCGCCAGCGACAGCAGAAGCTGGGCCGGACTCTCTGATCACAAGCTTGTGATGCTCATTTAAAAACAGCAGAGGGACTTCCCCGGTGGCGCAGTGGTTAAGCCTCCGCGCTCCCAGTGCAGGGGGCCCGGGTTGGATCCCTGGTCAGGGAACTAGATCCCACAGGCATGCTGCAACTAAGAGTTTGAATGCCACAACTAAGGACCCCAAGTGCTGCAACTAAGACCTGGTGCAACCAAATAAATAATGGTAAAAAAACAAAAAAACCTCCCCATCACCTTCCCCGCCCCCCGCCGCAAACAGCAGAAATGCTAACCAAGAGAACAGCTGCTGGAAGAGACAACGGGGGGACGAGGAGGAGGCACAGTGGCCTCTGCAGAGGGGTCATCGCTCACTCCCTTCTCTTAGCACGTGAGCCTGTGAATGTGTCACTTACTCACAAAAGCCCGACGAAAGGAAAGGTGGGGAAAGCCCGCGAGGAAGCAGACACGTCCCCTACACCACTAACCCCAAGTGCCTGCACTGCCAGGTCCCAGTGGGAGTGGCCATCTTGCACACGGGAAGATGGGCCCAGGGAAGCCCCCCACTGCCCTCAGATGCTTATCCCCACTTCATCTGCCTCCAGGGACATGGCAGGGCTATAGCATTACTTCATCTGCCCGTCCTCGGCAGCTCTCTGCAACCTGCTGCGAAACGCTGCACCTCTGGGCAGGTGGGCTCCAGGGTCACTTCCTGGCAGCTCACTGACATGGAAACTTCTGGTTTCCCTCCTGACGGCACACTCGTCACGGACGTAAGGACACTGAAGAGGTGACCCAGCGCCTGTGGGCCGCCTTTCTGTTGCTCCCAACGAGAAACTCCTGGCAGGGGAGGCCACCGATTTCAGCATCTGAACCAGGGGGCCTCTAAGTGTGGAGCCAGGCCCTAGAAGGTCAGCCCCTATCACCTCATCCTGTGCCCAGGAACTGGACGGTGAGCTGAGTGGGAGGGGACTGGGCACAAAGGGAGTGCGGCCCCCGGGGGCTGGGGCACCCCCTGCCCCTCCCACTGGCCTGAGACTTCATCCCTGAGAATAAACAGCCAGGGCCTCTCATTCAGCGGAGCGGGAGCCAGTGGAGGGGTGGGAAGGAAGAAAGGCAGCCAGGCGGCCACACTGATGGGGCGACAAAGCTGCTGCTGGGCGCTCTGACCACTTAAAAAAGAAAGCCCTTCACAAGGCGCGCCCTCTCTCCCCTTTAAACCGGAGCAGTTCCACCCAGTCTGAGAGCCAGAAGCCCGGGATGAGAGGTTTTCATGGAGGCCAATCAGGACTGCACAGAAATCGCTGTGGCCAGAGCACAGGTTCTGACTGGCCGCAGCTCGAGACCCCAGTCCAACAGGGAAGGAATAACTAAACACAGGCTGTGTGTGTGCGTGCACGCGCACGTGTGCGCGTGCCTTGGCGTGTTTATGGGCTTAGTTGAGAAACCCGCATATTTCAGCTTGGAAGCTGCAATAGCTGTTCCTATTCACTGCCTGGCTGCAAAGAGCCCAGTGGGCCACGGCCAGAGTGGGCATCGGAGCTGCACCGCTCCAGTGACCCTGCTCAGGCCCATTCATTCAGCTCAGTTACGTGCCAACCTCAGAGGTAACTCACGGGCCGCAGCACAAGAAACGCTCTACTGCGTGCACATATCTGTACACAGGTTAAAAGCAGAGCAAAACCCAACTCTGTGCATGGGTGGTGTGCCCCCTCCTGCCCCCATGCACACCCGGGAACCCAGGTCTGCAGGGCGCACGGACCAGGGAGAGCAGAGGCCACCCTTCCCCCGCCGGGCCCCTGCACCTTTCAAAAGGACCCTTGCTATACGGAGGGCAAAATATCTCCCAGGACTTTTACTCAGGACTCCACTTCACAAAATCTGTTTGTTTTTAGGCTGTAATAGGTCGCTCTCATCTTGAGAGGCCCCCTTGTGACTAAGGACACTGCTGTGTGTCAGGTTCCAACGGACCAGAACCCGGTCGTGGTGGGGTGCCGCTCCCCTCCCTCCCCTGGCCTGCCTGTCCCCCACCGGGGCCCACCGAAGCTAATGCATGTGAAAACCTGGGTCACCCCCGGCCATCCCTCCACCTTCACCCGAGGTGTGCCCAGGCCGGGGTGCTGGACAGTCTCAGTAGCTGGACAGCCAGCACCAAGCACATTCACAGCCTCTGCGCCTGGCTTCTGCGCTGCCAGCACCCCACGCGGGCTACACACCCCGCTTCCTGGGGTCCTGGGAGAGGGGGAGGTCCAGGCTGCCCCAGCCATCCTGGGGGGAGGGCACGCAGGAAGTGTTCTTTGCATTATCTGTGGGAGACTTTGCCGTTTCTCTGAACCACTTTCAGCTCCATAAAAGGCTGCCGGGAAGTCCCTGGAGGCTTCTCTTCTCAGAGGCGTCCCAGCCAGAGAATGCCTCCCTGCCTGCTTGCTGGGCTGGCCCCTGGAGGCTGAGGGGACGCGGATGAGAGCCTCCCCATCCCCGCCCAAGGGTGGGTGCTGCGGGGCAGGAATGCCTGGCGAAGGGGCGCCCTGACCCCTCAGATTCATCCGGGCCTCTCGTCTGCCCCCACCCCATGGCTCGCTTGGAAGGACTCAGAAAGAGGGGTTCACGCCTTGAGCTGGCAAAGGAGGGTGGGGAGGCCAGCAGAATCTTCCCAGCTCTCCTAACCCAGAACTCCCGGCCACCAGAGCGCCCAGACATCAGGACAGTGACACGAGGTGGCAGGCTGGGGGAGGGGCTCCACCCCTTCCGGGGAGGGGGTGAAGGATGCCAAGTCCCCCCTTTGGTGCCCTGTCACCCTCAGGTCACGCCGAGTGGGCCCCAAGCAGATTTGACGGCTGAGGCCTGGCCAGGGGTAGAGGTGGCCCATGGCAGAGCTGGACGGGATGTGGGCAAGGGTCCTCCGATCAGGGTCTCCAGGGGTCCTGGGCCCAGCTCATGGGATTGGAGGGGAGGAAGAGGTCGCAGGGGCTCAGGGTCAGGGCTGGGACCAGCAGGAGGCGGCACCGTGTGTCTCACTGGGTTCTGAGTGACTGGCCGCCTGGGGGCTGGGGAGAGGGCTGTGCTGGGGAGGGGCCCCCAGGGACGGTCCAGAGCGGTGCCGAGGGAGGGACGGAGGGCCTGCTGCTGCCGCCAACCACAGCAGCCCAAGCCCAGGCCGCTAGGAAGCCACTCCCAGGGCAGTGAGCTGAGCCGCCCTCCGGCGCCCCTGGCGGGGCCTCAGGCGGCCAAGCGCCTCTGTTGGCCGCCCCCGCACGAGGGCCGCTGCTGGCCGCCCAGAGCACGTGGTCCAGGCACTGCCGGCCGGCGCTCCCCACCCCTGTAGGCGCCCCTGGCAGGTGGCCCAGCCAGGGAGAGGCCAGGAGGGGGCCCCCGCAGCTCAGGCTCCTTGAGGACACGGGAAGGACTGGGTGGGGGAGGAGGCAGGCTGGACTGCCAAAGTCAACCCCTTTCAGCATGTAGTGACCCCCGCCGGGCGTGGGGAGCAGAAGCCACATCAGCTGGACGCAGGCAGGCTGCCGCCCAGCCTCAGCTGCCTGGGCCCAGGAGCCCACGCCCCCTCCCTGGAGCCCCAACAAGAAGCCCAGCCCTCTGTTCCCCGGAACAGGGAAAGAGGAAAGCTTCTGAGAGTGGAGGAGCCTGGGGACCATGTCCTTGGATGGGGAAACCGAGGCAGAGAGCAGGAAGCTCCTCCAGGGGCACCCAGAGGCCCGGCCAGCACCCTACCTGTGGCACAGAGGGCAACGAAGGTCTGCGCGTGTTTGCGGATGATCTGTTTGTTCTCCTCGACCACCGGCATTTTGGAGAGGAAGTGTTCAATGAAGTCGTGCGGGGTCGTGGCAGCCAGGTTCCACTTGAGTTTATTCACCAAGACCAGCTCCATTTGCTGCGGAAATGGAGGAACACGTGTGTAAAGAGAGGCGCAGGAGCGGACCCCAATGCAAAAGGGGGCGAGGAGAAGGAATGGGGCGTGTTGGAGGGTCCGGGAAGTTGGGGGGACAACGCGCAACCCCACATCCAAACAGAGAAGGTGCCGCTCGTAAAGGCTCCCGTTCTTGATTAAGCCCACCCTCCGCGGGTGGAGAAGAGAAGCCCGCGACACCTGGAACGCGAGGTCTGGTCTTTCGCGTGGGCCCTTCGCCGCCGCCGCCGCTAGAGGGCGCGCGCCGCCCACTTTTCGCGGCGCTGGGGCGCCGAGGCGGTGGGAGTCGGAGGGAGAGAAAGTGTGAGGTGGGGCGGCGGGGGACCCGTCCGCTCCTCGAGAGGGGCCCCACCGGTGTGGCCGCCCTCCCTGGGGGCAGAGGGTCTCTCAGCGGCCCGCAGGGGCCCCTGGCTCTCCGCACCTCCCCCACCCCCGGGGTCCCACGGCTAACGGGGCATCCGGGGGCGGTGGGGGTCCCAGGGTTACCAGCAGCTCGTCGGGCCGGATGGAGTTGTCAGTGTAGATGCACAGCTTCTCGGCCGTCAAGGGGATGGTCTCCTTCATCTTCGAGGCGACGAACATGCAGGTGGCCCCCAGCAGCTGCAGGCGGCTCTTTTTCACGGGCTCCAGCGACAGGAAGCGGTCCAGGTAGTTCATGGCCAGCGGGAAGACCTCCTCCTCGCACTTCTGCTCCTCGCAGACCTGCCGGGGCACCGGGGGCCGTGACCGCCGCCACCGGGAGCGCCCGGCCCCCTCTGCGGAGACCTCGCGCCCCCCACCCGGCTCGCGCCAGGGCTGCGGGGCCCCGAGAGCGAGGAGGGTCAGGGCAGGGGGCGGCAGAAGCTGCCGCCGCCGCGCCCCCTTCCCCGAGAGTCCCCCAAACCCACCCACCCGAAACTGAAAGGGAAAGTCCCGGCAAGGCTGGCACAGTGGGGGCGGGAGCTGGCACGGCTGGGCGGCGTGTGCCGCGCGCGGGCGGCGGACCCCGGCCCGCGTGGGTGCTTCGGGACCCTCCAGGCCTGGGGTCGGCACCAAATGGGGTGCAGGGCCGCGGGGCGGGCCGCGGGGATGGGCGCCGCGCTCGCAGCGCCTGCGAGACACAAAGGTGGCGTCCCAGGCCGCCGCGCCGCATTTCCCCAGACGTCATCTTTTCAAAAAATATTTAAAAATATTAAAAAATTAACTGGGTACATAAAAACCCCCTGAAAATGACCATCAGGCGATCCTTTACCCAGGCCGGGGGTCGGGAGCTCGTTGCAGGCTCAAGGGAGAGCCCCAGGAATTCAAACTCGGGGGCCCCCCTGCCCCCTGGGCGCGGGCGCTGTTTCCCTCTCGCAAGGGCACCACGCCGCACTTTAAAAAATTATTTTAAAATACTTGCGGTGCACTCAGGAACCCACTGAAGGCCTGAAAACGTGCCCCTGGACCCCGGCTCGCTCCGGACAGATCCCCCAAGCTGAGACCCCTGCATATGAGGGTCAATCCCCAGCGTCTCGGGGGCCACGCGACCTTGCAGCCCGGCGTGCTCTCCGGCCCAAGCTGGCCGTGCGGGGCGCCCCGGGACTCACTGCTTGAACAAAGGGGCCCCCTCTCCCGAGCGGGGTCCCCTCACAGCTGCCCGAGCTCTGGCCCCTCGCCCCTCCCGCCGGTTCCCGGTGGCCGCACGGCCCCTCGCGGCGGCCCCAAGCGCCTCGCCGGCCGCTCCCCACCCCCACCCTGCCCCCAATTATTAATAAACACTTTTGCTTTGCAATAAAAGAACAAAGATGGCGCATAATACTGGCACGAGCGGCCCTTGCATACGTGTCCATGGATATTAATTTAAAAATCAAATCTATGCCCCCTCCCCCTGGAGCTGGCGGCTCAGCGGCCGCGCGGCCGGGAGGAGAGGCGCAGCGGGGCTCTGGCGCAGGCGGGGGCTGAGCAGTGGCGGTCCAGGCGGGGGCCGCAAAGGGCGCCCAGCCTGCGGGCCCCAACCCTGAAGCCAACTGGGGTGCCCCGGTCGTGGCTTTCCCCCAAGGTACCCCTCCTCGACCGCTGCCCCCCAAGGGAATATCCAATGACCCCACCCCACCCCCTCCTTGTTCAAAAAATCCCCAGAATATCTATATATTTCGGAACTACGATTCCTAGCAACACTCGCAAACTTCAAAAGTTGGGGTGGGAGGGAAGGGAGGGCGATGAGTGGCAAAGAAAAGTGGGTTTGCGCAACAAGTCGCAGGAAAGTGCTAAGAGAGCCGCCCGGAGCCCCGCACCTCCAGCATCCAGGTGGCTACGATCTTCCGCATGGACGGCAGGATCTCCTTCTGCACACACTTGAAGTAGGACACCGAGGGCGCGCAGGTCTCCTCCGCCTTGAGCATGGCCCGCAGCACCCGGTCGTTGAGGAGGTTGGCATCGGGGTACGCCCGGCGGATGGTCTCCATCTCGCAGCACAGGAGCTGGTGTGCCATGGCTGGGGCTCTGCTAGGCGGCCTGGGGCGGCGGTGGGTCCGGGGCTGGGTCCGCGCTCGGCTCTAGCTCCTGCTGCCCCTCGCCGGAGCGCGCGGACGCTGCTGCTAGCTGCTACTGCGCCGACAGCCCTCTGGAGGCTCTAGGACTTTGCAACTTCCAACAAAACTCCCCTGTAGTCCGTGTGACGTTACTGTTGTGAAGCAGAGATCAAAGCCGGGCAGAGAATGGGAGCGGGAAGGGGGGGGGGCGGGCGCAGGGGGAGGGGGCGCGGGCGCCGAGCGCCGGGGAGCGGCGAGGGGCAGAGCCCAAAAGCCATCCCGGAGGCGCCGCGCCGGCACCGCGCGGAGTTGCCCCCGAAGCCCGGTTTTCATAGAAATGCAAATCGTCCCGAGGCTGCCTTTCTCCCCGCCGGGGAAGAGGGGTGCAGGGGGGCCTGTCGTCCCCGAGTGGGTCCCTCAGGATTTGGGGGTTGGGTGAAGGTGGCTCTGCAGAGGGGGACAGCTAGGAGGGCGGGCAGGCCACACGCAGCCTGGGGAGACCGCATGGAGGGGGGACTCTGGAGTTCGGTGACACCCTATATCTGAGCCGGGAGAATGGGCGCATTTCCGAGAACGCCACGAGGGCACCCACGGGCGGAGAAGCAGCCTAGGAACCTTAGCGTCTACATCTTCTTTCATTTTCATTAACACGTGTAAATTTCAGGAACCATTTAACATTCAGGGACTCAGGGCAGAGCCGGCAACATTGGTGGAGGCTTCATTCCCGCACACGGTGGGGGGGTCGTTGCAAATGCCCGAGGGGGTAACCCTAAATGTTAAAGGGCTTTCAGCCTAGCATGCGCTCGCTCAAAAAATAAAATAAAATAAAATAAATGCCCGAAAATTCCAGCAGCAGCCCAAGATGGTGGCCAGCATTTCCTTCATCCTGTCCTCCTCGCCTGGGGGAATCTGCGGGCTGTCTTCCTACCTTAGCCAGTCCATTTTTGCGGGGGTCCCCAATCCCTCCCACCCCCACCCTGTCCCGGCAGCTAGAAAAACACCCTGAAAGGAAGGCTGCAAAATAGTGGTCTCTGCCCTGTCTCATTTTTTTAAATTAAAAATTAAGTTAAATCGCTGGAAATATTAGTCGCCTCTCCGCCTGGGACAAGACCACCGGAAGCTTCCTAATTGGTTTTGCTGGGGGTGTGGACGTCTCTTCACCTTTAGAACTTGCCCTGGGGCTGCATTCGTGAGCCTGAGGGGGATGGCGGGGGCTGGCAACAATCAGAGCAATTACAAGTTAAAGAAATGGGTGTATTGATCTGATGATTTTAAACAAAACCTACATATGTTCGTGGCTATAAGAGAGTCCCCAATATTATCGCAAACTTGTACGACATATAAAAGAATATATAAAGCTTCTTTTCGAATTAAAGATTCAGTCTCTTTGGTGCTTATTTTTAAAATAAAGGGACATTTTGCTCAGTCTTAACATACTTTTTTTTACAGTTTTTACTCTACCTGCCCCAAATTAAGAAAACTGTTCATTAACTTCCTTCTGAATATAGTTTAGTGTCATCAAACCACCATATACCCTAATGTTAAAGGCTCAAAGAAAACGGATTAAAAAGCCCCCTTCCCTTCGCAAGGGCGCACGCCACAGGACAAGGACCTCCCCCCGCCCTTTTCAGGGCTGATTCTTCCCGCGCCCCCTCCCCCGCCGAGATTTAGGGTTACTAATATTCCGGGTCCAGGAGGGTAATTACCCCCGGCTCACGCCTCGGGAGCAGTGGGTGGCCCGACCAGGGAGCACCCACCGCCGTGTCCCCCTCCCTGGGCACCCACGCTCGCGTTGGCCCCCGGCACGCCGGAGCCTCGGAGCATCAGCCCGCGCACGAGGGCAGCCGGGCTGCTTTTTCATTCATAAAATCCCGACCGGGCGGCCGCCCGGATGATTTATGGGGCTGCGTGCTACCACCGGGCTGCTTCTGTCCCGGGGGGCTAGGGGACCCGAGCCTCGCGTGCGCCCGGGCCGAGGCAGGCTGGCGACGGCGAGGGGCATCGGGTCATAAAGAGGATCGCCCACTCCGGCAGAACGGGTTCTGGGTCCAGGAGGGAGCTTCCCCCTAACCCTGGAGAAAGACAGAGGAAACTGGAATTAGCATGAGCCAATGGGGGCGCGGCGCTGTTACTAGGCGGACCGGGCAGATCTCGACGAGGAACTCCGTTGATTTCCCCGCTCAGGGACGGGCGCAAAAGTGCAAGCCCGGCCGGCGAGCGTGAAGAGCCGTCCAGGAACCCGCGGGGGAGGCGCTGGAATTTGGGGCCCGGCGGGGAGCGCTAGCCGCCCAGCCCCCACCCCAGGGAGCCCAGATCTGCGTTCCCCGGAGACGCAGAGCGGGCCAACAGTCTCGGGGCCCTTGAGAGCGGCTGCTTCCAGGAGAGCGGGGAAAGAGTTTTGATTTTAATTATTTTTTGCAGAGAGAAAAGCAACGTTAAAAAACTTTACTGTTTAAGTTTTAATTTTGCACGGCCTTTAAAATACCCACCGCAAAGCAGGAACTGCACGTTCTGGGCTCATTTAAAGTGCTTTGCGCTATTTCTTGGGGACCCTGTGGAACAAAGGGCCAGTGGCCCAATTGGAAAGGAGACCACGCTGGTTGGAAAGAAAGTCCAAAAGTAACTTATATCACCTTCCCACTTTCCTCGCCCCCTGGTCCCCCGCCGAGGTGACCGCGGCCGGGGAGGATCGCCGGCCCCGAGAGGGCGAATTCCGCGGCAGGCGCGTTTGCCACCGTCCCTGGCTGTGGGAACCTTCATTCAAGGCGGGGGAAGGGAGCGCGTTCATTCAGGAACCCGCGCGCCGCGGCGCCGACCTCAGTACGCACCGCGGCTGCGCGCCGCCCGGCCGGGGGCTTTGGGGAGGGGGTGCGGGGCCCAGTGGAGACCTTCCACCGGCTTCGACCTCCGGCACCCGCCCTCCCCCGAGAGGACTGGGCGGCGGGCGGACGCGCGCATGCAGGTGGGGTCACCTGCAGCCGCATACCTGGCGGCGACTTGAAAGGACTTGGCTCCAGCTCCGCGAGTTTTCCATTGTTAAGCCCTTAAGTCGTTCTGGAAAACGCTTCCGAATGCAGACCGCGGGGTTCCGGGGGCGCTCGGGCTCCACTTCCCCCTCACTGCTCGCTTTCGGGGGGCGTGTGGCGGTCCACGTACTGAGGTAGCTCCGCCCCGGCTACCCGGCGCGGATCCCCGGCCCCCCAAAGCTGCGGAACGAGCCCGAGCAAACTCTGGCCCCGGGCCCACCCGGGACACTCACACGCTGGGAACAGGGGCAGCCGCATCTCCCACCGCCCCAAGCCCCGGACGTGCGTTTCCGCCTCTGATCAATTAATTTCAGCCACACACAGACCCCTGCGCACCAGTCTTGGGTCGGGCAGGTTGCGAGGGTGGGACACCCATCCCCCAGCTCTTAAGGCCGTGGGCTAGGTGGGCGCGGGAGATGAAAGCAAACCCCAACAGGTGTGTGTGCGGGGGTGGGGGAGAGGGTGCTGGCTCCCGCAACGCCGCTGGGATCCCAAGGGAGAAGGTGCACTCGGGGATGAAAGAAGATTCTAACTCCTTGATCTCCTTCCCTCAAAACGCATCGCCTGATGCCCTGAGCAATATGAAAGTCCACGAGGAATTGCCTGGCCTCTTGGCTCAGGCCCCTGCGCGGTCTCTAACTAAGGGTCGCGGAGTGGGCGCCCAGGCTCATTAGATAGATAACCACCTCCAACCAAGGCGAAGGAATCGGGCGGGAGGTGGGGATAATGACCTAGGGGGCCATACCCCTCCCGCGTCTCCCGTGGCCAAGCCTACCCGTGGCTGAGCAGACCCCTCCGCCCCCGCCTCTGCCCCGGGAGCGGGGCGCCGCTGCGGAGGCCCGCGGGGCCTCGGAAACCTTCCGCGAGGAGGACCCTCGCTAAGACCCTCGTTGGGTCCCGCTGCACCCGTTCCGTCGCCTCCAGGACTTGTCACTGCTCGGCCCCCTGCCCCCATCCTCGCCCTTTTCCGGAGAGTGCCTGCGGGGAGGACCCCGAGTCCTCGTGCGTTCCAGCCCGCTTCTTTGCGCCTTTGAAATGCCCGAAAACGTTTCCATCCTTCGAATTGGCCTTGGGGATGAGTGCGGGGACGGCCGGGGTCTTAGTTGCGGGCAGTCTATGAGTTCCAGGGTTCTTGACTCTTGCCGTGGGGGTCGGGGTAAGGTTCCAGGTGCGGGGAGAGGGGTTGCGTACTTAACGCCCTGCACGCCTTCCCTTGGGTCCCTCGGCCTCGCGCTGTCGGGGCTGGTGGCGGGACACGGGTTTGTAACCGCTGGGGAGTTCTGGGCGTGCGGGGTGCTAGGGGCCCGATAGGCCGCGCTCTGTCCCCACGCCCCGCCGGGGTGCTCGAGGTAGGATCGCCTGCCCTGGGAGTCCGAGGTCACGGGGCTGGGGACTGGGGTGCGGCCCCGCTAGGGAGAGAGGGGAGGCGAGAGCGCGCGCGCCACGGGAACCTGAGCCTCGGCTCCGGAGCCGCGCCGCGCATTCCGCGCATTCCCGCCCGGCCTGGGTTCAGCTGCCACGTGGTCGCTCTGCGCGCCGCGCTTACCGTAAAGCTCAGAGGAGACGAGCACTCCCCAGCTTCGGAGCGCGTGCGGACCTCCCAGGGTGCGCCCGACCTGCCCACTCCTGGTGCACAGATAGAGGTTGCTCTTTTACGTAATAAGTAGAAGTACTGCTGGAGTAATGACACACTCATTTGTAAAGACAGGCAGGAAGGGTGCTCAGGCCCCGCTGGTATCTCAATAGGGCGACTGTCCATGTCAGGAACGTGACCGAACCGGACCGATGACCATTCTGCCTTCCCAGCAGTGACAGCGAAAAGGAGGAGCTGCAGCCGGCTGATGGCTTTCTTCTCCTTTTTCTGATTATTCCAAATCAGTAGGTGGCTCAGTGCAATACCCTGTGAGACGGGGAAACAGAATCCATGACGTCCTTAGCGCATAGGAAACGTCCATAAAGCTGCCTATACTATTTTTTAAAATCCTGAGGTGTCTTTTTCTGAGGATCAGGATAATAATCTACTTTTCAAGGATTCATGCAAAACCAAATCACTTTTCAAGGTGCCAGGAAGTTTGCAAGCATATTTGTGAGGCTGCACAAGAGTATCACACACAGACCTACATCTGCCAGTAGCCATGCAACCTTGGACAAATCTCTCTCCCATCTGGAAAAGCGGGCATGACTGTGTGTCTCCTAAGGCTGTGGAGACGAGTAATTACGGTAATGTGTGCGAGGCGTTGTTCATGTATTTGTTCTTGTGCGGAATGAAGGCCGTGTGATGCATGCTGTATGTGGAATTAATTAAACGTTTCAGTTTATATTCAGAAAGAGGATTTAAAAATGGCTTTATAGTCTATAAATTCACTTTTATTTGGTGACTTCTCCTGAGCTGTCTGTGGACATGAGGTTTAAATCCTAGAACACGCGTTAAAAAAAAAAAGTTTAACCACGTTAATCTTCCCTTCTTCCTTCTCAACATGCAAAGGGAGTAAAAAGGTTGATTAAAAAAGGAAGAGCATGAATTAAGGGCACAAGTGTCAAGGCAAGGATGAGGGTCAGAAACAAAAGGAAGGATTTCTGGGGCGTCAAGGGAAGGGGACAGCCTGAGGCCCTGCCCAGGTCTCTGGATGGTGGGGGGCCCAGGGCCTGTCGCCCTGTTCACAAAAGGGGGAGGCGATCACAAGTGACACTGACCAAATGTGCGGGTCAGTGACGCTGGCAGAAGCAAAGAGGCAGAAGTGTCAAGAAGCCATGGAGCCCGAAACCGCTGACGGCGTCAGTCCATGGCCAGGGCACAGTCGGCCCTCAGGGTCCCTGCAAGGTGGGAAGGGCAGGGGGAGGCTGGTTTAAACATTTAGCTACAGCTGGAGGTTTCTGGGGAGAGAGGGCTCCTGGACCACCAGTCTGGAGGGCGTCCCGGTGCCCCCAGGACCCTGGTCATCCACTGTCCTTTGATCCTTTGGACCAAGTTGTCTAATCGCCTTTCTAACCCAAAGAGGAAGCTGGAAGCATCAGCTGGGAGGCTTCCGGGCAAAACGCAACCATAGTGCCAGCAGCGCAGCCAACAGGCAAAAAAATGTTCCATGAGCTCCTGTGGAGTGAGATGGGTGAGCTCCTCCCTCCAACGTAAGCCTCAACCCTTCTTTGGCCTTTGGCGAGTCAGGCGGTGTATGAGTTTCCCAAGGCTGCTGTAACAGAGGACCACAAACTGGGGGGCTTAAGACAACAGAAATGGATTCTCCCACAGTTCTGGAGGCCAGAGTCCAAGATCAAGATGTTGGCAGGGCTCTGCTCCCTCTGCAGGACCCTGGGGAGGACCCTTCCTGCCTCTTCCAGCTTCTGGGGCTCCCATGTCCCTTGACTTGTGGCCATATCACTCCAGTGTCTGCCCCCCTCTTCACAGGACCGTCTCTTCTCTGTGTGTCTTGTCCTCTTCTGTCTCTTATGACACCCGTCATCCGATTTAGGGCACACCTGGATAATCCAAGAAGATCCTTAACTTGATTACATCTGCAAAGACCTTATTTCCAAATAAGGTCGAATTCACAGGCTCTGGCGGTCAGGAGGTGACCATGTCTCTTGGGGGCCACCATTCAGCCCACTACAGGTAGGAAGAGGGAGAAAGATGGTACAAGTCTTAAAGCTTAAAGTAGGCAATCAAATAAGGTCTTGCTTTGTGTCAGGCCTTGTTAGATATTTAGGGGCAGGGGGACAGGGCCCAAAAATGACTGAGTTATGGTCTCTGTCTTCCAGGGCTTTCCACTGGGGACCTGAGAAATAATGCCTGGAAATTTTTTTCTTTTTTAATGCAAGTTCATGGCCAAGTCAGCAGGTGCCTTCTGCAGGCAACCACTATCCCTGTCCTGTTCACTCCTTTCCAGAGGTAGAAAGGGAAAAATCACGAGCAGCACGATTGCAATTAGAATTTTAAGGAGGGGTAAAGAGAAAGCCTTCACCCGAGAATGAGGAAGGCAAAGAGGGAAGAGAGAATGTTCTAGATGTTTGAACAGCATAAGCGAAAGCCTGAAAGGAGAAAGCGCAGGGTATGCACTTGGCTGAAAAGCAAAGAATCTCTGAAGGCTTTAGAGCAGATTGGGGGAAAATAGAGATACAGTCAACCTCAGTATCCATGAGGGACTGGTTCCAGAACCCCCTCAGGTGCCACCATCCCAAGGTGCTCAAGTCCCTTATTTATAAAAGTGTAGTGTCTGCCTATAACCTACACACATCCTCCCGTATACTTTAAATCATCTCTAGATTACGTATAATACCAACGACACTGTCAGCGCTAGGTAATAGTTGCCGTCTGGAGGCAAATTCAAGCTTTGCTTTTTTGGAACTTTCTGGAATTTTAATTTTTTTGGACTATTTTTTGACCCATGGTTGATTGAATCCATGATGGGGAACCCATGGATACGAGGGCTGGCTGTAAGGATAGTGTTTTTGTTTGTCTGTTTGTTTTTGTTTTGTTTTGTTTTTCGGCTTGCGGGATCTTAGTTCTCTGACCAGGGATTGAACCCGCGTCCTCGGCAGTGAAAGCACGGAGTCCTAACCACTGGACCGCCAGGGAATTAATTCCCTGTAAGGGTAGTGTTGACCTCACAGAGTTTTCACGGAGACTAAATGAGTTAGTTTGGGTAAATCCAGGCACACAGGGAGTGAGGCCATTATTAGCCAAGACTCACAATAAGTCTGGAAACTGTAGGCATGAAAAGGAGCCCCTTCATTAAGTCACAACCAACTCATCTCCCCATGTTTTTCAATCAAAAGCTTCTGTAACTGCCAATAAGTTCAATCAACGTGAGATTAGCAAAGTTGTTATGCCGAGTTGATATCCTTCCAGACACAGAGGAAAATATCTGAGAATTTCTTTTTATTGCTTTGTCCTGGGTGAATGTATGGTTTCCTCTGTGCTTTTAGAGGTATTGAAAACAATAGGTCTCGGGATCCTTTGTCGCTTCCCAGACTGGGATTACAACAGCAGGAAGGGAGCCACTGAGGGTCACAGAGGGCAGAGAGCAGGGTCGGGGGGCCAAGAGGGTGAGGTCAGAGGAGCTCTCTGGGAAGAGGAATCTGGCCTCACCCACCCCTTCCTCTGCCTTTCCCTTACTGGCTGATGAGGCCAAGCTCAGAATCCACTGCACCAGCACATTCCCACGTAAGTGTCAAGGTCATAGAAAGAGGCTGTTTGGAAAGAGGAGATGAAAGATAGGGATGGTGGCAAGGAAGGTGTGATTGTGATGCAGGGGAGTGGGGGAGGAGGGGGGAGTCAAGCAATCTGGAAGGTGGGAGCAGAAAGGAAAGTTAGGAACGCACCCCACAGGCCTCTTCCTGTACAGCAGCACAGCATCTTTACAGAGAGCAACTAGGTCATTTTTACAGCAACCTCTGAGGACCATCACTTCATCCCCATTTTACAGATGAGGAAATCGAGGCCCACAGCGTCATGAGCTCTGGCAGAACTGGGATCCTTCCGGCTCTGACTCTAAAACCCAAGGGAAAAGGCGAATTATGAAGCCCCCAGAAATTGCAGCGTTCACCTATTTTTAAAACAGCTTTATTGAGATATAATTTACACATCATGAAGTTCACCCACTTAAAGTGTGTAAGTCAGTGATTTTCAGTATATTGGCAGAGTTGTGCAACCATCATCACTGTTTAATTTTAGAACGTTTTCATCACCCTCAAAGAAACCCCAAACCCATTAACAGACACTCCCTTGTCTTCAACCCCTCACCCCCAGGAAACCAGTCATCTGTTCTCTGTGTCTATGGATTTGCCATTTGGGAGGTTTCCTGTAGATGGAATCCTCCGATATGGGTTCTTCTGTGTCTTCTTTCATTTAGCGTGGTGTTTCCAAGGTTCGTCTATGTTTTGTAGCACACATCAGTACTTCAGTCCTTTTTGTGGCTGAGTGATAGTTCACTGTATGGATGTACCACATTTGATGTATCTATCTGGGTTGCTTCTGTGTTTGGACTGTGAGAATAATGCTGTTCGGAACATTTATGTTTTCATTTCTCTGTGTGGCAGGGATCATCTTTACTATGCAATCAGGTGGAGGGTCACTCTTGGGGGTTTTTGCTCTCTGGGACCCAGGAAGAGACCTGGATGGGTCTAAAGAGGGTTTCTCAGTGGTTTCAAACCTCCTGCCTTGCCCTTCTTTCTCTTGCCCTCTCTCTTTCACCTTTTCTCCTACAGCATCCACAGGGAGGTCCTAAAGCATGGAACCATAAGCAAATATGCACCAGAAATGCTTTTTTTGCATGACATTAAGAAAACTCAATAGCATGGATACATACGTGTCCTAATTAGGCATGCACAGTGAAGATCAGGGTGAGGGTGGGGCGTTCCTCGAGACCCCGGAAAGGCATCCAGGGTGTGTCAGCTCTGACTTTTACCCAATAAACCTGTACCTTTAACATCCCAGGAGTAACCCAGGGGGTTCAACCTGTCAAAAGAGAGAATAATCCTAAACAAGCTTCCAGACTTGAGAGGGAGGAAGGGGAAAAGTCTGGAAGCATGTCCAAGATTATTCTCTCTTTTGACTGGTAGGTCTGGGCCTGCAGAGCCCCCAGGGCAGCTGACTCACCATGGAACAGAAGGCTTATCACCGCACCCCGAGGGGTGAGGGAGTTGGAGTGTGTCCACGCAGTGGCCCTTTGCTTTGTCTCCTCTGCCACAGAGGCGATAATGAGCTGAATTGGGGACTGGTGATGGTCAGAATCAGAGGAGGTAGAAAATCCCTTCTGTGGGACTGGCAGGGCGTCCAGGCTCAGGGGTAGCAATGGCTGAGGTCACAGGGTCTGGTGACAGGGTCTGGGCTATGGCAGTCGTGCTGCAGGTCTGGTGTTGGGGACGGTATGGGCCCCTCCTGAGACAGGATCGGAGCATGGTCTGATTGGGATTCACGCTGCCTTACCTCCCTTGTTCCTGCCTGTTTTCTCCATCTGGTTTTCCTTTTCTGCTTAAATCCATCAGCATTGGTTTCAGTTGCATTAGACCAAAAACTAGGATGAGGAGGGCACCTTGACTGAGGACATTTGCAGCTTGCGCGAAGATCTATGACATCACTGCCAAATATGAAACTTACAAGAGTCACCCTAGAAACAAGCTCATGTCCAATAAAAAGGGATGGTAGATGATTAAGGGATTATTAAGGACTAATTAATGGATTATTAACATCCCAATAATAAGGGACGGTATATTCAGAGAATGAAACAAAGCAAGATACATATGTACAGTACTGCATTAGCTCAACTGTAGGACTTACATAGTTGATTTGAAGGACATATGACAACGTGGAAGGAGCTGAGCCTTGGGGAGGTGACAGGGATGATTTTTTCCCTTCCTTCTATATTCTATCATGTGCTTTCCATATACTGTATCCTCTTATGAAGAAATATTATCTTAAAACCAGAAAAAAGAATCCAACCAGAGACAACTCCAAAAGATACAAGGGCATTTTCCAGGCCCCTAGGTCCCCTGCTGTCCTTGGGACACCTGAGCCAGACCCCCTGTGGTTCATCAGGCAGTAGCCACATGAGGTCCTCCCCATCATGGAGGAGCATCCCAGGTACAAGTTCAGGAGGAGGCTAAATTCTCACATGACTCCAGCAGACAAAGGGGTGGGAGGCTGGTGTTTTAAGGCAGAGTTTAATGGGTCCCACAGGATAAACAACGCTCGTAAACACATAGCCAGTGTGATCATCACTGGGTAGTGACCATTTCGGAATGGACGAGGCCCAGACTTTGCCTCCTAAGATGCAGGGCATCGGCTGAAAGTAGGAGGAAATGTAAAGAGGAACCGACAGATAGAGCCTAACGTGCAAAATGATCTCTCCTCTGTGACCAGCAAGGCTGGTGCTGAGAGCGTGAATGAGAAGCAGTCGGGGCAGCTGTCTTCTCCTTGGTGTGGACTTGGACCACGTTATCTCTGAGAATTCTGTGGTCCTTGGGAGGCACATGTGTGTGCTGATCCAGCAGTTGCCTGCTCTCTACTAGGACACATAAAGGCACCTTGAAGGGGGCTAGACCTAGAGTGTCCCACGCCTGGATTGTATACAAATAGACATTGTATAGACAGAATCACTCAAGGAGAGACTGCTGGGGGAGGAGGCTGTGGGGCACGTATCACTGTGTCCTCTGAGATCCATTCCCTACAGAAATGGAATTTTTAACTAGGCACCTACTATTCACCTAAAGACTACATTTCCCAGCCTCCCTTGCTGCTGTATGGCCATGTGACTAGTCCTAGCCAATAGGCTGTGAGTAAGAGTGATGAGTGAAACTTCCAGGTTGGGACATTAAAAGGTAAATGCATATAGCAAGGTTGCAGGATACAAGGTTAATATACAAGAGTCAGTCGTGCCTACCTATGTACCAGCAATGAACAGAATTTGAAATTAGAAAAACAATATTGTTTACATTAGCACTCCCCTTTCCCCCCAAATAAAATACTTAGGTATAAATCTAACAAAATTTGTACAAGATCTGTCTGAGGAGAACTACAAAACTCTGATGAACAAAATCAAAGAGCAAAATAAATAAATTCCATGTTCACAGATAAGAAGACTCAGTCTTGTCAAGATGTCAGTTCTTCCCAACTTGGTCTATAGAGTGCTACCTGATCAAAATCACAGCAAGTTATTTTGTAGATTTTGACAAACTGATTCTAAATTTTATATGGAGAGGCAAAAGCCAACACAATATTAAAGGAGAACAAAGTTTGAGGACTGACACTACCTGACTTCAAGGCTTACTGTAAAGCTGCATCATTGAGTGGAACCACCATTGTGAATAAGATGCTTGTGGATACCGTAATCATCACCTGGCTTGAAGTTAGGACTGTTACACTGCTCTGGATGTAACTGCTCCCCTTTCCCACTCACTTTGTGGGCCGCACCTGAGGACTCTATCTTACGATGCCACTCCAAGCTCAGGTACTCTCAGTGGCTCCCCAAGGCCCCCTGAAGACATTCTCAAATCACTAGCCTGCTATTCCAAGACCCTCTTTGCCCAAGTCAACTTCTCCTCCCTTACCTCTCATTCCTCCTATAAAACCTTCACACGTGCACCACTCCCCTATTTCTGTCCTTGGCATTCAGCCTCCTTTGCAGTGGTGTCCCCCCGCCCCAAGTGCATTACAGCTTGGCCTTCACGCAAGACCCAAATGCTGTGCAACCCCTCCACAAAGCCTGCTGTGTGGTCAACCGCATGGCTACCTCTGACCGCGGGCACTTCTCACGCAGAGGGGGCCGCCCACATTGCTGGGCTACAGTGTTATTTCCTTTAGAGTCTATAACCATCCGACGCATCCCACCACCATCCCGGACTTCCCAGGAGCTCAGGGGAAAAAAGGACCCCAGGTTAGCCTCCCAGGGAAGCCATCACTTTGAAAGTCTTTAGAGTTTGGAAAACTCACTTTGAGTTTTGATGCAGGGGTGGGATGCAGGGAGGGAGGGGGTCTGCCTGCAAAGGTAACTCTTTGGAAGTCACGCAAACACCCAGAGCTCATAGATTCAAGTGCCTCGTGATCGGATGCACAGACTGAGGCAGCGAGGGACTCGTGAACGCGGAGCTCGCAGGGGACCTGTTGGGATGGAGCCTAGGCTGGCGGCCCTCCAGGGCTCTCAGCTTGACATTTTGCTCTTGCTGTTCTTGTTCTGTTTGCCGACGGACTCTGGCTTGCCATGCACAAAACCTCCTCAAAAGAACACGAACGGGAAAATTAGAGGGAGACTGCCGAGGAGCTTTGCAAAGTTGGAAAAATGAGCGTGCTCCTGGTTGCAGAGTGCCTGGCCCATCCCCTGGGTCCTGATTAAGGGGAATTGGTGCTTGTGAGGGCTTTGAGCAAGAGGCCTCTGATTGGAGACAATTTTGTGGCTTTGGCCTGTAATTTGGATTCGGGGGGTCAGACACAGTTAATGTGATAAACTCGCAAACCTCTGCTGGTGACCAGACGTGGAGTATGGCCCCCACGGGCAGCCATCAAAGCTGGTGACACACGCACTCGGCTCCTGTGGCTGGGACAGGCCGGGAAGGCTGAGCCTCCACAGGCCGTGGAAACTGGTCCTTTCGTGGCTGCCTTTGGAAATCTGGAAATAAAAGTCATTGGTCTTGTTTGCCATGTTGCTCTAAATGCACGCTGATGGCGGGCTTGATTTTTGCTGGACGTGGGTCTTTGAGGTTCTCCATGTCCTAGACCGTGAACTTTTGAAGGCAGGAGGGGAAGCATAAAACGTACCCTGTCCTGAGGTCATGCACACTGAGGGGCTTTGCACTGATGTGTTGGACCAAGGAATGAGGAATGAATGGGCTAAAGGCGAAAAGATGTGTCTTTGGCTTGAACAGTGATGGCCTTCGGGTCATTTCAGGTTGGGGTTTGTCCCAAGAGGTCTTCCTGATGGCCAAGGTCATTTGAATGTCGCCAGAACACATGGGTCCTTTTTGGCTAATGACCACTTTGGTAATTTTCTCTTGCTTCCTGAATGCCCGAGTTCAGGCTACTGAGAAGACAGATACATTTTAAGTGTGTGTTTGTGTGTGTTAAATGTTGTGGGAAAATCGGGAGGCATGGGATGGATGGGGTTGGATGAAGTGGTTGGATGGGGTGAGGGATGGATGGATGGGATGGGGAGATGGAGTGAAGGTTGGGGGTGGAGTGGAGGAATCACTATCCACAGCCATGGGTCTCCACCCTCTCGGTCCCTGCAGGGTCCCCTGGGCTGCATTCACCACCATTGCCTTGTGAACATATGTGATATGTGGGTGAGTCTTCCATGCTCTGGTTTTACACTTACATTTCTTTGGTTCAACCCCCCACCCCTGCCAGTGACCAAAGTAGGGTGAATTCCCTCTTTCCCTCCATGTGCATATTTTCAAACAGGAATGCTTCCTAGGAAACTGCAGGCAAACAAATCAGCAGAATATGAGACTGAATAAGACATGAATGAGTTTATACAGTGCTTATTTCCGATCCTAACTCAAACAAAGATCTAATCAGGGGTCAGTTGGCTGAGCTGACACCATCGATGGGGAAGCAGGCTTCTGTTTCTTCCCCTTTCTGAAGGTTAACCAAGATACATACACATCTAGCGCTAAGTATACCTTCCGGTTTGCCTGCAGCAGGACATGTGATTTTTGATAACATCTCTGGACAAGATGATAATGGAGTCCGGTTGGTTTTCCCAATGAAACAGGGACCCCTGAGCAATGGCAGCTGAGGAAATGGGGCTTTAGTGACAAGCCACAGGGCTCTAGTCCTGTTCAACTCTTTCTCAATGAGTTCAGTTAGAAGTTGAAAAAGACTGCTTGTCTGCGTGGCAGACAATAGGCAACTTCCACTCAAATCATTTATTACTAAATACAGCTGAATTGGACAACATTTCCTATGCTGGAGTAAATTCAGGTTCTTTCAAAGTGTTCACTTTTATTAATCAAATCTCTATACAAAATTCTTCTCTTATTTTCAGTCTGATTTCCAGTACCCTAGTGCTCTGTGGGATGTTAGTAAAATTACCACAAGAAAGATTCTGGGGACCAATTAATTGGGTAAATGCTACATACTCTTGGAGATTTGTGGTGCACACTTGTGCGTAAAGGCACCGAAAAGTCCTGCAGTGTAGAAACAGGCTTGTTTGACAGGGTTCCAGAAATTTTCTTCAGAAACACTGCCTCAGAACATGTTTTCCAACGTGATATAAAAGAATATAAATAGTTGGTCTCTTTTTCTCAATAAGACAAAAAGCGCTGTCAGAATACTCGCCAGGCACAACCAGATTATGGCAGGCAGTAGAAAGATACTCTTTTCCCTCAACTCCTCCAACACAGTCTTATCATTCTGGTTCTTTCGGCTGGATTCACAGGGGTATAATAATACTTTCGTATTGTTTAGAGTTTTATTTCTTTAATTGCTAGTGAAGAAGCTTTGCATTTTCCCATGTGACAACGTGTTACCTAAATTTTCCGGCATATAAATTTAATTTCTTTTTTTTTCTCTGATCACTTATTGAGTTGAAACTGGATATCCATCTTGTATATATATATATATATATATATATATATATATATATATATATATATATATATATATATATTTTTTTTTTTTTTTTCCGGTACGCGGGCCTCTCAGCGCTGTGGCCTCTCCCGTTGCGGAGCACAGGCTCCGGACGTGCAGGCTCAGCGGCCATGGCTCATGGGCCCAGCTGCTCCGCGGCACGTGGGATCCTCCCGGACCGGGGCACGAACCTGTGTACCCTGCATCGGCAGGCAGACTCTCAACCACTGCGCCACCAGGGAAGCCCAAAAATTTTTTAACTTTAATTTTTTCAAGTGTACATACCCTTGCCCATGCGTGTACATATATGCATACATGTGCACACATACACTCTTCCACTGAAATTCTGGAATTTCACAATTTATCGCGTTGCTAAGAGTACCAGTAAAAAACCTTTGACCTTTACCAAATTTGATGGTGTGCAGGAAACCGGCTCTGCAGGAAGGAAAGCCCTGATTCATGGCTCTTGCTGATCCCCGTGGTGTAAATACTCTCAGTGTGGTTGACCTGGCTGATTTCAAGCTCTCTGAGATTTGTCAAATGGCTTGTGAATTTCCTGAATATTTAACATTTGGCTCTAGCCCACTAGTCCGTCATCTTAATTCTGCTTCTTCCTCAAGAGCAGAATAAAGTTCCACTTTTTTGCCTTCCTTTTTTTTTTTTTTCTACTATTAGGGTCTTATCATGTGTTTTGTAGTCCCAGGTAAATGGATACTCAATTATTTGATTTTTAAAATTGCTTTTGAAATCTCTTTTATCTTACATGCATTTTCTGGTTGCCTGATACTCATATAAGACACAGTTGGTAAACATTGTTTTCTTATGTACCATAACTTCCAGAGTTAATTTACTAACACTTCTGGTTGCTTTCCTAGGTTTATACTCATGACCACAGCACAGCTGATGCTTGTACGTCTTCTCTTCCTGCATTTGTATGTTATTTCTTTTCCTTATCAAATAGCTTTCACCAATATTTCTAGTTTTATTTTAAAATAGGATTGATGACTGGATGGGATGCATCACAGAATGATTACGATTTTTAATGCTCATGACTTATTACTTAAGTAATATTGGTTTTTGGTTTTAAATCCACAATTTTCATCATGTGTAGAATACAATATTTGTTTAGTTATACGAATTTTTAGATAGTCATTTTTTTCAAATGGCTCCTTGACGTCTATTGAGATAATTAAATCGCATTTTACTGTTTCTTGTGCTAATATGATAAATCATTTTCCTACTTTATCGCCACCAACTTATTCATGGGATAAACCCTACTTGGTTGCTGTAGACACTTTATTCTTTTAAGTGCTGAGAGTCTCTGCTCGTATTGGAACTTTAAAAATACACTTTTTATTTAGGAATAATTTAGATAGCAAGGGAGTTCCCATATATCCCTCATGAAATGTCCCTGTTATTAACATCTTACATAACTACGGCTGGTGCATCAAAGCCCAGAAACCGACATTGGGACATTGCTGCTAACTAAACTCCAGGCTTCACTGGGTTTTGCTAGGTTTCCTTAGTGTTTGGATTTCTGGGTCTATGTTTATGATTGAGGCTAACCTATACATTTTCCCTGTTCTTTTCCGTTTGATTCAAAACTCTATTTGCATCATACTTAAATAGTGTACCCCATATATATATATATATTTTATTTTTTATTGAAGCATAGTTGATTTACAATGTTGTATTAGTTTCTGGTGTACAGCAAAGTGATTCAGTTTTATATATATATAGTTTTTCATATTCTTTTCCATTATGGTTTATTTCAAGATATTGAATATAGCTCCCTGTGCTATGCAGTAGGACCTTGTTTACCTGTTTTGTACACAGTAATCTGTATCTGCTAATCCTAAACTCCTAATTTATTCCCCACCCCATATATATATTTATAATAGCCTATTGAATGGAAGAACTATTTATTCCTTGAAGGATATGAATTTTCCATGATTCAGGCAGGTGGACAAACATATATAGGAGGTTAGTGTATTGTGATAATAATCTGTGTTCCTGCTGTTCTAGGAGAATCCAAAGGAACGAAAGCTTTCCTTCCCTTCCCTACCTCTCCTTCCACAGGGCAAGCAAATCCTTGAGATAGGGAGATGGGGGCCTCTCCACCCACAGGGGAGGGTTGATTTGCTCTGGTTTTAGAACAGTGTTGAATTGGCTCAAGGGCAGGGGAGGCCAGGGTTTGCATCAGGGGCTGGAAACAGCAGCCAGAACTTCAGGCAGCTGGACCTGGTAGGCACGATGGGGCTGTACTTAAAGGGGGGGGGTGCTTTCCAAGAGTGGGGAAGACCCTTGCCCTGTTCCCCACAGCTTTCAGAAAAGTGGCAGCTCACCACCTGGCAGGGTGGCACCTGGGTGCCAGGGTGGGGGACGGAGGAGGGGGAGTTTGGGGGTGTACTCGGGGCAAAGGATCCCGGTGCCCACACCTGTCTCGGCAGGGTGCAGCTCCATCTTCAAAGGGCCAGTGAGGGCAGCTTGTCGGCGAACCAGATGGCCCAAGGACCAGTGGCCTCTCTCTCATTGCAGAACTGTGTAAACTTCCCAAACTCTCAATTGTGTGACGCAGATGAAGCTAAGTTACATCTCCCTAGGGCTGCAACATATGAATTTCAGGGGGACATAAACGTTCAGTCCATAGCCCGCCTCTTAGTCTCAAGTGGTTTATTGCTACAAAAGGGTCTTTCCTCGCTCCATCTTCTCATTTTTGCCTTCAGCGTGGGGGAGAGATGTGGAGACCGGCCTCTGAGTAATCACAAGGGCTCATAGCGTCAGGCCTCCCATCAAAGGCCTTCTGGGGCCCTTGGGAACGTGGTTATTGTTCAATGGCTTCTGCAGACTCACATTAAGGAATCTCAGAGTTGAATTGCAGCAGCTGCCCTTTGGGAAACTGGCCTGCCCATCTGTAAATTCGGAGATGGAGCCTCCCCAGGCACAGGGAAAAATCGCGGTTCAAGAATTGAAAATAATTTGGTTAAGAGTAATTTAGAAGGCTTTTCACTGAGCACGGTTTAAAACAAGAAAGAAAAAAAAGGGGGGAAGAAAAAACAGCTTGTAAAAATCTTTTTTAAAAACCTCACTGGAAGTTGTCGCTTTAAAATACTACCATTGTGCCTAACTTAATTCAGTAAGATTTTTATGAACGATTTTTCCCCCCTCTCTTGTTCTTGCACTCAATAAAAACATCTCAATAACTTTTTCAAATGTTCCCAAATCAAGCCTTTTATCTCCACGGGGTCAATTCCACCTGCCAATTTGCAAATGGGCTTGTTTGGGTCAACAGACCACAGCATCCTCTCCTCGGCAAAGTTTCCATTTGCAGGCAGGCCAGGCCTGCTGCTGGCCCTCACCCTGCCCTCTGGAAAAGGTGCAGTCAAAAGTTCAAAGATTTTTTTTTTTTTAATTGGCTGAGGCTGTGTGTGGTGGGGAAGCAAAGCACAGATACAGGATGCTTTTTTGTGTATCTTACGGCTTTTACAGCTTTGCAGGTTTCAAGGTAAGGAGGGCTTACCCAAGAACGGCAGGTCCACCCTCAGGGACCCCTTACTCCCTGGCCTGAGACCTCAGATGGGTGGGTGCGTGTTTGCTGCCCTCTCTCGCCTTGTTCAGGGAGCACCTCTGATGCCCCTGCTCCTCTCCAGTCTCTTCTGTGCCTTCTGCCATGGTCCCCCAGCAACCTGGGTCAGTCACTCACCTGAGAACTGCTGAGCATCTTCCTGCATCTTCCTGTATCCTGTCCTGTGTTGGGCTGGGTACCACCTCCTTTTCCCTGCCTGGAGTATCCAACCAGGTGGGCACTTGACTCCTATACAAACCCATCACAAAACAATGGGCAACAATCAAGAGTCAGAGGGGACACACAGAAGAGAGGGCAGTCAGGTTTCGGGGTACGTGGATGTCCCTGCGAGTGAGAGCAGTTGGAACTTACAGGAAGGTGGAGTTCCCGGGGGAAAGGTGGGGAGGGTAGGGGTGCCGGAAGCAAGAAGGGTGACTTCAGGGGTGGGTGGGGCCAGAGTAGAGAAGGCAAGGAGTCAGGCCAGGGAGTTTGGGATTTATTTCAGGGATACTGAGGGGATGTCCAAGGTGCTCGCGTAGAGCAAAGTTCTTAGGGGATGGACAGGACTGAAGGCAGGAAGTCCTGCGGGTGGGGGTAGGATTCTGACTCTGCGATACAAGGCCAGCCTCCCAGCCCAGGTGGGCTGCCTCTTCTCTAGTTCTCTAGTCCAGCTGGGAGGATCGAACCCCTTCAACAGTAAACCAAGAACCTTCTTTTTTTTGCCATACAGCATGCGGGATCTTAGTTCCCCAACCAGGGACTGAACTTGTGCCCCCTGCAGTGGAAGTGCGGAGTCCTAACCACTGGACCGCCAGGGAAGTCTCCCCCCAACCCCAGAACTTTCTTGAGGAGGCCGGCGTCTCATTCATTCATTCAGTTTTTGTCCTTGCCTAGGAGCTAATGTCCTCTAAGTGTCAGGCTGGCCTCTGCTAGTTGCTGTCAATTAAAGAGACCCCCACATTCCTCACGCGGCACCATTCTCATGATGCTAAACAAAATCAAAGCTCAGTCCTGTGGACACACCTTCTGTGCCAGTGTGTCTTTCCTGCTGGTAAAGAAGCTTAACCTGAGCGCCAGGGCGTGTGAAACGATGATCATTTTGGCAACACGACCGGCTAATACGATGACAGCAAGACATCTGTTTCCCATCCTATGAAGAGCAACTCAGTCCCTGTGGGTCAGAGGTCCTTAACCCGGGGTCCGTGAGCTTGGATGGAAAAAGTTACATGTTAATTTTTTTTTTTTTTTTTTTTTTTGTCTGCGCCACTTGGGTTGTGGGATCTTAGTTCTCTGATCAGGGATTAAACCATGCTCCCTGCAGTGGAAACACAGAGTCCTAACCACTGGACCGCCGGGGAAGTCCCAGTTACACATTTATTTTCACCAACCTCCAGCTGCAGTTGGACATTCCGAAGACAGTGGTAGCCACAGAGCGAGTGGTTTGCCACCAGTGGAACATGGATGTTTCAAATCACATCACGGTTTTTGCATGTATATAGAAATGTTTGCCTTGATCCACCCTTCAAAATCACGGAAATTTCTAGACTTACTGCTGGGTTTATTTCATGTGTCAGTAAAGCAGGGCAGTTTCTATATCACAGATTAATTTTTAAAAAGTATTTGATGAACTGATTTTGGAGCAGTTTCCTTTGTCATCCTATCATTTTATCTTTTGCATTTATAAGTATTACTCTGAGAAGGGGTCCACTGAATTTTATAGTCTGCTAACAAGTCTCCCAGCCTGCAAGGTCACCGGCCTTAGCCCACGTCCCCTGGGGGGTGGGGGGGGACAGCGAGTCTCAAAGACATGGAGCTCAGAAGGGACAGTGTTCCAGTTCAAAGCCAGTTCTTCGGACCCCAGACACCTTGCCTCATTTCTGCTCCACCCTGGCCCCGAGGGAACGCTGACCACCAAGGACATGGCTAAAGGCAGGGAGAAGCCCTGTTTGGTCAGAGAACTCCTTGGCTGAAGGGTTCAATGATGGAAAAGAGACCTCAGCCAGGCCACTCCCTACAGGGAGCCCCTGCCCTCGTGATCTTTTCACCCCCGAGGAATGAGAAATGCAAACCTGTGCCCTGAAATCAGGGCATTCCAGATGATTCACTGTGGATGTGATTTGTGGAGGACGTGGTCTCCGGAATGAAACAAAACTGAAAAACCTCTCAGAAAAGTCGTGGATGGTCCATGCATCCAAGAAGGTGCCCCGGGCCCTCTGTTCATGATGAACTGGACAGGCTCCCCCAGGCTTCTCGCTCTGTTCCTTGTCCACTGCGCTACCCCACCCTCCCTGCCCAGGTCCACGCTCTCATGGTGAAGTGACGCCAAGGGCTCTGAGCTCTTAAACAGAGACTTTCTGTTTCTGACTTCTTTTCTGGTTCCTTTGAAGCCGGGTGGCCTCCCTGAGGGAACCCCGGAGGAGGTAGCCCTGCTCGGGGTCTCGGTGTCCAGCCGTCTGCTGGCAGGGAGCATGAACACGTCGGTGACGCATTCAGATAATGACCGCCATGGTCAGGGCATGCAGAGCCCTGAAGCACCCCTCACTGCTCTCCTTTGTTTCCTGACTTTGGAGAATCTGGGGTGGTTGAGAGTCACCGCTCTGCTGACGCTGAAAGGGGAAAGGTGCCTGGCGCTCCAGGCTGCACCATCGCCACCTCCCTTCTTTGGGGATGCCGCCTGGTCCCCCGCCTTGCTCCCCATCCTGGAGCCGGTCACGCTGGGATTTCTATCTGAGTCTGAAGTGCCACGTGTCTCCCAGCATGCACACATGTTCCACCGTGAACCGGATCCAGGGAATAAGCTCTGTGCACCCCGGACCTCCTGTTGTCCCCCAACCCTACTGATTTCTCTCAGTAAACCAGTGGTCCCCCAGATCCCTACAGCCCCTCAGACGCCCCGAGGCACCCCCAGACTCCCTGAGGTCCCCCAAGACCATGAAGGCCCCCCAAACCACTGAGGCCCCAGCTCCCCTGAGGGCCCCCGGATTCCCGAGGTCCTCCCAGACCCCCTGAAGTCCCCCAAGGCCCCTCCAGACTCCCCGAGGTCTTTAGACTCCCCGAGGACCCAGGTCCCACACCTGGACAGGCTGTAGGGAGTGGCCTGGCTGAGGGCTCCTTTCCATCCTTGAACCCTTCAGCCAAGGAGTTCTCTGACCAAACAGGGCTTCTCTCTGTCTTCAGCCATGTCCTTGGTGGTCAGCGTTCCCTCGGGGCCAGGGTGGAGCAGAAATGAGGCAAGGTGTCTGGGGTCTGAAGAACTGGCTTTGAACTGGAACCCTATCCCTTCTGAGCTCCATGTCTCTGAGACTCGCTGCCCCCCACCCCCCACGCCCCAGGGGACGTGGCCTAAGGCCGGTGACTCTGCGGGCTGGGGAAACTAGACTCAGGAAGGCTGAGTTGTTCTTTTTCCTTCCCCTCACCATGAGGGCTCCAGCCAGGCTGGTGGCCTGTGGACACCAGGAGCCAGCCTCCAGGAAAGGACCAAGGACACGGGCCTCCTCGGATGATATGATGAAGCCAAGAGGAGTCACCTTGCCCCCCGGGGCAGGGATACGTGGCTGGCCCTCTCTCCCTCCACTCCCTTCTGAGACAGTGGGCAGAGAAATCACAACGTCCCTCCTGCCCCAGATGTCCAAATATTTTTCTTATCAAAATGTTCATTTTCAGCAACTTGTACAAAGAGGAAAATCCTACAGAATGCAGAAGGAGGAGGGGGAGGGGGAGAAGGAGAAGAAGAAGAAAAGAGGAGGAAGGAGAAGAAAAAGCTGTTTACACTCTAGGAAACAACCACAGGGAAAGAGCAAACGTCCTAGCCGTGGAGACCAGAGTGCAGGACTCACGATCCTGTGATAAATCCACTGACTTGTTGGGCATCTTCCTTAAATGACCTTGAACCTCACTTTATCCTACTCGAAGCATTCTTCAGGTAATTGGGGGCCCGTTTGGGCTGGTGGCCCCGAATCCTCAGAACAAAATTTGGGGGCGTGGTCTAGTAGACAGAACAAGAGGTTTGGAACAAGGTAGACTCCGGTGTGAATTTCAGAACTCCCAGTGGATTTCGGTATGTCTTTAGATCTCAGGGTTTCCGTTTGTAACATGGGCAGCATATTGTCTGACAGTGTTAATTCCCAAGTTCACAGTGCTGTGGAGGCCGGGCTAGGAATGGAATCGTGTCATGAAATCAAATGTCACGCTTACACACGGGCTCCGACTTCTTGATCTTGCCCTCGAAGTCAGGGAACTGAGGCAAAGATGAGAATGATTCTGACCCCAGACTCTTTCACCTTATTATCTGCCTAAACTTTAGTCCCTGATTTTAAAATCCAGGCAAGTGCCTTTGTTTATTGCTTCACAGTTAAGATGTGACCACCGTCATGGTTTATCCATTTAGCCAGCACATGCTTGTTGGTTTGACAGGGCTTGGATGGGCTTTCCCCCTCCCCGGCTGTGTTCCCTGTCCATCACCCTCGCTCGCTGTTTCTCACTTCCCAGTAAAGTACGTGCAGGTAGGAGAAGAAGATGGAGAAGGAAAAGAAGAAGAAAAGAGGAAGAAGAAGGAGAAGGAAAGACAAAACCCTTGTTTCAGGTTTTGCTAAGTGCATCTGAGTAAGGTGGTTGGTACAGAGAACTCTCTGAAAGCAGAGCCCCAGGATCAGATTTTGGCGTTAGATTACTCACCAGTCAGACAGCAATGAGGACCCCATTCCTGGAGGTAAACCAGGTGGTGACCATCCCGGAACACAGTTACCAAGGCTCTCACCTGTGATTGCTTGGGCTCAGGTGTGCCAATGAAGGGAGGCATTGGGCTGTGCAGACGGTGATACTTGAACAACACAGAAATTGGCTGCCTTTTGTTAAATGGCCCTGGGAGCCTTGAAAGAGAAAGAGAACCTCAGACAGCATGTAGAGATGTCCACCTCCTGCAGGGCAGACTGTCTTGAAAATCAGACCCAGGATCTGATGGTACGAGTGACAGAGTTGCCAAGGAGAGGGACACAGATAGGCTTGCTCCAAGCCCCGGTCCTGAGGGGAAAAGTGTGAGACGCTGAGATGCAGGGTGGGGACACTTAGGTAGAGAAGAAAGACTGCACCTCTGGATTCCCCCGAACCCTCCACATCAACAGAAGTAATCTCCTTACCCTTGACATAGGGGAGACCCCCCACTTTGCCTAGAGATTCCCCAAAGCCTCACTCAAGGATTTGACACTTGTCCTTCCCTAATGGATGCCCACGACCCTTCAATACATTAAGGCTCATAAGGCTGATAACTAGGGTCAGCCCTCAGTGTGGCCGCAGAGGAGAAATACATCAGGCAGTGAAAGAGCAGGAGCTGGTGAATGTGTGCCAATGGGAACCGGGAAAATATACATGGCAGTAGATCTGGCTCAGTTCGCAGACCCAGACTCGACTGATTGATTGATTAGTAGGGAAGTCGAGTCCCCTTGAAGAAGGATCCTGTAAATGTCACTGCCAGCTTATGCTGTAATCATTTCCCTGCTCCTTCCCCAAAGTGACATGTGGCTATTTACCAGGGTACCTATGTCCTGAGAAAAGAGGGGTACTCAGCTTTTCAAGGATTGCTGGATGCAGGATCTGATACCAGGAGACGTGAAACTCTGTTGCTGTCCCCTGGTGACAGTGGGAGCTCGTGGAAGCCAGGTGATAAATGGAGTCCCAAGTCCATCTCTCAGTGGATCCAAGTCCATCTCTCAGTGGATCCAAGGACTCACCCTGTGATCATTTTCTTGATCCCTTATTGTGTAACTGGGGTAGCTGTACTTCAGAGTTGGCAGGACCCTGGCTTTGATTCTGTGACCCGTGGAAAAGGAGCCATTCGGTGGCAATCCCCTGAAACTGTCCCCTGCTGGCTGAGACGGTAAGTCAGAAGCAATACCACCCCAGGAGGAATTGCAGAGACTTAGTGCACCAGAAAACACTCAAGGGTACAGGGGTGATGCCTCATCACATCCCCATTCAACTTACCTGTCTGGCCCCGAAAGTGCCAGGTGGGTCACGTACATGATGTTATTGTAAACTGCACCAGATGTGGTGTATTTACTGGAGGAGATTGACACAACCTCTGACACTGGTGTGTGGTTATGTACCACGTATTTACCTGTTTAGGCACTTTTCATTCTTCCTGTAAACTCTTGTTTTCAGCTGGTAAAACTTCAGCCAGAAGAACATCCTGGTAGCATTGATCTTCTGGCAATAAATTGTCGCAGGTGTTATTGATCTAAAAATGCCTTTATTTCAATTCTCTTGTTTTTGAAGGACGTTGTCACTGGATATAACATTCTGAGTTGATGCGTCTTTTCTTTCAACACTTTAAATATCTTTTCCCACTGTCTTCTGATCTCTATTGTTTCTGATGAGATATCAGCCATCATTGCTGGGTTGTTCCCCTGTAGGTAATATGCTTTTATACTCTGGCTGCTTTCAAGGTTTTCTCTTTATCTTTGGTTTTCAGTAGTACTATGATGTGTGTAGGTGTGCTTTCGAGGCTTTTTTTGGCTTTGTTTTGTAATTATCCTGTTTGGGGTTTATTGAGCTTCTTGGATCTGTAAGTAGTTTTTTCCCTATTATATGAAAATCATCAAAGTTGGGAAGATTTTGCTTTATTTATTCAATTTCTTTTCCTGCCTCATTTTCACTCTCTTTTATTTTTGGGACTACAATTATACATATTCCAGGCCATTTGATTTTGTTCCAAAGGTCTTTGAACATTTGTTAATTTTCTTCAGATTTCTCTCTCTCTCTCTTTTTTATTTTTTTGGCTGTGTTGGGTCTTTGTTGCAGTCTAAGGGCTTCTCATCGTGGTGGCTTCTCTTGTTGCGGAGCACGGGCTCTAGGCACTTGGGCTTCAGTAGTTGTGGTGCATGGGCTCTAGAGTGCAGGCTCAGTAGTTGTGGCACATGGGCTTGGCTGCTCTGTGGCATGTGAGATCTTCCCGGACCAGGGATTAAACCCATGTCCCCTGCATTGGCAGGCGGATTCTTTTTTTTTTTTTTTTTTCTTTTTGCTGTATGCGGGCCTCTCACTGTTGTGGCCTCTCCCGTTGCGGAGCACAGGCTCCGGATGCGCAGGCCCAGCGGCCATGGCTCACGGGCCCAGCCGCTCCGCGGCACATGGGATCCTCCCAGACCGGGGCACAAACCCGTATCCCCTGCATCGGCAGGCGGACCCTCAACCACTGCGCCACCAGGGAGGCCCAGCAGGCGGATTCTTAATCTTAATTTTTAACTGTGGCACCAGGGAAGTCCCTCTCTCTTTTTTTTTTTTTAGATTGGATAGTTTTTTATTGATCTGTCTTCAGATAATTTCTATTGTCAATTCTAATCTTCTTTTAACCCACTTACTTTTTCACATGTTATTGTGCTTTTGAGTTCTAGAATTTCCATTTAGTACTCTTTTTAAGTTCTAATTTCTCTGCTGAGATTCCGTATTCATCCATTCATTAGGGCCACATTTTCCTTTAAGTCCTTGAACAAATTTATAACAATAGCTTTAAAGTCTGTATCTGCTAAGTCCAACATCTGGGCTATCTCAGGGTCAGTTTCAATTGACTGCTATTTTATGGAGTATGAGTCATATTTTCTCGGTGCTTTGCATGTCTAGAATTTTTTCTATTTTTCTATGATTGGGAGTTGCATATGACACATTGTAGAGATTTGGAATTCTGATATTTGCCCCTGAGTAGTGTTGGTTTTTATTCTCGTAGGTGGTTGGATTCCTGGCTGATAACTTGAACTTGCATCGACTTGGATCTGGTGTTCCCTGAGCCCCTCTAAGTTGATTTGACTCACCCTCTGAAGTCTGTCTTTAAGCCTTGTTGAGACTTGATTTATGGCTCTGATAGAGTATAGACTAGACCTTACTGTAGGTAATGGTCTTTACTCCTAAGGCATGACTTTTCTGATGTCTCTTAAGTCTAGAATAGAAGTAAAATCTCTCCTTTCTGGCTTGCCAGGAACTTCAGCACGTCTCAGCAACGTTTGGCCTCTCAACTCCATAACACCTGCACTCAGGTAATTCTTACATAGTCTTTCCCTGCATACACGCAGCCCCGCCCTTAGACAGGGCTTGCAAGTCATCTCCACACAAATGCCTGAGATGCTCCCACGTGGCACAGCGCCCTGACCACAGATTCAAGTCACTCTGGCCACCTTCTCCAGCTCAATGACATCGATGTGCCCTACTCTGCTCCAGCTCGTGCACCACGGTCAGGAACTTTCCCCGAGGCAGACAGGCAGGGCAGTTACTGGGGTTACCTTATGAGTTTCCCTTCTCTCAGGGAATCACCGTCTTTAATGCCTGTTTTCTGTTGCCCAACACAATGGCTTCATATTTTCCCCCAATTTTATAGTTCTTTATGGCAGGAAGCTTCCTCTGGTAGTTACTTGTCCATCTTGGAGCCAGAAATGGAAGTTGGATGATATACCTCTATTGATCTAGGAATGTTTTTCTCCAATCCCATTGGTGAAGAGGATAAAAAGCAGTTTGTCATTATATGAGAAGGATAGCAGTTCACATGCACTATCTCACTCCAGGTTGGTGTTAACTCTTCTGTTCTCCAAACAAGATACCTCACAGAGACCACAGTCATCTCGATATTCTGGAGGTCATGCCGGTCTTCTAAACTGATTACCTGTGCTAATTGGACATGGTGAGCAGGGAGCGGAATGTACCCAGAAAGGGGGAGACAAACTCATGACGATATAAGGGGCTGCATAACAATGAAATGAGTAGAGATCCAGTGTCTGGGGCATGCTGGGATGGCCCCTTTAAAGCAAAGAACCATTTGGCGCCCATCCTGCATCTCCTACTACTAAGAAAGAAGCACAACACTTCATGCTGTTTGGATTTGGGGGGCAACATACATCACTTCTGGAAATTCTGTTTTAACCAGTTTATTGAGTGGTTTGAAAGGCTTTCTATTTCACGTAAGACCCAGAGCGGGAGAGGGCTCTGCACCAGGTGGAGGCTTCAGCGTAAGCTTCTCTGTCCCTAGAGACATGTGATCCATCAGACATGGTGATGAAGGCGTCCACGGATGGAGTGCGCAGAAAGCCTCTCCAGGAGCATCTCAGCACAGACCTGTAGAGCTCTGGAGCAAAGATGTGCTCTTTACAATTGGAATTACCAGCCATTTGAAGACCAGCTCATGGGTTGCTAGTAGGCTACGGTAGGGATGGAGTGCCTGGCCAGGGGATGCCAGGTGGCTGTGTAGCTGGAGTGTCCCTCATGAGCTGGCTGAAGACTGACTCCTTTTGCATTACATCCCCACTGAGGGATAGCCCTGAAAGAGGGCGGGTGGGGCATTCTTCAGGCAGCACACTGGCTGTCCACTGTCCATGGAGAGACTACTACCCAGAAGCAAGAATATCCATAGACTCCTGGACAGGGGCAAACAGCTTGGCTGATGGGACAGGAGCCTGGAAGGAACAAAATTAGAAGATCAAGGACAAGTTAGTCTGGAGATGGACCTACAGGAGTGGGCAAAAGGTGTGAAGGTGTGGGATTGTCTAGTGCTCGCTGGAGGGCCTTTCCCGTAGCTCAGGCACTCAGTGACCAGGTGGGTGGGACAACTTGTCCTGGGGATAACTGCCAGTCTTTCTACTTTATCATGGCACAAAACAATAAATGAAAGATGACGAACCCAAGACCTCTCTCTGGCTGCTCATTAAGAAAGACTGTTGTGATTTGTCAGAATCCAAGCCAGGTGTGGTGGGTACCACAATCATCCCCAAATATGCTGTTGATGATGGAGAAATGAACAAGACTCCACAGGAGACAGCAAAGATATCTTCTCCTTCCTGGAAATTATGTTGCTAAGAGCGTGTTCAGAACTAACGGCTATTGGCTTGGGACATGTTGAGTGGCACATAGAAACCAATACTCATGCTGGACGCCCAAACTTTCAGCAGCAGAGACAAACGATGAACCTTCAACACGGCCCCATTCCTTGAGGGCACCAGCTAACCCCTTAGTGGTGGATTCCATTGGTCCCCTTCTAATCTGGACAGCATAGCAATTTGTCTTTTCTGAAACTGACACTACTCTAGATATGGGTTTGCCTTCTCTTCTAACAAGGATCCTCCAGCATCTATCAAAGGGCTTACAGAATCCATCACCAAGGTCTGACTGCTCACCTTGGACCAAGAACTCATTTTACAGCTGGGGAGATACCACCCTGGGCACATGACAGTGAGGTCTATTGGTCTTACGACCTAGTCTCCTCAGCCAGAAGCAGATAGCCTGGAAGAATGCTGGAGTGTCCTGTAAAAGACTCAGCTAAGGGGGCAACAGCCAGAGGCACTGGAGACCCTGTCTTTCTTCCATTCGCCCTCTGAATGGTGAATGCACCATGCAGTGTAATGGTGAATGCAGTGGTGAATGCACCTGAGCAATGGCCATATATTGTGCTGTGTCCTCCAAAGACAAATCGCATGTATTCTAGAGCAAAGGCTGGGAGTAGGAGGGACATCTCTCATCGTCACGCCCCCCCCCCCCCCCCCGTGCACCTTGCTAGAGATGCACGCAGCCCATGCCTTTTGCTTCCTGCCTCCAGGTCCCTCCAAGGACCACCGTGGGCGCGTGCTTGGCACTCGTCCGCCACGATCTGGAAGTGCTAGGAAGTCAATATTTTGAGGACTGATTCTCTGTCCAGTGGAGGCTGGGAGCTGACAGATAAATGTGGGATTAATGCTTCCTTCTCCAGATGAAGGTCCTGGAAGTCATTTCACATGGCTCCTCTGGGAACAACTGTGGGAACTGTCCCAGCAACCAGCGACCATAGCAATAGCAGCCCCAATAAGCATCCTTGTATTGGCTTTTTCCGGCCTCGCTCACCCAACCCCCCAGATCACACTCCTCCAGGAAGGACTCGCACTGGAGCCTTTGTTTCAGTCGCCACGTTCTGGGGACTCTGAGCTAAAAGACATGGAGAGTCTGTCAGGCCACTGAGGGCTCCGGCCATTCTTCCAACAATGTTTCTTGAGTTCTCACGATGTGCGTGGTGGTATTTTGGGGCTAGGGATACGGCAATGAATTAGACAGACAGACCCACACCCACCCCATGAGTGGGAGACAGATGATGACATGTAACGGAATAATCATGCCACATAAGAGATCCCGAGTGTCGGGGGTGGGGTAGACAGAGAGGGAGCAGCTAGAGGGACCAGGGGGCATTTGTGCGGAGCCCTGAGTGAGGCAAAGGAGGGAGCCAGGTGACCATCAGGGGTAAAGTATCCTGGGTAGAGGGGACAGCAGGAGGCCACATCAGGGACATGAGGGTCATTTTCATTCCAGCCCATTCAGCGTTTAGAAAGAAAAAATATTCAACTTCACGTAATACCCCTGAGAAAGTGGCTTAGTAGGATTACGCGACAGCTTCATGTACTGGTGAGCCTGGGAGCTTCATACCGCGCAGGGTCCTCCATCCATTTTTCTTGAACACAACCTGGGCCAGGAAACTGTGTTTCAAAGATGGCAGATCAAAAGGTGAAACAAAAAATACGTGCATCTGGAGTCTCTTTATTAGAGACCAAACTTAGTTAAGATCAGTCAAGTCTTTCTACTTTGTTATGGCACAAAAGAATAAATAAAAGATAACGAACCCAAGACCTCTCCTTGGCTGTTCATTAAGAAAGACTATTGTGATTTGGCAGAATTTAAGCCAGTTGTTGTGGGTACCACAATCATCCCCAGATGATGCTGTTGATGACTGAGAGATGAACAAGAATCCATGGGAGACAGCAAAGATATACCTTTTCCTTCCTGGAAATTATTGCTAAGGAATGTATTCAGAACTAGTGGCTACGGTCTTGGGGCATGTTAAGTGACCCATAGAAATCAAAGGGCTTTAAAGGGGTTCAAGAACAGGTGTGGTGGAGAAAGGGACATGGCAGGAGTCGGCATGGCCGGAAGGACAAAGTTCAGATGATGCCCACAGCATTTTATTGCAGAAAGGAAGGCATCCTTTTGGATTCTATACTAACACTCTGTGTTTGTGGTCTATTTTCATCTGAGGATCTCAAAACATTTTCAAGCATTCATTAAACTTCACAACCATCTGATGCACTTGGTATAATTAGACCCATTTCTTCGCTGGGTCATCTGAGGCCCATTAAGATGAGCCGACTTGCTTGGAGCCTTTGATCCCAACTTTCCTGTCTTCCACCCCGGCTTGCCTGGTTCATTTTAATGTCACCAAATCAGAGAGGGATGTGAAAATTTAAACAAATCTACTCCGAAACCAGTTACTTAACGAATTCTTGGGCAAGCCCTCCATGGTTCTCTGTGACCATCTTGCTCTCATGTTCATTCATCACAACCAATTAACCAAGGTATTTTTTTTTACATGCTTTTATGAAAAGCCGTTGTATGCAAATACTGGAAGGCAGGAGATTGGTCCCAAGGAGGGGTACAAATGTGCCCTTTTCCCATGGCCTGAAACGGACTCTGTCCCGGGTATAGGAGCCTAGGTACATCGCTAATTTCCCATCATTCTGCCAGGAGGCTATAAAATGTCTTTTCATCTTGAGTTACATAAGTATCCAAACACATAAGAAGACTGTTATTACAAAGGCAACCACACAGGGCAAAAAAAAAAAAAAAAAAAAAAAGGGTTTCATTTATTCTGAATATGTGCACTAAACACTTTTGATGTCTTTTCAGGGACCCCTAAGTACTAAGAAGGAAAAAAAAGTGCACAAAAGACCTTTTAAAAATGCAACCTGGCTGTGGCTGATGTCGGATCTGGCGAGAAATCTATTGTCCATAAGGCAGGGGCTGGGCGATCATAATCCATCCTATGATATTTGCATTCCGTTTCCCTTCTGCCCAACGGGCAGCTTATGCAAAGCAGTTCTTAGTATTCTTAGGGGGGGTGGGGGCAGGGAGAGAGGCTTGTACACGTACTTCAAAAACTCTGATCCTGACAAAGGAGAACATTTGTTGTAAATATGCCGCGCTCTGGATGTTTTCTCCCCACTTCTTCAGGAAAACAGATGGGTAGTTTCTCTGACAGTGAAATTTATAGGTAACCGAAGGAAGTGTGCAGTAAAAGGGTAAATTCCCTGTTTTTAATGTTCCCCATATAATCAAGGGCCTCTTTCACTGAGGTACCCCACTGCACTCCATCCTTCCACATTCTTTCCCCTTGACTGGCTCTCAAAAGATCCATTTCAACGAGCAAGAAAAAAAAAACCCAGCCTTGAGGATGATGGTTGCTGATTCTGACACACAGATAGGTTGTCTGTTAAACAGATAGCTTTGGCTCGGCCGTATCGGACCACTGACCTCTGGGTGAGCCCCGTAGCCGCGTCGCTTCTGCAGGGGATGCGGGGGAAGCCGGCCCCGTAGATTAGGGGCCCCCGGGGGAACCAAGATGGATTCGGGCGCTTGGTTTCATCTGTAATCTTTTCAGTGAGGTGTGTTCAGTCAGCGACTTCCCAGGAAGACTTTGGCCGCATGGAAAGAAATTTAAGTTCCCAGTCTGTGTCCCCAGGGCCATCTGAATGGAGCTGGTGTTTGATCCCATCCTGCTCCCCGTGCCAGTCTGCGATACCATCTGGGGTGCCCCTGCATTGGGTCGGCTGGAGAGGAGGAAGGTGGCTGGCCTGGGGAGTCGAGGAATTCAATCCCAGCACGTTTTAGTTCGACAAACGTCGATGGAGAATTTACTAGGGCCTGTGTGGATGAATAAATTAAAAAACGAAATCTCCACTGGGAGGGGCAGGAATGTACGTGACTAATGCAATGCAAGTGAGGAAGCCATGTACATATATATATAAAGAGAGGCACAAGAATGTTCCAGATAAATGATTCATTCTGTCTCAGTGAACCCAGGATGATATTCCAGCTGGATTCTGATGGATAAATGAATGAGAGGAGGGCTCCATGATTTTGCTCAGGCTAAAGTACTACAGCCTGAGGGGCTCAAGTGTTTATTGTCTCCAGCCCTGGAAGTAGGAAGTCTGAGATCAAGGCTTCAGGAGAGTTGGGTCCTCCTGAGACTTCTCTGCTAGGTGTGTAGACGGCCATCTCCTCCCTGTGTCCTCACGGGGTCGTCCCTCTGTGTGTGTCTGTGTCCTGATCTCCTCTTCTTATAAGGACACCAGTCCTATGGGATTAGGGCCCACCCTCGTGACCTCATTTTACCTTAACCACCTCTCAAAAGGCCCAGCTCCAGACACAGTCACCTCTTGAGGTGCTGGGGGTTAGAACTTCAACATATGGCTATTTGGGGGAAACAATTCAGCCCATAACAAGGGGGAGGCGGTCTTTCCACTGAGGAGACAGAGGCAGCAAAGCCAGAGATACAAAAGGGCATGGTCTTGGGTCAGGATCCCTGGATGCAGAGCCTGAGGCAAGGGTTGGGGTCTACATGATTTATTGAGGGAGGTCTCTCAAGAGAAAGGAAGTAAAGGAGGCAGGATGGGGCAGGGGGCAAAGCTCAGCAAGGTGGTGGTCTCAGCTGGAGACTGGGCTCAGCTTGGTCCTTCAGGGAGCTCTGGAGTGTCAGTTGTACAGACTAGGTCCCACCTTCAGGCTACCATGGGGGTCTTCTGCACCCCTGGGTTAGTCTGGCACTGGCTGTGGTCTCCCAGGCAGGGTGGCCTTGCTGTGATGTTCTAAGCCAGGGCTCCCATGAAGTTGAAGGGTCTCTCTGGACCAGGAGGTGCCTGGGAGTCCTGAGCAGCCAATATCAGAGGCCAGGGGTGCTCCTGGTGGCCGAGCCCATGGGGGGGACCCGAGCGGGTGCCCACAGTTCCCAGAGGCACAGTAAGCTTGAGGGGACAAAGTGGCTGCATTGGTGGGTTGACCACAGGGGCCTAAAGTGGCAGAGGGGAGTGGGGGCAGAGCTGCTGAAAAGGGGGAAAAACCAGGGATGAAGCCACACTGTTGCCCATGGCCTCTCTGCCCTGCGCCCCTGCCTAGGGGTCTGGCCACGTGGCAGGGACCCTGAAAGAGGGGTTAAGAGAAACCACGTGTGGACCAGCTGTGGACCAGCTTCTGAATCCCGAGAGCTGCTTCTATTGCCACTCTTTGGGCTCTTATTAAAAAGAGGTGACTTCAACCATACGAATAAATCAGAGTGGGTTGGATAAATAAGCGGATCCATGCATCTCTGCAGAGGAGTCTGCTGCCCAGTGGCCAAGGCAGGGAGAAGACGGATGGCCTCAGCCCTGGGGGAGGGAACAGGACGACGGGGGAGGGCCCCGTGGGGCACAGAGCTCAGTGGTATTCAGAGCGAGGAGGGGTGATAAATATCGGTGGGGTTTGTTTCCTCCCCCAGTTTGTCAGTGGTGGCCCTGTCCTCACCTGCATGGTCAGCTCCATCCACTGTTGGTTTGAGGGAAGCCTTCCTGGTTTCCTCACCATCATCACTGCCTGTTGGAGGATGGTAATGCGTTCGAATTTCCCAAGCACCCAGGAATCTTGCCAGGTCCGAATGTGGCACCAAGCGCAGGTGGGGAGAGGTTCGTGTGCTGAGATCCGCCTTGGGAACTATCCTCTCCAAGGTTGACCTCACTTAACGCTTCGTGTGAAATGCACGTGCAGGGTCCCGAGCCCACTCACCATTGCTTCCTCCTGCCGTGGACCCCGAGTGGCTGTCTGGGTAACAAAGGAAAAGAGCCACCAGCGCATCATCCCACGGAATCCATCCAGGGCTTCAGGGATGGAGAGCGAGTCGGGGCTGCTAGCCCAGCTCCAGTAGTGCCCCTGATTTGACTCTGTTTCAATGATGGAGAAGGAGCGCAGAAAAGCCCCCTTGCCCACACCACGCCCATAGGTCAGCTTAGGGACGGATTCACTTCTTGCTCATATCAGACAGTTCCTTTTGTTTTTCTGTTTGTTTTGTTAACTTTTTATTTTATATTGGAGTATAGCTAATTAACAATGTTGTGATAGTTTCAGGTGCACAGCAAAGGGACTCAGCCATACATATACATGTATCCATTCTCCCCCAAACTCCCTTCCCATCCAGGCTGCCACAAAACATGGAGCAGCGTTCCCTGTGTGTTGGTTGTCCATTTTAAATATAGCAGCATGTACATCAGACAGTTCCTTTCGGAAACAGAGCCGCACATTAAAAGAAAGGATGAGGGACTTCCCAAGCCGTCCAGTAGTTAAGACTCCGTGCTTCCACTGCAGGGGGTGTGGGTTCGACCCCTGATCCGGGAACTAAGATCCCACATGCTGCATGGCATGGCCAAAAAAAAAAAAAAAGGATGATATCTTACAAAGGGGTAGACGCCCTCATGTTAGAAAAAAAGAGTCATCTGAGAAACTATGTATTCTATTCCTTACAGAATAGGCTTTCCTTTCCCCTTACCCCACGACCCTGACTACCAGGTGGATGGCCGGTGAGCCTGTAGATGTTAGTGGAATGCAGCGTCCTGATTGCCCTGGGTGAGCAAGTGCTTGGTGGCCTTGTCCCCGAGGGACCACTGAACTGCCACCATTCTGGTCTCTAACTTTTATGAAAGTATGCTGTTTACTTTTAAAAACTGAGGGGCATAAAGACAGACAAAGAAGGAAAGGGAGAAATGCTAATTGAATCCGAGCTGACTATTTTTTTTTTTTTTTAAGTCGACTAGAAGGCACTACAGAAGTCTGGAAAAGATAAAGCCACAAGTTCACATGTATAGAGCTTACTTTTCCTTTGCATCAAAGCAAACCAAACATCGAGAAGGCCCGTAGGCAGAGCTAACCTACTCAATTGATCCCTTTTTCCCCCTCACTGACTGCTGGGGGACGTGGATGCCTTGGCCTCTTAAATATCGTTCGGAACAGCGGGCCAATTGTGCGGTCGGGCCGGCGCTGCCCCAGGTAGCCGATAACTTCCTGTGTTGAAACGATGACTTGGAGATTTCGTCCTGATATCCTCGCTCACCAGGAAATATCCTCTTACAGACCTGCCATTTTGTAAAGTAATCGGTGAGAATGCCATTAAAGTCAATGTCTTAATTAAGCCAAGCATTAGCCAAGGAATTACAGGCATCTGAAGGCTTAGCCATCCTGTGGGATCCAGTTTCACGAGGCAGAGGTATGTGGAGGGCTGGGAACTCCGAGGGAGATATCCATCCACTGCCACTTATAGCCTGGGCATCGCAGCTGCCAGAGACCACCTCTGCAAGGCTGCTCAGAAACCTGCAGAATGAGCTGGAACCCAACCCTCTTTGCATCTCCAGCTTCTTTAATCCGTTTCTTAGTGTTTGGTCAGCTGTTCCTTTTTGCTTTGCGCAGATGCCTGGAGCCAGATGCTGAGGATGTGGTACCTGGGACTAACCAGGTTGTTCTCTTATGGGACCTACATTTGAGGGAAACTGAGGCCAAGCAGACGTGCCAAAGTCCTGTATAACCAGGGAATGATGTGCCTGGTTGAGGTAAAAGAAATTCTGTTCCTCGCACCCTGCCACACTTCCCACTGAGCCAAGTCCACCAGGAATACCTGTGGGTTCTCTGCCCCTGATTTCTAGGCACTCATTTAACTGTTCTGTTCTCAGTTTTCAACTCTGGAAAGTGGGATGTGTTCTCAGATGCCCAGCTGGAGTGAGCCAGCGACTTGGTGGCAGCTGGCTGTAAAATTTGTATGGGAAGTAGCACTAAGCCAGGGGTCCGAGACCTGGGTCCTGGCCTGGCCAGCCTCACCAGAATTGTCCACACCAGCAGGCAGTGAAGGAGGGACATAGATGGTCCAGCCACTGCTCTCTCTGTCCCACTGGCCATTTTGCCCTGCTTGGGACCCCGCTTCCTAACCTCTGGCTTCTGTTGGGGACCTTGGCTGTTGGTGCCCACCTCCTGGCTAGGACCCCGGGCTGTACACTTGAATTTGCCAGAGCCGCCAAGCCTGGCAGGATCAAGCCTCCAGGCTTCACCCCTTGATCCCAAAGTCATAAACCTTGCTGCATGTATCAGTTACCTAGTGCCACATAACAAATGACCCCTCAAACTTAGTGTCTGAAGGCAAGAGTAAACATTCATTATCTCACTAAGTTTCTGAGGGTTAGGGATTGGGGAGTAGCTCAAGATGAGCGGCCCTGGCTTAAGGTCTCTCGTGAGGTTGTAGTCGAGGTGTTGGCTGGAGATTCCTCATCTGAAGACTTGACTGGGGCTGGAGGATCCACTTCTAAGAGCCTCAGCTCCTCACCATGAGGACCTCTCCACAGGCTGCTTGAGCATCCTCACAACATGGTGGCTGGATGCCCCAGGGCAAGGGTCTGAGGGAGGATGGCCTTTTATGACCCAGCATCTCCACCACGTCCCTCTCAGCATGGGAGGGACCTGCACAAAGGCACAAATACCAAGTGACGAGGAGGCCACTGGGCCATCTGGAGGCTGGCTTCCACCCTGCCTTCTCCACCATGCCAGGAGCTTCCTCTTCTCTGGCTGCAGGAGACCAACTCCTTGGTCCTTTTCCTCCTAAGGGAGAACACAGCAGGCTAACCAGACCTAGGGTAGGAATGCCCTGGGGCCACTTCACGACCAGCCAGTCCTGAAGGCCTCTGGCTCCTGGGTCTGGAGTCCCGGATGCCTCTGTGGGCAGAGCGGCAATGTGCTCCCCTTTTACCTTTCTGGATTAGGAGAGTCCAGGGGTGCAGAGTGTCACCTGCAGGCTTTGACCAGGTGGGTGCAGGTGTCTTCTCTAAGCCCCTCTCTCACGGTTTCCAATACCTGCTCCTTCCCCTCCATGTGGAGGGGCTGAACCACAGGGACAAACCCCACCTGTGAACACCTCACTGGCCGGCCACTGGCCCTTGGGCCAGAGGATGACTAACCACTGGCCAGAGCTTCCCAGGCTTGCTGTTGGGGCCGCTGACTGGAGCGCACTGGTTCCCCAGCCTAATGCCGGAACGAAGAGGGCTGAGCTGCTGGGGTCACAGTTCCCCTTTCTGCAGCTCCTTGCCGGGGGTGGGGGTTATCCAAGCTGAGTGTCAGGACTGTGGAATTCGAGTGACCTGTAGAAGGGGGTCCCGTCTCCCTGGTTGCGTTCCTGGGGAAGTTCTCCATCAAACCAGGACTCAGTGGGCATGTGCACATGGCATCAGGGGGCAGGCGCCAGGCCCTCTCACCTGGGGGGCACCCGTATGTATGTCAGGCCTCGGAAGTTGCAGTGGCTCATGGCTGTTTCTTTTCTAAAGAGAGCCGTGGCTGCATCACGATGACGATAACAACAGTAACAGTCATTTAAAAGGCTGGCACAGTGTTGTCAGCCCCACACACTTGGCACCCTGTTCTGTCTGCCGGGAGCGACCACAAGATGAGAGGAAGAATTCCACGTGGTTCGCTCACCCCCAAGTGCACGAGCCCAGGAGAGCTCAGATCCCGGGAGAGGATACTCTGAAGGGTTTGCTTCTTGCCTGGTTTCCCTGGTGGGGAGCGGGGCTGATGCATCGCCTGGCCTGGAGGGAGGGACACATAGAGTCCGTATCCTTTATCCTGTGCTGTGGACTGAATTGTGTCCCCCCAAAAGATGTTGCAGTCCTAGACCCCAGGACCTGTGGGTGTGACCTTATTTGGAAACTCAGTGTTTGCAGATGATCAAGTTAGATGAGGTCACTAGGGTGGGTCCTGATCCTATAGGATTGGTTTCCTTATAAGAAGAGGAGGTCAGGACACAGACCCACACAGAGGGATGACCACGTTAGGACACAGGGAGAAGACGGCCGTCTACACGCCGAGGAGAGAGGCCTCAGGAGGGACCGGCCCTGCCCACACCTGGATCTCAGATTCCAGCCTCCAGGACTGGGAGAAATAAATGCTGTTGTTAAGGCCGCCCTATCTGTGGGACTTTGTTGCTGCAGCCGAGCAGACTGATGTGTCCTGTGAATCAGTCTTTGTCTTGCTCATGGAGGCTGCGGGCTAGAGCCGCCCTTTGGAAGGATGCTGCCCCCGGGGACAGAGGACGGAGTGATCAGCCTGAGCCGGCAGAGAAGGCACAATGCTCCTGAGCCTCCCCTCCCCTCCCCCATCTCCAGGGCTTCAGGGCTCGGAGGTGGGGTGGTCTCCTTCCCCTGCAGGCTCTCTATGTGCCTTGATTTCCACGGAAGCCAAACCCAATCCTGGAGGTGGCTCAGAGTCACAGGCTGGAGGCTGGGGCTGGGCTGGGCTGCCCCAGCCTGAAGCTGAGGCTGCAACAGAAAGCAGGGGGACTGGGCAGCCTCGCAGGTATCATCCCCTCCCCCGTCACATCATCACCTGGGGGCCAAGTTCAGGCACCACCTGACAGGTCCTCACTGCCACTCAGCCTCTTCCTGCCGTGCCTCCAGAGGAGGGGACACGGAAGCTGGACCACTGGGCTGAACCAGGGCTGGCCTCTGGGCACAGCGTTTAAAAACAGAGCACTGGAGAGGGCCCAGCTGCCTCACAGCATCCCGCACCCTGGTGGTCCCAAGTCGGGGGGCCACTGGGCAGGGCTGGCTCTGGGCCCCCATCCCCCATCTGCCTCCCCAGGAGCCGGTGGTACCTGGGTCTGGGCCGTATTAGGGTCCACCTGCTGTTGTTGAAAGGGAAAATCGGTGATGAAACCAGTTAAGAACTGAGTCAGAGGTCCCGAGGGGCCCCGTGCGGTGGCCAGACTGCGCCGTGGCGTGAACCTGGCTGGGCCCGGGGCTGGCGGGAGACGTGAGGATGACCCCAGGGTCCCAGAATCTCAGGTGGGACTTGGCAGGTGCCGGCCACTCCTCCGCTGGTCACCGCATCCCGGGGGTGGAGGTGCCGGCCCGGTGCAGTGAAGGGAAAAGCCTTTAGGTTCTGATGATAGTGAATCGATCACCCATCTCCTCGGTAGTTGGGTCATTGGCCAGGACAGGTTGCACGGCGATGGTCTAATGATCGCAGGTGACCGTGGTGGTTTGCCTGCCCCAGGTTAAGTTTTGCCCACATTCTCCCACTCACCCCTTGACAGTCCCCTGCAGTGATGTCACCCTTCTTTTCATGACTCTCCAAGGTCTCTGGGACTGGCAGAGCCCTCTGTCCTCATTCCTGCCCTGGGGACCATGCAGTCCCCTGGTGTGGCCCCTGGATGGGCCCCAGGAGGACCAACAGCTTGGAGACATGGTCCCTGCCTTTGGGACTTTACATCCAGCTAGGGAGACAAAGGGTTAAAAGTCCAGCTGGGAAGAAGAAACTTAAAGGGGTGCCCAGTGGCCTCCTCGTAGGCTGGGCAGGAGTGTAGAGTCAGGGAGGTACCCCTGGAGCAAGAGGAGGCTCCCCATTTCCCTCCTATTGTCCCTATGGCCTCCCTGGGGTGGAGGGACCTTGGGGAGAGCGTGGGGCAGGGGCGGCCTGGAGGCCGGTGCCCTTGGCATTTTCCCACGGCTGCCCAAGCCTCATGCATTGAAGCACTCCTGCCCAAGTCTCCATCCGGCACTCCGTGTGTGCATGGCACTGGGCTGTGCCGGCACCTCTCATCTGGCTGCAAGGTAGGTGCACCTGGGGCAGCTTTGAGAGAAGATGCCAGGCCACCTACTGGCCTGCTGGCTGAATCCATCTGGGTTTGTTTAAAGCTTCCAGGTGGTTCAGAGGTGCAGCCACGTTTGAGAAGCACTGGGCCAGACACCAGGTAGAGTTTCTCGAACTAGGAGTGTGGAGGGTGAGCCCCCTGAGTGAAGGGTCCTGCTGCCCTGGGGAGATGCTGAGGTCCCTGCCTTGTTTGTAATCCGGACGAGGGGACCTCATGGTCAAGGCACCACAAGGGAGCAACAGCAGGCTAGTTAAGCTCCCCTAGGCCCCAGAAACAGGCAGGCCCCCCTGGAGCCCCTTTGGTACACAGCGCAATCAATCTCAGTATGCAAAGAGAGGAAAAATCATTTGGCCAAATTTAGCACTTTTCTCGATTTCGAGTGTCCTGACAATGAAACAGAATGGGAAGCAGGGGGCAGGAGATTGTCTGAATTCATTTATAGTTGCCAAAACGTGATTGAAAGCAAAAATGGCTGAGATGGGTCTATAAAAGGAACACCACAATCCCCTTAGACAGACACAAAGCATTTTGATGATTTCAGTATAAATGAATCTGGCACATAAGGATTAAATTTCTCTCAAAATACTTGAGCATCTAAAATGGTGCAAAGAAGAAGCCTCACTGTAAGGAACATGACTGCTTTTGGGGAATTTTTCAGGGGGAAAAATGCAGCTAGTTAAAGCACCTGGAAAATGGGTCCTTTTTTGTTTCCTAATGTCTGGGGTAACAAGATGGTGCCTGCGAGAAGCACCGTTCTCTAGTGGATTAGGGCCCATCCTGGTGACCTCATTTTACCTTAATCACCTCCTTAAAGACCCCATCTCCAAATACAGCTACATTCTGAGGCACTGGGGGTCAGCACCTCAAAATACGAAATTTGGTCGGTGGGTGGCGTACACAATTCAGCCCATAATACTTCCCATCAGTGCAATTTGATGGGGTTGTCTCAGATGAAATTTAATGTTGCTTCTAGTTCTAAAATTTCCAGAGCCTGTCACAATCCCACTCCTGGGCATATATGTGGACAAAACTATAATTAAAAAAGATACATGCATGCACCCCTATGTCCATAGCAGCAGCACTATTCACAATAGCCAAGACATGGAAACAACCTAAATGTCCATCAACAGATGAATGGATAAAGAAGATGTGGTACATATACACAATGGAATACTACTCAGCCATAAAAAAGTACAAAATAATGCCATTTGCAGCAACATGGATGCAACTAAAGATTATCATACTAAGTCAGAAAGAGAAAGACAAATACCATGTTATCATATCACTTATATGTGGAATCTAAACTATGACACAAATGAACCTATCTATGAAACAGAAACAGACTCACAGACATAGAGAATACACGGGTGGTTGCCAAGGGGGAGGGGGTGGGGGAGGGTCGGAGTGGGAGTTTGGGGTTAGCAGATGTAAGCTATTATATATAGAATGGATAAACAACGGTCCTACTGTATAGCACAGAGAACTACATTCAATATCCTGTGATACACCAAAATGGAAAAGAATATAAAAAAGAATCTGAATCAGTTTTGTTGTACAGCAGTAATTAACACAACATTGTAAATCAACTGTACTTCAATTTAAAAAAAAACCCACACATACAAACATACATGCACATTAAAAAAATGTATCTCACAGAGGAAAAGAAATTCTAATTTTACTGTGTGAGGAGGTGGGGGGGAGATACTGTGAGTGAACTCTGTCTTCATGTATCAGAGCAAGAAATTCTGTCTCAACATGACAAAACAAGGCTGACAGCGTCTTCCCACTCATCATTTTGTGAGAAGTCTATATTCATGTAGTACATTTAATGCAGCTGAATTTTTTTAAGCCTTTTAAGATTTTTTTGATATAAATCAAAATAATGAAAAGGCCTTCCCCGCTGTATAGTTATAAAGGAATCCTTCCATGTTTTTTTCTAGCACTTTCCTGATTTTTTTTCACACACAGGATTTCATATAATCCCATAATAACCCTTTTTTCCCTACCTCTGTCTTTGCCCTCCCCACAACCCTCTCCCCTCTGGTAACCACTAGTTTGTTCTCTATATCTGTGAGTCTGCTTCTTTTCTGTTTTTTTTTTTTTTTTTTGCGGTACGTGGGCCTCTCACTGTTGTGGCCTCTCCCGTTGCGGAGCACAGGCTCCGGACACGCAGGCTCAGCGGCCATGGCTCACAGGCATAGCCACTCCACGGCATGTGGGATCTTCCTGGACCGGGGCACGAACCCGTGTCCCCTACATCAGCAGGCGGACTCTCAACCTCTGCACCACCAGGGAAGCCCCTTCTTTTCTGTTTTATTCACTAATTTGTTGTATTTTTGAGATTCCACATATAAGTGAAAACATACAATATTTGTCTTTCTCTGTCTGACTTATTTCACTTAGCATAACACCCTCCAAGTCCATCCACGTTGCTGCAAATGGCATTAGTTTGTTCTTTTTTATGGCTGAGCAATATTCCACTCTATATATGTACCACATCTTCTTTATCCATTTGTCTAACAATGGACTCTTACATTGCTTCCATATCTTGGCTATTGTAAATAATGCTGCAATGAACATTGGGGTGCATGTACCTTTTTGAATTAGTGTTTTTGTTTTTTCGGATATATACCCAGGAGTGGAATTCCTGGGTCGTATGGTAGTTCTATTTTTAGTTTTTTGAGAAACCTCCAGACTGTTTTCCACAGTGGCTGCACCAGTTAACATTCTCACCAATGGTGCCCAAGGGTTCCCTTTTCTCCACATCCTCACCAACATCTGTTATTTGTGTTCTTTTTGATGATCGCCATTCTGACAGGTGTGAGGTGATATCTCATGGTGGTTTTGATTTGCATTTCCCTGATGATTAGTGACGTTGAGCATCTTTTCATGTGCCTGTTGGCCATCTGTATGTCTTCTTTGGAACAATGTCTATTCAGTTCTTCTGCCCAGTTTTTAATTGGGTTGTTCGTTTTTTTGGTGTTGAGTTGTTTGAGCTGTTTATATATGTTGGATGATTTTTTTCTTTTCTTATTTGAATTTTTGATCCATTTGTAGTTTATTCTGGCACATGCAGTGAGTGGCCCATTGGTTGGCCATCTTCTCCTGGTTGCTTTGAGATGCCCTCTTTCCTGTACTGAAGTCCCACGTGTACCCTGAGTCTATCTGGACCTTCTGTCACTGTGGCTTAGTCCAATCTATTTCATTTCTGGTCCCACACTGTTTTAATAACCGATGCTTTATAATATGTTTTAATATCCACCAAGGAGAATCCCTCTCTTTGTTCCTCTACTTTTTCAGGGTTTTCCTGGCTATCTTATTTATTTTTCCACATGAATTGTAGCATCACCTTATCTAGTCAAAGGAACAGAAGCTGTTTGTATTTTCATTGGCATCAAGTTAACTTTATAAATTAACTTAGGGGACATTGGCCTCTAGAACTTGTCTTGTCTTCCCAATTGTCTTCTTTTGCATTCTTCAATAGTTCAAAATTTTTCTTTTTCATATAGATCTTTAAATTTTTTATCATGCTCATTTCTAGTATTTTATCTTTTTACAAAAAGTAACTGAGAATCAGATTTTTTCTTCCAATACAGCTTTGGGTGTGTGTGTGTGTGTGTGTGTGTGTGTGTGTGTGTGTGTGTGTATGAAAGCTATTGATTTTTTAATGATCTGTTCCCTTACTCTTTTTTTAAATTGCTTGTAATAGCTTTTTAATGAATCATTTGGGGTTTTCCAGGAATAAAATCATATTATCTGTAAATAGTAAGACTTTGTCTCCTTTTCAATTTTTATACTTCTGGTTTCTTTTCTAATTGTATTTGCCAGTAATTCTGGAACAAATACATAGCAATGGAGGTAATGCTTGTTGCCTACTTCAGTGGGGATACATTTTGAGTTTCCCTGTTAAGCCTGAGGCTGGCTGAAACGGATATATTTTGTCATATTAGGGACATTTCCATCTATTCTTATTTTATTGAGTTTTGTCAAATGCTTTTCCAACTAGCGAATTTTGTCAAATGCTTTTCCAACTATGGAAACAATTATTTAATTTTCTCCCAGGTCAATTAACATGATCAAGTAAGTATATTAACACATTTCCTAGTATTGTCCTAGGCTTGGTCTTAATGTAGTATTTTTAAAATGTACTTCTAAATTCTGTTTGTTCCTATTTTATTTTGGATTTTCCCCATGGTATTTATAAGAGATATTTATCTAAAGCTCTCATCAAGTTTTGGAATCAATGCTATGCTCGCTTTGTGAAAATAATTGGAAAGTTTTTCCTCTTGTTCTCTTCTTGAGAGAGTTTTAAACAGCATTGGCAGGAAAGGTTCAGGAGTGTTCCCCTGTGAAAGCATATGGGCTTGATCCTTTTATGGGCGGAGAGGAGGTGTTTATAAAATTTGCTTTAAAGAAGAATGCCATAGTGAATATCCTTTTATATCTACCTTTGTACACTTATATATGTTTTAAGGTTAGATTAATTCCTAGATGTGTAATTGCCATCAAAGAGTATCAAGTTCAAGGTTTGATCAGTAGGTCCACGTAGTCCCCACCTGGGCCAATTTATGCTCCCACCAACGAGTGATACTGGTGCTGTCAATGTTGCTCATTTTTGCCAATTTGATAGAAACAAAACAAAAGCAAAAGCCCTTATCTTATTTCAATTTCCACTGCTTTAACTAATAGTGAGGTTTGACATTTTTCATATTTGTACTGGTAATTGGATGGCTTTTTCTGTGAATTGCTTGCTCATATCTTTTCTACATTTCCCAATAAGCTTACCTGCTTTTACTCATTGATTTTTAAGAGCTCTTTATATATGAAGGATCTTTAACTCTCCCAGGGCTTATGTTATCCTAGGTCAGCCATCAGTCTTCCTGGTGAATGGACTTTGTTATAAAAACCGTGTAGTGACTCTACAACATCTAAATTAACTCTCCTGGGCAGAGGCCAGAGTGCGGGTGATTCAGCCTCAGGTCATGCAGAGAACTTGAACTTGTTGATTGAACATCCAGAACTAACTTGACTCAACTCTTCTGTGTCCAGTTCCAATAAGCTCTTACAGGACTGGAAAAAAATCTAAAAAAACACAAAAAAACACCAGCTGCTAGAGAACTCCCTTTGATCGGAAACATACCACAGATACACGTAATCCTGGTCATCAAAATTCATTTCCTGAATAAGGTCAGAGGAAGCATGAGTCTGTCCCTGGTTCATTATTCCAAGCAGGGGAAGGAGCCATTGACAAGTTTTGAAAGTCAAAATTCAGCAGGTTTTCTATTGAGCTCTGTTTACTGATGCCCTGTAGATTTTCTGGAGGAAAACATAAACACATGATTAAGATGCAAAAGAATGTTCATAATGTTGCCTGTTGGCTTTCTCCCCAGGGTGTGGCCAGGAATCATAACGGGTGCCAACTCCTGGATGATAACCACCAGGGGTGAGGTGGATGGCGAACCATCTGATGTGGGATGGGCCATAAACAGGTTGGTGTCGTCTGCAAAACAGCTTTTAAGACAAAGCAAACCATCGGGCCATGGCCGTTGCAGACCCATCTCTTTGGAAGCTACATCTTTTACCTCAGACTTTGGTCCCGGCAGGAAGGAGTGTAATGATGAGTCAAAGGAAAGTGTCAGGTACCACGATACGGGGACAGCGTGGTTCTGCTCCTGAGGACAGGTGCTCCTTTGTTCTCTGGACATTGACCCTGGGTGGGGCATGTCTGTGACTCCAGAGGACAAAGGTGATGAGGATAACGGTTCAATCACTGTGACAACAAAAAGCAGACGTTCATTTTCTGTTATGGGCTCTGTGGGGAGGCTCGTGACAAACACTCTCCTCTGGTCCCAAGAACAAGGCAGGTGTTGCGGATGGTCACTCCACTTTGGATGAGGAACGTGGGGTGAAGAGGGCGAGTGACCTTCCCAGGGCTGTGTGTCCAGGAGGCCTGAGCCCAAATCCGTGTTCTCTGCCGCACACCCCCCAGGACAGCCCATGGGCACGTCCTCCAAAGTCTCAGGGCTGTGATGCTGTGAGAACATGAGGTGACGGCTTAAGGCACCTGCCAGGACAGAGAACAGACCCTGATGTGGCCCAGAGACACTGACTAAGCCTGTTGGGGAGTGTCAGGGAAGACCATGGGTCCTGAGGGATGATCTGGATTTTGCCAGAAAGAGGAGAAGGAGGGTGGAAGGAGGGCGGGCCTTCCAGGTGGATGGGCCAGCCTGTGGGATAGAGCAGAGCCATTGAAAGGACAAATGATATCCAGGGACGGGGAGGAGGCTGGTGGGTATAATGAAGCTGGCCTCAGTGGGGAGCCTGCAGAGGCTGGGGGGCTATGCCTCGAAGGGTCTCCCAGGGCTACCCTATAGAGTCTGGCCTTGGTGCCCAGCAGTGGGAAACATTGCAGTTTCTTAAGTGGGGAGAGGCTTGATTGGATTCATGTGTTAGAAAGCCCATGATGACAGCCTCCAGGAAGGAAAAGGGGGGTCCTCAATGCCCTCCATGTAACCCACCACCTGGCACCCCATTTGGAAAAGTCTGGGCTGGGAGAGTTACTGGTGCAACGGTGTACACGTCTGCTGAACAAATAAGGCTTAGTGGCAGCATTGTCTCAATGGTGTAGATGTGGGGGCTGGCACCAGCCCTAGTGTATGGTGACAACCAATGTCAGCCGTCAGAGAGCTGGGTAGCCGAGCTTCCCTCAACAACAAAGAATGCTATTGAGCATCTCATCTGTCTCAGGACATTGGACTTTTGATATAGGAACATTATTTTTAAGGCTAAAAACTGATGTCATGATTATCAGAGTATTTGCTGGGTCCATCACCCTGATTGCTGCAAGGGAAGTTTCATCATTATGAGGCTGAGCGAGCAAATGTTATATGTGTCTAGATAAAGTTATCTGTCTTAAGCTTTGGTTAATGATTCGTTCCTGCCTCGTTCAACATCATCATTTTATATTTATATGTTTATGTTGAAATTTCAAGACACTCAATGTATGACTCAGAAGAACCAAACTTTACATGGGACATGATGGCATGAGTTGGTGGGAGATGAGCTAGCTAGCTGGTGCAGATAGATGGAAACCAGAGATAATTCTCTTCTAAGTTCTAGTAAGATGCCTCGAAAGACACTGAAAACATGAAAATGTGTGATGCCACAGAAAGCAGAGAGAGGAAGCCTCATGTCAAAACTGGAGAAGAACGGACAAAAATCCAACCCTGCAGGGCAGAGAATGATGTCCTGGGCAAAGAACTGCCGAAGAAACTGGGAGTCAGATTGGGAATTGAGCACTTCATTTGCTCTCCTGTTGGGATCTCAGAAAGGGAATCCAACCAGCATGACTAATTTGCCCATACATTTACAAACATAGCACCTGAACAAATCTTGCCTTGTTCAGGGTTTTAAAACACAAGCAAACAAACAAGCCAAAAAGAACAAACTCACCTATATGGGACAAACCAGGAGAAATGGGACAGTGTCCAGAGGATGAAGTATCCTGAAAATGACGTGCTACAGAATCCAGAAGAAAAAAAAAGCCAAGAAACAGATCAACATTGACAAAGCAGTAAGAGAGAAGAAAATGGTTGTGTATCAGATTGAACACTATAAAACCCTATAAAATTCCCATATCTGATTATAGGCAATTACACAGTGTTCAACTTAGTATGTATTGTGTATACTGAGACAGAAACAAAATAAATGACAAGAAACTTGTGCACTCAGTCATAGAATATGGTGACAGAAATAGGATTGAATATCTTGACTATAATAATAAGTGTAAATGTAATAGATTCTCTTATTAAGAAGAGTCTAAAATTGGATAAAATAATTCAAATATATGCTATTTCTGGGTGATGCACTTAAAAATAGTTTTCAAAAGGTAGAAGGAAAATGTACAGATGAATATATACTAAATAAGTGCAAATAAATAAAGAAAGCTGGGGTCACAACAATAAAATTGGCTCAAGTAAAATTCAACAGCAAAAGCATAAGCAGATCAAAGAAGGTAATTTTATTTTGATAAATGGTATAACTCACAATAAAGACATACTGACTTGATGCTTTTGGTGATAGATAACTATTCTCTAAAATATATAATGCAAAAATTGTTAGAAATATAAGGAGAAAAGGACAGAAATCCACCAAGGTCCGCCATCTTTTTTGCATATTTTGAATCCTCCCAAAAGTCTAAAAGGCCAAACTTCTTCATAAACCTGAGGCCATATGGGCAGCCAAACTGGACCTGAACTTACTTGAGGTTATGTACAGTTTTATCTCACTCACTGTGAATATTTGTGTATTTCACCGAAGGAATATTATTGGAGCCAATCTCTCAGGGTTTTGGATAAAATACCATGTATTATCTTTTTAAAACTAAAAAATTCTGAATTCTGAATACTAGCCTAATCCAGTGGACTTGGATAAATGTTTATAGACCTATAGTAAGGAAATCTATGAAATAGGCAAAACATAGAGGCAAAATATAATTACAAATTATAATTAATTACAAAATATAATTACAAATAATAAACATTTTTAGTTATATATGTCTGAGTATACATATGTATACATAAAATACAAATAGAGAAAAATATTTTCTGGCTCTTATGTTTACATAATCATATGCTGTGATTATAAAGCAATAAAATTGGAAATTTATAACCAAGCCACATGATTTTTTAAAAGACTCTTCTAAATTAGGTCAAAGCAGAAGGCAAAATTGAAATTACAGCCATACTGACATTTATGGGATGTGGTCAAGGTTGCTTTTAGAGACAGATTAAATGCTTTCATCAGTAAGGTATAAAAAGGAGAAAAAATAAGAATGAGAATGGGTTGTAGCCACAGAGATGGGGATCATCCACACAGTTACAGAGAGGGCTATGTGGGCCTTGCTGCTAATAAATCACTCCTGTTTCCTGGGAGATTATGATGTGTCTGCTACTGCCTAGAAAAATGCAAATGGCACAATGATTGAATTAAGAAGTGGTTGACAGCCTGAAAAGACAAACACCCATAGGAGAAATTGAAAAGTTATCAAGGAATTGTCTTCCAAAAAGGTTGTGCTCCTTCAAACCCTCAATGGTCATCCCTATCCAATTTAGACTATTCTTACTAATAAAAAAAAGGATGAGAAGTCTTCCTATTTACACAAAACAAAACTACTAACAAACCTAAATTCTCAACAAAGATTCAGAAATTCATAAAGTAAGATTCCAAATAAAAATAATGGCAAATTTAGTCCAATTGAACTTTTAAAAGCATATAGCTTAGTCAGGCAGGTTTATTCAAAGAAGGAAGAAGAGCTCAGTCAGTATTTGAAAATCTGCTAACATAGTTCTCCACCTTAATGAGTCAAAAGCAAGAAAAATCGCTATAATCATCCAGATAATTTCCAGCACCCACCTTTATACTCAATGACTAAGCACTAGACACATTTCCACTTAAATCCGGGACAGAGCAGAATGCTCATTATTGCTGCTATTCTTCAATATTTTTCCAAAGGTCCCTGCAGGAGTGTAGTTTTGGTAAGAATAAGATAAAACATAAGATAAAATACACCTACTTTGTATAATCCAATTGTCTACCTACAAATCCTAAAATATTCATGATAAATGAACGCAGGAGAATTTGGAAGGTGGCTGGTTAGAAACTAATTATACAAAAATCAATAGCTGTCTTACATATGGGCAGTAGCCAGGTAGGAAATATAAAGCCAAGTAAAGAATTTATTCACAATAGCAACTCAATTTATGAAAGCTCTAGTAATAAATTAAACAAGGAATGTGAGGAAGAACACTATAAACAAAGAAAACTATAGAACTTTACTGAGGGACATAAAAGAAGATTTGAGTAACAGAGACCACTTTTCTATTAATAGATAGAACGCCTGTCACTTTAAAGATGTCAATTCTCCCCGCAAATAATCTACGTATTTAACACAATTCAAATAATATGCCCCTAGGATATTTAGAAGGGGCTGACAAAGAGAATTTAAAAGTCATCTAGAAGAATAAATGTTCAAGAAAAGTGAAGAAAATATCCATGAAAGCACAGTACAGATGTAGGAATGGTACATGATACAGTATAGGAAGAGACTTACAAATTGATGGAATGGAACAGGAAATTCAGTAACAGGCCTAAAGGATGTAGAATATAGTTTGTATTTAAATCAATAGAGTGTGGATGGAAAAAATATAAACTTAGATCCATACTCATACCCTACACCAAAATAAATTCCAGATGACTGAAAATCACTGAGTGAAAAAACAAAAGGAACAAAAACCCAAACCAGGAAAACTGTACAGGAAAATGTTCGGTGAATATGTTAGGGCATCTTGGAGTGAGACCACCTTTCCTAACTGACAGTGTAAAGACACTTAAAACTGTGTCTGGCCCTTGGTAGAGAGAGGTGTAGTTATTTTTCCTGTCATCTCAGCTCCAAGTTTCGCCATCTGTTCTCCTAATCTAGTCTGTGGTAGCTTTCATGTCGAGGGCGGTTTAGAGCATCTATTTGTGTAACAGTTACGGCTGCCTCCCCTGCTGACTGTGAGCCTCACAAAGGCAGGGAAGCCATGAGGCTTCTCCCGGCCCAGAACAGTGGCTGGGATGTAGTAGGTGCTCAACTAAAATTAAGTTAAATTATTAAGTTAAAAAAACTAAAACGTATAGCTTAATCATATGTGTAGCTTAATCAGAATTAATCACAACCCATCACAGTTCCCGATACAGACATTAAATTAATAAAGCACTATATATGATCTGACCCCTTTTAAAAACATGCGTGTTCCGAAATAGACCTGCAATTATACGCAAGAGTTGGTGATAATGGTGTTATTATTCTTCTCATATTTTCTAGTTGTTCTAGAGTGAATGTACGTTGGTTTTGTAAGAAGAAACTTTGTTTTTAAAAAATTGCCTAAATATATCAACCATTAAACAGTGGAGCCATCAATTTCTGGAAAACATGTGTCTGGGGCAATAAATACCCCAGACACATGTGACCCCTTTTGCATCCATCCTTACTCATCACCAGGCACAGCTTAAGCCAGCTCAGGGTTGTCCTCGCATCTTTCTAGCGTAGTGGGAATCTTTATTGTGTCGTCGGTTGCCTCCCAGAGAAGTAGTGCTTTGGTCTGTTTTCCTGGTGGGGACGGAATTGTTTCGGGGGGGATCTGGTTTTCCCTCCAGCTCCTCACCAGATAACATGGCTGTGCATCTGTCTACTTCACTTTTTCTTTTCAACAACCAGGAAACAGTGGGATTACAGCCAGCTGACTTGGTGCCTCATGGATGAAGGCAGTTATTGTCCATTATCTTTTTAAAAGGAGATATGTCTCTTTCCGGCATCTAAATGCACCTACAGTTAATTCTATGATCTTTGCAATGCCCAACAAAACAGGTTGTCATCTTTAAGACTTGCCCTAAATTCTCTACTTATACCAAAAAAAAAAAAAAACCCTTTAAAAAGTAATGAAAACAGGGAACATTTTGTAATAAAGTTTGACGTTATTTCATCCAGGTGCTTGTCTGAAACACAGCAGCCCCAAATGGTTAAACCAACTTGATTCAAGTGTGCCTAAACTAAAGTCTGTTTTTAATGGAAAGAGAAACAAAAGAGGTGAGTTATGTGTAATTAAGCGAAACAATGAAACATTACAAAGGGACATTTGACTGTATCCCTGTGTCATTTGTATTCTCAAAACTTAGACTCAAGTTGTTCAAAATGCCTTAGCTATCTGTGTTAGTTTCCTAGGACTGCTGTAACAAACGACCACAAACGGGGTGGCTTAAACCAATAGAAATGTAGTATCCTCTCACTACTTCTGGAGATGAGAAGTCTGAAATCAAGGTGTTAGTAGGGCTCGGCTCTCTCTCTGAAGGTCCCAGAGGAGGAGGCTTCTTTGTCTCTTGCAGCTTCTGGTGGTTGCTGGCAACCCTTGGTGTTCTTGGCTTGTGACCGCACCCCTCCAACCTCTGCCTCTGTCTTCACACGGCCTTCTCCCTGTGTGTCACTGTTTTCTCCTCTTATAAAGACACCAGTTTTTGAATTGGGGCCCCCCTTACTCCACTCTGGCCTTATCTTAACTAATTCCATCTGCAAAGACCCTATCTCCAAGTAAGGCCATATCCACGGGTACCAGGGTTTAGGACTTCGCCACACCTTTTTGGGGACACAAAACCCACAACTCCATCTCAACAGCAAAGAGCTTATTTGCTTACTTTTTCACATCTAGTAAGTTTGGTTGCTATTGTGTGGATGGCATGTAGGTTGTTACTGAAGCCACCGCCTTCCTTTGGAGAGGCCTTGATGATAGAAATGGTCTTGTAGGGTCTCCAGCAGCCCTGAGATCTCATGACTATGTGGATGAACATTCAGTGGTCACGGTCCAGGAGAGAGTGATTTAGAGGAACAATGGGCAGCCCATCCTTCACTGTCCGGGAGTAGAAACCCAGAGGAAGCTCAATGGGGCCAGGTCTTCTCTTGATTAAGGGTGGCCCAATGCCCCATCCCCAAGAGGTCCAGACGTCATACTGGGGTTCGGGGTCAGTGCTGAGAGCACATGTTGTTAATATAATTCCTGGGGAAGGATGTGGCTTAAGATGCCCGAGCGTCGGGTCTGAGTTGTCTAAGCCTGGTTCACGGCTGCTCTGGTGGTGGCCATTCTATTGAAGACCCATGAGTGACCCAAGTTAATATCCAGGGACAGGAAGGGCAATCGATGACACTTCCATAGGGCATCTCACACTCTGGGCAGATTTAACATGACATCTACACGATTAGAAAACATTATTAGAAACACCATTAGAATATCATTAGGATATCATTAGAGTCTGCATAATTAGAATATATCAAATATTACTAACTATACAATAACATGATTCCTTTTTTAAACAAGTATATCAGTCTATCCAACAAAACGAGTCTGCAGTTTCCTTTCCTACCCCACAAGACAGTCATTACTGCATACGCCTAATGATCCCAAAGAGATGGTGGTGGGCCCCTATTTCCCTGAAGAGAAGATTAAGAAAGAATTACTTTTGATTCTCTTGACTAGACTGACTTTTAGGGATAGAGATGGAATTGCAAAACTCTACTTATTTAATTCATTGATCGAGTGGCATGCACACAAGAGCACAATACATATATTTAAAATTACTTATTTTAGAAAACGTCTCTATGTAGAAGTATTGCTTGTTTTTTAGTCTCACATCTTATGACATAATTTTCTCACAGCTCCCCTTAGGTTTTCCAGAGTGTGGCACCTGTTGGCCCATCAAGGGGCCAGTCACATACAGGTAGGACGGGTGCTTTCTCATTCCTTTTGTAGGTCTATACTATGAGGCCGCAGTCCCAGGAAGACTTCTAAATCCATGCTATGTGCCCTTGCCCTCCTGTGATGGAATCTTTTATAGGTATGGAAGTCACCGGAGGTTGAGGGTGTCCCTGCTACTGTATCTCTTTCAGACAGGAGTACGATTGCACAAAATAAAATATCCAAAGTAAGTATGTCTTATACAACATAGGTATCTGTTTCTCTTTCTCATAAAAGAAGTCTGGCAGTAAGCAGTCCACAGCTACTATGGGGCTTCACCAGGAACTCTGATCCTTCTTCAATCCATCTGCTCTACGGTCCTAGTGTACGGTTTTCATCCTCAAAGATACCTCATGGTCTAATATAGCTGCTGGAGCTCAGCCATCACATCCAAGTTCTAGGCAGCAGAAAAAAGAAAGGTGGAGGGTAGGAAGAGCACATCTCCCAGTTGAGTCAGTTGCCTTTAAAGAGTATCCCTGGAATCTCACCCAGCACTTCTTAGTCATTCTTACTAAAGAATTAGGAAATAATAGAACCTGGCAGATGACTGATATCTTTGTCCAGGTATCTTCTTCAGACAGTGCTTCTTTGCTAAAAAAAAAAAAAAAAAAATCAAATTAATAATTGACTCTCACCAAAGAAGGTATACAAATGGCAAGTAAACATATGAAAAGATGCTCCATATCACATGTCATCAGGAACATGCAAATTAAAACTTCAGTGAGATATCACTACACACCAATGAGAACAGCCAAAATCCAAGACACTGACATCACCAAATGCTGGGGAGTACGTGGAATAAATAATGACAGGAACTGTCATTCATTGCTGGTGGGGATGCGAAATGGTACAGCCACTTGGTAGACAGTTTGGCAGTTTCTTGAAAAACTAAACATACTGTTACCATATGATCCAATCGTCGTGATCTTGGTATTTACCCAGAGGAGTACTTATGTGCACACAAAATCCTGCACAGAAACGTTTATAGCAACTTTATGCATAATGGCCAAAACCTGGATGGATAAATAAACCGTGGTTCATCCAGACGATGGACTCTTATTCAGCGTTAAAAAGAAATGAGCTCTCAAGCCACGAAGAGACGTGGGGGAAACAAATGTGTATCGCTAAGGGAAAGAACCCACCTGAAAAGGCTCCATACTGGAAGATCCCAAGTCTACGACATTCTGGAAAAACTATGGAGATGATCAAAATACCAGCAGTTTCCAGAGGTTAACGAAAAGGGAGGGGTGAACAGGCAGAGCACCGAGGATTTTTAGGGCAGTGAAACTACTCCGCATGAGACTATAATGATGGATATGTGTCATTATACGTTTGTCCAAACACATAGAATGTATAACACTGAGAGTGAACCCTAAGGTGAGCTATGGACTTGTCTTAATACTAATGGTTCAGGGCTTCCCTGGTGGCGCAGTGGCTGAGAGTCTGCCTGCCGATGTAGGGGACACGGGTTCGTGCCCCGGTCCGGGAAGATCCCACAGGCCGCGGAGCGGCTGGGCCCGTGAGCCATGGCCGCTGAGCCTGCGCATCCGGAGCCTGTGCTCCGCAACGGGAGAGGCCACAGCAGTGAGAGGCCCACGTACCGCAAAAAAAAAAATAGTAATAATAATGGTTCAATATTGACTCATCAGCTTTAATTTTTATTTATTATTATTATTATTTTTGCGGTGCGCGGGCCTCTCACTGCTGTGGCCTCTCCCGTTGCGGAGCACAGGCTCCGGATGCGCAGGCTCAGCGGCCATGGCTCACGGGCCCAGCCGCTCCGCGGCCTGTGGGATCTTCCCGGACCGGGGCACGAACCCGTGTCCCCTGCATCGGCAGGCAGACTCTCAGCCACTGCGCCACCAGGGAAGTCTGACTCATCAGCTTTAATAAATGTGTCCCACTAATGGGAGATGATAATAAAGGGGAAACTGGGGGAGGGGAGGATGAGGGAATGCATGGGAACTTTCTGTACCTCCCGCTCAATTTTCCTCTAAACCTAAAACTGCTCAAAACTAAAGTTTGTTAATTATAAAAGAAATCACTGAGCGAGAGGCCGTCAATGTGGGAGATTTGGTAAGGATCACGGCATAAGGTTTAGTCTCTGTTTCCGGAAGGAGGATTCTGGGGAAATGACTCAGCCTTATCTCGGGGTGTACAGAGTATTGGGGACCCTCTGGAGGTGGCTGCTGCTCTGAGGACAGATCCGAAGGGGGAGGTGGGTTATCAGCCTGGGTGGCTTGACAACTTGTCATCAATAACAACAGGTGATAATAAAGTCACGGAATAACTTTCTAGCATCCCTAAACAATTTTAAAAGAGAAGTTCCCGAGCTGTTCTGAGCCAAGTTTGGCATCAGGACGCCCCGAAGGGATCTCTTTGCAGGGGATTTTTGGCAAAGGTGACCCGGGATGGGTCACTCCTGCAGCTCCGCGGCCACCACCTTCTGAGAGTGTCCTGAAGTGGGAGGATGGGCTGGGGTCTGCTTTGCCAGCAGAGGTTGGATTCAGGCTGCTCCCAGCTCAGTCTCTCCCCAAATGAATTCCTCTTGAGACCAAGGGGTGAGCCAGCTGGGGTGGGCAGCAGGTCCCGGTGGGGGAACAGCTTAGGGCACCCTGACCTGCCACAGGGCTGTCCAACAACCACTGTCAGAGACCCACTCAGCCTGGCATCTGAGACTTCCCCCGGCATCCTCCCCGCTCCGGAGCATGGGGACCAGCTGAGCAAAGGAAGGGCCAAGCTCGGAGCGCTCAGGCTGCCCGAAACCAGCCCAGGATGGGCTGGAGAGTGTGTAGCTGGAGGGTCTCTGGAGACTTTGTGCCCACCCCCTCCTTTCCTGACCAGGAAAGCGAGGCCGGGATGGGCCTGCCTTGCCCGGGTCACTGGCCAGCCCATCCTCCCGGTGGCCTCTGGCCTCGCAGTCCCCACAGCTGGCCTGGGGCCACCCGCTGAGGCGAAGCAGTGATCTTTTCCACCTCCCCAGTACCTGACACCCAGGACGAGTGACCCTGTGGCCACATGACTCAGCATCTCCCGCTAATGCCCTGGGCGTTCTCATACGTTCCTTCCTTCTCCCCACTGCCTCTGGCCTGAGAACCCTTGGGGCGATGCCGGAGTCCCTCCACGGACCTCAGAGAGCTTCGAGCAGTGAGGGAAGTGCCCTGGAGAAGGAACAGGCTGGAGGAGGGCCTCGGAGCTCAGTGGGTGTGGGAAGAGAGAGAGAGACACGAGAGGGAGAGACAGAGAGACTGAAAGAAGAGAGAGCTCTTAGGACTTCAGAAAAGAAAGGACTGAACCCCACTTCCCACCAGGCACTTCCAGCGTCCCCACCTCCAGCTCCTGGGTGGGGGGTATAGACAGATGTAAGTTCTGTCCCCGACCTCACATGGCTTTTGATCTGGCTGAGATCAGGTAAAGACACCAGAGCAATGAACATAGAACAGCAACCCCTCGAGGAAATGCCCCAGAGGAGCTCTGCAAGGGAGCTTGGGGAGAGGAAGGGCCCCCGCTGGCGAAGAAGGCCAAGTCCTTGCCCCTCCATCGGGGACCCTGGCTCTGACCTTCCTGGGCCTCTGAGGCCTCAGCGGTGAGACGCAGAGCTGTTGGCCTGGGGGTCAGGGTGGATGCAGGTGGCACGACTGACTCACACACAGACTGAGGGATGAGCAAATCCAGGGGACCAGGTCGTAGGAGGGAGGGAAGGCGAGCTTCAGCAGGGCAGCGGGAAGCAGCAGCAGGGGGCAGGGATGCCTGTGGGTGGTGCTAGGAGGGCTGGGCCCTGCGCTCATGGCCAGCGTGTGTGGAAAGGCAGGACGGGATGCTTTCTCCCTCAGGCCAAGTGCTTCTCAGCTTCTGAATGCACTTGCCCATCGCAGCCTCATGTGGCCACTCAAACTGAGGACTCCTGGGCTGATGTGGAGGAAATCAGGCCCCTGGGATCAGAGCTGGGCCCAGATCTGCTGAGGGCATCCACTCTGCTCAGCAGGAAGCCCCCAGACTCACATCAGTGGAATTTCAGTCTCAATCAGCTGATGCTTTCCGGCCGGTTTTCCTAGCTCTTGCCTGCAAATTTCCAAGCTAGTTTGCCTCTCGCCAAGATCAGCTAAGTCCACGGGCCTCATTTCTAGCACCTACGATCTCCCCACGGTGCCCAGAGATCTTCTCAACCCTCACCCCCTGCCCAGGGCTGCTGGGGGCCCATCCCGTGAACTCAGCTCCTGAGACCCCCTGACCTGAACAGGTGTCGTTGAATTCCAAAGCCGACCGGAAATGTACGGATCATTTTTTCCCTTCCCCCCAGCGCCCAGCGCAGAGGTCAGCACCGGTGCGACCCAGAACTTTGCTGTCTGGCCCTAGTGACAAAGAGCTGGCTTATGGCCTGGTGAGGACAAAGTATCCGCAGAGGAAAACACGCAACACAAACGGCTGTGTGACAGCAGAGCCTCCCTGGAACAGCTCCGGGCTCAAAGCGAGAGAAACGTGGCATTCATGACCAAGGCCCCTGTTGGTTGGAGACCGTTGAGAACTGTTTACACACCCAGGCTCTCTTGTCTGCGTTCTTTAGAATTGAGTGATCTTCCTACACAAGAGGGTGGAGCCCACAAAAGCCTCAGAGGTGGGCCCCACCTTGGGGCTGGAAATCAGAAGAATAAGAAAACAGTCAAAGCTGGGTTCCAATGGTTGGGGTCTCCCGGATCCTGGGTCACCCCCTGAAAGCCGCAGGGGTGACGAATGTCTAATTCCATTAGAACAATTAGGCTGAAGAGCAGATTGAACAATCGATGTGCTCACGTCATGCCCTGGTGTTTCACTGGCCTTGAGCTCAAACACAAACTCCAAGGCGCTGCATGACCTGGGTTTTCAACCTCCCGCCCTGGCCCCGCCCCTACCCCTGAACTCCAGCTCCAGCAAATTTCCGGTCCTTGAATGAGCAAGACCTCTTCGCTTCCTTGCCTTTACTTATGCCAGGTCCTCTCTCTTGCTCCCTTCGCGACTGGACCGAGTCCTGCTTTCAGAGAATCCCCTCAGCTGCTGCTTTCTCCAGGAAGCTTGTCCTGACCCACCTCAGGCAGGGTCTGGGCGGCCCTCAGACGGAGGCATTCCAGTGTCTCCCTGATTGGACTTCCCACACTGTCCTGTGGTTGTCCTTACTTCTCAGTCTTGCCCACGTGACCTGATTGCAGTGGAGCAGAGAACCAGGCACCTTGGGTGTGGCTGACCTATTCCGAGCCCTTTTTGAGACGGTTCATGTCATCAGAGCCCCTAGAAGTTTGCTGGTATGGACATTGCCACTTTTTCTGTGGTCCCCGGGCTGATGCCACATGTGCGTACACACACACACACACACACACACACATACACACGCACGCACGCTGTGTAGTTTCAGGAGGATGGGCCTCCAGGCCACGCACTGGGGGAAGAGAGAGCAGCAAGCGTGAGGGCCCTGAGGCCGCTGGGGCCCGGCCTGGCATCTCAGGGGGCGGCGGGGCGGGGAGGGAGCTGGGCCTGGACAGCAGGGAGTCAGTTGGAAAACAGGCGGGACAAAGGTGGGACAAGCTGGTCAAGGGGCCCAGATTTGGAGGATGTGGGGATGTGTGTGGGGCTATGGCAGACACTGGGTGCCCTGCCCAGGTCCCCTTTAAGGGTGGGGACACCCATCCCAGGTGCTGTGAGTCTTGCTGCCAGCGCCTCAAGCCTGCCCCTTCCCCTGATGCTACTGGGAGCCATCTCGCCCAGGGAGTCACGTGACCCCCCCATCAAGGAGCAGCCCATGCTGATGACCGACTGATGGTGGGGTCCAAAAGGCAGCCCCCAGTTTCAGAAAGAGACAGCTCGGCCATGTGGTTGCTGCCAAGTGTCCCTGGGCACCAGGCCAGGGCTGGACTGGCTGAAACCACGTTCCCTGTGACCCCTTCCCCGTCCTCCCTGGCTCCCCTCCCTCCTCCCAGGCTTCTCCCTCAACAAACCACCTGCACCAGAATCCCTGCCTCAGGCTCCACGTCCAGAGAGCCTGCCTCACACAGGCCACACGCACCTTGTGCTGCCAGGAGGACTCAACTGATGGAACCCTGCGATGCTTCAACCAGCCCACCACCAACCTCCTACCTGGATGGCCCATCAGTACATGGAGCCTGTTCCCAAGGGCAGCCAGACTGTGGCATTTAAAAAAGAGTGGTTTCACCAACAGGGAACAACCTTCATTAGCTATGGAAACATGCGGCCACACAGATGAACATGATACTAAGGGAAAGAAGCCAGTCGCAAGAGACCATATATCCTGTGATTCTATTCATATGAAATGTACAGAAAATATAAATCTATAGAAACAGTAGGTTGGCTGGGGCAGGTATTGGGGGAGGAGTATGAAGGGAATTAACAGGAGCGGGGCATGGGGAATCTTGTTGGGACAATGGAAATGCTCTAAAGCTGATTTATGGTGATGGCTGCACAACTGGGTAAATTTACTAAAAATCATGGAATTGTACACTTGAAATCAATGAATTGTGTTATATATAGTATATATATATATATATAATACATCCCAATAAAGTTGTTTACACCCTCCCCAATGGATGTAGGATTTTCTAGATGTGACTCTTTGGCAAGAACACTAACATCCCTGTATTTTAATTGTCTTCAGTAAGAGGCAGGTAAAATCCCTGGCATCGAATATCTGGTTAGCAAAAGCATTACGAGGTTTGGGGAATTAAATATGCGAAATAAAAGGTCCTCATTATTTGTTGCTTCTTTGGCTCAGGCCCATGGCTCCCACTCCAGACACAAGCGCAAGGTTGTATGCATCACCAGTGAGGACAGATACTGGTGAAAATATGTTTTTTTTTATAAATAAAAAAGATGGTCACACTCAGAAATTCTCTAGAGCAGTGTTCCTTGGACCACCAGTATCAAAATCATAATATGGGGCCTCCCTGGTGGCGCAGTGAAAGTCCGCCTGCCAATGCGGGGATGTGGGTTCGTGCCCCGGTCCGGGAAGATCCCACATGCCGCGGAGCGGCTGGGCCCGTGAGCCATGGCCACTGAGCCTGCACGTCCGGAGCCTGTGCTCCGCAACGGGAGAGGCCACAACAGTGAGAGGCCCGCGTACCGCAAAAAAAAAAATCATAATATGAACAGTTTGTTAGAAATGTAGATCCTCCACCCCTACCCACACCCAGCCAGACACAGTGAATTAGAACCTCTGGGGTGGCTCCGGAATCTGCATTTTCGTAGCTCCCTGAGGGTTCTCAGGTCCAGTGGAATCTGAAAGCACTGATTACAGGGATGGAACTCCTGGTGTGCAGAAATCTTTGGCCTTGCTTTGCAAAATAAGCTTGTCTGTAGCTGTGGGAGCTGACTGCGGGAATGACCCTCCACTGGCCACGTGTCCACTGAAAGAGTAAATTCGTTATCCAAAGAACACTCCTACATGGAAAATATCTTGCAAGCCCCCTGCCCGTGTAAGTGGTCAGAAGTGTCTCAGGTCGGACAGTTTGCAGGGACGGACAGATGCTACTTCAGAAGACCCAGGGGGAACTGTCTGCCAGATGCCAGAGAGGGTGGGCTCCAGGGGCCTGGGGCCTCTAGCCAGGCCAGGAGCGCTAACCCAGAAGGGAAGGAGGAATGAGGAGGACACGTGGTTCCTGTCACCCTGACCCTGCCGGCCAAGAGGGATGACAGGTCACCAGTGAGGCAACCCCAAACTGGGCTCTGGCTAGCACGTAGCAGGCAGCAAATGGGCATCAAAATTGTATGGAAAGCTTGCTACAGATGCGGGTTTCTGCACCCCATGCTAGTTAGATGGTTGCAGTCCTCTGGCCACAAACTGGGTGTCTTCAACATCAGAAATGGATTCTCCCGCAGTTCTGGAAGGCAGAAGTCCAAACTCAAGGGGTCACAGGGCCGTGCTCCATCTGAGGCTCCAGGGGAGGGTCCTTCCTCGCTTCTTGTGGCTTCTGGCGTTGCCAGCAATCCTTGGCTTGTAGCTGCATCCCTCTCATCTCTGCCTCTGACCTCACATGCCCATCTTCCCTCTGTGTGTGTCTGTGCCCAAATTTCCTTCTTCTTATAGGGACACCAGTCACTGGATTTAATGACTACCCTAATCCAGTATGATCTCATTTTAATTTGATTGCATGTCCAAGATTCCATTTCAAATAAGGGCACGTCACAGGCCCCAGGGATTAGGACTTCCACGTAACTTTTTGGAAACACAATTCAACCACACCCGTCAGGTGGAATCATGCACATCTTGCAGACCAGGAAGCTAAGGCTCAGCTCGGCCAGGTGGTGCGACATCCCAGAGCTCACCAACGTCAGGCTGGTGCTCGGCTGCTCTGCATGTCGGCTCCCACTTGGACCTTGGATCACTCTGGTGGGTTCTCAGTTGAAGCTGGAAAGCTTTACCCTATTGCACTAGAAGCCACACAGATGCTGGTATCAGAAGGCTTCAGCTTTCCCAGGGCTTCTAGAACTTGACATGAGCATCATCGTTTGTCTATATGCTTAGCTCTTGTCCTCTGTCTTTGCATCAGAAAGTCCTGCTGAAGAAGTGGTCGCCCAGCCCTGCAGGGACTCCAGAAGAGGTTGGGGGTCGCTACCTTCAAGCAGCTGTGATGACTCCAGAAGACAAGACAGACTCACAGTGCACAGTATCCAGCACCAAACGTTGTGCTGTAGACTATGGATACTGTCCCAGTTCATGAACGGAGGTCCAGGAGTTTGGTGTGGTCAGGGGAAGCTCCCTGGAGGAGGAGTCCTTGAAGGAAGCACTAGCGGACAGGGAGGCCCGAGAGAAAGGACTGCCTGATGGGAGAAGACAGAGGGACAGGTCCACCCAGCAGGGTTCCAGAGGGGGAGGCCGGTGGACATTGGTGGGAGGTGCATGCCTTGCTGGGAGTGGGGCATAGAACAGGGGTCCTCAAATGCCAGGAGGCAGGGGTCCCCACTCACCCCTCCTCCCTGCCCCTCTGGCATCACGGCTGGGTGGTCAGAGAAGCAAGCATTGATTGGGTGCTTTTTACGCGGCATTCGTTATGGCCAACATTTTATGTTTAATCCTCACACCTCTCTATGGAGACACCCCATTCCCATTTCTTAGATGAGAAAAGTAAGGTTTGGATTCACTCACGGTGCTGCAGCTGCTCCTGGTTTGCTCCCTGCCAAGCCGTGGATTCCCGCTCTGCGGCAACACTGGGCTGGGTGATCCAGGTGATCCCAGCAGAGTGACAGCTGCCTGGAGTCCCAGTCCTAGGGTGACCTGCTGTGGAGGCCCACATTGCTTTTGGAAAATGGGAGAATTCTATATGTACTGTTTTGTAGCCTGCATTGCTTTTTTTTTTTAATTAACACCCTTTATTTTTTAGGACATGTTTAAAGTTACCAAAAAATTGAACTGATAAGACAGAGAGTTCCCATAAACCCCCTTTCTGCTCCTGAGATCCCCCATGAGTGTGGTACATTTTTTACAATTAATGAACTAATATTGATACATGATTATTAACTAAAGTCCATAGTTTATATTAGGGTTCACGTTTTGTGTTGTACATTCTGTGGGTTTTGACAAAGGCATATGGTCATGTGTCCACCATTCCAGCAATGTACAGAATGTCATGTTCCACCATTACCATCTCATACAGAGTAGTTGCAATGCCCTAAAAATCTCCTGTGCTGGTCACCCCTCCCTCCCCCAACCCCGGTGGCCACAGATCTTTTCACTGTCTTCATAGTTTTGCCTTTCCAGAATGTCGTATAGTTGGAATCATACATTCACTTAATACACTGTCAACATCTTTCCATGTCAAAAAATATCTATCTGACCAACTTAAACGGATTCGTAGTTTTTCACTGGATGGATATATCCCAACAAATTTAAACCAGAATTGAAAAGTTTTCTTTTCTTTGTTGTTTTAAACAGACCTTTGATGGAGATCTTGTACATGCATCTTTGCACATTTGTCCGCTGATTTCACAGGGATAAAGTCCTGGACGAGGAAGTTCTAGGTCAAAGGGATGGTGTGCACGTTTTGAAGGCATTGGATCAACCACCAAGTTGCCTCCTAGGACAATTGGAGGCTCCAGGGGAGAAGCTGGCCCAGGCCCCTCCCCCAGTTTCCAGTGGATGCCGGCTGTCCTTGGCTTGTAGACGCATCGCTTCAATCTCTGCCTCCATCTTCACACGGCCTTCCCTCTGTGTGTCTCTTCTCCCGATAAGGAAACTTATTGTTAGACTTAGAGTCCACCCAGTTAAGCCAGCATGATCTCATACAAGATCTTTAACTTAATTAATCTGCAAAGATCCTTTTTCCAAATGAGGTCACGTTCACAGCGACCAGGGATTAGGGTGTGGACGTATTGATTTGGAGGCCACTGTTCAACTCACTAGAGGTATTTGTCCAGAGAAGAAAGAAGAGGCTTAGACAGGATAATAAGAGACTTTCCCGAAGACGTGAGGCCAGGGTGTGCTTCCCCGTGCCCCGTCCCGGCACATATAACCTCACCACAAACTACCGGGTTGGGGCTCAGGAAACCTGTTTTAGCTGTTCTATCTCCTGATCATTAAGCATCTATTTTATGAAATGCTGAGTTTATTTTCCTTCTCACATTCTGCTTGTTACTATCTTTACAGTGATCTGGGATCCACCGGCCCTTCAAATGATGGAATTGGATTTGTCTAGAATGGTCACCAAACGCTGAATGTTGTGGAGTCCCGATGACACCGTTGACCCAGGGCTGGCAGTGGGGCCTGCTGGATAAGCCTGTGGGCTCTGTGTGGCCTAGGGCAATGGGCTGCCCTCTTGGGATAATAATCTATGTGCCTCGGGAGCTGTTGAGGAAATTGAACGACTCAATGTAAGCTGTGTTCTCAGCCCAGTGTCTCCCACGGACTAAAGCTCAATAACTACTTGCTTTCAATGAAAGTGACATTTTCTGTATTCCCTGACTTATCCTTTCGAATTATTTTTTGAGCTCCCGGCCCTCCTCACCGTCTCCTAGGGCCTTCCTGCCGGTGCAGGGCTGGTCATACACACAGACTTCCAGCATGGAGTCCTCTGTATACCCAGCCCCTTCTCCATTGCTTTTTTGTTTTTTTTTTTGCGGTACGCGGGCCTCTCACTGTTGTGGCCTCTCCCGTTGCGGAGCACAGGCTCCGGACGCACAGGCTCAGCGGCCATGGCTCACGGGCCCAGCCGCTCCACGGCATGTGGGATCCTCCCGGACCGGGGCACGAACCCGTGTCCCCTGCATCGGTAGGCGGACTCTCAACCACTGCGCCACCAGGGAAGCCCTCTCCATTGCTTTTTAACTTCTTTTTTATTCCAAATCCTCATGCCATCGCTGGTGTGTCTGGAGGTGGACGCTAAGTAGGACATTCCATTGGCTTCTCTCTCTCTGGCTCTCTGGGAACTATTGAGTGCCGTGTGGTGTGGGGCCTCTCAGCATCCTTGCCGGTCCCTACTTTCTTTCCCTTGTAACCGAGCTCATTTGTCAGTGGAGGCCCCATTCTTTGGAGAAATAATGTGATCAGGCCCATGGACCCCAGGCCTTTTGATGTCCAGAGCCCGCTACACTTGCCAGATGATGAAGTCAGAGCTAGACAGCGCTCCTAAGGGACACACTGGTGGTCTTGCTTTCACCGGGGACTCTCCCAGTGAATCAGACCCCTTGTGGCTCCTAGGGGCCCTGACTGGACCGGGGTGGCTACTATCTTGAGTCACAATCCGTGAAGGCAGTAGGTCCTGCGAGGAGGGAGACCCTCCCTGGGCCTGACTGGACCCCATGGGCATGTGAAGGTGAAAGGCAAGGGAACCAAAGAGAGAATAGCCCTGACAAAGGGTCCCTTGCCAGCCTACAGCTCCACCACACACCCATGAAATGCCAGGGGGGTTCCTTTTTCGAAATGGTGTCTCCAGCATCCTTGGGCTTTAGGTGGGGCTCCCAAAGAGGTCCAGATGACATGGCTAGACTCCAGTGAACACACCTTCAAGATGGCCTAATCAGAGAAGAAACATCTGGAACATTTGGGTTCCATTTGGGAAACCAGAGCCAAAGGGGAGAAAAAAATCAAAATAAAACAGAGCTAAACATAGAGTTATCACGTGGCCCAGCAATTCCTAAGTGTGTCCCCAAAGGGTTGAACACAGGTGTTCACACAAAAACTTTGAGCACGTTCACAGCAACATCTTTCACCATTGCCCAAAGGTGGAAACAACCCAAGTGCCTGTCACCATGTGAACGGATAAACAAAATGTGGTCCATCCATAGGATGGGCTATTCCTCTGCCCTAAAAAAAATGAAGCCCTGACACAGGCTACCATTCAGATGAACCTGGAAAACATTCTGCTCAGTGAAAGGAGCCAGACTCTGAGAACACCACAAATCATATGATTCCATCTATATGAAATGTCCAGAAAAGGCAAATCCATGGAGACAGAAAGTAGATTACCAGTTGCCAGGTTGGAGGAGCGGAGATGGGGCATTTTGGGAGGATGGTGATGAAAGTGTTTTGAAACTAGGAAAAGATGGTGAACTGTACATTTTAAAATGGTTCATTTTATGTTAGGTAAATTTCACACACACACACACACACACACACACACACGCAGCCAAAAAAGAAAAAGAAGAACAGCCAGGAAATACAGAAATGCAAAAATTCTTCAGGGGTGCAAGGCTCTTTTCTGCAGTTTTGGGGGGTGTTAAGTCACATCCCTAGGAGGAGTTGTGGGGTGAGCCCTATGGAGCATGACTTTCTTTCAAGGGGACCCAAAGGAGCTGGCCTGGCCCATCCCAGCTGCAGCTCCAAGGTCCCTTCAGCCCCAGCCCTGGGCTCTTTCTCTAGTGAGTGGTACCCGGGTGACCAAAGGCAGACTCAGGGGCTGCTAAAATGCCCTTCATCTCTCCTTTGTGTGTCCGCCTGGCCCTCCAGAAAAGCCCCTAACTGCTTCCTGCTCAGGTTAATAATTTTTGACCAGACATCTCAACAGACTTAAAAATGAAGCTTTATGGGGGTTCCCTGGTGGCGCAGTGGTTGAGAGTCTGCCTGCTGATGCAGGGGACACGGGTTCGTGCCCCGGTCCGGGAGGATCCCACATGCCGCGGAGCGGCTGGGCCCGTGAGCCATGGCCGCTGAGCCTGCGCGTCCGGAGCCTGTGCTCCGCAACGGGAGGGGACTCAGCGGTGAGAGGCCCGCGTACCGCAAAAAAAAAAAAAAAAAAAAAAAAAAAAAAAAATGAAGCTTTAGATATGTTAATGGTGACTCCACTGGCATTTATTAATTTTTTAAAATATATATATTTTAAATTTATTTTTACTTTATTTATTTATTTTTGGCTGTGTTGGGTCCTCGTTGCTGCACGTGGCCTTTCTCTAGTTGTGGTGAGCGGGGGCTACTTTTCATTGCGGTGCGTGGGCTTCTCATTGCACTGGCTTCTCTTGTTGCAGAGCACGGGCTCTAGGCACGTAGGTTTCAGCAGTTGTGGTGAGGGGGCTTCAGTAGATGTGGTTCATGGGCTTAGATGCTCTGTGGCATGTGGGATCTTCCCAGACCAGGGATCGAGCCCGTGTCCCCTGCATTGGCAGGCAGATTCTTATCCACTGTGCCACCAGGAAAGCTCTCTGCTGGCACTTAAATACTTCATTATAGCCTGCGAGAACTGAGTCTTCTTTTGTTCAACTTTTCATATAAACAGGCACATTTCCTATTCCTCCTCCTCACTGCCCACCCCAGTTGGGTTTTTTTTTTCCCCAGTGACCCAGGCTGATCTGAGAGGGGTGCAGGAGGGAGAAAAGCCCCAGAGCCATCACTTCCAGGAGGTGGGGTGGCGTGTGGGGTACAGGAGACATTATTTCTTCAGGTTCATGATCTTTTTGGTGGCACCGAATATCTCACTTTAGAAAACCTTCTTATCATGTGATCTGTGGATCTGAAGCATCCCCAAACTGAGATGATGTGACAAACAGACAGATATCGTGGTGGAAGAGGCCAGGGGAGGGGAGGCAGAGAGGAAAGTGGACGGAAAGCAGGAAAGAGAGTGGAGGGAAGAAAGGGCTTGGCTTTGGGTTGTCACCTGACAAAGACAGAAAGATGCCCCAATGGCCTCGGCTTCTTATGGTTTGAGAACAAGTTACTCTTCCTAAGATGCAGGCAACGAGGAGGATGTGAAAGGGCAAAGTGAGGGGCTTACCCTGAACCCACAAGACAAAACGATAATGGTCACACCAATGTTTGGGTGTCTCTATCGACTGGTCAAACCATGCACCCGACCTGGATGACCCTGTAGGAGATAGGTGGTCCAAAGAACCAACACATCAATATGTCACTAGTTTACTCTTCAGAATTCCCAAGGAACGCCAAGTTACTTGGGAACCAAGCAAATGGGCAAGCTAAAACGTAACACAGGTACAGTCATAAGCTTTGTCTCTTCAGTCTTAATAAGAAGAACAGCAAACATCAATAAACCATTTGCTTTACACCACACACTCTCCTAAGCATCTTCCATGTATGAATTCAGTCTGCTCCACAGTGCTATGAGTTGGGTGCTTGCCTTGTGTACATGTTACAGATGGGGAAACTGAGGCACAGCAGGGTTAAGGAACTTGCCCGAAGTTACATGGGACAGCAGTGGAGCTGTGATAAATATGCAAATCAGTGAAAAGTATTAATTATGTAAAAGCTTCCTAATAACGCCCTAAATAAGCACTTAATAATAAATGCTGCAGTGGGAGCTGGCATGCGATTAGCCCTTATGATGCCCCAGCACCACGCGCGGCTGCCTCGCGTTGGGTGTATCACTTAGTGCCTGAGAGATGCTGAGTAAGATGGGAAATTGAACCACCACACAGAGGAGGCAGGGAGGCCTCGGCGCAGGTGAACCTGGAGTCCACATCCGTGGCCCTGCTACCTGGAATCAGACAGGGGGCTCCCGCAGGCCCCTGCTAACTCTACAAGCTGGTATCACTGGGACTTTTCTTTGCACCTCCTGGTAACAGCGGCCTTCAGCTTGACAGTGGGTTGGATCTCACGGTTCTAGAATCCAAGAGCTGAGTAGACCTAGCTCCCGGCAAACACAGGGGCAGCCCTTTCTTCTTTTCAATAAGGCAGGAGCCGATTTCTGTTTGCAATCTCAGGCAATCACGACTCCATAGCAGTGAGAAAAGTGGCATTATGAACCCACTTGCAGGGAGTGGAGACTGAGGCTCAGAGAAGCTGAGTGACATGTCCAAGGTCACTGGGCTAGTGAGGGGCAGGCCTGGGGTCTTTGGCTTCAAGTTCAGGGATGCGTACACTCTGCCCATCTGGGCTGCAGAGAGCAGGGTTGGCTTTATGGGTGAGTGATGCTTAAGTCACATAGGAACCTGTGCTCAGAAGGGCTTGCACTTGATTCCATTTTGCACTTGGCCCCGCGAGTGATGTAGCTGATCAAGGGAAAGAATTTAGTGATGGGCACCTGGGGACCAGGTCCCTAGTCTCAGCTGTCTGCACAGCCTTCCCTGCTGTCTACCTCCGCCTTGGTCTCACCACCTGCAAGAGGAAGAGAACGGGGTGAGGTTAAGGTTTTCCAGTGCATATTTCTGGAGCACCAGCTCCTTGGGGCATTGAGACAAAGGTTTCTCGGAAAAGTGAGCTTGTGAAATGGTGCAACCTCTTCTCTCAGAAAAACTCAGGGCAGTTTTGCATATTCAGGCATCTTTGTAGCTTTGCAACAAAAAAGCCTGCCTTTAAAAAAAGGGTGCAGGGGCCGGGGCGGGGGTGGAGGGGAGGTATTTGTGTTTTTTAAACATATTAGATCACCCAAGCTTTTGAAAAAGTGGAGTATGCACAGAGGTCCTTTGAGAGGCAGATCTACCAGGAACACATCAATGATGGAAGAACTGGAAGCCCTGGATGAGGTTCTGGAGGTGGGGAAGTGACCCGAAATGCCCTCTGATTCACCTCTCACCACTCCCTAGTGCCCGGACCCCAAAGAGCAGATCTGAAGCAACGTCACTTTGTTAGGGGCTGGCACTCTGGGGGTCCATCCTGCTTGCTTTGGGGTGTCAGTAGGTCCCTTGGCCACATTTAGGGTCACTTCTCAGAGCCCACGACCCCTAGGAATGTTGAAGTTGTCTGGTGCAGGGTGGCACTGAGGCGGAGGCAGTGTGACCCGCTTGGGTCTGCTGGGTCTTTGAGAGGTGATGCTCCATGGGACCCAATTCTTGCACCATTCCCCTGCCTTAGGATTGGAGGCAAACATCTCTCCCCCCGCCACCTTCTTGGGCTGATGGTGCCGCCGGGAACTTGTGAATTTGACTCTGAACTTTCTAGATGGATTGAAACGGGTTTTGTGAGACCCACCGAGCATTGCTGGCCATTTGGGCATCTTCTTCAGAGAAATGTCTATCTAGATCCTTGGACAATTTGAAAATTAGGTTGTCTTTTTATTATTGAGCTGTGTGAATTTTTTTTTTTTTTTTTTTTTTTTTTTTTTAGTGATTAAAGCATTGTATTCAGAGTCAAACAGACCTCAATAAAGTCTGATCATTTTCTTCATATAGCACTGTTTGTTAAGGTAATTTTTTTTAACATCTTTATTGGAGTGTAATTGCTTTACAGTGTTGTGTTAGTTTCTGCTGTATAACAGAGTGAATCAGCGATATGCCTACGTATGTCCCCATATCCCCTCCCTCTTGCGTCTCCCTCCCACCCTCCGTATCCCACCCCTCTAGATGATCACAAACCACAGAGCTGATCTCCCTGTGCCATGCAGCTGCTTCCCACTAGCTATCTACTTTACATTTGGTAGTGTATATATGTCAATGCCACTCTCTCACTTCATCCCAGCTTACCCTTCTCACTGCCTTTGTCCTCAAGTCCATTCTCTACATCTGCATCTTTATTCCTGCCCTGCCCCTAGGTTCATCAAAACCATTTTTTTTTTAGATTCCATATATATGTGTTAGCATACAGTATTTGTTTTTCTCTTTCTGACTTACTTCACTCTGTAAGACAGACTCTAGGTCCATCCACCTCACTACAAATAACTCAATTTCATTTCTTTTTATGGCTGAGTAATATTCCATTGTATATATGTGCCACATCTTCTTTATCCATTCATCTGTCGATGGACACTTAGGTTGGTTCCATGTCCTGGCTATTGTAAATAGTGCTGCAATGAACATTGTGGTACATGACTCTTTTTGAATTATGGTTTTCTCAGGGTATATGTCCATGAGGGGGATTGCTGGGTTGTACAGTAGTTCTATTTTTAGTTTTTTTAAAACTTCCATACTGTTCTCCATAGTGGCTGTATCAATTTACATTCCCATCAATAGTGCAAGAGGGTTCCCTTTTCTCCACACCCTCTCCAGCATTTATTGTTTGTAGATTTTTTTTTTTTTTTTTTTTTTTTTTTGCAGTACGCGCGCCTCTCACTGTTGTGGCCTCTCCCATTGCGGAGCACAGGCTCCAGACGTGCAGGCTCAGAGGCCATGGCTTACGGGCCCAGCCGCTCCGCGGCATGTGGGATCTTCCCAGACCGGGGCACGAACCTGTGTCCCCTGCATCGGCAGGTGGACTCTCAACCACTGCGCCACCAGGGAAGCCCTTATTGTTTGTAGATTTTTTGATGATGGCCATTCTGACCGGTGGGAGGTGATACCTCATTGTAGTTTTGATTTGCATTTCTTTAATGATTAGTGATGTTGAGCATCCTATCATGTGTTTGTTGGCAATCTGTATATCTTCTTTGGAGAAATGTCTATTTAGGTCTTCTGCCCATTTTTGGATTGGGTTGTTTGTTTTTTTGATACTGAGCTGCATGAGCTACTTGTATATTTTGGAGATTAAACCTTTGTCAGTTGCTTCATCTGCAAATATTTTCTCCAATTCTGAGGGCTGTCTTTTTGTCTTGTTTATGGTTTCCTTTGCTGTGCAAAAGCTTTAAGTTTCATTAGGTCCCATTTGTTTATTTTTGTTTTTATTTTCATTTCTCTAGGAGGCGGGTCAAAAAAGATCTTGCTGTGATTTATGTCATAGAATGTTCTGCCTATGTTTTCCTCTAAGAGTTTTATAGTGTCTGGCCTTACATTTAGGTCTTTAATCCATTTTTTAAAAATTAATTAATTAATTAATTAATTAATTTTGCCGTGTTGGGTCTTCGTTGCTGCATGCAGTCTTTTTCTATTTGCAGCGAGCAGGGGCTACTCTTTGTTGAGGTGCGCAGGCTTCTCATTGTGGTGGCTTCTCTTGTTGCGGAGCATGGGCTCTAGGCTTGTGGGCTTCAGTAGTTGTGGCAAGTGGGCTCAGTAGTTGTGGCTCACGGGTTCTAGAGTGCAGGCTCAGTAGTTATGGCGCATGGGCTTAGTTGCTCCATGGCAGGTGGGATCTCCCCGGACCAGGGCCGAACCTGTGTCCCCTGAGTTGGCAGGCAGGTCCTTAACCACTGCACCACCAGGTAAGCCCCTTTAATACATTTTGAGTTTATTTTTGTGTGTGGTGTTAGGGAGTGTTCTAATTTCATTCTTTTACATGTAGCTGTTCAGTTTTCCCAGCACCACTTATTGAAGAGGCTGTCTTTTCTCCAGTGTATATTCTTGCCTCCTTTATCAAAGATAAGTTGACCATAGGTACGTGGGTTTATCTCTGGGCTTTCTATCCTGTTCCATTGATCTATATTTCTGTTTTTGTGCCAGTACCATACTGTTTTGATTACTGTGGCTTTGTAGTATAGTCTGAAATCCAGGAGCCTGATTCTTCCAGCTCTGCTTTTCTTTCTCAAGATTGTTTTGGTTATTTGGGGTCTTTTGTGTTTCCATACAAATTGTGAAATTTTTTGTTCTAGTTCTGTGAAAAATGTCATTGGTAGTTTGATAGGGATTGCGTTGAATCTGTAGATTGCTTTGGGTAGTATAGTCATTTTCACAGTGTTGATCCTTCCAATCCAAGAACATGGTATATCTCTCCATCTGTTTGTATCATCTTTAATTTCTTTCATCAGAGTCTTATAGTTTTCTGCATACAGATCTTTTGTCTCCTTAGGTAGGTTTATTCCTAGGTATTTTATTCTTTTTGTTGCAATGGTAAATGGGAGTGTTTCCTTAATTTCTCTTTCAGATTTTTCATCATTAGTGTATAGGAATGCAAGAGATTTCTGTGCATTAATTTTGTATCCTGCTACTCTACCACATTCATTGATTAGCCCTAGTAGTTTTCTGGTAGCATCTTTAGGATATTCTATGTATAGTGTCATGTCATCTACAAACAGTGACATTTTTACTTCTTCTTTTCCAATTTGGAATCTTTTTATTTCTTTTTCTTCTCTGATTGCTGTGGCTAAAACTTCCTAAACTATGTTGAATAATAGTGGTGAGAGTGGCCAACCTCGTCTTGTTCTTGATTTTAGAGGAAATGACATCAGTTTTTCACCATTGAGAATGATGTTGGCTGTGGGTTTGTCATATCTGGCCTTTATTATATTGAGGTAGGTTCCCTCTATGCCTACTTTCTGGAGAGTTTTTTTTTTTATCATAAATGGGTGTTGAATTTTGTCAAAAGCTTTTTCTGCATCTATTGAGATTATCATATGATTTTTATCCTTCAATTTGTAAATATGGTGTATCACATTGATTGATTTGCATATATTGAAGAATCCTTGCATTCCTGGGATAAACCCCACTTGATCATGGTGTATAATCCTTTTAATGTGCTGTTGGATTCTGTTTGCTAGTGTTTTGTTGAGGATTTTTGCATCTATGTTCACCAGAGACATTGGACTGCAGTTTTCTTTTTTTGTGACATCTTTGTCTGATTTTGGTATCAGGGAGATGGTGGCCTTGTAGAATGAGTTTGGGAGTGTTCCTCCCTCTGCTATATTTTGGAAAAGTTTGAGAAGGATGGGTGTTAGCTCTTCTCTAAATGTTTGATAGAATTCTCCTGTGAAGCCATCTGGTCCTGGGCTTTTGTCTGTTGGAAGATTTTTAATCACAGTTTTAATTTCAGTGCTTGTGATTGGTCTATTTATATTTTCTATTTCTTCCTGGTTCAGTCTCAGAAGGTTGTGCTTTTCTAAGAATTTGTCCATTTCTTCCAGGTTGTCCATTTTATTGGCATATGATTGCTTATAGTAATCTCTCATGATCCTTTGTATTTCTGCAGTGTCAGTTGTTACTTCTCCTTTTTCATTTCTAATTCTGTTCATTTGAGTATTCTCCCTTTTTTTTCTTGATGAGTCTGGCTAATGGTTTATCAATTTGTTTATCTTCTCAAAGAACCAGCTCTTAGCTTTATTGATCTTTGCTATTGTTTCCTTCATTTCTTTTTCATTTATTTCTGATCTGATCTTTATGATTTCTTTCCTTCTGCTAACTTTGGGTGGGGGGTTGTTCTTCTTTCTCTAATTGCTTTAGGTGTAAGGTTAGGTTGTTTATTTGAGATTTTTATTGTTTCTTGAGGTAGGGTTGTATTGTTATAAACTTTCCTCTTAGAACTGCTTTTGCTGCATCCCATAGATTTGGGGTCATCTTGTTTTCATTGTCATTTGTTTCTAGGTATTTTTTGATCTCCTCTTTGATTGCTTCAGTGATCTCTTGGTTATTTAGTAGTATATTGTTTAGCCTCCATGTATTTGCATTTTTTACAGATTTTTCCCTGTAATTGATATCTAGTCTTATGATGTTGTGGTCGGAAAAGATACTTGACAAGATTTCAATTATCTTAAATTTACCAAGGCTAGATTTGTGGCCCAAGATATGGTCTATCCTAGAGAATGTTTCATGAGCACTTGAGAAGAAATTATATTCTGTTGTTTTTGGATGGAATGTCCTATAAATATCAATTAAGTCCATCTTGTTTAATGTGTCATTTAAAGCTTGTGTTTCCTCATTTATTTTCATTTTGGATGATCTGTCCATTGGTGAAAGTGGGGTGTTAAAGTCCCCTACTATTATTGTGTTACTGTCGATTTCCCCTTTTATGGCTGTTAGCATTTGCCTTATGTATTGAGGTGCTCCTATGTTGGGTGCATAAATAATTACAATTGTTATATCTTCTTGGATTGATCCCTTGATCATTATGTAGTGTCCTTCCTTGTCTCTTGTAACAGTCTTTATTTTAATAGACCCTATTTTGTCTGATATGAGAATTGTTACTCCAGCTTTCTTTTGATTTCCATTTTCATGGAATATCTTTTTCCATCCCCTCACTTTCAGTCTGTATGCATCCCTAGGTCTGAAGTGGGTCTTTTGTAGACAGCATACATACGGGTCTTGTTTTTGTATACATTCACCCAGTCTATGTCTTTTGGTTGGAGCATTTAATCCATTTACATTTAAGGTAATTATCGGTATGTATGTTCCTATTACCATTTTCTTAATTGTTTGGGGGTATTTTGTAGGTCTTTTCCTTCTCTTGTGTTTCCTGCCTAGAGAAGTTCCTTTAGCATTTGTTGTAAAGCTGGTTTGGTGGTGCTGAATTCTCTTAACTTATGCTTATCTGTAAAGGTTTTAATTTCTCCATCAAATCTGAAGGTGATCCTTGTTGGGTAGAGTAATCTTGGTTGTAGGTTTTTCCCTTTCATCACTTTAAATATGTCCTGCCACTCTCTTCTGGCTTGCAGAGTTTCTGTTGAAAAATCAGCTGTTAACCTTATGGGGATTCCCTTATATGTTATTTGTTGCTTTTCCCTTGCTGCTTTTAATACTTGTTCTTTGTATTTAATTTTTTTTTTTTTTTTTTTTTTGCGGTACGCGGGTCTCTCACCACTGTGGCCTCTCCCGTTGCGGAGCACAGGCTCCGGATGCACAGGCCCAGCAGCCACGGCTCACGGGTCCAGCTGCTCCGCGGCATGTGGGATCTTCCCGGACCGGGGCACGAACCCGTGTCCCCTGCATCGGCAGGCGGACTCTCAACCACTGCGCCACCAGGGAAGCCCTGTATTTAATTTTTTAAATACATTTATTTTATTTTTATTTTTGGCTGCGTTGGGTCTTTGTTGCTGCATGCAGGTTTTCTCTAGTTGCGGCAAGCGGGGGCTACTCTTCATTGCGGTGTGCAGGCTTCTCATTGTGGTGGCTTCTCTTGTTGGGAGCACGGGCTCTAGGTGCACAGGCTTCAGTAGTTGTGGCACACAGGTTCAGTAGTTGTGGCTTGTGGGCTCTAGAGTGCAGGCTCAGTAGTTGTGGCACACGGGCTTACTTGTTCCGCAGCATGTGAGATCTTTCCAGACCAGGGCTCGAACCCATGTCTCCTGCATTGACAGGCTGATTCTTAACCACTGCGCCACCAGGAAAGCCCCTGTATTTAATTTCTGATAGTTTGATTAATATATGTCTCGGCATGTTTCTCTTTGGGTTTATCCTATATGGTACTCTCTGTGCTTCCTGGACTTGATTGACTACTTCCTTTCCCATGTTAGGGAAGTTTACAACTATAATCTCTTCAAATATTTTCTCAGATCCTTTCTTTTTCTCTTCTTCTTCTGGGACCCCTATAATTCAAATGTTGGTGCATTTAATTTTCTCCCAGAGGCCTCTGAGGCTGTCCTCAATTCTTTTCATTCTTTTTTCTTTATTCTGCTCCCTGGCAGTGAATTCCACCATTTTATCTTCCAGCTTACTTATCCGTTCTTCTGCCTCAGTTATTCTGTTATTGATTCCTTCTAGAGTATTTTTAATTTCAGTAATTGTGTTGTTCATCACTTTTTGTGTTTGTTCTTTTGTTCTTCTAGATCCTTGTTAAATGTTTCTTGTATTTTCTCCATTGTGTTTCTGCGATTTTGGATCATCTTTACTATCATTACTCTGAATTCCTTTTCAGGTAGGTTGCCTACTTCGTCTTCGTTTATTTAGTCTTGTACGTTTTTACCTTGCTCCTTCATCTATAACATTTTTTTTGTCGTTTCATTTTTTTTGATGGGTGGTGCTGTATTCCTGTCTTACTGGTTGTTTGGCCTGAGACGTCCAGCACTGGAGTTTGCAGGCAGTTGGATAGAGCTGGGTCTGGGTGCTGAGATGAGGAACGCCAGGAGGCCTCACTCCGATTAATATTCTCTGGGGTCTGAAGTTCTCTCTTAGTGCAGTGGTTTGGACTCAGAGCTCTCACCACAGGAACTCGGGCCCAACCTCCGGCCTGGGAACCAAGATCCCACAAGCTTCGTGGCATGGTAAAAAAAAAAAAAGAAGAAGAAAGAAAGAGAAAAAGGAGCAGTACAATATCAAAGAATAAAAACAAAATAAAAATAGAAAGATAAAAATATATTAGGAAAAATAAAACTACTTGAAACAACTGCAGCAAGGTAAAATAAAACCACAACAGAAAAAAAAAAGGGGGTGGGGAACAAGCCAAAAGGAGAGAACAATAACAAAGTATAAAGAATAAAGTAAAATTAGAAAAATAAAAGATTAGGAAAAATAAAAATATAAAATAATCAACAACTATGAATCAACAAGGTAAAACAGAACCCCGATCTAAAAGAGGATAAAAGAAAAGAAAAAAAAAAAGCCTTGGCTATGGGGGTGGAGTTTAGGCAAGGGGTGGAACTTAGGCAGGGGCGGGGTTTAGGGTGGGGTGGGACCAAGGCGGGTGGGGGGGTGACGTTTGAGCGTGGGGTGGGGCCTAGGCAGGGCGACGTTGAAGCATGTGGCGGGGCCTCTGCTTAGGACCTGCACAGAAGGGGAGAGGCAGCACCTCGAAAGGAGGGTCTCTGGAGTGTGGGGTTCCAGAGTTTGGAGGTGGGGCCCTGGGTGAGGGTGTGTGGGTGGGGTTTAGGCCCAGTGTGTTGGAGGGGGTCTCAGAGGGGGTCTCCGAGTGTAGAGGTGGGGCCCTGGGTGGGGGGTAGGGGCGGGGCTTGGGCTCTGCATGGCAGGAGAGAGGCTCCGAAGGCAGAGGATTAGGCCCGGGACCCCAACAGGCTTCCCAGTGCCTAAGTGGGCAGGGAAAGCGCTGGCGGCCTTCCCTTCTGTTCCTCCACGTCTCCCCCAGGGTCTCCCTCATCACCGCTGGACCCCTAACCGTGGGTGGGTCCTGCTGGGTCTAGGAACTCCTCCCCTCCCCCAGCCAACCCTCAGGGGTGCTGGTCCCGTCGGTCCGGCCTTTACTTTTGCTCCCCCTTCCGTCTCTCCCACTCCCTCAGGACCCGCATGGCTGGAGGGGGGCCTCGGTGGGCAGAGGATCCGGCCTGGGATCTCAGCAACTTCCTGGGCGCCCAAGTGGGCAGGGGAAATCTGGCCACGCTCCCTTTTGATCCTCTGTCCTCCCAGTGGTCCCCCAATTTCCCCCTTCAGGCGTGGGGTCCCTTCCCCTCCCCCAGCCGCCCCTCAGGGAAGCCAGTCCCGTCCTGCCTCCACTTCTCCTTCCCACTTACTCTCCCCCGACTCCCCACGTCCTATCCGGTCGCTGAGGGTTCCTCCCGCCCCCTTAATGTCCGTGGTCCACCACTGGTGCCTGCTAGGTGCCCTAGTTGTGCGGAGACACGAATTCTGCATCCTCCTAGTCCACCATTTTGATTACGCCCTCTGAATTCTTTTTTTTTTTTTTTTTTTTGCGGTACACGGGCCTCTCACTGTTGTGGCCTCTCCCGTTGTGGAGCACAGGCTCCGGACGCGCAGGCTCAGAGGCCATGGCTCACGGGCCCAGCCGCTCCGTGGCACGTGGGATCTTCCCAGACCAGGGCACGAACCAATGTCCCCTGCATTGGCAGGCGGACTCTCAACCACTGCGCCACCAGGGAAGCCCTGAATTCTTTATATAGTCCAGATGAGTCCCTTATCAGAAAAATTATTTGGAAATATTTTCTCCTCCGTGGATTGTCTTTTCACTTTCTTAAAGCAAAAGTTTTCGCATTGGGAATTGTCTGGCCGTCTGGCGGTTAGGACTCTGCACCACTCTCATTGCTGAGGGCGTGGGTTCAATCCCTGGTTGGGGAACTAAGATCCCACAAGCCACATGACACAGCCAAAAAAAAAAAAAAAAAGTCCAATTTATCTATTTTTTTCCTCTTGTTGCTCGTAGTTCTGCGGAAGATTTTACTGAAGACTGTTGCAAAGCTAAACACAGACTTGGAAACAGTTGGTTTCATGGGGGAGGATGAGGGTCCTCAGCCTGGTACCTCAGCTCTGAGCACAGAGCCCTCCCCCACAGCCCCTTCTGAGGCCCCCTCCACCTGTGACCTGGCCCCTCTCCATCCCATCCTCTGCCTGGTCTTTGTCTCAGCCCTTTTGGCTCCCTCTGTTGGGTGGGTCCGCCTCCTCCTCCTTCCTTGAATTCTGGTGGTAAACTCTCACTCATTCATTCATTCATTCATCTGTGTATTATCAAAAAGACACCTGGCACTGTTTAAGTCTCTGGGAATGCAGTGGCAAAAACAACAAAACAAACCAGGACACCTTAGCCTGCCAGAATATCCTCTCCAGAGGGGATACAGACAGTTGGTACCCCTTCTTGGAAGAGCCTCTCCTTGATACTGACCAGGGTTCTTGACCTTCCCCAATAATAGAAATTGATCAGAGGCCAGACAAGAAATTCAGGCAAGGCATTATTGGGGCTCCTGTGGCTGCAGGGGGGAGTGAGAACAGGTTCCCTTGCTCGCCCACTCGCTGCAGTAGGGGGCAAGCTGGTTCCTCATACGGGGTGAGTGTGGGGTGGGTCCAGGGGTCAGGCCGGAGGCGGTCTGCCAACCCCTTTGGTGGTGGTGTGTGTAGGGGGCATATGCAGTATCCTGCTTTTGCTCCCAGCTCTTTAGAAGTGGCAGTCGGGTTTTTGATCTTTTTGTATCTTCTTGTCCATAATTTGCCCCAACTGCACATGCACGCAGTTATTTTTAGTCCCTTATAGTTTCTTTGTATTTTGTTGCTCAAGGAGACGTTTGTTCAGATGTAAGCACTGCAGCAAAGGGTCCCAGGTCTCAGCCTGTCTCATTCTGACCTCCCCTCCCCTCCCCTCCCCTGCCCCGTGCACCCCCAGTTAACATCACTGCTACACTGGGCACGTGGACAAGTGGCAACAGCAGCTCTCACAGCACATGCTGTTATTTATTTCCTTAGCAGTCTTCCTTATTAGATCACTTATTTCTTGAGGACAAGGACCATTCAGACATCCTGAAGTCCCAGAATCAGGTCCTGGCACTTACAGTTAAGACAGCTTCACCCAATTCTGGTTCCTTACGAATCAGGTCAACTGAATGCACGCATTTTTTCTAAGGGTCATTGTTTACATGCCGGGGCCCTGTGTTGGCACGCTCCTGGAGTGGTTTTACTTGCTATAAGATGGAAAATGTTGTGATAAGTATCGCTGTTTTTAAAATAAAACATGAGAGTAAAATACGGCTAACCATATTTGGAAAAAAACCCCCAAAACAAAGGTTCAAATAGCATTTTGAGTTGGATGGCCAGAATAATTAAATTTGCATCATTTCTGTGAAAAGTAATTCATTGTTGAGAACATCCAACTTACAGTACTTCAAACAATTGATTAAAATAAAATAGATACCAAACCTCTCATTGTACCTATTTTTTTTTTTTTTTTTTTTTGCGGTATGCAGGCCTCTCACTGTTGTGGCCTCCCCCGTTGCGGAGCACAGGCTCCGGACGCGCAGGCTCAGCGGCCATGGCTCACGGGCCCAGCCGCTCCGCGGCATATGGGATCCTCCCAGACCGGGGCACGAACCCGTATCCCCTGCATCGGCAGGCGGACTCTCAACCACTTGCGCCACCAGGGAGGCCCCCACTGTACCTATTTTAATAACAGAATCATAATGAGCATAAACTATTTCAAGGAAAGAGGCGTTTGTGAGTCACGCCTGTCAAAATGTTCTGGGGGTATTCATGGGATCCCGGAGGCCCTGTTGCCGATGGGCAGGGTGGCTGGTGATGCCAGCTGGAAGCTGAGATTAAAGTGCATAACTAAGCCCTCCACTGATTTTTCAGGAAAATTCCTTAACAGACAATGGGAAAATCATTCATTTTCTTCCTTGAGCAAATGTGGGACAGCCCTGGGATCCTGCAGACCAGAGGGAAGGGCAGACTTCCTGGGCCTATGGACGGTCACGGAGACCAGCTTTCAGAGCACCCATGGGTGAGTGCAGAATTTAGACAACAAATGGTCATTTGGTCAACTTGGGGCTGTCTCTTCCTAGAACTGGCTGAGCTGGCTGTTTGTCCATTGCACTGCTGCATCCGAGCCTGGCAAACCAAGGAAACCTGCGCATGCCTCTGCCTCCCGGGGCCTCTAGCTGGAGAATGAGGGGGGAAGGAGGCTACACAGGTGAAATTCTCCTCTCGAGGTCTTGAATGCCGCCAGTGAGGGCCCTACATGGTGCTCTTCCGACTTTGTCAGAGCAAAAGGGATATCAGATTCCTTAACAACACGGGCATCTCAGCCTCAGCAAAAGCTCTCAGACCCATAATCTGCTCACTCAGACACAGAGAGAGCCAGGAATGGGCCCTGCATGCTGCTTTAAAATTCTAGGGTCTCCGATAAGGGATTAATATCCAACATATATAAACAGCTCATAGAATTCAACATCAAAAAAAAAAAATAAACGAAAAAAACCAAACAACCTGATTGAAAAATGGGCAGAAGAACTGAATAGACATTTTTCCAAAGAGAAAATGCAGATAGCCAACAGGCACATGAAAAGATGCTCAACATCGCTAATCATCAGGGAAATGCAAATTAAAACCACATTCTCACACCTGTCGGAATGGCTGTCATCAAAAAGATGATACCAACATTTCACAAAGAAATGTTGATGAGGATGTGGAGAAAAGGGAACCCTCATACACCATTGGTGGGAATGCAAATTTGTATAGCAAGTGTGGAAAACAGCATGGAGGTTTCTCAAAAAGCTAAAAATAGAACTACCATATGACCCAGCAATTCCACACTTGGTTATATATCCAAAAAAACAAAAGCACTAATTTGTAAAGATACATGCACCCCAATGTTCATAGCAGCATTATTTACAGTAGTCAAGACATGGAAGCAACCTCAGTGTCTATCAACAGATGGCTGGATAAAGAAGATGTGGTGTATACATATACAATGGAATACTACTCAGCCATAAAAAGAATGAAATTTTGCCATTTGCAGCAACATGGATGGGCTTGGAGGGCATTGTGCCAAGTAAGATAAGTCAGACAGAGAAAGACAAATCCTGGATGACATCACTTAACATATGGAATCTAAAAATTACAACAAACTAGTGAATATAACAAAAAAGAAACAGACTCACAGAAACAGAGAACAAACTAGTGGTTAACAGTGGGGAGAGGGAAGGGGGAGGGGACAACAAATGGGTAGGGGATTAGGAGGTACAAATTATTAGGTATAAAATAACCTGAAGGATATATTGTACAACACAGGGAATACAGCCAATATTTTATAATAACTATAAATGGAGTATAACCTTTAAAAATTGTGCATCACTATACTGTACACCTGTAACATATAATGCTGTGCAGCAACTATACTCCAATAACAAATTCTCTGGTCTTAATAGCCATCAGGAAAACGTGAAGCAAATGCAAGAGCTCACCCCCATCAAGACGGCTAGAATCTTAAAGACAGATAGTAACAAGTGTTGGCGAGGATGAGGATGTGGAGAAACGGGAACCCTCATACGCCACTGGTAGGAACGTGCAGTGTTGCAGCCACTGCGGAAAACAGTCTGGCAGCTCCTCAAAGAGTTAAACGTAAGAGTTACCATATGAGCCAACTATTATACTCCTGGATACAGACCCAAGAGAAAGGAAAACATATGTCCTCACAAAAGCCTGTATATAAATGTCCTTAGCAGCATAAGTCCCAATAGTCAAAAAGTGAAAACAATCCTGGTGTCCACTGAGGGATGAATGGATGAACAAATTGTGCTCTCTCCATTTGAGGGAATATTATTCAACCACAAAAGGAATGAAGCCCTGACACTCGCTACAATGTGGATGATCCTTGAAAACCTTCTGTCAAGTGAAAGAAACCAGACAAAAAGGACCACATATGGTATGATTTCATTTCTATGAAAAGTCCAGAATTGGTAAATCCGTAGAGACAAAGTAGATCACTGGTTGCCAGGAGGAGATTCGGGGGAGGGGGGATTGAGAAGTGATGCTCTGAGGAGCGGGATAATGAAACTGTTCTAAAATTCACTGTGATGATAGATGCACAACTCTGTTGAATATACTAAAAGCCATTGAATTGTATACCTTAAAATGGTGAACTGTTTAAAATAAAGAATCCATAGGTCTGGCTGTGACGAGAACTCTCTCACATAAAATGAGGTTTGGTGCTTCACGTCAACTGTAGGTAAAAACATGGTGGAGGCCAATATGGAGAGATTTGCCCAAGAAGCGGTTTTGGAAATGCCCAAGAGTTTCCCAGCATGGTGCGGGCTCCAAGAACGCTTAGTGGGTGAGGTCTCTCTTTGGTGTGCATTCCTGACCCATGCATTGGGACTGCTCTTCTGGGACTGGGGTGGGCTTGCCCTCGGCCATCCACACTACTATGGCCAGGTGCTCTCATCTTCATGGGTGTGCACTCCAAGCTTCCTGGTTGCTTATTTATTGAGGACCTGCTGTGTCCAAGGCAGGGTGTGGGATGGGCTGGGTGCTGGGGCACCAGTAGATACAATGCGGGCATGGGTGCACCCTCACAAGCTTCCACTCCAGCTCAGTGGCCCCATCTGTGCTCAGGTGAGAAATGCCAAACTGATGCCACTGCTGGGGTCCAGCCTTCACCCTTGACCTCGTAGCTCTGAGGCCCAGCTATGAGATGCTGCTCCTAAGACAGAAACTTCCAGGCAAGTGGCGTGGGCTTCCCGGCATCAGAAGGAAGCAGAGTGACACTGACATGGAGGAACTGGACCATGTCCCCTTTGCCTCCTTATGGAGCAGAGTGAGAGGAGCTGCTTTCTCGGAGCCTTTCTCACTCACCCTGTGGGCTGGGTAACCAGACACTGGATGCTGCCTGGCAGCCACAGTCCTGGGCCAACCCCCATGCAGCAGGTGTGCTGGAGTTTTCTCTGGAGTCACCACTGTTATCAAGCCTCCCAATGCAGTCAGGGTCACCCTGAAAGCCCAGTGTGCTCATCCTTATGGTGTTAGGGGTGTCTGTGGTCAGGCAGCAGTCGCAGTAAGTAGGAACCCACACAAACCTCTCTCCCATGTGGAGCAGGCTGCAGACAGCTGGGGGCACTGGGGTGGGGGTGGGGGGAGGAATCAGGGCCAGGGGGAGGGACACAGGGGACAATGTGGGCCTGGTCATGGACTGGAGGAGGGGGCTGTCTCTGGCTCCTTCAGAGAGGGCGGGAGAGCATAGAGGTCACGGGGTGCTGGGGAAAGCGCTGGCAGGGAGTCAGGGGACCAGGTTCTAGGCACCGCCCCTTCACCTCCTTGCTCCTTGCCTACTACTGGCCGACGACCCACCGATCTCACTCCCTACTGTTGAACGGGACAGATAAGAGCTCACGTGATGGTGGCAACATCTGCTGTGGCTGCTGTCTGGCTGCTCTGCGGACAAAGCATGCCACCCTCACTCCAGGTGGACAGTCAAGCTCTGGTCTGGGTCGAGCCCCAGTGCTAAACGTGTCATCCACTGTGGCCCAGTCACCCCAACTCTGCACCTGTCTCCTCCACGACAGAACCTGGAGGCTTGAATGCACCTTAGAGCATGTGTGCGGTGGGACCCCAGCCAACCCAGCAGGACCGAGGAGGACCCTGGACTGTCATCTTCAGGTTCACGGGGACCCTGTCCACCCTAAGCACCACCTGAGTCCTGGAGGCTGCTGTGGTGGGTCTGGAGTCTGGAGGAGGGGCTTGGTAGTGGGTGGGATCAGGCGTGGGGCGGGCCTTTGAGGGGTGGGGCCTGGAAACCTACCTAAACAAGTTTCTGCTGAGGTTTGGAGGCACCTTGAGCATGAAAGGTCTGAAGCTGGATTTTGCAGGGGTGGAGCTGTCTGGGGGTGGGGCTACCTGGGGCTGGAGCTGGCCCCATCCCCCCAAATCCATAGGACTAGCCCAAGGTCAGGACCTGAGATAAGGTCCCCCGTGGCTGGGCCCTGACAACCTTTTCCAGTTAGCTTCGGGTGCCTGGCCTTGACTGACCTCTGAGTTGCCCCAGCTTGGAACATGAGGGGCTGACTTTGGGCCTTCTTAGGGTCAGGACCCCAGCTTTGGCCTAGAACCTTCCATCAGAACCCCAGCCTTACTCTCTCCCAGCATTCTAGGTCCCCATGCATTCAACCAGTCATTCAACAAACATCTGTGGCCATGCAGCCAGGGAACACAGCTCTAGACAAGATACACTCAGTCCTGGCCCTGGGCTCTTACCTTCTGGGGAGAGACAGACAATAAGGAGAAAAGGTGAGGAAGGAAGGGACATGCCTGGGAGAGAAGGAAGAGCTCTGAGGCCTGGGGGCTGGAGAAGCGGCCCCGTAGCTGACAGACCAGGGTCTGGTGACACCCCCAGGAGCTGGGCAGGAAGGTGAGCACCCTTGGACTCTCAGACACACATTTTGCTGAGAAGCGCCCGGGTCCCCAGGATCCTAGGCCTGAAAGCACCCTGCACTCCCAGGCTTCACGCCAGAAAGCAGATAAAGACTTCCTGCCAGAGGATTTAGGAGAGGAAACAGAAGCGTTTACTGGTGTTCTCACCGGTCACTTGCCTTTATTACATTCTTCAATCACATGGACAGTCTGTTCCTCAGTCCCGAAAAGGCAAATGGCTGCTGCAGTGCTCGTGACCGGCTCCAGCTGTGGGGAGAGTGTGGCCACACCTGGAGGCCCTGCCCCAGCAGGGCAGGGAGCAGGGTGGGCTCAGATGCTGTCTCCTGCATTTTCATTTGGAGATGTTAGACCAGCATTAAAAGGAGGTTCTTAAGAAGAAAGCACAAGCTCTCTGATTCATCATCCACCCGACACAATTTTGTTTTCACTTCTTAGCTCCTGTTCTTTACCTTCCAGCTATGTGCTCCAGCTCAGCTGCATAGGCTGGGGCTTCCAGCAGGAATAAAATGCTGTTCCCTATTCTGGGATGATGTCTTGGCCCAGGGAGGGGACACACAGATGAACAGATCTTGGTGGGCTCCCTCAGGGCCCAGGTTGTGCAGGACTTGGTCCAATTGGAGGTTCAGGATGACCTGGAAGAGACACACTGTGCTCAGTCTTCAAGAACAGTTGAGAACTTGTCAGGTGAGAAAGATGGAAAAGCATTTGGGGCACAGGGAATACCATGAACAAAACATGGAAACAGCATTAGAGTCCAGGCATCATTTACTCATTTGGAATGAGAGAAGCAGGGCAGGCAGGGTCTTGACCCGAACAAGACAGTAGGATGCTGCTTCTGAAGGGCAACCCCAGGGCAGCACCTGTCTCTGTTTGCCACGTGGGAATTTGGCCCAGTGTTGGCTGATCTTTATATTTTTAAGAGAAACTACAAATCTGGACATTTATGTGAAATCTCTGGACTTTTAAATGTTACCCAACAGTTAGAATTAAAAATAAAATGTAGGCCAACCAAACCGTGTCTTCAGGTGAAACTTACAGTCTGGGCAACCTTGCATCCTGAATCTTGTCTTTTTTTAAAAAAAATTATTTTTTTGCGGTACGCGGGTCTCTCACTCTTGTGGCCTCTCCTGTTGAGGAGCACAGGCTCTGGACGCGCAGGCTCAGCAGCCATGGCTCACGGGCCCAGCTGCTCCGCGGCACGTGGGATCTTCCCAGACTGGGGCACGAACGTGCGTCCCCTGCATCGGCAGGGGGACTCTCAACCACTGCGCCACCAGGGAATCCCCTGAATCTTGTCTTTGCATTGAGAATTGCAATTATAGTACATGTGCAATTTTTTCCCACTTAACATGTTATGAATATTTTCCATGTTTATGTAATCTTTTAAAAGCCATTTACAGTGATGACATAATGTTCTGGACATGTCATGATTTGCTTTACATTTTTCTCCTGTTAGAAATCAAGGTTTCGGGGAGGAGTTTTAGACCCATTCTCACCCTGGTTTATCGTTTCGTTTTCCTTAGGTGGGCAGTACAGAAATGGAACGATGGAGAAACGTCAGATGTACCTTACCTGCCCGCCTCCTGAGAGCCTCAGAGATCTTGGAATTTCAGTGCAAGAAGGGACTTAAGGATCATTGGTGACCATCCTTTTGTTTTTCAGGTGAGGCAACTCAGGCCTTGTTCAAGGTCCCAAGGCAAGTGTATAATAATCCCTTTATGGTGAAAATGACCAAATTTCACTGAAATACATTAAAGAAAAGTTAAACTGTCATTTTTTTCTGTACTGAAACTGTACTGAATCTATAAACAATTTTGGGGAGAACAAACACCTTTATGATATTGAGTCTTTTATCCCAAAAATGCTGCATAAAGACACATTTTTGTTGTATTTACTCTTAGGTTATTTAAGCATATGTATATATTTCTGTTTGTTTGTTTTTGTTGCTATTATAAACAGCACCTGTAAAATTTGTGTTTTATAACAAATTGTTGCAGCTTTATTAGAAATGTAGTTGAGTTTTGTGTATTTGTTTTGTGTCCATATACCTTACTTAACTCTCTTATTAATAATTTCCACAGGTCTTTTTTGGGTTTTGAGACAATATTTTCATCCACAACTAATAACAATTTTTTCTCTACCTTCTTTTATATTTCTTTTTCATGTCTTGTTGCATAGGTTAGGACCGTGAGTTTGATGTTACATAGAAGTGTATGATACTTGATCTTAAAAGGAATTCTTTCAGCATTGCTCTATTAGGTATGATGATTTTTGTAGGTGTTTTTGATAGATGCTCTTTATCATATTAAAGAAGTTCTCTTCTCTTCTTGTTTTACTAAGATTTTTTAAACCATGATTGAATATTGAATTTTATTGACTGCTTATTTTTGGCATTTATTAAGACCCTCATTTTGTTTTTCTCTTTTGATCTGTTATTGTGGTAAATTACATTAATAGATTTTCTAAACCAATCTTGTATTGCTGAGATAAACCTAAATTAAATGTGACTTATTACTAAATATTTAGGACTCTAAATTTCCTTTTATGTGTTGTATTACTGTGTCTTAGTTAACTTGTATAACAAAAAGCCACAGATGAGTGGCTTAAGTAACAGAAATTTATTTCTCACAGTTCTGGAGGCCAGCAAATTTGGTTCCCAGTGAGGGTTTTCTTCCTGGTTTGCAGATGGCTGCTTTCTTGTTGTGTCCTCGTATGGTAGAGAGAGAAAGAGCTCTGGTCTCTTCCTCTTCTTATAGGGGTGCAAATCCCATCGTGGGGCTCCACTCTCATTATTTCATCTAAAAACCTAATTACCTCCCAAAGGCCCATCTCTAATCACACTGGGGGTTAGGGCTTCAACATATACATTTGAGAGAGACACAAACGTTCAGTCATGCTGCATCTGATAATTTGTGATATGGAATCTTTTTTAAAAAAATAATCACTAATTGGGCTTCCCTGGTGGCGCAGTGGTTAAGAATCTGCCTGCCGATGGAGGGGACACAGGTTCAGTCTCTGGTCCAGGAAGATCCCACTTGCCACAGAACACCTAAGCCCGTGCACCACAGCTACTGAGCCTGTGCTCTAGAGCCTGTGAGCCACAACTACTGAGCCTGCATGCCACAACTACTGAAGCCTGCATGCCTAGAGCCCATGCTCCACAACAAGAGAAGCCACTGCAGTGAGAAGGCCACACACCTCAACAAAGAGTAGCCCCCGCTCTCTGCAACTAGAGAAGAGCCTGTGTGCAGCAATGAAGACCCAATACAGCCAAAAAAATAAATAAAAATTTTTTTAAAGTCACCAATTTCTAGGTATTTAAAAAATTCCACTATGGTTTTTTTCCTTGGCTTGTGTGTCCTTTAGATGCATGTTTTCTCATTTGCAAACACATGGGGTTTTTTCTGGTTGTCTTTTTGCTACTGATTTCTAATTTAAGTTCATTGAGATCAGAGAATGTAGTCTGTAGGCCCCAAACTGGGTGAGGCCAGCATTATGGTCTAGTGCATAATTAATTTTTGTACATGTCCCATGTGTATTTACAAAGCATGTACATTTTTCTGTTGTCAAGTATAACAGTTTATAAATATCCATTAGATACATTTTAAAATGTACTCTTCAATATTTCTATATTCAACTGATTTTTGTCTTCTTGATTTACAAGTACTGAAAGACAAATATTAAAATCTCTCACTTTTTGGTAGATTTATCGATTTCTTCTTAAAATCCTGTTAAGTTTTGTTTTGTATTTTGAAGCTCTGTTACTGGGTGTATGAAATTTTAGCATCATTATATACACTTGTAAATTAAACCGTTATCACCCCTTATAGAGTGATCCTTGTTATCTCTGGGATGCTTTTTGCTTTAAAGTCTATTATGTTTGATATTAATATTGCTACATCATCTTTTGGGGGGTATGTATAACCTGGTATATGTTTTTCCATTCTTTGATTTTCATTCTTTCCGCGTCCTTACATTTGGGAGGATCTCTATTAAACAGTATAATTAGTATCTTTATCTTCCTCCCAAATAATGCATGGATCTCAACTCACTTTCATTTTAATCACACCTTCCAGTTCATGTGCTATTAACGTGCAGATTTTTAGCTTTATTCTGTCCCCCCTCCCAACTTTAGATGTTGTTGTTTTGTTTCATGTAGTCAACATTTGATTAAATTTACCAACATATTTATTATTTCATATTATATCCCAAATCTTACTTCTAGAATAATTTTTCTTCTGTTTGAGGTTCATCCTGTAGAATTTCCTTCGGTTAAGGGAATGTCGATTTTAAACTCTCTCAATGTTTGATTATCTGAAAATGTCTTTACTTAGTTTATGTCCTTGAAAGATAGTTTTTCCAGGTATAAAGTTCTAGGTTTGACAGTTGTATTGTCTTAATACAGTGAAGATATTTGTATTCATTTCTCACTGCTGTTGTAACAAATTATCTTAGTGGTTTAAAACAACACACATTTATTTTCTCATAGTTCTAGAGGTCAGATGTGTGAAATCAGGCTCGTGGGCTAAAACCAGGGTGTTGGCAGGGATGTGTCCCTTCTGGAGGCTCTAGGAGAGAATCCATTCTTTGCCTCTTCCAGCTTCTAGAGGCTGCTGGTATTCACTGACTTGTGGCCACATCACTCCAATCTCTGCCTTCTTCTATCCTGTAGTCATATCCCCTCTGCCTTCCTCAAATCTTTTGAATACATTGGACCCACTGAGATGATCTAGGATAATCTCCCCATCTCAAGATCTTTAACTTGATCATATTCAAAGAGTTCCTTTTACCATGAAAGGCCACATGTTCATAGGTTCTGGGGATTCAGAAGTTGAACTTTTTAGGGATTATGCAATTTACTACATTATTCCACTCACTTCTGGCTTTCATTTTTGTCACCAAGAAGACAGCAGTTAATAAAATTACTGGTCTCTTGTAAATGATCTTTTTCTTTGGATGCTTTTAAAATTTGCTGTGCTGGCATTTTACTATGATGTGTCAGTTATGAGTTTATTTTATTTATCTTTCTTGTTGTGTTTTTAAAAATCCATTATCTCTTTGAATATTTTATCTTCTCCATTTCTTCTATTATCTTTCTTTGATCCTCAGTTAAGCTGAATATTAGACGTTCTCACTCTTTTTTCTGTGCCCTTCAGGTGTTTCTTTCATATTTACATTTCCTTTCTCTGGGCTGCAAGCTGGATAATTTCTTCACTAAGCTTTTCTTCAGCTATGTCTAATAAGCTGTTTAATACATCCATCCATTTCTATCTTCTATTTTAAAAATTAGGGCTTCCTTGGTGGTGCAGTGGTTGAGAGTCCGCCTGCCGATTCAGGGGACATGGGTTCGTGCCCCGGTCTGGGAAGATCCCACGTGCCGCGGAGCGGCTGGGCCCATGAGCCATGCCCGCTGAGCCTGCACATCCAGAGCCTGTGGTCCGCAACGGGAGAGGCCACAGCAGTGAGAGGCCCACGTACCGCAAAAAAAATTAAAAAAATAAAAATTATCATACAGTAAAATTTCTTTTATTGAAGAGGATGTCCAGTTCTATGAATTTTAACACATGTGTAGATTCATGTAACCACCACCACAGTCAGGATTCAGAACAGTCCCATTACCCCCCAAACTGCCTCCTGCTGTTCCTTTATAGTCATGCTCTGTACCTACCTCTGATCTATTTTCCATCACTTTAATTTTGTCATTTATAGAATGTCCTATCAATGAAGCTGTATAGCAAGTAACCTTTTTAGACTAGCTTCTTTAACTCACCACAATATCTTTGAGAATCATTGAAATTATTGCAAGTTCTTCCTTTTTATTTTTGGCCAGTATCCATTGTCTGGATGTTCCAGAGCTTGTCCATCCATTCACCTATTGAGGGACATTTTAGTTGTTTCCAGTTTGGACAATTATGATAAGAGCTGCCATAAGCATTTGCATGTAAGTTTTGTGTGCATATAAGTTTTCTATAGAATAAATATCCAAGAATGGGATTTCTGGGTCATATGGTAAGTGTATATTTGACTTTTAAAGAAACGGCCAAAATGTTTTCAGAGTAGCCATATCATTTTGCATTCCCACCAACAACATGTGTATTGTAAGTATTTTAAAATTTTTGTTGTTCTGATAGGTGCACAGTGGTATCTTATTGCAGTTTTAAAAGGTGAAAGACTTACATGATCTGAAGAGAAACCAGAGTATTCATCACCATGGTTTTAGTTTGTATTTCCTTACTGGCGAATGATGTTGAATAACTTTTATGAGCTTACTTCCTATCTGTATACCTTCTTTGGTGAAGTGACCATTCAAGTCTTTTGCACATATTTTAATTGAGTTGTTTGCTTTCTTACTGTTGAGTTTTGAAAGTTGTTTATATACTCTGGATACAAGTCCTTTGTTGGATATGTGATTTGGAAATATTTTTTCTCAGTCTGTAGTTTGTCATTTTATTTTTTTAAGAGTGTCATTCTCAGAGCAAATGTTTTTACTTTTACTGAAGTTCAATTTCTCATTTTTTAATTTAATGATTATGCTTTCAGTGTCATGTCTAAGAACTCTTTGTCTAACTCCAAGTCACAAAGAGTTTCGCATATATTTTTTAATGAAAGTGTCAAAGTTTTATGTATTATGTTTAGGTCTACAATCCACATTGAGTTAATTTTTGTATAAAGTATGAACTTTTGTTTGAAGCTTATTTTTTTGCACATGGATGTTCCAGCACCACTTGTTGAAAAGACTAGCCTTTTTCCATTGGATATTTCTGCACCTCTGTTAAAAAATCACTTGGCCATAATTGATGTGTGTGTATTTCTGGGATTTCTTTTCTGTTTCATTGATCTGTGTCACCAGTCCTTAGCCAATATCATATTGTCTTGATTATTATAGTTTTGTAGTAATCGTAAAATTGGGTAGTACACTTTGTCCAACTTTATTCTTTTTTTTTCAAAGTTATTTTTTGCTTTTTTAGTTCTGTTGCCTTTCAATATGAATATTAGAACCAATTTGTCTATATCTACAAAAATCATGCTAGGATTTTGTTTGGAATTGCATTAAATCTATAGATCAGTTTGGGAGAATTGACATCTTTACTATGTTGAGTTCCAATTCATTAACATGTCATTTCTCTCTATTTATATAGATTTTTTTTCATTCCTTTCATCCCCATTTCACAGTTTTCAGCATATAGATACAGTACATTTTTGTTAGATTTATACCTAAGTATTTAACTTTTTTAGGAGTTATTGTAAATCGTATCATTTAAAAATTTTTAGTTTACAGTTGTGCATTGCTAATATATAGAAATATGGTTAATTTTTGCAGAGTGACCTTGTACCTACAGACTTTGCTAAACCCAGTTAATAGTTCTAGGAGTTTTGGGGTTGTTTGTTTGTTTTTGTTGTTATTGTAGATTTATTTGGATTTTCTCTGTAGATAGTCATGTTGTCTGAGAATAGGGGAAGTTTTATTTCTTTCTTTCCAATCTGTATGCCTCTTATTTCTTTTACTTGCCTATTGTACTGGCCAAGATTTATACTATGATATTGAATGGAGGTGGTGAGAGTGGATGTCCTTGCCTTGTTCACATCTTTGGAGGAAAGTTGCTCACTGTAAAATATGATGCTAGTTGTAAAATTTTTGTAGATACCCTTTATCAGATTAAGGAAGCTCCTTTCTCTTTGTAGTTAGCTGAGAACTTTATCATGTACAGCTGTTGAATTTGTCAAATGCTTTTTCTGTATCACTTGAATTGATCATGTAGTTTTTGCTTTTAGAATGTTGATATAGTGGATTCCATTGATTGATTTTTAAGTACTGAACCAACCTTGCATTCCCAGGATAAACCACACTGGGTGGTGGTGTATTATTCTTTTTATATATTCCTGAACTTTATTTGCTAATATTTTGTTGAGTCCTTTTGTGTTTATGTTTATGTAGGGTATTGGTCTGTAGTTTTCCTTTTTTGTGCAGTCTTTGTTTAGTTTTGGTATTGGGGCAATGCTAACCCTATAAAATGTGTTGAGATGTATTCTCTCCTGTTTTATTTTTTGGGACATATTGTGTGTAATTGGTGTTATTTTTTCTTTAGAAGATTGGTAGAATTAGCCAGTGAAGCCATCTGGGTCTGGGGATTTATTTTGGGAAAAAAAATTAAACTATGAATTAAATGTATTTAATAGTTATAAGGCTAGTCAAGTTATCTGTTTCATTTTGGATAAATTTTGGTTGTTTGCATCTTTCAAGGAATTTATTTCATCTAAGATGTGGAATATTGTACATAGGTTGTTCATAGTATTCCTTTGTTAGATTTTCAATGTCTAGGAATTCTTTTTTCTTTGTTAGTCTTGCTAAAGCATCATCAATTTTATTGATCTTTTTAAAGACCCAACTTTTGGGTTTATTGATGTTTCTCTTTTGTTTTACTGTCCTTATCTTTTTTTTTTTTTTTTTTTTTTTTTTTTTTTTTTTCGGTATGCGGGCCTCTCACTGTTGTGGCCTCCCCCGTTGCGGAGCACAGGCTCCGGACGCGCAGGCTCAGCGGCCATGGCTCACGGGCCCAGCCGCTCCGCGGCATATGGGATCCTCCCAGACTGGGGCACGAACCCGTATCCCCTGCATCGGCAGGCGGACTCTCAACCACTTGCGCCACCAGGGAGGCCCTGTCCTTATCTTTTTTTATGCTCTGCCTTCTGCTTCTCTTGGGTTTATTTTGCTCTTCTTTTTCTAGTTTCTTGGAAAAAAAGCTTAGAAGATTGATTTGAGACTTTTCTTATATAAGCATTTAATACTATAAATTTCCTTCTAAGCATTGCTCTAGGTACATCTCACAAATTTTGATATGTCGTGTTTATTTTTTGTTCAGTTCAAAATGTCATTTTAGTTTTCCTTGAGACTTCCTCTTTGATTCATTAATTATTTCAAAGTATGTTGTTTAATTTCCAAATGCTTGGATGTTTTTCTCTTATTTCTCTGTTATTAATTTTCAGTTTAATTGCATTATAGGAAAAACTTTGTATGGTTTAAATTCTTTTAAGTTTGTTAAGATTTGTTTTATTATCCAGGACATGGTCTGTCTTGGTGAATGTGACCTTGAACACAATGTGTTTTCTACTCTATTGGGTAGAATGTTTTAAATGTCTATTAGATTTAGATTTTAGTGGTATATTTCAGTTCTTTTCCACCCTTGCTGATTTTCTATTCTATTATTGAGAGAGGAGTGTTGAAGTCTCCAACTCTAACTGTAGATTTATCTATTTCTCTTTTTCACTTCCGTACGTTTTTGCTTCATGTGTTCTGAAACTCTGCTATTAGGTGCATACACATTAAGGGTTGTTGTTATATTAGTGGTGAATTGATCCTTTTTATCATTATGTAGTGTCCCTTTTTATCCCAAATATTTTCTTTGCTCCAAAGTCTCCTTTGTCTGAAACTTATATAACTACTCAACATCTAAAGAGTTTTAAATTTTATTAATTATATTTTTTTCTAGAAATTTTATATAGATTTTTTCAAATCTCCTTGTTCATTATTTATAGGTTCCCCCCTCAATTACTTTTCAAGCTTCTCTTTTATTTCTTTAAACATATGAAACAGGTTTCTATTATTTCTTATGTTTGATCATTTCAGTTTTGAAATCCTTCCAGGTTTGATTCCACTGTTTGTTATTTCTGCTGGCTTTTATTCTAGTGTTTCATAAATTTTTACTGTGAGCTACTCATTCTCCTTAAAGCTTTATAGGAATTTTTGGAGTCTGGGTTTGAAGTTGCATCCACTATCGTCCCCTCCAACAGCCTTGTTTGAGTGGATTCCACTTCCATTTCACAGATAAGAAAATTGAAACTCAGAACAGCTAAGTAACCTGCCTAAGGTTACCTATGCAGGAAGTGGCAGATAAGACTCAAACCAAGGGCTTCTGACTCTGAAGTCCATGTTCTTCCCCTGGTTTATCAACACCAAATCTCTTCTCGTTCATAGGAATCCTGCCTCTACTTCCACCCCAATACTCCTGCAGGTTCCTCTTCCTTCCCTTTGGTTTCGGATGGTGTGGCTAAACCCTGAGCTGCAATCCTATAACACAAAGGTTACCTTCAGATGAACAGTGAGTAATACCTTTGTACATTTCTCTTAATGGCATAGACCATTCTTTTCTCCCATCGTCCTTTCTCAGGGTGGTTTTCTTTTGATCTGGGCTGATGTGAATGATCCTGGGTACTGGAGCCTGGCCAGACCCACTACAAAGCTGGTGCAATGATTGGAGAGAAGAATGGTGGAAAAGCAATCATCCAGAGGAGGCTTTATCATGTGCCTTTTCAGACTCCCTGCATCACTTCCCTTCTCTATCCCTGGTGATACCCAAACTCCACGCCCTGGTTTGTGGGATTCAGGTGTCTTGCTAGCTCCCTGGTGGTACCCAAACTCCATGCCACAATTTTTAGGATTTGGGGAGAGTCCTGACGATGCTACCTGATGATGGGGAAATGTTTAAGTTAAGGAGACATTTATATAATAAAAAAATTTTTTAAGTGAACAATTCAACAGTCTTCCATACACATGCAACGTTGTATGATCACCACTATCTTCATCAGCCTAAAGGGAAACCTGCATACACTGAGTAATTGCTCCTAATCCTCTCCCACCCCCATCACCGGGTAGACTTTGAGGAGTCGGAAACCGGAGATGAGGAGCCACTTCAAGGTGTGGCTCCTGCCCAGACACCTGGTGTGTTTCTGCATCATGTCGCCCTTTCCTGGGCATTTTGCCTTGCTTCACTCCCTTTTCCCTCACTCCCACCACCCTCGTTTGTACCTCCTTCATCAAGGGACAGTAGCGGAGTCCTCCCTCTGGCTCTTCTTTCTAGAGTAGGGCTTCTCATACTTCAGTGTGCAGAGGAACTTCATGGGGACCTTGTCTCAGGATTCTGGTTCAGTGGGTCCAGGTGGAACATGTCTAACAAGCCTCCAGGTGATGCTGAAGCAGGACCTGGGCTACGACAGCTCTGGTGGATGAACACAGGATGCTGTCCCCAGGGGATGGTGCTTGAGGCGATCTCTAGAATGATGCTGAGCAGTGGTCGTACTGCTACTTCACAGAGGACGATATTGGGGCCAGCACTGGTTTCCTGGGTCTGCAGTAATAAGGTACCATGAAACTGGGTGGCTTTAAACAACAGAAATTTATTCTCTGGCAGGTCTGGAGGCCAGAAATCCAAAATCAAAATGTCAGTGAGATGACTCCCTGCTGGAAGCTCTTGCCTCTCTCCTAGCTTCTGGTGGCTACCTCAATCCTTAATGTTCCTTGGTTTGTAGCTGCATCACTCCAACCTCTGCCTCTGTCTTCACACGGCCTTCCTTCTGTGTGTCTCCAAATTTCCTTTTCCCCATAAAAACACCAAACATAGCATTTGGGGCCCATGCTAATTCAGGAAGACCATATCTTAACTTGATTACATCTGCAAAGACCCTATTTCCAAATAAGGTCCCCTTCTCAGGTCCTGGGGAGTGAGGACTTCAACATAGCTTTTTTAGGGGATGTAATTCAACCCCCTTCTTGGACCTGAGGTCATGCTGCCATTCAAGAGCAGAGGTAGGATGCACACACATGGCTGTTGTCTCTTTTATCCTGGCCACTGCTGCTCTGGGGGAAGCAGGAGGCTCAGCAGAGGATACGGGAACCCCCCGCAAACTGAATGTGTGGAGCAGGAGACCAGGCACCCAGAGAAAATTAGCTGATTCTGCAACCCCAGACGAGGCAAAGCATTTTTTTTTTTTTGCAGTACACGGGCTTCTCACTGCTGTGGCCTCTCCCGTTGCGGAGCACAGGCTCCGGACCCGCAGGTTCAGCGGCTATGGCTCACGGGCCCAGCCGCTCCGCGGCATGTGCGATCCTCCTGGACCGGGGCACGAACCCGCGTCCCCTGCATCGGCAGTCGGACTCTCAGCCACTGCGCCACCAGGGAAGCCCGGGATGTGTCTTTTAAAGCTCCTTCCTGAAAGTTCCCCACAGTGCGATGGATTCTTTTCTTCCAGAACCGCACCACGGGGCCACTCCCAGTTGTGAGGAGATGGAACATCCCTCTGCTCTGAGCGGTCCAGGCATTTATCTTGTGAGGAGGAGAGAAAAGGGGATCACGGGCAGGTGACTAGTAGTGTTTTTCTCTCTCCATCAGAACAGGAAGATGGCTATGCCTGCATCTATCCTGTACTAATAAGCAAATCCAAGATCAGAGTGGTTCCTGGCTGTGCCCACATCCATCCTGGGATACAGGGCTCTCTGCTCCACAGCTCTGCTGTCTCTGTGTCCGTGGACGCAGCTGATGGAACAGAGACCATGGCAAAGCACACACTGGCTCTTTTTTTTTTTTTTTAATTTATTTGTTTTCGGCTGTGTTGTGTCTTTGTTGCTGCGTGTGGGCTTTCTCTAGTTGTGGCGAGCGGGGGCTACTTTTCATTGTGTTGCACAGGCTTCTCATTGCAGTGGCTTCTCTTTGTTGTGGAGCACGGGCTCTAGGGCTTCAGTAGTTGTGGCTCACAGGTTCTAGAGCGCAGGCTCAGTAGTTGTGGCGCACAGGCTTAGTTGCTCCGCGGCATGGGGGATCTTCCCAGACCAGGGCTTGAACCCGTGTCCCCTGCATTGACAGGCAGATTCTTAACCACGGCGCCACCAGGGAAGTCCCCGCACTGACTCTTAAAGCTGTCATCTGGGATTGGTATGTGTCACTTCTCTCTAGTTCTTTTGGTGGAAGCAGGTCATATGGCCACGCCTAACTTCAAGGAGATGGGAAAGGGCAGCACCCCCATGTGCTGGCAGCAGAGAGAGCCAGAAGTCCCAGGGGCAGCATTCGTGGCCAGGGCTCTGGCCCATCCAAGTGATGGATTGAAGCTCACTTCCAATGCACTGAGATGATGCCTGCATTTCTGGACTGGATCATCCTGCCCACGCTTGCAGGATCATTGTGAAAATGAAATAAGATCATGGAGATAAAGCTCTCTGAAACCCACGCTGAAATTCCAAGTCCCTGGCACGGCCAGGAAGGTGCATGTGCTCTGGCCCTTGGCTGGGCCAGCATTCTGCCTGCCCCTCATCTTCCTTCAGCTCCCTGCATGCCTGTCGCTCGGCCCCCTTGCTGGTCCCTGAGGAATCCGGGCACGGTTCTGACTCAGGCTGTTTGCACTGGTTCTCCCTCTGCGTGGAGCAGTCTCCCCCATGCAGGTGTCACCTTCTCACAGAGGGCTTTCTGAGCCTCCCTGTAGACTGTGGCAACTCCATCGCGCTGAAGGCCCTCCCCTGCTTATTTCTCCTTAGAGCCCTCATCTCAACCAGACATTCTATTAGATGTTTTCGTTTATTTATTTTTAAATATATTTCCCTGCCAGAAATGCAAACTCTGTGAAATTAGAGACTTGAACAGTGGTTGCTCCTAGAACATTCTTGTACTGGGTTGAATAGAGTTGCCCCAAGTGCATGTCCCTCCCAGACCCTCGGAAGTTGACCCCATTTGGAAATAGGGTGGTTGCATATGTAATAAGCGAAGAAGATGAAGTCAAAATGGAGGAGGGTGGGCCCTAAATCAAAATATGATTTGTGTCCTTATAAGGAAAGGAACATTTGGTCACAGACACAGGGAGGAAGCAGTGTGAATATGGAGGCATAGATATGGAGAGATGCTGCCACTATTCAAGTAACACTGAAGATCGCTAGCAGCTACCAGAAGCTAAGAGGCAAAGAAGGATCCTCTCCTAGAGCCTTCAGAGAGGATGTGACGCTGCCAACACCTTGATTTTGGACTTCTGGCTTCCAGAACTGTGATAAAATGCATCTGTCGTTTTAAGTCGCCCAGTTAGGGAAACTAACACATTTCTCAATAAATACTGTTGGATGGATGGGTAGATGGATGAATAGATAGATGGCTGGGTGGGTGGATGGATAGATGGATAGATGGATGGGTAGGTAGATAGGTAGATGGGTGAGTGGATGGATGGATGATTGAATGGATGAATGAATGGATGGGTAGGTAGATAGGTAGATGGGTGAGTGGATGGATGGATGATTGAATGGATGAATGAATGGATGGGTGGATGGGTAGATGGGTGGGTGGATCGGTGCATGGATGGATGGATGGATGAATGGATGGATGGGTGGGTGATTGGGTGAGTAAATGGATGGATGGGTGGATGATTGGATGGATGGATGGATGGGTGGATGGATGCACGGGTGGATGGATGGCAAATGAATACATACAACTTCATACAGTGCTTTGTAATGATCTACTGGGTTGGTGCCCCCTTCTGTGCGTTGCTTAAGGGCACGGGCTTGTGTCTTTTCATCCAGGTGTCTCTGGCACGTGATCAGCCATGACATGTCTGCTAAGTTGATGCCTGTGGGGATCTGGGCATGCAGTGCTGGTGACCAGGAAGCTCAGAAAGACCTGCCTTATAAAATGTAGCAGAAATCGCACCCTGAGCCCAGAGGCGTGGTGGGAAAGGAGCATGGGAAACTTTTCAGACCATCCCTGGCCATCCGCAGGCAGCAGGAAGAAATAAGTCTCCAGGGAGGGAGGTTCTGAGCAAAGGCATGGGTACAGTGCAGCCACTGGCCCACACGGTGCCGATGCTACCTTTGCCCCAGAACTGGGACCAGGGCAGCTCTTTCTCTCCTGGCTGCATATACTGGCAGGGAATTTCCTGGAAACCATTGTGATATTTCAGACTGTGCCCTCGAGGTCTTCTTGGAACCCTTCTGACAACCAGGAGCGGCCTCATTTACACAGTGAGATACTGTTGCTCCTGAAGTTTTTGCTTTTTGGTTTGGGGATCTTTTTTTTTTTTTTGTTAATCAGAAGTCTCTTGCCTTGAAATTTATTCATCCAAAATAGTTCTTTCCAAGTCCCTCAGGAATTAGCACCCCAGTAGATACTACTGATGTTTTTGAACTGGAGAATCAAGAAATCTATCCCAGTGGAGGCAGTAAGCTGGGGTCTTAGGGGAAAAAAAAAAAAATCCCCCTCCCTCCCCAGGTGAACTTGATTCCTAGATGTTCGGGGGAGGGGATGACCGAGGAAGCCAGCGGGCCTGTGGGTTTCCAGTGCATGGCCTGCAGTCACTCACCGGGAGCCCTGCCCTTGCAGAAAGGACTGGCCACACCCAGGGCCGGGATTAGTCAAACATCTTTTCAAATGTTTTGGGTTCAGCAAAACCCCACAGCTATTTGCCAAGTTATTTTTCATTTAATTATGAAACCTGGGTGTCTTCCAAGGGAAATTTAATCCTCCTGTTTCTGATTCATCTCTACTTAATTCATCCACATGCTTTATGAGTGCTCGCTGGGGTCTGAGCCGCCTTTGGAATCTCCTAAAAGGCTTTCCTCATCCCCCTCCCGCTTTTGCCCCCTTGTAAACAGCAAGTTGAATTTTGCCAACACTGAATGAACTTGACCAACCAGAAGGGCTAGGCTCAGCTTGAAAGCCAGGACCCTGGAATTTCAAGAGGCTTCTCAGGGGGTCCAAATATCGCCTCCCTTGCTGTTGTGAGCAGTTTCGACTGCAGGGCGACAACCGGGAGGAAAACTGCAGGACGTAAGCAGACCCGTGTCTGCGCTCTGGACAGAGATGCTCACGGGGGTCTGGGGGGCGCTGGTCCCGGGGGTCTCGGTGGGCACTGCCAGCTTTAGGCCAGAGGTGCAGGTGATGGGTCTGGCAGTCTGGCTTCATTCAGGGCCCTGTTCTCGGGGCGTGGATCTGAGTTGAGATGCATGGAGAAAGGTGTTGCCTAGGTCTCTGGGGTCTGCCTCCACCCTTACACCTCACCCAGGTTCCAGAGACCCTGCCTCCCTTCCCACCTCTGGACCCCCTTCCTTCTCCTTCCAGGTTAACCAGGGGTCCACTAGCCTGCCAGCCTCCTGCGCAGGTCCCACCTCCTCCAGGAAGGCTTCCCGTCTTCTGGAGTCCCGGTGGCCCTCTCCTCTCCTGGCTGGTCCCCTTGAGTCACCAGTGATGTTCTCAGCATATTGCCAATGTGGTACAGCGACCAGCGGACCGGGCAGCAGGAGACCCAGGTCCTCCTCTGCCCTGTCCCAACTCCGTGGATGCCCCAGGATGGATCACGTTGCCTCTCTGGGCCTCAGTTTCCTCATCTGTAAAACTGAGGTGGGAAGCCCTGGAGGATGTGATTATTCCATGAATCTAAAAGTGGGACGTTCTGGTCCAAGTTGAGGCCTTGGCAAGACTGCCTTTCCTGTCCCGGATTATATGGTTCTATGACTCATTTGTCAGCAAACCAAGGCCCTGAGGACTGCTTTTAGGAGATGGGCCATCCCCTAAAAGGACCCCCAGCCCACGGTTTCTGTGCTGGAACAAGGTGCTAGCGGGGGAAACGTGTGATGTTAACACATGACACAGCTTTTCCCTATGATTTCGGTCGGAGCCGGGGTGTGACCAAGGCAGGGTTTGGCCAGCAGGGTCTCCTCCTGTGGACTTATACGGCTCTCCAGTCTGGCTGGTCCCATCCAGCACTATGTGTGGTGGCAGCAAAGGACAGCTTTCTAAGGCTCTTGCTGTCCCTAAGGCGCATAGCGGCACCAGTATCGTCAGTTTAGAGAAAACAGCACAGGCTGTGTGTGTGTGTGTGTGTGTGTGTGTGTGTGTGTGTGTGTGTATACACGTGTGGTTGGGGGAGAGTGGAGGGAAGAGGGGCAGGTGGCAGTGGGCCGCCAAGGCATTTCCCTAATATCTGCAAAGCATTGCATCACAGGAGCAGCATTTTTCCTACTTGGAGGCCAAATGGATTTGCCAGAGGCGCTTGATCCGGGTCATCCTGAGGGGATCGTCTATGGGAACCAGAGAAAGCCTGCTCTGCACCAGCAGCCGCTTCCGCTGGCGCTCTCTGCCCCCAGGGGATTCCCACGGAGCTGCCCAGGACGTGGGGTTGGGCAGCTGGGCCACCGGGCCTCCCTGCCAGGCCAACGCCTGGGCTCCAGCTCAAGGCTGGGGCGGCTGCCTAGAGCTTTCCTTTCAGGGCAAGCTGCTGTGTTCCCAGAAGGGGAACTGGCTCCTTGGAAAGGGGGAGGAAGCCCTCAGAAAGAGGTGTTTCTTTCTTATCGATTCTTCGCATTTGTTGGTGGAGGCTGGGCAGGAGGTCACGCTGGTTTTCAGTCCCTTCTCTGAGGTTCCCATCAGGTGATGCTCTAGCAAGGGGTCTCCAGTCTTGGGGAGCCTGGTGCCCTGAGGGTGAAGGATGGCCCCCTGCAGACACACAGTGTCCACAGGGGGACACAGAGCCTGCGTGCCTAGCTTCAGCATCCTGGCCAGGGCGCTCCAAGCCTTCAGGGCCCCTCACGTGTCAACCCTCCACTTCCTCCCAGGCAGGGCCTTGCGTTCTGAGGCTCCTGCCCACTGGCCGGGTGCTTTTACAGAGGTCTGGGCAACACTCTGGCCTTGCAGAAATGTCAATAGGGGTCTTCTATGTACTCGTTCAATTTTACATCTCTGTCGATTTTTGTAAACCTGTAAAGTTTAAGTTTTTGAATGGCTGATGCATTCCCGTGGTTACAAAGTGTAAAAGTAAGCATTACTCAGCCATAGAAAAGAGCAAAGTAGGGCTTCCCTGGTGGCGAAGTGGTTGGGGGTCCGCCTGCCGATGCGGGGGACATGGGTTCGTGCCCTGGTCCGGGAGGATCCCACATGCCGCGGAGTGGCTGGGCCTGTGGGCCATGGCCGCTAGGCCTGCGCGTCCGGAGCCTGTGCTCCGCAATGGGAGAGGCCACAACAGTGAGGGGCTCGCATAGCGCAAAAAAAAAAAAAAAAAAAAAAAAGAGCAAAGTAATGCCATTTGCAGCAACATGGATGGACCTGGAGATGATCATATGGAGTGAAGTAAGTCATACAGAGAAAAATATCGTATGACATCACTTATATGTGGAATCTAATTTTTAAAAATGACAAGTGAACTTATTTACAAAACAGAAACAGACTTAGAGATATCGGAAACAAACTTATGGTTACCAAAGGGGAAACGTGGGGGGAGGAGGGATAAATCAGAAGCTTGGGATGAGCACACACACACCACTATTTATAAAATAGATACTCAACAGGGACCTACTGTACAGCACAGGGAACTCTGCTTAATATCCTGTGATAACCTATATGAGAAAAGAATCTGAAAAAGAAGGAATATATGTATATGTATAACTGAATCACTTTACCGTACACCTGAAACTAACACAACATTGTAAATCAACTATACTCCAATAAAATTTTTTAAAATTAAAAAAGGAATAAAACATAAAAGTAAGCCACGCAGTGAAGCGACAGCCCCACCTGCTCTCCCCGCCCACTTCGGCCACGTGCACCTCCCAGCAGACGCCTCTCTGGCCCTCCATCCTTCACACCACGTGATAGATCCGGTTGCCACTGCGTACCTTGCATTGTCCACACCACGCACTGCCTACTGGGGGCCCTTGGAGTCTCCGACACGGATGTGGCCTGCAGGCTGGCTCTGATGGTGGAGCAGGGCTGGGGAGAGGTGAGGACTTACCAGGCAGCGAGTGCCTGGGCCGGATGATGTCAGGCCCCCGCTTCTTCCTCTGAGGTTGGTCCAGCACCTTGCCTCCCTGGCCCTGGACACGGCCAATCTGGGGCTTCAGTGCCCTGGCCATGCTCTTGGTGGGTTACTTGTGAGTCAGGAACTCTGATGCCTGGGAATTTCCTGCTTGAGCCTGTACCTACCCAAACCTGCCTCCTCTCACTAAATTCTCTGACCAGATTGTTTCGTCCTAGTGAGAAGGGTCCAAGAGCATTCTGCAGGGTCTTCCTCAGCTACACGTTCCGGCCTTTCTGCTGGTTCTGACCCCCAGAAGGAAAGGGGGAGCCCTGCTCCACAGTCTGGGGGCTGGTCCCCTTCTGCCTGCAGTCATAACCACCATCCCAGCCCCCCAGGGCTGGGCTGCAGGCTCTGAGCCCCGTGGGAGTTCCTGCACCACGGCGGGACCACTGGGTGGGGGATGGATGGGTCGGGGCCGTGAGGCTGAGCAAAGCCCCCTGACTCACCGCCCTTACTGACCAGTCGAGTCCAGGGTTCTACCCCGTTGCCTGGGCTTCCATCTGTCTCTGAAGTGAATGAGACGTTCAGACTGTCCTTCCTGGGTGGGCAGGAATCAGATTTCACCCTCTGACCCTGAGATGGAGCATTTAGCTCCTGCATGGAGCAAACTGGGCGTCCACAAATTCCACCAGCATTCGGAGACCTTTTCCATCACCTTTTTCACTTTCCATTTTCCTCTTGGCAGAAAACAATGTACAATTCTTTCTACGCCCGGGGCTCCTTTAGGAACAGAAGCATTTACTGTTCATCCACTCAGTCACTCATTCCTTCGTTGAAGAAATGCACTCCGAGTGGCTCCTGGGAGAGACCCTGAGCGGGGACCTGAGGGAGGGACAGCTGCAATTGTGACATGTCCCTCTCCCTGGGGTGAGGGATGCTGCAGGAGGTGACAGATGGCCGTGTCAGCTGTCAGTGGTGGAGCAGGGGCAAGTGCAGAGGAGGCATTTCACCCACGATGCCCGTGGTGGGTGGACTCGAGAAACCATCCCTGGGAGAGGTGTGGAGAGCTGGAGAGAGGTGGCCCTGGGGTAGCCCTAAAAGCAGCTGAAAGAGACTCATCCGACATAATCTGAGAGGAGGCTTGGTGCTGTGGGTGGAGTTTTATTTGTTTATTGTGGTAAAATACACGTAAAAAATTTATTTTAACCCTTTTTAAGTGGACAGCTCAGTGGCATGATGTACCTTCACACGGTTGTACCTTTATCTCTTAGTTTTTGGATCATAGTCATCCTGACAGGTGTGACTTGGTACCCCATCATGGTTTTGTTTTGCGTCTTCCTGAGGATTAGTGATGCTGAGCACCTTTTCATTGGACCTGTTGGTCATCTGTATTTCTTTGGAGAACTGTCTATTCAGGTCCTTTTGCCCAAGCGGCACCCTCTTTCTTCTATTTGGAATCTAAAGAAAGTTGAATACATAGAAGCAGAGAGTAGGATGCTGGCTGCCAGGGGCTGGGGGGGTGGTGTGGAGTGTGGGGAGATGGTGGTCAGAGGGAACAAAGCCGTCGTTAACGTGGGATGTGACTAAGTCCAGAGATCTGGTGTGCAACATGATGACCAGAGTTAACAATACTGCACTGAATATGGGAAATTTCCTAGGAGAGTAGATTTCAGGTGTGCTCACCATAGAAAAGAAAGGGAACCATGTAGGGAGATGATGTTAATTACTTGACTGTCGTAATCATTTCCCTATGTATATGTCAAATCATTATGTATACCTTAAACACACACAATTTTTATTTAAAAAGACTCCACTAACCTCCAGTTCCTCCCTCCCCCAGCCCCTGGTGCCCACTCCCCTACCGTCTGTCTCTGTGAATCTGACTCCTCTTCCAGGGAGCTCCTGGAAGTGGAATCACACACTATTCGTCCTTTGTACTGGCTTCGTTCAATCAGCAGCATGTCCTCAAGGTTCATCCACTCTGGCTGGGGCCAGAGTCATCTTCCAAAGGAAACCTACAAGGTCTCCCAGTATAATAGTTATGAAGGGAATTGGGGGCCTGGAGCCCCTCCCACTTATACCCCCCCCCACCCCCGGTAGTCCCTGGGGCATGTTCACAGAACCCCAGGGCTCCAGGAAGCTGCAGGTGACACCCCCGGATCAACGACCGGCTGAGAGGAACCCCAAGGCCCAGAGAACAGAGCCTCGGCCACCAGGCTCTCCCCGTGGGTGACCAAGAGGCTCTGATAAACTTCCACAAGGTCCGGCTGGTGGCTGATAACAGCCTGTCCCTGGGTTCAGGGCACTGACAACTTGCTTTTGAATCGGGAGCCAGAGAACAGTCTGAGGGTGGGGTGACCACAGTCCGGGGGCGGGGGGATGTGCAGGAAGGGCTTCTGCATCTTGTTCTTGTCCCAGATGTCGGTCTGGGTGTGTGTGTGTCTGTGTGTGCGTGTGCACGCACACCATGTGCCCCTCAGCCTGCTCCTCCTCTCCGCCCCTCCCATCTCCATCCCACCCATCCCAAGCTCCTGGAGGGCAGGGGGCCCCTGCCGCTCCCTCCTGGCTGCCCCACAGCCTGGAGCACAGAGCTGGGCTCAGGAAAATCAGGCATTCATTCCTTGGTTCAACTGATTCATTCAACACCGTTGTGTGTGTGCCTTGGATGTGTGTTCTAGGCACGGGATATGGCAGGGAACAAGGCCTGGGCTGAGCCTTCTCTTTGGAGAAAGGATGCTACAAAGGCAGACCTCTAAGTACAGAGAAGTTGTAAAGAGGAGTGGGGAGAGTGGGCGTGGGGCTGGCATTGCTCTTGGATACAGGGGGCTGGGAGTCCCTCCTCTGCCCCCAGTGAGGTGATGCAGGACAGGGACCCCAGGGCAAGTGGGAGGAGGAGGCTGGCTGGGGAACTGCAGGTACAGAGGTCCTGGGGCAGCATTATGATTGGCATTCCTGGGGAACAGGAGGGGGCCCTGGCTGGAGTGGAGCAAGGTGGAGAGGTTCCTTGAGGACCTGGGGGGCCCTAGCAGAGCCCTCTGGAACTGTTCTAATCAAGGGTGATTAGACTCCTGAAGCAGGGCCCCAGGGCCCCACTTCCCCATGCCAGGTACTAACCCTTTAGTTGCTGGATCAGGGGGAGAGTCTGGGGGCTCCTTGGAGAGCAGCTGTTGACAACCCCTGGGACATAAGGATGTATTCCAACCGTCTGCACGGCCAGCCCTGGGCCTCAGTGCTGAGGAGGGGTGACCGAGGATGCCTCTGCCTTGTGCTTTTGGGGACCCAGAGGGTCTTGGGAGGTGGCCTTGTCCTCAATCACACTCCACAGGGGTGAGAATTCTCCATCTGGGATGGCTTTTGCTGTCATTTCCCGAGTGAGCCCTTTGTCCCCGTGTGGGTTGCTAGTTCTTTGCAACTCCCAGGACAGTGGGGACTGTCTTTGGACCCCGACAGACCTGCTTTTGACCTCGGCTCTGTGGCTCGATGGCCCGTGACCTTGCTCCAGTCACTCTCTCCCCAGCTACCCCCATTGCCTTATCTTCACACCAGGTTATGCCTCCTTATTCCCCAAGCCTTCTTGAAGACCGAGAGTAAGTGAAGCATGGGGCCCGCACCTAGAAGGTGCTCAGGAAATGGGGTACCACCGCCCGCTCCCCAGCGCCTTAGCAAGAAGATGGGCGGCCATGGTCGGAAACCCACATCTCCTCCAGCCCCTGGGAGGGGAAGAGGAACAGCGTTCCTGGAACAAACCCGTGCTTTATTTATCTATTTATCTATCCACCCAGCCACACATCTATTTATTTTGAGCTCTAACATCTTCTCATCAGGGAGGCACAAAGAAGGGAAAAAAGTGAAATTGATACGGGGTCCCTTTCAAGTGGGGAGCCAGCTGCCTGTGGCCTCGGGAGAGAGGCTGCTTTCTGATCTCCTTCCAGAGTGTGGGTGCCCTGGGGCGTCTGCGGAGCATCTTCTGAGATGCCTCTCCATACCAGGCCGCCACCTCCGTCCTTTGCCACATCAGGGGAAGGCTGCTTGCTGCTTCAAAGTCACAACGGCACTCTGCAATTGGAAACATGCATGTTTTGCAAAGTATCAATTTAGCAGTCTGTTCAACTGGTCAGTCTGGGCAGGCCAGCTGGCTGAATTCCTGTGCAGAAATGCCCTGGAGTGCAGAATGCCCAGGTTCGAATCCTGGGTTTGGCACCAACAAGCTGAGTGACCTCGGACAAGTCTGTGCCCCGCTCTAGGCCCTGGTTTCTTGTGCAGCTGACAGTTTATGGAAAACCACCCAGGAGCCATTGATCAATCGATGGGTTCAGCCCACATGGCAGACCCAGAAGAAATCAAATCTTGAGACACTGGGTAGAGAGACAGCAAATCCATCTTGGGATTCTCTATCAGTTTAGGCTTTTGTTGCAGGAAGCAGGAAGCCCAACTCAAAGTGGCTCACCCAGCTGAAAAGTCTGGTGGCAGGTGAGCTCTGGGGCAGGTGGGCTTTGGGTACAGTTTAATCAGGTCTGGGGTTCCACGCTTCAGCAGTTCTCTTGCTCTGCCTGCCTCTGTGTGTGGGGGTTGTTGTCAGGCTGGATTGCCTCATGGCAACAGAGTGGCTGCAGGAGTTCCAAGTTTGCACCTGCACCCTTGGTTGGTCAGAGCAAGAGAGAGGTCTTAGTGAACTGAAATCCAGAGCCTTGCTCTGGTTGGACCGACCTGTGCCAGTCACTATTGGGTCAGGGAAATGCCTTGCACTGATTGGGTGTGACTTCTCATCCCTTAAGAAATCACCCTGATAAGGGAGTTGAGGTTATTATGACCCAGCAGAGCATGGTCTTGGAGCTCAGAGTGGGATCAATCTCATGCGAACCACACAGCTGCCACACATGGGTGGTCTGGAAAAGCACCCTCCGTCCATTGCCCTGTTCCACCAAGACCCAGCCCTGCTTTGGGGGCTGTCCCGTCATTAGTCTCTGCTCGAGGGTTGAGTCCATGAGCACACAGCCAGCGTCCACCATCCAGGCTCTATGCCGATGCTGTCCATTTGGCCTCCACTCTGGGATGACCTGGAACCTGGGCTCTTGAATATGGCCCCCGAGTGGCAGTGCCTGGCCCTAACTATGGCTCTGAGGAAACTGGAGGAGGGGCTCTCACATTTATTAACCTCCTGCTGTGTACTAACTTCCTTGGCCTGTGTTGCCTCAACTGTCCTCACAACACCCAGCAAGGTGGCTGCAAACCCTTTCGGTTTTTTTTGTTGTTGTTGTTTTTTGCGGTACGCGGGCCTCTCACTGTTGTGGCCTCTCCCGTTGCAGAGCACAGGCTCCGGACGCTCAGGCTCAGCGGCCATGGCTCACGGGCCCAGCCACTCCACGGCATGTGGGATCCTCCCGGACCGGGGCACGAACCCGTGTCCCCTGCATCGGCAGGCGGACTCTCAACCACTGCGCCACCAGGGAAGCCCTGCAAACCCTTTTTGCAGGTCAGGAAACTGAGGCACGGCAAAGCCAGGCAATTTGTTCTCCATCCTCAGACAGTGGGTTGCAGAGAGGTTCTTCCAGAAGCCTGGTGACCATCAGCAGACCAGGTTATGCTAATAACGGAGCCCTTGTAGACCATGGGCAAACTGGTGAGGGGGAATCAGAGGAGGTTTCAGAAATGGAAGACCTGGATTTGGGGCCCCAGTCACTGGTGTCTTACCTGACCTTCTAAGTGTCACTGGAAATGGGAATAAGGATCACTGGTGAGTCCTTTGGTGAGAATAAGTAATTCAGTAGTGTAGCTCAGACCTTCCCTGAAAGGACCAGGCAGAGGAGGGTAACTCCCTCTCCCCTGCCACCATGCACCTGACATGACCCTCCACAGGGGGCTTTCCTTGTGTCTCTGGGGTTCTCGCACATTCCTCTGGGAAGATCCGATCAAGACAGCAGACCGAGTGCCCCCAGCTTTCCTCCTTCTCACAAAACTCCAGTGAAGGGGCGAAGGAAATTGCATGAATGTGTAATAAGAAAGATCGCCATTAATGAACTGGAAACACTAGAGATTCCTGGGTAGAAAGATGGGAAGGAGACAGGAATAGCTACAGGCAACCAGCAAGATCCCTAAAGCATTTGGAGAAGACTGCCATGAGGACAGGGGTGGTGTGGAGAGAGGGCAAGAGACCCTAGACCACAACAAGGGGCCTGGGAGGTGGGAGATGGTGTGCCCCTTTCCCTGGCATCCTCGTTGTCCTCAGGTGGGAGCAGCAAGGATGTTTGCTCCATCAATTCAGTGAGGGTGAGTGTCAGGTCCAGAGAGGCAGGTCCAGGAGGGAGGGGAACTCGTCCAGCTCCCTGCCCCCAACCCCATCGTGGGAGGCAGGCTTCATGACCAAAGTGGGCAAAGGGACAGGCAATCCCAGCCACAATGCTGACCTGGCAACCAGGGATCACTAGGCATTTGTGTAATGAGAACACCAGACCCGTAAACAGAAAAACTAGCACCTGTGGAAGTAAAGTTAACGGGGCAAGCAGAAGAAGAGTTTAAACACACATACATAAGTATTACTGTTTTCAGGCAAGGCAGGAGGACATCCAAAAAAGGAGCAGTTAGGGAGCTTGGGAGCTAGACATTTGATTGTTGAAAACAAAAACAAAATGCACTGAAGAGCTTGATGGACTTCGCCAAAGAACATATTCATGAGCTCCAAGTACAAACTGAAGAATTCTCCCAGAAGCTGGAATGAAAGCACCACGAGATTGAAACAGAAAAGAGGATGAGGCACCACAGAAGGTGGATCCAGGTGTTCCGAACTTCCAACAAAGACCAGGTGAAGATGGGAGAAACCACGGAAGATGTGAATCTTCAGCCAGACAGGGTCTGCTTGGTGTCAGGCAGGATGACTGAAAAGGGGAAGAGTCTAAAAGGAAACTGAGAGATGATTCACCTCAAAGACGGATTTGGAGGAAATTTGGAAGAGCAGGGATGGAGAGGACTCCTAATAGCTTCCAAGGGTAAACACAGATCACCAGCGAGGAGGTGAGGATCTGACGGACTTCACTGTCAGCCACACCAGGCACAAGGAGACGGGGAAATTGTTGCAGAATTGAGATCTCGGAGGGAACTTGAAGACCATCTGTTTGAAATGCTGTCTCTGCTGAGGGAGGATGAGGCTGCATTTGGGGCCCAAGGTCACCAGCCATGTCGTGCCCCGGCTGCAGAGTGGTCGGGGGGCATCATTAGGGGAACACAGAGTTTCTCCCCTCTTTCAATGACTGTTTGTTGATGGTCTTCTCTGTGCAGGCGCTGTGTTGGGTGGCCCAGGGTGCAGCGGTGAAAACGATCAGATGCGATCTCTGTTGTGGCAGATTTCACATCCTTGTGGGAGAGAGACAAAAATAAATGTAATAATGGTAACAATGGTAGGTTCAGCCAAGGAGATGTACTTGGAGCTCCTGGGAGTTGACCATCCAGGGTTCCCAGAGAAATGGACGGTTTAGCTGAGCTCTGGAGGATGAACAGGAATGGACTAGATGTGCAAAGGCCCTGTGGCAGGAGGGAGCCAGGAGTGAGGGCCCATGGGGAGCAGCTGACAGGGCCTGCGGGCGGGGCTGGAGGAGGCATGGGGGCCCCTGGAGGCTGTGGCAGGATCAGACTCTCGAGGCATGGGGAGCCAGGGTGGGAGAGTTGGGCTGATCCAGTCTCTGGCGTGCGCACCTTCATTTCGCTGAGACGTTCCCTGCTCTGGGCTTTCCTGCAAATCAGACAGTATGTAATCTTTTGCAGTTGGCTTCTTTCACTCAGCACCATGTTTAATTATGACTATTTAAGCAGGTTGGTGATGCGGTCAGGGTGTCTTCCAGAAATGCTGCCTGGAGCAAGGCTGCAGTCCTGGTTTCCCATGGACTTGGAGCCAAGCTGTTCACAGGTACCGGGCAGGCTTGCTCACTGCCCTTGGGACCCTCACAACTGCTTGGAGGAAGTTTCCCAACACCTCTGTTGCTCCTTCCTGCTGGGGGGCCCGAGCCTGATTCCTTCCTCTGTGTCCTGCAGCCCTTGTCTCAGCCCTCTGCTGTGACAGAAGGAGCGGGCTGGCTGACCCCAGCTGGAGGCCTTGGGGCCAGTGGCTACCCCAGGGCTGTGTGTTAAGGGAACCGTCCAGGGTGGGGACACCCAGAAACTCAGATGTGCCTCTCATTTCCCCAAAATTAAACAGCTGGTTTGTTTGACTTGATTTGAGCAGGTGCATCTGTGGACCCAAGGTCAGGGTGACTCTGAGAGCTACAGTAACTGTGGTTTTCAGATAAACTGATCCCAGAGGGCCCAGAGGGCTGAGTAGTGGGAAGAAGCAGGAGGGCAGGACCAAGTTGTAGCCAACCCTTTTGGGGTTTGTGTGTGTGTTTGTTTTTGTCTGCCTGAGATCCAAGTGCCCTTTCTGTTGGAACGTTCCTCAGTTTATGAGTCTTGGTGGAGCTTTGATCCAGGAGCTAATGTTGCAAACAAGCAGGACCAGGTGCCTGGGGAAAAGGGTGGCAGACAGGGAGCACGCCACACCCTCCTTCCAGAGGCTTCCAGAGCCTCTGGAGACTTCTGGAGCCTGATTCTCTGCAACTTCTAAGAGGTTGTGTCTGCAGCCTGACGTCTGGATGGAAAGTCATCGGCGGGTGTCTCTTCCACGAAGCGTTTCCAGGACCAGGCTTCTCAGGGCGGGCGGGTTGCTTTGGGCCTGAGGGGACACACCAAGGTGTTGCAGAGAAACCAGGGGTGTTGGAGCTGGTTGGAAAGCCAGGGCCAAGCCTGGGGTTGGCAAATGTCTCCCGGGCATTGTGTGGAAGGGAACAGGGCCATGGCCAGAGGACACTCCAGGGAGCAAGATTTCAGCTGGAGGCAGGAAAACCTTTCTCACAGCTGAATGTCCCCAAATGGGCTGGCAGGCTGTGCAGGTAGTGACCTTCCAACCCCAGGGCTATTCAAGCAGAGGTTCATCCTCTACCAGGAGTTCCCTTCTGTCTTCAGGCCTGCTCGTTCCCCTCCGTGCGAGCAGGGTGTCACCTCACCTCTCGCACAGCCTCAGCACGCCGTCCCTGAGGTCAGCCAGACCGCGGACTGGCCCGCGTGGTGCCCTGGTCTCCCCAGCCTTGCCATGGCTTTGTGAACAGAGCTGTCGGCGCGGGGGCCTCACCCACAAAGATGCGCGACCCCCGCGAGGAGCCGGAGGGGCCTGTGTCCTCACGGGAGAGGGCTCTGCTGTCTGGCCTCAGAGGGCACGCGCTCCTTTGTCCTTTCTGGAACATGGAGTTGGGTGAGAAAGTGGGAAATTCATAGAGAGGAAAACCTCCTGCTTTGACTGTTTGGGTGCATCTCCTTCAACAGCACGTGGCTGTCCCGGGGCCAGGACTCTAGACATGTGACACCCACCCCTGGGGACCCCCCACCTCCGCTGTCCATGCATCCTCAACCCACCTCCCATCCCCAATCTCCCTCAGCAACTCCCGCCCCCAGAATCGCCTTTGAGGGAACACTCAGGCCTTCCCCGCAGCCTCCAGAAAGACACTGAGAGGTTGGAACCACGATCCAGGAGTGTGGAGCCCGGAGCCCAGGGGCAGGGTCTGGATGGAGACAGGGTGAGAGCGTCTCGAGTGAGCAGTGAGGGCTGCTGGGTGGTCCAGCCAGTGCTCGTTGGAAGGAGGGAGCGGGGCGGGGGGAGGGAGGGAATGAAGGCGGGAACCCAGCTCCCAGACATGCTACCTAAACCAGACTTGCACACACCTTGGCGGGCAGGAAGCCCTCTGCCAGCTCCAACAGGGCTGGTTGGAAGGTCTGGCTTGGCAGGGTTTGTGCAAAGACCCTCCTAGCCGTCTACCATTCACCCTGGCTGGGCAGGAAGGGAAGAAGGTAAGCCGCTCCTGCCCCTGGGCCCTGGGTACCCCATGCGTGCAGGATGCTGGGGGCAGACGCTGAGTGGGGAGGGGAGCAACGGGCTGCCACGGACGGGTGGACGCAGAGATTGGGGGTGAGGACCTTGGGGAGTAGAAGGACCACTGGGGACAGGGGGAGAGCCTTGCTAGGCGGACCTGGCTGGTCTGCCCAGGGCGCTTGGAGACCAGTGGAGAGATGCTGGGCGGGCGGTGGATGAGGCGTGGCTCTGAAATGCTCGGATCCCCCGGAAGTACCTCTGGGCGCGAAGAGGCAGGTCCTGCTGTTCTGTGTCTTCAGTTCAGTTTCTGATGTTGAGCATCACGTAGATCAAACAACTCAGCAGCTGAAAGACGCACCCATCCTGTGTTAGGTGGATCCATCCCAGAGGCAAACGTCCTGCGGCTGGCAGAGAGACTGCCTCTGCCACGTCTGAACCCAGATGCCAAGAAAGGGCCCCACCAGGGACCCCACCGTCTCTGCTTCCCTGAGGCTCCCAAATCTGTCCCTGTGCTTCCGGGCGGTCTCAAGGGTCTCCCAGCCCTTCCCGTGTGGTGGGTGGTGCCGGCCTCTGGGACCCTCGGGGTACCTGGGAGGCTGCTGGAAGATTAAAGACCCGTGCTTTCGCCTATTCAGCCAAAGCCCAAGCCAAGGCCATGAGAGAGCACGCAGGTCGGGCACTCATCACGGCCCTGCAGAAGCGCTGCCTTCTGTGCTGGCTAAGCTTCTTGTACCTGTAGGTGTCCAGAGATGCGGGGTCAGATGTGCTTCAAACGCCGACACGCAGAGAACACGCCAGCCTGTGGCTGCAAACACTGAAGTCACCTCCATCTCCCCCTCAGTGGTTCTGCTCAGACCCCAAAACCCCAGCTCATGCAAGGAGGCCCCAGGCTGAGAAGGCAAAGTCCCCGTGCCCTGTCCCTGCTGACTGTCACCATCCGTGGGGCAAGGCAGACCCGTCCACCAGGGCCTCCCTCCTCCAACCTCTGGTCCATGGCCTCTGACCCTCCGCTACAGAGTCAGGACAGCCACGTGCCAAGGATCTGGCTTTGGCGTCTGACTGGGGTCCGAGCATCTTCACTTTGCTGCTGGCCAAACGAATGGGCGAGTTAGTGGCTAATTCCAAGTATCACTTTCCTCTTGATGGCGGCAAATGACACTTGAGAAATTTGGGAAATCGGGATAATAATCGTGGCATGCCCCCATGGGCTTCTGGCGGGGCATGATCGGGAAGCAAATGTTTCCTCTGCTTTGGTGACTTGGATGGTGTTCAGGCCCCCAGGTGTGGCTGCCAGGGTCCCACAACTGGATGGTGACGACAAGCCGTTTCCAGATGCCTCGATCTCTTGCGTTCACATTTCCGCTTGGAGCCCTGAGCAGTTAAGGATGACCTTGTGGCAACGGAGAGACGCCTCCACCATCGATCTCATTGGGCCATTTGGCAAGAAGCAAACAGAAGGCTTCGCGGGTCATCCTCCAGCCACATGCTATATCAGTAAGGCTAACCTCAGGCGTTTGGCTCAGAACACGGCATAAGTACACTATTTTGCAGTCATTTCCACTGTATGTTACCACAAAACATTTAGAAATATGGGTATCCACATATTAGTTAAATATTCCCATCAAACTCCAAGTTGACGGATTTCTGATTTCTTTCCCAAGTGAAAGGCGATGGATACCAAGCTCCCCACAGCATCCCTCATCGGGTGAGAAGGCTTTTGAGGGGAGGCCAGGAAAGCAAACCAGAATGCAGGGCTGTGGGCTCGAGCCCCAGCTCTGCGTTGGCTTACTGTGGACCCGGGCACCTAACTTCATCTATCTGGACCTCGGAGAGGTCGACTGAGCCCAGGGCCCATGCAGGGGCCCGAGACTATGAATTGCTCATCTTCCGCCTTGGCCCCTCCATGCAGATGGGCTGCCGAGTTTTGAGGTCCCAGGGCTGCTCCCCTTTCTCATGAGCAGAACCCAGTCTCTGTTTGGCCCGAGACCTCCTTGGTTCCCGGAGAACTAGTGTGGCCATTTCCCATTTCCAAGGCCAAGCTGTGTCACCAAGTGGCTCATAGCTGGTGGAAGATATCGGAGGCATCCCCAGAGGATGCGGGTCTGCCAGCAGGTAGAGGTGTGTCTTCAGAGGAGACATGCAGACCTTCGGGAAGCTGGGCCAGGCCAGGTGGGCCATGGGGCTACGGGTCAGGCCCGTCTGGCCCATCCGACCAATACAACATCACAGGCCATGCTGAAGAGAGCCTTCCAGGGGGTGGGGAATTTGGCAGCTCTATGACCCAGATGCACCTGAGCAGGAGCCTGGGCTCTTTGAAGGATTTGCATGCCGTTTGTCCAGGCGGGACGCTGATCTCTGGGCTGTGCCCGTGACCATGAACTCATCATTCACATCTCACCCCTGGGCTTTGCCTTTCTCCATAAAATGTGGACCCTGGCTTCTACCTCCCCCAAGACTTGTTGGCAATACAGGGTCAAGGTGATAGCACGTTTCTAGATGGTCCTCCCCGCTTATAGGTGATGCTCACACCTCCTAAGCAGCCCGGCAGGCCTGGGTCCCCAGGTCCTGCCTCACAGCCCAGAGAGAGGGACAGAGGAGTGCCGGCTGCTTGGACAGGAGGGGAAGCCCGCCCACCCCACCTCTTCAGACCTTCCCCCAGCTTTTGCAGGAGTGCGCCTATGGGAGGGGGTGAGACCTTGTTGGGGCCTTGGTCTTGGAAGTTGGGGGTGGCCAACAGGGAGGGACCGGAGCCCTGGAGATGGGCATGCCCAACCAGCAGGGAAGACCCCAGACTCAGTGAGCTGGCCTTTCCTCTGGACCTGGTCATGCAGCCAGCCTTCTCCTCTCCTCAGTTTTCCCATCTGTAAAATGGGCTAACAGACTCAATCCTGGTTGCCTACCAGATCCCAGGTACCTTGATCATCAATACGCTCCTGATCAAGCGAGCCTGGGGACCCGGGCAGGAGGAAATGGGCAGGTCTGGCCCCCTCAGCAAATATGGCACAGATGGGGGAGGGGACCAAAACTTTGTGAAGCAAATTGAAAAACAGAAGCTTGAATTCAGGCCTTTTGAGTTGCATGAAGCCCTAAGCACCACCTCCTTGGAAAGAGGGGCTGCTTGGGTGCCCTGCAGGCATGGGCTGGAAAGGGGCTGTGGGAGGGAGTGGACACGATGGCCCGTGGCTGACCTTGCTGGTCACTTCCAGAAGGATTTTACCCAGGCACTGACCACTGTGCCCTGCACGGTCCCCAGTGCCTGGTGTGTGGCTGACTCTTAATACAGCAATATTGAACAAATGAATGAGCAGGCTGACGCTGGGAGCATTGAGCTGGTGAAGCTGTGGTCGAATCTTTGATACTTTGTGCAGAAACTCTCTCCACCCCCAGCATCCATGTGCCGAAAGGCTGGGGTCGTTGGTCTGGGCTGAAGTGGGCACAAGGATGCTTGCAGAATGGTGGGTAGGTGCTAGGTACCAAATCAGTAGAGGGAGAATGGAGGTCACCTTTGCATGTGTGGGGGTCTGCGCCTAGAGCAGCATCCTGGCACCCACAAAGCGGGAGCCTCAGCATTCCACACCCTTCTGTGGGGGCCGAGGTCACAGTGCAGCTTAGCCAGGCTGGGGGGCAGAGGCTGGGTCCAAGCTGCTGACCTCCGCTCTCTGCTCTTTGCCCTGTTGGCCCAGGGAGAAACTTTTTAGACTTGAGACCCTCTGAGGACCTGAGCACCTGCTTCCCCTGGAGCATCACCTGACTTCATTCCATATCTGCATCTCCAGAAAGATCAACAGTCTCACATTTCTCTAGTGCTTTGCTGCTTGCAAAGGCATTTCAGGTCCATTATCTCATTTAAAACTTGCAGTAACCCCTTGAAACAGGACTGGAAATAATCTCCTCTTTGTTGATGGCTTGTAATGTGCCAGGCTCTGTCCTCATGGCTTCACATCCATCATTACACAGACTCTTCCCATGCTCCTCTGGGGTGATATCATTATTTCTATTCTCCAGGTGAGGAAACTGAAAGAGGAGAGATTCATTCCCTAGCCCACGGTATTTGCCTCCTAGGGCTGCTGTAACAAATGACCACAACTGGGGGGCTTAAGACAGAAATTTATTCTCTGCCAGTTCTGGAGTCCAGAAGTCCAAATCAAGGTATCAGTGGGGCTGTGTTCCCTCCAAAGGCTCATGGTAAAGATCCTTTTTTGTCTCTTCCAGTTTCGGGGGGCTCCAGGTATTCCTTGGCTTGTAGCCAGATCACTCTAGTCTCCGTGGTCACATGGCTTTCTCCCCTGTGCATCTCCTCTGTGTCTGTGTCCAAAGTTGCCTCATCCTATCATTGGATTAGGGCCACCCTAATCCAGCATGACCTTCTCTTAACTTGATGTATCTTAGTTTTGCAATATTACATCTACAAAGACCTTCTTTCCAAATGAGATCACATTCACAGGTTCTGAGCATTAGGACTTGAACATATCTTTTTGGGGGACATGCCCCCAAACCAAGATGGCCCATCTGGTCCTGGTAGAGCTGGGCTGCAAGCTATCCCTCCACCTCCGGTCCCACATCTGTCTGCTCTCTGTTCTTGCTGAAACTCGGCCCATCCAGGCAATGAACAATCCAAAAATGAAGTCAAGAAAATAATTCCATTCACAGTAATATCAAAAAGAATAAAATACTTCAGACTAAATTTAAGAAAACAAGTGCAAAAACTATAAAATTGTTGAAAGAAACTAAAGAAGACCGAAGTAAATGGAAAGACAACATGTATTCATGGAATATGTAAGTTGAACCCACAAGAGGACTTTGGAATGTCTGTCGATGGACATGTGACAGCAGGTCAAGAGCACACAGCAGGGTGGAGGCTGTCGCTGCATTGGTCCAGAGCTCAGGTACAAACACCCATCCTAGTGTTCGGAAACTGACACCTTTCTTAACAAAAGAAGACATTTTAAAGAGAAAGAAAACATGTGATGCCGAACAAGGAGACAAATCAACAAGCAAAAAAACTGTAGAAAATACAATGACCTGGAAGACAAGAGCTTAGGTACAACTCAAACAATAAAATCCATCATTTGCACAGTGCTGTTGAGAATCTACACATATCTTAAGTGTATTCAAATGTTTTGTATTTTGTGATAAACTCTTTTTAATTTTGTTATTCATTTCTCATGTTTCATTATGTCCTTTTTAATGTCCTTCTTTTATTTTTTGTTATTTAATCTTTTATGGCAAACTTGCCTTATGGCCAATGAGTTATGTGGTGAAAATGTTTGTAGCAAAAATGCTTGCAGCAAAGGTGTCTATGGCAGAGATGCTTATGGCAAAAGTACCTAGAATGTACTTCATATCCACTAGGATGGTTAAAATTTAAAAGACAGACAATAACAAGTGTGGACGAGCATGAGGGGAAATTGGAATCTGGTTCATTGCTGGTGGGAACGTAAAATGGCACAGTCAGTTTGGAAAATAGTTTGACAGTTCCTCAAAATGTTAAACACAGAGTGACTGTATGACCCAGCAATTCTACTCCTAGGTATGTGTCCAAGGGAAATGAAAGCATAAGTCCATGCTAAAACATATACGTTCACAGCAGCATAAAAGCAAAAGTGTGAACAACGCAAATATCCATCAGCTGATGAATAGATAAACAGACTACGGTAGTCCATATAATGGCATATTTTTCAGCCCTGAGAAGGATGAAGTACAGGTACATGCTACAATACAGATGAAACATTACATTCAGTGAAGGAAGCCAGTTGCAAAAGGCCACATATTATAGGATTCAGTCCAGAATGGGCAAATACATAGAGACAGAAAGTAGATTAGTGGTGACAAGGGTCTGGCGGGCGATGGATGTGGAGTGACTGCTAATGAGTATGAAGTTTCTTGTTGGGGGTGATGAAAATGTTCTAAAATTAGTTGTTGGTGATAGTTGCACAGTTTGGTGAATGAACTAAAAACCACTGAATTGTACACTTTGAATGGGTGAATTGTGTGGTATGTGAATTATGTATCAATAAAGCTGTTATTTGGGAAAAAAGCATGAGAAAATAAGGATAAATGTCTAATGCTTCTTCCTACCCTCAACGGCTTACCTTGTCAGTCTTGGGCGTATGGTCTGCCCAGTAAAGCCCAGAAGTCCTGGCCCTTGGAGGCACGGTCCGCCTTCTTCCTCTCCCAGTGTGCCCTCCACAGGGAAGGACCACCAGACGTTCCAGAACGTTCCCTCCCCGTGCTTCCTCTGCGTTCACCTTCATGCCTCACCCACTCAGCTCCCTTTTGGCTTTTCTGGGTTCAGAATGAGTGGACCTTGATAGGAAAGATTTCCTGGGTACACTGCCCAGACCCCTAGGATATGGCTGGAGAGACCACAGGTGGGCAAGTCTAACCTGTTTCTAGGAAGCGGAAGGGTCAGGGTCCCTAGCAAGGCCCCACCCAGAGCCTAAGGCTAAAGATGGGTGGGGCGGGAGATGTACCAGCATCTTCTCCCACGCAGGGAGGCAGGGGGTGTGGCCATGTGGAGTGGCCCCTGCCTCATGCTTCTGACTTTTGCTGGATTCTTTGAGGGCTTTTCCAGATTCAGAAAAAGCCAACGTCTTTCCAAGAATGGAAGAAAGAGCAAGAGATGCTTAAGAAGAAAGTGACACCCGAGGGGCTGGATTCCTGCCCTGTCGGTCTATTGTGGGAGGAGGTGGCCAGCGCGGGGGTCCATCCACCTTGGGAAATAACCTCTTCTGGAGAGACAGAGCCAGGGTCTTCTTTGTGCAGCACCTCATAGCAGTGAAAATGTAAAGATGGTGTTTAGACGCACACTGTTCCCAATTATCCAGGGTATGACTCTGTGAAGCCAATACATCCAGGTAACTGAAAGCATTTTGAGTGTCACCTGCCTGACGTTTGTTGTGATGGGGACACGGGTGGGGACAGTGAGGAGGCTGGGGTCCCCAGGGTGGGGTGTGGAATGTGGGTGGGTCTAGGGAAATGGAGCAGACCTTCTGGTAAGTTCTGCTGGCTCAAGGCTTTGCCCAGGACAGACATGTAGGATTCTAGAAGCTCTTTTATTTGCATCAGTGGTTCTCAGCCTCCAGTGAGGTTAACCCCTAGGGGATATTTGACAAAGTCTGGAGACTTGTTCCTCTGTCACAACTGGGGTGGGGCGGTGCCGCTGGCCTCTTGAGGAGCTAAACACCCCACCGTGCACATGGCAGCCTCCTCGCCATCCCCGGCCCCCTGCAAGAATGATCCAGCCCCAAATGATCCAACACTGTGGTGGGGCAGCCCTGACCTTTGAAGGTGCAGCTCCTGGCAGAGGTTGCCTGGGAACAGCGATCCTCCTAACGAGTTGATGCTGGTTAAACACATATTTTTTCCTTTCTGGTTATAAAATAAATGGATACATGTTGGTTGGATAAAATTTGCAAAATTTGCAAAATTTGCAAAAATACAAAGAAGAAAGTAAAAGTCACTTACAATCCTAGAACAGCCATGCCAAGCATTTCGAGGAGAAGATGTTGTCTCCTCCAACCCAGGCCAGGCTGGCAGGGGGCTGGTGAAAGGAACGCGCCATTCAAAACAGGCAGAATGACAGTGTGGTTTGTGTTCATGGTATACACTTTGTTTTAACCTCAAGTGGTGCAAATGTACATTCATTCTGTATCGCTGCTGCCTGGAGTTCTACATTCCGAATCCACAGTCCAAATTCAGGATTTTTCTAGAATGTTATGAATGTTTACCACAATTGTTTACTGCTGCCTTGCCCATCACTCAGTTGAAGCTTTTTTATTTCTTTTTTTAGCAACTTATAGGCATCGATGTTTCCTAAAGCTTAGTTTCCATAGAATGAATAACTCCTTCTGCACTTAGATTTCATTGGTTGATGTAACAGTTACTGAAATGGATTGATTATAAGCACAGAAGCATCAGCAGCTGTGTGAACAAGACTGACCTTGGCAGGTGTGTCAGGGGTGCAGAGGGGCAGGGGGTTCCCGGAGCTGCCGCCAGCTGGGAGCGGTCAGCAGAGCATGGACCCCAGTGGAGACAGTTACAGCGGGAGCCCCGCGTGTGGGCTCAGCTCCATGGGCGCTGGTTAGGAGACCTGCTACCTGTGGTCTTCCAGACTCTATTTCTACACAGGTGGATATAGATTTACAAAACTGGGCATCTATTGTACACGTGGTTTTGTAAGCTGATTCCCCACTAAGACATATATCTGCTGATTATTGTGATTTCACATGGTGGCGGAGGACCTCAAACTCTCATGTTCCACCCCAGACTCTGGGGCCATGAGGTGGGGGAGGGATGCCGGGTGGGGATGTGGTGAGTGGTCAGGCCGTGGCCTTGCCAAGCTGACTGTGGAGGATCCTGTTGTTTTGGGCCAAGGCAGGTGGTCACGGTGATGGCTGACCCTAGGGATCGGAAAGGGGCTCTCAGTTTGGCAGGTCACCTCTGACCACTTGTATATGGCTGCAACTCTTTCTCGTTGGCAAAACAAAATCCACTCTAGAAAAATCCCCAGGATTCTGGTGCTTTCCACCCTGCGCAGGGGATTTCAGAGTGCACAGGAACACAGACTGTCTTATTTTGGCAAGCAATCAGTTCTTTACAATAATCCTCACCTCCCCAGTGTGAGATAATTCAATTCAGGTAAACACAGGTGCCCTGGGTTTGGTAAATAATGATCCCAGAGATCATCTCATTTGTCAAGGGAGAAGACACAACTTGAGTGGAGGGTGAAGAGCTTCCAACCAATTCCCCCTCCCGAACCCAACAAATGCATCTGTTCATCCAGCCAGCCATTCACCCACCATCCACCCCTCATCAACCCATCCATCTATCTTCCATCCATCAACCTATCCATCCATCCATCCATCATCCATCCGTCCCTCATCCATCCATCCATTCATCCATCCATCCATTTATTCCTCATCCATCCATCCATCCACCCATCCTTCCATCCACCATCCGTTCATCCGTCCATCCATTTGTCCATCCATTTTTTCATTCATCCATCTATCATCCATCCACCCATCCACCATCCATCGACCCATCCATAATTCACTCATCTATCTGTCATCCATTTATCTATCCATCTAGTATTCATTCATCTATCCATTCATCCACCATCCATCCATCCATTTCCATCTATTCATTCTACTCTTCGTGTTCCCTTCCTTCCTCCCTTCCTTTATCCAACAAACTTGTTGAGCGTCTACTGTGTACCACCCTCTGGATCAGATCCTGGGGATACCAAGGAAACAAAGACCCAGCCCTTGCTCTCAATTTGCTCACAGTCTAGTCCCCTGCTTTTCCTCACAATGCACTCCTACATCCTTATTTCTTTTACTCCTCATCACAAGATAACTTCAGTGTCATCCATTGTGCAGATTAAAGTGAGAAGTCTCTCTCTGAGTTGTCATGCTTGTCTGAGTCTAGAGTGATGGGGGGAAGGTTGGCACCTATAATCAGAGCTCCTGTTTACTGAGCACTTGCTACGTAGCCACAGGTGGCCTGTCCCTTAGTGCATATGATGCTTTTAATTTTACAACAGTTTTAGGTTTACAGAAAATTGGCAGACATGCAGTTTCCCTTAGTTGTAACATCTACGATGGGTATGGTACATTTGTCACAATTAGTAAACCAGTATTAATACAATATGGCTCATCAATTCCATACTTTATCCAGCCTTCCTTATCTTTTGACCAATATTCTCTTTCTCTTCTAGGATTCCATCCAGGACACGTTGGTCCTCACGTCTCCTCAGGCTCCTCTTTGCTGTGATGTCTTCTTAGACTTTCCTTGTTGTCGACGACTTGGCAGACTTGTGGGGGGCACTGGTCAGCTGTTTTGTAGGAAGCCCCTCGATGGGTGTGTCTGAGGTTATGTCACGATGAGGCTGGGATCATGGATTTGGGTGAGGAGGACCTTGGGGTGAAGTACTGTTCGAGTACTTACACCCCACATGACTTAACTCACCACTGTGATGTTGACCTTGACCTCCGGACTGAGGCATACGTGAATATCTAACCTGCAGTCCTGGTTTTGCTGCTGAAGAAAGCTCAGCTCACAGAGATGAAGTGACCTCAGAATGTCACCTGGAGTGGGCAGAGTGGGCATCGTCACCCTGAGGGTGGGCTGGTCCAGCGCCTCCCATCCCCCCACCCCGCCATGTCCTCATGTGCACTTTCATAGCATCTGACTGGGACTGATGTCCCCAGCCCTAATGGAGGGGGTGGTGTCAGGCTCCCAATGGGTGGTCAGCTGGGCCCCCAGTCAAAGCAATCTACCTATGGACAACCAATCCCCCAGTGACAGGTGTTCCTTGGGGAAGCGGGGCCCTCCCTGTGTGCCCACCCTGTCACAGTACAGAATCCTGGAACCCGGAGGCCTGTCCAGCCCTAGCAGTGAGGTCATTGTTATTTATGGGATGGCCGGGCTGCCGGTGTTTGCACACAAAGGCCCCGCTCTGGGGCCGTGCCACGCGGGCCGGCATTCCAGTGCATTCCTGCGGCCCGCAGCCCAGCCCGGACAATAGCGCACCCTCTCTCCTTCGCTGGGTCGGTCTCTGTGAACAGAGCTCCCTTGACAGCCGAGCTGCTCTCACTCCTGAAGAATTCCAAAAATGGCACAATGCACGCCCGGCCTGGGCCTCTCAGGCCGCTGCTTAGAGCAGGCCCCGGAAGGCTGTGGTTTGGGGCTGCCTTTTGCAGCTGTCTGTTTGGTTGGCATTTCAAGGGAAACCCGGGGCGGGGTCGGGGGTGGGCAGAGAGAAAAGAGAGGAACTAAAGAAAACCCGAGCTGTCTGTGAACAGGCCGGAGCCCCTCTGGCCGGACAGTCGCGTGGGGAGGACATGTTGGTCCTGGGGGTCAGGCTAATCGCGCTGGCCGGGTCTATGCAGGCACTGGCCATTGTCAGAGGACTTCTCGTGATTCTCCAGCCCCTAGGTTGTCATAACTCATCCAGGGCAGCCCCTCCTGCCTCCAAGGAGTAAAGAGGGCCGCGAGGGGTGGGGAGTGACTCATGGGGGTCACCAGGCCGAAGGGGCACAGTGGGGACCCAGGATGGACCTGGCTCTCCCCCAGCCCAGCCCAGAGCTCGGGCTTCCGCTGCCGCCCAAAGAGCCCGGTGCTCAGCCGGGGGTGGGGAGCTGCTCTTCAGGGCAGCTGTCCTGCCACATCACAGCCCCTGGACGGCCCCAGAAAGTGCTCCGGGGACCGCTAGAGGGACCACACCTGGAGGCCACAGCCCTCAGCCCCGGGTCTCTCCACCGAGGCCCCACGGACGTCTGGGGCTGGGTCATTCTCTGAGGAGGCTGTCCTGTGCCCTGTAGAATGCTTCCCCTCCACCCCTGCCCGAACCCCACACTCTGACCCAGTTGTGACAGCAGAAACATGCCCAGTGTCTCAGTGTATTCGGTCGGTTATAACAGAGCCCCAGAGACGGGGCAGCTCATAAGCAACAGAAATCTAGTCCCACAGTTCCGGAGGCTGGAAGCCCAAGATCAGGGTGCCGTCATGGTCATTTCCCACTGTATCCTCGCATGGAGGAAGGGGACAAGATGCTCTGTGGGGCCCCTTATGGGCACCAATCCCATCTCAAAGGCTCCATCATCCCCTAATACTGTCATCTTGGGTGTTAGGTTTTTGTGTTTTTCTTTTGGCTGTGCCATGCGGTTTGCAGGGTCTTAGCTCCCCGACTGGGAATTGAACCGGGGCCACGGCAGTGAAAGCGCCAAGTCCTAACCACTGGACCGCCAGGGAATTCCCTTGGGTGTTAGGTTTTCAACATATGAATTTGGGGACATAACCACTCAGAACCATAGCATCAGGCACTGACAAATAGCTTCTGGGGGCAAAATCACTGCCTCCCACCTTGAGACTCTATCATCCCATTTGAGGTTGGTGATGGCTGTCAAACATGGCTGTAAATTCTTTGATGCTCTGTGTATGAACAGGTGAGGTCTCTGCCCTCTCCTCTTGCACAAGGGTGGGCTTGGGGCTACTTCAACCCATCAAGTATGGCAGAATTAACGCTGCAGAATTTCCCAGGCTGGCTAGTCGAAGGCCGTGTAATTTCTTCCTTTGCTCCCTCTGAGACCCCTCAGCTACCACATGAGAAGTCCGACTCCCTCGAGCAGCCATGCTGTGAGGAAGCCCAAACCGCATGGAAGGGCCACATGCAGGCACCCCAGTCTACAGCCCCAGCTGAGCCCCACCCCAAGTCACCCCAGACTGGGCACTAGACATGTGAGTGGAAAGGCTCCAGAGGGCTCCATGCCCGGCTGTTCAGGTCTTCCCAGCTGAGGTTCAAACATGGCCGAACAGGAGTGACGGATCACTGCTGTGCCCTGCCCTAATTTCTGACACCCACATTCATGGCGATAATGAAATGGTGGTTGTTTTGTGCCACCAATGTTGGGGTGGCTGGTTCCATGGCAATAGGTTATCGGAATAAGCCTTGCAGCAGGCCAGGGTGACCAGAGCAGGCCCACAATCTGGTCCTGGCAGAGAGACTGAGACCGGCCCAAATCACACAGAGGGACGGAGCCAGGACCTGAATTCCACTCTGCCTTGCTTCCGGAATGCATAGCCACTGACTGTTCGCCCCTTCACATGTGCCCGCAACAGCCATGGATGCCCACGGTGGCCTGTGCCCATCAGTTCCAGCTGCTTCTGGCCACAGCACCCTGATTTTCCTGGGGGCAGCCATGTCCCCACCCTATACTTAGTCCTAGAGCTCAGTGGGGCTGACTCTGACCCATTCCAGGGCAGTGAGGGCCAGCCTCAGGCCTTAGGTCCAAACTGTTGGGGGCAATAAGCTTTTTTTTTTTTTTTTTTTTTTTGCGGTATGCGGGCCTCCCACCGCTGTGGCCTCCCCCGTTGCGGAGCACAGGCTCCGGACGCGCAGGCTCCGGATGCGCAGGCCCAGCGGCCACGGCCCACGGGCCCAGCCGCTCCGCGGCATATGGGATCCTCCCAGACCGGGGCACGAACCCGCATCCCCTGCATCGGCAGGCGGACTCTCAACCACTTGCGCCACCAGGGAGGCCCGGGGCAATAAGCTTTTGTTTGCTTGGACCAGAAGAAAAAGAGAGAGGGGAGAGGCTGCCTGAGAGTGACACCAACACAGAGGAATGCAGAGCCAGGACACAAAGGGAGAGAGACACCAAGTTCTGGTGACGGGCTCCTGGAACCGGCTATGCCTGAAGCTGTTCTACCTCAAGTGACTCTGCTTTAGGTGGTAGCCAGTTTGAGTTGGCTTTCTGTCACTTGTGGCTGAAAGATTCTGGACCAGCCCACCTTCTCTACCCAATAGCAGCCTCCCTTGGTCATCCAGGAGAAGGGTCATCTGGTGCTGCAGGGGCCCAGGATGTCATGGTCACCCAAACTCGATTCAGCTTGCTGTGTATTGTCAGAGCCCTGGGGGAGGGGGAGAGCCAGGCGTCTCCTCCTTTGGAAGTTTGCTGGCCACCAGCATTGCCATTCCAGCCACTCCTGTTGCCCTAGGTGACCCTGTCACCAAGCTCTGCTTCTTCTTTTTTCTCCCCTGAGCTCACATCATCCCCAGGATCCCGGGCAGGAGGCAGATGGCAGCCTCCCTTTGCCCATTTGACAGGTGCAGAGAGGTGAGGATGAAGGTGCCAGAGCAGAGACTTGAGCCCACGTGCTTTGAGCCGGTTTCTTTTGTGGACACTTGGTCCACAGGATCAGCAAACCCCTCACAACCTCGGCCGTGCATTCACACTGGACATTCTCGGAGACGCTATGGGTCCTTAAAAGATGCGTGCAGTGAGGTTACAGGAGAAGGTGCCAGGTGGTGGCAAAACACCTGGCTGTCTGGAGTTTCGAAATGCCCAAGGGCCACCGGAAGCTCGGAGGTCACCTTTGCAGGTGGGAGAAGTGTGCAAAGCCCAGCTGACCTCAGGTGGTCTCGTAAATTCTGCAGGAGGCAAGTACTCACTCACCTCCAGGGGAAGAGGTTCCTGAGTGCGTGTGTGCACAGACACACGTGCACGCGTGAATGCGTGTGTGTGCGTATCTAGTGGGGCAGCGAGGTAAGTAAGGGACAGATTCTTTTGCCTCCCGGGGCTCTGGGGTCTCCTCCAGCACCAGGGGCCACAGTGAATCTGGTGCAGGGACAATAATACACTGCAAAACCTTCACAGAAGTGCCAGAGGCTGGGCGACCCTCCCCACCAAGGCTGGCGCTTCCAGCCCTCTGCACTTCCTTTCCTCTCTTTGCTGCTGGAGGTGGGTGTGGGGAGCCGGGCGCTCTCCCTACCCCCTTGCCAGGGTCACCCGCATCCTGTCCAGGCAGCTCCTCTGTCACTCTGCAGCTGAAGGCGTTTTGAGGGGCTGTTTCCACATCAGCAACATCTGCCCCCGCAGCCTCGGAAAGCCCCCTGGGTTTGCCCTGAAAGACCAGATCGAGGTCCAAGTCTTTCCATGTATCTGGCGGCCACGCGATCCGTGGCCTTTGCTCTGCAGAAGGGCCCCACTTCCCCGGTCCCCTCGCCTCCGCCGCGGCGTCTGGGGTGGGGGGAGCTGGCTGGACCAAGGCAGAGGAGCATCCGTGAAGCAGCCGGATGGCGTCGCCGCGAGGAAACAATTGGGCCATGACAATCAAAGGAAGGTGAAGGATCTTGTCCCAGCTCTTCCTGTTTTTATGCATGGTTGACTCAGATGGGCTCTGATAATCCTGCCGGGAGATGGTCCCCCAGCCGGGCGAGGTGGCCTTCCAGGTCCGGGGGGCTGCGGCTCCACGCCCATCCACATCTCCTGCTTCTTCCCTCGCCGGGCAGGAGGCAGAGGGCAAAGCCACACGAGAGGGGTCCCTCTTTGTTAAACCGCAGACCTGGACGGTACCTGCTCCGTGCAGTCCTCTGTAGTGGGGTGGGGATGAGGCAGGGATGCAAGAGCCTCCCTCCCTGCCCTGGGGCTGCCCATAAGGGTGACACACACACACAGGGCGACGATGACAGCTAGACAGGCCTGGCAGGGGGTCCTGGGACACGCGGGGTCCCAGCCTTCTTCCCAGAGTGGAAAACTCCTGACTAATATTCCATCAGGTTTCCCCGGTCTCTGCTTGGACCTCAGGGTGGAGGGGAGGGCAGGATGTCAGGGAAAGTCTCCTTGAGATGTCCTGAGCTGCCCGTCTCCCCACTGCTGGACAGCTCACTGTCTCGGAAAGCTCCCCGCACCTCCTGGACCACACGCAGCCCCAGGAGCCCTGAGGCCACCCAACCTCTCTTCTGCACAAGCGCCCTTTGATGGTTAAGGGACTTCCCCCACACGGCACCAAAACAGAATTTAGCCATGATGTAAGTCTGTTTATAACAGCTTTGTTCAAATTTGCCCCAAAGAGGCAGTAACAAAGGCTTCCTTCAGTAGGTGAGTGGATAAACTGTGGCCCATCCAGACAAAGGAATACTATTCAGCACTAAAAAGCAATAATCTATTACTCCATGAAAAGCCATGGAGGAAAAGTAAATGCATTTTACTGAGTGGAAGAAGCCAATCTGAAAAGGCCACACTCTGTGTGATTCCAACCTCCTGACATTCTGGAAAAGGGAAAACTATGGAGACAGTAAAAAGATCAGTGGCTGCCAGGCGTGGGGGTGAAGGAGGGGTGAATAGATGGAGCACAGAGGACTTTTAGGGCGTTGCAACTACTCTGTGTGGGGTGGTAATTGTAGCATTGCGACATGACGCCTTTAGCAAAACCCACAGAATGTACAATATCACGTGAACCCTAATGGAAACTTTGGACTTTCGTTAATAACACGTCAATGTGGGTTCATCATTTGGAGCAAACGTACAGCTCTAATGGGAGATGCTAACAAAGGGGAAGCTCTAGGGTGGGGAGGTGGTGTAAGGGAACTCTCTTGTACTTTCCGCTGGATTTTTCTGTAAGCCTAAAACTGCTCTAAGAAATAAAGTCTATTAATTTAGAAAAGTGAATCTGAGCACGTCACACGTCTCGATAACCCTTGTTGCCAACACCGGTCTCCTTAAGACCCTGGAGAGGAGAAGATTCCCATGGGTTGCTGGGTGTTTGCTAAAATCCCTGTTATGTGAATGTACAGAAACAGAGCAAACCTCAAATTCGGATGAGCCCCCACGCTGACAAATCTAAGACAGCCCTCCCACCAAAACGAGTTGACACTTAACTAAGGCACAGAGCTGCAAAGAGCGATGCAATTCCCCCCACACATGGGTGTGGCGAGTGATGCTTTGCGGATCTGAATTGCTGTCTGGAAGGAGAGTGAACACCAGCCCACTCCTTGGGGGGCGGTTCTTTGCCCCACCACTCTTTCTGCTTTACGGCTGGCGGCGGGGTGTCTTCGCCCACAGCCCGCTGCTGGGTCACAGGTCTCCGGGCGTGGGTGCAGCATGTACCTCGAGGCTCCGCTCCCACCTCCGCTCACGGCCCACCAAGGATCAAGGAGGCTGTCCCGAAGTGAACGTGAAGATCGCTAAGTCATCCTTGGCCCCTGTGTTAGTTTCCATGGCCTCTGTCACCAATGACCACAATCACAGTGACTTAAACACACGTTTATTCTTGTGCAGCCTGGAGGTCAGAAATCTGACACGGGTCTCACTGGATGAAGTTCAGGTGTGGGCCTTCTCCCTGGAGGCTCAGGGGAGACTCTGTTCCTTGCCTTTTCCAGCTTCTAAAGGTACCTGCATTCCTTGGCTTGTGGCCCCTTCTGTCTTCAAAGCCAGCAACGCATCTCTCTGACCTCTGCTTCTGACCCCCTTGCCTTTCCCTTCCACTTATAAGGACCTTGTGATTCCTTTGGGCCCAACCAGGTAGTGCAGGGCACCCTCCCCATCACAAGATCCTGCAAAGTCCTTTTGGCCGTGTAAGGTCACACAGTCTGAGGTTCCAGGGGTCAGGGCGTGGCATTTGGGGGGACATGATTCTGCAGCCCGCAGCGCCCCCCTGTCTGCCACACATCCCATCAATCAGGAAATCCTGCTGGCTGCACCCTCTGAGTATGTCAGGCTCCGAGCACCGCCCACCGCTGACCTTCAGCGATGCTTGATCATGTCTCCCCAAGGACGGTCCTGGGCCCCTTGTTGGTCTCTCGGCTTCTCTCATTGCATTTTTCCAATGTGTTCTCCACCCAGCAGCCAGGCTGATCCCGGGAAGATGTGTGAGGCCAAGTCCTCCAATGGTCCTGGTCTCACTCAGAGTAAAATCAAAGTCCTTTCAACAGCTGACGAGGCCCAGCACCATCTCCCCACCCTCCTGGTTCCTCTGTTCCAGCCCTCGGGGCCTCCTTGCTGTTGCTCTAATGCACCAGATGCGCTCCTGCCTCAGGGCCTTTGCACCGACACGCCCCTCCGCCTGGGCATCCTTTCCCAGTGATCTCTGCTGGAATCACCGTCCCCAGAGCTCTGGGTCACTCCTGCTCTGCTCCCTGCGTACTGCAACACTTGTCACCTTCTAACAGACTCCACTGATCATTTGTTGCCTAGAGCCTGGTCCGTGCCCCACCCTACAAGGACCTGGGGCAGGGGTTTTCTCTGCTTCGTTTACTGACGTGGTTCTGGACAAGGGCAGTGCCTGGCCGTAGTGCGTGACTGATAAAAAGATTTGTGGAGCACACATGGATGAATGAGTGGGGGGTAGCCGTGGCCGCAAGAAGGAAGGGATGGAACACCACACTGGGTGCCTCTCGGGGCTCTTTGTGTCAGTGGCCCCAGGCAGAGTGGGGAGACACCCCCAGCTTACTGGGAGGGAGGTCAGAATCCCCTCTCCGTCTTCTCGCCCCCAGCTTCCCCTGGGCCAGCTCCACTGTTCAGCAGCCTCTTGGAAAAAACAATTTCTTCCTTGCTTCCCTCAGCTGTGTTTACCAAGGGCTGGTCCAGGGTCTTCGGATGCTGGAATGAACAGGCTGCTCTTAGAGCTCCCGTTCCAGTTGTGGAGGTGGATTTGCAGAGAACGGGAGGGCATGGTCCTGGCTGCACCGGCTGAGTACCTAGGTGTTCCAAACACTTCCTGGGTGCTATTGCTTTACTCTGCAAATATCTGAGTCCTCATCACCTCCTCTGGGCCGTGCCTCTGATTCCGCCACCACCCTTGAGCACTAACCGAGACTTCAGGGTTCCGCCAGCCCTTCCCTTGTATCTTTCATATCAGCCCTTGCCAGGATGGTGCATTTCTCAGTCTCCTCGCTTGTCTTTTCTGCCAAGCCAGGGGGCTCCTGGAGGTCAAGCCCTGGGGTCTTCAATGTCTTCCTGTCTCAAGCAGCTGGCACACAGCAGGTGCTCAGAAAACGCAGATGAGAAAACGGATGGCTGGCTGGCTGCATAATGAGTTGATAAATGAATGGATTCCAGGGGGAGACCCAGTTTAAGCAAAGTCACAGGGGTAAGCTGGGAGAGGCGGGGCGGAGGGGCTGGAGAGGCCCCCTGCCCAGAGCTCGATGTGGGTTGCGAAGTCTCTTGACATCAGCCTGGAAACGGAGGTGTACCCGCCGAGTGCCGGCTGTGTGCAGGCATCCGGGGTTCCATCCTCCCAAGGTCCCAGTCAGCGGGGTGCTTGGGTGTTTCCACTGAGCAAGAGACCCCTAGTAAGTGGTAGAATTGGGTTGCAATGTGGGTGGCCCCTGCAGACCTCAAATGCCTGGCTGAGGCGTCTGGACTCTGTACTGCCCGCCGGGTGCCACCCTGTCTTGGGAAGCAGCTTTTGAGCAGGCTTAGGGACCCCACCTCAGAAACATTTGGAACCTCTCTGCCCTCAACTGCTTCAAATTCTTTATGCATCCAGATGATTTTTTTACTGGGAGGAAACAAAGATTCACCAGTTCACATTATATCCGGCTGCTACAGGTACTAGGGAGCCATGGAAGGCTTTAGAGCTGAGGAAGAACTGGATGAAAGGCCATCCCTATGAATCTTGGCAGGTCCTTCCTTGGTTTTTCAGGTTCTTTGTCTTCACTGAGCGCCAAATGCCAACTGCTTACACCCCGTGTCCCAAGCGTGGGGAGGCCTGGCAGTCTTGGACCCCCACCCTCCAGAGGATTCAACTCCAGGACAAAAGGCCATTTGCCAGGGCCCTCAGTGGAACCTGTGTGGATGAGGCTGAGGATTTGGGATGGAGATGGGGTGCGTGGGGATGGGGATGAAGCAGCTTCATTCCACCCGTGGGGAAGTGGATGGGGGGGAGGGGCTCGAGGGAGGGGAGCTCTGTAGACAAAACTCCAGGACCGTTTGTGACCTGTGCTGGGGTGGAGCATCTCCTCCCTGGGCCAGAAATACCTGATCCTCCCAGGGAGCCGCGCCTGGACCAGCGGGTCCTGGCTGGGTGAACTGGAGAGGGCACCCCATCCCTGGGCTGGAGGGATCATGGCGTGATCACGCTCAGGGGCCCCCAGCCCTGCCCTGTCACCCGCTGAGGGTGTCAGGCCCCATAGGCTCAGAGGGCCTGGGGGGACGGCCAGCTCCAGCCTGCAGTCTGCTGTCCGCCTGAAGGCCCAGAGCCGCTAGGGTTCTCAGTGAGGACAGCCACCCTCTTTCTTGGTCACGGCTCCTCTGCGGAGTGGCCACAGAAACCCTTCATGTTTGATTTTGCAAGCTAGACGCTATCGACCCCTGCCCAGGGGAGGCCACAGCAAGCGGACATCTGTGAGCCTCTCAGAACCGCCCCAGCCTCCCCCATGGCCAGCGCGCTTTCCCACTGCCCGGAGCTATTCTTAACAAGCCGAGCCTAGGGCTCCAGGGCTAAAAATACCACCTCAGAAGGCCTGTGGGAAAGCTGCTGGGCTATTTCTGTGGCTCACTGCTCTTCTTGGGGTCCTATGTGCTGCCGGGGCACGGAGGACCTCCACCCCCTGCACTGCCCAGACCCCCTCTCGGCCCACCTCGGGGCCCTCCTGTCTATGTCACGGGGCTGGGGTACCCGATGGCAGTGGCCGTCGGTCTCCAGGGGGGTCAGCAGAGCCTGGGAGTCTTGAACCCCTCATTTCACAGCCAGGGAAACTGGCTCCAAGAAGGAAACGAGTTCCCTGAGGTCCCAGTGTGGTCTGCCACGGGGACCCGGCTGTCGTCTCTCGGCGGGTGGCCTGGTCCCACTCCCCCCACCCCCCAAGGGGCATTTGGAGGCCATGAAGGTGGCACTGAGTCTGTAAGTGGCCTAGAGGAAACCTCACTTTCTCACTGCGCTGTGAAGTTTATGGGTGATTTCCATCCTTCTGGTCTTGTGCTTTTCCCACAAGCCTTGGGGGCTTGCCTCCCTGCCGCTGTGGGCCCATCACGGGGGTGTGAAGACCGAGGCTGGGAGGGGTCGGCTCAAGGTCACAATGGGGAGGGGCTCAGTGGGGCGCAGCCAGCGCTCTGGACACCTAGCTCCGCTCCTTATCCCGTCCCGCTCTCCCCGCGCGGGGACCCAGTGCCCGCACCATGCTTACGGGGCCCCTTCTCATGCGGGTCCCCCCCACCAGCTGGAGACTGAGGGTCACTGTGTCTCAGACGGGAGGTCATCGCTGCTGGGGGTCCAGGGCTGTTGGTTTATAAACCGGCCCCGTACATGGGGGGCCAGGAGGGACGGAAGAGGAGGCAGCCGCCCAAGACAGGCAGGTGGCAGGCGGAATAAGCAGGAAACTTACATGTGAGACTTGTCTCAGGTGCCGTAAGACCAGTAGATGGTCGTGTCCACACACCAAGTCTTGGCGTTTATGCAGAGGCCTTAGCGGGCTTCAGTCACGTACTCCAGCCAGATGGTCTCAGTACCACCTTGCTCTGCAAGGCCGCGTCCTTGGAACAGTTCCCGCTGTGGGAATGGTGGGCGGTACGTACATTCCAAGGACAGGGGACGGGTGAGGAGACTCCAATGCCCGGGTCCCGCTGGAGGGTCAGCTGGCGGTCACGTCCTCCTGATTACCTCCCCCATCAGAGGCCTGCGTCCCCCCTGTGTCGGCCCACCGTGGTGGCCACCGTGGGTTCGCACCCATTAGCTGTGTGTTCCCAGCGCCGGAGCCCTGATGGGTGAGCACGCTGATCGCCCCGACAGGCTGCACAACGCGCCATTGTGCTGGGCCCACTTGGGGCGGGTTCATTAACTGCCTCTGTCCGGGGGCCGCCCAGTGGGCCCAGACAACACCATGGACGGCTCTGTGAAGTTCCCTGGCCTTCCTGCAGGGCTGGACAAAAGCCCCTTCTCTGTGCCCTCCTGCTGCCCTGGGAGAGGCCATGGGTACGATGCCCACCTTGGGGGTTGGAGGGGCAGCTGACAGCTTCCCGGCATGGCCTGCTGCGGCCCAAAAGGCCTGGGCTTGAGGGTCAAAGCGGCTCCAGCGCCCGCTGGCCGGGCCTTGGGGTTGGTTAACCTCTGAATCTCAACACTCACTCCCTCCCGCCCCGATCAAGGGGCCGGAGCCCAGTCCTCACCATGAGGCAGGCTCACGAGGTACTGTGTAGTCCTGCGCATGAAAGCCGTCTCGGCCAGGGGAGCACGGGGTCACGCGCTCTGATGCTCACAAGCAAAGCTTCCTGAGAGAGGGACCAGGCCAGGGAGGGGGAGGGTGGAGGCCCGCACGGCACTCCAGCATCAGCAGGGAAGGGGGGCCCAGGAAGACCCTCACCTGGGCACTGGGCAAGGGCTGGGGCCCTGTCTGGGAGGCTGAGGGGCTGAGGACAAACGCCATCTACATGCCAGCCTCAGTTTCCCCCCGTAGGATGCCCTTCTCCAAGGCTCTTCTGTCTGGACCATCAAAGGGACCTGGGAAGGCAAGGGGCGCAGCTGGTTGCCAGGCTGTCTCTGCGGGGAGGGGCCCGGGAGATGGGGGGGGCACCAGAGCTTCTTGGGGCGGGTTCTGACAACATTCCCTCTGACCTGGATCTCTGCCCCTGGCTCCCCCTTGGGGGTGCACCAGGCGATTTGGCACTGTGACCCATGGGCAGTGGGACCCCGAGAGGAGACCCCAGGGCCGGCACGCGGGGGATGACAGAGGACAAGGCCGACAGTGCCGTCATCCTGGCCCTGCCCCGCGTGGGCCTCGACGTCCCATCCTCGAGAGGAGGCCCAGAGAGGTGAGCGGCTTCGCTGAGGGCCGAGGCCGACCCGGGAGGGACGTCTCTGTGCTCAGGACAGCTTGGATGCCGCTCGCCGGGTCCCCGCTCCTTCCAGCGTCCCGCCTGGTCCCTCTCCCATCCTCCGCTCCTCTGCTGGCGCTTCCCTCCCCGTCCTGTTCTCTGCCCGCTCCAAGGGCCGCACCCAAGCCTCAGGGACACAGCGGCGCTCGGCCTCCAGCATTCCTGCCCTGTTTTCATTCAGGGGACGTCCCCCAAAATACCCAGCCCGCTGGAGGCAGCAGCGGCCTCGGAGGCCCCCTGGGAATGCACTTGAAAGCCTTGGCCCGGGACGGGGCCTCCAGGGCCGCCAAACCAGCGGCTGGCGGGAGGGCGTTCCAGGGACGAGCCGGCGGGGAGGGCAGGGGCGGCAGGACAGGCCAGGACCCACCAGCGCGGCTTTGCGGGTTCCGCCGAGGCGGGGGCGGCAACTCCCAGACCAGGAGGGAGACCTCAGGAATGTGGCGTCGCGGAGCTGACACTCACATTTTCCTGCTGCCTGACTCCCGGCTCGCGGGGACAGCGGGGCGGGACCCGGAGCCCGGGCCAGGGGACACAGCCAGGCAGAGGTCCCGCGGCTGGCTGAGGTCCGGAGCCCTGCCGTGGAGCGCAGGCTTCCCACCCCCGACCGGGGTCCTTCCGACTGGCCGGAGCAGCCCCCAGCCCCTGCCCCGCAGGCTGTGCCCTGGCTCCTCATCCACAGGGAGCCTTCACAGGATGGCCTGGGAAGGGCAGGTGCTTCTCTGGGCCGGGTGGGCAGCTGGACATCGCGGTGCTGGCTGAACTGGAGCAGAGCTCGGAGGCCGAGGGCGGCGGCCATTGTGGGCCAGCTGTGGCCTGGCTGTCCTGTGGGTGCCCCCTCCCAGCCACCAGAAGCTAGCCCGGTATCTGGCTCTGAGATGGGCTGAGTGGGGTTGGGGGCACGGGTCCTGTCCCGGGCAGGATCGCTTCCCAAAGCTGTGTCGCTACCCAAGTCACCTGGAGTGACAGTCACATCTTCAGCAGCAGACTTAGGTGACCCAGTGGTTCTCACGGGAGCTACACCCCCGGAGTGAGAGCCCGGACCTCGGCCTGGGAGGCCCGGAGCCACGTTACTCTGTGCAGAACTTTCCCCCTCTTTGGGCCTCAGTTTCCCCACCTGTCACGTGCCTGCCTGTGTGGCTAAGAAAGGGGTCCCCGGTGAGGGTCCTGATGCCTCTGGAACCTCAGACGGCACCACCCTGATGCAGGGGGGCTGGCGGGCTCCATGCTGCGGCTGAGGATGTACGGCAGAGCCTGAAGAGCGGGACCGCAGTAGACCCTGCGTCCTGCAGGCGGGTCCGGGAGAGCCTGGCAGCTTCAGCGAGGAGGGCGGTCAGCACATGGCCCCAGAGAGAGACCCCGCTGGCCCCGTGGCCCACTCACAGACGCCAGCTTGCCTCCTGACCTCAAATATTGGCTCTGGCAGGTGGAGGGGTCAGCGGTGCGGGCCGGGCAGAGGGCGCCGGCCAGTCTGCTGCTGAGTCACCTGATGGAGGTGCCGCATGGGCCAGCCTCCGCCCCCTGTGCTTCCCTGGGGACACCTCTGCAGGAGGCCAGAGTCTGCTGCAAAAACCTGTCCACTTCCCTGCAGCCCCCTCCGAGGGTCCCACCTCATCAGCAGGGACCTGGGGTGAGGGGCAGAGACTTGCCTGGCTCCTCTGGCGTCTGGGATAAATATGTGTCAAATGAATGTTATTGGAGTCCAGCCGGTTCAGTGGCACCACGGGTCCCAACACCAAGAACCCCCTATAGCCCCCAGCTCGTTTGTTCTCTCGTCCAGGTAACCTTGACAGGAGCGTGGAGGCTTGGACCCTTATGGGTCTGGGCTATTCCCGGCTGCTTCATGTTCTGGGGGCCCTCAGGAGAGGCCCTTTACCCCTCTGACCCTCTGTTTCCTCATCTGTGAATGGGCATCAGTCATACCACCTATTTGCTTGGAGGTCAAGTAAGACCCTGTGCCCGGCGTGAGCAGTGCCTGGCACAGGGGACCTGCCCGTGAACGCTCCTTTGCCCCCCACCCCGTCCTTGCTGTCCCACAGTTGGCCCAGGACAAGACGGGGGGCTCCGGGATTTGGGTACAACCTTCTTTCTCAAGTCGCTCCCAGTCAGCCATGGGAGATAAGACGTGAACACAAATCCCTGTAAATCACACCACAGTAGAAGGTTCTTCCCACTCAGAACAGAGGAGCCGGCAGTACCCTCGGGCACTGTGGAGGGCTTCACGGAGGAGGTGACCTGGAGGAGTCCGAGTCTGGGGTTCGACCCAGCAGGTCAAGGACAACGAATGCACAGACTGCAGAGGCTGCAGGAGCCCCGGGACCCGCTCCTGGCCACGCCCCCTCTGGCTCAACGTCCAGGTACCAGCAACAGTGCCGCCAAAACCACACAGGGCTGGCCTACCTGCGGAGTTGGAGGGTGCCCTCTTCTCTTTTCAGAAATTGCCAGGTCTTTCTTATTGCCCAAAACACTCACATCCCTCATAGCGATGCTTAAAAAGTGTTCCACGGTCAGGAAGACTTTATGAGCATACCTTAGGTAAATACCCCTGGGAGGTTGGAGTCAGTAACTTTGTTCTTCAGTTGGGACAATGGCCAGATCATTCTTTATCTATTGATTTGTTAATATATTGTTTGATTAATTGGTTCATTCATTCACTCATTCATTCACTCATTCATTCCTCAGCAAGTATGTGCAGAGACTAAAACTCTGCTGGAAATGGACGAGAAGCAGGTGCTTGGGGCTCTGGCCTGAGGGTGCGGCCCAGGGGCATCAGGAGCCCAGCTGTTACCAGCCCCACCTGCACAGACCCTGGGCCCTTGGGCCGATTCTCTCCCTTCTCAGAGCCCTGGGGTCCCCATCCCTGGGCAGCTGGAAGGGCAGCCTGACACTGGGGGCCACGCCTCAGGGCCCCACTAGCTCACAGCTAACTAAGGGCCATATTGTTGTGAGCCTTTGTTTTCTGCTCCGAAGCCTGCAGAGCACAGGTGACACCCCGAGAGGATCCTTCCTCGGAGCCAAAACAGGGCTGGGTCGCAGCACGCACGTGGGTGCCTGGCGTCCCCTCACTGTGTGTTCGGGAAACTGAGGCCCAGAGAGAGGCAGTGCGGAGTCCTCAGCGCCCCGAGCCCCAGCCCGCCTGCCCCTGCGGGGCCCTGGCCTCGGCTGCCCCAGACAAAGGCCCTTCTTTGAAGCGCCTCAGACAGAGCCCCGGTTTCCGGCCCCAGCCCACCGGGAAGCACCCGCCAGGCAGCTGTCTTCATCTGCTGCCCCGCCAGCCCGGCCGCCCGGGCCTTGGTTTATTGTCAGCTTCCTTGCCAGAAATATGCTTGAACAAATGCTGTAAACAAATGGAACAATCGCAGACCATCACGCTTGGATTTCCCTCTAATATGTATAAAATGGGGTGCGGCTAGGGCTGACTGCTGAGGGCTGAGTCTGGAGCAGCCCAGTCAGGCGAAGCCCCCACGGGCCTGGCTCTTCCCTGCCTCTGGAACCCCGGGCCCCTGCTCCAAGGCCAGAGACAAGCACCGGGGCCTCCCGAAGGGCTCCTGGTGAGAGGGAGCCAGGGTGAGAACTCGGGGCCTTCCCAATGAGACGGTTTCTTGCTTCATTTAGCAAACAGGGCCCTGGTGCTGACTACGCCCCTGACAAATGTCTGCCTTTTCATCCTCACAAAACCTACGCTCTAGGGACTATCATTATCTCGTCTTATAGAGAAGGAAACTGAGGCCCAGAGAGGTTAGGTAACAGGTCCAAGGACACACAGCTACCGAGTGCAGGAGCTGGGATTCCACCCCAGACGTAGGCCCCAGTGCACCTGTCTTGCTGGAGGGATGGTTGGGAAGAGGGACCGATGGACAGATGACCCAGAGTGCTGATGAACGAATGAAGGGTCCTCCAAACCATGGCCACAAATGACTGTCCTCCTGCACACAGTCCTGAGCCTAGCAGTGTGTTTGCTGGGACCCAGGTGTGCAGTCAGAACCAAGGCTCTCTCTTTCCATGGATCTTGGAGGGGTTTGGGATCTTTGCTGACACCTGGACCTCGGGTTCCAGCCTCCAGGACCGGGAAACAATGTACTTCTCTTTCTCAGCTGTCCGTCTGCGGTACTTTTTGTTACAGCAGCTACAGGGACTAAGACAGTGATCGTCGTGCTCTTTCCGGGAACACCCTGGGTTGAGGGGTGAACCCCTGGATCAAGGGAGCAGGGGAGGGGACAGTCTGGTGTCGTTTCAGAGCGGGGCAGGTTTTCAGGTCTGCTCATGCATAGCTGGAGCAGGCTTTGGTACCTGATTGGAGCCCGTCTAAAGAACTAAGGTCAGGCTCATTTCTATATTTTGTGTTACAGATACAATCTGGCAGACACAGGGAGTTATTCACTCAAAGGTTACTGAGCACATACTATGTCTCAGGCACCAACCAATATGCCTCTTTCAACAGTGTTGAGAACCTGAACTATGTAAGTCAATCAGTACATTTTCCTCCCTCTTTCCTTCCTCCCTCCCTCCTTTCTTCCTCCCTCCCTTCCTTCCTTCCTTTCCTCCTTCCTCCCTCCCTCCCTCCCTTCCTTCTTTCCGTTCGCTCATCCATCCATCTATCCATCCTTTCGTTCATCCATCCATCCACACCTTCCTCCCTTCCTTCCTTGTATCCATTCACTCATCTACCAATCCATCCACTATCAATCCACCTTCCTCTCTTCATCCCTCCTTCCTTCCTTCCTTCAATTTTTCCATTCATTCCTCCAACACCTTCCTCCCTATCTAAAGAACTTAGAATCTCAGAGCTGGCAAGGACCTCACTTGGTGTGGATGGCTCCTGGTCCAGTCCTTCCCACTACAGGGATCTCCCACAGGCGGCCGCATGGCCGCCTTCTGAGCCCCTCTGCTAACAGAGGAGATGCCCTGGACTGCCCCTGGCCTGCAGAGTTCTTTTCTCCTGCCCTGGGATATCCACTGGGCTTGGTCCCCCTGTGTGGGACAGTAGTTGTCACAGGTATTAGAGTCACAGGGCAGGAGCTTGAGTATCTGTTCCTGCCGACAGCCTTCATGAGCTGTACCAGCCTGAACTGTCACAAAAGCCCCCTTGGGGTGACTGTGGGGTACACAGGGGTGGGTCTGGACCCCCTTACCCAGGAGAGCTGAGGAGTCTGGCCTGGACTCGGCCTTTCAGCCCCTAGCCTCCCACCTAGGACACATTCAGACGTCCCTGGGTGAGACCTCTGAGCTCCTGGTAGAGGCCCCCCAAACTGAAGTGGGAAGGGGGCCGGCACAAGACCCTCCCCCCCGAAGAGGCAGCAGTGTGGCCAGTGGGTCCTGGGGCCTGACTGACTGGGGAGCAGCCAGCTGTGACACACAGTGGAACCTTGGGTGGGTGACACAGACTCCTGCTGCCTCAGTCTCCCCATCTGTAAAGTGGGAATCTAGTAATATTGGCAGTCTCACAGGAACTCCGCAGACTGAATGAGGTGTAGCTGTGTCCAGCATGGGGCATGCTGGGTGCCTGTGGCCACCATCGCCACCCCCGGCCCTGGTCCCAGCACAAAGTCGCTAGTGGAGCCGGCATTTGAGCCAGGCCCTTCTCCTGGACTGGGTGGCGTCGGGGTTAAGCTGAGGGCTCACCTGGGAGTCCAGGTGGCCCGATGCTACTGTGGACCCCCTCCTCACCCACAGTGCCTGCTGTCCCTCGGCCACCCCTGACCTCTTGGAGACTCTTCTGTAAAATGGGGCTGAGGAACACCTGCCCGTGGGGTTGCTTAGGGCACACAGCAAAGCCACTGCACCCCAGCCTGGCATGTCAGTGCCAGAGTCAGCACTGTGGTGACCCGAACACCTCGGTCGGCAATTAACAGCAAGACCCAGGAACCGAGTCAGAGTGGCTGGCTGAACTCTCTCCTTTCCTGATGTTTCTCTGTGCATCACATTTAGGGGCCCAGACTCAGCCTTAACTGAAGCCAAAGGTGGTAGTTTTGAGTGGAGGGTGGCTTTCAGAGAACTTTCAATTTTCCCAAGATTAGGACATTCAGGGAAGAGGAAACAGAAGGTCCAAGAAGATCTCTGCAGATCTGTCCAGGGAATTTCTTCTCCAGCCTATCAAGGGGACAGTGACGACATGGGCTTGGGCTGGGGCTCTGGGTGACCGTGAATGATGCAGCCACATACCCAGGGGGCCTGAGCTCCTCTCTAGTCCACTTTGGACTCCTGGGAACTCTCCCTGGTAAGCTAGCTGGGTCCTGGGATACACTTGGCATCAAACCTGTGGAAGGGCTTGAGCCGGCAGTGGGACCTGGCTGCTGGTTCCAGCCTGGGCACGTGGTGTGGCCTGGCATGCCAAGCCACCTTCCAGTCCCCTCCCCTGCCCACCCCTGGGAGAGAGGCAGACAAGGACCCCTCTCTGCCAGATAAAGCCATTGATTCAGACTTGAGTGGGACATCCAGACAGCCCTTTCAGACAGGGGAGCCCTTGCCTGAAGGGGAGTGATGGGGACTGTGGATGTTTACTAAGCACCCACTGGGTGCCCAGCTGACAGCTGGGGAGAAGAGTCAGCTGCCCACTTTGTCCTCAAAGTTCAGAGATAGCCACACCTAGATACTCCTGGAGCTCTAACTCAGGGGAGATAGTGTGCAGCCTCAGTAAAGAGGCCAGGGCAGGCGGCGTGGGAACCCAGGGGATGGTGGGGTCACCCCAGCCGAGAGATCTGAAGAGGTTTCCTGGAAGAGGTGTTCTGAGCTGGGCCCACAGGCCAAGAAGCCGGGCAGGAGGTGGTGGCTGGGTGGGGACACAGCACAGGCAGAGATTTGGAGTTGGGAGAGCCAGATTGAAGCAGGGCAGGTCAGTGTGGGCATTGAGGGCAGGAGGCTGGGGTCGAGAGCCATGCCTGCTGGGCACAGGCCAGCCAGGCCAGGAGCGGAGGACTGAGGCCATGCTGGACAGAGAAGCTGGCTCCGTCTCCCGCCTGGCTTCTCCGAAGCCCCTCATAGCCCAAATGTGAGCTGCGGGGCATTTTCTGGTTGTAAAATTGACACCTGTTTTTTGTGAAAACAATCAGAAAATTCTGAAGAGTGTTGGCTGGGGAATACACATCCTCCACCAAGCCTGCCCAGAAATAATTCCGGTTAACATTGTGACGCAGTTCCTTCCAGTCTTTTCTCTATTCTCCTGCAGGCAAACTTCCCTGCTGTTTTTTCATTTCACTGTATTATTTTGTAACTTATTTTTCATGTGAAAGCACATTATGATATCTTGCCATCTGATTGCTTTCTGAAGCACCTTTTGAAAAGATAAGACGTATCCATTTGGGAAAGAAAGATCCTAACCCAGCCCAAACCAGTGAGAGGCAGTTAGGATGGGGAAGGGTGGTCGCCAGGGGTTCCCAGGAGCTCTGGGCTCAGTGTAGGGGTGGACACCACCAGGAAGGTGTTCTGATATCTCTTGTGAAACCAGGCAGCAACATTGTAGCATCCTGTTTCCTTTCCTGCAGGGTCAGCTCTCAGTCACTCTTGGGGCTTCAGTTTATCTGATCAGGCCCTGCACGGTGGCCTCCCCCAGATACCTCCTGCCCCCTCCCCCGCCCCCTCCCCCCGGGTTTATTTCCTTCAGAGGAGTTGCAGTTTATTTGTTATCAGTTCCCACCCACCCCCTCGCAGGAGCATCCCAGGGGGAAGGGAATTGTACCGGGCCCGGAGCAGGTGCTGGTCAGACAGGTGTTGAATGAATCCCGCCGCGCGGCCCCTGTGCTCAGAAGGGCCCTGCCCTTGGTTTAATGCTCTGATCATTTTGGAACAAAGGTCCTGCCTTCTCATTCTGCGCTGCGTCCACACACGATGCTGCCGGCCCTGCTGTTGCCCGTTAAAGTCTGGGCTGCTTAGCAAGGTGGCTTCTCGGGGTCCTCCCGCTGAGGAGGGCGCCTCCATGCTCTGGGCTGACCCTTCCCTGGCCCGGGGTCACCCTGTTGCAATCTGGGGTGGCTGGCTCCTTGTCGTTCTGGCCCGTGGCTCCCTGAGCTAGGTGAGGGCTGGGGTAGGGTGGGGGTCTTCCTTTCAGCTCTTCCTGGGGACAGACCAAAGTGAGAGAGGTCAACAGGCCCCTCCCCTGCCTTGGGGTCTCGGGCCTCGTGGTCCCGTGCAGGGAAGGGGTGGCGTGGTGAGACCTGACGGGCCTCTAATGCACCACGTGACCTTGGGAGAATCGTTGAACTTCATCTGGAAAAAATGACCTGTTGCAGAGTTTCCAACGCAAGAATGGATGAAGGATACATTGTAAACTGTGAAGTGCTACCTGCGTCCCAAAGGCTGGGGGAGGGTCAGGAGGCACTGTGAACCTAAACTGCTTTGCAGAGAGCGAAACAATCGGGGCAAGTCAGGAGTGCTTACTTGGTCCCCACGGACACTTCTCCAGAACGTTCTTCATGCGAGTCCCCGCCTTGCCCCTGCAGCATCAGCAGAGGGACCCCAGGCCAGAACCCAGGACCCCTCGGACGTGTGGATGCCCGCAATGTGCTTCCCCAAGGAGCACCCCCGTGGCCTAATTTGAGGAAACAATGGGCCTCAATCCATATTAATGATCCTCCGGGGACCTGCTTGGCGCCTTTGTCTTTGGTGTGCACTGGCTGTCATCAGCGGGGCTCTGGGGGCTCTGGCCTAATTTGGAAGGACAGGTTTTATCATCACCCTTGATTCGGGTGGCCCTATGTGACAGGCCTACGACCCCCTGTGTAGAAGGACCACGTCAGAGATGGCCTCCCCAAGCGGCTCAGCCTGGAGGTCCAGGGAAGAGGGAGTGGGAGCACGGGGCGAAGCAGGGGCTGCGGCCAGCCCCCTGGGGCAGGCCCGCGCAGGATCCAGGAGAGGAGGGCACTGCTGATTGGACCAGAGAGTGGCGAGGGCGCAGGTGCCCCCACCCGGGCACAGTCTCTAACCACCCACTAGCAAGCCAGGGGACCGCCAGGGCCAGGGCTGGGCTCCTGGGAGGGGCCGGGCAAGAGCGGGGGCCTGGCTCTGGGTGATGTGGCTCCCGGGAAGGGAGAGAGCAGCATTTGGCCAGCTCCTGCCTGGAATCCCCGAGTGATGTGTTTGCAGGTTTGGGCCATGGCTTCCTAACTGTACATGTGAGCACCTGACAGGTGCCAGCGCGTGACAGGTATTCCCTGTTTACTTCCCTCGACCTCAGGAGGATGCCAGACTGCTGTCCCTACATTCCAGGTCAGGAGGTGCACTTGAGGTCATAGGGCTGGAGAGGGTCAGGCTGCAGAGACAAACCTAGGGTCCAGCGCTGAGTCCTGCGACCTGGCCTTGCCCACCCAGAGTCCACCGCAGCTCCCTGGGTCTGCACTTGTGGCTGCCGTGTCCACTTCCTGGAAGATTTGAGTCTACGTGCTGGCTGTGGACTGAATATCGTGTCCCCCCATTCATATGTTGAAGCCCTAACCCCTAGTGCGATGGTATTAGGAGACAGAGCGTTTGGGGGGTGATCAGGTCATAAGGGTGGGGCCCTGTGATGGGATCAGTGCCCTTACGAGAAGAGACCAGAGAGCTTGCCTCTCTGTCTGCTCTGCCCTGTGAGGACATGATGAGAAGACTTCTATCTGCAAACCAGGAGGCTGACTCTCACCAGACACCGGATCTTGGATTTCCAGCCACCGGAACTGGGAGATACAAAATCCCCCCAGTCTGTGTATTCTGGCGTGGCATCCGGTGCTAAGACAGCGTTTCATTTGGGAAGTGATCCCACTACACGTCAGAGGGGAGTGGAGTGGGCGTTCTACTGGGCAGGGCTGGGCTAGCAGGCTGGGCTCCAGGTCTGTTCAAGGACCCCATCCTCCTTGGGCCAGTGGGCCACCTGGGCCCCTTCTCGTGTGCTGGTGGAAGCTTGGTGCAGGGACACCCAAACCTCTGCTTATCCCACGGTGGGGAAGGCATATCCTGCCCTAGGGGAGCACATGCAAAGCCGCATGGCAGAGGGCGTGGAGACCAGGATCCATGGGCAGTTACCACGGCATCCTCCCAATTTCCTGTTTGCTTTCAGGACAAACTCCAATTTTTCACCGAGGCCAGTGAAGCCCTGGACCATCCTGCCCTGGTCTCTTCTTCCCTCATCCGGCTGTCCCATCCCTGCACACGGGCTCTGGTCTCCCCTCTCCTTCAATGGGGTTCCCACCTCTTCCAGCTTCCTGCCCAGGGGCCCCGTCCTCCAGGAAGCCTTCCTGGACCCAGGTCCGCAGCTGGGGCTCCCCTTTGTACCTCCATCTTAACTTCTGCCATCTCCCCCTCCATACCCTCCTGACACGTACCCGTGCCATTTCTTCTACTGGACGACAGTCTCTCAAGGTCAACAAACGTGTCATTACCCTTCTCACCCCCAGCACCCAACAGAGTTTCTGCCACATAGGAGGTGCACCCCCAAATAATGGAGGGATAAACGGATGAAGGAGACGAATGGACCATACCTGTTGTGGGGTTTTCTGACCGAGAAGAAAGGCAATCTGTACAAAGATGATCAGCTATCTCAGCCAGAACTCCCTTTGCTTGCTTCCCAGTCCTATGCCCGCCCTGGGGGTGGAGACCCAGAGGGAGAGAAAAATGGTCCCCATCCAGAAATCATTGTTAAAGATGACGCTGTGCCCCCAACCCAGCGAGACCATCAAGTGTTGTCTATTTGATTAATTTAGTTCATTTCAATTCAATTCAGTTCATTCAATTCAGCTCATTTCACTCTCATCCCGTCCAACTCAACAAGTGCTTTCTGAGTACCTCGGAGGGGTACTCGGAGGGGTGGTGGGCTAGCCTGCGCTCAGGGGCCAGCCTGGCCCTGTCTGTATCCTGGGATACAGGAAAGTGGGGCCCTGGGGGCCGGGGCTCAGAGTTGGCACTCTGCTGCTTCCACCACATTCTGTTGGTCAAAGTAAGTCACCGCTGGTCCAGATTTAAGGGGTGGGAAGACCCGCCCCCTTCTTGATGGGAGGTGCCGCAGTCTCCCATCACCAAAGGCATGGTGGTGGGTGTTTGTACTCAGTCAACCACAGGAATACAAAGAATTGCCAAGAGGAGGTGCCAGTTGGGGAGACTTTCCCACCTGCCCTGTTGCCTCTGCTCTGTCACCTCGGCACCTCCCAGCCTGCGTGTGGCCTCACTGACCCCATTTTTCGGGCAGGGATGAAGCTCTAAGAACATGCCCTGTCCTGGTGCCAAGGCTTAGGTCCCACACTGGCTGAAAGGCTCTGTCATGGTTCCAGGTCCCCCAGGAGGAGGATTCCCGGTAGGTGGGTCCTCAGGGGAGGCGGGGGCCTCCCCCACCCAGCCCATCGCTCCTGGGACGTGAGGCTCACAGGGGTGCAGCCAGCCTGACCCCAGGCCTCGGTCAGTTGGGGTGATCTCTGAGGCCTCCCTGCCTAGTGGGCTCTGCAGCCACCGGTGAGGGACTGAAATGCCACAGCCGTCAGCAACGGGGGTGACAGCTGACAGCAGGTGACCGCTCAGACCAAGCAAAGTGTGCTGGAGTGGGGCCGGGGCTTTGGGCTCTCTGGTTGACCTCCAATTTCCCAGCAGGCTCACGCATGAGTGTGTGAGTCTAGCCTCACTGGCCAGGCAGGGGCAGGCCTGTGATGCTCTGGGATCCATGCCTTCCTCCGTCCCAGGTCCCCGAGAGCAGGGCAGCCTCGCCAGCCAGAGACCATGTGATCACACGGGGCAGCCGTCCCAAGGGCTCTGTGCTGGGTGCCATGCCGAGCTGTCCCGTCTAGAATTGGTCATCATTTTTGAACTGGGGCCGCATTTTCATTTTCCTTCGGCCCCTCCAGCTACGTAGCCAGTCATGCTGTGAGGGCTGTGTCAGGCGGGACCCAAGCTGCTGGCAGACTCCCCTCCCCAAACCCCCTGGAAGCCACAGGTAGCAGCATCCCCTTACCCACCCATTAAAGCACCGGGCAAAGCGGGAATGAATGAATTGCGAGGGAAGGGATGGATGAGTGAGTGGTGAACGAACCCCAGAACAACGTAATCAGCTGGACTGGGTTTTGCCAACTATACACTTCCAAGTAAAGGGCTGCAGGATTCAGACCTACGGGAGCTGCCACTTCTTTGTCCCGGGCCTGGCAGGGCAGAGCCCCATCTGATTGCTGACAGTGCCTAAGGAGACCCCGCTTTCCCCTCCAGCGTCCCTCCCCCAACCCGCCCCGGTGCCCACCCTGCTCCAGCCCTCCAGCCCCCCTGGTAACCCCCAGACCGACTTGGGGAGGAGGGGACGGCCACCAGCCCTGCCGGCCAAGTGTCCCCGTGGGGCAGGTGGCGTGGTGGCGCCCTGGCCGTCCGACGCGGGGCAGCTTTCATCCCAGCCGAGGGGCCTGAGAAAGCGTGGGGACGGCTTTATCCGGGCCGAAGCTCGAGCAGCCTCCTGAAAAGTATTGACGGAGCATTACTCAGACTGACACATTCTATTTCCCTCGGGCGCAGACAATGAGGAAGAGCCAGTTAAGGATATGGCTCCGGCCTTGTGCGCGGCTGAAGGTTTTTTGAGAAAAATGTAATAGATGACAATAGAGCACTTTGTCGCGGTCGAGGGCATTGCGGATGGGGCCGGAGCGGCGGGCTTCATCATTACTTATGATGAGAGGAGATTTAGTGCCTTCTTTCTTCCCTCTGTCAGGGAGAACAATGTCGGGGGAAAGCGGAGGTTCCCCATTATAAATCACCATAAGCCCCATGGAAATCCCTCCCCACCCCGGGGTGTGAGTGGGCAGACTCTGAGCCCTCGGCCGGCTCGGGCCGCCTGGACGGCGGGCAGGCGGGCGGGCGCAGGGATGCTGCCCGGGCCCCCACCCGTGGGAATCGAGGCTCCAAAAGGCTCTGATCTCCACCCCGAGAAGCAGGCACATGCCACGGAGAATGAGAAAGGCGAGGCCTGCCCACCCCTTCAATTAGAGAAAGGGGAGCAGAGACACGGGGGTGCTTGGAGCTCCATCCTGGGGCCCGGGGAGGGGGGTGTCTCGGTGGGCGGGGGGGCGACTGAGGGAACTTTGTCCAGCTTAGCGTGTCCTAGATGGTGCGATCAGGACCCGCTGGGCTTTACCTCGGCCTGCATTTTACAAAGAGAAAATTAAAGTCCAGAGAGGGGCGGACACCTGCCCAGGATCACACAGCAGTTTGGTGGCAGAGCTGGCCAGGGCTAGGACCCGGGCCTCCTGCATCCAAGCCCACTTCCCGTGGGCTAGGGAGCCCCGCCCTTGCTAAAGCGCCGTTGGTTCCAGAAATGCCGAGGAATCCCCAGCAGCTTCCCTCTGTGTAGGTGTCTCCTAGTTCCCTCCCAGCAGCCTCACCTGATGAGCAGGGCAGCTGCTTCTGCTCCCATCCCACTGCCCGGGAAAGACCTGCACCTACTTGAGACCACGCCAACAGGGAGGGGCAGGGCTGGACCTAGAACTGGGGGCTCCTGACCCCCAGGACTGACAGCAGGACCTCCCCAGCAGGACCAAAGATTGCCCTTTGCCAAAAGACAAGACTTTGGGGATTTTAGAAAGGTAATTGGGTATGAATCCCATTATATTATGCCACCCTCCCAGTGGGGGCTGGAGTGGTACCCCACTTTTACATCTATGAAATGTAGGAATACCCACCTCGAAAGAGACAAAGATTTGACCGGCCAGGTGAAGTTTTGTTGCCAAAAATTGCAGGTCAATTTTGATGCCAAGAACCGCATGAGAAAACTCTGGGATTCAGAGCTTTCTGGATTTCGGACTTTGGATCAGCGATGTGGGTTGGTATTCCTGTCGGCACAGCTGTTTAGTACCCGAAGCTCAACCCTCTGTGCTACATTTCTGTCACTCTTCGGTGTCCCCCCACCCCGGCCCCCTGGTCTCTCAGACACATTTAGGACAGCCACCACTGTGTTTCTTGGCTTTCTTCCTGGGTATCTGATGGAAAATAAAATCTAGCCTCTGCTAATGACTGCCCTGTGGTCTTGCTTGAGCCCCAGTTACTCCACCTATAAAGCGGAGGTGATAATCGCACCCACCTCACAGGGCTGCGACAGGATCAGAGGCAATCAAGGCTTGGAACTCGTTGAGTGGCCAGCCTGGACCGTTCAGGAAACGCTTTATTATTATTGTTGCTCTTTTGCATGGCCCCAGCCCGGTCACAGTGAATTCACCAGACAAACGCCTTCACGCTGCAGCCCCTCCCCAAGTCTGGAGGGGCTTCCATGGGTCCCCAGTTTATTTCCCAGCCTTATCTCCCCCTTCAAGCCTTCATACCCTCTGGGCTCCAGTCACTCCAAAGGTCCCTGTTCCCATCCCTGGTCTGTGAGTTCTGCCTCCAGAGATCATATTTTTGGCTCATATGTTCCCCTCAGCCTGGAATTCTTGTCACCAGCCTCACATGTTCTAGAACTTTCTTCCTCTATCAGGGAGCAGCCCACCTGTCCTCCCTGAGGGTGGCTCTCATGAACAGCCACTCAGGGTCCATGGTGTCCGGGGGCAGGAGTGTCTCCGCATCCCCGTGGCACACAGGTTCTTGCAGTGGGGTAGGAGCAGGGCTGGGGGTGGCGTGTGTATGACAGAGTTTAAGGGCAGCCAGCGCTGGCCAGGCACTCCCATCACCATCTTGAAACAAAGCACAGCCTGAGGACGTGTACACAGAGAGGGGGCACCAGCTCACCTTTCACGCAGATAAAGCCCCTTCTGGTGGTCTGCCCCCTGGCCACACCACCTCCCTCCTTCCCTGCCCCACCAGGCTCCAGTCGCTCCGGCCAAGCTTGGTCTCACTCGGAGATCTGGCCACCCAGAACCTTCCCAGGCCTGAGGTGTCGGCCCCATGAGGGTCTAGATCTAACCTGCTCTGGGTGTGGTCCAGGCATGAGGAATTTTGAAAGCTCCCAGGTGATTCTCACAGGCAGCCACGTTTAGAACCTTGGCTCCAGGTAAGCTGGATTACCTGTCCTCTGTGCAAAACCCGGGACTCAGACTTTGGCAAGTGTCCAGCAGCAGAGAATTGGGGTGGCTTCCCGTGGAACCCAGTCCCCAGTGGATGGTGGGGAGGGAGGGCAGCCCAATAAGCCTCAAGGCTAAAAGGAAGGCGACCCATCTTGGAAAGGGGGTTAGCCAACAGCCATGGAGGGGGTCCTCTAAAGATAATTCAGACTCTGCTCCAAACCCTGGCTCAGTGGGCGATGAGACCCCTAATTTTACTCTTCAGGTGAACTTTTCCCAAAGGCGTTGTTCCACACACTTATTTCATGGCTTTGTTGGCGGAAAGCGCTCCCTGGGCAAAGAGGTTAAGGAGCTGGTGTTACCGGCCTTGAGCAGGTACCCCCACTCAGGGCCAGTGATGAGCCTGCAACACCATTTTCACAAAGGCACATGCAGATCTCCCCGGATCCTCTGGCCATAAACCTCTGCCTCCCAGCTGCAGTGTTTTTCAGGAACTGGTTTCATGTGTTCTGAGAAAAGCTGCTGTCATCTTTCCTGCCAAGCCCAATTATTTTTTAAAAATCATTTCTTAAAAAAATCTCCGGGCCAGTGCAAGTACAATATCCAGCTTTGAACACTGAGACTGCCCCGTGAACCGGCCGAGATAAAGTGGTTGAAACAGGTACCCACAGGTAATCGAGCAAGTTGAAACAGATTTGTTAACGCTCGGTTAGTGAAATGTCGAAAGAAGTATGCTAAAAATGATGATTCCAGCTGCAGAAACATTGGATCTCTGTCCTTCCTCCTGACAGCAGTTAAATCCTAGGGCCAATCACCTTTTAAGGAGATTTCCAGCTGGTAACAAAATAATCGCATCACTAGAAGGGTTAATATTTTTAACACATCCACAGCTCTGAAAAATGAATATGGCAAAATACTATAAGTCAATAGAAAATTACTAGGGACGTGAAAAAAACTACTGAAAAAATAAATACAGGCTGCTAACAGATGCATAGTCTGGGTTATGCTGCCATAACAAACATCCCCAAAATTTCAGGGGCTTAAAACTATAAAAGTTCATTTCTTGCTCATGCTACCTGTCAAGTGGAAAGCAGCAGGGTCTCTGCTCATTGTCAAGATCACTGGGGGAAAGGGTGGCAGAGGAAGGGTATATAGACCCTGGCTCTCAGGATTGCATCCATGGGAAGTACAAGCCCTCCCTGAGCCCAGGAGGACAAACCCACCATGTGTGAACAACCCCACCATAGGCCACCACCATGAAAAAAAATGCAAATCAGCAGCAACATGGATGGACCTAGAAATTATCATACTAAGTGAAGTCAGGCAGAACAAGACGAATATCATATGATATCACTTATATGTGGAATCTAAAAAAAATCCCTACAAATCAACTTATTTACAAAACAGAAATAGACTCACAGACATAGAAAACAAATTTCTGGTTACCAAAGGGGAAGTGGGGACGGATGAATTAGAAGTACGGGATTAACAGATGCACACCGCTATATACCAAATAGATAAACAACAAGGATTTACTGTATAGCATAGGGAACTATATTCAGTGTCTTGTAATAACCTACAATGGAAAAAAATCTGAAGCTGTACACCTGAAACTAACACAATATTATAAATCAACTATAGATGAATAAATAAAATAAAAATTTTTTAAAAATGCAAGTCAGAACAACAGAGAGACTTAACACAATTGTTTGCCAAAGATTTACAAAAACAAAAGCAAAAGTGAACGAAAGCTTGCCATTTCCCTTTCGGCAAATGCTCACCTTCTTCGGTGTACAGGGGTGCTCCATTCTCAATCAGGAGTTAGCAAACTACAGCTCCTGGATCAAATCAGCTGCTTGTTTTTGCACAGCTGTGAGTGACGATTGATATTTAAATAATTTGTAATGCTTGAAAAACATTCAATTAAAAAACATCAAAAGAAGAAGAATCATTTGTGACACACGACAGCTACAGAGAATTCCCAGTTCAGTGTGCGTGGATGGGAACACTGGCACACCCCTGTGTCTACAGCTCCTTCCAACAAAGGCAGAGTTGAGTAGTCAGGGACCACGTGTGGCCCACAAGATCGAAAATATGTACGTCTGGGGCATATGCTCCAGGATCCCAGCAGAACGGGGGGTGGATCCAGAGACGGGTCTTGCAAACTTGTAGGTGATTCAAGAGTGCAGTCAAGTGTAAACGGCAGGTTCCAAGGCAGTGCCTCCCACCCCCTCATGGCACACCTGAGCACTGTGGTTGGGTCCCATCTGCAAGGGGGGCAGGGGCTTTGTAGAACCTTGTGGGTATGGGGGTTGCAAGGTTTGCATTTAGCTATGCTCCACTCCTGCTGAGAAGCTGTGCTCAAACACAGCTTGAAGAAGCCTGGCCAGTAGACTGCTGCCTGCCTGTCTGCCCAGGCTTATCCCTTGCAGGAGGTCTTAGCCGTACTACTGTCCCCAGGGATACTTAGAGACATCACCTTGTGCAGGGATGTTGTCCAGCTGCTATGCCTGCAGGCATCATCAAGTCAGTCTTGACAAGAAATTCCTCTTCTTTTTCACAAGTAGCTGTAGTCCAGCATCTCCCAAGCAGCTTGTCTGTTTTATCCTGCGTGCCTCATTGATTGAATGGCAGAATGTTCTTCCCTTTTTGCATTGGCTGCCGGGGAACTCAGAATCAAATTTACCACTGTAGGGCTCTTAGCCCCCTTAATCAATAGAAATTGATCAGAGGCCAGACAAGAAATTCAGGCAGGGCTGTACTGGGGCCCCTGCTGCAGCAGGAGGAGCGAGAACAAGTAACAGGTTCCCTCTCTCACTTCCCGAGTGCGGAGCGAGCTGGTTCCTTCTATGGGGGGCAGGTAGGGGTGTGTCCAGGGGTGGCTTAGGGGGTCTGCTCGCCCCTGTGGTGGTGGTGTGTGCAGGGGGCATGCGCAGTACCCTGCTTTTGCTAACGACACCCTGAGTGGCAGTCGGGTTTTTGGTCTTTTTGTATCTTCTTGTCCATAATTTGCCCCAACTGCGCATGCACGCAGTTATTTTTAGTCCCTTATAGTTTCTTTGTATTTTGTTGCTCAAGGAGACATTTGTCCAGGTGCCAGCACTGCAGCCAAGGGTCCCAGGTCCCTGTCTGTCTCACCTAGGCCCCACCACTTAGGAGCTGTGTGACTCTGGACAACCCCCTTCCCCTCCTTGAGCCCCCTTTTCTCCTAAGCAGGATAGGTAAGAAGAGCACATCCCCCTCAGGGAAGGAAAGAGACAGGGCATACAAAGCACCAAGAACCGGGCATCGCACAGCAAGCCCTCAGGAGACACCAGCTCCTGTTATCCCGAGGGGTCCCCTGGGGGCAGCAGCCCATCCTCTGTTCCTTTAGAGACTGGCCAGGCAGAGGCCCCTGGGGGGCCCACACTCTGGGAGCCAGGTGAGGGGGAGCGGGCGGCCACAGATTGAGACATGAGCAGAAACAGGATCTGGAACCAGAGGCGAGCCACGGATTCCCGCTGGGCCCCTGTTTGCCCACCTGCCCAATGGGGCTGCAGCGGGACTCACCTTGCAGGGTGAGGAAGCTGAGGTGGGAATGCACAGGTGACGCCTGTGGCATGTGCCTGCCCGAAAGCCGACCGATGTGATGTGTAATGACTGGGGGTGGGGTCGCTCTGCGATTTCTGACTTCACTCTCCCAGGCACTCATCCTCCTCACCCCATGGCCGGTGGGTTTCCAAGATCCTCCGGCCCAGCCTCCTCTTGGAGGACCCCAGCCTGGAGATTCTGGAATTTCAGAAACCAGAGTGGACCCATTTCCTCTGCTCCAACTGGAGATGCGGGCTGGCCTGGCCCTGCGCTGTCAGCTGCTGGGACAGCTGGCTCCAGAGGGTGTTGCCGTGGAAACCCAGACTGATGTTCTCCTAAACATCTGAATTATTTGTGGTTTCTCTGCCTAGTGTCCCAGCTGAGCAGGCCAGCACGGTGGCTGGGGGGGTGGAGGCTAAGAGCAGCCTCTGGGAGGGAGCCCCCTTCTGGGGCCCGCAGGCCTGCCTTGGCCTCTCCGCAGGGAAATGATCCAAAGACACTGAGATTTTGGGAGAGGGAGGAAGGGTGTGATTGGAAAAAATGTGCTGAGGTCATCAGGTTTGCTTCCAAAAGCGCTTCTGTGGGAGGGTATGGGGCCAACGTACTCCTCTGGGGTTGCTGGGGGAGGTTTCCCTTTGCCGACGGTGCCCACTCCCAGCTCTGTTGCTGGCGCTCAGTGCCCTGAGGGAGCCCTGGGCCCATGTGCAGGACACAGGGCTGAGGCTGATTTTCTTAGGTCATCCCAGCTCTGCCTCTGATTCGCTGTGTGACCAACAGCTCCCAGTGCTTCTCAGAGCCTCAGTTTGCTTATTTGTGAAATGGGGACAGCATTCCTTGCTCAGCTTGGGGTCAGGTGAGAAGGTCTGAGCTAGGGGGTTCTGAAAGCCAGAACAGCTGCCCCCTCTGAGGGGTGAGGGATTTTCCCACAATGGACCAGGCATTTGGGGGATAAAGAGGATTGTTCAGTATCTCCAGATCCAAGACAGGCAGCTGCTTTGCTTTTAAGTTCAGAAAGTAACTGAAAGCAGACTTATTAAGACCTGGACACCTTGCACCATAGATAGTTGAGCAGACTCTGCAAAGGGCATGGCCACTGGGAGTGAGTCAGACGGTGAACCTATTGGGGGGAGGGCGCCCACACTGCTGGCTTGGAAGCCTCCCTGGCCCCTGAGCAACCAGGGTGGCCACGGAGGGCTGGAAGCCACACCCCATATTCGTCTCATCCACATGAATACGGGAGTGGTGGATGGCTGACTGGCACGTGTAGAGATGGGCTTATGAGCTGCACCATCTCTTAGAAGCCCTTCCAGCAGGGAGAGAGAAAGAGGCCTTAAATGGCAGGAAACTAACCTCACATTCTAGCCAGGAGAGCAAATAAAGCACACGTGGCACCCCCGCCCCCCGCCCCAGCCCTGGCAGATATCACTAATTTATCACAGCACTCTTCCCTGCAGAGTCTAGACTCCCTTCTCAAATCATCCTCAGCCCAGGATGCCTGGCTAACACCCGTCGACCAGGTTTGCTCGTGAGATAATCCTATTGGCTGTCCCGAGCTGGATGCTGCATGAGGTCCCTTGGGCATCACTGTGCACAGATGACACCGGCCTCTAGGGTGTGGGGCTGGCATCACCCCAGGGGCCTGCTGTGATTGCCGTGCAGGTTGTCCATGCTCTGACTTTCCCCCTGGGGCTGAGCGTCCCTCTGCTTCCCCAGGGAGCTGAATTTGCTGATGAGTCAGTGCAGAGCAGACTTAAGCTCTGCGGAGCCTGCACATCGCCTGGGGAGTCTTGTTACATTCTGAGTTAGCAGGTTTGGGTCTAGTAAGGGTCCCACCTTTCTAACCAGTTGCCCGGCCATGCCCATGCTGCCAGGTGGAGGACCAGATGTGGAGCAGAGAGGATGCAGATAACACTCAGATAATGAAACAGAGGCAGAGGACGGAAGGAAAGAATGCAAGACGGCAGAGGCTGGATCCAAGGCTCAAAGTTTGATTTGACGCAAGCATTTGGGAGATGCTCTTCCATGCTCTGCTGGAAGAGGCATCTGTAGAGAGCCGAGGCCCCCTTCTTCTTTACCTCCCCAGGAATGTGCTGGCCTTTGCTCCTTCCCTGCATTTTTTGACTCCAGTTGGTGCAGGGGAGAGGAATGGAGGGTGTGGTTTGGACCCCCGGAAAGCATCCATCCCCTTCCCATGACTTGGGGAGGGTTGGGCCAGTTGAGGGTTGGCCTTCAACTCCAGGTGGCCTTTCTTGGTATGCCTCCTGCCCCGGGTAGGAACTGGATTTCTCCTTTAGCTACACCAGGGTCTTGATTCTGAGGACCACTTCCCTTTTCCGATGCAAGAATGGTGACGTGGGGTGTAGAATCTGTTGCAAAACCATTGTTCTAGTTCCTATGGTTGTATAACCAATGAACCCACACTTAGCTCACCATTTGTTAGGCCCGTGGGTTCTGTGGGTCAGGAATTCGGACAGCGCATAGCAGGGAAGGCTCACTCACTCACACCTCTGGCAGTTAATGTGGGGCTCTCAGCTGGAACACCCACATGTGGTCTCTTCACGGTGCCTTAGGCTTCCTTACCACATGGTGACTGGATTCCAGGGGTGAGCACTGGAGGAGACAGATTGAGGTGGAAGCCGTGTGGTTTTTATGACCTGACCTTGGAGGTCACGTGGCCTCACTACTGCCGCAATCTATTCAAGACAGTCACAGTTTCAAGGGCACCTGGACTCTGCCTCGTGATGGGGAATGGCAGGGTTCTGGAAGAAGAGGTGGGCTTGGAAGTACTGCTGTGGTCATTTTGGGAAAATATGATAGGCCGCAGGCAGCCCTCTGGCCTCAACAATTTACGTCCCTCCCACATGCAAAGTATCCTCCTCATTTCACCTGTGACGTCTGCCTCCCCCCACCTCTCACTCCATCACTGCATCAGGCTCAAGGCTCAGGATCCTGTGCTCACCATCATCTCCAGGGGAACAATGCTACTCAGATGTAGCTTCTTGAACACAGCTCCTCCATACAACTCCACAAGGAGCAACCAGGATCTGGAGAGTTATCTGGTCCTCACGCCCAAAGAGAGGGGTGGGACAGGCAGAGGAGAGCTGCTTAGAAATCCCAACTGACAACAGGGAAAGATGGGAGCCGTTGGTCCATAGCAATTCTGAGATCCAGCCGGAGCACGTGTTGTCTGTTTGGGGGTCAGTCCCACTGCCTGGGGATGCATCACTGTGGCTTTAGGCTCTGTTCTCTGAGCTCTGGGCTCTGCCCTCTGAGTCCACCACCCTCTTCCATGAAAAGCAGTTGTGTCCTTTTCTCAGCTCACCTCTTGCCCATAGAAGTTTGGGGTCCAAAGACCTCTTTTTGTTTTGTTCTGTCTCTGTCTCTGTTAGTCTGAGTTGATACAATTCTTTCAAAACTTTGTGGGGTTTTTAATGAATCAACTTACAACCCATTCTGTTAGACAAGATAAGGCAAGATGAATCTCTTCAAGATAAGCTCTTTTCTACCCCGAGCTTCCTATGGCACTGCCATGGGAAATCTCTCTGAAGATTTATGAATCATGTTTTATTTCATGGAGTGGACTTGTGAGTCATGCACTTAAGATCCTTAGAGGTCCTCTTGTTTGATGCACAGTTCTCTGGGGCACCACCTTAGACCTTCTGAGATCTGAACACAGGCTCTTGTAACTTCAACCTGAATTTGATCTTTGCTCTAAAGCCTTTTCTTAATCTGGGAATATCAGAGAAGTTGGTGATGAGAAATGGTTTGATATTCAAATCCAGCAAGTCTTGGTTCCTTTATATTTAGCAGTCCTTTCTTTAGCTGGTCTCTATTCTCTTACTTTTATCACAGGCAGCAAGAGGAAGACCAGTAGCACTGCTAACTCTTTGTCTAGAGAGTTGACAATGACATAGAGGTAATGTCTCCACTTTTTATAACTTTGCCTCCCAGGTGGGCTGCAGTCTCAGAGCAGTGTGGCATGGTGGCTAAGATGCTGAGAGGATCCTCACCTTTTTGGCTGGAGGAGCAAGGGGAAGGAGCCCAGGCAGCCACACCTGCCATTGAAGAGAATCCAGAGTGGGGGTGAGGTACAGAAGAATTCTATGAATGAAACCACACAAATCTCATGCTGACCCAGACCACGCAGAACAGAGGAAAGAGAATAGCAGAGCAAAGGCTTAAAGAATTGAACAGAAATTTTAATCACCATCCACAGGAGGCAAGGCAGAACTTACAGTGTGAGTCTAACCAGGTTAATTGCCAGCTTAAAAAAAAAAAAATCAACATTCTTCCATGGAATGTAATAAAACCCAGAGTCAATACAACATAATATTTACAATGTCTAAATATAATTCAAAATTACTTGACACACAAAGAACCAGGAAAACATGACCCATTAATAATCAATAGATGCCAACCCCAAATGTTGGAATTACCAGACAAAAAATTTAGAGAACTATTATAATTATGGTCAATGAGGTGAAGGAAAAAAATGATGGAAAAACTTATAAACCTCAGTAGAGAAGTAAGAAATATAAAAGTGAACAAAAAGGAAATTTTAGAAGTGAAATATGGAATACGAAAAAGTATTCAAATAGTCCAAAAAAAAGGCAGAAAGGGGGAAATGAAAGAATAAAAAATAGAGGGTACAAATAGAAAGCAAATGCTAACATGATAGACCATTTCAATAATTACACTAAATATTAATAGTACAAACATTTTAATTAAAAGGAGTTGTCTGAATAAAAATAAGACTCAATTATATGCTCAACTCTAAGCTCATAAGAAATGAACTTAAAACATAAGCATAGAATGAAAGAAGGCTAGAGTGACTATATTAATATCAAGTAAAACAGACTTCAAGATAAAGAGTGATAATTGAGATAAAAAGGGATGTTGTTAGGCTTCCCTGGTGGCACAGTGGTTGAGAGTCCACCTGCCGATACAGGGGACACGGGTTCGTGCCCCGGTCTGGGAAGATCCCACATGCCGTGGAGCGGCTGGGCCCGTGAGCCATGGCCGCTGAGCCTGCGTGTCCGGAGGCTGTGCCCTGCAACGGGAGAGGCCACAACAGTGAGAGGCCCGCGTACCACAAAAAAAAAAAAAAAAAAAGAAGGGATGTTGTATAATAATGAACAGGATAAGTCACAACATTTTAAAATACATATCTACCTACTAGTAGAACCTCAAAAATGCATGAACAAAGATTGGCAAAATTAAAAGGAGAAGTAACTGGACAATCATAGTAAAGTATTCAACTTTCCCTCTCTCTATAATTGATAGAACTAGACCCCCTTCCTCCTCCCCCCCCACCTCCCCCCCCCTGCAAAAAACCCAAATAAACATAAAGGAGATTTTAAAAATCTCCACCCTGACCTATAAATTGATATTTACAGAAAATGCTTTCAACACTTACAGAATAAATTCTTTTCAAGTGCCATTGTACATTCACCAAGATAGACCATATGCTGTTCCATAAAATATGTCTCAATAAAGTTAAAAGTTTTGAAATCCTCAATAATAACAAAAACATATTCAAATGTGTGGGAAGCAGCTAAAGTAATGCTTAAGTGGAAACTTATACCTTTAAATGTTTATATTAGAGAAGAAGAAAGGTCTAAAATCAATGAGCTAAAGTTCCTCCATATAAAGCTGGAGAAGGAAGGGCAAAGCAAATCCAAGGTAAGCAAATGGAAGGAAGTAATAAAGATAAGAGCAGAAACCAGTGAAACAGGGCAGAGAGATAATAGAGGAAATTGGGAGAGCTTAAGTCTATTTCTTTGAAAAGGTCAACAAAACTGATCAAGAAAAAAACAGAAAGCATATCACAAAGGTGAAGACAGAAAAGAGGGGCTAACACTACAGATCCTACAGACATCAAAAGGATAATATAAAAATATTATGAACAACTTTAGGCCAAAAAGTTTGCCAACTTTGATAGAACTGAAAAATTCCTTTAAAACTATAACTTATCAAAACTGACATAAGAAGAAACAGAAAATCTGAAGAACCCTACATCCATTTTTAAAAATAGAGTTTATTATCAAAACCTTTCTGCATTCATTTCTTATTGCTGTTGTAACAAATTACCATAAACTTAGTGGCTTAAAACAACATAAATTTATTCGCTTGCACTTCTGGAGTTCAGAAATGTAAAATCAGGGTATCAGCAGTGCTGTGTTCCTTCTGGAGGCTTCAGAGGAGAGTGTTCTCGTGTCTTTTTTCAGCTTCTAGAGCCCACCTGTGTTGCCCCTTCCTTGCATGGCTCCGGCTTCTTGTTTTTGTCATCAAATCTCCTACTACTCATTCTGATCCTCCTGCCTCCCACTTATAAGGCCTTTTTTGATTAAACTGTGCTTGATTGGTTAGTGCAGGATAATCTTCATATCTCAAGATTCTTAACCTTAATCCCATCTGCATAGTCCCTTTTACTATGTAAATTCACATTCACAGGTTGTGGGGATTAAGACGTGAGCATTTTGGGGAATCCTGCCCACCACAGTGCCATGAGACAGTCATTTTTTATGCTCATTGATTCTGTGGGTCAAGTATTCCAACAGGGCACAGTGGCGATGGCTTACTTTTACACCGTCGTATCTGAGACCTCAGCTGGAAGACTCAAAGACCTGGGGCTGAAATGAGCAGAAAGTGCACACACGTACTTGTCTAGTAGTTGCTGCCGGCCCAGCTGAGAGTTTTCTGAGGCTGTTGGTGCAGCACCCACAGTCAGCCTCTCATGTGGCCTGTGCTTCCTTACAAGATGGTGGCCGGGTCCCAAAGGTGATGGTTCTCACAGAGAAAGAACTAGGAGGAAGATGTATCACTGCTTGTGATCTAGCCTTGGAAGTCAGGCAGCTTCACATCTGCCACATTCTGTTCAGCAAGGCAATCACAGAAATCCCACCCACCTTCAAGGGAGGGGAAAACAGACCTTACCTCTTAGTGGAGTGTGGATGAGCACATGGGGCCAGAAATATCAGAGTGGCTGTATTTGGAAAACCCTATATCTACCAGTGCCTTTTAATGATTAAGATTAGAACTTGCTGCTCTTTTATGAGAACTTAGTATGTTCCAGGGATCCAGGGATTGTGCTGAGTGGGCTGCCACCCCACAGCACAGGGCCACCTTGTAGTGACCAGCATCAGGGGTCCACCCACCAGCATTTCCCTCCTGGAAACTGTCCTGATTTGGGTTCATGCAGTTCACATGTGAGACACAGCAGATAATCCCATCTTGTTTTCACGGGTGGACCTGAGTGTGATCTGTTCCTTCTGCCAGTGCCTGGTCCAGGAATCCAAGCCTCAGTTCAATGACCGACCACAGCTTGGTATAGACCAGTGAGATGCAACATAAAAGTTCATGGAGATTTGGGGAAGAAAACATTCCCTATCTCTTAGTTGAGAGCCTTGGGAGGAGACAGCTCCCCTCTCTCCTTCTGGAGGTTCCTTGTGCAGACTTGGGGCATGGTGAGCTGCAGCCATCTTGCACCCAGGCTAACAGTGAAATCATAGAGCATAGTCAGGACTCCTCTAGAGGGGCAGGTGTGGTGCCCTCGGCTACACTGACCCTGATTCCTGGGCCCTGGGCCCTGGGCTCTAGTTTCAGCAGCCAGCACATTTCTTGATTGTTTAGGCTACTTAGAAACAGCCTTTACGTTACGTAGAGCTGCAGGGACTCTTCCTGACATAGAGTGTTTTCCCTTTTTGCAGCTGAGGGTAATGAGGCTTAGAGAGATGAAGACCATGCTTACCAAGTTTTCAAGTGCATAAGGATGCCCTGGAGAGCCTGCTAAAATGCAGATCCTGGCTCAGGAGCTCGTGGGTGGAGCCTGGGGTCCTAGTAAGCCCCTGTGATGTGGATGCTGCTGGCTCTGAGGACCACCCCGGAGTAACAAGAGGGTCCAGGATGTGCCCGAGGTCACACAGCTAGGAGTGACAGGTTTTTTTTTGTTGTTTTTTTTTTAGTTTCTGCTTTATAACAAAGTGAATCAGTCATACATATACATCTGTTCCCACATCCCTTCCCTCATGCATCTCCCTCCCTCCCACTCTCCCCATCCCACCCCTCCAGGCGGTCACAAAGCACCGAGCTGATCTCCCTGTGCTCTGCGGCTGCTTCCCACTATCTATCTACCTTACGTTTGGTAGTGAAGTAAGTCAGAAAGAGAAAGACAAATACCGTATGCTAACACATATGTACGGAATTAAAAAAAAAAAAATGTCATGAAGAACCTAGGGGTAAAATGGGAATAAAGACACAGACCTACTTGAGAATGGACTTGAGGATATGGGGAGGGGGAAGGGTAAGCTGTGACAAAGCGAAAGAGAGGCATGGACATATATACACTACCAAACGTAAGGGAGTGACAGGTTTTAAACCAAGGTCTGCCTTCGGTCAAAGCCCATCTCTTCACCGCACCCTCGGAGCAGTCCTTCTGTGTTCACACGTCAGCCTGCATGATGTGCGCAGACTTGGGTCGGCTGGGAGGGAGTCCCAGGATGCCTGCCTCCTGGTCCCCAAGGGGCCCTGGGGCCATCTTACCCCCAGAGGACACTGCCTGCCGTCATATTTCCTGACACCTTGATTCGTTTTGTGCTCAGTCCAAGCTGGTGGGTGTTTCAGGCTCTGCTTTTCCGCTGGATGGCTGAATCCTGAAGGCTTGGCCCCCAAATTCTCTTCTCATGCAAATCACGGGGGGCTTTGTAAAAATGCAGATTTCCCCTTGCAGTAGGGGTGGGGCAAGGGAACCAGTCTGGTCATAAGCATGTCAGGAGTTTCTTGATCAGACAAGTTTGGGGATTTGGGACTTTGGGGGTATGGATACATGTTCATTTTTGCCTCGGATGTACTGATATTTCTTTGTGTTATGGTCAATATACCATTATATTCAACCCTCAGAACAAGTCTCGAAGTGGGTGGGACTATGATTCCCAAATGACAAGATAGGAAACTGAAGCAGGTCCCAAGCTGGAAAAGGTGCTGGAATTGGGCCTCAGGTCTTTGGCCCCGGAGCCTGGACTGACCTGGCTTCTTTACAAGGCACTTAGAGTAACAAACACGGACACTCCAGCATTCCTGAGTTCCTGGCCTGGTCATCAGGGCAAGCATCCCGTTTGTGTAACACGGGCCGAACCTCAGCGGTAGAGAAGCAGTGTTGATTTTGGCTCTGGCCTCTGTGTAGAGGGATCCAACACTGACATCCTTGCTTTTCTCCCAAGTCAATGGTCTCAAAGGAGAGGTGGCAGTGGGTCTGAGCAATCATCCCCCCAAGCTGGTACCCATGGGCTTCCGGCGATCTCCCGGCATTCATCTCTACAGACTTGGGATGACAGACAAGGCTTATGAGACCCTGGCTCTCTGATGACCTTTTTTTCCCTTCCGAGCAACGATCCAGGCAGTTTGCGTGTGTGTCTGGCTCTGTGGTCTGCTCGCACTGGCTTCCTCTCCTGGGAAAGTGCAGGGATGGTGTCTGTCTTGTCACCAGGCACTGCTGGGGGCTGACCCCCGGGACACGGCCTCTTCCAATGCTCTCTGCTGGGGCACCGGTCGACAGGACCCCAGGAATGTCCTTCTGGTGACCTTGGCCTCAGAGCCACCAGCTCCTACCCCAGCAACACGGATGTCCCTTGAGCTGGTATCTCATGGCAGCTTGTCTACACCAAGCCCCACGGGCTGTGCTTGAAGATGACATGGGGGCAACCCATCCTGCTCTGAATGCGTCTATGCACGGGGCTCACCCTTTTTTCCGGAGTTAGTCAATTTCCAAACTGCGACAAGGTGTTGTTTCCAGGTGGGGCCTGTGACCCAGGGCCAGCAGCAGCTGGGGCACCACGTGGGAGCTCATGGCAATGCAGATGCCGGGCCCTGCACCACACCCACTGCATCGGAACCTCCGTGTTCAAGGGCCCCCAGGTAATTCAAGTTGGAGCGGCGCTGTGCCAACTGGAGCCACGCCCATAAAGTGCCAATGGAGTTATGGGGTCCTTACTTCATTGGGACTGTGACATCTCGAATGCCAAAGTTAACATCACTAATTCAGGCTTCGCTCATGAAGGACCGAGGATCCTTCAGCCCAGGGAGGGCCGAATTTCTTTTGCTCTATTAATGAAAATCTGCTCAGCAAATCAATAGTTTGGACTGCAAAGAAGATCATTAACTCAGAGAATGCATTTTCATAGGATTGAGAAGCACAGTTTATATGTAAATAACGTCCCCCGTTACAAAGGAAGGCAAACTTGGTGTGTCTCAGCAGGCGCTTTGTCCTGATTGCAGAGACCTTTGCCCCAGGTGGGACTGAGTGCACGTGTGGACGTGCGTATATGTGAGCATGTGTGTGCATGTGTGCGTGCGTGCGTGCGTTTGTGTGTGTGTGTGTGTGTGTGTGTGTATAGCTTCTGAAGGGCTGTTGGGAAAGCTGAGAAGGAGAGCTGAGGCGCCTCATCCATCTGATTTCGGGACTCCAGGTAGGGGACTTTCATGCAGCAAGCAGGGGACAGACAGGTCCAGAGAACCTCCAGAAGGAACCTCCGTGTTCAAGGACCTCCAGGTAAGACTTCAAACCTAATTCTGTGATACCAGATGAAACAGGTACCCTTGGGGGCACACACAGACTGGGAGGGTCCCCTTGAGGGTCTCCCAGATCCGTTGGCCCTATTGGCATTGCTGGGCACCCCTGTGGGCCAGCTCTGGGGTTCCAGCCTAGCTGAGGCAGAGGACCAGATGGGCACATGGACCAGAGAGGCATGCAAAGCCCAACCAGAGAGTCCGTGCTTTCCAAATCCAGGAGTGAGTGATGTCGGGGGACAGAGAGAAAGGCCAAGAGATGAGCCGGCCAGGGGTACCCAGGCACGGAGCTGGAGGGGAGACCCAGGCAGGAAGGGAGAGGGCCTGGGGGGTATTTGCTCTGAGCAGGCTGGGCTGCCAGGAGGAGCAGGCAGTGCCCAGGCTGTGATACACATACCAGCAGCAGCGGTGACTTGTTTCACATCCAGCTCCCTGGACCCCCCTCCCTTCTCCACTGCCTCGCTGTGTTCTCTGGGGAGGAGGGCGGCCCACCCACTGAGGCTGAGACTTCATCAGGGGTGGGATGGCTCCTGGGGGAGGGGGCTCAGCACCCCTGAGTCAGTGCCCTCCTGCCTTCAGAGCCCGTGGTTGGCAGCTGGCAGCCTGACTGCCTCCTTCTCCTCTCTCTGTGTTGATTGTGTTTCTCCCTCTTTGTAGTCCTTTCTTGTAGCAAATATTTCCTGAATGTCTAATGGGGCTCAGGTATTTCGATGGACGCTGGAGATTCCTTAAGTCAGTAAGACAGTCACAGACTCGCCCCCCAAATCTTTCAGCCTCGTCGGGGAGATAGACAGGGAATCCATCAGTCACACTTCAGTGAGTCAAGACTAAGTGCCTGAGCTTTCAAAGCCCAGCAGAGAGGACCTTGAACCCAGACTTGGGGGCTTTGTGAGGGCTTCCTGGAGGAGGCGGTATTGAGGCCACCCTCAAAGAACATGCTTTATAAGGAGGCGATTAGGTGATTCCAAAATAACCTAGGACGTGCCCATCGCTGGCAGAGGGTGCCAGAGTAAACAGGCTGGTGGAAACTTTAAGGGCCACGTTCAGAGTCATCTGGGCAGGGAGGGGGCTGCGTCTACAGGAGAAGGTGACCTGAGTAGCCACAGACCATAACCCAGGCCACCCCAGAGGGACAAGGAGAAGCGCTAAGGGAGACTGGCTGCAGCAGAGAGCTCCATGTGGCCGGGGCTCCACGCAGCCTCCCTCTTGGGGGACCTGCTCTCATTCCCCTCAGGCAGGTGGCGCCGGGGACAACCTGCCATTGGCTTACACTCAGCTTTCAGCTCTGCCCCCTGCCCAGACGTTGGCATTCCTGCACCAGTGGGTGGGGACCTCTGCCTCTGGCCTTCCCTGTGGGACCCCTCAATCAGGGGAGCTGCTGGGAAGAAGGATCCTCAGCCCCTAAGGCCTCTGTGACTTTGGGGTGGCCTGACCCTGGTTTATCTGGAAGGATTATAATGATGTGCCTTTGATTTTCACTGACAGCCATACCGCAAAGGGGCACATTTGCATGCAGGTAACAGGAACCACACCACAGCAGCTTAAACAGGTGGTTTCTTTGTCTACCAGGGGCTGGCAGTTCAGGGCAGGTGTGACAGCCCCTCCCAGCCGTCACTGGTCCAGGCTTTTTCCGCCTTCCTGCCTCACCATCCTTGGCATGGTGGTGTAGCTTTTATCCTCATGGTGGCAACATGGCTGCTGTGCGTCTGGGTGTAATTTCATCTTTCCTTGCAGGAAGAACGATGTGGAAGGAGTAAGGAGCAGTGTCTAGATGAGGCAAGCAAACCTTTCCCTGGGAACCCCTGGCAGCTTTTGGCTTTTCATTGGCCAAACCTGGGGCTCGTGGCAAGGGAAGCTGGGAAGTAGAACATTTTAGTGGTTCACCATCCTGAACAAAAGCTCTGTTCTGTTAGCAGAGGGAGGAACACTGGGTAGCTGATCAGTAATACTGATTGTAGTAGGTAATGAGCAGACAGTGACTTTGAACCTGACACAGAAAATGTCTTCAAAACCCCCTTTAAATAGTTCCCTTTCCCTCAAAGTTGCTCCCCGTGGAATAGCTCCCCACCCTCCTCCCCACCTCTCTCCATCCCCCCCGAAGCCCTGCCAGCCTCCATTTCTGCCTCGATGTCTTGCTTTCCTTCCTGGCCACGTGTAAGGGGCTCAGCCCAGGGTCTGGCGCACGGCATCATTCCGTACATGCAGTGTCTGTTATTATTATTGTTGTTGCTGTTTGGGGTTTGGGGTTGTGTGAGGCGCTGAGGCGGGCAGGGGCTGGGGTTGCAGACGAGGCTGGTCAGTCCTCCACTGAGAGGAGCTTGTGGCCAGAGGTGGGCCTGGCGCCCCCTGGAGGGGGGGCAGAGAATGGCAGTGTGGCCCTCTTCTGTAGCCTCGCGGGCTGGGCCTCTGCATAGCTGCTGCTTCTCAGGATGGGCCAGCCCCCTTGTCTGCTTGAGAAACAGGCTTTCTAGACTGCCAGCTGAGCTGTAGCAATCAGAGGGTTTCCAAATTTACTGTTGTTTAGTTTCTTCCTTTCTTCTCTCAAAAAAAAAAGGAAATGCCCTACAAAACTATACATTTAAATCAGTCGGGTGTTGCCTGGCTTGCTTGCTTGCTTCCTTCCTTGCTTCCTTCCTTCCTCCCTCCCTCCTTACTGTCTATCCACACATTCTCTCTCTGTCTGTCCATCTGCCCGTTCCTTCCTTCTTTCCTCCTTCGCTTGCCTCCTGCTGCGCTGTGAGTGCTGGGTTTCTGGGCTCCCCCCAGGCAGCCCTGGGTCACAGTAATCCCCCTGCTATGGTGGCACATGAGCTGGGGTCAAGCCTGAACAGCTGTCCCTTGGACAGAGGGCCCCAAATGCACCCTGGCTGACATCCAGAGCATCGCCCGGAGTGGGCAGCCTGTCCCTCCCAGAGGTAAGGCAATGCCACCCTGGCCGGCCCTGCTCAGCCGTCTTCAGAAGCGCGGATAGGGGCCTTCCAGGGACACCGTTTTCCCCCAAATACCAGGTAACGATCCCACTTCCATGAGCAACCGCTACCTCATATCCTCGCAAATCGTCCAGCCCCAAACAGAACTTGTCTTATCTGGTTTCATCTCAGTCCTGGAGAGGCCTGTCAACTCCTGGCATCAGCAGATCCATCAGGAAATCACCTATTGTGCCTAAAATTCGCCATCAGAGGCCTGTGCAGAGCAGCAGGAAGCAACGGCCGGGATGCCTGGAGATGCGGCACACAAAGCGGCCTCACTGCCTGGCCGGGGGCTGCATCCCCATGGCTCTGACCAAAGGGCTCGTTTCCAGAAGGCAGTGGCCATGAACCACCTTTCCAGCCCAAGCTTTTATCTCATGCCCTGCATCACTCAGTGATCCCAGGGGGGCCCAAATGGAAGTCCCCTCACGTGTCCCCAGGCTAGCCCAGAGGCCCCCAGGATTTGTCCTGGCCAGCTCCAGTGGACACTCACCCGAGGGCCTTGGGTTTGTAGAGTGGACGGGCGCGCCCAGGCCGGGATGGGTGGCCTGGCCCTGGATCAGGTGCCCCATCGGCCACAAAGCCAGGCCTCCTCTACAACCGCCCAGAGCAGATATGGGACTGACTGAAACATGTGGCATGCTTGCCAGGAGAGAGAAGCCCAGGCGGGCCCTGCATGGGAGGGGGGAAGGATGGGCTCCTGTGGCCCCTCTGGCCATACTTCAAAACACTCCTGCCACTTCACCTGCCCACCCTCCCGCGGCGGGGCTAAGCGCGGCTCGCCCTGAGTCTTGGAGTGAAATAAATAAATAAATGAGCCTGAAAAAGGACCCGATCAGATGCCAAAAATGAAGATAACATGGGAGGAAGTTTATTTGGATGAGGAAATCCCTAAATGCTGTTGAAACTATGCTTGGAATTGCTAATTAGCGCTTGGGGGGCTTTGAAGGAAGCGCTGTCTCCCCGTGTGGCCCCTCCCCTGCCAGATCCCCCTGCACTTAGCACTTATCTGCAGGAAACGGGCTCCAGCTTCTGAATCCGCAGGGCGCTGCCGAGAGCGGGCCGTGACTCATGCCCGGGCAGCCGGACAATTCTCGCAGGGAGGACGGCCTTCCCAGGGCAGTGGCCCAGGCTCCATAGCTGGGCTGGGTGGCCACAGGCTCCCAGAACAGTGGAAGAGAAAGTTCTGGGAGGTTCGCCTGTGTCATGGCAGAGGGAGCTGTCCCTGGGGTGCCCACCTGCTAGTCCCAACACACCCAGATTCTGCCCTGACTCAAGCTCCAAAAATGTACATCCTTCACCCAGTGAAGGGGACAGGAGCCCCGAGGAAGCGAGGGCCAGGTGTCACCCCAGGGCCCTGTAACTTTTGGCTGTGGCCTGACCCAGGAGCATGGGGCCAGCTGCAGTTTCCAGATGCTCCATCCGCCTTGGAAATGTACATTTTCCTGCAGGGCCCGTGGCGGAGCCCTGGACACAGGAAGAAAGGCCTATTTTTGGAGACGAGCTTTAGGAGCTGAGGCTCCGATGACCCCATGCTGTCCTGCCCTCTGACTCGGGCAGGAAAAGCTGTCAGAAACACCTGACCTGGAGGCATGCAGAACTCTGCCTCTGTTGGCAGGCGGGCCTGGGAGCAGAGAGGCTGCCTCAGCACCGAGTTGGCCTGGGAGCGGACAGGCCATCACTGTGGCCACACCATGGAGTCGCCTTGCATTAGCTCAGACCTCAGGGCATTTCCTCTGCTGCCTTGATGAACAGGCCCTGCTGTGCCGGGAGCTTTGTGCTGCACTGAGCAAGTCACATGACAGTCCCGCTCTTCCCGAAAGCCACAAGCCCAGTTTGTGCTGGGGACAGACCATCTCCCAATGCCCACAGTGACACACAGGGCCCGGGGCCATGGCCCAGGCCTTTCAGTGCCCAAGAAAAGGACAGGGGCAGCCGGTTTTTCTCCTCTGAGTGGCAGCTCACTGGGTCCCTGGCACAGCTGCCACCCACGCTGACCATAGAGCCACCGACCTGCACCCCCTGCGTCTGCACTCGGGCCCCACAGCTGGTGCCCGCCGGCTATCTTCACTGGGCTACAAGTTGATGCAATCCTTCCCAAAAAAGGTGCAGCGTCTGTTGTTCTGACCGCCCTCTCGCCTCTGGTGCGTCCACCCCAACCCCAAAAGTCAGCAGCGAAAGAGATGGGGTTGAGATGCGGGGCGGGGCGGGAACCACGAGGGCTGGGGGAACATGAAGAAAGATTTTCACTTCCCTACCTCCTGGGTTCTATGTTTAGAATTTCCACTTCCACTCGCAGAGACTTTCCTCTTTATAAGAGTTTACTCTTGGCAAGAAGGGTCGCCGCAGGCCTGTTAGATACTGATTTCTGTGATTTCCCCACACCCTCCCCAATCCAAATTTCCCAAAGAGAATCTCTTCAAACTCCAAAAGGCACCTTTCTTTATCATTCTCCTCCACTTTGAACTATACGCTTTCCATGATTCCATCTATCAAGGGGATTGGGGAGCTGTGGGAGAGTTCCTGCAGGGAACCTTGGAGGAGTCTGCAAATCTGCAAAACCAGAGGGTTCACCTTTGGAGGCAAAGGAATGGGGGGACCCCCCCAGACCCACCAGAGGGCCTGCTGCTCCCCGAGGGAACCTGTACCCCACATGGCCAGGGTGGGCTGGGAGGAGACCCAGCGCAGGCATGCAGAGTGCTTGCACACACAAGCAGGCTTCCACTGGCATTTCCGAGCTGCCACAACGCTTCTGAGGCAGATGCTGGGCGTGATTGGGCCTGGGATGTGCGTCCTCCTCTGAAAGCAGACTCAGAGGTAGGTAGGTAGAGGTAGATTCTCCGTAAAAGGGCACTAATCCTGTCAGGGGAGCGCCAGCCTCATGACCTCATCTAACCCTAATCACCTCCCAATGGCCCCACCTCGTAATACGGTCATTTTAGGGGGAAGGGCTTCAACATAAGAATTTGGGGACATAAACACCTTGGCTGACACCTTGTCTTTTCTTCTTAGATGTGCAGCAGAAATGAAATCATTGTCCCTTGCCTGGAAAAGTGGTGTCCATGGTGGTGGTGCTGCTCCCAGGCCTGAGAGGAAACTAGAAAACACAATTCTGGGGACCAGAGAAAGGAGGGGACCCGAAAGAGTCACAGAGTCAGCTGGTAGCAGAGGAGGGAACCGGAATCGAGGTTTCCTAGTCTGGAGGTAAGAACAAAGATTCTCAGCTCCCTGTTTTCTGGGAAAATGATATGATTGTTCTTCTCATCCCCCTTCAAGTCAGGTGTGGCTGAGTGACTTGCTTGGCCAATGAAACTTGAACAGATTTTTTAAAAACCAGCACACGAGTCTGGTCTCAGTGATGGTGGAAGTGTGGTTGGAGATGGACCCTCCATCCCTTGGGTCCATGGAGCATGCATTGCACAGGCCCCACTCCACCTTAGAGGTGTGGCACAAGTGAAAAATAAGTCTTTGTTATTTTAAGCCAAGAATCAGAAAACTACAGGCCTTGGGCCAAATCTGGGCTGACCGTCTGTTTTTGTAAATAAAGTTTTATTGGAACACATTTATGTTCTGTCTGAAGCTGCTTTTGTGCTACAATAATTGTGGAGGAGTTGCAACAGAGACTGTATGGCCCACAAAGCCTAAAGTATTTACTATGTGGCCCTTTACAGAAACCTATTGCTGACCCTGATTTAAATCATTGAGATCTGGGGGACTGTTTGTTACTGCAGCATGACCTACCAATACACTTTCTAGTTATGCTGACGACTTCTGAATGCCATGTCACATGCTATAACAATCTAAAATACCCAATGTTTGCATGGCCTTTAAGGTTTTTCCAACCTGTTTCCACTGGCTGGTTGCTGAGCGTCCACTCTGGTCACCATTTTGCACATGATTAAGACAGGCCCAGGGAGATAAGTGGCCAGTCTGAAGTTACCTAGGGCTTAACCAGGCCTCTGACCCCACATTGAAATAGGTCACTGAGTCTTTGTCAGTTTTATCTGCATTGCCAAAGCCGGGACAAGAGCCAGATTAGGAAACCCACAGGCCTTTCTACCCCCAACACCTGTAGTTTAAGGAAACAGATGAGAAGAGAAGCCCATTCAGCCCAGAGCAGAAGTGAGAAGTGGTGAAATCTGGCTTCCCCACTCAGCCCAGCTCCTCTTCTGCTTCCTTTACTTGCTTTTCACATGGCCTCTGGAGGGACCAGCCTCAGAGGATGACCATCACCCCGCCCATCCCAGGCCTTGGTTTCCCCATGCCCTCTTGCTGCATGGGTGCTGCAGAGGCAATCATGATGGGCATGGGGTGGGTGTGGGCACCCTTCTCTGCCCACCTCAAATGTGGAAGCTGCTGGGGTGAAATCTGGGGTGCTGCATGGGGGAGAGGCACTAGCTACTTAGAAAGGCCTGTGAGAGGCCCACCCTCAGCCTGCTCTGCAGTCCTGGCTTCTTTGGCATCCCTTTCCCAGATTTCATGCCTCACATTCCCCAGCCTGGTCCTGACAGGCCCGAAGCGGGGAGTCCTCTCAGCCTGGGAAGGTGGCTGAAAGTTTGAACAGCTGCAGAACCTGCCCGCCTGCTATCTCAAGCTACATACTTTTTTTTTTTTTTTGACCAACCTCTTAGACTTACGTAACACACTTGGAAGTCAAGAAGCCAAGATTCATTATCAACAGCCCAGGAGGGGTTTGCAAAACACTTGCTATGAAGAAATCTTTCCATTGAGAAAAATTCCCCTCGTGCTCATGCTCCAGTGGCTCCAGCATGTCGTTGAGGGTGTGAGCAGCTTGAGAAGGGCTGTCTCCAGGGCTCCAGAGCCCACTGCTCTCTGCCAGCTCTGTGTCTCGATTCTGGTGCCCGGAAATGGAATTTGACTCCCTTTTTTGCCCTCTAAGTTAGTCACCGCTGACCTCACACCAACAGCCGATGTCAGCGACAGAGTTTTACCACGTGCCAGGTCCCTGTGTTGCTTATTTTACTGGATGCTCGCAGTGGCCGAGGGCTAGGTATTCTTATGCCCATTTTACAGAAGAGAACACTGAGGCTAAGAGAGGAGGCCAGGTGGTGGAGTCAGGGCACAGTCAGCATGCTCCTGCATGAGTAAGCGCCAAAGCAGACACTGCCCCTCCCCCCAACTGCTGAACAGCCGCTCCCACAATATAACTCAACCCATGAGTGTGATGTTTAAGCCTCTAGCTGTATCACAAGAGGAAATGAGGGGCTCATCCTGCAGGAAGATGAGGCCAGCATTCCACTTGGCCATTTCCCTTTTCAGAGAGCAGATGTGTGGTGTTCTGGACCTCTCTTTGGCCACGCTGTCATCTGGGGCCCCTGGAATCTGAAGGGCCAGGGCTGGGGGACCATGGCCAGGCCGGCAAACAGCCCTTTTAGAAGCATCCCCGCTGAAGCCAGGGCTGCTAAAGCCCACCGGCTATCGCTCACACAAGTGCTTCTTTCACTGGGTCTCTAGAAACCAGAGCCCATGTAAATCCAAGAAGATGAAACTGTGTGGGTCTACAGATCCAGACTGTGCAGTCGAGGGGCCCCAGCCTCAGAGGGAACTCAATGAAATTGTCAGGGAACTGAAAACAGATGATTTCAATCAGCAGGGGGAAAAAAAAAATGACTTCACGGCCACAGTTGACTGAAGGAGGCAGCCTTTGGCTGCCAGGCCTTGCCCGGGAGGCACTTCCAGAAAGCCGGACCTGTTCCTGAGCCTCTAGCTGGGTCTCCCCTGCAAGGGACCCGCGCCATGCATGCCGCGGGAGGGCCAGGACTGAAGGCCCGCCGCCCTAAAGGGGGACCGCTAGGCACACCGATAACCCGGTGTTTCCCCGCCCCAGCTTCCTCTCCGCAACCGCTTTCATGAATGGCCAGCTTCCCAGACAGCGGATTGGCTGAGCCGCCGGAGGCCAGGCCCAATCAGCAGCCGCGGAGCGCCTAGGCTCCATGTGGGGCCTCGGTCCCCCGCAACCATGAATGGCGCAGCCACGCCTACCTTGCGGAGACCCCTCCCCCAGGGAAATAAGGAGGAGGGGATTTAAAAAAAAAAAAAATTCCTTAGACCGGTCAGGGTTCTGGTACAGTTGTGTCACTCTGAGGCTTGGCTGCGTCTCCTGACAATAGCCCTTGGGCTTCCCTGCGTGGTCAGTGTTGACATTCAAGATCTAGTGACAGTGAAAGGGCTTGAGCGGTTAGAAATGCATTTCTTTGCCTATGGTTCGGTCTGACTCCAGTCTCAGGGAAAGTACTGCAGCCCTCCAGCATGAACAGGCAGGCTGCCAGGGGACAAAGGCAGGGGGTGGGAAGAGGTGGGACCCTTTCCCTGGCCAGTACAGGGGGACAGGGGGCTCCGAACATGTGTGAATGCTGGGAACTTGTGCAAACCAGAGGGCTTGGTCACCCTCCCTCCCCCGCCCCCGTGGTCACTGGCCTTGTCCTAGATGCATGTGTCGCATGCATGTCAGGGCTGGGGCCACAGTGGGGGAACCCAGCCATTCGGCTGCATTTCCTGTTAAGTAGGAAAACATGTTCTGTTTGCTGATGTTATAAAGCAGGCATGTGTTTACAAATGCTCTTTGGGGAGAGCGTGGTTAAGGGGCCTGCTTCCGGCCTCCCCTCCCCAGACAACGTGATCGTGTCGCTGACAGAGCAGGGCTTGCTCTTCAGAGAAGGACCTTGCTTGGGAAAGTCAGACTTAGCAGAATTCAAAAGTGGGACAGAAAGCTCTCTTGTAATGTGGGTTGAGGCCGTGTACGGAGGGCCTTGAATGCCAGAGTGAGCCCTGGGGAGGCATGGAAAGCTGGTGAGCCGGGGAGTGGTATTTCTCCCCTCTCCTCATACACCTACCCTGTGCCTGGCTGGGACTGACCATTTCAGGAACTGCAGTATTAACCCTGTGCAGACTGCTTTCTGGAATTCCTGGTTACTCCTCCGGACTGACAAGGCACTGGGGCATCATCCCCATTTTAAAGATGAGAAAACTGAGGTCCGAGTAATCTGCAAAAGGAAGTGGCACAATTCAAAAGTGGCAAGCCCCGAATGGAGCCCAGCTCTGCCTTTTGCTGGAGGAAGTGTACTTCCACTGGGCCCCAAGGCTATAGGACCCATGTGAGGATTTAATAACACAATGCAGGTAGAGCAGAGCTCCAGGCCTGACACTGAATCACTGTTGCAGCAACTAGGATCCTAACTGGTAAGGAATATATCTGTTCCCAAATTTCCAAGAGCCAGACTCTGAACTCCCAGGTGGGTGTATGAATCCGTGAGCCGGCAGCCAGGGCTGGGCCTGAGGAATTCTTGTAGGTTGCCCGTTGTAGCATCTATTCCAGCTAGCTGTCTGCCCAAGACCTGTTTTTTATCTTCTAGGTCAGCAGTTCATAATTTTTTGGTCTTGGGGCCCATTCGCATTCTAAAAGTTATTGAAGACTCCAAAGAGATTTTGTTGATGTGGTTTCATCTATTGATATTTACTGCACGAGAAATTAAAATGGAGAAAACATTTTAAACACAAGAATATAGAGGCATATATTCTATTAGCTATCTGAAGTGACGATATCATTCCATTTCATGTAGCCTCTGGAAAATTCCACCATATGCTTGGGAGAGGATGAGAGGATAAAAGGCAAATAACGTCTCAGTGTTATTGTGAAGGTAATTTTGATCCCTGTGACCTCCTGAACCCACACGTGGAGAACTGCTGTTTTCATCTGCAGGGAGAAGTTTGAGGCCGCCCGGTATACTTGTGGTGGGGTCTGGCCACATGGTACCCTGGCCGGCAGGCTGTCACCAGTCAGCAGTTGTGTCTCAGGGGTACGTGGAACACACGTGATGTGTGGACTTGGACTGTGCAGCGTGACAGCCCTGGGAGCAGAGGCGATGTGTGCATTGGCCGCGTCCTGCCTCTGAAAGGAAGGCAGTGAGCTCTCCCCTCCCTCTCCCCTGTCTACAGGTGGGGATGGGGATGAGGATGTGAGTTAGCTCAGGCCTTGTAGACCAAGGGCCACCCTCAGGAGGTGGGGGAGGCTGGGTCACCAGTTCCATCACGCCTCCAGATTCATCCTGGATTGCCTACCTGGGCTCCAATGGGGAAGAAGAATCAACCACCTGGCTTAAGCTCCTCCCTTTTGGGGTCTCTTATCACAATGGTCTAACGTGTCCCTTGATGAAGCACATCTATCATCTTTACACATCTGGGCCCCAGCCCTGGGCTTTCTGGTTTCATTATGTTTGCAAGGATGGATGAACGTCCTATTGGTTGAAGGTTGACTATACACCCTTGGGAGGGGTCGGAGCATGAGTGCCAGTGACAAATGAACCATGGCAGGTCACTGCAGAAAGCTGGTTTTGAGGCAGAGTGGGGAACCAGTGAACTTGTGCGCACCTTGATTTTTACCCATCCTGGGCCCATTGCCCCCACCTCTTGTTCTCCTCAAGAGGCTTGCTGACGATGGAGTAGTTGGCTTGTGGAGGTGAGCCTGCTGCCTGAGTGGGAGAAGCAGGCGTGGACCCTGTGGGGTGTGGGCAATGGAGGGGAATCAGGCGTCTCCCCTCAGGGCTGGGGAAGGTCGCAGGGCGAGAGAGCCAAGGCCCAGCACATGCTAGAAGCCCCAGGATCACCAAGTTTTGCCCGGCCTGTGGATGGCTCTCCTGTTCCCAGTGGGGAGTGGGGGGCTGAATCACCCTGTGCCAGTCAGTACCCAGGCTATTTGTGCATGCTGGGAATGCTACTGCAGTACTGTTCAGGGCAATTGCTAGATATTTAGTAGTGTGTGAGTGATTAAGGGCCCCCAAGAGTTGGTGTTTATAAACAAAAAACAGTACGGTGCTTTAAAATATATATATATATTCCTCAGTGGAGGAGTAACCCTGCAGGATAGGAAATCAGTGATCTACTAAGAAGCCCACCTACCCTTCAACTTTGCCCATGGATGGTGGTCTTCTTGCCAAAAGAAGGCTTGAGCAGGGTGGGTGAGGTGTGAGGCCTAAGGACTTATTAAGCATGTTGGAGAACCCTGGGAGAATCCAGTGAGTGCCAAGGATGGCCTTGGCAGAAAATATCAGATTCTGCCACTGTCCCCTCCCCCATTCCCCTGAAAAGGTGGGTGGGGTGGGCCGGAAGAGCCTTGGCTCTGATCTGTAAAGGAGGTATGGAGGGGAGAGCGTCGGATCTGAATCCTGAAGGATGGGCAGGATACAGGCATCTGATTATGATGAGAAAGAGGCATCCAGGTGGTAGGAACGGCGAAATGAGGACCCAGAGTGGGGACCTTGGATCTGCTGTTCATCGCTGTGGCTTGGAGGCTGAGTGCGGGTCTTGCACTGTCCCATATACGTTTCTCGCATCTCCCAGACTGGAGTCCCTGGAAGCTGGGACCAGATCATATAGGTAAGGGGCCCCCAGGCCCTGACAGACTGGCGAGCAGCAGACAGTGCTCAGGTAACGACAGTCCCTGCACTGAATGGGTCAGGCATGGGTGGAGGAAGGAGGGAACAGGTGAGAGGGCGAGGTGCGGCCCAGAAGGAGTGGTGTTGACTCCCTCTTGACAGGGGCCTTTCTGCCCCCAGGAATCTAGCCGACTTCTCGTTCCTTCTCCAGATGTTGTGATGTTCCTGGACCTGGTGCAGGATGGCACCACGTGTGAGAGAGGAGAGAGAAGCGTGTGTCAGCTGTGGGTGTGAGGTAGCCACTCGGCAAGGCTAGGGTTTCTAGAAGAACCTGGGCTTTCATCCTTGAACTCCTTTACTTTTTGTTTGTTGAGATATTATTGCTGAGAATCAAGCAGCATCCACGCTGTGGAGGAGCCCGCAGTCTGGGAGGAGAGGAAGGTGAGATCTCAGCTGACGGGGAAGAGGGCGGCTGTGGGAGAAGAGCTTGTATCCGTGTCCTGGGGCTGCTGTAACAAATCGCCACACACCAGGTGGTTTCATACAACAGAACTTTACCCTCTCACCGTTATGGAGGTGGGAAGTCCAAGATCAAGGTGTCGGCAGGGCTGTTCCTTCTGAGGGCTGCGAGGGAGCAAACGTCCCAGGCCTCTCTCCAGCTTCTGGTGTTGCCAGCAATTCTTGGCTTGTAGCCGCACCCCTCCAATCTCTGCCTTCATCTTCACATGGCCTCTGCTTTGTATGTTTCTCTTTGTCCTCTCCTTTCCTTCTAAGGACACTTATCATTGGATTTAGGGCACCCCCCCACCCCCAGATCCAGGCTGATCCCATCTTGAGATCCTTACCTTAATTACATCTGCAAAGACCCTTTTTCCAAATAAGGTCACATTCCCAGGTTCTAGGTGGACGTATCTTTTGGAGGGAGATCACCATTTGACCCCTGCAGGGCTCGAAGATGAAGGGGAGAGGCGGGAGGTGCTGCTGGGCACAACTGGAAGGCTTCCTGGAGGAGGGAGTGCTGACCTAGGTCTTGAGGGGAGTCACTGCCAGGTGGAAGGGGAATCCAGGTAGGAGGCTCAGAACTCAGAGGTGCTGGGCCTTGGCTGGCCAGAGGAGTCCAGGGGAAAGTGGGGACTCTGGTGGAGGGAGATGTGTGGGGCGTGGGGGGCAGAGGTCTGGGTGTCCCAGGGTGAGGCTGGGCGGTGGAGGTGTTGTCTGAGGGCCAGCAGGAGTTCCAGGGGCAGTGGGAGTGTTCCCTGCAGGATAAAGGTGCCAGGAGCAAATGGCCACCTCAGCAGACACAGGGCCTGTCATGGGGAGTGGGTGGAAATGTGTGACCTGCAGGGGTGGAGGGGAAGCTGGGGCCTTGGGGTGGTCCCTGGGAAGACCCAAGGGGCAGCTTAAGACGTCTGCAGAGAATGCAGCATGAAATTCGGTTTGTCTGCTTTGCTGTGTTCCTAAAGAAAAGAGGTGCCCCGAGGGGCACCTGGCTTCCCAAACTCAGTGCCCGGTTTGCCTGGGCACCCGCGGTGGACCCGGGAGCTGGTTTCATTTGCACGCCTTTGTCTCCAGGCCTGGCGGGTGCTCAGCTGCCAGGACCTCCCCGAAGCTGGCCTGTCCCGAGGACACCTTTCCAGGTCCCGAATACCTGCCCCCTCCCTGCCTAGGACAACGGGGACTGTCAGGGCCGTGGGCAGGGGCGCCCCACCATCCAGACCCTGCGGGGGCCTCGCCTTGGTCCTGGAGCCAATTTCTGGCTCATCGGGGAACAAGAGGAGCCTTCAGCACCTCGATTCTAGAAAGGCTGAGGTTCTCACACCGGGCCACACCTGAGCCCCCAGGGTCCCTCGCAGCGTCTCTCTCGTATGGCCAGGGCTGACGTGACTCCACGCTCACCCAGGGACAGCGGGGCTTTCTCGGTGCTGTCACACTTCTGTTTTCAGTTTCCTCTAAGTGTCGGAGTGCATGGAGGAAGGAGGCTGACTCCACCCCTGCCATGTGGCCTTACCGTCAACTTTTAATCTCTCCCTGACTCAGTTTCCTCATCTGTGAAATGGAGTCATCTGGCTGCTTTATAGGGTTGTTGGAAGTCATAGTGAGGAGTGTGTCTGTCGGTCCACGTCCAATCTGTCTGGGGGCCCCACTGTGATCAGACCTTGCGCTTTGGGCGGGGGACACAAAGGCAGACGTGACGCAGGGGAGGGGGCTGGAATCCCTCTGCTGAGCACCAGTCTTTATTTGATGGTCTCCCTGGCGTCCAGAACTCCCCCCTGCTCTCTCCAGGGGGTCAGGACACACAGTCTGGTTTGTATGAGGAAAGGGGGCCCCCCTGGACCTCAGTGCAGCGGGGGAGGGGCAGGAGGTGGTACTCAGAAGGAAGCCCCGCCTCCCACCCTGCTGGCCCTCTGCCTTCAAAGGAGAGCTGTACCCCTCCTCTCTGACCCCAGACCCACCAAGAGGGCCACTCTGTGGCCTGTGGTGCAAGGCCTGCAGTCTCCAGGCAACCACCCCTTGTCTGGCTATGTCTCCATCCCCCTGTCTCTCTTCTTCTCTGAGGGATAAGCCGGAAGCCAAAGTCCTCCCAAGCTGGGGTGGAAGCACCCACAATTCTCCAGTGGGTTTTTAAGGAGGAGTCACTCCAAAAACAGCGGCATCTGGGCTTGGACCCCCTCCCCTTTCCAGGGGATCCTCCAAACTTCAAACTGGAACGGAACGTTTAGGTTGGAGAGTTGTCCTGTCTCTGTCTCTCTCTGTGTCTTTCCCTCTCTTTCTCCCTCTCCCTCTGGCTCTCCTCCTGTCACTCTGTGTCTCTTTCCTCTGAGTGTAGAGCGGCAGCCGCCAGGCCCTTTGAATGGAGCCCTGGGAAGCGCGGGCCCCTGCAGCCCCCAGCCCAGGCTTTATTCATCCCCCGGTTAATTAACAGTGAAGCCGTGGCCCTGGGAACCGGCGGCTGAGGGGCTGCAGGGAAGGGCAGGAGGGCCCAGGCAGACACAACAAGCCGGGCTCGGTTGGGTGGGGGTCAGCGGCATGGGTGGCTTATTACATTCCTGGGATGCCGGGCCGGGGAGGGCTGGCCGGCCATCTGTCTACACCTGTTGCCCCTCTTAGCTGTGAGAACCCCCAGGGACCACGCCGTGGCCTGACGACACTGTCCCAGTGTCGGAGGTCAGCGGTTGGACAGAGGGATGGGCTCTGCCTCCAGACTCCACCAGCCTGAGTGCTGCTCTGTGGATGCCACCTCTGTGAGCCTGAGTCCCTCTAGGAAGTGGGGATCAGGGTGCAGGGGGACCCCTGGGCCGGGCCCTGGGCAGCTGGGTATGGAGGAAGGGCCTGTTCTCTGCTGCAGCCCTGCCACATGGCCCATGTGTGGAGCTGGGCTGGGAGGGTGTTGGATCCCTGACTCAGTTGTCTTAGGAGCACATCTGTTCAACCAAGCGTGGCTGTGAGAGGGCCGGCCCCAAACTAAGCCGAGCTGGGGGAATTGCCACCCCACAGAAAGGAAGATAGCAGATAACAATAATATTCGTGTTTGAAGCATGAGGACCCCAGGGGCTGCAGGATCAAGGCAGAAGAACCAGAGACCAGAGGGAGGGGAAGATGATGGGGGGCTGAGGTACAGGGAACATGGTCTGGGTTCAAAAGCAGCTCAAAACCCAAAGAAAGGCTCCCATGGCCCTCAACCCCATAGCTACAGGAGGGCAGGTCTGTTGGAAGAACATTCCAGAAAACCATCACTCCTGGCTAAGGATGGCAAGTGGGCTCTGACCACAGGTCGGCCCCGGCTGGGTGGGGTCTGCATGGCAAAGACTGGCTCCAGAGCGGGTGGAAGAGGAGCCGACATGTGCCCTGGGTCCAATTCCCAGGGCCCACAAGGCCCCCCGACTGCTTCCCTGTCTCCCCTGCCTTATCCTTGCTGCCCTTTGGCTAGTTTTGGGGGGCAGGTCAAGCTCTTCCCCATTTCAGGACCTTCCCCTGTTCCTCTGCTCTTCAGGCCTGGCTCTTACTTTTAATTCAGCTCAGAGAGGCCATCACAGACCACCCATTAAATCCCCACCCCCCCATCCTCTATTGCCTTCTGGATTCATTTGCTCTGGCTGCTGTAATAAAGCAACACAGATGGGGTGGCTTAAATAGCAGAAATGTATGGTCTCACAGTTCTGGGGGCAGAAGTCCAAAATCGAGCAGTCGGCAGGGCTGGTTCCTTTTGAGGGTTTTGAGGGAAGGGTCTGTTCCAGGCCTCTCTCCTCGGCGTGTAGACGGCCGCCTTCTCCCTGTGTGCTCACAGGGTCATCCCTCTGTGTGTGTCTGTGTCCTGACCTCCTCTGCTTGTGAGATTAGGACCCACCCCAGTGACCTCACCCTCACTTGATTACCTCTTAAAGGTCCCATGTCCAAATACAGTCACATTCTGGGGTGCTGGGATTAGGATTCCAACATGAACTTTGGGTGTCACAGCTCATCCCAAGTTACCTTCCTTTGTCTTATCTTCTGGATTTGTGTATTTGTCTTGTTTTCGGTCTCCTCCACTAGAACGTCAGCCCCACAAGGATGCAGTCACAGTTCCTACAGTGCTGGTTCACTTTAGTCATTTAGCAGATGGTTGCTGAATGGCTAAGGAATATATGATATAACACGCAGACACAGCAGGCCAGGCAGGACGCATATGTCGCCTGCCGGTGGCACAGGGTGGCCAGGGCTTCCAACGCTCCTCGGTCGCTCGGCAACCTGGGTGACCAGAGCTCCCGGCCCAGCTGGTCTGCAGCCCCAGTAACCCTCTGGTGGACGGGCTGCCTGGAAGCCCAAACGACCCCACACCTAGAAACAACCAGAGGCCACAGGGCGGCCCACATTCTCTGACGAGTCACTGCTCATTTGGGCTTCGGAGCCCACACCCAGCTTTGCTGGGCGTGAACTGATGCTTCAGATAACCAGGGAACGTGTGTCCACAGGGCAGCTTCAGCCAGACCCGCTTCTTGCCCGGGGAACCTTCTTTCCCTGGTTACCTATTTCCCAAATTAACTTCTAAGCAGCCTTTGTCTGGCAGATTCCAGTGGATTATGCAAAAGGGGTTTGCCAGGGGATGGGGGCTGTTTGAAGACTTCTGAGCCAAGCAGCGAAGGCGCTGCCCAGAGGACAAAGGCCTCGCCTCTTCCTCCGAATGCAGAGACCAGATTAGCTTCGGCTCGCGGCTCCAAGCCCTGCTGCCGCCCCAGTGTTTAGCTAATTCGGAGGCCCAAGAGCCACGGAAGAGAACGGCAGAAGAAAGGGATGGACACAAAAGGAGAAGGACAAGAGGGCAGACTGTAAAAAAAAACCCCTCAAGAATGCAATTTGCTCCTGGACGCACCCTCCCGCCCCGCTGCCCGCCTGGAGTGGGCGGAATTCTGCAAGGGGGCAGCCGGGAGCTGGCCCCTGACCTGGGCCTGCAGCTCGAATTCCTAACATCTGCCCCGGATAAGGATATGGCAACTACTTAGGGAGTGGGCCCGTGCCTGGTGCGTTCCTTCCTGGAATCTGGCTTTGCAGACAGGGCAACAGGCTCAGAGAGGGCAAGCGAGCTGCCCAGGGTCACACAGCCCAGGCCTTTTGATGGCCACATTTCCTGCTAGATCCCAGGCAAGGGAGTGGCTCAGGATGGAGACCCCTAGGAAGGCTGGTCTACAGGGGACCCCCATTCATGCAGGGCTTCCAAACTCTGGGGTGTGGCCCCCACGGCCAGCAGGCTCCAGGTCCTGACTCATAGGTTTGGGATCTCATCCCTCTTTCCTATCCCCTTCCTCTGGGGAGTGTTGTGAAGGGTGTATTTGGGCCCCAGGGACCCCCAAGGTTGGGCATCTGTGATCTGAAAGCCCAAGGCCAACTCTGGCCCCTCCCCTTCGGGCCTGGCAGCCCACCCTCCCCGGAGCCCCCAAGCTGCGCCCCATTCCTGAGCCCAGGCCTCCTGCTGGGCGTCTTTGTCTGGCCTTGGGTTTCACAGGCAGCCCTGGCCTTTTTCTCGCAGGTCTCAGGTTTCACCTCTTGCTGGGAGGATCCTCCAATTCATGAACCAGTGACCTCCCAGGAGGTGGGACTGCCCACCCTGCACCATCAGGCCCTAGGAATTCGTCCTGGGGCCCGGAAGCAGGGGGTTGGGAGAAGGGCAGGGACTGGGGAGTCTAGAGGTCCCTGCTGGGTGGGGTTGGGGTGGGGGCACTGGCCAGGGATGGGGCGGGAAGAGAAGAACATTTCGTTTTCAATCAGAACGCCAGAGGCCGGGAGGCTTCCTTGTGGGAAATTCAGAAAATAGAGAAAAGGAGAGAGGACAGCAGAAGCCTCGGCGGGACCTCCAACTGGCACGGATCCTGGAGGGCAAGCCTGAGTGCGCAACCCAGCCCCCTCCCTGACGGTGAGGCGACAGCCCTGCTGCTCCCCAGCCTCAGTCTCCCGGGGTGTGAAATGGGGTGATGGAGGCAGGGTCCTCCTGGCCTCAGCTCCTGGCTGCCCATCCTGTGCAGGTCCCCCGCCCCGCTTCCCAAGAGTTTCTTGCCCCTGGCTTCACCCTCCTCACAGCACCCACAGTCTCTCCCCCTCTGTTGAATGGGTGCCTTTGGCCCACAGATCACCCAGTTACCTCCCATCTGAGGGGTCGTCCATCACCTCCTCTCTCCCCGCAGCTGCTCCCACTTCTCTACTGCCCCAGGCCTGCCCACCCCACCAGCAAGGACCTCATCCGTGGGGACACAGCCACCTGTGTGTGGCCGAATCCAAGCTGCTTCTTTGTCCTCTCCTCCCTGGGCAGAGGGAGACCATCCAGGAGGCCACCCCCTCCTCCCAACACTTTCTTCTCCAGGCTTCTCTGCCCCCCCTACCCCTCTTTCCCTCCTGCCTCAAGGCTGCTCCCCTGCAGACCCCCTAAATGTCAAGCATTTAGTGGATTTATCAGGAGCTGGGCACTGTTCTGGGGCTGGGGGTCTGCATGCCTGAAACACGCAAGGTCCCTCACTCCCTGGGGCTTACGGTCTTGAGGGTTCCTCGGGGGTTGGACCAGGGTTTCTTCTCCTATCTCTCTACCCTTCTCCCTGGGTGATCTCATCAGTTCCCATGGATTTAAATATCCTAAAGCTGATGACTTCCAAATTTGTCCCTGCAGCTTTGACCTCTCCTTTGAACTTCGACCTGCATATCCGGCAGGCCACTTGACATCTCCCTTTGGGGTCTCCCAGACATGTCAAACAGCTCATGGCCAAGCTGGACTTCTGGATTTTTATCCCCTATCCTTTCCCAGTCATCCCCACCCCATCTTCCCCGTCTCAGCAAACCCCACTACAAACCCTCTGCTGGCTCCATCCAGAAGCCTCTACATTCCCCTGGCTCCTCCCTTTCTATCCCCGCTACCAGGAATCCATCCACAGACCCTGAGCATCTCACGTCTGTAGGACCTCCCACTGTCACTACCTTGGTCCTGGCCATTCCTCCCATAATGAGACTTCATGGAAGTGAGGCGAAGGGTCGCTGATGGTGGGATGCAGGGTTTGGGTCAGAGCTACTCTTTATGAGAAGGCAGAGGAACCCAGAGCTGCTCCCCCTTCCCCAGAGTGGCTGCCCCCCGCGCCCTGGGCCTTGTGCTCAGGGTGAGCTAGGTCCCCTGGGAAGTGGGAGGCAGAGGGTGGAAAAGACTTACAGAGAGAGAGGTCGAGAGAGTCGAGACCCCCGGCTCCTGCACAGGTGGCCATGATGGGGAAGTCCCAGCACGTGGTGCCAGCCTTTGGACGTGGGGAGCATGTGTGATCAGCTAAGAGTAAAACTGTGCTTTTTTTTTTCTGAGACTGGGCTGCACCTGCCTGTCCTTCACCTGGTCGTGGAGCTCACTGAAGGGGCTACAGTGGTGCCCACCTAAGGAAGGGGCATGGCTTCATCCCTCGTTTGACAGGTGGGGAAACAGAGGCCCTGGGTGCCCCAGCTGCGAGCAGCCCAGGGATGCCAACCAGCCTTGCTTCCCTGCCTCACACCAGCTCCCTCTCAGCCTCTCTTCCCGACCCCACAGCTCCTGGTCCAAGTGGCTCCCTGCAGCCCTGAGGGGGTCTGCTCCAGAGCACAGCAGTGTTCTCCAGGGACTGCCACCAAATGGCACCAAATGGAGGTCACACCTCCTTCAAGTGAGGGCCCCGCCAGGCTCAGAGCTTCTCCAGCCACTAGCAGGATGTGAGGGGCTGCAAGGCTGGCTCCCGTCCCAGCAGGTCAGGGATCCTCCAGGCCACACTGTCATCCAAGCCTCCCTCCTTGTTTCTCAAGGCACACACAACGTGGCCTGCCATCTGGCCCAGGGCACTGGGCAGGGGTGGGGTGGGTACTGAGGCTTTTAGCTCTTTTGCAGAGGAGAGGAGCAAAATACACACTGAAGACGCTGATGAAGTGGGGAGAGGACTGGCCAAGCTGGGCATCTCTGCTGTGACTTCAGCCTTTAGGGTATTTGTCCTTTCAACAGAATATTTATTGAGCACCTACTGCATGCTGGATACTGTGCCAGGCACAGGAAATAGAGCTGGGAGCATGACTGACAGGACTGAAGGATGTGCTGTCCAGTGGGAAAGACCGACAATGAACAGAGCATGTGCTGGGCCACACTATATGCATTTATTCTATCTGTGAGAAGCCAAGATTCAGTGAGGCTAATTGATCTGCCAATGGTCGCAGAATAAAGGTGGAAGAGCCAGGATTCATCCTCCACCCATCTATCCATCCATCTGTCCATCCATCCACCCATTCATTCATTCATTCATCCACTGAGCACCTACAGTATGCTGGGCCCTATGCTATGTGCTGGGAATGAAACAGAGAACAAAAGAGAAACAATCCCTGACCTCAGGAGGGTCACATCCTGGAGGAGATGAGGAAAAAACATCCATATTAATCAGACCAATAACAATACAGTTACAAGAATGATCAGGGGTCACCTGAAAGAGGAGAAGGAGCAGCCGTGTGAAGGGCAAGCACACGTGTGTGCACGTGTGTACATGTATGGGTCTCTCTGTGTATTCTTGTGTGTCTCTGTGCACATGTGTGTGCATCTTACATGCACATGTACGTCTGTGTGGATGCATGTGTGTGTGTCTATGTGTGCATGTGCATGTACATCTTTGTGTGCATGTGCATTCATGCACAAGCACACGTGTGTGTGTGTGTGTGTGTATTGCACTCCTGATAGAGGGATGAGCATGGGCGGAAGCTCCGAGGCAGGAGGCTGTGGTGGGATGTGGTCTAGGAACAAAAGGAGGACCCGTGTGCTGGGAGGTGGGGATGGGGAACAAATGGAGGGAGGTGGGCAGGAAGGGGTGAGTTGAGGCTGGGCTGTGAGAACCTGTGAACACGACCAAGAGTTTGAATTTTATTTAAAATGCAAAGGGAGACATTGGAGGCATTTCCATGAGGTTAAAAAAAGAAAACTCCTCTGGCTTCTATGGGGAGAATGACTTGAAAGGGACCATTCGTGGAAGCAGAGGGCACTGTATCTGCCCAGGTGAGAGAGGATGGAGGCTCCAGAGAGGACCCCCTCTGAGCTTCTAGCAAGGGAACTACATCTAAGAGAAAAACAAAACTGTGGGGTCGGGGGTGGGGGGAAAGGGGGGTGTTAACAGCAGATTAGCCACTACAGAAAAAAAGAAAAATGAACTTGAAGATATAGCAATAGAAATTCTCCAAAATGAAAAGAGACAAGAAGGGAGCACAGAGCATCCGCGAGGTCTGGGACAACACCACGTGGCCCAACATTCATGTAACTGCTCTCCCTGATGAGCCCCAGAGATGCCACTCCCTGCCTAGGAGAATGTCTAAAATCCAAAAGCCCGGCCATTCTCAGTGCTGGAATGGATGTGGAGCTGCTTGAAATCTCTCCGACGGTGTGGAACTTGTAAAAGTGCAACCATGTTGGAAAGCTCTTTGGGATGTTCTTCAAATTTAAACATGCAGCTACCGTGTGGCTCAGCCACGCCACTCCTGGCATTTACCAAAGGGAAATTAAATTGCACAGCCTCCTAAAATCTTACCCACAAATGTTCACACCAGCTTTATTTGTAATAGTCCTGAACCGGAAAAACCCCAGTGCCCATCAGCAGGTGAATGGGTCAGCACAGGCCTTGGGGGTCACGGTTGTCCAGCTGTTGAGGAAAGAACAAAGCCTGGGTACCCAGGCTCTGGTCTGACCCCCACTGTCCCTCTGAGGGCACTGAGCAAGTTGTGTGCCCAGTCACAGCCTTGATTTCTCCTGCGGGGTGGATCTGTGAGTCTGTCTGATTCACCAGGATCTGGGTGACATTCACCGACCCGTGCGACATGGCTGGGGGAAGCCTCTGGAAGCTTCGATACCAGGGAGGTTGGTGCAGGCCTGGGCCAGCTCTGGTCTGGGAGGCCGGCTGAGCCTCGGCCAGCTTGTTGAGCGGGGACGACACAGAGGCAGCGGGGCCTGTTCCCTGCAGGGCTCCGTGCGTTGAGTCCAGCGGGGCAGGGGCAGGGGTCATGTTTAACCACGGGGGAGCTCAGGGCAGTGTCTCTTGGCCACACAGCGGTCCAAGCGGCGTGGGCGGGCGGTCCCTTGGATGGTCCTGGGACAAAATAACAAGGCCTGGTCAGTCACCTGACCAGTCACGCAGGGGCGGTTTGAGAGGACAGAGAGGCAGAGCTGACCCCCGGGGAGGGGCCGCGACTGGAGACGACAGGGGGAGGGGGAAGCCCAAAGCCTGCAGTTGAGTCTGGGCAGGAGAGTGGACAGCTTATACATGGGCATGAGTGGACAAAGGCCAGCCGGCCAGGCCCCAGTGCCCCTGGGACCTCCACCCTGGAGGCCAGTCCTGGGAGACCCAGCCCAGGACCTGTACCTGCATTCGTGGTCCCCATGGAGGTTCCCCCACCCTCTGGGTTCCAGGGGGGCAGGGCTGCATTTGGTCCATTGTGGGAGCCCCATGCCTAGCACGTGGTAAGAACTCCTCCGCTGTGTGTTGGATCCATAGCAAATGGGTGAATGAATGAATGAATGGATGGATGAGTGAAAGAAAGCATCTCTCTGCCTCTCTAGATTATGAGTTTCTCCAGAGCAGGATCTGTGCCTGGTTCTGGAAAGTTATTCCCCGTGCTGGTTTTTGTGTTACAAATTACCACCTATTTCAAAACCTCAAATACCATGTACTTAACCGTCTTACAGTTTTTGTGGGTCAGGAGTCCGGACACGGCTTCACTGACTCTACTGTGTCGCAAGGCTGCAATCACGGCGTCCTCCGGGCAGAGGCGCCCTCTTCCCGATGGAATTACTAAATTCAGGTACTTAAGCCTGGAGCTGCTGGCCATCACGCGGGGTACCTGCCTGAGACTGAGGCCAACACAAGGAGAGCAGATGGACAGACGGAAAGAGTCAGTGTCCTGACCACCTACCTCATTTGCACCTCTGGGTCGTTCAGTATCCACATTCTGCCACTGGACCATCTAATTACATGGGCCGGTCAGTTCCCATTTTTACTTAAGGGTGGGAGGGGTTTCTGCCACTTGCAACCCAAACTCCTAAGACAAATGCATAGACACGAACATTTTTAATGTCAACAAATTAGTATCCATATCATTTAAAATATATAGTAGCCCATTTAAAACATTTTTATTAGGGTAAATTTTGTTTACAATAAAATTCAGTCTTTTTTTTTTTTTTTGCGGTACGAGGGCCTCTCACTGTTGTGGCCTCTCCCGTTGCGGAGCACAGGCTCCGGACGCGCAGGCTCAGCGGCCATGGCTCACGGGCCCAGCCGCTCCGCGGCATGTGGGATCTTCCCGGACCGGGGCACGAACCCGCATCCCCTGCATCGGCAGGTGGACTCAACCACTGCGCCACCAGGGAAGCCCAAAATTCAGCCTTTTAAAGGGTGAAGTTATGTGAGTTTTGACAAACACAGTGGTGTAACCACCACCGCAAGACACAGGCCAGTTCCATTGCCACGAAAACCTCCCTGTGCTGCCCCTTTGGAGTCAAACCCTCCCTGCCCCAGCCCCTGGACAGCACAGATTGGACCCCTGTTCCCGCAGGTTTGCACTTTGAGAATGTCCCACACGTAGAAACCTACAGTGTGTGAGGCTTGGAGTCTGGCTTTTAGGATGCTTTGAGGGCCATCCCTGTTGGTATCTGTCTCAGGAGTTTGTTTCTTTTTGTGGCCAAGCAGTTTCCATAGAATGTTTGTTCCCAGTTGAAAGGCATTTGGATTGGCCCCAGTTTGGGGGGGATTCCGAGTAAAACTGCTATGTATGTGTGTGCAGGTCTCCGTACCTGTGTCAGTGAGTTTCCCCAGCTCCAGGAAGGTGTGAGCATCTTGAAGTCAGGGTGTTCCGGCCCTTGAAGTGTTCTCCTTGACCTTGCTCCAGACCCAGAAATATTCTAGGAGTGAGAAAGAGAGCTATGAGAATTCTCTCTACCGTTATCCGAGAAAGGGCTCCGGAAGGGCCCACCCCATTCCTCCTTTTCAGCACAAAGCCCACCATCAAGTAAAGGGATTCAATTACTCCACAGGGCAGGATGGTCCAGCTAACCTCTGGCGATGGAGATAATGATGAAAATGATGGTGATAACAAAGACGTAGGGACCCCCAAAGCGTTGAGTCCCCATTGTGGCTCTGATGTCCACGTGTGTCCCTTTTTCCAGTGCTCACAGTAGCATCCCAAAGCAGGTGCGGTCTCCCAGCGTGACTGGGCGACACCTGAAGTTTGCCCACGTGCTCTCGGGCAAGGGGGGTCGTGCCTTCTGTTCCTCCACGACCCCACGCTCTGCCTTGGCCCCCTATCAGGCATCTGCAGCAGTTACCCCCGAAGAACCCTGACTGTCGTGTTGTTCGTCTTGCGGCCCCGTCCCATTTGGTGCCTCCGTCTGGGGAGTAACTCTACGACTGGCCCAGGGTTCCCGGAATGCCAGCCCCTGTGCCTCCAGCTCGCCGCAGGCCCCAGGCCAGCCCCTTACCACCACCCTCCATCTCACCCCTCCGCCTGCTCAGCTCAAAGGAAGGCGCCTACGCTGGTAAACCTAGTTAGAACTGGAAAATACTTTGTTTGGAGGCCCTCCAGTGGGAGGAAGACTGCAGCATCGACTGGCCAGGACCGAGGCACCGCGGGAGACAGATGTGGCCGGGCCGGGGACAGAGGGTTGCACGGTGGGCCGCTGGCAGAGCTCTGCCGACGGCGGCTGCCCAGAGGCCGGCCCGGTCTGTGCCATGGTTCCCTCCAGCACAGGAGCAGCGTGTGGGCGGTTAGGAGTGGTTTCACGGCTTTACCGCGTGGACGGTTCCCCTTGGCCTTTCCAGATTTCAGCGAGAGGAAGGGAAAAATGGGTAGCCGTCCTTGCTTGCCCGCGGATGCCAGCCCTGCCCCCCGACACGTTGACACAGGTTTCATTTATGACCACAATGTAATTTTGCACCCCGAGTTTTCCCTCTTAATGATTTTTCATGTTTCCGAAGAATGTCAGGGGTAAGCGACCCTCTGTGGGTTGGGGGTCTGCACCCCAACTTGGATTAAACATTTGGATAGTTTCCATTCATTCATTCATTTATTCAACGAACACTGGCAGAGTGTTCCCTACGCGCGCCAGACACTTTGAGGTGCGGGGACACGGCAGGGAACAAAACAAGTCCCCGCCCCTGCGTAGCTGACATTCTGTAGTTCAGGGAGATGAGCAATAACTAAATAAACAGTAAATCATTTAAAGGTTATATTAGGAACCTATAAGGGCAGTAGGTGCCCTGGAGAAAATTCTCCGGCGAAGGAGACGGGGTGTTGGGGAGTGCGGGCAGGGCCGCTGTGGATGCACTGGGCAGGGACCAGCTCTCTGGGGAGGGGTCGTCTGAGCAGAGACAGAAGCGTGCAAGAGGGGGACACATGGGTGCCCGGGTCAGGGGACGTGCCTCAAGAAAATGCAAAGCCCGGATGAGGGAGCTTGACTGGTCGAGAAACGCAGGAATTTCTGCAGGATGGGCAGGTGAACAAGGGTAGAAATTGCAGCTGCGGGACCATGATGATGACGTAATGACGATGCTGACGACAGCCCCAGCTAAGCCCCAGCTTTCCTTTTTGTAAAGCTGCCGCCAAATCCTTTCCCTGCCTGGTTGTCATGGGTTGAATAGCATTCCCCGTCCCCCAAAAGATATGTCCAGATCTTAACCTTCAGATCACCTGTGAATGTGACCTTCCTCGGACAAAGGTTTTTGTAGATGTAAGTAAATGAAGAATCTTGAGATAAGGAGGAAATCCTGGAATTATCTGGAAGGTCCCTAAGCCCAAAGACTGTGTCTTTATAAGAGAAGAAAGAAGGAGATTGAAGACACCGACACACAGGAGAGGCCAGGGGCAGACAGAGGGAGAGGTGGGAGGGATGCCGCCACAAGCCCAGGGATGCCTGGAGCTATACTTCAATTAAAAAAAAAAAAAAAAAAAAGAACAGGCTGCCTTATCCCTGAACACTGTCCCTGCCACTTCTTTAGGTGTCACACAGGTGTCTGATGTCTTGGGGACTTTGTGTCATCTCACTTAACCTTCACAAGGATGGATTCCGGAGTGAGTCTTACCACCCCCATTTTATGGAGGAGAAAAGGGACTCTGGGGCGTGGGCGGTGGCCTGTGACCACACAGCCCACAAGGGCGGCGTTGGTGTGACCTCAGGCCCCCCTTACTCTGCCCTTTCACCCTTGACACGCCAGGGTAACAGAACGGGCAGGTTTTTAAATTCAGGGTTCTGGTTACATGCAGTTTATAGTTCTGGTGCCTTCCATGGAATCACAGAACCTTATTTTTAGAAGGGATTGGAGATCATTTTGTTGATACCTGCTCCCATGGATGGGGAAACAGGCCCAGAGGGGAAGGGACATGCCCCGGGTCAGCCAGTGGGTCAGGGCACAGCTGAGCCGGGAGCCCCCAGGCAGCCAGCCCTGTCCGTGTTTCATGCCTGTCTGGGACGTGGGCCTCGGCACAAGCCACTTGCCCACTGGACACACATTCCCACAGACTTTGGTTCTGGGCGCTGGAACCCCACGGCTGCACCCCGGGCTGAGCTGGCCTGCCCCGGGCGGGGCGGGCTGGGCCTTTCTGCTGAGTCACCAGGCCTGACCACAGGACATTTTTGAGATTCCAGGTCTGGCTCTGCAGAGGCTTTGGCCCTGCGGCAGGTCTGGCCTCACCCGGCCCAGAATCACTGTGGGAGACAGACTGGGAGGCACTCTCTCTCACTGCCCCCCAGGGATGTCAGGCCCACTGGGGTCCGAGCCTGCAGCACATGGGGGGAGACACGCCTTAATGGCTGGACTTCAGACAGAAGAGGGATCAGTCGAGACTGACGGGGCTCCGAGCTGCCCTTTTACATGCTTTTGAATTTTCTCAAAGAGGACTAATTAAAAACATTTTTAATCTGTCATAATTCGTTTACGTGGTTTAAAATTCGAAAGGTATCAAAGAATAAGTACATGGTAGAAAGTTTCCTTCCGTGGGCCCTCCAGTCCCCCACCGTTTTCCTCCAGACAGTGCTGTCAGTTTCCTTTATATCCATGCAGATATTTTATGCATATACAAGCAAATCACCTGCACAGGTACATATACAGAGGCATGTGTATATGCACACACATATGCATATGCATACATGTGCACATAAATACTCATATAGGTATACTTGTCCATACAGTCGTCCCTCAGTCTCTGTAGGGGATGGGGTCCAGGACCATAAGCCACGTATGCTCAAGTCCCTTATGTAAAATGATGTAGTGTCTGCCTATAACCTCCCTACCGCCTCCCGTACACTCGAAATCAAGTCTAGATTACGTACAATAACCTAATACAATGTAAATGCTATGTAATAGTTGCCAGTGCAGCAAATTCAAGTTTTGCTTTTTTGGAACTTTCTGGAAATTTTTTTTCCTGAGTATCTTTGATCTACATTTGGTTGAATCTGCAGGTGTGGAACCCACAGATGCGGAAGGCCGACTGTATATTCTTTTAAACCAAGGTAAACACATTTTTGTCTCCGAAGCGGGACTTAGCTTCTGGAAAGTGCTGCTGATTTTAGCTGCCGGGGAACATGGCTAAAAGGTGAGAAGTGCTCAGGAAATAGGCGCTTGACAAATGTTTCTGAAACCCTTGCAAAGGCAGGCAGGGCCCCTTTCTTGGCAAAGGGTTTCCAGGACCTGAGATGGTGGAGCTGACATGTACAGTTCCGGGATCCTGGGGTGCTTGACTCCTCTGTGCCTCAGTGTTCTCATCTATGAAATGGGAATAAAGCCAAGTCCGCATCCAAGGTGGACGTGAGGACCAGCAGTGCCCATGTCGGGCACTGAGTGAATCCGCTTTCAGGATCCCAGGGACGCCCACCCTGCCCCAGATGTCCAGGTGTTCAGGATCCTCACAGACCGGTAGCCCCAAGAGTCCCAGGCTGGACCACTGCCTGTTGAATGAACTTTCTCTGCACGTTCTGTGATTAACGTGCATGTGCCAGGGTGTGTCATGGGCCGTGGATGTCTGGACCACAGGTTAGGACAGACGGAAGCCCACGGATTGGGAGGGGTACCGCTTGGATGCTTGAACACATAAGGGGCCTCAAGCTGTCTGGTTTAAAGTGGCGTGACTGCCATGAAAATTCTGCTCTTTCCCATCAGGCAAAAAGCAGGACCATGTTCTGTACGCAGAGAACATGTGTGTTAGAAGAACTGATTTGCTGAAAGTAGGCAGGTGTCACTCAACTCTGCTTTGGCCCCGTCCTCTCTGTAAGTCTGAGAAGCTGCTGTCGGACCTCCACCCTCATCGCCTGGGTCCTCGTCTGCCTCCTCTGGTAGTTGAGGGATGAGCGAGGGGCAGTACCTGGAGTGCCCTGCAGTGCCTGGGACCCGGCACCAGGTAAGATAATACCTGCATGATGTCACTCACCAAAGGAGCCTGACCTGCTTAATAAAAGGAAGAGCTTTCAACATGAAGAACCGTGCTAGCGTCGTTCGTAGGTGGCAGGTCAGCCGGAGATCTACTGTGTGTGGGGCTGTGGGTGAGGTTATGATGACCTCGTGGGAACAAGTTGCCTTGACACCCAAATGTGTGGCTCAGGGTGAGTGTCCAATCAGTAAAACTAAGGCAGGCAACCCTTCTCAGCAAGTGCTTGGGGCAGATTCTGTCTTGGATGGCAGGGTGAGAGGACCTCAGAATTTGCTCCCACGGCCCCTCCATGCTTCAGCCCCCGCACCCCTGTTTGGGGTGGGCGGGGCTCAGGCTCCAGAATCTCTCAGGTGGAGATCCTGTGGCCTTGGGTGGGTCCAATCTCCTCACCAAGATTTGAGGTCCTCATCTGTGGAATGGGGGGTGTTGGGGACAGGGGTACCCATCTTAGAGGGTGGTATGCGGCTTCAACGCTCCCAGCGCCCTCACCCGCTGCGGCCAGCAGACACCTGGGAGAGCCCAACCTGTCAGGGAGGCCGGAGTGGGGGACAGTCAAGGACCCCAGGCTATGGCCATCTCCCCTTAGACCACGTTTGCAACAGGAAGATCATGCCAGCTTCATATATCATTTTAAAGCTTCCAGTGGCCACACTGAGAAAAGCAAAAAAGAACAGGTGAAATACATTCTAATAATATACTTTATTTAACCCAATATATCTGAACTATGATTACAACATGTAATCACAACCATGATTATGAATGAAATATCTTGCATTCCCTTTTTCCAACTACGTCTTCAAAATCTGGTGCCTATTCTGCTTTTCCAGCACATCTCAGTGCAGACCAGCCACGTTTCAAGTGCTCGGTGGCCACACGTGGCCAGCAGTGGCCATATTGAGTGATGTGGAGTGTCCCCAGACGGGCCCTCAGCAAGGAGATGGGACGATTCCAGCTGGTCGCCTCGGCCAGCAAGTTCCCACGTCCCCAGCTCCTCTCCTGGGCAGAAGTAAAAGTGACCCAGGTACCTAGAGACAGACAAGTATGTGTCTGGGAGAATTCCAGCAGGGCCCAGGCATCGGGGCATATCTGCGGCCCCCAAAACCCATGCGGTGACTCCTGCTGCCTGACCCCTGCCCTGTCACCAGGCCCTGATCAGGCCCCCTTCCTGCCCAACGGCCGACCCTGCCTGGGTGTGTAGGTAGGCCTTGGGGACAGGCCACCCGGGCAGCTGCTCGTGAAAGGCCTGACTTGTGTGCCCGCGTGTGCCTTGGTCACCGGCAACGTCACCTGAAGCCCCTTCTCGTAAATTCCATTTCTGAAGTTTGCAGTTATCGGGAGGAAGTTTCCAATTGCTGGTTCACGTGTGGGAAAATACGTATGAAGCTGAGAAGCCCTTTTGTCTAGGGCTCATCTGGGGCTCGGAGGGGGCCGGTGGCCAGGTGGGAGGTGGCCCATCCTGGGCGGTGGGTGCAGAGGAAGCAGCCAAGTTTAATGAAGCCTCCTGAACCATTATCACCTCATGGAAACAGGTTCTGTCAGTCACCTGCAATGCGCTTGGTTCATTCATTTTTTTTCTCAGGCATATATGTGAATCAGGGCTGTGGACCCCGGGAGAAGCTGGGCCCCCGGGGAGGGCATGCTGGGAGAGAGCTAAGAGGGACCTACCCAGGCCCAGACCCTCAGGAGCCTGGCCAAGGTGAACTCAAATCCTGTTCTTTTAATTTGTTGGCTTTACAGGAAGACCAGGCCATAAAAAGGGAACTTGTACTAATAAAACCCCCAAGATTCCCAAGGAGGAAAATGCAGCTCGGAGACTGTTGGTTTTCGGCCCTTGAATCTGAAAGGGAGTCTGGGGAAATGCTAATTTTGAACTTTTCCTACACCCTTCCTGCTTCTGGATGCTGAAGGCTGTCTTGAATTCCTTTGCACAATCAATTGAGGGGAAAGAATCGCGTCACTGCAGGACAACATAAGCTCCATTTTCCCTGATGAGCGGAAAAGCATGGGCTGTTTTAAAAGACACATCGCATCATTTTTTACCTTTCTTATTTTTATTTTTTAGCATTCCTGAGTGAAAAAGGACATTTGGGGGATCTGAGCTCAGCCCCTAATTTGGAAAGACGGTGTGATGAACTTGAAAAAACAGGTCTCGATCTGTGTTCTAAGAAGTTGATCAATTTCATCTCCTCTTGGGGACCCCGCGTAGAAGGGGTCCTCTGCTTCCCGGAGCGAGTGGGGAGAGGGGCGGTGCTGGCTCCTGGTGACCCTTAAGGGAGGGTGACCAGGCCCCCGGGGGCCTACCTGTCCCCTGCCTGCTGCCATCACTGCCTGCCACCTTTTGGGCAGGGTCTCTGCAGCATCACATCTAGAGAGGTTCTCGTGGGTGTCCAGTGGTGGAGATGGAGGCCCCGCAGGGGTCTCTGTGTGTGTCCCTGATGGGCACCAGGTTTCCTGTCCTCCTCCTCCTCTCAGGAGTGAGGCCAGGAAAGGTGGGCTTCTTAATTGCACTGCCCATTTCCCAGCCCTGCCTACACACACCACCTACCAGCCCTGGAACAGGATGCTGTGTGTGAGGGGCCAAGCCCGGGGCCAGGGTCTTGTCTGCCGGCTGCCTGAGCCTGGCTTCAGCCTGGCTGCTCCATACAGGCTCACAGCCCAGAGGAAAATGGCAGTGGGGGGGACCCCGCTGTGGCCTCTGCCACAGAGACCCCTCAGCCAGCCTTCCCAAGGCAGGGTGGTTATCTGGCACCCTGACTGGAAGAGACCTCCGCCAGCCCCGCCTAGGGGCTGAGAGCTGAGAGCTGGGGGTGCTCAGCTCAGCGTGGGAAAGCAGCACCCCTCCCCCGTCACAGGGTCAGCCAGCCAGCTCAGCACCGTGACCTGTGGAGTCAGGGTCCCTGCCTGCCTGGCCCTGTCCCACCTCCAGCTGGCTGCACTGAGGTTGAGCCCAGCGACACTTCTGGGGCTCCATCTGTGATCTTTTGTAAAATTAATTAATTTATTTATTTTTGCTGCATTGGGTCTTCATTGCTGCACGCGGGCTTTTCTCTAGTTGCTGCAAGCGGGGGCTACTCTTCGTTGCAGTGCGCGGGCTTCTCATTGTTGTGGCTTCTCTTGCTGCGGCTTCTCTTGCTGCGGAGCATGGGCTCTAGGCGCACGGGCTTCAGTAGCTGTGGCGCGTGGGCTTAGTTGCCCTGTGGCATTCCATCTGTGTTCTTGATGTGAGGATGCAAGCAAAGCCAGGCCTCCATGGGCCTGTTCACAAGCTGGGCCGGCTGCACTGTTCTGCTGGCACCCCTGTGGGGTGTGTGGAGTCCAGACCCCCCGAGCCATGTGGGAGGAGCCTGGGGCTGGGAAAGGCAGTGACTTTCCCCAGGACACCTGGCCATGAGGGCAGAGCCCAGCCATGCCAGACCTTACTTCTCCCCCTCAACACCCGTCCCCTACTGTCTTCCCACGCGCCGGGTCTGGTCACGGTGGCCAGCCGCTGGAGCCCCCCTGTCTTTGCTGGGGGTATAGGGCTGATCACAGCTTATTCGTTCATTCATTTATTCAATGACTATGGACGAGCACCCACGGTGGACCCCAAGTTGTCCAGGGTAGCATGTGGCTGGGAACCAGGTCTGTGCCCTTAGCGTGCTGCCGTGACCTTGCAGGCGAGCAGCCCACAAGGAAGCACAGAACAAAGCGTATAACTTCAGCTGCGCTGCCAGCCCTGAGCATGTCTTAGAGGCCGCTGGGTGAGGGCTGCTGAGGAGGTGGCAGCTGTCCTCAGAGCAGGAACAGCAGCTACGCAAGGGCCCAGAGCAAGGAAACGATCTGCCTTCTCAGGTCCCTCACCTCTTCACCTCTGTCAAGCACCGGAGCCTCAAGCCAGCCTCGGAGACAGACAGGTGTTCATGCCTCTTACAGCCCAGGAAATGGAGGTTCAGAGAAGTTGCTTCCCCTGTCTGAAGCCACACAGCAGGTGAGGGGAGCAAGGGGCAGAGCTGGGGCCTGAGCCCAGCTCTCCAATACTGATGCCAGTGGGAGGCCTTGAATCCAGGCGCCCCTCTTCTGCTGCTGGTCCAGGAGCTTCTGCATGGAGACCTGGGTGGCCAGGCCGGACAGGGGCTCCTTCCAGACCCTGCTGCTCTCCCACATGACCAGCGCCATCCAGCCACAGTGGGGCTTTTCTGGGGCTGTGGGCCTGGAGGGGGGTTTGCACATGGCCCTCCCGCGTCCTCCGTCCTCCAGCTTCCGGTCCCTGCAGCCCCCTCAGTAAAGCCGCCTCACTCTGACCCGGAGCAGGGATGGGACCTCCAGGGGTCGCACGAGGGAGCTGCAGGCCCTCCATCCTGGGACTGCTCCCGGGGCCTCGGGCACGGGCAGGGTGGAAAGAGGCCATCCCGGGCCCGTGGCTCCAGACCCTCCTTGGCCGGGTCCCTTGGCCGTGCCCTTGGGTGTAGGACCCTCTGTCTTCCTGTTTGCTGTGAAAACAGGAAGCTCAGAGGGCAGTGGTGGGGATAGGGGTGTCTGGGGGAAGCTGGCCTGAGAGAGTGGCGGGTATCCAGCGAGGCCCAGGGGAACCAAACCACCCAGAAGCTGCAGGCCCCGGGGGGCTGGACTGGAGACCCCTTGTCTGGCCCAGCCTTGGCCTTCTGAGCTGAACCTGGGGCCCGGCCCAGCACCATCCCCGCCTGAGCACTTAATGACCTCCCGTGGGCTCTTGGGGCACCCCCAGCCAGTTGCTGGGAGGGGCAGGGGTGCAGTCAGGGGAGGGTCAAATACCCCGGCACAGCTCAGCTGGGGCCCTGGGAAACCTCCACCTTGGCAAGGTCTTGGGGGCCGAGGGAGCTTCAGACTTGAGAGCGGGCAGACCTGGGTTCTATTCTGGTGCTTCCCTGGGCCCTGGTTTCCCTCTACACCTGTCTCTCAGGTGGCCGGGGAGGTGATGCGGCCGCCACCGTGCAAAGTCTTGGCACCTGCCCGGCACAGCCCCTGGGGGATGCCGTCCCGTGTAGCTGCCGTAGGGTCACGGGTTTCTGTCAGGGAAGGGGAGGTGTTCTTGGTGTGGTCGCGGGGTGCAGGAGGGGTCGGGGCCGGCGACTCCAAGGCCCTAGACCCTGCTTTCCCTGACTTCCCCTGCATCCTCTCCTTTGCCCCCCAGCTCCCCCCTCCCCTCCGGCCCCCGTTTCCCATCCTTGCAAGGCCAAAGGAGATGCTGCGTGGCTATGCGTTTCTATTTCTGCACCTTCCGCTTCCTGCCCCGTGGCCGGCCAGCCACTGCGGAAAGTTCTGGAATCCGCAAGGCCAGATGGCCCCGGGGACAGGATGTGGGGCTTCGGATTTCCTCCTCCTAGAGGCTCTGCACGCCTCCCAGGGCTGGGCACCCCGGGTGTCAGGGCAGGCCTTGGATGACCAGAGGAGGGCATCCGGTGGAGCCTGGGTCCCGGCTGGCCGGCACCCATGGACAGGGCCACTGCTTTCAAGGTCAGCCGCGCACCAGTGAATCCGTTCAACGAACCCACCTCACGCCAGGTGCCGGTCCCGGTTCGGGATACGGTGTGAACACACTGTCAGGTTGTGCTTTCTGTTCCCTTTGAAACAGCCCACAAGGCGGGCACCTTGAATTCAAGCGAGTCTTGAATGATTTGCTGAAATTCACAATTATGGAACACAGGCCGGAGGCTGGAGGGTCTGTGCTTCTTACCACCCCCTGAATAAGTGGACAATTGTGTGTGTGTGTGTGTGTGTGAGAGAGAGAGAGAGAGAGAGAATAGAGAGAGAGACAAACAGAGACAGAGACAGAGATAGCAAGATGGAGAGAGAGAGACAGGAGGGCAGCCTGATACGACCTGAGGGGGCGGGTGGAGGCCGCCAGGGCTAAGTGCCTGGCCGGGAAGGCTTGCTCAGGGCTCCGTCTGCAGTGTTTCCTGAGTGCTTCCTCTGCACCAGGCTCGGTGGTGAGGAGCTTCCTTGTGGGCCTCAGGGTTGACCCCCTCCGCCCTCAGGGTTGGACCCCCTCCGCCCTCAGGGTTGGCCCCCTCCACCCTCAGGGTTGACCCCCTCCGCCCTCAGGGTTGGACCCCCTCCGCCCTCAGGGTTGGACCCCCTCCGCCCTCAGGGTTGACCCCCGCTGCCCTGGTCGGGAGGATTTGGGGGAACACGGAGTGTGGTCAGCGGAAGTCTGAATTACAGAACACTTCAAGAAAGGGGGGCACTCCTTTGTCCAGGTGTGAATTCCCGACCTCACCTTGGGGGCCGGCCTTAGAGCCCAGGTAAAGACCATGCAGGTGCTGGGCCGATGGTTTGGCTTTGTTAGAACCCGGGGCTGTGAGGTCGAGGGTGAGCCGAGCTCTGAGCCTTGCGGCGTCCAGACCCCGGCCCGGGTGCTGACGGAGGTCTGACTTTGGACAAGTCATACCCCGTCCCTGGGCCTCCAGGTTGCCACTGTGCAGGGAGCCGCTGGTCCCCACTGGGTGTGCCAGAACTGGCATCCCTACCTGGAGGGCTAGAGGTCCCTTTCTCCATTTCCCACCTTGTCCCCCTAAAAGTGTCTCCAGATTACTTTGTTGCATCTAAATTTGACTGAATCATACCTTTCATTTGTTTTGAAATTAACTTTTACTTAAAGTAGCCTTATGTTGTTATATAAAAATGAACTAGAGCTCATTATAAAAAGCAACTGAAGAAGCAAAAACACCTTAAAATGCCACCCTCACGCCCCAGAAATAATCCTTTTAAAAAAATTCCCCAATTCCCCTTGCAGCTTTCTACCACTAGAAACACACACTGACAGAGACTGTTTACAGGTGACATTGTTCTGGCCACACTTTTCTGTAACCTGTTTTCCCAGAAACTGGTACAGCAGGGGCATCTGTGCTTGTCGATAAATAAGAAAAGATTGGCATCATCGTTTCAATTGCCGCGAGGTACCCATTGCGCGGTCGTACGGTCATTCTATTAACGATGTTCTTGTTGGTGGAGGCGAACGTAGTTTCCAACTTTCCCATTACAAACACCCCTGTGGAACAACCTTGGACACACACCCTTTACACTTATGGGAACCGCTCTATGGGGTAAATTCCTGCAGGTGGGATTTCTGGGTTAAAAGGTTTTCAAATTGTGCATGTTGACACCTATGGGAAGGGTTTCTGCATTTTTGAAAAAGGCTGAGAATCCCTGGCGGGTGGACTCTTAATGTGGCACCACAGGGTTCTTTATGAATTTGGCCAGCACCTCCTTTATTAAAAATAGCTTCTGTAAGTGATTTTAAAAGTAATACATTTTAAAGTAGAAAATCCAGAACATACATACATGTATAGTGAAGGAGATTGAAGTGATTTGGTAATCCACACAGACTTAACCTATCAATCCATCTATTAACCAGTCTATCTCGTTAACATAATGCTTGTTTCACCAAACGTCATATCATAAGCCTACCCTATGTGGTTAAACAGCCTTTGATAAGTCGATAAAAACACACCTTTGGGGGCATCTATCCGGAGAAAACTCCATTTCGAAAAGATACATGCATCCCAATGTTCATGGCAGCACTATTTACAGTAGCCAAGACATGGAAACAACCTAAGTGTCCATCGACACTTAGATGAATGGATAAAGAAGATGTAGTACATATATATACAATGGAATATTACTCAGCCATAAAAAAGAATGAAATAATACCATTTGCAGCAACATGGATGGACCTAGAGATTACCATATTTAGTGAAGTAAGTCAGACAGAGCAAGACAAATATCATATATCACTTATACGTGGAATCTAAAAAAATGATATAAGTGAACTAATTTACAAAACAGAAACAGATTCACAGACATAGAAAACAAACTGATGGTTACCAAAGGGGAAAAGGAGGGGGGATAAATTAGGAGTTTGGGATTAATAGATACACACACTACTATATATAAAATGGGTAGCCAACAAGGACCTACTGTATAGCACAGAGAACTATGTTCAATATCTTGTAATAACCTAGAATGGAAAAGAATCTGAAAAAGAATAGAGATATATATGTGTATAACTGAATCACTGAGCTCTACACTGGAAACTAGCACAACGTTGTAAATCAACTATACTTCAATTCAAAAAAACCCCCACTTTTTGTTCACTCATGGTCATTGCAGGAAACTCGGAAAATTCGGGTCATTCTAAAGGAGAAAACACACAATACCCCCAAACTCCCCAAACTCGGTGTCCCCAAGCCAGCTCTGTTTACATGCTGGTATATTCACTCCAGTCTATTTGTTATGCAGACGTAGATTTACTTGTTTTACATAATTACTATCAGATTCTGGTTGCAGTTCTGTCTCCTGCCTTTTCACTTAACAGATCGTGATTATTTCCCCATGCTATGTTAGGCAGTCTATGAAAACACTATTTTTAATGGCTGAATACTAGTTTATGGAGCAGATTGTTTAATAAATGATCTGTTCTTTGCTGTTTGCAGATTTTAGGCATTACAGGTAGTGCCGAGATGTCCATCCTGGTACCTAAGTCTTTGCACACACGTGGGAGGGTTTTCTCGGGGTGAATTCCTAGAAGGGAGATTGCTAGCCCGGCTACACATTGCCAAATTGTTCTCCAGAAAGCTGCTAGCAATTACATTCCCAGCAGCGTCGTAAGACAATTACCGCCACCAACGCTGCAGAGCAACATTTTTTTGTCTCTGATGGCTGCAAATGGCATCAGGATGTTTCAACTGCCATTTCTTTGCTTACTAGTGAGAACAAGCACCTTTTTGTAGGATTATCGCCATGCATATTTCACGCATGAAATTCCTATTTGTCTTTTATCCAGCGATCTAGTGCCTTGTTCATCTTATTGATTTGTAAGAGCTTTTTGTATATTAAGACTATGTTAGTCTTTTGTGTGTTGCAATATTTTCTCAGCGTCTCTTGACTCCATTTTTTTCCTTAATATTAAGGAGCTTGTCTGTGATCAAATGGCTTGAGCTTCTTTATTGTTGCTATTTGGGACTTTTTTAATGTTCAGAAAGGTCTTTCTCAACCAGAGATCAGTGCACTGTAGCATTCACTTTTCTGCAACAGGGGCCCAGCAACACCTCATCTGGAATTGCGAGCTTTTCAGGGAGTGGAGCAGTGATGCACTTCCAGCCTCCAGGTGCGTACCTGCTTCACTGGGGGAGGGGCCTGCTATGGGTGGATGCCTGATCCCACTTGGAGTCTACACCAGAGCCTGCGGAGAGAGACTGCTCTACCGTCTCTCTGCAGAAGGTGGCACAGCTCAGCAGATTCTCTGTGCGTGCTGTGGACCCAGGGCCACCACCCTGGACAGAAGGCTATAGCCTTGGCCCTGCAGAAGTGACCATCACCCAGACAGCTGGCTGTAGCTGTAGAACCAGAGAGCACTCTTCATGCCCAGGTGGGAGATACCCAGGGTGTCTATTTACACCTTTACCTGGGAGGCTTTACCTGGGGTGGAGGGGTTGTGACCAGTTGGTGGAATTTGGGTGTTGCACGCACCTGTGGCCTCATTCATACCCATAGACAGGTGAGTCCTGGGGATAGGCAGAGACATTTGTTCTAGCTGACATATGGTTCTATACTTTACAACTATTCAGGGGTCCATGTATTCATTCATTGACTCATTCAGTTGTTCACCGTGCCTGGAGCTGGGGATTCAGTGGCAAATTAACTCAGGGGTCAGAGTATATCAACTAGCAAACTGGGCCGGGGACAGAGCCGATGGGACTGGATGCGGGACCATAGATGTGGGGCGGGGGGAGGGGGGAAGGCCTGTTCCAGCAGACATTTGAGGAGACTCTGGCTGAAGTCATCAAGCCATGCAGTGGTCCAGGGTCAGCATTCCAAGCAGGGGTCCATGTGGACAGAGGCCCTGGGAATTTATTCTGGAATTGGTGATGAGACTGGGACTTAGCTTTAATGGATCCCAGGCCCCCTTATTAAATGGTTCCATCTTCCCTGTGAATCTGAAATGCTACCTTCATAACATGCTAAATTAGTATACATAGCAGGCACTGTTCTGGGGCATTCCATGGGGGTCCATGTGAAACCTCACTTAAGGAGCTATGGTGGGGAGGGGTCTGGGCAAGGAGGAAGACTGATGGGTCCTTGGGACACATGAGAGGAATCCTCAGACTCTGGAGGCCCCCCAACTTATAGGTTGTGTCTGAAAATACATGGTTTTTAGCCCCACTGAGAGCCAAAGTCCAGTTCTCATGTTTTGGTTTGAACTATTGTGTAAGAATTCCTTGAAAGAGCAAGTATTTCCTTTTGCCTCTGGCCCCATCCCCTGCCACTTCCCTGACCCCAAAGTTTCTACATGTCTGTCCCGGGGGAGCTAACTGCTTGGGGAAAGTGGATTCCCACTTGGAAGAGCCCACATGCCCCTCCCTTGACTCTAGGGCTTTCTACGTGGGCATTGAGGGAAGACTTGCTGGGTGGAGATCCTGGGGAGTTAGAAGCAGGGCTGGAGTGGCACCCCTTCCCCGTAGGGTGGGACCCCCAGGGATAAAGCCCCACCTCCATTTTGGAAACAGTGCACATATGCGTGGAAGGCCAGGGCCCTCCAAGGTTCCCGCCCCCCTCAGTGGACCAGATGGGGGTCCAGATGGGGCAAGTTCCTCCCAAGGTCACCCAGCAGTACTGACAGAGGTGCCTGGGTCTTCAGGGAGAATAGAAATAGAAATTGATCATGGCTGAACCAGGTATGTGTCTGATGGGAACAAGCTTCACTTGGCTTGGTTCAGGGAAGAATTGTGTTTTCAGTGGTGTCAGTGGGTAAAGTTCAAGTTATTTTTCTCCAGAATAAAGGTGGATTTACCAGGACACAAATAGGTGAAATCAAAAAGGAAAATGAGGACATTCTACCAACCTTACAGAGATAAAAGGATTATAAGGTAATACTATGAACAACTGAACACCAATGAACTAGATAACCTGGAAGAAATGGACAAATTCCTTGAAACACATAAATTCCCTAAACTGACTCAAGAAGAAATAAAAAATCTAAATAGATCTATAGTGAGTAAGGAGATTGGATCAGTAATCAAAAACTTGCCAACAGGAAAAGCTCAGGATCAGATGGCTTCACAGGTAGGTTCTACAAAATATTTAGAGAAAAATTAACACCAATCCTTCTCAAACTCTTTCAAAAGATTGAAGAGGATGGAACACTTCCTAAGTTATTGTACGAGGCCAGCATTACTCTGATACCAAAGCCAGATATGGACATCACAAGAAAAGGAAACTACAGACCAATATCCCTTGTGAATATAGAAGCAAAAATTCTATACAAAATATTAGCAAATTGAATCCAAGAGTATATTAAAAAGTTTATACACTCTGTCCACGTGGAATTTATCCCAGGAATGCAAGGGTGGTTCAACATAAGAAAACCAGTCAATGTTAGACATTACAATACTAGAATGAAGAAAAAAATTACACACGATCCTCTCAGTTATGTGGAAGAGACATTTAACAAAATCCAGCACACTGTCGTAATAAAAACTCTAGGAAAATTAGGAATAGAGAGAAAAATACCTCAATATGATAAAGGGTATTTATGGAAAATCCACAGCTAATGTCATACTCAATGGTGAAGGATGAAAGCTTTCTCCCTAAGATCAGAAACAAGACAAGGATGTCTTTTCTCACCACTTCCACTCAATATGGTACTAGAAGTTCTAGCCTGAGCTACTAGGCAAGAAAAATAAATGAATAAACAAAAGGCACCAACTTGGAAAGGAAGAGGTAAAATTATCTATTCATAGAAGACATGATTCTATACATAAAAATCCTAAAGAATCCACAAGAAAGCTATTGGAACTAATAAACAAATTCAGCAAAGTTGCAGGGCAAAAGATCAGCACACAAAAATCAGTTGTGCTCTACACAGCAGCAACCAAAAATCTGAACAGGAAATTAAGTAAGCAATTCCATTTGCAATAGCATCTGGAAGAATTAAACACTTAGGAAGAATAAATCTAACCAAGGAAGTGAAAGACTTGTATGCTGAAAACCACAAAACATTGCTAAAAGAGATGAAAGAAAATCTAAATAAATGGGAAGACATCCCATGTCCATGGATAGAAAGACTTAACCTTGTTAAGATGTCACTACTACCCTAAGTGATCTATGGGTGCAACACAATTCCTATGGAAATTCCAAGAGACTTCTTTACAGAAATGGAAAAGCCAATCTTCAAATTCATAAGAATTGCAAGGAGCTCCAAAGAGCCAAAAAAATCTTGAAAAAGAAGAAAAAAGATAGAGAATTCCCATAGGATGAGAGCAACTTCCAAACTTACTACAAATCTACAGAACTTAAAACAGTGCAGTGTGGTACTGGCATAAGGACAGAAATATAGACCAATGGATTAAAGTACAGAACCCAGAAATAAACCCTCATATATGTGGTCAATTGATTTTCCAAGGATGTCAAGACCATTCAGTGGAGAAAGGACAGTCTTTTCAACAAACAGTGCTGAGAAAACTGGATATCTATGTACAAAAGAATGAAATTAGAACCTTACCTTACACCATATACAAAAGTTAACTCAAAATGGATTAAAAACCTAAACAGCTAAAATTATAAAACTTGAGGAAAATATTTATGACAATACATTTCACGACAGTTTTGTGGATGTGATACTGGTAGCACAGACAACAGAAGAAAAAAGTAATTAGACTTTAAGACATTTTGTGCATCAAAGGACACTATCACTATCAAGAAAGCAAAAAGATAACCCTCAGGATGGAAGAAGTATTTGCAAGTCATGCCTCTGACAAGGGTTTAATATCCAGATTATTTAAAAAATGTCTACAGCTCAACAACAACAAAAGAAACAACCCAATTCCAAAATGAGCAAAGGGCTTGAATAGACATTTCTTCAAGGAAAATGTAAAAGTGGCCAATAGCACAAGAAAAGATACTCATCGTCATTGGTCATTAGGGAAATACAAATCAAAACCTCAACGAGATATCACCTCATGCCCACGAGGATGGCTATTACTAAACAGAGTGTGAGGGAGTAAAAAGTGATGTGAGGATGTTGAGAAACTGGAACCCTTGAGTATTGCTGGTGGGAATGTGAAATGGTGCAGTCACTGTGCAAAACAGTTTAGTGGTTCCTCAAAAGGTTAAATGCAGAACTACTCAGCAATATGACCCAACAATTCCACTCCTAGGTATACGTCCCAAAGAACTGAAAGCAGGGACTCAAACAGATATCTGTACACCAATGTCCATAAGCAGCATTGTTCACAAAAGACAAAAGGTGGAGACAGCTGAAGCGTCTATCAACAGATGAATGGATAAACTGTGGTCTATATCTACAATGGAATAATACTCAGCCATAAAGAGGAAAGAAATTCTGACACATGCTACAACAAGGATGAACATTGAAAATGTTATGCTAAGTGAATTAAGCCAGACACAAAAGGAAACATATTGTATGATTCCACTTATATGAGGTCCCTAGAATAGGCAAATTCATAGAGACAAAGACCCCAGGGGTGAAAGGGAGTTCTGGCTAGTGGAGGAGCTGGAGGGAGCTCAGTGGGGCTTGAGGGTCCTGATGGGCAGGGCCCTGGGTTGGATGCATGTCATGGGCACCCAGAATGTTCTCAGGTTTTGAGTTTTCATCCCCCACTCTCCCACCCACCCATCTACCATCATCTACCAATCCTCTCATTCCTCCTACTCATTTATCCACCCACTCACCCATCCACAATACCCAGCTACCCACCCGCTCATCCACCCATGCACCCCCATCCTCCTCCCATTCATTCTCTACTTACCTGTAATGGTTACTTTTGTGTGTCAACTAGACTGGGCTCCAGGGGACCCAAACATTTGATGAAACATTATTCTGGGTGTGTCTGTGGGGGTGTCTCTGGATGGGATTAACATTTGAATCCATAGTCTGAGCAAAGCAGATTGCCCGCACTGGGTGGGCCTCATCTAATCAGTTGATGTAGAACCAACTATCTGAATAGAACAAAAGGCTAAGCTTCCTCTGAGTAAGAGGGAACTCCTCCTGCCTGAGTGCCCTTGAGCTGGGACATCAGTCTTCTCCTGCCTCGAGCTGAACCATCACTCTGCCTGGGTCTCAAACATGACCTCCTTTGGACTAGAACTACACCATCAGCTTTCCTGGGTCTCAGGTTTCCAGACTCAGACTGGAGCTAAACCACAGGCTCTGCTGGGCCTCTAGTCTGCTGACAGGAGATCTCAGGACTTGTCAGCCTCCATAATCCCATGAGCCAATTCCCTATAATAAATCCCTTCCTATACATATACCTCCTATTGGTTCTGTTTGTCTGGAGAACACTGACTGTCCCCATCCATCCATCTCTTAGCATCTCTTATGCCTCCTCTGCGTGCTGAGTCCAGTGTTGTGTGCTGGGACTCTTGTCAAAATGCCTCAAACACACACATAAAATCCCAGAGAAGCTCTCAGGGATGACTGTGCCTGTCTGCACACCAGCAAACCGACTTGTCAGCCCCCCACACCATGCACAAACGTACAGATGGTCACCGGCTGGACGCACATCCATCCAGAGAGATGCACACTCTCTCATACGTTCCCAAGGCACACAGACACCTGTGACAGGGGCAGACAGGTGCCCAGGTGTGTAAGCTCAGCCCAGACTGGCAGGACTTGCCGTATAAACATCACACACGTCCAAGTGCACAGGGGCAGCCTTGGGCATGCACATACGCCGGTGCACATTTGTGAACTCAAGAGGACACCCGGGACAAACACACTCAGGCACACTGGCAGACTCTGAGGCACACACATACACCCCCATACATGCACTTGTGCACACACTCACATGGACCCGCACACACACTCTCAGGGCCCCAGGGCCACCCGTGGCGGTGACTGGTTTCCACGTCCCACTGCTAACCAGTTGCCATTTGGAACTTGCTGAATTGCTGCCGAAGGGAAGGACCTGTTAGCAGTTTCAGACTCACACCAGCTCGCAGGGTGGGTGCCCTCCAGGGCCTTAACTACCTGGTAAGGAAACCCAGGCCGGCTTCAGGAATGCAGGCAGCGGGAGGGAGAGGGGAAAGTGCATTCACCCCATAATTTAAACTTCTAAGCGTGGTACCCAAGCCCAGCTTGGCACTGCTGGCCCTGCCCGCTGTGGGCACACGAAGGGCAGGTGGTGCTGGGCCCCGTCACCCATCCAGCACCATCTCCGGTGGCCCCTTCCCTGCTCTTCACACACACATCCCCCCCCCAGCTCCTAAGAAGCCTTCGGAGGCTGAAACCCTCCCTCTCTCTGCACCCTCTGACACAAGCACCCTCCCGGGGGCTCTGCGGGTTCCCTGGGCCATCCCACCCCCATATCCTGAGCTCTGTGGGCCCCTCGGCCTTGACCATCCTCGGCTGGACTCGCCCCCTCGTCTCCCCCCACCCTCCCATCCTCCATCTCTTCATCACTCCCAAGCTGTTTTGAGCCAGGCCTGGTAACGGGGATGCTGGGGAAGCTGACTGGACTGGCTGGGGTTCTGAGAAGGGGTTCTGAGGAGGGACCCTGGGAGGAAGCGTGAGGATGCAGCGGAGACGTTCTGGGGCATCCACATCAAAATGACGAGGGAGGGTGGCTCTGCAGCTGCCTTTACCCCAGTGGACGGGTCAAGATGTGCTCGGAGGGATGTCTGTGAGCCATGAGACATGACCCTACAGCTTCCCACTGCCCTCGACTTAGAAACAGGGCATCCTCAGGGTCTACTCCCCGCTGTGGTCCCACCCGTCTCTCCCCTTTAACGCTGACCCTTCTGGCAGTTTCCTGGATGAACCACGTTCCCCCACCATGGGGCCTCGCATGGACGGTCTCTGCTATTCCCTGCACCTCCGCCTCCAGCCCAGAGCCCCAGGGCTACATCCTCGTGAGAAGTCTTCCCTCACGTCCCCACCAGACAAACCCACTTACGACAGATTCTCGGGACACCGCGGACACGTCTCCTTGCAGAACTTCGCGCCGTGGACATTTTCTTTGCATTTGCATTTTTAATTTAGTCTCTGATGAGTGTCTTTCCCTTACTAGACTTAGACTCCGTCTGGGAAGGAACTGTGTCTGTCTTTAGTCACCACCGCACTCCCAGAGTCTGGCATACAAAAGGCGTTCAATAAATAGTTGTGATGTGAATGGAAACAGGGGAGGGGGTCCAGATTGGCTCAGGGGTGGGCCGAGAGCCACACTTTGTATGGAGATGACCTTGGTTGCGTGTCACTTTTTCACTCTAGTCAGACTCCTTCAGCGGTGGGATCCCACATCCAAGGAGGCGAGTCCACGTACTGGGTAATTTCCTCCCCCTCCTCAAGGAGGGCCCCACATCCACACCCCTCTGGCCGCTGCCCCGAGCAGGCCCACCTGCCGGTTTCCCGAGGCTGCGGCCCAGGGTCTTCCAGGATCTGCCGTCGCAGCCCCCCCACCACTGGGTTCCACCCACCCAAGCTCTAAGCTCTCAGGCGCAGGCCAGATGGAGATGCCCACATTGCCCCTGCATGCTGCCTCGGAGCGTATGTGGGCACCCTGCCCTCTCCCAGCTCCTGGGCCCAGGTATGAAGGAGGTGCTGAGCTGCCCTGAGTCTCTCTTGCTGTCACTGTCCCCCCCAGGGGGCCGGCAGGCCACAAGCAGGAGTAGGGGGCTGCCACTCGTCCTCACCCCGGCCTCCTCTGCAGCACGCCAGGGGCTACGACCTCAGCAGGGTTCTGGAAGGATGTTCTCGTGGGTCATGCTTTGCCCCCTGAACACCTTTGGCCTTCAAAATGAGTTTTCTGGGTTCTTTTTCTTGGGCTCTCCTGGAGCAAAAGAGGTGTCAACGCCTCTGAGCCTTAGGATGGGTGGGACTCCGGCTGCTGTGAGCAGGGCTGGGGGAAGGAAGGTCTCCCCTGGACTATATCACAGAGGGGCTTAGGGTCGGCGGGGCCGGCTGCCCCACCGCGGGGGATGCTGGGAGGGGGTTCAGGAGTGCACAGCGGTCTCTGGCTGCCTCTACCCTGCTGTCCATCCCCAGGACCCCTGCTCTGGGTGGTCCTGTCCCTGGGGGCGGGGGTCTTGTCCACCTGGAGCCTTGTTCTCCGCAGCGAGGTGGGGGCCGGGACCATCACTGCAGGCAGCAGAGGGTGGCAGAAGAGTCAGGGTCCCGGCCTTCCCCCCAGCTGCCTTGCCGTCTCTGCCTGTCGGCCTGTCCCCATGCAGCCAGCTGCCCGCCAGCCTCCTCCCGCGCCTCTGGTACTGCCCCTTGCTGCCTCAGCATGATGGCTGCACTTCTGCTGGCCGCCGCGGCTGCAGTCTGCAGGACCCACATGGAAAATGCCCCGCCTACCGGTCGGGGGTTTTGGACCTAAACTCGGGGCTCGTGTCCTCAAGACTCCCGGCCTGCAGAGGGACCCACCCCTGCCCTGCTATGCCGCTGCCTCCTGGCGGAGGGGCTCTGACCCTGCTCCCAGGGTCCGCTCAGGGGAGGCACCAAATCTTTATCTGGTGCAACAAGCTGCAAGGATCCCGTCAGGGCCCCGGGGGACTCTGCTCTTTCCCACAGCTTTCCTCCCCCAGCCCCGTGGCCCCCGAGGCCCCTGGGGGATGGGAGCAGAAGCGGCCTCCTTTCCCAGGCCCAGGGAAGGGCAGAGGCTGTGGGCGGGCCCTGTGGTGTGCACGGCCGGCCAGAGTCTCTCCTCCCTCCCCCACGGCTCCGGGGTCGGGGTTCGGGCAGGGGGAGAGGCCCAGGCAGGAGCACAGGGTCCCAGGCAGGGCCTGAAGGCAGGGGACGAGGCAGGCAGTCTGGGGGATTCTGGCGCTGGCCCCCCATCGCCCCCTGAAAGTCCATGCTCCCTCTGTGTTACAGACACCAGGCTCTCCAGGCCTCTCCCTGCTTTCAGATCCTCCAGGGAGCCAGGCTACCCCAGAGCCTTTGCATGGACTTTTCCTGGGATCCTCATCTGCATCCCTTTTGTACCCGCTGTCCCTCCCTCTTCAGGCCACTCCCAGACTCAGGTCAGAGTGGTCCCCAGCAATAAGCTCACCCACTCCTTTTTGGAGCCCTGGAATTTCACCTTTGTACATCATTTAAGCCACCTTGACTTGCACCAACTGGCAGCCTTCTCAAGGCCAAGGGGATGGCTGTCCTGCCCAGTGATGCACCCGTATCACAGGGATGGACCTGGCCCTCGACCCTCAGAGATGGTGGGAGGACAGAGAGCCCCCCCTCATGAGTCCAACTGTCTCCTTCCACTGAGCCTGGGATATGTCCCTCCCTCCGGGAGGTCACCTCATTGTCGTTAGCTCTTGGGGCCCAGGCCACCAAATGTGGTCTCCATCAGCATCCCAGAGCCAGCTGCTCTCTGGCCACAGACACAGCATCCCTGTCACCTCCAGGTATGCCTGTAGGTCTGGGGACAGATGAGCTTTAAAGGCCTAGGTGACGGCGTGGACCCAGGGCCTCTCCAGTGACAGGACTGGTAGGACTTGGCCCTCCTTGATCCCTCCTGGTGGGTCTGTCTTCTGCACCCGCCAAGATTCTGATAGCACACGCTGGGCCTCAGGGAACCTCGCTAAGCACAGAGACGGACCGAGTCACACACTTCTAGGACACACGGAGGAGACTGGCAAAACCAGATGAGCCGTGACAAACAGTGGGGACACCAGCACGGGAGATGATGGAGCTGGGGCTGGCAGAGAGAGGCTGGTGAGCTGGAGGAGGGTTGTTCTGCGTGTGCCAGGCCCCAGGTCAGGATCAAGTGTGACTCCATTTTGCAGATGCAGGAAGAGAGGTACAATGAGGGAAGTACCTTGCCCAGGGTCACATAGCTCGTGATGGGGACAGGACCTTCGCTTCCGCTGGGGCCACAGGCCAGAGGCACCCATGCCACACGCTGGTGGTCGGCCTGCCGCCTTCCTCGCCCCTCACCCCCATCTTCCCATTGGAATGAACTGACTTCTTTTTGATTCAGGTGTAATTTACATGCAGTCACAAGCCCAGATCTTATGGAACAACACGATGCCATCTTCACGTGTATATTTCTCTGTCACCACCGCCCAGATCAAGACAGAGAATGATTCCATCTTTAGGAATGTGCCCCTTCTCAATCAATACGTTGATCACCTTGGATTAGCTTTGCTCTTGAGCTTGTGTAACTGGAATCATGTACCACGTTCTCCTCTGCGCCTGGCTTCTTTCGCTTCCTGGGATGTTTCTGTGATTCCTCAACACAGGTGCCTGTACCCGTGGTCGGTCCTTTTCCACGGCTGAGTCACGCTTCACTGTACGGACACCACTTCAGCTGCTGATGGGCATGTGGGTGAGTCCAGTTTGGCGCCGTGATGGATGACGTCGCTCTGAGCCTTCTTGTACGAGTCTCAGCGTGAACATACTTCCTTCTCCTGGGCCGATACCCAGGAGAGGGTCTGCTGGGTCATAGGTTCGACAAGGGGTTAACTTTATAAGAAACTGTGATTCAAATTCAAATTTAAAAATGATTGTGGAGAATTGCAAACATTGACAGAAGTAGAGAGAGAATAACAGAATGAACTGTAATCACCACTCCCAACCCTACATTTCTGGATGCAAACCCCCAGATCTTTCTACCTGCAAACATTTTATATATATATATATATATATATATATATATATATATATATATATATAGCAACACTGACTTCTGCAGATAGAGCCTTTGGGGGCTGGGAGTCCCTCAGCCTAGAGCAGCCCCACCACGCTGGGACACCAACCTTGGCTATTGTCCTCCCTGGGCTGAGGGGTCCGTGGAGGCACCACCCACTCTGAGAAATCCCTAAGGGGACACAGTGCTCTGGGTGGGCCAGACTTGAGGCTATTTGGCATGTGATGGGGAGACCCCAGGTCCCTCCCCTGTGGTCCAGACACCTGGGCCCACCTCAGTATCCCTGCCCTGATCATGGGCTCCAACCCACTTGCCCTTTCTGATTTTTCCCACTTGCTGGTCTAGGACAGCCAGTCCAGTTTTCCAGGGTGTTCTGGGTCACACTGGGACCCAGCTCTGTGTGTGTGTGTGTGGTGGGGGGCGGTGATGCACATGAAAATGCACACTCAAGCCAGACCATCTCCCACACCCTCAACAAAACTCACATCCTTCCGCCTGCCATAGCTGCGGACACCTGGTCAGCCCACCATACCATCCAGGGGTGCGTCCCACTTCCCAGCCTCCACCCCAGCTCTGGGGGCTTCTGGCTACACCTGGCCACCTGTGGGGTTTTGCTGCCCTTTCAAATCAATTTAATAAGGATCCCAGGACTGTGCCTTCAAAGGCCTCTCCTCAAAAGACATCTTTTTTCACCCAATCTCCCCTCCAAAGATGGTGGCGCCAGTTTTGTAGATGAATAAACAGGGCTGCTGCGGCCGAGTGCATGAAGCCTGCATCAGGATGCTTTGTGGGGCCCCCTGACCCCAGCCGCCAAGCCAGGACCCTGGCCCCCAACAATGCCCGCCCAGCCTGGGTGGCACTGCACGATCCCACTTGAAAAGGCCTTTCGCCGGGGCTGTCTTTTAAGAGGGGACTATTGGCAGGAGGCCTGGGGCTTATTCATGCAGAACAGCAGTGAAAAGTGCTCGTAGTCAGTGTCAGGAGTGGGTAGTGCCCAGAGCAAGGGGCCCGCCAGGCTGCGGGAAGCTGGTCGCTAGGAGACAGGGCCTCCCAGCATCTCCCAGCGGCCTCTCAGGGCTCCCAAGATGGCCCTGTCGTGGCCCCACTTGGCGCCCAGGGTGGAAAACCGGGGTGCTTGTGATGCTGCTCCCTGTTTCTTCATCAACTTGACCCAGATGGTCTGGGAGATGAAATGTAGCCATGTGCCCTCTCTGGGGCTCCTTCAGTGATGGGCTGCACGGGATATTCCCAGCATCATTTGCTGCTCAGATTCTTGGAGGGTCCAACCCTCTGAGATGGGCCTCTACCCCCATCTCACCCTGCACTTCCTGGGTGCCCTCCCGCCACCCCACCTTGACCTCCCCCAGCTAAGCCTCCCCCGACCCACTCCATGTTTTCTCAGATTCCTCGGCTTGAGGGATCCCGAGCCACTGCTGTTGGGAAATCCTCTGGTGCATCTCCAGCAGGCATCCCACCCTTCACTCCTAACCTCCTTTGAAGTGGGTCTGGCTCCCAGCACAGGGGATGGGGTGGGGGGACTGGGAGGGAAGGGACCAGGCCCCAGGGTCTGGTCTGGGCGTGCCTGGACAGCTCTCCAGGCAGGAGCTCATCTTTGATGTGGGCGGAGCTATTTGGTTGCTAGGAAGAACCTCTGCCCACACACTCTCACCATCCTGATAACCCGACATCCCACCCCCAACCCCAGGGGATGTAGCTCTAAGATGAGAGCCCTGGAGACCTCCTGGAGCCCTTGGCTGGATGGAGCACTTCTTGGTGCATCCTGGATGAGGGCCGCCACCTTCTCTCTGTCCAGTCTCAGTTCTGGGCCATGTGTCTGACACCCTGCAAATAACAGGCTCCCAACACTCCCCATCCTGTCCCTTCTCATCCCCCTCCTTCTGCACCTCTCCCCCCACCTCCCCCCATCCTTCACCACCCCTCCCCCTTCTCCTTGTCTGACCTTCCTGCCCCTTAGCCTTTGCACCCATCCTACGTTTCAGGCTCTGTCCTTGGCCACCAGCCTGAGCCCTGGACCTGCTCCCTCTGGCCACAAGCAAGTCGCTGTTTTGCTGTAGGGGACATGAGGCTGAAGGGGTCAACAAGACCCCTCTTTCCAGCCACCCCCAGATTCAGCAGGAGAAGGGCCTGATGCCTGCTGAAGAGAGACCCCAGGGGCCCAGGGCTGTGGGAAAGACCAGAGTGGAGGTGTGTCACCTGCACGCTCCCATTTTCTCTTGGAAGGAGCTTGGGCCTTGGAGCCAGGAAGCAAGGGGGGCAGGTCCAGTGTCCCCCACTCTCTGCCCCAGCAGACCAGCTTGAGGAGATAGAATAGGATCGAATGGTTGCATTAGATTGAATTAATGGAGACCCGGAGGGTGACGGGAGCCGGGGGAGGAGAGGGTTAATCCCACCTTCGCACCAGCTCCCAAGAGCTGAGTACTAAGTTCTCGGGAATTTGGGGGGTTGGCTGTTAACCATGACCATGATGGAAAATTAAATTATACAAGCTCAAGTTGCACAAATTCAATTAAAAAGTAACTGTCATAACGACTCAAAACTCATCACTTCCTAATTATTCTACTACTACCTATGCTCTGAGCTTACATGGTCTTCATATCCATAGGTGGAAATACTATACAATGGCGCTGCTGTATGTCCCTTCCCAACTCCACTCAGTGATTTCACTTTGGTAGCTAGCAACTGGCCATCAATGGGAGTATTTACACCATGGAAATTGGCAAACATTGACCGATGGCTTTGTTGACTGTCTGCATTTAAGGATGAGCTGGAGAAAATGCCAAAGCAGATTAAACTGAAGAGTATCATTCTGTAGCTGTTCCACTGTGAATAGTATAGGAAATTAGGGAAATATTCTTCCAGGATTCAAAAATGGTTACCCCATTCAGCAAAGAAGTAGCTCCCATTCTTGACAAATGAGTATCATCCCAACATTAGGTCTTTGTTACTTTACTTAGGTGTTACTCTTCAAGGTGAATGAAGATGTCCACCAAAGTTGCTACACTCATTCATAAATTGCATCCGTAAGTTGGTGATGGGTGCAGAGTGCAGTAGAATCAACAGTAATATTCTGTGAGATTCAACTGGCTGTGTGGAATTTACAATAGAGAGTACCTTGCATTTTATTTGTAAAATTATGTGTAAATTGGGTGTCCACTTTGGGGAGGTTCCAGGCAGAACTCGGTGTGAAGTGGAACAGATAGCCTCGGAGGATTGTATTATTTTTATTACCAAAGGAACTCACGCCTACAGAAAAGTGACCTGTTCTGAGTACACAATCCACTGAATTTTTACCAACTAACAAGCTGGACCTAATGAGTCCCCAGATGAAGCAATGAGATATTTTGAGAAGCTCTGGCACTTGCCTTGGCCCTTCCAGTCACAACTTGCCCCAGAGGTAACTGCTCTCTTGACTTTTAACCTGGTGGGTGCATTTTACCTGCTTTTGACATACAGTGTCTAGTCTTTTGTGCCTGGCTTCTGTCGCTCCAGCCTGGTGAGGTTGGTCCATATTTGCTGCATGTACCTGTTAATCATCCATCCTCAGTGGTGCATAGTATTCAATTGTGCAAATATTCCACAGTTTATTTATTCATTCGGGTTGCTTCCAGGTGGGATTACGATGAATGGCGCTGCTCTGAACAACCGGGGATGTGTCTTTTTACGAAGGTAAACTTTATGCTTTAGGTAAGCATTTACGTAGGGCACACACGTAGGAGTGGAATTGCTGGGTCATATGTTATCATGTGTTCTGCTTTAGCCAGATTCTGCCAAATAGTTCTCCAAAGTCACTGCACCAATTTTCACCCCTGCCAGCATCGCATGAGTGTTCTAGAAGCACCATATCATCTCCAGCACTTAGTATTATGTCTTAAATTTTTTTTTTATTTTAGCCATTCTGGTTAGCGTAGATGGTATCTCACTGAGGTTTTAGTTTGAATTTCCCTGACTGATACAATTGAGCCCTTTTTCATATGGGTGTTGGCAGTTTGGAGCCTGGTCAAGCCTGTTGCCCATTTTTCTGTCTTTTCTAAATTATTGATTTGCAGGAGTTCTTTATATATTCTAGATATAAGTGCTTGTCGGACACAAATAACTTTTCCCATGAAATGAGGGTTGCATTTTCACTCCTATATTATATTATATATTATTTCACTCAATAACATTTGATGGACAGTAATAATTCTTAGTAATCTTCATGTAATTTAATTTGTAAACATTTCCTTTTATGGAGGGCCTTCTTGTATCCTGTTTAAGAAATCATTGCCTACTCCATCATCATAAAGATCTTTTCTTATGTTTCCTCTACGACTGTCACATTTAGATCTGGGATCCATCAGGATTTGTGTGCTGTGAGGTGAAGGTCAAGAAACATTTTCCTTAGGAGGATCAGTTGACCCAAACCCACTTAAGGAAAAGGCCTGCAGTGGGATCTTTGGCCTGGCATGTGAGCCTCTGTGAGGGTCCCTGATCCATTGGTGGACAGGGCTGAGGGGGTCAGTGCCACACTGTCTGAGATATTATTGCCCTGTTACCGCCCGTGAAATTTGCCATCAGCCCTCGGCTTACATTCTGCAAGAGAGCTCGACTCTTCTTGGCTCTTTGCAATTTCCCATGAGTTCTGGAATCTGCCTGTCAATGTCCAGCAAGAGAGAGTTTGCCAGGAAAATATGGAGTGAAGCAAAGCACATCCCCGGAAGAGGAAATCGCTTCACGCGGCCGTTTTTCCACGCATGCAGCACCTCCTTTGTTCCAGACCCTGGGAATCAGAGCTGAGCAGATTGGCATCATGCCACAGCCCTGGGAGGTAGGTCCTAAGGCTACACATGTGACACCGATGAGGAACTTGAGGCCTGAAGGGAAAAGGTCTCTCACCCAAGATCACAGAGTAAGTGCAAGCGAATGAATGCTGAAGCCCATTCATTCATTCATTCACTCACTTATTTTTCATTCCACAAACAATAATGGAGCACCTACTATGTGCCAGGCACTGTGCTAAGTGCTGGGGTCCTTGTCCCTAACCTTCTACCTCCGCCCAGTCTCTGGACCCAGAGGGACCACAGGAAAGGGGAGAGGAAGAGCCAGAGGGCAGAGGTGAGCGTGGTGGGGTCGGGGGCAGGCCGCACAGCCACTGGCCAGGTTGCCCACAGGATAGAGAGACATTTGCAAGGTGGAGCAAGGGGGGTCTTCCCAGGATGTAGAAACAGCACGTGCGAGGGCCTGGTGCTTTCGGGGACCGCATGTGAGTCCTTGTGACGGAGCAGAGGAAGGAAGGGACAGTGGGTGGTAGGAGGTCGGATCCAGAGTGAGGAGCCGGGCTCTGTCCTGGCGATGCAGAAACTGGTGGAGGCCCCATGGAGGGATGTGAGGCTGGAAAACGGCAGGAGAGGCAAGAGTTCCCAGAGGGGCCCAGTCCTGTCCTGTCGGAGGGGACGGTGGCCTGCACCAGAGCAAAGGAGAGGGGCATGGGAGGAAGACCACAGAGGCAGTCAGCGAGACTTAAAGAGTGGGAACAAGTGGGCAGAGCTGGAGGCTAGCAGTGGGCTGTGGGAGGACCTATGGGCGGGGTCACTTGGAGTGCGGGGCAAGGAGGCAGACACCCCACCCAGATGCCAGAGGACCAGGCTTAAAGGATGTGCCTGAAGACGGTCAGGCCCCTGGGCACAGAAGCTGGGTCAGCACGGAATGTGGTGTGAGTGGGGCTTGGGGTCAGGGATCCCCAGGCACCTCTGCCTGAGGTTTTGGCCTCAGCACAGGCTCTGGCACACATCACGTGCTCAATGAGCCTTTGATGGGTGGATGGATGGATGAATGAATGAATGAACAAATGAATGAACAAAAAAAGCAAGATTCTCCATTCACAAGTATTGAGCCATGTTCATTTCCAAAGCCCTTTCTGTTCTTTCTTTTCTTTTTTTTTTTACATTTTTTAATTAATTAAGTTATTTATTTCTTTATTTATGGCTGTATCGGGTCTCAGTTGCGGCGCACAGGCTCTTTGTTGTGGCGCACGGGCTCTTTGTTTTGGCACGTGGGCTTCTCTCTAGTTGTGGAGTGCGGGTTTTCTCTTCTCTAGTCGTGGCGCACGGGCTTCAGAGCCCATGGGCTCTGTAGTTTGCAGCACGCGGGCTCTCTAGTTGAGGAGTGTGTGTTCAGTAGCTGTGACGTGTGGGCTTAGTTGCCCTGAGGCATGTGGGATCTTAGTTCCCTGACCAGGGATCAAACCTGCGTCCCCTGCATTGGAAGGCAGATTCTTTACCACGGGACCACCAGGGAAGTCCCCTTTTCTGTTCTTTCATCCCTCCATAGCCCTGGAGAGAGGTGGGGTGGTCCTTGGTCACATACCCAGGCCCCTCCTGTGGCCTCCCCACTCCCAAGATCAGCCCGGTGCCCCTTCACACCCGCCCCCAGTCCCACATGGCTGCAGCAAATGGACCACTTTCTTAGGGTGTTATTGCCACTAAATGGGGGAGGCAAGCCAACACCCGGGCATCCCTAGGCGCCAGCCCCCCACTCAGCTGCAATCCTGAACAAGCCTGGATGGAGGCTAACGCTGGGGCCAGGAACACTGTGGGCAGCTCTGCCCTCCCTCTGCCCGCCACACCCCTGTTTACAGCCGTGGGAACGGAGGCCCAGAGAGGCGAAGGGCCAGCCCACGGGCCCAGCTCCTCCCCCTGCCGGGCAGGGCCGTCTTCCAGGGCTGGCGTCACGGGGGCCCACGCGGGGCTCATGCTCTGCAGTCACCGTCTTGAAATTCCTGATAGATTTAGGGGCACCGTGCCCCTCGTGCGCATCATTACCCAGCCGGTCCCGAGCCTGGGCACCTCCTCCTGGGGGGGCAGCTGGGCTTTCCTTTCACTTGAAGACAGTTGTCCATTCCAGAACACAATGCCCTCTGATTGCATGCCAGGAAGTGCATGAATAAAGGGCAGGAAAAAAGGAAACACTCAAACCTTTCCTGGTGAAAACGGAGCCCATTTTAGCTCCGACGTCAGGGCATCCATGTGCCTTTGCCAGCACAGGGGAGGAATGAAGCCACTCAGGAAGGGGGAGGTGTCCAGAAAGGGCCCTCAGGGCACAGTGCCTGTGAACTCTACTTGGGGACTCCTCGGAGAAGTGGCTGGGCCGCTGGCCTCAGGCCCCAAGGTGGGAGGTAGGGCCAGAGCGCAAACCTGGAGCCCTGGTAACCCTGCTCCTGCTGGAGGGCCTTGGGAGAATCACGGGGCCGTCCTGGGCCTCAGTTTCCCATCTGCAAGCCGGACTCTCCAGAGCGCCCACCTCTTATGGGCGGTGCTGTTTTCATGGGATGGTCGGAGCGAAGTGAGAAGACCCTTCCACGGAGCCTGGCTCGCATACATGCTCCATGAACCATAGCTTGTTATCAGAGTGCTAACACGTGGAGCTCTCCATGGGGTACCCGACCCCCGACTCCATGTCCCCTGGCGGGGGCTTCTCTGGAAGGGCAGGCTGGAAGCTCGTGCCCTGGAGGGCATTTCTGCGATGAAGCTGACGCGCCTGGCCCCAGAGGGGCCACCATCTGGTGGTCTGACCCCTCTGGCGTCTGTCCCCTGGCTTTGCATGTCCACTCTCTCCCTGCAGCCTGGGTGCAGCCTCAGGTGGGCTCTGGGAGCGGCCCTGGGTACAGTGTCACTCTGCAGTCCTCAGGGTGTTTCCCCAGTGGACCCCTTTCCAAACTGGAAACCACAAGCCTCCAGTCACTTGATCTCCCAGAGAGTATGTCCTCTAGGGTGGGGAGGGGGCACTTTTCCTGAGTGTTGGAAAGTTGAGGACCACCACATTGGACTCCCTCCTCTGAGCAGCTCCCATCGTCTTCCTCAAGGGGGGCTGCAGGGTGGGGGCTGCTGACAGCATCCTTTCCCTTGGGGCCCAGCCCGGCACCTCCTTGCCGTACAGCAGGGCCCTGGGTCTGACCCAATGTTATATGGGGTTGTGGGCTGACTGAGGCCCAGGGACAGGAAAGGGGGACCTGAAATTGGCCAGTTAGGATGGGTCTCTGGCCTTTCTTTGCATGTTAGAGAGCATGGCTGACCAGTCAGCAGAGGTCCTTGTGGATCTGTGATGGACATACTGTGTGAACCAGAAATCAGCCTTTGCTTTTTTGAACCGCTTAGATTTAGTGTCATTTGTTACTGCAGCATAACCTGCCCTATCCTGACTGCTACACAACCCTACTCTGCTCTGCTGTGTGAGGGGTCCAGGGAAGCTAGGGGTCTGAGCCTGAGTCTGCTTGCCAGACACAGAGCCTACAGGCTTTGGGATGGATCACATCCATGTCTGTGCTGGTGGCCTTCACTCCTCTCATGATCTGAGGACAAGCTGACAGTTCTGCGATTTCCTCATTGTTCATCTTTAGCCTCATCTGGCTATCTTCTTTCTTGCCCTCCCTCCATCCTTTCCTTATTCTTTCTTTTTCCAAATGCGCAGGACTCTGAGATACCTGCCATCAGGTAGGTAGGGCCTCCTGAGATGCCTGGCAGTTGAGGCCCCCATTCTTCAGACAGTGACCTGAGCCCCCGACGGGCAGCCGTGAGCAGCTGTGAGTGTGTGTCCTACTTGTCCTGGGCAGGTGGACCTCTGCATCCCAGGCTGGACCCTCCGGCTGCTGCCACGCCACCAGCCCAGCAGTCCAGTCAGTTCTTCCTGATACGTGACCCACCCCCGCCCCCAGCTCTGGCTCTTTCAGGATGAACCTCAAGAACTTGGCATGAATGAAGCGCTCCATGCCTGGCTGTCCCCCCCTGTTTCCGAGGCCACCCATGGGGTCTGCGGGATTGGTGTCCACATCGTGGTGCTAGTTGTGGTTGCACATGCTAGATGTGGTGTCCACATCTTGCTGTGGTTGTGGTTTTGGATAGGGACAATTTAAAGCAGTCCCAAGACAGGAATCCAAAGCTCCCCTCTGACTCTGGAGGGCAACAGGGCTTGTGTGTGTGTTCACTGGGCCCCTAAGTCCTGTGACTGTTTACAGGCCCCAGGATCCAAGATGGCAGCCCAGTGTCTGTGGCCCTGGCATTGGCCACCCCTCACTGGGTGGCTCTCCTTGGGGTCTGAAGCTTGGTGCCATCAGGCCAGGGGACGCCAGTGGCCAGAACCTCTGGGTTGGCCTGACCAGTCCCTGGGGTGAGCTAGACATTCCAAGGCCTCCTGGCTCCTCCCAAGGGGCCCCCGTTTCTGCTGGTGGCAGCGCTCTGGTTCTCCCAGCTCTGAGAAGGATGCATCAAGAGCTGAGGAGGTCACGAGGCTGAGAAGGTGTCCCAGTGGCTGCCCGACCTTCCCAGACCTCACTCCAGTCGCCTCTGGGCCGGCCTGCCTGTGGCCTAGCCTGCCGGCCCAAGTGTGGTCTGGCTCCCTGGCTGACCGAACTTGGTCCCCATACAGCCCCACGTTCCAGGCAGAGCCACCCAGGGCCCCTTCGTGGGCTCTGGAAAGATCAACAAACAGCTCCAAGCGGTGGAAATTTCTCTGGCTCTCCAAGTCCAGACAGACAGGGCCGGGACAGAGAGGGCCGCCTCGGCAAACAAGCTGCAGCCTGTGTGCAGGGAGCTGCCCAGACACCCTCAGCCGCCGGGAAGCCGGTAGAGACAGATGGCGTCTGTGCTAAATGGGGCAGAGCCCGCCGGCCGCCCACCCGGCAGAGGTTTCTGGACCCGCCAGCCCGGCAGAGAGAGGGGGGCCAGGAGCTGGGAGACCTGCCCCCACCTTGCCGGGTGACTCTGGTGGGTCCCTCCCCTGTGGAGCCTGGGTCCTCACCGAGTGGGCAGGGGGACTAGTCTGCTCCAGGTGGTTGTGACAGAAGGTAGACGACCAGGCACCCCTGCGCAGGCCTTCCTGGCACGGGGAGGTGAGCTGGGCTGGCTCCGGGTTAGACTCAGCGTCTCAATCTGGATCCTTGGAGAACAGAAAGAGCTAATGTGTATCAGCACTTGTGTGCCAGACACGCCTCTCAGGGCTTTTCCTGCCATGCCATCTCATTGCCTACTCTCCACAAATGATGCATTAGGCCATTTATTATTCCCATTCTAGGGATGGGGAAACTGAGACCCAAAGAGGCTCTGTGGCAGTGCCAGAGAGAAACCAGGTCTCTGGTCCAGCTCTCCACACTGCAGTGCTCTTGCTGAGCTTCGGGGAGGGCCCTCCGGGGATGCCTTCATCGGGAGTTTGATTATTTCTAGGCATCGTGCTTTAAGAGGAAAGAAAGAGAACTTTACATAAAGCTACAAGGGCGCCTACTGTGTACTAGTCTCAGATTCTCCTCCTCTTTCCACTCTTTCGCCACGTCCGGCATCACCTGCAGATCAGGACCAGCATCACCAGCATCACCAGTGTTACTTCCAGCATCAGCACCAGTATCACCTCCAGCATCACCTCCAGCCTCAGCACCAGCATCACCAACATCACCCTTATCACATTTACTCGAATTTCCTGGGGACCCACTGTATGCAGGAAGCGAAGCCCGTGCTTTCTGAGCAGGGTTCCACTCATCTTCCCAGCACTGCTGGAATTTTTGTTTAGTTTTTACGGATGAGCAAAAGAAGTCTGGAAGTTCTTCACCATGTCTGTCTGACTTTAAAGCGATGAGGGGACGGGAAGGAAAGGGAAGGACGGGGAGAGGACAATGACGATTAGGGCTGTAGATGTCGCCTTGCTTACACCTCCACTGGGAAGGGGTCACTTTGCCAGGGCCTTGAGTTGCAGTGACCAGCCTCGGCAGTTGTGCTGCAGCTGGAGCTTTGAAATGGGCAAGGGATGAACGCTGAACCCCAAGGAAGCTGCACCCCTTGTCGCCTGGTGTCTGCTCCCAGCCAAGTTGTGTGCTCCTTGGGCAGCGGGGGGTATCTTCCTCACTTCACTTGCTCCAGGCTCAGCCTGGCACCTGTGCATCACGGCTATGGGCTCCCCTGGAATGGAAGGAGGGAGAAGCTCCATGCTACCAGACTTTGCCATGAGAGCACCACCTGGTAGTGGGCACTGCCTCCCCATCAAGTCTAGGCTGTGCCAGGGCCACCGAGGGCTCCAGCCCAGGGCCTGATGCTCCGTGGAGGGGAGTGGAAATCAAGGTTCATCAGGGGTGGAGGCAGGGCCCCCTGCACAGCACCTCAGACTTTTTAGACTTTGTAGACTCCACCAGGACCCCCTCAGGGAACAGGCAGGCTTTCTGGCTCACCCCCCAGGTGCAGCCCCTCAAGTCCAGATTGGGGTCTGCCCAAGCTCACCCAGCAGAGCAGGTCTAAAATTCAGGTCTCCCCACGGCCCTCCGAGGGCCATTCCCACCCAGCCTGTACTTTCAAGAGGGGGCCTTGGTCCCGGGATGAGCCCTGGGTCCCAGCCCTCGGGTCTGCGCCACTCCACCCCACCTGGGGTCCCCCCGTTGACCTCCAGGGGCCCGGTGGCCGCAGGGAGGCACCCATGATGGCTGGAGCCTTGTGTCTTGTAGAAAGGGTTGTGTGTGTCCTTCAAGTGTCCCTCTATCCACGCCCACCCTCGTGACAGCCGGCCAGCAGAGTGGACGGTGAGAGGCGGTGTCCCACCGCTAAACGACGCCCCCATTCCTGGACCCCCACCTGTTGTCATTGCCTGGACATCTCCGGGGCATGGTCCTCTCCCAGAGAGCCCAGGGAAGGAAGCGGAGCCCCCATGCTGTGTGACTGAGGGAACAAAGAGAATTTCCAAGGAGAGCCACGTGAAGAGGGAGTTCGGGACAGAGGGAGCCTCGGTGACACGGGACCTCAGGGGACCCAAGTCAGGCAGCCCTGCGGGGTGGGGGGGTTCCGGCCCACCACAGATAAGCACATGATGCCCCCTCTCCAGGGCTCCACCTCCTTTTCTGAAAAGAAGTCTAGGTCCACAGTGGCCCCCTGCTATGGCAGGTGTGAGAATTTGGGGTGGCCGTGCCTGTCAGGGCTGGACAGACGTAAGTTATTATTCTGGAAAAATAGCCCCCCACTCCCTCCACCTGCTTAGAGTCTCCTGGGGCTCCTCGTGGCCTGGGGGGTCCCCGCCATTGTCCCCGCTCAAGGCTGATCCCCATCTGTCCCTCCGCCGTCCTCCCCCGCTCTTCCTAGTAGGGTGATGACCGGCTTGTCCTGGTGTGCTCTGGACTTTCCCGCATTTAGCTCTGCAAGTCCCACGTCCAGGAGCCATCTCGGCCCGCACAAACCGGGCTGTCTGATCACCCTAGTCGTATGGACTGTGGGGTGCTGCCCTCACAACCCGCTGCGGGGCGAGAGCACTTTGCCCCAGCGCTCAGTGCACCCTGGCTTTGGTATCTGAGTTCTGTGGTTAACGCAGCCCCACCCCGCCTATTTTCCGTTGTCGTTTCACTGCACCCCCTTTTCACACTGGAGACAGTGGAGGAACGCATAATGGAGTTCGCTGGAGCCCAGGCGAACAGAAGGATAAGTGGCTGTGAGCAAGGGTCTGGGGTCCTCTCCTCTCGGCCAGCGTGGGGGGAATTGGGTCCCATGTCGATTTTTACCCAGATAAAATCGTTTGCAGCTCAGACCCGAAATGAGAAGTTGCACATTATTGCAAACAGAGCTATACATGGCGCCCTCTGTGTACAGGGGGCGGGTACAGGCAGGTAGGAGGCACGCCAGCCACAGGGGAATGAGGATTCCACCCATCCCTGGCTGTCCCCCAGATCTACGTCGTCTCCAAGGCCCTCCTCCCGCCTCGTCCTTCCAGCCCTGCCCCCTCCCCTCCTGGCCATCAGCTCCACCTTCCTGTGGCCACTCCCCAGAGTGAAGGCTGAAGGCCCCATGGGTCCCCTGCATCTGATCCCTCCCAGACAGTGGAAAGCAGGAGCCTTCTGGAGGTGCAGCGTCCCCATCCAGAGGAGTCCCACTAGCGGGGACACTCTGGGGACAGAACCGAGAAGATAGTGACGATGACACCAGCAACTCACGTGCAGTCGGGTTTTGGAGTTTCTGGTCCCACGGACCTCACAGCAGGTGATGGGCACAGGTGACAGGTAAGGAAGGAGGGGGTGCCCAAGGGACGGAGTGGACCACCCTAGGTCACGCAGCTGGGGTACTGCCACCGCGACCCAGGCCACTTTTCCTTTTTTTTTTTTTTTTTTGGCAAGGTTTAATTTATTATTATTTCACATCTGCAGAAAAGTTGCAAGGATGGCTCAGGGGCCTGCCGTATCCCTCCCCCGAAACCCTAATACCCCGATTCCCCAACGGTTTACATTGGTCCCATCTGCACTCTGACTTTCTCTCTATACATAGGCTGTGTGGACATATGTTTGTGTTTGTATCTCTCACATATATCACAACCACATTCCGCCTCTGGCTCATTTGAGAGTGAGTTGGGGACATGATCCCCTTGACCCCCAGACACTTGTGTCTTGCCTTTCTAAGGACAGGGACCTTCTCTCACACAACACAGGACGGCTGTGGAAATCAGGGCAGTTGCATGATGCCACACTGTTCTTTTACCCACCACCCCTGTTCAAATGTCTTCGCTTACCCCTACTCTCTTCTCTGTGGCCATTTTTCCACCTGTGCAGCATCCTGGCCAGGACTCAGGTGCACTCAGGCTCTCTAGTCTCCTTGGGTCTGGACCAGTCTTCAGGCTTATTTTGTCTTTGCATCACCCTGATATTTCTGAAGAGTACGGATGGCTTCTCTGGTAGGGTGCCCTTCACCGGGGCAGCCCTGGCGTGTCCGTGCAACTCCAGGCCACCCCACTGCCCCCAATCCCCTCCTCACCACTACATCCTGCAGCCACTGCCCACCAGCTGGCCCTGGGTGTGAAGGTGGGGCCTCCTATCCTCCCAGTCCTTTGGGGGCCGTGATGACACCCCTGAGACTTGTGGGTGCTAACGTGTACCGCGTCCATCGCTACAGGACTCCAGCAGATGGGAGTGAACTCTCCCCAGATCTGAGAACCTTCAAAGGCTCTCCTCTGGTGCAATGCAGGCAGGGCCTTGATGGGGTCCTCAGAGCCCTCGCACCCCCTTCCCCACCTTCTGCCAGGAGGAGATGCTCAAGTGTCCCCAGGCTCTGCAAGGACCATCCTGGGGCCCACTGGAGACCAGCCCCCAACTGTACCCTAGGATCCTCAAGGCCACCCCCGATGGGGCCGGCAGAGGCATCCAGGTTCCAGGCTGCTCTGAGAGCGGCCAGGCTCAGCGTGGAGCCCAGCGCCCCCAGAGGAAGGGCAGGAAGGCTCCCACTGAGGCCACTGTGGCTCCCGGGACGCCTCTGCTCGCCTCTCGGCAGCCGCGTGGCTATTGGCTGAGCTGACCCTTCACCCGTGCAGCAGGGTGAAGGCAGCACCTTCCTCGTGGCTTGTTCTTGGGTTCATTCATTCATTCATTCATTCGTGTGCTTGGTCAGCCAGCCCGTCATTATGGAGAAGCATCCCCGTGAGCCGGCGCTGGGCGGGGAGCTGAGGGTCCTGAGCCGAGAGGACCAGGCTCTCTGAGCTCACACTCTAGTGGGGGCAGCAGGAAGGCAGGCAGGGTCCCCAGCAGGCTGGGCCACCTCGAGGGAACCTGCGGCCTCCCCTCCCGTCTCTGCCCTCCAGCTCTTCCTCTTCCCTTTCCTGTGGGTCCCTCTGGGTCCAGAGTGTGCGCTATCTCCACCCCAGGGGGCTCAGGGCCGTCTCCGAACATCCACAGGCTGTCCTGCTCCCCACAGAGCATCCATCCAGTTGTTTCCACGGAACCCCCTTGAGGCTCTGGGACTTGTTCAAAGAGTGAGTGCATGAATGAATAAATGAATGAACGAAAGAGTGAGTGAGCCCTGGGGAGGCAGGCAGCCTGGCTCTGTCTTGCTTCTGCTGTGTCCCTGGGCACATTGCTTCCTGGTTCAAGCCTCTTTCCCAGCTCCCGGCCACGTTCACAAGGCTCAAGGCCATGACCTCCAGCCCCTCACTTGCTGGTGGGCCTGGGTCTTTCCCGCTGAACTTTGGATGTGGGTTTTGGCAGAGGTGGGGTGGGAGGAGCTGGGGGGGCCCTGTGGGGAGGGGTCAGCAGACCAGGGGCCAGGTGGGGCGTGGGCTGGGGCTGGGGGCTTGGTTGGGGCAAATTACAAAGACCTAGGAACACGGCTTTGACGATTTCAAACAGAAGCTCGTTTCCCACTTTGGTTTTGAAACAGCGTGGAGATTTGGGGCGATTCCCTACCCAGGGCCCTACCGCCCACTCTTCATACCCCCTTCTCTATTGAAAGACTGGGTCAATCACTGGGGTCAGCGGCTTAGGCCCCTTGGAGCGGCCCCTCCCCCCCACCAGAGGTCGGGCTGGGAAACAGGATGCTCATCTCTGCGGCTTCTGCGCCTGCTGAGCTGCGAGACCCACACCTTTGCTGGCGCCCTCCCCGATCAGCCAGTCCCTGGATGGAGACCCCTCCCCACCTCTTCCAGAACATGACCTCTGCCAGCACAGACAGCACGAATGGTGGCCGCCCAAGGAACCCCCGAGATGCTGGCCCATTCCCTTGGCTCAATGGGAGGGAGGGTCCAGAGTGGGACCCTGATTGCCCCAGGTCACACTGTGCATCCCGACAGCACTGAGATGGGCACCAGGTCACTCATCCCCAGCCTGAAGGTCACCCCCAGCCACTGCTCTCCCAGGGGTCTCTGGGAAAAGGCCCCAGCCATGGGAGTCCCCGCGGGCAGGGAGAGCCCCGCCCTTTCCGTGTGGCCATTGCAGGACATGACCTCATCCCTCACGGGGCAGCTCGGCCCCAGGCCAACAGATTGTGCTGGGAATGAGCTTCCTGCCGCTCAGATCCATCGCAGAGGAGCTCAAACCGGACCCAGAGGAGCGGGTCCCACGGCCTCGGCCTCTGCCAGTGCCATCCTGGGTAGCCTGGGGGCTGGGCAGGCCCTCTGGGACCAATTGTGCTGACCCACCTTGGCCCTGGCTCGCTGGCCACCACAGCAGAGGCAAGAAAGGGCAGTGGGGGGCAAGGGGGCCTCTGCTGAGCTGCAGGAGATCTGCAGGAAACAGACACACCCAGTGGAAGCAGCTGGTGAGAGAACATCACCCCCCCCCCGGGCCCCACCCCATCCACAGCGGGTGCCCGAGGGGCGGGGCTTGGGGAGGAGCCTCATGGCCTGAGATGCCCTTTCCTGGACACCAGGGGCTGCTGGGGTGAAGCCCATAGTGAATCTGGCCAGGTTCCCCCCACATCGTAAAGGTGCTGGGGCCTGTGTCACAGCCAAGCAAACGGGTGACAGCGAGAGTTCCATCCTTCCAGGGCCATCCTGCCACCACCCCCAGAGGCAGCATGCATGCTGTCTGCTGCCTGGTCCCGTGTCTCCAGGATGGGTGTGGGCCCCAGGAGATCAGGGTCCTGCCCCAGCTCAGCCGCTAACTCCCAGGTGCCCTGGCGGGGGGCTGGCCTTCAGTGTCTGTTTCCTCCCGTGCAGAGAACATGCCCGGGTCCTCGTCGCTCCCTGTGTGAGTCTGCTTGGGGCCCTGTAGCAAAGGCCCACCGACCAGGCAGCTCAAACAGCAGACAGTCACTGTCCGCAGTCCTGGAGGCTGGAAGCCCAGATCTCGGTGTGGGCAGGGCTGGGTCCTCCTGAGGCCTCTCTCCTCGGCGTGTAGACGGCCGTCTCCTCCCTGTATCTTCACAGGGTCGTCCCTCTGTGTGTGCCTGTGTCCTGACCTCCTCTTCCTATAAGGACACAAGTCCTATGGGATTTGGGCCCACCACCCATGACCCCATTTTAACTTTACACTTCTTTAAAGACCCCGTTTCCAAATACAGTCACATTCTGAGGTGCTGGGCGTGAGGACTCCAACATATGAATTTGCTCGTAACCCCCCCACCCCACAAAAGCAGAAGACAATGCCGTTGGCTCATCCCTCGTGCATTTGTCCCACAGATATTGGCTGAGTGCCCTCTGCATGCAGTGCTGAGGTGTCTACAGTGATGGACAAGATGGAAGGAAAGGTGGAAAGAGACAGGAAACAACGACTCTAAAGGTCCCGTGTCTGGGGTCACCTTGACCCCTTTCTTCTCTTACCTCTCACTTCTGATGTGCGCACCCAGCCAGCCCTGTCTCCCAGACTTGACTGTCTCTGGACGTTGCCACCACCCTGGCCACCACATCTGAAGCCTGACCACTGTGGGAACACCTGCTGGCCCCCTCAGGCCCTTCTCAGCCCAGCGCCAGGGGTCCTATCACACCTACATCAGATTATGTCACGTCTCTGCTTAGAACCCACCTGCAGCTGCTCATTCCCGCCAGAAAACACACCCAAGTCCCCACGATGACCTCTAGGTCCCTACGTGGGTGGCCACTATGACCCATCTGTCCTGGTCTCCACTACTCACGCCCTTTCACCTGCTCCAGCACACTCACCACCTCCTCGCTTCTTGAACTGGCAAACGCACTCCTGCCCCAGGGCCTTTGCACTGGCTTTTCCCCCTACCTGGGATGCTGTTTCCTCAGACACCACCTGGCTCTTCCCCTCACCGTTTTCAAGGCAGGCCGTCCTTGACCACTTGATTTAAATTGCCCTCCTGACCCTCTGGATTCCCTTTCCTGTTCTAACATTTATCATTTGCAGGTCATGTCATTTTCTTCATTATTTTGCTTGTTGTCTGTCTCCCCAAGGACAGAAAGTTTCATCTGTTTTCTTTTTTTTCTTTTTTCTTTTTTTTTTTGCGGTACACGGGCCTCTCACTGCTGTGGCCTCTCCCGTTGCGGAGCACAGGCTCCGGACGCGCAGGCCCAGAGGCCGTGGCTCACGGGCCCAGCCGCTCCGCGGCACGTGGGATCCTCCCGGATCAGGGCACGAACCCACGTCCCCTGCATCGGCAGGCGGACTCCCAACCACTGAGCCACCAGGGAAGCCCTCATCTGTTTTCTTTACTGCTGGATGCCCAGCAACTAAAATAAGCCTGGTATTCAATCAATAGTTATTTGTGAATATATCTGACAAGGAATTATTTTGCTTTTCCTCAAGGGTCAGCAAATGGTTTCTGTAATGGGCCAGATAATAAATATTTTCAGCTTTCTGTCACACTATCTCCGTCAAAACTAACCAACTCTGCCATTAAAAAGCAAAGCAGCCAGAGGCAATGTGTATGTGAATGGGCGGGCCGTGTTCCAATAAAACTTTATTTACAAAAGCAGGCGAAGGGCCGGATTTGACTGTGGGCTGCCCTGGTATATCTAGTGAGCCAGTGACTGACCTGTACTCACTCACACACGCTCTCCCTGACACCCCCTCCCATCCTGTGCACCATACAGGTGTATTCTCCCCTTCCCCACATCTGTGCCATCCATAAACTTCCAAGGCCATTAGGGCATTCAGGTCTTAGCATCTTTTGAGTCCCCAGGGAGGGGCTGGCCAGGGATGATTGTCCCCACTTTGCAAATGGCAAAGGTGAGGTGCAGCAAGGTAAGTGGGCTCACAGGGCCACAGCTGGAAGGTGTGGCACCCTCTCCCCTCCCCATTCTTTCCCTGCCTTCTGATGCTCCCAGACCACCTCTCTTTTCTCCCCTCACGGCCGGACCCAGCCACCCCTCTGGGATTCCACTCAAGCCCTCACCCCATCGTGTGCCCTGAGTCCTCTGTCCTCCAGGTGGGCCTGCCCGGTCCCCCAGAGCTTCTAGGAGAGATGCTGAGTCCTGAGCCTTAGAAGAAGTGGCCAATTCATACACGAGCTGCTGTCGAGTCCTCTTGGTCTCCTGGCTGGTGCTGGGGCTCCTTCTGGGGCTGGACCTTGCCTGTGACTTGGAAAGTCCCAGTTACATGCTGGGCACAAGTGGTGTTTGCGCGGGGCCGCCCGGCCTCTGCTCCTTTCTCCACGTCACCCCACTCTACTGTTTCTCTGACGACTGGCTTCTCTGCTCAGCCTTGTCCCACATACGGCCAAGGGCGGGTGCCCAGCCCTGACTCTCCACAAGCTTTTCGTGGAAGCTCCATGTCACAATCGACAACTGCCTCTGTGTTTCTTAAGTTCAGATTCTTAAGGAACCAGCCCAACAGGCCACCAGTCAGCCGCAGGGGTCACTCGGCTCACGTGTCCCTCTGTGGCCCAACCAGCCTTGGCCACAGAGCAGGGTGGGTGACACATCACTGAGGGGTCCCCTAGCAACCGATCACACGTGGCTAGTTCCAAGACCCTGGGTGACTAGGTGGCCTAGCACCAGCCTTGGGGTCAAGAAATCGGTGGCACCAGACATCTCCTAGAGGGATCCCAGGGCCATAGGAGCTGGCGACCCTGACACGTTCTGCTGACATGACAATGGCCAAGAAGATCTCCCTTATCTTAGTTTTCTGGGGCTTCTGTAAACAAGTTGGGTGGCTCACAACCACAGAAATTTATTCTCTCATGATTCTGGAGACCAGATGTCCAAAATCGGTTATATTGGCTAAAATCAAAGAGTCACAGGGCCATGCTCCCACTAGAGGCTCTAGGGGAGGGGACTTCCTTGCCTCTCCCAGCTCCTGGGGGCCCCAGACATCCTTGGCTTGTGGCCACATCCCTCCAGTCCCTGCCTCTGTCTTCGTATGGCCTCCTCTGTGGCTGGCTCAAAATCCCCCTGCCTGTCTCTTACACGGACACTTGTCGTTGAAGGTAGAGCCCGCCTGCATAATCCAGGATGATCTCATTTCAACTCCTTAATTTAAGCAGGGAGCCCTTTCCTCAAGGGAGATCTCAGAGTCCCATCTCCATGACAACTGACAAAGTATTAACATCCAGCATACATGACATTCGACAAACTGTAAGAAATCCCACTGATAAAATAAGACATGTAGAGAAGCAGCGTGGATGGCCATGTCAGCCGAATCGGGGAAGTGCAAAGTCAAACAATGCAATGTCATTCGCACCTCCCATCCTTCCTCCCAGATTTACAGAAAGTGAGTCTGTCTGACAGTAGCAAGTGTGGCAAAGATGGAGGGAAATGGGAACTCACTCACGCTCCACCAGAGTGATGGGTGTGGTCACTGTGGACAGCACTGTGGCCTTGCCTGGTGGAGCTGGGACTGTGTCATCCCCTGACCCCGCAACTCCGCTCAGAAACCCTCGCCCACACTCACATGGAGACCAGCGTGAGACTGTCCACTGCAGCATTCTTTTTATTGTTGAAGTCTAGTTGATTTATTGAATACAATGTGTTAGTTTCAGGTGTACAGCAAAGTGATTCAGTTATACATATATGTAGATATATTCTTTTTCAGATTCTTTTCCATTATAGGTTATTACAAGACACTGAAGGGACTTCGCTGGTGGTCCAGTGGTTAAGAATCCATGCTTCCACTGCGGGGGGCACAGGTTCAAGCCCTGGTCAGGGAACTAAGATCCTACATGCTGCACAGCCTAAATAAATAAAATTTTTAAAAAAAGACACTGAATATACTCCCTGTGCTATACAGTAGGTCCCTGTGGTTTATTTTATAAATATATAGTAAATTGTATCTGTTAATCCCAAGCTCCTAATTTATCCCTCCCCGACCCTTTCCCCTTTGCAAACCATAAATTTGTTTTCTATGTCTGTGAGTCTGTTTCTTTTCTGTAAATAAGTTCATTTGTATCATTCTTTTAGATTCCACATATGTGATATCATACGATACTTGTCTTTTGATTTACTTCACCTAATATGATAATCTCTAGGTCCATCCATGTTGCTGTAAATGGCAATGTCTCATTCTTTTTATGGCTGAGTAATATTCCATTGTATATATGTACCACATCTTCTTCATCCATTCATCTGTTAATGGGCACTTAGGCTGCTTCCATGTCTTGGCTATTGTAAGTAGTGCTCACGTCATTTTTAACATGACGTGTGGAAACAGCCTTGATGTCCATTCACAGGAGAACTGGGCTGTTTCCACACAATTACATACGATGGAATAGTGGAAAGGAAGGAATGGGAGGCCCCTGTATCAACACGGGTGACTCTCACTGAAGTAAATGGAGGCCAAGGGGATGTGACCTCGAAGGCAAGGTGTGGTCCTGGAGGGCATCCTGGAGCAGAAGGATATTAGTGGAAAAACGTAAAATCTGATAAGAGCCTGAGATTTAGGTAATAGTGTTGTGCTGATGTGAATTTCTTACTTTGGATGAGTGGTCTCTGATAAGATGTTAACACTGGGGGAAGTTGGGTGAAGGGTATAGGGGACACCGCCCTGCTCCCTTGCCCCTAGCCAGCCCTGAGCTCCCATCTCCAGGCCCCGCCCTGAGCCCCCTGGACCTTCTGCCCTCACTTAGGACCTTGCTTGTACCCAGCCCCACGTCCTTGCTCTCCTGGCCCCTGCCTTGACTTTTGCTGCTAAACCAGGTGAAAGGGCAGCCACGTAGCACGTGTGTGGGAGTGGCCCTCTAAAAGACGGGGCGGGGGGCACCTGGGCATTAGTACCCAGAGGAGATGCTTCCTCTGCTTAGAGAGGGTGGGTGGGAGATGGTGCAGGGGCAGAGAGGTCCACAAACATTGCCCGTTCTCCTTTTACTAAAGCGATGCATCTCATGAAAGAAAACCTGAAAAATGCAGAAAAGCAGAAAAATTTTAAAGCAAATGAGAACACTAACCATAGCCAGCTCCCCCCCAGCCCCAGTTAACCACCAGTTACTCAGACCCTGAGATTTCCTCCATTTCCTTGAAGGGCAATTACTAGGACAAAGTGGACAAATTATTAAAGGCTCGGTGGCCAAGGCTTGACCCAGTGTGGAGCACGTGCCCCTCCCCCTGCAAGGGGAGAGGATGCTTTCTGTTTCATTTTTTGTAAGAAAAATTGTGCCTGTCATTCACTAGTATTTTTTATCTTAAAAGCCATTTAGTTTGACATTAATGTAACTACATTAGCTTCTTTTTGGTTAGTTTTTGTTTGATACATATTTTTTCAGCCTTTTAATTTCAGTCTTTCTCTATCCTTATGTTATAGACGTCTTTTGTAAAAGCATAATAGCTAGATTTTGGTTGTTTCTAAACAGTTCTCACAAACTCTGTCATTTAACTTATGTTTTTGATTCATTTACATTTATTGTAATTAATAGGCTGCTAGGAATAATTGTTACCATTCTTATTTTGGGCTTTCTCTTTTTGGTGCATTTCCCATGATTCTTTTTTCTTTTCTTCTTATTTTAAGATCAGTTGAAATTTTATTTATTCTTTTCTTACCCCTTACTCACTTGGAAGTTATATAATTATATAGTTATATAATTATAGTTATATAATTATATACAGTTGTATATAGTTATATAATAGGCTTCTAATCTGTTGGTGGTTAACTTACAATTTTTAACATGCATGTTTGACTTAATCAAGCATAAAATTAATATCTCCACCAATTGCTGAAGAATATAAGGACCTTACAATGCTTAACTCACAGTCTTCTCCTTATTTTGTTATTTTGTATCCAGTATTATTTCCATATCTTTCAAATTATGTATTTTATTATACTAATTATATTTTATACAGCAATGCTTACTTAGATTTACTTATGTGCTCATCAAATTCTTTCTAATTTTTTCAGATTAGTATTTCTTTCAGCGACAGTCTATAAGTGGTAAATTCTATTTTTTGTCCAAACATCTTTATTTCACCCTCATTATCTTAATGATAGTGTATCTGCTCCATAAGGCTCATTCGACCATGATTTTCACTCAGCCTCTCTAAGTGTTATTCCTACTGTCTTTGGCTTCTCTTGTTACTGTCAGCTTAATTGGGTTCCTTTGTATGTGACCCGCTTTGTTTTTCTATCATATTTCTGTAACTTCTGAAGTATCAGCCTCTGGAATCCAGATTTCTGGCTCGCCAACTCCACGAGGCCACGGCCATGCTCCTACCCCTGCTCCTTCTGCTCTCTGGACAGGAATCCGGATGATTGAAAGGCTCAGTTGGTTTGCTTCTCTTCTCCTTCTCCTTGGCATCACGGTCCTGTGCTGCCTGGTTTCAATGTCTTAAAAACCATTGTTTCATACATTTAGTCCCATTTTCTGGTTGTTGCAATATATGAGTAAATCCAACCTCTTTTCATCACCACAGCCAGAACAGAGAATTCCCGAACTCTGAGCTTTCATTTAATTTTTTATTTCTAGTAATTCTATTTTGGTTCATTTTGAAATATGTCTGTTTTATGTTCACGGTGACTTGTTATTTTCTTAGGTTTCAGGTCCTTCCTGTAGCTCCTTGAACAGTGAAAACATATCATTTTATAGACTCCAACTGAGGCTATGGATTCCTTTAGGGTTGTATACTTGTACATACTGATTCTACTCCTGGTGGATGGTTTCCTTTGTGTTTGCAATTTTCAATTGTGAAGTCATCTTCAGTGGGACTTTGTAGAAATCCTAAATGACCTTGAAGTCTCCCTGGTGAGGCTTTGGGTCTGATTCATCTAGATGGCCCAGGGGGTCCCTGGTTCAGGTTCACTCGCTGTGGTCCTTCCTTGGCTTGAGGGTTTCCAAGCCATAAGGTAAATATATTAAACTCTGAGTGCACTGTGAAGACAGAGCAATGTTTATGCGTTTCCCCGTGGAGGTGTTTTTCCTCCCCTGTCGGCTCCCTTTTCATTTCCCCCAGGCAGTGGGTGAATGCATCTCCTCCACTCTCTTCTTGGGAGGGAAGCACTTTGGGAACCCCAGCGGCATGTGGGGTTCCCAGTGCCAGCTCTCTGTCCCATGTGGGATGGGAGCCTCATCTCTGGTGTCTTCCTGGGTGTTGGAACCCGGCCTTTTGGTCACCACGACCAGCTAACCCTCCCGGTTCTGCTACAGCGTCACCTCACAAGCTACCAGCCCTGGTGTCAGTTCTGTCCCCATTTCTGCACCCCTACCCCCCGCCCCAGGATCTCCCTTGCTTTCTTGTGCTCTCAGCTGTGTGCTTAAAAGGGTGTTCATTCTCATTCACACAACACTCTGAATTGTGCATAGAGAGCTTAGCGCTAATCTACATTCCATGTTGCTGAAAGCAAATGATTTTCATTTACTATCCACTATGCTCTCATGAGGTCAGTGCTATCATCATGCTGTATTTATAGACAAGGAAACTGAGGAACAGAGAGGTTAGGCAACTCATCCCAAAGTCCACAGCTAGCAGAGGTAGAAGAAACGAGGATTTGAACCCAGCTGCCTGGTGCCAGAGCTCAGGGTTTTTCCACTGGGCTTACTGCTTCCAGGGCCCCAGGGTGATGCCAGCGAGGGCTGCCAAATAAAATAAAGGATGCGGCTAGGTGTGGCCTGCCACCAATGGAGATAAAAAGGAAAGGACATCTCATAGCTTCTAGGAAACTTCCTCAAAAAGCAAGTGACGTGAACCTCCTTCGACACTTCATCCCATGCAATATTTGGGACATACTAAAAATTATTTGTTATTTTTCTGAAATTCTAATGTACCTGGGTGTTTTGTATTTTTCATTTGTTAAATCTGGTAACCCTGCTGCCAGCTGAGGTTGGGACTATCAGGCTGACCCCAGATGGGCTGATGCTCACTTCTGAGCCCTCTCAGACCTGACAGCTCAGCCTTGGTGGCTGAACTCTCTCCATCCATCTGGTCAAGGGGCCAGACCCCATCCCCCACAGGCTGTCCACCCTACCCCTCATCCAGGTGCTCAACTTGCACCTAAGCAGCCCAGGTATCTGTGAAGGCTCCTGCTCACTGCTGCCTGGGGAGGGCAGGATCTCACGATCAGCTTTGTCCAAGCAGGGGCTTCTCCCTGGATGATGGATCACACTCCCCACTGTGTGGAATACAGGGGAGAGCCCTGGATTCGGAGTAGTTATGAGGACCAGTCCCTGTAAGGAGAAGGAGCCAGGGTGGGGTAAGGGGTAGGGTGAGCCTCAGTCTGGGCACATTCCCAGCTCTACCCTGATCTCCCACACATGACCAAAGCCAGGACAATGTGGAGGGAGTATAAACTGGGCTGGCCTTTCTAAAGCACAATTTCTCAATTCACATCCAGTGTCAAGTGTATCCCCTTTGACTCAGCATTTCTACTTATGAGAACTCATGTTACTGAAGTGTTCCAACCAAGTTCAGAGAGGCTTAGTTCAGGGATGCTCACCCCGGCATGGGCTCTGATACCGGGAGACCGGCAACGGTCTAAGCGTCTGTCGATCCTGGTGGAACCATCAAACGTCTGTGTGATGCCATCTTTAAAAATGATCTTGTGAATCTCTATGGACATGGGATGATACCTGTGATCTGCTTTTGAATGAAAAAGGTGAGCAACACAAAAGCAAACATCCTGCTTCCCTACATTGTGAGATTGTTTGCCTGTGTGTGAGTGTGTGTACACTAACGCTGCAAGAGGGTGAAGGAAGCATGTTCACTGAGATGGCAAAGGTAGTATTGGAGGGACTGCTGGCTGCCCCCAGTAACCATCCTCCCTTCCTTCTTCTTTGGTAGCGAAACCTGGACTTTTTAGCTGAGCAGATGGCTCACCTATAATAAAGGCCTTATATCCTAGATTCTCTTGTAGCTAAGTGTGGCCATGTTACCAATGGGAGATAAAAAAAAGAAAGTAAGAAGTAACATATTGCAGCTTCAAGAAATCTTTCTTAAAAGGCAAGTGGCATGCACTTTCTCTGTCCCTTCTTCCAGCCTGCTGGCTGGAACACAGATGCAATGGCTGGAGCTCCAGCTGCCATCCTGGACCGAAAGATGAGGGCCACACCTCCAGGGTGATGGCTCAGGGAACAGGAAAGGGCCTCACTCTCTGAAAGCTTTGTAGGGAAGATCCACCTCCCATCCATTTCTAGACTTTTACATGAAAAAGAAATCAATTTCTATCTTATTTAAGCCACTGCTATTTGGGAAGCTGTCTGTTACTCACAGCTGAACTAATGATTAGTCTCTCACCCTGACCAATCTAGGTAGTTATTTTGGCTGGTGAGATTTCTGGGGATTTAAATTTTCTTTTCAAATTGTTGTTTTGGTTCTTTTAAGTTTGTGCCTTGGACATTTGTGTATCATTTATGTGATTTTTAGAAAACTTTTAATTTTGAAACGAATAAGAAAGAACGAAAGAAAGCTGATACATATACAGCATCTATGAATGCCAAGCAGCATTCTGAAAACTTTACATAAACTATCTTCTTTAGTCCTTGCAACGTCCCTGTGGGGCAGGTCAGTACCCCCACTTTACAGAAGGGGAAACCGAGGCACGGATCAGGTGAGTTGTCCACGGTCACTCAGCTAGTCCGTGACAGTGGACAGGCAGCCTGGCCATGGAATCCATGACCTTCAACACTACTCTGCCTGCCTCCCTGGGGTTCTCCAGCCTCAGAGGCTACCCTGCCCCCACCCCTTACCTTCTCCTTTGCCACCATCTAAAGCTCTTACCTGGAAGGTGCCTCGACTTGGGCCTTTGCTGTGCCCACCGGGCTGAGGAGCTGGGGATCGAGATTTTGCAGGCTTTGCTTGCTCTGCTCTCATCCAACAGGTAAGTTTGAGTGCCCACCCTGGGTCTGGCTCTGGGCTGGGCCCTGAGAGGCAATGGCGAGCAAGAAGGCATGAGCCCTGGGTACCCAGTCTACTGGGGAAGATGATCATTAAATAGATAGTCCTATAAATCAGTGTGACGTGGCAATTCCTATAGAAGAGGGTGCAGGGGGGCTGTGAGAGTGACCCTGGTCAAGGAAATCAGAGGAGGCTGCTCTGGGAAGTGACACATGACCTGGGACCTGAGGCAAGAACAGGAGTTACCTGAGTGAAAGGGGTGGGGAGGAGAGATCCACTAACCGGAAGGAGTGGAGCGTGCAAAGGCCCTGTGACAGGAAGAGCTCCAGGCGCACCCACACGTCTGCTCATTAGATGCCCGACACAGCCCTGCCTCCCCCGACCCCCACCCATGAGACAGACAGTCCTACGTTCTCCCCTGAGGCTGGAGGTCACAGACCTGTCTCTGGCTTCCCGCCAGGGAGCCCTGAGCCGTGTCTGGCCTGGGTCCACCTGCAGAGAGGGAGGGAGATCCAGAAGATCAGCCCCCCATCCTCCCACCCACTGAGTGTCTCCACCACCCTCGGTGCCTTCCAGATGGGGGCTGGGTCATCAGCCCTCTCGGCTCTCCGGCTCTCCCGCTTAGGCCCCAAACTCCATGAGAAGCAGACATAGTACCTGTTTTCCGCACTGAAAAAACTAAGGTTCCTGGGAACAAGGGGCTGGCTTGGGCCTGCTGCCCCAGGATGAGAAGTCACCCTGTCCCCTATGTGGCCAGTTGCCCAGAGCCTGGGGTCAGGACTGCCCCAAGTCAGAGGGAGACCTCCAGCCCGGCCCTGCCTCTCACTCTTCACTTCATTAAAATACACAGACACACACAGACACACACATTCACACAGATACACACAGACACACACAAACACATAGACACACACAGATACATACACACACAGACTCACACAGACATATACACAGACACATACAGACACACACACATGCACACACACACAGATACACACAGATACAGATACACAAACAGACATGCACAGACACATAGAGACACACACACAGATACACACACACACACACACACACACACAAAACGTATGGCGGTGCCCTCACGGCCTCCTGGTTGGCAAGGGGCTATGAGCAGAAGGTCTCGGGGAGGGGGCTGAATGCTGGTTCTGCTCCCCTTCTGCAGCATCCCCACCAGCCAGCATCCCCCTTCTGCTGGGTCCCCAGTTTCCTCATCTGCAGTGCGGTGCCCCAATGGTCCCCAAGTCCTGGGGTTCCCTAAGGAGGACACAAGATGACACAGGAGGAGTTCTTGGAGCCAGGCCCCTGGCCCAGGGACAGCTCAGGAGGAGGTCACTTAAAGTTGTCACCCTGCCCTGTGACCTTGGCCCAGCCCCCATGGGGTCAATGTCCCTCCAAGCCTGTCAGGGGGCACTGTGCCCAGCTGTCCTGGACCCTCCAGAGGAAGCAGGCTGAGGACACGGCTCCCCTCCCCCCAGTTCCTCGTCCCCCTGGAGGCTGACCAAGCTAGGAGAGGGGGCCACAGAGGCTCAGCTTCCTGGCCACCTGCATCCTTCAAGCTGCAGGACAAGATCATGCCAGAACTCCAGGGAAAGCCCGTTCTCCCCGGTGGAGGGCGAGGAGGGGGCTTCTGCCTGTAGGGATCCCTTGCCCCGGCCTCAGCATCACTGAGGGTGAGAACCAGCAAAGGCAGGTCCTGGCTCTGCTTCCGCCTTCCACTGCTGCCGCCATGGAAGTGGCAAGGGCCTTGCCCCAAACCCTCTGCCCTGCTGGTGCCCCCAGAGCCTCCCATAGGGGCCCCTGATTCCTGCCTTCAAAACCCCGGACTGAACCCACTTTCTGGGGCCTTGAGGATGACCTGGGACCCCTTTGGGCCTGAGTGCCACTAAATCCATGGATTCCTATTTAAAATGTCACATTCATCACCCACATCTTGCCCCTAATTCATCTCTGTTACCCACCGCGTTGTCTTTCTAATGCAGGCCATGCTGCCCAAACTTCCTGAAACATTCCTCCGACCCAGGGACCCTCCCTCTCCGTCTTTCAATGGCTCCCTACTGCCCTCAGTCTAAACTCTGAGGCCTCTGCCACCCCAGAGGGTTGGTGCCAGGCGATCATCCCACATGTTGCCTTGCCTGTCGGGTTTCCCTGAAACTTCGATGTCCACCAGACCCCAAGGGAAGGGGCGAGACTCTCAGTCTGTGCTCCCAGGAGCAGTTTCAAAAGAGTTTGTTTTCTTTCAAAACAGAATGTATTGAGCGTCCAGCTGACCAGTGAGTCTGAGGCCAGAGCAGAGGGAAGAGCTGTGACCACTGGGTGTGCTGAGTTGACATCATGGACAGGGCAGTGCCCGCAGGAGCTTGGCCGGATCATGAGAAGCTGGCAGCGCTGAGCCTTCCCAGCCTGGTCCACTCCCAGCCAAGTTTCCTGGGCTCCCAGTGGGTTCCACTCATCCCGGGGCCATTGCTATGAGAGCAGTGATGACTCGGTCTGTGCCCTGTCTGCACTCCACCCGCCAGGGCTCTCCTGGGCAGACCTCCTCACTCCACCGCCCCCCCCAACCCCCAGCACGGGGGTCCTGGAGGCAGAGAGAACAGTAAGGTAGTTCCCATTTCTTGAGGGTGTGTACTGTGCACCAGGCATTTTCTCTTCTAAGCCACCCTCACTACAATTACCCTCACTTTACAAATGAGGAAACTGAGGTTCCCAATGCTTATTGGCTATGTTCTTGGGGCCCGATAGTCCTTCCTTTCCTCCCGTTCCACTGCCAAGTAACAAATGCTGAGCTGGGCAGGTGGCTTCCCGGCTAAACATCACATTTCCCAGACTCCCTTGCAATGAGCCATAAGTTCCGACCAAGACAAGGTGAAATGGTATGTCTCCCCTCCTCCTTCCCCATCTGGGACCTGAGATGGAAGCTACTTGCTGAGGATGGCTGGACAGAAATGTGGAAGGAGTCTGGAGGCCTGCCTGACATTTTTCTGAGATGTTAATTTCACAATGCAGCCATTGTGTCTTCAGGTCTTTTGTTACACAGCTGTGTACTGACTAATACAGGATTGCCTACAGCTTCAAGCTGGGGTGCTCACACCTTCCCTCACTGTGCGGTCCACCTCTCGATATGTTGCTTTGGCAGATGGAGCCTGAGATGTCTTACCATCAAAGTGAGCCACCATGGTGTGAGTGGTTCTGGGCACTGTGTACCAGCCTAGGACCTGGTCCCAGAGGTGACTGGCATGGCCTGGGAGCCCAGAGCCTGGACCTGGTGGGGGTGCTTTGGGAAGAACAGAATGAGGAGAGACCAACGTTTACTGGGTGCTGACAGGGGCAGGATGCTGGGCGGGCTCTTCTCTGTGTGGTCCTGATTCATTTATTATTATTATTTATTCTCTATTATGGATTCATTTCTTTTTTTTGCCTACAAGGCGTAGAACACTGGGCTAGGCACTTTCCACATGGTCTAGGTTCCTTCATCTTTAACAACTTTATTGAGACGTAATTCATAAACCCTGCAATTTAGCCATTTGAAAGTGTGCGATTCAATGGTTTTTAATATATTCGGGTTGTGCATCCATCATCATAATTAATGTTAGTACATTTTCATGCCCCTGAAGAAACCCATGCCCCTTAGCTGCCACCCCCCAAATCCCCTCAACCCAATTATCCGCCACATCCACCCCCTGGCAACCACTAATCTGCTTTTCATCTCTACAGAGTTCCCTGTTCTGAACATTTCGTATCAATGGACTCGTCCAGTATGTGGGCTTTTGTGCCTGGCTTCTTTCACTGAACATAATGTCCTCAACATTCATCCACGTTGTAGCAAGTGTCAGTGCTTCATTCCTTTTTAGGGCTGAACCATATACCCTTGTATGAATAGACCACATGTTATTTACCAGTAGTGGACTTTTAGGTTGTTTTTATTTTTTGCCTGTTATGAACCATGCTGCTATGCACATGCGTGTACACGTTTTTGTGTGGACTCGTGTTTTCCTTTCTCTTGGGTCTACACCTAGGGGTGGAATTGCAGGCAACTCTGTTTAAGCAATTAAGTTTATATTTGCACCAAGATGGTGGTGGGGGGAGGTGGCAAGTGGGGGGAAGGGAGGGACAGACGGCCTGGATTTTGTTCTGCTTTTAACATTTGCAGGCTGGGTGGCCCTGGGCGTGACCCCGGGCTTTGCTCATCAGTAATTGGAGGTTGGGGGGGTGACAACTGCCACTTTGCAGTGGGGGGTTCCATGGTTATTACCTGGCACACAGACGTGTGGGACTTAGGGATGCCGGCTGAACACCAGTCCTCCTCTTTATGCTGAAAAAGAGCCTCCCCCCACCCCCATCACACTACCCTGAACCTCGTCTCCTAACCCCTCTGGGCCTGGCCTGGGCATGTGCAGCTCTGCCCACCAGCCCCTGCTTCCCCCATCTCGACCCCGAGCCTCATCCTGTGGCCCCAGGTTGACCGTTGGGGGCCACAAAGCCCTCTGCTCTCTCCCGCGCCTGTGATGGAGGCCGGGCCTGACCTGGAGCAGCTCGGGGTCCTCAAAAGGGGCTGCTGCCGCCTGGGGTCCTCTCTGAGGGGAGTGGCTGAGCCTCACTCACTCATCAGGGGCTCTGTCCTGCCTCCACCCCCAGTGCACCAGCCCTCCTCTGCGATTCCAAGTGACCTTGGCCCCGCTGCGACGTTGGAAGGGACGTCAGCCTGTGTGGGCGGCGGCTGGTATGTGGGCCCAAGGCCTTCGGCACCTCTCAAAGGCCCACGTGGCCCCTGGACACCACTGGTGTCCCTGCCCTGACCTGGCCACCTCGGGCATAAACACGGCCAGCACTGACCAAGCAGCACTCTCCTGGTTAGTCTGACTCGGTCCCCACCTGGACACCGTGAGGCAGGTACTATCCTCAACCCCACTTTGCAGATGAGCAAACCGAGGCACAGAGAGGGAAGAAATCCTCCCTAGGTCCCTTGTGGGAGGATCCAAACACAGCCCCAGATGTTGTTCTCACTCAAAGACCCCAGACTGGCCTTCACCACTCAGAGCACCTCCCGGGACCAGCACCCCATGCACCCTTGGGGCCCCATAGCCGGGGTGGGCCCCTCACGAGGTTCTGGGCAGCTGCAGACCAGCTGATCACCCCACCACCCCCACCCTGGATGCCCTGGGCAGCGGGAGGGAGAGCAGAGCCCCACAGAGCCCAGCCAGCACCTGGGCATCTGGGCAGTGCCTACGGCTTCAGCCTCAGGCTCTGGCACTCTGGCATCGCCCTTTCAGGGCAAACCACAGGGCAAGCTGGATGTCCGAGCACAGAGGAAAAGGCCCAGGGAGCTCCAGGACAGCAGGGCCCCCAAGATGGCGAGAACAATGTTGCCCCAAGAGTTGTTCAGTTCACGACATGCACATCGTGCAGTGGCCTGGAGTGGACCCAGGGCCGACTCAAGGGCAAATGGGCTGGGGGACACTTTCACACCTGCATTGGGTTAGCCAGGAGGCAGAAGCCAGGTGGGCACAGGCAAGTGGGGAGGTGACCTCTACTACACCCTTCTTGGATATCCAGGTAAGGCTGTGGATGCGTGGGACAGTGCCCTCAACCCAGGGGAGCTGAATCCCCCATTCGGAAGGCAGTGTGGACTGGGCAGGGCTCTAGCCTGGACCCTGATCCCAGCTGCCCCTTGTTCCCACTGTGTGGCCTGCAGAGTCCCCCTTGTGTCTCTGAACTCTGAGAAACAGTTCCTTTCTCTATGAAACTGCAAACGTCCTGACAGGAATGTTATAAAGGTCATTAGCATTTAAAGTAGCAGATATCAATAATGATAATAAATTGTGAGTTATTTGCTTAGCCTTAGACTGTGTTTGATAACAGTTGCCTCATTCACGCTGAAATTTGAATCCAGATCAGATTCCAGAGCCGACCTTCGTAATTGTGCTCTCCTCCCGCCAATAATAATTCAACAGCTGCCATTTATGGATCAGTTGCTGGCAGGCAGCTGGTGAAATGACTTTATGTGCCTCATCTTATCTGATTGTCACGACGACGACCCTGTAGGTACTGTTAATGCGATCTCCACTTCACAGATGAGGAAACTGCAGCTCAGAGAGGGCAAGTGACCTGCCCAAGATCACATAGCTGGTTTGTGGCAGAGCCAGGATTTGAACTAGGACTGTGTGACTCCAGGAGACATGCTTGCAGCCACTCTGCCTCCTAAAAGGCTCAGCCTAGTGCCCCCAAACCAGAAACTGCAGTTATCCATCAACAGGGAAGGAGACAAATAAATGTGGTATGTTCACATCACACGATGTGCTGTCACCCGGCAATGTGCATAATGAACCTGCTCTACATGGAACAGAGTGGATCTCCCTTACAGTCATTATGTTTAAAAAGAGCTGGGCACTTAAAAGTACATATAGTATGGTTCTGTTTATGTGACATTTGAGATCGGGCAGAACTAACCAATGGTTAAATAAGTCAGAATAATGATCACCTTGGGGGAGTAGGCACTGCCGGGGAGTGAGACTTTTGGAGGAATTAGAAATGTTTCTTACACTGATCAGATCATGGTTACATGGATGCACACATAGGAAAAAACTCAAGGATCCTGGTCCGCTGTGGTGGTGTAAGCCCCCTACAGCTCAGCCTCACATGGGCTACAATTATATACTCCAGACAAAATACACATTGTGAAGGTGCTCAAAACTTAGAGCAGAGACCTGCATAAAGGGTGAGTTTCCTTCCTTTTATTTTGTCTTATAACTTTGTCCCAAGGGTGGACTCTAGTCCCTAATCAGTGCTGTGTGGGGAGCTAAACCTATGATAGAAACCCTGCTGTCTTCCTGGCTGGAGAAGAAGAGCCCAGACTGGCTGGAGTGGGAGGGAGAAATCCTGGAAGGAGAGAGCCGAGAACAGGCTCGTCCAACTCTGTGCAGGAATCCCCACAAGTCCCAGCCTCACCTGAGCCGTGTGTTCAGGGTGGACCCAAAGCAGCCAAGGCGAGCACCAAACTGAGCACTGAAATGAGACATGACCCCCTCCCCCTAGAGAAGGTGAAACAGATCTCAAGGTCTGAAGCCCATTGGGTTCATTGCCACTAAAACAAACACATCAGCATTCCTCAGAGGATTTTGACAGAACCCAGAGTCTACACAACATAGCATTCACATTGCCCATGGTATAATCCAAATCACATGCAAAGGAACAGGAAATTTCAGCCCATGATCAAGGGCTGAAACAATCAGCAGATGGAAACAACAAGATGATTCAAACATTGGGATGATCAGACAAAGAATTCAAAGCAATTACTACAATGTTACTCAATAAGGTAAAGGAAAACACATCTGAGATGAATGAGAAGATAGGAAATCTTAGCAGGGAAAGTATTGCAAGAGGATATTGAAATGTTAGACCTAACAAATAAAATATGTGAAATTTTAGAAAAGTCACTGGATAGACCCAATAGCAGAATGGAGATGACAGAGGTAAAAGTCAGTAAACTTGCAGACCAGTAAAAATTACCCAGTCTGAAGAACACAGAGAAGAAAGAACAAGAAAGAAGATGAACAGATTATCAGGAATCCACAGGACAACATAAAAAGATTGAACACATTCTAACTACAGTCCAGAAGGAAAGAAGAAAGAGATGGAGTAGAAAAATCTTTGAAGAAATAATACCCCCAAACCTCCCATATTTAGTAAAAGATCTACATTTATGGGTTCAAGAGCTCAGAGAACCCCACACAAGATAAATCCAAAGAAATCCTACGTAGACACATCATAAACAGACCGATAAAACACAAAGCTGAAGAAAAAAAAATCCTGAATGCAGCTAGAGAAAAATGACACATTTCATACAGGGATGAACCATTTCAATGACCTCAGATTTCTTATTGGAAACCATGAGGGCCAGAAGACCGTGGGACAATACATCTGAAATGCTGAAAGGGGGAAAATCTCTGTGTATACAGAATTCTTTATCCCCTGAAGATATCTTTTTTCTCTTAAGTTCTTTAAAATACAGGTGAACATTTAAAGCAAAAATTATAACACTGGTGGGGTTTCTTTGGGTAAGGCAACCACAAACATTTAAAAATGGGAAGGTTGAAAGGAACCTATAGAGTTGAAAAGCTTCTATATGTCACATGAAGTAGCACAATATTAATTCTAATTAGGCTGAGAAAGCCTAGGTAGGCACACTACAATTCCTAGAATCACCACACATGCAAAGAAATATAGCCAAAAAGCCAGTAGGTGAATTGAAAGGGGATACTGAAAATATTCAAATAATCCAGAAGCTTGCAGGGAAGAGAGAACTGAGGAACAAAAATTAGAAAGGACCAATAGTAAGTTGTAATTCTAAACACTCTAATTAAAACTAAGAAACTGACTGAATAGATTTAAAAAAAAGTGAGACCCAAGTATGTGCTGCCTATGAGAGATTCATTTTAAATATTATGACACAGATAAGTTGAAAGTAAATAAATTAAAAACAATAAGCATAAGGTGGCCAGGTGACATATTAATATCAATTAAGATTTATACTAAACAGTAAACTTCAAGACAAAAGAGATAGAGACATTTTATTATAATAACAGGGATGATTAATCAGGAAGCTAGAACAATTATACATTTTTTAAAAAATTTTTATTTATTTTTGGCTGTGTTGGGTCTTCGTTTCTGTGCGAGGGCTTTCTCTAGTTGCGGCAAGCAGGGGCCACTCTTCATCGCGGTGCACGGGCCTCTCACTCTCACGGCCTCTCTTGTTGTGGAGCACAGGCTCCAGATGCGCAGGCTCAGTAGTTGTGGCTCACGGGCTTACTTGCTCCGTGGCATGTGGGATCTTCCCAGACCAGGGCTCGAACCTGTGTCCCCTGCATTGGCAGGCAGATTCTTAACCACTGCGCCACCAGGGAAGCCCCCAATTATACATTTTTATGTGTCTTATAATAGAGGCTCAAAACAAATGAAGCAAAATTGACAGGGTAAAGGAAAGAAATAGACAATTTCACAATCATAAAGGGAGATGTTAACACCCTTCTCTCAGCAATGAACAGAACAAATATACAAAAAAAATCAGTTAAGACATGAAAGATACAAACAGCTGTATTAGTCACTTTGATCTAATTGATATTTATAGAACACTACACCCAGCGACTGCAGGGTACTCATTCTTTTCAAATGCACATTCACCAAGATAGACCGTATGCTGGGCCATAAAACAAGTCTCAGTAAATCTTAAAGGATGGAAATCATGTAGGGTGTAGTCTCTAACAATTGAATCTAATTAGAAATTAATAACAAAACATCTAGGAAAACCCCAAATATCTATAAATGATTCATGAATCTACAAATGATTCATGAATTAAAGATGAAATCACAGGGGAAATTAGAAAATAATTCAAATTGAATCATAATGGAAATCTATCATATCAAAATCTGTGGGATGCAGCAAAAGCAGTGCTTACAAGGAAACTCAAAACTTTAAATACTTTTATTAGAAAACAAAAGCAATCTAAAATCAGTTATGCATGGATCCACCTTGGGAAGCTAGACAAAGAAGACCAAAGTAAAGCCAAATGAAGAAAAAAGAAGGAAATAACAAAAAGAGCAGAAACCAATGAAATAAAGAAGAGGCAACAGAGAAAAAAAGCCAAAAGCTGAGTTTTTGAGAAGATCTACAAAATTGATAAACTCCTAGCTAGACTGTTAAAGTGAAAAAGAGGGAGTAATGGCAGGGATACAAGCACCAGTACCAATAGCAGAAAGTGGAAGAATACTAGCATCACAGATCCTACAGATTATTAAAGGATATTGTGAACATCTTTATACCAATAAAGTAGAACATTTCAATGAAATGGATAAATTTGAGGAAAAACCAAAATTTAAAAATTGGTACGAGAAGAAACAGAAAACCTGAATAGCTGTACATCTGTAAACAAAATTTAATTCATTATATTAAAAAAAAAATTCCAGAAAGGAAAATCCAGAGATAGATGGTTTCACTGGTTAATTTTATCAAACATTCGAGGAAGAAATAAAATAATCATACACAATTTTTTTTCATAAAATGGAGGAGGAAACATTTTCAACTCATTTTAAGGCCAGCACAACCCTAATATAAAAACCTGACAAAGACATTTAAAAAAAGAAAATTGTGGACTAACATTCCTCATGAATATAGACAGAAAAAACCTTTAAATATATTAGTAAGTCAAATCCCACAATCTATAAAAATAATAACATGTCAGGACTAAGTAAGGCTTAAACCAGGAATGTAAACTTGGCTAAACATTTGAAAATCAATCAGTATAACTCAAAATATTAACAAAATAAAGGAGTTAAACCTCATGAATTTTAAAATAAATATAGAGAAAGCATTGCATCAAATTTGATACCCATTCTTAATAAAACAATTTCAGCAAACTAGGATAAGAGGGAACATCCTCAAACTGATAAAAAGCATCTACAATAAACTTACAGGCAACATTATAATTAATGGTGAGTCTGAAATTTCTTTTCCTTAAGATCAAGGAAAAGTAAAGATTCCTGTTTTCACCATGTCTACTCAACACTGTGCTGGAAATCCTAGCCATTGTAATAAAGTAGAAACAAACAAACAAACAAAAGCTCTAAAGGGACTAAAAATTAGAATTGAAGAAATAAAACTGTTCCTATTTGCAGCTGATATAATTATTTACATAAAAAATCCCAGGGAACCTACAAAGCAACCACTAGAACTAATAAGTGAACTTAACAAGGTCACAGGATGCAAAGTTAATATACCAAAATTAATCATATTCTTATACAAACAGGGGCAAACAGTTGGAAAAGAAAAAAAAAGTTCTGTTTAGAACAGCACCAAAAACAAACAAAAAACCAAAAAACACTTAGGAATAACCTAATGAAAGGCAAACAAGACTCCACACTGAAAATTACAAAAAGTTGTTGAGAGAGATTTAAGAACACCTAAATAATGAGGAGATATACCATGTTCATAGATTGTCAATTGTTCTCAAATTTACCTATATATTCAACGCAATCTCAATAAGAATTGACAAGCTATACATCTAAAATTTATATAGAAATGCAAAGACTTAGAGTGAGGAAATATTTTTATAAAAAGAATAACAAAGTTGTTTGTACTTTAATTGCAAGACATACTTGAAAAGCTACATAATTTGAGACAGTATTGGTGTAAGGACACACAGATCAAGGACACAGAATTGAGAGTCCAGAAACTGACCCATACATATATGGTCAATTGATTTTTGACAAAGCTGCCATGGCAATTCAACAGAGGGAGAAAACAATTCTTCTCAAAATATGTTTGGACCAACTGGATATTCAAATGGAAAAAAGAATGAACATCAACCCTTACTTAAAACTTTAAGACTTCCTGGGTGGAAAGAGATGAGAAGATCTTTGTGACCTTGGGGTAAGCCAAGATTTCCTAGATAGAACACAAAAAGCACAAACCACAAAAGGAAAAAATTGGTAAGTTGGTCTTTATCAAAATCAAAAATGTTTGCTCTTTGAAAGACATAAGTAAGAAAATAAAAAAGCAAGCAATAGACTAGGGGATAATATTTACAACACATATATCAGACAGGATTCATATCCAGAATATATAAATATTTCTTACAACTCAATAAGAAGGCAGGCTAATAAAGATTTGAATAAATATATTATTAAATAAGGTATACAAAGGGCTCCAGGAAAAAAAGACTTTGACCTCATTAGCTATTATAGAAATGTGGATCAAAGCTATGGTGAGATACCGCTACACACTCATCAGGATGACTAAGATTAAAGATTAGGCATTCCAAGTCTAGGCATAGACTCTCACATATGCTGGCAGGAGTTTAAAATGGTGTAACCCGTTCGGAAAAAAAGTTTGCAAGTTCCTTAAAAAGTTAAACAGATATGTATCATGTGACCCAATTATTCCACTCCTAGATATTCTCTCAAGAGAAATAGAAAGCTACGTTCACACTGAGATTTGTACATGAATGCTCAGAGCAACTTTATTTGGAATAGACTGAAAGTGGAGACAACAAGAAGGTTTATTAGTGGGTGAATGGATAAACAATGTGTGGAGTGCCCACAAAATGGAACTTTACTCAGCAACAAAAAAGGAGTGAATTGTTGAGACATGCTACCACATGGATGAATTTCCAAATAATTATGCTAAGTGAAAGAAGCCAGGCCCAAAAAAGAGTATGGACTTTGTGATTCTATTTGCATAAAATTGTAGAAAATGCCAGGGAATTTATAGTGAAGGACCACAGATCAGCGGTTGCCTGGGGACGATGGTGGGGAGAAGGGTAGATTACAGGAGCATGAGGACGCTTTGGGGTCAGTGGATATATATTCATAAAACCTTGCTTGTGTCAGTGGTTTCACGTGAGTTTACGTATGTCACACTCATAAAACTGTACACTTCAAATATGGACCATTTGTTGTACATTTATTATGCTTCAATAAAATTAAATTTAAAATTCATTGAGCTGGACACTTAAATTTAATGTATACTTCAATCAAAAAGCAAATAAAAATTTAAAATGCATATGTGACCGTGTAATCCCCGTCCCCCTGAGCTCTCTCTGCTGTCCCCCCAAGGTAATCCTCCAATGACTCCTATTGCATTTGGGATGATATCCACACTTCACCATTCTCACGAGGCGGGGGGGCTTCCATTTCCTCAAAACGCCGTGTCCTTTCCTGACTCCAGGCCCTTCTCATGTAAACACATGGGACCCCAGTGTATTAGCGTATTAGGGCTTCTGTTGTAACAAAATCCCACAGACAGGGTGGCTTAAACCACAGAAATGTTTTGTCTCAGTTCTGGAGACTGGAAGTCCAAGATCAAGGTGTCGACAGGGCTGGTTCCTTCTGAGACCTTCGTCCGCAGCTGTCTTCACAGGGTCTTCCCTCTGGGTGTCTCTGTGTCCAAACTGCCTCTTCTTATAAGGACACCAGTTCTATTGGATCAGAGCCCACCCTAAGAACCTCATTTTAACCGGATTACGTCTGCAAAGACCCTCTTTCCAATGGGAGTTAGAACTCCAACATATGAATTTAGGAGGGGGATGTAATTCAGCTCATTACACCCACTCCTTCTAGAACCGTCTCTTCCTTTCCCACCATACTTCTCAGCTCACTCACTCTTTCACCAGGAGGCATTTCCAGGACCCCCAGGCCAGGTCAGCCCCCAGTAGAGGACGTGAGTCTTGTTCTCATCTCTGGACTCCCCTTGGCCTCCGAGGCTGGTGTCTGCGCTAATCCAGGTCCTGGTGAAGCGCCAGGACCCAGCTGTGCTCAGTGGGTATTTGCTGCATTTGCCGCATGATGGATGGATGGATGGATGGATGGATGGATGGATGGATGGATGGATGGATGAATGAGTGAGTGAGTGAGTCGACCTGGCCACGGTGCCCCTCCACCTCCCCCAGACCCAGAGGGCAGTGAGATCTCTGTAGCCTGCGGCGTTTTAGCAAGCTTCTCCCAGGCCCCCAGGGACGTCTCTGGAAGCATGAAATTGCTGTTTTTTACCTTCTTGGGCTGGAAGGTGATCAAACAGACTTATGTTTAGCAACAAGGCTGGCTAGAGGCCACTGCCAGATAGACGGGCCTGAGTTCTGGGTTCCTGGCGACCAGCCTTCATGCTTCCCCAGCCCTCCCTGCGGCCGCCCTGACCCACTTTCCCCTGCCAGGCCCTCTGGGTGGGCAGGATGGCTGTGGTGCCTCAGAGCCGTGTGCTGTGCTATGCTGTGCGGGCAGGAGCCCTGAGCCCTGATTCCTGAGTGATAGGACAGGAGGGGGCAGAACTTGACTGTAAAATGGGGTGGCAGCCCCCGCTTTCTGGGGATCCCCAGGGGCTGGGGTGCACCATGCTTGTGGGTGCTTCCCGGGGGCAGCAGGTACCGCCTGCCCCTGGTGGGGCAGGGCCCTAGAGAGCTGGGTTTGCGCCCTGCTCAACCCCATGTTGGCTGGGGGCTCCGGGAAGCCGGCTTGACATTGCCAAGCCTCAGTTTCCTCACCATAGCCCCCTCTCAGGGGTGCTGCCATAAGTGAGGTGAGTGCCCCGTGACCTGAAGGTTGGGGTCCTTAGCCCCGGGGTTCTGCAGACCTGGTGGACATGGGGACCTGCGATGGAGGCAGAGTGACCACACAGCCGCTGTCCTGCTCTGACCCCTGTGTCCGACAGCAGCTCCTGTGTTCTCTTCATCAGAGGGCCACCCTCCAGCTGCCGGCACCAGAACCCACTCGGTGGACTGGCCTAGGAAATCCATCCCTGGGGGAAGCGTGATGGACAGGTGGGGAAAGGCACAGGTGTGCCAGCTCCCCGCCCTTGATTGGGGCACCTTGAGGTGTGACCCACACGTCTCAGGGCCCCTTTCAGGACGGGGCCAAGCTGCCCTCCATGAGACTCTGCATAAAATCACCCCGTCTGGGCTCCCTGCCCTCTCTGCCCTGCTGCCCTACCAGCCCTCTGTCTTCCCTGGGTCACTTCCTAATAAACCCCCTTCACAGGAGCCCCTCTCAGGATCTGCTCAGGGAACCCTTCCTTGGACGGGTGACCGGCGGGGTTTGGGGAGATCAGGGCAGGCCCAGGGTACGTGGGTGGCGGGATTCTGGAGATGAAGCCCTGTCCCAGTGTGGGCCAGTGGTGGCATGTGGGGTCTTTACTGTCTGCAGAGTACAAGCCAGCCGGCCCCGCGCCCTCGTGCTCCAGCCTCAGGCCTTCCCTGGCTGCAGGGAGCAGTGGGCAGCTTGGTATAAGGCCTCCCTCTGCAGTCTGAGCCACCACCAGGGGGACGCACATGTGACCAGGACCCCGACCTCATGATCCTACTGCACCGTATTGCCTGGTTGGTACAACGAGATGATAAAGGTCCCACCCCAAGGGATCATGGAGCAAAATGCACCATCAATAAGAGAGCATTGAAGGGCCTGGCACATGGTTGCCCCCAGGCTGGGCCGGGCCCTGAGGGCATATATATCTTTGTGGGGTGACAATGTGAGTCATCCTAAATTAGCATGGCAGAATTGTTCTGACCCAGGCCCGCTCCATCCCACAAGAGAACCCCCAGGCCAGCCAGGGGGAGCCATTGGCTTGTCAAGCTGCACCCTCCACCCTGGACCCAAGGCTTTGGATGATGCCACCCGGATGACCCCCATGTCATCACGGCACCTAGATGACCCCACATGTGCATTTCCTGGGGCCACCACAACAGACTGGGTGATTTAAACAACACAAACATATCCACTCACAGTCCGGAGGCCAGAAGTCCAAAATCAAGGTGTGGGCAGGACCGCGCTCCCTCCTGAGCCCCAGGGGAGGGTCCTTCCTGCCTCTTCCAGCTTCTGGGGGCTCCAGACATCCCTGGGCTTGTGGCTGCGTCCTTCCAGTCTCTGCTTCTGTCTCCACATGGCCTCCTCTTCTCTGTCTGTCTAGTTTCCTTCTTCCTCCCTCTTAGAAGGACAATTGTCATTGGATTTAGGCTAATCCAGGGTGACCTCATCTCAAGATCCTTCACTTAATCACATCCGCAAAAGCCCTTTTCCCATAGGAGGTCGGGGATAGGTTTCGGGGATTAGGATGTGGACATATCTTTTTGGGAGGTCGCCATTCATCCTTCTACACCGCATGTGTGAGGCGGCTCGGGGCAAGGGGAGTAGGAAAACTCAGAAGGGGAGAAGCAGGAGTTGGGGCTCCTGTGGTGGAGCCTGGGCGACCCACTGGAGGGGACTTGAGGAAATTTCCAGAAGGCACGGAATCCCCAATACAGGGCCTGGGGAGGGGCGCCCTTGCCCGGGTCTGAGGGCTGGTGTGGCCACCGCACGGCTGGCACCTAATCACGGTTGGCTGACACCTCTGCCCTTTTCCACACGACAAACGTGGAGCTGCCCAGGAAACGGCCCCAGAGTTTGGAGACAGCCCGGACCCTGGAGTCGGCCCAGTGTAAAAGCTGTGTGAACCTGGCAGGATACTTGTCTTCCTGAAGCCTCAGTTCTTCCACCTGTAACACAGGGATGATCGCGGTCCCAAGGCCCAGGGCTGCCATGAGGTCTGAATACGACGTGGACCAGCCAGCACCAAGCCCGGCACTGGGTCCCTCCTCTCTCAGGCATGAGGCTGGTCCACAGAAGGGCCTGGGGACCCGTCCGGCTCTGGGTCATCGGTGGGTGCCTCAGGCCCTCGTCCACGGCCAACCTGCAGAGACCCGAGGGCTGGGGAGCTATGCCCACACCCAGACTCCCACTCCTCGTCCAAGGTGAAAGTCAAATAAATATATAAAAGGTGGCCAAGGAAAAATGTAGACTGTGTACCATTTATGTGAGTGATTAAAATTCTTTGGCTGGCATGTTTCATCCCACCTCCAGGAGAGAAATAGTCTTTCTTATTAAATTCAAATGTAATGTGTCAGGTGGGGCTGGTTGTTAGGTGCTTTTCTCCCTGTTAGGCTTAGCCCAGAACGAGGGCGGCTTCTTCAAAGGGGCCTGTGGACCACCGCCCGGTCTCACAGTGAGGCCGGCAGCCCCGGCCTCCCCAGGGCTCAGCCTCTCAGCCCCCAGCATGAGGCCTGGCCATTTGGCTGGATGCCCTCCTGCAAGTCGGTCCCAGCCTCCCTCCCATGAAACTTCATTTGGGCTGGTGCCACATGGCCTCAGCCCGCCTTGTGCACTCTTTCCTGCACCCTCTGCCCTAGACTTAGCCCCTGACCCCCATCGTATGAAGACCAAAGCCTGGGAACGTTGGAGCAGTTCGTATTCCCGCTTCATTGCTTCCCATGTCCCCCACCACATAGGCCGACAGGACATCCAGGCTGACAGGACATCCAGGCCTGCAGGACCCAGGTCTTGCCCGTCACCGGCCTCACAGGCCGTCCTTGTCCCATTGTGCCCTCTGCTCCAGCTGCATGCCCCACCTCCTGCTCCTGTCCCTCTGGAGACCCCACACTCTGTCTGGCCTTCGCTTTGCACATGCTGTTCCCTCTGCCTGGAATGCTTCCCCTCCCCCTTCTGGTTAATTTCCATCCACCCTCCAGGTCTGTGTGAGTCTGCTCCGGCAGCCATAAAAAAGTACCGTGGACTGGGGGGCTGAAACAACAGAAATGTATTGTCTCACAGGCTCCAGAGGCTGGAAGTCCAAGATCAAGGAGTCAGCAGGGTTGGTTCTTCCTAAAGCTTGTGGAAGACTATCTTCAATTTCATGTGGCCTTCTCTCTCTATGTCTGTCTCTATATCCAAATTTCCCCTTTTTATAAGGACACCAGTCACACTGGATTAGGGCCCACCCTAAGAGCGTCACTTTAACTTGATTACCTCTGTAAGACTCTCTCTCCAAATAAGGTCATGTTCTGATATCTTGAAGGTTAGGACTTCAACATACCAATTTGGGAGATACGATTCTGCCCATAACAGGGTCTAAACCCCAGTGTCATTTCCCGGGGACCCTTTCTCTGACCCCCTCCTCCAGAACAGATCAAATACACTGATGACCTCCTTTGCTTCCCCTTCATGGCCCACACATCCCATGAAACTGCTTGTTCAATATCTACTCATCCCCCTCCAGACTCCTAGAGGACAGGTGTCCACCTGCCTTATTACCACCACCCACCTAATGCCTCTCACAGAGCAGATGCTCAGCAAGGATTTGTCAAAAGCCAGGCAACCCTTTTGAAGCCATGCCCCATGTGGTCCAGGCTTAGTGCTGTGGTGCACATGCACACAAACACACACCATCACACACATGCACACACAGTCTATGTATCACTGAGGAGTGACATCCGTGACAAATAACAGAGAACCCAACTAACCTTGACTTAAGCAAATAGGGTTTTTTTTTGTTCTCACACAAGAAGTCTAGCAGTAGGATGCAGCTGGGGTTGGTTCCGTGGCTGACATCTCTGCAGTTCTCTTGGCTTGCCATTCCTGCTTGTTGCCTCGTGGCTACAAGGTGGATGCCATGGCTCTGGACATCACCTCCATCTTCAAAGTATGAAGAAAGAGGAAGGATGGCGCCACATGTGTTTGTCTTGCCTTTTCTTCTTCATCAAGAAAGTGAAAACCAAAACCAAAAACGACACCTTTTTCCAAAGTTCCTAGAAGACTTCTATTTATTTCTCAATGGCCAGAAATGGGCCATACAGCCACCTCCATGGCTGAGGAGGCTGGGAGCAGGAGTGATTAGTTCTCCTGTCCTCTGTAATGGGAGGCAGTGAGTCAGAAAGTGTTTAGAGTGGGGTTGGGTCAGCCCACAAGCAGTGTTCGTCCCCCAGGCAGAAGTCCACAACGAATTTTGAATTTCGGAATGTCTCTGGTTGCTTCTTTGCACTTCCCGAACCCCAGGAAGGGCTCCCAGGGCCTGCACCAGCGAGCCTCAGCTCCCCTACAGCCCCTTCCTGGAAGGGCCCCAGGCTCCTGCCTCCTGCACACCTCCCTCTCCTTCCCGAATCTGCATCCACAAGGCCCAACACTCAGAGCTGCAAGGATGGAAACTTCCTCCCCAGGGGCAGGAGAGAGAGGAAGAAATGCAGCAGGGCAGGCAGAGGGCGGTGGGACACTCACAACCAGTTTTGCCCCAACACGAATGAATGAATGATGCTACCTGTGCATCTCAAATAGTATACACAGGTGAAAAAAAGGCCACGTGGGCAGTGGACATGTGAACAGTTGGTGTCAAGCCCAGGAGTCAGCCCTTTTCTGGGTCTCTGTCTGCTTATCAGAGGACAGAGTGATTGTCCAGGTCACGCCTTCCTCCTGGGTGGTGTCTCTGTGTCCCCTGTACGTGCATCAGTGTCCCACCTGTTGGGAGGGGCAGGTGCACTGTCACCAGGAGCCCCTTGCAGCCCAGACACAGAGGCTTGGGGCCTCCAGGACGGGCTCTGAGCAGCAGGGGAAGCCCAGCCAGGGTGCTGCGCTTCTCTGCAGAGACAATAGGAAATACAGAGGTTTCCCCAAAAACAGTGAAAGAAAAGGCCCTAGGCGGGGCATGGGAGAGGGGCAGCTTTAGCCAGCACCACTCTGGTGGTCTCTCAGGTGGGGACCCTCTTGTGACACTCCTCCTGTGTGACAGCACCGAGCTTGGCTCTTCCTCCACCTGGGGGACCCACGCTCTTGCCTGATGCCCTCCGGGAGCCACGCCCAGGCCACTCTCCCACCTGTCCCCCTTGCACCCCATGGAGAGGAGCGCCTTACCTGCCCAGGGGCATCTGCCTTTGGCTTGAAGTTCTCGATAACATCCAGGGAATCTATTAAAAAAAACTCGAGGCAAATTCTGCTTCCAGCTCTTGATGTACATGGCACTGGGCTGACCCTCCCCCCAAGGGATGGCCACTTGCCTGGACCATACGTCTGAGGCAGCTCTTGATCACTGCTGGGTAGCCAGCCACGTGAGACTGCAGGTCCCAGAGAAGGAAGCTCGGGAAAGGAGCCACAGGATCCACTGAGACAATTCCCACCATGGCTCAGCAAGCTGGCTGGTGGGGGTCCTCGGAAAGCGTGCTGGGCCCACCAAGCCGAGGAGACAAAGATCAGAGTTCGGGACACCGATGCTTCTGGAAGCTGCGGGGCAGGGCAAGAGACAGGCCCCAGAGTTGGGGGTGGGCTCTGATTCCAGAGGTTGGGCATTGCTGGGGCACATGGTCCAGCCAGGGTACAGAGAGTCATTGACCCCTGGACATCCAGCTGAGTACAAGAAAGTCTTGCCTTAGGAGCAAGGATGCCACTGTGAGGCAACACCCACTTTAGACTCCCCCGAACAAACTTAAATCAGCCCTGATAGGATCTACAGGAGACAGTGTGGGAGGGGGATCTCCCTGAGCTAGAGGGTCGTGGGAACACCTTGGGCTCCCCCAATACCCACCAACAAAGTATGAAGTCAAGGACATACAAGTCCAGGGGTGCAGAAAGAAATGGAGAACAAATACCAACGCTCTCCAGAAGGGAGAAAAGAGGATATACCCTTCATAAGTTTCAGTGCACAACAAAAAATAGGTAGATACAAAAAAAACCAAGCAGGAAAATGTGAACCATAGTCAAGAAGAAAGCGGTCAATGAAAACGAACCACAAGATGACTCACGGGCCAATAAAATAATCGCGAGGGCACTAAGGCATTAACCATGAAAATAAAAATTTGATGAATGGACTTCATCAAAATTAAAATATTCTGGGCTTCAAAAAACATGGTAAAGGAAACTGAAAGCCAGATCACAGATGGAGAGAGAAGATTCACAATGCACATCTGCGCCACAGGATTTTTATTCAGAAGATACAAAGGACTCTTAAAGTCAATCATAAAATAAACAACCCAATAAAAATGTGGGCACAGGTTATGAACTTACACTCCCCAAAGGAGACATCTAACTGGACAATAAATACGTGAAATGCTGCTTTCACCACCATTAGTAATCATGGCAATTCAAACTAAAAGCGCAGTGAGGTGATACTTCACATCCATTAAATGGTTTGTGTTAAAGCTGGGCGTTACCTCAGGGTATATGCCCAGTAGTGGGATTGCTGGGTCATACGGTAGTTCTATTTGTAGGGGCAGGACAGGAATAAAGACACAGACCTACTAGAGCATGGACTTGAGGATATGGGGAGGGGGGAGGGTAAGCTGGGACAAAGCAAGAGAGTGGCATGGACATATATACACTACCAAACGTAAACCAGATAGCTAGTGGGAAGCAGCCGCATAGCACAGGGAGATCAGCTCGGTGCTTTGTGACCATCTAGAGGGGTGGGGTAGGGAGGGTGGGAGGGAGGGAGACGCAAGAGGGAAGAGATATGGGAACATATGTACATGTATAAATGATTCACTTTGTTATAAAGCAGAAACTAACACACCATTGTAGAGCAATTATACTCCAATAAAGATGTTAAAAAAAAAAAAAGATGGGCGTTACCAAGTGTCAGCTAGGATACAGGGCATCTGGTATCCTCATACATTGGTAGGGCAGCCTGTGAAGCTGTCCATCCACTTTGGAAGAATTTGGCAGTTTATTATTATTTTTTAATGTCAAGATGTTCGCTCAGACATCCAAGGAAGAACTGGCCGACATAAGGAAAAACCTTTCCAGGGGAAACTGCGAATGTCTGGAAATTTGGCAGTTTCTTTTAAATGAAATATACTGTTACTATACAACACAGTAGCCCCACTCCCAGGGATTCACCCGGGGGAAAGGATAACCTACACCCACAAAAGACTCAGACACTGAGTTCACAGCGACAGGAACCAGGGCGGCCCACTGTTCATCAACACGTGAACGTTAACAATCCAGGGTATGTTCGAAGTGAAAGGAACAGAGTATAGATACACACAGGCTCCTGAAACCTCGTGACGGCTCTGCTGAGCAAAAGCAAGATGGACCCACAAGAGTGCCTGTCACATATGCCACCCACATCCCTGGCAAATCTGAACTGTAGCACCCGATGGTCCCCTGTAGACAAGGAAGGTCTGACTAATTACAAAGCGGCACAAGAGAACTACCTAGAAGCATTCTGTATTCCAGTAAAGGTGATGGTTGCCCAGCTGTGTGCATGTGCCCACTCATTGAACTGAACACTTAAATTGGTGGGTTTCATTATGTATAAATTATACCTCCATAAAGCTGATTAAAAAAAAAAAAGTCTGAGGCATTGGTGTTTGCCTTCCTTCTCTGCCCCAGACTAGGTATAGGGTAACTAACGGGGACCGTGTGTCCAGATCCAGGTGTTCTGTCAGTGGGCTTGGCGAGGGCTTGATTCCCAGGAGCAGGTGGAAGGGGCAAGCGTTAACCCAATGGCAACCCAACACGTGAAAGCCACGTCCCCCGGTAGGTTTGTTGTGGCAACAAACCACCCCCACGCCCTCCATCTCAAAGGTCTACAGCAGCAAAGGTTTGTGTCCCACGTACTTTACATGGAGCCACAAGTCTGTCCACATGCTTCAGGCCAGGGTCCAAGCTGAAGGCACAGTCCTGGCGAGGAACACGCTATTCTTGTGACAACACACAACGGCACTTCAAACTCCCCCGGGACGGGTATCCTGTCACATTCCATTGGCGCCAGTAAGCAGATGGCCTCGCCCAGCAGCACTGAGGCAGGGATGTAGGTCCTTTCTGCACGAGTCACTGCCATGTCACAAGGTGACTCTGGGGATGTCCTGTTCTCATACGGGAAGGGGACACAATAGCTGGGAACAAAACCACCATCTACTGTGTCTTCTAATTAAAACACACACACAGACATACACAAGACCCTTGCACAGAGCTTCACACTTTGAAAAGCCTTTTCATAGCCACAATCCCATTTGATGAAGTCAGTGACTTAAAGGTGAAAGGTGATCTGGGACGGGAAAGCCCACTGTAAGCTCTAACCATTGTCCAACCCTTGACCTGACCTGTTTTCCTCAGACGCTCCTTACTTAGTGGTGGCCCTACTGTCCCCCGTCCCCCAGGCTGGAGACCTGGGTTGCATCTCTGATTCTCCTTTGTGACCCTCCACATTGACCAGTCAGTGTGTCATGGAAGATGCTTTCATTACAAGGAACAGAACTCCTGGCTCAAACTGGATTTAAAAACACGGGAACTTCATGGCTTCAGGCACAGCTTGATCCAGGTCAAACCATAGGGCCAGGAATTGGGTTTTCTTTCTCTTTCTTTCTTAACTCTGCTTCCTTAAGGTTGGTTCCATTCTCAGTGAAGAACATCCATCAGCACTGTGCAGTGTGCGACCTGCACATCTGTCCATGGTGGCTGCCCACATCTGTAGGGTTAATGTGGGAATGGAAGCAGACAGCAGGTCTCTCCCATTTCTGGGCAACCAAACTTTTCAAAGGCATGGGAGGCAGGCCGGCTGAGGTTCACCAGACAGGGCAGGCTGCTAGCTTTTAGTGACCCATGTGAGAAAACAACCTAAGGGGGGGAAAGAACCACCCAAAGGGATGAGAGGGGACAGTGCCCAGAGCACACAGGACTGGGGGTGGTGCCTGACCCCAACAGCCAGAGCAGAAAATCTCACCGCTCACAGGGCATTCATTAGAATACTGAGAGTAACTGTGCCTCAGTAGTGGGTAAAACTAACCCCTGACAGGGCACTGTGCTGTTCCCACCCAACAAATCTTAAAAGCAAGACCAGGGCTTCCCTGGTGGCGCAGTGGTTGAGAGTCCGCCTGCCGATGCAGGGGACACGGGTTCGTGCCCCGGTCCGGGAGGATCCCACATGCCGCGGGGCAGCTGGGCCCGTGAGCCATGGCCGCTGAGCCTGCGCATCCGGAGCCTGTGCTCCGCAACGGGAGAGGCCACAACAGTGAGAGGCCCGCATACCTCAAAAAAAAAAAAAAAATTTCTTACGGGATGAATAAAAACCCAGCATTGTCATGATTATGGAGTTAGGCGCCTTCGTCCACCTGAACCGTACGTAGACTCCTTGGGAACCCTTGGGCAGAATGTACCAATGCCTTTCAATTATTCATATTCTTTGACTCTGAAATTCCTTTTCTAGGAAATACCCCCTCCGAAATGCTCAGACATGGGAAATCTGAACATATACATATGTTCACTGCAGTGATGTTTAAAATAGTAAAAAAAAAAAAAAAGAAAAGAAAATTGGCAACGACCCAAATATGCATCACTGGGGATTGAACAATACATCCTTGGGATTCTGCTGAGCAGTTCAACTCTGACAAAGCAGGAAGCTGTGTTCAGTGGCCAGAAGTCGCCACAATGTTCTGGTACCTGGATAAAGTTCCAGAGCAGCAAGGATTTGACCCACCGACAGGAAATGGAGCCTTTGTACCTGAGGAGACTTGGAGAGAGGTCTGCACGTGTCCCAGGGTTATCTCTGGAGGCAGGGGTCACTATCGTGTGGTTTTTTACTTTTTCACTTGTGCTTTTCTATATTGTTTGAATTGTTTAGATGAGACTTTGTTTATATAATCAGCAAAAGTAGTCATGGCATTTTACAGTTTATAGCAGGGTTGCCCTATAAAGGTATCCCCTGGGGAAGTGGCGGGGGATAGCAACAGATCTCAACCTTTGTGTCCTGATATCTGGAAGCTGGGTCAGTCCCAATCTATTCCCTGAAAAGAGGGGGCAAAGGAGCCAGATTGGGTCTGGCAAGACAATAGTCTTTTGTCCTCAAACTTGGAAGGCAGACTGTCATAAATTTTGCTTTCTTGGGAAGGTTCTGGGGATTCTAGGAGACTGAGGACATTAGAGGTCTAGGGAAGGACACTTTGGTTTGCAGAGTACAGACATCCAACTCAAACTCCTGGAGATTCTTAACATGATCTGTATAACCTGGAGGTTCAGGGCCAGATCATGCTATCTTCAGGTATAGCTGGATCCAGGTGCTTAAACAAAGCCCCTGGGGTTCTCTTCCTCTTCCCCTTTCTCCCTATCTTCTACTTTCAGTTCTTCTCATCTCTGCTGCACTTAGCATGCCCCAGGAAGAACTCAGCTTGCCCAGCCTGGACCACAAGCCCATCCCTGTGACCAGGGGAGGTGGGGGTATGATGACTGCCAGCTCCCTCCAAGCCATATTGAGGGGGAGAGAAATTGTACGAAATTTTCCAAAGGAAAGAAGGTGCTGCTGCCTGACGAAGGAGGAGAATCCTGCTCCACACACAAAAAAATGCAGAAGCCAAGATCCACTGTAGCCACATTCTACAGATTCTAGTACTTGTCTGAGCGGGCACATGCTCAGAGCTCTACAGCTGTACATCTTCCGGGTTTTCCACGTGATTATGAGTACTCACAGGCCTTGGTCGCTCTGATCCCCAAACAGTCCAGAAAGGCAGATGGGATCATTCTCCCTTTACTGATGAGGAAACAGAAGTTCAGGAACACCAGGTAGGTGGTCCAGATCACCAGGTAGTAAGTAGCAGAACTATAGCTCCCACAGTTAGGTTCTCTGAGGTCAGATCGCCCTGTACTTCTCTGCTCTCAGGCTCAGGCTGTGAGGCATCATCCCCATCACCACCAATCACCACCACCATTAAAAACAACCCACCGCCACCACCAGGATCCCCACCCCATCATCAACACCACCATCACCATAAAAATAACAAAACCATCCCTAACACCTTCCACCAGGCAATTCATCACAGAGCCGTAGTTCACAGCTATAGGCACTGCCAAGGAACTGTGAACCTAAACCGAAAAGGAGAAGTTGATTGAATCAGATTTTCCTAGTGGGAACTCCTTTCTCGGCAGCCAGGCCTGGGCCTGGCTCTTCTGTGGCCGGAACCCAGCATTGCACTCACAGCATTGCGATGCTTCTCCCAGATGACTGGGCTGATCCCAAAGGCCTGGGATGGTGTTTAGGGATCAACACACGTGAGTCACCGAGGCTGACATTCTTTGGAATCTGACAAGGTTTCTACTTTGGGAACCTGCTTAGTTGACTCAGCAGTGGTTCACCAGCAAGCAGGCGGTGAAGTTGGGAGCACGCCCTCCTCGTTAGCTGCGCTGGGGCTGTGGGAGGCTGGGGTGGGTCCTGGGGACTGTGCTTTCAGGCTCTGGTTGTCTCCTTTGTGGAACTTGGGATGGAAATTAGGTTCTGAGAGATGAAACGGTGCACCCTAAGGCTGCACCGTAACAGGAAGAGGCAGAACTTGAGCCCCAATCTCTTAGACGGCAGAGCCCACAGACGTCATCACCCCGCGCGGTCACCAGGCTGGCCCTTTGGTTCTGCCATTCATTCCCCTCTGCGATGGGCTCTCTGTGGCTCTCTCCCAACTATGGGGGAGGATGGCTGGGTGGTTGGTGCTGGGTGAGGCCGAGGGTGTGCCCCATCTCCCCGCACTGAGCAGTGGCACGTCAGGAGCCTCTTTGGGGTGCAGAGTGCCCCCCTGGGCTGCCACGGGTTGGGGTGACTGTCAGTCTGGGTTCCACCAGGAAAGAGAGGACTCACGCTGAGAAAACTGCAGAGTGGAGGGAAGCCATGCAAGGTGGGCAGCCTACCGCACCCCAGGGTGCTGTCACCCTTAGGCCGAAGGGATAAGGGGAAAGTACCACTGCCAGAGCCTGGGAGGAGGAAATCCCGGAGAGAGAGCTGCTGAGGGAGACGTGACCTTCAGTCCAGGGACACAGCCTGCCCAAGGTGACAGCCCAGGGGAGATGCTGTGACATGCACATTCACACCTCACCCTCCTCCCCTCTCTCACCTGCAGCCACAAGCCCAGGGCCAAACCCAATGGGAAGCCAGAGAGTATGGGACCCCAAGAAAGGGGTCCATCAGGCTCAGCCCCTGGGGCAGAGAGTGGGCATCTGGTCTTGTGTCTCCTATGATGAAGAGAAAATGTCCTCAGCCTGGGGAATCTTAGGATGTGTCTGAGGCCAGAGGTTGAAATGTCCCAGGAAGAAGAGGTATCCGTTGGAGTTTCCCTACCAAAAATGGGGGGACATTGGGAAGGGGAGATAGGCGGCCAAAGGGAAATTCCCCTCTGTGAAGCACGCAGGAGGAATAGGACATCCATCCAATGTCAGGTCTTCCAGTGTGTCTACAGGTCAGACACACTGGAAGACCTGACATTGGATGGATGTGTCTCCAGTTGGCCTTGGATGCATCATCTGGGGACAAGTGTGCACACAGCCCTGTCTGCAGTACCTTCTCATTCTGGTATGTCCACAATTCCTACAATGAGCTCTCACTATCGCTTTCCCTGTGGGAGACCCTCAGGGACCAGAACCCCCAGAATCATTGCCAGGGGCAGTCAGCCCGTGGAAATATCCTTTCCCTCCCTGGGGCTTGCATCCCCCTGGGGAAACCCCCAGGCTCCACCTCCAGCCTCAGGATGCACCGACACCTCCACCCACTGGTCCCTCCCTAGTCCTGGGCACTGACTCTCTCATCACGCGGTGATGGGGCAGGTCCCCCAGCCAGGCTTTGGGGAGACACAGTGAAAGTGCCATTCCTCTGTTTTTTAAAGATCTGAGAGCCGGCTATGATGGAGGAAATGCAGGTATTGCGTTTATACATAGAAAAAGCATCTATTCAGGCTTGGAAGACCAGGGAAGGTCACATGGGCTAAGATCTGAACAGTTGTTATGCAAAATACCCAGGGCAAGGCATCCCGCTTACCCACCAAGTGAGGGCTCTGAGATAAGAGGTGATGCCACCTGGGAGCTGCAAATAGGCCCGTGTGGTGGGAATGCAGAAGATGGCAACAAAAGGGGGTGTGGAGATAGGTGGGGACAGGTCTCAAGAGTTGCCCCCCAAGACAACAGCAGCAGTGCCAAGGCCAGATGGTCAGGTTGAGAGGGAGCCCTCTGCGGCTGGGTGGGGGATGGATTGGAACGGATTGGATTGAAGAGGCTGTCAGAGTGGTCCCAGGGAGGACAGACTAGGGCAATGGGGGTGGAGAAGGAAATGTCGTCAGACCCAAGAGCTCCCATGAATGTCAAAGAGGCCCATATGGCTGATGGATCCCCCACAGGGGGTGATTAAGAGGGTAGCACCCAAGATGAGTCCCAGGATTCTGTTTTGGAGAAATGGGTAGATTGTAGTAAGTCTTCAGATGGAGAACATGGGGGAGGAAGGTTTGGGGTAAGATGCTGAGCTCCTCATGTCTGGTCACAGCACAGTAACTGGAACTGGATCAGCCCCTCTGTCATAAACAATCATAAAACTGCGCAGAATACATGAGGCCACTGTTTTCTACATTGTATCAAAGGCAGGGCAAGACTGTGAACCCCAAGAGAAGAAAGTAACATGAAGTGAGCCTTGAGATCTCCCTGGATCCGTACTTGGGGATACTTCCTGGACCGCGGTGCAGCATGTGGGCATCCATGTAGAATTCAGAAGTCCCACTGAACAGACGGTGCAGAGATGAGAGTTTGGTATTGTTGAAGCAGCTAGAATCTTCAGAGCTGGAAGCTGTATGCGGAGAGGGGAGAAAGTCCACGTGAGGGTCCCTGGGTTCTGATGAGACCACCTGAGTCTTGTTTTTTGATAAATTTATTTATTTATTTTTGCCTGAGTTGGGTCTTTGTTGCTGCGTGCAGGCTTTCTCTAGTTGCAGCAAGCGGGGGCTACTCTTCATTGGGGTGTGCAGCCTTCTCATTGTGGTGGGTTTTCTTGCTGCGGAGCACGGGCTGTAGGCACGGGCTTCAGTAGTTGTGGCACGTGGGCTCCATAGTTATGGCTCACAGGCTCTAGAGCGCAGGCTCGGTAGTTGTGGCGCATGGGCTTAGTTGCTCTGCGGCATGTGGGATCTTCCCGGACCAGGGCTCGAACCCATGTCCCCGACATTGGCAGGCAGACTCTTAACCACTGCACCACCAGGAAAGTCCCCACCTGAGGCTTAACAGGTGGTCTCAAGCCCTAAAATTCTGAGAGTGGAACAGAGCTACTAGCCGTCAAGCAACACTAAGGGACTTTGGGGTTCTTTCCCAACCACAGTGGAATATCCTCATTAACACTAGGGCATCTAGCTGTGACACCAGAAAGGCCGCATCTTAGTAATAAGGTTCACACCTTGGAGTAAAGCCTATTGTAGACCTTCTATAACAAGAAGCTTCAATAAGATTTGCTTGGAGCTTGATTCTCACCAAGTTAGAGAAGTTTGGGAGATGCCTTAGGCTTTCCACAGATCTGCCATAACAAATAATAAACCAAGACCACACACATTCAGGTAATCAACCAGTAATTGAAATGCCCGCTAGAACAAAAATCAACCCTTTTCAGAGGGAGATATTCGAATCCAGAGTTTCTGCAATATATCATGCACAATGCCCAGTATATAATCAACAATTACCAAGTACACAAAGAAACAGAAATGTGACTCATAGTCAAGAGGGGAAAACAACAGTCAATAGAATCAATCCTGAAATGGCCTGGATAACAGATTTAGCAAACGAATCTTTCAAAGCAGCTATTATAAATATGTTCAAATATTTAAAGAAAAATTTACTCAAAGAATTAATAGAAAATATCTTCATTATAAGGGAGCAGATAAGGAATCTAGGCAGAGGAATGGAAACTGTAATAAAGAAACAAATGGACATTCTAGAACTGAAAAGAACAAAAAGTCAAATAAATACACTGGTAGGAATCATGAGTTACTCGGTTTGAAACATACCACGATGCCTGTAGGATACCCAAGTGGAGACATTAATATATACAATTGGAGATATGGGTCTGACATTCAGGAGGGAAACCAGGCTGGGAGATAGACATTTGAAAGTCATCAGCATGGAGATAAAAATGGATGAGCTCACATCTAAGGCTGTGGAGAGTGGTGTAACCCTCAATTCAGCCAAAGTCTTCAATCTCATTGGGAAGTGAAAAAAACCAAATAAACAAAAACACAAACACTGAGCTCTAGAGAGCTTAGGTAACTGCAAATAACACCCACCCTTTCAGTCCCACATCTCAGAGGACCCTGCCCCCCAAGAAGAGCCTCAACTAACCTTGCACCTTTTGATGCCCAACTACTAATTACAAGTTCCTTATGAAGCAGAGAGGGGCCTTGGGGATCCTTCTCTGCCAATGAGAGCTGCTTTGGGGAAATTGCTGTGAATGGGGCTCCTTGCTGGGTGCCTAGCAGACCAGTTCTCCTGCTCCCTCCCACTCTTGCAAAACGTGCTCTGTGATTTGCTTGATCCTGGAACCAACAGCGTCCCCATGGACACCCCATACCCTTAGGCTCCGGAACCTGAGGAGGGGAGTGGGGAGGTGGCAGCTGTTAGAAGCTGCTCTTGGCAGCCCAGTTTCTAGGGTTTGTTGAAACAGAAAAATAGGAACAGGGCTGCAGAGATGGGCGTGAGGAACTCCGCATCCAGCGGAGAGGTAATGATTAATAGTAGTCTTTATCTGAGTTTTTACCTTGTGCAGGCACTGTGCCACGCACGTTACATGGATTGTCATGACATCCCCATTTTCCACGTGAGGTCACAGAGGTTGAGAGACGTTCAGCGACTAACACATAGACCATGGTAGGGCTAGGATTTGAACATAGGTCTCTCTGTTTCCAGAGCCTGTATGTTTAGACTGAGGTGTGTGCCCACCTGTTTTTTAGACCTATTTCTTAGAGTCATCCTAGTCTCTGAAAACGGCTCATCATCTTCCCAGTTTCTTGGTCCAAACACCTGAGAATCACACCACTTCCCTTCTCTCCCCAGACAATTCACAAACCAACTCTATCATCTCTACCTACAAAATATGTCCTGAGCCTGCCCCACCTCTCCAGCTGTGTCTCCACTGTCCTCTCTAGCCTGGTCTACTGTGATATCCTTCTCACCACCTTCCTTGTCTCCACCCCTGCCTCATTCTGTACACCCCCATGTGGGAGCCAGAGACATCCTTTGAAAAACTTAGACCAGTCATTCTCCTCTGAACACCCTCCCTTGGTTTCACATGCTGCTCAGCACAAAATCCATAGTTCTTACCTCCAAGGCCCTGCATGACTTGCCCCTCCCAGGTTCACACCCTCATAAGCTCCATTATTCTTATTCTGCTCCAATTAGACAAGCTTTTTAAAATTCTTGAAAAACTTAACTTTGTTCCTGCCTCAGGATCTTTGCATGTTTGTTCTTATGTCTTCTTCAGGTCTTCACATAGCTGACTCCTGGTCAGGTCTCAATTCAATGTTACTTCCTCATCAAGTCTTTCCCTGACAACTGAAATATACCTTCTCTGCTACAGAACTTCCCTGAGTCACCATAGGGATTTATTTGTTTTCTGTCTGTTTCCCTTGCCCCCTCCCCCATACACACACACACTGGGAGTGCCACCAGGGCAGGAACAATCTGATCATTTTCTAGGTCCCTGGAGCCCAGCAGAGGAGGTAATTGAGTGTAAATTTTGTATGGATGTTGGATGGATATATTGATGGGTGCATGGATGGATGGATAGATAGATAGATGGATAGATGGATGGGTGATGGGTTGATGAGTGGATGAGTGGATGCATAGGTGGGTGGATGAGTGGATGGGTGGACGGATGGATGGATGGATGAGTGGATGGATGGTTGATGGATGGGTGGATGGGTGGAATGGATGGATGGGTGGATGAGTAGATGGATGGATGGGTGGATGGGTGGAATGGATGGTTGTGTATAGAAAGGGTCCTCACACCCTCCCTCTCCTCCAAAATGGTTAGTTTTGTGGTTGTCTCAGTGTCACCCATTGAAGAATGGGTGCCAGGGCCAAGCCTTGGAGGCCTGGAGGTGAGGCCCAGGCCCTCCCACCTTCCCCCCACACATTCCTCATCTCTTCATGGCCCCTCCCCTATTAGGCCTAGTACTCTGACACCCCTTTGAGGGGCTCAGCTTTCCAGGAAGCTCCGCCAGAACCGAATCGCCATGATCCCCTCCATGAACCACTCACTGCAGATGCTGCTGGCCTTGGCCTCCCCCCGCATCTTCCCAAATCCAGCCCCTCTGCCGACCCCCACCCCCAGCCCAGAGCCGCCCCCATGGCTGCAGCTGTCCACACTTACAAAGCCCGACTGTTCGATAAGGCTGTGCCAGCTGGAATGAGACACTTCCCGTCCAACGGGAGGTTCTACACAGAGCCTGGGGGCAGCTGTCAGCTTGGGGGGCTCAGGACCGGATCTGGAGCCTCCTGGGGGCTGGCCCCCTACCGGGCCTCAAGAGAGTCTCCACCAGGCCTGGCCTGGCTTCGGGTCCCTGAACTGGCTCCACAGAGTGGAGGGCTGGAGTTGAGGGGGCTGGGGAGAGGGTCTTCAGCTGCTGGAACCCTCTGAGACCCCATGTCCAGAGCCTTAGGAAACGTGCCACTTTAGGAGGCATGGGGGTCAGGAGCTGCCCTGGAGTCTGGGGGCTGGCAGGATCTGCTGGCCCCCTCCCCACGGTGACGCTGTCCTCCTTGGTCATCAGCCACCAGTGACTGGGGCAGAGGCTGCAGGAAGAGGTGAAGGTCAGTATACACACCAGGCAACGCAGGAAGGTCCCCCACTGCTGGGATGGACACTGGTGTTGACCACCTTGGGGAACAGAGCTACGTGTTCTGGTGGAGTCTGGCCCCAGCAAGAAGCTGCTGCGTCTCTTCTGGAAAAACCATCAGCCGAGGGTCTTCAGGGCACCTGAGACTGTCACTCCCCAGCCCTTCAACTTGACTCCACAGCTATTTCTTGAGCACCTACTGCGTACCAGGCATGGGGACACCACAGGCGCGCATCCCTGCCCTCATGGAGCCTGTGTTCCCCTGGCCTGGCCGCCCCCTCCGCCTGGGGCCAGCCCTGCCCACTCACTGGCCCGGACCCCAGGCCCAGACCCCAGGCCCACCAGAGCCTGTGCTTTTTCTGGCTCTGATTCCTTCTCAAAGGCTCTAATTTCATCCTGGGAGAAGCAATTAGAACGAAACTAAAGGTTTTTTGTTTTTTTTTTCTGTCTCTCTCGCAGGCCGGGCCTATTTAATAACTTAATTAAATAAACAGAATTATAATTATAATGTTAATATTTCCTTTCTGTAATGCCGACACCTTCTGCTGGAAAAAGCGTCTCTTGGGAATAGGGACTCCCCGCGGCCCCCAGCACCTCCCTGGTCCGAGGCTGGCTGCCCACCGCCCCGGTCTGGGCCCACCCGGTTCTGGGGCCCCGCAGAGCTGGCAGGAACCCCAGCCAGGGGAAAAGCCGTGTCCTCTCCATCCTGAGTGTTTACAGTCGAGCTCAAACCACACGATGGAAATTCCTCTGAAGCTCCTAATTGCACATTTCCTTCCTCCAACCATTTTCTTTTGACAGTCGACTTTGAAAACATTCACCACTTAATTCTCCCCAGGCGGGAAGCGGGAGGGAAGAGGCTGCTGCAGCAGGAGACAGCCCTGCCCCCCACCAGGGGCCGGCCTCACGGGGCCAGGATGCTCGGGCATCTTCGGTGGGGACCCCAGGGTTCCGGGCAGTGAATCTTTCCTCCTGTCCCCCATCTCTAGCTGACCTGGAGAGCAAGGAAGCTCAGTATCATTTCCTTGTCTGTAAAATTAAGAATATTCATTTGCAGAGTAATGGTAGGAAATCAGCCAGCACATAGTAGGTGCTGGTAAGTGTTAGACTCTTCCAGCTTCCGGGAGGAAACGCAGCACATAAAAGCGGGATTCTCCCAGCTCTTTTCTCTATGTGTGTAGTATAGGCAGAGGTTAAGATCAGGCTGCCTGGGTTCACACACCAGCTTGGCCTCTCAGTAGCAGAGCAGTGAGGCCCTGGGAGAGTGTCTTGCTTTCTCTGGGGCTTGGTTTCCAGGTCTGTAAGAGGGGACCTTACGGTGTCTACATCACTGAGTCGTCCTGAGGCCTATGTGACTTTACCCTCATAAAGGGCAAGATGCAGAGGAAAGCTCAGCTGATATTGGCAATGACCCCCATGGCTAACTCTGGAGGTGGCTGGTGGGCTTTGGAATCAGACTGACGTGGGTTCCAGTCCAGGATGTACAGGTACTTGGGAAAGTCACCTGAGTTCCCACACCTTCCGCATCCCCGCTGTGAAACGGGTGTGAGCACACACTGGGCTTTTTGCAAGGTTTGAGGCAGGCAATGGGCGTGAAGACCTCAACAGGGTGTGGCAGGACTCCCGCCCCAAGGCTGGGGATCCTGGGGGACCTCAGTCCCCGGGATGATGAAGGGGAGAGGCTGCAGGGTCAGGAGACACCTTCTGCCGGGGTTGAGCCACTGCCGAGGGAGCACCTGGGACCTCCATGTCTCACCATGCCCAAGACTCAGACCCCCGCCATCCACGCCCAGGCCCTGCAGCCAGGCGGCTTCAGCCCTTACTCGGCGTGTGGCGTTGAGCAAGTCACGGAACCTCTCTGAGCCTCCATCTCTACATCTGCCAACTAGGAGTAATAACTGGGTTGCTGGGAGGCTTGGTGAGTGAATGCATGTCAAGTGTTGCCCAGGGCCTGGCACACAGTAGGCGCTCAATAAATGTTAGCATAACATCCGTGACTGTTATTTATTCATCCCCAAGTTCAGTGTCAGCCCTGGGTGGTCCCGGAGCTGGTGGAGACCCAGCCAGCTCCCCGACCATCATCACGGTCAGAGATCAGGATCCACTTTCTCTGCCTGGCGTACCTCTCGCATCCCCACAGCCTGGACTCCCATGTCCTGAGGCCCCACTCTGCAATCACCCTCCTCTTGGAGGCTTTCCATAGGCTCATGCCCCAGGACCGGACTCCACTCTCCCCAGACCCTACACTCAGCATGTCATACCTCCCTGGAGTATTAAACTTATTCTAATGTCCCATTGGACTCAAGTCCTGGAGGGCAGGGACTGGGGGCTTATCTCTGCTTATCTCTCTGCTGCTCTTCCCCCCTCCCCGGGTGCCATGGGAAACCACAGGAGGCTGGGGTAGGACCTGGACCTAGAAGCTTTCACTCTAGTGCGCGTGGGGCATCAGAGGGCCCGTGGGGATGGAGGGAAGGACCTGTCGTGAGGCATGACAGCTGAGTAAAATACAGGGGAGGTACTGGAGATGCAGAGAATGAGATGGATTGAGATTCGTGGAAGGAGCTGGAACGCAGGAATGAAGTGAAGAATCTGAGAGCTGCGTCCGAGAGATACGGTGGATGGAATGGGCTTTGAAAGGACTTGTGGGCGGTGATGGCCACGTGTGAGGCTTGGCACCATTCCCTGAGATGCGGAGCACCCTGGAGGCCCAGGTTGGGGCTGGTCACCAGTTTGGTGTGGGGTGTGTTGAGTTGAGGGAGACTTTGAACACCTAATTGGTGGTTGGGAGATAGATTTGGGGGTGCCTTTGTGCACATGGTGATGACATTGAATAGGTGATTGGGAGATAGGTCTGGGGGTGCCCTTGAGCACCCAAGGGCGACATTTTGATGGTTGGAAGGAGGGGATCTGGGGCTCGGAGGAGAGATTGCAACGGTGAGATGTCCAGCCATTACTGTTCATGTTTTTGTCCCAGAATCACACAGAGAGCTAAGAGCAGAGCTGGGACCAGGACCTGGGTCTCCGTTACCCTGCAGCCCAGCCTGGAGACTCTTTCCAGCCCTCCTTGTGGCTTCCCAAGAGGAAGCAGGGTGGACAAAGCCCAAAGAGGAATGTTCCCTTGAAAACACAAATCCTTTCAGCTGTTTTCCTCTTGAAACATTGGCAAGAGCCCAAAATCTATACATTTTTTTTCTGGTGAAAAAGAATGGCAAATCTGCCTTGGTCACTCACACTGTGAAATCGGAAGCAGCAGACAGAGGAGCCTCAGGACATCCCCAGCCCTGGTGGCCTCCTGCTTCAGAGCGAGCCAGGCGCCAGCATCTCCGTGCCCATGAACAACAGGTGCTGTGGGCGGGAGCACCTGGCAGCGGCTCGTGGGCCTGGAGCTGAGACAACTAACTGCCCTCTCTCTTCCAGGCGCCCCCTCCTGGAGGAACCTCATGCCTCCATCTGAAGTCACCACGTGAGCACTGGGACCCCCAGATCGTTTTCTCTGGCCAAGACCTCTCCTTGGGGCCAGAGCTGCTAAGGAAGGAGCCCAGGGCTCTCCCTTGGCCTTGAGAGACTGCAAGCAGCAAAACCTCAGCACGCCCCAAGCCAAACCTACCTCTTCACCTCCTGTCCCCTGGTTTCTCCTCCTGCATCCGGCCACCAGCCACCAACCTGGGGATGCATCCGCCCCTCCACGGAGCCCCACTGAGGGCGGAGGAGGGAGGCTCAGTGGGGCGTTTCTCCCAGGCTGCTGCTTCGCCTGGCTCCCTTCCTGAGGCGCCCTGCACCTGTCACAGGAGTCTTTCAAGCAGGACCCTGCCTTCATCACCTCCTGTTCCCACTGGCCTCCAGGTGGACTTCTGAGGCCCTCTGCCCATGCACGCTGCCACCCCTCAGCCCTCCTCCAAGCCGTGTCCTGAGGTCCCCACCACTGCCCCCTCTGTGGGACCCAATGGGGCAACCCAATCTTCCTGTTTGCTGCCTTTGCACACACTATTGCCTCTCCTAAAGTGCTCTTGCCACACCCCCAGCTAAGCCAGATCCCTCCTCCCTGTCACCTCCTCGAGGCTCAGCCCAGGGGCTTCTGCTCCGGGGATGCACCCCCGGGAGCAGCTTGTATTCTGGGTGCCGCCTGGTGGTCTCCTCCTTCACCAGGAGGGGCTCCCTGTGCGAGCGGGGAGCAGCGGGGGCCTTGGTGAAAAGCCGGGTCTCGCAGTCAGACAAAGCCGGGTTCAAATCCACACAAGAACAGGGACACCGCAGGCAGGCCATCCACCTCTGTGATGACAGGCAGCTTCTCCACGTATGAAATGCAGGCAACAGCATGACCTGCCCGGCAGGGACCTTCCCTCATTTGTTCAGTGAATCTTTATGGAGCGTCTAGTACGTGCCAAGCATGGTTTAGGTGTAAGGGACAAAGCCGTAGACGAAACACCAATGTCCCTGCTGCCAGGCTGCTGACCTCCTGGCAGAGAGAGACAGCTATCAACACGACAAACATAGAAACTACCCTGCGTATCGGGTAGTGAGTGTCACAGCGTCGGGGCGGGGGGTGGCGATTATAAATAGGGGGTCGGGGGAGGCTAACCGAGCCAGCGAGTGTCCGGGAAAGTGTCCCAAGCCGGGGACACAGCAAGTGCAAAGTCCCTGGGGTAGAAGGCTGCCCCCGGAGTCCGAGGAGCAGCAAGGCGGCCACTGTGGCTGGAGCCCAGGAAGGGGCAGGGAGGAGGCCAGAGAAGGGATGGGAATGGGGCGGGGGGTGGGGGGCAGGGATGTGTGGCTGCAGGTCCAGGGCAGGCTCTGCTGTTCCCTCTGAAATGGAACGGTGGGAGGCATGACCAGGCTCAGATTCTAACAAGATCACCGGGGCTGGCGGCGGGGGGCACTTCCCTGGTGGCGCAGTGGTTGAGAGTCCGCCTGCCGATGCAGGGGACACGGGTTCGTGCCCCAGTCCGGGAGGATCCCGCATGCCGCGGAGCGGCTGGGCCCGTGAGCCATGGCCGCTGAGCCTGCGCGTCCGGAACCTGTGCTCTGCAACGGGAGAGGCCACAACAGTGAGAGGCCTGCGTACCGCAAAAAAAAATAAAATAAAATAAAAAAATAGATCACTGGGGGGCCAGAGAAGAACTCTGAGGAGGCCAGGGATGCTGGAGCCGAAGGGAGGGGGGCAGTGGCAGGACCCAGCAGATTCTGAACGTGCACGGATGGGGCGGACCAGGACACGGAAGGCGCTTCGCAGTGAGTCTGGCATGAGTTATACTCTCAGGGCGCGAGAAGAGTCTGGTCCATAAATAACATATATATACAGGGGACGATGAGCACAACTAAAGCCAAGGCACAAGGTGTGGGAGCCCGATGGAGGAGAAGTTGGCTCTTCTGACCCGGGAAGGTGGGGCTGGGGTCAGGTGGCCCTGATGGGAGAAACTAGAGGATGCTCCCTACTCCTGCTTCCCCTTCATCCAGCCCCAACCCTCTAGGCCTGGCTGAGCAGGACCTGGTATCCCCCGGGGTCTTGGAGTGAGAGGAACCAGCAGGACCCAAGGTCTTCTGGAAGACACGGCCCGCGGCCAAGGGGTCCGGGTGCGGGGGAGCCGGGTGCCCACTGGTTCCTGAGCCAGCACCTTCTGACTCAGCTGGCTGCTTGTGTGACCCTGGCCCTGCAGCTAACTTCCTGGTGGCAAAGGGAAGTGGTGTTTGCAATCATGCAAATGCTCCTTGAAAGGGAAGGAAGAACATTCTAGAGTCAAGCACAGCAGGGGTTGATGGAGAGCGTTCCTGCCAGTCAGCAGGGTTTTTTTTGGTTTTTTTTTTTTGCGGTACGCAGGCCTCTCACTGTCGTGGCCTCTCCCACTGCAGATCACAGGCTCCAGACGCGCAGGCTCAGCGGCCATGGCCCACGGGCCCAGCCGCTCCGCGGCATGTGGGATCTTCCCGGACCGGGGCACGAACCCGTGTCCCCTGCATCGGCAGGCGGACTCTCAACCACTGAGCCACCAGAGAAGCCCAGCCGTTTTAATCTTGACGTGTTTCTTTGTCTGAGAAGTCGCAGGGTGACCCCAGTCCCAAGCCCACCATGTGGCAGCAGCAGAGGGGGACCTAGGCTCCTGGGGTCCTCCCAGTAACTGGGTCTGTGTCTCTGGACGAGTGCTCTTCCCTCTCCAGGCCTCCGTGTCCCCTGCTTGTGTTGTTGGGTATATTCCTGAAAGGAAGGGTCCACTTGGACTAACATCTGTGAGATCTAACATCCCCCACTGATCGGAAGAATTCCAATCCCAAGCCTCCTGGCCTCAAGCCCCTTCCCTCCACCTCTGTCTACACTGCCGGCGCCCAGCACATCGTACGTGTTGATATATCACAGTGCCCTCCCCGACCCTGCATCTTCCTGGCTCGGTGCTGGGTGAGTTCCAGGACTGGCAGGTGCCCCTGGAGGCCCTTCCTGCACCAGGACGGCCAGCAACGGCTCAACTGTACACAAATGTGTCCTAACTACACAGATACATCCAATAAACCCAAACTAAACAGATCCCCAGCTCGATCTCCCCTTAACCGAATCCCAAACATGTCTATGGCCATGCCAATGTCCCCCAGCACCAGGGGAGGGCTGGCAGAGAAAATGTGATGGAGACAATGACTGCCACCAGTTGCAGCTAAAATATCTTTACTTTAGCAAATTCTGTGGATACACAGGAGCAGGACCCCGGGCCTTGGAAAGGGTCCTGCACGGAAGAGGCCAGGATCTGACCATCATCAGCTTCAGGAGAAATCATGCTCTGGCTGGCTGGGGTCTCTTTTTAGGCCTAAACCCCACCCTCCAACCCCAGATGCCCTCAGGATGTCCATCGGTGTCCCTGTCCCCTGACCACGCCGGGAGCAAGAAGGCCTTGGTGATACCTATGGCCAGGTGCCCAGTGTCCCGGCAGGCCAACCCCATTTCAAAGATCCTTCTGGGTAAGTTCCATGTTGAGAGGCCTCCAGGCATGGCACTGGACGTGAGAACATTCCAGACTTCTTTCGGGCCTCCTGCTACCCGTGTGACTGTAAACCCATCCTCGAGTCTCCCCATCTGGGGGATGGGGCCCCGCCTCCCTCACTGCTCTGACCACGCAGACCTCTGCTCTGGACGGGATAGTGGAGGTCACCTGCAACTTCTGTCCACGGCGCCGGCTCTGCCCCATACAAGGGGGCCACTCCAATAAGAAAGCAGCTCGCACCTTTGGAGCGCTCACTTGGTGCCAGCCGCTTTACAAATATTACATATCTTACATCAGCTTGCATAGATTAGCCCATTCAATTCTTCAAACAACCTTATTATTATTACCATCATCCCCATTTTACTGATGAAGAAACAGAGGCTCCAAGAGGTTGCCCAAGGACGCACAGCTAGAAAGGGGCAGTCTGAGCCCAGAGGCCGTGTTCTTAACCATTGCACCACACTGCTTCCCTTCCAGTGAAGCAGAGAAGGTCCAGAGAGGCAAGGGGCCTGCGGAAGATCACACAGCTGGTTACTGGCTGCACACAAACCCAGGATTCTTGGACCGGGAATCCCAGGCCTCTGTTCTTGCTTCTACGCCCCTAAGCCATATCTTCTGGGAGTAACCTGGGCCGGTTTTTCATGGGAGAGAAACACAAAAGAAATTTCTCCTTGAAGGAGGTGCCTCATGAAATTCCTGTGAAAGATTAATAAAATCTTATCCAAGAACACAATGATTCATGCCAACCCACCAAGTCAATCAGGAATCGGCAGGACTGTAATTTCTATCAAACTATAATTAGCTGAATTTCCTTTTTGTAATCTTGGGAATCTGAACAGAGCGCAGCCTGTCATTGGAGCCGTGGATAATGACCAGCCACCTCGAGTACAAAACGTTTAGGAGTAAAAATGTCCTATGGTTCCCTTTGATGTTTAAAGAGGAATCATGAATGCAAAGACACGAAAAAATTAGTGGAATTTCAAATACAAAACAATTGTAGCCTTGTTGGGATACATGGTTTCCCAGGGGGAGGGATGTTGGCAAGGATGCTAAAGCAGGTTGGTGTTCTGGCCGTGACCACCCCCTCCTCGGGCAAGATCTGCAGAGAGTGGTCAAGGCGGGTGGTCAGTGTTTCTCTAGGGCTGTGCGCTGGGTAGACTGAATGCATGCAGGAAATATGTAGGGAATGAATGAATGAATGAATGGAGGGCAGGTGAAGGGTGAGGGGAGCAGCTGGGCCATTTCCCTCTCCTCGGCCCAGTGAAATCCAGTGAGCTGGGGGAGGCCCCGTGTTCCCAGATCCCCAAATCTCAGGGTGGCAGATTCAGGTCTTCACAGCAGCAGGGACCTAGCCAGTGAAGCTCAGAGGATGTCTACCCCCTTCCTGGGAAGTCACACTGTCTGGTCCTCTCTCCCTGCCAGGGTTCCAGGGACCAAGCCCTTGGTCCATCCGGCCAGGGCAGGCTGAGTGCCCCCCACACCCTTGGCAACTGCCCCAGGAGATTCCAGGGAGGTGGCCTTTGGGATGAAAGAATGTGTGGTAGGGAGTGACAGTGGTGATTCAGGGTTCCTCAGCCTGGAGCCTGCCAGGGGCCTGCTCAACGGCCCCTCCTCTGTGGCCTTGGCAGCCCCTCCTCCTCCAGCCTCGGGGCAGGGGCCAGGGCTCCTTTCCCCAGGGCCTGTCTCTCAGCTGGCTTTGTGCCCAGAGTCCTGGAGAGCAACGGGAAAGAGGGAGCACAACAGGTGCCTGGACAGAGTCTGGGAAAGGAGCAAGGGAGAACCTGGGAGCAGGAGGGGGAGGGGCTGAGCTGCTGCCCCCCCCACACAGAGGACCCGGAAGCCTCCTCCTGCCTTCCTCAGAAGCCCATCTCATCCAGCATCTTCGTGTTACAGACAGGGAAACCAAGGCCTGGAGGGGATGCAACTGACCAGACTCAAGGAGCCAATAAAGCTGAATGAATCAGGAAAAGGATCCAAGCCCCCCTCCCGGTCCTAGCTTGGATCATTGATCCCCAGGCTATTGCCCAGCTGGTGGAGGATGTGGGCATCATGCTATGCATGCCAGTACTCCCTCCAGGAGGTCCTGCAAGGTCACATGGCCCACATTCCCTCTTTGAGACGGACTCATATGTTTATTCCACTGTCTACCAACTCACCAATCCAACCATCCATCCATCCATCCACCCACCCATCCATCTAGCCACACTGTCCTCCACCCATCCATTCATTCATCCATCCATCGAACCTCCCTTAGACTATCCAGATATTGGTCAATCCACTTATCCTTCCACATATCCATCTAGGCATCCATCCGACCATCAGTTATTTAGTCATTGAACCAAGCTTAGTAAGCCTTGACAATACAGCCAGTCCTGGGCCTTGCTTCTACTCCCCCAACGCTTCCATGGCCCACTCCCTCTTCTCCAGCCATCAGACCCTGTCCATCCCAGTAGCCTCTGCGACTCAGGCCATGGCCCATGATCTTCAGGAGCTTACAGTCACCAGTTTTCTGGGATCTGGGCCCAGAAGGTTCTAGCGCAGGCAAAGCTGCCCCGTCCTTCTCTCCTTGCTGTCTCTGGAGCTTGACCCTCCCCCTGCTGTTGCTCATCTTCACCCTTCGTGTGGTTGGAGGTGGGGGAGAGGCCTCCAATCCCCCCATATCCTCCTGCCAGTTTGGTCAGGAACAGCAGGCTTGGGGCCTCCGGAGGAAGCCAGGGGCCCCAGACTCCAGGGCAGCAGTGACCGTGAACAATGCTCGCTGCTTCCTGTCTGGCCCCGGCCGGCCCCTCCCCGCACTCCTAGGTGCAGTCTGCAGTCTTTGGCTGCAGGGCCTAATTAATTCTGGATGGGCCCAGCACTCTGAGATCACTGGATAAGGCGGAATTCCAGAGGGGCAGCTCAGCCTCGTAAAACCTTAATTGGTTGTGTTTTGAATAATTGTAATAGTATCTTACAGCTTTTGCATCTCAAAGTGCTTCTCTCCCAGGGTTGGATTTAGCGCCTGCAGCAACCATGCATGGGGTGTCAGGGGAATGGTCGAGAGACCACTGGACTGCATGGCCCTTTGTGACCCTAGTCCGGAATGTCCTCCAGAGCCTCAGTCTCCTCCCACCTGGCCAGGGGGGCACAAGGTCAAAATGAAACCCTCTACTGGAGAACCCAACACTGTGCCCTGTGGGCTCGTCACAGGAGGCTGTGGTCAGCTGGGTGAGGGTGGCAGAACGGGATGGGGCTCTCCCACCTGGCGCTGGGACTGCTTGTCCCCTTGTGTGGTCCAGAGGTGCCACAAACATGAGGATCCATGGCGACCTCCGGCACCTTCTTCATCCGGCCACGCCCTGTGGGTCAATTCTAAACATCCACCAACCTCTTTTCTTTTCCCTGTTACATTGACATTCTCTGTTATTAACTGTGAGACACAAGCAAGGTACCTGAACTAGTCGCTACAGGTAACAACTGGCCACGGATGACAGGTAGGACCTACAGGGCAGTCGGGAACCCACGTGGCCAAGCCCTGACATGGACGCAGCACCATCCGCCAACTGATGGCTGCTCTGGGTCATCCCAGCCCCCAGCTCCTCTGGGTCCCAGAGCCACTTGAGCACGCAGAGACGTCTCTGGGGAGACTCCCAGGGATCCTGCTCCGCTCCGGAGAAAGGGGCCCAGGCCCTGGGTGGCCGGAGCACGGCTGGCTGTGCCTCTCACTCAGAGGACTTCCTCTTTGGTTTCAAACTCAGGGCTGAGGCCCACCCCACCTCCACCCGGCCTCAGCTCCTCCCAAACCAACCAAGGTGCCGGGTCTTAAGATTCCCCTCTGCCTGCCGGGCCTGGGGGTATTGCTGGCACCTTCTGGGGCAGCCCCATGGCTCGGGCAGGGGCTTGGCAGGAGGGGTAGCGCTGTCTCGCCTGCCTGGCCCCTCCCCCTGGCACCCCCTCCCCCATCCACCCTGCCCGAGGAGGCATCCAGAAGTTCCCGAAGCAAACCAAGCCCACGACAGCTTTTCGCCACCCTTGGGAAACGTCTGAGTTGCTCAGTTCGGCCTTCTAGTTCAGCAGGGACCCCGCCCCGTCCCAGCCTCTGTCTTCCCCGTCCTGGGCCCCATCCCAGAGCACTCGGCTCAGCTGCCCTGACGGCTCTCAAGGCCTCCAACACGCCCCAGGTCTCTGCTCCAAGCCTTTGTCCCTCTGCCTGGGGCCCTTCCCCGCCACCTCCCCTCCACCCGCATCCCCGGCTGATGTCTTCTCACCCTTCAGGGGTCTGCCCAGGCGCCCCCTCCTCCTGGAAGGCTTCTCTGACCCCCTGGCTGGGCCGGCCCCCTTCTCTGCACGTCTCCTGCTAAGGCAATTCCCACCCTGTGTTCTCACCGTCTAGCTGCCCGTCCGCCTCCGCCATCAGACTGGTAGCTCAGGAGGTCTGGATCGCATGGAGTCACTGATGCGTCTGGAGCACCCTGGCCCTGAGGGGCTCCAAGACAACAATGTGTGACGCTGGCAAGACCCCAGGGCTCCCTGCAGGTGGCTGAAAAGCCGCCCAGGGGAGGAACACATGGCAGAGTTTGGGAGTTTGTGCCCCAGGGGCATCCTTTCCTTCTCACCCCTTTATCTTCCCTCACCCTTCTCTCCATCCCAGCCTGGGAGGTGGTGACCACAGAGGGGACGGGGCCATCGGGCAGGAGGCAGGCTGCCCCACAGGGGCCCTGGCATCCCAGCTGCCTGGGACAAAGACCAGTTTGTCCCCCGGGGAGGACCAAGGCCTCTGTGACCAGTCCCTATCTCCCTTCCCTTTTCCCTGTCTCTGCTCTGCATCCATGCCCCCACCCCCACCCCTGCCCCAGCCTCCAGGGAAGATGAGCCAGGAGGCTGGAGGGAGAGGCCCAGATAGACGCCAGCCATATGGATGCATGAACTTGGGCCTCTTAAACTCCCAGGAGCGCCCCAGCCCCAGCAAACCTGCAAACACCACAAGCCAGCAGGACGTGGGAAGCAGGCAGGTCCTATTTTTGTGAATGAAACGGTGGCCTGGCTCTTCCAGTTGTCCAGGCCCTGCCGGCATTGCCTGACCACTCTGTAACCTCGGCAGAAACGCTGACAAAAAAGGGAACTTCAAGACCTAAGTGTGAGTCAGACAGAGGAAGAAAAGAGGGAAATTCTTCTTAAGGCTCACTAAAGCCTCACACTGAGACCTGCCCCGGGATTGGAATTACGCGCCCAGCCCCTGCAGGAGCCCCCTGGACTCAGGATTGTCCACAAGTAGCCTTGGCCTGTCCCCTGGTGCCCCGTCTGCAGGGAGGAGCCACCCATGCTCTTGACAGGGTACGGCCGCGGAGGACCCTGCGGCTGCTCACCCGTCCATCTGTTCGTTCTGCAGATTCCTATTCACGCTTAGTATGTGCCAGGCCTTGTGCTGTAAACAAGACACACAATGTCCCTGCCCTCACGGGGCTGACAGTCTTGGGTGGGGGAAGCCAGTGAACACACACTGAAGAGAGCGGTGGGTTGTTACTCACGCTGGCAGAGCTAGCAAGCTCTGTGCCAGGGCCTGGCAGGGCCACCTCGGAGGACAGGGCAGGAAGGAGCCCTAAAGAAGGGGACAGAACCACAAAAAGCAGGGACGCGCGTTCCAGGTGGCCGGAGGGGCTGCCCGGGAGGCAGCTCGGGATGTTCTAGGAAGTGTGATGAGAAGAATGCAGGACACATAGGGTGGCTTGCAAAGCTCTGTTGGCCTTCTGAGCTTGGGCAGGGTTTCTGGCCAGGCAAGAAGCAAGGTCGCCAAATGCCCGGGGGTTCCCGCCCTGCAGTCGGTCAGCCCTGGGGTGAAATCACAGGCTCCTCTCCCCAGGAGAGGGCAGGAAACCCCCTCCACCTCCAGAGAGGGGGGATGGAGGGATGCTGCCTGCCAGAGATTCCCAAGCTTCCTCCTAACCCCCTCTTCGCCTGCCCGCCCGGAGGAATCAGCTCTGCTGTCCCTTTAAAGGGGTCTGAGTCAGAGAGTTAAGAATGAAACTGACTCATGGTGGGACAGGGGGTCACTGGGCTGGCCAGGTGCCAGGGCTGCGGCAGCAGAGGAAGCCGGGTGACCGCAGCTGCCTGTGTGTGCTCTGCTGAGAAGGGCAGAAACCACAAAACCCCATTTGAAATTCCACCGTGCGGCGCAGCTTGTGTAATGAGGTTACCCCTTCATAATGGGGGCATTCAGGGCCCACGCGGGCCTGTGGGGCTGGGGGCCTGCCCCCCAGGGCCAGCTGATGATGATATCATCTTCCGTTAGGAATCTCCCCAGCTCCCCCCCACCGATGAAGGACTGAAAAAAATGCACCAGGAAACTAAAGTGAGAGAGAGCCAGAACGGAAGTCTTCGTTTTATTTATAGTTGATAACTTATGTCCGGCCTGCTCCACGGGAGGCCCAGCAGGGAGGATTAAGGGCCCAAAGGAGAGGGTGACAAAAATGTCCCAAAGCCTAGGCTAATGTGGCACCTGGGAGCAAGCCTAAAGCTCCATTCTGAGCTCCCTAGCAGCCGAAGCAAAGAGGGGAATGGGGTAGAGCAGCATGACACCACAGAAAACTGGGATCCTTGGAACCTGGGTTCAGATCCCAGCTCTGCTACAGATGAGCCGTAAGACCTTAGAATCTTCTTTCTCATTTTAAAAGGGAGAGAAGAATTTGGAATTGGTTTGGAGGGCCAGGCAAGGCACCCAGCACTGCCTGGATGCATATTACAGGCTCTGCTGATTTGGGGTCTACAGGTCGACAGCACAGTAGCCCCTGCTCCTGCACCTCTGTTCATGGCAGACATCACTAATGGATTGCAGCACACTTCCCCAGAGCCCGATTCTGCCTCCCAACCCCCGTGCACACAATTCTCCAGGGGGCCACCACCAATGCGCCAGAATCAGCCTGGGGACTGACCTGCTTGTCATCCAGTAGCTGAGGAGAGGCCCAGGAGGGCCTCGGTCACCTTAGTCTTCCCAACACCTGGCGGTGCCTGCACACAGTGGGCACGCAATAAAAAAAACGTCCAGTAAAGGAGGGAGGGAAAGAAATGGGAGAAAGGAAGGGGGAGGAGAAGGGGAGGGGGAAGGACGGAAGGAGGGAGGGCAGCAGGGGCTTGGACTTGGGCAAGTCACTGGGTTTCTCTGGGCCTCAGTTTCCTCATCTGTTAAAAGGAGGCTTTTAGTAACTAGCTCTTGGAGGTGTCTCAAAGGTGAAATGAGGCTAGGCCTGTGGTCCACTTGGAGGCCCCCCTGCCCCCGGGGGCAAGGAGGAAGGTGACAACGATGGGCATCTCGTGGCCTGACGGGAGGTGGGAGTGGGGTGACCCTCCTGGCCAGTCCTCCTAGCTCACAGGCCCCAGGCCCCAGGATCTAAGCACCCAGTGGGCGCTCAGCAGGCCTGCAGCGCCCCCAGGGCAGGGCCCAGGGTTGCGGCCGTGAGGGGTCGTGCCAGGGTTGTCAAGCCTGTCACGGTCAGAGGCAGCTCCGTTTGGGCCACAGGCTGCTGCCTGGCCCCCTCCCAGCTCGGGGTCGTGCTGGGTACCCTTGGCTCTGGCCAGAGGACTCAGCAAGGTGACAGCTGAGTGCTGTGTTCATGCGGGACCATGTCATTTCCGTCCAGAGCCGCTTCCTGTGGACCTTCTTGCACAAGAGTTAATGGCCTTTTCAACTTCCCCTTGAAAGGCCGATCTCAGGGTGAGCCGTGCTGGGCCTGGCGCCCGCCACCCTCGCAGAGCTGTGTCCCAGAATCCCCGCGTCTCATCCACGCGGGGCTCACGGGGGCATCCGTGGCCCGAGGCGTGTCCGTGTCCCTCCTTCCTCTCCCTCTGTCCACCCCCGGCTCCAGGGGCAGGTGTCACCCCGAGAGCCCTTCTCCCCACAAGGCAGAGGGAAGGATGGGGCTGCGGGGGCCCAGCTTCGGATGCCTCCACGGAGCAGCCTGCCCTGTGCTCAAGGGGGACAGCAGTGGACAAGAGGACAGGCAGTGACGCTCCCAACCATCAGCAGGCCATGCTCATTGCCACAGAGGAGAGAGACGCAGCCGAGTCAGGGAAGTGCCACCGCTGCTCAGGGTGGTCAGGAGGGCTGGCCAAGGAGGGGACCCGAAACCGAGGAACAAAGTCAAGAAGAAGGCAAGCAGGGGAGGGGAAGCTGTTCCAGGCGGAGGGAACGGCGTGTGCAAAGGCCCAGCTGGGGAGAGTGCGTTGTGGGGACAGGGTGTGAGCAGGGCGCACCGGCGGGGCGGCCCTCCAGGGCATGTGGACATTGTCCTAAGAGCCAGGGAAGTAAATCACTGGAGGCGGTGACTAGCTTGATTTACGGCCTGGGGCGGAGCACACCTGCTCCCCACCGGATCCGGATCCTGACTGCCGCGGCTGCGCCGGGGCTGCCCCCCTGCAGGAGACCTGCCACCAATGGGTCACCTCCTTGGGCTGGGCGCTCCCACTGCCTCCGTCAAGCCGAGGGCCAGCGGACGGTCCGGGCCTGGGTCCCTCGGCGTCTGGGTCCCTTCACATCTGCACTCACCAGCCCGGGACCTGAGAGGTGGAGAGACCTGCCCAAATCCACGGGGCGGTCCCATCCCAGGAGCCCCTCCCACCGTCCTTGGAGACAGTGGGTGAGCAGCCTTATCAGCCCAAAGTTACAAGGACACTGAGGTCTCGGCCCTGGCTCTGGGGCCTTGAGAAGCATCCTGCCCTCTTCACGCACAAGGCAGCGACCAGACAGAAGCCGCTGGTCTATCTTGGGTGGGAGCTGGAGGCCTCGCGCCACGTAGCAGCCTAGCCGAACCACTGCCTTGAGTGGGAGGTGTGCGCAGCAGAGGAGGACCTGGACAGCTCAGCAGTGGCCCCGGCCCTTCCCAAAAGATCTGTTGGGTTCAGTTCCAAAATACCCCTCCGTCTCTACCTGCAGCCCCACCTGCCTGTCTGAGCGTGCCCGGCTCTGCGGGCACGACCGCCCCAGCCTCACAGTGGGCCCCCCGCTGCCCTCTGCCCCCCTCCAGCCAGCTCTTCACAACGGCCAAAGGGCTTGACTAAAATATATCAAACACTCCGCTCTCCCCACTCACACCCACCAGGGCCCGGCCACCTCTCTCTGAATAAAACTCAGCCTCTCCCGCTCGCCTGAAGGCCCACGTGATAGCGGGCAGTTGTCTGTCCTCCAGGGTGTCCCAGGCCGGCACACAGACCCAACAACTGCACCACCAAAAGGTATGAGCCCGAGGGAGTCTCCTCGTCCACTCTGTCTGAGAGACTCCCACCCTGATCTCCCAGATCTCCACGGGGGCGGGGCCTGAGCTGAGCTGTCCCCCCGCCCCGCCCCCCCCACCCCGGAAGGCAAGGCCGCTGGCAAAGAGGAGAAACATCCAGAAAAAGTAGCTTATGGCTCAAAAGCTGGTGGAACTCCCTGATACAAGTTGCCCAGCAGTTGAACAGACTGTCTCTGAGGTGGTGAGCTCCCTGGCCCCAGAGGTATGCAAGCTGGGACCCTGTATATGGGGGTTGGGGGGGGATACAGCTGGTGGATGTGCCCGATCCAGAAGTGATGACACCAGCAGCTCCCTCCCTCTGTTTCCTGGCACAGGAGAGGCAGAGGGTGGGGGACCGTCACAGTATCAGGTAGGAGGGAGCCCCGGGCACCTGGCTTCTAGCCCAGCCCCAGCCCTGGAGCACCAAGTCACCTGCCTTCTTCCAGACTTACCTTCCTCCTTTCTAAGAGAATGGGCGGGCAGATGGGACCTGGACAGGAACAGAAAGAGAACAGAACCAAGACCTCGGAAGTGAGGTGGGTGGAGCAGCCTGGGTGGGCGGGGCTTTCTTCCCCCCACGGATTCCTTCCCCTGGGGTTAAGTTCAGGGTGGAGCGACACCCAACCCAAGACCTGCCCTGGGTGAGTCAGGCCTCCCTGGCTTGTCTGGGTCCCCTCTGTGGGAGATCTACACGGCCAACTCCTTCAGTGATCCTGGAGGCCCCAGGGGACCAGGGGACGATGCAGCCGAGCGCCATTCCTTCCTTCCTTCCTTCATTCGTTCACTTTCCATTTATTCATTCACTTCATCATCCCTTCCTGGGCAATATTAATAATATTCATAACAATTGGCATACAGATACGGACCATTCTTGAGGATTTCCCATACATGAGGCGACCCATAAGCCAGACACGCAGTAACTCATAAGCCCACGTGGCACCCCCATGAGACAGATGGGTGGGAAGAGGGGGGAGGGTGAGTGCGCAAGGCCCAGAGAGGAGAGAGCCCCGGCCCCGTTCAGGGTCAGTTCCGTGTGCCCGGACCCTGGCGGCAAGCCGGCCCTCCACCTGAGACAGGGCTGCCGCCACTGGCCAAGAGCCGGCCCCAGACCTCACGGGGCCTCTCAGGCCTCGTCAGGGCCTTGCACTTTATCCCGAGGCCGGGACCCTGCACGTGGCAGGAACAGGGCCTTCTCTGCCACTTTAGAAGCTTCTTCTGGGCGCTGCATGGAAGGGGATTGGAAAGGGCAGGAGGGGAGGTGACCATGGTCACACAGGTCCCTAGTGGGAGATGGTGGTGGGAGAGAAGGTGGCTCTGACAGGGCTCAGGGACAGAGTCAAGGTGAGGGTCAAGGAGAGGGGGTGTCCAGACAACTCCTGGGAGGACAGAGTCGCCATTTGGTGAGATGGGGAGGCTGGGGTAATGCAGGAGGGACTTCGTTACCCCTCATTTGGTTTACACTGAGCTGTGGATGCCTATGGACAGCGGCTGAGACGTCCCAGCAGGGTCTGCACAGCCACTGAATGGAAGGGAAGAGCTTCTGACAGCAGCCAGCACCTCAGCTCAGGAATTCCAGGGCCCCTGCAGCTCATCCACACCCATTGCCCCCCTGCCACCTTCCCCCGGGTGGCTTTCGTGCCCATCAGCACCATCTATTGGCTACTCAGGGCAGGCCCCCAGTGGTGTCCCAGTATGTCCCTCTTTTAGAGGAGAGGAAACTGAGGCCAAAGAGGCCTGTCTGAGACCATCCAGCAAGGGAGAGGTGGAGGTGGCGTGAGACCTCTGGGGTCCTGCCAGTCAGACCCTCTCCAAAGAGTCCCTTCTGAGGAGCAGATGGAAGCAGTTGGGTGCCAGGAGGTGCCTCACCCCGCTATAGTTTGCTATCAGCATCCCAACAATCCTAAATACTTCCAGCACCCAATGCTGACCCAGACTCAGTCCCACCAGAGCCTAGTTTTGGACAACGAAGTTCATTCCTTTGGGCCAACGTCTGCTTCTGTGATCACCGCCCCACCACCACAGCCCATCTGAGCCCTGCTGGGAGGTGGGGAGTACCATAGAATTGTGACCTGTCTCGGCTGGATTCTCTCCCTCTGCCTGAAATACTCAGGGTGCAAGCCCACCTGTTAAACCAATGATGAGATGATGATGATGATGGTGATGATGATGGTGGTGATAGTGATGGTGATGATGATGATAATTGTAGTGATGGTGGTGGTGGTGATAGTGATGGTGGTGATGGTGATAGTGATGATGATGGTGATGATGATGGTGGTGATAGTGATGGTGATATGGTGATGATGGTAATGATTGTGTTGATGGTGGTGGTGATAGTGATGATGATGGTGGTGATAGTGGTGATGAAGACAATGATGATGATAGTGATAATGGTGATAATGACGATGGTGATGAGGATGGGATGAAGATGACAATGGTGAGGATAACTTTTATGGGGCATTCATTACATGCCAACTGCATTCCCACACTGTTGTGTTTCATCCTCATGACAATATTTTGAGCTCGGTCCACTACTATCTCCATCTTACAGAGGAGGAAAATGAAGCTGGCCTCAGGGAGGTTCAGTTACATAACTAGTTAGTAGTAGAGCTGAGAAACTCACCCAGGCGGTTGCACCAGAATCTGCTCACTAACCATTACCTACCCTAGCTGTGTTATGAGAGAGCCTGTCTTTGTGGCCTCTCATGTGATACTCCTTGTCTGCCCCCAAAGGACAACACTGTCCCCATCGATACCATTCTGGCCAAACTTCCCCAATAAGTCACGAGGAGGAAGCTGAGGTCCCTGAAATGTGGGACACAGGGTTGTGGGTGCCCCTCGGGGCACTGCCAATGAGGGATCACCACCCCACGGCCGTGGGAGCATGAATGTTCCACCTGCCGTCACTCCCCACCCAAGGTTGCTGCTCTGAGGGGACATTGCTCTGTAGCAACTGGACAGTGGCAGGGCCAGGCTGCAACCACCAGCCGGGGCAGGCACTGGTCAGCACATGGTATGACTCTCAGGGACCCCATCTGGCAACCAGGTCCTTCTCTGGCCACACCTGGATTTTGAAAGATGCCTAAAGTGTACTTGGATGTGTTTGAGCCTGAAAACGTGCTTTATCATCAGTCACATCCTGCTCGAAATGAAATGGAAGGCTGGACTGTTTTAAAAACCATGGCACAGCAGCCTCATTCATCGCACAAAACCAAAACCCTTGTCTGCTTGACTCATTCAGCTGTCCAGCTGCCCCACCAGTGGCTCTCATTCCATTTTACAGATGAGCAAACTGAGGCCTGGAACAATTAAGGTGCTTCCTTGAGGCTCTCAACCATTAGAGAGGGAGCCGTGATTCCAGCCCGGGGCTGCCTAGAGCCAAAGGCAGCCCACCCAGCCCAGCCCTGTGCTTGCTGCCCCCATGGGAAGGCAGCACCTAGGACCAAGGTGATGCTGATGTCACTGACTGTGTTGTGACGTTGTGGCGCGCTGAATTCTAGGATGGCCCCCATGATCCCTCCAACCCTATACACGCCCCATGTACTCCCTGCTGCTGTGAATATGATGGATTCCACTCCCATAATAGCCTGTGTCACACGGCACAATTTGTTTACTGTAAAAAAGGGACATCACTCAGCCAGGGGGGCCTGATCTAATCATGGGAGCCTTTAGAAGCAGAGGGTTTTCTCCAGCAAGGAAGGGGGGACATCAGTCCTACAGCTTTGAGGAATGGAATCTGGCCAACAACCTGAATGATGTGGTTGTGGATTCTTCCCGGAGCCTCCAGAAGGAATGCAGCCTGCCCAGCACCTGGATTGCAGCCACGTAAGACCCCAAGTGGAGGACCCAGCTAAGCTGTGCCTGACTTCTGACCTGCAGAGCTGTGAGCTAGTAAATGAGTGTTGTTTGAAGCTGCTAAATTTACAGTGATTTGTTACACAGCATAGATAGCTGATACAGACAGACATTCAGGTGGCCTAGGCTTTGAAGAGAGAGAGGGAGGGACACCTTGGTCCAAACCTCCACCTTGCCCCGCCTCTCTGGGCCTCCTATTTCTCAGATTGATGCCAGCAAGTTGCAGCAGGATGAAATAAGGGAATGCACTGAAAAGTGCTTAGCTCCGTGTCTGGAACACAGTATGTATTTAAGAACTCACGGGTGGTAATACTATGCTAATATTAACAACAACTGTATTATGACTTTCATGCAGATGGAAGAGGTGTCCTAGTCAAGTCCTGTAGCAGTAAAACAGGCTTTAGCATCTCGGCCTCCCTGGTCAGAACCCCAAGTGGGAATCTCACCCCCAAGGGGCAAAAAACAGGCTGGCTTGTGACCACCCCCCCCCCAACCCAGCTCCTGGGGCAGACAGGGACCCTGCTTGTCCAGTGGAAAAGTCCACATACTCACACCCTCAAGAACCTTTTGGAGGAGCTTAAGAAAGTATTTATCAAACAATAATAAAAAGTAAATCTTAAAAATCTGCAAGGGCCTTTCTCTTGTGTCCACAGACTCAGGATGAATGGGACACGGGCCCTTCGCTGGCACCATTAGGACCCAAATGAACCAAGTCACTGGTTCTGGGAGCTCTGGGAGGGACAGACTCAGAAATAATGGCTGACACAAGTACAACATGATCGTACTGTGACTCTCGGAGGGCACCTGCCATGTGGCACACCCCAGGCTGGACTGTGCTCTGAGCCCCTGGAATCGAGCAGTGGACAGAGACCCAGCACACATGTTGTTTACCACGTGGTGTGATCCGTGCAAAGCCCAGGTCTGCTGGGAAGGCTGCAGAGCTCAGGGAGGGTGGGCCGAGTAGGGCAGGAGGCTTTCTCTGAGCCCCGTGGAGCCGAGAAGTGCTTTCCAGGCAGACCAGGTGAGGAAAAGCATCCCAGACATAGGGAACAGCCTGAGCAAGGGTACAGAGGCTGGAATGGATGTGACTCGTCAGGGAACCGCAAGCTGCTGGGCACAAGGTGGGCCATCTCCTCTGGGAAGGAGCCCTGGGCCTCACTTCTGGAAAGGAATTCCTTTGCTTCTATTCCTTCCAAGACTGACTCAGATGATTAATTAACCAAATGTACTACTTTCCCAGGAAGCTTTGCAGACGGCAAGCCAGCAGCCAAATAAGGCACGAGGAAGACCCCAGAGGGTGAGAGCAGCGGCCATCAAGCTGGTGACTGTGGGCTCATCGGTTAGAGGTTTAGCCCTCATTGATGTCTGAGGCCATCAGATGACCCTGGGCAATGGACGGGACCAGTGTGGGGGTTTAACCTTAGACCATGTCACAAGGTACTCCAGGTCCCTGAGCTAAAGTTCTGTGGCTTTGTCCAAGAGCTTTCATGATTTTTCCTCCACTGCTGCTTCAGTTTAGATCTTAGAGCAGGGTCAGCACCTGCAGAGCACACGTGCTGCCACTCTGTTTCTGCACTCATGGTAGACAAAACTAATCAATGGTAGAATTCTCAGTCCAGTCAGGCAACGGATCCTTGGGGGTGTCTGGGGTCTGAGCCACTGTTCCCAGTGAGATGGGCACCCAGCTTTGTCACGAGCCCACTAGGTTCTGACTCTCCTATCCACACTCTGACCCCTTTTGGCCAAGACGTTGGAAGATTGTAGAAACCAGTACAAAGGGAGAATGAGACAGCTTTCTCTCTCTCTCTGTCTCTCTGTCTCTGTCTCTGTCTCTCTCTCTCTCTCACACACACACACACACACACACACGCACGCACGTGGGAACATAGGCAGAGCAAGGCCACGTGCATCACAGATGATCTGAAGCAGAGTGAAATGTAAGCCACGTGGCGGACGGCACCGGTCAGGCCCATCTGTGGCTCTGTCCCAGGGTCTAGGACAGTTCCTGGTACACAAAAGGTGCTCAATTCATGCCTGTTGAGTGAAGGAACACCTGTGGGTCCAAGATGTCTTCAGACCAGCCCTGGCCTCCCCAGCTCTATCTCCTGGCCACATCAATGTCTCAACTCCCTTGTCCTAGCACCCTGATGGTCATCTCTCCCCCCAGGAAGTGTTGGCGGCCTAGGGGCAGCACTCCCATTAAACAGTTGATGAATTAGGGCCTGGAGAAGTTTTCCTGGAGTCTTTAAATTACTCTTGAGATGAAGTTCTAGATAAATGCAGAATGAGTGATTGAGGTGGGAAAACCGCACTTTCTAAGGGGTCTCTGCCTCCCCCCCCACCATACCCCTGCTTCTTCCTCTGGGAAATTAATTGTTATCAAGAGAGGATTTTAGGAAATGGCCGTGTTTTAAAGGCCCCTGCTTAATGTTCCCTTTAATTAGAATGGGTTTCACTTGACGTTTCTGCTGACCCGCAGGGGGAGGGCGGCCCTGCCCGAGTGAATGCCCATTGACCCAGGAATTCCTGCGTCTCAGTTATGCCCCGTTCGTGGGCTCACTTAGCAGAGTTCAAAAGAATGGCTTTTTCTGCAACAAAACAACAGCCAGAGCTCAGAGGCACTCCCCTCGGTTCGGGCACCTCTGTGGGAACCTGGATCCAGGACATTCCTCGGGAAAGAAGAATGCGCACGCGGGGGACAGCTGGGTCCCTGCCAAGGCCAGTCTCCCAACAGGCTCAGCTGGCAGAGCCTGAGCCCCAGAGAGGATGGACTCTGAACTGGGCCTGGGGACAGAGACGTGGGCAGGGTGGCATGCACCTGCCTCACGGTGTCAGGCCAGGAGGGGGTCCCGCGAGCTGGTGACTCCAGCCAGGTGGGACGTGATGGAGAAGTCCAAGTTCAGGGAGCCCAGGAGCGGTGTTGAACCCTCCCAGCGCAGGGCACCATCTCCCCAGGGCCAGTTCTGGCTAAGGTGGGACCTTGGATTAGTCTGGACTGGCGAGGCTGGGCTGCCGTAACATGGAAACCCAAACCTTGAGTCCATTCTGTCCTCTTCCTGTGGTCCAGTGAGGGTCTTCTCGGTGGGTGTCCTCCAGCAGGGGTGAAGGAGGGAAGGGCTTAGGTGAGGGGCTGGGTGTGGGCCATGTAGGCTGGAAGCACTGATAAAGAGGCTCTGGCCTTGAGCCCCCAGGTAGAGAGGGGTGCACTTGCTGAGCGAGAAAAGCAAGGACAGGAATGGGGGGCAGGGAGCTGAAACCCAGAGCCCCTGGGGGACACGCCAGGTGTGCAGTGCCACGAGCAAGCCTAGTGGAGGTGCTGGCAGAGGCTCGGATACACAGAGCTCAGGGGCATGGGCTGACCCTAGTATGGAAGAAGCACATTTGAAACACTCCCTCATTCTGGAAAGATGACTTGGCCAGTTTACCAAATCTAAGCAGTGGGGGTGGGAGAAAAGGGATCAACAAACCATTCTTACAGGGCAGGGGGGAGGGCCTCCCCATTTTACAGGCAGAGGCACCAAGGCCCAGGAGGGACACAGCCAGGGTATCTCAGCATGTGTCAGGCACACCCCCAGCCCCACTGTGTTTGGTCCACACCCAGAAAATGATGGGAACCATTAATATCCCCATTTTACAGATGGAGAGACTGATGAACAAAGCAGTTCAGAGAGATCCCCAAGGTCACCTAAGAAACCAGTGGCTGACCTGAGGTTTAATCCGGGCCGTCCGACCCCACAGCTCATGCTCTCACCTACAAAAAGCCAACTTTCCTGATTCCTTTGTCCTCTCGTCCAGGGTCAGTTGGAATTCCAGAACCTTTAGCCCCTAGAGAAGTTATCAGCATGTATCTGAAACTGCACCTTGTGTGAAGCAAATTTGGGTCTAATTCTTCCCCTGCTATCATTTTCACCGGCATTCTTGGGCATAAGACGTCTCGGCTTGGCCCTAGGGTCTTATCGATGAAATTACCGGGTATGGAATGTGGGACCCACCGGCTTTATCTCAGAAGACAGGTGGTAATTAAAGTATCCTGTGCTGCCATGCTGAAACTACAGAAAGGCCACCATGCCTGGCCCCCTGCTGAGTGACAGTTGGGTCAGGCTGGGGTCAGGCAGAGCAGTGTCACCGTTTCTGACCTTAGGGGTCGAATCAGGAAGCATCTACAGCCCCCGCACACCCCAGTCACCACATTTGACCCCAACAGCTGCCCTGTGAGTCACATCCCCATTCCATAGACGAGGAAATGGAGGCTCAGAGAGGGCAAGCCCCCTGCCGAGGCCACGCAGCCAACAAGTGGCTGAACCAGGACACAAACCCAAGCATTTGGACCTTAGTCATTTCTTCCATAAATGCATCTTGAGTAAGGCTGATTCAGGGCCAAGTTCCAAGATATGTGCTGGGAACAAGCAGATAAGTAAAACTTCATGCCTGACCCCAACAATCTCATGGTGGTGATGGAAGCAGAAGGGACACATATCAAGAAACCATTCACTGTGGACTATTACTCAGCCTCAAAGAGGAAGGACACATTCTGACACATTTTCCAACGTGGGGGGTGCCTGGAGGGCACCATGTGCCGTGAGACAAGCCAGGACACGTGCTACATGGGTCCACGTACGTGAGGTCCCTCCAGGAGTCAAAGTCACAGAGACAGAGAGTAGGATGGTGATGCCGGGGACTGTGGGAGGGGGATGAGGAGTTGCTGTTTAACGGGGTCCATTTAAAAAGAGGAAAAAATTCCGTAGATTGGTTGCACAACCATGTGAATGTACTTAAATACTACAGAACTGGACACATAAAAATGATTGAGATGGTAAATTTCATGTTACTAGTATTTTGTCACGAAATATTTTCATTAAAAAAAATCCCTTCTTGGGCTTCCCTGGTGGCACAGTGGTTGAGAGTCCGCCTGCCGATGCAGGGGACACGGGTTCGTGCCCTGGTCCGGGAGTGGCTGGGCCCGTTAGCCTTGGCCACTGAGCCTGCGCATCCGGAGCCTGTGCTCCGCGATGGGAGAGGCCACAGCAGTGAGAGGCCCATGTACCACACACACACAAAAAAAAAATCCCTTCTTCATTCATTAGTTCTGCAGCAGTGCCTGAGAGCCCACTTCAGCCCTGGGCCAGGCCCTGGGCCAGGTGAGTGTGTGTGTGGGGCATAAGAGGGATGTAAGAAGGTGGCCCTGGTCACAGGTGCTGACACCCCAGGCAGGGAGGTCAGAACCCCACACAGGCAAACATGGCTGCAGCAACGATAATAGCAGCCTGGTGGCCCCTGGGGATGCCGGGCACAGTGCAGGCTGCATCCCATTCGGCTCTCAGCACAGTTCTCTAAGGGAGTTATGATTCGCCTGTCTTGTAAAGGAGGAAACCAGGGCTCAAAGCAGAGTCACTTGACCCAGGTGACTTAACTCATAAGGAGAAGCACACAATTCAAAGTTCAGGTATTAATTATCTCTTGCCGTGTAACAAATTACCCCAAAACGTAGTGGCTGGAAACCACACATATTTATTATCTCCCACTGTTTCTGTGGGTCAAGGATCTGGGAGCCGCTAGACTGGGTGGCTCTGGATCAGAATCTCTTGGGAGACTACAGTCAAGATGGCAGCCGGGGCTGCAGTTATCTGAAGGCTTGACTGAGGCTGGAGGATTCACCTCCAAGACAGCTCCTTCACCCGGCTGTTGGCAGGACGCCTCAGGACCCTGCCACATGGGCCTCTCTACAGGGATGCTTGAGTGTCCTCACCATGTGGAGGATGTCTTACCCCAGAGTGAGCAGTTGAAGAGAACGAGGTAGAAGCCACAATGCCTTCTATGACGTGGCCTTGGGAGTCACGCTCCAGCATCCCACAGCATCCTACTGGTTACCAGGTGAGAGGGAGCTACACAGGGGGTGAATACCAACAGGCAAGGATCATCAGAGGCTGTCTTGAACTGGCTGCCACCACAGGCCTGTCTGACTCTCCCACCAGGCTCCTGCATTCTGCTATAAGACCAGTGGTCAGTGGTACGGTGGTATCTGGTGTCAGAGGAGTTTCAGAGACAGCTGGGATTGGGATGCTCTGGAGGAGGGGGGCATGCCAGGTGGGGGTACCACACTGACTGGAGACAGGACCTGTACCATAGAGGCAGTTGTGGGCCTGTATCTCAGCTGAGGGGAGAAGCTCACACCAGGCTGTCATCACTTTTGGGGAAACACGATGGATGGATGGGCCCAGGAGGCACCCTTCTCAAACACAAGCCTCCTAGGAAGGCCCTTGGGGAGAGGATGACCAGGTGAACGGCAGCACCTCTGGCTGTGGCAGCCAGAGCCAGATGTTGGTTTCAGATCTGAAATGTGTGTGACCTTGAGTAAGTCTCTCATATGCACTCCGACCCTCAGTCTCCTCCTCTAAAGTAGAATAATTAATCATTTCTCCCAGGCAAGAGAGAGAGAATAAAGCTGCATGGGCCCAGGGGTCTGGCACATACCAGAGCCTCAGGTTCAGCCTCTGACACAGCCCAGACCCAGCAGCAAGCCAGCAGCTGACTCAGACAAACACACTGCCCTGGTGGAACACCAGGGTCCCCGTCCCCCCAGTTCAGCCAGTGAGCCAGGACTCTTATGCCCGCAAATCCAGATTAGCCAGACTAGTGGTTCCCTCCGGGCAGTGCTTAGGAGAAAGGGCCAACACTGCTCGTGGTTATTGGAATGTCCCATTGATGAGAAATGATCTGGACAAATATTTCACACCTCCTTTGTCACATTCCAGTGGGAAAATAGCATGGGCTGTGGAACGCTCCTTCCCAGGACAGCTGACAAAGAACACGGACATTCCTTTATCTCCGCTGGAAGTTTTGTTTTCCTTTTATCAAAAAGGTGTTATCAGTGCTGCTTAAATAAAAAAGAAATGTGCAATTGAAAACGAGACCAGGCCAGCTAGAAAAAGGAAGGCCTGGGTGAAGGAAAAGCTGCAGAAAGAGATGTTTTTTCATTAACCTGGCGTTCGGGAATCACAGCGACCTTTCTTTCTAGTACCATCAGCTGAAGTTGGACGGTGCAGCCTCTGTCAGTGATAATTATGGCAATAATGCAGATTACTTATTGTGGGCATTTCGCTGTTACAGTGGCTCAGCAAAGACGTGCTGGTGTGAATCTTCACATCAAACAACATGGACAAGTTACCAAGTCCAAGGTCACGCAGCTAATAAATGGCAGACCCAAAGCCCATGCTTCCCCACCCTCCATGCCTCTTGACTTCTTTCCAGGAGAGGAAGGGCAGGTGTGGCTGGAGGGAAAGCTGCAAAGCCAGTGACAAAGTGTTTGCTTTGAACCCACTTGGTTTTGGCTACATCACCCAGAATTAATGCCAGCCAACTTTGCTTTGTGCCCAGTGATGGCCTCAGGCCTGGCACTAGGGATTTGAGGGAGTGGATGGATGTGCAGGTACATCAAAAGGTGGACAGAGGGACAACTCAATGGGCAGGTGAAGGCTAAGTCGGTAGATGAACAGTCAGTAGAGGATGCTGGTGAGTCAACAGGTGGACCAGTGGTCAGATGACAGGATGGACGCCTGTGTGAACGGCTGGTTGGCTGGTGGGTAACCTGATGGGATAGCTGCGTACCTTTGGACGGATGATGGTAAGTGTTCGTTAGAAGGGTGGATAAGTGGATGGGCAGTGGAACAAGTGAGTGGGCAGGGCTGTCCCCTGACTCCAGGCCTGACTCCCCATCCCTGCAGGGAAGGGAAAGCCGGCCCTCAGAGGACGGGTCATTCTTGAGCACCTGCTATTTGGCCACAACGTCAGTGGTTCCTGACCTTGAGAGTCTGGAATCTGAGAGGTGAGAGGGGTCATACGGTCCCACTGTTTTCCTGGCTGGGGGCCCACAATGGGGAGAGCCTCGTCTCACCCTCTATCCAAGGCTCTCGGCTCCCACCCTCATCTGGGCTCCAGGGGCCACTGCTGTCCCAAACTCCAGCCTGAGAGGTGCCCCTTGACCCAACTTAACCTCATCATAAACATGGGCTCTGAGGTGGCATGCTGAACTGGCATGATGGTGCCCTGTTTGGGGGGACCGGCAGCAGTGTGGTCCCTGTGAGGCAGCCATGTGGGGTCCTCCGAGACCTGAAGACCCTCAAAGCCCCAGGGATCCTTGGAAGCCTTTGTCCACAGGGGCAGCAGCAACAGCTGGTGACCCAGCAGTGGCCACAATCATTCAGCTGGCTCTTCCTGTGCACCTACTCCATGCCAGGTCTGTGCTGGGTGCTGAGGAGGGGCGGAGGGGGGTCTGCACCTCCGGGAGCCCCGAGCCTGCACACGGCGGGCCCTGGATCAATGTCCCTCAAGCAAAGGGACAGCCCTGCCCTCGAAGAGCTCCAGCCCGGGAGCATCTCTGAGTGGCTTGGGAGAGGTGACCCACGTGTGGCCGTGGCCTGGGATCCCTGGTCAGTTCGTCTACTCCTTTGGAAGCAAGTGTTCATGGGGTTAAAGGAGCTAACTCTCGGTCACCCCAATTTCAAGGGTAGGGGGACGCCCACCCCAGGCCACCCAGCCCAGCCCAGAGACCTGCAGAATTAGCAATGAAACAAAAACCTAGGCGTTGAGGCTGTTGTGTTCCTCCAGGGCCTTCTCCCCACAGCTGGGTGTGCTGTGCTATCACCTAGCATATTCCACTGAGGTCGGTTTAGGGACCCACTCACCCTTTGCACATTTAACCCTAGGTCACTGCTAATGTGGACTTTTGCTGTGAAATGAGAAACGAGGTTGCCCACAGGACCATGGCCCTGATTACATTTCCATCCTGGCCCCTGGCTAAGAGCCTGGCACACAGGAGGGGGTCAGCAAAGGTCTGCTGAGTGAATACATGACTAAAGAGCACAGAGTTCGAAACCAGAGGAGCCTGAGCCCAAATCCTGACTCTTCCCTTTTGGGGCTGTGTGACCCAAGGGAAGTCACTTAACCTCTCTGGGTCTCAGCTTCCTATTCTGTGAACTGAAGACCATAATGTTAACCTAGCAGGATTTTTGTAAGGACTCAGGGAGATGGTGTTTGCAAAGTGCAAGGCACCGAGTAGGTGCTCAGCGCATGTGCTCGGCTGACCCCGCCCCCACGCTGTGGGGCTCCAAGCTCACCTGTGGGTGGCTGAGGCCCCGCCCTCCTGGCAGCCCCAACCCCCAGCAGGTGACTGCAGAGGCTCCAGGGCGCCAGTCCTGCGAGCGTGGGAACTTCCTGCCACCCTGTTTGTCTTGGGCTGCTTGGGAGGGGCTGCCACCCTCTGTCAGCTCCAGCACGCTCCTGCCGGGTCGCCCAGCGTGAAAGGGAGGAATTGTTCCCGTGACCTTTGCTTTCCTTGTCAAAGGTGATTTCGGCAAGTCCCGCCCCTCTTCCCTAAAGGCCAGGCCAGCTTCGGTTCCCACTGCCACAGAGGCTGAAGGGACCACCTGTGCACCTGGGGAGGAGGGGCACTGGGGGAACCTATAGCCTCATTCCTGCTGGCAGGTGCGAGGCCCTATGCCCCTCTGCCCCCATCCCTGAGCCAGCAGCTGACCGGTGCTCCTTCCCTATCCCAATACCCTGCCACCACGTACCTGGTCCTCATTCCTCTGTGCCCCCCAGGACCCAGCATAGGACCCAGCCCAGGATCAGAGGCTCTGGCATTTTGGATCAGTCAATCTCCCCAGCCCAAAACGACACCCCCGCCCACCTAGAGCAAGGCATCCTCCCCTACTCCTGCCTCCACCCCACCCTGCCCTGGGAGGGTGTTCCCTGTGCTGGTCTCTGGAGGTGGGCCACAGGTCTCTACACAAGTTGGCAATGCTTTCGCCATCAAGTTTTTATGACCCTGCCTCAGCCTCCTCCTCCCCCTAGTTATTTGGCCAGGCCACTGCCTACTGCCCACAGTCCGTGCTTTGGTATGGCTGGTGGTCTCAGGGTGTAACCGTGGCAGCCACGGAAACTTTGGTAGATCAGCCATGCGGTGGCCGCTGCAGGCAGCACAGCTGGGGTTAAGGGCAGCCTCGGATCATGAAGGCTCCATTTCCTATTTTCCAGAAGATGCTGATTATTAATGATCATTGTTCTTTCCTTCTGGGGCATGAAAAAGCAGGTTTAGCTCACAACCGGAAAGCAGCAGGTCAAGGTTCCCAGAGTATGAAATGTCAGCCTCTGGCGGCAATGACATTCACCCAGAGGCACTAAAAATAGATGCAGAACAGAAGCATCAGGTCTCTGGAGGCTGAAGAAATAAAGTGAGCTGAAGGCAGAAACAACACTCGCTGATTATGTGTGTGGCCGCATGGCAAGGGTTTTACTTTTTTTTTTTTCCTAGGGACAAGAAAGTGAACTTGAGAAAGGTCAGCCCAGAAGGACCTTGCTCTTTCAAGGATGACCTTGCCGTATGTAAAATTCAGATGGAAACAGAACCTGCAGTGAGATGTGACCCCTCCGGGCAAGTCTGGTGTTTGGCAGAATTCACGCCTTCTTGGCCCAAAAAGGCAGAGGGTTTGTTGTCCTTCCCAGCAGCACAGTCCAAGAGAACATCTGTGATTACAGAAATGTTCTGTATCTGCTCCGGCCAACAGGGAGCTGCAATTCCCGTATAGGTGGAGAGCCCTTGAAATGTGACTATTGCATTTCAGCAACAGAATTATTCATTTGATTTCATTTGATTTGATTTAGATTTAAATAACCATTTTTAAATGATGGCTGGTGGCTACCATATTGGGCGGCATGGTTTTAGGCTCTAGGGGAAGGAGAGCTGCAACTGATTAGCAATGTCTACCAGAGATACAGGATGGTAAGGTAAGATACAAGTGCTGTGTTGCCAAATGACCAAGGGAACTGGTGTGACCCAGGTCACCTGAGGCCCAGGTCATTGATTCTGGTGCCTGCACAGTTTTCACATTTAGAAGAAAAAATATCTGTGAAGTTTAGTGCCACATTCCCCACTCCCCAACATGATCTTTAGTCTCATGATCTTTACTCCAGGCAACTGCCAGTCTCCTAACTGGTTTCCCTCCCTGTGGGACCCCATTTCTAATCCACAGCAGCCAGAAGGGTCCTTCCAAAATACTGATCCAACCATGTTCTACCCTGCTCAAAACCTGTGATCACCACGGCCATCAAGACCTTTCCTTACCATGCCTCTCTGGTTTTGTATCCTTTCATTCTTCTTCATTTCCACCCCTCTGATGCTGGCTGGGTCTTTTTCTGCTCCACTGCCCAGAAAGCCCTGAAGACCAGGGCTAGCTCTTGTCCCATCTTGGCAGCCCCCTCACCCAAAGCACAGGACCTGAGTACCTCCTACTGGAAGGCTCACGTGATTCCAGGAACTCCCATGTAAATTTTCTTACTGTGCCCTCAAAATAATAAGACAAGTACCATTACTGCTCTGTTTCATAGATGAGGAAGCTGACGCTCAAAGAGGGGAAGGCTTTAGCCAAAGACAGGAGTGAAAATGGCAGATGTGAGACCCAGACCTGGGTAGGTGTCACTCTCATACCTTGCTTTCTGCGCAGAGAACTCAGCTTCAACACTGTGGCCGTGCTAAGACTGGAAGCCAGGTCACAAGAATCCAGTCCACTATTTCTTCCACTACTAACTCAATACATGGTAGGTGAAAGAAAGGATGAATTCATGGATGGGTAGATGGATGATGGATGGATGGACGATGGATAGATGGATGATGGATGGGTGGATGGGTGTGTGGATGGATGGATGGATGATGGATAGATGGATGATGGATGGGTGGGTGGGTGTGTGGATGGATGGATGGATGATGGGTGATGGATGGATGGACGATGGATAGATGGATGATGGATGGGTGGATGGGTGTGTGGATGGATGGATGGATGATGGGTGATGGATGGATGGACAATGGATAGATGGATGATGGATGGGTGGACAATGGATAGATGGATGATGGATGGGTGGGTGGGTGTGTGGATGGATGGATAGGTAGATGGATGATGGATGGATGGACCATGGATGGATGGATGATGGATGGGTGGGTGTGTATGTGGATGAATGGATGGATGATGGGTGATGGATGGATGGATGATGGATGGGTGGGTGGGTGGGTGTGTGGATGGATGGATGGGTAGATGGATGATGGATGGGTGGACCATGGGTGGATGGATGATGGATGAGTGGGTGGGTGTGTGGATGGATGGATGGGTGGATGGATGATGGATGGATGGATGATGGATAAATGGATGATGGATGGGTGGGTGGGTGTGTGGATGGATGGATGGGTAGATGGATGATGGATGGATGGACAATGGAGAGATGGATGATGGATGAGTGGGTGGGTGTGTGGATGGATGGATGGGTGGATGGATGATGGATGGATGGACCATCGATGTATGGATGATGGTTGGGTGGGTGGTGTGTGGATGGGTGGATGGATGGATGAATAGGTGGATGTGTGGATAGATGGATGGACGTGTGGATGGATGCATGCATACACTCATGAATGAATGTAAAGTCAACAAAACATGGTAAGAAGTGAAGTAAAAGGTCATGACTAAGGAAGTGGGTGAAATAATGGTCTGCCTTTTTCTTAACCATTTTTCAGGTTTATCAAAAAATCAGGTCATGCAAAAAATTCTTTGAGGCTTTTGTTTTTAAAGAGATAAAGTGAATGGTAAGTCCTGTGTGTGTATCAAGAAAGCCCTGGGCTGTGCCAGGGCCTGCTTCCCTCTCTCCTCCTCCTCTGCCACCACCCTCACCTCCCCTGCCGGTTCACTGAGCTCCTCCCCTATGCTGCTTTCCCATGGGAAGGCTGAGAAACAATAGCAATTTCTTCTGAATGGAGCTCTTCCCTGAGCCAAAGAGTAAACAGGAGCCAGGGAAGAGCTGGCCGGTGTGTAGCTGCTCCGCGGTGATTACATAACCAGGACATACCTGGGAGCGGCACTGATCCAGGGGATTTTAACAGGGGTGGGAGGACGCCAGGCACGCCCAGCACAGGAATGGCCAGGCAGGTTCCTGGCCTCGCTGGGAACTGGAGCCGGGGTGTCCGGGAGGAAGGAAACTTGAGTGTCATTTTCCGAGTGTCATGTATGAAGATAGGTCCCTGCATGCTCATTTTGTTTAATCTTCACAACAGCGCGCCGGGGTGGGTACAGTTATGTTCCCTTTTCTAGATGAAAATAATAGAAATGAGACGCAGGGAGGTGACGTCCCCAACCAGTCACAGAGCTGGGATGTGAGCTTCATCTGGCTCCAGAGCCTGTGGGGTTAACGGAGCTGGGCCACCTCCCACCTCTACTTTCTCTCCATCTCCCCTCCTCCTCTCTCCCATTAAATCTTGTGTCCATTTATTCCTCCCATTTTCCATCCATCCGCCCACTAGTCCCCAGCAGTTCTCCCTTCCCTCAGGACTGGACCTGCATCAGGAGGAGAGCCAAAGAGAAGCCGACACAGCTGCTGCCTGAGAAAGACTTAGTTTCTGAGATGCATCGGTATCCATCTGAGCTATGATTTTAGAACTTCTATGTGTTGGGCCCTTTCTGCGCGTGAGGGACACAGAATGAGCTTTATAATAGTTTTCTCGCCTAATCTGCAAGGCGATTCCCAGGATCACTCTCGCCTGTGGCAGAAGAAGAGCCTGAGGTCCGCAGAGCCTCAGGAGACTCGCCCTGGAGACTCTGGGGTCGGGGAGGGCTTCCCCCAGGGGCAGCCTGAGTGGGCTTGGGTAGGGCACCCAGGGGTTCCTCAGGCAGAGGAGGAGGAAAGTGTGGTGCATTTCTGGCCCTGAGCCACGTGATCGAGAGGAGGCGGTGGGAGGATGGGGTCTGTCATAGCCTGGTCGCCTCGCCCTACCTGGAGACTGCCAGCCTCGGAGCTCCTGAGACAGGAGCTGGGGAAGACCCCAGGGACCCCAGGGATGGCCAGGCTAAGGACAGGCTGCCCAGAGTCTCAGCCCTAGAACATGGCTGAGTCAGACCAATCCTTCTCTTGAACAAGCATCTCTCCTCTCTGGGGGTCAGCTGCCCCATCCGTAAAGTGGGGACAGTGGGAGGATGCCGTGAGAGCGCGAGGTGATGCTGGCTGGGCAGTGGTGAGCCTGTAGACCTATGTGTGACTCCAGAAGGGCTGCACAGAGATGTCCTTGTATCTGGATGTCCCTGCTGCCTGGGCCATCCGCGGCTCCTGGATCAAACAAGTAACGCCCAGGGGTGGGCGCCAGGGTGCCAGTCACATCATGAAGGAGGTTTCCTTCTCCTGTAGCGCCCAAGCACCACGCTGCCATTATGTAAGCTGCCTCCCCCGCCCCCACAGACCTGCCATGTTGCCACGTAACTATATGCCTGTATTTACCTACTGTGGGGAAGTGACAGGCCTGCCTGGTAGGTCGGGCAGAGATGAGCTCAGAGGGCCTTGGCTTGGTTTTGGCTACACACTGTGTGTGCACACCTCCTGTGCCTGGCAGCTGGGCTTGGGTAGGGGCACATCGACAGGGACCAGAGGGAAACTATGTCCTAGGAGCACAGGCCATGCGCCTTTGGGTTGCCTGCTTGGGTTGCAGCAGCCAGCCTTGGCCGGAGGAGACTGGGCCCAGGCCACCTCTGGGTGGCAAGCATCTGATGGCCCCTGACGGCTCCGAAGTTCTGGCTGCTGTTGGCATCACTCAGCTGCAGTGGGTGAACAGATGGCCATCTGAACAGCATGGCAAAGAGCTCTGAGACTAGAGGAACAAGCCCTGGGCACAGCCTGGGTTCAACGGTTGTTCCTCCAGGGCACAAACTTTTATTAAGGACCTACTATGTGCAGCCCTCTCTCTGTCCTTCACCGTGTGAGGACACGAGAGGATGGCTGCCTGCAAATCCAAGAGGGGTCTCACCAGGCACTGGATCTGCCAGCACCTTGATCTTGGACTTCCCAGCCTCCAGAACTGTGAGAAATAAATGTTTGCTCTTCAAGAAAAAAAGAACCTACTATGTGCAGGAAAATGTTACACCTTTTATCTTTAATTCCCAGAACAATCTCAATGTTCATATTCTTGTTTTACACAGGAAGAAACTGAGGCTCAGAGAGGCAAATGACTGACCCAAGACCACACAACTAATGAGAGGATGGAGTTAGGATTTGAACCCATGTCAGTCTGACCGTAAGTAGTTATTTCCAATATATATGCTGCCTCCTATGCCTCAGTGTTTTCACCTAAGTAGGGATCATCATACAATCCAAGAAATGGTGTCACTCTGCGCTTTGTGACCAATATGGCAGCCTTGTGTGACATTATCTGTTCATGGATATTTGGCTGGATCAGTGAATGGACAGGTGGATGGACAGAGGCATAATTGGACAGATAGGTGGATAGGTGGTTGGATAAATGAAGGCCACATTTATAAATAGGGTGGGAAGACAGAGGGATAGGTAGATGGTTGGATGGATGGATGGATGGATGGATGGATGGATGGATGGATGGATGGATAAACCTGTGAATGGATGGGCCCAAAGATGGATGAATAGATGGATAAATAAGCAATTAATGGATCGATGAGCCAATGGATGGGCGGATGACTATCTGGAGGACTGGAATGAAGGATAGAAGTCCGCCTGGATGGAGAGATGGATTGAAAGTCAGGTGGGTGAGGGGACAGATAGGTCCCTCCTGATCCAACTCTAGCTGTGCAAGAGATTTTCTCAAATACCCAAAACCCATCCCAAGCTGAGGTCCAGCTCTGTGGTCCAGGTGCTGCCTGGGGATCATCAGAGTCACCTTATAGAACCAGTGTCCCCGCTACTGTGCCAGCAGCCCTGTGGCAGGCAGAGGTGAGTCAGCAGCCACTTTCCCTCCCAACTAGAGAAGCTAGAGGGAGAGGCCTGGGCTGGAGACACATCTCCAGCCTTGACACTGACCTGACATGTATCCCTGGAGGGCCCTGCCCATCCTGGGGACTCTGCCACAGGTGGGCAATCGGACAGAGTGAAAACCCAGGCAGGTATAGGTGGAGTTGCTCGGTTGCAGCCGGCAGAGCCCTGGAGGCCCCCTTATAGACCCCGGTGCTACTTCTCAGAGGTGAGTGGTCTCCGGACACACGGACTGGGACCATCTCCAGGGCTCATCCAACTTCAGCAGACTGAGATTCTGGCCAAGAAAACCCAAGTCACTGGAGCCCACACTGGAAAGGCGGCCGGACAGGGAGAAGACACTTTGTTTGTCTGGGCTCTCAATCTCACCTGGCTGAAGATGTCCCCCTCTTGGATGTGCACTGGGCCAAGGTCAACCCCTCTTCTGGGACCACGTTCCCAACTCTATCCTGAGCCCATTTGGAAGATGGGGTGGGTGAGGAACATGGGGATTTTTATGGGGCAGGAGTCTGGGTGGTCCTGGGCCTGGTGGGGGGGGCTGTGGAAGGAGTGGAGGGGGTTTGGGAGCCACGATGTGCCACACGTGCCCCAGGGCAGGCGGGGGGGGCAGGCAGCGGAAGACCTGGGCAGGCGGAGGGAGCCAGGGTCCCTTCACAGGCACCCTCCTTCCCTTCTGTGCTCACCACGGCCTTGGCAGGGTGGCTGCCTGGAGCTGACCTCCCGCCATGATGCAGCCACCGTCTCAGGGTCACCGTGCGGGGGCCCCAGCCCGTCCCTCCGGTATCCAAACTGAGGGGCCAGGCCTGGGCGGAGCGGGAGGGGCGCAGTGGAAGTCAGGGGCTGGCTCTTCCCAGAGCACCCTGCCCGGCTACCCGCCCCGCGCTGATCAGCCGTCAATCCTGTCCCCGGGGAGGCAGAGCGCAGGCCCTGGACCTTGTCAATCTTCGGGAACATTCGCAGCCTGAGCCCGAGCGTTCCCACGCTGCGTCGGCTGCCGAGGAGGGGCCCTGACGGCAGGATCCCCGCCTGGCGCAGACCTGGGGCCCCAGCTCCTCCCGAGGCTCTGCGCCTCCCATTGCACCACTCGGCACACTGAGCCGACCCAAGACCCTCGCAGCCGTCCAGCCACAGAGCACATGGGGCTGGCTGTTGGCCAGGCTCCTGGCTGGCCCTCCCTGTGGGTGTGTGGAGGGGTGGCCAGCCCACCAAGGCCAGGAGAGCAGAGCCTCTGCCGGCTGCTCCTTGGGAAGTTCAGATACTTCTGGAAGCCTCACATGAAGGCTGGGGTGGAAAAGCTGGGGAGGAGGTGAGCCTAGGCAGGGGTCCCCCTTTTGTGCCCAAACCTGCACTCTGCCGCTTCTGAGGATCCCCCCTGGCCTGACCAGGGGCCTGAAATTCCCTTGATTCCAACCCTTCCCAAATGCCCTTGCACCCGGCCGGCTGCCTCGCTGTGACCTCCCTGGGGGTCTCCCGGCCACCACGCTCTGACCATCCATATCCACTGGTTCCTCACTGGTCTCTGGTCAGCCCCGGGTTGTCCAGCTTTGGACCTGAGGTCTGGGAAGCCCCTCTCTGCCCCGGTGTCTCTTTCCCAGCCTCCACGGTGCACAGCCAGCATTGCTGGGTCCCGGGGTCCTCTCTGCCCTCCCATCTTTTCTCCCTTTCCTGGGCAGGATTGGGGGGACCCCCTGTCCCCAGACTCCCCAGGGGCCAACAGCCTGAGGAGAGACCCGCTCTGATGATTTTTGTAACTGTGTGGGACCCCCAGCACCCAATCAGGACAGAGCTCACTACTCTTGATGGCCTGGCCATTTTCCTTCCCACCAGAGAGGCAGAAAGGTGGGCCTTCCCGAGGGAGCAGACGCTCACCTGTCCCACACAGTATGGAGGATTCTGGAGGGTCGCTGATGCCTATCCCTGCCCCACCCCACAAGGGGAAGGATATACCATCTGCAGCATGGGGCAAGGGCAGCACCTGACACACCCTCCAGACAAAATCCACTCGAGAAAACAAAGATCACAGCACTGCAGGCACCCGCTTAGCTTGGAGAGAACACAGATACACATGGTCTCCATTTCCCAAAGCCATCTCTAGTTCCACGGGATATCAGTAGGATCAGAGAAGTTTGGGAATCACAGGACGAAGCAAAGTCTTTACTGAGGGGGCTTCCCTGGTGGCGCAGTGGTTGAGAGTCCACCTGCCGATGCAGGGGACATGGGTTCGTGCCCCGGTCCGGGAAGATCCCACATGCCGCAGAGCGGCTGGGCCCGTGAGCCATGGCCGCTGAGCCTGCGCGTCCGGAGCCTGTGCTCCGCAACGGGAGAGGCCACAGCAGTGAGAGGCCCACGTACCGCAAAAAAAAAAAAAAAAAGAAAAAAAAAGTCTTTACTGAGGACTGGTCAGAGCCTCTATGATGAGCCTCCAACAGGAGGAAGCAGAGTTTTTCAAGCTAATCTGACCCTGGAAATTCTTTCCCTGGAACATTTTATGGGACCAGTGTTCCTTGAAACCCTCTTTAAGAAACACTGCCCAAGTTGCCCACAAAGCCCCGAAGGGCTAGGTTCCTGGCTCCGGCCCAGCCCGGTGTGGGGCTGGGGCCAGAGGAGGATGCTTAGAAAGCTCCAGGTACCAGGTGTGGGCTCCTGGCATCCCCCCACCCACACTCGGTGACTGACGCCTGCCATTGTCTCCCTCCTCTGAGGATTAACCTGGTATCAAAGCCCACGACACCGCCACCAAGGATGTGGGAGCCAAACGGCTTCCCCACCTGGGGCCCTGGAGAGACAGCTCAGTGCCCCACGGCCCAGCAGAGCCTGCAGCCCGCAACCTGAGACAAAAGCTTCAGGAGGCATCGGGAAGGCCTAGACAGGTGGCTGGGTCCCCTGGGGAGGAATAAACAGGTGGGGTTTGCCCCTCTGAGACCTCTCCTCACCCCGCTATGCTCTCCCCCAGCCAGGAGTCTCTGGGGCCCCCAGGGTCTAGGAGGTCTGGCCACAGAGCTGGCAAATGCAGGACCCAGCTTGAGGGGCACGGCAGGCATCCAGGTGGGCACCAGGCAGGTACCAGCTGACCCAGCTCCCCAGCCACCTGGCTGGCGGGACAGCTGGTTGCCTGGCACCCTCCTCCTTCCAGCCTGACCCCGAATAGCCATCCACATCCCCCAGAAGCACCTTTGATCCGACTGGAGACTCTTCAGTTGATTCAGCATCTAATCTGGCTTCCTATCTGATTTGTGAAGGGCCCTCCACGCCTCTCCTTTCCGCTTGGTGCTTTCCTAATCCTCTGGGCACTGCTTACTTACTGCTCCTTCCTGAGTGCCAGCCAGCTCCTTCTCCCCCTTGACATTCCTGCCCCGTCTCCCTCCCACCCTCCCTCCCAGCCATGGCCTTGCCTCACCACAGGGCCCGAGCGGGGCAACCTTGCGTCTGGGTGCATTGCTGGAGCTCACACCACCCATGTTTTCCTGCCTTCCTTCATGTAACTGGCTTTCCTTGAATGCCTCCTCTGTGCCAGCACAGGGCCTGCATCTGTGGTCCTGTCCAAAAACAGCACAACGCTGCGGGCTCTCACAGGCCTTCCAGAGCAGTTACGACATCCTCTCACCCCCAACCCTGGAGGCCGATGAGATTATACCCACTGTGCAGATGAGCAGCCTGAGGCCGGAAGTTGCTCTCAATTGCTCTGTTCACATGCAAGGAGAGCCGGGACGGGAGGTTAGGCCCTCTGGACTAAACTACAGAAGGCTGTTCTGGTTGGCATTTCATTGCCCGATACTCACACTGACCTGTACCAGGTGGCCCTGTGACAGCTCTGAGCCTTGGGCCCCAGGGAAGCCATACTTTACAGAAGGTGACCCAGGCTCTGAAACCGTCCTGGCTTGAAAAGTCCGTGCCCATCCCTGCTGGGTACCCTCTGTTCATCTACTGCAGGCACCCCGGGCGGCACCCTTCACATGAAACATCAGGCTTTGATGCCCTTGTGAAGAGAGATGATTTTGTTCCTGATCAGCGATTGTCTCCAAGCGGGGGGCGGCGGGGGGTGGGGCTGGGGGGCGGGCACTGGAAAGGCACGCCTGGCAAGGCTCCATCCCTGACCGGCAGAGAGGGCAAGTCCCAGCCCCGAGTCACCCCCAGCCCTCCTCCCACACTGGAGCACGGGGGCGTGGCCAGAGCCAGGGCTCCCCAGGCTGGGCTTGGGCTCCTGGGCAGCAGGACCACGGGCAGGACCCACGGGGCCAAATGCAGGGGCTCTTGTTCAAAAATGATGAAGAGTTTCCAGATAGCTACTGCAGGGCAAAACCAAGCATGTGCCCTGCAAAACGTCAGGCCAAATTGCACGATTGCTCGCCATGTCACTGGTCCTGCACTGGGTGCTCAGCAAGCCTCCAGGATCAGGATGCACAGGAAAGCTTGTGGTGTTTAGGGGAAGGCTGAGCCAGTGCTGTAGCCCCAGCACAGGTGGGAGAAAAGGAGCCACAGAGGCCCAGGGACCCCTGAACTTAGAGAGGCAGGCTTTGTGCTCAGGGGCGGGCGACCTGCTCCATGTGTGGCAGAAGTGGCCCAGTCCCAGCAGGGGCCTTGGAAAGCAGCCAACCCGGTCCCTTCACGGTGTAGGCAGTGGGGACCAAGTGGGGGGACAGCAAACTGCTTGAGGTCACATGGCCAGTCAGGGAGGGAGCTGGGGCGTATGTGGGTTTTGAGTGCCTTGGTCTCAGCCCGGATCTGGCACCGTCTGCCTCCTTGGAATCCAAGAGGAGCAATTTGGGTGTAAAGGGTAAAATAGGTCATGTCAGCTACCTTTGAGATGCAGCCCAGAGCAGAGAGGGTGTGTGGACTCATGTTTTCAGAACCCAAGTGGGAAATGTTCTCTCTCTTGGCCCTGGATATCCAGTTGTCACTGTCTGTTTACTCAGCTGTCTTCCCACCAGACTGAGGCTGACACAGCAGGTGCTCACTGAGCACTTGCAGGGTAGATGGAGGGTTGAGTGGGTGGGTGAGTAGGTGAGTGGTGGGGGGGTGGATGGATGGATAGTTGGGATGAGAGGGCAGATAGAAGGATGGATGGTGCTATAGACTAAATGTGTCCGTTCCAAAATTCATATGTTGAAATCCTAATGCCACCCCCCTGCAAGGTGATGGTATGAGGAGTTGGGGGCTTTGGGGTGATGAGGTCATGAGGGTGGATCCTTCATGGATGGGATTAGTGTCCTTATAGAAGAGACCTCAGAGGGCTCCTTCCCCGCTTCTGCCATGTGAGGACACAGCGAGAAGTCTGCCATCTATGAATCAGAAAGAGGTCCTCACCAGACACTAAATCTGCCAGCACCTTGATTTTTGACATCCAGCCTCCAGAACTGGAGGGAATAAATAAATTTGTGTTGTTTATAAGCCACCCAAGTGTATTGCGTATTTTTATTATAGCAGCCCGAAAAGACAAAGAGATGGATAGATGGATGGATGGATGAATGGATGGATGGATGGATGGATGGATGGATGGGTGGATGTATGGATGGATGTGGGCAGGCACGAGCTCATTGGTGCAAATGAACTGTTGGGTGGGGACCACACAGTGGAAGGAGAGCCCACTACAGCTGAGGTTCTGGTGGTTCCAGGGAGCCAGGGGCTATGGGGGTGCTACACGGGTAGTGAGGGCAGACCTTCCACTCCTACTCTGGGGATGGGGGGCTGTAGGAAGCAAGGAGCCGAGGGGACCACAGCCAGGCAGGTGAGACCCTGAGCAACAGTGGGAAGGAGGAAGGAGCAGGTAAGATGCTCAGGAGCACCCACCCCCCCACCCCACCCCCGGACCTAGGTTTCTTTATTCTAGAAAGGCAAGTCATGGCTGGGCTATTCTTTCTAACAGCCTTAGTGAGACATAACTCACATACCATACTATTCACCTATTTAAAGTATTTTTAGTATATTCCCAGAGCAGTGTGCCCACCACCACAATCCTTTTTAGAACATTTTAATCAGTCCAAAAAGAAACCCTGTACCCATCTGTCATCAGCCCCCATCTATCCCCATCCCCTCCAACCCCAGGAAACCACTAATCTACTCTGTCCCTATAGATTCTCCTATTCTGGGCATTTTGTCTAAATAAAATCATGCAATAAGTGGTTTTGGTGACTGGCTGTATTCACTCAGCATACTGTTTTCAAGTTTCATCTATGTTGTAGCATGTGTCAATATCAGTACTTCACTGCTTTCCAAACAATATTCTATTTAATATTCTATTTAAACAATATTCTATTGTATCTGCCACATTTCATCCATCCATCAGCTGATGGACATTGATGTTGTTTGGCTGTTATGAATAGCGCTGCTGTGAACACTCATGTACCAGTGTTTGTTTGAGGACCTGTCTTCATTTCTCTTGAGTATCTACCTAGGAGCGGAATTGCTGGATCCTATGGTAACTCTGCTTTTAACCTTTTAAGGAGGAGCCAAGCTCTTTGGCTGCACCGTTTTACATTCCCACCAGCAGCATTGGAGGGTTCCCATTTCTCCACATCCTCACAGACACTTGGTATTGTCTGTGGTTGAAACTGGAAGGAAGCCAGAAGTAGGTCATCTTGAATGGGTCCCTCTCACCCAAGAAGATGAAACCACCACCCTGAGCCAGGTGGGGACTCCCTGGAGAGGAGGCTGGGGGAGTCACAGGGGCTCAGCTGGAGGGCTCCTACCCGGACCAGCGATTCATGCCGGGGTCCCAATGAGGACAGCCTGGTGGCAAAGGCACAGCCAAGCAAGGGCTGGTCATGTCTTCCATCCCGCCAAGCTGGAAAAAGGACCTTCAGAGCGGCCAGGAAGGTGGATCCTGGGAGGAAGGAGGGGCCGCAGGGCCATGGAGTAGGAAGGGGCTGTAGATTGGATATGAGACTGCAGTTCTGGTTTAAATCTGACCAGAATCTCTACTCCCCTAGAACAAGACTATTTTTAATATGTAGAGAGGACACTAAGGAGGGCTACAGGGACGGACTTCAGGGCAAGAAGGAGGTCCTGCAGAGGAGGTCTGAGACTGAAGGTCTTCCAACACTTCAAGTCACCATGTCAAAGCTGATGTCTGGCCCTTTAAGTCTTAAAGGGTCCCAGCAGTTTTAAACGTGTATGTTGGGGGCACAGGGGAGGGACCCACCCCTTAATGTCACCATCCACCTGGCAATTTCCAGATGAATCCTGATACCACAAGTGTGAGCTCCAAGGAGTCTGGGGGAGCATCTTGCTCAGAGCTGAACATGACTCTGGAAATCTCCTCGAGCTGGGCTTGCAAACTGGCATAGCCACGGACCCCACAGAGTAAGCACTTTCTAGACACTCCCTTTGCCATCACATGTGATTGGTTTTGCCCTGTTTCCCCCAGGCCTGTCACATCCTAATTCCCTAATCTTGGTGAACGAGCCATGAAATACTTCAAAATCGGTTTAACAAAGGTAAGATCTCTACGGTAAAAATGACAAAACGCCACTGAAGAACTTAAGTCAAGTCCTGAATCAATGAAGAGAAATGTTCTCTAAGAAGAAGATTTTACTATTACAATTGGCCAGGTCTCCAAGTATTAATATACTTATTCTAGTCCATTCAGAATCCCAGCAAGGTTCTGCATTTGGGTCTGAGTCATTGCTTTAAAAACTAGACCAAATCTTCATTTTTTAAAAATTCGACCATATGAATCTGATATTCAGGTGGAAAAATCAATCTGCAAAAATGGTCAAAACAACTTTGGAAAGAGACCCTGCAGGGGATTGTAACCAACCAGATATTAAAACTCACTCTGCAGCCATGGTAATTAAACTGTTCCTGCCATGGGACAGACAGACCAGTGGAAGAAATAAGAGTCCAGAAACGCTTCCAAGTACATGTAGGAACTTAAAATATGACAAAGGACAGATTCTTTATTCGAAAGAGTTGAGGCAATTGATGATCCATTTGGAAAAAGTCAAAGTTAAATCCCTACCTCACACCATATACAAGAGTAATTTCCATATGAATCCAAAGTAAAGGAGTTTAAAACTCTAAACATATGGAAGATCATAGAAGCAAATATTCTTATAACACCACTGTGCAGGAAGTCTTTCTAAGCAAGATAGGAACCCCAGAAGCCATTAAGAAAAAAAAAAATTGAGTGCACAACACACATAAAAAGTCTTACAAGGCTGTGCTTTAGGAAGGCCACTCTGGTGGCAGGTATGGGAGAAGCATTGGCAGAGGATGCCAGCTGGAAATTTAGGAGGAGTCCAGGGGGAAGAAAGTGTCCTTGGTCCCGAGAGGAGATATCAGAATGAACCAGAGCAGTGGCCAGCAGGGGTGTGAGAGAGATGCCAGGATTACATTAGAGTTTAAATACATATGATAGAAGCAAGTGTTATTCCTTGCCTTTTCCCCAGGCAATCCTTGATGCTAGAAAGAACTTCGTCTCCACTGGATCAGATTCGCTCCCTCCCCTGCCCCAAAAGGGACGTTGGGGTGTGTTTGATGGAGAATAGAGGTGTCAGCTGTCAGGTGAGTCAGGCTGAGTGGAGCCCTTGAGGCTTCAGTCCAGGTAGGATGATGAATAAAGACCAGGGGGCGGGATGGGCAAGGGATCAAAGACACCACAGACCACTGTCACCGGGAGAGGGCTGCAGGGGCCCCTGGGGCTGGATATGAAGGGGCTCTGCCAATGAGGGGACCTCAGGACATGGCTCCCTTTGCACCATCACCCAGCTTTTTTCCTCTCCCAGTGGTTCTCAGACTGTGCCCCAGACTCACCTGGAGGGCTCATTAAAACAGATGGCTAAGCCTACTCCCAAAGTTTCATCTTTTTTCAGGATTCTGTTGGCTACTCTGTTACCCATACCTTTCTGCCTAGATTTTAGAGTCACTTCCTTGATATCTATGAAACAGCTTGCTGGGATTTTGATTGGACTCATATTGAATCTACAGATCAAATTGGGAAGAACTGATATCTTGACAATATTGAGTCTTCCAATCCATGAACATGGAATACCTCTCCATCCACCCTCCATCCTGAGTTTCTGATTCAGTAATCAGGAGGGCCTGAGGCTTTGCATTTCTACCGCGTGGCCAGGTGACCCCACTTTGAGAACTACTGTCCTAGGCCTCCGAAGCCCTGCCTAGCTTGGGAGTTGGGACCATTCTTCTGGGCTGGGCCACAGAAATAGCTTTGGTTCCCATGGAAATCATAGCAGGCCGGTTCTGCTGGGATTTGCATGCTAACAGCTGACTTTTTTAGATTTTTAATCTCCAGCAGATAAACAGTGAATGCCAGGAATTCACAAGTGTGGAGGTTCAAGGAGATACAGCCACTTGTGGGAAAGGGTTTTTTCTCTAAGTATCTGATTCCTCAATTTCCTGGGTGAATTTCTTGCCTCTTGGGACTCTCCCTTCCCCCAATAAATACCTCCCAGGAAATCTCAGAAAATCAACCCCAGGTCTAAAACTAGCAGGGTGTGGGGGTGGCCTCTGGCTGACCCTAAGGTGAGTCCAGCTGGGCGGCCCAAGGAAGGACAGAAGGCGATGCTGTGAGCAGAGGGCTGGCACACAGGACACCCCACTTCCCTTCCCAGAGGAGATGAGGGTCAGCCCAGGAAGGGCCAGGCCTTCCAGGTGGAAGGAACAGCCTGGGCTAGACTCAGAGACCAACACCAGGCCTCCACTGGGTCATGCAGGTGGCTCTCTCAGTGGCCACATTCCTGCCTGCTGTGACTCTGATCCCAGGCACTCACTCAACCCACCACCTTCCCTTCCTCCCGGACCAGCCCTCCTAGGTGCCCCCTCGCTGATACCGGCCATGCAGAGGCCCAGTCGGGGATGCTCAGCGACATGATCGCGTGTCCCACAGGGTGGTGACTCTGGCCCTTCTCCTTGGCCAGCAGGGTTGGAAGGCTTGGGAGGGTGGCCTCAGTCTCCACTGGGGGTCCTGACAGCTCTGCCTGCTTCCCAGTGTCTGCAGGGGCTCAGAGTCCTCATGGGGCCAATCCAGAGCCTGCTCTGGAGAAGCAGGGACCCCAAGAGGGAGGGGCAGGTGGCCATGGCTCCAGAATGCAGGACAATTCACTGCCACTTATATTGTGATTGGGCTTGGGATGTCTGAACAGGGCACACAGAAGGCCAGAACTGTTTCCATGGACCCAGCCCTGTGGGCCCTCATAGACCACAAGCTAGGCCTTGCGGCCAGCAGAGGGACCGTCCTGGAGACCCCAGGCCCTGAACCCCACACCTTCTCCCTGCGTCAGGGTCCTGGTACCCCAAAGCCCAGGTCCCAATGCTGGGGGTACAGGGGACCCGCTGAGATGTACGGGGCCTGGTCTGGAGCTGGTCCCACACCAGAATCCGCATGGAGTCTTTTGAAAGTGGCCAAGAACTGTCCTTTGCTAAATGTCCACACACAGCCAGAAATTGAGTGGCCGGGGGCCTGGGCTTCAAGTGGATGTGGGTTCAAATCCCAGGCATGCCACCCAACAGCTGTATGGCCCTTGCTTCCTGGGACCTTCCCAGGCTCTGGATATCAGGGTGAGGACGTCTGTCCCAGGTTGCAGTGATGGTTACAGGTGATGCAGAAGCACACACCTGCGTCGGGGCCAGGCCTGGAGCAAGTGAACCAGGGATGTGGTCCCTGCTATTTGTGTTCTGGCGTCCTGGGCACCCAAATGGGGAGTATCACAGAGGGGGGCGCTTGGGAAGGACATGAGAGGCGTGACTCAGATTTCCTAAAGCCGTGCAAATCCACGGCCACTGCTGGCCCTCAAAGCAGGAATCTCTGGAATCTTCAGTGTGGTTTTGACCTCTCTGTGATCTGGCCCAAGGCCAGGCGGGTCCATCACAGAGTCCCCAGCATACATGCTGTTCATCAGCGTCTGCAGGTAGTGGGCGTTTGCCTCTGAGTGTCCTGCTGCTACGCCCCTGTGTCCCCAGCACTTGCTCTCCCCTGGCCTGAGCCTGGAGCCTCTCTGCAGACCCCCTAATTTGCAACCAGGCATCTGTATAGTCAGCTTGGGCTGCCTTTCAAAAGGTCCCATCGACCAGGCAGCTAAACAACAGAAACTTATTGTCTCCCAGTCTTGGAGGCTGGAATCCGAGGTCCAGGTGTGGGCAGGGCTGGTCCCTCCTGAGACCTCTCTCCTCGTAGTGTAGATGGCCCTCTTCCCCCTGTGTCCTCACAGGGTTGTCCCTCTGTGTGTGTCTGTGTCTTGATCTCCTCTTCTCATAAGGACACAAGTCCTATGGGATTAGGGTCCCACTCTAGTGACCTCATTTTACCTTAATTATGTCTTTAGAGGCCTTTTTTCCAAATACGGTCACATAGTGAAGTGCTGGGGGTTAGGACCTCAACATAGGAAATTGGGGGGGTGCAACTTAGCCCATAACAACATCTGTCTCCAGGAGCCTCTGTTAATGTGCACATATGTACTGGAGTGGAGACCCAGCACCCCCTTGCCCTCACTCACTTTAGATGGAAGTGGGAAGGGACCCAGGACCAGTGGGCTTCACCCCTCCCCTTCCTTTTTTCTCTAGTAAGCAAAGCTTGGTGTTCCCAGGAGGCCGTGGGGTTGGATGTCCAGTGTTGCTTGTTATATAACAGTCCCCTGTGGGGTCTGGAATCCAGCCTAGCCAGGTTTGCAGCCAATGAGGCCAGGATCCCAGCAAAAGAGCACCCATGGGTGATGCTACCCATGCTTTCTGGGTAGGATCCCCCCACCCATCCCATGGAGTCTGTGGGTTCCTCTCTGGGCAGCCCACACATCAGGTTGGGAGGGTCTGGCATCCGTGGGCAGAGGGGAGAAGTGTGATGGTGCAGCTCTCAGGAATGAGGGGGTGTCAGCAGAGGAGACCCAGACAGAGAGCCAGGTGCATCCCTGTCACTGTTCATTGTCTTGCCCTCAAGTGGCCAAAGGCAGCAACTGCCAACACCTACTAATGACAATTTCCCACCCTCGAATGGGATATGTTTCTTAAGGTTTATTGATTTATGTAAAACTATTTGCCCTGTACCAAGTGGCCCCAATGAGTTCATAGGGTTTCTTTATCTCATCTCAGCTGCTACCTTTCCTGCTCTTCTCCTACCAAATCTCGCTCTCTGTCTCTCTCTCTCTCTTTCTCTCTCTCTCTCTTTCACACACACACACACACACACACACACACACACACACACACACACAGCCAATTTTAAGTCCCTAATTTACTATTGAGTAGAAACAGAAGTTTAAAAATCTGTTATCACTTTGTGTAAAGTAAGAGTCATCAGGCTATGACTGAGGGGCTGCATATAGTGGACGGATCAATACAGAGCCTTTTGTGAAAAACTTGTGCTTTGTTTGCTTCCTTCCCACTTCTTGATTGGGGTTGGAACAGCTGAGATTCTCAAAGTTAGGGCTTGGTGATTCTCCTAACCCTCCCCCCTCCCTTCGTCTCCTGCTTGCCCCAGTTCCTAGCTAAGCTAAGCTCCACTCTTAGTTCTGAGCTTAATGTGTGCTTGATCAGCCCCAGTTCAGCTATTAGGACAACCCCCTTACCTCTGGCCATCTTGCCTTGTCCAACCCATACTACACACCAGAGCAGCCGTCGAATTCTGTCCACAACAGAAATCAGACCAGACCCATGTGCTTGAAACCCTTCAGTGGGTCCTACTGCTTGAAGGATAAACTTCAGCTCCTTAGGCTGACTCTCATTGTTTTTCCTGGTATGATTCTCTTTCCAACTAAGATACTGACACCAATTCTAATGTGTGGGTCGTTCCCTCACACCAAGCACTTCTTAGACGCGAGCTGGGAGTCCTACAATTCAACTCAGTTCTGACACTACCGACCTGGAGATGATAGCACAGACCCCACAGATATGGACTCCATCCCACAAGAGCCCTTGACCCCGCTTCGGATGCCAATAGCAAATCCAGGTCATCACCTGTTCTTCTGACCGACTGACTATAGTTTGGAAGTTCCCACAACCCTTGGGTCCGATTAATTTGTAGAGCAGCTCACAGAACTCAGGGAAACATGCTACTTACTAGATTACAGGTTTATTATAAAAAGACATCACAGGAACAGCCAGATGGAAGAGATGCCCAGGGTGAGGTGTAGGAGAAGGGCGTGGAGCTCCTCCACGTTTCCGAGCACGACTCTCCCCAAATCTGTATATGTTCACCAACCCAGAAGCTCCTGGAACCCCATCCTTTTGGAGTTTTCTGGAGGGTTCATTGCACCGGCGTGACTGGTGAAATCATTAGCTATTGGTGGTGGGTTCAACCTCCAGCCCCTTTCCCCTCCCTGGAGGTGGGACTGAAAGTTTTCACCTCTGTTCTCGTGGTTGGTTCCTGTGACAACCAGCCTCCATCCTTAGGTAATTTCCAAAAGCCATCTTATTAACATAACAAAAGACACCTTTATGCTCTCTTCACAGGAAATTCCAAGGGCTTTAGGGGCTCTGTACCAGGAATGGGACAAAGACCAAATATATATTTCTTATTAAAAATCACAATATCGCACCTGGCCAGACCTCAGTTCTGCCTAACCAGCCTCTTCGGGCAACCATGCCCATCTCTGCCCTGGATGCAGAATGCTCTCCAACTTCTCCAGCGTGGAAGACCCTGGCACGTGTGCCCCTGCTCATAGACGGGGCATCACGGTGCACTGTTTCTTGTGCAGTGGCGCCCCTCCCAGTGCAAGCCTCTCTCAGCCCATGAGGTTCAAGAGATGCAAAGGATGTTCCCCACACCCGCGGTTATCAATCCATGTTTCTTATCCCCCTGGCTATCGTGGTTTATTTGGAAATGGGCATGTGACCCCAATCAAATCCATCAGAGCCCATCCAGATATTAGAGCCTTCTAAGAGGAAGACAGAAATGAGAAATGAAGAAAGTGAGATTGAGTTCTGATGATATCATTTGAGCCTCTGGATTCAGCCATTCCTGAAGCTGAAATCCCTGGGCTTCTCAACAAATGCATAAGCCACTTACACGCAGAAAGATTCTTCTGACTGACTGGCTATAGTAACTGGCTATAGAATCTTTCTGACTGTAAGCCACGACACTCAGAAAGATTCCTGTCCAGTAACAGATACGAAATGTGAGGACGGCTCCCGTGGTCTTTGGAGAACAAGGGAGGCCGCTTAGCCAAGGGGCAGGCCTTGTGCTTCCAGGGGCTTGGGCACCTATGGTCTGCCTTTCACCCAGTCATGCCACACTGACTGGAGGGGACACAGCGCTTCTGGGGGGAGCACCCATCAGTAGTGAGCCACGGCCCATGGTCCCTCCAATGGACCTCCCAGTAAGAGAAGGAACCTCTGAGTGACAGAATTCACAGAGTGACAGATGAGCAGTGCCTGGAAAGGGGGATCTAGACAGTGTGGCACTGTGATCCACCCAGAAAATGCCAGCACAGGAGTTAGGCTGGTCCGCACTGTGATCACTGCCAGCTCCCTCCGTCAGCTTGGTTCAAGTCACCTCCCTGCCCAGGTACCATTTCCCTCGTCTCTAGAAGAAGATTGGATCTTACCGTGTGTGGCAGGGACCACATTCTACACCCGGCAGGATCCCATTCACACCCCTCCCTCCCAGAGTCTCGCTGCACTTCCAGGGAGCAGGGAGGGCAGAGTACACAGGAGTAGCTCTGGATAATAAGTGAGTCAAAGTACCAAGTCACTTCCAGGCTGAGGCTGTGAAGAGCCCCATGTGCCCACCCTCTGGCAGAACCCTGACATGAAACCGCCTGGATACAGCCTCACCACAGGGAGGACAGATGTCCTGAGAAGTTGCCCCCTTCACTTTGGATTCTGTGTGAGAGAAAATCAAACCTTTGTGGCATGAAGCCTTTGAGATTTAGAGGCTTATTTGTTATTGCAACGAAACCTAGCTTCTCCTGACTAACACAGAAGAGATGGCAGATCCGGGGCACACGCACTGTCACCAAGAGACTGGCTCCTGGACAGACATTACTAATCCATCAGGGCACCCTTTCCTCCCCCAGCTCAGCATGTGCACAGGCAGCCCATACCAATGGATCTACAGACCGTGAGATGTGACAAGATCCCTCGAGCTCATACATTGGCACTCGGGTGGTTGAATCATTTGATTGGCCCCCTCTTTGGACACAAATGGTGGGACTTGGGAGGATCTGACGCCTTCCTACCGGTCTGTGTTCCATGCTTGTCAAAGTGTTCCTTCCTCCTTGCTTGCTCTCCAAGGGGTGCTGAGCTGGGGCGGCCTCCCCCAGCCCCTTCCTGCTGACCTCCCCCCATCGCCAGCTCCAGGAGTGATTTCAGCATCGGTGACATTCTTCTCCCCCTCTGAGCTGCTACGTGTAGAGCCAAGTCGGAGCTTGTTGCTCTGAAGACACTGGGTGAGCTGGGCTGCCCCGAGTTCTCATTCTTCGTCAGGGTGTGCCTGGCCTCAGACTCAGAAAAGACAATTCACTTTCGGTGGGACCCCTTCCAGAAGGAGTGCTGGAGCTAGAACAGGAGCCGGGTCCCGGGGGTCAGCTCCCGCCCTGCGTCTGAGATGAGGGAACGGCAGTCCCAGGACACGGGCTCCAAGCGGACGAACAGAGCGAACACAACTGTTGACAATGGGGCTTTGATCTGCCTAATGTCACAAGACAGCCGGGGACAAACGCCAGGCGCTGGGTGACTCCCGGTTCCCACAGGAGATGCCCTGTGCAGGTATTCACACGGGGAAATTCTTGGCAGGACCGGGCCCTGGGTCTGTGCCCATCACAGACACAGTGCAGCAATTAGGTTGTGGAAAATGGTGGGTGAGGCTCGTTTGGCCAAGACTTCAGCCTCCGGCTTGAAGGTAGCATCAGAGGGAGAGAAGGAGGGAGGGAGGGAGGGAGGCCAACCCCGGTGGGAGTGGGTGCCTGACTGGTGTGAACGAGGGTGAACTCGAGGAATTCCTGTGGTTGGGGCAGCCAGCCGGGCACAAAGGCCGGGCTGGCGCCCTTGACAATACGCTCTGTCCCCAGCTGATGGTGACCTTCGCCAAAGTGCTTGGCGAATGGGCCATGCCGCTCCCAGGTGTGTCCAAGCCGCCAGTGCTGGAAACACATGAAGAGGCCAGAGCAATCACAGGACGTGTTGTAACTCGGGTGCCCACAAGGGCCGCCCTGGGGCTCGAGCCAGGCTGGCGGGACCATCCTCCAGGCTGTCAGGACGCATTATCCCCAACTGTGCTCTGGAACAATGGCCTCACCTGTACTCGCTCTCATCCCAAGGTGCATGAAAAGGCCCACACCTCCTGCCAGCAGCTCTGGTTTCCCGGCCTGCTCCCCTGGGAAGGAAGTGGCAGGAAGTGCCCGGAGCCCAGAGAGATAGCGGCTGGAGGGACAAGACTTCCTGAGAGCTTCCTGCTCTGGTCTCTGGATCACTTACTTCCAAGAAGAGTCCTGCGTGGATCACTGACCTCGGGCCCATGAGGGACAAAATCCCCATCAACTTCTGTATCCTCTGTCTTGGCCTCTGGGAGCCGTGATACCAGCCCTGAGACAGTGAAGACACAGTTAGGTATTAATAAACACCAAGATGCATTTGCTGGATGCTGTGTCTTGCATCACTCACACACTCGTTCATTTAATCCACACAACCACCTCACGGGCAGCTGCCACCAGCACCGCCTGCGTTTCACATTTGGGGAAACCGGGGCCCCAGCTGGTAATGGGCAGCCTTGGCTGTGAACCTGGGTGCCTGGCATCCGTGTCCATGACTGTGGCCACCTCACTGCTATGATTGTCACCTCCAAACTCAGAGCCCTTTGGTGACGCCTAGAAGGGATTCCCTGACCACACTTTTCCTGTTCACAACCTTCCCACCGCCCACGCCCCTGGGGCAGGGACCCCCACACCCAGGCCAGGTGACGGCTTCTTGAATCAGTAAGAAAAGCAACTGGATGAAACAGGCACCGTTTCTTGAGCTCCTCCCCAGGCCGGGCACGTCCCAAATGCTTCCACGCATGCCCTCAGCTCCCATTCCCAACATCCCAACGTGGGGATGCAAGATCACCATCCCCATTTTACAGATGAGGAAACTGAGGGTCCTCGGTAGCTGGCCAAGGACCACCCAGCTCATCAGTGGGGTGATGGATTTCCGCCTCTAGCCTGGATGAAGGGGGGCGGGGGTAGGAAAGACGGGAGAAGGAATGCTGGCTCACTCGCAGGCAAAGCCTCCAGCGTGTGCTCCATCGTGGTAAAGATACATCCCGTCCCTGCCTGTGATGACCCACGGCAGCCATGCCCCCGGGACGCCCACTTCTGGGACATCAAGGTCTGCACTGCGCTCTTGATGCTTTGGCTCTGGCCAGTTTCGGGCTTTTGGTGACCCCACTGGGAAATCTTAACAGCAGGTGGCATTTCCGGTCCCGTGGGAGTGTTCTCAGAGGTGCCGGGGGGGGTAAACAATGACCACGGAGGAGGAACCCCAGCCCTGCTCAAAGCTGTCGTGTGCAGACGGACGTGACCCTACGCGTCCTTAGGAGTGAAATATTTAGATACTAGAGGGCCAGATCGCATGTCAACAACAGCCCCTTTGTCCCAGGCGGAGGAGACAAGTGATGGATGGGAATTTGCATTTTCGATCGCATCCTCTGATTCTATGGATGGCCGGGACTACCTGGTACTTGGAGTCCCCCGCGTCTGGGCGACCCGGTGCAGGCGGGCGCCTGTGTGCCGGGCACTGAGCCAACGTGGGAGCCCCGGGAACGGAATAATGAAGAATTAATTTACCCAGCAGGGCCCTTTCAGTGTCTGGGAAGCTCTCGCACCTTCTCGGAGGGGGCAGACGTGTTTCCTTGGGAGGAATGCCGTTACACAATCGGTCTGTCAAGAGGCCGCATTAAGAATCCAGGCGAGGTTGCTTCAGCTGCGGCCGGTTCCTTTGATTCACACACTCCCCACGGGCAGACCCAGACCCCTGGTTCCCTGCTGTCCTGAGAAGGAACGAACCACCCGCAAGGGACCCCACACAGGAGCCAGAGAAAACACGGTGGGAATGCACCACCCCCCGACATGCAGAGAGCTTATAACCTGAGTCCCCTGGAGCCCACAGATACCTGCTCTAACAGATATCAGATCTAACAGATCTGATCTAACACCCACAATCTAACACCCATTGTGCAGATGGACACACTGAGGAGAACACATTTCCTCGACCACCAAGGAGCAGGTCAGTGATGACCCAGCCCACAGGACACATGCAGCGTATTGCATAGTACAGGTGGGGACATGGTGGGGGGCTGGAGGGGCAGCTGATACACCAACACCGGAAAATAAGAAAATAAAAGATCAACGTAGAGAACAAACTTATGGTTATCAAGGGGGGAAGCGAGGGTGGGATGAACTGGGAGATTGGGACTGACATATATATATGCTACTATGTATAAAATAGATAACTAATGAGAACCTCCTGTAGAGCACAGGGAACTCCACTCAGTGCTCTGTGGTGACCTAAATGGGAAAGAAATCCAAAAAAGAGGGAATATATGTATACATATAGGTGATTCACTTTGCTGTACAGCAGAAACGAACTATACTACAATAAAAATCAATTTTAAAAAGATCAACCATCTACATCAAAATGGGAAGGAAAGGGAACCCAGTGGGCTGTTCATAGGTTGAAGGAGGGTGTTCCAACCTCACCAGGCTGGGCCAGCTCCCCCGTCATATCACCGGAGGCTCTATAAAAGGATTCCCATATTATTCGATGATAAAAAGAAATGATCCAGGTATTTAGAGTAATCAAAATCATGAAGACAGGAGGTAGAATGGTGGGTGCCTGGGGCTGGAGGAGGAGAGAATGGGGATTTAATATTTCGTGGGGACAGTTTCCAATTCACAGGAAGGAAAGTGTAATGGGGATGGTTAGCAGTGATGTTTGCAGAAGGTATTTCATGAAATTAAGGCCACTGAACTGTATACTTAAAAAAGGTAAGATGGTAAATGTTGTGTTATGTGTATTTTAACACAATGAAAAAAGGGGATGGAGAAAAATGCTTCCATATGTATAAAATAATCTTCAGAAGGATGTTCTTTCAAGAAAGTGTTAACATCAGTTGCCTCCAGGGAAGAGAAGCAGGTGCCTGGGGGATGGGACTAAGAGGGGGACTTCGGTACCTTTTGAATTTTGAACCACACAAATGCATAGCAGTCACAAAAATATCATTCATTTTTTAATTCTTTTTTTCCCACATCTTTATTGGAGCATAATTGCTTTACGAGGTTATGTTCGTTCATTTTGTAGAGAAAAAAAAAAAAAGAAATGAGCTAGCAAGCCACAAAAGACACAGAAGAACCAAAAATGCATGTTGCTAAGTGAAAGAAGCCAGTCTGAAGGGCTGCAGTACTGTATTTGGATTCCAGCTACATGGCATTCTAGAAAAGGCAAAATTATGGAGACAGTAAATAGATCAGGCATTCAGTGGAGCACAGATGATTTTTTTTTCCCATTGGAGTATAGTTGCTTTACAAAGTTGTGTTAGTTTCTACTGTACAGCAAAGTGAATCAGCTATATGTATACCTATATCCCCTCTTTTCTGGATTTCCTTCCCATTTAGGTCACCACAGAGCACTGAGTAGAGTTCCCTGTGCTATACAGTAAGTTCTCATTAGTTATCTATTTTATTCACAGCATCAATAGTGTATATATGTCTTTTTTTTTCTTTCTTTTTTATTGGAGTAAAATTGCTTTACAATGTTGTGTTAGTTTCTGTTGTACAATGAAGTGAATCAGCTATATGTATACCTATATCCCCTCTCTCTTGGACCTCCCTCCCACCCACCCACCCCCCATCCCACCCATCTAGGTCATCACAGAGCACCGAGCTGAGCTCCCTGTACTATACAGTAGGTTCCCACTAGCTATCTATTTTACACACGGTAGTGTATTTATGTCAAACCTAATCTGCCAATTCGTTCCACCCTTCTCTTCCCTCCGTGTCCACATGTCCATTCTCTAGTCTATGTCTCTATTCCTGCCCTACAGTTAGGTTTATCTGTACGATCTTTCCAGATTCCACATATATGCATTAATATACAATATTTGTTTTTTTAATTTCTGGCTTACTTCACTCTGTATGATATACTCTAGGTCCATCCACATCTCTACAAATGACCCAATTTCGTTCCTTTTTATGGCTGAGTAATATTCCACTGTATATATGTACCACATCTTCTTTATCCTTTCATCTATCATTGGACATTTAGGTTGTTTCCATGTCCTGGCTATTGTAAATAGTGCTGCAATGAACATTGGTGTCAATCCCAATCTCCCAATTCATCCCACCACCCCCCTTTTCCCCCTTGGTATCCATACGTTTGTTCTCTACATCTGTGTCTCTATTTCTGCTTTGTAAATAAGATTGTCTATACCCGTTTTTACTGATTCCACATGTATGCATTAATATATGATATTTGTTTTTAGCAGCATTATTTACAATTGCCAAGACATGGAAGCAACCTAAATGTCCATCAACAGACAAATGGATAAAGAAGATGTGGTATATATATATATATATAATACTTGGGATTTCCCTGGTGGCGCAGTGGTTAATAATCCGCCTGCCAATGCAGGGGACACAGGTTCGTGCCCTGGTCTGGGAAGATCCTACATGCCACGGAGCAGCTAAACCCGTGCACCACAACTACTGAGCCTGCACTCTAGAGCCGGCGGGCCACAACTACTGAGCCCACATGCCACAACTATCGAAGCCCATGTGCCTACAGCCCTGCTCTGCAACAAGAGAAGCCACCGCAATGAGACACCTGAGCACCGCAACGAAGAGTAGCCCCCTCTCACCGCAACTAGAGAAAACCTGCGTGCAGCAACAAATACCCAACATGGCCCCAAATAAATAAATAAATAAATAAATAAATAAATAAATAAATAAATAAATAAAAATAATAAAATACTACTCAGCTGTAAAAAACAATGACATAATGCCATTTGCAGCAACATGGATGGACCTAGAGATTATCATACTAAGTGAAATAAGTCAGACAGAGAAAGACAAGTATTATATGCTGTAACATACGTGGAATTTTAAAAAATGATACAAATGAACTTATTTACAAAGCAGAAATAGACTCACAGAGGTCGAAAACAAGCTTATAGTTACCAAAGGGGAAAGAGGGTGGGAGGGATAAATTAGGTGTTTGGGATTAACAGATTACACACTACTCTATATAAAATAGATAAACAACAAGGACCTACTGTATAGCACCAGGAACTATACTCAATATCTTATAATAACCTGTAATGGAAAAGAATCTGAAAAAGAATAGACGTATATATATGAATAACTGGATCACTTTGCTGTATACCTGAAACTACAACATTGTAAATCAACTATACTTTAATAAAAACGTTGTTTGTTTTTGAAAAAAAATATTTAAATTTAAAAAACCCGAAACTTCCCAAGGCCCACATCAGGGCTGAGTACCACTCAGTCAGGGCCCACCCTGAGCTGAGTATTGATACTCAAAGCTCTCTCCCTGGACCCTAGTGAAGAAGAGACATGACAGCAGGCCAGGGTCCCAGGCTGACACAATCTCCGCCATAGCACCCAGCAAGAGCCTCGTATACAGTAGGTGCTCAATAAATATTTGTTAAATTAATGAATGTTTAGGGAATGAGAATCCAGGTAAGGCTAGGATGGGGGAGCCAGGTGGCAGAGGACTGGAGGGAAGTGTGTGGGGACTTTGGTGACCTTGAGGGGAGCTGGAGGAGGCAGCTAGCATTGCTGGTCCTTCCCACGGGAAGTTGTCCCTAAGGCTGCCAGGCAGCTGGGCACACAGGGAGGACATGTCTCTTCCTCAGGGTTGAGAGATATGAGTGTTAAGGGTTTTAAAATCACATATCTATTTGACAAGTTGGATTTCAAATTTGTAAGCATAGAGCTGGAGCATAGGAGGAGAGATCGGGTCTGAGCCTTGGGCCCAAGCCCATCACGTTCCACCTCAGCCCTCGGTCTCCTTGTCAGGAAAGTGACTGGATCGGGGTCCTCAGTGTTCCCTCTGCCACCCAGGACTTGGGGGGAAAGGGGTTCTCTAACCAGGCTTCGCGATAGTCTTTACTGCAACCTTGAGATTTGAGACTCTCCACTGTGTCTTGCTTAAAGTGGAAGTAAAAGCCATTTCCTTAGTTTTATGGGAGGGATTCTGATTCTTCCTTGAATCTTTTGTACATTGGGAGCCACTCCCTTCCCATCTCACCCAAAGATCTCACAAGCTTAAGAAAAAAAAATCAACAGCAACAGCAACTGTGTTCCATTTTAGAAGATCAATAAATAGAATTCAGTCAGTTATAAAGAACAAACACAGCTATGCGTCTGGCACCTCTGCCAGGGCTGGGGGAGATGCTGGTAACATCACACAGGACGTACTCAACCCCAAAGGAGGAGGAGGATGTCTCTCAGGCTGGGCAGCCACACAGCGCAGAGGGGAGGGGAAGCTCAGGCAACAAGGTGGGCTCAGGCGGAAGGGGAGGCCAGACACATGAGCTGGAGGCAAACTCACAGGAGCCTCAAACTCCAGGCTGAGGGAGTTGAAGTTTATTCTGGAGGAAGTGAGATGCAGCAACATGGCAGACAAGAGGCAGAAAAGGCACTTCCCCCTCCACACCCTGGAGCTAACACCAAAGATGGCTGCAAGGCACATGGAGGGCTTCCTGCCGGCCATAACCCAGCTTGGGGCCCTCAACATAGATCCCCCGCTGAAGGGTGTCCCAGAACATTCATTTGTGGCTGCTGTCAGCCAGTGGCAAAGAGCTGGAAGTGTGAGAACTGCTGGAATAAGTCCCCAGGCCTGGAACCAGCCCCTTATCTTCTCCAGACACATCACCGTGGCCTGCCCCCACTGCCTGTCTTCATCACCTCCCACTCAGCCTCTCTCTCACTTTGCTCCAGCGTCACTGGCCCGTTGCTATCCCTTTAACAGGCCAAGCAAGCTTCTGCCTCAGGGCCTTTGCACGTGCTATGGTTGCCTCCACCTGGAACACTATTTCCCAGATACCACAGGGCTCACCCTCAGACATTTTTCAGGTCTCTGCTCAATGTCCCCTCATCAGTGCAGCCTGCCTTGACACCCCCTAATGAAAATAGCACCCACACCCATATCCAGGCACTCCCCATCCTCTCATCCTGCTTACTTTTCCTTCATAGCACTCACTTCTTCATTTATTTCTTCATCATCTGTCTTCCTCCAGACAGAGGGCTCCAGGTGGGTGAGCCCTCAAAAAATATCCATTGAATGAATGAGTGAGCAGGGGATGACTTCTGGAAATTCCTTCTACCTGGCCCCTGACCTGGGGAGAACCATTCATGGTTGCCAGATTCCTTGTCCAGGTGGCTGGCACAGGAAAGGAAGGGCCAGTGCTAGTGCTTAGCAGCTTTCTCTCTATGCCCTCGTATTAGTTATCTACTGTGGCATAACAAATTACCCCAACCATGGCGGGTCAAAGCAGTCATAAGCATTTGTCATCCGCATGGTTTCTGTGGGTCAGGAATGCAGGAGGGGTGGGGTCGAGCAGTGCTGTGTCTCCCAAGGCAGCAGGCAGATGTGGGCAAGGGGAAGTCCTCTGAAGGTTTGACCGAGGCTCAGGGATCTGCTTCCAAGGCTGGTAAGTTGGTGCTGCTGGTCGGAGGCCTCAGTTCCTCTCCACAGGACATGCTGAGTGTCCTCATGTCATGGCAGCTGGCTTGGATTCCTGAGAGCAAAGTGGAACCTACAACATCCTTTACAACCTAACCACACACTGTCATCTTTCCTTCACTTTATCCATCACCCAGACAAACCTTGATTCAGTGTGGAGGCCGCTACACAAGGGTGTGAAATCTGGGAGGTAAGAGACGTGCACATCCACTTAGAGGCTGTCCCTTGAGGCTGAAGTAGAGGTCTGTCCCTTGGTCTGGAATGTCCTTCTCCATCTCCCTCCACCTGAACCCCTTGGGCTTCCTCAGGACCCAGAGTCAAGGTTTCCTCCCCTGGGAAGACTTCCTCGGTCTAACTTCAGCTGAGTTAAGGCTCCTTGGGTGCCCACTGCCCCAGCCTCAACCAGAGCATGGATCCTGTCATGTTGCAATTGTTTCTTCCCTGATCTTTCCTCAGAATAAAGCTGAGAACTCCTCAGGGCAAAGACCATGTCTGATTCCCTTGTGTCCTCAGCACCCAGCAGCCAGAGCTGGCCTCAGCACTATGTGTGGTTCATTGAACATTGATCAGATTGATGGATGGGTGGATGGATGGAAGGATGGATGGATGGATGGATGGATGGATGGACAGACGGATGGATGGATAGATGGGTGGATGGATGGATGGATGGATGGATGGATTAAATGGATCAATGGATTGATGGATGGGTGAATGAGTGGGTGGATGGGTGGGTGAATAGATGAATGGATGGATGGATGGATGGTGGATGGATGGGAGAGGAGGATAGATGGATGAGTGGTTGGCTGTGTGAGTGGATGGGCGTATATATGGATACCTGGATGGTACATGAATGGCTATATGGATGGATAAATGGCTGGCTTTTCCTATATTTCTTCTACAAAATAATTACTTGGGACTCTTTGAAATCCCAAGCCAAGAGGGACCTTAAAGTTTATCTATAGACATGCCCCCAGAGTCAGCAAGGCCAAAGAGCCACGTTGAACAGGTCTGGATTCCAAGTGCCGGTGAGAAGAGCTCCTTACTTTTGGCATGATCTGCCTCCTGGCACTGATGCCTCTCCCTCTCACGACGTGTGCATGGGGACCTACCCACAAAGGTGCACACGCAAGCCCCAGATAGCAGGGCATCTGCCCTCATAAAGCAGCCTACACACCCTCATGCTCAGCAGGGGCTGGCCAGCTCTCACTGGGGGTAGCAACACCACACAAAGCGAGCTTCCTCTGGCATCTTGTCCTGGGCTGGGCAAGGATGGGGCCTGGAGAGCCAGGGAAAAGGGGCAGGGAAGGGTATCCTGGAACCCTGCTCACCTGCTCACCTGTTCCTGCCATCTGGTCTGATCTGGATCTCAGAGCCCTGCCCCCCCACCCCCATCTGCCCCCCCTTACTTCCTCTTTCACCAGAGGCCTCCGTGGGGAACCAAGATGCCCACAAACCCCGGGATCAGGGAATTGAATACCTGCAACAGCTTTCGTTCCCTTCAAGGGGATGGGACATACTCTTCTAAGTGGGTCTCCTCGTGGGAAGGGCAACAATACAAAACCTGGGCCTCCACCCGGAGCCCCAGCAAAAGGAAGAGTGAAGCTCGACTGTGAGCAAACGGCAAGACTGGTGCTGGGTGGATCCGGACTTCTGGGGCCCGAAGCTTATGCAATCTGGAGGCCCATTTAAGAAAAAGCGCACCACGTTACAAATACAAATTAAGTCCCCAAATACTCATTTCGGATGAGAAAGAAATCACAACAAATGACACATATTATAAACATCACCAAATGCAGAAAAATAGCATATGATGGCATGGTTAACTGACTGCCTGACCCTCCCCTATTACACTTGTTTTCCTACATGTTTTTAGGGCTGCATTCTTTTTGGTTGCCTCTTTGTGTGACAGTGATTTTATAATAGGATTTTCTACTTCAAAAATGAAAGATCCATCCTCAGCACGTTTTACTGAGATTTGTCTATTACTAAGGCCAAATCAGAAGTGTCCGCTGCAGTTTCCTGTGTATGTGTTGGGGGGGGGGGTATCTGCTGGGGGACTCTAGCCCTTTGGCATCACTCATGCCCCCAGTGACCACAGGGGAGCAGCCAGGCCAGCTCAGGAAGGTCCTTGCCATCTCTGGTCCCAGAAGGAACAGGTAGCCTTGACTCCTGGTCATTGTGGCCCTGAGCAGGAATCTCCATGAGGTCCACCTGGGGCAGGCTGTCCTGGGGGCCAACCCCCAACCCAGAAACAAGACTAGGGGCAGGGGTGGTTCATAGGTTGGGGCAGAGAAGCCTGTGCTGAACCTTGGGCTGGACCCAGGTAAGTGAAGGGTCTGGTGCTTAAACTTCATCATCTTCACTGACCATGTGGCGGTACCTCCTGCAAGCACCCAAGCGCTTGGCTCCCAAAGGCACCTCCAGCCTCCCCCTATAACCAGGCCCACAGGCCAGGCCGGGGAATCAGGCTGATGCCTCACACCAAGGAAGCAGGCTGCATGTTCTGTTGGTGGGAGGACAGAGAAGGGACAGACAAAAAGGCATCCAGAGGAGGGATGTGGCCATGCCCACAGGCACTGGGATTTGGAGAACTGTCGATCATTGCCCTAATCTAGGCTTCTAAAACCTGCAATTCCAGACATCCCCACGTGGAGGCGCTAAGTCCCATGCTTGGAGACACAGAGGCCTCATTGCATTGCAAGTGTCTCCCCTGGGTCTCTAAGGGAATCCAGGGTTGGGGGAAGGGGCAGCCTCCCACCCCAACAGCCTTTACTGAGCACAGAGGAGGAGGTTTTCACTAAGTGGGGGAACCTGTAAAAGTCTCCGTTTCATGGGAGTGGGAGAAGCTGCCCAGACTTAAACCCTCGACATCAACCCCCATCTCACCCACGCCACACACAGACCCCACAAACTCTACTGCCAAGGGGAGAAACCAGACTCATGGGCCAGGCCCAGGTGCAGCCCTACCTTCTAGGAAAGGATGGTGCCCTTGGCAGTGTGAGAACCAGGAATGGAGAGCCCACCATGATGGGGAGCCTTGGCAGTCTCATCTTTGCTTGGCCATTTACTCAGCTGGTGCTTCCGGAAAGCCCCTCACTCCCCCTGCACCTTGGTCTCTTCGTCTGTAAAATAAGACAGCACCCTGAGTCTCATCCAGCCCTGCGGAGCTAGGACAGAGGTGATCCTAGTAGGAGGACAGCTATGAACCCACCATGCTGGACTCAGGCCGTACCTTGTCTGGGATTCCAAGCCCCCAGCACAGCCCCATCCTTATCCAGTAACTCGTCTGCCCAGATCCTGTGGTCTGTTTACATTGGGCCATTTGCTGGGTCCCAGACAGGTCTTGAGCTAGCCCACTTCCAAAGCCAGCTTCCCTGTTTGCCGTGCAAGAGCAAAGCCCTCCAGCCTCACCTCAGCCCCACCTGGCCTTGGAGACACAGGCACCCTCCTCTGAGAGGCCTACCTTTGCAACTGTGCCTGAAGGGACCCCAGCCTCAGCTTCCCCCACTGAGATGTGGGGTAATAAGATCCTGATGGGGTGGCTCCAGACGAGCCAAAGAGACTGTGTGTGGAAAACCGGGCTCCCACAAGTCAGAGGGGCAAGATGCTTACAAGCTCTTTATCCCTTTTGAAGCGGTCACCTCGTCCTGGGGCACACCTGCCTCCCATGGGGCACATCGGCAGTGTCCCATCAGCACTCCTCAGACCTGCCTCTGAATCCCTTCTCTGACCCCAGAGCTCCCGCTGTCCCCTCTGTCACTTAGTTAGTGCTGCCCTGGAGTTCAGGGGACCTGTGTCTCGTGTCTGAGCCTCAGGAGTTCACCCTCCTGTGTCTCCACCATTTAGGAGTGGGTGGCCCAGGCTGAGCTTGAGTCTGGCTCCCACGGGGCCTCGCAGCGATTCCCCACGCCAGTCAGGAGGTACTTGTAGATTTAAATGCCCTTCGAGGTTTGGAAAAGCCCGCGGAGGCATCCATCCCCTTCTGATTTAGCTGGACAGATGACGTGTGTACCTGCAGACGTGTGGAGGGTTTCCAGGGCTAACCTGAGCCAGCAGAGAGTGGGCGGGAGGGAGCAGATCGAGTGACCTGGGAGTGGAAGCCTTCCCCATCCACCACCTCCCGACTGCGCAGGGGTCCAGATGGGGCTCAACGAACACCACACCCTCGGGAGGGAATGCCACCTTTGATATTCAATCCCCCTGCTCAGGCAAGCTCAGTTTCCCTTTCTGCCCCATCTCAGCCATATGCCAAGCAGAAGGCTGTGAGGTTTTCTTTTTTAAAAAATTCCTAAATCTCTTTCAATTATATTCATTATCCCAGCATTGGAGATGTGGGCAGAGGTTTACAAGAACCTTTTTTTTTTTTTCTTTTTTAACAATAAGTACAAGCCGCCAATTAATTCTAGGGCAAACCTACGTCTTGTAGTTTCTGGAAAATTCACTTCAGTGTTAAGTGGGTTCCTGATCAATCCAATTTAAATGCACAACAGTTTATATGGATCCATTTATTTGTGTAAACAAGGAGGAGCTCCTCGCGGGAAGCTGGAGTCTCCTTCTTAGCCCACAGGGTCAGTTCAAGGTCGTCCTCCTGCCCCGCAGCTGCAGCTGCCATGTGGACAGGGGAGCTGGAAAGTCTGGTGGGAGGGGCTGGAGCACTTCACACCCACTCCTGGAGTCTCCGCATCCTCATCTGTGAAATGGAAGTCATTCTCCCTGCTGACCAGAGAGGACCGATTTAAGGCGAGGAATGAGAGGAAGACACACTCTGGGTCCCTGAAAAAATGAGACATGGGGCATGTGGTGGCAATTTTGAGTCAGAGGAAAGTATTTAATCACACTCAGAATTCTGCCTGGATACTGTCAGACTGGATAAAAGATCAAGCCCCAACTCCAGGCTATATACGAGAAACCCACGTTAGATATAAATACACAAATAAGTTTAAAGTAGAAAGACAGAAAAAAAGATATAAGGAAGGACATTTTATTTTACATTTGGTCGTGTATATATGTCAATGCCACTCTCTCACTTCGTCCCAGCTTACCCTTCCCCCTCCCCGTGTCCTCAAGTCCATTCTCTACATCTGCATCTTTGTTCCTGTCCTGCCCCTAGGTTCTTCATAACCATTTTGTTTTTATTTTTTTAGATTCCATATATATGTGTTAGCATACATATTTGTTTTTCTCCTTCTGACTTACTTCACTCTGTATGACAGACTCTAGGTCCATCCACCTCACTACAAATAACTCAATTTTGTTTCTTTTTATGGCTGAGGAATATTCCATAGTATATATGTGCCACATCTTCTTTACCCATTCATCTGTCAATGGACACTTAGGTTGCTATAGCTAGTGGGAAGCAGCTGCAGAGCACAGGGAGATCAGCTCGGTGCTTTGTGACCACCTAGAGGGGTGGGATAGGGAGGGTGGGAGGGAGACGCAAGAGGGAGGGGAAATGGGGATATATATATACGTATAGCTGATTCACTTCGTTATACAGCAGAAACTAACACAACATTGTAAAGCAATTATACTCCAATAAAGATGTTAAAAATAGGGCTTCCCGTGAGCCATGGGCCCGTGAGCCATGGCCGCTGAGCCTGAGCATCCGGAGCCTGTGCTCCACAGCGGGAGAGGCCACAACAATGAGAGGCCCGCATACCGCAAAAAAAAAAAAAAAAAAAAGACAAGATCAATTGATTTAACTAGGTCAGAAGTAAAAAAATTTGAGTATGACAAAAGATACTACAGGAAAAACGAAAAGACGAGCCACGGATAGAGAGAAGATGTATGCAGTGTTTACACCTGACAAAGGATGTGTGTCCAGAATATGTAAAGAACTTCTACAGATCAAAAAGTGAAAAAAAATAATGGGTAAAGGATACCCATTTAATACCAAGAAAGAATCTGAAATAGGCTTCACACCTCACTAGTAATTAAGGAGATGAAAACGAAAACAGCTAGTGATGGCGTGTTTCATCCATCAGACTGGCAAAAAAAAAAGAAAAAAAAAAAGGAAGAAGTCTGACAGTGTCAAATATGGACAATGATGGGAGGATGGGATCCCACCACACCTGTGTTTGGGGCAGGGAGTACGGGGAAAGGGCAGAAGGGGCCGTTTAGCTGTTAAGGGATCTCTCCAGGAGCCACTTCCAATAACCCCCATCATATGTCACTGGCCACTATCATGTCATGTACTCAACACATTGGTAAAGAAGGCTGGGTCAGTGTTTGCCCAAATCGTGGTTTTGACAGTAAGAAAGATGGGGGATTGGTCTCTGTCACACTCCACGATGCTTGTTCTACTGGACTAGTCCATGGTCAGAGACCCAGGGTTCAAAAGCATCTGCTGAAACCACTGACCCTTTTGCCCGTGCTCCCCATCCTAGCCAGAGCCCCCATCCCCGGCACACGTGGCGCTCAGCTTTGTGGCGGTCTCCAGACCAGTGAACTCCGGACTTGCAGAACACTAATCCCCTTCCAGCTGAAAGTCTTCCCAAAGAGAAACGCCAGGGAGTCATCGGCAGCCCTTCTGCGTTGCGGTGAACAGGAGGTAGCACGATGGCCACGGGGTGACAGAATCTCAGGCTGAAGCAGAGGCAGATGTGCAGGGAAAGTGCCTGGATTCCCGCCTCCGAGCCACCGGCTGCCACCATGACTCTTAGGTCTGTGGGACAAGGGTGATGCCCTTGGTTAGAGACCATAGCCAGTGCCCATTGGTCTGGCTACCCAGCGTCCATCCCCCCCTCTTCTGGGAGCCAGAACCCAATTTTCCTCTGGGGAGCACTCCCCTATCCCACAGTTCCCATTGGAGGTGAATTCACTGCCTTGACCAGAGGCAGGGCACACAACCCAGGCCTGGGATTGATCAGGGATGGTCACGTGGCCCAATCCCAGCCAATGAGGCTCTTCCTAGGGAATGCTGGGATTGGTCAGGGACGGTCATGTGGCCCAGTCCGAGCCAATAAGGCTCTTGCTAGGGAAAGCTGGGGAAGGACCCTTGCTCAGTCCTGCTAGACAGGAACCTGAGGGGCCTGAGGCTGCAGCCGCTGCCAGTGTCCTGTGACCGCCAGGAGGGAGCCTGGGGATGGTGGCCCCCGAGGATGGGGAGAGAGTGCAGCGGAGTCCTGGGGCGGCGGAGGCCCGAGCAAGCCACTTCTCCACCCCAGGGCTTCCTGTGTCTCCCAGTGCATTTTGGCCACATCCACTTGGAGTTGGGTTTTTGGCCTCTTGCAAACAAGACTGCTAAGTAGCTCGAGGCCAGAAGTCCAAGGGGGTTGGTGGGCTGTGCAGGGAGGTTGGTGCCCATGCCTGGCGGCCTCGGTCCAGCCCGCTCGTCCCAGGCGAACGCGGACCCTCCGCACTGCAGCCAGGCCGGTCCTCCCTCCACCACGACCGGGTGTGATGGGTTTAATTTATTGTAGGAAACCCTTAAAGGCGCAGGAGCTTTGGAGAGCCTGTGACAATTCGCATAAAGCATGCATTTAACCCGTCTGAATGGAGGCTAGATTTACTGTCTGGGCCAGACGGGATTTTTGTCCCCAAGTCATCTCGGAGTACATTGGCCACTAAAGATCTCAACAGAAGACGAAGACGGAACAAAGGAAGTAAATTCTAAAAGGAACTTTGTCAAGTTTTAGATGTTCACCAGATAGAAACCGCGCTGCCTCACCGAAATGACTGTTGGATTTGCCGAGCGGTTATGGATCAGAGGAAGATGCTAATGAAGGAGTTTAAATGCACGTTTGATGGACCCTGGAGAATGGGGCCAATTTCATACAAGCCTGCAGCAAGGTTACGGAATCAAAGAAGGTGGCTGTCAGATTTGCTGCTGGAGACAAGGCTCCATTGTCTGGGCCCCCTTTCTCAGCCGGGAAGCGTGTTTTTAACTACAGTGTTTACCAACGTGTACATCCTAGCCTGGCCGACTGGGCCTGCAGAATTTATGACCAGGAACAAACCTCTTACAGGGGAAAAGAAAACAGCTCCTACCAGCTGGGGAAGGGCTGTTTATGAGGGCCCGCCGAGCTGCATTAAGCGGTCTGGGCTTTGCGGGGCTCCATGGGGGGTGGGTGGCATTTGCAAAGCCAGGGACCTAGCCTTGCAGATGGAAGGGGTCTTGTCTTTTGGGAACAATCACGGGAGGACAGAGGCTCCCTCTGAGGCCTCCTGACTGGTTTCAATATGGCCTGTATCAGTTTTGTCTCCTTAAGACAATCCCAAGCTGGGCCCCCCCACAGCTGAGCTCGCCTGCCAGCCCGAGTGCCAGCGTTCACAGCCTGGGGATCTTGAGAAACTTGCAGACACCCAGTTGGGTTGACGGAGATGCTGTTGGTGGGACTGACATTTATGAACTGGCTCCCCCAGCCTGAAGGTGAGGGGCCCCCTCTGAACGTCCATGGCAGCCACCAACCCCCATGCTCAAGAGCCTTGACCCAAGGCCCCAACTGACCCACTTGGTCCCCCAAGTCTCATGCTCTCCTGTGCGTGCCTGGTCCACGCACGGCTCCCCTTCCAGGAGCAGACCCTGGAGCTGGCACCCTGGCCTTAGACACGCCCCTGACCCTCGTGGACATGCGCTGTCCCACCTGCATGCCATCATCAGGCGTTCCCAGGTGGGGCCTCTGTGCTCCACGCCTGCTGGGGTTTTCCTGCCCACACTTGTGCTCCAATCCCTCTTGGTCTGACCTCTGCCTAGAACAGCGCTACTCAAAGTGTGGGCCCCAGACCAGCAGTATCAATGTCACTGGGAGCTTGTGAGACATGCACGTTCCCAGGCCCACCTCCCGCCTACTGAATCAGAACCTCTTGGTGTTGGAGCGGGGGAGCAGAGAGGCCCAGGGATGTGTTTCAAGCTCTCCAGATGATTCTTATGAATACTGAAGTCTGAGAGGCCCTTCTTTCTCCATCGGGGTTCATTCTCTCTCTCTCTCTCTCTCTCTCTCTCTCTCTCCCTCTCTCCCCCCCACCTCCATCTTGGTTTGAAGCCATCTGTAGCTCAGGTCAGGCCCTAGAGGAGCAGGTGGCATCATGGAAGTTTCCTGGGAAAAACAGGCAGCAGGAGGCGGGGTTCCTTCACCCTCCCACTCAGGTCTGGGTGCTCAGGGTCTTCCCAGGCTTGGTGAGTATCTGGAAATATGAGGACATCTGGCTGTCCCTGGAAGGGGCTTCAGAGGCTGAATTAATGTCTTAGGGCTGCTGTAACAAATGACCACAAGTGGGGTGAGTTACTACCGCAGGAATTCATTCTCTCCCAGTTCCAGAAGCCAGAAGCCCTAAACCAAGGCGTCGGCAGGGCCTCGCTCCCTCTGGAGTCTGTTCATGCCTTTCTGCTTCTGGGGCTGCTGCTGGCAGTCCTGGGCATCCTTGGCTTGTAGATCCTTAACTCCAGTCTCTGCCTTCCTCTCCACTTGGCTTTTTCCCCTCTCTGTGTGTGTCTCGAGCCTCCCTCTCCTTTCCCTTATGAGGACACCAGTCATTGGCTATAGAGCCCACCCCAAATCCACCATGATCTCAAGTTCCTTAACATGGTTACATCTGTTTCCAAATAAGATACCATTTCCAAATAAGATCACATTCCACACTCGCAAGTATCCGGAGTTGGACATATCTTTTGGAGGGGGATACAATTCAACCTGCCACAGGTGCTTAGAGCCGTCAGGTGAAGGGTATGTGCTCCAGGCAGACTGCCCAAGTTCAAAGCCAGCTCCACAGCTCCTAGCTCTGTGACCTCCCACAAGCTGCTTCACTTCTCCAAGAATCAGTTTCCACATCTGAGAACAGGAAATGAACCACCTCTCTGCTGTCACCTGGCGTCCCCAATTCCATTCTCTACACATTGATGCCGGAGTTATGAGAAAATGTCATTTCCCTGATTAAACCCTCGGGCTCCGTACTGTAACCCCCAGGATGTCCCCATCCCCCGCTCCCTCAGTGCCACCGAGGCCTTCATGGTCCCCCACCTTCTTCATCTGCTGCATCTTATCACTAGGGCCCTAAGCAACATTCTGGAACACCACAGGCTTTCTCTTTAAGCTCTGCAGAACGCTTGTTCCCGCCCTCCTCCCCATGACCTACCAACCCCACTCATCCCACACGTCCTCTCTCTCTGTCTCCTTCTCTCTCTTCTTCCTCCCTCGCCCTCTGAGGGAAGCAAGCTGCAGTCCTATAGAAATGCCCTGTCTTAAGGGACTGAAGCCTCTGACCAACAGTCGGTGAGGACCTGGGGCATCTTAACAACCAGTGAGTGAGCTGAGAAGGGGCTCCTCTGGCCCCAGCTGACCACTTGACTGAAGCCTCACAGAGGCTGCAGACCCTGAGCCAGAAACACCCAGCGAAGCTGCTTCCAGATTCCTGACCCTCGGAAACCGTGTGAGATAATACATGTTTACCATTGTTTGAAGGCGCTGTGTTTGGGGACATTCTGTTACACAGTAATGGATAACTGGCACAGTTCCCTTGGGCACACACCCAGACTTTGGATTATAGGGTCATTTTAACAAGGCAGTGATGTTAACCCTCAGTGCAACAGCTAGCACTGAGGGCTGTAAACAGAGAAGCCTTCTCAGGCTGGCTTAAACAAGATGGCAGCTTCTACATAAGGGCACGGGGCATCTCTTGTACCCAAGCACAGGGCTGTCTGATGGTCTTCATTCCTCTGTTCTCTGCTTCTTGGGACACCTGGCCACCCCTCCAACATCGCCCATTTCAGTTCTTCTGGTCAAGAGACCAGCCCAGACACAACATGTTCAACACGGGTGTGGTCAGGTGTCCATCCTGGCTCCATCTCCCGTGGCAAGTGGGGAGGGGCAGAGGACATGAGGGTGGGGTGCCTAAGTGAGATTACAAGAAGGGTGCCTGTTGTAAGAGAAGGGGTTCTAGAAAGGCATTCCACCAAGTATCTACTCTTAGCACATCCTTTCAGACAAGGCAGTAGTCAGAGCAAGAGTGCAGCATCCATATTTAGAAGGCAGAAACTGAGCAAACTATTTTCCCATGCCCCCAAGCACTGGGGAGATCTCTGTTTACAAACCCACCATCGATGGGTGTTCATCGCCCTCCTTGCTTATCTGATCAATCTCTCATGTTCCCTCTTGACCTGAATCGTGTTCTGTCTGCTTTGCCTGAGTACCACCGGGCCTTGGGGATGGCACCACCTCACTTACGTAACCGCCTTGACCTCAGCTGTCTCCCACATCAGGTGGCCCCTTTGCCCTGTGCACCTGTGGTCAGCCTCTGTCTCTGTGATGAGAGGACTGCTGTCAGGAGATCTGGTATCCACTCCAGGCCTACTACCAGGATGGCTGGCGAACCCACATTAAAGCCCAGTTGCTCCTTCCCTGGCCTGACAATCACCTGACCGGTGGGAGCAGATGCCACCCTTACCCCCTTCCCCAGCCCCATGCCACAGTGTGACTGGTCCCTCATCATCCCTGTGGACCACTGCATCATTCTCCTGATGGGTCTTTCAGCCTCTAGCCTGGCCTTTCCAGTGCATCCTCCCCTCTGACCCCAAGGATCCTCTGACCATGTCCCTCCCCTAGGTGCCCCCTGCCTTCAGAGTAAATCCCAAGCTGTGTGACATGGTCAGTCATGCCCCAGGGATTTGCCCCCATCAACATCTCCAGCCTCATCTCCAGAAATTTTGGCTCCTGCAAAACTAAACTGCTAACAGCACCCCATGGACAGCACCCCAAGAAACAGATGATTCTTTTTTTTAAATTAATTTATTTTTTATGAATTTTATTTATTTATTTATTTATTATTAGGCTGTGTTGGGTCTTCATTGCTGCATGTGGGCTTTCTCTAGTTGTGGCAAGCTGGGGCTACTCTTAGTTGTGGTGCGCGGGTTTCTCATTGCGGTGGCTTCTCTTGTTGCAGAGCACGGGCTCTAGGGCGTGCAGCCTTCAGTAGTTGTGGCACATGGGCTCAGTAGTTGTAGCTCATGGGCTCTAGGGTACATGGGCTTCAGTAGTTGTGGCTCACGGGCTCTAGAGCTCAGGCTCAGTAGTTGTGGTGCACGGGCTTAGTTGCTCCATGGCATGTGGGATCTTCCTGGACCAGGGCTGGAACCCATGTCCTCTGCATTGGCAGGTGGGTTCTTAACCACTGCACCACCAGGGAAGTCCCAAAACAGATGTTTCTTGACTCTTTGTAGCTGTGGTCCCTTCCTTCTGGCCTGGAGTGTCCTTCTGCTGCCATACTCTTCTCTTGGACAACTCCTACCCATCCTTCCACACATGGCTCTGGGATCATCACCTCCAGGACACATTCATTGATACTCCACCCCACTCCAGATTAGTTTGTGGAGCCCTCTGCTGTGCCCCTATAATACAGCTATGAGTTTATTCACCATTACACTTACTCCCTTTTTCAAGATCACTTCTTTATAAGCATTAAGTCCATGAGGTTCTTGTTTCTCGCCTGGATTCTGGCACACAGTTGACACTTTAACAGTGAAGCAGTGAGTCTAGAACTGACCCACACCTGCACAATTACCTGGTTAAGTCACAAGGACCAAGGGAGGAAAGGATGATCTTTTCAATAAATAGTCTAGGTTGATAGCCAATGTGGGGAAATTAACACTTACCTCTAACTCACACCATGCACAAAAATTAATTTTACCTCCACCTGGCATTAATGAGGTGACATCCCCCCTTATACTGCCAGAGCTGTGTTCAAAAAACCCAGCTAAACCAGAAGCTCTGAATATGATCCAGAGTCTCAGAACATAATACAAAAATGTCCGGGTTTCATTTGAAAATTATTCGAAATACCAAGAACTAGGGATACCTCAAACTGAATGAAAAATGACAATCAGTAGATGTCAACACCAAGATGACAAAGATATTAGAATGATCTGACACACAAAGATGATAAGATACTTCAGTAAGCCATTATGAATACGTTAGAAACAAATGAAAAAATATAAATCTTCAGCAAAGAAACAGAAGATAAAGAAAAATCAAATGGAAATTTTAAAACTGAAAAATACCATAACTGAAACTAAAAAGTCACTGATGGATTCAACAGCAGAATGGAACGGACAGAGGAAAGAATCAGTGAACTGGAAGACAGAATAATAAAAATTACCAAATCTGAACAACAGAGAGAAAATAGACTAAAAGAAAGTGAACAGAGCCTCAGGGATCGGGGGGGGGGGGGGGCGGGGAGAAAGAAATCTAACATTCACGTCATCAGAAGCCCAGAAGTAAAAGAGAAGGATGACAGGACTGAAAACGTACTCTAAGAAATAAGGGCTGAACATTCCCCAAATTCGTAAAGAGACATGAACTTACAGATTCAAGAATCTGAGTAAATCCTAAATAGGATAAATCAAAGAAATCCACACCAAGACACATACCAATTAAACTTCTGAAAACTAAGCATAAAATCTTGAAAATGCCAAAGCAAAACCAATAGAACTGAGAGGATAAATAGGCAAATACAGAATCATAGTTGGAGATTTCAACACCCCTCTCCCCATTATTGATAGAACGACTAGACAGGAAATCAACAAAGAAACAGAAGCACTCAACAACACCATCAACCCATAGGATCTAATCCATATTTACAGAACATTCCACCCAGCAACACCAGAATATACATTTTTTTATGGAACATATACCAAGGTAGACCATATCCTGGACTATTAAACAAACCTCAACAAATTTAAAAGAATAGAAATCATACGAGTGTGTTCTCCAACCACAGTGGAATCAAACTAGAAATCAATAACAGAAAGATAAGGGACTTCCCTAGCAGCCCAGTGGTTAAGACTCCATGCTCCCAATGCAGGGGGCATGGGTTCGATCTCTGGTTGGGGAACTAAGATCCCGCATACTGTGTGGCATGGCCAAAAAAATTTTTTTGAGAAAAAAACCAGAAAGATAACAGGAAAATCTCTAAACATTTAGAAACTAAACCACACAATTCTAAATAATCCTCAAGTCAAAGAGGAAATCTCAAGGGAAATTTTTTTTAAATACATTGAACTTAATGAAAATGAAAGTACAGCTTATAAGCATTAGTGGGACACAGCTAAAGAAGTGCTAAGAAGAAATTTTATAGCAGTAAATGCATATAATAGAAAAGAAGGAAACATCTCAAATCAGTAAATTAAGCCCCCACCTCAAGAACCTAGAGAAAAAAGAACAAAGTAAACCTAAAGAAAACAGAAGAAATAATAAATATAAGAGCAGAAATTTTTAAAAATTGGAAACAGAAAAACTACAAAGAAACAAAAAGCTGGTCCTTTGAGAACAATAAAAGTGACAAACCTCTAACAAAACTGACAAAGAAAAAAAGACAGAAGTTACAAACAGCCAATATCAATAATAAAACAAGGGAATATCACTACAGATCCTGGAAATGTCAAGTGGATAAAATAGAATACTATGAACAACTCTTCACACCTAAATTAGACAACTTAAGTGAAATTAACTAATTCCTTGAAAAATGACAACTCACCCAATGTGAAATAGGTGATTTGAATAGCCTTATTAAGGAAACAAAATTTATAATTTTTAAAAACTCCCCTCCAAAAATCTTCATGCCCACATGATTTCACTGGAGAGTTTTCCAAATGTTTACAGAAGTATTAACACCCATTCTACACAATCTCTTTCAGAAAATAGAAGAGGGGGGAACACTTTCCAATTCATTTTATGAAACGAGTATTATGTTGATACCTAAATCCAACAAAGACAGTACAAGAAAAGGAAAGAAAAAAGGAAATTACAGACCAATATCCCTCATGAATACAGACAGAAAAATCCCTTAAAAGCTATTAGCAAATACAAGTCAACAATATATAATGTGAATTTTATGCCATGACCAAATGATTTCAGGAATGCAAGTCTTGTTGAATACTCAAAATTTAATCAATGTAATCATAGTAATAACCTAAAGAAGAAAAATCACATGATCATATCAATCAATGTACAAAAATTTGACAACATTCAACATGAATTCATGGTAAAAACTCTGAGATAGACAGGATTAGAGAGGACTTTCCTCAACTTAATAAAGAGCATCTATAAAAAAAAAAGCCTTAAGCGAACATAATACTTAATGATAAAAGAATGAATGTTTTCCTTCAAAGATTGGGAGCAAAGAAGTCTGCTCTCGCCATTCTTACTTAATATAGTGCTGGAGGTTCTGGCCAGGGCAATAAGGCAAGAAAAGGAAATGAACGCCATACAGATGAGGAAGGAGAAATAACTGTCCCTATAAGCAGATGACATGTTGTCTATGTAGAAAATCCTAAGGAATCGCCACACACACAAAAAAACAAAATTCCTACAACTAATAAGTGAGTTCAGCAACAACACTGGATACAGGACAAACATACAAAAATTTATTGTATTTCTATATAGTAGCAATAAACATGTGGATAGCAAAACTAAAAATACAATACAATTTAATGTGCTCAAAAATGAGTACTTAGCTGTAAATATAACAAAACATGTACGGGACTTATAGGCTGAAAACTACACAACCCTGATGAAAGACATCAAAGAAGATCTAAATAAATGGAGAGAGATACCATGTTCATGATTGGAAGAATCAACATAATAAAGGTGTCAATTCTAACTAGATTAGTATAAAGGTATTGATTGATATACAGCAATTCCTATCAAAATCCCAGTCAGAATTTTTCAGATATAGACAAGATTATTCTAAAATGTGTATAGAAAGAAAAAGGAAGTAGAATAGCTAAAATGATTTTGAAAAAGATGGATAAAATGGGAGGAATCAGTTTACCTGGTTATAAATACAACAATCAAAACTGTGTCCTACTGGCAGAGGGATAGACACCTAGATCAATGGAGGAGAATCGAGAACCCAGAAATATACCTACACAAATATGCCCCACTAATTCTTGACAAAGGTGCAAAGGCAATTCAGTGGAGGAAAGACAACATTTATCACAAATGATGCTGGAGTCACTGGACAGCCACAGGCAATAAAATAAGCTCTGGTCTAAGTGTCACATCTTTAACAAAAGTTAATTCAATGGATCATGTACCTGTCCAACAAATAGAATTATAAAATTTTAGAAAAAGCATGAGAGACGAGCTTCAGGATCTCGAGCTAGACAAGGAGTTCCTAAACTTGTCACCAAAAGCACCATCCATAAAAAGAAAACTTGATAAACTGGACATCATCAAAAATAAAAACTTTGGCTCTGCCAAAGACCCTGTTAAGAGGATGAAAAGGCAAGCTACAGACTGGTTAAAAAAAAAAAATTGCAATCTATATATATGACAAAGGACAGGTATCTAGGACATTTTTTTTTTTAAGCTCTTAAAACTCAACAGCAGGGAAGCAAACAATCCAATTAGAACATGAGCAAAAGACATGAAGAAACATTTCCCGGAAGAAGATATTCAGATGGTGAATAAGCACATGGCAAGTTGTTCGACATCATTAGCCATTAATCATGCACTTTAAAACCACAACAAATTGGGCTTCCCTTGTGGTGCAGTGCTTGAGAGTCCGCCTGCCGATGCAGGGGACACGGGTTTGTGCCCCGGTCCAGGAGGATCCCGTGTGCCGCAGAGCAGCTGGGCCCGTGAGTCATGGCCGCTGAGCCTGCGCGTCCGGAGCCTGTGCTCCGCAACGGGAGAGGCCACAACAGTGAGGCCCGCGTACCAAAAAAAAAAAAAAAAAAAAAAACACACAACAAGCTACCACTGCCCACCTAAAACAAAAAATAGTGACAAAGCCAAGTGCTGGTGAGGATGCAAAGTAGCTGGGCACATCATACGTTCCTGATGGGAATGTGAAATGGTACAGCTACTCAGGAAAACAGTTTGGGGGGTTCTTTAAAAATTACTCATGCACTGACAGTGTAACCCAGCAGTTATGCATTTGCCCCAGAAGAAGGAAGACTTATGTTCACACAATAACCTGTATACAAATGTTTACGGTAGCTTTATTTTTAATAGCCAAAACCTGGAAACAACTAAAATGCCCTTCAACAGTTGAAGGATCAAACAAACTGTGGTCCATCCACCCCATGGAATACTACTCAGCACTACAAAGGAATGAATTATTGACACATAGAGCAACTGGATGCGTCCCCAAAGACGTGTGCTGAGTGGGAAAAAAGCTAATGTATTGTTCTATTTATAACACATTCTTGAAATGACAAAATTATAGAAATGGACAACAGGTCGTGATTCTGTTGTGGTTCCGACTGTGGCAGCAGCGGTTGCCAGGAACTAAGGAGGGGGTTGGGATAAGAGGGAAGTAGGTGTGGCTATAAAAAGGCAACACGAAGGATGCTCCTGCTGATGGAACGCTCTGTAAATTGACTGTATCCATGTCAGCGTCCTGGTTATGACGTTGTACTATAGCTTTACAAGATGTTACCACTGGGGAAACTGGGTGACAGGGAGATGCGATTGCTCTCTGTTATTTCTTAAAACAGCATGTGAATCTACATTTATCTCAAAATAAAAGTTTAATCTTTGAAAAAGAAAAAAAAGCAGCTAAAGAAATGGAAAAAAGGCAATTAAAGACTAAAAAGGCCCCAGAATGGGAGAAGGTAAGTCATAATACAGAGATGCCTTGCAAGACTTGTAATCAGAATATACAAACAACCTCTAAAGATCAATAAGAAAAAGATAGACAACCTAATTTTCTTACAAGCAGAGGAAAGGCGTGAACAGGCACTTTGCAAAGTGGCCAGTGGGAATGTGGGAAGGTCCTCAACGCCATCAGTCACGAGAGAAATGCAATTAAAGCCACGTTTACCAAAGATCTAACAGAACGGCTGGAATTAAAAATACGAGCGATACCAAATGTTGGCGAGGATGTGGAGCAACCAGGGCCCTCGTGCCTTGTCATCAGGAGAGTAAGAGGAAACAGACCACTGGGGAAAACTGAGGGGCCATATCTCCTAAAGTTAAACAAGCGTGAAGCTCTGGCCCAGCAACTCCAGCCCAGGAGAAATGACTCGTGTACCCACCAAAGACATTCACTAGAATGCTCGCAGAAGTTCCATTAATAACTTCCAGCCTGAGACGGAAACGAGTCATGTGTCCACTAACAGGTGAGTGGACGAACAGTGGAAGGTTCCTACAAAGGTAGAAGGTTTAACAATTAAAAAAAAAAAAAAGCAAATCATTGGTCTATACAACAATATGGATGAATCTCAAAAAGATTATGCTGATCAAAGAAGTCGACAGAAAAAATCACATGCTGAAGGATTCCATTTTTACGAAGTTCAAAGACAGGCAGAACTAATCTACGGTGACAGAAATCAGGTGACTGTTACCTGGAGTGGGAGTATTGAGGATACTGACTGGGAAAGGGCCCAGGGCAGCCTGGCAGGGGGTGGGACTGTACATGACCTTGACCTAGGGTTGTCTCATGGGTGTAGACATAAGCATGAACCCAGTGAGTGCTCCACGTGAGGTGTGTACATGTTACTTAATCATATGGTAAAGCTCAACTTAAAAAAATAATTTTCAATGAGTGAGAAAAGAGGGGAGAGGCTGAGGAAGTCTGTGATTAAGGAAAAACAAACCCAGACCAGGAACTGACTTGGCTGCTGAGACCCGTACCTGTTTCCAGGGCCCCAGGAGGCCCCAGAGGAAAGGAAGCATCCTTCAGATTCCCAGGCAAAAGTCCCGGCCAGTGACAGGGCAGGCGGGGCAGTGAAACTCCATCCGTGGACGCAGGCCCAGCCTCCCCAACCTGCAGGAATGCCCAGGCTGCCACAGGTCTCGGCCTGGACTTGCAAACTCTCGGGGTGAGGCCAGGGTGGGGGAACCCAGCCCACTAGGGCTCTGGATGGACACCCGGCAGCGGGAGGGGGCTCCGTGGGAAGGAGAGGAAAAGCTAATCCCTGGAGAAAAACCCAGGTCTGCCTCGGGCTGCCCTTTTGCTGGCACGAAGCAGGCAACTAATAAATGTCTGCTGAATTGCGGTGAATTCCCAGAGCATGGAAACATTCAACGGCTCAGCCCCATTCTGGGGGAGCTGCCCTGTGACTTGACTCACTGATTGATTAATGATCTGACTTTGTGTAATAGTTTATAAAGCGCTCTAACAACTAAAACTCAGGGTTCAGATCTGGCTCAGCCTCTCAATAGCTGTGTGACCTTGGGCAAATTACTTAACCTCTCTGTGCCTTCATTTCTTCAACTAAAAAATGAGAATGATGATTAGGTGAGTTAATACATGTAAAGCTCTTAGAATAGTGCCTGGCACACCATAAGTGTAAGTTACACAGCCAGCTGGCGGTACAGGCGGGTCTCAAACCCATCTCCATCTTGAGAGCTGTGCTGTCCACTAGGGTAGCCACCAGCCACCCGCCACGATTGAGCACGTGGAATGTGGCTAATCCATTGCTGGATTTCTAAGACTTCCTATGAACAAAAAGTGTAAAATATCTCACTCAGAATGTTGTAGATGGATTACCCATTGAAATGATTATATTTGCATATATTGGAAATAATGAAATATTAAAATACATGTCGCCCATTTGTTCTTTTTTATTTTTTAAAGTGTGACATCACAGCAGCAGCTCACGTTTGTGGCCTGTCTTAGATTTCTGTTGGATGGCGCTGCCCTGGAGAATTCTGTCTCTGACAATCCCTCTTCTCCAAACCTGAACTTTATTCTCCCCTATTTAAGGCTCTCTCTTTCCTCCACAAGGAGCTCAGTCCCAGAATTGTCACATCTACCAACACTTGCCCCTCTGCACAATAGTGCCCCAATTTCTGGTGATAACAGGGTGTTGTTCCCCAGAATAAGGGGTTCGGCCAGCAATGCTTTCTGCCCACAGAGAAGAAAGGGGCATTGGGGCCCTTGGCAGGTAGCTGGGAGGACAGTGGCCGTGCAGGGGTCCTCTGTTCCACTTGAGTCTCAGAATGTAATCTTGAAGTTGGAAGAAACCTGGCAGGTCCTCGGGTCCAAACTCCTCATTTTCAGATTGAGACTCAAGGCATGGCGAGGTCTCAGGGAGAGTCAGAGCTGGAGCTGGGAGGGCCGGGCTCAGCACTGCTGCTCCCGGGCACGGCTGGGGACAGGGCTGTGACCTTCCACTCTCCTCTCCTGGCACCTGTCTGACCTCTGAGAGGTCCTCGGTGGCCAACCAAGGCAGACAGAGAAAACGCCTCTAGTCGTGCTGCCTTTCAGGGCCCGTCAATTAGGTGGGGGGATTTGCACAGGGAGCGAGAATGGGGTTGGCTCGGAGCCCCAGGCCCACCTCGAGGCCACCATGCGGGCTCCTGCGGGAGAGCCGGGATTGCCTGGGGCTTCCACGCCCGTGTCTGGTCCCATCCTTGCAGACAGCCTGGAGAGGCCGGCCCAGCCCGGGCTCTCGGCCCCCCTTAGGGATGAGAAGCCGAGGTGGGGAAGGCCAGTAGCTCAGTGGCGCCCAGCACAGGCCATTTGGAAGGTTGGGACTAAAGCCGCGTCCTCCAGCCAGACCACGTGGGAAGGAGGAGCTCCCCTGAGCAAAGCCAGGGCGGGGATGCAGGGAGAGGGCGGGGCTATGCTCCCACCCCTGCAAAGTCTCAGCTGGGCTCCGGTCCCTCCCACCACACCCTCCAGCCTCACACCTTTCCCACGGTCCACCTATCCCCCCCTCTCTGTAGGCAGCTTTTGGGTAGTGCTTGAAAATAGGAACCACCTGGGTTCAAATCCCAGCTCCAGCCCAACTGGCTCTGGGAGCTTAGGCAAGTTACTCAACCTCTCTGTGCCTCCATGTCCTCATCTGTAAAATGGGAGCACTGCCTGCCCCCATTACAGGGCTGCCATGAGAAGCTCACCTGCTTTGAGTTGGGCCGGCAGAGGCTTGGGTACATTTCAGCTGTTACTTCTCTTCCTGTTGTTATCATGGTCTCCACAGGGCCGCGTCACAGGCAGCAGAATTCCCAAGCCCCCCTCCTGGACGAGTCCTCCACGGCCGCATCTGGAGGCCGGGCCCGGCTTTGCTGGGTCCTCTGCTCAGGGCCACACACACGGCAGACGGAGGCCCGGGGGGTTGGTGAGCTGCTCCCTGCTGCCGTGTGTGCACATATGTTGGACCCCTCCGTGCGCCAGAGAAGCGAATGCAGTCGGGGACACAGGACCCGTCAAACACAGCAGCCAGCAGAGGTGGCTGCCACTGCCCCCGGGAAGGCGGGCGGCTGGCCCCAAGCCCTCCATTCTCACCACCCCTAGCCCCTGGCTCCCTTGCCTGCTGGGCAAGCAGACCCCTTGACAGAGCCCAAACTGGCCCATGGGATCCCCAAGAGGTCCCCTCCCTGTTCCAGCAACGACTCTGCATGGACAAGGGCTTCTGGGGACAGCAATTTAGCCGACAGGGGCTTGGGAAGACCACAGGACTCCACTGAATTCTGCCACTAAGCTGCCCCTTGGCCTCTCTGTGCCTCGGTTTCCCCATCTGTGAGGGACGGAAGTCTGGACCTGATGCTTTCTGGGGTCCTCACCCAACACTCACCGATTGGATAAAGCATTAAAACAAAGAGCTATGGATGGAGGTTGGTGCTTCCCAGGCTGTTGCCGGGCCCTGGGCCAGGGGACACCCGCCAGACTCCACAGGGAAACAGATGGGGACAGTCCAATGGGCCGCGTGGTGAGGGCAGGCCAGACGAGGCCAGGCAAGCTGGCTCCAGGCAGGACGGCCTCATGGTCAGCCGGGCAGCCGGGAGCCGTCTGCAGGATGGGGCATTCAGGGGGACCCAGGCCTCCAAGTCTGAGATGCCCCCTCCACCCCTCCCCTGGGGTTCTCCCTCCCTCCAGGAATGAAGGCCGCAGCCGCGGAGGATCCATGTCCCCAAGTGACCCCACCCAGCCTCAGGACCAGGGCTGCAAGGCGCCGGCAGCTCATGAAACTGTGCAGCAGGGCAGTGGGCCACCCACGAACCAGCAGCCTCAGAGGACTCCCTTCACTCCCCATCTTTAGCCTCATCCTCACCCCTCCGTGGCCGAGAGCGGGCGGGCTAGCGGTGGGATTCAGGGGGCAGCCGGAGAGCCCACGTGGGAGCAGAGGAAGGTATGATGCGTAGCCCTGCAGGCTGAGCCCCTGGGCCCAAGTCCCGGCCCCTCTGCTCCCAGCGGCATCAGGTCCAGCAAGCTATTTCCCTTCCTGAGCCTCGATTTCTCCATATGTAAAATGGGGTGATGAGAGTATCTTGCTCTTAAGCACGATGTGAGGCCTCATTTCCACAAGGAAATGAGATGGAAGCTTTCATTAAAAGATGGCTGAAATGCACTGATGATAAGAAAAGGAAAAAAAAAACAAGAAAGATGATCTGATCTTTCTGTTCCTTTAAGAATGGCAACCCCCCGGGACATCGGGAAAGACCCCTGGTTTGGGGGCCACGAGTCCTACCAGAGGAGGTCCTTCCCTGGGCCCATGGAGGGAAGCCTATATTTACCCCACCAGGTGGCCAGCCCTTTAGCATGTCCTCAGACATCAGGTGTTTTCCTACTGGAAAGTTTTCATTATCTTTAAATCCGATTCTGGGGGTACTAAAGTCACAAATTTAGCCTCTGTGACTCATGAGCCGTCGGCAGGGAAGTGCTGTTGGGACTTGAACGAGGGCGGGCAGAGATTTCCAAAGATCAGGGTGGGTTTCTTTAAGCCTCTAAAAAGTTCTCATTTCATAACCAGCTGACATACACATAAAGGAACGATATTTTTCCAAGGAAACATCTCACAGCCAGGGCGAGGCTCTCTGCCCTACCAATACCTTTGATCCCCACGTCAGGTTGCTAGCAGCGGCCTCACCGGGAGGGAAGGTGCCGTCCCCTCCTGGTGACCAAGGTGCTTGTTTCTTTGGGTTCCTACCTACGAGTCATGGGCTGCTGATTTTCTTGGCCATGTCCAAGCCTGAGGAGGGTGCTGGGTAGCCTCAGGGACTAAGGAAGGCCAACGGAATTGAGGTGCCAGAAATCCGACCCCACTGCCCGAGGCTGCTTGCACCCACTCACCATTGGCGACAGCCAATGCCTCGCCCTGACACAAGCTCACAGCACGCCAGGCTCCGTGCCTAAAGTAGGAGGTCTGGTCGCATCCCCACAAAGACCACTCAAGTAGGAATTCTTATGCCTGTTTTGCAGATAGGGAAACTGAGGCTCAGAGAGGTGAAACAGCATTCCCAAGATTTCACTTCTACAAAGCGGGGGAGGCAAGATTTGAACCCATGTCTGTCTGGCTCCAGCATCTGCCCCTTTCATCACGCTTCTGCCTCCTCAACTGAATTCACCTAGAGTTATTCAGCAATGATGCCTGACTGGTCACTACAGGGAACAGAATGAGGACAAGCATGATCCCAATCCTAAAGGAACTTGCGACCTGCTGAAGGAGTAAGAGAATGAGTGAATGAGCGGATGAATGAATGAACAAACGAAGAGTGAGACATAGCAGGAGGATGAACCAGTCTGAGGATGTGCTGTCAAGCTGGCACCACTGTGGGCCCCAGAGGCTGCCACCAGCTGGGGACCTCTGAGAAGCCGCATAGAATGCACCTCTCACGAGTGTCAGCCCAAGACATGGAAAAGGGGGAGGTTTGCCCACCAGCTGCATCCCCTATCCCCATGGTCAAGAGTGGCCTTCACACTTCTAGGCTTGTGCATGGGTCAGATGGCCGAGAAGCCCAGAGCAGAAAGGGCAGACATGGGGGCAGCCAAGAGGAGGCACTGACAGGTCCCACCTGCATGCAGCTGGTTGAAAAGGTGAGTTGAGACAACGGGAGGCAGGACACAAGAGGAATCCGGTACAAGACAGTCCACGTGTACATGAAATCGGACTTTGGAAACACAGGGATGGGTGTTCTCTGCACTTGTTTTCACATCCTCTCTAGTAAATCTCCTCTCTCAGCATTGAAGGTGAGTGGACCTAGCACATGTAGATGCTCGACAAATAGATGGGGGGAAATGGACGGATGGGTGGGTGGATGGATGAATGGGCATGTTGGTTGGTGGTTGGGTAGGTGGGTGGATAGGTGCATGCGTGGCCATGTGGATGGGTGGAGGGATGGATAGATGAGTGGGTGAGTGGATAGATAAATGGGTAGGTGGACGGCTGGATAGGCGGGTGGGTGGGTGGGTAATTAGATGGATGGACGGATGGGTGGTAGAGCCCAGATTCCTTCTGCTGCTACCAGCCCACCCACCTCTTCACCGGGAATGGATCCAACAAACAAGATGGGATTCTGAGCCAGGTTGGAGCTGAAAAACCAGCCAGACACCCTGAGACAAGCCTTTGTGTCAGATGTATTGGGGAAGCTGGGAGGTGGGAGGTGGCTCCCAGCCAGGAGACACAAGCTGTCCCCTGTTGGCCTGGCAGGAAGCCTCTCAGCTCTGGAGCACACGAGCCAGGCTCTGAATCCTGGCTCCCTTCCTTCCAGGCTGGCTGAATGACCTTGGGCTAGTCACACAACTTGGGGTCTTGGTTTCCTCACATATAAATAAGAATCAGAGGAACTCACACCCTCAGCTGTCTCTGCTGTGACAGTGTCACCCTAGGGGGAAATTGTCATAATTGATAAACCTGGAAGCTTATTCTCTGGGTGAAGAAACCAGACCTCAGAATGGAGAAAGTTCTCCGACGTCTCAGCCAGGGCGAAAACTTCCAATCATGGTGGTGGAACCAGGCAGTGGAATTTGGAGCCCTCTGCTGTGACCCCTGATATAACACAGACTAGGCCAAGATGTATGTGTAAAGTTCAGGGAGACCCTAAAACCTGCTCCAAGGTTTGGCTGTCCCTGTATTCTGAGAACACCTCCGGAGGTTGCCTATCTGTGGATGGAAGGTGGTTGAATCACCCAGGGGCACAACCCAGGGACGTTCTCAGAAAATGGGGTGAGCCATCCACTCCCCAAGTGGAATATGCCAAAAGGGCATTGCAAGGGGAACAAGGTACACCTCCCATTGAAGGAAGAAAGTAAGTAGTTGATTGGATGGTTGGTTGGTTGTTGGTTGGCTGACTAGTTTGTCCGTCCATCAGTAACTTAGTGAATGACTAGCTTGTAGCCTGGTCCACCCGGCAATGCTCAGTCTCTCTCTGAGGTCCCAACTCCAATATCTCCCTTTGGGATCATCCTCCCTCAGGGCCAGACTGAAACACATCACTGCCCTGCTCTAACCTTCAAGAATCTCCAGTGCCCACAGGACAAAATCCAAGGGCCTCCCCTGGACATGCAAAGCTTCCTGCAAAGGAGCCCCCCAGCCCCCTAGTCCACCCTGGTGTCAGCCCTACTTCAGGGCTCCTGGCAGTGGCTCACACCGTCCTCTCAACCCAAGGGTCTTCTTTCTGTCCGCCACGCGCCTGAGTCCTTCTTACAGAATGAAACGCATCCAACACGAGTCACATTTCCAGCAGTAGCTGAGGATGGTGAGGCCACCGAACTCCTGGCATTCCTACTAAAACGATAGCCGCATATTGACCTGTCCAGGCACTTTGCTTGCAGGTTTTTGTTTCTCAACTCTATACATGTGCAGAAGACGGGAAAAAAGAAAGGACCAAGTTATGAGTGGTTATTATCCCTGAAGCCTGCCAGAATGGCTTCATCGACCCATCCGTTCCTTCATACCCAGGCATTCAGTCATTCAGAGGATTCTTACTGCTTCCTGGGCAAACATGCTGGTAGCAGGCAAGTCCATGGGCTCCCACCCCAGCGGCCCCACGGGTACCAGCACCCTTTGGAGTCACAAAACTGACGATGGGACTTTGGCTCTTGCTCCGTTCCATCACTCCAGGGCCTGAGCAAGTCACCGGGGGCAGGGGCCACAAGCCGCAGCCAAGCCAGTGGTCAAGCTCTGTAGCCATGATTACGCACCCACCGCTCTGAGCCTGTTTTCCACTGGTGAAGGGGTAATAGCAGCCGTGTCTCCCAGCAGTGATGGGGGGACAGACCTCCTCAGCTCAAAGAGGGAAACCTGCCAATTGAAAACAGCCACCTGCTCCTTCAAAAAGGATTCTTAGTCTCCTTGGCAATGGATGTTGTCTGAGTGTCCGGGGGCCACTACAACAAATGGCCACAGACCTGCTGGCTTCAAACAAGAGGAATTGATTCTCTCACAGCTCTGGAGGCCCGAAGTCCAAAATCAAGGTGTTGGCAGGACCTCGCTCCCTCCAAGGGCTCCAGGGGAGGGTCCTTCCTGCCTCTTTCAGCCCCTTGCTAGCCATCCCTGGGCTGGCCACGATCTGGGCAGGGGATGGGGACAGCGCAGGGGGACCGTACCGGAGGCAGCGCCCATGTGAGCCAGGCTGGTTGCCCTGTGCTCTCCAGGGGTCTCCCTGGCTGTGGCCGCATCCCTCCAGCCTCTGTCTCCGTCGTCCCACGGCCTCCTGTGTGTCATCTTCGCTGCTTCTGTCCTTTATAAGGACACTGATTGGATGTAGGACCCTTCCTCTTCCAGGAAGGTCACATCCTGAGATCCTTATTTTAACTACATCTACAAAGACCCTATTTCCAAATAAGCTCTCATTCTGAGGGTCCAAGTATCTATGAACTGGGGCGGGGGACACGATTCCATCCAGCACAGACACTCAGGCAGAGATGGGCAAGTGGCCCCCTCTGTGTGTCACGGAGCCAGCGAGGGACACCCGCTCTTCCACTGGGTGCTGAGGCCCCCTCCTGGCCCACCTAGACGGATGCCCCCAGCTTCGTGGCTCCCCGTGGCCTGTGCACTGCACATGCACCATGCCTGGCGCTGCCTTTTACTCTAGACGTTCCTCTAGGAACGGAGCCAGACAGACTCAGAGTGAGGAGACAGGTGAAACAGCCAGGCAACACCAGGTGGAAACCGCAGGATGGGGCGAGCGCTGGCCACACGCCCACCACCGAGTGCCAAGGGGAGTGGCGGCTGCTGCCAGGCATGGGGGTGGGAAATCAAGGCAGCATCACAGCATCGGGGAGCCTTGGGGCTATTACCCTTAAGGAAGAGTGGGGTTCCTCCTGATGGGCCTGGTGGGCGAGGGTCACCCCAGGTGCCAAGCCACCTAAGCCACATGCTCAAGGCTGGGATGGTGGATGCAGAGCACGCAGCAGGGAAAGGGCAGGAGAAGACAGACTGCTGCACAGAGGATGTGGGCTTGATCTTGGGAAGAGGCTCAGAGCCTCTCACACCATCCCTGGGCTGGCCACGATCTGGGCAGGGGATGGGGACAGCGCAGGGGGACCGTACCGGAGGCAGCGCCCATGTGAGCCAGGCTGGTTGCCCTGTGCTCTCCAGTATACAGCGGGGAGGTGAGAAGGGATAATCCCCTTGGGGGGACCAGAGTTCCCTGCAGCTGGGATGCGGGTCCTCGAGCGCTGGGCAGAAGGTCACATATGCATCATCTCCTGGACACAGGCTCTGGCGCGGAGACACGGACCCCAGTCACACACGGAGCCCCGCCATGACAAATATTTCACCAAGAGACTTCCTCTGGGAGGGGGAGAAAGGCCCAAAGCTCCCTTTGTCTTAAAACATTAATGTCCAATTTTAAATTGGGTCGGGGGACGGAGGAGGAGAAAGGAGGAAGGCGGGGGTGGGGAGTCATCACTGGGCATCATTCATAAGCCACACACTGGGCCCTTCATCGGGCCCCAAACTCACCCTTGTGGCTACGCAAAGATTTATTGAAGCCCCAGCATGGGCTCATTTATTTTCCTCCAAACCAATTTGAAAAGACCGTTTGCATCTGCCCTGGAGGAAAAAAAAAAAACACACACACACACACACAAACACAAAATGTGCTTATTTGGCAAACTTTGTTTGAAAAACCTGCTTGTCCCCAAAGAAGTGGCCGCATGTTTGGCGAGGCCAGGGGCTGTGTCTGTGGGGAGGGGATGGTGGTGGTTCGGTTCTTCCCCGTCATCTGTCGGCCAGAGAAAGAGACAGAGAACTTGAACTCAGACACCATTTCTTGCACCTGGGGACCCAGAAAGGTGGGGCCCTTTGCTCGGAGATCAAGGTCCCCTTGTAGCTCTCTCTAGCCTTGCTTGTCAGGGACGTCTGTGCACAGACAGCTGCAAAATGCAAAGAAAAGTGTATAGCCAAGCGGAGAAAAATGGGCAATGAGAATTTCAAACATCAGCTAATTTTGAGGAGGAGGGGGTGAAAGTTCTGTCTGTCCTCTCCAGAAAAACAAGATGTCACCCATGAATAAACACTCACCTTTCTTCCTATCTACAATATACAAAGAGTTTTTATGAATCAATAAGAAAGAAAAACACAATAATAGAAAAATGGGCCAGAGACACAACTGGGTAATTCGGAAAAGGAAAGTAAGGTCCATAAATACGGGTAACAAAATGCTTAATGTTGCCAATAATCCGAGAGATGCAACTTTAAGCACAGACAACTAACATCTTATTTTGCACCTACCAAACCGGCAAATATGCACAAGAAAGTAACAGCAGGTTAGTGAGATGGAGCAAGCAGAGGCACAGCTGGTGAAGCCCCCCTTGTCACATTGGCCACACGCATCCCCAGCCCAGACGGGGGCGTGCTCTTTGACCCAGCAGCGCCACTTTTATGAATTCAAAGAAGTGCACAGAGGTTTGGCTCTGGGGGCCCAGGCACTGAGCCTTATCTGAAGTGCCAGCAGAAGGAGGACGGCTCCTCCCTGCGGTCTCCAGGCACACGTCTGCCCCTCGGCACAGGCAGCCTGGACTTCCAGGAAGCTGTGGACGTGCGCTTCGCGGATGGAGCGTGTGCTCCTGGTCTGGGGGCCGCAGAGATCTGTGTTAGAAGCAGTGGGTGGCAGCCACGGGAAGCAGACCACCCATCAGGACCTGCCTTTAGAAGCAGAGAGCCCGGTCCTGGGGGGGCCCAAGCAGAAATGTGTCCAGGCTTCCTTCGAACCCTGGGGCTGCTCCTCAGCACAGGGTCCCCTCCCCAAAGCAGACTTGTTCCCCCAGACCAGGGCTGATCCACCCAGCTATCCCCAGAGCCCCCCACCCCTGGAACAATGAACTCAAATATCAGAACTGGAAGGTTGCACGGGGAACGCCCTGGTTGACAGATGGGGAAACTGAGGGCAGGTGTTCTCCCAAGGTCGTCCCAGCTCAAACTAGAGCTGGCGCCTAAGAGCCCCAGACCCTCCCCGCGCTTCCCAAACTGGGTCACCAGAGGCCACGTGTGTCCCTGCTCTGAACGGGTGAGCCTCAGGCAATGGGCTCCTGCCACAGTGGGGCCCTACCCATCAGTATGAATATCACTCAGGACCCCTCTCCTTTGTGTCAGCAAGTCCCCAGCACTGCTGGAGAGCTGGGGACATGCAGGGCAGCCAACAGATTCCTGCCTGCGGAGAGAAGAGGTGGGAAACGGTGTCTGTGTCCAGGCCGAGGGAGCAGGATAAGGGTCTGTCCTGCTCCAGGAGGTCAGAGAGGCCTTCCCTGGGGAGGGGGTGTGGGGCTGCCTTTGAGGGTCAAGGAGGAAGCAGGTCCGGGAGACAAGGGCAGAGCTTCCTGGGAAGACACCTGTGAGCCAAACTCCAGGACCAGGCTTCCACTTTCGTGCGATGCCACCTGGCAGGCTTCCCTGCACTCCTGCTAAGGGTCCCTCTGCCGACCACCCCGGGAGGAACATCCCTGGTCCTCGAATGGCCAACACTATTGCATTCGTGCTCTGAGCTAGGTACTAGTGACACCTCAGAGCCTTTATCTTATAAGACTCTCATTAGACCCATTTTACAGAGGAGAAGACTGAGGCACAGAAAGGTAAAGAGGTTTGCAAGGGCCACCACCTGGTAAGGGGGGGAATCAGGATGTGTCTGGCTCCAGAGGGTGTTCTTACCACCCCTACACCCCCTGCCTCGTGGTCCCTGCCCATCCCCCGCCAACCTGAGCCATGGTCTATGGACCATAGTTCCCAGGCTCAGACTGGCCTGGAGTGGGTGTGCCCCTAGGCCCTTGATCTTCCCCATCACCTTGCTACATCCTTCCCATGCTCCCGGGCCCAAAGAAGGGGACCCCCTCCAGGAAGCCCATCTGGATGTCAGTCATTTAGGCCCCAAGGGTAGAGCAGGCTGAGGATCACCTGGGGCCTTGGGATGACTCGTGGGTGCCTCACCAACAGGCTTTTGACTTTTCCTGTTGAAGTAGTTGAGGAACTTGGCGACCGGGGTGCAGTGCAGAAGACTGAAGCAGCTAGAAGCAGTTCCCTGTGCTAGGCTTGGGAACACAGTAGGCATTTAATAATGGCTCAGAGATTGACTTGAGATATCATCCTGCCTTAAGACAGGGACACATTCGGGGTGTATGTGAACCCGGGGACACCAGCTGACCATCCCCATCAGGTAACCAGGAAAGGTGCTCGCCCCCGAGCCCTCCCTCGGAGGTCAGGGAGGAGCCCGGCAGAGGCCACAGGGTGGAGGTCAGATCCGAAGGCCAGGCTGTGGCCCCAGCTCCAGGTGCTTGTACACAGAAGGCACTCAATCCTTGCTTGTCATATGAACAAGTGTGCCGGCTGCACCTACCCCGCCTCAGCAGAGGATGGCTGTCTACTCACCTCTGAATCCCCATCCAGTGCCCAGTGCAGGGCCTGGACACAGCGGGCGCCAAAGCTACCCCCGACGGCTGAAGGGCCCCGCTCAGGAGCCTCTGCGCCCAGACCTGCAGCCACAGATGAAGGGCCTGGGCCTCGTGTGTAGGAGAGGCCCGCCCCCTGCAGCACCATCCACCCAGACACAGGCCTGTGGAAGAGAGTAGTTATTCTAAAAAACAGACCTGCCATCAACAGATGAACAAAATGTGGTCCAGCTGTACAACATAGTAGTTTGGGGTTGGCCAAAAGTTTCCTTCAGGTTTTCCATCAGATGTTATGGAAAAACCTGAATGAACCTTTTGGCCAACCCAATATTAGGCCTTATAAAAGGAGGAGATTCTGACAGAGGCTACGATGAGGAAAGTGTGCTGAGTGAAATAAGCCAGTCACATAAGGACAAATCCTATACGAGTCCACTCATCTGAGGCCCCAGAGGAGTCAAATTCATAGAGACAGAAAGTAGGACTCTGGATGCCAGGGGCTGGGGGTAGTTATTGCTTAAGGGGCACAGAGTTTTTGCTGGAGACAATGAACATTTTAGGTGCAGATAGTGATGATGGTTACCTGACGCTGTGAATGTATGTACTGCCACTGAGTTGCACACTTACAAATGGTTCAAGTGATAAATATTACATCGTGTTCAATTGTACTACAATTAAAAAAACCCCAGCTCTGACCTCAAATGAGCCTCCACCAGCTAGGAGCTGTGTGGCCACAGGCAAGTTACTGGCCCTCTCTGTTTCCTGTGTGTCATGTGAGCATCACCTAAGCTCCTCCCCTGCAGGGCTCCTGTTACCTGAGCAGGTGGGCCCTAAGCGTCCCCAAGTGGCGTCTAGTCTGACGACCTCGGTGGGCCTTCTCTGCATCCAGGAAGTGTGGGGTGAACCATACTCCGATCTGGGCTCCCAGGGCAGAGGGGCAGTTCTGACCACCCCTCTGGGGCCTGTCACTCCGTGCCTCTGGGCCTCAGTTTCCTTGACTGTCAAATGGGAAGCTTAGCATCTGTGCCATTAAGGTCACGGGAATGGCAAGAGGTACCGGCCTGCTGCCTTGGGTAAGAAGCTCCAGAACCAGACCCAGGGCGTCCCTCGGGGTTACAGCTCCCCGCTGCCCAAAGGCAGGGACCTTTCCCAGCAGGTCATGACCTCACTCTTATCTGTCCAGCCCTCCACCTCCTCCCTCAGGCCAGCAGCTCCTGAAGGACAGGCAGCCTGTCTGACCCACCCCTCTCTCCCAGCTCCTGGCTTACACTTGGTGCTTCATAAATGCTTGTAGGAACAAATGCCTCTTTTAGTTCAGCCACCCTGACCCCGACTCAGAAACACTGTGAGGTTCGGGCAGAACCCCAGTGTCCCAGCAAAGCAGGTCCCTTCCCTCAACTGGATGCTGGGCCAGAAGGTGCAGAAAGGAAATGTTTCTCATGCCCCCAAACTCCCACGATGGGCCAGAAGGAGAGGGCGGCCTGTGCCCGTGTCTGCAGCTGCAGACATGGTTGGTGCCCACTGTGCCTCGCTTTCCCGTTCTCCTCAGCACAGAGAAACGACGCTGCAAGAGAATGACCCCCCCCAAAAGAAAAAAGAAGCAGAAGGTGGGCAGGGAGGGAGGGAGGGAAGAAAGAAGAAAGGAAGAAAGAGAGGGAGGAAAGAAGGAAGGAAACAAAGAGAAAGAGAGAGGGAAAGAGGAAGAGAAAGAAAGAAAGAAAGAAAGAAAGAAAGAAAGAAAGGAAGGAAGAAAGAAAGAAAGAAAGAAAGAGAGAGAGAGAGAGGAAAGAAGGAAGGAAACAAAGAGAAAGAGAGAGAAAGAAAGAAAGAAAGAAAGAATGGAAGAAAGAGAGAGAGGAAAGAAGGAAGGAAACAAAGAGAAAGAGAGAGGGAAAGAGGAAGAGAAAGAAAGAAAGGAAGGAAGGAAGGAAGGAAGGAAGGAAGAAAGAAAGAAAGAAAGAAAGAAAGAAAAAGAAAGAGAGAGAGAGAGGAAAGAAGGAAGGAAACAGAAAGAGAGAGAAAGAAAGAAAGAAAGAATGGAAGAAAGAGAGAGAGGAAGGAAGGAAGGAAACAAAGAGAAAGAGAAAAAGAAAGAAAGAGAGAAAGAAAGAAAGAAGGAAAGAAAGATGAAGGAAGGAGGGAGGGAGGAAGGAAGAAGGAAGGAAGGGAAGAAAGGGAGAGAAAGAGAGAGTTAAAGAAACCAGAATGAACCCAGGGCCCTCCCATCAACATGTGTTTCCCTGTGTCATTAAAACACTTTGTCTTTACAACTCAGAAAATTAAAAAAGCTACCAGACCCAGGCCGTCCACATCAGTATTCATGACATCTGTCTTTTCCTATAAAACGCTCTGAATGAAACCTCCCCAGTAGAAACGACTCTCCTCACGGCCGGCTCTCTCCTTCCCCCCTTCAAAACAGATTGCGAGACAGATGATTGCATTGTCTGGCCGCATTTCCATCTGAAAACTCCGCTTCGTGTTGGCCACTGGGCGCCCCTATTAAGGCCCGGGCACCACGGGGCCACGTGGGGTGGCAGAGCCTGTGTCTCCCGCTCCCTGGGGCCTTTCCATCGGAAGAGGAAAAAGAACCGGGCAGACAAAGGTGCGGGATATAAATTAAGCCCCGGCTTTTTAAGTTCAAACTGAATTTTCTTTATTTTTCCACAGCTGTCAGAGGAACGGGGTAGAAATCCAGTAATGCATGTTTAATGTATTAAAAAAAGGAGGGAAAAAAAAAGCAAGGCGTCCACTCCGAATGTTCCGTCCGCCGACTTGCATTGGGGACATTATTTCGGGCCAGTGAATTCTGAGCAAGTCAAGTGTGGAGACGTGGACCGCGGCCAGAGACCCCCCACCAGTGGCTGTCATATCTACTGAAAGCCCACTTGTCATCAGCGGCGGGGGCTGGGGGCCGAGGGGGACAAACGGCTCGCAGAGCAGGGGAGCCGCCACCAGATCACCAGCTTCTCCGGGGCCGGCTGGTTGGCGCTGGCCTGGCCCAGACAGCCTGCGGGGCACGGGGACCTGCCGCCAACCCTGGCCACGCTGCAGTCTGGCCATCCCTTCCAGGCCCTTTCTCGGGCCCGTGGGGAGCCAGCCAAGCCCTCTCGATCCTGGGTCTGATGAAACAGCAATGCAGGCCTGACTTACGAGCTGAAGGTCACAGCTGTGGCCACAGATGAGGAAACTGAGGGCCAGGGTTCTTGTCACTGTGCCGCACAGGCCCGGGCTCTGCCTTCGTGCCAGGGCACCCCAGCCAGCCGGTCCTCACCAAGCACCCAGCCCACTGGGCCCCAAATTTGGCCTCTTTCCTGGGGAAAAGAACACCACCACTTCAATCATGTGTGTTCACCGCCACGGACGAACACACGGACTCAGTGATCAACCCCTCCCTCCCTCCATCACGGTGTAGAAGAGGGGCTCTCTCCCGCCACGTTCCAGGCAATTTTCCCCATGCAGACTGGTGTCCCCCACCAACACGGTCAAATGATTCCACTAAGGAGAAGAGGCACCTGTCCCATGCCAGCGCCGGGCACAGCGCAGAAAGCTTTGCTAGCATAAACCCACACTCATGGGCGGTTTTATTATCACCCGTCTTTCAGATGTGGGAGCTGAGGCCTGGGAAGCTAAGTGACCACCCGTGCAGCTGGGACTGAACTCCGAGGCCTGAGTCCCTGACCGTTTCCTCTGCTGCACCTTCGGCAAATTAGGTGAAACAATTCGCCCCGAACGTCTGTCTGCACCGTCGGAAGTCCATCAGTCCGTCCACTGTCATTCCACCCCACAGGGTCACTACAGTTCTAAGTGAGCAAAGCAAAAGTCACTAGAAAATCATCGTGTGACCCAGGTGCAAAGCAGTGCCGTCCCCCATGCTGACCCCGGAGCACCAAAGAGCGAAAGTCCATGCATCCCCGCCCGGGTTCTAACGCAGCCCTGCCCGCAGCCCCAGGACCCAGACAAGCCCTTTTCTCTGTGTCTCCGAGTCTGTGCAGAGGCGTCATTTCTGATGACCCTTCCAGCACTAAAATTCTGTTTTCCTGTGATTCCAAACCCACTGGAACCCCCAAAGGAGCCACTTGCCACTGCCTGGGGTCAATTCCCATGGGATATGGGGCCGTGGCTGGTTCTACTCAATTTCTATTATGAGTGAGGCATGGTGGCTTTTACCCTTGGGTTGGTCATCCCTCAAAATGCCCAGTGGTCTCAGCAAGGAGCTTGGGCCAGCAGCCAAAATGGGCAGAGGGCGTCTCAAAGAAAAACGAGGGTGACGAAGAGCCCTTCAAGGGAGCTCTGGCCTCATTCACAATTCCTGGTATAGGTGCCGACCCTGGAGCCACCCAGCCGTTAAGTGACCCTTGCAGCCAAGCCACATTCCTGGATCATGGAACCAGCAGGGGTGGGGAAGGAAATGGCCTTCTGGGGAGTGGATGTGAAAAAAAAGACACAGCTGTGAAGCCCCGCAGATTTGACCTTGAGTTTGGTCGGGTAACATGCCTTTCATTGGCTCCATCTCTTTGTCTGTAAAGTCAGATAATGGTGCCTTTCCTGGTGGGTTCTTGTAAAGATCAGGTGAATAAATGTTTGTAAAAATCCCCGGCATCTATTGCAATCAAGATACAGAATTATCGGGGCCTCCCTGGTGGCGCAGTGGTTAAGAGTCCGCCTGCCGATGCAGGGGATACGGGTTCGTGCCCCGGTCTGGGAGGATCCCATATGCCGCGGAGCGGCTGGGCCCGTGAGCCACGGCCGCTGGGCCTGTGCATCCGGAGCCTGTGCTCCACAACGGGAGAGGCCACAACAGTGAGAGGCCCACATACCGCAAAAAGAAAAAAAAAAAAAAAAAAGATACAGAATTATCACTACAAACATCTCTCTTATTCTACCCTTTCCAGTTACACCCACTGGTACCCGCCATCCACAATACCTGGCAAACACTATTCTGTTTTCCATCTCTGTGATTTTGTCATCCAGAATGGCATGGAAATGGAATCCTACAGTATGGGACCTCTTGAGATTGGTTTGATTCACTCAGACTACCGCCTGTGAGAGCTGTCAGGGAGGGGCTGACTTGTGTCCCCCCGAGGCTCCTGGGCTAGAATCCTAAACCCCAGTACCTGATCGTGGCTGTCTGGAGATTGGATCTTTTTTTTTTTTTTTTTTTTTTTCTATTTTTGGCCACGCCACGCAGCTTGCAGAATCTTAGTTCCCCGACCAGGGATGGAACCCGTGCCCACTGCTGTGCAAGCACAGAGTCCTAACCACTGGACCACCAGGGAAGTCCTGAGATCGGGTTACTAAGGAAGTGACTGAGTGAAAATGAGGCTGTTGGACGGGCCCTGGTCCAGTCTGACTTGTGTCCTTAGAAAAAGAGGAAATTTGGACCCACACAGAGATACCAGGGATGTGTGTGCACAGAGGAAAACTGTGTGGAGACAGCGAGAGGGTGGCCATCTGCGGGCCAAGGAGAGAGACCTCAAATGAAAACAACGCTGCCGACACCTTGATCTTGGACTTCCAGCCTCCAGAACTGGGAGAAGATGAATTTCTGTCCTTTGAGCCGCCCAGTCTATGGTTGTTTTATGGCAGCCCAAGCAGATGCATACAAGATCGGTTCCAGTTGTGTATGTAGATCGTTTATTCCTTTTTAATGCTGAGTAGTATTTCACAGTGTGGATTATCACATTCTGTTTATTCACCTATTGAGGAATATTTTGGTTATTTCCAGTTTGGGGCCTTTACAAACAAAGCTGCTTGAATTATCATGGGGAAAGATACCCCAGCACAGCGCGTACACACATGCGTGCACTTGCACACCGTTGCTGCTTCTCCCATGGATGGAGGACCAGTTGATGTGCTCCTGGGCTGCTTTCAGCTTATGCTGAGGTTTCTCTCCCAGGGAGGAAATAGCTGGAAGAGGAGGAACACTCCAGGCTTGCCCCTCATCCACCTAAACTGACATTCCTCCGGAAAATTCTGCCTGTGCTCCAACTCAGGAAAGAATGTCAGGTCGAAGCCGGGCATTTCCTACAGCAGGTCTGGTTGTAAAAATCTGACACTCAGAATCCTGGTGCTGTTCAAGGCCAGTTAATTGCTTTTCTGAATGACATTTTTAGAGGCCAAGTCCAGGGCCGGGCAGGGGCTGTCAGGATGAACGGGGCCAAATCAGCTCCTTGGGTCCTCCCCAGAGAACAAGAGGGCCCCCAGCCCCAAGCCTCTGCCACTGCCGAGCTGGGAGACCCCCGGGAGGGCCCCCGTGCCCCGAACAATAGCAGCACCTGCCAGGCCCTGCTCTCCCTGGGGAGTCCCCGGCCCGTGCCAGAGGCCGGGCGCCTGGCATGAGCCCCATTGTTTGCCTCCCGCCCTTCAGGGTCTCGTCCATGGAGTAACAGGGCAGCCCCAGAGGTCACCTCCGGGGCGCTCACGGGGGGCTCCTGGGCATCTGTCTCAGGCCGGGGGCAGCAGGAGAGGGGCTGGCCCCGGCCTATTGTTTGGGGCCAAGCGGCCCAGCGGCCCATGCAACAGGACAGGGGCCCATTGTCCCAAGGCAATCTGCCACACTCCCTCCTCCCCATTTCTCCAAGAAAAGGGGGGGAGACTGCCCAGCACAGCCAAGAATCCTCAGTGAGACGTAACACCAGTGCCCATGCTGCCCGGGCAGGTGGCAGCCCTTGGTCCCTCTCACGCCGCGTTCATTTTTAGATTTGAATACTAACATCCAAGGCTCCTAGCCCTTCACAGTCTTGTGGACGGTGTTCCAGCTTGCAAGCGGGCATCGCTAACCCTAAATAGGTTGGGACAGAAACACTGCGAAGTTTCGCCTACTTATTCCCACATGACATGATGTGACATCTCCACCACCCAGCTCCGGATGACTTCTCTTGCCAGGTGGAAAGGCTCCTGGATGGGAGCAGCAAAGGTTCTTTCCTTGTAAGTCTTGAAAATTCCTTTGCAGACAATAAACAAACCAACCGACCAACTTTCATTTTTTCACAAATGTTGCTAACAAGGAAATTAGCCAATCGAGGGTGTTCTCAAATGATATCAACCCAGACCGTCCTGGGCCAAGGATTAAGGCTTCTGGCCACAGACCCAGTCTGGTGTTTCAAAACCATCCAGAAAGTCTGCCAGCAAGAAAAGCCAAAGTGGGTCATTCCTATTTGCATCTTGGTGGGCCTCCACGGCCTGCATCATCACAGGCAAGTGGAACAGACGAAAGGCCAGCTGTACCTGGACACTTGTATTCCTCCTGATCTGGAATGTGTGTAGCTTAATTAAACACAGCGAGCAGAGAGAAGAAAGTTAGCTGATTGGCTGCAGAATTTGTTGGAGGGTTTTAAAGCAAGGGGAAATCTGCACTCCTGGAATATTAAGAACTAAAAGGCGACTCTTCACCTGGAGGTTTACGTAGTGACTACAGGTAAAGCCCTAAGAACTAGAGGGATGAAGGGACGCAGAGATGGAGAGATGGAGGGATGCAGGGATGGAGGGATGCAGGGATAGAGGGATGCAGGGATGGAGGGAAAGCATGCTAAGCTCGTGCATCACTCAGTTGTTCCCCCTCCTCTGAGGAACATCCAGATGAAGGCTAGTCCCGTCGGAAGCTCCGCTGCAGAAAGGGCCCACTGCGCGCAGCTGGCCATGGTGGTGACCGACTTCCCTGAAGCCCTCACTCTCCCCAGGTCCTTTGTGTACAAGAACCCTCCCGCCATCACGCTGTACTTGGTGCTCCCGCTCACATCATCCAGCAAACTCTGCTGGCTGTCCACGCCACGGGTTCCCCCTCCCTTCCTTGCCAGCAGAGCCCCAATTTTGTCCAGGTGTTTGTTGCTCTGTGCCTCATGGGCCCCTCCCCAGCCTAGAGGCTGTTAGTCTTAATCCTGCTGTGGCATTAGCCCTGGGCATGTGATGCAACCCTGACCCGTGAGACACAGGGAAGGCAGCTGAGGTTGGGGAGTGCCCCTGGAAGTTTCCTCGCTTACAAAGGAAAATGGGGAGGTGGCCCTTCCCCGCTTTGGACGTTGTAATGTAGGGACATCATGCTAGAAGAGGCTGCCACCATCTTGCATCCGGAGGAGGCAACCAGGTCCCACACCTCGTGGAGCTCTTGGGTGAACTGACCCTGGGGCCATCTTCCTCCAGACCTCCAGACCACAGGCCGGGTCTGATACCTGCGGCCATGAGCTGCCCACCTTAGTGCTGACTGGGCGGGGCTCCTGGACCTGCCTCGGTCTGCTCCAGTGTCCCCGTGGGTCAGCCCAACTCTGCCTCCCCTGAAGCCACCCGATCTACAAGGTGCAAACAATGTCCCCGTGAATATGGCTGGACTGTGAAGGCATAATGCAGAGTGAAAGAAGCCAGACTTCAAAGGCAGCATATTGTGTGATGCTTTTGACGTGACATTCTGGAAAAGGCAAAATGAAGGAGACAGAAAACAGTTCTGTGGGAGCGGGGCCTGGGGTGGGCAGGAATTTTCAGGGGTGATGGAAATACTCTGTGTCTTGATTAGGATGATGGCTCAAGGACTCCACACATCTGTCAAAATGCCTCCAACTGTACACCTGGAAAGAATGAATTGCACTGTATGTAAATTACACCTCCATTAACCTGACTTCAGAACAAAAGAAGGTAAGGGCCCCCCTTCGCCTGGTCGGGGCTCTGGGGCCTGACGGGAGCACTTCCAGGAAGCACGAGGCCCTCCCCACTCATGGAGGAGCAGTAACCCTGAGGTCAGCAAACTGGTTTTGATCAATGAATCTCTTCCTTAAAACGAACTATTCGCAAAAACCCAAAGTATAAAGGAGAGCGAAAATGCCTTCTCCTCCAACAGAAGATGCTCCCAAGAATCGTGGAATGCTATCACCAAGCTGAGAGACAGTCCATGCAGCCCTGCCTGCTGGAAGAGGTGAACCTGCGTGCCTGGGAGCCACTCAGCCAGACACAGGAAGGGAACTACACTTGGGGACCCTGCCAGTAGGGACCACAGTGAGAGAGGGAGGCACACCACTGAGCTGGGAGCATCACTGCCATGGAAGGACAGCCCTGTGCCCATCAGCAGCTTCCCAGCCACGGTCCAGACAGGTGGCCAAGCATGCAGCCTTCAGACTTAGATGCCATGCCTCCCACCCCTGCTGGGCAGCACTGGGCAGGTCACTCTGCCACTCTGTGCCCAGGTTCCCTCAAGTGTGAAATGGCAATGGCACCTCTCTCACTGGGCTTTTGTGACCGATCAATGAGAAGATGCATGTAACAAACCCAGCAGGCATTTAACTGACCATCCAGGTGGCGTGGGGGCGTGAGCAAGGGGCCACGTGGGCGCCCCTCCCCCTCAGTCCAGCAGTTTCATCTGGTTTGTATCGAGAGGTCTACATGTGATTGGGTGTGAAAGAAGAACTCTGATGCTCAATGAAGTTTGAAAGCCCTGGTCCCCAAGGCCTTCCCATCGTTGGCCTGGGACTCTGACCACCACTTGCCTCGGGCCTGGAAACAGGCCTAACGCTCTCCAGGCATGCGGAATCAAAGCCCCTCTGTCGAGCACACATTTTCCAAGCATTTGGAGGGTCTGGGAGGTCCTGGGAGGTGGCAAGGATGGAGGTTATAATTGGGCCTCCCCTGGGCCGACACCACCTCTTGAGAAGGGGCCACTGAGCGAGGGTTCAATTTCCCAACACAGGGAGGGCATGTGTTTAATTAAGATCCATAAAATCGTAGCCGGCAAGACGAGAGAACTATTTCATCTTTCACAGTCAATACGGGTGTGTGTCTTACCTGGAAAAAGTGGTTTATGCAGAAAGAATTTCCCAAATGGGTTCCATATGCCTCTTTCCCCCAAGCGGGGCCTTCCGCGGGAAAGGGGGCTGAGGCTGGGGGCTGGGACCGAGCCCCCTCCTCCTAGACGCTCGGCCTCAGCGCACACCCTCCGCCGGCTGCCGCTGTTTAAACAGAAGACGTCATGGCCAATGATATACGGTAGATTCCAAAGCTTGTTTCATCCAGGGGAAATTGCTCCTGGAGCCAGCTCGTCTCAGGTAGGCCACGGAGAGCCGCTGTGATGTGAACGGGCCGACCCTCCCCAGGGCCCTGACCTGCAGACGCCCCTTGTGCTTTCCATGTATTGCCGATCGCTCCGTGGCGGGTCCAGGCCGTGAGCACAGGCCCAAGATGCTCGGGATCCCAGAGATGAAAGGGGCCGAGCGGGTGTCTGGCTGCATCCCCCGCCCCCCGACAGGTATAGATGGGACCACCGAGTCCCAGAGAGGAGACAAGAGCTAATCCAAGGCCACAGATCTAGTAAGCCACAAAGAATGTCAGAGATTCAGTTTCCCAGCAGAGGGTCAAAACGGGCCAGAAAGGGCATAGAGAGGGAAAAAGGACGGGGGGCTGTCCTTAACGCCTATCCCTCCCACTGCACCCAAATGTCACCTCCTCCAAGGGGCCTGCTGGGGTACCCCGCCCATCACATGGCTCTCCAGCTTGTCCCTTCGACACGATTCTATATATTTATCAGTTTATTCAAATATATATTTCTATTTATGTATTTATCAGTTCACAGGCTGTACCCTCGTCAGGATGGATTCCCAGGAGAGAAGGGACCACGTTTGTCTTGTTCACTGTGGTATCCCTGTGCCTAGGACAGACCTTAGAATAGAACAAGTGCTCAGTTCATCACCATCACCATCATCATTACTATCATCATCATCACCATCATTACCACCAACACCACCATCACCACCATCATCATCACCACCATCATCATCACCAGCATCACCATCACCAGCATCACCATCACCACCACCAGCCTCACCACCACCACCAGCATCGCCATCATTCCTTCCAACACCATCATTATCACCATCACCACCACCATCATAATACCAGCAACAGTTAACCCACATTGAGCACCAACCAGGCACTGTTCCAGGTGGTTTATGTGGATTAACCCATTGCACAGCTCCCCCCAGCCCTAGGAAGCAGCACTGTTACTGTCCCATTTCACAGGTGAGAACACTGAGACACAGGACTTTAGAAACTTGCCAAGAGTCAGACAGCTCACAAAGGTCAAAGCTGGGATGGCCCTGAATTGATGGAAACAGCCCCTGGGCTGAAGGACCAGCCTCTCTGCATGGCATGGGGGCAGCCCTCTGTCGTGATACTCCATTTCGTCTTTCGATACGCAATAAAGCAGCTATGGTTCTACAGAGGAAGAAAGCAAGGCTGGTAAAGGTCTGGCCCACAGTCACCAAATTGCATGAGTTCTTAACCACACAACCCTGGTGACGAGATCCCAGCCACTGAGGTCTTAGGGGAGAGTAGTCAGCTGACCACCCTTGGTCTTGGGGCCTGGACCTGCTTGACCAGCTGCCTCTGGCTGCCCCTCTGTACCCTAGTCCTCCCTTTGTCCTCACTCTCAGCATTCTGTGATCTAACTCCAGCCCTGATGGACCCGATTTCTCTCTGAAGGGAGAAGCCCCACCTGCTTGGCAAATAAACCTGCAGGGCCTCTAGGACTTAGCTTCCCCCATCAGCCACCCCTTCCTTCATTCACTCGACATTGCACTGTTTACATCCTGTAGACTCAGGAATCACCCAGCAGGACCAAAATATTGGGAGGAATTCTGGCTGACATCCGTAAAGAGGCTCTGACTTCAGAATTTGAGGGAGAAAGACAAGCACTCAGTGTGGTCTTCACAGAAAGAACCTCAGTTAATATCTGAAGGCCTGAACTAGATTGAACTGCATTTTCTCTCCACCCCTGAACTGCCTCCGTTTCCCCATCTGTACAAAGTGGTCCATTTCTACCATCACATAGCACCCACACCCCTCGCCCCAGGGACTGGGGTCTGCAGTGCATGCCTTCAGATTGATGCTTTTAATTCTCAAATGGTCCCAAGAACACCTTCACATATTTGAAACAGAAATACACGGTGAAGGTGTGTGGCGAGGTTTTAAAAACTGGTCCAGGGCTTCCCTGGTGGCCCAGTGGTTAAGAATCTGCCTGCCAATGCAGGGGACACGGGCTCCAGCCCTGGTCCGGGAAGATCCCACATGCTGTGGAGCAACTAAGCCCGGGGGCCACAACTACTGTGCCTGCACTCTAGAGCCCGTGAGTCACAACTACTGAGCCCGCGTGCCACAACTACTGAAGCCCACACACCTAGAGCCCGTGCTCCACAGCGGGAGAAGCCACCGCAGTGAGAAGCCCATGCACCGAAACGAAGAGTAGCCCCTGCTCGCCACAACCAGAGAAAAGCATGCGTGCAGCAACGAAGACCTGATGCAGCCAAAAATAAATAAAATAAAATAAAATAAATAAATTTATTAAAAACAAAAAAACAAAAAAACCTGGTCCACTCTGGTGCCTTTCTTCAGGATTTCCGGGCAGACAGCCAGCTTCTCTTTCCAATTAAACGCCCCATTTGGCCAGCTGGTGGGCCCCTGAGCTGGAAGGGAGAGATGCCTGCTACTGCTGCTGTCTGGATGTAATTTGGGGGACAGGAGATTTCATAAGCCGGGGGAGGGGATACATCTGAGATGTGATCACAGCAGAAGCATCCCCTCACCAGTTGCCCGGAAAGGAAGAGAATCCATATGTCCCAGCCCCCAGCGCAGGGTCTCGGGGAAGGGCACACTCCATGAATAACTGGGACTGGGGGCTGAGGGAGGATTGAGAAGGGTCGATGACAGCGTCACCCCAGGAGGGGCAAGGAGAGCGGGGACTCTCCAGCTCCAAGGCACCTCTCCAAGAGCTGCTTTATGTGATGCTGGGAACAAGACTTCAGGAGTGGAAATTACAATGCCACCATCAGAACAAATAGTACCACGAGGGCTCGCTGCACGCAGAGCTCTCCCTGAATGCTTTACGTGGATGCACAAGGACCTGAGGCAGAGGCGCTGTGATGCAGATGGGGAAACTGAGGTTCAAGAAATTGAACGAGCCGACAAGGTCAAAGGCTGGCAGGTGGGGAGGCTGGACCTGAACGGGAACTAGAAGCGCTCCAGGCCTTCATCAGCACTGGACCGCATGGCCTCTACCTGGATGAAGAGTCCAGGACAACATACAGGCAGCCAGCCGGCCAGGAAGTGCCCTGGGCAGGCCAGGGAAGAAGGCCGTGGAGTGCATGTGCACACACACACGTGTGCAAGTGCGTGTGGACATTTGCACATGCATGTACAAGTTGGGAAGAGCCTTCGAAGAAACACCGTAATGAAATGACTGCGAGCAAAGCCAGGTGCCCAGAAAGGAAGCAGAAGGAAGATGAAAGGCAGGAACGGCCCCAGCCCTACCGCCTCCGGAAGTTTCCACGGGGTGGGAGGCCTCCTGATGGCTCCCATTTGTGGAGGCCGGACCGCTGGAGCCACCGCGACGCTGGGGCCGCGTGGCCGAGGGGACACGTTGAGTGGGGGGCTAGTGACCTGAAGGCGGCTATCTCAGCCCGCGATCTGATCACCAGATGGGCCCTCTCTCGCTCCCTAAAAAACAGGAAATCCATATGAAAAGCAAGACAAATGGCCATCCCTGCCTTCCTCCCATCTGCCGTGATATGTGAACACGGCGGCTGTCAGCAGCGGCCACTGATTGATTCTGGGTATTTGTAGCTGGGGGTCTGTTATCAGCTGTGCTATCAAAGGCTTCTCTGGGCTGGGCTGATCCCACCAGCCATTTCAATATGCCACTCCTTTGAGACCTAAGTCTTTAATGCAAGGTGACAGCAATACTATTTCATGTCAGGCCCAAAGAGACCACTTCCTGTTTTGCAAAGGACTTGTGCCTGATTTCAAGGCAAAGTAAAGATAAATCGGAAATGTCACCCCCCACCCCCAGACACAGGCCAAGGGTGCTGCAGGATTCACTCTCTGCTTGGTATTTCACCTCCGAGGCCACACCTCAGATCAGAAAGCTGTTGGGACAGCTGGCCCATCAGTACCCAGAAGACCGCACAGGGTTGAAAAGCAGGATGCCCGTTCTTGTCCCAGTTTGCCACTAAAGTGCTGTGTGATATTGGCTAAGTCACTTGCCCTCTCTGTTTCCCATGTTCTTCAGCTGCATCACCAGTTCTTCTGTGCTATGATTTAAAATTTAAATCTCTTCAGCCGGGTCTTCCAAACCCCCAGCAACGCTCCAGCTTCTTCTCCTTTGCCCCACACTCCCACTGTCCTGAGCACCTTGCTGGTCTCAGAACCAGGCCCACATCACGGCCAGCAGCCAGCCCCTTGCAGTGCTGTTTCTCCATCCACAATGCCGCCCCCTACCGCATTTGCCGAGGGATGACCACTGGCCAGGTCCTCCCTCGCCGTGCACCCCCATTTTACAGACGGGAGGGCTGTGGCTCAGGAGAGTTGAGTGAGAGACTGGTGCTGTCAATAATCAGATTCAGGCTCTGCTCAGTGGTAGACCCTGAGACCCTCCTGAGGGAGTGGGAGAGACCCCAGAGACAGAGGTGTGGCCGTGACAGCATCTCACCCCTGGACGGCCAGGCAGAACACAGTGGAGCACCACGGAGGGGCCCTCTGCGTCCCTGGACATCACAGAGGAGGTTCCAACCTGCAGGGAACAGCAGGGGCAATTTCCAGGTGGAAACAGGAGATAACGTGAGCCTGGGAGGAAGTCAGCCACTGTGTGGCCACCGCCCAGGAACCAGCCCCCTCCCCCTGACGCTCGGGTCTCCAGGTGCTCCCACCAACCCCTCCAGCCCTAACACCCTCCTGTCCCCATCCCGGGGCGGCACTGTGTGGCTAAGAGCATCGTGCACCTCTTTCTTTGCAGATGAAGAAACTGAACTTAGGAAAGGCATTGACACCTTCCCAATGGCACATGGCTGGTCAGGGTTGAGACTCAGCTGAGAACCCAATTCCAAGCCATCTGTGTCCACTGGGAGGGACCCTGGACACCCCCAACCCAACCAGAGTACCCCAATTTTTGTTTGTTTTGTGTTTTCTATAAAGTTGAGTTTTCTATAAAATATAGACTCCATTCCATGAAAAGTTTCTATAATACTTCAATTTAAATTATTATTTTTGTTTACATTTGCAATGACTGTAAATTTACAAGCTTGCAAACTTACTGTAGTAACAACGAAGGTTCTCATACTGGGTTTGCTGGGTACCTCCTACAAAGGCCAGGAGAATACTCACCTACTCGGCTCCAGCCACCACCTCAAAGCCCATGGAAGGGCTGGGGGTTACACAGGTTACCCACAGATGCGCACTTCGCTTGACCACACCCCATCCATCAACAAGCATTTAATGAGCACCTACTATGTGCCAGGCGCTAAGCAGGATGGGGACAGCCTTCCCACATACCTCCCTGTACCCAGCCCCTGCTGGGAGCATCACCACCTCCCGAGATGCCTCTGACATCCAACATCAAGTCCAGCAGTGGCTGGGTCACTGAATCCTCAGGCAAGACCAGAGAGCAGCCTCTGGCCACAGTAGTGGGCAGCCACCATCACCGGCCTGTTGTCTTCTTTCCACCTGCCCAGGGCTCAGGGACTTGGAGTCCCAGAGAGGATGTCCCTGGTGGGGTGTGGGCCCATGGAGCCCTGTCTCCTGACTCTTGAGCTCTGTACCACCCCCTAACCCAAGCTTGGAGGCCTGCTTCCATTCCTGCATCAAAGAGGACAGGACCACAGAGCGCTGAAGCTGACCAGTGCCACCAAGCTTCATCACATGCCCTTCACTGCCCAGAGCCCTCTCCAAGCGCTAACTCACAGCCTCCATAAGGCAGATACTACAGTTCCCACTTTACAGATGGGAGCACTGAGGCCCAGAGAGGTTGAGTAATCAAGATTACCCAAATCATGTGTGCTGGGGTCAGGATTCAAACCCGGGCTGTGGGCTCCTGTAGTCTTGCACTGCTTGTCAACAGTATCTCATGGGGGAAGACACCAGCTCTCCTCGAGGGAGGCAAATAAAGCAAGAGAGAGAATCCAGAGGGTTGGATGGGTGCGTCCACTGCCAAGATGGCGTTGCCCCACCAGCCCCCAGGGACTTTGCCCCCATAAGTCCTGCCTTTCCCTCCAGGCCCCGTCCCCCGCCAGCCCTTTACATCATGGGAAAGAGGGGCTTGAGAGCTGCCGGGGAAATGCTCTGTCCTGATGGGACCACGCTCCCGGGGCCTTCTCTGGACAGTCCTCTCTGCAGGGGTTATGTTGCCGATGGTGACGATGACGCTATTAGATGACTACCACTTGGGTCCCGGACCCCAGGTCCGCTCATCCACCCAAGACGGTTCTCCTTCAACGCCCCTCGTCTCCCTGTGTTAACTCCGTCTCCCCTCGCCTGGGCAGTTTCCAAGAGCTCACAGACTCGCATTAGCTTCCTGCTGCTGCTGCTGTAACAAATTGCTACATAAAGTAACACCCATTGATTACCTTACAGTTCCCAGCGTGGGGAGTCTGCCCTCCCCAGGGCTGGTCCTTCCAGAGGCTACGGGGGGAATCTGTCTCCTTGTTTCCAGCTCCTGGAGCTGCCCACTTGCCTCCATCAGCCCCAGCTCCTTCTTCCCAAACACTTCCTCTGACCTGAGAGCAGGTACCCACCCTGCCCCCCACCCCCGGGGCTGCTCCGGGGATTCCCTCCCAGAGCCACCATGTCTATGCTGGTGACCCCCGTGCCCTCCCCAACCTTGACTCCCCCCCCCCAGGGCACACTGCCCACCCAACTGCCTTGTCAGCTGGGGTGGGGGTGGAGGGGGCAGGGGGAGAGCATAGCAACTGACCGCAGACCTAAGAGAGCGGAAATTTATTCTCTCACCATCTGGAGGGCAGCGTCTGAGATCAGCACTGTGTGGGCGGGGCCGTAGGGGAGGCTCTTCCAGCTTCTGGGGCTCCAGGTGTCCCTGGCTTGCGGCCACGTCACCAATGTCTGCTTCCGTCAACACGTGGCCTTCTCCCCTCTGATGTGTTCTCTCCTCTTCTGATAAGAATGCTTGTTGCTGGATTTAGGGCCCACCCGCATAATCCCAGGGTGATCGCATCTCAAGATCCTTCACTTGATTACACCGGCAAAGACCCTTTTTTTTCCAAATCAGGTCACATTCCCAGGTACTCGGGCATATCTTTTGCAGGGACCCCAGTTCAACGGCGGCCTGGGATTTTCCCTCTGAGAGTTCTGAATCACTTATGATCATGAGTGAGCTCTGCGGACAAAGCACTGAAACATTGCCGTCATGCCTGACGAAGCTGATTTCAGATCACTTGACACATAGATCCAAGGGAAAGTGGCTTCTTCATACTAACCCCCAGATCTGTACAGGCCTACCCACTCTGTGAGGGTCACACCAGCAAACACACAGGGCGACCCCCACCTAGCACGTGGCAGGGAATGAGCAGAAGGCATGCCCCCCGTGACAGATCCCAGAGCGGGGCTGGCACCTGCCTGCAGCTCTCCCTCTGTTAGCTCATCCCTGCGGAGGAGGTGTCCCTAACAGGTGACTCTAACAGGTGTCCCTTCACCCAGACATTTCCTCCTACCCGCGAATTCCATGTGTTCCGGTAATCACCACTTATTATTTCTCGTGGCTCCTGGGGGTCACGGATTCAGATGGGCACAGTGGGGACAGTTTGCCTGTGCTCCTCTTCACCTGGGGCCTCAGCTAGGCAGCAGAAGGCCAGGGGTGGAGGCTGGTGTTGGCTGGGGCCTAGGGAGGTGTGGGGGGCAGTCTTCGGCCAGAGGCGCATGTGGCCTCTCTGCTACTTGGGCTTCCTCACAACATGGAGGACAGGGCCCCAGGTGAGCCCAAGAGGGAGAGCCGAGAAGAAGCCAAGTTGCCTTTTTCAACCCAGGCTGGGGAGTCACAGGGCCTCCCTTTGGCCGCATGCCCCATGGGAGTTACACAGATCTGCCCGAGTTCTCTGCCCAGGGAGGGAACAAGCCCGCTCCGCTCACCCTGTAAGAAGAGCAGGTGGGATGGGTGTCACCCTCTTTGGGAAGTGCCACCTTCCCTAGCATCTCAGACTGAAGCTGGCGTGGGCAGTACGCCTGGGTTTTTCCCCTCACCCAGTCTCCTCTTTCTCATCCCCATGGTACTACAGGGCAGAAGCCTCACACTGTCCAGCCAGTGGCAGGCCACGCAGGTAGGACCCTGGGAGGCAGCTGGATTCTCCCTGTAGGAAGCCGCCCCGACCCCAGGGACCCGGGCAAGCCGGCAGGCGCTACAGGTCCTGCAGACGGGAGCCAGCAAGGCAACAATTGTCTCCGCCCGACTGTCTCATCCCCCAAAGGGCTCTGATAAATGGAGAGATAGGACCACTAATTCTTGGGCACCGCCAGGGATGGACGCCCTGTCACTGTGAAAATGGGCCCGGATTCCTTATCATGCGGCCACTCCACAAATCACCAAAGACAAGCTGACGTCACCCCCTCGGAGGGGCTTCAGAGGGGCTGTTAATTCTAATGGATTTGCCCAAGTGGAGATAAAGAACCTTCTTGTTCCTCCTATATTGGAGTAATTCGTTTTACAAATAGATTCAAGGAAAGTGGTTGAGGCGGGGTGTGGAGCTCACTGGTCAGCCACACAAAGCACCCAGCCTTCCCGGGAGACCACGTTCTGGAACAGTCCCCACAGGGGCGCTGACAGCGCCATTCCGGGGAGGCCACAGTCAGGTCCAGCTGGTGGACCCCTCCTACCTGGCCCAGACACACTCTTTGCAGAGCTCTGTGCAAAATGAAAACAGTGAGCCCTTGTTCAAAAGTTTGGAGAATTTCACAACAGTGACAGAGCATTAAGCCAAGCGTGGGCCCCCACCGGGAGCATGGCCCTGTGCTGTGCACAGACTGGACAGGTCACAGTCACCTCGAGGGCACAGAAGAGACTGGAGCCATTAGTAGCCTGGCCTGGGCTGGAAGGTCAGAATGGATGCTGGTGGCCCCAGAGGTCCACTTCCAAGGGCCAGAGTTAGCCTTGGGCCACTAGAAAGGGCCCATAAGTGTGAGATCAAAACCCAGCTCTCCCTGCCTCTGAGCCGTGCCGCCTTATGTGTATCACTTGAGCACTCTGAGCCTCGATTTCCTCACCTGTGAAATGGGGTGATAATTGTATCACCTTCCAGCACAGCCATGAGGCTGACACGTGGCCCCATAGAAGGCCCATAGGAAGGGATTAATAAATGGTGCCCGTTCCTACGGATGGGGATGTTCGCCTCCTTGGTGACAAACCAGGGAGAACACCGTAGCCCTGGGCTGCAGGCAGGGGCTCTGGGGCCAGAGCCCTGGGTTCAAATCCCACTTCTATCGTGTAGTGGCTGAGAAGCTCTGGCAAGTGACTTCACGGGGTCCTGCCTCAAATTCCTCACCTGTAACCTGAGGTGCCCATCATCCCATCCAGCAGGTTGTTATGGGAACTAAGTGAGGGATGCATGTGAGGGGTTGACCTGTTTGAGGTGGATAAAGAGGGCAGAGGAGGACGGGGTCCAGTCACGGAGAGGGCCCCCCCTCCCGTGGGAGGAAGTGGGACATCCTGGGTGGCGCCAACCGCCCCCCCGCCGCGGTAGAGCAGAAACCTTGCATGTGGGGAGGTGAGGAGGAAGGAGTGAAGCCCGATGCCAAGGTGCCTGGAGGTTAAACAATCGAGGAAAGGGCAGCGCTCTGTAAGAAAATGAATACAAAGTTGCAAATACAAAACTAGACACACGTGAGTGTTGCTTAGAATGAGGAAAGAAACTGCAATTCAAAAGTGACAAAGCTCACAAAGATCTCAAACTCCCGGAAACAGAAAAGTATCAGTGTTCTTATTTCTGAACTGACCCATCTCTGTTAACACCATTTCTCTATATTTGGGGTTGCATACTGTTTTATCACCTCTCAATATGACAATACTTTTGTGATTATATGATTTTTTCTATGAAGAGACTAGAAAGATAACTCCATCTTGTTCTGACATGGGAAAATGAAATTTGTTTATCATTGATGGATAAGCACAGTTTTTTTTTAAGATTTTGACTATCAGAGTTTTAGTTTCTATTGTGATATAACAAGAGAGATTTTGATATTTTGTCAGCCTGCTTCCTTTTGGTTTATATTTTAGGTTTCCACTAGGATACTCCTTCTCATCATGTTTATTTTTGAAACCATCAATAACTCTACAAAATACAGAAATTATGTGAAATTGACAAATACAAAAGCAATTCAAATGAATATTTTTCTTTGTCTTTTTTTATTGTGGTAAAATACACGTAACATAAAATCTACCATCTTAACCACTTGTAAGTGTACAGTTCAGTGGGATTAAATCCATTCACTTCATACAACCATCACCACCAACCATCCCCATAATTCTCTGTATCTTGTAAAACTGAAACTCTGTACCTGTTAAACACTAGTTCCCCATTCTCCTGCCCCCAGCCCCTAGCACCCACTTTTCTACTTTCTGTCACTGTGAATTTCCTCTAGGGAACTTCTGTAAGTGGAATCATAGAGTAATTGTCCTTTTGTGTCTGGTGCATTTCACTGCGCATGATGCCCTCAAGGCTCGTCCACATTATAGCCTGTGTCAGAATCCCCATCCTTTTCCAAGGCTGAATAATATTCCACTATATGGATGGACCACATTTTGCTTATGTCCGTCCATCAATGGACACTTGGTTTGCTTCCACATTTTAGCTATTATGAATAATGTTGCTATGAACACGGTGTACAAGTATCTCTTCAAGACCCTGCTTTCTATTCTTTTGGGAAAACAGCCAAAGGTGGAATTGCTGGATCACAGGGTAATTCTATGTTTAATTTTTTAAGGACCCTCCATACTATTTTCCACAGTGGCTGCACCATTTTACATTCCCACCAAGAGTGCACAAGGGTTTCAATTTCTCTACATCCTCACCATCACTTGTTTTCTGTTTCCTTGATAGTAGCCATCCTGACAGGTATGAGATGGTTTCTCACTGTGATTTTGATTTGCATTTCCCTAACTATTCAAATGCATTTTTCAATGTGTCGCTACATTGTCCTGAGCTGCATAGCTCTGTAAGCTAGCTTGTCTTCTGCACAATGCATTCAGTTCTCCATGTATCTGTGTAGAAGTTTCGTCCTGGTGTCCTCAGGCCATTGTCCTGTACAGGGGCATTTTCTGTTCCCTATTATCTGGAGCCACCAGACTTTGTTTATTTTTGAAACCATCAATAACTCTACAAAATACAGAAATTATGTGAAATTGACAAATACAAAAGCAATTCAAATGAATATTTTTCTTCGTCTTTTTTTATTGTGGTAAAATACACGTAACATAAAATCTACCATCTTAACCACTTGTAAGTGTACAGTTCAGTGGGATTAAATCCATTCACTTCATACAACCATCACCACCAACCACTCACACTCACACTCTAAGAAGTGATCTGGTAGCTTGAGATGCAATAAAGCCTGTTTATTCAGGCAGAGATCTGTGTTCTCGTTGTTTGTATGCTCCGCTCTGCAAACCCAGGAATCGGGCTACGGATTTGCCATGATTCCCACCAAAAAAAAAAAAAAAAGGACAAGATGTGTATATGGTCGTGTGGTCTATTTATAATGATGTGCCTTGTATTATCAAGTCAATTCCTGAAAGAAGAGACCTTTCATTAGGACTGGATTCAGTAAGAACTGAATCCCCCACTCACAACATGACAGTTTGGGCAACAGGAGGAACTTTCCACAGACTTGTTTCTGGCTCCATGACTGTCACGCTTCATTTCTCCTGCCCACACACACTCAGGGCCGGAAGCCAGAAGATGGGCTCACATCACAGCCCATAAGATGGGCTCAGCCCCACCCTTTTACCGGGCACCAGGGGGTCTTCCCAGCGGACTCAGGTGTATCCCTGGAAGCCAGCCTGTGCTTGGGGCCAGTGACGACTGGACTCTATACAAAAGTGACCGGAACCACACGAACCCAGCCCACGAAATACACTGTCCCTCACCTGGACCCCAGCGACTTTGGCAGCCTCCCCTGCACCCACACACACACACCTGTCCCCAAGGAGAGGGCAAGTCAGAGGGAAGGGACGGCGGCTTGACCTGCTGCCCCTGTGATATCTCACTTTTGCAGATCTGAAGAGCTATGCACGACCGGGTGAGCACCTGGGCGGGCCCTCGCAGCGGAAGCCCTGGAGCTTGAGTGTCATGATGAACCACCAAGGTCGGAAGCACCCCCAGGTCTGGGGTGTATTCTAGTTGGCTGAGTTCTAGGGTGCCTTCTAGTGGACCAAGTGGGTCTGCTGAGAGGCCAGGAGATCCCTCAGGGATGGCAGGTCCCCATCCCAAGCCTCTCGATGACCCTGGGCCAGACCCCTGAGGGGTCAGCCTCAGTGGGGGGAAGTGTGTGGCACCACCCCACTCCCATCCATCCTGCGGCCAAAATCCAGGGTCACCCCAGATGCCTCATCTCGGCTTCACCTGTCCCGACTCAAAAGCCCTCTTCCCCTCGACCATCCCGGGACCTTGAGCAACTTGAGCCAGAAAAGTCACCAAAGGGACCCCTTAGACTCTTCTGTGGATTCACACTGCCCACATCATCTGGCCCTCGATGACCCCAGCCCTTGGCCGTCACCCCTCCACCTGGTTTCCTGAGACTCCCAGCCGAGCACCTGGGAGGAGACGGGGTGAGAGCTGTGCTGTACCCCCCACCAGTCCCCAGAGGAAACGTCTTTCCCCCATCCCCCCAAATTGTCGGAAACGCAATAAAACCATCAAAATCACTTTACCTCAGCCCCAGGGTTACAAAACCTGAGCCAAGTTTCTCTTTGTTCAGTGGCAGTGTGAAAATACGGGACTCTTCAGTGAGAGAGACATTGAGACAAAAGTAAAGCCATGACGTTGGGTCCAATTCAGCCGGCCTTGACCCTCCAGTGTTCCGGCTCAACCCACCGTGTCTCTCTACCTTCAAGTTTTCCTGCAGAGCCCAGCCTGGCCCAGGAGCAAACTGTAGAACAACCACCAGCTTCTTTATCATCAGTAATTCATCGGGGTTTATCTGGGGTCAACACAGATTCAGAGAATACCGTTTCAGTTAGAATCCAGCTCAAGTTGAAATTTGAGCAAAAAAGTGGTGGACCATGACCACCACCATTTCCCCTCCAAGGGCAAAAAGTTCAAGGCGAATTTCGGCCTTGGGAAGACTTTTCTTTCGTTTCTGATGGTTGGAAGATGACTTTATAAAGAAAGGACATCTTTTCCTGTCACTGCAGCTCATCATCCCGGGAATAAAAATTCAGTTATCGGGAAGAGTTGTCTGCAACCCACGGAGCTTCTCATGACCAAAGAAGCTCTGGAAACGATCAGAAAACATTAAAGAAGCAAAATGCATTTGGCGTTGCTGCAATTTGGGAGTGAGCATCCACTTTGCCATGAGCCGTGGCAGATAAAGCATCTGCTCATTCAATTAGGTCGAGGAAAATGGAAAATAGCTGAAATTCAGAGTCGAAAATATTTCATTTCTTAGCAAACACTGTTCAGTGTTAAAAGGGGGAAATGGTCTGCTCTGTCTGTGAATAAAGGCTATTTGGGGAGATCCTGGGTACCGGAGGGAAAGATAAAAGGGAAGACAGATTTCGACATATGAGTTCACCAGCTGATTCCTGCAAAAACGCAGAGATTTGCAATGAAGTCATGGACTAACAAAGATTGAGATGTTGCAGGACATCACGAATGACATGATGTGTCCCTGGCTCCGATGGTAATAGGTAATGAGCCCGCCGATAATGCAATCGGAGACCAGCTGTCGGTCTGGGTGGTGAGATGCTCTTGGAAGACGTCTGCACAGCCAAATCCAAGCTCCCTCCTGGATCATGAAGGCTGTAGAGATGACAGGACCCACTTGCTGAGGGTTTTGAGAAAATCTACCTGCAGCAAACTAGGAGCCCTGTGGTCTGAAATTTGAGGTCTCAGTTGGGTAAAGGCCACTGTCAGAGAGACGACCATGCCGCTAAACAGACTGAAAAGTTCATTGGTGTTTTAATGACGTTGAAGAAGCACAAGCCGACGTCTGTGGTTGCTCCAAGTTGGTGCCTGCAGCGTTGGGGTGTCTATGTCACGGGGTCTCGTGAAGAAAGGAAGAAGACCCAAGATGCTTTCAGGGATGTTGCTTCTTTGTGTCTTGGCATGTGGGTGGCTCTGTGCAGAGCTGGGCGACTTTCCCCACCACAGTTAGTGGAGCAAAGACTGACCTGAAGGCTGTTGTGTGGATTATACAGAAACCCTTTGGGCTGTGCGTCATGACACGGGGGAAGCCAGGCTCCCCTGTGATGGAGAAGGGACATAGGTGGGACGTGGCAGGGGTGGCCATGGCGGAGGAAGAAGGAGGGATAAGCAGAGGCCAGGAAGGACTGGAGTATTGGGTGAGCTGTGAGGAACCAGGCTTGGGGGATGAGGAACATGACTTGGTCAGGCCCAACGTCCCCAGGGCCTGCCTTGCTGGTGGGGTGGCCACTGAGAGGACAAAGGGGAAGTGGAACGCACCCAATACTGACCCAGGCACCAGGACCCCTGAGTCCTGGCTCAAGAGGACTGGTGTCTCTTCTCATAAGGACACGAATCTCATTGGATCAGGGCCCCATTCACAACTTCACCTTATTGAATTACCCTCTTATTCTAGGTACAACCACACTGCACCTGAGGCTTCAACAGACGAATTTTTGGAGGACACAATTCAGTCCAGAGCAACCCTTAAATATTCCCGGGTGTATTTTTTAATAGCCAGAACATCTTCTTACACAACCACAGTACAATTATTTTTTTAAGAATGAATAGGAATTTTAATGAGGTTTACCACAGTACAATTATTAAATTCAGAAAATTTACCATTGAAAAAATAATGCATGATCTTTATTCCAATTTTTCCAATTGTCCCCATAACGTTCTTCATAGCATTTTGTTTCTAAATAAGATCCATTGTTGCATTTAGCATCATGTCCTTTTAAGTTTCCTTATTCTAGATAATTACTCCTTTCTTTGTCTTCATGATGTTAGCATTTTGAAGAGGACAGACAGGTCACTCCTCTATTTGTGTCTGTCTGTTGTTTCCTTGGGTTCAGATTTGGTGGGGGGGAGGTCACACGGAACAGAGGCTGTGTCCTTTTGGGGACATGCCATCAGGGGGCACATGATGTCACTTGGTCTCCATATTGGTGATGTTGACTTTTATTACTTCTCCATTTGTCCCTTTGAATGTAATAAATCATCTGTGAAAAGATATTTTAAGACAACATAAATAACCTGTTTATCATTAAACTCTCACCCAGCCATCTTCACATCCATCCGTGAGTATGATGTGTGCCTCTTTCACTTATTACTCACTCTGATGGTTGCAGAATTGCAATTTCCTAAGCCTATCACTCCATCAACATTTGTTAGTTGGCTTTCTCCTGTAAAGAGCTTTCTCTTGGCTGTCGTTTATTTATCTATCTATCTATGAATTCATTATCAGCACAGACTCACGGATTCACATTTTGAGGGTTGGATTATAATCCAGCCTCCATCGCTGGCATTACACACACCATGATCCTCAAATTCCCCAGCATTTTCCAACAGATGGGAGCCCTTCAAGTGACTCCTGTCTCCTGATGTGCCCCTAGATGGGGTTTTTCATCTCTCCTGTATACGTCATCTTCAGGGAGCCTGGGAACTGCTTAAAATTATACCCATAAGATTACATGCCTGTGTGTTTTGTAATGGGTGAAGGTCCAATAGCGTCTGTCAGATTCTGCAAGGCACTGTGGCCTCCCCAAAAAGACAAAGAGACTCTGAGACAGAGACTTGGGTGGACCTGTCCATGTGTCCTAGCCACCTCCAACTCACGAACAAGAACATATTTTGCTTACAACGGTGGTTCTGGAGTCCCTTAAGCCTCCTGATAAGCAAGCCTTTCTTCCCCAGCTCCGTGCGAAGTCAACAAGATGGTAGAAGGAGGCTCTGTCGGGTCACAGGGAAGCTTCCAGAACTGACCGGCGAGACCAGGGGCCGTCAGTCCCTCTGCATGCTGATGTCCAGAGGACTTCACTGCTGAGACCTTGCCATGACACTCATGATGGCTGTCGTGTGGCTGGCTGTGCTGTGGTGTGTCCAGCTCACTCAGTTCTCACTAGAAGCTTGGGTGTGGACTAATATCACACCCCATTTTACGCAGGAGGAAACTGAGGCTCTGTCAAACTTTGCCCAGGGTCCCACAGCTTGTAAGTGACCAAATGGGCCTTGAACCCAAATCCACCATTTCCAGCTCCCAAAGCCCCAACCCCACCCACACTGACAAGCACCCTTCAATCAGGGCAGAGTTCAGCTCAAAGCCCTTAGAAAAGGACCATGGTAGACAGCAGCATGGTGCCCATTCTTCACTCTGCCCTCCATCCATGCCCCTTGCCATGGCACCCAGGGAAATGATATCCTCCCCATTAATGGTAGGCTTGGCCACGTGACTCACTTTGAACAATAGAACATTAGCTGACAGGTACAAACAAAAGCTCAAAAGTTGCATTGAGGACTGCGCTTGTCCCCTACACTTCCAAGTGCTGTGAGAAGGCCATGCCCATGGGGGCCTGCTGGTCTCTGAATCAGCCAAACCCCAGCCAATCCACAGCCTTGCCCCTTGGAGCAGAGCCACCCCACCAACCAGACATTCGAGCAAGGGATAAAGTCTGAGGGTTCTGTGCCACTGAGTTTGAGGAAGCTTTGTTACATGGCATTATGGGGACAATAGCTGACTGATACAGAGATGGTACTGGGGAGACCTCACCTCTCATTTCACCCTCACTTTTTAAAATCAGTACAATGGTGACACTAGAAATACATCTTCCTTTCTTTCAATCTGGTGTGTGTGCTTCTGCTTCTGAGTGTGAAGCTTCATGGTCTTTTATGGCGGCCCGGGGAGAGTTTGGGGGAAACAACTGGGTGAAAATCTCACCAGTGGAAGAAAGGATGCTCTTCCTCTCTGAGTAACATGTGATTCTGTTTCGGAGCCTGAGGCCAGGTTTTCACAGGCGCTGGCAGAGGAAGGGAAGCAGAAGGAGCTGGGCCAGGGAGGGCACGAGTCAGGGGCCCTCCTGACACATCTTCTATGAAGGCAGCAACCCTGAGCCAGACGTGCAGTAACCGGTGCAGCTGCGGGAACTGGTGGAGGGGGCTGGCCCTGTTGGTTGGTCTGACTCTAATTGGAGGCCTGGCGGGAAAGTGAGAAGAGAATAGGACAGAACCCCCTGGGATCCTTCTGCCTCTCCTGCTTCCCCGGGAAGGAACTCTTTCCACAGGTCCAGACCCCAAGGGAGGAAGCCAGGACCCTGGCACCAGGCAGACCCAGCTCCAAGCTGCAGCCTCCTGGCACTCGGCAAGACGCTTCTCCTATGAGCTGGAGGTTCTCACTCACAACAAGTGGGTGATGGGGTGATACTGCAGCACCAGTGAAGGTCGGACGGGCTGGTCCATGGACACTCATCCCGTTAGCGTTGCCCTTCTCCACCTCCAGGGGAGACTGAGTCTAAGTGCAAGTGGGAGTGCTGCCGTGGGCTCTCCTTGGGATGCCTTGGCTGCCATGCCCCTGCACTGCTCTTCCCTCCTTCAGAGCATGCTCAGTAATGAGGAAGGGTCATGGGCTCACACCAGGGCCACGAGTGACCCTCACCCCAGGGACACTGTGGCCTGGGCACCCACGTTGACCTCCTTGGCATCATGTGGCCACTTTTCAACTCGGCACCAGAGGGACCATCACACAGGGCTTCTGGTCAACCCCCAACAGGGTGATTCCTAATCATTCACCCTTCGTTGCTGTGTGCGCCCTACCCCACACCAAGCCCCCGGGGCCTCAGCTCCACAGACCCTGATGATTCAGGAAAAAATGGTTCAGGCTGAGCCAATGGTACCAATACCCCCAACTCGGAGCCTTGGGAGAAAAATCTTTCTCTCCGAGAGGTCCCAAAATGGCCAGGGGTTTGGATGCCAGGGGAACCCCAGGCCCACAGGGATGGCTGCGAGAGGCAGGGGAGCTGTGATCTGGGCGTGTCGGAGTCTCCTGACCCAGAGCCCGGTGGGAATTCCCAGCCCAGGCCGGCCCTTTGTCTAGAGGATTCTTATCAGCAAAGGCAGACGGCTCTTTTCACAGACATCTGCCAACCCTCGTCCCAGTCTGGAGCTTGGGTTTCCACGGGGAGGCGAAGGCCCGTGTCGGGAGACAGGGCCACGCCAGAGGGGCCAGGCTCTGTTTACACACAGCAGCGGTGGGCGCTGGGTCCCACGGGATCGTGTGTCTGTGTGCACAGGTGGCGGGAGGGCCGCGCTCTGCTCTTGCAGTGCCCGCCTCCCTCCCTCCCTCCTTCCTTCCTTCTTTTCTTCCAGCAGATATTTGGGTGCCTTTTCTACTCCACACCTGTGCTGTGCAACAGGATTTTAACAGTTAATAAGACTCCGTTCCAGCCCACAGGTAGCTCCCAGGCCAGAGGGAGGCTCAAACAGGCAACCGCAATGCACAACAGACTATGCGACTGGCGGAGGTACAGAGGCCATGGGAGCCCATGGGGGCCACCTGACCCAGCCCGGGGCCAGGGGCTCCTGGGAGGGTCACCTGTAGGGCCCAATAGCATCCTGGTCACTGCCTTTCCAGAGATGGAGTTACAGCCAGAATTGCTCCAGAAGCACTGTGGCCTGGCGGGCCCTGGGTCTTTGCACCCAGGCCTGGGGATTGACTGCAGTTACCCTTGGATATCCCCAAACATCCCAAACTATTTGACCCCAGAACAATTTTCATCCTCGGCCAACATTTCATGGAACACATTTTTGGAAAGAAAAGCCTCCCTTGTTGTCTCACCATGAAAATCACCACTGTGAAAATCAGACAGTGAGATGAGAAAACAATGTTAAAGGGGGCAAAACAAAAGGTGCTCCTGAAGGCAGGTGACTGATGGTGTCTAATTCTGCTCCTTCCCAGTATATGACCAATGCCGCGGTAAAGGGATCTTGAAGACGTAAACACACAAAGATGCAGAGAATGGAAAAGGCACTGCAGCAACTATATTTTAGAGGGAAGACAGAAGACTAGGGGGTGAACACTGACTTAGCAGAATGACTTTTAAAAGCTGGATCCCATGGGTGGCCCCTGGGAAAGTCAAGGGGTTGGGGAAGAGCTGATTTCCACAGCAGAATCCTCCCAGAATCCCCTCTGGAACTGGGATGAAGAGGCTGCCATGATGAAGAGGACTAGGTGAGATGTTCTGAGATACAGTTGGAGCCCCAGACCCCTCCCACAAGTGGGAGGACACCACCACCCCCAATCCTAGAAGAAGAATTTTATTTTCTGGGCAAATTAATACAGAGGCTTCCAGGCTAGGGGATGCCAGCCCAGTGGAGGGCCTTGATTACATTGCCAAGACCAGAGAGGCAGGTTGAATGACCCTTTGCATCCTCCCCCTTCACCAACTAGGTTCCAGAACACCAGCAATCAGACCTCGCCCCTCAGTGAGACCTAATCCAGCCCAAGAGGAAGGGTCTAAGGGTTCTGATATCAGGGGATCCTCAAAAACCACAGTGAAGCTTATGGGGCTTCAAGAGTGGTCAACCTCCACTCTTGAACTTTCAATGAGTTCTGTGCCCGCCCCCCTCCCCCCACTTAGTCATGAATGGACAGCCAAAAGCTATCAGACATCTGCTAACAGTCTTACATGAGAGACAGAAACCAAAACAACCAACAGAAAAATGCAATTCAGAGGAAACTGAGACTGTTCAAGGGAAAGAAAGCTTTCACAACTGTATCGACAACAAGAAGCTGTCCTCAACATCCTCAGAGAGGTAGAATGTCACACCCAAGAACAAGAACAGGGTGCTATCAAAAAGGACCATTCAGAGGACAAAAAGGAAAGAGCTCCCAAATTTAAAAATAAAAATCACAGCAGAAGTGATAACTCAATAAAAGAGTTTAAACATGAAGTGGAGAAAATATCCCAGGAAGTAAAATAAAAAGAGAAGAGAGGGGAGAAGAAAATGAGAGAGAGGATACGAAGGATAAAAATATAGAAGATCCAACATCCAAACAGCAGGCACTACAGAGGTTATCTGAGAGGAAGAACAGAAAACACCATCAATGAAATCATTCAAGACAGTTCCCAGCACTGAAGGGTTTTTTTTCCAGATTGAAGAGCCCCACGAAATATCCAGCATAGAAAATAAATATAGACCTGCACCATAGCACATCGTTGTGAAATTTTAGTACACTTGGGACAAAAAGAAGTTTCTACAAGCTTTGGTGGGGGGTGGGGAAACCAATTACATACAAAAGATAAGTTCTCAGAGTGGTTTCAAGATTCTCAACAGAATTTCTTGGGTGCAAGAAAACAGTGGAGCAATGCCTTCAAAATTCTGAAGGAAAATTATTTCCTATCCAAAATCTTACGGCATGATATGGTATCAATCAAGTATCATGATGGAATAAAAACCATTTCAGACATGCAAGGTCTCAAAAAAATTTGCCTACGAGTTAACAATTTCTCAAGAAGCTACTGAAAGATGTGCTACCCCAATGTGAGAAAATAAACCAAGAAGGAGACTGGAGATGGAAGAAGTAGTTCATCCACCATGGGTGAGGGGTGAAGGAGGTCCCAGGAAACCTCTGAAGGGAGATCCCAGGATAGCAGTGATGCACTCAGAGTACTGCCGGTCCAGGTGACAGCCATGTGACTCAAGATTTCTGTTGCCACTGTACCACTTTCACCCGAGGCAGATTGCTGGAGTGAGAATCTTATCCACTGGATGACCTTGACCAAATGCTAATGATGTTCCTGCTCTTTCTTCTGCCCAGCAGCCTCCATCAGTTGAGAACTTCCGTTGCATCCCCCAGAAGTGATCTACTCTGACCTATTCCTGAGAACGGGAAGTTGGCCACAGCAAGCATAGAAGCACATGGTACAAAGCAATCCACTCTCTCTACTATCTTTCTACGGTGACCAGACACCCCGGCCACAGTGAGCCCTGTGCCTACCCCATTCTTGAGGTCAGAAAGGATTTGGGCAAACTCGGGCCAGCAAGCAGGCTCTGACCCAGAGTTTCCCTTCAGCTTGCCATCATATTGTATATTTTCCTGGGAGCCTTCAACTCTTGGTGAAAATATTGCCTTTTCCTTCCACCATTTGGTTTGTACCTTCTCCTCTATTTTTCAGAACTAAACAATGTATTATTGGGGGATTGTGGCAGACACTGGACAGATGGTCACCACACCTGTTTCTCCTTCCTTCTGGAGGCCCAACTAGACCACACACATCGCCCAGCCTCCCTCGCAGATAGGTTCAGGTACGTCACTGAGCACCACCCAATGTTGTACAGCACCTCCAGGCCCGGCCAGAAGTCTCCTGCTCCTTTTCTCTATTTATCCTCTGCCAGCCCAGCAAAGGGCACCAAATGGAGGCTTCCCAGGTTCTGGGGGATGGTACAATCTCTGGGAGGGAGGGTCCTGGGTCCCTGCATGACTGCATGGAGCAGAGACCCACCCCCACCTGCACTGCAATCTCATAAATAAGAGATACACATTGTTTGGATTAGGCCACTGTAATTGGCGGGGGGGGGGGTTACAGCAATTAACATACCCTGATTAATGAGGGACATTTACATAGGTGGTAAAACTGGAGAGAAAAATCTAAGAAAGATTTGTAAGAGCACCGTTTCTGACACAAAGTAGGTAGGTACTTAGTCAACTTTGGCTCAGCAAATCAATGAACAAACAAGTCTGTTCTCTGAAAGGTGGTCTCTGCGTCCTGTCTGCACAGGCATGTGGCCCAGAGGGAGCGTGAAAAGTTTACAGCTGATTTGTTGGTGTGGTGGGGATGTGGGTGATATTTCTCCTGTTATTCTTAGGATAAGATTGTTCTGCAATAAACACGTAGGGAATGTGGGCCCAGCCTCTCCCACGTTATATACAGCATGCGTAGAAACATCTACGCGCTCAGCTCTCCAGACAGCTGTTTCTTTGCAAGCAAGAGCTCATTTCTCCTCCAAGCAGGCAGAATCTAGCCACCGGGCATCCCCCTTCCAGCAACCGGCCTTCCAAACCCACCCTCCCCTGGCCCCAACACACAAGGTCCGCAGCCCTGCCTTCCCTTAGAAAGCACTCCCTTCCAAACATCCTCTACAGCCTTCGAGGCTGAGTCCAGCTGTCCCCAGGCTGGGACTCCTCACCCCTTCTGCATCCCCCCAGGATTCTCTGCAGTGGCATTTGTCCACCCAGGACAGGGCCCAGAGGACAGCATGCCAAGGGTAAGGGGCTGGGGGCCACGGTAGTCAGACCACCTCTGCCCACAGCCCGGATGCTCACTTGCCAAAGGGGTGGGGGGCAAATTGCTTCAAGGCCCAGGGATGGTGACAGTACGTGCCCCAGTGGAGGTTTGTGAAAAGTACATGAAAGGATGCACAGAATGTTGTTAGGAAGGTGATTAGCCCCTGTGGGTCATTCAATAAGCCTTGGCCCTGACGTAGAGGCTGCATCTTTGTCCAGCTCCCGCAATGGCCCCTTAACCCCTCAAGGGCAACACCCACACCCTCCTTGCCGGTAAATGGCCCCATGGGCCATGGGGACAGACCTGCAGGCTTGTCCAGCATCCGAGGAGTCGAGATGAAGCCGTGTCTGCTGATGGAAGCTGCAAGGCTAGAGGCAGGAAGCCCTTGACACTGGCCCCTCCATCGGTCCAGCCTCTCCCAGTTGTCTGGACTAGAAGGGGCTGCAGCACAGGGACCAGCCAAAAGCCAGGCGCCAGGGCATGGCTGAAGGAATGGGGACGTGTAGCCAGAGGAGAGTATACGCAGAAGAGCCAGTCAACCCTGAAACGGGGGCTAAGCACCTACTAGGCGCCAGGCACCATCATCAAGTGAGCAAAACAGTGACACAGGCAGGCCAACCCCTGCCCTCTGGGGCTTGCACTCCAGACAATCCATTAAATAAAAAGATGACCCAGAGAAGACAATTAATACATAAAGCAGCATCAGCTGGTACCAAGTTCTATGGCAGAAAATAAAGGCAGGTAAGCAAGGAGATAAGATGCTGGGTGGGCCGGGGGGTGGGGTGTCAGGGGAGGCTTTCTCAGCATGTGACACTCCAGCAGACACTCGCATGAGCCTTATGGGTTTCTGAGTGGTTTGCTCTCAGATCCATTGCAGTCCTGCCCGGGCACTGTAGAAACGGGACTACATTTCCCAGAGTCCTTTGCCCTAAGCTGTGCCCTTGAAATCACTCTTATTACCGGGTCCTCACGCACCTGACATCCTCATGTGCTTCTTTTCCAAACTTGACCCCTCTGGTTAAAACAATAAATCGATGGCAATGTCTCATGTCTGCCCGGTCAACAGTCTAGTTGGAGAATCTCAGATGTCCCTAAGATGCACACCAGCCCTGGAGATGGACTATGGCCAAGGGGAAGTGGACTTATCCCTCCTCCATGAGAACCGTGGCATGACCCCCTTGAGTGCTTTCTTGAGTTGCATCTGGTGGCCCTGCCCAATCAGTACATGACTGTAGTTGTAGAGATGGGGGACAACACTGACCATCACCGGGATGGTTAATTTTATGTGTCAACTTGGCTGGACCACAGGGTGCTCGTATAATTGATCAAACATTATTCTGGATGTGTCTGGGAGGGTGTTTTTAGATGGGGATAACACGTGAGTTGGTAGACCCAATCATGGATTGTCCTACCTGTGTGGTGGGCCTCGTCCAATCAGTTGAAGACCTGACTAGAAGAAAAAGCCCAGCCTCCTCTGAGCAAGAGAGCCTTCTCCAGCAGACGGCCTTCAGGCTTCATCTGCAAAATCAGCTCTTCCTAGTTCTACGGCAGACTGTTTTCAGACTCTAACTGAACATTGGGCCTTCTGGGTCTCCAGCCTGGAAAGTTTGTATTTGCCAGACTCCATAATCATGCGAGCCAATTCTGTATAATAAATCTCTTTTTATATATATACACACCCTGTTGGTTCTGTTTGTCCGGAAAACCTTGGCTAATACAATCACCAAATGTCCCAGTAATGTTTAGGTGAAGCCCCTTGTGACAAATTTCTTTTACAAATAAGTGCTAGGGAACATTTACAGTTCCTGAGGAGGGGCATATTTTCTCCAATGGCTGTACAGATTCTAAACCTTTCATTCTTTCCCTGCTCCCTTTGGCTGCCAGGAATTTGTAGCTTGGCCAGAGCAACCACAGAGTGAGCCTGTTTCCTACCCCACCTCGTCCTTGGATTCACCTTCCTTGTTTAACGTCTATTTTCCCATGATCCTGACTTCTCGTTTTTGGTATGTGTTACTCTTCCATTGCTTGTTCTTCCTACAGAGTGCTGGGTGCTGAGGATGGATCGAAGTGTTTTCTTTCCCTCTCCGCTGGCCCCTGCCCAATCCGCTGGGAAGGAGTGGGTTGTCAGGCATGTGTTCAGGGTGGGGTGAGACCACAATCAGACAGCTGTCCACACCGCTGTGGTGAGCGTTCACCAGATACTTTGGGGGGCCCAGGGATGTGGGTGAAGACAGCCAGGGAAGTGGGGAAAGAATTCCCATGGGCATCTTGCAGAAACTGCCATTGGCTATGTTAGGATCATCCATCTGCCTGCCCGTCCCCAAGATCAGCTAGAGACAGCTCACTCAATCCCAAGACCTTGGGGCTCTAAGGAAACATCCTCACCTGCCCCCAGCCCCCAGAAGTTCCAGAAATGCACGAGCCCACCTCGGCCAGCTTCAAATTCCCAAAGCACAAGGCTTTGCCAAACAGATTCCAAAACGTGAGGCTACCCACCACACACATACTCCTTCCAAGGCTACCCCCATCATTATCAATGGTGAGAAGAAATGGGTGGGAGAGGGTGGCCATTTCTCTCTGATTCTCCTGCTAATTTCTGTCTCTCTGAGGTCATGACAAGAATAGCTGACGTCCAAAGCGTTTGTTCTCCTGACAGGCAGCAAATGCTTCTTAGGAGGATGAAAATGGGGCATCGTGTTAGGCCATCGTCATGGGTCCTGGCCTCAAAGGCTTACAGGGAAGTGAAGAGAAGGCAAGCCTTAGAGAAAAGGGCAGCACAAAGGTGTTCTGTGTGTCCTGACACTTCCTGGATCTCTGTGCCGTAGGCCAGGCAGTCAGGGTCTATTTTACGAATGAGGAGGTTGAATGTAGTAGGTTTACTGAAAGGGTGTACCAGTTAGGATACGGACCAAGCTGCATAACTAACAGCCCCAGAACAGACAATAGCTTTGTCTCCCTCCATCCATGCCTTCACACGTGCCCAGTGACATCTCCTTCACCATCCCTTCCTGATGTTTCGAGTATGATCCCCAGAGCTTGTCAGTCATTTTCTTGTATGAGAACATAATTAAGATTCATTTTGTCATTAAGACTCATTTTGGGGGTATCAATGAGTCCAATCAAGTCCAAATCAGCTCCATGTCCTCACATCTAGTTCAACATTCTTTTCCCTTGTCTCCCCCAAGCTCAGCCCTGTCCCATGGCTCAGGTAGTGAGGGAGACCGCAGTCTGTCCCTTTTCTCTCCTTTACGTCTCCCCCTCTCTAGGAATTGGGGCCTGAAAGGAGGGGTGGGGGCAGAGGAGACATTTCTACCTGGTTGGGATGATTATAATCCAGCCCATGTGGCAAAAGCAAGATGCTGGCCCTCCGTCTGGAACCTCTGTGGGTTCTTTGGGGACCCACGTGAGTGCTGTCTGGCTGACCTCTTGTGACCTTCCAAGCCCTCCTCATCTCCTGCCCCCAAATCTCCACCCCACAGACTCTAACTTCTGGGGGTGGTCGCCTCCAGCAGGCTGCCTGCAGGAGTGGTGTCCCTGAAGGATGGCTCCAGCCTTCCACTCACTGCCTTCCTCAGTTTGCCTTGGTCCACGAGGACGTCGTCATCCCTGTTGTATTAGTCAGGGCACAGACAAAGCTGCCGTAACAAAGAGCCCCAAAATACAACAGCACACATAAGATGGACTTTCAACTCTCTTGGGACAATCTAGAGTTTGAGGGTGGTCCAAGACAGGCCAGGGGCTCCACGCTATGAGGCTGCCCAAGGAACTGGGTTCATTCCATTGCATCGCTCATCCACACCCAAGGGAATCACTTCCTTTTCAAGGGTGTCGCTGACAGCTTCATCCATCCCTTTCTTGCACGTCCTGTTGAGCACAACCCAATCTCATGGCATACGTGCCACAAGGAGAGCTGGGGAAGTGGCCTCTAGCTGGTGACCCTGCTCAGCTGAGCCTCAGGGGTCCTATCAGTAAGGAGGATGGGGGCAATGACTCGACCCTATGGGAAAATTCAGAGTCTCTGCCACACTTACCCATAACTAAGGGGGTCCGTGCAGGTGGCCCCACTGCCTCTCTCTTCATTCTGCCCTGGGGGCAGCTCCAGCCAGCCTCCAGTCCCCTGAATTTACAGCAGAGAAGCAGGTACCAGTGATTACATTCATGTGTGACCCCCAGGTCCAGGGAATCCCAGACGAGCTCTCCCAGCCTTTAGCCTCCCACCACTTTCTGAGCCCCCAGCGACCCTCAGCCACGATTCCACAGCACAGAAATCATCACCCCTTGCTCCCTGCAGGCGCCCCAGGCTCTGAGCAGTTTTATGGGGACCTCCCATCTTTGGCTTGGCCAGAAGAGACAGAATCACCTGCAATGCCATGGCACCCACTCACCGATGACCCCCAGGGACCCAGTTTCCAGCCCCGTTGAAGCTGGAGGTGGGTGATGGGGGTGACAGCTGGGGACATTCTGTTCTTCCAGTCAGACAAAGAGCCTCGCACCTCTCAAGAACACAGGGCTCTTATCACCTTGTCAGCTTCGTGGCTTCAGCCAAGAAAAGTCCCATCCGACACACTGATACACACAGCCCCGGGGACGCTTCTGGGCTTTCCTGCAATCTGACAGGGACGGGCTCTGTGCGTTGCCTCTGCTCTGAGAGCTTTGCAGAAGACAGTTGTCCTGTCCCCGTCTTGCAGACAGGAACCTGGTCCTCATGAGGGTAAAACCTGTGCCCAGATCACGTGGGGAGAGGAAAAGAAAAGGGATTCAAACCCAGGTGACCGGTGGCTCAGAACGTAGCCCTGGATGGCCACCTCCCCACGGGTGGATCCGTGCAGAACTCCCTCCCGCCCCTCTGACCTCTAGTCCCTCCTGGCAGCCTCAGCACCAGGTGCTGCTGTTCTCTCCGAGGATTTCCCCACACGCCCCTCCGTCCTCCCTCCCCGTTCTTTGCCCCTGACCACTGGGCATCTCCAGAAACCCTCCGCCCCTGGCTTCTGGGGCCCAGCACTCAGCGCTCCCCCCTCCTCCTCTTCCTCCTCCTCCTCCAATGATGATGACAAGCACATAACCCCCCATAACTGCTAACTCTGCACATGCTTCCCCAGTGACCATCACAGGGTTCTCCCTGAACCCCCAGGGCTTAGGGAAGCGGCCCGAGTCCTGTCCCTGCTGTGTCTCAGACCTCCGACCCTTCCTCTCACATCATTTCCATGGTCCAGAACCCCTGACCTCTGCCCAAGCTTCTGTGCCCTCTCCATCCCCTGGACCTCCTACCCCATTAATCCGTCACCCTCATCGCTCCCAGGGACCATCCTCAAGCACAGATCCAGGATCATCACTCCCTTGAAGGCTACCTCTTGTTTGTATGCTAAAGTCCTAACTCCTAGGGAAAAGTCAGAGCCCTCACAATTTGGACCCAACCTACCTTGCACTGTACATCTTCACTCCCTCCTCTACACATCCAGCACCCAGACCAGTGGATCTCAACTTCAGGAGCATGGGAATCACCTGGGGTAGCTTGTTAGCCCTATTTCTGGGGCCCACTCTCAGAGATTTAAAGCCAGCTGGTCTGGGGGTGGTGCCAGGAATCTGCATGTGTAACCAGGTGATCTGAGCAGTCCTGAGCATACAGCCTCCCAGCCCTTGCTCACACTCTTCCTTCGGCCTAGAACACCACCCCTCCTCTATCTGCCTGTCAGAGTAGCCCAAGTCTTATTTCCAGTGACACCTCCTCCAGGAAGCTTTCCCCAGACCCTGAGAGAATTAACGCCCCTTCCCTGTGTGTATCTCCATGACACTCTGCCCCGTGGTTATAGCCCTTAGGGCCGTCTGCCCGATGTGGGCATTATTCACACGTCATCTATTTTCCCCACTCAACCAAGAGCCGCTGAGGCAAGGACCACCTCATCCATCTATCCCGCCGTGTGCCGAGCCCGTGCAGGTACTAATCCCTGTGGTGGGTGTGAGCGAGTGAAAGAGAGTCTCCAGCGGCCCGAGGCTCCAGGCATTGCTGCGGGCTCCTGGCCCTCCCTGCCATACCAAACTGCTGGGGATCCCTTGGCAGACACATCTGGCTTAAAAAGGAAATACACTGTTTCATGACTTAGCTCTTTTTATTTTTAGAACCAGTGATTCATCTCCACCACAGGGGCTCCGCAGGCTGTTCTCGGGGGAGTGGGTTGAGGCCAAGTGGCTGCTCTCAGACCAAGCCAGCCGGGTAGGGGGCCAGGGGCTGGGCTGCTCTGCCTGCACCCGGGGGCCGATGCCTGGCCGAGTGGTGAGCTGGTCACTCCCACCCACCTGCTCCCCCAGAACAGAGCGTCTCAGGATGCCCGGGATGCACCTGCAAAAGAGGCAGCTGGGCAGAGGGTGGCACCTGTCATGTCCCGCCTGGGGGGCATGAGCCGGGGATGGAGGAGTTGTTTCTTGAGGTCTCAGCACCCTGTCCTGTTCCCCCCACACACAGACTGGTTGCAGGGGGCTGCCCTGGTGCTCCTGCACCAACCTAGCTGTGTCCTCCTAACCCTCCTCCTCCGGAGGAAGAACCTGGTGTCCACCCCCCCGCCCGTCTCCTCCATCTCTGGGGTCGGAAGAAATACCTGCTCTCTGGCTGCGCAGCCTTTTGGTAGGGAGGTAGGGAGGGCAGTTCTAGTGATGCTGTTGGTGCACAGATGGAGAGACCACACCCCCTTTGCCCTGTTTCCCGCCCCCCTCCAGGTGCCCCTTCCCTACTCACCCCACTCTAAACACACAAGGCAACATCTGCTCCCTAAACGCCCCCCAGACCTTCATCCCTTGGCACCCTGCTTGCTTCACTTTTCCAAGATGTGTAACCCAGCCATTTCTTCATTTGTTTCTTAACAAATACATGGTCCTTAGAGAAAAAAATAGAAAATTCACCAAAACTGATGCAGGACAATAGGAAGTGTATGAGGAACGTGTTGCCAGTTGTGGCGAAAGAGGGGGTGACGGGCGGGAGAAGACATTTGTATTTGTTCACAAGCACTCAGAATAGCTCCAGACCGGACGCAAGAAACCCAGTACAGTGGATGCATTTCGGGAGGGGGTCAGATAGCTGGGGGGAGAGGTGAGGGGCAGATGCGCTTTCCACAGGAGCCCCTTCTGTACTTTTCAAGGAGGAGGGAGGAGAAGGAAGATGCAAAACCCAGGATGAGTCCTCAAGACCACCCTAACTTCTGACCCCAATTATAGGTTTGGGGGGTCCCCCGGTTCTCAGTTTCCATCATTTGTTTGAAAGATTCCAAACTCAATGAAAGCCATTATACTCATAGTTATGGTTTATTACAGCAAAAGGGTACAGATTAAAATCAGCCGTGGGCAGAGATGCATAAGGCAGAGTCCAGGAAAGGTCCATGCATGGAGCTTTGGTCATCCTTCCCCATGGAGTTAAGGATGGCGCCAGCTCTTCCCAGCAACACACTCGGAGTATCGCCAACCAGGGAGGTCCCCTGAGCCTTGGCCTGCAGAGTTTTCATTGGGCTCCACGCCTCAGACACACTGGACCACCCACAGGTCTGGCCTTCAGTCCCCAGCCCTTCCAGAGGTAGAGCAGACACTGCATGGCCCAAAGCCCCCATTCCAAGTCACATCCTTAGACTGTCTAACGTGGCCCCAGGTCCCAGGTAAACAAAGACACTCTTACCAGGCAGAACATTCCAAGGACCTGGAAATCCCTTCCCAGAAGCTGAGGGCAAAGACCAGAACTCTCTCTGGGTAGGTTAATTCTTTACTACCCAGAAGGTCTTAGAAATAGGATGACCAGCCATCCCAGTTTGCCCAAGACCTCCTGGTTTTAGCACTGAAATCCCATGTGCCCTGGAGCCCCCAGATCCCTTAGTCCTAAGACAATTAGCCACCCTGCATGTAAGCACCCCTCCACCCTCCCCCAAAAAAGGTGGTGGCTGTGTTCTATGCTGTCTTGGCTAAGCTGCCAGAGTGCACAGCTCAGGAGGCCACTCCAGAGGAGCCATCAGATTTTGTGCCGTGAAGGTTCACGTGCAGCCCCAGGTGCTACAGTGGTCATGACCTCTCTAAGCCCCAGGCCACAAGCATGGGCAGCAACATGGCAAAGGTGCCAGCTTCTCCTGAAGGTCACTGGGCCTCAAGGTAGGAAGCAAGAGAGATGGGCGTGGTGGGACTTGCCCTGGAGGGTCAGGTCTGGGCTTCCTCGGCCCAGGACTCTTCCTTCCTGATGGCCAGCCTTGGGCCTCATGTGCACAATAAATCTCACCTAGGGCACCTAAGGAAATAACAGAAACAGAAAAACGGAAATAACTTGACCACCTACATTGGCTAACATGTTGTCATGAAGTTTGCTCCTAGATATTTTGTTCTTTACGTTGCTGTTATTAAATGGGATTTTTCATGCCATCGCATCTCCTGATAAATTGCTGTATGTGTGGTTTCTGCATATTGAGTCAGACCCACCCACTTTACTGAATTCTGTTATCAATTGTTTTCATTGATTTTCCTTCATTTGTCCAAGAAAGTCAGCCATCTCACTATAAACAATGATGCATCCTCTCCTTTCCAGTGTTCATACATCTAATTCCTTCCTCTTTCTAATTGTGCTGGCTGTGCTTCCAGAACAAATTCAGACAATCGTGAACATCTTCCTCCTGACTCCAGGTTTTGACAGAAAAGCTGCTTGTATTTCCCTGTTAATCATGATGTTACTTTTCCTGTTAAGAGAGAACTATTTTTTCAGGTTAAAAGCATATCAGTATATTACCTATTTCCGTTTTATTCAGAGTTTGAGATTGGATGTGAATGTTATCCAGATACCTTTGGAAATATATCAAAGGAAGTTATCAAAAATTTTTTTCTCTTTGGGGCTATTAATATGGTAAATTACATAATTGATTTTCTGATGTTCAACCATCTTTGCATTCCTGGAACACTCTCCACTTGGTCACCGTGTTTTATCCCTTTAATATGATGCTTAATTCAATGGTTTATATCTTTTCATCAATATTCTTAAGTGACACTGGTATGTGATTTCTCTTTCTATACTACCTTTGGTGGATTTGGGCATCTGTGAATGTTTACTACATTAAAAAGAAATGGGAACTGTCCTTCTTTTATGTGCTAGAGCAGCTTAAGTAGTGTTGTATCACCTGTTCTTTTTTGGTGTGATAAGGGGTCTTCCTCTGAAACATTCTGGACCTCTATGCTTTTTTTTTTTTAAGGAGGTAGACTTAGACAACTACTTGTTTCTCCAAGGGTAATCCATTTGTGTAGATATTACATCTCTTTTGGGGTCATTTTTTATAAATTGTGTTCCCTATGTTTTCAAATTCTCAAAACCCTTCAAATACACCAGAACCTGTTTCCTGAGACTTGAGTTTTCCATGTCTCTGTAGTTGTTTCCCCATAAGCGTTTTAATTTTGTGTGTGTTTTCTTCTCCTTTTTTCTTGATTGGGTTGGTTAATAATGTCCCTTTTATTGTTGGGTGTCTTCCCCCTCAAAAACACCACTTAAAAATGGCTAAGATGGTAAATTTTATGTCGTGTATTTTAACACAATGAGCAAGAAGAAGAAGAGAGGAGGAGGAGGAGGAGAAGAAGAAAAGGAATGCAGAAGAAATGTTTAAAAAAAGAAAGAAAGAAAGAAATCCAGGATTTGGATACATTAGTTAATTCTATCAGTGTTAATACGTTAATTTCCTCTCTTACCTTTATTTCTGCCTCTGTTTTTCTCAGCTTTGTTCCATTGTTCTTTTTTCAATGTATTGAGTCGTATGCTTAATCCATCCATTTTTATTCATGTTTATTAATAAAGGCATTTAAGGCTATAACTTTTCCTCCAAGAATTGCTTTAGCTGCATCTCATAGGTTCTAGTATGCCATAGTTACATTATCACTTAAGACCCCTCCTCCAGGAAGCTCCCTTCTGTGTTCCTATAACACACAATCCACTCACACACCATAGCACTTTCACTACACTATGAAGGTCTGCTGCAGTGCTGTGCAATGTAAAAAAAAAAAAAAAAAAAGTGAGCTACATATGTAATTTTAAATTTTCTAGTATCCACACTAAAATGCATTAAGAGAAACAGGTGAGATTAATTGTAATATTTTATTTAACCCAAGGTGTCCAAAATATTATCATTTCAATGTATAATCAGTAGAAAACCATTATTAATTAGATTTTACATTATTTTCTGTGCCAAGCCCTCAAAATTTGGTGTGTGTTTTACACTTATAGGACAAGTTAATTTACACTGGCCACAGTCTTAGTGGTTAATAGCCTTCGTGTGCCTTGTGCAGGTCTAATACTCATTTCTAGTCTAGCTGCCCATTTCTTGCCTCCCAGACTGCAAGCTACCTAAAGAGCAGGCACTTCACTTTCAACATTGTATCCATGATGCCTCCCTCGTTGTGAGCGGCCAGTGAAGGTGCTCAGTCATAACTCAGTCATTACTGAGTTAATGACTAGCACTACCCCTCCATTTATGCATCTGAGGCTCATCACTGTCATTCACTTAGCCATCAGCTATTCACAGCCTACCTTCCACATGCTACAGTCTTTGTCCGTTGCTACCAGGTGTGAGTAAAGAAGCATCTCCATGTATCTCTAAGAAGCAATACGTCTCTTTCATCCTTAGACTGTCTTACTGGAACAAATTCTTAGGAACCCCAAGGAACCATGAGAAGTTCCACCCTCTGACTCCAGGGTGGAGCTGCCAAGGACAGGTGAACACAGCTGATATTTCTCAGTGGCAGACAAGGGCAAAGCTGGCACATAAGGATGCCACTAAAGACACACAAATACCCAAGATAGTGTCCTGGATAAAGACTGCAATGACAAAGAATGGCCAAGGAACCATGTCTCAGCATCTAGGGATGCCATGTGACATAATTCTAGTTTATGGCATATAAATGTAAGGGTTTCTGGGAAGCTTTGCCTCCCTGATATAGATATCTCTCCCTCTCCATCACCCTTTTCTTTCTCTTCCTGCCTGGAATTCACTCAAGATGGCTGGAGTAGCTGCAGTCTTCTTGTAACCATGAAGACCAAACCTTCATGCTAAAGATGGCAGAGCAGAAATATGGAAGGATCTGGGTCCTTGATGATATCATGGAGCTGCCATACCACAACCTGGGGATGTCAAATGCCAGACTTCTTGCCACATGTAAAAGAAAAATGAAAAAAAGAAAAAAATAACTTCTCTTGTTTAAGTCACTGTTTGTCTACGTATCTGTTACTTGCAGCTGAATACAACCTCTACCTATGTGGAACCGGGACACAGCCTCTCTTGACTCAGCCACAGTGTTTGGAGTGCCTGCACTGAGTCAGACATGTGTCAGGAGGCTATAGACGGTTGACGTGTGGATGCAGAGGGCTTGTACTCTGATGAGTAATTCTGACAAAATTCTGACTAGTAATTTCATCAGTTGCAAGTGACAGAAACCAATGTAACCTGGCTTAAGGAAAAGGAAAAAAAAAAAATCTATTGCTCAATGTAACCGGAAAGGGGTTCAAATAACGTTGGCAGAATCCCATCTTCTCCCATGGTTCCAGGCTGGCCACTTCCATCCCCTCTGCTGGACAACCCCAACAGGAGAGTGTGTCCCCTGCCCCGTTCCAGCAAGAGCCCCCAGATTCTAGCTCATGGACCAAACGGTGAACCTCAAATCTACATGCCCACATGGACACGCAGGTCACACACACTCAGCAATGGGCCAGACTTGAGTGTGTCATGTGAAACTCTGACTTCTCCCTCCATCCAAGGGGCTGCTTTGCCCAGGACAGAGGGGTTTCTCAGGTCGTGGGACTTTTAGTTTTAAAACCTGGCAATACTGGGCAAACCTCCTTCCACTACTGCATGCTCATGACAGCGAATGTGATGCCTCTTCCTTAGAGAGATCAGCAAGATCATACGTGGTCATTTTAAAGAAAATCGGATGACATTTTCCCTAAAGAGAATGAGAACACCCCCTCCCCAAACCCGGCGATCAAGAGCCCTCAGGACCCCGTGGCCAGTTGTCCTTACACAGGGGGACACGAGTGCTGCTCGGCCACTGGCTATCACAACTGCCCAGAGGATAGCCATGCACCAGGCCTCAACGAATCATGCCCGTAGTCCCTTCTGCCAGGATGCTGCAAGGCGGACGGCTCCCGGCTCAGGGGGCCCAAGTGTCTGCTCACCAACTCCGGCCCCCTAACGGCCACCTAAGACTCCAGGCTGACCCAAGTCCTTTTGGAATTCATGGTGTCACCAGGCTCCAGCCTCCCAGGAACGTCTCGAATCAGCTGATGCGTCTCAGTCCAGGGGACTTGGCCACTGGTGTTGCCAAAATCTCCCAGGTGATTTAGATCTGCTGCCAAGTCGAGAAGCATTGAGCCACCACGTGCTGCCCCTTAAGTCAGGCTGGTGTGACAGGAGGGGGCACAGGAGGTGCCGGATTCTTGGGCACCCGTCAAGTCTCCCTGCCTGTCCATCTTCTCAGGGGTGTCTCAGCCACACACTTAAAAGCACAAAGAAACAGAGGGCCCTGGGTCCTGTGACTTCTCCATTAAATTGTCCTCCACATGTCCTGTAGTTTGCATATTTGGGGGGGGATGGCTCACCCCACCCCTTACCTGACCCTCCTGATAACTTTCAGTGGGGGCTGGGGGCAGGGACTATTGCATCCATTTAAGAGATGGGGAAAGAGAGTTTGCCCACGGTCAGCCAGAGCTGGACTTGAACTCAGAGTCTCATGTCTGTCTTGAGACCCTCCGAGTGGTCTGCTCTGGGGAAACCAGGGCACTGTCTGCACTTACTTCTCCCTGCAGGAGACTGAGTCAGAGGGTGGCTTTTGGTGGCAGGGCTGGCTTTGATGTGGTCACATCTGTCCTTGCAACCCCTCCACCCAGCCCCTCTGGCTCACACCCACCTCCTCCTGCAAACACATTATAAAGCATTGGAAGCAGGGAAAGTATTAAAGCAAGACCCACTCCCAGGATCACTCACTTCAGCACAGGACACCAGACCTGGTGGAGAGACGGGCAGGGGCCCCCCATCCATCCCCCGACGGGGATGTAACCAGGACAGCCCTGGTCAGTCCAGGTGGGGCCGGTCCCTCTCTGCCCCGTGGGCGGGATGCAGGGAGTGGTTCGCCTGCTCTGCTGCCCCTCCCCGTGCCCCTCCCCGTGCCCCCCCCCAAGCCCCAGGACAGGTCGTCTCTGGGACAGCGCCCTCCTGGAGGGACGTCCCTTCGGCGCCTGGAGCTTGAGGGCCCTGGCCGGCAGAGGCCCTAGTCCTCCTTGGGTTTGCGGGGCCGCCGCCGGGCCAGCCTATAATCGATGTAGGTCCCAAGGCAGGCCCACAGAATGAAGCGCGCCAGCAGGATGATGGCCAGCACGAACATGAGCGGGTCGGGGCCCACGCTCCCCCCGGACCAGGAGGCCATGCCGCAGGCAGGCGCCCCCCAGAGCGCAGCCCCCGACTGCGTGGTCAGCGTGTGGACCGGCCGAGCACCGGCTTCCAGGTCCAGGTCTGCCAAGTGCCAGCCGTGCGGCCCGGAGCCTGGGCTGCGAGCTCAGGCCAGCCGGGGGTCTCCCTCTCTAACCGAGCCCGTTCGCTCTGCGCCCCAAGCCAGGGGCCTCCCTGGCGGGGGAGGACAGATCGGGGACGGCGAGCAGCCTCCTTGGAGAAGAGGCCCCGCGCCATTCATCCCGAGCGGGCGGCTCTCGGGGCCGACAAGGGCCGCATTGTCAGGGCCCAGGCGGGAGGCCCCCCCTGCCCAGCGCTGACGTAATCTCCAAACGTCTCCGGCGGCAGCTGCTGGGCGAAGCTGGCCACCTTCTCCGGGTGCTTTCAGCCGCCCACGCCCGCTCTTCCGGCCCGCCAGACAATCGGGCCCTTTCTCTGCCCAATTAGCTATCACTTCTGGAGGCCGGCGCTGTCCAGCGGCTGCGGGCCCTGCAGCAGCAGCAGGCCCGTCGGGAGGGGCCGGGGAGCCCGGCAGGAGGGCAGGCGGGAGCTGGGCGGATGAAAGGGAAGGAGAGGGGAGAGAAGGTGAGATCAGTCGCTCTGAGCCCAGAGGCGACCCCAGGCGCGGCTCAATTAGCACACGGGCCGCCAGCATCTCAAAGACCCACACTGCCCGCGGGGGTGGGCAGCGTGGGGCTGGGGGCGGGGGCAGCGCCGGCGGCCCAGGAGGGGAACCTGCTTAATCACCCAGGAAGGGCAACACCGACCCCCGATCACCGCCCCCACCAGCCCACCAAGAGACCTTGGAGGACACCCACCGCCCAGGCTGGACGAGTCAGTCCTGCGGGCCTCCCCTCACACCCCTCATGGCCTCAAGCCGGGGCCCACCGTGGACCCTCGGAGTGATCAGCTCACCTATGGGGCCACAAACATCATCAGAAAGGGAGGCAAGTGACAATTCTGCTTTGAAGGGCCATGATGAGGACTAAGGGACAGTGTCCACACGGGACCAGCAAGGTGCCTGTGCGTGGAATCACTGGCTGCCTTCCTGTCCCCCGAGAGGACACCCTCAGAAATGTCCCCACCACACTGCTGAAATAACAGCATCTGCCTGCCACACACACACACACCCCCCACACACACCAGAACATGTGTACACACATATACACACCTGCACATATAACATACACATGCGCGTGTTTGTGCCCCGTGCGCACACACGCGTGTACACACACCTCTGCAGGCGCTGCCCACCCCCAAGTTCATCTCTGTCCTTTCCCAGCCAAGTTTCCCTTGGGTGAAGAGACAGCCCCTCCTCCAACCCCAGTTCCCCGGCACTGCAGCACAAAGGGGTGCAAGCTGGAGGTCAGGTCCCTGGATGCTGCAGGAGGCCAGCCGAGTTCTCACCGGGAAATGGTCCACCCCCAGGTACCCGAGCCAGGGAGAAAGCTGAGTGGCCTCCAGGGATGCGGGCCACCTGAAGCCAGCTCCTGAATTTCTCCCTCATCTACAAAATGAGAATGTGCTCCCACCCAGCCTTTCCAGAAGGTTCTAGCTAAGGAGTGAATGCAAAGCCTTTGACAGGGAGCCCAGTGTAAGATGGACAGTGGGAAGATGGCGTTTGCTCGCGGTTTCCTAACGACGATCCAGTGGACGTGTGTGGACACTTCCCGTGAGCCAGACCCAAGTTGAGCCCCCGACCTGCACCCTCCCCCAGCCCTCACCCCTGGAGCTCAGGTATCACCCCGACGAGCAAAGGCTGTCTCGAAAGTGCCCAGTGCCATACTGTGCCCTCTGGGGGGCAAACACCCCTTTCCACCTCCATCCACAGAGAGAGCCGCCAGCCGGTGGCCTGGCCAGGCGTCCGGCGCGTCCGCGGAATAGACTCTCAGGTAACATTCAGCCCTGGGCTCATTCGCCCTGACAGAGGATTGAAGACCACTTCAAACACACGGGGGAATTCAGATTGTAGGAGCCCGACATGGAGTCAGTAATCAAACAGATCCAGGACGTGGCAACTGGATAAGGGCTTCCAGAATGTTGCAGAAAGTACCCAGGAGCGTTCACAAGTGCCCACCCACCCAGCCACTGAGAACCCACCTGCGTGGGGAGTGAAGGTCCCAGGGGAGAGCGGCCAAGAGTGGGGAGGGAGAAGACTTTTCCTCGAGTTTCTCTTACCTGGAAAGTCAGCGTCTCCCAGTGGGCATATCCTGGGGTGGCCACAGGCAGGGGTGCATGCCGGGCAGGGCCCGTCCTCCTGCTCTCAGCCTCCCACCCCGCAGCCCCTGACCCAGCAGCGGGGACAAGGTGGCCTTGGATAAACCTCTCTGTTTGCGAGCACACAATCGACACACAAAATCAACATTGCCCCGGTCATGTGGCGTCCACGCACAGAGACTCTCCAGGGTCACGGACGCCTCCCCCTTCCTGCTCAGACGTCCCCAGGCGCCTGGAACTGGAGAGGCCAAGGTCAGTGCGCCCTTCGGGAGAGGAAGCGAATAGCCCCCCTCCCCCTGGACAGTGTGCAGCTGACCCAGGGCCGCCTTCTCTTGGGAAAGGTCTACCTGACGCAGGTGCAGAGGACGCTAGAGGGACAAGGTGGCCGTCACCCACAAGGGGAAAGTAATAAGCTGATAATAAATGTGCAGCACCCACAGCCTCCCGTGGAGTGGGTGCTGGGGTCCCCACTCACAGGGAAGCAGCCAAATCGCCCCACGATTAACAGTGACGGTGAGCTACACCCCGCCCCGGGACCCTTTCCCCTGTCTCCGTGCACTGTGTCTCTGGCTCCCATGTCCTTTTGCTCCTGACTCTTCTCCAGGGACATCCTTGGTTATAGGAGCTGCCCCAGGCCCAGGGGTTTACATCCCCCCAGGCCACCCTTCACCAAGGACTGACCATGTGGGGATGAAAGCGCAACTCCCCTGCTGGGCGTCAGGACAAACTCAAAGGTCACACAGCCCCCAGAATTCCCCCTCAAGATCACAGTGAGCTTGGGACGGTACCCAAAGTCACAACCCTCCTTGGCTTCTTCCCTCCCTCCTCCCGCCATCCCCATGCCTCCCAGCTCCTCCCTCCCGTTTCCACCAGGGTGCATCTCCCCTTAAATCACCTGCCCAGGAATGCCGTGGCAAGATGAGCGTCCCATCCCTGGGAGCTGGAGTTTGCCACGACTCCCGAGCCCAGCAGGTAGAGGCTTCTACCTGGGTCGCCGAGGACGGACTGGGGGACCTGGGTTATTTTCAGGACTGCCAATGGCCAGGGAATCTTCCTGCACCCAATGTCCAAGCACTGAAGCAGGAACCGGCAAATCCTCCCTCATCGCTCCCTTAACCATACCCTGCAGATGACCCTGGCCCCCAGGTGAGGTCTGTGCAGGAGGGCTGGGAGTGGAGGGGCACAGCTGTGTCCCCACCCAGGACCTGCTGTCCCTGGAGGTCCCGGCCCTGGAATGAGCCCCCGGTGCTCCACTCAAGTTGCTTGCCCTAAACAAGCTGTGTCGCCATCAAGGTGTCCCGGCAGTGCTCTGGGCCTCAGCTTCCGCCTCCGTAAAAGGGGACAATAGCCCCTCTCCCATGTTCTGCAAGCAAGGCCGGGGATCAGAGTACGTTGCAGGTGGTAAAAGCACTGCTCAAATGTCATAAAGACCCAGTGGACTTCCTTGACTCAAAGGCAGGGCCCCATGAGAGAAGCTGAGTCCTCACACCCAGGCACCACCCGCATCTCACCCTGGTGTTTGGTTGGTTAGTTTTGTTTGGTACTTTCTTCACAGGCCTAACATGCTCTGAAATCTCGTATGTGTTTCTAGAACGTGAACTCCCACCACATCCCCCAGGGCTGAGCACAGTTCCTGCACCTAGAAGGCTTGACACCAGCCTGTGAAGACGCTCCTGCCTGAATGCTCCTGGTGTCAAGAAGTGAAATTAAAGGAAGCCCATGTTTTATTAGACTGGATTCTGCCAAAATTGTCAAACGAGGCCGAGAGTGAGATTCTTCAAAGCGCTGGAGTCTTATTGAAAATCATTACTCATTCTTTCTTTTGGCAAAAGCAAGACACACTTGTTATTACCAAAAAAATAAAAATAAAAAAGCGAACATTGCATACATGTGTGAGTTAGAGAGTGAATGTCAACTCCTATTTCCGCCAAGATGGAGCGAAAGATGCCGGAGGTCCCTAGGCTGGATGGAGACCCTGGAGTTAACACCCTAAGGAGGTTTGTGGTCGATTTACTTCTTCCCCTGAGAATATTGCATCTCAAAACCCAGCCGGCCTGGGCAGCTGAAATCAACAGAACATGCATTGCAAACCGGCCCTCCACTGAAATGCTCCCTACTTGCAGACGGGGAGAAAATTAATTTTCTTTCTTCCTGCGCCACAAAAGCAGCTTAGAATCCCAAACAGTGGGACGAGTGGGGAAAAGTGGAAAGCTTCCTCATTGAGGGAGACCCCTGCGCGGGCCGGGTTTTCTCCCTAACAAGGGACGGCCCCCGCCGTTTGAAACGTCCCCCTGCAAACATAAAGCCAGGCCCAGGAGAACGCACTTGAGAAAAATCACGCCACTGCCCTTCCAGCAGTTGAAAGCTGGTATGTAACTTTGCTTGGGGTGATCAAACAGCTAGTCAAGGACGCTGTCAGGAACAGAATGAAATTCCAAATAAATTAGCCATGTCCGAGAAGCCAATACAACACCGGATTAAGGCTCACAAAGAAAACACAATTTATTCAGCCTACCTTGTCAGAATTCTTAATAACCTTCCTTCGTTTTTCTCACCTCGGGCCCAGAGTCCCCGGTCAGGAAGGGACAAAGTGAACCCCCCTCTTGGATCCTGGGGCTGCAGAGACATGCCTGCATGATAGATGCTTACGTCTGGGTGAGCCCTGAGTGTTTATAAAATTGTGCTTTCACAAACATTTCAGCAGAGACCATCCATGTCGCCCAGAGGAGGCAAGCTGTCACCAAGCCCCAGACGCACATACGGCTCGCTCACTTCTGAATGAGAGTTCATACATTAGAATAAGGGACGAGGGGGCCAAAGAGAGGAGTATTAACGTCGGGGCTTAACTCTTTGGGGTTTGGGGAGAAGTAGCGTCCTGCCTGGCGGCCTCTTCAATGAAGTATGTTCTGACAAGGGGGGGAAGGGGGGGCCTCTACCCAAGCATTTCATCTTTTAAGGCAACAAGTAGGTGAAAGGGAACTCAGCCCTCTGCAAATACTGACCATCCCCTGATACAACCTGTTAATACAAAACAGCCCTAAAAACAATAACTTTTTTGTCTTTTTTTCTTTTTTTATTGAAGTGTAGTTGATTTACAACGTTGTGCCAGTCTCTGCTGTACAGCAAAGTGACTCGGTTATACACATAGAGACATTCTTTTTTTGGTAGATGCAAACTGTTACATTTAGAATGGATAAACAACAAGGTCCTAACGTATAGCACAGGGAACTATATTCAATATCCTGTGATAAACCATAATGGAAAAGAATATATACAATACCTTTTTTGATAAAAAAAGAACAATACCTTTTTTATCAATGAACCCAGACAGCTTTCACACACCGACAGACGTTCTTTGAAAGAGTTAACAGGCAGAGGTTGGTGCGGCCCAGATGAGGCACATTTGAAGGCACTGGGGGATGTATCTGGGTTGCCTGAGGACCTCACTGAGAGCTGGGGGCCTTTTCTTTTTCACAGAGGGGGTGTGGAGAGACAGAGTTGGGGGGGCAGTGGGATTTGCTTTGCAGCACTAAGGCATCTGCAAGAGATAAAACCAGCAGGAATTTTGAGAGGGGCTGGAAGGAAGTGATCCGGCCATTAGTCTTAGACGGAATGTCAAGATGCTTGAGAAATACACAAAATGAAGATTTTTCCCAGAAATAGAAAAAAAGGAGAGTGGGGTGGGGGGGTGGAAATGACCTAATGGTATTAATTTTTTTTTAAGATAAAAGAAATGTATTGAGTAGAAGGGGGAAAAAAATCTCAGCAGTTTCCCAAGCGTGACCTGGCCTAGATTCTCTCTCTTGATTTCTAAATTTAAGAAAAAAAAGGGGAAATGATGGGGGACAAGGATCAGGGAGGTCCGCTGCACAAAATGATTTTTTTTTTTTTTTTTTCCTTTTTGCGGTATGCGGGCCTCTCACTGTTGTGGCCTCCCCCGTCGCGGAGCACAGGCTCCGGACGCGCAGGCTCCGGACGCGCAGGCTCAGCGGCCATGGCTCACGGGCCCAGCCGCTCCGCGGCATATGGGATCCTCCCAGACCGGGGCACGAACCCGTATCCCCTGCATCGGCAGGCGGACTCTCAACCACTTGCGCCACCAGGGAGGCCCACAAAATGATTTTTTGATGTGAATGTGTGTCCCTCACAACAGGCCTTGTGCTGGGGGCAGCAGGCGTGGGGACTTGGGGACGGTCATGGGCTCTCGAAGTTGGATTGAGCCACAAGATAGTGCCCCATTGGCACCCAGTGTGTGGCCTCAGTGAAGATTGCCTGTCCCCTCAGAAACACCACATTCTCACAACCATCGGAGGGGCTTGTGTCCACACACCTCCCACATCTCCATTGTCACCTGTGGGTGACAGTGTCAGTGATCAGGGACAGGAGGCTGCTCAGTCATGTCCCCTGGCCATGAGCTAGCTCAGGTGTGTTCTCTGGCCTTGGGCTAGTTCAGGTGTATCATCAGGCCATGGGCTAGCTCAGGTGCGTTCCCTGGCAGTGGGCTGGCCCAGTGTGTCCCCTGGCCATGGGCTGGCCCAGGTGTATCATCAGGCCATGGGCTACTCAGGTGTGTTCCCTGGCCATGGGCTGGCCCAGCATGTCCCCTGGCTGTGGGCTGGCTCAGGAGTGTCCCCTGGCCATGGGCCAGCTCAGGTGTGTCCCCGGGCTGTGGGCTGGCTCATGGAAGATGGACTGGAACTCTGTCAGGAAGCACAGCTGCTGGGTCTCACCTCCACCTAAGGTCATACATCCTCCAAAGCGAGGTGTGTCCAGCTTTTGCACATCCTCTCCCTGCTCACTGGCCTCCTCTGCTCTGCTTGGTCTGCCCCGTGATGACAGAGGAAGAGAGTCGGAGGTAAAATACAGGCCATAGAATGAGAAGACAGAATAAAGGCTGTATCTGAAGGGAAAATAGCTGAGAAAGATCAGATCTGATGAAAGACGTCAATCCACAGATCCAGGTGTCCTAAAGAGTCCAAGGTAGGACCAGTGAATTCAAGTGTACCTGGATTTTGTTTTAATCAGGTATGTTAAGATAGATGATCTTAATTGCAAAGCAGAAATAGAGACACAGATGTAGAGAACAAACGTATGGATGCCAAGGGGGAAATGGGGGTTGGGATGAATTGGGAGATGGGGATTGACATATATACACATTTGATAATATGTATAAAATAGAAAACTAATGAGAACCTACTGTAGCACAGGGAACTCTACTCAGTGCTCTGTAGTGAACTTAATAGGAAGGAAATCAAAAAAAGAGGGGATATATGTATATGTATAGCTCATTCACTTTGCTGTACAGCAAAAACTAACACAACGTTGTAAAGCAACTATACTCCAATAAAAATTAATTTTTTTAAAAATGGCAAACACAGAGACTACTGCCTCATAGAAGAGTTTATGATTTATAGTTCCCAAAAAGGAGGAGAGGAGGGCATAGCACACCAGGCAGGGCCACATGAGGAGGCAGGAGGAGGGAGGGGAAAGCATGGGTGAGAGCCTTCGTTACTATAGTGATGGGAAGTTCTGGCGGGAGGGGGTCCCTATTGGGTAGGAAGCAGAACACAGAGGTTGGGCTTTGTGGAGGGTTTGCAATGTGACTTTCACTCACCCCTGATAACACAGGGATGGTATGGATGAAAGCAACTTTGGCCATGAGTTTGGCTCATGATTTCAAGTATCCAAACCATCAATTACAGAACATCAGGAATGGTTATTCCAGAAGAGAACGTCTTAGAAGCTGCTGGAGTGGCAAGGTGGGGTTGAAGAGACATGAGACCCACAGCTGACTTCCCAACAATAGTGAGGAAGCAGAATGTGGTGGAATCATGTCTCCAAGGTATTGGAGTAAAATGACTACCTAAAGTTATGTATTCAACGAAAAATGTTTAAATAAAGATTTCTTTGGGGACTATATCTGTGAATGCATGTGCTTGGTTAAAGGGAACATGTATCTTTAACTTCAGGATAAAAATGCCTATTTGTTTTCCAAAGTGGTGGCACCAGGTTCCACCTGCAGCAGCTGCTTTTTAATGTTTGCCCATCTGATAGATGAGAAGTGGTGTCTTATTGTATTTTTTTGTCTTACTGTAGTTTTAATTTGCACCTGTGTTTTTATTTCTCATACTGTGTTTCCTCTCCTATGAAGTTACAGTTGAGTCTTTTGCCTACTGGGCTGTTTCTCTTTCTTATTGATTTTTCAGGTGTTCTTCATTGTATTAACCATGTCCTTTGGTTTCTGTATTCTGATGTTTTGACATTTGGGTCTTTCTGACCCTAGAGGGACTGCCACTCCCAGGGTTACCAATTCCTAGGGAAGACAAATAACTCACCCGTGAACACGCTTCTGAAATACAGACCAACCATGCAGAGCCTAAAACCTGACCACCTTCTTGACTGGTCTCTCACTCTCAGGGCCACTATCCCCTGCCCTAATCATCCCAGAGCATGTACCAGGCAACTGGGGACAGCCCCTGTGCCCCAGAGTCCACTGAAATCATTCCACTTAGCCAATCCTCAGCCTGCTTCCCCTGTTTCACCTGTTCCTTCCCACGAAACCCACAATAAAGATTCTTTTACCCCTGTTCTCCCCTCCTGACCAGCACTGGTGCTTCCTCGTGTGGCACCCATGGGGTGGTGGCCTTCTCTTGGGATCTGGGAGCAACAAACTCTCTTTCCAATGGCAGTCATCTCCTGGTCTGTTGGCCTTGCCATACCTAAGTTGTAATAAAACCTACATTAAAACATTCCTTTTCTTCATAGAAATTCTTTGTCAATTCCATGCATTGCAATATCTCCTCTAAGTTTTCAGTTTGTCCTTATGTGATTTTTATGGTGTTTTGATGAATATAAGTTCTAAATGTAATTAGGTCAAATTGATCAATTGTACTAAAGGCCCTAACTGGGACAGTGAGGCAAGAAAAATAAGTTAAACACATAAAGATTGGAAAAGAAGACATAAGGCTGTCAGTACTCCCCAGTTACAGAGGCAGCGGGAGGACCACGTGACACGTCACAAATGGCTCTTAAAGCTTCTCTCAGGAAGTGGCATGTGATGGGAGAGATGCCCCACTCCCCACACATCACTAGCCAAAGCAAGTCACATGTTTGTGGCCAACACAAATGTGACGGGGTAGCCACTCCCACAGATAGGTAGGTTGTGCCCTATAAGACTGTTGGAGCAGGGAACAGTGAGATGCTCCTGTTGGCTTTGAAGAAGTGAGCTGCCATGTTGTGGGGAGTAAGAGGGGGGCACATGGCTAGGACCTGAGGGCAGCCTCTAGAAGCCGAGAAAGACAGTGGCCCCTGGCTGATGGCCTGTAAGAAAACAGGGAAAATTCAGTCCTACAGCTGCAAAGAACCAAATTCTATCAGCAACCACATGAGCTGGGAAGTGGATTCCTCCCCCAGAGCCTCCAGGTGAAACCATAACACGTTCTCTTATGAGAACGTGAGCAGAGAATGCACCCAAACCCACCTGGACTTCTGCTTAAAAGAACCATGAGTTTATAAGCAGAAGCTGCTTCAAGCCATGTTGGTAGTGATTTGTTACACAGCATAGATATCTGATACACATCTCGGTGGGGACTTGCAGTCCCACCATGTGCCTGAAATAGTTAGACCCCTGAAGAACACTAATGATCACCACAGACCCCTACCTCACACCTCACACAAAAATCAGCTCCAGGTGGATTGACGATTCAATGCGAGACGCAAATCTACAAAATTTTCAGAGAACAATATAGAATAACATTTTCATAGCCTTAGGGCAGGGCCATCTTAAAAACACACAAAAAGTACAAACCATGAAAGAAAAGGTTAATCAATTTATTTTTAGACAAGTAAAAATGTAGATGTTTGCCACGAATAGACTGCCAGTAAAAAATGATCCCAGAGGATATATTCTAGCCAAAGGAAAATAATCGCTAAAGGGAGATTCAAAATGCAAGAAAAAATCATGAGTAAATCGTATGGGGAATATTTGGGTAAATCTAAACAAACAAAGTCGACTGCATAAAACAAGAAAAACCGGGTCTAACTTGGGGAATTTAAAATTAGAATAAAATATATGACACAATCGCATGTAAGTCAGAAGGGAGGTGATGTATTCTGAGGTCTTGTTTTATTTGGAAGGAGTATAAAACGTTGATTAACTTAGGTACTGCAAAGTTTGCTACACCTGGTAAAAGTCTCCAGGGTCACTGCTAAATGAATAGACATTGAATCTATAAGTTCCAAAGTAGTCGAGGAAGACAGAATAAAATGAGAAGAAAAATAAACAACCTAAAGGAAGCTACAAAAAGAGAAAAAAGACCAGCCACGTGGCAGCTCAAAGTAAAGGGCAGAGATAAATCTCACCACCCTGAGGTTATGTTGAATGAAACAGTGTCCACTCTGAACTTGACCTCGAAAAAAGATGCCACTGAACCCTGTGCAGCTTTCATGGCCATCCCCTCCTCCACCTTCAGGTTCTGGCTTTAATTTCTCCTTCTCAGAGAGGCCTCCACTGACTGCCCTGTCCAGGGTTGGTCTCCAAGCTGCCCCTTTGTCCTTTTTTGCAGCTGAGGTCCCGTTTGGTAAGTACAGCCCATCCTCATTATCCACGGATTCCATATTTGCGAATTCACCTACTCGCTGAAATTTCCTCGTGTCCCCAAAATCGATGCTCAACAAAACCAGTTCTTTCATGGATGCCTGCAGACATGTGCAGAGTGATGAAGCATCTGAGTCGCCCAATGCACATGTTCCCAGCTGAGGTCCAGCAAAGCCACGATCTGCCTTCTGGTTCCCACTCTCACACTGTAAATGAACATCCTTTTGTGGTCTACTTAGTGGCCCATTTTTGTGCTTTTTGTTGGTGATGTCACTGTTTAAAACGGCCCCCCTAGGGACTTCCCTGGTGGTCCAGTGGCTAAGACTCCACGCTCCCAATGCAGGGAACCTAGGTTTGATCCCTGGTCAGGGAGCTAAATCTCACATGCAGCAACTAAAGATCCCACATGCCGCAACTAAGACCCAGCACAGCCAAATAAATAGATATTAAAAACCAAGGGCCTCCCTGGTGGCGCAGTGGTTAAGAGTCCGCCTGCCGATGCAGGGGATACGGGTTCGTGCCCCGGTCTGGGAGGATCCCATATGCCGCGGAGCGGCTGGGCCCGTGAGCCATGGCCGCTGGGCCTGCGCATCCGGAGCCTGTGCTCCGCAACGGGAGAGGCCACAACAGTGAGAGGCCCGCATACCGCAAAAAAAAAAAAACAAAAAAGAAAAAAAAAGAAAAAAAAACAAAAAAACAGAAAAAAAATGCCCCCAGGGCTTGGTGCTGAGATGGCTGAGCACAGGGAAGCTGCAAGGTGCCTTAGGGAGAAAACAATACAGTAGGTAACACTTGTTCAGGCAGGACTTACAGCCCTGTTTGGCCATGAGTTTCATGCTAACAAATCAATGATAGGGTATATATTAAAATAGGTGCCTTTAAACAGAAGCACACAACAAACAAGGTTGTGTATTGATCGGTGAATGTAAATGTTATGAGCAGAAGCTCTCGGGAATGCAACCCTGTGTCTCTCCCAGGATCAGCGGTTCAGTATCCACGCATTCAGTGTCTACAGTGAGTTTATACCACAGAACTACCACTCAGTGACACCTGCTAAAGAATGAGTAAAAGGGCTCCTGAACCCACATTCAAACCCTCAAGTTTCTATAACCTGGACCCAGGAATCCAGGTCCCGTTTCAGGCAGGGAGCATTGGAAAGGGCACTGATCTGAGCACCCAGTGTGCTGTGTTTAAGAATCAGTCACTCCCTTACTGGACATGTTACTGCAAGTGACTTCCTCTCTCTGGGCCTCAGTGGCCTGAAAAAGGGTAAGAGTGGTTTTGGCTTTTATTTAGAATCTACTATATGCCAAACACTGTATGTATCAGTCAGGGGGAGTCTGAAACTGCCTACAGAGGCTTAACCCATGGGGTTTAATTTTCTCCACTAACAAGAGCTGGAACAGCATGCCATCAATGTCCAAATGCCTCTGACTCCAACATCCTGAGGATGTAGTCTCATCCTCATGGCCCAAGATGGCTGCTGCACCTCCAGCCCTTAATACAAACTCCAAGAAGAAGAAAAGAGCACAGGAGGAGGCGGTGATGCCTGTACAAAGAAAGCAAAAGCTGACCGGGAAATCCCTAGCTGACTCCTGTTTACATCCCTTTGGCAAGAATAGTGTCACGTGGCCCTGGATTCCAAGATAGCCAGGAGGTCGGGAATCCTGGCTAGGCACATCTCCATCGAAGCTACCTCTGGGGTTTTCTTAGAAAGAGAGGTCGGCAGCTGGCTGTGATCGGCACTTTACAAATGGCATTTTGATTCCTATGAGGCGGGTATTTTTAACAAACTACAGCACACAGAAGCCCATCTGAACCCACCCAAGGGGTCTCCACACTCTTTCTCGAAACCACTGGCCCCTGCTCTGGCAACTTCTCCAAGGAGGGGTTTGATGTTACTTTTAAGTTTCCTCTTAAATCATCCAGCAAAACGGCCACCCTGTCTGTCCCCAGCTGACCTTGGGGGAGCCCATTGACCTGAGAGCAACCGCTTCAAGGGAGTTAAATCACTGCCCGGAAGAAGCCCCCTCCCGGTCCAGCACACGGGCTTGGGCACCACGAGTCATGGCCCTGTGCAACCTCGAGGACGAGTCACACATTGTCATGGGCTGTCCCTTTCCCCAGTGAACATAGTGTGACTGCAGGCGATGTGGCAGGAAGAGTGCTCACACAAATACAGTCACACGTATGAACAAACACTGTGTGAGACAAGTCACAGCGATAGTTTGGGAATCTGGCCATCGCTGGCGAGGACGCCGGCCAAGGGGAGTTGTGCTTCCCTACCCACCCACCCCCCGCAAGCCCCCACCTCATTTCCGACATTTCTCACCACGTAATCTGAACTCACATGTTGTCAGTAAGGCTAAGCCTGGGTGAGGCGTCTAGTGTTTCCCAGTAAATCGGTGCATTAAGATTCTGGTCCGTGGCTAGGGGCATGGGACAATGAGGGCCCCCCAGCCAAGCCACATTGCATAAGGCCCAAAGGATTGTTTTCCTCTCTCAGGAAATGAACCTCTTTGGTCACAATGGAAAGTTTATGAAGCCCAGGGTGCTTCCGGGTCCAAAAATCTCTTTGTTTGTGTATGTGTGTTTGGGGGTGGGCGTGTATTCTAAGATTTATTTCAGGATCAGGAGGGCAGCCAGGAGGAGAAGCAAAGGAAACCAGGGATTAAGATAACCCTGGACAGGGCAGCCCATCTCTCCAGTGATATTTCCTGCCGAGCAAACACCGGGGTTCCAACCCAACCCTGAGCAGCTCTTACCACAAGTGCATCAGCCCTAAACCTACCAGGGCTCGTGGCCCACCTGGGCGCTGGAGCGCCTGAGGAAGAGTGGGCAGGAGGTCACAGGGGCCTGAAGAGTCTGGGCAACACCATGCCCCCAAAGCTGGAGGCACCAACAGCAGGTGGGGAGAGGGCTGGTCAGAGCAGTGACCCTCAGTCCCCAGCTACCTCTTCGGAGGACATGCCGGCTGAGGACAAGCCAAGGCTCAGACCTGCAGGTTCCAATGGAGGGATGGCAGGACCACCAGGAGTGCTTCCTTCCCCCTTGAGGTCCCATCCACTTGGGACCCGCCACACCACGCCAAGAACCACCAACTGGGCTCGTCATCCGTCCCCTTGTCCCTTGGATGCGCTTGTTGAGAAACGCTGTGCTGGACAGCCTCACACAGGCAGAGGTGCTGCTACTACCGGTGATTTTTAAAAGATCACCAAACACGTCTGATTCTTCTTCCTTCCCAACCCTTGAAACCCGGGCACCTGGTGGGTGGGTCTTCGCCCTACAACCGCTCTCTCTTTTTTTTCTTTAATTAATTAATTAATTTTTGGCTGCATTGGGTCTTTGTTGCTGCGCGTGGGCTTTCTCTAGTTGCGGCGAGCGGGGGCTACTCTTCGTTGTGGTGCACGGGTTTCTCATTGCAGTGGCTTCTCTTGTTACAGAGCATGGGCTCTAGGCAGGCAGGCTTCAGTAGTTGTGGCACGCGGGCTCAGTAGTTGTGGCGCACGGACTCAGTTGCTCCACAGCATGTGGGATCTTCCTGGACCAGGGATCAAACCTGTGTCCCCTGCATTGGCAGGCGGATTCTTAACCACTGCGCCACCAGGAAATTCCCCCCCACCACAGGCTCTTTGCATGACGCTGCCACGCTAATCTTCCCAAAACACCATGCACGCAAACCACCCACCCAGACACACACACACACACACACACACACACACAGTTCCTGTCTCCAAACCCTTCAAGACTAACCCTGAGCACTGTCCATTTTATAAGGTCTTTTGCAAAGCACCTTACTCACATTATTGCACTGAATCTTCCCAACAACCTCATAAAGCATTGCTATCCCCATTTTGCAGATGAGAAAACTGAGGCTTAGAGAGATTAAGGAACTCCCCAGACCCTCCACAGCTGGAGAGTGGCACCATCTCCCTAATCAGTGAAGGTAGGAGGAAACCACAGGTCTGTGCAACACGTCTTGGCCACTCTGTCTCCCTCGGGCCCACAGGATCAAGGCTGACCTTCGAGGTCTCTCTATATCTGGTCATTCTATACTTTGTCCTTTTTTATGCTGCACTCCAGAGCGGACTGTGAGCCAATAGGATGTGCAGAAATGACAGTGTGTGATTTCTGAGGCTGGGTCATAAAAGACACTGTGGCTTCCTTGGGGATTACCTACCATGGAGGCCACCACACTGTGAGGACTCGAGCAGCCTGTGGAAAGGCCTGGTGAGGAGCTGAGGCCTCCAGCCAACAGCAGCACCAGTTGCCAAATACACGAGGAGCTGCCTTGGGAGAAAGTCCTCCAGCCTCAGTCGAGCCTTCGGATGATGCAGCCTTAGCCAACGCCTTGCCTGCAACACCATGAGAGATCCTGAGCCAGGACCACCTGGCTAACCCGCTCCCAAAATCCTGACCCACAGAAACGCTGAGATAATTAAGTTTATTGTTGTTTTAAGCCATTAAGTTTTAGGAAAGTTTGTTGTGCCATGAGAGGTAACTGCCACTCCTCCTCTGTTTTTCTAAGTCCCTCTCACTGGGGTCAAGCCTGCTCTTGTTCCCATGCTGGGAAGCCTACCCTGGCATTCTGCCCATGGATTTTACCCTACCCTGTGCCCCACCCAGAAAACCTAGACCTACACTTTGATGTCCATTCAAGGGTCTCCACAGCCAGACGGGAGCCCTGAGGATGAGACCCTGCTTACTCCCCAGTGCCCCACCCCTGGACCACATCATGTCCAGGTATGGACATGATGTTAATGAGAAAAGTATTTCAGCTGTCAAGAGAAATTCTGGAGTGCAGGTAGAATCATGATTCATTGGCAGGAGGCGACTAACTTTTCGAGTGACTCTGAGTCCCCCTCGGATCAGGCACCTGTTGGATGGAGGTAGGTCCACGACACAGACTGACCTTGGCAGCTCTTGGAGGGAGTGTCATTATCATTCCCATGGTGCAGATGAACTGCCCTGTAACACAGCTGGGACGTGTCTGAGGCAGGATTCAACCCTCTGTCCAGCCCCCCACCACCGTCCTCCCAGCCCAGCCTGACCCTCCCTCCACGCCCCACTGCCCCTCACTCCTTCACTCCGTGCATCCGAAGCCGGCCTCTCGCGCACTGCCAGCACACACTCGGCACACGCAACGGCCCCCACATCGGAACTCAGAAGTCACCAGGCCCCCAGGGCCAGGAAAAGATACCATGTCCGCCAGCAACCTGCCACAGACAAGGGCCATGGTATCCACACTGGATCCTAAGCCACCAGGAAGGCTACAGTAGGAGGAAACAGGGTGGAGCTGGGGAAGTGAGGCCACAGCCCAGAATCTGTCCCTTTGTTCACCCTTCACACGCTAATGGTCCCCGAGCACCCACTGTGCCAGGCACAGCTGAGCCCTGAAACCCAGCAGGGGATGCAACAAGCTCTTGGGGGCCTAAGTTCCAGCTGGGAGGGGCTTGGAGCCAATCAAGCCCAGCTCTCCCGTCGTCTTTCTGTCGCCCTTGAGGCAGCCTTTGGCTGCTCTTGGGCTTCAGTGTCCTCCTCTGTGAAGTGAGGGTGATTTGAAGCAGTGGGTCTCACCCCGGGGTGACCTGCCCACCAAAGGCCACTTGGTGCTATCTGAAGACATTCTGGGTTGTCACATTGAGTTGGGGGTTGGTAACTGGCATCCAGGGATGTGGCTCAGTACCCTATATGTACAGGACGTCTCCCATCGCCCCCAACCTGCAAAGAATAATTCACCCCAAATGTCCACAGGGTCACAGTGGAGAAACCCTAATTTCAAAGATTCGGCGAGACTGCCCATGGAGAGGTCCCAGCATGCAGCCAGGCATGTGGACAGCCTGTGCACGCGGGGGTCCCCTAATCTTCCCCTTCTTGGGGTTCCTGCTGAGACCAGGGGTCCCCAAACCCTCCAGGGCCCCCAGCAGTTGGCCCAGCCGATGTGTGCACAGCCTCCTGCCTGCCGCCCAAGTGCCCCGGGAGGAACACGTCACTGCTGGACATACAACCAGTTCACAGAGCAGGAAGGGAGCAGCCTGAGCCTCTCCTTAGCCGCGCCGGCCCGGGGTCCACAGGTCTCTCCTCGGCCAGGTCGCACCGATGTGGCACTCAGCCGGCGTCTACTGTGCTCCTGTCACTGCCCACCCTCACCTCCCTGGCCTTCCCCGCTGACGGCAGGGTCTGCCCTGGGGGGTTGGGTGGCCCGAGGCAAAGGTCCTCCTTTCCAGGACAGGGTTCCCCTTACTCCAGGATCTATAACAACTCCAGCCCTGACGTGGGTCACTGACCGTGTTTGTGGTGGTGGTGGTGGGGGGGGAACAGGGACACAGGAGAGGGGCACCCCAGCTCAAAGCCAGGAAACCCAACTCTGGAACTTTGCGTGATCCCAACCCTGGAAAAAACAAAATGGGTGATCAACGTGAGCTTCCTGCAGAGAGATCGCTGTGAATGTCAGACACAGCGGGCCCAGCAGGACACCTGCGCATGGACCTGAGGCCAAGAGTCTGCTCTGAGCTCTTGTCTCCTGCCCTGTTGCCCCCTTAATCAGTAGAAATGGATCAGAGGCCAGACAAGAAATTCAGGCAAGGCTGTACTGGGGCTCCCGCTGCAGCAGGAGGAGCGAGAACAAGTAACAGCTTCCCTCGCTCACTTCCCGAGTGCGGAACGAGCTGGTTCCTTCTATGGGGGGCGGGTAGGGGTGTGTCCAGGGGTGGCTTAGGGGTCTGCCCACCCCTCTGGTAGTGGTGTGTGCAGGGGGCCTGCGCAGTACCCTGCTTTTGCTCCCGGCTCTTCAGAAGTGGCAGTTGGGTTTTTGGTCTTTTTGTATCTTCTTGTCCATAATTTGCCCCAACTGCACATGCATGCAGTTATTTTTAGTCCCTTATAGCTTCTTTGTATTTTGTTGCTCAAGGAGATGTTTGTCCAGGTGCCAGCACTGCAGCCAAGGGTCCAGGTCCCTGCCTGTTTCAGCCCCATCCCCAAGATGGAAGTCTGCCCCCAGGCAGCTCCTGCTGGAGGCCCCTTGTCACCTCCAAGAGCCTGCGATGGACAGAAGTCTTGAGCTCCACCAGGCCCCACCCCAGCGCAATCCCATCTTTATTGGCAACTAAACCTCTCAACTGCAGAGAGTCTTGGCCAGGGCCCTGAGCCAGCTAGCCCCCGCTCATCCTAGGGTCATTTCCCATGAAGCAGAGGGGTTGGCCAAGCCAACCTGGGTTCCAAGACGTTTCTGTGAGCAGCAGGTTCCCAAGTTCCGGGCCCAGCCCCAAAGGCTCTTGTCTTGTCCCCTCTAGATGCCAACCCAAGAACCTGGACAGCCCAGAAAACCCATCACTCCAGTCTTGACTGGGCTTAGATACTCAGTCTTGACTGGGCTTAGATACTCAGTCTTGACCTTGATTTTCATGACCCATTGGGTTTTGTTATAATTGATGATATTCACTGGGTAGATGACTCCAAGTTCATTCATTCACACTACAAACATTTACTGAGTGCCTACTGTATACTAAACACTGTGCACTGGGATGCTGTGATTCCCAAATCCATCAGTGGCCTGGCCAGTCTACCCACCACCCTGAGCATCTTTGTGGGGAGGTGAGGCCGTGTTTAAAAGACTCACGCGGGCTTCCCTGGTGGCGCAGTGGTTGGGGGTCCGCCTGCCGATGCGGGGGACGCGGGTTCGTGCCCCGGTCCGGGGGGATCCCACATGCCGCGGAGCGGCTGGGACCGTGGGCCATGGCCGCTGAGCCTGCGCGTCCGGAGCCTGTGCTCCGCGGTGGGGGGGGGCCGCAACAGTGAGAGGCCCGAGTATCGCAGAAAAAAAAAAAAAAGACTCACGCACAGGTTGATCCTCACATGCAAGTGTCTCTTTGTGAAATTCTCCTGGGCCTACGAGGCCGCATTTTGTGGGAAGAGACTCAGAATGTGAGAAATCCTTGAGCAGAAGAAGGTGCTTACACTAGAGGGGGAGGGAGCAACCTCACCCTGAAAAAAACGTGTGCCAACCCTCCCTGGATAAATCATTCCCAGGTGTCCACGTGGATGAGTTCACAACAGCCCCAAGTAGAGAGGACGGACCAGGGAAGCAACATGGTGTCAAGGGAAACTACCAAGTTCTGGTTCAGTTCCCACCTCTGCCGCTCACTAACTTGGACAAATAGATTAATCCCCTTAAACTCAGTTTCTCCCTCTGAGAAATGGGGCCAGTAACTCCTCGAGGGTGAAGGGAGTGGGTGGAGTACAATAAAGATGCCGATTTCTGGGTCAGGTGGCTGAGTTCACCACGCTGATGAGAAAGGTGCCCTGGTGTCACAAGGAGGAGGGTAGAGGTACTCTGGGGCCCCCAGAGGCAGCAGCTGCCCCGAGTGGCAAAGGAAGGCAGAGTCCTAGCCGTTACATCTTCTGAGCAGTGGGCAGGAGTCCAGCTTGGGGTCCTCTTGGAGGAGGCCACCCCCAGTCCAGAGGATAAACAGGCTGGGCAGATGTTGGCACCAGCCCTGCCAGCCCCAGGGCAGCTCAAGGGGCTTTTCATCCAGTGACCAAAGTGGCAGAGCAGCCTTGACCAGCAGCCACCCAGGTGGACAAAAGTAATCAGGACAGGAAAGGACAGGCCAGCTGCTGGGTAGCCATGTGAGGTGGGCACTGGGAGACACCACAGACAAAGGTCAACTCAAAATGGATCACAGACTTAAATGTAAAACCTACAACTATAAAACGTCTAGAAGAAACTCTTTGTGACTTTGGGTTGGGCAAAGACTTCTTAAGATGCAAAAAACCACAAAGCTAATTTTGAAAGTTATACATCGGACTTCATGGCAATAAAAACTCCAGCTCCTCCAAAGACACTGTTAATAAAATGAAAACACAAGCCACAGTCTGGGAGAAAATATTGGAAAAGTATATAACTGATAAAGGTCTTATGTCAGAACACAGAAAGAACTCTTACAGCTCAATGATAAGACAAAACAGCCCAAATTTTTTAATGCAAAATTTGAACAAATGCTTCACCAGAAAAGAAAACTAGGCCTCAGATAAGCAAGTGAATGGTGAATGAAAAGAGGGTCGGCATCCTTAGACAGGACTATACACTTAGTAAAATGGCTAAAATTTTAAACTGACAACACCAAGTGTTGACAAAGACGCAGAGCAGCCAGCACTCTCATACATTGTTGGTGGGAATGCAATATGGTGTCGCCATGTTGGAAAGAGTCTACTAGTTTCTTTTAAAGTTAAATATACACTTAACATACAATCCAGCAATCCCACTTCTAGTATGTATCCAAGAGAAATGAAAGCATGTCCACACAAAACCTGGATCCAGATGTTATAGCAGCTTTATTCATATTAGCCACAAATGGAAACAACTCGAATGTCCATTACCTGGTGGATGGAAAAGCAAATTGTAGTCTATTCATACAACTTGACATTCATGCTCTAATCATGTACTATTCAGCAATAAGAAGGAACTAATTACAGACACATGAGTCAACATGGGTGAATTTCAAATGCATTAGGCTAAGTGATAGAGCCAGACACAAGAGGCTGCATGCTGCATGATTCCACTTAAACATTTTGGAAAAGGCAAAACTATGGGGACAAAAACAAGATCTGTGGTTTCCAGAAGCTGGGGTGAGAGAAGGTGTTGCCTGCCAAGAGCCAGCAGGAAGGACTTTTGGGGGTGATGGAACAGTTCTATGCCTTGATTGTGGTACTGGTTGCATGCCCTGAATACCTTTATCAAAAGGCATCAAACTGTCAACACTTCCTGCATGGTAATTATACCTCAATAACTTCCCCTCCCAAAATAAATGTCTTCTCACTGAAATTAATAAAGCAGGAAGAAGAGGACAAGCACGTCCTGTGTAGCAGATGCTACCATCGATATGCAGTGTCCCCTCTGCCCAGGTATCCAATGGGTCCTGTGTTCTCTCCATTTTACAGATGAGAAAACTGAGGCCTAGAGAATTGAAGTCACCCAGCATCACCCAGCAAGGATGTGATGGAGTCTGAACTTCTATGCAGGCCTGACTCCATCATCCACACCCTGGACCACCAAGGCTGACCTGGGGCCGACCCCAGGGATTGCCAAGCCAGCTGTCACCTTCACCTGCTTTCCAGAGGGAGGCCTCTGGGGAACGGACCCGCCCAGGCTCACAAGGAGAGGAGTAGAATCAGGAGGGAACCAGGTCTCATTGATCAACAAACACTCACCCCTCCTACAACAACGTTGAGAATAGAAAAGGCCCCAAGACATGAGCACAAACAAGGGGTGGGGCACCAGATGCCCTGAACAGGGCCCTGCCCTCAGGAAGCTCACAGCTTCACCTGGCCCCAAGGTCATGTCCTAGACCAGTGCATGTGGCTGCCTGGTTCCTTCTGAGAACCACCCATCAGGGCCCAGAGGTGATGGAGGCCAGCATTCCCCCTGTCCCGAGGGGGCTAAGGTTTAGAGGAGGGAAGGAAGGAGGGGACTCAGGACCTCATCTCAGGCCCGTCCAGGAGGGATCTGGTCCCAGGGAGAGACAGAGGAGAGGGATGCTGTGTTCCCAAGCTGGAGAATCGGTGCGTCCACACTGCGTTTCACAGAGTGAGGGAGGGGTCTGCAAGGAGGGGCTAAAGCCTCGCACCCACCCCGTCCTGACCCACCGTTCTGGCAGTGAGGGAGCTCGGGCGCAGACACCTCAGCCCATGAACACCCAGCTCAGGTTCCACGCTGTGGGAGCAGCACGTGCAGCACGCCCCACCTAGAGGCAGGAATGCAACCCTGAGCCCCGGGGCCACTGCAGGCTCTGCAGTGTCCAGACAGGTCCGGACACCTGGGGGAGAGGGCTGCTCCTTCCCTGCTCCCTCTGAGTGGCCTGTGCCCGGGCTTCACATCCTAGCTGTGCCACCTGTAGCCACCCGTGCTGTGCCTCGGTTTCCCACTCTGTAAGGTGAGGATTGAAATCCTCTCTACATCCCAGTCTCTCCAAGTGGCTTAATGGCAACGATATATGCAAAGTGCGGCGATGTAGGCCTGGCAGGTGGCAAGTGCACCAGTGCCCGGACCCCACCGCCTGGGCATCTGGAGGTTCTGGGACTGGCCGGGCATCTCCCTTGGAAGGCCAGGCAGCCCGTGCCAAGACACCAAGTTATCCCAGGGTAGGAGACTTCCTGAAGCACTCTGGCGGCTGGGACGGTCCTGGGGCCTCATCCAGCTCATGCTGTGGTCCAACCGGCCTTTGCCCGCACTGTTTGCTCGGGTCCCACTGCTAGCAGTTTGGAGGGCCTCAGACCTGAACTCACAGCACTCTAAAGGAAGGCCCTCTGGGTGGGAGAAGCAAGGGGTGGCCTCCTGGGCCTCCATCGAGGACTGGCCTGGTGCTGAGCTGACCATGAGGATGAGAACCTACAGAGACAAAGACCCCGGGCTCGATGGAAGGACACGCACTGAGACCCACAGTGGACGGAGGGCCAGCTCTTTCCTCCCCCAGGCTGGAATGTGCCTCTTCTGACTACCCTGGCTCCTCTGCCATGGTCAGGTGGTGTCCACGGCCACAGGCCCCAGCCCCTGGGCTCTGAAACCCCTGCTTCTGCAGAAGGATGACCATGGGTAAGTAACGGGGGTCAGATGGCACCTTACCCTCTGAAGGAGGTGCTAACAGACAAAGGCACAGGCTTAAGGAAGTCACGCCCCTCCTCAAGGTCACACAGTCAGAGCCAGAGCGGAGCCCAAGATTCTCCCTCCAGGGCTCCACCCCCGCCCCCAACCTCACCCCTGCTCTGTGCCTGTCCATTCCATCAAAGATCCCCCATGGCCACCCAGCACGGCACCCAGCTCCTGCAAGAAGGGACTTAAGACTTTCATGGGCCTTAGGGACGTTTGCTTTCAAGGGTTCCTTCTTTCATTACAAAATTAGTAATAATTTATGTTTACAACTTCACTGGACTAAAAGCAAATTAATATTATACACTGCATTACTTTTCTAGGGCTGCCACGGTGAATTACTGCAAGCCAGAGATTTATTCTCTCACAGTCTGGAGGCCCGAAGTCCAAAATCGAGGTGTCCGCAGGGCCTCTCTCCCTCTAAAGGCTCCGGGGGAGGACCCTTCCTGTCTCTTCCAGCTTCTGGGGGCTCCAGGTGTCCCTGGGCTTGTGGCTACATCCCTCCAATCTGCCTCACGTGGGCTTCTGTGTGTCTGTGTGTTTTCTCCTCTTAGAAAGACACCGGTCATTGGATCAGGGTCCACCCCACTCCAGTACAAACTCATCTTCACTCATCACCTCTGCAAAGACCCTGTTTCCAAATAACATCCTATTCTGAAGTTCTGGACAGACATGAATTTTGCAAAGACGCTATTCAACCCAGCACATATATTAAAACATTTTCTTCAGCTTAGAGGCTCATTTTTTAAATTCTGATTTTAAAAGAAATTGAAACTTTTTCATGCCCCCTGGCACTGTGCCCCCTGGAGACATCACCCTAGTATCTCCCCCAGCCTCTCCCCGCCCAGCACCTGGCACATAGTAGGTCCCGGACCAGCACTCTACCCGGGCCGCCTGGTCTCAGCAGCTGGTGCGGGGTCAGGCCCGGTCCGAGCTTTCTGTTCTCGCCGGCTATTTGCCTCTCCCTGCTCCCAAGCGGTGGGTGGATAATATTCTTTGCTGTAATCTGTTCCGTCCCGGGGCGCCTTCCCACTGGCCGCCCTGCACAAACAGCCTCGCTTGGGCCGCCACCCGCCCGGCTCCAGGCTCCCGATATGAATGCGGAGGTGAGATTGTCTTGACACCGCTTTAATTTTTCAAATAGCAATCCAGTTACCAAGCACATTGGCACTTGGGCCTGGTTCCACCACGACTTGGCAGGACCCACGAGAGCTACTGGCAGTGATAGATGCAGGGCCCCTCGGCCCCCCCGCCCCGCCCGCCCCGGTCCGCCCGGCCACCCATGCCAGCCCAGTGACTGCACGCGGCCAGCCCCCGGCAGCTGCAAGGCCTCGGTGCCAAGACCCAGAGCGTGCTGCTCCGGCTCCAGGATCCAGCAGGGCAGGCCTCCTGGCCTGGCCTTCAAGAGGCCGTGTGCACGGTCTCTCCCCCGGCGGGGGCTGGGCTGTGGGTTATGGCTTCCCACCCACCTGGTCTCACCCTCCCTCAGCCCCACCACCAAAGCCAAATGGCTTAAGAAATTACAAATAAGAAGTGAGGCCGAGACTCTGGGGGCTGGAAGGAACTTGGCCATCAGAAGGTCCCACTCACGCATGATACACGTGGGGAAACCGAGGCCAGAACCAGGAGACTGCAGAGCCAGGACTGGAACTGGGATTTGGGCTGCTGAAGAAGACACCAACTCAGTGGTTCTCAGGAGGGTGGGAGCCAGCCAGGCTGGGCTCAAATCCCATCTCTGTCGCTTGCTAACTCTGCAACTCCGGGCAAGTTGCTTCACCTCTCTGTGTGCTGGTCTTCCCACCCATGAAGCATGTGTCATGCAGCACCCGTTTCCCAGGGCAGCCATCAGGGTAATGGAGTCAATCTGTGCGTGAAGAGAGGCAGGCCCCGCCGCCTGGTCAGTGTCACCCACAAGTGGGACGTGGAACCCTGGATGTAGGGGGTCCCTGAGGAAGGCCAGTCAGCCCCTGTGGCAGGGAAAAGAAAAGGCAATGCCAGGGCGGCTCAGCCAGTGACACCAGCATCTGCATTGTTCATGCGCCAAGCCACTATTAAGCGCCATCTGTATCCAAGCATCCCGGGAAGAGCTGCAGTTCCTGACTTGTAGGCACCGGCGATGGAATGGCAGAGCTTGAGGGGACATCGAGCCCCAGAGAGGAGATGCAGCCAGCTCAAGGACCCGGACCCCAACCCAGCCACAAGTCCTCAACACCACAGCGGGTGGGTCAGGCTCCAAAGGGCAAAGTTCCCTCCCTCCGCCTGCCTCCCATGAAGTTTAAGACCTGTCTTATCACCCCCTGAATGTCCCCTGAACCCTGTCCTCCAACAGATGAGCATCTCAGGTGAGCCGGCGGCCACCCAGGTCGTAGGGAAGGAGACCCAGACAGATAAGGGGAGGACACAGACGCTGTCCAGACCAGCGCCAGCAATACGGCAGCCTCTGGTCACATGTGGCCATTGGACACTTGGCATGTCACTGTTGAGACCGACAAAATGCATTTTTAAATTTTATTTCACTTTGATTAACTTAAATTTAAAAACTGAAGCAACGTAACGTGGTTTTCTGTTAAACACAACTTTATGGCTTTGGCAAAATATTAAACATGGAGCATCTGAATTCAAATGTACTGTCAGCGTAAAAATAACAAGGGATTTTGGAGAATTAAGCGTGTGCAAAAGAATGCAAAATATCTTATTAATAATTTTGATATTGATTATACACTAAGATAATATTTTGGATAGATTGGGTTAAATAAATTGTTTTTCAAACGTAGTTCACCTGTTTTGTCCTACTCCTTTAATGAGGCGACTAAAAATGTTTAAGTTACCTACCTGCGAGGTTCGTACTCTATTTCTATCAGGCAAGGCTGGTCCAGAGAGAAGAAAAGGAACCCGCTGGACCCACAAGGGTGCAGGTAAAAGGAGGCAGGCAGCCCGCTGCTGGGCTCAGCACAGCCTTTCCAGCATTTACTGGTCTGCCCCTTTGGAGGACACTTATAAAGGCAGTAATATTGAATAAGAGTAGAACCCTCGCACAGTACGAGGTTCATTGCAGAGTTCTGACCAGGTCTCCTGAACGCTCCCAGCACCCTGACCAAATAGGTCCCTTTGTTCCCCTCTCAGGGCCCAGAGAGATTAAGTAACTTGCCCTGGGTCACACAGCAAGCAGCCAAGACCTCTAATCCAACTTCATGTTTCAGGTGGAATGCTTGCAGAATCTGGGATCAGGGAATCCAGAGTTCAAATCCCCACTGGAGCCCAACCTTGAACCTGGGCTAGATGGGGGTGCAGGTGGTCAGCAGGGGGCGTGATCTCGAAGATCATGGGGAACTCTGGGAGTTTCCCACTGGTGATGATTCTGGGGCCCCTGCTCTGCTCTCCGCCCCCCACAGATTCACCAGAGCATCCCTCCTCTGCCTGTCTAGGTCGGGGCCCCACAGAAGGGTTTGTCGGCAGGCAGGGCTCTGTGGCCATCATTTCTGTCAACCACTGATGTTAAGGTGACTCGATTCGCCCCAGGTCACTGAGGCAGCAGGAGCAGAGGGCGGACGGGACCCAGGCTGCATCAGGTGTCTCAGCCCCACCAAGGGTCTGGATAAGATTGAAGGAGAGCTTCCTCTGGACACCCAGAGATGCATCAGCAGCATTTTTGAGGTCACAGACAGAGAGCCTGCTGTTGCCATGGAAAGACACAGGGAGAGTGATGGATGCTTCTCGGGGGACCCAAATGCCTCCTGCTCAGGGTACAGAGCGCTGCCCTGTCATCCGCCAACTCAGAGAGCCCTGCTGCAGGATGAGGGTTCCGGAATGTTTGCAGGACGCATAGCAGAGCCATGAGTCAGCCGGAGCCAAGAGGAGGTGGCATCAGCAGGCCGGTGGGTGGGGAGCGGGCGTGAGGTCAAACCCTCCATGCAGAACCGGGGTAAACAGAAGCCTGGAACCAGCCCTCGGGCATCATCGCCCGGGCCCAGCCAGATACGGTCTGAGCTGCCACAACGGAGGACACGCGCCCTCCAGGAGAGGAAGGCACTGCCCAAGGTAACTAGGGGCGCAGGCCGGGGATCAGCACCCTGCACGGTACTCTCGGCAGCCAGCGCCACCTGGGCTCGGCCATCCTCGAACGTAAACTGAACTTTGTTCATTACACAGCGTTGTAACTGCCCAGGAGGCCCAGCTGCTCAGAGGCAGCGTCAGTCCGCAGAACGAGGCCCACCAAACGTGGGGTCAGAGAAACCCACTTCAAGACCTGGCTCTGTGATCAAGGGCAGCCACTTACCTGTCTGAGCCTCAGCATCCCCATCTGGAAAAAGGGAGAGTAATTCCTACCTCCCTGGGCCCACAGTCAAGGGAGATGAGAATTATAGTGCCCTCTGTGTGCCCGGCACCACGTAGGGGCTTTGTGTCACCTGATTTAAGATCCAGGTGATGGATGTGGAAACTGGCCAGCTCGCCCAAGGCCACAGCAGGAAGAAGTGACGCAGCCAGAGCCTGCAGGCTGGACCCGCCGGGCAGGTGGACCCACCTGACCACCAACCCACTTCGGAGCCCCTCGGAGCCCCTCGGAGCCAGCGGAGGGTGTGGGAGAGTAAATCTGCAGAGAGGGTTAGGTCTCCTCCATCGAGTTGGGAGAGGGGGCGCAGGGAACAGCTGAACCAGAGAGCCACGTTCCAAAGGGGAGGCAGGTGTTGAGATGAAGTGCCTGCAGATTCTGGAGTCAGGGCTCTGAATCCCAGCTGGGGTCCTTCACCTCCTCAAGCCTCAGTGTCCCCATCTGAAAAGTGGGGACGGTGTCCACGGCACAGGGTTGTGATGAGGCTTCCAAAGGAGAGCTGACACGCACCTGGCACACACAAGGCACGCAGAGTAACCGCCGTCATTATTGTGGCAACAATAGACGTGACACACACCAAGGCTTGTTACAATTTATAGAACATTCTTACGTGAGCAGCGCACACACGCTCACCCACATGCATGCACACGAAGACTCACACACATGCTCACACATGCACGAGACACCTGTACAAACTCACACTCAGTCTTGTGCATACACACAAGCACGAACACGCATGCACACATGTGCACCACACGCCCTACCATGCTCACGCACACATGCACACGCTCGCACACTGACACGCCACCTGTGTGCCTGTGGTCTGAATCCTGAGTTTCACTTGTCACATGTGCTCCCAGTGGGGCCACATGGAGGCCTTGGAGGCCAAGGGAGGAGGAGGCGGAGGCCGGTGCCAGGGAGACCAGCCGAGCCCCTGGCTGCCCAGAGAAGAGGCCTCACAGCCTTGGACCAGCCGCGTCACCTGTCCAGACCTCAGTCTCCCCAACAATTAAGCAGTGGGAAGAGCAGACCCTCTGGTCCATCTACAGTGTTCCTTTGAGGATCAGGAAGATAAATGTGAAATATGTCTTTGCTGGGTAAAACCCGAAGTAATTACACAGGGGTCTGGAGACTGGATAACCGCCACTTCACTCACCACTGAGCTCCCTGAGGGCAGGCCACGTCCTGAGACCTTGATACGTCCCCTCATGCAACCCTGCGAGGCTTTACCGTGACTCTCTGGACAGATGAGGAAACCAAGGCAAAGGGACTTAAGAAATTTATCATTCATTCAGAGCCCACAAGCAGCTGCCCAGACCTGAACCTGGAGTTATGGCTCCCGAGGCCCCGCCTGGACCACTGTGCATCCTCCGGCCTGCAGGCAGGTCCTGCCCCACTCTCGGGTCTGATCCCCACGGGGTCACTGAGTGCACCCCCAGCACGTGGCAGAAGTATGTGGCAGGGATTCAAGGAATATCTGGTGAGTCCACAAGTGGGAATAATGCTACTTGAGAAATCCTCTGCTCTTAGCTTTAGCCCCGTTACTTCCCTAAACGGCACCCACAACCCCAGAGGGGCTCCGGCTTGTGCCGGCACTTTTCTTCTTGGGCACGTGGAGGTGGTAGGGGCCGCACACAGCTCACCCCCCACTCTGCGAGCGGCCAGTGGAGGCCTTCCAGACCACGTTTCCACAGCAAGTGTCTCCCTTTCTGCATCCTGACACCTTCCCCCAAAAAAACGCACATTCTGGGCTGAATTGGGTTCCCCCACCAAATTAGTATGCTAGAATCTAACCCCCAGGACCTCAGAATGTGACTGCATTCGGAGATGGGGCTTTTAAAGAGGTAATTAAGGTAAAACGGGGTCACAGGGGTGGGGCCCTAAACCTATGTCACTAGTGTCCTTATAAGAAGAGGAGATCAGGACACAGACACATCCATGAAGACACAGGGAGAAGACGGCCATCTACACGCCGAGGAGAGAGGCCTCAGGAGGACCAGCCCCACCGGCACCTGGATCTCAGATTCCAGCCTCCAGGACTGGGAGACAGTGAATGTCTGTTGGAACTTGGTGAGAGCAGCCGAGGAGACTAACACAGGGCACGCAAGGCAAACCCCCCTCCATGGTGCTATTCCGGCCATAAGGGGACTCCTGCCAGCTGCCCTCCAATGAGCAGCCTAGTCCCCGCAGCCCCATGCCAGCCAGCCACCCAGGCCTCGGCCATCGGAAAACCCCAAGTGGCCCGGCCGCCCTACCAGCTCAGGTGGCTCCCACCTTGCCCTCCCACCCCACCTGGTGTGCCAGGGACCTAGTGGCCAGGAGGGTGTGGCCGCCTGACCGAGGGCCCTGTGGCAGAGGGGCCTTGAGGGTGTCTGCTGGACCCTGAGCTGTCCTCGTGGCCGGCCTCAGGGACCTGGCCAGTGCACCCAGCCTGTTTCCCACCTGGCCTTGTTCTTTCTCACCCCTGCCCACTGACCAGGCATTCATAGGACCTGGGAAAGTGACAGGGACTCAGACAGAGCCGCTTCCTGGTCTCTTCCCTCAGCTGGAAGCCAATTAGTGTCACCCTAAGGAGAAAACCAGGCCAAGACTGGGGACACCCCTGAGGGCCAGCCCATCCTCACACCAGCACTGAGCCAGGCATCAGTGTCCCCACTTTACAAATGAGGAAACTGAGGCCTGGAGGGCCCAGCACCCCTGCTCAAGAGTACATAGCTATCAAGTTGCTCCTGGGTTGCAAACCCAGCCTGCGTGCTTTCCCTGGGGACACACTGCCCCTGGGGAACCCCCAGACCCTCCCAGCTAGGCTGTCCTCCCCTGGCCCGGCTTCTGGGATGAGTGCTTCTATGAGGGTTTTGCTAATGGATGTGTCCCCGTCCCATGAGAATGTAGCCACAAGGACAGAACTCCCCAGCATGAGAAGCGGTGCCTGGCCCATGGGAGACGTTCAAATGAATGAATGAATGTGTAAGTTGTTGAGCGATTGAATGAATGAATGAATGAATGGGCTGGTTCAGTGGCTCCAGACTGGCTGCCCCAGCCCCCCACAACCTGCAGCCAAGTCCTGGAGGCTCAGAGCCAGGGTTCTGCAGTCTTGCTCTGTGCTTTGAATCTTAGCTCCACGGCTGGGTGGCATGACCTTGTATGAGTATCCTAAGGCCCCAGCAACTCCAGCAGTAAAGTCGGAATAATGACAGAGCTACTGCAGAGGGCTGCTGGGGTGTAAAATGGGCGAGACCCATGTGGGCACAGCGGTACTGGCTGCACCCTCCCCATCTGACGCTCAGCCTTCAACACCAGTCTTCCCTAGGTCCTGCCCCTAGTGCACAGACCCAGACGTACCCCCAGATTGTCTGCCCCAGGAGGTCCTTGGTTAGCTCTTCCAGGCCTCTTAGAAACACCTGACCTGCTCTCTTCATTTGCTTCAAGCTCATCCCTATACCACCCACAGGGTGTTGAGAGCCTGCCCAGATCCTCACATTCTGAGACAGGAGCCTTTGCCAAATGTAACAATTTGGATGAAATTTGACGACACAGAACTTTCCTATCATGTAAAAGAAGTCCAGGGACAGGCAGTCCAAGGCTCCAAGGAGTCAGCAGGATCCCAGCTTCCTTCCAGCTTACTGATTCACCACCCCCAGGGTGTGGCTCTCATCCTCATAGTCTAAGATGGCTGCAGGAGCTCCAGCTCTCACATCCACATTCCAAGCAGTAGGATGGAGAAAGAGAGGAAGGGAGGTATGCCTGCTCCCTTTAAGGACACTTCCTGGAAGACTGATTCTGCTTAGACCTCCTTGGCTAGAACTGAGTCACATACTCATTGATAGATCACGGCAGTAATGACCTCTAATTTGTTCAAGTTTCCCTGTATGCACAGCAATTTGACTTTTTCTATTTCTCCACTCTTGAACCTGGGCTTGGCCCTGGGACTTGCTTTGTCCAATGGGACACGGGCAAGGATGCAAGCAGAGGCTTAAAAAGTGCCTGTGCATCAGCCCTGCTCTCTTGGTGCTGGGAACCCTCTGCCACACAAACAGGCCCAGGCTAGCCTTCTGGGTGGTGAGAGCGCCCACCCAGCCCCTGTACACACGTTGCCCCCGATGCCCTGAGCCCCGGCCCCTGCCTGCCCTGCACGCCCACCCATGCAGCCTCTGCCTCTCGGGCAGCGCATGCCAACCAGCTCCAGGGTCCCCTAATGCCACAGAGGCCCAGAGGCAGAGACCCTCCTGACTCCTCTCTCCCCCGACCCGTTGCCCAGCTCAAGGTCGAGCATGACAGGTGCACAAAAACCGGGTAAGCTCAATGGAAGCCTCTCGGGATGCTTCAAACAACTTAAGAGGAAGACATTTCATCATTATTAACAGTCATAGCAGTTTCTTCCCCGTGTGCTGCTCTCCAGTTTATGAAATGTTTCTACATGCTCTTCTGTAGCCCTCAAATTAAGGCAGCTAAGAAACACTGCAGGTGAGCATCGCTCAGCTCTGTAGGCAAAAAGTGTAAGTGTAAACAGCTGCTTGTCCCAAAAGACATGGGCCCATATTTGGTCATTCTGAGGGGTTACCAGCCTAACGCCAGCTGGCCTTGGGGACGGGGAGAAGAGACAGCACAACAGGAGCCCTGCGGTGGCTCCACGGGACAGGAAAGGCCCCTGCAGCTCACCCACCTTCCGTGGTTAGGAGTCGGCATCCTGGGTCTGGACAAGCTGTTTGTCCCAGGGCCCGGCAGCAACCCGCCCCTGAGCCAGGGCCCCTCTGTGTCCCCTTCTCCACCTCAGTTTACCTGGGTATGAAGTGGGATGGTTAGACCAGATCAGGGGCCCCAGGCAGGGTCGGAGGGGAGGAGCCCCATCTAAAGGGCATGCACTTCTGCGGTCCGGCAACCGCCCACTGTGAAGGAGTATCGGCCAGGTCCTCCGATCCTTTTCAATAGAAATAGAAATCTAGACCAATTTGTAAAATCTCCAGCGGTGATTGAACGGTGCCCCCCCCAAAAGGTATGTCTGAGTCTTAACCCCAGAACCTGTAAACGTGACCTTATTTGGAAAAGAGGTCTCAGCAGATGTAATGAAGTTAAGGGTCTTGAGATGAGACCACCCTGGAAGGCCCGGAATCTGCTGGCATGTGTCCTTATGAGAGACAGAAGCAAGGGAGGCCACGTGACGACGGTGGCAGGGATTAGAGGGACGAGGCCGCAAGGCCCAGGATGCCTGCAGCCATCAGGAGCTGCAGCCCAGGACAGCCCTATGTCTCCCAACTTTTATATATACATATATATATGTGCAGGCTCACTGCTTTTCTTCTATTATTTCCAAAAGACCAAAGCACACACCTCGGCAGCCCCAGGCCCTGGAAGCCCGGTCATCAAGGCAGAACTCCAAACCGCAGCCCCGGAGGGGAGCCCACCCAGGAAACTGTGCGATCCCGAGAGGTAACTCAAGCCCAAAGCCTTGGCTGCGGCCTTGTATCCACTTTATGGAGACAGTAACTGAGCCTCCTCCGTGGGGCCGCTTTGGGGCGGCTAGAAACGGCCCAGCTCGGGAAGCTGTAAAGTGCCTTTCCCGTTACGCGGAGGCATTGAAAGGCCCTTGGGTACCTGTCTAAGTGTGATGCAGCTCACTCTCTCATGCCACCTCCCCCCAGGTCCCTCGGCCAGAAATGGCAAGTGTGTGGGCACCGGGGCCTTAGGCCGCACCGACCTGCCCCGAAGGAGGGGCTGTCACGTGACCGAGGGACCAAGCTGGTGAAAGGCCACCCTCCTGCCCCTGGCACCGCCGCCCACTGCAAACGCCCGGTCTGAGTTGGTGCCAGCGGCTTTCGGGGCTGTCATGTGCCTGGGCTGCTGGCGGCCAGCCGGTCAAGGGGCCCTGCCCTCCCTCTCCCCTTGGCATACCTCTGATTCGCAGGAATGTGTGTGTGTGTGTGCTTTTTATTCCTTCAAGGGGAAAAAGCTCTCTCTAGGCAGAATTCTTCCTGGGACCCGGGCTGCTGGCTGGTGGATGGGATCCCAGGCAGGCGGGGCCTCTGCGGGGACCCCACCCCAAGGTGTTCCCACAGCAGGGCCCTCGGAGGCCCCCCTCGTTTGGGAAGGACTTGTGGGCCGAGGTTACAGGGCAGGCTGGAGAGTCAGCCCCCACTGGTTCAGAGCCCACCTCTGAGACTGGAAGTCAACCGATGACCTCGGGCCAATTCACCCACCCGCCGACCCTCGGGGTGCTCGTTCACCAAATGGGTGAAACTGCACACATGAAACCACAGTCTTTATCATTCACACAGGGACACTTCCGAGTTTTCACTTTTCAGGGGGACAGTTCACTCTGACGCCAGGTGACAGGCGTCAAGCAGGCCTGTGGGGAAGACTGGATGTTTGGCAGCCTCTAAATTCAATAAGATAACGTAAGTGAATAAGATAACGCCCTTGGCTTGGCCTCCTGGTAAGAGCACTCCACAAACACAGGCGATCGGCACTCTTATTTTCTCCAAATCGTGGCTACCTGCCCAGCTGTCCCTCGGCCCAGTCTGTGGAGAGCGGGGCTGGTCCCGGCTTCATCCAGTGTCACCTGGAGGTGAGCGTCCTATGGCCAGGTCTTGCACAGAGTACTTTGCTCTGCTCTGATTTTGCTTTTTTTTTTTTTTTTTTTTAATGCCATAGTCTTGCAGGGTCTTGCGGCTGGGGATCCCCAAGTTGAATCACCCCCGAAGAGAGCCGAATATGTGAATATTGACAGGATTGTCCTTTAACCCGAGTCCTCAGTTACAAATCTACTCCACCCGTCAGCGTGAATGTGAAGAAAATAAATCATTAAGATACGAATTTTGGTCTGTGTAATTAACATGTGTTTCTAACTGAAAGTAATGTTTTGAGGTTGGAAACCAGGAAGGGCCCTCAAATCCTGTTTGAGGGCTCTTCTGATCTGAGCCTTTTTGTTTAGGGTGTTTTAGCTCTTAACCACGGTTTGGTGCCGACAAAAGGAAATGATGTTTTGGGTCTGTCCTGGCACCGTTGATTCTTGATGGAGACCATGTTTCCAGGTAGGGAGGCTTCAGTAATCAGGGCCATTGGTTCCAGAGGAGCTGGCAGTCATGAGTGACGCCTGCAGATTTTGCTGTGGTCACCGAGTGGCCCGAGGGACTGCCCAGCCCAGGGCCATAGAAGGCCCCAGTGCATCACCAAGGGCATCTCCTAGGGAGCCTCCCCAAGAGCTCAGAGGCAGCCCCCTCACACACATGAAAAGTGGGGACAGAGGCCCAGAGGGGCCAGGTTCTGGCCCCAAGTCACCCAGCAAGAGGCGAGGAGAGCCAAACGGGAACCCCACACCTGACACAGGTCCCTCCCTGTCCTGTATAAGGGCCAAGGAAGAGCAAAACAGCGTTTTCCTGTAACACCCCTGCTGGGTGTCAGGTTTGTCTTTCCACTCCTGATCTGGGCCCCCGCTCCACCGTCTGGGCCACCACTTTCAAACCCCATTCTCTGAGCACTCACCAGGTGCCAGGCGGGCTAGTGACTTGCATGCCGCTCCGGGAGTGCCACTGTATCTCCTGCTTCCACAAGGAAAAAGCTGGGCACAGAGAGGTTAGGTAACTTGCTTGAGGTCACACAGCCTGGGTCTGGCTACTCCCTTGCCCTTGCTCTCGGCCGCCCCAGCCCACCTCTGCCTATGCGCCCCCGGCTCCTGGCACCACTGCCTTTGGAGTCGTCTTCCCATGGGAGGGGGTGTGTGTGCTGTCCACACCATTGGCGCCATGAGCCTGAGGACGGGGCCCTGCACGCCCCCTCCCATGCATGCGCTCACCCTTTCTCAACAGCAGTGCTCAGAGCCAACTCTGGCCCTGAAACTCACAGAAAAGTGGAAGGACGTCAGGGACCCCCATATAACAGGAAGATCCATGAAAAGAGCCTCAGGCGTGGTGAGCGCAGGGCTGCAAGTGTGAAGGGCCAGGAGGGCGAGGCATCCGAGCAGGCTTCCCCAGGATGGGGCGTCTGGCTCAGCAAGGTGGGAACAGAGGAAGGACAGTGATGCCACGTCCAGGGGTGTCCTCGGAGCCATGCTGGGGACAGGACAGGGAAAGGAGGGGCAGGCTGCGAAGGACTGTTTAGGATCAAACCAGGAGTTGAGACTTTTCTTAGACTTTCATTCTGTGGAAACATAAAAAGTTTTAAGCACAGGGTAAGTGATGAAATCCACCCTTTAGAAGTGTCCCTGGCGGCCACGGTGCCCCAGAAGAAGAGGTGGGGATGGGGGCCCAAGGCCGGGAAGGGAGGCTGAGCAGGGTGCTGAATGGGGGCGCTCGTCTTAGGAGGTACGGTCGGCAGATGAGCCGGCGTGGTTCACGACCTCGCTCACCGGAGCGCGTTTTTTAACGTCTTGCAATGCCTTTGGATTCTGCGAGGAAAGGACATCTCTGGAAGGTGGTTAGAAAATTCAGTGAATGCAAGAAATGAGCATCTAATTACAAGTGTGGTCCGCTAACACCCGCTGCCCCCCCCCCCAGGCTGCCCGACTCTTGGTATGCAAGAAGCCGATTTGGGAGACTTTCAACACGACAAAAGCTGCCCTTTGGCAGGAAATTTTTGCAGGGAGAGAACGTCGAAAACGGTCTACAAGGAAGATAGAGCAATGTCCCAGGCCAGGCCTGGAGGCTGAGCTTTTGAAAAGAGAGCACCAGCCCCATCGTGGTCCACGACGCAATGAGCAGAAGTGGGGACCCCTGGGACCAGATCGTTTGTGCTTTCCTGGGGTGGGTGTTCGCAGCCTTGGGCAGACAATGGCGGGTGGAGGGTTCATGGGGCAGCGGGACTGCCAAAAAGCACAATTACGCATTTATGCCAGAGCCCGAGGGAGCTGGGAAGGGCACAGCCAGGGCCCCAGCCCCTGGCATCAGGGGAATTTGCCCCGCCCGCTGCAGGAAGGCAGGTCCGCCCAGCCATGGCCCAATGGGTAGGCGGAATCAGCACGCTGGACTGAGCTATCCTGGACCAGAATTTGGAATGCCACACGTAGCAAATGGTTAATGATCAACCGGTCACCCCTCTCCAAAAGACCGAGAACTAATAGGGCCATAAAATGTGTAAAATATCTGCCCCCGACCAGACTAGACATGACAGCGAGGGAGTGGACATTTCTTGGTCTCCCCTTTTCGGTAACGTTGTTCTAGAAGCAGCCCATGGGGAACCATCCCTGCAGGCAGACCACTTATCTGGAGAAGATTCCCACGTCCTCAGCTCACACCTCCCCTCGCTGGCCGAGACCCCTGTCCCCTGCGGCCCTGCTCGGGGGACAGGTATTCTTTCCCAGGCTGTCATTTGGGGAGACAGCCTGGAGTCATTTAAACCGAGCGTGTGTCAGTCCCTCAAAGTGAAGCGGCGGGAGTTGGGGGCTTGGACAGCTGGGCATCCTCTCGGGCCTCCGGTTCTGCAGCTGACACCTGGGGAAAGGGCTTTCTGCAGAGCTGCTGACCTGTGCCAGTTTATATGCTAATTCCAGAAATGATTCTTCCTACATTAAATAAAAGCTGAGGAATGTTCCAAAGGTCTGAACAGATTGTACCATTAACAAACAGGGGAGCGGTGCGCGTGTGACCCCAGTTCAGCACAGACTTGCCTAAATTTAGGCCCACGTGCTCCTTCAGCTGACTTGGCCCAAACGAAACTGCTTCGGCATCTAAAGCATCCAAGTGCCCATCTTGACCTTGAGGTCCCCTTTCAAAGCAACCTTCTGAGAAAGCAAAGACTGCGAAACAGACCTGGAACAGCCCGCGCCACCAGAGAGCTTGACGGACTCCGAGGAAGTCAGTGGCATTCAGGAGGTGCAGGAGAGGGACCCCCCGATCCGAGGCAGGGCCGGCCCCCCACTCCCCTCCCCCCTGCACACTGCTTTCCTCTCTGTTCTTCCCACCTCCCCAAGGCCTTCCTGCTTCAGAGGCTGTGCACGTTCTCTTCCCCCTGCTCCACTCTCTTGACCAGTTTCCGCGACTCATCCCACTTTCAGGTCTCTTCCTCAGAGAAGCCCACCCTGACCACCAGAGGAGGCAAGTCCGTGGTTATACACTCAGTGAGAGCTGCATCTTCCCTCACACTTGTGATCCTCACAATTCTAGTGCAATTCTTATCTGTGTAATAACTTGTTCGGTGTCTTTGGTTACCATTCAGTGGTGAGAGAAGGGACCAGGTCTGTCGTGTATCCCCAGGGTCTAGAAGGTTGTTTGCCATAGAAAGCAGAGGGAGGGAGAGAGGGAGGGATAGATGGATGGATGATTAACTGAATGGACAGGTGGATGGATGGACATAATGATTGGGTGTTGGATGGATGACTGGATGGATGGATGACAGATGCATGAGTGGATGGTCCTCCCTGAGCCTCCATTTCCTCCTCTGTAAGAAGGGGAAGTGGCAAGGATTAAGTTTGGAAGCGTGCAGTGCCCATGCAGTGCCTGGTACACAGGAGATGGATGGATTGAGCTGAGACTCTGAAGGGACTGATGTTCTTCAGGGAAGCCCGGCCAGAGATTCCTTTAAACATGGCAGAGCCCTGTAAACAGAACCACCCTGGTCCCAGCACTGCCTCTCGGCTCCCGGTCTGTGCTGAGCCTGACCCTGCCTTTCAGTAAACAAGGAAATGGCCACCCCTCCCAGCTTTGGTTTCAGTTGTTTCTGGTGCCTGGTTAAAGGGATTGTCCTGACATCTCAGAAACGTTCTGGAGCCCAGGGTCACAAGGGGCCCCTGCGGACACTCACCTTCAGACTGCCCAGCTCACAGGCAACGGATGTCCCAGCCATCAGGGAGAGCATTAAAAATGTGCATCGGCCCCCATCCCTCCTCCACTCGAACACTGCAGGGGCTCCCTGTCTCCCTTTCCCACAAAGTCCCTGTGTCAGCCCGTGACCCCTCACACCCCAGAGTACCTCTGCCCCCCACGTAGCCTCCTTGGCGAGTCTGCACACACCAGGCAAGCTCCCCCCACCCCAGGGCCTTTGCATATGCTGCTCGCTCTGGCTCTTCCCCCAGATCTCCACCTTTCCTTCCTACAGGCCTCTGCTGAGATGGCCCTTCATCAGAGAGGCCTTCCCTGACCCACTGAAAACGGCAGCACCCCTGGCCTGGCCTGAATCTCCAACACTGTCGGACACAGCAGACACTTCCTCTGCTTCTCTCTGCCCACTCACCCCCTACTAGAACACCCGCAGAGGCAGGTGCTCCTGTCTGTCCTGTTGCCAGCTGTACCCGCAGCCCTGGTACCCAGGTGGATGGATGGGTGGGTGGAGGGATGGATAGATGGATGAGAAGTTATTCATTCACTCATTCATTGAATAATAATCAAACTAATAATAGTGGTGAGTAAGTGATGCCACATGGATCCATCGGCGATAGGGAAGTGCCTGGTCACGGGTTGGCGTGGGGTTCCTAGGTGGGTGCTCGGAGGGCAGCAGGGTGCCCCTCTCTCAGGAAGTGGGGCTAGGCTGAGACCCAAGAGGTGCACAAGAGGGTGCGTGTCAGCCAGAGGGAGTGTATGCCGTGTCCTGGGGCGGCAGTCCCAAGGGACCACAAAGCGGGGGCTCAGAACAGCAGAAACCAATTCCCTCCCAGTCTGGAGGCCAGAGTCTGAGATCAAGGTGTGGGCAGGCCATGCTCTGCCCCCTAGGGGAGGATCCTTCCTGCCTCTTCCAGCTTCTGGGGGCTTCTGGGGCTCCGGGCATCGCTGGGCTGTGGCCGCGTCCCTCCAGCCTCTGCTTCTTCCCCACGGGGCTCCTCTCCCTGCATCCTCCCCTCTTCTGTCTCCTCTGAGGATGCTTGAGGTCCCCTAACTTGGTTACATCTGCAGAGACACTTTTCCAAATATGGTCACATTCACAGGTTCCTGGGGGGCAGGGGGACTCAGGTACATCTTTCTGGGGTCACTACAAACATCCTGGACAAAAGCCCCAATGGGGGGCTTCCCTGGTGGCGCAGTGGTTGAGAGTCCGCCTGCCGATGCAGGGGACACGGGTTCGTGCCCCGGTCCGGGAAGATCCCACGTGCCGCGGAGCAGCTGGGCCCGTGAGCCATGGCCGCGGAGCCTGTGTGTCCGGAGCCTGTGCTCCGCAACGGGAGAGGCCACGACAGTGAGAGGCCCGCGTATCACAAAAAAAAAAGCCCCAATGGGGAAGGTGAGCGTGACCAGGTGTGACCCTCCCACAGGGCTGACGGGTGGGGACCGCAAGAACCCTGTCCCCTGGATGTGACCTGATGTGGAAGAAGCCGAGTTGCCCAGAGCAGCATCTGGGCAGGGGTCGCACCTGACATGTTCACCACAGCATCCCAGGTGGGTGCGGTGCTGATGTGGTGCTTAGCCAACCCCGGGCTCAGCAAACACTTGCAGTGTCAATGGCAGGGCCTTCCTTGAAGTTCCAGCACAAACACAGTATCCCAGGCCCTGAGGCACCCACTGTAAGGGGCCTGAGGACCCTCCCAAATGAGCTCTTGGCATGGGGGCCAGGGGTGCCCCCCGGGTGGTGTGCCCTGGGCTGCTCCCTGCGTCCCCGGGTCTTGGCTTCCCCAATATCGGAGATCTGAGGCAGAGGTCCCCAAAGGCCCTTCCTACGTTAAAGTTCTCCTGTTCCAAGAACGTGCGGGGCTTGCCTGTCTGGAAACCCACTCACCTGAGACACCACCCACCGCTCATCAGCTTCACTTAGCAGACAGCTCATCCCCTGGGCATCAGCCGCCAGGCCTCCCTGTACCCCCTCCCCAGCCACACATCCCCTCCTTCCCCTCCGCCTGGACCCGCCCTTTGAACCATCCATGGGGTCCCCCTTCTGCCGCCCAGGGGCTGCGGTCCTTGAAAATCCCTTCACCGCTGGCTGCCGTCCCCCCGTCTTTCTGTGGCCGGGCCCCTCATAGCCAGATGCTGTCGCTGTCCCATTGGTGAGCAAGGGCTGGCCCGGTAGCTGTGGCCTCCGAGTGGCCCCAGGCAGGATGATGGTGAGAAGGATGCCTGTGTCCACGGGCGGGGCGGGCAGGAGGCTCACACAGGCTCAGAGAACCGCCCAGGGGCACCTTCCCACAGAGGCCTCCCTTGGAGGCCAGGCCAGCCGGCCTCGGGGGAACTGGACAGTTTGGTTTGCTTTGTGGATCTGGATGGACTGGAAATGCACAGCTCTGCACGGGGTGTACCGAGCCGGGCGACCTGGAAATGCTTCAAAGGGCTGGGAGCTGGGCCGGGCGGCCAGTTCACACACCCATGGTCACTCATGCCACCTGCCAGCCGGTGGTCCCCCCAGACCCTGCACACAGGGCGGGGCCTCCGAGCGCCAGCTCGTCGGCCGTGGGACGCTCCCGACAGCCGAGCGCCGGCCTCTCTCAACGTCAGATATTAATCAAACACTTCCTGATAATGATCGATGCAGGCGGCTTGGCAGAGCGGCTCTGGCAGGGCTCCAGGCCCACCTCCAGCCACAGGAAAGTTGAGGATGGCAAAAGGGATCCTTGGCAAGGGACAGCACATTGTCCCAGGGCTGTGGGAAAGTGCTCCGTGCGCAAACGTTTCCTTAAAGCCAGCTTACAAGGAAACATTTGCGATGGCCTTATTAACCACTGCCAGCCTGGCTGAACGGGACACAAATAAACTAAGGCCCCATCCGCGGCCCAGACTCTGAGAGCCCGTAAGTGGCCCGATGGAGCCTCGCTGCCCCGGAGCAGGCGGTGGTATTTCTTTTGGTTTTCACACACGTTTCCAGGTTGCCGCCAGGGAAGCCCAGCCCCCTCCCACCCCAAGTGCACTAAAGCTCCAGAGGGCTCTGGCTGGCATAGGTGGGCAGTGGCTGCACACGGTGGGGGGCCTTGGGGCCGCCACACAGGAATGTCGGGGCCTGGCGCAGGTTCTGAACCTGCCAGATGGCCCTGCATCCAGGGACCCAGGCTGGTAGCCAAGGAGGAGCCCTGGGGCTGGGTCCACAGCCCTCCAGGCCTCTGCACAAAGCCATTTGTCAAAGGTGTTTCCCAAACGTCTCTCGAAGGAGCTGCCCTTTGAGAGGCTGGCTTGGGCTCAAGCCAGGCAGAGCCGTCTGGGGCTCTTGGCAAGAGTACCAGCCGTCCTGAGATCCAAAGCCCCTCTCCTGCTTGTCCCCGCTTCTCTGGGCCAGGTGAGCGAGCCGCAGGGCACCAGGGGCCGGCGAGGCAAGGGTTGTCTGACCCAGATGACCACACGGGGGTGGGGCCCCCCGGACCCATGCAACCCCCCATCACACAAGCTCCACGGCGGGGCCCCCTCAAACAGGAGCTTTCCCAGCACCCCACTCTGGGTGGGATCATTAGCTATTTGGCAGAGAGGCCCGGAGCGAGGGGGTGTGAAGCCAGAGGGAAGGGAGACCCTGCCGGCTGACGTGGCGTCGGCATCGAGAAGGAAAGACGGTCATGCAGGCAAGAGGGGTACCATAAAACCAACAAAAAGTGAACTCCTCTCCACGGGGCCCCGTTTCTGAACAAGGAGACTAGGTGCAAACAGATGCATGCTTTTCGCCATGCGGCAGGGGCGCTGGCAGCCTGGTGGTCACACTGCCCACATTTGTCTTCTGCTGGTGGACATGCACGGCCCAGTGTCCTAGCAGCCCAGCATCCGAGGAAAGACTCTGGGATGTCGCTGATTCCGAGAAAGCCTGCATTTCCCACTCCCAACATCACCTGTGCCACCCTTCTAGGACAACTCATCTCTAAAGGTGTCTGATAATTATAATAGTTTCCCAGGTTCGTCCTGTTGGCACTCACCATTAATAATGCCAATAAAACCTATGCTGGACCAAAGCATTCAGGAGAGAGACAAGGTACGCGAGACTCCCCTCGACCACCTCCAGGGGCCGGGACCCAAGCCACACACTCAGCGAGGCTGGTCTGTGCTGAGCGCCGACCCTGGGCCAGGCACTGGGGGCCGTGGCGAGGAGGGGGCTTCCTGCTGGTCTCTGGTCCATCCTCACTGCAGGCCGGCCAGGTGGGCACGATCGTTATCGCATCCTGCAGATAAGACAACCGAGGTACAAGGGGTTTGTGCAGCCACCGGGCGGCAGGACGGGACCCGTGGCCGTTCCCGAGGACGCTGCTCCTGGTCCCACAGTAACCGTCTCTTCTCTGTCCTCTCCATTTCCTTCAGAGAATCAGGCACTGACGTCAGTGTGGTGGTGACGTCAGCAGACCCATTTTACAGATACAGACACTGAGGCCAAGCAGGCTCAGTAACTCACCAAGACCAAACAGCTACCAAACGGCAAGGCCAGCATTGGAACCCAAACTGGGCACCAAACTCCAGCCCTGATTCCTGCAGCCCCTCCACGTTGAGTCCCCTTGTGCCTAGCATGCAGCCACTGGAAGTTCTGCTGGGTTCATTCACATCCCCCAACCCCGGAACCTCAGCACGTGACCTTATTTGAAAACAGGGCCTTGGTGGATGTAACTAAGATGAGCTCAGCTGGGTTAGGGTGGGCCCTAAAGCCAATGAGTAGCATCCTTATCAGAAGAGAGAACACAGGGCTTCCCTGGCAGCGCAGTGGTTGAGAGTCCGCTTGCCCATGCAGGGGACACTGGTTCATGCCCCGGTCCGGGAAGATCCTACATGCCGCAGAGCGGCTGGGCCCGTGAGCCATGGCCGCTGAGCCTGCGTGTCCGGAGCCTGTGCTCCGCAACGGGAGAGGCCACAGCAGTGAGAGGCCCACATACCGCAAACAAAAAAAGAAGAGGGAACACAGACAGAGGGACACTCACGTGAAAACAAGGCAGAGGTTAGGGGGATGCAGCCACAAGCCAAGGATTGCCGGTGGGGCCCCAGAAGCTAGAGAAGGCAGGGAGGATCATCCCTCAGCGCCCTCGGAGGGAGAGTGGCCACCACAACACCTTGACCTAGGACTTCCGGCCTCCAGGCTGTGAGAGGAGAAACCTCTGTTGTTTAAAGCCACCCAGTTGTGGTGCTTTGCTCCAGCCTCCCAGGAAGGCAGTACTTCACCCCAGCGCCCTGTGTTCCGGGAGGAGGAGTCATGCAGGTCAGCTTCCGCGCTGCCACATGACTTTTCTCTTCCTGCCACGTTACCAGTTGACTGGCGATGTGGGTGAGCTTGGTTCTGGAAAAAGAGAAACAGGTGCCAGAACTCTCCCCTAAGGAGCACGGGTCCCAGGCCATGAAGGATGGCTGATCCTCCCACCAGGACCCAGGAGGGGCCCTTCTCCAGCCTGGGTGGCCTCACCCCCATGCCCAGCCCCCCTCCCCCGCTGCGGTCCACCCGACAGGCAGGGGCAGAGATCCGTCCTGCACACCTTCGCGGCCATGTGGTCAAGCAGTCACTGCCCTTTAGCTATGCGGCAGAATTACATACCCAGTGGAAAGCGGGGCCATCCGGTCCCAAGCGCCCCCAAACACGTTCCTCATGTCTCAAAACAGTGCCAAAGGCATCTGATCAGGGTGAGAGCCGTCCCAGAGCGGGGTCTCCCAGCCCTGCGAAACCCTCCTTGAGGCCCCAGTGCCGGCCGGTCTCCTGCCCCTGCCAGCGTGCGTCGGGCTCTGGAAGGGACTCGGCCCGTTTCCCTCAAGCCCCTCACCCCACGACACCTCTGGACGCCTCTGACGGTAACAGTACCCCCCTCCTTCTGAGCTAAAATCAGTCTCACTGGGGTGACCTCTAACCCTGGACAATCCCCAACATAAGCAGCCAACACTTTGGTTTCCGGAAGCAGCCAGCCAGGCACACACAGTGGGTGGGGTGTGGATGTTGGGGGGAGGTGTTCTGGAATGTTCTCAGCCCCAGTTCCCTCCTCTATAAGACAGAAATGAGGACGCATGAGCCTCTGGGGGCAAAGAGGGACGCCCTTGGCAGGCACCCGTGTGCCCTGATGCTGGCCGAGCCCCCAGAGGTTTATTTAACCGTTTTTCCAAGGATGTGAGCTCGGGTCCCTTTCACTCCCCTCCGTGTTGATTTCCCTGGAGCACAGATGGCGAGCCAGAACCTCTTCCAGCCTCTGGGGCTGGACAGAGAAGAGTTGGGATCTGTCCCCTTGTTTCCTCGTGGTCCATCGTCCTAGCTACATCCTGGTACCTCCCAGGCACCACGGAGCCACGCCTCCAGGGCCTGGGCCCACCTCACGGAGCCCCATCTTTCGCTCCAGGGGGCAGGAACAGGAGTTGGGCCAGAGACAGTCAGCCCCCAGGGGTCTCTGGGCCCAGAGTAGACAGACTTGAGTCCCTCTGCCAACCAGGTGTGACTCGGCCCCGGTGCAGGTGACAACAAGCCTCTCCAGCGAGAGGCACAGCAGATCCCACATCTGAGCACAGGAAACACAGCCCTGGCAGACGACCAGGGACCTCCCCCCGCCTGACCCCGCCTGACCCCACCCGGGCCAAGTGGCCACACCTCCCACAGTGGGGGACCCGGGCAGGACAACGGGGTGCAAGGAGGGGGCTTCGTCCTCTCACCTCACCTCTCCCCCCTCCACCCAGCCCTGCGGCTGCTCAGAAGTGAGATGGGGCATCCCTGAGGGCGGGGCACGGGGTCAGGCCGCCATTCATTCATTCAGTCATCAGATGCTTACACAGCACCCACTACGTGCCTAGCAGTATTCTGGGCACCGGGGACTTGGCAGAGGATACAGTAAAGTCCTCGCCCTTGTGGAGTTTACATTCCGGTAAGGAAGGCAAACAACAGACAGATACCACACTCAAGACACTGTGGGGAAGGGTCCCACTGAAGAGACCTGGGGAGGCGGGGGGAGCCCACCCGAGACCCAGGATCCTGGGAAATATGGCTGCACGGACCGAGCATCCATAGAAGCGCGAGGTCTTTCCAGCCACGACAGAGGGCCCCTCACTGCCCACCCCCAGCACCCAGACTCTCCCTGCAGGCAGTTGAGGCAGACACCTCCGCTGCCCCTGCGGGGGAGACGGGGCTCCACGGTGCCACCGGAGCGGCCGGCAGGCGGGCCCGGCACCGGGGTCACTCCAGACCCACCCAGAAGGGTTCCTGCAGCCAGAGAGGCCTGGGCCACCACCCTGCGGCCAGACGGCACCACCCGCCGAGCGTGGTCACGCCATGCCCCCACTTTCAGGCCGGATTGCCCTCCGTCGCATAGCCTGCAATTCAGCAGGTGTTTACTGTCAGCCCAGACACATCACTGCCACCACCCGGGTCCCCTGGCGTCCCTCAGACCAGCTACAGCAGTGACAAGTGAGCCCTAAAGGAGGTAGTGCCCGCCAGAGGACGTTCCCAGCACGGGCCTGGGAGCCAGGAAGGCTGCAGGAGGAGGAGACCCTTTGCAGAGAAGGAGAGAGGGAAAGTTCCAGGCTGGGGCACCTGGCCCCGGGCTGAGCGGGGCGGCACTGGAGTTGGGGTGGGGCTGGGGGTGGTCTAGGCCAGGCCTCCGGGGACCCCCGTCGCTGGAGCTCTGCTGCCCTCTTCTGGCCAATTCTGGTACTGCGTACATGCCAGGGAGCGTCTCCGGGCGTGTCCTACCTGGCCCTCTACCGGGCCCTGCCTCTGGATGCCCAGGGCCTCTGTCTCCAACCCCGACCTGTATGCAAATCACCTGTGGGACCCCCAGCCCACTGCCAGCAGGGGCAGCAGGAAGAAACTGCATTTCCTGTCACCTGAGTGTCTGGTGGATTGACAAGGTGCCCGCTCCAGGCTCACAGGCAGCCCTTCCGTCCTATCTCGCACACCGGGCAACTAAGGCCAGAGGAGAGAAGGGGCCCCATCACAGAGCAGGGTCTTACTGGGCTGGGGTCAAGCCCTGGCCTGTGTGACCTCCAAGCCAGATGGTCACCTGTGCTCTGCCGTGGGTCAGCAAATCTCCCACTCAGTCAGTGGGCCTCCTGGGAGGTCCCCTAGACCCTGTGGCTTATGGGGCCACACTAGGATGGCTGGTAGCCCACGGGTGGCTGAAACGCCCACCTCCATCGCGCAGCCGCAGGCCTGACACGTGGACCCATGCCTTAGAGCCCAGGGCAGGCTGTTTGGATTATTCCCGTGGTACCTGGACCCCAAAAGTCACAACGTGCATCTTCTTCCCGGCTCACCCAGGCTCACCCTTGGGGCCAGACCCAGGCTGCTTGGGCCTAGATATGTCCCAGAAGCTTCTTTGGGTCACCTCACTAAGAACAGCAGGGAACAGGACAGTGCATCATCTGTTTTGCCTTTTTCCCCTTGAGCACTGGCCCCACTGGATGGGTCTGGGCCACCTGGAGCCTGTGATCTGAGGTCTCAACGAGCTTAGCAAAAAAGAAAAGCTGCAGCCGCTTCGCACACTGTCAGGGGCTGTGTCAGTGACCTGGGGTGGCCGTGACGAGGTATCACGAGCGGCGCTTTGGGGGCTCCTACCAAAGGCTCTAGGGGAGGGTCCTTCCTCCAGGGGCTCCAGGCATCCCTGTGCTTGTGGCCACGTCCCTCCAGCCTTGCTTCCGTGACCACGTGGCCACGTGGCCTCTCCTCCGTGTGTCACTGTGTCCTCTCCTCTTCTTGTACAGACACCTCATCCTGTTCAGGGTCCACCTTCAATCCAGGGTGACTTCATCTCAAGATCCTTAATACAATCACATCTGCAAAGACCATTTCCATATAAGCACACCTTACCAGGTACCAGGGGTAAGGACTTGGACATATATTTTGGGAGAGGTCACCATTGATTTCCCTACAGTGGTGCCAGGGAAGGGAACACCCCCAGTGGCTCCCAGAGTCCTGCCCCTAGCCAGCAGGAAGAGCATCCCCTAGGAACTGGTTAGAAATGCAAATTCCCAGGCCGATCTCCCCAGGCCTGCTGAATCAGAAACTCCAGGGTGGAGCCCAGCAGGCTGTGTTCCGTAAGCCCTCCAGGCATCCTGAGATGTGCTCAAGTTTGGGTACCACCTAAATGATACCAGAAAACATCCGTTCCTGCCTCACTAACCCATACGCACAAGAGTCCTGCTTGGGGTTGCACTGGGTGCCACGTTTACTGGGACTCATTTTACTTATTGGGATTGAGGAGACATGAGACATCTCGTTCCCAGGCCCACACCCACCTGTGACTTAGGGGTGAGGTCAGTGGTGGAACAGAGAGACAGGGCAGTAGGAACTGGGGAGGGGGTTCATTCCTGTGGGGGGACCAGAGAGGCCTCCTGGCAGAGGGGGCTGGGACAGCCCCCCCAGCCACGGCCGACATCAGAACTGAGCTACTTTCATCATCCTAATTCAGCGACCACGGGGAAGAATCCTGCCACGGTTCCGCCTGTGAGCGTGCGTGGGAAAAATCAAACTCTGAGGGCTTCCCTGGTGGCGCAGTGGTTAAGAATCCTCCTGCCAATGCAGGGGACGCGGGTTCAATCCCTGGTCCGGGAAGATCCCACGTGCCGCGGAGCAACTAAGCCCGTGTGCCACAGCTACTGAAGCCCGCGTGCCTAGAGCCCGTGCTCCACAACAAGAGAAGCCACCACAATGAGAAGCCCGCGCAGTGCAACGAAGAGTAGCCCCCACTCACCGCAACTGGAGAAAACCCGTGCGCAGCAACAAAGATAAATAAATAAATTTATTTTTTAAAAAAATCAAACCCCATTGTGTCATTCCCTTCTATATGAACACAGGCCACAGGCCAGGGTGACGGTAGGACCACCGGCCCGTCATCAGCAGAAATCACAGGCACATTCCTCACTGTGGCCACTGTTGCCCATGTCCCAAAACAGGCTGTGGGTCTGCTCTGTCCCACGTGTGGGTCTGTTGCTGTTTTGTTGACAACTTTTCAATATCATTTCCTTGCACCCGTGATTTTTAGGTTATGTTTTTGGCGGGTGCCCAAGGGCCACTGGCGTCACGAGGGCTATAGGCTTTAACCCTCTGTCCAATCTAGAACTTTCCAGTTCATTTTAAAGCAGTTTGCCCCTCCTTTTTCCACAATCAGGACATAGTATGGAGGGAAGGGTGGGCATTCAGTCCTTTCTTCAAACATCTCTCACGTTCCCGCCATCCAGAGGAAAGACCCACCAGCCCAAGACTTTCTGGGTTTGCCTCTGTGCAGACACACCAGCGGGGGATGCTACAGATGATGTCTCCACCTGCACCCGAAAGGCATGACATCCCAAGGCCGGAGCCCTTTGGACGTAAAAAGTATCGACAAAGGAGAGGGATAAAAACCATCTCCCAGATTCTTAAGCCCCCTTGTCCACTTGAGACTAGAAAGCGCCCAGAGGGGGGAGTAGGTAGGATTTGCACCGCTGTGCTGCACCCCTTCCCCACATCGGACACCACCACACCTGTACTGGGCTCAGGGTCCCCTGGAGGGCTGCACCCCACAACTGGGGACCAAGCACCGAGGCCAAAGCAGCACGGCAGCACCCGCAGACTCCAGTCAGTGGGGCCAGGACCACCTGAGGCTTCCCGGGGCCAGGTGTGGGTGATGCGGGAAGGGGAGAGGATGCTGGGATGGAGCCGTTTGAAGATCTGTCCAAAGGGACCTCTGGGAGGACAAGGGTCTCCAGCGGCGAGTGACACCCCCAGGGATAGGCATGGCACCTGTCACAAGAGGCACTGGACGGGTAGGAGGGACCCAGCAGAGCCCCAAGGAGTCAGCTCTGAACTTGTAGCACCTTCATCCACCCGGGAAACCGTGTCCTTCACCTGGAGCCTCCTCTCCCCTGAGCCCCACTGCAGGGCGGGGCCTCCATCCGCAAATCAGGGAGGAAGAGCCGGGGCGGGAGAAAGCAGTGACCACGACGTACCAGAGCTCCAGCACGGACTGCGGGACGTGGCCAGTGGAGCTGGGAGCACCCCAGCCTCCTCCCTCCCCCTTCCCTCTGCTGTGCACTTCTCCAGGCGATGCTGTGGGGCAGGAGAAAGCAGGGCACGCGAGCCTGTGCTCGTCCACATCCTCGGACACAAGGTCCTCCGTGCCTCCCTCCCTTGAACGGTGGGACACCTGTGTGGACTTCGGAAACTATCAGAGCCAGAGTTTTACTTTCTTCTTGGTTTTTTTTTCTGGTTGGTTGGTTGGTTGGTTTTTTCTTTTTCTTTTTTTTTTTTTTTTTTTGGCCGTACCACGTGGCATGTGGGATCTTCCCCGACCAGGGATCAAACCCGTGCCCCCTGTAATGGAAGCACGGAGTCTGAACCACTGGACCGCCAGGGAAGTCCTATTTCTTTTTTGTTTTACGTTAAGAACCTGTGAAATTTTGGAAAGGCTAAATTGACCATGTGCCCTGGGTGTGCCTCACGACCCCGTCTGTGTCCAGGGCTGGACCCTGTCTTTCTCCTAAGTGAGAAAGGGAGCTCGTGAAAGCTCACAGGTGGGGCGGGTGAAACTCCCAGACAGAGGGAGCCCACTGGCCTCAGTGACCCAGCCCAGGGGCCTGGACTCTGTCCCCAGGTGGAGGAGGTGGGGCTGACGGGGCCTCTGAGGATGCTCCTAAACAGCCAAGTACAGGTGATACACTAGGTATCACCGGGTACCCGGCACTGGGTGGGGGGAAGGGAGGGGGATCCCCAACGGAAGGTTCAGCCCTTCCAGGTGGGGCCCACCCAGAGACCCTCCTTGCCTCAGCCACTGCCAAGCTCAGGGTGACAAGGTGCTCACCGAGTGGCCCGTTGACAGCTGAGGACATGAGTACAGAGAAGCCAGTGGTCCACTAAGACCCACAGTCATTGTGGTGGAGCCAAGGGCTGGAAACCCAGGAGCCAACACATGGGGAATTCATGGCCACAGCCATGGGGACAGCAGGCTGAGAGAGCACCTGGCCTCCCAGACAGCCCTGAGCTCATACTCTGCCTTGCCGCCTGTGGGCTTGGGCCCCTGAATCTCTTGTGCCTCAGTTTCCCCACTTGCAAGATGAGGACAATGACCCCCACCTACGAAGAGCTCAGAAGTGCTATTTGCACGTCTGAAGTGCAAATACTGCACCTGAGCCAGCACAAGGGCTTCCTAGACGTCATTTCTCCAGCCGCCTACCCATCTCCTTTTCCAGTGAGGGAACCAGTGCCCAGGAAGGCCAGCCACGCATCCCGGCGTGCAGAAGGCAGGATGCAGACCCAGACCTAGATTTCAGGTGCCCTGGGCTACTTTGGATAGTGGCTAAGATGGGAGAAAGTCACAAGAAGCCCAGCCTGCACCCTGAAGGTCACCTCATCGTGCGTGCCACCTCCCACCTCCTGTGGTGACACATGGAGCTCACCAAGGCCTCAGTGACTCTGCCAGTCCCGCAAGTTACACCTGACACTCCAGCACGTGCTCTGTGAATTCTCCCACTGATGCACAGGGGGACGGAAACAGAGACAAGCCTGGGCCAGGAGAGAAGGCAACGCCATCACCAGCTGTGTGGCCATGAGCAAGTTACCCAACCTCTCTGTTGCCTCAGTTTCCCCACCTGTCAGGGGTGCCACAGCTGGGGACTTCTCAGGATTAAACTAGCCAGTGTAAAGTGCTCAGAAAAGCACCCGCAGAGAGCAAGCACTCAAACCGTGGTTTTTATTGTGACTAATTATCACTGTAACTATTATTCTCCCGAGGGTTCCCTTAAGGGAAATAAAATGCTGACACCTTCTGTGTGCGCTGCTTCACAGACTTGAAAGGAGGTGTTTTCACATCCTTACCTTGTGGGGCCCCCACGAGGAGCCCTGAAACATGCAGATGACAAAACCAAGGCTAGGGAGGCTGCTGTGGGTAGGGGCTCATTTCCCTTTTCCCAGAGGCTGCCAGGAAGCTCGGAGCTGGCCTGCAGCAGCAGAAGGTCCTCAGGTGTGTTTGCAGTCCCTTCTCTTCCTCCTGGCCCCGCCTCTTCTGTGTTCACCCCCTTTCACTTCTCTCTCCCACTTCTCTTGTTGGCTGCCAGCTTGAGTGTGGCTGCCCAGGCTCCCTGCTGTTCCGTTTGTGTTCTGGTATATAGCGGCCCCCAGGACATATTTGTAGAGCAAATGCTAGTGTTTGACGCAGGACTCCTTGTGTCCTCTCCTGCATTAGATGGTGTGAATAGCTGCGGATTCTTTCACGCACAGATGTTGGCTGCGCGCCAGCTACACACTAAGCACCGCAGGCCTTGGGGACAGAGGAGGGAAACACCCCACTGTGGGCAGGGGGAGTGCAGGGGGACAGCGTGAGAACACAGGACTGTGGACCTGGGAGCGGGTGGCTGGACCCCCATCTCTCCCCACTTCTAGCCCGGGGGCCCTTGGTGCTGTCCCAGCCCACTACACCCAGCCCACCCGAGACTGGGCAGGGCCCTCAGGGTCCAGCCGGCTCTCCACGGCCAGTCACGCCGTTAGGGCACAGACCCTGAGCCGAGGATGGGCGGCACCGTCTGCCTGGACCCTGCTGACCAAGACGTGCGTCCTGCTGAGCTGACATCTTTCCCTGAATCCTCTTCCCAGAGCAGACAGTTTGGGCAATTCTGACCCCCCAGAAAGGGGTCCTTTCTGTCATAGCCCCCTCCCAAAACGTTACTTTTAAAAAATTTACCAACAGCAGCTATGTGTGCTCGTTACATACGTGCTAAAAGAAAGCAAACAAGGGAAGGGGTGGGAAGTTCTCTACCCGTGGCCTCTGGACTGGCAGCAGCATCACCTGGGAACTATTAGGAATGCAGGTTCCCAGGCCCCAAGATGCTGTGTGGTTGGGGCCCAGGACTGGTGTTAACAAGCCCTCCTCCATGGGGATTCTGAGGCTCCCGCAGGTCAGAGCCAACGGCAGAGACTCCTGCTGGACGCTCAGCCCTCAGCCGGCGCCAGGCTTCAGCAATGGGTGCGGCTGTAGAACGGCCTCGGCCGTGAATTCTGGTGTCAGCAGCTCCCGTATCCCCACACATCTTCCTGACCATTAACTGCAATGAAAAAGCAAAGGCCAGGCAGGTCTGGCTCACCTGTCGACAGGTGTTGCAGGGCCCAGGCACGGATTAGCCAACTGCTGTTGGACCCAGGGCAGCAGCCGGGCCGCCCAGGTCCCACAGGTGTGGGCCAGCCACCCTGGGGCGGCTCCGATTGTTTCCCAGGAGAATAGCTCAGCCAAACGTGAGCAGAGGGCCGGGTGGACACAGCATCTGCCGGCCACTTTGATGTGACGGGCGTTGTGAGCCCCACGCCCCCTTCTTTGGTTTTCAAGAGTGGCACAGCGGGCCTGCCTTCCACTTTTTTGTTTTAAGCGAGGAATTGTTCTCACGTTTTAATAAGAACCACCAATTATCAGCAAGGCAGGAAACCAAACCCTGGCTGTTTTGGTGAAAGACAAGGTTCGGAGGAGACCACGTGAAAGACCCACACCCGCCTGCTGGGACTCTGCTCCAAGGTTCCACCGACAGATCGGGCCCCGGGCCTGGACCCTGCCCGGCTGCCAGGGCTGGGAGACGGCACGTGGGAGGGGGCCCGGGAAGGGACCTCGGTGGCCGCTGTTGCTCCCACGAGGAACCTGGGCCTGCGGGGCTGGCAGAAACCCCACACATAGATGCTGCTGGCTGCCTCTAGGGCGCACAGAACCCCCCAGCCTGCCCCATGCCCCCGCTGCTGCCCACTGCCCTCGTCCAGGGGGCCACGCCTGTCCCCCACTCAAAGCCAAGGCTACAGCCACTCCCCTTCTCACCCCTGCGTCCCTGGATCTTCCCCATAGTCCACACAATTTCTCCCACGTAAATAACCGACGTTGTCTGGACCCCCCTGCCTTCCAACCATCGCTCCCATGTCTCTGCTCCCCTTGGCAACAAAACTCCCAGGGGGAGCTGCCCATACCCTGTGTCTTCAACTCCCCTTCTCTTGTGCTCTTCCGTTAGTATATTTTAATATATTACAGTTTGGTATGGACAAAAGAATATACAGTAAGTCCCCTACATACGAACGAGTTCCATTACGAGAGCGCATTCGTAAGTCCAGTTTGTTCGTTAAGTCCAACAAAGTTAGCCTAGGTACCCAACTAACACAGTCGACTATATACCGCTACTTTTACACTTGCTTCTGGACATCCTGGGCTTGACATAAAAATACTGTACTACTGTACTCTATACAGTAAAGTACACAAAAGCACAGCCACTTGTAGAGGATGCATGCACGTGACAACGTACACCAGACACATGAACTTATGTGATTGGACATATGAACGCACATTCGCATCTTTGAAAGTTGGCAACTTGAAGGTTCACTAGTAGGGGACTTACTGTATGTAAATGTGTGTCCATTAGAAAGTTAATGACACACCCGTGTCACCCAGATGGTCCTTCTCACCCTGCCCCCCTGCCCCCGTCTTCCCAGCGCTGACCCCTCTGCTGGATTACAGGCTGCCCCTGTGTTTCACTTTTAAGTAATCCTACTGCCAATGTGTACATGCCCACACTATAGGGTTTAACTGTGGTTTTGAATTTTATAAATACGGTGCCACATGGAGTCTTCTGGAACTTGCTTTGTTCACTCGACATTGTGTTTCTAAGATTTGGTCACGTAGTTGTTTGTGGCTGGAGATCGTCCATGTTCACTGCTGCATAATATTCCACTGCATGAATAAACCTCAGCGTATGTGCATTCTGTTGGGGACATCTCTCTGCAGGGCTCACTTTGCTCTTTTGGACATTTTACCACCTGGCACACGTGGGCAGGGGGTTCTCTTGAGTGTGTACCTTGCAGGAGAAGAAGGTATGTCATATTCAACTACAATAAATAAAGCCAAATTGTTTTCCAGAGAGATTGAGTCCATTTATATTTCCTCCAAGTATATATAAAAGTTCTAATCATTCAGTTGGTTAGACTTCAATTCTGACCTTGTAGTAACAGTGAAATTATTGCAACATGGTTTTACTCTGCATGTCACTAATTACTAGTGAGATCGAGCATCTTTTCACATACTTGCTGGACTTGGGAGTTTGCTTTTATGTGAAAAGCCAGTTCAAGCCCATTTTTTTTCCATTGGTTTGTCTTTTCCTTGCTAATTTGTAGGCGCTCTATATGTGGTCTACATACAAGTCCTTCATCCGTTATATCTGTTACAAATATGTTCTCCCAGGTTGTGCCTTGCCTACCTTATGGCATCTTTTCATTTGGCTGCGTCAGGTCTTAGTTGCGGCATGCGGTTTTAGTTTCAGCATGCGGGATCTTAGCTGCTTCCCTCTGGTGTGGGCAGCCTCGGGCCCAAGGTCCAGGCCACGGGCACCCACACCACCCTGCCCCACCGGTGCCCCTGTGCTGCCCCACAGCCCTGCCCTCCTGCTCCAGCCATGCTCCCAGGGGGGTGCCAACCCCTTCCCCCTCCCCCCAGGCCTGCTCCCCCCACCAGGCCATCTGTCTTCAACCTACTTCCTGCCAACACCCAGCCCAGGGCTCCCCAGTCCCTGGAGACACAGGCCCCACCTCACACCCTAACCCCAGGCCCCAGGGCTCCTCCAGCCACAGCCACCTCCCAGCCCGCTTCCTTCTGTCTTCATCAGGGCAGACACAGCAGCTCCCGGTGTCCTCAACTCCTGCCACTGTGCTGGGCAATCCCAGGGTCCTACAGGGCTGAGCCCCCTGCACCTGGCACTCAGAGCCACTGCAGCACAGGAAACAACAGGAGACCTCACCAGGGCCTCAAGGGTGTAGTGAGACATGCAAGCATGTGTTCTTTGTCAAACGCATCTTTGGTGGTATCTTCCTGAGCTCCACGGAGCGCCTGGCTGAGGACAGAGGACACCGGGAGCACGGCAAACCGGGGGACCCCCACCAGCCCTGCCCCCCTTAATGAGCAGCCGAGCCCCGGCTCAGCCTTCTCCTTCAGACAAAGGCTCAGAGGCTGACATCACTTGACACAGGGAACTGACGCAGGGATGGGTGCCCCGGCTTGTGTTCAGAAGGCACTGGCACAGCAGGAACCAGCACCGGCTTCAGTCGTGCCCCCCACCCCCCGAGGGCAGAGCCCGCGTCTCCCAGAGCCCAGCGTGGGCTGTCCGGAATTATCTGCCACAGGACAGCATAATCAGAGGGGGCCTCTCTGCACAGAAGACATGGAACGTGGACCCTCTGAGGTGGACCCTCAGCTGGGACCGGCACAAGGACAGGGCAGAGGGCACGACGCCCACGAGAACCAGGCTCACTCTGGGTGGACAAGCTTGCAGCCTAGTGAGGCCGGGCTCCCAGCCTCGGATCACAGGTGGGTCACAGGGGAAGCAGGCCTCCAGGGGGCCTGGGAAAAGCAAGGAGCTATCCCTTGGGGATCCCGGGGTCCAGCTTACACTGAGTCAGGTCAACTGAACCTGAATCCACCACTAGATGGCGCTCAGATCTGGGTGGGGGGTGGACATACAGTCAGAAGGCACAGCAGCTCACCAGACAGGCCTCACCCTTGTCCCCAGAAGAGCAGGGCCTTGCTGAGGCACGCTGGGTATCGACTTCTAAACCATGCTCCATGAGAGCCTCCCCACCCAAAACCAGCCCTCCAGGAAGGCAGCTTGCACAGGGGGGCAGGTCTGGGAGAGTCCTGTCTACCTCCAAAAGTCCCCAAAACCTGAGGAATATTGGGTGAATGCCCACAATTTCAGAAAAATTCCGGGATTAGAAACCCAATGTGCTTGGATACACAAAACGTTACCAGCAGTTAGAAAACCTCAAGCAGTTGGATTTCGTGACATTTTAGAAGTGCCGTTTTTTAGTTAAGCTGTCCTCTCATCCCATTTCCCAGACAAGCTGGGGAAGATTGAGATCACTTCCTGCAGTGGAGTCAGCATCTGTACCCTAATTTCCCCTTCGGTGCCCACAGCAGACATCACTAATAGATCCCAGCACCCCTCCCCATGAAGATTCCAATCCTTCTCAACAGAACCACCAGGAGCTACCACCAACCACTTGAACTGGCCCTTGAAATGAGAAACCCATTTATCAACCTGGAGCGATGGCAGACCAAGTGGCAACGTGGCCTGCCACGCACTGCTCACTTTCCCCTCCTCCCCACCCCAGCCTCATCTGTCACACACCCTGAGGACACACAAAGTAGGGCCACCACTGACTTATACATGTCTTTATGCAAATTAGAAAAAGGTGTCCCCTCCTGAGGTAGACAGTCAATGCCAGGACACAGCCAGGTACCCTTGTGCAGTTCACAACCTCCACAACCATACCCAGGGTAGTGTTAAGCCCCGACAGTTGTTTTCTTCTTTTCTGTAATGCAAGTACCTGTCTTCAGCTTTGATTGCAGAGGCATCCTCTTCAAACACGGCTATCTCAAATAAACACATTGGCAGCCGCTCGATGAGATAAAGAGCCAGGCCACCTTCCTCCACTGAGGCTCCTTTATTTTAGAAATCTTGGTTGATTTTGATAACTGACCATTTGGACCACTTTTTTTTTCTTCCTTGGCTTTAAATTCCTGCTCTTATGTTTTCAATTCACCAATAAAGAGTGAGCCCCTGAAACCCTTGATCCCAACAAAAGCATAACCCCAGGCCCACACTCTCTCTCTACCCGAGACCTCACTGCGTGGCCCCAGGTGTACTATGTAATTTCCAGGTCTTGTAAGTAATAAACCTTTATTTTTTCAAAGTTTCCTGATGGTGGTTGCTGAAAGGCATCTTGCTAACACAGTACGAACCACAAGGGCTGGTCCGACCACAGCACTGGCTTCTGACAGGCTGAGACCTGGTGGCCCCGTTCCAGAGAAGCACAGTCGTGTTGGAATAAGGACCACCTCCTTCTTTGCAAGACTTATTGATGAAGATGACTGGCGTCCTCACCCATAAAGACACGCGCCCAATCACACTCACACGAGACATAAAATAATAAAACACAGTCCAGATTCTTATCATGTAAAACCAGGATCCCAAGCTTAATGCCCTGGAAAGCTGCCGGTTGGCCTGTGCGGGCCTCACGTGGGCCTCTGGTCCCTGAAGGCCACCAGCAGTGAAGGCACCACGGAAATCACAGGGCACAGGGGGAGGGCTGCTGCATCTCCCTTTCACACTGTCTCAAAGGTCTCTGTGGAGTCACCCTCTTTCCACATTTAGAAAAATAAGTCTCAGGGAAACAGCTTATAAAAGAAAGTGGCGTGGGGCTTCCCTGGTGGCGCAGCGGTTGAGAGTCCGCCTGCCGATGCAGGGGACGCGGGTTCGTGCCCCGGTCCGGAAAGATCCCACATGCCGTGGAGCAGCTGGGCTCGTGAGCCATGGCCGCTGAGCCTGCACGTCCGGAGCCTGTGCTCCGCAACGGGAGAGGCCACAACAGTGAGAGGCCCGCGTACCCCCCCCCAAAAAAAGAAAGTGGCGTGGACAGCGCCCGAGGGGCCACGGAGGTGGTCCAGCTCGGCTCCCAACCAGGGCCTGCGTGTGTCCCAGCGTCGGCGCGCACGGTGGCTCTGCCCAAGGGAGAAGCCTCTCCGGTGGGCCGCGGCCGCCTCCTCCCCCAGCCGGCGCCCATCCCGAGGCCGCATCACCTGCCGCCGCCCCAGCCAGGAAGGCGTCTGGACGTCACCTGCACAGCTGCAGGTGCGGGTGGTGGCTCAGCTTCTCTGTCAGTTCTTCCTCCGTGGGCTCCTCCAGGACATCCCTGCGGGATGGGGGACAGCATGGATGGGGAGCCTGGGCACCCCCAGAGGAGCAGGTGAGCAGAGCTGATGCAGAAGGCCCGTCAGTGCTCGGGACAAGGGGCCCCTCAGAACCACCCCCGGGGACTCCGGTCCACCTCTGGGATGCTTACGTGGTGTCCCCCAAAGCCCGGGAGGACACCTCTCCACGTGGCTGTAACAACACAGCAAACGCTCCGAGACGGCAGTTTGACCACCCGGGGCTGACTCTGGGACGACTGTCACTTCTCTGCACCAGCAGAGGGACAATCTCCAGGTTACCGTGGAGAAGAGACGGGCGAGGCTTCCTCGGACCACCTGTCTACACCCACCAACAGAATCACCTGGAGACCAACAGAACCTGAGGGTGCTTCCCTAAAGACGCTCACCGGAGAGCAGGAGAGAGGCAGACGCCGGGCTCGTGGGGACCAACCGCCCGCCCACTGCCCCTCCACCCTCCACGCACCTGAACAGGAGCTCCACGGTCACCTCAGAGGTGGCCTCTAGGTCCCCTGTGAGGGACTGCAGGTGACTGCGGCGGTCCCACTTGTGAAGGAAGTTCTGGCAAGAGGGAGGGAGGGACGGGTGGCCAGTAGGCGTGGGCCCTGCGTGGAACCAGCCTTGTCCCCCCACCTCAACCCCACAGTGTCGGCCTGGCTGAGAAGCCCACCCCGGACACCAGGATCCAAGGCCACCAGCTCCTACGGGAGCAGATGCCTGAGAGCCCTCCTCCAGCCCCCCTCCCACAGGTCAAAGGTCAGGAGCATTCCAAGAGGCCCCCAGCAGCCAGGGCGAGCAGCCCCAAGGGAGGACTGAGCCTGAATCCACCAGGGCTGCCCGAACCCAGCACGGCCTCTTTGGACCAAGCTCCGGGTGGGCCCCCTTTAAGCGAGTTAGCAACTCCGACCGAGAAGAGCCCGGGCAGGGTCGCCAATACCTCCAGAATCAGAGCCAGGAACAGGTTGACCCAGATGACAGACGACACCAGCCACCACAGCACAAAATAGATCTTGGACCACCTGCGGAGAACAAGGAGGCCACCGGGGCCGCCCGTGAACCGAGCACAGCTGCTCCCCCGACCCTGCTGCCCCGCCTGCGACATCGCCGTTCCCGCCCTCGAGCTGGCCCAGCCTGGCCTTCAGGGGCGCTCGGCCAGCGGCCAGGCGGCACGGCCGGCGAGAGCGGGAGCCGGTCTGAGCTCTGCAAGCTGCAGGCTGAGCCCCGTCACCCCACGAGCCCCGCTGTCACGGCCCCCAGAAGCCACCTGCTCCTGCCCGTGCCCCGCCATCCCCGGGAGGCGCAGACCCAGACGCGCACCCAGTGCAGAGCCGCGGCCTGGGCCGCCAGGACGGGTCACTCACGGGCCCGCGTAGCGCCGGAAGGCGTCCAGGAACACCTGCCAGTTGTTCACGACCATCACGTCCCACAGAGTGACCAGGGCGGCCTGTGGGGCGGCAGACGCAGGGTCCAGGAGGCCGCGGGAGGTGGAGGCGGGGGTCCCGAGGGGTGGGGGTCGCAGGACTCACGGCAAAGTCGTCAAAGTTGTTGGTCCAGTACTCCAGCTGCTCGAAGCTCCCGCAGGGCGCAGAGCCGTTGTCAGGGGCCAGGCTGGGGGGGCACAAGCTGGGTCGGTGGGAGGCGGGGGCAGGACACACAGCCAGGCGCCCTGGCACCGCCGTGGCCCCTGCTCGGCATGGACCCAGCTGGGCCCCTGAGGAAGCGGGGGAAAGGGGAGACGGCCCCCGACCTTGGAGGTGCTGAGGGCGGCGAGGAGGCCAGCACTCTGGACACACACGGCCAGCGGCCGGCCCGGGGGGGCCCTCGGCCCTACAGTTCAGGCCTGGCCCTGGACGCACCCCCCGCCGCCGGCACGCGGCCTGGCCTGCAGGCCCAGAAAGGGGCACGGCTGGGGGCTCTGAGCCGGCACGGGAAACACCCTCAGTACAGGCTGGAGGGAGGGCTTCAGTGAGGGGCAGGCGGGTGGAGAGGCCAAGGAAGAAAGGGGCCTCCTGGATCTCTCCTGGAGAGCCGCGCCTTACCCCTCCACACCCCGCCCGGCCCGTCGCCCGCGGCTCCAGCGCCCCCAGAGGCGAGGCGCTCTCTGCACCTCGGAGCCCCCCTCACCTGCTGTTTCCAGGAGCCACGATGACACCTCGGAACAGGATGATGCCGATGACAGCAAAGACGTAGTAGACCACCTAGGGAGGCAGGCGGGGCCTGTCAGCACCCCCCAGAGGGACCCCCGCAAAGCCAGGCTGAGGCCTGCGAGGGCAGCATGCCAGCAGGGATTCCCAACTGCGGGCACTGCCGGCCTCCCCGGGAACACTGGGGTTCCCAGGCACCTGCGCCAGAGGGAAGCGGGGAGGAGCCACTGTGGGGAGCCCCAAGATAAACCGGGGGCCCAGGCGTAAGAACGGAGGCTGTCCACCCCTCCTCCAGGACTGGTATGACAGGAAGAGGGTGCCACTGAGAACAGGGCAGCGAGGGCCAGGGGACGGCGTGCCATGGAAGGGTGGCCGGGGGCTGGCCAGGTCCCTCCGGAGGAGTCCCACCACTCTCCCCACGTCCATCAGGAGACATCTGAGGGCACCACTGGGCAGCCTTGTGCCACAGTCAGAGAAGGGGCTGCTGGCTGCCCCAGACCTGTCCCCAGCATGCCCGGTGGGGGGTGGAGGGGTGCAGGGAAGAGGCGCACACCCCAGGCTAACCTAGCCCCCCTCTGAGCCTCAGTTTCCTCCACTGTGCAGAGAGGGGTATGGGGGGCAGTGCCCGAAGCAAGGTGCCACCTCTAGCATCCCATGACAGCCCAGAGCACCACAGGAGCCCCCTCTCTGTCCAAAACAAGAAGCAGCAGGGCTTTGTCACCTTCCCTCCTGCCCTCCAGGCCTCGTGCCTGGAGCAGCACCCAGGGCCCCTGCTCACAGGGCAGCCCCGCCTGGGCCACAGGGTAGAGTCAACAGTGGCGGCGGGGGAAGGGCTGACCCCGGGGTTGGGGGGACATCACGGCTCTGTCAGCAAAAGTGACTGTGAGTTCCCAAAATCCTTCTGAGCAAGGACGGTTGACCAAACCCCACTGGGGGCTCTGTGGGCCCTGAGGGGCCCCTGGTGCCTCTTACATCTTACATCTTCTCAGTGTGGCCCCTGGCCCAGGACACAGGAGGGATTCAGAAGTGACCAAGAGGATCTCTGGCACGGGAAGGCGTGTGGTCAGGCGGCGCCTCCAGGCGGACCAGCCCTGAGCTCCTCTCTCTGGCTTCCTGCCCCGCCCTGAGCTTCCTGGGCCCTGGTCACTCGATCCCCGAACACAGGGACCCTCCTTCCGAAGGCCACCAGAGCTTCCTGTTGAGCTCCGGCTCCCCATCCAACAGTCCAGCTCCACTGCCCCGAGGGGCCAGCGCAGGCGGCCAGACTCACCGCCAGTATCCCGCCGAAAGCCCGCATGTTTTTGATCAGGTCCAGGATGGTACTGGCCACCACAGCCATCAGCTGAGACAGGGAGAAAGCACAGACCCGGTTCCTCCTGGTCCCACTGAGGTGACACCAACCCGCCCACCCCCCAACGCTGACCTGGAAAGGCAGGAGGAGACTGGTGACTTCCCAACCCACACACCTGTACACAAACCCCTCAGGCATCCAGACACACCCCACCTGTACATACACCTGTACACACCCACAGCCCCCATACACACCTGTACACACACACCCAAGGCCTCACACACACACCTGTACAAACACCCACAGCCACCCATACACGCCTCACCTGTACACATACCTGTACACACACCCACAGGCCCCCATACACACCTGTATACACATATCTATACACACACCCCACAGCTACCCATACACGCCTCACCTGTACACACACCCATACACACCTCACCTGTACACGCACCTGTACACACCCACAGGCCCCCATACACACCTGTATACCCATACCTGTACACACACCCCACAGCCACCCATACACGCCTCACCTGTACACATATCTATACACACACCCCACAGCTACCCATACACGCCTCACCTGTACACACACCCATACACACCTCACCTGTACACGCACCTGTACACACCCACAGGCCCCCATACACACCTGTATACCCATACCTGTACACACACCCCACAGCTACCCCTACATGTCTCACCTGTACACACACCCATACACACCTCATCTGTACACGCACCTATACACACCCACAGGCCCCATACACACCTGTATACCCATACCTGTACACACACATGCTCATACCTCCATGCCCACCCAAACATACTCACACTTGTATACACCCACCCATGCAGATGCATATACCCCCTCCCCTGCAGATACCTCCACCCACCCAGCCTCAGATGGGTCTAAGTCCAAGACCCTTGGTGAAGCCATGGTGTGCAGGGCCTCGGCCCACACTTCCCACCAACCCACTAAGGCTGGGTCAGCTCCTCCCTGGTCTGGAGGCTCCTAAGAAATGCCGACCTGGAGACGGCCAGTCAGCCCCGGGTGATAGGGTTTGAGATGGGGCCTCAGAGACCCCATCAGGAACCCCGGCTACAGGCCACCCTGAGCCCCGAAGAAGGGCTTTCCAAGCAGCCTGGTTCCCCGACCTGGTAAGTTAGGAGAACACAGCGCTGGATGGTAGCAGGCGGGGACCATGCTGTACATGTGTGCACATGTGATCTATGTGCACATATGTGCATGTGTGTGTGCATGTGTGTACAGGTGTGTACAGGTGATCATGCATGTATGAGTGCACACGTGTGACTTATGTATATACAGTTGTGCTTGTATAAGCATATATTGTGTGTGCTCTAGTGTATGATTATGTGTGATTACATGCACGTGTGTGTACAATTGTGTGGTTACACATATACACGTGTCAGTGTATGCACGTGTATAGTCATGTGTATGTGTGATTGTGTGGATGTGTGATTACGTGTGCGTGTGTATAATTGTGTGTGCTTGTGGGTCTGTGTGTGATCACATGCCTGCGTACACTATGTGTATGCGTATGTATAATCGCACAGGTGTGTGTGTGTGTGTGTGTGTGTGTATGAAGGCCTCAGGGCAGCAGCCCCCCTCTGCACCCAGGACCCCTGAGCCACCTTCAGATGGGAAATACCCCTGGGTGACAGGTCACTCCCCTGACAGGCCAGGAGCGCAGCTTGGTAGGAAGGACAGACATGCACAGGGGAAGGACCTGGACACTCAGAAAGGGGTCAGATGTCCTCCGTTTCTTTTCTCCTGAAAACTGCTCAGGAAAGCAGACGGTAGCCTCCGAGCCAGGCGGGAGCTGGGTCTGAGCACCCGACTCCCGCCTTCCCTCCCCTCAAGGTGGGTGTTACTCCGGTGGGAACATTAAGAGAAACCGAGGCTCAGAGACTGTCACAGCCCGCCCCACTCCTGCTCTGGGGGTCCTGGAAATGAGCACCAGTAGCCACCAGCAGCCCGTGCCGAAGGCCTTTCAGAAACGCAGGATGCCTGGGAGCACACCAGTTCCTCGCAAAGGTCAGGGACCCCAAGGAGCACGAGGCCACCCCTGCAACTGGCCGACAGGCCTCACATGGGTCTCGCCTGCACCCCCTCGCTGTCCTCACCCACAAAGCAGGGCTGGACACTCATACTTCCAACCGCCGCCAGCATGGCCCAGCCACAGTGCAGGGCGGGGCCGCAGCCCGAAGGGCCCCAGGTGGTGGGGGCAGGTGGGCAGGGTGGACAGTGCCCGGCTCCGGTCCCTGCCCGCCAGGCACACCCACTCCCAGAGCAAAGCCACAGCATGTGCAGGCGGGGGCAGTACCTCCACGCTGGGAATGATGCGCAGGAAGCGGAAGGCTATGAGCGTGTTCACGAGCCGGGTCATGTCCCACAGCGACAGCAGGCCCAGCATCTCCGGCTTCCTGCGGAGACACATGGAGACGGGTTGGGGGAGGCCGGGAGGCCAGCGAGGAGCACACGGGAGACACATGGTCCAGAGACAGAGACGCAGAGACGCAGAGACTCAGAGAGAGCCACAGAAGTGCCGGGAACGCGCCCCGTAGCCAACACCAACCAGAAAAGCTCCATCGTGACAAGAGGGCAGAGCCTGAGCCGCCCACGTCTGCAGCCCCAGGGCGGTCACGGCAACACCTTCCAGGGCACAGCCCCGTGCAGTGCTGCAGGGCTACCCGACCCCCGTCCTACACGGGAGAACACTGAGGTTCCGGACGCCCAGCTCAGGTCCCAGCAGAGCTGGGAGAGACGGGGCCCCGACCCATCCCCTATCCTGTGACCCCGTCCTCTAACCTCTGAGCCATCCCGAGCCCTGACCCTGTCCCCTTGGCGTCCCTCACGGCCTTACTGGCCTCTCATTTCTATTTAAATTTAAACCCATTCTCACCCAAGATGTTACCCCCCCACCCCAGCCCACCCCGCCTCCCCAATGTGGGTTTTAGCGCACTTGAGAAACAAGGTGAGCCGGCCCCAAGGTGCCAGGCAGGGCAGCAGCCCCACAGCTCCCAGGGCGCAGGTCCCCGCTGAGGACCGCACGGCCCCCGTCTTCCCGACACAGACCCTTCCCGGGGCCCCATCCCCGTCTCGGGCAACTCCCAGCTGCTCCACTGAGACGGAAGCAGCCCAGGAGAGGGACCAAGACAGCAGGGCTGCCCAAGGGCCCGAGGTCGGCACGCGTGCTTGCTGGCGGCTGTACTCCGGGCAGCGAGACCCCAAGGCTGCCACAAGCCACACTGAGAGGCGCCCTGGGACCCCTGGCCAGAGGTCCATCGCTCTGCGCGGCTAGAACTGGTGGCAGCGTAAGTTCAGCAAGCCCCGGGCCATCCCTGCCATCTACAGGGAGGTGAACTGACACCCAGAGTGGGAGGTGACGACGCCGGGTCACAGGGCCTCCAACCAGAGGAGGGCCCCAGCCCGATTCCAGTGCCCCCAGGACCTCCCTGCTTCTGGCCCCCAGCACACCTGGGGCCCGTGTCCCATCCTGGGGTGGGGGTTAGGGGGCGCTAAGCCAGCACTGCAGGCAGCACCTCCACAGCTTCCCGTCCCGGCTCTGGGAACGCTACCCTTCTGAAGGCGGCTACAAAGCACCAGCAGAGTCCCCAAAAGCGATGAGAAGGGGCCTGTCCCCATAGGCCTCAGCAGGGCAGGAGCCGCGGCCGCGCCCCATGACAGTCGGGCGTTTGGCTCTAGAACTGCCCGGGCCAGCGGCCGGAAGCCGGGTGCACACCCTTCCCCAGGGCGCTAGCCAGGCCTCCCTGGGCCCTCCACAGTCACATACCAGCCCGGGTGTGGGAAGCGGTACACAGCCAGAGTTGAGATCTCCAAAACCTTTAATCACAAAAGAAAAGAAGCTCGCTCAAGGCTCACTGGCAGCTCTAACACGCTGTCCCCAAAGGGGGTTCCGGGGAGAACAGGACCAGGGGGGTCCTATCCCCACAGTGGGTGCCACGTGGGGACATCCTGCAGCTGAGAAAGACACCTGGCCTCAGGCGTCGGGCTGCACACACGAAGGGCGGGGCTCGGGAAGGGTCGGCCGAGTCCCGGGCACGGGAGAAGCTACTCGGTCAGCTGTCTCCCTCCTGCTCCCAGGGGCCCACGGCTCGAATCCATCAAATACGAATACGTGTCATGCCAATATCGCTGCCGTGACACGCACACCAGGCGTGGCCCCTCACTCCCCCAGGCCCTGGGCAAGGGTGTCCCGAGACCCGCGGTGCCGGAGAACCCCTGCCCCTCCCGCTCCCACGTCGAGGCCCCACTGGCCAGCGGGGACTGCGGGTTCCCTCCAGGCCTCCCTCAGGGGTCAGGAGAGGCAGCCTGCCACCGCTGCACACCTCCACCCACGATGCGCAGATGCAGCAGAAACCAGCCTCCTGTAGCCGCCCGCCAAGCAGCTCAGCCGGGGGAAGCCGGGCCCTGTGTCACCGGAGGCGGGAGTCCCAGTGCCCGCGGCCCCGGGCCCGGCCAGACGCCGAGCGCTCACCGCCCGCCCCGAGAGCGCGCCTCGGCCCGTCTCAAGACTTTACCAGCAGGACGACGGTGAGTAGCCCGTCGAACACGTTGCTGGAGGAGACGAGGTACCCCTGCAGGCCCAGAGCGAACACCTTGAGCAGCATCTCCAGCAGGTAGTACAGGATGAAGACGCAGTTGAGAACCTGAAAAGGGAGAAGCGGGACCCGGGGTTCAGTCCCGATGCCGCCTGGCTCCCCAACCGCCCCTGACCCCTGCGCCCCGCCCCCCACCGCAATGGGGCCCAGGAGGGATCCACGCGGCTTGGATGCCACAGGGCCCCTTGGATGCCGCCCTGTTCCCCTGCGGCACACGGCGAAACCCAGCACGGGGGCTGGCCGGGGAGCAGACAGCCCCGCCCCCCCCGAGCCACGTGACCCTCTCCTCCCACTTCTCTGCTGCTCCTCGGCCCCTCTGGGCTGCTCTTCCCGACGCCCCCGCACCCCCAGACACGGGCATCTTCAGAGCCCCCTTCTTGCTCCATACCCTCTCCTCGGGTGACCTGCACCCCGTGCACAGCTTCAACAACAATTCGCACGTCTGCATCCCCCGACCCAGGCTCCCCCCTACCATCCGACGGGCCCTCAACCCCCCAGGCCCGGTGTCTCCCAACCCCACATCATTTCTATGCTGGCAGGGCCTGGGTCACCCACACCTGCCCCGTCCTGTTCTGCCCCATGGCTCCCTCCCCATGGCCACAGCCGGAGCCCCACCCCCAGGCCTCTGTCCCCTGGCCTCCTCGGGGGTCTCCGCCTCCAACCTGGCCCCTCTGGTCCAATCTCCTAGGGACACTGGGCAGTGTCCCTCCCTAACGGAAACTCCTGGCTCTCAGCAGCATCCTCCCAGTCGCTGGGGGGATGTGTTTAGGAGGCCTCATCATCAAAGCTGGTCTCAGGCTATGGGGTCACTGTCTTTTTTGGAGCCAGTAAGTAAAGTATCAAGTAGCTCTTCCCTTAAAGGGGGCTACGTCGGGGTGGGGTGAGGGGGGGCATGGGGTCAGCTGAGCACTGCAGTCACCTTGCCCGGTGTCCAGTCTAAATTCTATATTCTTAGCCAATGCTGTCCCATTCACACCTACACAGAGATCACCGTTAAAGGCAGAAGAATAAACATCTCTGACCCTGCATTATGAGCAGTTATCGAGGGGCATAAAATGATGGAATTCTGCAAAGTCACCTCAAGAACCCTACGTGGCACTGATCTGACCAGAAGTCTCTCATAAGCAATCAAGCTGACTCGAGTGCTTAAAAAAACTATTGCTAAAAGGATGAAATACAGGTCAACTGTAGCCAACTTGACATTTGTCAGGAATAAAAACCAGCCACCTCTGCGATATGTGATCCACACAGAGGAGACTGAACAATTCCTGTCGAATCCAGGAAAAAAAAAAATTAGGAAAGTAGAAAATTTGATTTTAAGTGTAAAACAGAGTGATTTCAAATAGCAGGTCAAGAAGCCATTTCTTCCATTTTGATGCTGTAAGTTTAACTCTATGTTTAATATACATGACCTAATGTGTCATTTTTTAATTGGACAAATCAAGCTTTTCTTATATAATTAGAGAACATTCAATGGTTTTCATCAACTTAGTATCATTCATAATATTTTTCATTAAAATAAACTTTAAAATACATGCTTTGTGAAGGTCTGGCATTAAGTAATATGGGGGGCGGGGGGCGCAGGTACAGCTTTTTGCTTAAAATCCAAAACGGAAAAATTGTTTTGAAGTTCCTAAGGAGTCTGACAAGACCTCAGAATGTTAGGAAAGGAATTCTCTCTACACAACCCTCCCTCCGCCGTCCGGCCCGCATGCCGGTTCACCCGGGGCTCTGCATGGGCTCCCGGCTGCCCTCCCATGGCCAGCACCCCGACCCCTGGGCCGGCCATCCCTGTGATGCACTAGAACAGCCCAGCCTCCCAGGGACCTGGGGCCCCAGGTGGGGAGGCTGTGCCCTCTACCCCCCTAACTCCCCATCACCCCGCACGGCTGGAAAGCTCACCCCCAGCACGAAGTCATCACGGTCCTCGGGCAGCACATCTGCATCCAACACCAGGAACACCTATGGAGCCAGAGTGGATGGCAACTCAGCCCCGAAGCCAGGAGGAAGGGCAAGTGAGAGATCTAGGGGGCAGGAGACGCCAGGGCAAATCTTCACTCACACAGATGGTCACGAGGTTTCCAAGGGCCATGAGGTTGCCCAGGTAGTCAAAGTAGTGGTGGCCGAAGAGGAACTGGGCGTTCTGCAGAAACGGAGACCGGTACTCGGGCCGCGGCGGGGGCTGGGGGGACACTCTGGCTCAGAAACATGCCGGAGGTGGCCATGGCCACAGGGGCCCAACGATGCCTGTACCCCCTTATCCTGGGATTTGACCTCTTCCTACCTTACATCCTACCCCAGGCTCTCCAGCCTAAGGAAATCGTCTCAAACACAGTAACGGTTTTATGCGCAAAGATGTTCATCACAGTCTTTCTAACACCAAGAGAGGTGGAAATAACCCAGACGGCCATTGATGCTGTACGTAACGCGTGACGGACTATCACACAGTCGTCTTAAAGGCATGCAAAGCGCCATGTGAAAATACATGTATAAATTACAAGCGAATAACTACGAAAACTCAGCACAGAACGAAGGGACCTCACACACTGTGACCAGGCTGGAGTGGAACTCAAAGGAAGGCAATTAGGCAACAAATACTCACGTGAAGACACCCGTCAGACCCAGCACTCCCATGCTCGGCACCCCCCAGAGCCAGGACAGAGGCACAGGGCGGTCACCGCAGCATGAGATGGACCGCGCCTGCGCTGTCCCACGCAGGGGCCGCTCACTGCATGTGGCCACTTGATTTAAATTTAAATCCGATCAAATTAAACACTCAGCTTCTCTGTCACGATAGCAACATCTCAAGTGGGATGAGGACACCCAAGGAGCTCTGACCCAGCCTCACACTCAGACACATAGTCCCTCGGTGCCAAACAGCCACAGCCTGACCCGGTAAGAATGTTCCCTATCTTCCCACAGTCCTCCACGTGGGAACTGGTGCCCAGAGGCACCTGCCCACACTAGGACAGTGCGGGTGCAGAGAGAATTAGGTACCAATTCCCTCTGCACCCGCACCCATCCCTGCTGCACCCCAGAGGGTGGCTTCCTGCTTGCCCAGTGACTGCAGACCAGCTCCAGGCCGGGTAAACCAGCAAACGTCTCTTGTCACCCTGAGAGCTGGACCACAAGTTCTCCAAGGGAGTGTGAACCCTGGCCTTGGGGAAGACGCCCCCTCCCAGCTCTGCTCTTCCTCAGGCATCTCCCTCACCCCTCAGGTACCACAGAATTTCCTCGTATCTTATGGTTACTTTTTTATCACAGTTGACACTTCTTAATGTTAAACTTCCCCTGCTAAACCCACTGTGTGGTTTCTGTCTCCTGCTTGGACCCAGACTGATATACTGGCCAAGAGAGATTTCAGCATTATCCATGATGTTTAAACGGTTACAAGAAGTATGGACTCATAGATTACCTTGTTATCAGGAAATAACAAACCTTGAGATGATTTCGGTGGTTGTCTCTGGGAAGGGGCACAGCTGGGTGGGTTTTTCTATTTTTCTCTACTACCTATAACGAAGGACTGCCATGCTTTTAACCCAAAAAGCTTCTTATTAAAAGAACAACAGACTTTCAGAAGCTGGCACAGTGCCTTCTCTACAACCAGTTAGCAAGAGCTGACCAGTACTGGAGGCTAGGCTGATGGACAGGGGTTGACCACACATGGGAGGGCTTTCGTGGAAGGCTCATGTTTTCCTGGTATCAGCCTGCCTGGAGAATGCCTCTCTTCAGCAGCGATTCCAAATTCACAGGCTGCCAGGGCACCTGGGACAAGCCCCCACATGCTAACAATCTGTGAAGCACCTGCCTGCCCCCTTGCAATCAGCATTTCGGGGTAAGAGGCTGTCATAAAACCAAGGCAAGAACACCACAGGTACCCAAACCTCTAGCACTCAAACTCCCACCTCAAATCACAATTCTGGACTTTAGACCCATGGAGTTGTGGGAAGAGAGAACATCCCACGGACCACACTAGGAAAGGCCCAGTGGCCAGAGCAGGGGTGTGGTTAGGGCAGGGGCGTGGCCTGAGTGTTAGACCATCCCTGAGTCCGTGCCCAGCATGTGCCCTGCTCCGCCAGTCACAACCACAGCACCTCCTTTTTGATATCATCAGATCCTGATGCCAGAAAAGGAAGGAAAAGTCAGTTTTGGAAGACCTGGACCCAGCAGCATCCTACAGGCCAGCAGGCAAGTGCCCAGGGAGAGAGCCTGGCTGGCCCAGTGGACCCCACCGAGCAGACCCTGAGAAAGGAGCCCACCTTCCCAGACATCTTCCTGCCCAGGTCAGCCTGAACCCAGAAAAGGGCTGGATCACATGACAGCTGCCAAGAGCTGCGTCCTGGGCCCAGCAAACCTCCTGCCCCAGGATGAGGACCATCATCTAGAAAGGTGCTTCCTGATTTTCTATCGTTTGAGGGCCACTGTCACAGTTTCTGCAAAATCTGCATCTGATGGCACACACTTACTATTTCCTTCGAGTCACCTGGAAGCAGACACTGTTGCCTGGCCTCTTCCCAAGAGAGGTGCGATGTGCACTAACATACAAAGTGTCCGCCTGTGTGTCCCTACAACCAACTCCCATGCCCCGAGGGTGCCACGATGAGGATGCTGCTGACAACAGACATGCCACGTACGCACCACCCAGAGCTCCAGGCCCAGCAGGGCCTGCCTCCAGGTGACCTGGAGAGACCTCAGGAAAACACGTTCCTAGGAAAACCACCTCTGACCGGGGCCTGAGGCCACAGAGGCTGACCACAAGACCTGGAGAAGCTGACATTTGTTGTGGGCTAAGATGTATCCCCCACAATTGTATTTTGACATCCTGACTCCCAGAACCTCAGATATGACTGTATTTGGAGTCAGGGTCTCCTAAGAGGAAATTAGGGGGAAATGAGGTCAATGGGGTGGGGCCCTAGTCCAACGTGACTGGGGTGCTTATAAGAGGAGGAGACCGGGACACAGACACACACAGAGGGACGACCCTGTGAGGACACAGGGAGAAGACGGCCGTCTACACACCAGGGAGAGAGGCCTCAGGAGGACCCAGCCCTGCCCACACGGGGATCTCAGACTTCCAGCCTCCGGGACTGGGAGATAATAAGCCCTGTTACTTAAGCACCTCCAGGCTGTGGTATTTGTTACAGAAGCTGAGCTGACTGACTCAACGGTGACACAGAGCTGCTAGGAGTCCGATCAGCAAGAGATGTCCGATTCCACCTCTTTACTCCAATCCCCGCTCGAGTCCGGCTTGGCCCTCTCAAGGCCACGTGGCTGCAGTGGCTGCCCCCCCCGCTGCCCCCCACGGTCTGCCTGTGAAAGCTCGGCCGTCTCTCAGCACCTCTGCCACCCCCCTCACCCACCCCACCCCATGCTCCCCCGCTCCCAGAAACCTGCTACAGAAAATACAGGCAGTCCAGGGTCTTGTGGACACAGCACTGAGCTGGATGCTGAGGCCCATTTGGTAACTTTAAAACTCAGTGCCAAGGACAACAAACAAAGGTTTTAGACAAACTCAGGAACCTCCCAGGTTAGGACACATGGGAAGAGGATAAAAGTCTATCACAGAGACGAAGAAAACTGTTTGGAAAGTTCCTCTGGGTCAGGACAATAGTCCCTGTGGTCTGTGAATTTCATGAGGTCAACAAAATCTCCCCAAGAGCCACACCATCTCTGTTCCCACGTACCATCCTAAGGACCAGAATCCCTGGGAAGGCAAGTCCTGGCAATGGTCACTAAGCGTGACCCAGATGATCAATGCCAGCAGACACCGAGGACTTCCCCCTAACCCTGGGTGGCCCTGGCACTGGGCAGGTGACTCCAGTCTGGCCCGTTACCTCTTTAATCACCCTTTTGTCAAACTCATCGAAGAGCTTCTGAAACTCGTCAGCTGACAGCAGGTCCCCACTGCGGGAATGCAGCTTCTGCAAAGCAGGAAAGCACAGGTCAACGGAGCAGCTGGGCTGAGGGAAGGAGGAGGGAGCTGCCCCTGGCTCCACCCAGACTGGGCCAGCCCGGCTGATCCGAAATGACACCCACTTGACGCCCGGAGCCCAGAGGCACTGGCAGGGGAAGGCAGGGGGCGGGGGGACCGGTACCTCCATGATGGCCTGTTTGTGGTCACTGTCCAGCTGGACTTTCTGAAGCACCTGCAGGAAGTCCTGGGGCTTCACCCGAACTCTGTGGGGAAAACACCCCACTGTGAGCCCAGCCAGCTCAGCACCCTCGGGCGCCCCAACCTCTGGCCTGAGCAGCCCCGGGCGATGACAGGGCCTCCAAGAAGGAGCACCTCATGGTCCTCCTGTCTCCAAAACCCCGAGACCTCATCTTCCACCTTAGAGAGTAGCAGCTGAAGCTGGGAAAGGGGTGCAATCCGACAGGCCCCGTGGCTAATGAGCAGGGGGTACTGAAGCTTCCCCAGTGACACGGCCTCCAAGCCAGGCGGTAGAGTCGATGTGTGTCCCAGACCCTTCTGGTCCCAACACAGGAGTCACAGCACCAGGGTGTGGGAAGGGTGCCCCTGGAGGGGGACAGGTCAGAGCACACGGCCCCTCACCAGCCAGGGATCTCCAGCGGGTCACGAGGACACACGAGTTAACTCAGACGCAAGGACCATGGAAAGAAACCCTGGAGCCCAGGGACGTCTTCGTGATCCCAAAGGAGCCTTGCAACCTGCTGCCAGCAGGGAGCTCGGCACAGAGCAGGTGCTCAGGAAACATCGCCCCCGTGAACACCCCCTCCCAGAGCAGCCCCAGGGGAAGAAGGCTGCAGCCCCACACTCACCCCTCGGGGTGGGCTTCTCCCTCTGCCGTCATGGACGAGAGGACCTTGTAGGCAGCCCGGATCCCCAGGCGCCTCCGCAACAGTGAGGTCTGCAGAGACTTCTGCAAAGAGTACGGCTCTGAGGGGCTCAGCTCAGCCCTCTCCCCAGCCACCCAGCCCCTTGTCCCCGGGCAGCCCCCGCCCGCCGGCAGCCTGGGGAGCAGCTCCTTGCCCCGTGGGCATCAGGGGGACAGTCCCCGACAACAAGGGCTGGTCCTGCCGATAGCCACTCGCTGTGTAATTCACTAAAGTATGCGCTTCTTCTCGGCAGATTTGGGGTCCCTGGCCCCCCTGCAAGGTGGGTTTGGGGTCACTGCAAGAAGACTGCAGCTCCCTCTAGAGGAGGCGGGGCAGGGGAGGGACCCCAGGGTGGCGCTGGGGACAGCACTGCCTTGGGGGGGCAGGAAGGGAGGATGGGCCCAGTCCCCCTCACCCATAAGAGGGAGCTGGGGCAGTGCTGAGGCCACTGCGGACCCTGTCCCCCCAGCCCCCCCGCTGTTCAGCTTCCCGCCAGGCCTCCAGGGACAGCTCCCCTCACAGCCGGCCAGGGTGGGCAGCTCAGCTCACCATCAGGTAGCCCCGGAACTGATTGTAGATGATGGCCGTCAGCAGGTTCATCAAAAACAAGCTCCCTTGGAGAGGAAAAGGCCATGGTCCGTGGGGACCCCTGTCCGTGGGGACCACACAGGCAGGGGCAGAGTCTGGAAGGAGCACCAGCGTTGGGGGCCCAGAGGGGCGACATGGGCATAGCAAGAAGGTGAGCAGCGAGAAGGGCCCAGATGGGCAGAGACAGGGCCTGGGGCCTGGGGGCCTCGTCTGCGGATGGGGGCGCCACCTGGCCTGCCCAGCAGGGACACGGAGGACAACTCATCGGTGGTCACAGAATGGAAACCACGGACGGGGAGGCCACGCCGAGGTGCGGTCTCAGGGTTAGGGGGTCCACTGAGGTGAAGTTGCGGGGTCTGGGGAGCACACCCAGCCCCCGAGTTTTCGGGATCTTGTCTGCCCCACGTGACCCTGCAGACCTGCCCAGACTCACCTATCAGGGTGAAGGCTATGAAGAAGATGGCGTAGAGCCGGTTCTTGGAATAGGCAGGAATCATCACTGAAAGAAATTAAAGGAAATAAAACACACCCACAGATCCAGTGTCCAGTCTGATTCCCTTCATTGTCTCACACCACTGCCTTCTCAACAGAAAGGAGGGCCCTGTGTTAGGAGAGCTGGGAGGTCTTCTCGTCCAACTCTGCTCCTCATGCCTCTGCTTGCACACCCACAGGGACAGGGAACTCACTACCGTTCAAGGACGCTCATCCTCTAGGCTTCCCCATGACCACGCCTCCCAGACTGAAAGTTCAGCTCTCCCTTGGGTGACTCGAGGACTCACAGGACACGTGGGGACGGTGCTCAGGGTCCCAAGCGCAGATCTCCCCAGGTATGAGAGCCAGTGGCTACCCTCCTGGGAGGGTCTCTATGGTCAGTGACCATCTGAGCCCAAGATGAAAGGCCTCAGCCAGGGCGGCCAGGCCGCAGCTGAGCCCCAGAGGACCGTGACCAGCCCACCCTGGCCACATCCCCGGCCCGAGCGAACAGAGGCCCCATCAGCAACCCTGACACAGTGAGTGTCACGGCCACCGGAGACCCCAGGGCCTCTCACACGCGGCCAAGCCTCCCCCCACAGCTGGGCCTCCAAGAGGAGACCACCAAGGCCCCCGCTGAGCACAGCTTGATCCATCACCACACAAAGAACACCGGCCATCTCTAGCTTCTCAGGACGCAGACAACAAGGGGAAGAGGAGAGCGGAACAGAGAAAGAAAATTGGGAAGAAAAGGGAAGAAAAAGGGAAAAAGTAGGAGAGAAGGGAAACTAGAAAAAGAGAAGAAGAAAATCAAGAAGGAAAGGAAGGTAGAAGGGAGGGCTCCAACATCACACTCTGATTTCCCAGCTCTCGACAAAAAGGCTTTAGGGGCTCCCACCCCCTGAGCTGGGCTCTCAGGCTCAGCGCTGACTCCGCCCACCCCCCGCCCCACCCAACAGGGCCCCTCGCCCGGCCCCACCCTCCTGGTCACGCACCATCAGGGTTGTTGGCCGTGGTGAGCAACACCAGGAGGGAGGTCAGAGCCTCGGGCAGGTTGCGGAAGTAGGTCAGCCGCTCCCTGTCCCGCCTGTCGTCCTGCGGAGCAGACGTGGCAGCGCTGAGGTGAGGCCCGGGCCCTAGGCCACCGGAGCCCAGGCCCGGGACCCAGCAAGCCAGGACCACCCAGCGAGGCTCAGCAGCCCCAGACCCGCGCCTCCCCATCACCTCCCAGCGGGCTCCGAGCTTGAGGCCGGACAGGACCTAACTCAGGACCTCTGGGCCCAAGGGCCAGCGTCCGGGAATGCCACACACCCACACGGTCACCAGCCACTGCAGCAGGTGAACAGCTCTTGGCCAGCCTGGCAGAGAGCATCACAGCCTAGACACAGAGAGGGCCCACGGGGGGCCAGCCAGCCCGCTCTCAGCCAGACTCTCCACACGCCGTGCCGTGTGACTTACACCCAGTGTGGGTGGAAGGCATGGCGCCCAGACACACAGAACCACCTGATCACTTAGGGAGCCTTGCAAAGCCACTTTGCCAGCTGCCGCCCAAGGGCCAGCCCTCCAGCAGACACCCTGGAACCCTCAGCGTTCCCAGGCCAGAGGCCCACCCCAGCCCCCCGCACCCAGCGCACCCACCCGCCCTGTCCTGGGCTCCGCGAACAGCAGGGTCGCTGGACAGACACGCGGGGCCTGAGAGTCTGTTAGCCAGTCCCACACCTCACAGGCTAGGTGCCCCCGACACCCAGACACGCACACACACACAGCACCCACAGAGATATACAGAGACACACACACACACACACACACACATGCGCGAAGCGGAACTCCTCCCCGGGGGTCTGAGGGATGGTCTTCGTCTTCCCTCACGGGCAGCACAGTCACAACCCCCAAGCGTTGCCACGAACTCACTGCAGACCAGCCCTGGCCAAGCACCGGGCACGATCCCAGGACAGAGGCGCACGACAGCCCCGCCCCGAGGAGGATGGTGACCCCGGCCGGGACAGGAGGGAAGAACACGGGACGGCAGATGCAAGGCAGGCCCCACGGGTGACACCTCCGCACAGCAACAAGCTGCCGGGGGCCGGGCAGCAGTGAGGGGCGGGGAGGGGAGGAAGAGGTGGGAGGTGCCCTCTGGAGAGGTGGGCAGGGGCGGTGGGAGGGGCCATCCTGATGGCCAGACTGAGGGGCCTCCATCTAAGTGAGGTACGGAGAAGGCGGGTCAGCAACCGGCCCGGGAGAGAGGGGCCTTGGGAAGGGGAGAAAGAGGCAGCCAGGCAGAGCCGAGTACCCAGAGCCCAGGAGGCCGGGGCAGACACCCTGGAGATGCGGCCGCTTGACGAAAGATGCCTGGAGTCCAGGTGGGCCACTACTGACCTCCTGGTGACGAGGCGGGCGGGTAGCCTAACCCGGTCCCCATCTCTGCCGGCCCGAGAACCACCTGGCAGATTAACTAGGGGCGGCGCCGTCCATCACCCTGCAGGGAGCCTGCCCGGCTGGGGACAGGGCAGAGAGCAGAGCATGGTACCTTCTCGCCGGGGAAGAGCAGCATCCCAAACATGGTGAAGAGGCACAGGTGGATGGCCAGCAGCAGCCCAACGCTGGGGGCGAGAGCGGCACTCAGCGCCGGGCAGACAGGGGTCCAGGACAGCTGACCTGGCCAGGCAGGGAGCTCCCCGCAGCCGAGGCCCTGGGCCCGGTCCCTCCTTCGCCCCAGACCTGCCGCCCTCCCGCCCAGGGGTCCTGCTCAGGGGAAGAGCGCAACCCCAGGGGAGTGTCCCAGGGGCCTGGGAGAGGCAGCGTCCCAGGACCCCCGGACTCTCAGAGGGGAAAGGCCACTTCCATTAACCTGGGCCGGACGGGAAGGGTCATCCACATGAGTCATGGGGGTGGGGTGGGGGAGGGCGGGGAGGGCAGGGGTCAGAGCCAAGGTGGGAAGCACCCACAGGATGGAGCAGGGGGCGGGGCTCAAAGCAAGGTCATGTAGGGGGCCGCCCTGAGTGTGAGACAGAGACCCCCAAACGCCCACCCACCGGCCTCCCCAGATCAGGGGAGGGGAGCCCCCACCCCGCTCTGCCAGCCCACCGGACACCAGAGCCCACCTGGCCATCTCGGGCAGCGACCACCGGATGCACTTGAGCGTCTTCTTCATCATGGAGGAGTTCTGCATCAGGAAAAAGGGGCGCAGGAGCCGGCGCACCCGCACGGGCTGGAAGAGACCAGGACCCGGGACCCTGAGCACAGCCACTGCGGGCTGGCAGACGGCACACGGGCCCAGAGGCCTGACGCTCTGCACGAGGATGGCCACGGCCACGGCTGTCTGCGGGCTCCCGGCGTGCCCGGCCTTGACCTCGCAGGCTCAACACCCTCCCTGCTCCCTCCCGGGGCCCGGCTCGGAACCCCAGCCCCCAGACCTGCCAGCACCGGGGAAGGGGGGCGACCAGCGTGCCTCTCCGGCACCCCGCTCCTGCTCTGGCCGCGGCCGGGCACCCTGCACTTGTCTATGAAGCCAGCTGTCCTGCCTTCTGGGGGCTCTTCAGGCCTCCTCTCCGCAGCCCGCAGCCCCTCTGCTCGGCTCCGGGCCTCAGCCTCCAGCACAGATGGACAGAAACCGAGCAGGAACCCCACACCTCCACTCACATACACACGTGAATACACACATACACACACACACACACACACACACACACACACACACACTCACACACTCCTTCCTCTCCTCCCTCCTGTCACAACCAAACAGTCCTTCTCCCCGCGCTCAGGACCCCGGCCCCTCAGAGGCTCCCCTCAGGGGCCCTTCCTCCCTCCCCCACATGGACACCAACACCATGTGTTTCCACAACCTGCCACTCGCAACAAAAATGACACTCGCCCCTTTGTCCACCCGTTTCCCGCTCCCACCCCAGCCAATCTGTCCTCCTGTCCAAGGGCAGGGGACCCACCTGCGGTGACCGCCAGGCCTCTGGGCCCAAGGTCACCTCCCGTCCTCCTGCCTGGATTGGCAGCTGCCTCTCCCACCACCCAGTGCCCTGGCCGCCTCCTCTGTGCCCGACCATGTGCTGGACGCCCTGAGCCCTCGCCTCCCCGCCCTCTGGCCTCACGCCTCAGGGAACATGTCCGTCCTTGGGATATTAAGGGTCACAACACGTTCCATCTCCAACCCAAGCTCTCAACTCCAGACACATCCTAATGGGCATCTTGTCTCAGAAACGCGAGGCTGATGGAGTCGCCTCCCGGCCCAGACCTCTGGGGCTGCCTGGAGGCCCAGGGCACCCACCCCTCCCCGTCCCACTGGCTCACTGGCCTCCGCGCTCAGCACCGCCATCCCCCACCACCACCCCGCTCAGCAGGCTGCTCGCACCCAGCCCTCCCGTCCCGCAGTCAATACCGCCTCCGGCGCTGCATGGCCGACCTTCCTTCTCACCACTCGCCTCGATTTCTTTCCCCCCCGCACCCATCTGGTGCTTCCTGGTACCGTCAGCCCCTCTCACAACAGAACGAGGCCCCGCCAGCAGCAGCGCACAGTAGGCCCTCAGGATGTCTGCAGCGTGAGCGTCCCAAGGACTCACTCGGCCTCCCTGGGCTGCACTCGCCCTCAGAAGGGGCCCCGGCTGCCGACAGGACTGAGAAGGGAGAAGGAAACAGCGGTGAACGGGCGAGGCTCAGGGGTCTGCCCCACTCCCAGGCTGAGGGACCAGTGCCCCAGCTCACCCACGACCCGCTCCTGGGCAAAAGCTCCAGTCTCGGGGCCCATATTGAGAGTCTTTCAGCCCGTCCCCAAGGCCGAGCAGGAGCTAGAGGTCCAGCCGCACCCACTCCCCGGCTGCTGAGCCCTCGCCTGTAGTCAGACACAGACCAGAGCACGGCTTCATCCAGACGCAATCACCCCACCCAACCCAAGCCACCGAGGGCCTTCCCGATGGCTGGGGCCACATCACTGCCACGGATGCAGGGAACACAGGTGAAGGGTGGGAAAACGTTCCCACGTGACCTGCCTGCAAGGAGAGCCAGCCCAGTGCCAGCTAAGCCCCTGACGAGGCTTAAATCACACCGAGAATCACAGCCTAGGCCTCTGAGCCTTCAGAGAGAAGCTACCAACTCATCTGCAGAGAACTAGTCTCTTATGAGAGATAGTCACAGCAGTCACGACTACGCCCATCACCTGACCAGTAGACCACGTGTGACCTGACCCTCCAGCCACAGGGCTGGGGGAGCAGGACTCCATCCGGTGCAAAAGGACAGGAAAGACCAGACTGGAGCCGGTCAGAGGCCCCAGTCCTCCCGCAGGCCCCGAGGCCAGGGGAGCTCTTGAAGACCAGCCAGCTGGCCACGGAGCAGCACCTTGGGCTTGGTGTGCAGACAGTTCTGGGTGATGGGCCAGTCCCAGCCAGAAGTGGACGGCGTGTGGCGTTACAACCTCCACGGGAAAGGACCCTAGCGACGGTCCCACAGGGGGAGCTTTACAAAGGGCAGGGTCCACCCTGTACGGACCAGAAAGGTAATGACTCCCAAGGGGTCAGGGCCATGGAAAGAACAGTCTGGGTGTCTGGGGACGAGACCGTCCGAGAGGACACGTGTGGGTGGGCAGAGTGCCCCCACCACGAGGCAGGAGGAGGAGGCTCTCTGGACAGACGACACGTCTGTGGACGTCCTCAGCCTCTCCCCTGGCCACCCCGCACCAATCTCCACAGGCCACAGACAAAGTGGCCACAGAGCAGGGACGGGGGTGACTCCCGGGGCCAACCACATGGACCCCCCCACCCAGGCCACTACTGGGGGCCCACCCTGCCAGAAGCAGAGCCCAGAGCCGGCCCCCAGGCGGCCCCCGTGGGGACCCACCAGCCCCTCCCCAAGCAAGGTCCTCAGCTGTCCTCAGCGGACAAGCAGGCGGGGGTTCTGGGCTCTGCCTGCCCTGCCCTCCATGCCTCTCCCAGGACCACCATCTGAGCCTCAGGACCAATGCTGCATCCAACCCGGGCACGGCCCACAGCTCCCACCGGCCTTACCACGGCCCTACCCCGAAGCAGCTGGCCTGTGGGAGGGCCTGGTGACCCTGAGGCGGGGCAGGGGGGTGAGGGGGACAGCCCTTTGTGGGGTGGGAAAACCAGCAGACGCTCTGAGCACTAGGACAAAATGGGAGCAGCAACACCTCCACCCCCCACGCCACAATCCCGGGCCCTGCTGGTCTGGAAGCATCCGCTCCTGAGGTGCTTCTACCAGGGACGCACGCTGGGCCCACTGGGCTGGACCACAACTGTTCATGAAAAAAGGGTTGGGGGCCGGCGTGGGCAAAAAAGCTCCAATTACCAAGGACAGATTGGGATGTTGCTGCCCAGAGGGGCAGGGAGGTCTGCGTCCAACATGAAAAATTATCACAAGACTCCAGTACTAAAAAGCCAGGACCACTGAGGACCCAGGCCCCTTGGGAAGGAAAGTCTGGGTCCCCGTACGAGGGGGCCCAAGGCATGTGGGGCTGGGGCAGGGGGCAGCTGGGCTCCTGGGCCACTAACCAAACAAGGCCTGCGGGTCTTCATGGCCAGTTACACAGACACGGGTTTGTACACAGCAATGGCCCTCCTTCCCCTCCCCCTCTTCCTGACCTCACGCAAGGCCCCTTGGTGGTGCTGAGGGTCACAATCCAGCCTTAAAGTGACAAATGCTCAGGTGACATGAGATGGTCACTCAAAAGTAGAGCCGGCGGTGGTTAGGCTAGTGTCTGTCCCCTTTCTGGGGGCGGGTGAGGGCCTCCTCCTTGGTACGAAGGAGGCAGCGCCTTCTCAGGGAGAAGCACGCGCTGTCGCGCTCCTACAGGGCCACGGCGGAGGCATGGGGGCTGCAGGGGGCGCTGCGCCCTCCACCCGCCCTGCGGCCCTGCTGGGAGCTGGGCCAGGACCCGCCACGGACACCTCTCCTTCATCGGCCGGCCCTGCCTAGCGGGAAGGAGGCAGGAGGCACGGGCTGGGGCCCCGCTGGCTCCCGTCATCTTGCTGCTCCCGCCGGCGGCACCCAGGGTGTCCAGCGTCCCCCTCCTCCAGCACCCCCAGAACCAGCATCAGGGTCACGCCTCCTGGAGGAGCCAGCACCCCATCCCCAGAGGGCAGGGTCCCAGCTCTCGGAGCCCCTCCCCTGAGCTTCCAGGCTCTATAACCCCAATCTCCTTCCCTTCCTCCCCTAGCCCCAGGTTAGGGGGGCAGCGGGGTTGCTGCCTGCAGTTCCATGTTCACCGGACCCCCTTCTCGATTTCTTGCTTACTCAACCCCTGTCTGAGGCCCTATGTTAAATTCTCTCGACTAAAGCACCTGATGGGCTTCTGTGTCCCCGACCAGCCCTGATGGCTCAGGACGTCTCCAAACTAACTGCTCCCAGCTCTGCTCTATCAATTCACAGGGCGATGCTTCTGCGTGTTCGGGGGGAACAAAGATGCTGTCGTCAGCAAGGCTGGGGGCTGCCAGCTCGGCTGAGGCAGGGCAGGAACCCCAGAACTCGCCCCCAGGGCCCCGCGCCTCCCCTAGGCCTCAGTGTCTTCATCTGCAAGATGGGGACAAGGCTCCCTGGCCCGTGGGTGACTGACGGGCTCTGGAGGGCGGGCAGAGCCGGGCAGGTGGGCCAGACGGATGCAGGCCCTCGGGACTCCCGCCCACCGTTCACCTGGGCAGCTGCGTCCCCCCAACCCCCAGAGCGCCCCGCCTCCCCCCTCAGAGTCGCCTCGCCACCTACCTCCTGACACATGAGGCTCAGCGACACGATCCAGTCCACGAAAGACACGAGCAGCACCACGAGGTAGGCCAGCAGCCAGGGGTTCTTCCGAAACTGGACCCACCCAACCAGGTAGCTCTGCAAGAGGGACGCGGCTGAGCCGGGGGGTGGCCACACAGACCACAGCCGGGCAGCCGGTCTGAGGCCCACGATGCACGCAGGCGAGGCTAGGCAGCCTCAGAGAGGAGCACAGTCCCCACGTGACTCAGAGCAGGAAGCTGAGCAACGGTCAGAAGGCCCACGGTCCTCGCCCAGCCTGCTCGTGACCCCGGGCAACCCGTGACCCCGGGCAGCCCGTGACCCCGGGCTCCGCACTGACCGGCTCCAGCCCGTGTCCTCACGGGTAACGGGGTCCCTGCCTGTCCTGCCTACCCAACCACCATTGTAGCTTGTGCCTAGGAATCGTTCCGGAAAAGACTAGGAATCTGACCAGATGCACGGGGGACGTGCCTTGGGAAGGCGGGAGTTTATCACCTGTTCAGCGCACCTAACTGCCCTTTCCCATCACTGACCCCCGCCAGAGGTCACAGCTTGCAGATAAAAACATGTGCTCTCTCTCACCTTTCGAGACTTCCCAAATGGACCAACCATTCCAAACAGGCTAATGAGAACTTCTAACCAGTTTCAGTTCCAGTTTAAAAACCCCCAGACCTCCTAACCACATTATAGGCTAAAAAAGAAGAAATAAGAAACTGCCGAGGCCCTCAGTCACACACACATGCACCAACGCTCACCCACGTCCCTCGGGGTCAGGCCACAGAGGCCAAACCACCCTGCAAGGGGGTGCCCTGCAGGCACGGTGTGGACGTGCACATAGGCCCGGGGCTGGAGCAACGGAATCGCTGTTGTTTGTTAGAAGTGACAGAAGGCGTGGCCAGTGGTACACCCTGCGTCCCAATGGGAAGTCGCTACAGCTCTGAAGCCCTGACACAGCTCAGCTCACGCAAGCAAGGCAGGGCCCACCTCCAGCTTCTAGAAGGACCTGCATCACGGAAGCCAGAGCTGCACACGGCCGGGGGCGGGACAGCAGCCCCTCCCCTCCGGGCTTCTCCTCTGTCGGGGCAGGAACGTGGGCCATGGAGAAACGCCCGGTCCCCTCTTGTTCAGCGGGGGTCCCTCCCTACAGTGGCACTGCTGGACCCTCGGCCACTCTCTCCCGGGGTCCTGCAAGGCTGTGTGCCCCCAATGGCTCGGCCGTCCCCCATCGGTGGTCTGGGAGCGGGGGGAGCCGTCCAAGAGGCAGCCTAGGCCTCTGCTCTATGGGTCGAAGCACACAGTGGGACAGGCAGCTTGCTCCAGGAGCACGAAAAATAAACCCAGGAAGCAGCAGCCGGGCCAGGAGGGCGCGGGTCCCAACCTCAGCACCTGTGCAGCCCCCTCACCTTCACGGAGACGTCGGCCGCGAAGACCAGCAGGCAGAGTGCCTCGACGCCCTCGGTCAGGCCGCAGGGCGGCTCCCAGGGGGCCGGGCGGTAGCGCACATCAGAGGTGCTGGTGAGTGAGGAGGGGGTCTCAATAAAAGCCAAAGCCAGGATCAAGAAAATGGTGAAGCTCAGAAACCTGGAAAAGGGACCAAAACTGGTCAGAAGGCAAGAACCACCCACACTCTGGGGCCAAAAAGGCAGATGAGCAGGCGGGACGCCTGGAAGGCAGCAGGGCAGACTCCGCAGGTCCAAGGCCGGAGCCCACACTTCCTGCTCCGTGGCCACTCGTGTGTGTGGTCAGATAACTCGTATCGGCGCAAAACTCAATTGCCGTGGCTGGCCGGAAGGTTCTAGAAAGGAACTCTCACCACAGAGGGGCCGGGCTCTGCTTCGATAAGGAGGGGAGATGGCGGGGAGGGGAGCCTGCCTGCCCCCCAAGACCAGCCCCCTCCCCCAGGCCCGGCTGCGGGAGCCCTGCGGCGCGCGTGCACTCTCACCACTGGCTCATGCTGGAGTAGTACCATCGGTACAGCCACAGAGACCTGGCGTCCACGCGGTGGTTGATGGAGCGATACTGGAAGTGAAGGTCACGCGGGGCACGTGAGGGTCCCCTCTGTGCCACACAGCACAGCCAGCCCCATGCAGGGCACCCCTCTCACCCACGACAGGCCCGAGGCAGGGACACAGGCTGGGGATCGCAGGGTCCACCTCCACTCAGTACAGGGACCAGGGGCTCGTTGGGACCCAGCAGGGTCAGACCCTCCCAAGCTGCAAGGTTTCTCCAGGGCTGGCAGGTGGACCCTTGCTGGCTGGATGCACAGCTGTGCCCTGTCTGTGAGGCTCTCCCGTCCTCTGTGCAAGGCTGACCCCACCCCACCTCAGCTGTGTCACCATGCAGGACGCCCCCGGCCTCATCCCCCAAGTGGGGCACTGATGGCTTCTATAGTCCGTTTCCCTAATTAAGCCTGCGTGTCGTCTGCAGGCAGGGGAAGGTCTTGCCACCTTTGGGCACCTTTCACGGAACCAAGATCAGGGCAGCACACGACAGGCCCTCGGCAGGTGGTGAATCAGTGAAATGAGGGACGAGGGACCCAGAAGAGCACCCAGCACATGTCTCCTTAAGGGGGACCCGAGGGGACCACGCCCCAAAGCCCAGTCATCGCAGCTACAATGGCCACACGGTCCAGCAACCGCAGCCCTGGCCCCAGGATGGCAGGAGTGAAGGGGCCAGCGGGGCAGCCATCGTGCAGTCCCCACGAGCCCCACGGACAAGCCGCCGGGAGCAGGCGCCGCCCACCTGGATGGCGTCTTCGATGAAGACCACAGCCTGGTCCAAGCACAGATCCCGCCTGGCCACGGCACCTGCGGGCGGAGGGGACATGTAGGGTGAGGAGGGGGCTCGGGAGGCGCTCACCCGCTACAGGGCCACTGGGAGCAAGGCAAGAACCCGGCTGCATTCTTTCCAAGGCTTTGGAACGAGACGCCTCTTGCCCGGCAGCGTGTGTGTGCACGCCCACAGGGCAGGACCCCCCGAGGGCTGGGCCCCAGGTCGGGCACGGGCTCTGGGCCCAGAGGAAGAGCAGTTCCCACGGTCCCCACCCCCTAGGGTGGAGTGGCAGAGGGCACAAAGCAGCCAGTGAGCCGAAACCAGACTCAGGGGGCTCAGACCCCGGCTCCCCACCTACTGGCTCAAAGGCTGAGGGCCGTGGGCTTAAGCTCACTGTGCCCATCTCCCCCTGTCAAATGGGGGTGTTTGGGCTTCCCTGGTGGCGCAGTGTGAGAGTCCACCTGCCGATACAGGGGACACGGGTTCGTGCCCCGGTCTAGGAAGATCCCACATGCCGCAGAGCGGCTGGGCCCGTGAGCCATGGCCGCTGAGCCTGCACGTCTGGAGCCTGTGCTCCGCAACGGGAGAGGCCACAGCAGTGAGAGGCCCGCATACTGCAAAAAAAAAAAAAAAATGGGGGTGTTAACAGCCACACAGCCTGGCCCCCAGTGCACGTGCGGGACCCCCAGGGCTGGCCCGGCACACAGAACGTGCTCATAGCCACCCTTCTGCACCATCCCGCCACCAGCCTCCAGGAGACCTTTGTCAGGACGCTGCACCCCAGCTTACGCGACTGTAAGGTGGGGCAGCGCTACCGGCCTACCCCCTCACAAACAAGATCACAGATTTAACACTCACACAGGAAGATGATATCTAGAAGCCTGAGGCGCTGCGGGACCCTCCATCAAACACTGAGCGCTAAGAAGGACCTTCTGAGGCCATCGTGGCCCCCTGCTTGTGTCACGGGCCCACAGGGCCAGGCGACCGCAACCGAGTGACCCCGAGGGTGGGAGCCGAGGAAACCTTCACCAACCAGGGACTGGGGTCCTCAGGGCCAAGGAGGCTGGGGTGGTGCAGGTTCCTGACTAGGAGGGGCCTTCAGGACAAGTCACATGGCTCAAACCTCTGGTCTGTCACCTTGGCCTAGGGTTCTGCCCACCGCGTGGTGGGCAGCTTTGCACAGAAGCCTGATGTAAAGGGCCAAGAAAGGCATGAGGAGCCGCAGCTCACAGGACAAAGGACCCCCCCCCACAGAGAGGCCCCGGAGAGGGCGCAGCCCAGGCCCCCGGGGGAGCACAGCCGGCACACAGCCCCCAGCAGCTCCCAGATCCGGGCTTGGAAACGAGGTGAACAGGCCTGTCAGCATTTCTGTTGAAGATTCTACTTTCACATCTGCCCTTGAGCCCAGCAGCTGCCCAAACCGCCCTTAACCGGTACCGAAAGATGCAGAGATGTCGAGGCCAGAGGTGGGGGAGGCTGGGCACCTGGGCAGAGCTCCGGGCCCCTGCCCACTCTGCCTGCCAACCCCAGGGACGCAGCTGCCGCTGTCCTCAGGGCCTGTGCCCAGCGGGGACGCGGGGGACCCTGGACAGAGACAGGAGGCTGGACTCTGTCCTGTCTCTGCCATCACCTTGCTGTGTCACCCAGAAACAGCACCCTCCTCCGTCTGGGCCACAGATTCCTCCCATGGACGACCTCCATGCTCACGTGAGGGGCCGAAAAGTTCTCCCACGGAGGCTCTGAGGGTGGCGACTGCCTGCTTCCCCTGGAAGCGTCCCGGGAATGCTGTGATGTGAAGGCACCCTGTTTTGTCCCCTGCTGTGCCCACAGGACAGCGTGGGGCTCAGCACACAGCAGCCTGCAAGTCCCACTGACCGACTGAATGAACAGCCGAGGGGAGCCTGGGAGGGCAGGGTGGTCTGAGGGGCCGCAAGAGGCCCCATGTCACCAAATCCCCGGGTGAGAATGGGACTCAGCCTGGAGAGATCCAAGGAGACAAGCTTCCTGGATAAGCAGAGACAGGCAGCCAGGGCCCCCAGAGCTCGCTCCAGGACCAGGACTGGGTGCAGCGGAAGGGGCTCCCTCTGGCCACCCGGCCCTCAAGGCACGAAACCTCAGGAAAGCCATCCCACGCCGCTCTGCGGCCCCGACACCAACCTCCCTTTCCCATCCTGTGGTGGCCGGAGGGATCCTGTCACAGACCCTCAGATGGCAATCACAGCTTTCCGTGGGTCCCCACTGCTCCAGGATAAAGTCCACACTCCACCCCCAGCCCGGCAGCTCGGGGGCACCCCCCCCCCAGCCTGCCCGCCTCCTCCCCTGCTACTTCCTCCACCCTGTGCCCTCTGCGCCACTCACCCTGAACTTGGCTCCGCCAAGGCCAAGCTCTCCAAAGCCTCCCAGCCTGTCAGCCCTACCAGGAGCACTGTCCCCCAGCTTGGCGCCTAGGGACTCATTGCCTCAGGTGGCGATCAGCTGTCAGCGCCCCCCCACCACCGTAGAATGTCGGAGCACAGAGAACCTAGGGGCTCGAACACCTCAGCCCTGCACTGGTCCCCCTGCCCCAAGCCTGCCCTCCCAACATTCCAGAATAAAGCCCCCTTCCCCTCTGACTCCAGCCCCTGCCCACTCCCCACTACCTGGGTGCGGTCCTGACTAGCGGCCTCTGTGACCCTGGACAAGCCCCTTACCCTTTCTGTGCCTCAGTTCCTGCAGGCCCTACACAACAGGACTGATGGGCAGGCTGAATGGGTTACTGTAGCTAAAGTGCTGTGCACAGTAAGCTCTTCATAAACATTTGCTACTATCATTATTCTCAAAGCCTCTTCTATGGCACAGTGACCCCTTGTCCTCTGACTTTTCCATAACCAGTAAGAGGGTAATTCCCTGACCAGGAACAGGAAGAGTAAACGAGTATCCCCACCCTGTGGTCATGGCCCATGAGGTGGGGCTGGGTCTGGACCTGACCACCGGGCCCACTGGGGTCCACGGGGCACCCAGCAGCAGCCCTCCCCCACCCTTGTCGGTAGGAGAGGCCAGCTAGCTGCAGACAGGCGGACCCTGAGCTCAGGGTCCCATCCAGGAGCCTCGCACGGGAGCTGGGCAGAAACTGAATGAGGGTCTGCAGAGCCTGGCTGGACAGCCTGACCAGGGAAATCCAGAACACAGAGTGTCCTGTCCATGTCCTCAGGAGCCCCCACCAAGGCCACGGCGTCGGGACAAAAAGCCGTCCCCAGGCTCCCCCCTCACCAGCGACACTGCCTGCCCCGGCTCCTGTCTCTAGGGTGGGTCTCATCTGCCCTCCATGCACTCTCCCGGGGCTGGACCTGCAGTGGTCACAGTTCTCCACCCAGAATGGCCATCAGCACTGACGCGCACCAGCTCTGCCACCTGGCCGGGCACCTGGACTCTCTCTGATTCCTCACAACGCCCCGACCACCCCCCTTTTATTGAGACTCAGAAAGGTTAGGCAACCTGCCAAGGTCACACAGCCGGGAAGTGGCCTCCCGGCGCAAAGGCTGCATCCCCTGAATGCCACCATGTCCAGGGCCACGGGAGGTCTGGCACGGACTGGACGGAGAACTTTCCCAGCACAGCCTCTCAGAGGGGCAGGTGGGCATGTTTTCCATCTCCTGCCAGGGACCCGCCCCAATAATCCCAGGACAGGCACACACTGCGGACCCCTCCCCAACAGAGGAGGAAAGTGAGCCCAGAGACAGAAGGTGGCCTGGAAGGAGCACCCAGTGTGGGTGCCTGCAGCGGCTGAGACAGATCCCAGGTCTGTGTTCTTGGACAGGTCCTGGACACTCTCTGGGCCTCAGTTTCCCCCTCTGCAAAACGAGGCTGAGGCCCTTCCATCCGTAACCCGGCACCCAGTGTCCTTGGGGTCTGCCAGGGACAGAAGACTTCACCCTCCCCGCCCTCCTTGGGATTCAGCAATCTCTCTGCGGGTAAACAGGAAGAGCAGGATGGAGCTGCAGAGAAGGAAGGAAGGAAGCCGCCCCGGTCTTGGGAGGCCTGCCCCAAGCCGACGCTGAAGGAGGAGCCTCACAATTCACTCCCAGCTGGGTTCGAATCCCACCTCGACCACTTCCTGGCTGTGTGACCTTGGGTAGGGGAACGCCCCTCTCTGTGCCTCACTTTCCCCCTAAGAACTGGGGAAAACGGAAGTGCTTCCTCCAAGGAATCACCAAGGCGATGCACGGAAAGCACGAGGCCCCAGGCGCACCGAGGGGGCTGCAGGGGCCTGGCTGCCCCTGGGCTGAGCGAGGCGTCTCAGCCCGACCGGTCGGCGGCAGGGCGCGACCCCGCAGAATCTGGCTGAAGCCCGCGCCCTGGCCTGGGCCGGGGTCCGCACGGCGCAGCCGCCCCGCCCTCGGGAAGGCGGCTCCCTGGCGCGCCGCGCCGCCCGGGCCCGCTCGGACCTCGGCCGGGGGAGCGGGGCGCGCCCGCAGGGACAGCAGTGACGCGGCGCGGTCCGGCGGGACCCCCACGCGCCACCCCTGAGCGGCCCGGCCCCTCCCCAGGCCGCGGCTCACCAGGGCCGACTTGGACGCTGTGACAGGAAGTTACGCCCTCCGAGAAATCGCGGCCACTGCTGCCGCGGGTCCGGCTCAGAAGGGGCTCCGATTCCTCCCGGGGGTCCGCCATGGGGTCACAGCCGGCCACCCGGACCTCACACAAGCACAAGACGCGAGCGCCGAGCTCCACTGCGCAGGCGCAATGTCCCCGCCCCCGGGGTTCGGGAGGAGGCGGGGACAGCCCTGTGATGTACGGGACGCTCCTTCCTACCAGCCAATGAAGATGGAGATCTTGCTCTTGGAGGCGGGGATTAGCCGACCGCGCCTCCTGGTAGGTGGGGCTCAGCTTCCTTCCATCAGGGAAGGGCTCTAAGGACCCTCGTAGGGCTGGAAGGAAGGCCTTCTCAAAGGGTGGTCCCCGACCAGCTCCGTCAGCATCACGTGGGCACGGGTTAGAAATGCACATTCTTGGGCCGCCTCAGACCCGCTGAATCGGAAACTCGGGGCAGGGCCCAGGAATCTGTGTTTTGCATGTGACTTTTGGGTACATGGGAGTGACGCCAAAGGTCATCCCCCCAAATGGAATTTGAGTTTACCCTCTGATAATGAAATTAGGGAGGTTAAGTATAATTGAGGGTAAAGTTTATAATGACAAGTGATACATCTGAAAAAAATATTTACACTGTATATAAAAAGTATTTCCAACATTAATATGTAAAGAGCTTTTTTTCTATTGCTGCAGTGACACATTACAACAAATTTAGCTTAAAACAACTCCCACTTATTATCTCTAAGCCCTGGAGGTCAGAAGTCCATTGGCTGGGCAGGGTTCTCATCTCAAGGCCTCAGGAGGCCAAAGTCAAGGTTTCAGCCCACCTGGGCTAGGCTCATCCAGGTGGGTGGCAGATTCACTGCCATGGGGCTAGGACTGAGGTACCCATTTCTTCTCTTTTTTATAAAGTTATTTATTTTATTTATTTATTTTTGGCTGCGTTGGGTCTTCGTTGCTGTGCACGGGCTTTCTCTAGTTGCAGCGAGTGGGGGCTACTCTTCCTTGCAGTGCGCGGACTTCTCCTTGCAGTGGCTTCTCTTGTTGTGGAGCACGGGGTCTAGGCGCGCGAACTGTAGTTCAGTAGTTCTGGCACGTGGGCTCAGTAGTTGTGGTGCACAGGCTTAGTTGCTCCATGGCATGTGGGATCTTCCTGGACCAGGGCTCAAACCCCTGTCCCCGGAAGTGGCAGGCAGATTCTTAACCACTGTGGCACCAGGGAAGCCTTGAGGTACCCATTTCTTTCTAGGTGTTGGCTGGGGGTCATTCTCGGCTCCTAGAGGCTACTGCATTCCTTTATTTATGGCCCCCTCCATCATCGGAGCCAGGAAGAGAGCACTGAATCCTCCCATGCTTTGAATTAGATGCTTCAAGATGCAGCAAGGTGCTTCCAATCCTTTTGACCTCCCCCTCTGCAGCATCTCTTTGCTTTTAAGGGCTCATGTGATTACACTGGACACATGGGTAATCCAGGATAATCTCCTTAGTTTAAAATCAGCTGATTAGTACCCTTAATTACATCTGGAAAATCTCTTTTGCCATCTAACTGACCATAACCACAAGCATGATGGGGAGGGGGAGGTCATGGGGCCCATAATTCTGCCTCCCATAGAGCTCTTAAAAATCAGTAAGAGATTATAAAGCAGAAACTAACACACCATTGTAAAGCAATTATACTCCAATAAAGATGTTTAAAAAAAGGAGAAAAAAATCAGTAAGAGGGACCTCCCTGGTGGTGCAGTGGTTAAGAATCCACCTACCAATGCAGGGGATGCAGGTTCGAGCCCTGGTCCGGGAACTAAGATGCTGCGGGGCAACTAAGCCCACCTGCCACAACTACGGAGCCCACGCGCTCTGGAGCCCGTGCACCACGACTAGAGAAGCCTGCATGCCGCAACGAACTTCCTGCGTGCCACAACGGAAAGATCTGAGGCAGCCAAATAAATAAATTAACTTTTTTAAAAAATCAGTAAGAGGGGCTTCCCTGGTGGCGCAGTGGTTGAGAATCTGCCTGCTAATGCAGGGGACACGGGTTCGAGCCCTGGTCTGGGAGGATCCCACATGCCGCGGAGCAACTAGGCCTATGAGCCACAACTACTGAGCCTGCGCGTCTGGAGCCTGTGCTCCGCAACAAGAGAGGCCGCGATAGTGAGAGGCCCGCGCACCGCGATGAAGAGTGGCCCCCGCTCCCCACAACTAGAGAAAACCCTTGTACAGAAACGAAGACCCAACACAGCAAAAATAAATAAATTAATTAATAAACTCCTACCCCCAACATCTTCTTTAAAAAAAAGAAAAAATCAGTAAGAAAAAGACTAAATTCCCCCTAGGTGGGAAAGGGGCAAAGGGTAAGAACCAGAAGTACACAAAAGAAGAAATATGAATAATGAATGCTCGAAGCAAAGCTCCACCTCATTAGAATACAGGCATGCAAATTAAAATAACAATGAAATCCTTGAGCCCATCACTTGGCAAGTATTTAAAAGATGATAGCTCTGGAGGGCAGGAGTGTGGTTACCCCAGGAGGGTAGAGAGAAATCACAGGATGCATTCATGGGTTTGGTTTGTTTTTTCCTTAAACAATCTGCATGCATTTTAAAACCTAGAAAGGGCTCCCGCCCTGTCTCCATCTTGGAATTGGGAGGAAGAGGGAGAGAGACACTGGGACGAGACCGGGGCTGTGGTCAGGAGAGAGGCCGAGACTGAGAAGAGGAGAGGGGCAGGGGGCATCGGCACCGCCCTCAGCTACGATCTTTCAGCTGTCCTCGGGAGAGAGAACGGGAAAGGGAGGGGGCCGGGGCGGGAGTCGGGGCTCTCACCCTCCGACTCCGGTGTGAGAGGGGCTGTGCCGTCGGAAGTCCACGGGGGAGGCCCCCTATCAGTGGCCAAAGACCTGGGGCTCAGTCCCCTCCGTCCCGAATTTCCGGGCCTGACCCCACACTTCTCAAATATCTGGGTCTCAGCTCCTGAGATTCCAGATATCTGGGACTCCTCTCTAAACCTGGGGCTCTGTTCCTCAGGATTTCAAATATCTGGGGTTCAGGACCCTGCGTGCACCAGTATCCAGGGTTCATTGCCCACGAGTTCAAATATCAGATTCGGCCTCCCCCCACGTTCAAATATCTGGGGTTCAGACCCCACAATCAGAAATCTGGGATTCAGCAACCGGCGCCCTCGAGGAGGAGGAGGACTGGACCACGCACGAGGTCAGACCAGGTTGTCACCCCCTCCCCTCCAGGGGAAGCTTCCCCGCGGGCCCCTCAGGAAGGAGCGGGAGGATGGGGGAAGAGGCGGCAAGGGGAAAGCTCTCCTTGGCCCTCTCCCTGCTTGGCAGAGCCGTTGGCGGACCCCAGGAGGAGGTGGAGGCTCTGGGCACCAGAGTGACCCCAACAGGTCAAGCCCCACTCTCAGGACCCGCAGGGGCCACCAGGCCGGGCCCGGAGCCTGAAGGACCCCTACGTGGCTGAGCTCTTCTTCAAGGACGACCCGGAAAAGCTCTTCTCTGACCTCCGGGAAATTGGCCATGGCAGCTTTGGAGCCGTGTACTTTGCCGGGAATGTCCGGAATAGTAGGGTGGTGGCCATCAAGAAGATTCTACAGTGGGAAGCAGTCAAATGAGAAACGGCAGGACGTCGTCAAGGAGGTGCGGTTCCTACAGACGTTCCAGCATCCCGATGCCATTCAGTACCGGGACTGTTACCGGAGGAAGCACATGGCTTGGGTGGTGGTGAAGTATCGCCTGGGCTCAGCTTCTGACCTCTAGAAGTGCACAAGAGGCCCCTTCAGGAGGTGGAGATTGCAGCTGTGAACCACGGGGCCCTTCGCGGCCTGGCTTACGTGCACTCCCACAGCGTGATCTGTAGGGACGTGAGGCTGGAAACATCCTGCTGTCAGAGCCAGGCTTGGTGAAACTGGGGGCCTTCGGCTCTGCATCCGTCATGGCACCTGCCAACTCCTTCGTGGGCGCCCTGTACTGGATGGCTCCAGAGGTGATCCTGGCCATGGATGAGGGGGCAGGATGATGGCAAGGTGGATGTCTCGGTCCTGAGGCACAACCTGCGCCGAGCTGGCGGAATGGAAACCACCGCTGTTTCACATGAACGTGATGAGTGCCTTATACCACATTGCAGAGAGCGAGTGCCCCGTGCTCCAGTCAGGACACTGGTCTGAGTACCTCCGGAATCTTGTCAACTCCTGCCTTCAGAAAGTCCCTCCAGACAGACCAACATCAGAGGTTCTTCTGAAGCACCGCTTTGTGCTCCGGGAGCAGCCACCCGCAGTCATCATGGACTTAATCCAGAGGACCAAGGGTTCGGGACCTAGACAACGTGCAGTACCGCAAGATGAAGAAGATACTATTGCAAGAGGCGCCCAGTGGCCCTGGCGCTGAGGCCCCAGAGGAGGAGGCCGAGCCCTCCATGCAGCGGGCCGAGACAAGGGCCGGTCTAGAGAGCCCTCCAGCCAGAGCAGCTCAGTCAACAGCCTGGCAGACACCTCTGACAAGGAGGCACGAGGCCCTGAAGCCCGGGACACGGCCACGATGCAGGAGGGCGAGCACGCCGTCGTCTCCCACAGCTCCATCGTCCACCGGCTGCCGGGCTCTGACAGCCTCTGTGACGACCCCTACCCGCCAGCGATGAGCCCGGGCCCTCTCCAGCCACCTGCAGCCCCGGCTCCCACATCCACCACCGCTTCTGCCTGCCGACGGGCCTACTGCCGCAGCCGGGACCGCTCTGCCACCATCCGGGCTGCCTGCCTGCTCAGCCGTCAGACCCGGGAGCGTGGGCAGGACTCAGCCCTGCGGCAGCAGCTGCAGGCAGAGGCGACGACAGCACGGGACACCGCTGCTGGCGCCGGGGCTGAGGTTGAGGGCTGAGCCTCAGGAGCAGGGGGTCGAGGCGCGGCGGGCTGGTTTTGGGGCTGAGGCCGAAAAGCTGTCAAGGCGGCACCAGGCTACGGGCGAGAAGGCGGCGCGAGCTGCCCAGACTGAGGCGGGTAAGTGCCAGCAGCACGTCCGTCCTCGGGCAGCAAAAGGAGGAGCCGGCCGCCCTGCCGGAGGCGCAGAAGCGAGCCTACAAGCTTCGGTAGGCAGGTCCAGCTGAAGGAGGTGGGCTGGGGCTGCAGCGGTGGGTGGGGTTGACGGAGGGTGAGGCGGGCCCTGACCTCCTTGCTGCCCCGCTGCCCTCGCCGAGGAGCGCCAGAAGCCCAGCACTCCGAAGCGGGAGAAGCCTGCGTGGCTTTTGCGGCCGAAGGAGCAGCTACAGCAGCGCCAGGCGGCGGAGGAGGCTGGGCCGCTGCGGCGGCAGCGCCAGGCCTTGGAGCTGCAGGGTCGCCAGTACACGCGCGAGATGCTGCTGGTTCGTCACAGCCTGGACCGGGACCTGCTTCGAGAGGCAGGCCGCCCCCTCCCCTGTTCCCCTCCCAGATCCCAGACACCTGCATCCTTTTCCCTTTGCCTCACTTGTGGCGGCCTTTCCCCTCTACCCTCATTCGTGTTACGGCTCGGCTTCTTTTCCACACCTCTTGCGCTTCTCATGCCCGCCAGACCCTGCTAGGTTCCCAGGCCCGCCAGGAGCTTGGCTTCCTTTCACCTCTCATCTGCACCCCGCATCTCCCCACCCTCGGCTCCCTCTGCCAGGGAGTCCTGGGGCTCTCACTTCCTTGACACCAACAAGGCTTTCGGACCAGTTTCTGGGCCCTGCCTCCCTTTTGCCTCAGGACTTGAACAAGAAACAGACACAGAAGGACCTGGAGCGTGCATTGCTGCTACGGCAGCATGAGACCACACGGGAGCCGGAGCTACAGCAGCCCCAGGCCGTACAGCACACACGGGCCGAGCTCACCCGCCTGCAGCAGCAGACGGAGCTGGGCAGCCAGCTGGAGTACAGTAAGCGGCGTGAGCAAGACCGCGGCAAAGCACGCGGCCCAGGTTTGCCAGCAGCCCAAGAGCCTCAAAGTACGTGCAGGCCAGTGTTCCCCGGGCCTCCCACTCCCCCTCCTGGGGCTCTGGGACCACCTAACACAGGCACCCTTAAAGAAGAGCAGCCCTGCTAATCTGGCCAGGAGGCAGACTAAAGAATCCTGGGAGGGCTTCCCTGGTGGCGCAGTGTTGAGAATCTGCCTGCCAATGCAGGGGACGCGGGTTCGAGCCCTGGTCCGGGAAGATCCCACATGCCGCGGAACAACTAAGCCCGTGCGCCACAACTACTGAGCCTGCGCTCTGGAGCCCCCGAGCCACAACTACTGAGCCCACGAGCCTCAACTACTGAAGGCCGTGAACCTACAGCCCATGCTCCACAACAAGAGAAGCCACCGCAGTAAGAAGCCCGCGCACCGCAATGAAGAGTAGCCCCCGCTCACCGCGACTAGAGAAAGCCCGCACACAGCAACGAAGACCCAACACAGCCAAAAATAAAATAAAATAAGTAAATTTTTTTAAAAAGGAGAAGAATCCTGGGAGAGGAGGAGGAAGCAGTTCCAGAGGGGAGGATTCTGGGGAAGGAAGGGGCTGCCTTGGAGCCAGGAGAGCAGAGGATATTGGGGAAAGAATCAGGAACCCCTAGTCCCAGTCCACAAAAACAGGGGAGTTTGGTTGATGAGGAAGTTTGGGGGCTACCTGGGGAGGAGATAGAGGAGAGGAGAGTTCCATCCCCAGCACCCCAGGAGAGGAGCCCCATGGGCCAGGAGGCATCCGGGGAATGGAGGTTGTGGGGGAAGGAGGATGGTAGCCTCTTGGATGAGGAGTTGGAGCTTGGCTGGGTCCAGGGTCTAGTAGTGACCCCAGTGCCTGAGGAGGAGGGGGCTCTGTTTAGGACCCCGAGGGATCCTGGAGATGGCTGTCCCTCACCAGACACGCCCCCCAAACCCCTCCCACACGCCTGAGGCCCAGCCCTACTGGCCAGCTCCCTGGACTCCTGTCCCATGGCCTCTTGGCTGGACTCTCCTTGCAGCGGGGTCCTCCTCTGGCCTCCTGCCCCTGCTACTTCTGTTGCCGCTCCCACTGCTGGCGGCCAGGGCGGTGGTGGCCTGCAGGCAGCCCTGCTGGCACTCAAGGTGGGGGGCTCCTACCTACTTCTCTGTACAGCTCTGCACCTGCCCCCCTCCCCCGTCTATTCCTACTCCTGGCTCAGGGCAACGCACTGGGGGCCGTCCTCAGTCTGAGCTGGCGCTGAGGCCTCATGGGTGTCCCTCTGGGCCTTGGGGCTGCCTGGCTCCTAGCCTGGCCAGGCCTGGCTCTACCTCAGGCAGCTCTGGAAGCTGGGGGCAAATGGGTGCGGCAGCAGGGCCCCCAGATGCGCCGGGACATCTCTCGACTCTGGTTGCGCGCTCTGCTGCGTCTGTCGCCCATGACCTTCAGGGCTCTATAGGGCCGTGGGGGACCTGGGCCTATTCGCACTCTACCCCAAGACCAACGAGGATGGATGGCTTCCGCAGCCGTCTACCTGTCCCAGGGCCCCGACAGGGTAATCCTCTCACTGCCCGACACCCACTAGCCCTGTTGGCAAGGTTTGGGGCCCCATGCAAGGGCTGGAACTGGCGCCTGGCACAGGCCAGCCAGGGTTTAGCCACCCGCCTGCCCCCCTGGGCCATCCACACACCGGCCAGTTGGCCGTGAGCGGCCCAGCCATATCCCACGGCTGCTACCACGCAGCCAGCGCCGGCTAAGCCCCACTGCTTCGCACCAGCCACCACCAGTGACCCTAGCTGCGCAGAGATCCTGAACCCGCCAGCCCCGGGGCCCCGCCCCCTGGAGGTGTGACCAACTCTAGCTCCTCCCCAGCGCATATCTAGAGCATTGAAAATGCACTTCATCTGCCACTACTCTGAAGTTTCTCCAGTCCCAGTCCCCTCCTCCCTCTCAGTGCTCCTTCCTCGGTACACTTGCCCACCTCACCCCTAGCTGTTTGGGCCTCTAGACAGGCAGCGTCATCTGCCGTGGAGTCCGGAGATTATATCTGGGGTTCTCCTGATGCCCCCCCCCACCCTAAGTTATTTCTGTTCTGCCCCGTGTGCGCTCATCCTCGCCCGGGGGTGGCAGTGGGTGGGAAGAGTCATGTGTTTTTTTTTTCTCCCTTTGGTTTTGTTTTTCTGTCTCCCTTCCAACCTTTCCCCCACCAAAAAAAGAAAAAAGACAAACACACATAAAATACCTGAGCAGAACTGTAAAAAAAAAAAAAAAAAAATTAAATAAATAAATAAAACCTAGGAAGAAGTAAGACATTTTTGTTCTGAAAAAGGAAATAATAGATGCACACAGCCCTTTGCAAAAATGGCCCATCCCCCAAGGACTTGTCTTTACTGCAATTAAAGAATCCCTTTGATGTTCGCACAAACTCATGAGGCCTGAGTGGAATGCAGCGCCGGGTAAGCATTTACGTGGACTTTATGGAGTCAGTCAAGGCTGGTTTGGATGCAGGTGGGGTTAACAGAAGGAGTGCTCATAAAAGGGGAGAGAGAAACAAGGTTTCTCAGGTGCCAGTGTATGCCCCTGTACCACCAAACTGACCGTGGGGTGCAGACAGATGGCCTCTGCGCCAAGTCCAATACTAGCTTTCAGTAAGTAAGTCAGCCTCACGCTTGGAGGTGCCCGTGGGGAGAGAAAGGGCTGGCGGGGCCCTCTGGGTAGCCGGGTCCTCACGACAGCCTGGTGGTCCCATGTGTGGGTCTCCTGGAGCCCAGGGCACTGACTGAGGGGGACAAGGCCAAGGGAGCAGAGCTGGCCTGGGAGTGAAACCAGAGGGGCACCAGCCTGGCCTCGATGTGACCTCAGGCAAGTCACAGCCCCTCTGCGTGCCTCAGTTTCCTCTTCTGTGAAGTGGGATCATAACAAACCCAAGACCGCTGTGAGGCATGAGGGGGATGGCACTGGCCCTCAGGACTCTCTGGGCACACACAGCCCCCCTAGCGGCCATGTAACCTCCGCTGAGGTCCAGCCCCCAGGTGAGCTGCCTCCTCAAGGTCCAGCCGCTCTGTGAAGTTGACCAGGAGCCACCACTCAGCCAGTCCTGCCCAGCAAGTTTCTACTGAGCACCTACTGTATGCCAGATACCAGTCTGGTCTCTGAGATACAGCAGTGAACAAAACAGGTGCTTTGGGATGCCGGCATCCTGACCCTGCTGCTTCTGCTCCTAGGCTGGCCCAGCTCTGAGGCCGTAGGCATGTCATGCCCCTCTCTGAGCCTGTTTCCCCATCTCTAAAGTGGGGGGAGAATTACACCAGCCTCACATGGCTGTTGGGAGGATACAAGCAAGGTGACACGTGTCAGGCGCTGAGCAGAGGGAGGCACTCAGTGTCAGGGGCCAGGTGGCCCTCGGAGCTCCTCGTCTGTCTGGTCCAGTGGAGGACACAGACGGAGCTGGGAAAGAGGATGCTGTGACAGGCTTGGAGGAAGGGAGGCAGACTCAGTGGGCTCTGGCCACACCCCCCAAAGGCCATGGGATGGGGAAGCTGAGACCAGAGGTGACAAAGGCTCTGCCAACATCTCCCCTTGTCTGTGGCTGACGTTGGATGAGGTCACCAGGCCTCCTCCCAGCTCTGCCCATGGGTCTTTCTGGTGCCCCAGATCAGGAAGCAGGCCTGCAGGAAACCCGGGGTGTGACAGTGACATCATCTGACACCCCTACCACCATCTTCCTCTCTCCTTCCCCTTCCTCCTGTGGACCTACTGTCCCTCCTCCTCAGCCCACAGGCAGGTGACGGCCACAGCCAGAAGCTGCCCTAGGGACTTCCCTGGCGGTCCAGTGGTTAGGACTCTGCACTCTCACGGCCAAGGGCGTGGGCTCAATCCCTGGTCAGGGAACTGAGATCCCACAAGCCGCATGGTGTGGCCAAAAAAAAAATTTTTTTAATAAAATGAAATTAAAAAAATAAAAGAACCTGTCCTAGAACCAGGGTTCCCAGATCCTCGGTCCCCTCAACCCACTGGACACTGGGCAACAGCAAAGAGGCCACAGAGCCACTCCTTCCCCCTTGGGGATGCTGCACCCTGCGTAGGCTGTGGAAGGGGGTAGTAACCGGGGTGATCTCCTGTGCAGTCTCAGCACCCTCAGCAGAGCAGAACTCAACCTGGGAAGAGGCAGCCCTTGCTGCACCCTGTAGACAGCTGCACCCAGACACAACCCAGAATCATCTCTGAACACACCTGCTGTGGCGTCAGTGACCCTCCCGTCAATATCTCAGGGCTCTCGGAACTCCAGTCAGTCATCTTCCTCCTCCCGATTTCTGCCGTCCCACACCCATCGGTACGTTTATTTATCTTATCGGTCTCTTCAAACTGATTTAAATGGATTGCTAGTCCCTGCTTAGTGTCATTGCAAGCGATAAATGTCCCAAACCCAATTTCACGTGCTACTTAGGTTTTTCCTAAGACACATTCAATGAAATCTTTGTATTGGTTATCTATGGCTGCATAACAAGTAACCCCAAAACATTATGGTTTAAAATGACATTTGCTGTCTCCCAGTTTCTCCCAGACTGGAATCCAAATACAGCTTAGCTGGATGGCTGCCTGCGTCTCTCCAGGCTGCAGTCAAGGTGTGGCAGGGGCTGCAGGCCTCTCCAGGGACCGGGCTTACTCAGCCCCAGCAGTTGTGGGCTGGGTGCAGTTCCTCACGGGCTGATAGACCAAGGGTCTCCAGTTCCCTGCCCCATGGCCTCTCCATAAGGCAGCTCACAACAGGGCAGCCGGCTTCATCAGAACAAGAAAGTGAGAAAAGTCAGAGAGGACTAACGCGATGGAGATCACCGGCCTCTAGAACCTAATCTTGGAAGCACATCCATCACTCCGGCAACGGGGCAGTCGCAGAGCCGCTGGTATACAAAGCAGATGAGAAAGGACATCCTTGGCACAAACCCTGTTCCCTGCCCTGCGCCCAGGCAAGGAAACAGACCTGAGATTCATAAGGGGCCAGCGTCCTCCTGTCTCCTGCCACCCCCTACCCCACATACACCTTAAACGAACGAGGAATCCACCCACCACCACCCCACAGCTGCCTTTGCAGCATTGCTCTTGTGGTCCTTGTCCCCCGGAACCTGCAGTGGAGGAGGATGTCCTCTTGGTGGGGACACTGGCTTTGAGTCAGCCTGGGCATCCTTCATGCCATACCAGGGCCACTGTTGGCGGCTCGCAGCATCAACAGAGAGCTTTCTCTCCCAAGATACCCGCCCGTGGGATGCACCAAACGTGGTTCGAACAACAGAGATGCCCCCACGGCTCCCGAACACTGGCCCCCAGCAGTGTTATTTTGGGCAACGTGCCAACCGTCTTGGCACATTTCTGCATTGTTTTATAGGGTTATAGGGTTAGAGGCTGTCAGGGCATGGAGGAGACCCCAGAGGGGCCCAAACATCTTCCCAGCCTGGGCCCATGGCCGTCAGAGGTCGGCCACCCTGGGCCTGCTCGTGACGGTGCTTGATCTCATCCATGTCCTTCCTGGTCAGTTCAGGTCAACGCCCACCACGGGGTCTCCCCTGTCACCTGCAGGAGCAGAACACATGTGCCCATGGTTTATGTGCCCATAAAGCCAACGTAGCTTTATGGTTTAATTCATTCACTCACTCATTCATCCATGCATCTACTGAGGGCCTCCTGCATGCCAGGAACTGGCCTAGGTACTACTGAATAAGACAAAAGATGCTCCTCTTAACAGTTTAAATGATTTCTAAAAGCACATGGAAAAAAAAATTTAAATCACCTGTCCTCATGGTTACAAGCGAAAATCATGGGCCTGGAATCATGCAGATCTGAATTCATATCCCCACCCACGACCACCTTCCTGAGCTCGGGCAGCCCCACCCCCTTGCTGAGCCTCGGTCTGTGCCTGCATAAAACGCAGATAATGATGGCGGCAACTCCCATCTGCAGCGACAGGGGACACGCAACAGGGCCTCAGACCCTGGTCCTGCTCTCCTGGTCCCTCCCTTCTAGACCATCTCTGGGAGAAACATGACGCAGTGTTTTAAGATCACCAAGAACTCTCAAGTCTCTTGTTCACACTTCAGTCTTTTTTTTTTTTCTTTTTTTTTTTTTTTTGTAGTATGTGTGCCTCTCACTGTTGTGGCCTCTCCCGTTGCGGAGCACAGGCTCCGGACGCGCAGGCTCAGCGGCCATGGCTCACGGGCCCAGCCGCTCCGCAGCACGTGGGATCTTCCCGAACCGGGGCATGAACCCGTGTCCCCTGCATCGGCAGGCAGACTCTCAACCACTGCGCCACCAGGGAGGCCCACACTTCAGTCTTGAAATGACCACCAAGATTAGTGCAGCAACGATCCTCCTGTTGCACTTGGGGAAACTGAGGCTGAGAGAGGCCACATGCTTTGTTCACAGTCACACAGCGAGTGAGGGACACAGTGGACATCAAGCCTGCCCAAGCGTGGGAAGAGAGCACATCGGCTGAGCACGGGGCCAAAAGCAGGGGCGTTTATGAGCAAGACCTCGTCTGTGCCCTGGGGACCAACCCCTGGGAAAACCAGATCCTTCCCAGGCAGGGCACAGGCCTCACTGGCTATTTTGAGTTCTCCCACACATGACACAAGCAACAGGAATCTGGGGAGACCCGGATCACTGGTCGCATCGGGAACCGAGCTGCTCGTGTGGCGGCCAAGGGATGGGCTGAGGGTGACAAGGATCTGCAGGGCGGGGGCTGGAGAGCAAAGCCCAGATGCCTTCAGAGTTGGGGTACCTGCTGGAGAGAAGGCCCGTGGGGAGCTGGAGTGAGAGCCTGGGAGAGGCGGGGGCCGTGTCAGACTGGGGAGGAATCTGGGGCCTTTCCAGGTCAGACAGGCACACCTGTGTCCTCCTGGGCTGTGATCCTGAGACAGGGTTTGAGCAGTGTGTTTGGATGGCAATCCCAGAAGCAGGTCAGGGAAGGGAAGGAAGCCATAGAAGGTGCCCCTTCAACCCGTAGCAGCCAGGCTCAGTCCCCGTGGGGACCTCAGAGAAAAAACCTCAGGGTGTCCCTTCCTCCTAGGAGCAAGGAAGGCTCAGTGCTCCCCCAACTCCCCTGCGACAAGGCCATTGGCTGGAGCCATTCCTAGGATGTGAGTTTCCCAGCACAGAAAGGCACAGGTGCTGGCGGGAGGGTATCGTTGGCCTGGCCTGGATCCATGGGTCCACAGCTCTATCAGCCGGCACCAAAGGCATCCACTGAGACAAGGCTGGGCGGAGCTCAGACCATCCCACTCGGGGCGCCCTATTCACCGAGCACCCTGGTGCACCCAGCCCTGGCCGCGCACTGAGGCACAGCCCGGAGCACACAGTCAGGGCCTCCCTCTCGGAGACCGTGTCTCATCAAAGAGACCAGAAGTGAGAAGAGCATCGTGGGGAAATGAAAAGCACACACTGGATTCGTGCACAAAGGGAGTGAGGGACGGATAAACGAAACGTGGCAGATCCATACAAGGGCATATTATTCAGCCATAAGAAGGAATGAGGTGCTGAATCTTGACGGTAAATATGCTAAGTGGAAGAATCAGATACCAAAGGCCATGTAATGTAGGATTCCATTAATACGAAGTGTCCAGAAGAGGTAAATCCACGGAGACAGAAGGCAGGTTGGTGGTGGCCAGGGCCTGGGGGAGGGGAGGGTCGGAGAGACTGCCAAGGGGTACGAGGTTTCTTCTCTGGGTGAGTAGAGTGTTCTGAAGTTAGACAGTGGTGATGGTTGCACAACCTGGTGAATATACTGAAAATCATTGAATTTTATACTTTAAAGGGGTGAAGTTTATGGTAAGAGAATTCATTAAATCTCGATCCTAAAAAGCACACCCGGGGACTTCCCTGGCAGCTCAGTGGTTAAGACTCCACGCTTCCACTGCAGGGGGCCCGAGTTCGATCCCTGGTTGGGGAGCTAAGATCCCACATGCCGTGCCACGTGGCCAAAAAAAAAAAAAGGAATAAATAAAATTTTTTTAAATGAAAAACACACACAGAGGGGTCCTCTTTACATGAGATGGTCAGGGAGGGCCTCTGGGAGGAGGTGACATTTTAGCTGAGGTCTGAAGGATGAGGAGGAGCTGGCCATGGGGCAGGGCAGGAGGGGGCATGGTGTGCAGGGGCAGTGACGGCGGGCTGAGGACAGTGAGCTTGAGGGGAGGGGGCTGAGGTGCAGGCAGGGGGCGGCAGCAGACCCCATAGGGTTTGGCATCTGTGCTGATGGGTAGCTCGTTCTGACAGCAGCTGGAGGCAGCTGGAGGGTCTCAAGCTTGGGAGAGAAACATGATGGGATTTATGCTTTTAAAGTGTGGTGGCTGGACGGGGTGGACTAGAGGGGACAGGAGGCAGAACCCTCCAGGAGACCACATGCCTCCTGGGAATCCCTTGGGACTGGGGCTTACCCAGTACAAAGCTGTTGTCACCCCCATGCCCTAAGAGGGACTTGTGGGTGGGGACACCTTGCTCCGTTGTGGCCATTTGTATCCTGCAGTATCATAAAGGCACCCTTGCCCTGAGGTGATAAACCCCAGGGTGAGGGACAAAAGGCCACAGCACAGAAAAGGGGCTGAGCGGGTGACTGCCTCCAGCCGCAGGGAAGGTGAGAGCAAGACAGCAGGGCAGGGACGGAGGCAGACCCCCGGGGCGCCTGGAAAGCCACGTGGACTTTGAGCGTGCTGCCCGGCCAGCTGCCCAGGCTCCTGGGGGCGGGGAAGGGGGGTTGGGGGGAGCACGGGCCCAAGGGGCAGAGTCCACCAGGACCAGGAAACCTGACGGGGAGGAACTGGTGGTCTTCCGGGCTGGGGACGGCGGTCCTGCCAATGGATCTAAGTCAGGCCAGCGGATCTGGCAGGTCACAGTCAAGGTTTGTTCTGAGGGCGGAGGGGAAGTCCCCACAAGACTCAGGAACACGTGAGCTCCTCAGAGAGCCAGCGACGTCCCAGCAGCTGGAACAGGGAAGCATCTTGGAGAAGGATGTCAAGGGAGTTCACTGCCCACCAGAGCTGGCTGAGGGAGCCACACTGGACACATTCATCCCTCATCAAGTGTCTTCTGTGTGCCAAGTCCTGGCAGGGCTTCAGGGGAAGGCTTCCTGGAGGAGGTGACATTTGAATCGGGCCCTGAAGGATAGTAGGAGTTTTCCAAGGAACAGCAGGTGGAGAGAACACACGAGCACAGACCTAGAGGTTGGAAAGGGCCTGCACCAACCAGGGAACCGAGCAGCCCTTGCCTGGGCAGGGGTTGGAAAGTTGGGGGGACTCCTCCAGGAGGAGTGTAAGCCTGGGGTCTCTCCGCCAGGAGACCCCTCGAGCTGGGCCAAGCTAGGATGGGCCAGCGGCTCCCTACCTGGTTGATTCCTTTGACTCTCCCGGCTTTGCTTGTCCACCTGCCCCCCATCCCTGAGACCCTTCCCCAGGTGAGGAGGCAGGTGGCATGGTGACCACAGAGGTGAGGGAACCCCACATTTCTGCTGGGAGGGATTTGGTACAGTTCCGAGCCAAGAGGGCGTGCATTCACCTCGGCAACAGCTCCCACCATCTCAGGGAGAGGCCACTTTGCTGACCCCCTTGTAGGGGATCCCACTGCGGAAAGAGGCCCTAAAGACAGGCAGTCACGTCCTCCCTTTGGTCAGGGAAACCACCAGCACATAGCATGCATTCTCAGGGCGGAGGCTGCAGCCCCGGGACGGGACCCAGGGCTCGTGCATGAGCTGGAATTCAGTCCCACTTGCCCTCTCAGCCAAGTGCACCAAGGACATGTGACCCAAGGACAGCGCACGGTGGCCCCGCTTGCAGCTCTCTCTGCCAGGCCTCAAGGTCTGGTGACAGGGGCCTGGAAAGGCCCAGATCCCCATAGATGTCATGCTCTGCTCTTTGGTGCTGCTTGTTTCTATTGACAAACAGCCCACCTCGAGCTGCCATCAAGCCTGGGACTTTCAGAGCAGATACTTCTGCTGCTATTTCATGCTATTTCAAGAGAGCTTGAAAGCAGTCTGGGGAAGATGGAAGAGTGATGCATCTTTTCTGATCTCTCCAAATTCCCCTATAAAAATGGACAGAGCACCTAGGATAGCAAAACCCAAAACTCATGGGTTGCAGCCAGGATGGAACCACACGGCCAGGTGGCCACGGCAGGCAAGCAGGTGGAGATGAATCCCCAACAGGTGCAAGAGCCACGTGGTGTCAGCCTCTGCAAGAGAAGACGGGGAGGCAAGTCAACGGGGCTCTGATGGTCCTGAGAACTGAGGACCCCCCACCCCAGTTGCCAACAGTTCTCACTGCAAAGCGTGGTGGTCCCATCCGAGAGCCGATGTCAGTACCTCACGTGCAGGCTTCTATCTGTGGTGACCACAGGAGGACGGCAAAGAGGTCACACGGTGCTGGGGCAGTCTGGACCCTGAACCCATGACCAAGTTATTAAAGTACCAGAAAACTTCCATGACTGCGCTTCAAAAGTCCACATCTCTTGTAATCACAGGGTCAAGGTTTTAGAAAACCAGACCCAAACTCTGACCCCCCGTGGGGTCAGCACGGCCGTTTGAAATCGTGGCCACATGGGTTCCCTGGGGTGAAGTCAGGATATCGATGGGTAAGAGGGGAACTCCAAACATTGGAACGGATCCCATTTGGAAAGACTGCGGTGCTGCTGGACCTCCAAATCCCTTAGACACTCTGTTGCCTGCAGAAGCCGTCCCAAGTCCCCCCCCCCCCATCACTCCTAAGGGAGATGCTTCCTCTAGGGCCTGCCACCACCTCTTGCTTCTGGATCTGAACTCGAATCGCAGGAGCAGGGGTATAAAATCTGACCCAGGGGGACTTCCCTGGCGGTCCAGTGGTTAGGACTCCTCGCTTTCACTGCCGAGGGCGCGGGTTCAATCCCTGGTCAGGAACTAAGATCCCGCAAGCTGCACAGCACAACCAAAAAAAAAAAAAAAAAATCTGAGCCAGGAAGATGTACTGCATACAACAAAAGAAATGACAGGCATTACCAGTTTCCATTGGCAGAAACCTCGAGAATAAGCACGGCAATGGCCCTACGGGTGTCAGACCAGCATGGAAGAAACGTAATGTTTTCTGATACGGATGCAATCGCCCATCCAGACTCAAAGTGTTAACCCAGAGCTGGGCGTGGCTCTGATAGAATGCTCACGGCATTGACTGAAGTCTGGATCCAGCGGTATCTCCTCTTTTTGTTTTCCAAAATCAAAATTTAACTTTTTTGTTTAATGGAAAGAAAGATTCTTTCAATTCTACAGTGCTTTACAATTTTCAAAAACTTCACACACATACTCAGCCATAAAAAAGAACGAAGTGATGCCATTTGCAGCAACATGGATGCAACTAGAGAATATCATACTAAGTGAAGTCAGTCAGAAAGAGAAAGAAAAATACCATATGATATCACTTATATGTGGAATCTAAAATATGGCACAAATGAACTTATCTACAAAACAGAAACAGACTCACAGACATAGAGAACAGACTTGTGGCTGCCAAGGGGAAAAGGGGGAGGGAGAGTGATGGACTGGGAGTTTGGGGTCAGCAGATGCAAACTATTACATTTAGAATGGATAAACAACAAGGTCCTAATGTACAGCACAGGGAACTATATCCAGTCTCCCGGGATAAACAATAATGGAAAAGAATATTTAAAAAGAATGTATATATGTGTATAACTGAGTCACTTTGCTGTACATCAGAGATTGGAACAACATTGTAAATCAACTATACTTCAATTCAAAAAGTTGAAAAAAAAATTCACACACATGGTTTCATATAATCTCATGATCCCTCCCCATCTCCTATGTTGCCCCTCCCCCAACCCTCTCCCCACTGGTAACCACTAGTTTGTTCTCTATCTCTGTGAGTCTGCTTCTTTTTTGTTTCATTCACTAGTCTGTTGTATTTTTTTAGATTCCACATATAAGTGATACCGTACAGTATTTGTCTTTCTCTGTCTGGCTTATTTCACTTAGTATAATGCCTTCCAAGTCCATCCATGTTTCTGCAAATGGCAAAATTCTGGTGGCTTTTTTTCTTTTTTAATGGCTGAGTAGTATACATTGTATGTATATACCACACCTTCTTTATCCATTCATCTGTTGATGGACGCTTAGGTTGCTTCCATACCTTGGCTATTGTAAATAGCGCTGCTGTGAACATTGGGGTGCATGTATCTTTTTGAATTAGTGTTTTTCTTTTTTTCAGATATATTCCCAGGAGTGGAACTGCTGGGTCATATGGTAGTTCTATTTTTGGTTTTCCACAGTGGCTGCACCAATTTACATTCAGTGATGGCCCATTTGAGATGGAGATGAGAATATGGGATTCCCTTGGTAAACTGTAAAGGACAGTTTTTTAACTTTGGCACTTTTGATATTTGGGACAAGATAATTCTTTTTGTTGGGGGAGGCTCTTGGGGGGGTGCTTAGTGGCATCCCTGGTCCACTAGATGCTAGTAACACACCCCTCCCAGTTGTAACAACCAAAAATGTCTCTAGACATTACTAAATGTCCCCAGGTTGGTGGGCGGTGTGTGGTAGCAAAATCGTCCCTACTGAGAACCCCTGCTGTAGAGAAAGTTCTCCAAACACTTGGGGAAATAGGAATATTGGAGTGGATTCATTATATACAACCCACTCGCCCATGCCCTAACCATGCCCCAAGAGGGCCCTTCACCAAAGCTTTGAGAAATACAGTGGGGAGGGGAACACAGCGCGTGAAAAGTCTTTGTGGCTGTTCTCTGCGGGCTAGGAATGACCTTGGGAGACGCTGCCATTGAAACAGGCTTCCTGAATTCCATGAGGATGAAGGAATCCCAACACAGCAGGGGCCAAGGAGACAAGAAGGGTGTAGTTACCATCATGAAAACATGAATAACCATAGTAGCTCTCTGGTAGTGGCTAATTGCTCAGGAAGTACCTGGGACTGAAATGTTTGGTTTAACCCCATAAAATTGGTGATAGGCAACCATTTTTGACCTGAACTACCATTTAACATGGTTCAGACTCATAAGGGAGCAGCTAACTGAGATTTACTTGATTGGAATAATCAAAGAAAACCCTCTAGATCTGATTCACAGGACAACAAACTGACCCACCATATCGATGACATCGGTCAGATTGGACCCAATGAGCCAGAAACATAAACCCTCCAGAAATCTTGGTCAGACACATGCATGTCAGGGGGTGGGAAGTGATCCCCACAAAATGCAATGAAATTTCTAGAAGGACAATGGTCTGGGACGTGTTGAGGTAGCCTCGCCAAAAGAAAATACAAGTTGCTAGACCAGCCAGCTCCTACTGCTACGAAAGTCCCACAATGCCTGGCGAGCCTCTTTAGATTTTGGACACAACATACATCTTATAAAGTGTGCTCATCCAACTTGTCTACCTGTAAGGCTGCCTGCGACCTGTAAGGCAGGTGTGAGTAGATGCCAGGACAAGAGAAGGCTCTGGGATGCATCCAGGATGCAGTGAAATCTACTCTGCTGCTCAGGCCAAAGGACGCAGTAGAGCCAATGGAGCATAAGGTGTCAGGAGATGGGGGGATTCTGTGGGAAGTCTTTAGCAGGCTCCTACTGGGGTATTGCAGAACAGACCACTTAAATTTTGGAGCAAAGCACATCTTCTTCTGAAAAGAACTCTTCTCCTTTTGAGAAGACAGCTCCTGGCTTGCCTCTGGGCCCTAATAGAGACTAAACATGTGAACACAGGTTGCAAATTTACCATCGATCTGAGCTGTCCATCCTGAACTAGGTGTTACCCAACCCATCAAGATAGACACAGAGATGCCCACCATGGCACTCCACAGTCAAGGGGAAGGGAGACACAGCAGATCAGACCTGAAGGCACAAGTCATTGCAGAAGCAGATGCTAGACTCCCACGGTACCTCCTTTGCTGTGTCAGCCCCTCTCCCTCATGCAAATGATCTCCCGGGAGTTCCTTAGGACCAGCTGACAGGAAGAAAGACTTCAGGCCTGCACGATAAGCTGGCATCGTCTGAGGGTGGACTGCTGAAGCTCTGCAGCTCCAGGGAGGTGGTCCTGAAGGGTCTGGGGTCAAATTTTCAGACATGTGCCTGGTTGTTCCTTTTACCTGGAAGGAGAGAGGGTCAGAGGTACGGGTCTACACTGACACGTCGGCAGGGCCTAATGGATGGTCAGGGACCCAAAAGGAAAAGGATTGGGGGACTTCCCTGGTGGTCCAAGGGTTAGGACTCCGCACTTCCACTGCAAGCGGCATGGGTTCGATCCCTGGTCAGGGAGCTAAGATCCCACGTGCCACATGGTGCGACGAAAAAATAAAAAGAAAGAAAAGAAAGGAACAGGACTGGATGATTGGTCACAGGAGGTCAGGAGAAGAGGCCTGAGGAAGAACCTCTCGGAGTAGGTGCAAGGTAGCCGCCGGATAGAGGTTAGCATCCCATGTAAATACTCACCAGAGGCCAACTTCACAGAGGAGGCTCAGTGCCATCAGATGGGCAAGATGGCCTGTCTGATGGCATCAGCCAGCCTGTGTCCCCAGCCACCCTGCTTTGCATGGGCTCAACAACCCAAGCTTCCCTACTCCAAAGCTGACCCAGCTCACTCACTGCTGCGAGCCCAGGAACCCCTGGGAGACACCATTCCCCAGGGGACAGCCAGCCACCTGGTTGTGGGTTGATTTCACTGGACAACTTCCAGCATGAAAGAGGCAGTGATTTCATTTTCCTGGAATTATGACTTTGCTCTGAACATGAATTTGCCTTCCCTGCCTGGAAGTCTTCTGCCAAAACCACCACCCGTGGACATACGGAATCTCCTTGGTCATTATTACACCCCACAACACTGCTTCTCACCAAGGACCTCATTTCTCCACAAATGAAGGTACATCACCAGGCTTGAGCCCACTGGCTCCTTGGTCTCACCATGTTCCCCATCGTCCTAAGCATCGTTGAATGAAGGGATGGCCTTTTAATGGCTGGGTGATGATACTTTGCTGTTTCTAGGATACGGTCTAGGCTCTGAACCAAGACACGAGGAAGGGGGTTATTGTACCCGCTGGCATGACTAGTCCTGGTTCAGAGGGGGAATGCAGTGGTGAGACTATGCCCAGAGTCCAGAAGGTTCTCTGGGGCTCTAGGTACGCGGGCTTCAGTAGTTGTGGCGCATGGGCTTAGTTGCTCCGTAGCATGTGGGATCTTCCCGGACCGGGGCTCGAACCCATGTCCCCCTGCATTGTCAGGCGGATTCTTAATCCCTGCACCACCAGGGAAGTCCCATGCATCTCCACTTTTGGAGGGAGGATTAGTGTGTCTTTGGTTGAACAGGGAACAATGGGGTTCTGTTAGGTATAGAAAGATTATTGTTTTCTTTTTTTTTCATTGGAGTATGATTGCTTTACAACATCGTGCTCGTTTCTGCTGTATGACAAAGTGAATCAGCTATATGTATACATATATCCCCTCCCTCTTGAGTCTCCTTCCCACCCCCTCCCTGTCCCACCCCTCTAGGTCATCACAGAGCACTGAACTGAGCTCCTTGTGCTATACAGCAACTTCCCACTAGCTATCTGTTTTACACTTGGTAGTGTATATATGTCAATGCTACTCTCTCAGTTCATCCCACCCTCCCCTCCCCCCCACACTGTGTCCACAAGTCCATTCTCTACATTTGCATCTCTTTTCCTGCACTGGAAATTGGTTCATCAGTACCATTTTTCTAGATTTCACACACATGTGATAATATATTGACTTACTTCACTCTGCATGACAGACTCTAGGTTCATCCACATCACTACAAATGACCCAGTTTCATTCCTAGAAAGACATTATTGTTTTCTTTATTTAAAAGTTAAGTGGGGCTTCCCTGGTGGTGCAGTGGTTGAGCGTCCGCCTGCCGATTCAGGGGACACGGGTTCGTGCCCCAGTCCGGGAAGATCCCACATGCCGCGGAGCGGCTGGGCCCGTGAGCCATGGCCACTGAGCCTGCGCGTCCAGAGCCTGTGTTCCGCAACGGGAGAGGCCCACGTACTGCAAAAAAAAAAAAAAAAGTGAAGTGAAGGGACCCCCTCACACCCCTTAGGATGGCTACTGTGAAAAAAGTATAGAAAATATCCGGTGTTGGTGAGGGTGTGGAGAAATTGGAACCTTTGTGCACTGTTGATGGGAATGTAAAATGGGGAATGAAAACAGTATGATGGTTCCTCAAAAAAATTAGAAAGAGAACAACCATAAGATCCAGCGATTCTGATTCTGGGTACAACCCCAAAAGAATTGAATGCAAGGTCTCAAAGAGGGATTTGCAACCCAAACATAGAAGCAACCCAATTGTCCATCAACGGTTGAATGGATAAACAAAATGTGGTGCATCCGTACAATGGAATATCATTCAGCCTTAAAAAGGAAGGAAATTCTGACACATGCTACCACATGGATGAAGTTTGAGGGCATTATGCTCAGTGAAATAAGCCAGTCGCAAAAAGACAAATACTGTGTGATTCCACTCACAGGAGGTCCCTAGAGTCATCACATTGATAGAGACAGAAAGTAGGATGGTGGTTGCCAGGGGCTGGGGGAGGGGAAGAGGAGTGTTTAACGGGGACAGAGGTTCAGTGTCCCTAGAGAAAAAGAGTTTTGGAGATGGTTGCACAACAATGTGAAGGTACTTAATGCCACAGAACTTAGAAATGGTTAAAATGGCAAGTTTTCTGCTAGGTGTATTTCACCACAATTTATTTGAAAAGATCCTGGAATTTTTTTAAAAAATTTCTTTTTTTAAATGAGTTGAAAGACACACACATACCAATCAGTGTAATCTGTTCAGCTGGCCCAGGCCTCGGGGGGAAATTCCAGCTCCAACAGCTGAGGGGCTAAACAATTCTGAGTTTTATCTGGAAAACAGCTACTTCTGCCAGAAAGTTTAGGCAACATGGCCTCCCATAAACAGGAGACAACTGAGCACTCAGACTGGAGAACAACTCTGCAATTTTGCACTTGTTTCATGGAAAACTGACTCATTCATGTGGGGATCAAGGCATATTTTGTTGTTGTTGTTGTTTTGGGTTTTTTGGTTTGTTCGTTTGTTTTTGAATTTTATTTTATTTTTTTATACAGCAGGTTCTTATTAGTTATCCATTTTATACATATTAGTGTATATATGTCAATCCCAATCTCCCAATTCATCACACCACCACCACCCCCATCCACTTTCCCCCCTTGGTGTCCATACATTTGTTCTCTACATCTGTGTCTCTATTTCTGCCCTGCAAACCGGTTCATCTGTACCATTTTTCTAGGTTCCACATATATGCATTAATACACGATATTTGTTTTGCTCTTTCTGACTTACTTCACTCTGTGTGACGGTCTCTAGATCCATCCACGTCTCTACAAATGACCCAACTTCATTCCTATTTATGGCTGAGGAATATCCCATTGTATATATGTACCACATCTTCTTTATCCATTCATCTGTCGATGGGCATTTAGGTTAATTCCATGACCTGGCTATTGTAAATAGTGCTGCAATGAACATTGGGGTGCATGTGTCTTTTTGAATCATGGCTTTCTCTGGATATATGCCCACTAGTGGGATTGTTGGGTCATATGGTAATTCTATTTTTAGTTTTTTTAAGGAACCTCCATACTGTTCTCCATAGTGGCTGTATCTATTTCCATTCCCACCAACAGTGCAAGAGGGTTCCCTTTTGTCCACACCCTCTCCAGCATTTGTTTGTAGATTTTCTGAGGATGCCCATTCTAACTGGCATGAGGTGATACCTCACTGTAGCTTTGATTTGCATTTCTCTAATAATCAGTGATATTGAGCAGCTTTTCATGTGCTTCTTGGCCATCTGTATGTCTTCTTCGGAGAAATGTCTACTTAGGTCTTCTGCTCATTTTTGGATTGGGTTGTTTGTTTTTTTTAACGTTAATCTTCATGAGCTGTTTATATATTTTGGAGATTAATCCTTTGTCTGTTGATTCATTTGAAAATATTTTCTCCCATGCTGAGGGTTGCCTTTTCATCTTGTTTATGGTTTCCTTTGCTGTGCAAAAGATTTTAAGTTTTATTAGGTCCCATTTGTTTATTTTTGTTTTTATTTCCATTACTCTAGGAGGTGGATCAAAAAAGATCTTGCTGTGATTTATGTCAAAGAGTGTTCTTCCTATGTTTTCCTCTAAGAGTTTTATAGTGTCCAGTCTTACGTTTAGGCCTCTAATCCATTTTGAATTTATTTTTGTGTATGGTGTTGGGAAGTGTTCTAATTTCATTCTTTTACATGTAGCTGTCCAGTTCTCCCAGCACCACTTATTGAAGAGACTGTCTTTTCTCCATTGTATATCCTTGCCTCCTTCGTCATAGATTAGTTGACCATAGGTATGTGGGCTTATCTCTGGGCTTCCTATCCTGTTCCATTTATCTATATTTCTGTTTTTGTGTCAGTACCATACTATCTTGATTACTGTAGCTTTGTAGTATAGTCTGAAGTCCAGTGGCCTGATTCCTCCAGCTCCGTTTTATTCCCTCAAGACTGCTTTGGCTATTCGGGGTCTTTTGTGTCTCCGTACAAATTTTAAGATTTTTTGTTCTAGTTCTGTAAAAAATGCCATTGGTAATTTGATAGGGATTGCATTGAATCTGTAGATTGCTTTGGGTAGTAGAGTCATTTTCACAATATTGATTCTTCCAATCCAAGAACATGGTATATCTCTCCATCTGTTTGTATCATCTTTAATTTCTTTCATCTGTGTCTTATAGTTTTCTGCATACAGGTCTTCTGTCTCACTAGGTAGGTTTATTCCTAGGTATTTTATTCTTTTTGTTGCAGTGGTAAATGGGAGTGTTTCCTTAATTTCTCTTTCAGATTTTTCATCATTAGTGTATGGGAATGCAAGAGATTTCTGTGCATTAATTTTGTATCTTGAAACTTTGGCAAATTCATTGATTAGTTCTCGTAGTTTTCTGGTGGCATCTTTATGATTCTCTATGTATAGTATCATGTCATCTGCAAACAGTGACAGTTTTACTTCTTCTTTTCCAATTTGTATTTCCTTTTATTTCTTTTTCTTCTCTGATTGCTGTGGCTAGGACTTCCAAAACTATAATAGTGGTGAGAGTGGATATCCTTGTCTTGTTCCTGATCTTAGAGGAAATGCTTTCAGTTTTTAAGCATTGAGAATGATGTTTGCTGTAGGTTTGTCATATATGACCTTTATCATGTTGAGGTAGGATCCCTCTATGCACACTTTCTGGAGAATTTTTATCATAAATTGGTGTTGAATTTTGTCAAAAGCTTTTTCTGCATCTATTGAGATGATCATACAGTTTTTATTCTTCAGTTTGTTAATATGGTGTATCACATTGATTGCTTGCATATATTGAAGAATCCTTGCATCCCTGGGATAAATCCCACTTGATTATGGTGTATGATCCTTTTAATGTGTTGTTGGATTCTGTTGGCTAGTATTTTGTTGAGGATTTTTGCATCTATATTCATCAGTGATATTGGTCTCTAATTTTCTTTTTTTGTAGTATCTTTGTCTGGTTTTGGTATCACGGTGATGGTGGTCTCATAGAATGAGTTTGGGAGTGTTCCTTCCTCTGCAATTTTAAGGAAGAGTTTGAGAAAGATGGGTGTTAACTCTTCTCTAAATATTTGATAGAGTTCACCTGTGAAGCCATCTGGTCCTGGACTTTTGTTTGTTGGAAGACTTTTTTTTTTTTTTTTTTTTTTTTTTCCTTTTTGCGGTATGCGGGCCTCTCACTGTTGTGGCCTCTCCCCTTTCAGAGCACAGGCTCCGGACGCGCAGGCCCAGCGGCCACGGCTCACGGGCCCAGCCGCTCCGCGGCATATGGGATCCTCCCAGATCGGGGCACGAACCCGTATCCCCTGCATCGGCAGGCGGACTCTCAACCACTGCGCCACCAGGGAGGCCCAAGCCTTTTTTTTTTTTGAAACTTTTTCTTTATTTTATAAATTTATTTATTTTATTTATTTATTTTTTGGCTGCATTGTGTCTTTGTTGCTGTGTATGGGCTTTCTTTAGTTGCTGTGAGCAGGGGCTATTCTTCATTGTGGTGCTCTGGCTTCTCATTGCAGTGGCTTCTCTTGTCGTGGAGCTCAGGCTCTAGGCGCGCAGGCTTCAGTAGTTGTGGCTCACGGGCTCTAGAGCACAGGCTCAGCAGATGTGGCTCATGGGTTTAGTTGCTGTGAGGCATGTGGGATCTTCCCGGACCAGGGCTTGAACTCGTGTCCCCTGCATTGGCAGGCAGATTCCCAACCACTGCGCCACCAGGGAAGCCCTGTTGGAAGATTTTTAATCACAGTTTCAATTTCATTACTTGTGACTGGTCTGTTTATATTTTCTATTTCTTCCTGCTTCAGTCCTGGAAGGTTATACCTTTCTAAGAAGTTGTCCATTTCTTCCAGGTTGTCCATTTTATTGGCATACAGTTGCTTGTAGTAGTCTCTTATGATGTTTTGTATTTCTCTGCTGTCTGTTGTAACTTCTCCTTTTTCATTTCTAATTTTATTGATTTGAGTCCTCTCCCTCTTTTTCTTGATGAGTCTGGTTAATGGTTTATCAATTTTGTTTATCTTCTCAAAGAACCAGCTTTTAGTTTTATTGATCTTTGCTATTGTTTTCTTTGTTTCTATTTCATTTATTTCTGCTCTGATCTTTATGATTTTTTTCCTTCTACTAACTTTGGGTTTTGTTTGTTCTTCTTTCTGTAGTTCCTTTAGGTGTAAGGTTAGATTGTTTATTTGAGATTTTTCTTGTTTCTTGAGGTAGGCTTGTATTGCTATAAACTTCCCTCTTAGAACTCCTTTTGCTGCATCCCATAGGTTTCAGATCATCATGTTTTCATTGTCATTTGTTTCTAGGTATTTTTTAATTTCCTCTTCAATTTCTTCAGTGATCTCTTGGTTATTTAATAACGTATTGTTTAGCCTCCACTAGTTTGTATTTTTTACAGATTTTTTCCTTTAATTCATATCTAATCTCATAGCATTGTGGTCGGAAAAGATACTTGATACAATTTCAATTTTCTTAAATTTACCAAGTCTTGACTTGTGACCCAAGATATGATCTATCCTGGAAAATGTTCCATGAGCACTTGAGAAGAATGTGTCATCTGCTGTTTCTGGATGGAATGTCCTATAAATATCAATTAAATCTATCTCGTCTATCTCGTTTAAATTGTGTCATTTAAAGCTTGTGTTTCCTTATTAATTTTCTGTTTGGATGATCTGTCCATTGGTGTAAGTGAGGTGTTAAAGTCCCCCAGTATTATTGTGTTACTGTCAATTTCCTCTTTTAGAGCTGTTATCCGTTGCCTTATGTATTAAGGTGCTCTTATGTTGGGTGCATATATATTTATAATTGTTATATCTTTTTCTTGGATTGATCCCTTGATCATTACGTAGTGTCCTTCCTTGTCTCTTGTAACATTCTTTATTTTAAGGTCTATTTTATCTGATATGATTATGGCTACTCCAGCTTTCTTTTGATTTCCATTTGTACAGAATATCTTTTTCCATCCCCTCACTTTCAGTCTGTATGTGTCTCTAGGTCTGAAGTGGGTCTCTTGTAGACAGCATATATATGGGTCTTGTTTTTGTATCCATTCAGTGAGACTGTGTCTTTTGGTTGGAGCGTTTAATCCATTCACGTTTAAGGTAATTATCAATATGTATGTTCCTATTACCATTTTTTAATTTGTTGTGGGTTTGCTTTTGTAAGTTCTTTTCTTCTCTTGTGTTTCCCACTTAGAGAAGTTCCTTTAGCATTTGTTGTAGAGCTGGTTTGGTGGTGCTGAATTCTCTTAGCTTTTGCTTGTCTGTAAAGCTTTTGATTTCTCCATCGAATCTGAATGAGATCCTTGCTGGGTAGAGTAATCTTGGTTGTAGGTTCTTCCCTTTCATCACTTTAAATATATCATGCCACTCCCTTCTGGCTTGTAGAATTTCTGCTGAGAAATCAGCTATTAACCTTATGGGAGCTCCCTTGTATGTTATTTGTCATTTTTCCCTTGCTGCTTTCAATAATTTTTCTTTGTCTTTAATTTTTGTCAATTTGATTACTATGTGTCTTGGTGTGTTTCTCCTTGGGTTTATCCTGCCTGGGACTCTCTGTGCTTCCTGGACTTGGGTGGCTATTTCCTTTCCCATGTTAGGGAAGTTTTTGTCTATAATCTCTTCAAATATTTTCTTGGGTCATTTCTCTCTCTCTCCTCCTTCTGGGACCCCTATAATGTGAATGTTGTTGCTTTTAATGTTGTCCCAGAGGTATCTTAGGCTGTCTTCATTTCTTTTCATTCTTTTTTCTTCATTCTGTTCCACAGCAGTGAATGCCAGTATTCTGTCTTCCAGGTCACTTATCCGTTCTTCTGCCTCAGTTATTCTGCTATTGATTCCTTCTAGTGTATTTTTCATTTCAGTTATTGTATTGTTCATCTCTGTTTGTTTGTTCTTTAATTCTTCTAGGTGTTTGTTCTTTAATTCTTCTAGGTGTTTGTTAAACATTTCTTGCATCTTCTCAATCTTTGCCTCCATTCTTTTTCCGAGGTCCTGTATCATCTTCACTATCATTATTCTGAATTCCTTTTCTGGAAGGTTGCCTATCTCCACTTCATTTACTTGTTTTTCTGGGTTTTATCTTGTTCCTTCATCTGGTACATAGCCCTGTGCCTTTTCATCTTGTCTATCTTTCTGCGAATGTGGTTTTTGTTCCACAGGCTGCAGGATTGTAGTTCTTCTTGCTTCTGCTGTCTGCCCTCTGGTGGATGAGGCTATCTAAGAAGCTTGTGCAAGTTTCCTGATGGGAGGGACTGGTGGTGGGTAGAGCTGGGTGTTGCTCTGGTGGGCAGAACTCTGTAAAACCTTAATCTGCTTGTCTGGTGATGGGTGGGGCTGGGTTCCCTCCCTGCTGGTTGTTTGGCCTGAGGTGACCCATACTGGAGCCTACCCAGCTCTTTGGTGGGGCTAATGGCGGACTCTGAGAGGGCTCATGCCAAGGAGTACTTCCCAGAACTCCTGCTGCCAGTGTCCTTGTCCTCATGGTGAGACACAGCCACCCCCTGCCTCTGCAGGAGACCCTCCAACACCAGCAGGTAAGTCTGGTTCAGCCTCCTATGGGGTCACTGCTCCTTCCCCTGGGTCCCGATGTGCACACTATTTTGTGTGTGCCCTCCAAGAGTGGAGTCTCTGTTTCCCCCAGTCTTTTTGAAGTCCTGCAGTCACATCTCACTAGCCTTCAAAGTCTGATTCTCTAGGAATTCCTCCTACCATTGCCGGACCCCCAGGTTGGGAAGCCTGACGTGGGGCTCAGGACCTTCACCCCAGTGTGTGGACTTCTGTGGTATAAGTGTTCTCCAGTTTGTGAGTCACCCACCCAGCAGTTATGGGATTTGATTTTATTGTGATTGCGCCCCTCCTACCGTCTCATTGTGGCTTCTCCTTTGTCTTTGGATGTGGGGTATATTTTTTGGTGAGTTCCAGTGTCTTCCTGTCAATGATTGTTCAGCAGTTGGTTGTGATTCTGGTGCTCTCGCAAGAGGGAGTGAGCTCACGTCCTTCTTCTCTGCCATCTTGAACCAATCATCCAAGGCATTTTTTTTATCTTATGTGTCCACATGCTCCAATGGCTGGCCCAGTGGAAACACAGAGCCTACTGCAACATCATCCCTTGCCTACCTCCCTCCTATCCCACCAAATCAGGAGTGGGTTTACACCAGTCTCCCCCCAACTACTGGACTCAGCCTGTCTCCTCTCGCTCAAGCCACCCTCCCTGGTGTACCTGCCTATGTCTTGCAATTGTCACAACAGCACACTGATGGAGGTTGGGACGCTGGTGAGCTGAGGACCAGACCTCTCCAAGTCAGGCAGGAGTGAATTCTCAGGGTTTTTTTCTTTCCCTGCCTCACTTCTCCATCTTTGTGTAGTGCTTCCTGGGATCATCTCTCAAATAAATGACTTGCAGCCCCCCAAGAAGTTAAGAATAGTTAAAGGGGTGGGGAGTGGGCTGGGCTGGACTGTCTGCCCCCCCACCATGTCCTCTCTGAGTAATACTGGGTCAGCGCTTCCCCAGCTTCTGTCCCGGCACCAGTGGGTGAGTGGCCAGTGTCCTGGAGGCTAGTGACTGCTTCTCCCATCCTCTGGTTCCAGCCTTCCAGACTTCCATGGCCCAGCCCCACCCACATTCCTGTATGAAACCCCTTATTTCCTTGATAGTGTGGTGTGTCTGTTTCCTGATCCAACTCAGAGAGAGAGACAGAGACAGAGACAGAGAGAGATGCTGCAGGAGAACCTACAGTTTAAAATAGGGGAAAAGAAGCATATCAACCAGTGCATCTAGTTGGATCCTGATTCACACACACAATCCTGTAAATAAACCATAAATAAATGAATATGGGCACTGCATATTTGTTGATTTTAAGGAATTATTGTTCATGACTTTTAGAAATGATCATGGTGGACTTCTAAAATGAAAATGTGGCCTTTGAAAAGTTTCCTTATTTTTCAATCCCATGCTGAAACAAATGATGTGGTAACTGGGATTTGGTCCCAGGATGCAGACGTGGAGGGAAGGAAGCAAGGATGGACCACAGCTGCTGTCAAGGCTGACCGAGGAGTTTAAGGTGGGCAGGGCGGCAGGACAATGATGCTGGGGGTCCCTACGGGCTGAGTGACCCACATTAAGGAGTCTGATGAGTGAGCAGAATGTACAGTGGGACGGTGCAGTGGTCGTGGTGCAGCAAGGAGTCCAGGTGGGAGATACAACAGGCCCACACCAGCATAGTGGCCATGGGGAGGGAGAGAAGTGGACACGGCTGGAAAAGGTCTGGGCAGCAGGAGAGTGAGGAATTGGAAGCTGGACAGAGAGCCTCAAACTAGGAAGATGGGAAACCAGCCAAGGCCCTGCTGCTGGGACATCCCATCTCAGGCGCCAGGAGATGGCTCTGCCCCTGGGCTTGCAGGGGCTGGAGGCCCCGCCCACCTCCCCAGCCTCATCACACACACCCTCCCATTCCTGCCCTCCTATCTCCCTTTCTGTCCTTCTTTTTTTTTTTTTTTTTTGGCTGCATTGGGTCTTCATTGCTGTGTGCAGGCTTTCTCTAGTTGCAGCGAGCGGGGGCTACTCTTCATCATGGTGCACAGGCTTCTCATTGCAGTGGCTTCTCTTGTTGTGGAGCACAGGCTTTAGGCATGAAGGACTCAGTAGTTGCAGTACGCGGGCTCAGTAGTTGCGGCATGCAGGCCCTAGAGTGCCCGGGCTTCAGTAGCTGTGGCGTGGGCTCAGTAGTTGTGGCTCACGGGCTGCAGAGCACAGGCTCAGTAGCTGTGGCATATGGGTTTAGTTGCTCCGCGGCATGTGAGATCCTCTCAGATCAGGGATTGAACCGTGTCCCCTGCATTGGCAGGTGGATTCTCAACCACTGCGCCACCAGAGAAGTCCCCCTTTCTGTTCTTCTAACACACCAAATCCTTTCCTACCTCAGGGCCTTTGCACCTGCTCTTCTTTATCCTGGACTATTCCTGTGGACTCAGTGGGTATCTGGAGCCTCTCTTTTCCCTTCTGAGGCCTCAGCTCAAGCAGAAAGAGCTTTCAGCCTGGGCTTGCTGAAAAGGCTTATCTACCATTCTTAGTTTTTCTATTGCTGCTGTAACAAATGACCACAAGCTTGGTGGCTTAAGACAACACACATTTACTCTCTCTTTTCTTTTTTTTTTTTTTTTTTTTGGCTGCGGTGCAGCATGCATGTGGGAACTTAGTTCCCCGACCAGGGATCAAACACAGGCCCCCTGCAGTGGGAGTGCCAGGGAAGTCCCCACACATTTATTCTCTTGCAGTTCTAGAGATCAGAAGCCTAAAATCAAGGTGTAGGCAGGGCTGAAGCCCCTAGGGTACAATCCATTTCCCGGTCTTTTTCAGCTTCTAGAGGATACTGCATCCTCGGCCCATGGCCCCTTTTTCACATCCCTCCAACCTCTTTCTTCACTCATCACATCACCTGACTGATCTCCTGATCATCTTCCATCATCACATCTCACGCTGACCCTCCTGCCTCCCTCTTGTAAGGACCATTGCGATTATACAGGGCCCACCCAGACAACACTGGATAATCTCTCCTTCTCAGAACCCTTAACTTCAGCACATCTGCAAAGTCTCTTTTGCCACGTAAGTTCTTATAGTCTCAGGATCTGGGGATTGGGATTTCAGCATCTTTAGGGAGCCATTATTCCACCTACATCACACCCTCTCTTCTTCTACCACATAATTTTCTATCACCACACCTGTTCATTATCCTCACTGCACTGATTCCGGTTGGAATTCTTGTGTTCATTTGTTTCTATTTATCACCTGTTCTTCTCTTCCTTCATGTCCACAATTCTTTCCCCAGCACCAACATTGTTGGTGTTCAGTAAATACGTGTTGAATGAAAGTAAGAATGGATGGATAGATGGATGGATGGATGGATGGACGGACGGATGGATGGATGGTGGATGGATGGATGGATGATGGATGGATGGGTGATGGATGAATGGATGTTGGATGGACTATGGATGGAAGGATGGATGGATATAAGATGGATGATGGATGATGGATGGATGGATGATGGATGATGGATGGATGGATGATGGATGATGGATGGATGGATGGATGATGGGTGAATGGCTGTTGGATGGATGATGGATGGATGATGGATGGATGATGGATGGATTATAGATGGAAGGATGGATGGATGTAAGATGGATGGATGGATAGATGATGGATGAAAGGATGGATGTAAAATGGATGATGGATGGATGGATGGATGGATGGATGGATGGGTGAGGGATGGATGGATGATGGATGATGGATGGATGGATGGGTGATGGATTGTTTGGTAATGGATGATAGATGAATGGCTGTTGGATGGATGATGGATGGAAGGGATGGATGGATGTAAGATGGATGATGGATGGATGGTGGATGGATGGATGACGGATGGATGGATGGATGGATAGATGATGGATGATGGATGAGTGGATGTTGGATGGATGATGGATGGATGGATGATGGATGGGTGGATGGATGGATGGATTGTGGATGGATGGGTGGGTGATGGATGGATGGATAATGGATAAATGGATGTTGGATGGATGGATGGATGTTTGATGCACACATCCCACCACAGATGCTCCATCCTGGCTGGAGGAGGTGTCCTACTCACTCTTCCCCATCAGGAAAACCAGCCAAACCTTGGGGAGAACTTTTTAATCTCAAGGGTTGAAATCAAATGGCCTCAGGAATTAACCTGGGACACACAGACCATGTACACATTTGCTTTGTCTCCTAGAGGACCTTAGCCAAGCAGAAGAGAAAGGTGTTTTGGACCCTAAAGAACCAGCCTATCACCATAAAAAGGAATGCAGCACTCATATGTGAATTCACAACATGTACGAACCTTGAAAACTTTATGCTGAGTGAAAGAATCAAGACACAAAAGACCTGTGTGATTTCATTTCTATGAAATGTCCAGAACAGGTAAATCCATAGAGACAGAAATTAGATGAGTAGTGACCAGGGGCTGGGGAGGCGGCTAATAAGTATGGGGTTCTTTTAGGGGGTGAAAACAACATTCTATAATTAGAGAGTGGTCATGGTTGCACAACTCTCTGAATACACTGAAACCATTGAATCGTACACTTTTTTTGGCCGCACCATGCAGCATGCGGGATCTTCGTTCCCCGACCTGGGATCAAACCCATGCCCACTGCATTGGGAACACGGAGTCTTAACCACTGGACCACCAGGGAAGTCCCAGTAAATGTGTGTTGAATGAAGGTGTAAAATGGGCAATGTTGTGGGGATGAAATGATCCCATTTATGCAGCCCTGGCTCAGAGGACACAGCAAGAGGCAGATGTAATTGTCATCATCCTCACTGCACTTGTCCCCCTGAGCAGAGGGGACAACGGTCAACAGAGAGGTGAGAACAGGACACAGAGGGCAAGATCCTGGGTCAGGAAGGGCCAATCAGGGCTGCCCACCTGGGGGCCTCTGCCCTCTCTGCCTCCCCCTAGCCTCATCCACACCCCCATTCACTGGTGAAGCACGCCTCCTGCCTCAGGGCCTTTGCTCATGCAGTTTCCTCTGCTGGGGATGTCTTCTTTACCCTTCTCACCTGAGCTGCTCCGGCCCAACTTTCCCCACAGGCTCCCTCCTCACCTCCTCCAGGAAGCCGTCCTGATCTCCCTGGCATCCTGGTGCCTTCTGTTCAGCTGTGGTTTTACATGTGTCTGGGTCATCTGATTCTGGTCTGCCTCCCAGCTTGATGGCAGCTCCGGGAGGGCAGAGACCTCATCTGCCTGTTCATCAGCCCAGAGCACAGTGCACGGTACCCGGCAGGCACTCTGCAGTGGGTGCGGTTCTGCCTGGGAGGCTCTGCGCTCTCCCTGCTGGCTCGGAGGGTCCGACTCGGAGCAGCTGGGCAACGAGGGACCACAGGAGGGCCCAGCAGAGGAGGGTCCTGGCCTGCATCCTTGTAGGGGGCCTGGGGTGGGGGTGAGACCAGAGTCCACCTGTGAGGCCCACGGCACTGGACCACTAAAACTAAACTTCCCTTCTCCTGGGAGGGGTGGAGGAGGACCACTGACGGCAGGGTGGTGGCTGTTCAGGGCGTGAGGACAGAACATGAGGGTTGGAAGAGCAGGGACAGTGTGTCACGTGACCAGCACTGGGCCGGCCCCTCCAAGTCACCCTAAGCCTTGTGAGGGGAGAGAGGGAATGAATGACACAGTGTTTCTGGGGTCACAAAGAGCTTTCTTACCTGGGACATGATTCCTTTCTCACTGCTACTCCGAGAGTCATTCTTTTTCCCACCTGACAGATGACGAACCAAGTCCCAGGGTCACCCAAGATCGGAGGCAGCCATGAGAGGCCATGTCCCTGCAGAAGCCTGGCCTCCAGGCCGGAGGACAGTGGGTGGCCATGGGACGCAGCAAACCCAAGCAAAGAATGGCCTTCCCATTTACAAGCACCTCTCATTAGTTTTGAAAGAAACAGATTTCCATACCAAATAAGGCGGTGGACTTCAGAGCCACTGCCCACTTCACACAATTCCTTTTAAGAGTCCAGATGCAATTACACTTGGAACTTGCCTGGACTGGCCTCCCCCGGCCTCCCCACATAAACAAGCAGCCCAGCTGGGCCCCAGCTGGCCGGCCTGGGAGAGGAGGGGAGGGTCCCCACCTCTGCCTGCTGCCAGCCCAGCCTCGGGCGTGGCGGTGACCTTCAGCATCCTCGAGCCCTCCCCCAACCCCTCCCTAAAAACACAGGCCCTGGGAGGCCAGCTGGACCCAGCAGGGAACGATCTGAGCCCCTTCTGAGGTTCGCCTGTGGCCAGGGACATCGAGCTCCTCCAGGCACAGGAGGGCTGCAGCTCCAGGGCAGGTGCAGGGGAAGCTCCATTTCTGGCTTCTCTTTAAGATGCCCACAGAGGCACCCCCCAGCCCCAATCTGGGCATCATGTGCTCCCACAGGGAAAACATTGCTCAGAATTCCCTCAGGCTCCCTGGGCCATGAGAAAGTTGGTCCAGGGCAGGGAGCTTTCCCTGGTGGCTCCTGGGAAGCCACTCCTCACCACCCCCGTCCTCACGGCCACCCCTCTGGCCCCTGCACCGCCCCCCAGGCTTTGGCTCGGTGCCCCAGGACCCTGTGGGGACTCGCCGGGGTCGGGGGAGGCTGACTCATCCTCCCGCGGCGCACACACCAGGCACCACGGCCCGCCAATTTCCCCGCTCAGCCCAGGCCCCGGGCGAGCGCTGTGATTTTCCACTTGCGCCATCTGACTGCTATTAGGGCTGGAGAAAAGGGAATTCCTGGCTCCAGAAGCCCACAAGGGACCCTGGGCAGATTCCGGGGTGGAAGGCGGCGTGGGGTACGACCTGGGTGGCACTGCGGTCCAGCCACCCGTTCTGCCCTCCAAAGCGCCTGCACCACCCCCTCACTGGAGCCCTCACCCTGCGGCCTCCAAGCTTCTCCATAACAGCCCCTGGGTACAATTAAAACACCAGGTGGGGACCCGCCCCTCCCAGGCCTCCGCGCCCCCGAAATGCCCAGAGGGGTCCGAGGGAAAGCATCGGGCAAGTGGACAGCCTGGCACTCCCCCTCCCGGGCAGTGGGCAGCCCCGCGGAGCTGCAGATTCACAGCTGGACTCGGGTCGCAGTGCTCGGGCCAACATGACGTCATCAGGCGGAGAGCTGAGATCCCAGCGGGGCTCCGGGGGGGCGGGCTCCCGAGCGGGGCATTCCTTCCCAAAGCCTCATCCCGGCCCAGCCCCTCCTCCCCCTCCTCCCTTCTCCTTCCCCGTCCCCGCCCCGCTCCTGCCGGGCCTGGAATTGGGTTTGGGGCGGGTTACACTGCCAAAGCGTCTCCTCCAGCAGGCAGGCGAGGGCTCTCCTCCACCCCGAGCTCGCGTTTCCTGAGGCTCCAGGCAGTGCCCTGCGCTGGCCTGCTGCCCTGCTGGTGGGTGACCAGAGGTGGGCACCACGGGAAGAGCCCTCCACGAAGGGGAGGCCTCTGAGGATCAGGCCAGCAGCTGCAGGTACCTCCACGGCGCCCAGGGCCCAGGGGAGGGCGTCCCGGGAGCCGGGGCTGCAGGGTGAGAGCCGGGCAGGGAAGGAGAAGAAGGCAGGCACCCTCGAGGCTGGCAGCCCCCGGAAATTACATGGCCCCAAGCAGGAGCCTGAGACCGCAGAGCAGCGCTCTCACCGCCAGAGGAGCCCTCCCAAGGCCCCAGAGTCCCAGGGTCACCGGGCCGCTTTGAGAGTCCCCCTCCTGTGTGGCAGGCCCGGGCACCCTGGTGATTGCTGACCCCCCAGCTGTCCTCTGCTTCCAGCTCCTGCTCTGTCCTCCTGTGGGTGGGGGCCCCCCTCTATCCCTCACCACCCTCGCCAGCCATCCAAGCGTGCTTTCTGGAAGGGCAGGAAGGAGAACACCCAGCAGGCAGCACCCCAAGTGCAACGGCTCCCACCGCCGTCACACACGCTGACAGCAACCCCCTCCTTCCCCGGGCCGAGCTCCGGCAGCTTGGGGCCAGCCCTGGGATGGACACCGAGGGGTCAACCTCGGCAGCCACCAGAGGTTGGGTGGCTGCGTCCCACCTTCTCCCCAGTGGGCGGTGCCTGATGGGGTGCTGGCGTTGGGTGAAGGCTGCTCATGAGACATTTTGAAAGGTGTCCCCTGTGTCTGGGGGGAATGACAGCCACAAGCCCACCCCGTGGCCAGTGCTCTCAGACCCAGCCCAGGCGGCAGCCCCGGGACAAGGAGAGGGGCTGGGAAGACCGACAGGAGAATTGGAGTCTGACGGTTCCCACGGAGGCCTCTTGGTGTAAAGTCCTGTCTAGCGGGGACCCAGGTGGGTTTGGAGCTGGGTGTGGTGGGTGGTGGTGAAAGAGGAGGAGCTTCCTGAGGCTGGGCCAGACAGGTGGCTGGGGGCCCATCCTTGGTCTTGTGCTTTGAGGGGAGGGTCAGCAGTGAGCTGAGCTGGCAGAATTTTTTGTCTGCTTTAGCCTAAGCGCGTTCTGTCGCACGCCAGATCCTGACGTGAGGGGCACACGCACTCACACGCACTCATGTACCTCCCATACACATGTCTTTCTATGGCCCACGTGGGGTCCAACTTGGCTTCCTGATCTCTCTGCACGGAAGTGCAGTAGCTTTTCAGATGGCCCGTGGCGGGACAGCGAGGGCTCAGACACACAGGGACACCCACACCTCGAATCAACCACTACATGCCCAGCCCCAGTCGCACCTCATGCGCAGGCCCCAGCCAGCTGTCCTGGGGGCATGTGTGTCCTTGGAGGTCTAGCCTGGCAGAGGTGAACGGAAGAGGATCTCAGAGTCAGGACATTCCTGGGGGCCAAGCCTGGGGCCCAGACCTAGGGGTGATGTGTGTCTGGAAGGGCGACCAAGAAGAGCGAGAACAGTGTAGGAGGAGGAGGGTGGAAGGGGGTGTACCCCAGGCCAGGAAGGGTGAGGGCCAGGCAGGCAGTTTGGGGGTTGCAGGCACCCGGAGAGCTTGGACAAGCCCCAGAGTGTGGAGAAGCATGAGGTCTGTCCGTGGCAATGGGGACAGTGGCCCAACTAGAGTCAAGACTGTCACGGGGGAGGGGTGGGAGGTACACAGTAATATGCACGTCTCCTAGCCCCCCGCTGTCTGCAAACCCACACTGCACACGCCTCACGAGCTGGCTCACTTGTTCTGATGCATAACGGCCGCCCCCACCCCACCCCCGACGCGCAGCCACCTGGGGCCCCGGCGCAAGCCCCACGCCCTGCGGGGCTGCGACCCCGGCCCCGCCCCGCGGCCCCTCCGGCCGGTCCGGTGCCGCTGGCTCCGGGAGGCCGAGGGTTAAAGAGGGGCGGGCAGCTCGCGGGGACCGCGTTCTCGCGCAGCCAATGACCGGCGCCTGCCCGTCCCGGGGCTGAGGGGCGCGCGCGTGGCGGCCTAGGATGGAATCCCGGGGGAGTCCGGAGGAGGAGAGGCACGGCTGCCTGTGGCCAGGCTGTGCCCCCGCAAGGCTCCTCCTCCGCTGACAGCCTCAGTTTCCCGCCTGCACAGTGGGAGGGATGGGTGCTTGCGGGCGCGGGCCGAGGTCAGGTTGGGGGACCGGAGTCAATTCGAGTGCACCCGGGGCAGGCGGACCAATGAGCTCTGCCGGAGGAGGGCGGACAGGTCTCAGGCAGGGACGCCCCCTCCCCGGCCTATCACTACTTCTCCCAGGCCTCCAACCTGCAGTCCTGGCCGAGTCCAGCTGCCCCTGCTCCAGCCTGGAGCCGGGGCCACCATAGCAGCCTCGAGGCTGGTGCCGCCTCCGGCCCTCCTGTCTCTGCAGCCGCTCTGGTCCTGCAGGTACACAAATCTGCAAAGCTGCAGCGTGTGCGGCAGTTACAGGGTGCGCTCTGGGCAGGTGACCTCACCTCCCTGCCCTCATCATAGGAGAGTGACTACCCCTGCCTCAGAGCTGGTACCCAGGACCAAACGGGAGGATGGGGTGTAAGCGAGTAGGCGCTCACCGACACGGGGTTGATGGTGGTGACAGCGATGCTGATGCTGATGATCGGGGTGCCCTGCCTTCCAGGCATGTGTAGGGGAAAGACCAGACACCTTAATATGTTACAAACACAAGGCCCAGGCAAAAGCCGCCTCCTCCAGGAAGCCTCCTTGCCGGAAATGAACTTTCCTCCCCCACTCTCCTGTCTGGGACTGAACCCCTGTCCCACCCCTGGCTGGACACAAAGGTGGTGTCCAAGAAATGTGTGCAGGTAAATAAAATATATCTCCAGAAGCCGTCTGGTTCCAGAAATCTCAGAACAAGCGGGGAGGGAGAGGGGCTTCTTCCCCAGGAGGTGTCCCTAGGGTGTCAGCAGGGGCGGTGAATGAAGGCCCCGGAGAAGGAGGGAGTGGTGCACACAGACTCCACCTGCTCTGGACTCAGCAGGAAACCCGGTGCCTCCCACAAGGCCCTGCCTCTGAGGCGGCCAGGGGATGGCTCATCAGCCTGCCCTCCAAAGAGAGAGCCCTGGGGGCCTGGGGAGGGGTCTGCGAGGGAGGGGAGAACACTGCCGCCCTGATGTGACTCTTTCTGCCTGGCCAGGTGGGTTGTGCAGGCCGGTGAGCTGTGAGCAGAGCCATAAGGAATCTGGACTCACCAGGCCTGGGGATGGCTGGAAACTGCTCCTGGGAGGCCCATCCCACCAACAGGAACAAGGCAAGTGCCACCATCAGCTCCCGACCGAGGGGGCTCCCCGACCCGGGTCTGCAGGATGCTGTGGTGGGAGGAGGCAGACCCCGCCCAGCATCCCCTTCTCACACACACTGTGCCGCCCAGGCCCCATCCTCTAGCTCGGGACAGACAGGCGGGCAGCAGGGCCCCTCTGGGCTACGTGGCCTGGCCCTGGATACCGGTCACCTCGGATCCCCAGGGTCTTCATCACCGGACGCCCTCGAATCCCATCCTGTGCAGACCTTGGCATCTGTTACCAACCTCCAGAGGCCTTGTCATCTCCTCCCTGGGGAGATGGGGCGGTCAGCTCTTTCCTATGGCCGGGCCCTGTCAGGAGGCCCTGCCAGGCTGGCTCCAAGGGGCCCCTGGTGTTACGTGCTCCGTGGGGCTCTGGGCCACCCTGCCAGCGTCGCCCAAGGCCAGGGTCCGTTAGTCCCAGTTTACCGCCTGCCTCCAGGCACTAGCCATGGCTGAGACTCTGACGACCCACCAGGCTGACCCACCCCTTCTGCCCTCCCACCCTCCTACCCCCTACTTCTCTGAGGCCTTTGAAAATTCTGGAATTCCCTCCTGAATCCCAGGAGAAACCCTCTCAAGTTGGAAGGACCCCTGAGTTTACCAAGTGCAACCTTTGAGGAAACCTGAGGCTCATGCCAGTGTAGTAGCTTGACTGCGGTGAGTCCGGAGGTCAGGGCAGAGCCGGGACCCCAGCCCCCGGCATTTCCCCACCATGCCTGCAGCCCTGATGGTGACCACTGCGAGATGGCAGCCACAGGAGACAGAGAAGGAACTGGCTTGGGAGTCCCCAGAAATCCCCGGAGAAAAGGCAGAGCCCAGGGAGGGCACCAGGCTCCAGAGCAGGCATTTTACAAGGTGCTCTGTGGCCGGGATGGCAGCCACTCATCCAGTGACTCACCGGCCCTCCCGCTCTGACTCTGAGGGGAGGATTGCAGACTTCTTCCAGCCTGCGAGAGGCACTGAGGAATCTGACCTGTCAGATGCAGCCCCTGCCGCCCAGTTCCCTCCAGCGCTAGAGCTGGTCCTCCGTGGACTTGTTTAGACACTGGGTCTTGTAAATTTCTGGGTCTGCTCCCCAGCTGAGAAGAGGAAAGGCTGAGTAAAGAGCGAGCTAAGGGGTTTGAGAGTTGACAGACAGACAGACAGACAGATGTGGGGTCAATAAATATATTTAGAGGATGCCGGGCAGTGACCAGGATCCCCATGCCCTGACCTCCTGGGGTTTCCCCAAAGTTTGCCGGCACCCTCCAGTCCCTGCTTGCAGGGTCCCCTTGACCGGAGCCAGACCAGAGGTCCTTCCCTTTGTTATGGGGTATCAGGCCCAGAGAGCACTCTTTCGGGAGACCCAGCTTTCTGCCGGAGCTGGGGTCCATCTGGAAAGTGGCAGAATAGTCCTGCCTCAAGAACCTTCTGGTTTGTTTTTCAGTTTTGTTGTGTGTTTTGGAAGGAGAGTCATGAGCACTGGGTACTGACACCCGGCCTTAGATTAGGAGGAGGCCAGGTTCAGGCTCTGTGAGAAAGAGCGCTGGGATGGATTAGTGATGTCTGCCAGGGTGTGGGCAGGGCAGTGACGGTGCTCTGGGCAGCCTCCGCCACCGGGGATGAGAGGTCAAAATCCACAGCCTGAGCACCGAATCCAGCTTGTAGATGTGTTATGTTTGGCCCACTCCGTGTTTTTTAAATGTGAACATTTAAAGATCAGGATAGTGTTTACATTACCATCTCGAGTTCTGGCTTCTCTGGGGAGAGGGAAAAGGAGGATCAGCCACTCAGCCCGCTGGTCCCACTGGCGACCACCGGCTGGAGCAGGGCAGCCCGCTGGTCCCACTGGCGCCCACCGGCTGGAGCAGGGCACCGCTGACTTGCTCAGGATGGGTGCTCTCCGGTTTGCCACTGCCCCCCCATTTGCCAGCTTCTTGCACAAGACTGACGTTCATGCATTTATATGCCAGCCCAGACCCTGCAGGCAAGACTGGCATTTAGCCAGACGGACTCACACAGCCAGACCAATTGTCAAAATACACGGCTCTATAAATAGCCACTGCCTCAAGTGTCTCGCCCTCTAGGGACCCCCTTGGGTCAGATCCAGAACCCTCATGATCCAGAAACCCAGAGTTTCACCTTGGCCCAGCAGGGAACCACCTCTGATTCCCCAGGTCTCTCTGATTCCACTATAGGTCAGGGTCCACTTTGGTTTTGTTTTGGCAACTTACAAGTGATTTTGTTTTTTAAAATAAATATTTTCATGTTTCAGTGTGAAAAATTGCAAGTTTTGTACATTTGCACACACCTTCACCGATTCATTAATTGTTAGCCTGTTGCTACATGTGCTTTCTCTCTAGTATCTCTTTTTTTTAAATAAATCTTTATTATCTCTTGATAGATACTTTCTTTCCCAGAGCTATTTGAAAGTAAACTGCAGACACCAAACCCCTTTGCACCCAAACAGTTTGTATCTTCTAAGAACAAGGACACTCCCATACACAGCCACGGTACATTTTCCTATTCAGAAAGTGTAACATTGGTACAATGCATAGTCCACGTTCACATTTCCCCGTCACCCCCCTAATAGCCCCTCTAGTGATGGTTAGATCCACTCTACAATCTAGGCTTACAGCCCTGCATTAATTGGTCAGGTCTCTTTAGTTTCCTTCCACATGGAAAGCTTCCTCAGTTTTTCTTTATCTTGCACAACATGTACATTTTCTGGCCGGTGGACCACCAGGTACCTTTATGAGGGACCGTTTATTTTCACCATTTCTACTATCACTCCTGTAGGCTGCCAGCTCCAGACCCTGGGGCACAGAGGGGCAGCACTATGTCAGATCAAGGGTGTCTTCCGCTCCAGTTGGAGCCCATTCATTGCTCCAGAGCCACGTCTGTAATCAGGACCAACACACCTGGGCTCAGGTGCAGGTTTGGGGGTGGAGCCCAGCACACCTGGATGCAGGTGCGGGTTTGGGGATGAAGCCCAGCCAGCATCACCGCGTGTCTCCCCTCCACGCCTGCGCAGATGTGTCCGGGAGTGAGCGAGGCCCCGGAGCTCTACGGCCGCGGCTTCCTGACCATCGAGCAGATCGCCATGCTGCCACCACCAGCCATCATGAACTACATCTTCCTGCTTCTCTGTCTGTGCGGCCTGGTGGGCAACGGGCTGGTCCTCTGGTTTTTCGGCTTCTCCATCAAGAGGAGCCCCTTCTCCACCTACTTTCTGCACTTGGCCAGCGCGGACGTCGGCTACCTCTTTAGCAAGGCCGTGTTCTCCATCCTGAACACGGGGGGCTTCCTGGGCTCGTTTGCCGACTACGTCCGCGCGGTGTCCCGGATCCTGGGGCTCTGCATGTTCGTCACCAGCGTGAGCCTCCTGCCAGCCATCAGCTCAGAGCGCTGCCTGTCGGTCATCTTTCCCTCTTGGTACTGGCGCCGGCGGCCCAAGCGCCTGTCGGCTGTGGTGTGCTCCCTGCTCTGGGCCCTGTCACTCCTGATCACCAGCATCCACAGCTACTTCTGCATGTTCCTGGGCCGCCAGGCGTCCAGGACGGGCTGCGGGCACGTGGACGCCTTCCTGGGCATCCTGCTGTTCCTGGTCTTCTGTCCGCTTATGGTGCTGCCCTGCCTGGCACTCGTCCTGCACGTGGAATGCCGGGCCCGGCGGCGCCACCGCTCGGCCAAGCTCAACCACGTCATCCTGGCCGTGGTCTCGGTTTTCCTCGTGTCCTCCATCTACTTAGGGATCGACTGGTTCCTCTTCTGGGTCTTCCAGATCCCGGCCCCCTTCCCCGAGTATGTCACCGACCTGTGTATCTGCATCAACAGCAGCGCCAAACCTGTCGTCTACTTCCTGGCCGGCAGGGACAAGTCACAGCGGCTGTGGGAGCCCCTCAGGGTGGTCTTCCAGCGGGCCCTGCGAGACGGGGCCGAGCCGGGGGAGGCGGGGGGCGGCACGCCCAACACGGTCACCATGGAGATGCAGTGCTCCTCGGGGAATGCCTCGTGAGAGGCCAGCTCCTGGAGGGGAGGCGGGGGCCAGCTGGAGTGGCCTCCAGAGACCCTTTGCAGGGGGACAGGAGTTGGACAGCAGCCCCGGGGCCCGAGTGCAAGGAGAAAAATCTGCTCCCCGCCCGCGTGCCACCTTCACCTGGGGCCGAGGCTCTGGGGGTGGCCGAGAGACAGAAGAGCCACTTCCAAACAGACCCCGTGGCCTCACCAGGCTCCTCCCAGCTATCCTTCTTCCGTGACCCACTCTGCAGAAGTTGCCCCCGGGCGGTGGGCCAGGTGTGGGGCTCCTCCCCGCCCCAGGATGGCCAGGAAAGGAGAGGAGGGGGTCTCGCAGCCCATCCACCTCCTGCCCCATCAGCCAGCCCATCGCCCGTCGGGCCAGCAGCTTTGTCCTGCTGTTGGGACACCTGCTCTCTCCTTTCTGCTCTGTCAAGGCAAGGGTGCTACCTGGGAGACGCTTCTCCTTAACCCGTCTGGGAGCCCAGTCTCTCTGCACGTGACGTTCCCTTTGGTGGCCGACATGGGGGAGCCTCTGGCACGGCGAGTGCGTGGACGCAGGAAAAGCCGTCGGCTGGCTTGAGTGGCTCGCTCTCGTTTCTGACTCCATGCCAGCCGGCATGTCTGAGCTGCCGTCCGCCTGGTCTGAGGGGCTCCGGAAGGCCGTCCTGGCAGTCTCTGGGCTATAGCCCCACCCAAAAGTGGGCACTGGCTCTACCTGGCCACCTCAGCCCACCTACAAGCACGGTGGCCCAGTTTGATGAAAAATAATCCATGTATATCAATAAACGTTTTCTATCTTGCAGCGAGGAAGGCTTCCTGCCCTCTGTCCTGTCTGTGATCTTGTTCCCACAGTGAGGACCCCACTGGCATCGGAAGCCCAGATGGGCAGCCTTTCCATGCCGCCCCCCGTGCAGCCCGCTCTGTACCCCAGCTCCCGTGCCGCCTCTCCCAGCTGGCCAGTCTACACACCGGCGTGCTCCCTCTCCTGCTAGGGTGTCCACTCCTCTGCCAGAGGGAGCTTGGTCCCCACGCTAGCCTCTGTTGGCTAACCCCCGTGCACTTTAACCCACCCAGGGCCCCCCCTGCTCCCTCTGGGAACCTTAGTTTTCATCACACCTACTGGGTTCTAGGCTCTCTGCTGCCCATGAAGAACACAGTGTGCGGGCTTCCCTGGTGGCGCAGTGGTTGAGAATCCGCCTGCCAATGCAGGGGACACGGGTTCGAGCCCCGGTCCGGGAAGATCCCACATGCCGCGGAGCAACTAAGCCCGTGCACCACAACTACTGAGCCTGTGCTCTAGAGCCCGTGAGCCACAACTACTGAAGCCCGCGTGCCTAGAGCCCGTGCTCCACAACAAGAGAAGCCACCGCAATGGGAAGCCCGTGCACTGCAACGAAGAGCAGCCCCCGCTCGCCGCAACTAGAGAAAGCCCGCGCACAGCAACGAAGACCCAACACAGCCAAAAATAAATAAATAAAAAATGAATAAATAAGTTTAAATAATAATAAAAAAAAGAACACAGTGTGTCCACACAGAGACCCCCCGGGTGGCTGCTGCATCCTCGGCAATATTGCACCCCCTGCCCCACCCAGAACTCTCTGTCCTAAGCTCTCTGAGTCAGGGCTGGCGCCTCTGAGCCTGGCACCTCCCGACCCCACAACAATAGGCTGAAGCCCCTCCCAGGAGACAGCCTCCACTGGAGCCGGGCCGGACGGCTCCCTGACCAACCCCTCGCCTCCAGCAGCCCCAGGAACAGGCCCATCTTGGGTTCCTGGTGTCCAGCCTGGGCCCCAGCCACTTTGGGGGAAGATCTGGGAAAACTGCTCACTGCATAGGCCTGGGGAGAGACCAGGGCAGGGGCATCCGGGGTCCAGGGCAGGAACAGGGCGCCCCTCTTCTGTGGAGAGCCAGGAGATGGCAGGGCGGGCAGGGCGGCTGACGGAGGGAACTGCCCGTCCAGGAGGCAGTACCGCCTGGTGGCTGGCATTCTGCCTGCAGAGCCTGATCGCCCTTTGCCCTGCCCTGGTGATCGCAGAGAAGGGCTGTAGCACCACCCTCGGGCCGGCTGACCCCCAAGTGCATTGCCCTGATGACCAGCCCCCGGCAGCCCAGCTCCCTTTTCTCACAGCCCCAGCTGCTACTCCAGCAAGGCCACCGCTCTGTGTGGTCCAGTGGCGAAGTTTCCAGGAGCTTTGGGTGATGAAGCCGGGGTGCCCACCCGCCCCTTTCCCAGCCCCTGGGGTGCACCCTCCCCAGCCTCTCCTCCACACACCAGTCAGAGAATCCCTGGAAAGCAGAGTTGAAGGCCACCACAGCTGATGCTTCTGGGGAATCGAGAAACCAAGTGGGGTCCTGACGACACGTGTCAGGAGGTGGGGTCGGGAACACCGGCTGGAAAGCTCCCAGTGGCGCAGGCCTCCCTCCACATGGTGGAACGGCCTCTCAGGCCTGCAGGTGCCCCAGGGGGCCGTCCAGGGCCTGGATCCTCGGGGCGCAATGCATCCCAGCCCCTGGGGCTCCCCTCTTCCTCAGGAGCCCCGAGCCCCCCGTGAGGAGCTGCCCCCCACCCAGGAGCTCGACGGCTCCTTCCTCCCCCTGCCATGGCTCAGAACCCAGGCCCGGTAGGTGGGTGGGCAGCCCTCACCAACTAGCAGAGCCTGGAGGTCAGGGCAGGGCTGGGCCTGTGTATGAATGTACACGTGCCCTTGGCAGACACTAAGCCGAGAAGGGCGGGGGGCGAACTCTAGGAATGGGGCCTCTCCGGCCCCGGGACCTTTCTCCCTGCAGTCTTGCTAGGGAGTCAGGCCTCTTCTCCTTTCTGCCACTCCAGCCCCCGGGCAGCATCCAGGCACAACCTGCCCACGCCCTGACCACCTCGCTTCTGTGCTAGTGTTTCTGTGCTGCTGGTGGGGAAAAGGCCCAGATGCCCACAAGCAGAAGCCTCAGGCCCTCGACCAATTTCCTCCTCCCTCCTTTGGTATTTAATTACTGAAGGGGCCACGGAGCCCACTGCAGGGGTGGGGTGATGTGCCTCTGCTATCCCCACCCCCCTAAAACGGCACATCCGGGCCCCGCCGTGGTGACCAAAAGCCTCCTTCTTTCTGGGTGTCCCATAAAGGCAGGAAGTCAAGGGTCCCCAAACATCACAGATTTCCACCCTGAAACTGCCTGGGGCAAAGGGTCTGGCCATTCTCCTTTGACAACTGCTGGGCAACAGAGTCATAGAATCGTGATTCGGGGAGTGAAGTCCCATACCTACCAGGCAGCTTCTAGGTGGCTGGACAAAGAAAGAACACTTGTTCCCCCGCCCCCAACAGGATACGAGGGAGGGGAGAGCCACAGGCAGGACAGAGCTCTCCACCTTTTCATACTTCCTGTCACCGCTGTCTCTACAAACGTGAGCAAGTGGGGAAACACACTCTTAGGTACACACGGGATACACACGGTCAAACCTGGAAAGCCAGAGCAAGCCTCAGGGAGGCCGGGGACTGCCACCCATGAGCCGTGGGACCTCGGCCTGCGGTGGCTCAGTGTCCCCACACACTACGGTCAGGGCGCAGGGCGGCCACTGAAGGAGGGACATTCTCGGGAACAGCCAATGCCAGCACTGCTGGTCAGGGCAATGACTGTCATTTCTTGAGGACCTACTATGTTCAGTGGGCCCTGGGCTGAGAGCTCCATGTGTGAATCTCATTTAATCTTCAGGACAGGGCTCTGCAGTACAGACTATCAGCAGCCGTGGTGGACACCAGTGTTTACAAATGGCGTTCCTCGTCCAAGGTCAGTCCCGCCAGGTGGACAGCCCTGGCTGGAGACCCAGTCATCATCAGGCACAGTGGTTTTCTTGTTTCCCTGGAAGCTCAGGCCTCTGACCTCTGCGTTTCCCATCAGCAAAGCACTGGGAGTTGGGGTTCTGGGGTGATGCATGAAGTAGACAGGGCAAGCCCATCGCCGTCCAAGGACGCCCTGGATCGGCCTTGTTGGATTACACAGTCAATAGAGACCAAAGGAGAGGACAGCCCGGTTTTAGGCTGTAGATGTCTGGAATGGATTGGGGGATGGGAATGGATGCGTGTTCAACAGACGGCACAGTGAACAGCCTGGAAGCTGATGCCTCTTCCATCTCATCTTCCATCCTAATAAGAGGAAACGGAATGCCTCTCTGGCATCCGCCCAGCTTTCCTGAATATCCTGCCAGTATCGTTTTGAGATAACTTGGGGTTTATATTCTATGCCAGAATTTTGAAGCCCAAGATCTTTTCTGCACAGCTTGGTTCAGAACCCTCAGCCAAGAGGATTCCTCTGTCTAGGGAACCAAAGGCTTCCTTCAGAAAATGAGACAGAGGGGTGGGCCCATTTATGGTCCAGATTCTCAATGCTTGGGAAGAAGCTCCAGCCCAAGGAATTGTGCCCTTAAGCAGGTTGGCTACAAGGCTGGGGAGCTCTGCAAATGTATTGCAGAATCTTCCAGAGCCAGGACAACTGAGAACATGAGTACAAAAGTACTACATTCTCAGCCAGCGGGGGCTGGAGAGTAGCCAGTAGGGGTTTGGAGAAAACAACAGGACACAGTTCACAAAATTAAAACTCATGGAAAACTCTGCTTCAGTGAGTCAGAATGCCAGCGCCAAGTTTCCTGGCAACTCAGGAGAAGGCTTCCCTAATCAGGCAGATTTTTTTTTTAATCTTTGTAATTGATTTAATGGCGGTCTAACTGATATACAATAAGATACATCCATTTAATATGTAGCTCAATGATCTTTGACACATGTGTACATGCTCATGTCATCACCGAATCAATACACAGAATGCTTCCAACCCCCAGAAAAGAACATTTCCATCACCTCCCCCAAAGTGTCCTAGGGCATCCAGCCCGTCATCCCGCCTCCACCCCCACCCTGAGGCAACCACTCATCTCGGCTTTATGTCACTCTAAATTCTAGATTACAGATTAGTTTCATAAGCAGATTTTTTATCAGCCAGGACTTTTGGTGACAAGTCACAGAAACCCCAGTTTCATCTAGTTTTGGTGGAGGGGTGGGTGGTATAGGTGGAGTGTATGCATGTGTTTGAGGGAATTCACTGACTCACATACCAGGAAAGTTCCAGAGAGCACAGACTACTCTTCATTGCGGTGTGTGGGCTTCTCATTGCAGTGGCTTCTCCTGCTGTGGAGCACAGGCTCTAGGCACATGGGCTTCAGTAGTTGTGACACGTGGGCTCCGTAGTTGTGGTCTGAGGGCTCTAGAGTGCAGGCTCAGTAGTTGTGGCTCACAGGCTTAGTTGCTCCATAGCATGTGGGATCTTCCTGAACCAGGAATGGAACCCGTGTACCTTGCATTGGCAGGCGGATTCTTAACCACTGCATCACCAGGGAAGTCCCCAGAAGTGATTTTCAATTCAGACATAGCTGGATCTGGGCCCCTAATGATGTTCCCTCGGTTACTTTTCTTTTTTCCGTTTCTCATCTCTGCTTTTATCTGCATTGCCTTTATTCTCAATGAATCAACTCAACAGCAGGTGACTAGCAGTTCCTAGTTTATATTCGACAAATTCAGCAATTCCAGCAGAAAGAGAGCATCCCTTTCCTGATAATTCTGGCAGAGGCCCATCACGCTCACTGGCCAGGCCCCATTCACCAGCCCTCTCCTGGAGCAGGGGGCAGACTGGGGAGGAAGGAGGATGCCCACCTCACCAAAACCCAACAGGCTTCGAGTGGGGAAGAGGTGAGCTCAAACAAAAGGCACGAAAAGGAGATGCTAGCAGGCAGAGTGGCAAATGTGGGCCACATTCCACCACCCACACACCCACTTCTTTCCACGTATTGATATGATTTTATAATGTTCCTACCCCAAATCTGTAGCTATATTATTCACAGCAGAAAATGCACTTCCCTCTCTCCCCGAGAAGAGAGACAATCCAAAGTCAGTTCTGGGGACTGATACCCCAGCACCAAGCCCAGGATCTGTGGGCCATTTGCATCTCTCTCCATCAGATCCAGAGGCACTTCCTCAAGGACTGGTACCCAATCCTAGTGATGGGTCCCATCCCTCCAACCCAAATGATGATGGCCACTCTCAAGACACACAATTCACAGTGGACAGGACAAAGGAAATAACTATGATTTTTTCTTTAATCCCATTTGGAAAAGGAGAGAACAGAAACAGTACACAATGGTAGTGGTCCATAGCATATTCTATGCTGAACAGGAAGTAGTAAGGACTGGCAACGAGGGAGGTTCTTGATTGGCCAATAAGCATGGTCGCCAGAATCCAAGATGGCCCCCAACAATCCACCTCCTGTATCCACAGACTTGTGTAGTCCCAGCTCCATGAGTGTGGGCTGGACCAGGTAACTTGCTTCTAATCAACAGAATGGAGCAAAGATTATTAGGCTACGTGAGACTGTGACTCCCATCTTGTGAACAGACGCTCCCCCGAGCTGGCTTTGAGGAAGCAAGCTGCTGTGTTGCAAGCTGCCATACTGGGGAGACCCCGACAGCAAGGAGCTGAGGGCAGCTTCTGACCAACAGCCAGCAACACACTGAGGCCTTCAGTCCAACAGTCCGCAAGGAGCTTCATCCCGCCAACACCTGTGGAAGTTTGGAAGCAGGTAAGACACCTCCAGAGACCACTTCCTGATGGTCCCACAGGACGAGGCGTTGCTACCAGATTTGGGCAATGCTGCCCTCTGGACGCCTTATGGTACTTGGTTTCTTTGCTTTCGGTCAGTTCCATGAGCTGGTAACCAAGACCAGATTCCTTGCTGAGTCACTCTCCTTGAATCTAAATTCAGGTCCATGGTATTCTAGCCCTTGGGAGCAGTTCTGGAGGGCTCAGCCATCCCTCTGGCCTCAGCTGAATGGCCTCTGTGAGACCTCAGAGCCATGAAAACAATCGCCCTGGGAGTAGGCAGCAGAGCTGATCTGCCTCCCGGGCAGAAAGTGGGGCTTCCTCATGGTCATCCCACCGGGACACTCAGGTCACCTCAGGAAACTGCCCAAGTCTCCGGCTAACAGGTGGCAGAACTCGGACTTGAAACAAGGTCCTGAAGACCAGGCCCGGTGCTCCCTCCCCCCCAGCCTTCCCCAAGCAGAGCACTGGGAGAGAACATCAGCCAGAGCACCTCCACGTGGATGTAACCCACAAGGGCCCCCATTCCCTCCAGAGCCCCACCCTACCCCCCACCGATAGGGCCCGCTGATGCTCTGAGGTCGCCTCGGCCATCCCAGTCGGCCTTCAGGAGGGGGGGCATTTCCGGGATGGCGTAGGAGAGGGGTGACCCTCCCATCGCTCCTCATGGGTGCCCAGTCTCATGCTCCATTCCCCTGCAATGCAGCCATCCCCCAGGTGGGGAGCTGGGGAGGCCACGCCTGGCCGGGCCCATTAGCCCCGAGCTGGCTCTTCTGCAGGCCTCCCAGGGGGTGAGGCCCGTGCCATTCGTGCATTTATACCTCAAGCTTCCCTTCCCGCTTCTCAGAGGGAGCAGGCGGAAGGTTCTCTGGGGGCCCCAGGGACTGGGCGCCTCTGAGGCCAGGGTGGGGAGCAGCAGAAGACAGTTCAGAGCATCCCTGCTGAGCCAGGACGGGGGCAGGAGAGACTTGGGGCCTTGGGGCAAAGGGGTGCTGCCGAGACTCCAAACACCAGAGCGAGGAGGGGGCTGCCACCTTCCCTGAAGGACTGAGCGTCACGTCAGGGAACAGGGGAGCAGCCCCTGGTTTCTACTCTCTGGGTGGAAGCAGGAGGCCACGCCAGTGACAGGTGATCCGCTGCTAGCCCCAGGTAAGCGTGCAGCCCTGCCAAGTGCAGCTGGATGACGTGGGCAAGTGTTTCAGCTTCTCCAAGACCTCATCTCCTAAATAAAACGAACTAGTGAAGACTACCTTTAAAGTATTTAAAGGGGTGACGAGTTCTTATCACCCTCTGGGGTGCCTGCCACTTGGAGAGCCTCCAGCAATGGTGATAGCAGAGCCAGGACAAAGGTGAGACAAGCAGGTATCATGGGGAAGACAATTTACGGAGAAGACATACAATTCGTTTTTGAAGAATCAGCTTATGAAACAACCAGGTGATTTATTCTTATTTATGTAAAAAAATGTATATGTAAATGCACAGAAAAAACCTTCAAGTATATAATCACACAGTAAATGGTGATACCCAGGGTGAAGGCAGGGCAAAACCTTCTTTCTTCTTTACCATTTGAATCTTTAAAAATAAGAATGTTGGGGCTTCCCTGGTGGCGCAGTGGTTGAGAGTCTGCCTGCCGATGCAGAGGACGTGGGTTCGTACCCCAGTCCGGGAGGATCCCACATGCCGCGGAGCGGCTGGGCCCATGAGCCCAGCCAAAAAGGCTGTTTGGGTATCTAATCTATGTAAATTTTTTTATAGGCTTAAAGTACAAGAAGAAATGGACAGCAGCATAATAGTAGTGGGAAATAACACATTTCCGTAAGTCTTTCGTGGAATAGATAAAAATTCACACAAGGCTTTCGAGGACAGGAAGATTAAAGCTAACTCGTAGATTCTGTATTTTAAACCATCACCCATCGACAAGCCGTGAGTGAGCATTTACTCCTGCAGGGATTGTGCTGGGGACCAGAGGCCGTGGACAGGGATCAAGTCAGACTCAGGCCGGCCTGGGGGGCAGACACGCCAGCTGAACTAGTGTGTAAGGGAAGGAGGGTGAGGGTGTCTGGGGAGCACACAGCATAGCACTGAGTCTAGGGGCCACTCCACATTTATTGAGTGCCCACTGTGTGCCAGGACCTGACTCAGGGGTAACCAAGACACAAACTCCCCCCGCTGTACAGGGGACCTCACTGCGGTGAAGCGAGGCGTTAACAACCACCTGGTCCATTTTCATGCCGTGTACATGTTGTTTACTTTTATTTGGAAGTATTCACCATTCATTATTTCCTTTCATTGGTGCATTAATCTGCTCAGCTGCCATAACAAAATACCTCAAACAGAGGGCATAAAAAAAACAGACATTTATTTTCTAACAGTTGTGGAGGCTGGAAGCCTGAGATCAAGATGCCAGACAATTCCATGCCAAGTGATGGCTCTCTTCTTGGCTGGCAGACCACCGCCTTCTCACTGTCTTCACATGGCAGAGGGGTGGGGGACAAGGAGGTGGGGAGAGAGAGAGAGAGAGAGAGAGAATGCTCTGGCATCTCTTCTTAAAAGGACACCACTCTTACTGGATTAGGGTCCCACCCTTATGACCTCATTTAATCTTAATTATCTCCCTAAAGGCCCAGCTCCAAATACAGTCACGTTGGGGATTAGGGTTTCAACAGACGAATCTGGGGGCGCGACACCATTCAGCCCTCTTTTTTTCCCTCAGTCCCAATATTTGATCTCCCTTCTATTTTCTCTGAAAGAGAAGATACCTAAAAAAGAGCGGCCGCATCTTCCCACCTCGTGTCCTGCACCCATGACTGGACTCCCCGCTTCCCTCTGGGCTGACACCCCAACTCCTAGCCGGGCCAATCCCTGGGCCGTACCCGGTCCTATGGGTTCTCACCTCCCCCAGGACCCCTTCCTGAAGCTTTCGTGATCATCAGCTTTCCCCCTCTCTGCTGAATCACACCCATCTGCATGCAAACAGGCAATAATATGCTTCTTTTAAAATAGGTAAAACCAAGGACTTCCCTGGCAGTCCAGTGGTTAAGACTCTGCGCTTCCACTGCAGGGGCACAGGTTCAATCCCTGGTCGGGGAACTAAGATCCCGCATGCCGTGCGGCGCAGCCAAAATAATAATAATAAAATAAAGTGAATAAAACATCTGCCTGCAAATCTCATTTCTCTGCCCTCCACACCCACCTACCCATTATGACAAATCCCTTCAGAAAGCCACCTGCACTCCCTGACTCCACAGCTGGCCCCTCGGGGCATTTGGGGGGTCTCTGCTGCTGATTGCCGCCCCCTTGGAGGGGTCTTCTGGAACCACCAGCCCCTCCCAGCCCTGCCCAGTCTACCTCTTCCTCCTGCTCTGTTATCTGTGAGAGTCCGGTGAACACTCCTGCATAACCGCTTCTGTGACAGTTACCACATCGGAAGCTGTGTTCTTTTTTTTTTTTTTTTTTTTTTTTTTTTTTGCGGTACGCGGGCCTCTCACTGTTGTGGCTTCTCCCGTTGTGGAGCGCAGGCACCAGATGCGCAGGCTCAGCAGCCATGGCTTACGGGCCCAGCCGCTCCACGGCACATGGGATCTTCCCGGACCAGGGCACGAACCCGCGTCCCCTGATCGGCAGGCGGACTCTCAACCACTGCGCCACCAGGGAAGCCCGGAAGCTGTGTTCTTCTTGCTGACCGACCACTTCCCCTCAGAACCTCAACCCCAGGAGAGAAGCAAGTGTCTGTCTTCTTGTCACTAGCACCCCCAGGACCTGGAGTAGCTTTGGCCCCGTCTGCCCTCAGTCAGCGTTTGCAGGGTGGATACCTAACGAATGCTAGGAAGAAGCAGGCAGGGGCAGGGTGGGTGGGAGGTGTCGGCCCGTGTGCATCTCCCCCCTCCCCACTCAGCAGGGTCGGGACCCTGTCCTCCCCTCCTGGGAGAGCGGCCCAACCCAGCTCACTTTGTGCGGCTTGAGTGGATGTGTGTTCACGGAGCCCTGTGGGCAGCAACCCAGCAGCAGTGGCCTAGGATTGTGGAGGAGGGGTCCCGCTGGCTGGAGAGGGGCCGGGGGAGTGCCCGTCTGAGCCCCGGGAGGAGCCTCATTTGATCCTTCAGGGCACCCCCTTCAACTGGCCTCTCCCAGCTGCCCTCGGACCTCAGTACCTTCCAGCCCCACCCAGCCTCCTAATCCCCACCTTGTTAGTTAACCCCCTCCCCGGTCCATCTCCGCACCCGGCGGTCGGTGTAACTGTCTAACTGTATTCCCCACCTCCTGCCAACTGTGAGTTCTGTGAGGATGGGCTCTGTCCATCAGAGTCATTGTTGTACGTGTGTTCTGTGTGTTCGCGTGTACACGTATATACATGTATGGGCATGTTGTGTGTGTACGCACATGTACTATATGTGTATGTGTATATGTGCTATGTTTATATATGTATTTGTATGTTGTCTGTATGTATATGTGCTATTATATGTGTTTGCTATATGTATGTATATATGTATATGTGCCTAAATATATGTGCTATTGTATATGTAGTATGTTTATATTGATATATATATGACACATGCTGTGTGTGCTATATGTAGGTATATGTTGTGTGTGCACGTATATGTATATATGCTATTATGTATGTATATGTGTTCTCTCTCTATAGAACTATGTAACTAGCACATAGTATAAATTTGTTAAATATTATTTAAACTTGTGTTGAACCTAAAGGAAAGACTTCTGACTGTAGCCACAAGGCACCTTTGGAGGTTGGTATCTGTGTGACATGGTACCATGCTTCCACTGTGGCTACAAAGAAACGTGGGAGAAAACAATCTCCTCCCACCCACCCAAATAGAATACAGAGCTGAAAGATGAAAGATGGGAAAGGAAATCTCCAGGTGCCCCAGGAAACTTGCAACTAGAGCTGGTGCCAATGGCCCAAGGTACATCAGACAGGTAGAGGCTCCAGGGGGCAGGGGCTAGGTGGGGCTGGGTCGAGGAAGGGGAGAGGGGATGAGAGGTAGCCTTGGGGCAAAATAAGGAGAGAGAGCTTGATCAGGGGGAACTCCATGAGGCCAGAACCTGGGAGGACCCCGCTGCTTAAAGAAAGCAATGTTCATCCCAATGTCTTTAGGACCTTCTCCCTGCCTTAGGGAGAAGGAGAAGGGAAGGGGGCTGGGGGGGAGGGTGAGTGGAGTTGGACACCAATTCGAGTAACCAAAGCCCCAAATTTGTACCATTCACAGGTGTAGAATCTGAATTTACACCAAATCTCCAAGCCAAGAAATTCAGGGACTTCCCAGGTGGCGCAGTGGTTAAGAACCTGCCTGCCAATGCAGGGGACACGGGTTCGAGTCCTGGTCCAGGAAGATCCCACATGCCGCGGAGCAGCTAAGCCCGTGCACCACAACTACTGAAGCCCGCATGCCTAGAGCCTGTGTTCTGCAACAAGAGAAACCACCGCAATGAGAAGCCCACGCACCTCAACCAAGAGTACCCCCACTCGCCACAACTAGAGAAAACCCACATGCAGCAATGAAGACCCAATGCAGCCAAAAATTTTAAAAATTAAAAATTAAAAAGAAATTCAACAAAATCCAAGTCTTGGACCAGTGAAATCCTTTGAAATCCCAAAAGAAGTCAATGCCAAATGTATGAGTAGCAAAACTTTGGCAACCTAGTGGGTCTCGCATAAGAAGAAGTAATGTTATTCCTGTAGAAGACAGTCTCTGTATTTGCAAAGCACATGGGGAATGAACAGGGAGATTAGGAAACATTAATTAAAAATTGATATCAGATCAAATAAACTTTAAGGCTAAAAAAGTATTAAAGATGAGGAAGGTCACTACATAAAAGGTGCAATTCACCAGGATCATATAATATTCTTGGATTTGTACACACTTAACAAAGTTTCAAAATAGGTGAAGGAAAGAGAAAAATGACAAAACTACAATCATAATGGGTTAATATCTGTAGAAGACAAAAAATTAATCAGGATACAGATCATTTAAACAATGCAATTTTAAAAGCTTCATCAAATAAGGTAATAAAGTAAACAGAGGGACTTCCCTGGTGGTCCAGTGGTTGGGACTTGGCCTTCCAATGCAGGGGATGTGGATTCGATCCCTGGTCAGGGAGCTAAGATCCCACATGCCTCGTGGCCAAAAAACCAAATTCAATAAAGACTTTTAAAAAATAAATAAATAAATGTACAGAAATTGGCCATCTCTTATGCTACCAAGTGAGTCTCATAAATACCAAAAAATTGACCACATTATCTGGCCACAACAGAATATTAGAAACCAATAACGAGAAGACAGCCAAAGCATGTATTGTAAAATGTATTTCTAAATAATTTATGGACATTTACATTTTAAATTTTAAATGTTTTAAATGGTTTTTTTTTTTTTTTTTTTTTTTGCGGTATGCGGGCCTCTCACTGTTGTGGCCTCCCCCGTTGCGGAGCACAGGCTCCGGACGCGCAGGCTCAGCGGCCATGGCTCACGGGCCCAGCCGCTCCGCGGCATATGGGATCCTCCCAGACCGGGGCACGAACCCGTATCCCCTGCATCGGCAGGCGGACTCCCAACCACTTGCGCCACCAGGGAGGCCCCTTAAATGGTTTTAATTTGTAAAAGATTTAGATATCAACAACAATGAAGACACTACATATCAAAACTCATGAAACATCTAAGGAAATACTTAGTAGCATATTGATAGCCCTAAATACCTATTAGAAAAAGAACATTTGAAAATTAATTACCAGAGAATTCAACACAAGAAGCTGCAAAAAGAATCACAAGGTAAATCCAAAGAAAGCAGAAGAAACAAAAGCATAAACTGAGAAAATGGGAAGCAAAGAAACAACAGAGTTGATTTTTTTAAATAATAGTTCTTGAAAACAAACCTCTGGCAAACTGATAAAGAAAAAAAAAGAGCAAAGGCACAAATTTAAAATGGCAAATAGAATTGAGGTTTTAAAAATTGTAAAAGAATACCATGTAAAGTATTATACCAATAAATGTGGAACCAGAAAGCATGAGCAATTTTCTAGAAAAATAACTTTACTTACTTTAACTCAAGAAGAGAATGAAAATCTAAACAAACCTAAAATATTAAATAAATTGGAGTTTGGGGTTTTTTTTTCCAAAGCCATGCGTATCCACTAACACTCACATAAAAATTACCAGACCAGATGGTTTTACCTTCTGCCAAATGTTCAAAGAAAGATAATCCTTACATGATACAAATTGTTTTAAAGGGTAGAGAAAAAGGACTCTCTCTCCAAGTCATTTTATGAAGCAGTATAACCTTACAGCTTTGAAATAAAAAACAGACAAAGATAGCACCAGAAGGGGAAATTATGGGCCAATTTCACTTATGAACACAGATGAAAATTTTCTAAATAAAATCAGAACAACAGGAGGTAAAAAAAAAAACACAAAAAAACAGAGCAAAGTAGAAATGGTTTATCTTAGAAATATAAGGATGAATGAACACCAGAAAATGTATCAATATATATTCACCACATAAATAGACTAAGGGAGAAAAAAGAGAAAATTATTAAGTAGACACCACAGGAAAAAATCATGATAAATTTCATCATTCATTTATAATAAAAAAACTTAAAAAATTAAGAGGGAAACTTTCTCACCTTGATAAAAGATACTACCAAAAACTTAGAGCAAATACCATATCTAATGGAGAAACATTAGACACATTTTTTTTAAGATTAGCAGGGAGATAAATGTGCCTGATTCCAGTCATTGTTCAGCATAATGCTAGGTGTTCTGGGCTATGCTATAAGACATGAAAAAGAAATTAGAGGTATGAGGACAGTTACATAGAAAATCAAAATACTCAACATACAAAGTGATAGAAATGATAACCTAAATGAGGTCATTTGCCTGATTAATAAAAACTACAAAAATCATCAGTGTGTCTCTACACCATCAATAATCAACAGGAGGATACCCTGTAGCCATGATGGAGTAACTGGTACTAGACTAGCCCTCCCACTGTGAACAACCAAAAAACTAAAGAAAACATAAGAAACAACTGTTTTCAGATATTGGACAAGAGGCATCCCAGAACTACAATCTCTGAGGCAAGAGAAATATGAGGTGAGCTCTAGTATCACCCCAGCTTTCTGCTTGGAGCTACTCTCTGGACAGTGGTAGAGGAAGTGGGGAAAGCCAGGCAGAGCATGGTGGTCTCCCTGAGTTAAAGACAGAGAAGTCAGACTTTGGGGAGATTGAAGTGGCTGGAATTTGTGAGATGGAGTACCAGAGAGAAGGGAGCCAGCTACTCAGAGAAAGAACTGCAAAAATCTGCAGAGGGTCCCCTTGAGTCTTTGGTGGAAAAGTAGGCTGGGCATAAAAGGATGAAACTCCATGAAACTGGCAAAGAAAAACTACCTAGTAGCTGTCAGTTAAAAACTCCTGGGGGGCTCACACAAAGCCACATATACTTTATTTTTTCTTTAATATTTATTTATTTGGCTGCACGTAGTTTTAGTTGTGACACACCGGATCTTTGTTGCAGCATGCGGGATCCTTTTTTTTTAGTTGCGGCATGCAAACTCTTAGTTGCAGCATGTGATATCTAATTCCCTGACCAGGGATTGAACTTGGGTCCCCTGCATTTGGAGCACAGAGTCTTAGCCACTGGACCACCAGGGAAGTGCCCTGCCACATATACTTTAAAAACAACAACAGTGTGTTAATGTTGTAGGGACAGACAAACCAATGACACAGAATGGAGACTTCAAAAACAGTCCCATGTATAAATGAGAATATCCTAAAAACATACTGTGGAGTGAAAACAACAACAACAACAAAAATAGCACAAATTCTAAATCACAACATTTATGTAAATTAAAAATACTTTATGGGCAACCACCTGTTTTGAAAGATAATTAGATGTCTAAGGACGTATGTTAAACAGGTTAGAACAAATGTGGGGAGGGAGGGGAGAAAGGATGGAATGCAGAGGGAAACTGAAATGAATAAATGATTTTATTTGAGTTTCAATGGCCTGATGATCCTGGTGCGCCATAAAGTCAGGGTATAACTAAACTCTTCTTTGCACCTGAGGTCCAGTTTAAAAAAATTAATTCACAGAATTTGAAGATTTGGGGAGAAAAAAGTGATACTATCATTAGATATAGAAAAGCCTTTGATAAAAGTCAATATGTCTTCATGATGAAAAAAATAATTAAACTCAAAATAGAAGAGAACCTCTTAGCTTGACAAAGGGCATCTGTAACAACTTTGCATCTGCAACGGTGGACCTGCTGGCAGATCCAGGTAGGGTGGGAGCCATGGGGAACGGGTCATGGTCTGTTGCAAAAAGAACCCAGTGTGAGAGCCCTGAAAGAGGAAAATTGGGGTGGGGGCCTCCCAGGAGTCCCCTGGGGTCCAAGCGACACAGAATCTCATGCTGGTCTATCTCCCTTCTGTAGGATGAACAAGACCCTGAACAGCAGCCAGACCCCGGCAGCAAACTGGAGCAGCCCCGGGGTGCACGTGCTGGGCACAGCCCACTGGGTGCTGGGTGCCCTGGTCATGTTCACCTGCGTGGGCAGCATCATGGGCAATGGCCTGGTGGTCTGGCTGCTGGGCTTCCATGGGCAGAGGGGTCCCTACAAAGTCTGCATCCTCCACCTGGCCGTGGCCGACCTCCTCATGCTCCTCTGCATGGTCTCCACGCCCAGCCTAGAAAGCATCCCACTGGGCCGCGTGGGCCACACGGCCGACCCACGAGGTGGTGAGGAGGGGGAAGCACTTCGCCTAGGTGGCAGCCTGAGCCTGCTGACGGCCATCAGCGTGCAGCGCTGCCTCTCTGTCCTCCTCCCCATCTGGTACAAGTGTCACTGGCCCCGGCACCTGCCGGACACGGTGTGCGTCCTGCTCTGGGTGCCGTCCCTCCTGCTGAGCACACTGGCCTCGCTCTGCAGCAGGCTCTGGCACCGGGACGAACGGCGGTGCTTCACGGTGGACTTGACTGTCAGCATCCTCATCACAGGGGTCTTCACGCCTGCGATGGCCACGTCCAGCCTCACCCTCCGCACGCAGGCGCAGAGAAGCTCCCAGTGGCGCCGGCCCACGCGGCTGTACGTGGCCATCCTGGCCTCCGTCCTGGTGTTCGTCTGCATCCTGCACCTCGGCACCTCCGGGTTCCTCCTCTACTGGCTGGACCTGCCCCAGCAGATGAAGACTGTCCAGCCGCTTCGCCCACCTCTCCTCGGCCGTGAGCAGTAGCGCCAAACCCGTGATCTACTTCCTGGTGGGCAGTCGGGGCGGCCGAGCCTGCGGGAGCCCCTGGGGGCCGTGCTGTGCAGGGCGCTGCGGAAGGAGCCTGAGCTGGAGGAGGGGCAGACGCTCTCCACTGGCACCAAAGATAAGGCAGGGGTCTGAGAGCACCGCGCCCTGGACGCCGCCTGCCTGGCTGGCCGGCTGTTGGGAACCACGCAGGCTTTGCGTCTCACCCTCTCGGGGTCCCCTTCCTATCTGCCAAGGCTCCCCCACTGAATGTCATGTCTCAGATCTCACAATGCAACTCAGCTGGAAAGATGAACCGTAATTTTTTTGCTTGGGGAGGAAGTTCTGGCTAGAGGGCAAATGTCAGCGTTCAGCCCTGGCCTGTTTGATGCTAATTATCTAAATCGTCTCTATAGGTGGGTAGCATGCATCCCATTTGGGTGGGAAGGGTCATCCTCCCAGCCTCCTCCCCCTAAGACGGTATCTTAGTACAGGAAGTGGGATGTGGTTCGTGTGACCCTGTGGCCCCAGGCTGGTCCTTGGGCATGTGCTGGTAGCAGCTGGCCGCCGGGCGATGCCCCTGGTCCACCTTCCACCAGGTGTCCAGCTGACCCCCTCCATCCCTGCAGGCTGCAGCCAGTCAACTGTGTTGCCACTGCTGACCCAGCTCCCGCTGGCCATGGGTCATGAGATGGCCTTGTCCTCCAGGTGGCCCCTGGGCGGCACCTGACCCCTGGCCTTTGCCTTCGGGACACCTTGCACCCACAGCAGGTCTGATTGCTTTCCCCCAGGAGGCCACACTGCAGCCGGAGAGCCCCTGGCCGACCCCTCTGGAGAGGGACAATTGTTGAGGGGACGGTGCCCCAGGAGGCGGGGGCAGCCTGGGGGCAGCTTCATCCCAGAGACCCACGTGACTAGCAGAACGAGAGTCTGTGCTCCAAATGATTGCCCCCCCCTACCAGGGTCTCCCTCAGCTTGCCCCAGCACTTCTCCCTTTCTGGTGCCAAAATGCAAAGAGGGAAAATTGGGGGCGATGCCTTTCTCCCCGCCCTCCCTCTTTTCTTCCCACCAGCTCCTGAGTCCAGGACAAGAGTGGATGCATCACACCCTTTGCTACCGTCCAGTATCCAGCCTCGTGGCTGGGGGCTTGGGTGGAAAGGGGGCGTCATGGGACATCCATGAAGGGAGAGCATAAAGAGGAGGGGGAGGAAAGACAGGAAGTGGAAAGGGCAGCTCCCGGGACCCCAGCCCCCCTCCACACGGCGGCATCTTGCCGTGTGATCCTATTCTGTGTATCAGTAGCGGAAGAATACTTCATCCCTTCTCTTGGCATCCTTCCGAAGCAGTTCCCAAACTCCTCCTGAAACATGGAGGCTTCGAGCCAGATGGGGCGAAGGTCAGAGCTTCAGAAAGGAAGAGAAAAGCTCGTTGATAATCTATAAAAATACAGTATCACAGCAAATCTCCGAGTCTAGAACTGGGAGTCCTGGGAACTAGTGTGTGTGGAGCTGGGGCCCGTCGTCCTTGCCTCCGCTGCCTCCTCCCCCCGCCAACCCCTGTCCTGGCCTCCCCGTGGCATTCACTGAACTGAGCTGAGGACTGTGCGGCCCCTGGAAGCAGGTGTGCTCTGAGTGCCCTCTGTTCCCTGGGTCACCTGCTTTCCCATCTCAGCTCAGACCCCCAGGTCTGCGTGTCCCAGGGAGGCATGAGAGGTGGAGGCTCTCTATCAGTCAGTCCAGGCATCTTATGGAGCACCCAGCACCAGTTTGGGCCTTGCATGCCATAAGCACTAATAAGTGCTCATTTGGCTAATAAGAATAACTGACACCTGTGTAATGCTGTATAGCAGAGGGGCTCAGAGAGGCCAAGGTTTTATCCAGCGTCACACAGCCAGCAAATAGAAAGGCTATGATTTAACCCTTATCTTTTGACCACAAGCCCCATCCATGCTCCACAGCCTCCTCTAACCTGGGCAGGGACCATCTGAAGCAGATGGTCGGTGATGAGGGAAACCTCACCTCTTGGGGGTAAGTGAGGTGAGGCCCGTCACAGGGCCCCTCAGCTGCATGTGGAAGGAGAGGAGCCCTAGTAATTGTTCACACAGTTTTGTTTGTTTGTTTGTTTGTTTTTAAATTTTTGGCTGCACCATGCGGCATGTGGGATCTTAGCTCTCCGACCAGGGATCGAACCTGTGCGCCCTGCATTGGAAGGTGGAGTCTTAACCACTGGACTGCCAGGGAAGTCCCCACACGGTTATGTTTTGATAAAACTTACTATCTTCTACATCAGGCCATGTGACGCTGGCGTGGCCTCAGGTATCCAGGGGATCTGGCTAAGGGCAAGTGGAGTTGGTGGCACCTGCAGTGTGGGCTTCGTGGGGAATATTTATGTGGTTCACAGCCCCCATTTCTGTGTGTAGCTGTGGTCAAGGCAAACCATCTCGGCAAAGGAATGCCAAGTGAGGGTGTTCCCACTACCCACTGTGCCAACTCGCCTGGCATCGTGGAGAAAAATGCAGGCCCAGAGTTGTAAGGAAATCGGAACATCTCCAGAATTGAGTGGGGAGTGGGCAGTGGAGAAGAAATAGGTTTGAAATGTACATAACCGGAAGCTAGTCTACGGGGAGATTCCGTTCTCATGGATGCCGAGTCGGAAGAGTTCTCATCTGTAAGAAATATGCTTGAACTTGCAGCATGTATAACTGTAAAACATGCTAGACCTTTTTTTTGGCTACAGGAGACGTGCAAAAATGCAATTTATCAGACGTCCTGTCTTTGTAGGCATAATCCTGACTGGCAAAATGTCTGGGTGAAGTTGCATGTGTTATGCATCTCAGCTATTGTTATTGTTAAATAAATCTGATCGTTGAAGAGAAACCAAGTTCTCTTTCTACTTTCTCTATAGAAAACACTACAAAATGTGCAAGAATAAGAACTTGGGGTCACACGGCTGGCGTGGGAAGTGCATCTGGCCTCTGTCACACACTGACGGTGCAGGCTCGTCAAGTCACTAAGTCTCTCTGATTCTCCCTGTTCGCATCTTGGAAGTGGGGACAAGACGAGTCCCTGTCTCCTGGGTTCACAGAGCATTCAATGAGATGATCGTGCTGTGTTTAGCTGTACGTGGCCCACAGCAAGGACTCAGTAAGAGCTTACTATTTGTATGCGTCGGATCTTTTGGAGGACTTGGGAGGGGTGCACCCAGCCTCTGGTCCCCTTTCTTAGGACCCTGCAATTTACTACTTTCCCTCTTTGCAGGACAACTTGGTTAATCAAGGAGACCTCTACTCCAGAGGCCATAGGGGTCCCCTGAGTCTCTTCTATCAGGTCCTCACCATCCCAGAACATCTAAGGGCTGATCTAGGACCTACAATGGCCATGTCCCTCTCTCCCAGGATGCTGAATCATGAAGAGGGCAGGAGAAGCAGTTGGAAGTCATCCATTCCCACAGTGGCAACCTGACACTTAACTCAGACCTTGTCCCGATGCCTGTTCTGTTTTCAGGCTGGTTCTCCAGTCTGGGTGTTGATTGCCCAAGCTCTCCGTTCTCTTTCCAGATGATGTCCTTTATTACTTGACCACAAGAGGTTTTTGTTGGCTGCACCAAGGAACACTAACTTACACAAGAACTCCTATAAGAAAGGCAACAGATCTTCCAGTTAATAACGCAGGGCTCTGAGAACTGAGACCTGGCTGAGGGTGCAAGGCTGGTAAAGCATGAGCCCCAAAATTCCCTGCCACGTGGGCTCCCCATAAGTCCCTGGAGGCAGCCCCGCGCTGTGTCCATGAGGTCTTATGTTCGTGGAATTTGCAAGGTGATGTATTTTAACCAGGACTGGTTACCCCTGATGCCCTATTCCTCACCAACTCCCCTTGTCACTATCCCCTTCATGGCAGTGACGTTGGAGTGGCCACGGAGGGACATTTGGGGGAGGCTGAGTCGGAGATAGCTTCAGTTTGGGTTTAGTGACAGATATTTACGTAGTTCACACTCACTTCTATGTAACGATGGTTCCCAAGTCTGATTAATGGGTTTACCAGTGTCAGGACACAAAGGGTCTGGGTGGTGGAGGAGAGATGTACAAGCCAGGAGCCAGGCTATGGGAGAGCCTTCCAATCACCAGATTCATAGCATTTTAAATGGAGGAATCCGTTCTCTGGGATGCTAAGATGTAGCAAACCACTATGATGCACCCTAGATCCCATCAGAGAAAAAGCTGGCCCACACTGCTGTTGACTTCTGCAATGTTTCCAGTGGTTATAGGTGTTCTTTCCGAGTTCATCTTGTAAATGGAATATTTTAACACACAGCCCAGCCTGGCTTCTCCTCTTAAAGAGCTATCATAACGAGAGAGTAGCCCATCACAAAGCTGTTCAAGCCTTATGTCACGGGGACGGTGACATTTTCAAGACTCCAAAATATATTTTTGAAAACTGGATGACGTGGAAGAAAAACAGAAACTGTAAATAACAAAAAAAAAGATTGTTCAAATGTGGAAAGATATTTTGGAACATTTCCAAAAATAGTGAAAAATTATAAACTCTTGGCTTACATAGATATGAAAATGACCTTCTTTTGTTATCTTTTTGTTTGTCTGTGAAAGAAGTAAAAGTTCAAATTAAAATTAATGAACTATGGTAAAAAAGGGATAAAGATAAATAATGAAGTCGATAAAAGTTAGTTTGAAACTGAGAGCTGAATTGTAGCCAAAAGTAATTTCCCAAGAGGAAGAAATCATTTCAGAATAGAAGAAATGAATAAGTTCTTGGATTCTGATAATCTGATTGATGAAGAGAAACGTATCTTAAGAACACATTGGGGGGCTTCCCTGGTGGCAGAGTGGTTAAGAATCTGCCTGCCAATACAGGGGACATGGGTTCGAGCCCTGGTCCGGGAAGATCCTACATGCCACGGAGCAACTAAGTCCGATCCTACATGCCACAGAGCAACTAAGTCCGTACGCCACAGCTACGGAGCCTGTGCTCTACAGCCCGCAGTCACAGCTACTGAGCCCACATGCCACAACTACTGAGCCTGAGCTCTAGAGCCCGCGAGCCACAACTACTGAAGCCCATGGGCCTAGAGCCCGTGCTCCGCAACAAGAGAAGCCACCGCAATGAGAAGCCCGCGCACCACAACGAAGAGTAGCCCCCGCTCACGGCAACTAGAGAAAGCCTACGCGCAGCAACAAAGACCCAACGCAGCCAAAAATAAATAAATAAATAAACTAATTAGTTAAATTAAAATTTTAAAATGTATAGGACATTACCAATAATGAATTGTGGAGCTAAGAAACATTTTTAAACTATTAATATTACAAAATAAATGTTGATCAGCCATGCTAAAAAAAAAAAGGATTGAATTACCTTTCAGCTCTCTCTATGGAAAATATTCAACACTATTGACGTATAAAAAGGCTATCAAAGAATGTGCAGCCAAAAAAGGTAGGAAAAACACTGCAGATATTTTTCTCTATTTTGTATTATTTGTGGTATTTGTCAGCTTTTAAAAATCTGTGATTTGCTGTGATTTCTTTTCTCATTCTAAACAAATACTCGTTGTATCTAACTGTCGTTATAATTTTGTATTCTTTTTCTTAAAGAGCACCCCCTTCTTTTTTAAATTAATTTATTTATTTATTTTGAATTTTTGAATTTTACTTTATTTTTTTATACAGCAGGTTCTTATTATTTATCTATTTTATGCACATCAGTGTATACATGTCAATCCCAATCTCCCAATTCATCACACCACCACACTCGCCACTTTCCTCCCTTGGTGTCCATATGTTTGTTCTCTACATCTGCTTCTCCACTTCTGCCCTGCAAACCGGTTCATCTGTACCATTTTTCTAGATTCCACACATATGTGTTGATATACGATATTTGTTTTTCTCTTTCTGACTTACTTCACTCTGTGTAACAGTCTCTAGATCCATCCACATCTCCACATATTACCCAATTTCGTTCCTTTTTTATGGCTGAGTAATATTCCATTGTATATATGTACCACATCTTTTCCATCCATTCGTCTGTTGATGGGCACTGAGGTTGCTTCCGTGACCTGGCAAAAGCACCACCTTCTTCTTGATAAGCTTTGGGCCCCACAAAATTTTTCCCTGGATGGAAGGCAGAGGAATTCCCGTTCAGACCCTGGGATGGTTAGCAGAACCCCTGGGTCAACGGAGGACAGCCTGAGGAGTGACCATGGAGCTATTTTCATGGAGCCCCGTGAAAAGCGGGAGGAACCCCAGGACTCCTAGTGGGGCTCAGGGAGCTGGGGGGCTGGAGAGCTGCTTCTAACAGATCAGGTTACCTTAAGTCAACAGAATGACCGCTCAAATCCCTAATTGCTTGTTTTGAAACCTGGACTAAAACTTGGGGAATTTCTATGCCCATGCTGAAAAAAAACACCTTTTTTTTTTTTTTTTTTTTAGTAGTCTGGAGGCTGAGACTGATTTGGAAAACAAGCAAACAAACAAACAAACCAAACGAACTCACAATGTGCTTTTGCAATTTGCTGAATTAGAACCTCTGTTGAATTCACCAAGTCATGGGTCTGTTATTCATTCAACAAATATTTATGATGATTTACTGTGAGCCAGGCATTGCTCATGAGAGGCTGCACTTCTGTCCATGGAGATGTTGAGAAGGTTCCAGAAGACATGGGGCACATCCCAACCCTGAAGAGCCAAACTCCCTGGAACCACCCATAGGCATCTCTTGCTGGAAGGTTTCCCCTCCTCCTTGTCTGCGGCCACCCCTCCCTTCCCTGAGGAGCTGCTGCCTTCCTGGGGGAGCTCTGCTAAGGAACTAGTTCGTAATCCCCTCCATGTCGACCCCGTAGTCATCCTTACCTTGGACCAGATCCCACCAGAGCCAGGGTGGGTGGAGAGAAGGGTGGGAATTCCATACCCCAAATGAGTAAACATCTGGGTGACTGTCATGGGGATGGGTTTGGGGGAGTGCTTCACAGTAAAGGGTGCAAAGTTACTTAAGACCAAGTGAAACGGGTCGGTATGCGTGTGTTTACAGAAACCGCACAAGGTTGGATGTGGTCCTGGGAGTCTGAGGGCCCTTAACACGAATCTGAAACTCACCAGGGCGGGGTGGGGAGGGACCTCGAATGACAGAGCCCTCGGCTTAAGGTAGATGGAGAGATCCGAAGACCGCAGAAAATGGGGGGACTCTGTCATGGGAGTCCCACCCTGCCCCCACCACGGCCCCAGAGAGGACCCAGAGGGAAGCGAGACACCCACGGAAAAGGCAGTGCCGGGACATTCCAAGATGCTGGGCGTGAGGGGAATGTGTGAATCAGGAGGGGGCGTGTGCCGATGGCCTTGCTCTCTGGGGTGGTCTCACATCCAATCCCTTTTCTACATGAACCAGGATTCCCTTGTAGGAATGGCTTCCCAGTCTTTTTTTTTTTTTTTCCAGTTGTACCATGGAATTTTTTTAAAGGTGTACAATGTGGTGATTTAATACACGCATACACCGTGAAATGATTACTGCCCTGAGCTTAACACATCCCTCACCTCCTCACTGCATGCCGTGTGTGCTGGCAGCACATAAGATCCACTCTCTTAGCAGCTTTCCAGTGTGCAGGACAATACTGTTAACCGCAGTCACCGTGCTGGGCAGTCGATCCCCAGAACTTATCCATCTATAACAGGAAGTTTGTTCCCTTCGTCCAGTGTTGACCCCCTTTCCCCACCCCCCGCCCCTGGCAACCACAGTTCTACTCTCTGCTTCTATGAGTTTGGTTTTTCTAGATTCCACATTCAGGTCAGATGGTCCAGGATTTGTCCTTCTGTGTCTGGCTTAATCTCAATTAGCACAATGTCCTCCAGGTTCATCCAAGTTGTGGTAAAAGGCAGGATTTCCCTCTTTTGATGGCTGAATAATATTCCACTTTATGCTGACACCACATATTTATCCATTCATCCATCCAGACACTTAGCTTGTTTCCATATCTCGGCTATTGTGAGTGATGTGTGATGAACATGGGGGTGCAGATCTCTTCAAGAGGCTGGTTTCATTTCCTTGGGATAAATGTGCAAAAGTGGTCATTCTGCATTCTGTTTCTATTTTTTTTTTTTTTTTTGAGGTACGCGGGCCTCTCACTGTTGTGGCCTCTCCCGTTGTGGAGCACAGGCTCCGGACGCGCAGGCTCAGCGACCATGGCTCACGGGCCCAGCTGCTCCGCGGCATGTGGGATCTTCCCGGACCGGGGTACGAACCTGTGTCCCCTGCATCGGCAGGCAGACTCTCAACCACTGTGCCACCAGGGAAGCCCTGTTTCTAATTTTCTGAGGCACCTCATCACTGTTTTCCATAACTCCTGTACCAGCCTCCCAGTCTTGATGGGTGGGTAAATCTGGTAACTTCTGCCACAGAAACCAAAGGGACCTCTTTCTATAAACACCTCTTCCCATCACTTCATATAGCTAAGTGGGGGGGGAATGGCCTGTGCCGGGTTGAATAACGTTCCCCCCGCAAAGTTCATGTTCACCCAGAACCTCCAGATGTGACCTTATTTGGAAATAGGGTCTTCGCAGATGTGTCTAGCTGAGATGAGGACATACAGGATTGGGGTGGACCCTAAATCCAATGACTGGTGCCCTTACATGAAGGTCATGTGAAGAGGCAGACACAGAGGGGTGAAGGCCACGTGGCAATGGAGGCAGCGCTTGGGGTGATGCAAGCAAGGACCACCCAGGGCTGCCAGGAGTCTCCAGAAGCCAGGATTCTCCCTCAGAGCCTCCAGAGGGAACCAACACTGCCATCACCTTGGTTTCAGACTTCTGGCCTCCAGACTGTGAGAGACTGTGTGGCTGTGGTTGCAGCCCGCAGCTGGTGGTCTTTGTTATAGCAGCCACAGGAACCTCATACCCGGCCTCAGGTTGCCCATCATATGCACTTCCAGAGAATTGAATCTTGAGACAAGTAACCCACAGAGATGTGCCCCCAGATCGGCCACTTCTGACCCTTGAGTGGCTCCTGTGTCTTTCCAGCCCCACCTCCAGGCACCAAGCAATTCGTCAACTTCCTAACCTCCTTCCGATCAGCGTCTCTCTTTCTTCTCTTTTTCTCTTAAGTCAGACAGGGTTGAGGACGACCATCTCAACCAAAGAACCTGAACAGACCTGAATCGTTGTCATTCAGGTAATTGTGAATTACCTGGAAAAAAAAAAAGTGAAGATGCTTTAGGCAGCAAGTGAATGAAACTGAGTTCAAACTGGATAAAAGGGAAAAGGAATTCGCTGGCTCTTGTAACTAAAAACTCCAAAAACTATTGTGGCTTCAGGTGTGGGTGGAGGCAGGTGTCACCGGGAACCTGTTTCTCTCGTCGGCTCTGATACCCACTGTGAACGTCACTCTGGGGCAGGGTCTCCCTGATGCTGGTACAATGGGTCCCACCTCTCAGACTTCCATCGCCCCTGCTCACCACCCCAGGGGGAGAGTGCTTTTTCGTCCGTGTTTCCCATAAAACTCTGGAATGGACTCTTGTTGGATAAATTGGATTCTAGTCTTTTAAGTACCTTCTCCCAAACGAATCCTGTAACCAAGGGGATGGAATCTGCTGACTCTCCGAGTCTGAAGGAAGTTACACTCCTGTGGAGCCAGATGTGAGTCAGGACTCCCCCCGACCTCCTAGGGAGTGAGAGCTTGCAGATGCTGACTGGCCTGGTTTGGGATTCGGCCGGCTGCCAACTCCCTTAAAAGCACGGTTGCCCTGCGGACCATGGGCATTCCAGCACCTCCGTGGTTGCAATCCAAGCTGAGGCGTGGTCCTTCGGATGACACCACAGGCCGTGATCCCCTCCAACCCCCCCAGCCCTAGGCTTCCCGGCCACGTCTGGCTCTGTGCCCCCAACCCCCATGTGACATTCTAGGGTGGAGCAGAACGGAGGACAGAGCTGAGCCTAACCTTCCTGGGAATTCCAAGGAATGCGATAAACCATACAAACTATCACAAGTGCGCTGCCCAGGCAACCGCGGAGGGACGGAGAAAGAATCATGAAAATCGAGGACGTCGCCTAAGTTCACTGGCACTACGGACACAGGCGCGTCTGTCCACTCACGATAAGACGACACACAGGGCTTCCCTGGTGGCGCAGTGGTTGAGAGTCCGCCTGCCGATGCAGGGGACATGGGTTCGTGCCCCGGTCCGGGAAGATCCCACATACCACGTGCAGCGGCTGGGCCCGTGAGCCATGGCCGCTGAGCCTGCACGTCCGGAGCCTGTGCTCCGCAACGGGAGAGGCCACAACAGTGAGAGGCCCGCATACCACAAAAAAAAAAAAAACACGACACACAGCAGCTGGAGCGTTAGCTCTGTGTACACGCAGCTGGAAATCCACGACAGCGTGGCTGCCACGTGGGACCACCTCCCCACAGTCTGGGTTATGTGGTGGTTGCTGAGTAATAAGAAGCACTAATTCTGTATTTGTGAATTGGTGAGTTCCTTTGGGACTTGACTTCTGTTTCCCCAAGAGGGCTCACCTGGTCACTGTCCCCAGGTCACAGCTGAGGGAACAGATGGCGTCCAGCTTCTCGGGTGGGAAGCGTGCACTGGGGGGCTTCCCCTGGCCAGCTGGCAGGACCCCTGCCTTTGCTGGAAGCTGGGCCTGAAGCAGGGGACTCAGTGCTTCCTACGGGCTCTGGTCGCGTGACTCTCAGCCCCCTGGATGCTAACCCCTGGTGGAAAGGACCTCTCTCTGCACAGCTGTATGATTCTTGTTTTCAGATAATTCAGCTTCCAGGATGCTGGTTTTGCTCTTGTGACACCTTACTCAAGACCCCCAGAAGCCTCTGAAATCCCGACCTTTTCTACCCGTTCTTCCAAGGCTCCATGACGGGCTGAACTGTGTCCCCCGCAAAACTCCTATGTTGAAGTCCTAACCTACGGCAACTCAGGATGTGACTGTATTTGGAGTCAGGGTCTCCTAAGAGGAAATTAGGGGGAAATGAGGTCACTGGGGTGGGGCCCTAGTCCAACATGACTGGTGTCCTTATAAGAAGAGGAACCAGGACACAGACACACACAAAGGGACGACCCTGTGAGGACACAGGGAGAAGACGGCCGTCTGCACGTCGAGGAGAGAGGCCTCAGGAGGAACCAACCGTGCTGGCACCCTGATCTTGGGCTTCTGGTCTCCAGGACTGGGAGACAATAAATTCCTATTGTTTAAGCCACTCAGGCTGTGGTATTTGTCATGGCCTCTCAAGCAAACTCACACAGGCTCCTTCCCCAGGCAGCATACAGTGTGAGCAAAACACATAAATGGAGTTTCGCAAGAAAGTTTTCACAACAGCTTGCCATCTTGCATCAGGGATTGCTGATGTCCAGCTGGCCATGGGGGGAAGCTCCCTGCCCACAGCCCACACAGACCACACCAACCCTGTACATTAGGCTGGCCATATGCAGCATCCCGCTCCCGGGTAGTAGTTTCTGCATCAGCGAGGAATCTCTCAGTTCCCACTGGCAGGACCTACGTAAACAAAATCAAGCCCACTCCATCCAGAGGGTCACTGGCACCCACAGTCAAAATGTGCTGGGCAAGCTTGCTTCAGGCACAGCTGGATCTTGGCACGATCAGGAGTCTGTTTCTCCTGGTCTCTCCTCTTTGCCTTCCTTGGTGGACTACCTTTTAGGCCAACTCCAGATGTGAGGGTAAGCATGCCACCAGCACCTCTAGCCTCGGTTTCCTGCTGAGAACCAAGCACTTTCCCAAGGCCCCGGAAAAAGGTGGGTCACCATTGACTTGAGCCGCACTCCTGAGACCTTGACCTTGGGCAGGAGGTGCAATGGGTTGTGGCTGGCCTGGGACACGTGTCAACCCATGAACCCACCTGAAACCCAGAGAAAAGGGGAAACCCAGGTGGCCATCTCAGAGGAAGAGGGCCTCAGTCCTGAGAAGGAAAAATAAATCCATTTCCCCACAGGGACAGGGGTTAACGGGAGCACCTCGGTCTTCAAGGGTCCACATTACTGGTGCCACATCATCACAGCTCTTTCTCCTCCACACATTCTCGTCAGTGCTTACCACCCAGCCTTTACCACCACTTGGTGTCGGCATGCTTCCCACCCTCCCATGCTTGCCCCTTCTCCAGCCGTGGACCAGGATCCAGAGAACTCACACCCACAGACTTCAAGATTCTCAATCATCCGCCAGCCAGTGATATCAGGATATTGAACACTGTTAGTTTCCTATGGCTGCTGTAACAAGTAACCACAAACTCAGTGGCTTAAAACAACACAAATTTATTATCTTATGGTTCTGGAGGTCAGATGTCTGAAAGGGGTCTTCAGGGCTAAAGTCAAAGGCTGTGTTCCTTTCTGGAGGCTCTAGGGGGAAGTCCATTTCCTTGCCTTTTCCAGCTTCTAGACGTCGCTCACATTCCTTGGCTTGTGGCCCTGCATCACCCCAACCTCTGTTTCTGGCATCACATCTCCTCCGACTCTGACCCTCCTGCTTCCCTCTTATAAGAACCCTTGTGATTACATTTGGGGCCCACCTTGATAATCTCCATCTCATAACCCTTAATTCAATTGCACCTGCAGAGTCCCTTTTGCCATGTAAGATAACATTCACATGTTCTGGGAATCAGGACATTGTATTTGTTTCCGAGGGCTGCCATAACAAAGTGCCACAAACTGGGGGTGCTTAAAAAACAGAAATACACCGTCCCATAGCTCTGGAGGCAGGACGTCTGAGATCAGGTGTCGGCCTGACTGAGCTCCCTCTGGAAGTGCTAGGAAAGCGTCTGCTCCAGGCCTCTCTCCCTGCTTCTGGTGGTTACCTGAGATCTTTGGCGTTCCGTGGCTTGCAGGTGTATCACTTCAGTCCTCTGCCTTCACATCATCTTCCTTCCGTGTACGTGTGTCCAAATTTCCCCTTTTTATAAGGACACCAGTCATGTTGGATTAAGGCCCACCCTAATGACCTCATCTTCACTTCGTTAAAGTTGCAAAGACTCTATTCCAGATAAGGTCACATTCTGAGGTCCTGGGGTGAAGATTCCAATGTACCTTCTATTGGAGGACGTGATTCAACCCATAACAGACATGGACATCTTGGGGGCCATGATTCTGCCTCTGCCATCTCCACCCCCAAGGACTGGCCAGTATTTAAGGTGGGAGAAGGGCCAGGCACTTTGAGCAGATGCTGTACACCGTCCCAGTGCTCTTCATGGCATGACCGCAACCACCGATTCCCACGGGAGGTGATGGAACAAAGGGAGTGATGGTCAGACCCAGTGGAAGGCGAGTACAGGTCACTAAGCCAAGGTTAGACCACCAGCAGAACTGGCATGTGGTCTCTGCACTCTGGACCCCAGCTTAAAAGAGATTTCAGAGAACCATAAATATCCACAATCAGGAGCCCTTCGGCTCCACCAGCCCACCACACACCCCGAGCTGCAGCCTGTGATGTTCTTGGGGGTTCGGTATTCAACTTCCTGGGCAAGGGGACCCCTGTTCTGTTCCTCCAAGTCCCTGCAAATCTCGCCCTCCCCTGGACAGGAGCTGGTGAGTCTGTGGCCCGGGTCAGCCCGCCTCCAGACTCTGCACATTTGACCTTTGCAGCCCTCTTCCCGCTTCTCGGAGGACACAGATTCTGATCCCAGTGATAGGGCTTCCTGGAGCATCAGGGGAGACCACACCCAAGTAGGCCCTGCCTGGCGCGGGGTGGGGCAGGGGGTGAGGGTGGGGATCCAGGCCAAGGGCAGCAGCTGAGGCTCCGGGTTCCAGCTGGTGGGTGGACTGGGTCCCCTCCCCTAAAAGACAGGACACGGCAGCCAGCAGCAAGTGAGGGGACTTGGAGTGGGAGCCACAGTCCCAGGTCTGAGGCTGGACTTGGCCACCTACTCTCCCCACCGGTGACCCCAGGCCGCTCCCCTGACCTCTGTCAGCATCCCCCTTCTGTTCTGTCCATGGGGACAAACAGCCACTCACTTCACCCCCAAGGCCCAGTTGCCCCATCCAGCTCACCCACGTGTGGGACGTGCAGGCCTGAACGTCTCCCCTGCCCATTTGCCTCCATCCCGAGGGCACAATAAGCTCCCATTCATTCAAAGGAAAGATGCAAACTGGAAAGAGAAGAACATTTTTCCTTCATTTACTTTAATGGAAAAAAAGCACGTGGAAAAAAAACTGATTTGTGAAAAATGGGGGGGAAAAAAGCTGATTTCTGACAATGTTTGTTCTCCTTTTAGACATCGCTACTTCACTAGTACCTGCAATGGACATAAAATCCCTTCCACCTCATGGGCTTTCCTGAGGTGGTTGTGAAATTAAGCAGGTGACCCAGCGGGGCTCCAGGGCACGAAAGCCTTTCGAGTCCCCCCACCGCCTCCTTGTTTCCTGTTTGTAGGAAACAGACTGCACCCTCCATGACCTTCCCTGAGTCCCAAAGGGCTGATTCGAACAGGGAAGGGAGGGGATGCAGAGACAAGGGAGGAGCAGCCAAGAAACAATAGTGCAGCCTTGGGGCAGGGTCCTGGTTCCCCCTCAAGGGATGCACAGCACAATGTCTTTTGAGCTCTTTATAGAACTAAAACCCCCAATGAATAGAAGATGTCAGCATTCTTCATTCAGAGAAGACCACCTGAGGCCAGATCAAAGGAACCAGAGATTACCTGAGACAAGATTAAAGGAGTTCAGGCCCCGCCCACACCCTAATCTTATCAGCAACCCCGCCCTTGAACCATTGCTATAAAACGCCTTACCAAATCCTTCCGGGTTGGGACACACAGTTTTTGAGGGCAGGATCCCGCTGGGTCCCCCTTTGACTGGCAAAGCAATGAAGATATTCTTTTCTACTTCACCCAGAACATTGTCTCCGAGTTTTGATTCAGCACCGGTGCACAGAGGCCGAGCTTTCAGCATCAGTTGCTTATGTTGGAAGCAAGGGAAAGGTGTGAAGCCAGCTTCCTGGGCCCGGGTCGGGTGGGGAGCCAGGAACATCCCTTCAAAGCCAGCCCCAGGGGTGGGAGGGGCTCTCCTGGAAAGTGACCCACAATCTGGTCCAGGCCTGGATCATGATCAGCCAACGGGGGCAGCAGGATCTGCTACTAGCAGGCGTCTCTACGCCATCCTCCCTCATACATCATGGATCAGAGGTGCACGTGTCCCCTGCTTCATCAGGGGTGATGCTTATTGCAATGGGTTGAGTGGTGTTCCCCCAAAATATGTCCACATCCTGACCCCCAGTTCATGTAAATGTGACCTTATTTGGAAAAAGGATCTTTGCAGGCATAACCAAGAGAAGGAGATCATCTTGGATTATCCAGGGGGACCCTAAATCCAATGATAGGTGTCCTTATAAGAGACACACAAGGGAGAGACCAAGGGAGGGGAGGTGGAGGCCATGTGACCACAGAGACAGAGATTGTGGTGATGTGGCCACAAGCCAAGGAATGCCTGGAGCCCACAGAAGCTGGAAGAGGTGAGAGGGATCCTCCCTAGAGCCTTGGGAGGGAGCGCAACCCTGCCAACCCGTTGATTTTGGACGTGTCGACTCCAGAACCGTGAGAATCAATTTCTGTTGTTTCATCGCCCTGCTGGCGGTGATCTGTCATGGCAGCCAAAGGAAATTCCTACACTTACATCTCTGTTTTTCATTCCACTTGTTTGTCAGTGGTTTCCAACGGAGGCAGCAGTGGGAAGAGGACGGAGATGGGGGTGCGGGGGGCGGGTGGAGATGGAGATGGGGGGATGGGAGCACGGAGAAGGCTTTCAGGGAGCTTGCTGGAAGAGCTGGAAAGAAACTGAAGTGGCGGCTGCAGTTCAGCCACCAAGTGAGGATTTTTGTACCCTCACTACATACATGCTGCGTCCTGGTGGCCGTGGTGTGTTGCGGGGGGATGGGATGCTCAGGGAGAGGGACGCTGATGGCAGGACCGACGTCTCTGAGTTGGGGGTGATGGGCCAGTGCTGGGGCGTGGGTGGGGTCAGCAGGGCTCGGCCCAGGCCTGCAGCAGACGGAGGGCAGCTCCCAGCTCCTGGTGCAGGGCAGTGAGCAGACTTCAGGCGGGAAGAGGTTCTGATGGGCTTCTGTCACTGTCACGTCTCGAGTGACTTTTCTCAGTGGTACCTGGGTTGACAGAGCGGGCGGGGCGATGGAGGTTTGAAACAAGAGCAGAGGGTGAGAGAAGGTGTGAAACAGCCGTCTGAGCAGCACTCGGGAGAGACCCGAAGGGGCATGTGGGCTTCTGGGAGGCCACCCCCATGTGTGGGGGTTGGGATTAGGCAGAAAGCAAGAGGGGCCCAGGCACTAGGACACCCATGAACATGGAGAACACTGTGCTGAGAAATAAGCCATCGCAGAAGGACAGTTATGGTGTGATCCCACGGGTCTCTAGAATCATCGAATTCAGAGACAGACGGTAGGCCAGTGGGGGCCAGGGGCTGGGGGAGGGGAGGGGGAATGAGTGTTTATAGGGACAGAGTTTCAGTTTGGGAAGATGGGAAGTTCTAGAAATGGATGGGGGTGAGAGTTGCACAGCAATAACAATGTGCTTAATGCCACTGAGCTGTACACTTAAAAATGGTTACAATGGGGCTTCCCCGGTGGCGCAGTGGTTGAGAATCCGCCTGCCGATGCAGGGGACACGGGTTCGTGCCCCGGTCCGGGAAGATCCCACATGCCATGGAGCGGCTGGGCCCGTGACCCATGGCCGCTGAGCCTGCGCATCCGGAGCCTGTGCTCCACAACGGGAGAGGCCACAACAGTGAGAGGCCCGCATACCAGAAAAGAAAAAAAAAAAAAATGTTCAGCATGAAAAATGGTTACAATGGTAAATTTCATGTTATGTGTATTTTACCATAGTGAATGAATGAATGAATGAAAGCAGGAGGGGTCAACCCCAAGAGGAAGAAGGGGGAAAGGACGCCGTCCCCTCCACTCCTCGAACTCCCATTAGGAGCAACCTTGGAGGCTCTGGATCTGAGTGACCACAGAGGGTCCCCTGCGCCATCTCCAGCTCAAGCCCACCAGCCCCAGGCGTCACCGCAACCTCTCCCCTGCCGGCTAACCCTCTGCTCCTGCTGCTACGGCTGTGAATGGTGGTTGAGGGAGCACATGTGCAAACGTGGTGCCTGCACCCACCTCACCGAGGCAGGCAAAGTCTCTGGGCTCCTGTGTGGTCTGCTGGCTAACGACCCTCGCGATGACCACTGAGGGGTTTCAGTGCCCAGCCACCCTCCTGAAAGCTCCCACCAGGCAGGCGTGTTACTCCAGGCTTGGGGAGAGGCTCAGTCCAGGGCCGGGCAACAGCCCCGGGGTCCCCAAGGACCAGGCACGCCCAGCACATCTGTCTGCTTCCCAAGCTGCTTCTGGGCCAGGGCCAGCGCTTGGAAGGGAGGTCAGTCCCCCATGCTGTTCCTGTGGGAATGCTGGAAGTTCGGCATCCTCTCAGCCTCAGCTGCTCACCTGTGAAATGGGCATAACAGTTCCTGCCCAGACTGCACGGCTCCAACACCCAGTTCACAGAACATCCCCTGTTCCCTTTCCACAGCCAGGCCCTGGGGAAGCAGGATGGACTAAATCAACAGAAGCCCCAGCTCCCGGGGGCTGCCACGTGCCTGGAAGCCACAACGTAAACTCAATGACAAATACCTCTGTAACCAAGTGTGGAGCTAAGCCTCCGCAGGTGGGGATGGAAACACAGTCTTATTTTTTTTCTGCACCACCCTGTGAACTTGACCCAGTAGCTAGGCCTTGGCATTTTCTGCTCATTTTTCACTGACAGTCTTGGGGTCATTTGAGGTTGTAAACCCAGTTTTGATTCCAACATTAACATGTGCAGTCCCAGGCAACAATCAAAAGGGCAGCTTGACATGGCATCTGGCCCCAGCCCTCCCATCACAGCCCTGTGGGGTCAGGGGAGGGGAGGTAGGGCACTGGGGGTTGGGGGGCCTGGCTGGCGGCCTGAAGCTCCCTGGCCCTGGCGATCATTAAAGCAGCAGCACTTCATGGATGGCACGGCCCAGGCCTCAGCCTGCAAACCCTGACACTGGCCCTGGTCCCCCTCCCAGCAGGCCTGGGGACAATGAACACGGACTCTCTGTCCCCAAGACCTTCCTGAGTGGGCAGCCCTCTATCCAGGACTCCCCCCAGCCTCCAGCCTCCTGCTGAGAGGCCCAGCTGGATGGAACCAAGGTGACCCCACTGCCCACCACCCCTCCTACGGCCACATCTGGGCCACGGGAGACAGTTGCCCCAACGCAGCAGCCTCCCCTGGCTGATGGCCAGAGCCTCAGGGAGCCTTTTTCTGGCCCTCTGAGCTCCCCAGCATGAGTCACGGCCAGGCCACAGTCACTCTGGCTCCCCGGGCATGAGTGACAACGGGTCAATAGGTGATCCCAGTATCTGACGGCCGATGCCATGGGCACTGCCACTGGGCTCCGTCCTTGAGCTTGGTTAGCAGTCGAATCCTCTGCCCCCAGAGGAAGAAGTTGTATGGCCCATGTTACAGATGAGGAAACTGAGGTGGGAGGGGCTTCGTGGCTTCCCACGGGGACACACCAAGTAAGGATCAGAGCTGGGGTGGGGGGGGTTCTTGTTTACTGGGAAGCCGAGTTAAGAGCTGCAGAAGGATGACCAAATTAGGACGCCATCCATGTGCAGCTCCTAATGGAATGATGGATCCAGCGAGGCTGTGGAAACCACTCGGTGAAGAGCAGAGTGAGGGAGGTGGCTGGCAAAGGGGAGCGTGGGCCTTGTTGGGGTCCCAGCTCCATCCCTCAGGGCAGTGGGACCAGGCGGGGAAGCAGGAGGTGGGATGCTGAGAAGGAATTAGCATTCCTTCTGTTGGATGTGATACTGCGTTGAGTGGTGCATAAAAACATCTTCATATTTAGGAGTGAAATGATACAATATTTGGGACGTGCTTTAGAATATTCCAGAAGAGAAGACCAAAAAGAGGGTGCTGGGACTGAACAAACAAAAACAGCAGAGTGGTGACCACTGCTCAACCTGGGAGATGGAAACTTGAAGGTTTGTTACACTCGTCTCTCTATTGTTGTGTGTGGTTTTAAATTTCTATAGTAAAAATGTAGCATGAGAAAAAAAAGAGAATAGATGGAGGTCCAGAGGGTGGCTTGGATGGACGAGAGAGAGAGCGTCCAGGGCCTGGACGGTGGGAAGACACACAGAGATGAGAGCCTGTGGCAGAGGGCCAACACTGTCCCCAGGCCCAGGAGCCACCTAAGAGCCAGGCAGCACCCACAGCCCATCCGGGTGCCCTATGCGTGGGGCAGAGCCATGTCTGCCCGGATGCCCCCAGGGAGGATGGCTGCTACGCATTGAGAACTCAGCTCTCCAGGGTCAGCTTCAGGGTAAAGCCAGGCACTGTCCCCCAGCCCATTCACCTTGGCCTCCAAGCCCACCCCCTGTCATGCTGTCGAGGAGGGACACGGTGGGCAGACCTGACAGCCCTTTGCAAGGGAGCCCATGCGCTAGGAGGTCTCCCAGTGGGTGGGGCGGGTGCCCTTCCCTCATTTAAAACTCAAGCCCCCTTCCCACTCCTCAGAGGTAGGTAAGCTTTCTCTGGCGGGTTCCAAGGACAGGGAGAGGGGAAATAAAACAGGGGACGAAGGGCCAGTCAAGTTCAGCTCAAGCCTCACCTCCCACCCGAGAGAACTGAAACACGGGTCCACACAAAAACTTGTCCATGGATGTTCACAGCGGCAAGCTTCATACGAGCCACACTCCATATACGTAATTCATAAATCCATGATGCATATTCATTGTAGCCAAAGAGCAGAAACAGCTCAATGTCCATCAACAGATGAATGGATAAATTGTGGTTCCTCCACGCTGTGGAATATTACTCAGCCATAAAAAAGGAATGACGCTCTGACACAGACCATGGCATGGATGACCCTTGAAGACAGTGTGTTCAGTAAATGAGACCAGACACAAAAGACCACACACACTGTACGATGCCATGTATATGAACTGTCCAGAACAGGCAACTCCATTGAGACAGAAAGCAGAGGGAGGGGGGATTGCTACTGGGTAGGGGTTTCTTTTGGGGGTGATGAAAATGTTTTGAAATAGGATGGTGGTAGTTGCAGAGCTCTGTGAATTAACTAAAAACTACTGAACTGTATACTTTTAGGGATAAATTTTATGGTATGTGAATTATAGCTCAATTTTTTACAAAAACAAGCCCTGCGTGAACAGGTGCCCAGGAAGCCCACCCTGGTGCTGGGGTCTGGCGGTCACAGGAATGAGACCCTGCCCCCTTACCCGGAATACAACCCAGCTCCAGCCACGCTGAGGGCCTGCCTGACCCGTCCCGGTGACTTTAGCATCTTAGCCTCCTCTCTCCTCCCCTCCCACCATCCATCAACCCGCTGGTCAAACACACCCAGTACATTTCTGACCCAGAGCTTTTCACTCGTTGTTTTCTCAGCCTGGAACTCACTTCTCCCAGATCTCGGTATAACTGGCTCCATTGCAGCATTAAGATCTCAGTGCAGATCCTGTGCCAGGGAGGCCTGCCCCGCCGTGCACTCAAGAGCTGCACCGCCCCGAGCTCTCCTGTACCACCTGGCAGCACCCAGCATCTTCTTGTTTCTTTGCTCATGTATTGCCTGGAGCTTGTCCACAGCTGGGTTCCCAGCACCCAGCATGTTCCCTGGAGCCCAGCGGGTGCTTCATAAATGTATATTGATGAATGAATGAACATTGAAAGTATTGATATTCAGTATATGATATGGTCATTATTGAATATTGATTCATATTGAAGGGGTGCTTTTTTTTCTTTTTTTTTTTTTTTTTGGCTTGTGGGATCTTCGTTCCTTGACCAGGGATCGAACCCAGGCCCTCGGCAATGAAAGCACAGAGTCCTAACCACTGGACCGCCATGGAATTCCCAAAGGGATGCCTCTTTATCCTGGAGAAGACTTGGTTACATTCAGGACTCCCATTTCCTGAAGCAGAAGACAGCCCTGAGAGGAAGATTTTTCAACAACCTTATTACAAGTCAAATGGGATCAAATCCCTTCTCTCTTTCCATGCAGTCCTCAAGGTTAAGGGCGCCCCCATGTGATTTGTGACAAGTGGGATCCACAGGGCACGATCAGAAAAACCATCTTCTGTTCTCCTCTGACTCTTCAGCATTTACTTAAAGGGCTCAGTTCTTCCCTAGCTTTGGATGAAAACTTGGCCAGGCCCCACGACTCGCCTGGTCAAACAACAAAGTCCCGATTCAGAAAGGAGATGGCAGGTCCCACGTCACAGACCTGGTGGGCAGTCAGGGACTCGGGCGTGGACCCCTCTTGGGCTGTGGGCTTCTGCCCTCAGGCGTCCCCGCCTCCTGCCTCCTTCTTCGTGGTAATTCTCCCTTCAGAGCAGTGGGAGGGAGGGGCTTCTGGAACGTTCTGGCTGGATGGGCACCACCACTGATGGATTCGCCCTCTCTGGGCCTGACCCCTCCTCTGGGGGATGCTCACCTGATTTCTTCAGAGGCTGCCTTTGGGACCGTGGCAGGTGGTCCATCTGCTTGGCAGACACTGCAATTCCGGCAACACGCAGGTGCTGACTGTCCTAGGAGGCAGGCCAGTGCCACCACGAGGAAATGGCAGCACAGAGAGTTAGTAACTCGCCAAGGTCCCCCTGGAGTGCGTGTCAGCTGGGGGGGTTGGCTCCTGACAGCCTCCCTCACCCCCAGGGGCCCGCATCTGGGGTTCCCACGTGCCATGCTGAGAGGCACCCCCATCCCAACACACAGGACCCCCTTCTGGAGCAGAGCCGGCCTCCGGGCTTCCCAGGCGAGAGGCAGGGGCCCTGGCTGGGGTCCCCAAAGAAATCTTCTTCACCACCTCCCCCCACCCCAGCCTCCCCAGCAGATCTGCCACCTTCCCTGGACCCTCGTCTCTGCGGCACCATCTCTTGAAGCCTCTGTCGAAACTTCCTGTGACAAAAGCCACTCACAGTGACACAACAGCCGTGGCTGACCCGGGCCTTAAACCGCCTTGGGGCTCCCACTCCAGAGGCCCCTACTGGGAGGAACCTAAGAGATCTAGAAGCTTCCATGCATACGCTCTGCTCGTGCTGGCACTGCAGGGGGCGCCTCGTGGTGCTCCCAGCGTCTGGAGGCACCAGTACCTCTGGACCCCAGAGCTGCCACCTGGAGACCCTCCCAAAGCCTGGTGGCCCCTGTGCCCTGGGCGACCTTCCTCTGGGGAGGCCAGGTGGGATGAGCTGTTGGCCGCCGGTACTTCCCCTGTCCCCCCGCCCTCCCGTGGGACCGGGGAGCCAGGGGAGCTTCCTGGGGAGGCCCATTAGCCCGCAGGCTCTGGCTCCCGCAGGGACAGGCCGAATGCAGCTGGTCTCGCTTGGGGCCACCACCGTCTCCCAAGGGCCGTGCTTCCCGCAGATGGATGGGGCGTCTCTCCTCCTCCGAGGCGGCAGCATCCGGGGCAGACCCGGGACACGGGCCCCTCTGGGCTCAGCAAGCCTCAGCAGCCGGAGCAGCGCAGGGGCCGGGCCCGGGAAGCTGCCCAGGCCTCCGGGACCCGGGTCCTTCTCCAGGAGCGGACGGCGCAGGCAGGCCAGGTGAGAGGCCGCTGCTTCAAGCCCAAGGTCAGACACGGCTCCCACACAGCAAGTGCGCCCTTAACAAGGCCACTCCTGCTCCGCATCCCCGCCTTCCGGGCCCAGGGGTCAGCCCAGACCCAATGCCTGAGCGGTTCTAAGTCTCCTCTTTTGTGGGAGAGACAGGTGGGAAAGCGGCCAGCAGGTCCGGTGAGTTTGAAGCGAGCCCCTGACGGGAACAGCCCCGCCCTGGGTGCCTGCGCTGAGCTGCCTGTCGTCTGTCGGGCCCCCAGAAGGTTCCCCCAGGTCAAGGCGAGCACAGACGGTCCTCTCAGTGCCCTGAGCGTGCTGGGGACAGGAGGGATTCTAGTGGCCTGGGTTCCTCCCCTGGTTGGACAGACAGCAATTGGAGACCCCGGACCACGAGGTGCCCGGCTCTGCCATCCAGGGGCGGGTATCCGGGCTGAGAAGTGCTCTCGGGGAGCTGAGGCTCGCTGGCCCCCCATCCCCCAATGTCCCTGCCCCACCCGATGACTGTGGTGCAAAGGACCTGCGAGGCCCTGTCGGCAAATGTGGAGGGGCCTCCAGGGGGTTAGAGGCAGGGTTGCGACTTCAGGGTGGGCACTGGGCTGGGCGGGGGCACACATGCTGGTGTCCAAGCCAAAGCGGAGGCTCAGCAGTGGAGGAGGGGCCTGGACACAGAAAAGGGGCGGGAGGAGAGCATACGACAGCTCCCCAGAGGGACTCTCAGTGGATGCGGTGTGTCCTGCTCTCAGAGCCACCCTCCGGGTCCTATCCCTCCTAAGTCTTTAGAGGACACATCCCCTCACACTGTCCTCCAGGCATGTGTACAGGAGGAAACCGATCCGGGGAGCATTCAGGGTCTCTCCTTAGAAAGAGAAGAGCACACGGCCTGAGGCCACTGCCTCAGCCCTCCAGCAGCCCCCTCAGCCTAGAGCAGAATCTCTCCACTGACTCTGCGGGCGGGGAGGTGGGAAGAGGTGGGAGCCCTCGGGACAGGGAAGGGGCCTCAGTCAGGTCCCATCCCCCAACCCCACCCAGGCCTGGCACAGAGGAGGCCTCGGTGACCAGTGCAAGAATAAACAGTCTGGGCGGGGAAGGGGAAGCTGGGATGAAGGGAGAGAGAGGCATGGACATATATATACTACCAAATGTAGAATAGATAGCTAGTGGGAAGCAGCCACATAGCACAGGGAGATCAACTCGGTGCTTTGTGACCACCTAGAGGGGTGGGATAGGGAGGGTGGGAGGGAGGGAGACACAAGAGGGAGGGGATATGGGGATATATGTATATGTATAACTGATTCACTTTGTTATAAAGAAGAAACTAATACACCATTGTGAAGCAATTATACTCCAACAAAGATGTTAAAAAAAAAAGAATAAACAGTATGATCAGTATTATGAATAGCAGTAGTAAGCAATACAACCCATTACATCATTAGTACAGAAAGAAGTGATATTTGTGAAATAAAGTAGTGGCCGCCATCAGCGGGGGCTCCGCGTGCTGGGGCCGCACCCATAGCCATCACATGTGAGCCGGGTCCTCAGGGGACTCTGCCGCAGAGTCTGGGCTCTGAGGATGGAGCTGAGACCTGTAAATGGGTGTGATGACACTGACCTTGGCTGGCGCTGCAGGTCAGGAGAACAAGTGTACGTGGTGCTCCTGGCCCCAGGCTGCCGGACCCATCCCAAGTCCCAGCCAGGCCCCATGGACCCTGAGCTTTGCCGCCCTGGGTCTCTGAGCCTCCCATGCAGGGCACCTCAGGGGCGAGCGGGTCAGACCAGGAGGACAGTTGACAAAAGGAGTAAAGGAAGTCCTGGGTGGAGGAACGCTCTGGCCCATCAGAGTGCGGGCAAATGTCAGGGACGGGGACGTCACCGGCCATCAATTACACAGCAGATGTTTGTGGAGACCCCTCCCCAGGCCCAGAGCTGTGCTCAGGGTGAGCCCTGGGGTCTGGCAGGTAGCAAGCCCCGCTGTAACTGCAGAGGGGCCATGCTGACCCGAGGGCGCACTCGGGCACCTGGGAGAGGTCAGGAAGCTCACTGGGTCATCACTGAGTGTGCTGTGTATCCATGATAGGGTGCAAGGTGCCAGGCCCAGGAATCCCAGCTGGGGAGGGGCAGTGCCCATCACGTCCGCCGGGGGCACATTGTAGTGACCAGTCACGTGCAGCCACTCTGCCCATCCATGCTGGCTGCTGCAGGGCCCGGAGCTGGGCACTCAGGGGCTCCAAAGGAGCAGCACCCTGCAGGGTGGAGGCCAGGCCTGCTCTGGGCACTGACGGCCAAGCCCGGGGGCTGGGGACCTTGCCCCGAGCTTGGCCACCCTCACATCCAGCAACAGAAACGAGCCCTGGCCTGCCCCAAAGCCGGGAGCACGTAATCTGAAATAGGCGTGAGGGAAAGTGACCTAGCGTGGCCAGCGACAGCTCCAAAGAAGGGCAGGTGGTATAACGAGAGGACATCCGGTCACCGCATGGCCAAGCTGGAGGTCCCCCACCCTGGCCTCTTCCCTGCATGGGAGCCCTGAGCGGTGGGGCTCGGACACAGGCAGCAGGGGAGTAGGCGGGACCCTGTGGCCCGGGGGCCCCAGCTCCGGGGGCAGAGGGCGCACCTCTGTCCTCCTCGTTTGCAGGGATGGCGGACGCCCTACTCAATGGCAGCAGCTCCAGGAACAGCAGCCCGGACGCTGCCAGCCCCAGGGAGGCGCCCACCCATACGGCGTGGGAGGTGTTGGATGCGCTGGTCCTGTTCACCTGCGTGGGCGGCATTGCGGGCAACGACCTGGTGGTCCGGCTGCTGGGCTCCCGCTGGCGGAGGGGTGCCGTGGGCATCTACACCTGGCCGCGGCCGACCTCCCCTTCCTCCTCTGCTCGGCGTCCCTGATCGTCCTGAGCACCAGCTCCTGGGCGGCCCGCGTGCACCACTGGGCTGCCTGGCTGCGACGAGCACCAAGCACCTCGCCCACACGGCGGGCCTGAGCCTGCTGACGGCCACCAGCGCCCAGCGCTGCCTCTGCGGCCTCGTCCCTGCCTGGTGCCGGGCCTGCTGGCGGCCGCGCCTTTGGGGCCCGGTGTGCACCGCGCTCTGGCTGCTGGCCCTCCTGCTGACCACGCTGGCCCTGTACTTCCACGAAGAGGCCAGCCGTCCCCACCTGCAGCCGGGCTCCACGGTGGACACCGTCTTCCACTTCTTCACGCCGGCCAGCTTCACGCCCGGCATGGCCCTGTCCGGCATGGCCCTCTGCCTCCAGGCACAGAGAATCTCCCGGCCACGGCAGTGGCAGTGCACGCGGCTGTACGTGGCCATCCTGGCCTCCGTCCTGGTGTTCGTCTGCGTCCCACCCCTCGGCATCTCCGGTTCCTCCTCTACTGGCTGGACCTGCCCCAGCGGATGAAGACTGTCCAGCCACTTTGCCCGCCTCTCCTCGGCCGTGAGCAGTAGCGCCAACCCCGTCATCTACCTCCTGGTGGGCAGTCGGGGCGGCCGAGCCTGCAGGAGCCCCTGGGGGCCGTGCTGTGCAGGGCGCTGCGGAAGGAGCCCAAGCTGGAAGAGGGGCAGACGCTCTCCACTGGCACCAACGACGAGGCGGGGGTCTGAGAGGCTCCCGGCCCCTCCCTGGGGCTGCCCACTCTTGCACAGCCCTGCGTCACGTCTCCCTGCCCGGCTCCCTCCCTTTCCTGATCCCAGCGTCCAGGCATCACTTCATAGGCAAACAGCGGATGTGAGCCAGGTCCTGGGGGTGAGAGTGGGAGGCAGCGAGGAGGCCAGGGATGCTCCCAGGCCTGGGAACGTAAAAACTCTTGACAGCAGTCAGGCATGGGCACGGAGCTATCAGACACCCCGCAGCCTTGGCCGGTACGGACCTCCCACTGTCAGGTGCCGACCCTTCAGTTGCTGGATCATCAGAGAGAGAGGTCCAGGGGGTCCCAGGCTGGGCAATTAGGGCAATGAGGGGTCATGGGGCTCGCGGTAAGAGCAAGTTATCAACTGTACCAAGATGGTTCTGTATGTCAACAGCCTCGAGGCCTGACTGTACAGGCAGTGGCTGAATGCCAGCGTGGGTGACAGGACCAGAGGGGGCAGCCCCTACACAGCCACATGAGCAGCACAGATGGCGCCGACGGGGCCTGTGGTGGGCCGTGGGCAGTGGGCAAGTGACCAGGCGGACGGAGCAGGGCAGGGTAGGAGTGCAGGTGGGAGCCTGGCCTGGATCCCCAGGTTCCTAGACCCGGCCAGGGCGGAGCGGTGGCTACCAGGGGAGGGGGCGCCGGGGGCCACGTGATCCATCAGGGCCCTGGGTCTCTGTGCTGGCCCTGTTCACCCAGAGGCCTGCAGACCAGGAACAGAGACCAGGGGTAGGCTCACCCCCAAGTGCCTGCCACCCCGCTGGCTCAGTGCCCCCAGGAGAC